>NC_140674.1:14019576-16509576 GCF_054131305.1 Coturnix japonica
GCTTACACCGTAAATCTGTGCAAGTCATCAGCTTTGATGACCACCACCATTTACAAAGAAGACATTTTGGCTGTAAGGGTGGACACCATGGAAGGCAAAGGATACTGATGGAGAACAGGGATTGAATCTACCCCATTTCACAGAATAATGTTTATCTGATGAGAACATCTTGACCTTCTCATGTAATCAAGATTCTTTTCACTGCAAAATTCTTGTTTATTAGGACCTTGGTTCCACCTGCTTTCCAATTAAACAAAATGACTGAAGTTTCTTTAAGTTAGAAATGCTTCTGTCCAACCAAAATCTATAACCAATAGACCTACAGGGCAATCTCAATGACATTTTTAAGAAATGATGCAATAAATGAAGGAGGAAAAAAAAGACAAAATGAATAGCTTATTCTAGCCGTTAACTACATAAAATGAAGCAGATTTTTTCCTAACAACAGGACACCCAAGCCTAGTAAAAAACTAAGCACACAGGCAAGATGTATCAAATATGCCCAAATCTCTTGACTTTAATTAAGGATTCATAGTCTCTAACGCACAGAGGTAAGACATATGCTTTATACTTATAGATGTCTAAGGTCATATGATCTTTCCAAAGAAATCAGCTGATTATCTTTTTTCCAGGTGAGGAAAATGACAGATATAATGACTCAATCAGCTCAGATTTATCTTCCTCATATTTGCTGGACCCAGTTCTGGAATAATAGGTGTCCATATAAAACCAACCTGATTGACTCCAAATGGGTTTCTTTTTAATCTACGCCAGCACACAGGAGCAGAATGCATTTACACTGCCAGGTTCTCTGCAGATGCAATGAGAAGGATGGGACAGGTAGGCAAGAAAGGGCATGAAACCTGAATTCACCCTGGTAATCTACAGGCTGGGGACAGATGGTGTCAAAAAGAATGAAAAACTGAAAAATTCCACTTTATAACCAGAAAGACAGTAAACATACTGTGTATGTGTACTATGTTTACTTACATACTGTAAGTGAGCATGAGATTTATGCTGAAATTACAGAGGAATTCCTATGGATGATTGCACTTCCAGCCCAAGCATGGAAAGCAAATCTATCAGTATGAATGTCACTACATTAACACTGCAGCTGTCATGCCTCCCTCCCCATTACCAAACGTGGTAAATACAGAAAGGGGCTATGGAAAGACTGATTCAACATGACATGGCACTGCTCACCAAAGTAGTCATCAGAAGGAGGATTCTCCATGTCATACAGCATTTTCTTTGTCAGATGTTCCAGCTCATCTTCAGGCCTGAAGGCAGGAGTGCTTGATGTGGGTCCAGAGCTCGGATACCCACTCTAAAAAAAAAGAAGAGAGAGAACAAACAGTTTGTGATGTGGAATAAAAGCATTCCCCTACAGTAAAAGAGTCTATTGACTGCCCAGTGCTGAACTTCATTGTCTTTTTGCTTTTTTTAAAACCCAAGAGATTCACACAAGTAAACATCCCATTTAATGTAATGAAAATGGACTCCTAAAAATGTCCAGTGAAGTGCTATATATCCTATTAGAATGAGAAGAACTCTGTGCCTCATAATTACGTGTCTACTGGGTAGCACACAGTAATAAATAAAGGAGAAATATTATTCCAAGGATAACTTGATACAAACATTTTCCAACACTGAAAAAAGGCTTTGGAAGCATTTCAGTTCGGATTTGGCAAAAGCTTCCATCATTTAACAATGCAATAGAAGAGAGGCTAGAACAATCATTCCTACAGTGGCGGAGTGTATAGACAAAGGCAGATAATTCCAAGCTGCTAGTTTTGCTCTCTTCTTGTTTGTTTTGACACAAATCCTGCTGTTAACACTTGCAAGAGCAGGAGCCAGCCCACAGATTTTTAGTGCTAGGGACACAAAGGTTTTAGTATGCACTTAAAAAAAACTGAGACCTCTTGGCCTTCATGTGCTAACAGCTGGCATAAAATATTTAAGGTCCATCTCAGTGAGTTCTCTCCCTGGAAAACAGCAGAACTACAGGCATATTTTGAGAAGCACAGAAACAGTCACATGCCTCAGAGTTTCTTAGAAGAAGCTAAGTTTGGTGTCTGCACTGAGAAACTCGGTCATTTCAGGATTAAAAACATGCTGACATCAGTTTTCCTTGTGTGCGCTGCTTTCTTGAAAGACTTGCATGGGAAAGCTAACTTGTTTATGAAATGCAGCGTTTGAATAAAGGAAGGGATTTAATTGATCGTTAATTTCATCAAAAACTGGACCTTATAAAAGAAACTTCTGAATGACAGACTGTAAGTGATTTTCTGTGCTCCTTACCTATTTAAATGGGAAGAAAAATATCACTGGAGAAACATTACACCTCTATCCAGCTCATAAGGACTACACCTGACACGATGAATTATTATAGAGCCAGTCACGTTCAACTGAGAACAGCAGCTTTAAAACAGTGCAAGAGAATTAACTAAATGTTTTTACTCTTTTTTTCTTTCAGGCAAGAGGGAGATTTCAAATGAGACATCAGTCAATGTGGAGAAGGTCTCCCAACAGTGCTTAGCAATAATACTTCAATCATCCACTCCAAGAAACCAAACACTTGCATGTTCCTGACCTCGTATTTATTTTTCTAGGGCCTGTGCTGAGCTGTGTTCCATCCCCTCTCTTTCTCGTTGACCTGACCTCCCTTGCACATGCAGCACCTATGAGTGCAGTAGCATGACTGCACTTCTTGGAAGTGCTGGATTTGCTGTACACACACAATAGGACAGTTGTACCTTCTGCTGCCTATTGTTTGCTCTCCAATGGAGCAGCAATGCACAAATGAATTGGGTGGCATGGTTCCCCTGGTAGAAAGAGCACCTGGAAAAAGCCCCAGGTTGGATTCATTTCCCCGGAAGGCTATGTAAGATCTGCTAGCACAGGACTTATATTTGCTTTCAAAGACACAGAAGTGCCACCTTTGTGGGATACTTCATTCATGATAAGGTCATTCAATTGACAAAGAGTTTCAGAGCCAGGCACTTAACCCAGCAGAACCAGATGCCCTCGGACCCTGTTTTGTGGCTGTTCTTAGAAGGCTAATTGACAACTGCTTCATTAGAAATAATAAATAATGTAACCTTAATAAAAAAAAGGTTAATTAATAAGGCAATTAAGGCTGCCAAATACAAAGCATTTAAACTTGGAAGTACTGCATATTTTCCTTTGCTCTCTTGTTCCTGTGAGCTGATCATGAATTTTGCCTGAACATACATCTTAACACAGCAAGAGCAGCCAAGGATTTATTAGCTTGAAAAATCAATCTAACATCTAAGCATCTTAAAACATCATTTCATCTTCTTTCAGTTTCCAAGCACAATGGAATAACCAGTGCTATCCTGTGAAGGAATCCAGACCTATCACAGAGGACAGCATGGCTGTGGGGCCTGTGCCTCTACTTCATGCCAGCCTCCACATCTCTGGAGCAGGAGGCTGCTCGTGTCAGTTTCAGGAAGGGCTCTGGTTGTACTATTTAAAACAAAAGATCAAAATCTGCAGACTTTCTCTGCAGATTTCTCTTACCATGTATCCTCAAACACACAATAAAAAGGTTGTTCTCATATTTTACCTACATTGCACTTTTCCAGATTGGGCAGATTTCTTACCCAGTATTCAACATCAGCAAAAACAACATACACCAACCACAACGTTAGGAGACATTTTAACTTATTTTGACTAAAATGCTACGCTTTTTTTGACCATTTAAGCAATGCTAGGCACATCTTCTTTCTCCTTGCATGGCACATGCTGACTATGTGCCTCCAGGAAAATGCATTTCATGCATATGAACATGCTGTTGAGTTTGCTGGGGCACGCACGCACACAAACATAGAGAAGTGTATCCTTAGTGGATCTAGAATGCTTGTTTCAGCAGAACAGTTTCCTTCCTCCTCTTTTGTTAGGTCTGGGTAAAAATATAATTCTGGCTTTCCTTACAAAACAGTTGTGCTATTGTTTATTAAACTTCCTCTGTTTTCTCCCAATCTGTACCATGATCAAGGCTGTCTAGAAATACAATTTACTGCCTAATCTGCCACAATCATCTTCACGCATTCTCTTTGCTCCACAGTGCTTCAGTGTACACTGCGCCTGAGACACAGAGAGCTCAAAACTGTGCTGTGTGCTGAGCGGCCTCCCAGATCCTCTGAGCATCCCAGCCAACATCAGGCATCATAAAGTGGCCCATGAGAATGGAAAAAGCCCTGATCTGCAAAGAGGGGCCATGCTTTACAAGCATTTGAGTATTATTTTTCACTATATGGAGCAACCTTGGGAAGAGCATAACAAATGCAGCTGTGTTTGCAGATGTCAATGCATTGACAAATAGATGGACTCGGAACTGCCAGCATTCCAAGGGTTAAACTCCGTGGCAGAAAATATCTTCATGTTACAAACAAAAGGAAGTGAGTTAATCGCTTGTGCCACTCCAAGCAGTGCAACAACATCTGGTTCATCTTCCTCATTAAAGTTCAGTTCCTAAAAAGCCAGGTCAAAAGAAGCAGTCACGTGGAATTGCTGCACAAGTATTTTGGTACGCGGAGTTGAAACTTTCTTCAGCGCTTCTCTGGTATGTGCTCTGTACTCCAGATCTCGCTGGTAAGCAGCTGCCTCTGGTGCTCTGGCTGCCCAGACAAAAGGAGCTCTGGAGGGAGTGGGCTGCATTCCCCAGCACAAACTTTCCCCATCCACGTACAGATTTTCACCCAAATGGGTAAAAATCCCAGTATAAAATCTGCAAAGACATCTGAAGATGATCCTACCATCAATGTACATCATTCAGAGTACACCGTATGCGGTCATTTTTCTTGTCCATTTGCAAATGCTGCAGAAGTTTCTTCACTCGGAGAGAAAATCACTTCAATTATGTGTTCCCAATTACAGAAACGTGGAAATTATCTTCTTTTCAGAAGGTAGAATTAGCCCAATTTGGAATTGAAAAGCAGCCAGAAACGTCTCACACTGATGCTTACTTTCCATTTCATTTTTTTCTACTTGTTCATCTGCATGAAGTTAGCACTTCCCTTTCACTTCACTCACCAGCACTCATCATCAGTTAAATAAACGGTTAAAGAACATCTTTGCTCATTTTTTATTCAGTGGCCTGACAAAGACCATACTTTTTCATTTAAGTTATTGACTGTTCAAAACAATCGCAAACTTTGAGACCAAAAAATTCAGCATGGTGCCGCATCTCTCCTACGAGCTGAGCTCCCAAAGAAATAACGATTGCCTGCAGCTGTAATTCAGTCTATAATTAAGGCCAACTGAACCCTCTTACAGAGGAGATGTGCTGGAAAAAAAATAATATATTTTAATTCTTGATTTATTTTCCCAGTGAAAAGTCACAGCTGCCTGAGTACATACAGATTCCTGAAAAGACGATTCTGCCACACGCACATTCCTGGGTTTACTCCTGCTCGGAGAATTATTTGTTAAGAAGAAGCTGCCCTGAAAGAGGGGATATCCACCAACCTCTGCAACCTCCTGCCCATGAGTGGCATGAAATTACTAGTTTTTTGGGCAGCTGGGAGAGCAGCTTCCCCTGGGATGGGCCAGAGTGGGGCAAACCATCAGTGCCCCCACAGCCACCACTTCCCAAAGCAAACCAGTAATCCAGAGAGGGCAGCTCTGGCAGCAGAGCCCTCATTTATTAAACAGTGGCATGCTTTGAAATAGGGCAGTTTTGTAACTACTCCAAAGCTCCAGAGGATATTTTTCTTTATTTTTAAACTTCATTATTGTAACTCTATCCTCACTTGGTTATCCACTCACATTCCCAGTCTTATTCAAATCCTGCTAAGCTCCGATTTTCAACAATCTCTTGTGGCAGCGTTACACAAAATATGTGCAATAATAATAATAGTAAATTAGATATTTCTGCTTTAAGTTCACAGCCTGCAATTAAGGCAAATAGTCCTTTTTTTTTTCTACACTTGAAGCAGGGATGCAGACAGGTGGAAGGGGAGGTATCTTGTCTGTAAAATTAAGACATTAGAGCTAGAATGCTTATTTTGACTATCTGGAAGCCAGCTTTTAGCTTGTAGCAATGAAAACAAAGTGTTGGCCTCCATGTATTGATATTGAATTAAACAGAATCACCACATATATGCACACTAAGTACTCTGCAAATCGGGCTTAATGATATTTCCTTGTCAATTATTCAGTGCTTACAAAGTTCTCCAAGCTGCTGTGATGTCTTTTAGTAATGGTCAAGCACACTAATAAACGAGCGTGACTGTTCTGTCCTTGGATTGTTTGCATTCTCTTATATGCAAACACACTAAATAGCTTTTCTTTCTATTCTTCACATTCTTACTTATGATTTGAACCTAGAAGAGCGGGCTGTCTCCACTAGGTGTTACAGAAGTTGGATGAGCTGTAAACAACACAAACAACACTAGCTGGTGCACTGAGCATGACTGTGTTAAATGACAGCTTCCACTTCTATTGCAGAGTCATTGTTTCTGCCGGACACTGTGGTTTGTTTATAATACTCAGGGTTAACAGAAGATGAGCTAGACTCTTATGGAGCAACACTGACTGTTTCTAATTAGAAAATGCAAAACAAACAAATCTCCAAGTAATACGCATTTGACATGTTATCTCGGGAAACAGCAGATTTAAACTACATTTCAAATAAGAACGCCTATAAAATGCTACATTTTAATGTCCCATTGCTGCTTAAATGTATATACGGAAACAATTGCAGCAGTGCCTGATCTTGCTTGGAGCCTCTTGGCTCTATCATTACATAAACATGCTTTACTTGTCAAGGCTTATCTCATACAAAAAGAAGAGTGGGTTGGTTTTTGTTGTTCTTTTTGTTTTGTTTTGCCTATTAACCCCACTTACTTTGGCAGGACACATTTCAATAGCCACAATTCAAGGCTCAAGCTGGATGGTACTGTTGAGAGGGGAATGAAGCATCACCACTTTATGAATATATGGATAAAGAGAATGCATTATATTAGCCTTAAGTTTTTTGTTGTAAGACCTTGTTCTCCTTCATAAAACTACATCAGGAAGCCCTGTGTTTGCTCTTTTATTTGTTTCAAGATTGTAGGTTTTATTCTGCTTTAGCTGCTTGCCTTGCTACATCTCTCTGGGCTCAGAGTCAAGCACTCTCTCATTCCCACGCATCACCTCCAGCACTAAAGGCATAGCACACTTATCAACTCCCCTTGTCTTTATGTCATTATAACGTAGGTTTTCACTGGCTACCTTCAAAACATCAGTTAATTAAATATTATATTTACTGCTATCAGCAGGTCAAAATCCGTATTTTAGAGTAGGATAAGCATCCATAGGAGAAGAGAGTCTCAAAGCTTCAGTTCTAAGCATGGGGAAGTGCTGGAGATGGATTTGAATTCATTCCTTGTTGTCTATGCACCTCGGGATATTTAGTGCCATCTAGGGCTTCTTGCCTGGGGACATGAACTCCCTTCTGTAAATCCAGGTGGTTACTATTGGAAGATATGGGGAACTCTGGTCACAGTGAGCAACTCCTCTAAGTGGGCTCATGGGCTCCCAAACCAACCAAGCTACATTCCTATCTCAATGGGCAAGTACCAAAACACCTGGTGAAAGTGAGAACGCTCCCAAAATCATAACAATAAAAAAGAGACATTTGCTCACACAGTACATATCTTGCTTGGGCAATTCACTGCCACAGTAAAGCCACCGAGACTAAGTACACTCCTTCTAAAATATACCCCTTCAGAAGCAACCCGATAACACAAGGAGTTAACCGAGATCGGCTCCAACTTAAGTTTTTCATTTGCAAAGCATTTCACACAGGCAGAGCTCAATCATTCTGATGGAGAATGAAGAATGACACCACACAACAGGCACGCACCCCCCCATGGTGCGCTGCCTTCCTTCTCTGGTGCACCACAGCGATGAGGGAGCTCACCGCCATTCCCCATGCGGTGACAGGGGTTTGATGGGGTGCCTGGGCCATGAGCACCACCTGCTCTGTGGTTCAGGTCCGTCACCTCCTGAAAAACTGGCCGTCCCAGCTGCAGTGCCTTATCAGGTAACAAAAACAGAATTGCTGGGGCATCACTTGTTTCAAAAGAAAAATAAATCTCACCATTTTAATGGGACTAATTTTGCATGTGAAACTTGCATTCATACTGTATTAACAGTTTAAATATAGCTTTCTTGCCAGATGCCTGAATATGCTAGAAAAGATACTTAAAATATGCAAATGGGTTTCTGTTTTAATACACAAAGAAAGTTAAAATCACATCACTTTCCATCATCAAGACAGGTTTCAATCTAAGTTTTTTTTCATGTGAAAACAGCAAACAAATGGTTAACCAAATGCATTTAACCCACTATCTGTAGTCTCACTTTTAGTCAGTTGTGACATGGGCCATTACACTTCCCAGGACAGCAGTGACTTAAATGAAGACTACATATTTTGCTTAACATTGAAAGATAATACATATGTATAAATGACAGTTAAAGAAAGAAAAAAGAAGATTCTTAGGCTGGAGCAGACACTTTGTTCATCACCCACAGGCTCGGAGGGCAGGATTCCTGAAATTTATCCTCAGCAATATTCTTAACCAGTCTGATCCTGCACCCTGCTGTTTTAAATGTTCTTCATAACGCTTGGCTGTCTCAAGAGAGTTTGAGAGTCTCAATGAACTCATGATTACAAAATGCTTTGAGATCCTTGAATGAAAGATGCTGAATGAGTACAAATTATGACTATTGTTAATTATCTTTGGTTGCCAAGTTGTGTCTTCTTCCACTCACGTGTCTACATTTTGTCCTGTAAGATTATGTTTTCAAAAGAAACACAGCTCTCCCAACATGCCCCTCCATTGCCCAGGAGGTGTTTTGTTATATAAATAAAAACTATAAGAATAATATTAGCTAAAACAATACCGTGGCAAAACCAAATTATATTCCTGCTGGCCTCAGAAATGTCTTCCTTTTGTTAGCACAAGAAGATTTTTCTATTTTACTCATGTTCTCATCCCAGAATCATGTTCTTTTTTCCTCCTGTGCAGCTGCTTTCTTCTTAAGAGAGTTTGCTGTTTTTCTTTTAGGTTTGCACCAACTATTTCTTGAAATAGCTACTGTATGATCCCAAGCCCTTCAGCAATACGAGTAGAAATTCCTTTGGAAAGCAGATGGGGACCTACAAAGACATCAGAGAGGGTGAGCACTGAGTATGAGCTTTCACTTGACTTTCAGCCTCCCAAGTGACTGAGCCAAGGGAGAGGAGGCTGAAACTTGACAGACAGTCCAGACATCTGGATGCTGCCCACGCCATATAACTGTCTCACCCCTCAGCTGAACCATGCTCCAAGTGTAATAAAACCTATCCAAAATGACACTGTTTCTAGCGATAGAAAAGAGAATTTGCCAGTAATAATGAGAAGACTGCTATTCTAAAAACAATAATAATAATGAGAAGACTTATTCTTCAAAATCAAAGAACTCATTTGCTTGCACCTCAAGATGCTGTGGTGATAGATTGTAGAGAAGAGTCGTGATACAGCTCAAAACAATTTGTAAAGCAGAAGAGAACAGAATTCATTCTCTAATTTCTGCCTCAATTAGGGTGTCTCTATTTCATACCATCCATGTGGATGGTTTAGTTGCTGCACTGCATTACACTACAGCTTTATAGCATTTAAAACGATTAATTCTCCATATAAAGAGCCCTCTCCAGGTACCTCGAGGTTGCCTGAATCCCAGCCATCATGTCAAGCACCATTTGCAATGACCATTTCCAATTTAATTCATGAAGAACAATCTTCACTGTAGATGATCAGTAGCTCACAGTGGTTCACTAATACCACCTGCCAGCAAGCCCTGGACTCTCCACATCCCTGGACCACGCTATGACAAAACTACCTGACTGCAGTTGATATTATAATAATGACTGGCAATTAAGAGCTTTTCAACTTTTGGTGAGACAGAGATGTCCATCAGAATAGGACAGTTTGCTTGCAGTCATAATGCTTCTTGCTCATGTTAGAGAGTGTACAGCAGCAAGGCATTAGATGTACTTGCATATGCTCTCAACGCTAAGCACTGTCAGGCAGAAGCTATGACACACTGGCAGCAAGGAAAAAGATGAGACTGAACAGCTTCATTGGGAGCAGAGGAAATAATAGAGGAGAAAAGAAGCAGGAGAGAGCAAAAGGCTGCAGCCCCTCTCAAATATCAATAGCCTGAGCAGTGCTGCTCTAGAAAGGACCTGTGTATGCTTTAGCATCAATTACCCCAGGATAATCAGAAATAACATTTTCAGAACAAAGCAGTGCCAAATTTCTTACTGCTCTTGGGGAAAAAGGCCAGGGCAAATGCCTGTCATCTAGATTATCATTTATTTCGCTCAATGTACTTATGAAAATGATCTCTCATTTGGCTCACTGCAGTAAAAATTTCTCAACAAAGTCATAATTCTCCTGCAGTACAGTCCAGGGCAGTTAAGTATTACTCAGATAAAAGCCTCAAGTCTCCTCTGAAATACTGTCTGGGCTCAGGAATTTCCCACACTTGGTGGGAACTGGGAACCAAGGATCAATTTGCCCTTGGATGGAACCACAGGCTGAGGACCCTGCATGTCCCACCTGGAGGTCAAAGCGTGCCAGGAAGGCAAAGAAGAAGGGGCTATGGCCTACTGGGAAATGCTGCAGGATGTTTCACCACGAGCATTCAAAGGGTCTCAAGCTTGTCCTTGCAACCCGCGAGCAAAAGAGCAAAGATGATTTTACTGAAACAGCTTGCTTGTACAAAAACTCTCCACTACTAACCAAAATCCCACAGTTTCAGCCTACAGGATGCTCCTGGAGATACACACACATGTGGTTTTGCTAAGGTAGCAGGGTACACTCAGATCACAGCAGTGTACCTTAACTTCACCTGGCTCCCACAAAGAAGGGCTATAAGGGGTTCAAATGGCACATGTTCCCCTTTGCTTCCCCTGCTGCACCTACCACATGATCCCATTTCCACCATGTGCCCAGCATGGTTTTTAAATGCAAAACTACTTTGTGGTCACAGCACTCCCACAGGTAAACACATACATACTTCTTCGTGTTGATTGTGCTCTGCACTGCACAAGTACCTACAGCCTCCAAGCCAGATTCAGAATGAATGAAGAGTAAGGAGGAGTTCGGAATGAAGGAGAAGAAATTTATAGCTCAGTGCTGGAGCCAGAAGGGGATGCAGGGCTACCTGGATTCAGACCATTTTTTCTGGTCCCCTGCTTTGCCATTGGCCTCTTAAATAACCCCAACATCTTGGCAGCCAAACAGGCTGTGCACTAAGGGAAGGAATCTGAATTTCCCCAGCTGCAGCCTCTAAGACTTCTGCCAGCCTGAGGGCACAGCCGCTGCACTGACTTACAGACCTAATGATCTGCGCTGTTCAAGGCATCAAATGCTTGAAGAAACTCGCCCTGCTCAGAAGGCCATGCTCTAGCTGCATTTCTGTGCTGTCTTTCGTGCCAGGCTGGGGTTGACTTTGAGGAGGTCAGGAAGAGCCTGATGACTCAATAAATAAGAGACACTTGAGAGAGTTAGCAAAACTGACAGCTCAACAAGATCCATGTTTAGCTGTCAAAACATTCCTCCATGTACAAAGATGCAGTGAAGAAGGCTGTCCACATCCCTCCTGGGCTAGAGACGAACTTATCTTGCTAATTGGTCAAGCAGTACTTTGTGCAGACTGGAGTGAACTGAAAGAGGCGGTGGCGTGTGCAATTAGAGCTGAGGAGGCCGAGGGCTGCGGCAGGACACAGCATCGTGTCTGGACTACTTTGATGCATTAAAAAGATAGCTTTGTCTGTGAAACGTTTTCATGTCCTGTTCAACCACAACAACAGCAGCAGGCCCCTTCTGTTTGTTAATGATTAAGCAGCTCGCAGGTTGACTGAGCAAAGGCTGAAGGGGAAAAACAAAGAGATATATATAATTCTGCTTACAGAATTTACTTCTAAAGGATGGGCTAGACTTTCAGACAGTGCAAATCAGAGCCGCTCTAGGGAACTCGCTGATTTACACAGCAGCAGAGGGTCTAGCTCAATGTGCCAAAGTGAGCAATGTACTCAGGTGTACGTCGGCTGAGAGGCACTGTTTGAGTCATCAAGAGCAATGCAGGGAGAAAACCTGCTCCCAGGCTGCCAGACCAAAAGCAAGCACTACAGGCTAAGACCCCACTCTGGGGATATGGGTGATTGAAATCTGCTTCCTTGCAGGCAATAGATGCTTTAGGGTTTACTTAGTTCACCACGGTGCCCCCTCAGCCTGGCTTTCATGAACTCCTGCTACTATTTCTCAGCTTAGACTAACCTGGCTTTCAGGGCTTCTTCTTGCGGGGTCGGTTTCCACTTGGAGCAGGTCTCACAGCAAGCATGCTTCCTCCACCTTCCTCTTCACCTAACCTCAATCCCAACAGTCAAGTCAATTTCAAAAGCACACCTAAAAACCTTGTGAACCTCAAATACTTTGCAGACATCTCCCTCTTCATTTCTTCCCCAAACCATGTAATCTGCTGTCCATGTTCCCTTCCTGCCCCTCTGCATTTGTTTTATACTATTAAACAGGGCACTCATATACCTTCCTTTTGCTGGACACATCTGAAAACCACCCGGGCATTTTAGAGCATCTGCAGTGTGGAGGAGGAGAAAAAGCGAGGACAGCAAAGCGCTGGAAGAGATTTCTTGTGGAGAAGCTGTAATTTCCATCACAGAGGCTTTTCCATATTTCTGAAGAATGGCTCAGGCAGAGTTGATCCCATCTCTGAGCAGCAGACAGATCTTCAAGCAAGCCCCAGCCTTATTGTTTATGCTTCTGTGACTGTGATAACAGTTGTGACAGGTTCTGCGTGAAGTTGAGCAAAGCCAGATGAAGGCCCTATGGATCATCTTCAGGGCTGAAGTTGCTTACAAGAAAGGAAGCTCATGTGTGAAGTTGTTTTATAGCTTTGTTCCAGACTCTAAATCAAATAAATTTTGCTCAGAACTTGCAAGACAAAGAAGCTGGGTCCTAAACAAGCACAGTGCCTGTCTTTTTACCAGTTCCAAAACGTTCCATCTCCAGCTTAAATTCCAAGTACATGAGGTAGTTCACATCCAGAGGACCCATCTCATGGGCTGTAACATTGTGTTACACAAATGGGGGCTTTTGTCCAGGCTCATGGGAATGCTCATCTGGCACTCCATGATGAATCCCCATTGGAACGTCACAGGGTACAGCAAGCCTGACCAGGAGCAGAGAAACAGCAAGCAGAGAAACATTTGGTAAATCAACAGAGGTGCCCCAGACAGCAAGAAAGTACCACGTGTCTGTTGTGCAAAGACCCACGTGCGTCTGCAGCGGCTGGCAGGACATGAAGTTACTCCAGAAGCACCCATGTAAGCCCATCCCTGCAAGGCTGCCTTATGGTGAAAACGCATGGCAAGGGAGCTCTCTGATCAACTCATCGCAGCATCTTTAAGCCACAAGGTGGTATTTACTAGCCGGTACCAGACAACATTCAAGCAAGAACAGAAAGTCACTTTCCCAGCCCTCCCTGTGAATTGCTCCCATCTGTGCAAGAGAGCAATCCAAAGTCCTTATGTCCATGACAGCACTGCAATCACACGCTTCGGTTTTTAAACCCAAAATAGCGCGAGCCAGACCGCGGCGAGGCTTGTACATTGCATGCAGCTGCGCTGATAAAGAGGAGACATCGCAAGTGACTCTCCAGGGCACGAGTTGCTAGGGAACGTGGTGAAGCCGTGGCAGATTTCTTTGCCACTTGCTGGCTCCTTCCTCTCTTCCCACCTCGCTCGCGCTGTGCCAGTTTCCTCGCCCCATGAGTGCCGTTCTTCCTGTCTGAAGTGCACAAAAACAAATCTGCCGACAACAATGGAGCACGATTGCTTGGCATGTATTGCTGAGGGAAGAAATCTCTCTAGACTTTGATTTTCAAAGGGAGGCAGATGATAGGCTGGGGAAAAACACTCTCGCCATTTTCTTGATGTCTGCTTGTCACTTCATTCAACCTGTGGGTGACAAGCCCAGGTGGTGCGAGTCTGACTTCATGGGAGCTGAGCCCTCCAGACCCCTCCTCTTGCCCAGATGTGCTCCTTGCTGGGATGTAATTCTCTGCAGCTTTGTAGCAAAGGTGCACAAGCATGGGGTGGGCTGCTGGAGAACCCGGACAGAAAGAAAAGAAAACCTCTGCCTTCCCAAGAAAGTACTGGAGGGAAGAAGGCACTGGTGACCAAGGTGGATACAAAAAGCTTTCCAGTATTAATCAATCTTTAGACGATTTGACTGAATGATTAGGAAATGCAATGCTCCCTACTGAGGCATTACAGATTTATATTTAGATGTTGGTTTTCTTTCCATGCCGCGTTATTTTTAGCTCCCAGTTGATGCTAGGCTGGCTGTGGCTGCTGTCAGATCGAAGCGGCTCTCCAGAGGTGGCAGCTGGGCGAGGTGGTGATAGGAAGTGAGATCTCACCCTGCGTGGGATGCTGCCCATGCTGGAGCACCTCAATGCACGAGAAGGCAGACAAAAGAGAGGTAGAGGCTGGTCTCAAGTTTTACCTGCACACTGAAGCTGTGGGTCTTATCAAATGCCCTTCAGTACCAACAGGGCCTTAATCAAACTCAAAAAGCAGTAGGGGGGAAACACCTAACAAGCCTGTACAGCTCCAAGAGAGAACAGATCTGGAAGTGACTTTGAGAGAGTGCTTAACAGACATCTTTGTCCCAAGATAGAGGAAAACAGCATGTGTTTGAAGACCTATTAAAATACAATTAATTCTGGAGAATGAGGAAGAAGCATTTCATTTACCTGGTAACAACACAAATCCTGTGTGTCCAGAGTGCTTGTACTCACAATCCCCCCTTAGAGAACGGGAACCTCATGCCATCTCCAGGGCAAAGCAAGTCTGTGGTTCCCACCTGCTCCAGGGTGCCACCTTTAAGAGGGACCATGACCTTGATGATGCAGTGGTAAAAACCACACGCAGCACGAAACAATACAATACCAAACAGTGCATCAAAAGCCTAATTCCTCCTTGACTCCAGGTAACAGCAACTAGGCTGCTTTGAGATAGAAAGACTTCTAAAACCCAGGGAACCTTGCACAACGTGACAGCATGCATTGTTCCACGACAAGGCAGGCAAGGGTGGTCAAGGTCTCATCTTGAACTTTGCACAGCAGCAGCACACCAATGTGCAAATACTCTGCACAGATTCATGTTCTGTATCACATGCTGTGCTATACACATACAAGAATGATTATGATTCTGATTTTATGAGGGAATATAAAAAGTTGAATGCACGTGCACATCAGTACATCAGCATTCCTATAGAAACTTACTGTACAGTACTGCATCATCCCAGCAACCCTGTAGCATGACCTTAAAAATGTACAGCAGTGCCAGCACCGCTGTGAGTATCTGTGCAAACAACACCAACCCACCTTCATCTCCCCTTTAGTCTGCACTTAAAAAATGATCTTCATTTATGGAGACATGGTAGGTTGATACATGCCAGGTGCAATTTACTCCTCAGTTTAAGCCATATGGTTCGCATAATAGTGGCTAATAAAGGAAGAGTATGTTTTCACCTGTAATTTTTCAAATCCCATCAAAAAAGTGGTGCAACACAGAACACTGCAGACTGCAGCACAGCACATGTGCTCAGTCACATTTTGCACTGCTTTGCATTTGCTCTTCCAATTGGCCCTTAATTAATATGCACAACCAACTCAGCATCAAGGGCAAAAAGAGAGCAGTGCAGCTTTGTGTTTGCAGAAAATGTACCTTAAATTAAAACAAACAAACAAAGCAACTGCAAGTTTATTATAAGTGATTTTTGGGATCGGAGCCCTGCAGCAGACTTTGGAAATAACCAGCAACAAAAGACATCAAGTTATCTAATGGGTTTTTGGCAATTGTTTTACTTGAGAAATAAATTTTCCAGCAGTACAGAGACAGAAGCTGAAGGCCAACCTTGACATCCTGGTCCTGGCATGTCTCAATAATGTCTGTAGTTAAAATTACCCAGTGGGCACTTTCAAGAAAGACAGCCAGTATGTTTCTCCCAGAGGAAAATCAGCAAGAAGCAACCATAACTAACTCAATAAAACTTAATGGAAAGGAAGTAAGAGATATGGTTGGCATTAACACCCTGATTTAAAGCTAGGGGATTTCCGCCTAATATATTGTGGAAAAAAGTATCATTCACAAAGTCATCCTTAGCGTACACACTACAACGCAGCATTTAATATAATAGTCTGGCATCATCTGACTCCAGATGAAACAGTAAGAGGATATATTTATACTGCACATGACTCGAGCCTCCAAGAATGCACCTCAAGGCATCAGCAATGTGGTCTTTTTTACCCAGTGACATCCTTACCCTGCCACAGCTGATGGCTAATCTGCCAGGGAAGCATAGGTGTGTGCAGCCTGGATCACAGGGTCTGGTCAGCAAGCTTTTTTCAATTGCTAGGGTGCCTACAGCTGCTCCCAGAGCTCCCTGAATAAGCCCAAGGACCTAAGCCTTCCACGAGGCATTCAGCTGAAGGATTTTTCCTATCATTCTGTGGATCAACATTAACACTGTACATATGTATTCCTTTAAATCCAGAAAGTTTCCCTCTATAGCATGGAGATTTTCATAGAATCATTAAGGTGTAAAGACCAATAAGATCAACCAGTACAACCATCAACCCATGTCTGTGATTAGTCTAGACCGTGTCATTCAGTGCCACATCTCCACTGTTCTTGGATGCCTCCAGGGACAATGACACCCGCACCTCCCTGGGCAGCCTGTGTCAGTACTTCACTTTTGTGCAGAAAGTGAAGATCAGAAGCTTACATCCCTCTTAAGGGTCGTACCCCCTGATTTACATGACCCCTACTGAAGCACATGCAGCTGGGGACATTTCTTGTTCACATCACATAAAGAATTATCACTAAAAAGTCAAGCCCCACGGATAAGAACAACAACAAGTCATATTCCCGATAATCTAAGCTGCTCATTTCAAACCATGCATATTTAGTTCAGGATCTATTTTTCTCCTGGTAGCAGCTTTTGGGTTCTCAGACCAGATTCCTGCAAACACCTGCTTTCCCTACCCCACGAGTAGCAGTGCTCACATACCAGTATTAGCTCTAGTACAAGAACTAGCTGGCACACACTTTGCTTCTGCCTCCACTTTGTATCCCATGCACTTTCCCAAATCTAGCTGCTGTGTTTTCAGCGACCTGAGAAGAAATACTTGCTCCCTTAGTAATTAGATTCACAGTAAATGCGGGAAGCGAAGCAAAAAGAACACAATGTTCAGAGCTGCCACTCACGGTTAAATAATTAGTCAATATTACGCTCAAATGCTGCCTCCAGTGTTCATGCCAATCTGTACGAGGAGGCATTTGTCCTTACATTACTTTGGCGCCTCGTTTCAGTAATTTCTATAAGCTGGCAGTCTGGCCTCTACAGAGAATGGGTCACACTGCTGCTAATTCAGATAGATTACTAAATACAAGTAAGAACAGAGAGGGATTAAAGGTGGTGAGATGTTAACAAAGCTTTGGTAAGTAATATATGCCAGAAATCCCTTCACCTGATTTTTATAAAGTAGGCCTTGTCTAAAAACATGGGGGCTAATTAGTTTATAATTAATTCACAACCATAATCCTATTTGTTCTACATGTCTGTTATTGTTTTCTTGTACGCGCAGAAGCCCTATCAGTTCCCAGTGGGAGGGACTCAGTTGCTTTAACACCCTGCATAGAACTCGCTCATCTGGTTTGATGGTCAATAATCCTGTGGTCCTGGTAGGATCCTGAAACTCCTCCCAGACTAGAAGCAGTAGTTCACTGAAGTACTGCTGCATTCAGGTATTTAAGTTGCTTCTTGCAGAGCAGCATTTATCACAGCTGTACTTTTCCCCCTTGCATTTGTGTGCACTAGAAGGATTTCCTGACAGGAGGAGTCAGGATGGCCTTTGGATGATACAGAAATGAACTCAGTTCTCTTTGAGTGTCCGTTGATGCTTGAATTGATGTTGTTGCTTGTCTTAATGAACTTAAAAAGAAAGTACAGAGCACTTGATGAGCAAGGGTTACAGACTAACTCCTACAACTCATCATTCTGCACAGCATTTCTAAAACACTACTATGAAAGGAATAGAGACTAGTGTCAACACTCACCTCAATCACCCAGCAGCTGCGTGGCTGCCTACCTAATACGTGGTTAGGTGGAAGTTTCATTTCCACCTCGTTCCACCCAACAGCAAATCTACAGACATGAATGAAATTACCCTGTTGTAAAAAAGAGGTAGGAAGAAAACCCCAGTTCCAGCTCTGCTGGATGATGAAGCCCCTTCCTGGAAGCTGTTCACTAGGGACAAGATGATGGTCTTGGAAAAATTTACTTCCAATGCATTTCACCAACACTGAACTCAACAAGGGTCAATAAATCAGCCATGCGCCACAGATGTGGCAACAAATGGTGCTCTGCTGCACAAAGCAGCTGAGCCAAATACCAGCTCCTTTTCACAACACTGCTCCTGGCAATGAGCCTGTTCCCTGATCTTCGCCTGGTAAGGAAGCTACTGGGACTTGGGAGAGTCAGAGTACCATTGCTAAAACCAAGAGTGTGTCTCACAAGCAGATCCTGCAACCAAATGAGACCAGCTAAATTCCATTCTAATTCACAGCATCTGCTGGATATAGAGACTAACAAGCACTGAGGTAGTGTGCATGTGTCCCTGAGCAACCTGCAAAACCTTTCAGCATGAGAAAGAGGAGGGAGAGGAGAAACACCAACAGGAGAACTCCGAGATGATTCATTTCATCTGAGTTTTACTATGCATGCCTGAGAGCTACTTCATTAAGCAGACAACTCGCATCTGAGTTGCCACCTCCCCTGGCTGCTTCATCCATCCACGCAGCTTGCTGGAGGAAGGAGTAAGACAGGATCCAAATTAGAAACTATTTATTATTGTTGAAGTAGAAAATTGATTGCATTTCTTCCCCTTTGCTCCCCCATTCCGAAACACTCCTCCTAGGGAAACTTGTGCTGCAAAGTCCTTGTGAACAAACACATGGAGAGTAACAGAACATGGTCCATATGTACTAGTAACCAAAAATAAACTGAAGTCTGAAATGCGTACAGTCAAGTGGATTCATAATGTCTCTCTTTATGCCACAGTAACAGATGGTCAGTGAACTGTTACAAGACAGACCAAGACTAGTTAAACAGATGGGGAGTGTTATTTTTATACCGATTTATAAGCGAATATTTAAATTTCCACCGGGTTATCTGAATTACCATCAAAGGAACACACAACTGAGGCCTCCATCCAGCCAAAACTCGATTCCATGGAAGCTCGTACCCACAGAAGCTATTACAGCTCCTTCTTACAGCCTTTCACTGGTGCTGCACACGACAAAACTCTCCCAGACCTTAGCAAGCCTGGCCCAATGCTTCACACCTCTCCTCAGCAAGCAGTTGTGTGCAAGCCACGAGGCCCCAAGCCTCTGCTCCTCACCTCTCTGCTGTCAGCAGCTTGTGTCCTCACTGTTAACCCCCAAAGCAGGAAGGATCCAAACAGCTGGAGCAGCTAAATGGCAGAGCGGATAGTGGTGGCTAAGAACCTGAGCCCTGACAGAGGAGGAAAGGGAAAGGGGGTATTTCAGAAACGACATTTACTTAAAGACTGGTCTGTGTTGAATGATTGCATTAGGAAGACCAAAGACACAGCAGACTTTTCTCCATTTCTGCAGTCTGTGTTTCTTTTTTTTGCCAGTCTCTCACCTACAGATGCACTGGTTGAGTTCACTTTCCCCTTCTCCGAGTTGAAGCACAACATCTGGGTTCACAAGAGGGCAGGACAGACTCAAGAATACGTTAACTAACACCTCACAGTGCTTTAAATCACATTCAGAAGCCTAAAACCAACATTTGCTGAAGACAAGGATAAGTCTTGCTGCTTCATGTCTCAAAGAAAATTGGCTTTTTAAAAACGACTAAACACCTGTTGACAATCAGAGTGGTTCACTGTTTTCAAGGTGGGCAGAAAAGGTCTGGAGACACACTCACTTAATTGCAAAAGGGGAAAAATAAAAGTGAACCCAAATCCCTGTGCTCTGCAGATACTGCAGATGCTAAAATAAAATAATAAAAATCTGCTGATAACATGCCTGGTTCAGATTTGCCCTGCATCTTTTTAGCAAGTCCTCCTGGTAGCAGTTGGAGATTAATTATTCTCCTCTTTAAAAACATTTTTTACTAGCAGTGCAAGGCACAAAGGCTTCAAACGTGACTATGACCCAGGCCTCCCTTCTGCATGGTTCTCCTTACAGCCAGAAAAGGTTGCAATTGTTGGAACAGTACTTTTGAAGTCCCTCCATCCAAATCCAATTCTCACCTTTCAGAGTGACCATTATCTTCTCATCATTTGAAATACTTCCGACTACTGATCTAAAGCTGCAGGGTTCTGCCTACAAGCCTCAGAAGAGCTTCAACTTGCACTTCTGTATAAAGGAGTTCCATGTCGTGGCTGCATTATCTGTCCAGCTACCATCAGACAATAGCACTAAAGGAAAACGAAACTCTCTTTGCAAGTATTTATTCCTAATTTATGAAAGGCCAACAGTAACCAGTGACAAAAGCCCAAAAGTTCTCGATGAAATATTTCATTTACCTAACAGCTTGAAATCTCCAGGCTGAAGATTATGTGCGCACACATGCCTGCGCGCTATGTCTTCAATTAAAGAAAAAAGCCTTGCAGTTTAGCTACTGGGAGACCTCTAAGCATTCACAGCCTCATCTCTTTGCACATGAAATGTTAATGGGGCAACCATGCACAGCTGGCTCCACAGATAATGGTTCAGATAGCAGTGGCTTTGTGATACCTATCTCTGGGCTTTAGAGGCGAGGGGGCCTGTTTCGCTTCTTAGGTGATGACACCTTGTCAACATGCCACATTACTCACATCAGTTCAGGAGTTCATTACTTCTAGATAACACCCTTTTTGCTCTCCAGCTCATGTTTTTTAATGCCACGAACAACCTGGTGATTCATCAGAAGAGATGGATGGTGATCTGTGGCAGGCAGACAGCTTCCAGTTGATCTACTGCCCTGGCTGGAGCTCACCACAGGGCCTTTAATTTCATGTAGGTTGTTTACTGCAGTTCCTGAAAGTCCAGTGATGTTAGAGAACAAGCTCAATAACTGCACCTGACAAAGGTTCAGGGCTTGTCAAAATTGGTCTAATTTGTATGTTGTGTAAGTCATTAAGTCTAACATTAAGTCTTTGGAAGTTTACTATTAAGCATTCAGTTACTCAAATTGCACTTAAAAATATGCATGACCAGAGAGATAATAGCAGAACACGTTATCATTACCATGGCTGGTAGCCAGCACACACCAGTAGTCTGCATTGCGCTCCTTCATGTACAGGACTGCAATCTACTATTGCTCTTAGGCCAAGTGTCATAGTTCAGCACATTAGAATGAGGAAAGAAGTTTCCTGATATCCTCCTATACTTACACAGAAAGCTTTATGGGTTTTGCTTGGCAGTTTAAAATAAATTCAGCTGAGCACCTAGTATTACTGTAGGCCACTCCTAAAGCAAAGCCTTCTATGGAAACTACAACATATACAAAGAGCAAATCAACATTACGATAAACTCTCAACACAGTCACCAGCATAAGCTGTGCATTTTCAGCAGTGATGAAGAGCCTGCATGCCATGCTAGTAATAATCTTCACCGGTGGAGGTGACCCACTGTTCTACTGCTATGATGATGGCATCATTGCTGGGCCAGGGTTCTCCATGCAGTCCATCTTCCATTGGCTGAATAGATGGAAGTCAGAAACTGCCAAATTTGGACTATACAGTGGATATAGAAGGACAGCCCAATCAAGATTGATAATAAGCTCCACAGTCTTCAAACCAGTATAAGACCTGGAGTTAACGTGTTGCAAGAGATAGGTTGTCATCAATTTCCCTGCTGATGTCTGCATTTTCAACTTTCTATTCTATGGGGAATTCATATGTTGCCATTCCACAGACTGATGTTTTGATTCCAGCTCCTAGTGGCGACACCACAGTAATGATGGTATTCAGGAAACTGCCACCTTCACCCTCATATTAGATCAGTAGATTCCAAGAAATGTTCATATAGTGTTCTTCTTTATCCTGTATAAGCATTTGTGAGACCAACCTGGCACAAACTACAATATTACAAGTTTACCACCATTGTTTCCAATACATTGAAGCTGGTATTCAGCTCCATACACAATTCCATGGTCACAATTTGCTGTTTCGTGTGGATGAGCTGATTAAGACACTCTTCATTTTGTGGTGACAGCTGAGCATGGCTGTATGGAATGCCACTTGTCTTTCACATCACTATCATCGCTGCTAAAATGCACCACCCACTGCCTCGAATCGGCTGTTTGGACTACATAAACATTTAGCAAGAGTTGATGGATGTCAATGGGTGCCATTTTTTCCTGCATGGAGGAATTCAATTCCACACCTTTCCTCCATATGCATTTCCACATCAGACAACATTTTGTTGCCCCTCTGCTGCCCATCTGGCACACAGCAACAAAATGTAATGAGATATTGGTGGGAAGGTTTAACCTCTACTGTCAAACTACCAACATCTACCTCTGATGTTGTGGACCAAGTTAATAAAAAAGGAGGCATTACTTTCAGAGCAGCCCTCATACACTAATGAATATACACTTACATATTATCTAAATTATGAAGCTGAACAGTTCAATGCGTCTAACAGGAAATGCTATGAGAACAGCATTTAGAAGATTGAGTCACTTGGCTTGGCGCCCAGTAGAGGTACAGGAAATTGTATCTTGGGATTTTTGCATTTATCCTCATCTCAGAGGACAACAAGAGTACCCAGCTTCTGGAGCTGTGATCCATTGAAATGTTAAGGCCAAAAGAAAAATCATGGCTCCACACTCTGTACCAAGACTTGAGACAATTCTGTGAGTTCATTTTTCGTTTAAGTTCACGCACATTTTATAAGGGCTCTGGTTGAGCAGGTGAACGTAATTTTCAGAAAGAATGAAAAAGATAAGGACACTTAAAGGGCTTTGATCTGACTAAATTTCATTTAAGGGAAAAAAATTATGCTTACTCTATCACAGGTAAAATTTAGTCTCATTCAGAGTCAATGGGAGTTTAGCCAAGGGCCAGGTTTTCAAACCATAATTCATTTTCAGAGACTAGCACAGTCCAGGATTGGATTTATCCAATGGTCTTATTTTATCCCTGGAGACTGGGTGGGTTTTTTTGGAGGAAGACAAGAGTGAATGTTACACTAAAAGAATACAAAAAATACACAAGATAATTATTGTTCTAACAGAAGATACTAACATTATATTTGACTGATGAATATACTGAACTACCAGAACAGTTTTCAGAAACAGCAGCAAATCTCCACTTTTTAAGAAAAAGAGAATGACATCTAAAATAAATTTAGAAGCTAAAAGCAGCCAAAAAAACCCAACAACATTCTTGTCTGTTAAATAGAAGTTAATTCCTGAAGCATACTTTTAAGACACTTTGTTTTCAGTCCAATTTAGAGTTTTATGAACCAAACTGGCATTATGGCGGTTGCTAAAACAGTTGTATTAGTTGTTACAATTATATCTGCATCTACCCAGAGCCATAAACCTTCCCACTTATTGCATAATGCTGCAATTACTCCATAAACTGTGCTAGTCAGTTAGTTGCCTGCAGAATAAATAAGTGTCAATGAGAGCCACTGGCCTGCACAAAGGACGAGAATGCAAACGGAAACCAGGGAATTCTCCAGATTTATGGAAGAGGTTTTATTGGCCATTATCAAAATGTCCAAAAGAGTCAAACTTTCCTCAGCATATAAAATTTGTAGTTGTAAACCAACAACATTGCAATGGAACTTTCCACCGCAGGATGTGAAGAGGAGAAAGAACGGCTGCCGTGCTGAGTGTGGTTGCACCCACTCCTGCCCTCCAAGGCCTACATATCTTCCTTCAGCCCCAAGAGATAAACATACCCTTATTCGAGGGGCTGGAAATTACTTAGGCACTATTAGGGGACAAGTGGAAGCTCTTGTTCTGACCAGGAGGGAAAAATGTGGACAAAATGACAGCAAGTTGTTTTGTATCTTCAGTTTCTTAGACTGCTGCATGCTATCAAAAATCTGCTTTCCCAAGCCTTACAGTTCCTCTTCAGCTGAGCTGTGAAGTTGTTTCAGCACCAAACACAATATAAACTATTGATGACAAGACTGGAAGATTTATGATTTTTGTCATCCTTAAACAGCTGTCGTAAAACAAAATAATAAAAATTATATATATATGTGTGTATATATATGTATATATACACACATATATATACATGTATATATATATATGTATATGTGTGTATATATATATATATATATATATATAGGCAAGCTGCTGAATTCATTTGCTAGAAATTGACACTTATTGATGGCTGCTGCTTGGGGATAACATGGTGACCTGCTATAGTAATGACCAGATAAGAGCTTGCAATAAAATGAGAGGGGAAAAGAACTTCAGATCGAACATCTTCAGAATTCACATGCGTGAAGTCAAGCTTTGAAATGCATCTGCAAACAAATCAGAGGTCATCTTTTCAGATCTGCCATGTTCCCGCAGTCCCTACTGAAGTCATAGCACTGAGCTATGGAAAAGAATACCTCAGGCTGCTTCTTCAGTAGCCTAAATATAGACATATACACCTAATGCCGAGAAAACATTGGCCTCAAAGGAGAGAAAAATAGAGATTACAAACATGTTACAGCTGTGTCGCTGCTGCAGTATCAATCTCTAACTTCACAGTTATTTCTAATGAGAAAGATCTGCTTGCAACTTGTGTTTTCAAAAGCAGGGTTCAAGGCCAGGATTTTATATCATAGAAATTCACCATTTGGCAACCAAACTGCAGATTTCCTTCTTTATCAGAACAAAGGAAACAAAGCATCCCTGGTCTCAAACCCTCCCAACTCTACTATATAGCTCCTTGCATCCCATACAGGTCTGCATATCTCTTGATAGCAATATTGGCATGGGACAAACACCTTGACAGTGCCGGCTGTACAGTGTGTGCCAGAAGAGCCTCAGCTTCCTCATGGCATGATATCAACAGGAACCCAGATGGAAGCCCAGCGAGTGCTCGGCAGCACCAGGCCTCCCCATCCACCAGTGGCTTTGACAGGAACAGAGCTGCTCCTTTAGAATACTTAGATCTGGTTCACTAGCAAGAGCGGGGTGAGATAGTTAAAGCCCCTCGAAACCTTTACATTTCTAACATTCAGTGAACTGAGGCATCTGGCTGCTCTATTAAGAACATATGTTTTTGGCAGACAGACACCCAAACTGCTCCTCTATGCCAGCAGGAAAGACTTCTGGCTTACCCTGCTGCTCTCCGCGCTGGAGATCAACACAGAAAGTGCAGCCAGAAAGGCTGACGGCTGCAGGGACCTATTAGTTACATTGCACTGTCACCAAGAAGTTTTCCTATTCCCCCTCCCCACTTCTCTGCACAGTCATTGGGTGCCCTCCACTTTTTCTACAGCTGTTTGCCAGTATAGCCCCATTTTTTTTTCCACTCTCCTCACTGCTGCACACAGGACATGAAGGAATTGCTGTCTTATTTCTGACAGAGGTCACAGATGAACAGAGCTGGGCTAACATGACTGCCCGTCTCCAAAGCACCCTCCTTGTAATGCCACCACAAAGCAAGCAGGACAAAGGCTGCTTGGCTTGGATGCAGTTCTTAGATAGAGGGGAGTTAAAGTCTGGTGGCATTCCGGGTACTAAATGCTTCAGTCTGTCCCTAGAACATGACCAAAAGCCCAACAAAAGTCAATGAGTATAAGCCTTGCTTCTTCGTTTGCTTGGTCTTACAGCAAACCCCAGAAGCACAACTATTAGTACATAACAGCAGCAGCATAGAAGGAGTATCTATGTCTGTGCCAGCTTGGAAAAGACAAAGACTGGAAGGTTTTTCTGGCTATGCCTGAGATACTGGGAAACAGGTGTCAGAAACAGTTACTAGCTGGGGGAGAGCCCAGCCTTGTCTATGCCACCTGCCCGGAGCAATGGGAGGTTACTGGCTCTCATAGATGGATCACAAGGCCCTGCAAGGCATGGCACTTGCATGCTTCAGTATGAACTCTCTGGCCAGCTGCAAATCCTACAGGACTTAAATAAAACGTGGCTCTTAATCAACAGATTGAATGTTGAGAAACCTGAGTGCGAGGCGGGTGCCAGAACCCACAGCCAGTGAAAGTTGTTATGCACCAGAACACACAGCCAGACCAGGCTTACAGCCTGAAATGACTGTGATGGGAGCAGCGAGTTTTCTCTTTTTAATGCGCTGCTGTTTCCTGCACCATGTGGTTACAGCAGTGCAGGTGACTGTGTAGCCAAACGGCGACATCACATACCGCAAAGTTTAGCTTCTCATGGCTCTACTCAGAGCCACGTAGGTGGAATCTGACCACGGCTTGTGTCATTCTTAATAATTAGTCTTAATAATTTTAACAGGATTGCTGAATAAATAAACTGCACCTCCTGCTTCAAGATGTCTCAGTCTCTCAAGATCAGGGCTGGGCTCTAGAACCCAAACCCAAAATGCAAGCCCTGTGCCTGCAAAAAACAGCCTGTAGGCAACAAGGAACAGTGCTTCATTAAACAGCAACTTTGCAGCTTGCACATGTGCTGTGTTTTGTAGTATGTGAGGTTTAGGAACAGTGAAAGCTCAGGCTGACATAACCAGTTTGGAAAAGGCAAAGACTGGAAGGTTTCTCAGTGCTTTGACAAAGGAGTTTGCAGTCATTTCCCTGTGGTTTTTCGTTTCTCACACACTTAGCAGAGGAGTTGCACGCTATAGCTCTGCCAAAACCCTTCGGAGTCACTCTACCCTAGTTCCTAACACTGAGCTACCTGAAGTGCTGTCCTATATAGCAATCATTTCCAAGCTTCCTTCATTTGTGGTAGACACAAAGCATCAGTATCTCCTGCTCTCTCTGTCTTTCATTCTCCATCTTTGCTTCGGACAACAGGGCTTCCGTGCGTTGTCAGCCAAGCAGGTGCTTGATCTCCTACTCTGTTCAGAGTTTCTGCTTTTTTTCCTGCTAGCACCTTCTGCATTCTTTTCTTCAAATTGGAACACATGTCAGTGGTTCAGAGGGCAATACAGTCACCTCTAGAACGACTACTGAAGCAAGACTTTGCTGCCCTGTTAGTACTGCTACATTTTATTTCTGACTCTAACCAAGGATGACATAAAACTAGAAATGTACAGGCCCTTTTAAACTTCTAGATCTCTCCACCTTTTATATGCATTTTAGGTACTAGAAGGTACAAAAGAGGCAATATTGCTCTTGTTCTTCTAAATGCTGCAAGTTCAGTGGGATCTCTCCCATAGCCAGCCCCATGAATAGCAGAAAGGGCTGTTCATGTACACAGTCAGCTCTGGATAAACTCTAGTCACGCATCTCCCAGAGTGAACTTTTCAAAGGAGATGCAGAACAAAGTACTTGACCCCCCTGTGAACACTGATTAGTACATCCTAATGCTCCCTTCCAGCCCAAATCACAGTCATTAACAGCCATTGCAGGACACCATCTCATAAGCCCTCGGCACCTCAAAACAGACAAGAGTGGCTTCAGTGCACTCCTATTGAAACATAGGTGCATGGGTACATCTTCTGAATGTTGCAAGTAGGCAAGAGAAAAATAACATTCCCTTTCTTGGAACTTGTTTTCAGCAGTTGAACGTTTCACAGAGAGAAACTGTTAGAGCAAACACTCAAAAGGTCAAGCTCTAAATAAACAGAGAGACAGAGTGATGAAAGGGGTTAGTTGTTATTAATGAAGCTGAGATGATGGCAAGTCAAAAAAAAGCAAAGCAGTAATGAAGACATAGAGCTATGAGCACGCTAGAAATTTTGGCAAGATCACACGTGAAGATACAAAAAGCAAAAGCTACATTCCCCAGCCTGAGATGTAACATGCCCCAAAGAATCCTCCTTCACTGCTCCCTGGGATTTCCAGCTACTTCACAGCTACTGTCACTGACTTGATACAGATCGACAAACTGATTTTGCACCAGGAGCATGCAGCACCTATCACAACATGAGTATTATGCTCACACTAAGGTGGAAACAAATCCAATTTGTACTGACTACACAAGCCTTATTTTCATGCGTGTACAGGATTTCCCTCCAAATCAGGTGCATGTTTTTCTCTGACACACTGTGTCCATGAGATGTGGGATGCAGCTCATGTTAGAAGAAATCTGTACAGTCAGCCACCAGCACCAAAAAGATGATGATGAAAACATTAGGAAGAAAAGATAATCACTGGAAAAACAACAGAAATGTTGATGAGCTAAATTCTGCTTAAAGCTTTCCTGTATTATTAGTGTTTACTTTTGGGACTTGTTTGTTTACCAGTAACATGCCAGTGTGAATATAGTGTCTACTTTACAGAAAGCACAGAACCATAGAAGCCACAGATCTTGGCTCTGAAGTGAAATTCAGATCTGATTATGTACCCTGCTTTAGGACTGGCCCTCCTTATAAAGAGCTGAGCCCCAAACACGAGCATAGTCAAAGTTTGGCTCTATAGTCTGTAGCTTGACCCTAGGTAAACCTCAAACAGGATCATTTGTGGTTCAGAACAAACAAACAAAAAAAATCCCTTGATGTTTCTGAGTCATCACATTGCCTTAGTTCAGTTTTCAAAGGTGGATTTGCCTCAGTCAATCAGAGAGCCTTTGGTGGGCTCAGTAAGTGCTGCTTGGCTCCAAGGCAACTTGGCATCCTGGATGCCATTCGTCCAGAGGGAAGACCTATCTGAGAACAGCCACACGTTTGTACCATGCAGGGCCTCGTGCAAAGCTATAAAAGCAGCTATTTGCAACTGTTCACAACCAGGCCTCAGCTCGCTAAGAGCAAGGAGAGCGCTTCGGACTTTCCTGTGAATGTTAAACATTTGCTTAAAGGGCAGGATGAGCTCCTCCCTCATGCTGTGCCATCTCACATTGTGCAGCACAAGTTGTCCTCCTCCTGTTGGCTCCCATCCACGGCAGTATAATTAGAGAAGAACTGGTGTGACAAGAGCAAACAACACAGTAAATACACATAGATCAACTGCTTCAGCTTCACAAAGTGCCAGCATCCCAGAACTAGAGAACAAAAGTGCTCAGGAAAGCCAGCAGCTCCTTAGGCACTCAAAAAGGGAAGACTGGGACCTAAACAGCTCATGCACTGATGAGAAAATGAGCAGGTCACTAGAGATGCCAACCTGCATACGTGGCACCAGTAGATTTCCAAATAACACAGATAAAGTGAGCCAAGCATCTGTGGATACCCGCGATGGCCTCCCATAGCACAGGGGACCGCAGGCACTGCTGAGGATAACAGGCTGTTGACTTGGGGAGAGAAACATAAAAATAAAAAAGCAAGGACTGTTGGTATTACAGAACAGTGTGCTGAGGAAACAGGAATGGAAACAGCAATAAACTGCTGGGACCCACTGCTGCAAGAAATAAGTAGGATAAACTCTGCTGGGTCAACAGAGCATCAAATGTGGCAGAGGCCTGGCCCTGAGCTCTTACCTTTCTGAAACATGAATGGCTGAAGGCCAATCCTGCTCAGCTGCAGGGCTGCCCTACTCTTTGGGTTATGACTGTACAGAAGTTGCTGCACCCTAGTAAACAATATTTTCTATCACCAGCTAAGGAATGCTGGTGACCTCCATCTGTGCCCTTCTCTTTGTGTTCTGAAATGAAGTGACAAGGCCACTGTGCTCAGGTGTGCAAATGCATGCACTGCCACGGTATTTGCTTTGCTTACTGCCCCATGCTCAAGCATCCCAGTCAGAGGCAATTGTCACTCTGTGACACCACCTGAAAGACATAGTGAATGCAGCTTTTTGCCCAGCTCCAGCGCCCTGAAGATGACAACCAGATACATGCTTTTCCCTCAGAGCCCCTCTGACTGTCTATAGCAACAACAGGGACAAAAAGGAAAACCAAAGGACTCACAGAAACTTGGATCTGTCAGTTTGGATGGCCCCACACAACCACACTCAGACCTGACAGGTGCCTTCACAACTTCTCCTTTTAAGAGGAAGCACAGACCGCTGCGTGTCAAAACCCCAGGCTTCACTTCCCCACTTCAATACCAACTCAGTCTCTGGACCTGGGCATGTTAATTAACACAAGCAAAGTTTGAGTTCCCCATCTGCCAGCTATTCAACAGAAGCATCCTCACTCCCGGTCCTTCACTGCTTGCAGACAGAAGTCTTCTGCCTTCTTCCTTGAGATCCCACCAGTCACAATGAAGAAACAACGAGGGTAGATGGAAGACCGGCATAGGATAGCTCATCTGTAGTAACTCCAAGGGTGAAGGAAGGGAATACAAGATTCAAGCTAACTGTACTGGCGAATTCTTTGTTCAGTGTGCTAAAGACTGACATTAAGCCATTTCCACTAAACTACATTTTGGATGAACATTTCTCTTTGCCCATATCCAGGTAAAGGCTGGAAGCTGCAGTCCTCAACTTTACAGTACTGTGAACTCATTGGACAGGAGCAGAAATCACAGGTGAACAGCCAACACTGAGAACATGAATCGAGCTCTACAAGTGCATTACTCAGCCAACATTTGCCTAAATGTGCATGCATGCACGTGGGTGTTTGAAACCTCACAGTAAAACCCAGGCTCAATACACATTATAATACATATATATTATACAGAAAGTAAAGCTCAGTTTGATCAGAATTTCTATTGTAGCCAACATTTTGTCCACTCTCATAAAAGAGCTTATGAATAAGTGTTAAGCATACGGAAGTCCAAAAGCCCCCACGTACCAGGATGAATAAGGTAGGGATTCCCCTGAAGATAAGCATAAAGTCACTGTAACACCAGAAATGGGTACAGTCTGTTACATGCTTTGGAAAGGCATGGAGACACCAAATAAAAAGGCCATGCTTTGATTTACTCAGCCTCCTAGCTGTCACTTGAGAACCTCAGATGACAGGACCTCTGATCCATACTAACAGCTTTATTAAATGAACACAGTTGCTTCAAAGTTAATACAACTATGCTGACATCATTCTGGCCCAATAAACCCATCACAAAATGATGAACTACATTGTGTCTCCAAGTGCCTTCATAGGATAGATCAAACTCGCTGCTAAAATAGCATTCCATACGTGCAGTGTATGTGGGTTTTGCATATGTACTGTTGCATCTACTAAGGTGGTTTGTTTTTTTTTTTCCATCTTTGTATGTTTCTCTTCCTGGCTTCTTGTAGCAAATTTCCAAAAGCTGGAAATAATCACAGAATCGTTAAGGTTGGAAAAGACCTCTAAAATCACCTACCACTAATATTACCCACTAGCCATGTCCCTAAGTACTACATCTACCTTTTTCCTTAAACATCTCTAGTGATGGTGACTCCACAGTCTCCCTGGGCAGCCTGTGCCAGTGCATTATAACTCTTTCAAAGAAGAAATGCTTTCTAATATCCAACCTGAACCTCCCCTGCCACAACTTGAGGCCATCACCTCTTGTCCTATCACTGTGACTTCAGAGCAGAGGCTGACCCTCACTTTGCCACAATCTCCTATCAATGAGAGAGTGATGAAGCTCCCCCTGAGCCTCCTAAAAGACCCCAGTTCCACCAGTTGCTCCCCATAAGACTCATGCTCCAGACTTCTCACTGACACGAACAGAGATAGCTTAATTTCAGCTGCAAAATAGTTATTCCCATAAATGTGTTATAAATGGGATATAAGACAGCCACCAAACGTCAGATAAGCCATTCAATAGTGGCTGAGCAATCCTGAACACCAGGGCAACAGCATTCATCTTCCTCCTCACTTCCCACATTCCTCGTACCTGGCTTGCATAAAACACATGGATTTGCCGCTAATAGAGAAGCCCAAGAGGCTGGTAGCAGTGTCTGATTTCACCAGCCTTTCCTGGCAATGAAACAAAACAGGCACTTTGGCCATGGTACTGCCTCTTCACCAAAGTCTTCAGGCTCAGACAAGGTCAGAACACTGCGCTGTTCCTCAAGGCTAGCATGTATATATCTCACGGTCCAAGAGCTAATTCACCCTTAAAACTCTATGGTTTGGTTAATTAAATCATTCTCCATCTCCGAGATGACTGTTTTATCTCCCCAGCACAGGTACCTCACTGTCCCTGTAACACTGCATCAGGACACAGACCGGTGGAGGAGAAAACCTCGTGGCCGCTGCCCATGTGAGCCTGACAGAGCAGCTTTCCCTCTGCAAGTATGGGGAAATGACTATAAAAGCAAGATACAGCTACGTGCCTTTCAGAGGCTCTGTGAAGAATTTAGTTAAGATTCATAAGAGGGCTCTGAAAGTATTAAAAAAAACAAACAACAAACCCTACATAAATGATAAATTTTAACTGTTTTTAATGATGAATACCCACAGTTTTAAGAGAGGCCTTTTCTTAGTTTCCATACAAAAGTGCAAAAATATCCTTCATTGCAAATAACCACTCCGCCTGCTGTGAGAGGCTACGCACATGATTCCAATTGCCTTTCACAAAGAAAACAAGAATAACATTTTGCATTTATAGACTTTAAAACTACTTTGCAGACAATCAAGTCTCAAAACCCCCACTGTGATACAGGAGGCAAACATTATACCTGCTTTAGACAGGAAACTAACAGGCAAAAATATTGAACTGCCTTGCCTAAAGCCAGAAATGAGACATTTGAGAATTCAGGCACGCTAGCAAGGCTTATCCAGACCCACATTTGCTCACTTGCTCTTCTTAGCAAACTGTTTACTATCCCACACCTTCCATACAACAAGGTGTACTTGAAGCACAGCACAAGTGGCACCACCATTTATCTGCATTACCTACACATTTAATTTCATGTAGGTACCTCTACTGACCACAGGATGTGCCTGGGATTGCATTAGGCCACTTATTCAATTTCCTAGCATGTGTGGCAGGAGAAAAGTTGTTGACAACTAAAAGTTAACCAAACATGTATTTTTAGAACCTAAGTCCGACGTTCTACTGTCTGGATTCATAACTACCCATTTCTCTGACATTAAGCTGAGCTACCACATGAGAAAATTGCTAGAATGGTAGTATTTCCAGGGCACACTGAGTCACTGTCCGACATCTAAAATGGGAAATAAAATAATTTCTCAGAAATTGTCAGCACAGTGGGAGGCAAAGTTTGCAGGAACTCAGCTTGTATAGAAAAATTCAGGTTTCTGCTCTAAAACGGGTCCCTCGGCACTAAGCACACTTTTTTTTTTTTTTAATTACCAGATGATAGAAAAACAATTAGGTCCCATGGTGTTATTTCCTGACATTATCTCATATTTAGAACAATTATTAAGCAACACTAGCAAAATGATAATGGTGATAACCAGGGAGCAGCAGAAGGACCGTGCAGACTCAGAAACACACATCCTTTTTCGCTTTGATCTGATCCATCCCAGTGAGGAGCTGAGATCCCTGCCTGGAGACACTTCTTGCCTTGTCCCTGTAGAAGGATGCTTGCGAACCTCATCCCCCTCCACAGCAGGAATTCCCAACCCTAGACAGACCACCTTGGCTTGCCTCCTCAATGGCACATGGGGAATGCTAATGTGGAAGAGTAAGAAAGTCCCTAGGGCAGTAGTTTTCTTCCTCTTAATTTGCATACCATTAGTTTCTTTTCTTCCCTTGGAAGTGCAGGCCTCTGCATAATGAATTTAAGCTTCTGACAGCAGGCTCTCATAAACTGGGAACTACAGCTCTGAAGCATTTGCTGACACTGAGGGTTTCCAAGGTGAAAGCCACTGATCTCCTGCACAGGTATGGGAGAGCCTGTCCTCCGGAGAAGCCTCTGCAATCCCAACGTTAATCATTAACTCCTAAATGGAAGCAGAAGGGTTGATGAGGGTTTATATGGCTGCATATCCTTCGTATCCTCTTTAAAAGGAGAAACAGATGTTTCCAAAGACCACAAACTTCCACTCCACAAATCTCAGCCTGTTACCTTGAGGCAGTGAGTTCCAAAAACTGAATTAAAAACCAGATTAATTGTTTCACTGGAAGGTTAAGAAAAGAGCACAGAGAGGAGACTCAGGGGTTGGATACATTCCCTTGGACAGCAGTACATCTGCCTGCTCAGAAAGCAGCAGAAGGCATGGGGAAAACCCTGTCCTGCCACCAATTTTGGCTGGTAATCAGGGGGCTTCAGGACTGCTAACCCACATGAACACTGGAAAGCTTTCCCCTGTGTCAGAGATGTGCCCCCAAGTATAAACCCCATCTCATCTGTCTATATATGCTCTAGACTTCTTCACTAGCATTAATTTATAAACAAACTCCAGATACTATCTGCTTGTGCAGCACCAAAGAAGTTCTTTTTATCTGGGATGTTTGGCTCTCCCCCACCTTTTCTCACTCATTTTAAATTTAGATCGTCTTAATTTTCAAACAAAAAGCAAAACCCAAACAAAAAAGAGTGGCACTTTCGAGTGCTGCCTTCAGATATTCATTTGTATGCGTTTCCCATTCTTGACTAACAAAAAAGCAGTTAATTTTGTTGTAGCAGCCCGTTGCGATAGAAATAAAAATAATAGGTACATTCACAGATTTTGAACTTTTTACAGACACTGCTGCAAAAAGCAATTTTAATTTATAACCACGGAGTCTTGCAAAACATATAACGAAGACATAATAAAATGGAATGTTTATCCTGTGGCTCCCATTAGACCTCTTCCGTTCGATGGTTGTAACTAATGACTTGTTTTTCCACTTTTGTATTGGAAGCCTTATTATTGGGCTGCACAGAGCATACCTTATTTGATTTCCCTAGCAATGCCTGCACCTCTTGCTGAAGCCTGCAATTAGATGTTTATGAAATAATATTGAAAAGCTGCATAATCTTGTCTGTGGTCAAAAATTAAAACAAAAACAACAAAAAATGCCAGCGACAAAACAGCCCTGTTGGTATAACATTATACAGAGCACAATAGACTAATGTTCACTCCAGTGCATGTGTCCTTTTGACTAACCACTTCTATCTGACAACCTTTTTTTGGCAGCAGAACACACTGTACTTTTTGGATAATTGACTGTGGAATATAGTGCTGTTTACTCAAAAGCAGGTCACACAGAACTGAGCTTCCAGTTGTCTTTATCCTTTTACCTTTCTTATCTTCATGCCTGAACACTGAACTTCTTTGAATAACACGTGGTTTTAATTGCTGTACTGTACTTCTTCCTCAGAAGGTGAACTGATGGTGAAAGGGTAAGGAAAGGTGGGAAGCTGAATTCTGATTTGAAAATTAGATGTGGACATATTACTGGTGAGCTAACCGACAAACCCAAACAAGCATTTCCAGCACCCTCTGTTATCTGCAGGGTCACGTTTACATGCAGTGTAACTGTATAGTTTCTCTATGCTTAGAATTGACAGGATGGTTTCACCCACCACTTGCTCACTGACCTGGAAATTCAACAGTGGCAAAGCCCCCATTTTGAAGTTCAAACCTTAGGGGGTGGACACTCTTAGAGAAAATGATGCAGAAAAACATAGAAGTTGTGACAAACCTAGACTAGAGTAAATGCAGTTTGGGAAATGGGTTCAGGAGAAAGTACCATCTGAAGTGTTCAAATGAGGCAGTGAAAGAACTGATGCGTTTCTAAAGATTTTCTTGGGATGCAGCCTAGGGGAAAAGAGGTCACAAGTGTTGCTAAACAGGAGAGAAAATGGGCTTTGATGGCACAAAGAGAACAGCAGAGCCTTCTAACACAGGCTAGAAAAGGAGGTGCAAGCACCTCTCTGTTGCATATCAGACAGAGAACCATGGAGGTCACCCGAGACCTGCAGCTTGCAAAGTACTCGTGTAACTTGGCTTCGCAAGAAGTACAGATGTCACAGGGCACCAATTCACAAGAGGCTTCTTCTATAGTTTAAGACTGGAAAATAAGCCCTCGGGCTTCCTGGTGACAGCCTAGATGGAATCTGTCAGCAGCAAACACACAACAGGAGCTTCCCTGGTCACTTACGCAGTTTTCCCTCTGAAAAAGTTGAGTTTTCACTTCAAGCTCTCAGAGCAACAACAGAAAAGGAGGTGATTCACTTAATGAGTGAGCAGCTCTCACAAAGCCAGAGGAAACACCTGAAAAGGAACATCCTTCAGGTGTTCTGAAATACACTCTGACTAGGAATTAATGGGATGAACTTGATTGTATCTCATCTGCTCTATTACAGTGCAGGTGTGGTTCCATTCTACTGATGACTAAAGTAATCCTAATACGTCAGTTTAAGTTACTGCCAATTCATTTGAGGAAATTTTGTTTGTTTAGAAAAAACTTTAACTGGCAGGGATGAATGATACTGATGATAATAATTCATCTGTCTGCACCGGCGCTAAAACACACAGTGGAAAATCCTTGCTAATGCTAGATTGATCAGCTAACACACAGCAGATCCGCTCTTCTCATTTGTTTCACGTAGCTGACTTCAGACAGCACACTGCACTCTGAACTATTTTGAGGTTCCACGTAAAACAAAGTCTATTAGTGCAGATAAAGAGCAATGAGTACTGTTCTACTACAAGGAAGAGTTTGCCTGATGGCTTTTTTTTTTCCTCCACACAGAGAGAATACACTGTGTTTGGAACAAAGAGAAAAATGTGATTGGAAAATTTAGAGCCCTTAAATTAATTCCCTAGACAAAAAGTTGAGGCATCATATTCATAACATCATGTTATGTAACTTGCACTGGAGCCAGGCAGCTACTAAGTGAAATAGTACGAGTTATAAAAGCAAAATATTATTGTGAAAACAATTTTACAACTTCATAATTCACTATTATTTTCATTTAAGAACTAAACTGTCAGTACAATTGCAAATTCTGCTTGCCTTGCAGGAGTTCTTCCAGCTGGTGATAGGAAACCTTCCCTTCCCCCCCTCCTTGCTAAGGCTGCTATTCCACTTAATATACTGCGCTTCTTTGTAGTTATACAGAGGTAAATCTTAACAGGAAGTCTATTATGTGGGTGCCTAAGCAAGTTTAATACCTGAACATTTATAATCAATAAATGTAAACATATATTATTGTTTCTTCTCATTACTCTTGGAGGAATGAAATCAGAATAGATTATTTTCTACTCTTTACAACCAAGAATCTGTTTTAAGTGGGAACCTACACGACTTGCACTTCTCACTAGGCACCATGATCAGCTCACACAGGTATTTGGCTCAAGGTTGTGGCTGTCCTCAGCCATATCTATCAATGGAAAAGTGAATCACCTTTTCAACTGCGCACATCTCCCTGCACCAAGTTCATGCTTTGTAACAGGCCATTGCTATGTTATGTGTGCACATTCCATTAGGAACTGGATTAGGACCACAAATATGTTCCACAGAACTCAGTAGGAAAATCACCCAGGCATGCGCCAGTCCATTCCAAATGACATAACCAAAAATACCTCATTAGCCAAAGAAACACACTGAACGGAGTAGTTCCTTGTCAGGAACCAGTATTACTGTCAGGTCATTAGCTTTGAGTTTCACACCAATAAAGTAGCCAGAGCTCTTCTTGCCTCAAGCAGAGAAGCTATCTAGAGACACCGAGATGCTCCTTGTCTGCTACTTCTCCCCAGCTCTCTTACTGGTTTAGTGCCTAAGCTTGGGCAAGTTTCCTTGCTCATTCATATCCTAGCAATCAACTCGGCAACAACAGAAATTATTTGATAGGAGAACAACTTCACCATGTGTTTCAGCATCCTGGAAGATGCTCTGGAAGAATTACAATGTGGTTGGACATGAATGTATTTTAAAACATCAAGAATCAGCTCGTACAGCAATCAGCAGCACCATCACACACAACAGCCAGGGTATGCCTGTGAATTAATTAAATTGCACACACTTTTATGGGTTCTGCTTTTAGAATCGAAAGCTGTAAACTGAAAGCAAGCAACTGTCCTTGCCTCATCAGCTGCAGAGCATGCTGCCCACCAGAGACCGGAGCTCAGATGGCCCCAGGGCTCAGGCAATTACTGCTGCCCAGAAACCAGACAGCCTCCTCAACAGATGTTTCTTCTCACCCATAGGTAAGTATCTGCTGACTATATTTTATGGCCACAGATAAAACATCCTTACCCATTAGACTGTGACACAGCCTGACAGCATCTGTCAATGCAAACACTTGGCTATGAAGAGTTAAACAGCAGAGGAACAGAGCCCTTAATTAACATCAAGGCTGCCCCATTCCTTATCATGTATGGAGGCATTGTCCTCAGCTTATTTTAAGAAGGAGCAAGAAAGAACATCCACGTATTACGTCAAAAGCCTCTTTCTCAATTATTCCTCTTTATTACAAACCCAAAGTGGCTGAGTAAAGGCTAAAGCTCAAAAACCTGCGAGTCAAAAAAATACAGCTGTAAATTTAAGTTGGTTTCTCAGTATATGCTGACCTCACTTACTTCTGTAACTACAGGATCCCTGTTATCTTTAACTTCAAGGTAACTGTTTGGCAATTCTGAGTTTCTCTGCAATTCTTAAGAGACAAATCTGATGAATTTGTGTCATCAGCCAGTCTTGCTAATAAAAAGAATGTAGAAATAATGCCAATATAATACAAAGAACCAACAGTAAAGTCCTGAAACAAGAATGGTAAGCATGTTTTTCTTAGGTGAGAATTGGGTTCTTTCAAAAGTTTAGGGTGTAAGAGAGACTGTGCCAGACTCCTGTAGTAAAGATCAGCAAACTGTTACAAAATCATTTCTTTGCAACTATTCCCAACGTGAAAATTCTGAAGAAACTCCCAAAGATTCTGGTGCAGAGATGTAAATTATCTTTGAGTGAAAAATACTGTTCTCAATGCCACAGAGTGCCAACAAGTCCCAACTCTGATCCGCTCCTCTCAGTGTGAGACACCACTGTCTTCTTCTCCTCCTCCTCATTTTAACAGAAGCAACACAACATTTAATTTAATCCACCCAGAAGCAATGACAGAGTCAGCAGCTGATATACAGCTAGTGCTGGTTAGAACTCAGAAATACTGTTTTATGAAGAATGTCAACATTTTGACATTTGTTGCTATTCTCAGGGTAGAACTGCATATTCATCTGGGAAACTTAAAATGTCACACTGAAATTGCAAATTCAATCCTGAATTTTGGAATTTCACCTTTTATTTCACTTTACATTATCATTCTCTCTTTTTTTTTTATGTATTCAGTACCAGACTGTAACATTTTGAATAACTTTTTAATTTGATATGGCTTTATTTTAACACTGTAAAACGATGGGCAATTACTGGCTTGCACTGACAGAAAACCAGCTTGAACCATCATTTTACCCTGCCCCTGAATCATACCCAGTGGAAATTTTCTATGTGCAGCTATTGACTTGGGTGCAGAGATGAGATGTTGGGGGAGAAGATACTTGGGGGGAGGGAGGTGGCAAACACTAAGCTGCCTGCCTTTGTGCACAAGCAAAAAGCTAAGCTAAGGAAGGCTATATCCTGTGACAGCAGGAGGATATCTGGCAGATTGCATTTACTCATCTGCAGAGAACAAAAAATTCCTAGCCACTAGATTAACAGCAAGCAGCAAGAGCATTAGACTGAGTTCAAACACAAGTGCCGGAGGTATTATTTTATGTGAGTGATGGCAGACTGCAAAAATTATTAAACTGGTGCAAGAGAAATGCATCAGTCATAGCAAAGGACGCTGTTGAGCAGATGTTTCTGAGGCAAAGATGAAACTTCCAAGCAAACATCTCCATCACAGGTATTAAATCAGTGGAAAAACTGACAAAAGCTGTGTAAAATGAGAAAACAGCGAGCCGTCACAGCCCTCTTTTGGGTATTGCAAGTTTCATATCAATGCTGGTTGCAGTAGGCAGCAAAGTAACACCACCCCCAGTAGCACAGAAAGGACACAGTGGTCGAGGTCTGCTAATCAGGAGTGACCACCACCACCTAAATCACGCCAAAAGCATAAGCTGCCTCATCACCCTTACCTCCCCCTCTGCCACAGTTTCTCTGTTTAATTTCCACAGTGCTCACTGAAAACCATGCACAGGGCTTGAAAGGCTGTTTGAAGTGGTTGCCCTGCTCCTCGTGCACTACTAGTGCATTAGTCCCTTTGGGAGGGAACATGGTTCCTTAGGACAATGAGTAGATTCAGAAACGGGACGGAGAATCCATGGGATTCAAGATTTAAGGATTCTCCTTAAATCCAGGAGATCTCCTTAAATCCCAGGCTGCCCAGGGAGGTGGTAGAGTCACTGTCTCTGTAAGTGTTCTAGAAACATGGAAATGCAGCACTGAGGAATGTGGTTTAATGGGAAATACTGATGGTATACGGACAGTTGGATCAGATGATCTTAGAGGTCTCTTCCAAACTTTACAATCCTATGATAACCAAACCCAGTGAGAGGACCTAGAGTTACAGGAAGATATGAAGGGTTTTTGGTGACTTGGCCAGATGTGTTGGTTAATGGTCAGAGCTTCTTCAACTATTTTGGCCACTAGGCAAACTTGCAAAAATTCTCTCTCCATGGCTTTGCCATTTAATTTCTCTGCTGTGAACATTTTTGTGCCAAATATCATTATACCTAATGAGTCACTCTGATCTAGTGCTTGCTGACTTTTGGGAGAGGAGATGTTAAGAAAGAGGCTTCTATTTGATCTGAAAGGACACCATACCACTGCAAACAACATGAAGCGAGCCCACTGTATCACAAGTTCCTGTGATGGTTTTGTAACAATTCTTGTGCTGTTCATCAGAAACCCCCACTATCAATGACCATGAAGAAAAAGCTACTGAGATTTCTGGCTGTGGATGCCTTCAACACGTATGAAGGTTTGAATGAGGACATGCACTTCTCTAGTTCACTTCCCAACTAGGACTTGGGCTTTAATGCTAAGTACAATGCAACAAAGGACTAAATGCAGAGAGGTTTCACATGCACAACTCTCACTCCCATAACTGGCCCAAGGACAGAATGCACCAGAGCTGTCTATGACTACAGCTCATTGTTCTCAGTGGGCTTTAAGAACCTATAGAGATTATTTGCTGTTCCCATACCAGTCCAGATTTATTTTGGATCAGCAGCGACCTCAACATAATCAGTACACAGTAAAAAGCAGAGCCACAGCATTGTCGATCCTTTCTAGTCAGAATGTAAGATATAAATTTTTATAGGTGCTTTTTAATTAGTTGGGTTTTTTTTTTGTTGTTGTTGTTATTACAAACCCTAAATGAATTGAATGAAAAAACTCTACTCGGTGACAGGTCATGGTTGATATTAGAGTTAAGGCTCACAGATTTCTAATAAGAGATGAATTTGTTAACATTTCTTTAATATTTTCCACACAAAATGTGTTCAAAATTAAGAATGCATTTTTCTGAACACAGTTGGAAATGATTCAGTATTTTAAGATGACTCCATTGCAAGAGGAAAAACATCTAAAGGTATTCTTGCATTTTAAGTGATAACACCTGCTTTTTAAATCATTCTGGCTTCTCAGTTCATTCTCCTTAACTGAAAGACCTCAAACCAACCCTGAAAAGGCAGAACACAACATATTTTCACGTAGAAAACTGATTCTGATTTCTGTTGCGCTGTAGCCAACAAGTAGATTTGCAGCAATAATTCTCCCTTATCAGAAATCTGGCACCAGCAAAGCCTGCCATATTTTTTCCCCTTTTAAATAATTCCAAAAGTTGATTTTATGAATGGAACTGCAAAGGAAGAGAACAACATTCAGTAAAACCAGACAATACTGCTCCACTGGCAAAGCACACAGTGCTTTATTACTGAGCATTTCCTACTAGACTGCAAGATCATCTTCAATCCTTAACCAATTAATCTGTGCATTATACGAAACAGCATCAAGCAGTTTGCAGCACCATATTAGAGAGCCGTTGTAAGCTCAAAGGTGAAACAGGCAATAATGCAGATATTCAGCAGGTTAAAAGAGAATTAAATTCTGGAGGAATCTATTACCAAGCAAATCACAGCCTGCCTTGCAGAAATACTTATTTTTATAGAGATGATACAAATAACTTTATATGTGTATTTGCAAATGTCATGTGCACACAAACACATATGTAAATAGATATCTAAATACGGGTACATGAAACCCCAAACTTGAACTAAATTAAACTGCCCCTCCAGCTTTGTAATGCAAATGAGACTTGTGCTGTTTGTGGTTCAAGACGATTTGCGTTTCCATAGAGATGCTGACTGAACTAAAGTTATTAATTTTATATATATATATAAAACATACACTTTTATATAAATCTACTTGTATCTATACGTCTAAATATGTATCTGCTATAGCCTGGCACTCCACTGGAAACACACCAATTTACACCAGTTAAGGCTATGTGCAAATTTCCTACCTTTCACTACTTTCCAATCTAAGCTCTGTACCAGGCACCTGCAGAGCTGAGTTTATTGCTTTTCTCCTCGCTTCTTTGTAAGGGAAGGGGAAAAATTGGGGAAAAAAATAGTGGTTTATTAGCTTCTCATAGACAGTATTTCAAGGAGCTGTCATTTATTATCCTGCCCTGGCCAGCAATGGGCTCACCATCTCCCTACATAGGCTTGGTGTCTTTGCCCTCAGGCACAGCTGAACCCCATCATACAGAAGAATCACACAAAGCTGATGCCCCACAAGCCGCTAGGGCCACATTTGAGGTGACCACCCAGATGCTGACATATGGGCAGAGAAACCAAGCAGTTTAACTTTGTTCGGTATCTCTCCTTTGGTTTACAAGGCCCAAATGTATGTTGAAGTGATTGGATGCCACTCGCCTCGCTACCACCTGAGAGGGAAATCAGAGCACCCACAGCACTGTGTGAGAACTCATTTCCATGTGGTTTTTCTATGATAAGTGATTTTTAAACAGCAACACACAAGAGGTCAACCTCCGGAATCGCTCTGAACCACAACCAAAACCAGTGCCTTCTGTACCTCCTATCTGCATAAGATGAACAAATTCTCCAGCGAGCCAAAGATGTCCATGAGCTCTCAGAGGAAATGTTGACGCAAGTTGTAAGCCCCCAAAAGCCTATTTCCAAGCCACAGGAGAGCTCCTGTTTCCAGCCTTTAGAAAGCCACGTGGAGGGAGACTACTTTCTGTATTCTTCATTTCCTTCCCTTTGTCAAACAAAGGTGCAGCTTATAAACCTATCACCCCAGTGACTCCAACAGTGCACAGTGGAAGAGCCAACTGGCAAGGTCTGAAAACCTTGGCCAGCCTCCCGATGTAGGCATGGAAACATAGGGCAGAGGACATGAATCGCCATGCCCCCGCTGCTCACATGCCCTCAGCCCTGACTCTACAAGCACCAGTTCAGTCTACCCAGGGTCCCACCCAGCCTGGCCTTGAGCACCTCCAAGGATGGGGCATCCACAGCTTCCCTAGATAGCCTGTGCCAACACCTCACCAATCTCTCTGTATAAGGGTGACCAACAAGTGCTGACATCTCCTACCTTTTGCTGCAGCGGCTGCGGGGCCAGCACTGGGTCTGTGATGTAGGTCTTCTTCGTTCCAGGAGGCTGGTACATCCCAGGAGGAGCCTGGCCCATGGTATTACTGCTAGGATACGCTGGCTCAACCTTCCAGGTGCTCTGTGGCATGTAGGGTGCGTCAGAGCCATTCCTCCCTCCGTATCCGCCGTAATACGGGTCCTGGTAGCGGCCTTGCTGAGGTGCATAGCCATAGCTGGGCTCTGAAGGACGGGCAGGTGGTGGGGCGTAACCATAGTCGGGCCCACGGGGCTGTGCTGAGCCATATTGCTGGGCACCAGGCGGGCGGGCCGGGGGGGCTGCATAGGGCTGGCCAGGCCCCAGACTGCCATAGTGAGTGGGCTGAGGACCCGGCGGCTGGTAGTGAGGGCTGGGCTGTGCCGTCCTCACTTGGACATTGAAGGTTGGGCGGCTGGGTGTGGAGGCCGTGGTGTAGGAAGCTGGAACTGGCTGAGGCTTCAGGGTGCCGATGGGAGTGACTGGGATGGGTGCAGGCTGGCCAGGCCCCTTGGCTGTGGATTTCTTGGTGGCGGTGAGGGGAGGCTGGTTGGGAATGATCATCCGCTTGTGGCCAGTGACAGGGGTGGACACAGACGGGGTGTTGGCAGCAGAGCTGGAGGTCCCGGAGCCCTATGAGCAAACAAAGAGCCACAGCGTCAGCAGGATGAGCCATTCAGCATTGTGTTGTAAGCAGAAGGGTTAAGAGGGAACAGGGTCTTACAGTAACATCTGCACAGCAACTCAAACTGCTTAGGGAAGCAGGAATGTACCTGAAACTACGCATTATAAAATGGTAATAACAACCTTTTCCTGCTCTGACAGAACAGGGACAGTGCTGCTGCAGCCGAGCAGAACTGCCAGGCAGCACATTGTGTCTCTCCTTGGGGTTTCTTCCTCCACTTTAGAACAAACGAACTTGAAAGCAATAAATGCAGGGGGGGAAAAGGAGATTTTCAGGAGAATATTTAGCATGGATACCCACATGTTCATGTGAAAATGAGAGCACTCGAAAGAAGAAAAATGAGATTTAAGTCTCTATGGAGACATGCAAGCTTCCAGAGTGCTCAGAGGGTATTGCCCCCAATACAGGACTGCTTCTGACAGTGTAAGACAGCAAAACAGAATGGGCTGAAAGCTTTGCTTAGAGCAAAGTGTAACACAGAAGTGTCCCTGTCCCTGGCACTGTAAGTCTCAAGTGACCCCAGCAAAATGTTACACGTGGCACAGAGAAGGGCAGAAAGCAGGCCAAGATTCCTAAGGGCTTTAGAAGTCTGATCCTGTGTAACCCAGCACCAGCACCTGAGCCTCACAGCAAGTCCTGCCACTTCCTGGGACTTGGCAACTACATGAAGACATAGCACCGCAACATCATCCTAGCAGGTATCTTATATCTTCCTGTCTAATATACTTGTCTGTCTTACTCAACTTTATTATTCAGCCTCTGTATCCAAAAATACTGGTGCAAAAATACAGCTTTGTTAAAGAGCTAACATTACAAAATGGTTTCTGGAGATCACCATTAAGCCTTTTCACTAAGTCAAAGAACAAATTTCTACTCCTGGAACTCAGGATTTAGCAAAATTTTCTTGCTTCTCCTTAGTTTGTTGTATTCTTAAAAGGGTCCTTGAATTCCATCTCTTCCCATACACAGAAAAATTAAAGGCAACATGAACATTTTGATGGCATTCCTTTGCTGTTACACTTAGCATGATGGTTATATCTTATGTAAGCTTATGCATTTGGCTCCATCTCAATAACATGTAAGTGCAAAGGAGACCCAAACCAGACAAGCTCATGTGATGCCCATGGCAGTGCTCAAACTAAAGCACACACCTCTTTTCCTTAAATAATCAGTCCTGTACCTCTCCCGAGATACTGCTGCTCTATGCAGACACCCTGGTCGGCATGCACTGCCTCATTTTCCCCTTGCTGGACTTGCTAGGCAGGGAACTGAGCGGTGGGGGCTCATCAGGGGCATCAGAGAAATCCTCTGCCTGGTCAGCAGGTGGCGGCAAGAAGTTGCTGCCTAACCAGCTCAGGCCAGTGGCTGGAGAGAACCTTCAACTACACAACACACTGAGCCTCCCAGGTTACCAAATCACCACCCAGGTGGCAGCCACCACACATGAAGGGAGAAAAGAGTAAACCACTCAGCTTCTCCTCCACAGCCTACAGACAAGTCTACCAAGCAATAAGGAAGCTCTACCACACAACTGGTAGTTCTTTCCCAGTGACAGGTGCAAAGACATTTTTGCTGATGTAAAGAACTGACTCCTGCAATCACACCTTCAGGGCAAACCTCCCACAAGGAATGAACGAAACAACAGGCAAGTAAGAGCATCAAGCTGGTTTGAGAGATGTAAAAGGAATGCATGCAGAGGTGGGGGAAAACAAGCAGCACACTTCTGCAAGAGAAAAAATATGTCTCAGTGTAGTCAAACCCTGACTTTACGAACAGATCCACAAGGCAATACATAGAATAGATTCTGAAACTGAAAAGAATGAAGAGCTGAAGTGTATCTAGGCTGAACTGCAAGGTCAGAGATGGGTTAAGGGGTCTGTAGCCCTTCATTATCATTGCACAATTCTTCTGATTCTAAACACTTGGTGTGGAGCAGGCATCCCTCTACCCCTGCTTCAGTGCACAACTGCACCAGAGCTCAGTACTAGCAAGAAAGTTTACTTCTTGAAGCAATTATTCCCCCATGTCAGCTTGGCATTTAGTCCAGGAGTGCTAGAAGCTTTCCTGTTTCCTCACCTAGTTCGTTCTTGTAAATTACAGTAGTTTGTCCACTTACTGTAATGGGATGAAAGGTCCACAACGCAGCACTGTGCAATTACCACCAGAGCTTTTTTCTTTTCCCCCCAGTGTGAACAGGGAGAAGTTAGCTAACGTTTTAATGACAATGGCACATCAGCAGGGAACAGGAAAGCCCAATGCAGAATGTAATTGAGCTCTGTTCATCACATCTTACATTTCTGAATGCAGACTCTGGAAGCAGATTATGACAGAATGCCAGTAACGCTCTTGTGATGGAAGTCTGTTCACACCAAGAACCGGGGGTTTTCATTCTTGCACTATTAGCATCCAGATAACATGCTTCATATGTTGGTGCCAGTCTCCTAACAGAACTGGAATACACCTTAGGAACGATAACCCCTTCCTCCAAAATAAGCTTTGCTGCCTATAGACTGGAACTCTGAGAGGATCTGAGTAACTCTCATATCCAACACCAACAAGATGTGCTGAGTCTCCCGTCTTGTACAGGAGCCCAATGAAGGAAGGCACCAAGCTGGGCCCCTGGGCCAAGAGACCCAGCACTGCCAAAACCATCATGGCAAAGGTTGGAACTCATAAGCACCAGCCGCACTGTGGCATTCAAACCACAGCCCATCTTGAGGAGGAGGAAGTTTGCATCAGTAGGAGTCCCCAGAGGCACCCTGAGTGACTCATTCTCAATTCCTCTGAGGGTACTGGGCAAGTTTCTAATGAACGACTGGCTCAAGGGGGAGGAGGAGGAGGGTGCAATGCTAGTTAATGTGGTGTAGCAGAAATATGGAACAGGTTGGAGGGAATTCAACACCTTCTGGAACGCTAATAATTTAAGAGGACACAAAGAGGAACATTGGCTGTAGGTCTTGAACAAGGGCACAGGTGACGTATCACCATAAACCTCTGCTCTCTTGCTTAGGAAAGAAAGGTGGCCACAGTCCAGCCTTCTGTATGGACTCAAATCACCACAGGCTTAAATTTCTAGGTCATTCATTGATTAAGACATTATAAATGCATATGAACTATGGACAAGGTGCATGCAGAAGAGCAAGAAAATGGCACTCGTATTCCGTGAGGAAGAGCGATTTCAACATTTGTCTGTTAAACACAAAGATAGGAGAGAATGATGAGGCTATAAGGATGCCAGATAGATGGAGGGGGAGTAATGAGCAGAAAGCTGGAAAGGACTACCTGTGTCACTGGGTACAGTCCCAGCAATGACTGCCACAAAGGTTTCATCCAAATGAGTCCACAGAACGCCTACTAGTACCACAAAGTAGACTCATCCAAAAGCACATCAAAGTTACAGTCCAGAAGCATAAAAGCAAGTAGAAAAAGGAGGAAGGAAAAGCAGAAAGAGAGAGAGTGGATTCACAGTTCAGGCATCCCTTCCTTCAGCAGCTCCTGGACAGCTCATTTCAAAGCTGTACTGCATTTGCAAATGACTAAGACAGCCAAGCAAGCTCTCTGACATCCTCATAGGACTGTTCTCAAAGGAAGACAGGCTTTCCTCTGCTCGCCATGCATTAGGTGAAACTGTCTGACACACTTTGCAAGTGCAAATTAGAACCACGCTACTTACCATCAGCCCGTTCTTGCAAATTCATATTCGCAAAGAGAGTAAACTAGAAACCCCAGGTGCTGATAAGGCAGAGTTGTTAAGAGAAACTAGAGTAAGAAGGAGTTAAATTCAGAACCTCAACTACCACAAGCATTATACTACAAAATCTTTTTTTTTTTTTAGTAGGGAAAGCACAAGAGCCTTGTTTAAACACAGATGGAAGTACCTAAATGCACTGCCTCTTCTACAAATGAATTACCCAGCAGTTCAAATAAAGGTGAACTAATACTGACAAAATCAAGTAGAACTCAATGAATGTGGGAGGAAAAACCCCCCATAACGCTTCTCCTAAATAAAGCTACCACGTGCAACTGTGAGGGGAATCACTTTGCTTGGTAGCTCTTTCCCCATCTATTTGAAGGCAGTGACAGCTTATAAACAATTTGCAGGAGTTTCTTCTATCAACCACCATATGAGAAGTCTGTGCCTCTATCACAAAGCCATTCATTTCAAGAGACCTGGCTGTCAAAGCTGGATATCTGAATTCAAAGCCACCTTGGTAGGGAAACCCAAAGATGAGATTATCCGCATGAATCATCATTCCATAGAAATTATTTAAATAGATCTTGAATCACATTCAGCATATATCTACAACAAAGTTATTTAATAGGTACTAGAAATGAAACATTGTTCTACCCAAATTAGTCTATAATTCCATACCATTTGTCAGGGTTAAATCTTAAAGAGAACAAAGTAACTGCAGTCTACATCAGGAGCATGATTCTGTATGATCAGCTGGAAGCCTTATGAAAAGGTCTCAACTCTCCTTTTATTTTGTGTATTAGTATTTTCTATAGTCCCTTCAGTTACTCAGTTTCACAGACCTGATCAAAAATGCCTACACAAAGTTTATCACATTCTATTCAATTCTCCTGGCACTTTTCACAAAGGTACAGTTGAATAGCTTTAGCCCTTTAGCTGTCAAATTATCACTTATAAAGATACATTACTCCAACTCAGTGGTTTTCAACCTCTATGTTCTGCAGCCCCCAAATGTCTTTCAGGAGGGACAAGCTCCTTCACACAGAGTTAATCTACTGACAATAAACAAGGGCTTTTTTTGTTTGTTTGTTTTTAAATTACCATTTGCAGAATTCTTCTTAGTTCCCTTAAGAGTGATCCACAGACCCCCAGGTTTTGCAGAACACAGGTTGAGAACCACTGCTCTAAGCTGAGGCTGCCTGTTTCAAGCATTTCAGTCACAATTTGCTCTAGGAGAGACAACCCTCCTTCCTCGAAAGGCAGAAACCTGGCAGCTACAGGCAGGCTGAACACAGGATGCAGCGATCCCAGGAGGCTGCCAGCTAACAGTGCCTATGCAGCATCTCTCCAAGTCAGCCACTCATCTGCACGGTCCATGAGCACTGCAGGACCGCAACCCCAGGACCAGCTGAAATCTTCCAGGTGTGGCTTTGGTGCATTTCTACTGGGTCATTTATCCCTTTCTAGTACTAGAAGCCCAAATCAGAACAGATGAATCATCCACTGGGGGAGATTCTACTTCTCTTTGCCGACTGCAAAAGAAGCGTGCAAACAGCCAAGACAAGTCACTGAATATTTAGACAGCACAAGTTAGTTGAGATGATTCTGCAATAAAGAGGTAATTTTGACGTGACTGTTACAAGTACAGACACCTTTTCCCTGCATTAAGTGCACTGTCACTCAAGCTCAGCCTCGCACCAAAGGGATTTATCATAAAATCGTTTGAGTTGAATGGGATCCTGAAAGGCCATCTGGTCCAACTCCCAGCAATAAACAGAGACACCTACAGCTCTATCAGATGCTCAGGGCCCCATCCAGAGTGACCTTGGGTGTCTACAGAGACAGTTTGAAAAGGAAAGCCCCAGGGAAACATCAAATATCCTGCTTTGATACCTGGGCCTTTAGACACCTGAAAACACATCAACAGGCATTTTAGGAGGTTTCGTGATGTGCAGACACATCTAACACCTTCTGACTTCAAATTATGCATTTCAACAAGCCACTTTGATAGTGATAACATACAGGCAGGTTCCCCACAACATACTGTGGTTTTTTTCTGTCTGAAATAACATCTAGATGAAAAAAAAAGATCTCTAGCCTTTCATTCGGGACCTTCAGATGATTGGCATTCTGGTAGAGCTCCAGCTGGACTGATGAATGTCCAGAGACTGGCAGATGCACTACTATGTATATCCCATGCACCAAATCCAGTGCATTTTCAACACAAGAGGTTTTTCTGGCTTTCTTCATAATACCCAAATGGTAGACTGAGCACACAGAGGACATGCTGGTCCTCTCTGCACCAATGCTATGTGATACACATGGTTTAGTTGCTAGTACAGATCTCCATAGGTGTCAAAATGCCCTTAGACTCTCATCCAAAATTTTGAAGTCTGGTCCAAAAGTCATAAAATCCTCAGCCAAAATATGCTTATAATCAAATGATGCTTTTCTTTACAGTTTCATCGCTCTCTCATTTCCAGTTCACAGCTGCCATGCAAGCACCACAGAGGCACGAGCTGCACAGGATCAGCAGCCACATTTGTACTTCCCAGCAGTGTTTATATGGATTCATCTTGTTGGCTTGATCACCAGAAGCTATCAAAGGTATTCAAACAGATTGTTCCTCGGCGCTATACCAAAAGAAAAAGAGGAGAAATCTAATAAAGTGTTCATCTCTGGATCTCAAATGAAGAGAATACCTTACAGATGCCATGAAGTGTTGCAAGAACACAACTGCTTCTGAGCTTTGATCTGTTTTTCAGCTGCTACCAAGGGTGGAAAAGGAGTCATAGTTGTTAATGTATCTGTTCACAAGCCCTTTTGTACTCCTTGTGACGGCCCAACTTGAAACACAAGGGAAAAGAGGGTGCACAAAAGGAAAGGTGATAATAAGTTGACCTCCGATATTATATCATGGAAAAAAACCCTTCACAACCAGAGTGCGCAGTTACAGACAAACACCTTGGTTCAGCTTTCAGTATGGGTGTCAAGTTTTCTAGGCAAGCTGGGTTTCCACTTCACAACACTCCATTAATTCCACAGAACCTGAACACATCTGAAAAGTTTGGTCTCAAAATACAAATATTATGCCAGGGAGTAATTTTGCTTGTCCCTCTCGGTTTAATATTTACTTTTTTGTTTATCCCACTACTATCACTATGATAACTACATGAACTCTTTATTTGTTTTTCCGTTTCTGACAAGTGATCATCTGGTATTTATGAAGAGTAGTACGTGAAAGACTAGCTTTAAAAAGATGTGCAAACAATTGACCTAAATACTTCTAGCTCTGGTAGACAGTCAAGGGCCAAAACTTGAGTTTAATTCATTGAAAGGGATAGTAAGGATTAAAACTTTGCTATTTTAGCAATTCCTCTTGATCTTGTAGTTGAACTACAGCAGCCACTTCATCTACAAGAATATCTGATACCAGCATAAGGAAACCCTTGTCAAGCTACAGATGATGTCTGTTCTGTTGTGAGAAGCTAAATGTTTCCTGAACTAATTTCAGGATCTTTCTGTGATTTCCCAGTCTAGAGACTAGAATGACAAATCTGTGCCAACATGGACTTCAGGAACATGGGATGTCAGCCCCCTGCACTGGCTGAATCAGTGGCATGTTGACTTCACCGTAGATTACATAAAGATCGATGTATCACAGGCCTTTCAGTACAACAAAACTCAGAAATAGTAAATGCAATCCCAAAACAAAAGGCCACAAGCAGGGTAACAGTACCCTAGGAACACAGCATAAGGGAATGGAGCGGAGAAGCCAGGCTTTTTAAGCAGCACCTTTTCTCTGAGGCTTCGCAATACAGGAATGTCCAAACATCTCCATTAAGCAATCTGGGTCCTACCAGCAGGTTGAATGAGTCTCCCTGTTTAAGTCAGGCAAAATGTTGTGCTGCCTTACAATGGGGAAAGCCCCCACTCTCCCCATCTGAATAAGAATTTTGGGTGAGTAAAGTATTTTTATGACTTTTGCTATGACTCAGCTAGTGAAAGTATCGTAATTACACCATCCACAGACTCAAAAACGATTTCTCTTCCTTTTATAACTCACTATTTGTAATGGAAAAGCAGCTCATGTGCCTGATAAATATGGGCAAGGTTGGAGGGTTACACAGATTATGCGGCTATCCACGGATGTTCATCATGATCATAAAAAACAAATTAAAACATTATAATGAAAGACGCATGACTGAAGGGACGTGAAGCAGTGAGTGACAGAATGAAATACACGTATTCACAAAACCTTCTGGAGAAACCTACAACTAGATGGAAAACAGCATTCTCTATTGTGTGCTGAACAACAGATTTAAAGAATAGTCCAAAACCCCTATAAAAGGTTCTCATTTCCTACTAAATTGCAAGGAAGTTTTAGAGTGTTTATAGAGTGCACAAGCTTTCTTCCTTTATTAATTCTAGAGGATATTAAAAGAGTGCATACGCACACATAAAATAATATGAAGTACATATGCGCTCAGACTCTACTTGGTTTACTTTGTGTTACTTGTTTGTTTATGATTTCATTTAATAGTTGCATTGCTTGCATTTATGACCTATTTATCTTCTCAAATTCCAAAAGGCTATTAAACTAGATTTAAAAAATTATCCTACCACAGGGCATAAGCATTTTCAAATGTTAGTATTGTCTCTATTTCCTGTGAAAAACATGTGTTTTTATTCTTCCCCACATTTTAAAGCCTGTGCGAATAGTAGTACAGAAGAGCAGAAGCATCACTGAACAATTCTATGTTCATACAACATCTGCTTTCTTATGGTTCATTTGAGGTCCAGAACCCACCATCATCCGCCAGTATTTTTAGTGGGATACGAAACAATTCAAGCTAGTAACTCGAGTGGTTAGCAGCAAAGAAAAACCATACAGCCTCACCAAGTAACAGCTCAAGGAAAAAAAGAACCAATACAAAAGACAGGCAGATATGACAGTGAGGTTATTTTCCTATTAGGTCCAACGTACACCTTTCCAAGAGGCTGACGAGCTTCAACAACAGGTCAAATTTAACTGTTTTCCCAGATGGCTTCTTCTGGGAAGTGGAGTGGAACGTTCCCTCATTTATCCGTCTGCCTGGGTTATCACCACTGCCCGAAATACCTTCGTCTTTCCACAGTATCACAGCCTCCAAGTACCATGTTGGGAAATACATGTGATTGAAAAGGCTTTCCTTCACCTGCCGTGACTTTTCAAGTTACTCTGTACACAGGCGAATGCATACACTAAGATACATGGAATTTACCCACTGCAACGAGTCTAGTCAAAACACCAGGGCAATTCTATAACAAGCCAGGAAAGTGAAACAGAGCATTAATAAATAGCAAAAGAGAAGTGCCATCTGAAACTCAGCAATACTCACGTAAAAAGCAATACAGAAAGTTAGAGACAATATTTTTAAATTAAGGTGCAAACTCAGAACTGTCAGCTTCCCCACTATTTTCTTCTCTCCGTAGAGAAAATAAAACTACATTAAGCATATGGGTAATATGGCATTTAAAACACACGCTGATAAAAAATTTACAATAAAAATTTAGAATAACAATTCCGGGCTGGTATTTTCCATGCTTAATATCACAATAATATCACTCTAAGAAGCCTGTGGAAGGCAGAGTCAAACCCACTGCCTCAGCAGGCTTGATTCTATTGCAAATGGCATTATAAATCAATTCAGTTTTCCCAAATATGCCTTGAGGAAACAAAGCCACAAATAGCCATTGTAATTTTTTATATAAAAAGACCAAAAAAAAAAAAAGAAAAGAAAAACCCTCAAAGAACAAAAACATCTCTTCATTCTTAACCAAAACATAAGGGCTGTGTTTTTTTAACGACTCATACCGCTAAATAGAATATATTATGGGATCACAGAAGGGCTTGGGTTGGAAGGGACCTTAAAGTTCAACCAGCCCCAACCCCTGCCATGGGCTGGTTGCCTCCCACCAGAGCTGGCTGCCCAGGGCCCATCCAGCCCGGCTTGGGCACCTCCTGGGATGGGGCATCAGCAGTTTTAGGGGGGTGGGGGGGAAAAAGGTTAAGCTTCATCAAGGATGACCTACCAAGCACAATTAAGTTACAATTAAGTTAATATTGAGTTATAATTTTCCTGACTTACACTGCTCTCTTGGAACAAAATAACATCTCAAGACATTTGCTGTGAGGCTGCTGATTGAGTTAAGGTTATCACAGCCACAGCTAAGAACCAGCATATATTCTCTAATACCTCGTTCTGCCCGAGTTATATTTTTTAAAAGAGCCTGATACGAAGCCAGACTCTGATCTCAGTGACACCGGTGCCAGCTCAAGCAGTCTGTTGACTCCAATAGATTTGCTTCAATCCACTGGCTGTGGCAGATGAGGATTTGGCCTGCTGAATTTGCGGGGTTTTTCTCAGCGCTGGGAACACATTGGAGGTTTCTACATAAACTGTAACAAATCTTACAGTTATAACCTCCTCCGGGTAATAATTGTCTAGCTTTGCTTAAAAATGGTCACATAGGGAGGTCTTGGCAAGTTATACTGCTACAACCTGAATGAAAGCAAGCTAAACCTTCTAATCTGGGCTAAACAGAGCCTGGGTCAAACCTGCTGCAGCCACTTTGGTGACAGCAATTGGGAGCAAGCTGGCAATTCCAAACTAACAGAATGCTGCTGCTCTCCTCACTTCTCCCCTTACAGTGGATGTATAAATGCATACTGATGGCTACTGGGATTTACAGCCTAACTGATTTTGACATTTTTAACTTCAGAATTTGCAACATGACTTTCTAGCCCTGGGGCAGGAGCGCTAAATGCTAAAAACTTTGGGACTAGGGAGTATTAATTTAGTCCTTCTGAGCAGCTTGGCTTCTAACGAGCTCTCAGCACTATCCAAAACTCAGCAGTGGACGCCCAAAAACTACAAGGAATTTTGGATCCAAAGCAGAGTTTTGTGGCTTTGGTTCTTGTTTGTCACAGGGCAAATGAAGCTCCAGACCTTAACTCAAGGGAACAGGGGAAACTCAGGTCTGGGTCTGAATTTACAGTTAGATTCACTTCACTTCTAGCTGGCACCACATTTATTTTGCAGTTCATGACATATTTGTATTTTAAGAAGAAAAAAAATCATGCGCAGAGCAAGCGTCCCGGCATCATAAGTCATCAATAAATCTCTTTTCCATAACAATCCACAAGAATTCACTGCAGGACCCAATCTTTAAAACACAAAGCAATGACACTCTGTAAGCATTCAGAAGCATCATTTGAGCCCTTGCGGACTCTCTGAATGAGTCACCAGTCCCTCAACAGAATTGTCAAAGCTTATGCTAAGCCAGGTTAATTCCCTCCCCAGTCCAGCTGCAGTGTGTGGCTTTCCAGTGAACAAAAACCTAAATGCAGCACCTATTCACCCTGAACATGAAACCTCCTGGGGCCTGAAGCTCATCTTTTCCTAAAAACCAGACCTAAGCCACTCTAAAGGGGAAAAATGAGAAAAATGAGATTTTCAGAGCCTCGTGGGGCATGTGATGTACAAATCAATATTCCACTTACACAGCACAAAGCATTTGCTGCTGAAGGCCAAAGGATCACAGCTAAAGCTGTTATGGTTGGGAAGGGGTCAGCTCTAAGAACCTACCAAAGCTACCTGTGACAATGGCAGCTTGCAGCACAGCATCCCTCTTGACTTCAGCTACTTTGCCCTAAATAAGCACACTGTATCAGCCATACTTGGCCACCTCCACATAAGGCTTTTGCATGGCCTGCCACCAGCCAAACCCCAGCCACCACATGCCCTTAACTCCCAACTTGCCAGGGAAGCCTGCAACCATCTCCAAGCAGTTTTCTGTCCATCAAAACCATACCAACGGCTCCATTAAACCCAGTGTTAAGAGAAAGGCAAAGCAGAGCTCCAGTGCCTGAAAATCTCCAGTGAAAATACCATGTACAGTAGAATTCACCAGAAATTATGATTTTTTTTTTGTTCCCTTTTTGTATGTTTTTTCTTTTCCTTTTGCTGATCTTTACAGACTCTTCTCTTTCCTACAGATTTAGAAATAGAAGAGTAGAAAGGAATCCCTATGCCTCCCCTGCCATGCTGGATCATACTTTTCATTTTCTTCCCAGAAAGGAGTGGGGATGCACCAGCACAGGCTGCAGGGAGTCATTGCCTCTAGAAGTATTCAAGACTCATGGGGATGTGGTCAGTAGGCATGGTGGGGATGGGTTGGGGTTGGATGATCTTTGTGGTCTTTTATAACCTTAATGATTCTATGCACCTATAAGAGAATAAACCACCCTGAAAGGAGCTCAAGTTTTTGTACCCTCGTACCCTCTCCTCCCTTGTTCTTGCTGGAAAAATCATTTCAAAACATCACTGTCAAGCTTGTAAGGAAAAATGTAGGTTTCCAGGCCAGATATATTTCATGTTGTCAGGTTTGTCCTGAGGATTGGTTACAATAACAACAAAATCAACACAGGGGATTGTTTTGTTGATGTCAATGGTTTATGCCATGTAGGAAGCAGTAAGAGCTCCTTAAACTCCCAACAAACTTGGAATTTTTATCACTCAGGATGAGCTGTAGGGAGGAAAGGTGCTCCCTCAGCTGTAATTAACACTTCATAATAAAACAAAAGCCCACCAGCAATTCTCTAGAAAATGGAAAATAAGGAAAAGGTGGAGGGGGGGAATACAATAAAAAAAGAGACAAAAATGAAGGAGGAGAAAAAGTTCCTACTACTAATTCAGCAGAGAAATATTTAATTGAGGGATATTTGAGTTGTTTGGTAGTGGTGGTTGTTTTTCCTCTATAAAACAAACCGCATTTGAAGCCAATCATGTGGTTTCTTTAAACAGCTGAAACTGACAACACTGAACTCGGACGTAATTCTACTTTATTTACTTCTATGTCTATCGAAGCCCACATGACTCTTCCATGAGACAGACTTATGTGGGCTGACAGATAGATATGTAAAAAGGGAAAGAAAAATAACGTTAGGAATAGGAACATTTTCTCGTCTGTTCTTTCAGTGCGATTTCTTATGTCAGTGTCTACCTTATTATTTCCTATAAGTAGAAACAGATTTTTTCTCTCTTTCAAAAAATTCTTAAACAGAAAACCTCTTGACAGTTTCAGCAGCAGATTAATCACTTTTGCAACCCACAGAAGAAAAAAAAAGTTTTCTGGAAAGCATAACTGTCTGTAAATGTAAATGACAGAATTACTCTCTCTTATGCTAAGACGCCTACACATTCTCTCACTTCCATGACTCAGCACCAGATAAAAGCATGTAAGATAATAAGCAATTTTCCTTTAGAACAACAATAAAAAAAATAGTTAAAAAAAACAACTCTTGTTCTTCCCCCCTCTGCCAAATAAACAGCAGTCCCCATGGTGGTAGGCCAAATTCCGCCAACAGATTCTCCTCCCACTGGAATTGCTGCAATCAAGTACAAATATCCCAAGGATTTCAGAGAGGAAAAGGACCAGGCTTGAACTGCATCAACATCAAAACACATGCAAACACAACAGGCTTTTCTTTTTCTCCAAATGAGCAATAAATGGGTCTGTTTCGACTAAAAGGAATTTTATTACTATTCATCCCCTGCCTCGCTCTAATTTGGTAGACAAATGAGTTGAAACTTTGCTCACCTATAGTGAAAATTTCCAGGCACTCTATAGCAATGCACTCATGCCCCAAATCACAGAAACCCATGGGGAAGGGAGGGGAATTCCAGTGGGCCTTCCCCTGTGGTCCCTGGCCAAGCTGTGCAAGGAGCTCAACAGGAGCATGGTAACTTCTTCAGCAACCCTGGGCAGCTGCAGTCCTTTCCTATCCAAAATAAGTCTTATTTTGAACCAACCTTCAAAAAATAAGGAAGGGGGGGGGGGGGGGAAAGGCAAGCATCCCTCTTGCTCAGCAAGGGACATTTCCCCTTCGAGTTTCCATCACTCCATGATGAGTGGTTTTATCATGAGCCCACACCCCTTGGAGGCAGCTTCAAGGGCCTGAAAATGTTTTAATTAGTTCAATTATTGATTAAGGCAGCAGAAAGAATGCTCATGCCCATCACCTTCAGAGGAAGCCCCATCCAGCAGAGTCACGTCAAGTACTGCCATCAAGCCATTGTGCTGCTGATGGCTTTTAAATATTTTATCCTGGAAATTGGAAATTAATGGTGTTAGCCATTAAAGTTTAAATTTACAGGAAAGCCCCAAGGCAAGGCTCCCGCAAAGCAGCAACCCCATTAGGTCCCTAATCTCTCTGCTGTGAGGATTAATGCACTGAACATGGTAAACACACACAGCAGCACCTCTGGGCACCAGTGCAGGACTTGGCAAGTGGGATGCTTGGAGCTGAGCTGGAGGCATTGTCAAACCATGAGAATGGCCTTCATTAACAAGTGCCCCTCTTCTTTATGGGGTAGAAATTTTGGGCAGCATCACCCAAGCGCTGAATGGTTCCCACAGCAAGAGATCAGAGCTGGGACAGCTATTGGGAGCAGTCTCCTGTGTACCCCAACACCATCCCCCACCTGACTCATTGTTTCCCTCAGCAACTGAACTACCAAGTTAACGTCCTCTAAGTTCTAGATGGGAATGTGCAGGCCCCAAGCCCCAGCGCTGTTCCATTCATATTTGTGTCCTGAAACCATGTGGCTTATTTCATGAATGACAGCTTCCCGAGCCCACATCCAACCCAGAGCAGGTGTAGTTCCAGTGTTTTCAGTGCAGCCACATCTGCTCATACTCCAGGGCAAACGCCAAACTATTTATTGCTAGTTAAAATTTATTGCATTTTCAGTCCCACATCCCAAAACTGCCTTTGTTCAAAAATTCTTTTTAAACCCTTCTTTGCTGACTGAGCAAAGGAAACCTGACAATTAAAACAGGAAATTGTTCAGAACCTCAGAGCACCCAACTGAAGATCCTCAAATACTCAGGGAATTTAAATACATTGAAGCACTTCCAAGCCTGGCACTGCTGCCCAGAGAGCTGTGGGTGCCCCATCCCTAAAAGTGCTCAAAAGACCAGGTTGGGTGGGGCCTGGGCAGCCTGAGCTGGTGGGAGGCAGCCAACCCATGGCAGGGATTGGGGCTGGGTGGGCTTTAAGGTCCCTTCCAAACCAACCAATCTGTGATTCTGTGATTTTTATAAAGCCTCTTGCAAAGAAGAAAACAAAAAATAAAAAATCAGGCATCATATGAAATTGCCTTCCAGACAAGAAGCTGAAGCACTGGAAGCCCTCAGTGCCCTGCCTGGGAGCAGTTTGCCCCTACAACTGCTCATCCAGCAAAGCAGAGGCAGGGTGGGGAGGGCAGCCAGGAGCTCCAGCAGCTCTCAGCCCTCCTGTTCTCACCACTTCATCATGCAATGGACACAGCTGTGCCATCACGCTGTTGTCTATGTTTGCCCTCAAGGGCCGGGACAGAAGATGCTGAAAGCATTTGATCCGCATGGTATGAAATGCCAGCGCTGAACATTATTGTTCAGCAATGAAAATTCAGACATAAATAACCGCCTGTTTTCAAACGAGCAAAAGGATGTCTCTGTTCGTAGGAATCTCACAAGAGGGAGCAAAGAAGCAGGGTGTTCCCTTCCTTTTATTATTATCCCCTTTTTATTTCTTTTTTAGCTATGTCTGGAAAGAATCTATCAGCCAGAAGAGCCGCTCTGATGCTGCTGTGGCAGACGGCAGGCAGGGCTCTGCCTCACTGGGGCTGCATGGGGAATTCTGCAGCAGGAAGAAACAACGTGCAGGCTGCTGTCCGCATCCACATGAATCGCTGTCTGCTGCTCGCAGCACAAGTTGTTCTGAAAACAAGAGTCAATCATCTGGAGCCTTATTTCTGTACATTTCCTGCAGGGGTCTCATGAAATAAATGAGAATAAATGTAAGGGCGAGAGTTCCTATTAGGAGCAGCCTCGTCAGCATCACCCAGCCAAGCATTTACGTCATCAGCATGCTAATTTAATCAGACCTGAGCAGTGATGCTATAAATGGATTACCATCCCAGCTAGCGTGGTTACCGAGGTAACCCAGCCCTTTGTGCCACAGATACAATCGGCTTAATGATAATAAAAACCTCAGCACAAATGAAACAGAAGGAAAAGCCTGACAGGGCTGATGCATACGTGACCCTTTCTCTCTTCTTCCCCCCTCCTTTCCCCAACCTCAGCCGCTTACTCGCTTACTGCAATAAAATTAAGCGCTGCTGTGATCTGTATGCACAGCATTCCCATAGGGAACGCACAAGTAAATAGAACCCGCGGAAATAATTAATACAGGCCAGCAACTAATGCCGTCAGCACTACTTAGTCATTCTGCAAACCCTGAATGGGAGAGGGAAACAGAGAAACGCCACACAGATGGACTCCAAAGAGCCTGTGAAGGACTTCAGAAAAATGCTTCTTGCCCCCATGCAGCATTAATTAGACCAATTAGGGGCTTGGGCTGAGAGCTGACTGCAGCAATGAGTTTCATCACTACCCATCCCCACCTGGCAGGGGATGCTCCCACACCATCTCCTGTTCAGCCAAAGCTGGAGGTCAAACAAGCATGAGCAACCCCGGGGGCAGCCAAGAACCAGCCAGTGTTTCATCTGCACAGCTGCCAGGTGAGCTGGTCCTGGGTTGTTTTTTTCCCTACAGACAGCACCTGCCAGCTTAGTAGGGGAAAAAAGGTGTCTCTGAAGCATCAGCTTTGATGGGCTAAAAGGCAGATTGCAGTCTTCAATGCTATGAGCTCTTCACCCAGATGAGCCCAAAGCTCCCTGCAGATGCTCAGACCTTTCACCTGCCCAAACTGCAGCTCACTGCCTCACCTGTCAGTGCTTCATCTAAAGGCACTGAACACTGTGACCACAGCAGGAACATGCACAACAACCTCAGCCTCATCCTGCTCCTGGAGGTCTTGCTCCAGCCCAGGCAGCACCCGAAGGCATTAGCATGAGGCCAGTAACACTGATGGACTCACCAGGAGTGCAATGAATTCTCAGCTGCCCATCACATAAACACACACATCTACTGTGCTGTTTTTTGAAGCTCAAAATGCTGCTCATGCAACTTACGGAAAACAACAACCCGATAGTTTCCCCAACATTTACTACTGGACACATACAGAAATACCTTCATTTCACAGATTTCTTTCTCTGGAAGAGTTAATCTCATTAATTCTTGTCACAAGAAGGACCTGAGAAGTGCTGCATTTCAGCATCTGCAAGTAGTAGACAGCATCCCAAGACCCACTCCCACAACAGACACTAAGACCACCAATAAGGCAAACTATTTTTAGTAGTTAAAAAAAAAAACTCGCATCCCCCTTTTTCTCAATTATGTGTCATATTACCTCTATGTCAAATCTATGCATGAAGCTGAGGGGACTGTGTGAAGGAAGGAGCTCACCAAGCCAATCCAGCACTTTCTACACAGAGCAGAGGTACCCCAGTGCTACAGAATGAAACAAGTGTTAGTGAGATCAGCTCTTCCAGAAGAGGAAACCCTTTATGAAACCACAGTACTGTGATTGATGTTCTTAAATATCTATATGGAACATACTGACAATGGGACAGGATACCATTCAGGAAGACCTAGACAGGTTTAAGCAGTGAACCCAGGTCAACATCCTGAGGCTCAATAAATCCAAATGCAGCAACTCCGACTAACAGTACAAGCTAGGGAATATAATGATAGAGCACATCCCTACTGAGAAGCATTTGAGGGTACTGATAGATGGCAAGCTGGACATGAGCCAGCAACATGCCCTCACAGCCCAGAAAGCCAACCAGATCTTAGGCTGCATCAAAAGCAGCTTGGTGAGGGAGGTGATGCTGCCCCTCTACTCTGCACTAGCAAGGCCCCACCGAGAATACTGCATCTAGATGTGGAATCCAGGCTGGACAGGGCTTTGAGCACCCGATGGAGCTGTAGGTGTCTGTTTATTACAGACACTTGGACAAGATGGTCTTTAAAGGTCTCTTTCAACTCAAACAACTCTATGATTCTTTGACCTTATCTGATGTTCACAGCTGAGAGCGACCCCAGAACAGGCAATCAAGGACAAAACTCCTCGAACTGAAAGGCAGATGGAAGAACCCACAACTCTGGAACTGGTGTGATTATTGATATGAAAAAGAAGCCATCACCTTCACTTAAATTTAAAAGTCATCATGACAGCTTGAGAGATTGTGACCTTTAAGTGACACACCAGCAAGCTCTACTCTTTTCAGTGTCCCCTTGTGTGACCAGGGGGAGATCTGGAAATGCAGCATCCTGGGGTAACTTTATCACTGCAGACATTTGGACACGCTTGTGAGTTTCATCTATAGCAGGGATGAAATCAGGAAGAATGTGTGGTCATGTCTGCGTATAGCAAACATTGCAAGGCCAGAAGGCAAAGGAAAGTGGAGCTGTTTTTTCCAAAGCAGAGCGATGCCTCAAGCTATAGTTACAAATATATATATTTGAAGCTTTCTTCCTGAAATGCTTCACATCCCAGAGCTGCCCAGTTAGGCAGGATGTTGGCTGTCACATCCGTTATACCTGCAGCAATATCATCTCCTGTTATAAAGAGGTAAACACTGATAGAGAAAAGTCAGAGACTGATGGTTGGCCTATCATCAGTGGAGGCTGAAGATGCAGGCAAGCACAAATAATGAAGAATAATCCCCATGGACGCACTGTGCCAGGCCAGACTGCAAAAAGGATGGGCAGCAGCTCCACCTTTACATCTCTGGGTACATCCACTTAGGAACATGCTTAAATTTCAAGCACTACTAATTTCCAGTAGAGTCAAAGGAATTTTTGTGTTTGGGAAGGAGCTTTTTTAGGTCACTATCTTCAGGAAGTCAGAACACCACACATTTTTAACAAAAAAGGATGAATTGGCAATGATGTTACGTGTTTCCATTAATTTCAATGGAAGATACAGGTGTGCAACACTTCAGAGAAAGCCCTTAAACATCTCCAATGACACAATCAAGTGAAACCCCAACCAGAAGCCTCCCTTTTCCCTCAGCACCTTGCTTCTGCCAGCCAGGTGGGCCCTGAGTTGTTAACAGCACAGCAGCCCCATCCAGCTGCACTTGTTCACAGCCACATTAAGAAAAAGGAATTAAGCGTTCATTAAAATTTACAGTATGCTTCTAACCTTTTTATAGTTAAATGCTTCTCTTGGCCATAAGGTTATATTAGGTATGCTAGGCTGTCTCTTTGTTGTTGGCTTTGTTTGCCTGCCCCATGTCTTATGTGATTTAACGCTGTAGAACAATGCCAGGTAACAACTCAGGCTCCCATGTCCTTCCTCCACAGCTGCAGAACAGCCAGCACTGGCATTGCTCTCTTCTTCCAGGATACACAGCTCATTCAAGAGGGATTGCTTCAAACTTCGCTGGAGATGACTTTCCAGCACAGCAGGATTCCTGGCCATATGCAGCAGGTCCTAACTCTGGGCACCAGTTACATCAATGACCAAGCAGGAAATACCAGAGAAGCTGTCTGCGAAACAGAGTCACTAGGCCAAATACTTATTTCATCGCTTATAATGGTAAAGCTGAGGTCTTACAGTACTGCTTCCTATTGCCCAAAGGCCTTGTCATCCACAGGCATCTTCACAAGAATCATCTTCTTATTTCTGTTATTAGCAGGGCTCTTCCAGTGACCCACGAAGGTAAGCAGCACAACTTGCGCTTGCCAACATGTCTTTGCTCCACATACGCTCTAAAGCCTTTGAAAAACAAGTCTTCTCTCTGTAACTGAGCTTATTTTGCTTGTTCAGGTTGGCTCAAAACAAATAAGAAAGAAGGTAAAAATATTTTTGCTGTCGCTTAGTTTCCTAAAGGGATATTATATCCTTAAGAAGCATTAAGGCAGTGACCATGCTGAACAGAGGAACCAGCAGCCACAGAGATTGCTGTCTTCGGAACATCTGCTCTGCTTTTCCAAGTCCCTCAAATTGCAAAGGAAGCCAGAAAATGAAACCTTCAGTAATGGCTCATTTCCAAGGCTTTACAAACAGATCAGTGGCAGGGCACAGAATTACGCTTTAGGAGAGAACAGGACATGCACAGCCATTCTCTGGGCAATGAGGCTGACAGTGGCTGCAAGACAGCTGAGGGCCCCTGGGGGGAAGAGGACATGCTTGCCCAGCGCTCTGGCTCCTCTGGGGAACCAGAACTGATCCACAGCCACCAAACCCACAGGTGATTTGGTACAGCCTTATCTTTTGCCATAAAGTCTTGCCACAAGCATCCTTGCTAAACTAGAAGTCCCTCCCAGCCTCTTTTCTCAGGGGGTGTGCAGCCCAGCCACTTCTCGTAGTGCCAGCTCCATCCATCCTGCTCCCACGATGCTGGCACAACCTGACTTAAATCCCTTCCAAGGACCCTCTGTTTCTCAGTGCTGTTTTTTCATATGGTTACCTGTCCCTCCTACAGTTGTTTAATTCAAGCAGTTAATCTAAACCTCCTTGGCTGGATTTTAAGGCCAATACTTTGCACTTTCCCAAGCAGACATGCAGAACCTTTTATTCTCCTCTCCCTCATAGCTGAAAGTAGAACAGACCCTGAACAATTAGGAGATGAGAACACCCACAGGGAGGAGGTTATTTACATAAACAGGATCACAATGTGCGTGTGTTTATCTATTTACTACGTATAAGAAAATACCACAATCTCTTCTCTAATTAAAACACCCAGTTTGCCCTGCTGCACAACTGTTAAGCAGATTTAAAATGGGGACTTCAGTAGCTATTTTATGGCTAATCAAATGAGTAAATATAATGATCTGCTCCAACTCCCATTCTGATTACACAGTGTACTATTTCACTCCCTAAATAAGATCCTTGCACCCAAAAAGAATAGTTTAACAAGCTTAAGAGCAGAATGTTAGGCTCAATTTCTCTGGAGGGTAATAGAGTGGGAGTGTCTGTATAATTAGCTTGGTTAGGCTTCCTCCCTCACTATACAGTACTTTCTATACAGAGCTTTCACCATCTCTACAGGTTCCCATGCACAATAATGCAGAGCACATTAGATTCCCACTGGCTTATGTAGAGCAGTACTGGAAGACAGAAAGCTTGAGAAGCATTAGTTCTTTCAGCCCAGAAGGGCTCAAGCTTTAATTTAGCTTTAGCAATAAAAGCACATGTGTTCGTGCACGTATCTTATTCGTCTCCAGTGTATTGAACTCTTAGATGTTTCTGAAAGTTAGATACTCCAGACTACTAACACACTGATCAAATCATAGCATAAATCACAAAAGTATATCCAACATTTTCTTCACGACACAGCGCTTGAAATTAAATTAACATCTCACAATCTATAATGCAAAACATTAACTAACTCATCCTGAAGAGTCTGATGCTGAACTCCCTTATAGAAAATAAAGGTATCTGATATACAGATTTCTCACTGCAAGAGGAAGTTTTTATATATGTTGGCAAAATTATGATGTTTTGTACCTGCAAAAGATCTGAAAGTGCTTTCTGAAGTCAGACAGCCAGGTGGGATACGTGATTATTACCATCTCTGTTTTACAGATGGGAAATAATGCTAGAAGAGTTTGAAATCTCACTGAAAATACAGGTGGCACATCTGAGATCTGGAAGGAGTGGGAACACAGTAGATTCCATTTGGTTCCAAAGTACTCTGCCTAAGGCAGACCTCTCCCAGTGAGCCATGCAGTCACCAGGTATCTCCCCTATCACTTCCATTGGGAATATCACAGTGGCCACAGACACCATCTTCAAAAACCATCATGCAGAAGTCTTGGCAATGAGGAGCCAAAAACTAGTCAAATGATTTAACTCTGCAATGACTACAAACAAAACTGAAAGAATGAGATGCTAGGGAATTTACTCTGAAATGTATGTAAAGTAGTGAACTCAGGCTTCACTCATTCAAAGCAAAATCCACAGTCAGTCCGCTATTTCAGACTAAGTTAACTGCAAATAACAAAAGGAATAATACAGGATCAGAAGCCACCTCCATTGCTTTGGCATTCCCAGTGTAATTTGTACTTGACAACCATTCCTGATCAGGAACACGCGATACAGAACTTAATTCTCCTACTTACACAGAAACAGACAAGTATACCAGGACTTTTTAGCCTTGAAAAGAGAAAGTTAAAGCTAAATGTACAAAAGGAGGAAAGATTGTCTTGTCTCTTTCAATAAGAATGAGAAACAACGTAATACAATCCCAGTGGGCAGCAAATAGACAGCAAACAGAAGGAAGGGAGTCTGCCCATCTCCATGGGACTCCTGTGCCTTGGGATGTGTTACATTCCAGCCGTTTACTTGAGTTCATAAGCAGCTAGATGATCTAACAGAGGAACAAAACCCAACAGAGTATATTAAGAGCCCACTTCTGATTAAGTCAATAAGTCAGTAAATAGTAAAAAAACTACTTACCTCTGAAGTCCTCAAGTAGGCACAGAGATCCAGACAAAATACTCTTAGTTCCACAGCCACCCCTTAAATGAGGTGTGGGAAGGGGCGCACCCTGTCTCTACCCCTTCCAGTCACTCAGGTACACTGCATGCACCTGAGCTCCACTGGGCTGGCCCTGCCTTCCCACCAGGTGCTCCATCACTGCTTCAAACCATGACTCAGTATTTCTGTTACAGAGTGAAAACTAGTCTCTTTTGCATGTGAGAAGTCCAGTTAATGAAGGTTGAGTCAACAGCATGTGATGGAGCTAGTGCTGCACACAACTCCTAGGAAGATGGCAGTTCTAAGCACAAAGCTCCCTTATACCATCCTGCACTTCTCTGCAGGAATAATTCCCTGCTGCTGGGCATGATGTCCCACCTGGAAGCAAGTTTAAGCATCTCCCACAAGAGGACAAGAGGAATGCCTTTGCATTCCCTGGAGTCATAAGCACTCAGATCCACAGATGTACATCAGCAGTGAGGGACTGGTTTGGATGTATAGGTATTTGAATGCATGCTCTTAAGCTAGTCAAGCAGATAACAGATTGAAAATGGAGAGTGGCAACCTGGTAAATATTTCCAAGGCAAACAGATACCTGCTTTGCTATTGGCTGTGTCAGCTTAGCTGTACAGAAAAGTCAACTAGCAGTACTAACTTTCAAAGTTGTGCTCAACATAAGCCTTTGAGAATTTATCCCAGTCCACCCAGTGAGAGAGAGCATAGAGAAGAAAACCTCAGTGGTCCAGACACAAATACTACAGATCACCACAAGCAGTACAGCATTATCTATGCATCCTCATTGCACCAGGTACAAGCACTCACCCACACGCTCAGCAGACGGGCAAAGACATGGGTTTATCCCTCTTTAACAGGAGGAGTGCAGCTCAAAGACACAAGATGGCTCAGCTGAGGTTAAACAAAAGTGTGTGACGGATCTGGGAGTATTGGGGACATGTCTACAATGCGGGTCAGAGGGAAACTCACCTCCTCCTCAAGGTCAAGGCGAGACTACGCTAAAAGGAAATCCAGGTTAGGGACAGATGCTTCAGGCTATTTCTGTTCGCCTCTTTTTCAACATAGCCTTACTATCTTTAGTAAGCTTGGAGGCAACAATTAGAAAAGCTGATGCCAAACATCCCAGCCTGGTCTTTCTCAGGGACAAATCCCAAATTCCTACCCGTCAGAGCTCTGGCTGCCCAACAGAAAGTCCTGCAGAACACAGCAAGGAAACCCCCCTTCAGGGTTCAAGCTGCTGTTTTACAACAGCAGACATTCTCAGTCTACAACATTATCTCTTCCATCTTTCCCCATTGCTTGAAATTAAAATAAACATGGACCAGGGCCTAGGATTTTATCTGTCACATATTGCTATCATTAAACACACTTGAAATGAGTGGGTTTAGTTCAAATAAAACTGTCTCTTCCCTCTCCCTTCCTCAGCTCAACAAACATAAAATAGGAAACTGCACTCTAATACATTCAGAAGCAGTACACGTTACATCACGAGTAGATGATCCATCTGGCAGGCTGACACAGTAATAAGTTTACTTAATTGTCAGGTCAGGCGTATTACAGATCCAGGCTGTCAGTCCTTTTATTACAGCTTTGTACTGGGGAATTTAAACCTTCTTCTACTCAGTATATCTATCTGAGGCATAGGAAGCGAAGATGTGCACATAGCACAAACATGCATGCACACACATATAGGAAGTGGCACTCCGAATGAGGAGATTAAGTAAAGAAGTGCTGAAGTGAAATAGCTCATAGCAGCTATATGTGTTTTAGGCTGGAATAATAACCCAAAGAAAGCAATGAGATATTTACATTTAATTTACTTGAAACTGGACTGGGGAAAGCACTGATTATATGGGATAATCCAGCACTGGCTCAGAAGTGAGAGAGCCAGGGATCCTCAGATGTTCCCTTCATTTATACTTTCTGAGCCATCAGCCTGTTATTCTGTTTTTGGCTCCCTGCAGTTCCTCCCAAGCAGACAGTCTACTGAGATTGTCCATATGTCCTCCGGAGATATCGCCGAGTGCGCTCAGCATATGATCAAACTCATCAAATGCCTTTAAAAACATACACAAAACAAGCCAAACCTTCCTCCTTCTTTGCCTCTGTATCTTACTTCATCTCCTCTTCATTAACAAGCTCAAATCCGAAATGACTATTTACAGGAAGACTTTCAAGTTTTCTAAAGTACAATTTTCAGGAAAGATGCCAAATATAAATTGTATTCTCTAGACCTGCACGCATTTGTGATTTTACATGAGCATGCACACATATGTTCAATATAGAAACAGCAGGTGTTCTCTAAAGTTTTATTGCTGTTAGTTAGAAATGACCACATTACTCAACAGTGTTGAAGCCAAGTCTTGTCAAAGGCAAGGCGTGCCAAAAAGTGCCTCATGACTTCAAGTGTTCTGCAGCACTGCTTTGGGGTGCTGGTTCTTCCATACAACTCTAAAAGCTGACTGTGGTCCACCATTACCATTAGGAAGCACTGAATGTTGCATCCTTGGTGTGAGAGTTCTGCAGCTTTCCATGCTAAGCAGAGTGCTGCCTTGAGCACAGTAGTCATTCTGTCACTGGGGCCTCATAAAACATTGTGACCTTCATGACCACCTTGTTCTGCAGCCAGGCCCCCTGTCTTGGACATTAGCCTCCGCTGTGGACTCCAGTCAAAATGTTTCCAGAAAAAAGATTAAAGAGAGTTCAAGATGACATTTGTACTATCTTCCAGCTCAAAGAATCCCGGCTGAGCAACAGTGGCCCATCCATCACATTTTAAGGCTATGAACGGTCTTAGCTGTATGACTATCTCATTTAATGCGCAGTTGGTCTTTCTGCAAGCCAGCACAGTAATCGACCCCTACATCTTCTTTTACCTCTTGATAACCGTGACTTGAAAGGATGCATGTGCATCCTGGTTTTCTGCCAGATGGAAACTGAGCTGCTCCTCCCACCTTTCTTGAATTCTCCCTGGATCACTAATTATAGTTTTAGAACAGGGAATCAAAGCTGTCTGAGCCCCCAGGAAGGCTGGAGTGATAGCTGGTAGGCAAGGTGGCAGCTCTTCATGGCTTGGAGTTTCTTGGGACAGCAATGAGCTCTCATTGACCTCTTACACATCACTCTGAAGGGGACAACACATGCAGCCTGTCATCAATCTGAAGATAAACACCAGTGCTATTTATGACAGAACAGCAGAATTGCTGACCTGGGCTGTGATAGCAACCATGAGACTACCACAACAATCCTGTCTGCCTTTACATGTGTTATGCAATAAAAACTGCACAGCTGCCCTTGCAGACTTAAAACACTTTCTTTGGGCAGAGAGCAATCATTCTGACTGAAAACATTGGCAAAAATATTTACAATAACTGAATCAAAATCTCATTTTTTTTCTGGATAGGTCAGTTGTTGGTGGGTTTTGGTTTTTTTTCTTGGGGTTTTGTTGTTGTTTCTTTGCTTTTAAATCTCTAGAAGAAGACAGTACTAATCATTGGACCAACATGTTACTGATTTCCTATCAAAATGGCAGAGAGCGCTCGCTGTCAGCTGTGAAGCAGCATGTTAAGCTTATCTTGCTGCAATATATTTTTCCATTTCATCCTTTTATACTCTCATAGAAGCCTCCTATTCACTATTGAAACACCATATGGTGATAATATATGCTAACACAGGCAAAGTGACACAGTCCACAAGCCTGTTATTGAGCAAAAGTTGACAACATAAGGCTGAGAAAACTGTAAGTGCTTCCAAGCCACAGTATGTACGTCATCTAATTGCATTTTACTGTGATGCAAAGAAGTCTGACTCAAGGAAGGAACTTCCTTACAATGAAACTGTAACAGCCTGGACTAATTTACAGTTATTTGAAGAGCAATAGGAAGAGTCTATCAATTCATAACTTTCAGATATGGGCTGGGTTTGGGTTGTTTGTATTATTTTGGGGGGACTAGGCAGATTTAATATACAGGAAGGGACGATGCATCTCGGCACCACTGTCATCTCTCAAAAGGTTCCTGACAGGAAGGCACTGGGCAATCAAGAAGAGAATATAGACACAGCCCCTTAATCTGTCCACAGATACATCTGCCTCTTCCTCTCACGGTTAAGTTTTGAACCAGAAATACCTTGCAACAATCCTGAGAGCTTTTCAGGCGATAAACATACCACATTTGTTTATGCAATGGTAGCATAGGGTCTAATGTAGAACCTGCATGGCCAATCTCTCTTTTCTGTAGGGTGCAACCTTACAAGCACTCACATCAGAAAGAGCAAAGTCCCAGGCGATGCATTGCTATGCAGGTGCTCATTCGAGCTGCTTTGCTGTTCCCTTGACTCTGAGCTATTTCCTTTTCCTCACTGGGAGGGAAACACAGCTGGTTCCTAGCGTGTGCAGAAGAGAAATAGTCAACACAAAAGGAACAGAAACCATCAAGAGAGGAGCAAAGGAAGCCTCATTTCCTATGGACTTGTGCCTTGAATCTTGAGCAGGCACTGATCCTTCCTGTACTCCTTCCTCACCTCTCCTGACCGCCCCTCCTGCTTCCCTTCTCCTCCTAGAATTAGCCTAAACACTTATCTGTGTTCATCAGCCAAACAATCTGCCTTTGGAGATCCTGGTTACAGCACAGCCTGGAAGAGCAAAAGTTCAGATTGTGACAAGGGCCTGGAGCTCACTGTGCCTGCATGGGACCAGCCCAGGGGCCATGGTGAGGACACCAAGTTAAATCCATATGCCAGGAAGAGTCAATGAGCAGACATTAGTGGGTGCTGGGTGGGAAGAATTAATTAACAGTGCTTTCATTTCCTAATTATAGAATCAGAGAATTATTAAGGTTAGAAAAGACCACTGGAATCGACAAGTCCAACCAGCAGCCCATCCCCACCGTGCCTACTGACCACATCCCTCAGTGCCACATCTCCACGGCTCTGGAACACCTCCAGGGATGGTGACTCCACCATCTCCCTGGGCAGCCTGTGCCACTGCATCACCACTCTTTCTGAAAATAAATTTTTCCTAGTATCCGAACTGAAACGTGCCAGCTATTTCCCTGCAATGCAGAAGAGTGGATGCCACACACGTAGAAGAATAACTAAATAGTGCCACGGGACTAAGTTTGACTACATTCAATTTCTTCCAGCCTTACACAGGTGGGGAAAACAGCTTCCCAGTTCTCAAATGCTGATGGGATAAGTGGTGCTACAGGTCCAAAAGGAGTGGTGGTGCATTGTCACAGGCTGCCCAGGGAGGTGGTGGAGTCACCATTCAAAAACTGTGGAGATATGGCACAAGGGACATAGTGAGCATGGTGGGGATGAGTTGGCCATTGGAGTAGATGATCTTAGTGGTCTTTTCCAAACTCAGTGACTATGATTCTATTAATCCATCTGTATGCACTACAAGAGGAGGGTGAGTGACAGGGTGCCTGTAGTCTGCCCTCAGCTCCTCTGATGATCCATGCACAAAGCAAGATGTCTCACCTACCTCACCCATGAAAGAGCAACAACACTTTTATTTCACTGGTGGTAAAACTGATACCAGTGATGAACTGAGATGCAACAGCCCATGCAAGGATGCCAGCAGCCCACATCTCAGTGCCACACCACTCTGTGCCCCAGGGGTGGTAACACTTTGTTGGGCACGTGGACAGCTCGCAAAGTGCAGTGGGTCCCTTTGAGATGAGTGCCAAATGCACCAGGTGCCAAAAAACTGAGGATGGGGAAATGATGACAGGCTTCCTGAGCTGACGGTGCACTGCAGCCTGGTCCCATTGTGGGGAAAAAGACAGAAAACAGAATCTAACAATAGGCAGAAGGCCTTGAACGGCTTTAGAAAGTAAGAGCCCAGCTCTCACCAACTCAGAGCAAAACAATCATGAATGCAGAAGGAAAAAAAAGACCAAATTATGAGGTACTATTTGCTTTTTTATCACTGTTCCCAAAGTAAATGTTTGCCTTTATCCACACACAAATTTGAGATGCCTGCACAGATTTTAAAGTTCAATATATCCAATACCAGTCATCAGCTAAGGCTGGAGCCAAGCACGTAGGCAGAAAACCCAAATGGATACCAGAAAAAAAATGGAAAGGGGAAAGGGAAAAGAAAGATTTTTGTGAACTTGGTTATGCACCAAAATGAAAGGAAAGCTGGCATAGCGGTGTTTTATTTTCACTGATGATAGTGCTACAGAAAGAAATAATACCCTGTGAAGGTCACTCTTATCCTGTTCATCTGTGACGAGCTGATAATCTGGGATCTCAGAAAATTTTCTTTAAAAATCTTCCCAGACATGCTCTTAGCAAAAGGATTATGGTTTAATACGTACCAGCAGATGCAACTGATTCCAGCATCTGCTAATCAGAGCATCAGCCTGCTGCACGCGCCGGCTGAGCTGCAGAGCACATGAAGGGTCCTCTCCTTGTGCTGATAGCCAAACCCAGCATGCTGAGATCATCTGCTGGCTGTATCTCTCTGCTCATATGCATGTGGCCCAACGTCTGTGCCTTGTGTGCGCTCCTCTGACAGACGTGTCCTGCCAGCAGCAGTGCTCCTGGAAAGCTATCACCTTGGGACCATCACAGCCAATGCTGCTGCTCTGTCCTTGGGAATGGGAGCTGCAGGAAGGAGGTTTCCTGGATGTGGAGGCTTTCCTTCTTGACCACTGATAGAGCCCACGGAGCTGGCTCCAGAGGGGATGCTTCCTTTCCTCCTCCTGTAACCTACATGGATTTTATGCACAGTACAAAGCCACCAGTGGGAGCACTCAGTTTCAGCCCACATAACATTGAAAAAGTCTTGGCAACTTTCTGAATACCTGAAGCAGCCAAATCTCACCAAGCCCTGTAACTCAGGAACCGCCAACTCTTTCTGTCACCCAAATGCTACAGGAAGGGACAATTAACTCAGAACCTACCAAATTAACCTCCATCTGCTTGAACCCTTACATTTTCTTTCTTAAAAGAAAGAAAATCATAGAACCATTTGTGTTGGAAGGGACACTCAAAGGCCATCTGGTCCAACTCTCTACACTGAACAGGGACAACTACAGATCCATCAGGTGCTCAGAGCCCCACATTGGGTATCTCCAAGGATGGGGCACCCTGGGCAACCAGTGCCTCACCACCCTCACTGTAAAAAACATCTTCCTTATGTCCAATCTAAACCTCTTCTCTTTTAGTTAGAAACCATTTCCTTTTGTCCTATCAAATTGCCCCCAACAACTGTAATAGTAGTAAACATCATGCAGACCATGCCTGCAAAATCCTTTTGGTGCGTAACAAACCAGGCTGACAGTTAACAGAACAAGGAAATCAGACTCTGAGCTTGCACTCGTGAATGTGCAGGAGCTGTCTTGAAGCTGTAGCAGTCTGCCTTTTACAGAGCCCATATGCCAATCCCACAGCCCACACCAAGAGAAACCATAGGGCTTTCTCTCTCTGATGCTGAGGAATACTCTGCTCCATGCTGCCTGGGAAGCTTCATTCATAGCTGGAGATACAGCTCCACACAAACAAAAATAAAAGCTGTGCATTCCCCGACTGGATAAAAATGAAGCATTAGGAATGCATATGAAAGAGTGCTCCTTAGGAGTGTTCAGTACGCAGCATTTTGCTTTGTTTCGTGGTTTCCGATCCTCTCCCATCACTCTGCAAGAAAATAAGCCCACTGCCTTCTCACTGTTTTTGCAGTCCCCAACTGGTTGTTGAAAGGAGTGATGGAATAACATCCAGCGCTGTCAAATGCTTAAATCCCTTTCAAATTCCAGTCGTTAGATGACATTATTTCCCAGTATGTTTGGAACTTAATGAAAATGTATCACTGATTTTTAATTTTATTTTATTTACTTTTTTATTGTTCTGCAGCTCACACTGAGAATTAGTTTCTTTTCCTTCAAACTACTGCTTGCCTAGGCTGGCAGCATGGGATAGTAGATGTATCTAGTCCTGGGGGCAATGGTACAGAGGCAGGGGGACAGACACGAATCCTCAGTCATCTCACCTAACTCTGCCATCATTGCCCCCATCCATTAGTTGAGAAAAATTATTTCTCTTCTTTATGACTCGTCCAAGAACATCATCTAAAGGACTTCAACCCAGACCAAGGTTTCATTTTGCTAGATACCAACCCACGGGGGCAGGAAGCAAATCACATGCAAGTAGTCGCCAAGCTCTGCACACAGAGGAGATTCTGAGAGGAAGGAAAGCAGAAATGCTCCATCTGTGGTCATTTTGCACAGTGGTGATAGGTGGGAGTGGAATGCATCTCCTGAGTCCCTCTGGATGCAGCTGCCTCCAAGAGCTGCATACAAGTAGATTTGATTTTGATCATCAAAGCATTCTCTTTCCCTTAGTTGAATGCTCTGTAAGTTTTGGTGACCCGCTATTTGCTTTTTTTAAGAGCAGGCTCATTACCACTGGACCAGGGACATCTCATTGCCTGGCACACCTCTCACAAAGTCCTATTTTGCCAAGCAATCTGCAGGAAATTCAGGATAAAAACCAAGACTTTCAGAAGGTAGGTGTCTGATTCCAAACAAAGCAATCAGCATTCAATACATAATTCACAGCAGGGACAAAAAATCCTGAGCTTTCATATGCTGCTATTTCCAGTATTTCATTTTCACAGCCTCTGCTGGAAGCTTTCTCTCCGGAGTCACAAAGTTTTCTTGTTTAAAATAAATAAATAAATAAATAGATGCAAACATTGATTTTATGGGCTGAAATTTGGCAGGTTTTTTCTTTTTTTTTTTTTTTTCCTTCTTGCTCAAGGCTTTGCTGCACTCATCTCCTAAGCTGGATTTTAAACAGAACAGTTTAAAAACATCCCTTTAAGTTGGGAGAAAATACCTTTCAGCAGAGGAGTTGGATGACCACAGCATCCACACAGCAGCCAGGCTGGGGTTCACCAATTTAGGATCAGCACCTATTCCATTCCATGGAACTTAGGCTCCTCCGTGCCTTCCCTACACAACCTCCTTTTACTGTTGCAAGTTGCAGTGGGTTCTCTGCCTCTAAACTTTCCAATGGGCTACTGCAATTTAAAGGTGTGATATGTAAACAGAAAATACATCACAGCTACACAAGAGGATCTCTGTACTTTATACATCACGCTAACAGTTCTGAATTTTACCAAACAGGAGGAAAATATTAATTAGATTTTGTCATAACGCAACTGCAGTTCTTCCAACAATACCTATGTCAGGCTGATTTAGACTCCTCCAATTCAACCACGACATCAGGAGACTGGTAATGAGCACACAGTCACCTCCTAAGCTCAGGTGTTATTTGGTCCTTTCTAAAATAGAGCTCCAGCTGGACTGATGAAACACGGTGTCTCCCAGCAGCTCCCAGGACAGAAACCATCCCCAGGCACTGCTGTGCTGCAGCCAGAGATAACAACTCAGCGTTCCCATTTTCTGCTGTTTTTTGATATGTGCAATTTGGAAAGGAAAATAAACAACAACAACAAAAACCCAACAAAACAGCATTTTAATCAATTTTGGCTGCTCCTGTGACTCAGCCAGAGAAACTCTCAGTGATGGCCTCAGCCTGAGGCAATGTCTTGGGGCCATGTCTGGGATTGGCCATAGCCCCATGCTGTTCAAAAGGTAATTTGGACTTTCCAAACCTATGAGGAGGGTACAAATCCCTCTGCTCCAGGGGCACCTCCCATTGCACTGTGTCTCACTGCAATCCAGAACACGTACCGAGGATCAGAAGAGCTTCTCTCTTTGAATTTATGCCAACAAAGACAGGCTGTGTTGGGCAAGCCACTCAAATCCTGCTATCACTCCCACTCCAGCACAAGAGGACAATTTTATAGTTTAGTTTACATTGCTTTAAAACTATTTTGAAGATCAAAGGAGAAGAAAAGAAAGAAACCTAACAATAAAATTCCTCTTGTTCCATAAGAGGAGCATCCCCCAAGGGCAAGGTATACCTATAAAATTATTATAATGCTTTAACTGCATAAGCACAACTAGAAACATCTCCGAAACAAGTTGTGACTCTATCTTCCTCCGTGCAGCCATTATCCTGATAAATTTGGGAAGGTCAACTGAGGTGTAATCCAATAAACGCGCTGATGTTCTGACTAAGTACCTCACAATTTGCAGCCTAATCTATTATCCGACTATAAGACCATCAAATGACTCACCAGTTTTAATACTTAGTACAGATCAAACAAAGAAAAATATCAAAGCTTTACCTTTTAATTCTGCCCTTCAAGGACTCGTCTGAGTACTTTTTAATTACAGTAAATGACACATTCAACTCGGGCATTTTCTATTTGTAGGAGCTATAGTTGGGAGTTGCTGTAACTGTACTTTCCATGGGACGTTGCCACGTTAACCAATAAATGCCAGAGAGTCTCATAAACCCAACGCAAAACTTTGGCAGTCGGTCCTAGAGATGAAATTCTGCCCTTTTGCCCACCGCGTCACACAGAGGTACTGTAACACACTGGCACCATGCTGGGTGGAGGACAGGTCTCCAGATCCTTAAGCAGAACCTCAAGCAAAAAGCCACAGGAACAAACATGTGCAACTGGCAGCACGTGTTGGCGGGCTTGGAAAGTCAGATCCAGCCCCAAAGTCAGGCTGTGCCTTCCGAGGTGCAGTAACTCTAATTATGCTGCAGAACGTTACATTTGAACTCTGTGAATATATATATTTTTTAATAGGATGGGTACAAAATAAAAACGGGGAAACAATCTGTTCACACAATGCCAGATCCCAAAGAAAAGAGTATCAGGAAGCAGTCAGCAGTACTGGCAGCTCACAAAACTGCAGACGCTTGGAGAAGTGGTTACACGAGCTGCATGTCTCTACTAAGGCGCTGTGGCTGACTGCAGGCACTGCCAAGGAAAATGGGTGAGTGCCAATCTCTTCCAGTTAACTCTCTCACAGGGTTTCGATGCTGTAAAGTATTTCCCAGTATCAATGTGCATTTGTATCCGTTTGGCCCATACAAAGAAAATGAGAGCAGATTATTCAGCATGGTGCCTGAGCACATCGCTGTTAAGATTTATCTCACCCATTGCAAAAACAAAAAAATACACTGGGAACAGGACCAAGTGGTATCTGGGTTGTGCTGCTGCTCTCTTTGACTGACTGACCCAAATCAGACTGTTTGTACGGATATATCTATTAGTGTATGCAGCAATCATGTAGATGCAGTTGGAATGAAGGAAGAGTTTATTGGGCAGATCCTGCAGAAGGCTGCAGACACGTTGGATGGGCTTGTGCCAATCTTATCCAACTCCACTGTTGATGACCTTAAAGTTAAATAAGCTCTGGTCACTATTTTAGTTCAGTTCAAAAGAACCATTTCTGAATTACGCAAAACAAATGCAAAAGTGAAAAGAATTGTAAGAGTGAAGGGATGGCCTGTATGGATTGTGGGTGCGCATTGCGTCACTTGACTCTCTCTTTGAACAGAATCAAAGGGTTTTAGTCAGAGCTGACACCAGTAAGGCAAATATAGCTGCACAGATGCCTGCAGACACACGTACATATAAGAAATGAGACCAGTCATGGGAACGGGACATGAAGGAGCTGCACAAATGGGCACAAACATGTCTGAGGAGATTATAAAGATCACATGAATTGCTCTTATTTAAGTTCCACTGGGGTTTCACCACTTTCCCTGATAAAGACACAACATGTTACCAGAACACAAGTTGTTCCACTCAGGTACTACCTGAGGTAACTAGGCACAGTGGATTATATGGGAATAGCAACCCACTTTGCGGGGCTACAGCCGCCCTGAGCTGTGTCATCACCAGCGATCACACCACAAAAAGAAACCAACTTGAGATGCAGGTACCTGGATCATTCTGACAGTGTAACAGATAACAGTTAACAGAATAGGGAAAAAAAATGTGTAAAAGTATTTGTGAACTGAGCAGATTTTAATTCACAGGCTATTGTTGACAGAAAGTTGGGGCAAAGGAAATGTCTTTTTCTTTGTAAACTTTCTGCTAACGATCTCCACGGCCAGTGTAACAATTGGGATCAGAGGCCCCTTGCTAAGAGGTACTGCAGCTTCTGAGCTGGTGCCCCTTCGGAGCGGCTGCGCCCTTCTTCCCATTGACAGCCACATCTGGATGCTATCAAGACACACTGGCATGCCTGCTAGCACCAAATACCAGGCGGTTAGCAAATTGACTCCAGCAGTTGGTTCTGGCCACCTTCCCACTCTGGGTTTACGCAACATGCCACCAACCTGTTGGATCCGTGGTTTGTACGGAGAGCTGCTCTCTAGATCGGCCAGGATGCTGGTCAGGGAGTCGATCTCTGCATCCAGACTGGAGCGCCTCTCCTCAAGTGTCTTCCCACCAGGCTTCACCTTAAAGAAGAAAGAAGAGTTCCAGTTACTCAGACATGGTTTCTTACTGTCCTCAAAGGGAGCGGACACCACGCCCCTCAGGTTGCAGGGACAAACGTGCAGGGATGAGCAGAGAGGCTCCATCTCACAAAGATTTAGGCTGCTTTTGGGCTTTTCTTCATGCGTTTCCCACAGTGGTCCCATTGTGTTGACTTGATGGATTATGCAACATGGTAAGCACAAAGGTAGCGGAGCTGCAAGCTGAGACCAGCATCCAGCAATATGCACACTTATTATTATTTTGAATCAGTTCATGGTAGCTGTACCTGTCTGATTCAACACTTCTGTACAATTTCCATCACTCCCTTGAGGAGTGAGAAAGTTCAATTTATTTCTAGCAGACTCAAAGTGAAGGGCACGATTTGAAATGAGGAGATACAAAGCAATACAATGAAGGTCCTTGGGAAAAGGGTTATTATTCAGGGACATCCATGTGCTACCAGAGCAGGCACCAACCTATACCCAGCACCCTTTTCAATCGAGTTCACCTTGCTTTCTTTCTGCATTTAAATTGGCCTCTCCCCACTTCCATCAGAATGGAGAGAGACATGAATTTTCACCACCATCAGCCGCCTTTGGAAGCAAAGAACCAAAAGCTCGCGGCTCAGTGCGGCAGGAGATTAAGTGGTCCCCATGGACCACAGCAAAGTTCAAGGAAGCCAGCAAAGGATCCCCATCAAATGTGATGCCAGGAGCTTACCCACCTAAGCTACGTTTAGGGCAGGCACAGAAGCAGAAGTTCTTGAGCCAAGTGAAATAATACACATTTAAAGTCTTCTCTGAACCTGAGTCATAGTCAGTGTTTGTCTTCTGTCCTTTCCCATCTGAGTTATCTGCAAACTCCCCACGCAGAGGCTCTCCATGTACATGCAGCTACAGAGCTCAGTGCAGCTTAACTATTACCATAATAAAAATACAAAAGAATTATATAACATCTCACCTAATTTCAGCTGTAATGCTGGTACAGACCATACCAGCACTTCCCCACAGACAATCTAGCTCTGTTTGCCTTCATTCTCACTGAGTTACTTTTAATTTTCCAAGCCCCAAATTTTCCTTTCCCTTTGGCTCGCTGTCTGCTCCAGATAGGTTTTATTTAAATTTCATTTAAGGAGCACTAGATCATTACCTGTTTTACAGAACTCCCCAGTCATCAATCCAACACGAAAGCAGCAACCTGGTCAGAGAGACAGCCTATGCAAAGCAGGGAGGCTCTGAGCTGCCAAGCTTATACGTGCTAAGGCATTCATTAGTTCCTAATGATTATTAAATCTTATTGGATTACAATAAATTTGGCTTGACTGACATGAAAATGGAATCTCCAATGTGCTTTATGCAAGAACACATAATTTAAAAAGCTCAAAGTCAGGTTAGAAACTACTTACAAACTCAATTTTTCTTACTTCTTTTTATTATGGAGCCAATCAAAGTTTTTCCATCCAAACTATTGTTCAGAAAATAATTACTTTAGGCAGGAATTGCCCCCAGATCATTACTCAAGGCTAGCTGTAGGTATCTGCGTTTTTAAACCTGAAAAAGTCTAATTTACTTTCCATTACTAGCACACTTCATGGCTCCTGCTTGGTTTTCTTCCATCCTCCAATTGCTGGCCTACAATCACTGCAGGGCAGCCACAGGCTTCCTAGACTCAAAACATGAGACTGCTCCACTCCAGAGAATTTTTAAGCTAAGTGGCCAAAAGCCAGTCTGGAAAGGGAGGAGATGTGAAGGGCACCCAAGGCCCCAACATCTGCAGAGATAAATCATGGAGCAAGTCAGTGGCAGAACCAGCAGTACAAGTGGGGCTCAGGAAGGGGCTGCTTGGTGCCTGGCTGTGGGATGGCACTGACCCTGGAGAGGAGAGATGGCAGCAGATTAGAAGATCAGCCGATTTCACTTCTGCTTCTTAGCATTTCTGTGCCATATTATTCCCAGGTTCTCATCCCCCAGAACAATTATGCAATAACTGACGAGCAAAGACCGCCGAGCAAGTTGTAAGGTTGTAAAAGTTAAATGTCCTCAGGAAACCTAGAAAAATAAAATTAAAAAAAAACAACAAACAAACCAAACACAAACTGGAAATATCTCCATTGGTTTCGGGCTTTGCAAAAGATTTATTTATTCCATTAAAATACAATAAATGTGGACGAAGAGCTCAGTTCTCCAAATGCAGAACTCTGTGCGACAGTGCCAATGAAAAATGCTGCTGATGTGTGTGAGGGTTGATGGGGATGGGACTGGATCTCAAGTACCTCTGAGAAACAGCAGTGCTCACACAGACAGGTTTCTCCTTGTTCTCCATTCTCCAGCTCCAGGAATCTTGCATATTTCTCCCCACCGCGCTCCAGTTTGCATCGAGGGATTTATTGCAGGAGGAGAATTTGCGACAGCAAAGCTTCAGTAAGAGAGGGTTAACTCATTTCTGTTCTCATGCTCTTTGTCATGACGTGGCTATAAAAGTTTTATGATATTGCTCTGGAACAGAACCCCAGCGCCAGGTCCCACGGCACAACAGGTCGGCGCAGACAGGGCTCAGCTCCGAGGAACTGCGCCGGGTGAGCAAACGACTTTGCAAATACGAACGCTTGGAACCAGAAAGAACCACCCCAGCTATTTCTGTCGGATTTACTGCATCTCTGCAGTCACTTGTGCACGCTCCCTTTCAGCCAGCAGTATATGGAAAAACGGCTTTAAAAAGGGAAAAGGATGCTATCTTTGGCCCGGCCAACGTGAGTTCAACAGAAAGCAAACATAAACCAACCCAATCCAACAAATTACTCACGCCAGGGACTATCCACTCACGTGCATTTCTGCAGCGCCTACACTCCCACCCCCTGGCTCAGTCCCTGCTGCGAGGCAGAAGAGAGAAAAACAGCACTGCCTGCCTTGTTGGCCGCCCCTGAACTCCTGGTGTGCAGCTCAGAGCAGCTGTGAGGGTAATCCACTCCTGCGCCCTGTCAACCCACGCCGTTCCAATGAAAACTGGCTCTCATTTCCCTAATCCTACTGCGCAGCACCAGGCAATGCCACACGTCCCCTCGCCATCCCAAGGGAAGCTCTGTGCACAGCGCATAGTGCAGAGGGCACATAGGGCCTCAAAGTTGAGCTTGCTGTGCTAAAAAAGGCCACTGGACTACTTGTCGAGCAGGAAGATATGAAAAGCACAATGATTTCCCCAGGGGCACCTTTTCCTACAACCTAGATCACCTGCTCTTATTACACTTTGCAAGTTACGGCAGGGATGCACGGGCATTGCTGTTTGTCCACGTTGGCTCCTCACAATAGGGTCAGGGAGAAGGATCTGGCTCCCAGATGTCCCTCCAAGCTCCTGCCCCCAATTCCTCTCCCTACCCAGATCCAACCTCTCCGTTGTGCTCCGTTTCTCTGTTTCTCCTCGCCTTGTTTGCTGCCATGCAGTGCTGCAGCCTGGAACAGACATCTTTGTGATGAGAGACATGTGTGGGTTAGGGTTAGACCAGGGCTAGGGCACCAGGGCTCAATACAGTGCTGTTACGCACCACAGAGATACAACTCCCTCCCACCCGCTGGCTTGGCTCGAGGCTTGTCCAAAGCAGTCTGAGTTGAGCCCATTTCATTGGTGTTGGAGAATTCAAGCTGCCCTTGCTTGGAAGTGAGATGCCCTACAGGTATAGATGTATGTTTGGGTGATGGGATGGAGCCAAACTGTCTGAGAAACACTGTGGAATCTGGCACTGGCAAAACTTTACTCTGCTTTCCCCTCTTTCCACCCCTGCAGCTGTCTGCCACACTCTGCAGGCTGTGGGAATCCATGCTGAAGAAAGAGCAAAGGAAAGGGCTCTCCAGACAAGGAGCCAGCAGCTCTCCTGGCCCCAGGCTGTGGGCTTAGACAGAGCTGCAGACAGGGAAAGGAGGATGGGGATCCTATTTTCTATTTTAGCCAAGGGCAAGTGGGAGAAAAGAGAGGAAAGATGTTCAGTTTTGATGGCAAACTGTACCTACAGGAAGAGGCTGTGAGAAATTTTAACCAGGAAGAAGAAGTGATTCAGTCTTGACACACTTCAGACTGCTATTTGTGCGTTGTTTTCTTTTACCCTCTCTTTGCACTTTCTCCAACAATACCACTGCCAGAGGCAAGATCCTCTTCCAACACATGCCCTTGCTTCCCCATCCCTTTCACCACACAGTTTCCCAGCCTTCCTTCCAAGGTCACAGGAGCCATATAAAGCACAAAAAGCCACTGCAGTGGCAAAACGATGCATCCTCAAGGGCATCCATCACGAAAATGAGGCACCCAGACCACGAGCTGCTGTGTCTGTTCTCTCCTCAGCCTAAAGACAAGTGCAAACATTTTGTTTCAAATTCCCTGATGTAAATGAAAGCAGTTGGAAGAGGCTGCCCTACCAAGCACGCACATGGTGACAAGAGCTGACTGCAACATTCCGGGCCAGGAGGGTCTAAGATGTTTGACTGATACAAAATCACTGTTCCAAGAACCAAGGAGGGGCTGGAAAAGTAGTCGTGCCCTTTAAAAACAGACAGATTGAGTCTTTTGAAACAAATCCGAAATGATGGAAGATTTCAGCAGATGTGACCGCAGTGATTTCACCAGACGTGATTGTATCAAGGATCTAATAGAAAAGAACTTCCCTGCTGTTCCATCAGGCTGAAGCCAGGCCTGAAATATCCTTTTTAGTCTTTTGATGACATCAAGAATAAAAGCCAAAGGGAAGTTGGGTTTGATTTATTTTTTCCCATGCTCTTTCTTTTTTAAGGCACGGAGTGGTTTTACCTGGTTTGTGTTGCTGGATGCTAACTGCACCAAAGGAAAACACAAGTTTGAAGTGGGCTGTTCAAAGGCTTCGCTCAGTGTCTCTCTGATGCAAATGTCATTTAACCCAGCCAAGTTCCTACAGTTCTGGCCACTTTTGAAGATCCTCCTGTAAATGGAGCTGCCTGCAACAGGGTTTAAATGAGGGGGTGTGGGAGCCACGCACTGTGCAGCAGGAGCCCACCTTGCTGCCCCAGCAGCTTTCAGCCAATGTGCCAAATGCTTTCCATCAGTTGCTCCTGGAGGTGTTGAAGAAAAAGGCAGATGTGGCACTAAGAGACACAGTTAGAGAGAATGGTGGTGGTGGTGGGGGGGGTTTGGCAGTTGGACTAGATGATTTTAGATGCCTTTCCAATCTTACTGATTTCACGAGTCTATCACCAGTAAATAGCTCTGGGTACCATCAGGATTAATTAACTTGTCTCTAAAGCAACAAGGTGTTACAAAGAACAGCAAGGCTTCCAGCTGGGGCGAATGAACAAGCAGAGGTTACTTGCTGGCATTGCCAGGAGACATCTTGCAAAATCTTAAAAACCAATTTATTACCCCAGTGTTGTACAGAAGGCTTACAAGAAAGATAAATAATGATTAAAAAAAGAAAGAAAGATAACAGAAGAAGAAAGCAAGAAACGAGAAGGTATCAGTTTCAAAACAACACAAATTAGGTGTTTCATCACTGAATGTGCTGCTGAGCTGTGGAGCTACTTCTGATGCATGACACTGTGGTTGCTCTGAGTTTACACAGGTTTCAAAGGAAACTGAAGAAACATGTGAAAGAAAACTATGAAGATGCTTCAAAGATGAATAACTAAATAAATGATACTCTCTGCTCCTCCTTTTAAATCTTTGTCTGGCCTATTGACACTCGCTGATCTGATTTGGCTCTGCACATTTACACCTCCAGTAAGCCTCCACTGTTCTCCATGTATGCCACTTGTCACCCTGCAGTCACTCCTTCTGTTGGTGGGTACATGTCAGTCTCTGCAAATTATCAATTGGTCATTGCCTTAGTGCAGGGCTTGGACCAACACCTGTAAACCCACGTCTTCCCTCCTGGGAGCTGAGATGACAGAAAATACAGTCAGTTGCACTCAGCCTCCTGGGACCCATATAAGAAGGAGAGGAAAGACTTCATTCCCATTATGAATCTGTATTGCAATGATGTTTTATATTTCCCCAGAGGATGGTCTGATAGGCAATGCTCACATATCAGAGAAAACATCCCTGTCCCAAGGAGTCTGTTGTCAGCTGGATACCAGGGCAACCAGGTAGAGGGAGCACCCGGCAGGGAGAGGAACTTAAACCAGCTTCTTCTGGCCACCAGATGAACATTAATCCACTGGGCCAAAGCATCTCCTTAACGGCTGTTTCATTCTCTATGTTTACTGTTCCAGCCCTGACAAAACAAGCCAGAAGATGACAAATCACCACCCAAGCCATCAAATCTTCACCTTCAATTTCACTGCACGATCACCCTGACTACATCACATCCAAATGCCGGATCCAGTTGCCACCATGGGCATTCAAACCTGCAAAAGGCCTTTTGGGGCTTTCAACCTCTGGCTTTTGCTCATGGAAGAAAGTCCTGAAGTTTTCAACATAGGCTAAACGTGGCTTTCAAGACCGCGGCACTAGTAAAAACCAGCAAAACAGCACATGTTCTTTTGTCAACAGGAGGATATTCACACTGTGGGCTGTCTAGAACACACAAGGAAGAGGCACATGAAAGCAACAGGATGGGTTTGATAAAGAAGTGTGGGGATGGATGGAGAGGAGGAGTCCCACCATCCGACATCTGCCAGCAGCAGAGCCGACAGCCCCCATAGTTTACTTAACATGTCTGATCAAAAGTCTTGGGAGGCTTGTCTGTGCTAAGTGCTACCAGATGCTAAATCAGCAGCAAGATGAGAAGTGTATTAATAAACTAAGGAGGCACATAAAGTTATTTGAAAGCTGAATGAGGAAGATGGGGAGAGAAGGGGGAGAATAAAACCAGTTTATTTTTCCATTAAGGCAATTTAATATTCTCCGAGTGGAGTTACAATCACTCGTCCTTGGGAATTAAATTGAATTAGTGAAACTCTCTTGTTCGTCTGCAGAATATATGATATAATGTGGAATATATCAACTTTTTCTTTATGCCTTCTGCAGGACAGCACTACTTCTCTGCTCGCAGGGCAATAAGAGTTGGCCATGAAACCCCTTTGACTCAGCATGACTTTCAGTGACTGTAACCAACTTTACAGCAGCAGGGAATATATACTTTTCCCTTTAACTAATACAGTCACATTAGGACTCGTTATTGATAATTATGGTGACTTAAAAGTTTCCCATTTCTTTGCCCACTCTCCCGCCAACTTAAAATCTGCTCCAATATCATCACAAATTAATGTCTAATTAGCCATCAAGCAGAGCTGATGTTCCCCACAGAGTATCACTGCTTCCAGAACAACTGAGTGCTGAGGAGATATTGGATATTTCACCATCTGCCTGCAATGGGAACCATAACCAATTACCCAATACAAAGTTTAATCGATTATAGAAATCAAATAGCTCGTTAGGTGTCTGCTGCAGTAAAGGAAGGCCTTTCTACTCACTCCTACTCTGTGGTAGTTACGTTCTTGGAAGATCCAATGGCAATGGCCATGAGTAGAGAATCCCTTTATCTCCTCATCCTGGCCAAGCCATAATCTTCCTCTTTCCTTTTCTGGCATAAGAGAAGAGGGAAGAGGAGAATGTCTCCAAGCGCACAGGACGTGTCTGACAAGCCATGAATTACGCACGCCTACACACACACATCTGGTGTCCAAGGCTCTGCCAGAGGAAGCCTAGCAGCCACAAGAGGAGGTGAGGATGCTCTCTTGCCACGTTCCCCTGGAGCAGAGCAGCTTTTACACTCCAATTTGTTTCCTTCTCATGAGTATTGTACCAGCTCCTAAGCTCTTCTCCAAAACTTTTAAGTGAACTGCATTGTCAAACAAGAATGGGTTGAAGACACTGAAAGGCAAGAAAAGGGACACGTATTTTTGACAAGATTTATCTCAGATGCTTTTCCATCAAAAGCTATCCAAATGGAATCCACATGTGGAAGATCCACCTCTAAGAGTCAGTTTTACAAGTCCCATGGCTGAAATAATGTGCCCAGAGATGTGCCAGGGAGCTTACCCTCTAAAGGGAGTTGTACGCAGTAGAGAGAAAAGCCCAGCTCCAGCTCCCTCCTTCCCAGTGCTGTGCACTATCAGAGCAAGAGATGCGCAGAGCTGACAACTGGCTATTTCTCTTCTTTCAACACTTTTGTTGAGTCTGACACTGAAATATTGTGTCCAGGTTGGGAGGAAGTGTTTTAAAAACTCGAGAGACTCCCCAGAAAAGCAGAAACAGCTGACGACAAGACACGTACAGAGCTCGCTGGGTTTCACTTATAAAGGAGACTGAGCAGCTCAATAGCTTTACCTAGGCAGCCTCCCAGAATGAAAACATCAGATACTGCAGGACTGTCCAATCCAGCAAAATAGGAAAACATGCCACAACCAGCAAGCTGAAGCCAGACAGATTCTGTTTACAAATAACAGAAATATTCACTTATGCCTAATAGCACAGGTAATTAAACTGACAGGACAAGAGGAAGTGGTTTCAAACTAAAAGAGGGGAGATTTAGATTGGCTATAAGAAGCAGGGTGATGAGGTGCTGCCCAGAGAGATGGAGGATGCCCCATACCTGGAGACACCCAAGGTCAGGCTGGATGGGGCTCTGAGCACCTGATGGAGCTGTAGGTGTCCCTATTCAGTGCAGTGAGTTGGGACAGATAACCTTTAAAGGTCTCTTCCAACTCAAATAATTCTATGATGATTCTAAATGCTAGAACTAACTGTCAAGATTTCTCCCTCTCCTGATGTCAACGGGTGCCTTTGGTCCCTCTGGATAATGGGGTGAAGCAGCCTATGGCCCTGCCTGGCCCCAGATCTGTGGAGATGAAAGCAAAGGCACTGCAGAGTTCCCAAATATCTGCTGAAATCACTTTGTGTTTGTACCACTTTAACTGGAAATTAAATTTACATGAACAAACTGTATCCCACACAAATCAGTATATTGTGACAGCTCAATGAAGAGCTTTTAAAAAGGGACACGTCTCAGGCAATTTTAATCAAAAAAGATAGGTTTTGTTAAAGCTACCAATTTCAGAAAATTAAGGTTGACTAAAACTGTTTTTAAAAACTCCTTTTGGAATTTAATCACATGTTGGAAACCCATATGCAGCTGCTAGTGTCACCTGCAAGAAGACTGTATAAAACATAAGCTTTTGCTTAATTTTACACACATGCTCAAGTTCTATCAACTTTAATGAAGTTTGAGCACACAGTCAAGCCTCTCTCTCTGAATCTGAGAATGCATTCCTGAATGCAGGCTGTGAAGCTATTATAAAATCACCGCTAAAAATAAAATGAATAAAATAAAATTGGCCATTTAGTTTTCTCAGTCTGAATCAGCTCCGAGCACAGAAGTTAAAGATTTAACATATTTTGGAATTTGTTTGCTTGTTTTGCTGTAACAGGAAGGGGTACGTGCCAAAATGTTTGCAAGGATTTGAGAATCTCCCATAGAGCCTGGCAAGGTGTCAGGAAAATGGATGTACAGAATTACATGAAAGTGGATGGCTCAGGTTTGGCTTTCTGAGAACAGATCAAGTTAGAAATCTACTGTATGTCCAAGCTGAGAAAAGCCTGGACTGAGCCTTGGTACACGCATTTGGGGCAGCCTCGGATAAGCACAAGAACCTGAGGTGAAAAAACAGTATCTGAGTGGCACAAAATCTGCCCCAAGACCACCTTGAAACCATGCAAGGAGAATTCCCAGCCTGCAGATCCTTCCTAATGAGCCCTAAGGTTTGTCTCAATGCTGCCCATTGGCAGACAAATGACTAGAAGTTATTGGTTGTCATTAGGAACTCATGCCTGGAAGCAGCTGTGCGTCAGAAATCGTGATGTCCCCAGTACATATTAGGCCACAGGACAGTATCTTTTTGCTCGGTCTAGCAGTTGGCAACCCTGCCCACAGCAAGGGGGTTGGAGCTAGATGACCTTTGAGGTCCCTTCCAATGCAAACCATTCTATGACTCTATGAACTCTACTGCTCCTTGGAGCAAATACAGCCACAGAAGCCAAATGGGATTTATTTCAGCACAGGAAATATATCCTGAGCCTAAATTTCCATAGAAGTCTCACCCAGCATCAGCACCTACTGAATGCTGCCCCAGGCGGGCAGCCCTTTCATCAGCCCTGGGAAGTGCTGACTCCAAACATCTGCACGGCTCTCAGCAGTGACATCTGTGGGGAAAACACAGAGAGGTTCTGCAGAGCTGAACGGGGTGAATCTGCAGAGCCAGGTGTGGGGAGAGCAAGTCAGGAATGAGCAGAGTATCAGAGCTGAGGATGAAGGCCAGACCTGGGATGTGACGAGACAGGAGGCTGTTTCCATGGCAAAACTGAGATGCGGAAACAACAAGATGGAGAGGGACAGAGCTGTGGATTAGCACTGCTGAACAGGAGATGCTTCTGCAGTACCTCTGACAGTGCTGTCGCTGGCTGGCTTGAGCAATGCTTGGAGCTGCTACAGCTTTCCCAAACATTCCTACTTTACTTCTCATACAACTGAAAACAAAGCCCTAAAAACATGATGTGATGTTTTCCAGATGCTCTTTCTTACCTGTTTTTTGCCCATTAAAGCTAATCAACATCCTGCATTTTCATCAGCTAATCAGAATGGAAAATTACAACTGTGAGGAATGGTCCTGCAAAGGTGGAATGTAATAGCAACAAACATTCAAAGCCATGCCTGCCTCTCTGTCCTGGAACAAATTCCTTCAGCTCTGGCTGCAACAACACTTTCTGCTGCTATTTCTACCACCTCTCCACTTGCTGCACACTGCTTGCAGAGACAACAACCCTTCCTGACACCAAAACCACCTGCCATGGCAGGCAAAGCTTTGGTGTTTTTATGTAATGGAAACAAAATAATACAGAAGAAAACATGCATTTGAGCCACTTCCATTCTTGGAGATTTGATACTCTCACACCTTCCCTATACCCACAATGCTAAAGACAGACATAGATCTAAAACAGGGTGAAACTGGTGCTATTCTTTAAATTATCCAGAAAGGAGAAGAATGTAAAAGCCTTCAATACTGATCACGTTAGCTCCTACTCTGCTTATCTCTCAGCTCATTTGCTATGATGGGAGAATTCCCACTTTTTCACTACCTGTTTTCCATGTGTTTAAATAACTCTACCTTGGATGCAGTGATGGTTTTGCTCCCTATTGTTTGTTGCAGACTGAGAGGACCAAATTACCACTTTGTTCTGCATGCTCTCCGTGCCTCCCACTTTACTCACATTCTGTTGTCCATGAGAGGATGACCCAGGTCACAGATTAACCTCTGTACAATGATTCTGCAGTTCCACGATCTCCGAACCCCACAATCAGCAATCCCTCGACCTGTTTCCCATTACAACCTTTTAGATGGGCCCGTGCCCTTATTTACATGTGCTCCGTATTAGCTGCTGCTTTCTTCTGCTCCCACACCTCATCACCCGCCGTATGGCACATGACCAAAAGCCACTTCTGTTCCTTCTCTGAAAGCATCTCACAGCCCCAGCACAGCTCTGCTCCTGAGTGTGCAGCAGCACGGGTCCTGGCACAGCCAGCCCTCTGCTACTACATGAAACAATACCAGAACAAATACATTAAATAACGCAATAATAACCATGATGAAAATAATGAGACCGGTTAACTGTTTGGATCCTTGCTTCCTTTGTAGTCCTTGCCGAGAGGTTTAGCTATTAAAGGCTGTTTTGCACTATAACATTGCCAAGATATTAATAGCCAGGCAGAAAGATGAATGGCAGGCTCACGCTGCACAATTAAAACTTTTCCAGTTTACCCTTTCTGTAAAATTTGTGGTTTATAATAACCATCTTTGTCTATTCTGAAGAGAGTACGGATTGGAAAGTTACATAGATGGGAACAGAGGTTCATTACAGATTTAAAATAGAATGTGGTTTGGCATTGTAAAACAAACATGCGTATAAGATGGGCCGCATCAAGAGGAGACTGAAAGACATGCTCAGTGTTCCTCTGCGCTTGTGATCCTGCATTTACCGGTCACGCTACCCACAGACAGGGATAAAAAAGCAGCGGGGATAAAATGTGCGTGCTTGTTCCCCCATAACATGCAGGCCTGCTCTACATCCCTGCTCATGATGTATTTTTTATACTTACTGTCTTTCTGTATATGCATGTATATGAGATACCCAGATATTTGTCAACATATACAGACTCTGTATCACTGATTTTCTTACCTTAGTGCCCAGACAGCCCTATAAGTGAACAAACACTCACCAGCCTGCAGGGAGCCGGTGAGCACTCAGCCATGCAGGGAACACGCATGTGATTTGCTGGAGCCCAGCTCAGAACACAGCCCATCGCCCTGCCTCAAACACACGAGGACGGCAGAAGGAGGGAGACAGATCAAAAGCATTCTTGCAAAGCTAAGGTTTGAATAAAAGGGCTAACATCACCAGGTAATTTATTTATACTGTTGGACACGGCTTCAATTTAGATAAAAGGCAGTTGCTTATCACATGGATTTCAATAAATCAGGTTAGAAGCCACAAAAACCTGCAGACACAGGCTCTGCAACTGAAAGCTGTGAGCACAGAGTGGGGCTCGAACCACAGAGGCTCCAGGAGTGCCTGCTCCTTGCAGGAGCACAGTGGCTGTCAGCAGCACAGATGCTCCTCGCTAGCAAGGACCTAAGCCCAGGCCTATAAAGCTGATGATTAACAAAATCTAGCACTAGAGGGAGGCTGAACACACTTTCTGCTCTCTTTGGTCTTTTTGGCTTCTCCAAGCGTTCAAAGGAAGGCGATTACAAGCAAGCCCCGCTGCAGGCAGAGCCCAGGAGAGCAGAAGATGGGAGATCCCAGGCAATACCCCACGCTCTTCCCTTCTCAAAATAGATGCTCCAAACTGAAAACACCAAAACATTTTCCTGGAAAAGGCAGCAGCAGCACCTGCACGGAGAGGCAGGCAACAATTGCACAGGACATAGGATCTGGGCACTGTTCTCAGCTGGTCAGCCTGGTGACCCAAGGCACATCACTTTCTCTGCTTCAGCTTCCTTATCAAGCACAAACCAGCGTTTCTTTTGTGAAGGGCTTTGTGGCCCGTCAATAAAACACATGCTGATAACGGCCGGGGGCTGTCGGGGGAGATGCAATCTCAGAGCTGAGCACAGTCTCTACTTAGATTTCAGCTAAGGTCCCAAATGAGCATCAGATCTGTGCTGCAGACACGGCACCTGGGGGTAATTAGCAGCAAAAGCTTTGGCTGCTCCAGGAGCGGGACCTGAGGGTGAGGACAGCTGGGGGGTTCCAGCAGAGGCTCAAGGAGAGCTGCAGCCCCCACTGCTGCACTCAGCCTGAGGTCCTATGGGGAAGGCAGAGTAGAGACCAGCTGTTCACATCACCCCGTGCAGGTCCCATCCCAAAGAGCCACTGCTCTTACTAAGGATCCCGCTGTGAGCAGAGCTAGGCACTTGTGTGAGCTGCTCACGTCCGTGCTTTCCCCAGCCTGCACAGAGTGCTTTTTTGGAGAGAAGAAGGCAAAGAAGAAGAAAGAAATCTCCCTGCCTCCCACATCTATCTATTTCCCTTTGACAAACAGTGATTTCATTTTTCTTCCCGTCCAGACTTTTTTTTTTTTTTTCCCTTTTAAACTGAGCACAAGCCAACGTGGCAAAAGCCTCTCTGCTATGTCCTTATTTGTCAAACACACCATCACCGCACCCTCGGAACAAGCCCTTGCCATCACCACTGCCTTTGGCCGAAGGGGAACTTCCCAACACAGCTGATCCCATCTACAGCACAGCATTCTGCTTCTTAAACTAAACCTTCTTTTCTCTTTCTTCTTCTTCTTCTTTTTTTTTTTCGTTCTTTTTTTCTTACTCCCTCTCCCCCCCCTCCCCGAGACATTACAGTTAATAGGAAAAGAGTTGAAATTTCCTTCCCCTTTTTCTCCCCGGCCCTGCTGCCAGACTGAACGTGATGCATCTGGATGAACAAACAGAAATTACAGGAAAAGGCCAAATCTATTGCAAAAGTATTTCGTGGCCCAGACCTCAGTGCCGGCACCTAGAGGGTAAGTCAGATACTAAAGTACCTTTTTGGATCCAATCCTAAGCAGCCAGCTCCGCTGTCCAAACACAGATCCAGAGATAAACAGCCCTATGAAAACCGGGCATTATTATTTTAACTGTTGTTCCACAAGCTACAACTTAAACTGCAATAATCTGTGCAGCTTTCAGCTGTCAGACAGCAGTGCATGAAATGATAATAAACTGACCATGTATCTGCTGCTGCCCTCAACACACAGCGTAAAAAATTTTACCTGGAGCCACTGTGCACATTTTTCATAAGCTCTCATTGGAATGAAATGCTCTGCCATCCAGAGGACGTCCTGTTGTAGGAAGGCTGATACATTTCCAGCTCTGGAGCAGGTTTGGAGGGCTCACAATGAGACGTGGGGTTAAACTCCTCAGTCCTGCTCCCAGCCATGGGGTCAGAGGCTCTGACACATGCATTCAACAAAGAGAAAACTGAGGCCAAGAGATGATGGGGTTTGAAGGCAAAGAGTAGAACCACCTTAAGTCCAGCACACGTGTATGAGAGTGCTGCCTTTATGCTGAGCTGTCCTAAAGGAGCATCTGAAGGCCAGCAGCTCAACGAGCACGGCCACCATTCACCCTGCCCCATCTGCAGGGCAACTTCTGCAGGCACATAGTACCTACAGGCATCAGACAGCTCTCACAATTGCCAGAGATTGCATATTAGGAAGACATTTCTACTCAGAAAGAGCAGTGATACAGTGGCACAGGCTGCCCAGGGAGCTGGGGGAGTCACTGTCCCTGGAGGTGTTCAAGAAGCATGGAGATGCAGCACTGAGGGATAAGGTCAGTGGGCATGGTGGAGATTTGGTTGGATTTGGTGATCTCAGAGGTTTTTTCCAATCATAATAATTCTGTGTTTCTATTATTTGCCCTTTTCCTCCCCAACTCCACAGCATTCCTTCTTGCACTTGCTGCTCCCACAAGATAAGGATCTGATCCTGCAGTAGGAGATCCTGATTTGTACTGACTTATGCTCCCAATCTCTTTCACTGGATTGAAACAAAAGGAAAGGGAAAAAGAAGATGAGTGAGCAGAGATGAAGAATGGGGCTCAGTGTTAGCTGCTCAGAGTACACTGGTGGCATGCAGAGATTCTGCACCTCCAGGCTCTGCATCCCCCCAGCCAGGCTGTCCTGCTCAGGAATCCAGCTCTAACCAAATGCCTGCCAAACCCAACGCTGCTAACACTGTTCCAGCTTCAGCTTCCCAAAGTCAGAGAGAAAGGGTGTGACAAATAGCAATTTCATGAGCTCAGTGGGCAGAGCCAGCCCAGCTGCTGGTTCTACCAACATGCCAGTCCCAGTGAGAGCCCCATGCAGCTCAGGCACATCTTCGGCCCCATGAATGAGGCACAAGGATCAGAAGACGTGAGCCTCTCTTGATGAACATGGCCAGGTTTCCTCTCTGAGAAGCCTCCTGGGTTGTGGCAGGCCCTGAGGAAGCAGGGAGGCAGCAGGACCACATCCGAGTGCCTGTCTCCCCAAGGACTTCTTGGAGAGTTAGAGACACAGCAATAGTCGCTGGGGAATTGCTTCATTCTCCCAAGGCTGGCAAAAGCCATGCATCTCACGTGGCTCACATCCCAGGGGCCATATCCTTTCCTGGCACCGGAGAACATAATTGTCTTCAACCCCTTCTATCTCCAAAGATGTTTCCAATGCTGAACCCACTGCAGAAACATGCTTGGACATTGTGGTAGCATCTGAATGCTTTGCTACAGGCAAAAGATCACAGGAAGCCCTCCAGAAAGAGATCTCCTCCCTCCCCAGAGTTCATTCCCCAGACATAGGTTGGCAACCACAGCCTTCTTTTTGCTCAGCTAACAAACTAAACTCTTCTGGTTGCCAGTGACAAGATCTCAACTCCTTGCTCCTGGATCACCCTGACCACCTCTCTCTGTGGTCTGAACACAGCTTTCCTGACCTAGCACAGCAGGACCAGCACACCAGGTGAGCCTGTTATGTCTGCACAAAGGTGTCCAAGCCTTCCCACCCACACGGCACAAGCCATCACATCATAGAAGTTTTGCTTTCATCCACATGGCCAATCTAGAAGATCCAACCCAGCAAAAGCAGAGTTCCAATGACATCACTGGAGTCTGAGCCAGGGATTATTTGCTTCATTTAATTTTAGGCATCTTAACAAAGCACTTTTAGGATCAGATTACTGCCCTAAAGTCTCTCCACAGTCAGTGGAAGGAGATGGCCCTTCCAAAAAAACAATTCATTCTGGGAAGGTTTCACCCCCATCCACTATCACAAGGGCAGAATGCAATTAGTTTTCTAATTCAGGCTGGATGGGAAAAATCCTTTAATAGCCCAGTAAGTCTTGAATGGAAATATTCCCTACTTGGGAAACAGAACTTGCTAATGCTGACTTGGTCGTTCCTGACACGTCGTTTCAAACCACCGAACTTTGCCACCTAGTTTTATTATCATATGTTTATTTCCATAATCCTTTTGAATCAGTTCTGTGCTCCCAATAAGACTGTTGTCTTCTTACCTGCACATTGAAAGCAACATCATCCAGAGGGGGCGGTGGGGGGAAGGCACCTTGTGATGTGATATTCCCGAGGTCATCAACAGGAGGTGGAGGTGGAGGAAGGAAGTCTCCTAGGAGAGAGAATCAAGAGAACTTACTTAGGCTTATCACAGAGCACCAGCATTTCCCCACATCATTTCAGAGTATCTTTCTGCTGCCCAGAAGGAAAGCAGGCACACTGAGAGGGCGAGGAGGATGGACCAGGTCCTTGATGATTGGGCCAAGGATGCAACACTCACAGCTGTGCCTCTATGGCAGTAAACACATCATTTAAACACTACCTACTCAGCTGTACCCCTCACTGCTGCAGATGGCTATGATGGCTCAGTAATGTTTACAGACTACTTAGTGGTTCTCAGACCCCAGCAGAACCACAGGTGACCTGCCACACCGCCTGAAGGCAGCAGCATGCAGCTCCACACACTAAAGTTCACATCTCATTTAAAGCTGCTGCAGGTGGCTGAAGAACTTGGACTAATGAATACCCCACATCCAGTGGAGTCCTCCAGGGGATCCATCCTGCAATGGATCCCACCCAATTCAGTCCCCTCCTCTGCTAGATGACGCCAGCAATTTGGTCATTAAGACTACCAGATGCTGACTGCAAGCAAGGACTCCCTGCTGAAGAGGACACTCAGAGGGCTGGACATGGAGAACCAAGCACAGTTCCAACATACTACTAGTTTAACAGCAGCTGGAGCCATGAGAGCCAATATCTTCTTCTCTGTCATAGAGCCTGAGAGACCTTCGTGTTTGGCCAGCTTAAAAATGAAGTTCTTCATCTCGCCTCCTGCATCTCTGCTGCTGGCAGGCAGCCACACTCTTTGCGTTTCTCTTTCCTATAGGGACCTCATACCTTCACATAATGAACTGCTGGGAAATTCACAGGCTCTTCTCAAGTGACAACAGCCAAGTAAGCGGTGGGCCAGTTGCAAACTCAGAAGCACCCATCTCTTTCAACCCCCTTTCACATGTGACTGATGCATAAAATATCTCCACTATAAACTTGCATTGTCTTAAGCTACTGAAGGTGCAGATGCAAATACAAAGCAGCACACCATGAAGCCAGGAAAGACCTCTCCCAGAGAGCTTCAGAGCAGCATGGGCAGCAGGACAGCAGGCTCTGAAAGCACTTCCCAAAGACGGAACATGGGGAGCTACCTCTAATTTGGACCACTTTGGTATATTGTTATTCCTTCTCATAAAGCTTTATGCTGCAAGCAGAGCTGTTTACTGCAGGTTCTCCTGCGTGCATTTGCAACAGAAGTTCAAGGTAAGTGAATCAAAATGTGGTTATTTCAAGTGTCTTGGTGCTGTGGCTTTTGGAGGGTTTTAACCCTTTCTGCGAGGAAATGGACTCCCTGTTGACCCCCCACATCTTGATGCAGCATTTTCCTGCCTCCCATTGCATCCCCAGCACCATCCCCAGTGACCAAGCAGCAGTTCCAATTCCTTGCTCTGGATAGGGCTGCCAAAAAGGGTTGTTGGACGCGTAGGGCTGAGCTTCACAGGGCATGGGCAGCAGGAGCACCTTTCAGCTCTTTGCCATGGGAAGAAGGACGGGTTGCAGCCCTGGGAAGCTTTTCTGTTCTATTTATTTCAAACCTCCTGAATCTGTGAGCTTTCTGAAAGGCACCAACCCCCTCTAGAACTTTCAGGGATCTTATTTCCCAGGAAATCAATTTCTTCCCAGTTTTAAGTGAGCATGGCAAGAACAACAACCCACACCAAAAACTCTGGAATCCCTAAGAAAAAACTGTCCTAAATACAGATGCACCAAGACAGTTTGAAAACAACACATTGAAAACTAATTTAAGACAACCATGTTGCTCCAATACACAAAACCCTATGAAACCTACTGGCTTGTGAAATTATAGAGTTCAAGACCGATTTACACACATAAAAAAAAGCACAATGACATCTTGCTCTAGAATGAATCCAGCCTTCTATTTCAAATCATCTGAAATACAATACGGAGTAAAAACAAAAGGAATAAGTATTTTGAAATGATCAACTTCAGTGTTTCGTGCTAAAAATGCTGCCATGCTGGAACTCTAAGCAAACTTTTTTTCCTTTGCTTTGAAAATGAACCTTCAGCAAACCAATGCGATTTTGCAAACAAATTCATCTCCAGCGGATATGCACTTCCCTGAGAAGGCACTTTAGATGATGTTTCTCCGGTTAGACCCAGCTCCAAAGCCTAAGACTCATCTTCCTGCCAAGCCCTGCCAAGCCACGCTCCTTCATTACAACCCTCCAAGTATCCTAAATCTAGGTAGAGAACGGGGCGAAGGGGATGAGATAGGGGAAAGGGCAGGGTTTGTGCGTAAACAGAAGGCTAAGAGGGAAAACAACAACTGCTGTAACAAATTCAAAACAAATATCATTTTGCCCCTTTGGAAGGGCTGTTCCTCCCAAAGGAAAAAATATTGGCAAGATATTTCAGAAAAAAAAGAGCAAAAGGACAGAAACAAAGAGAAGAGCCCTTTTTTCAGAGCTTGGAAGACAACTCTTTCCTTGGAGCAGGAGGCAGCTGGCTGTCCGCACCCCAGCCCTACAGCTGGCTCTGCTCCCCTAAAAGGCAGCCGGGAAGGTTTCAGGCTCAGGAGTAGAAAGCAGATGTGTGATGAACTGGAGGGACCTTGCAGATGTTTGGCCTTTTCCTGTGAACAGACGGACTTCTCCCTCACAGCTTCAGTTATTTATTCCACCACTGCACTCCCCTCTTTCCCACACACAGCCATAGAACCCAATGAGCTCAAGGAGAAACTTCTCTGAAACTGAAGAGGGAAAGCTGTTACTGTATTATTATTGGCACTGCTGTGAATCTCCCTCAGGCAGAGAAAGAAGCATCCAAAGACCATAAAACTCAGGTCTTGAACAGTGCAGTGTTAGATGACATGTGGAAGAAACAGGTCTTCAGTTCAGGAAGGAAAGGAGGAAAAATCTTAAAGAAAGCTCACGCTCCATCTCAGTGGTGTCATAGAATCCTAGAATCATTAAGGTTGGAAAAGACCTCAAGGATCACCAATGCCCAATGCCCTCTGGGTACCTGTACCAGCTGATGTACACCCTCTCCAATGCAGCAAGCACCTTTCTCACTCACAGGCAAACCTCTCAGTGCATCAGCACACAGTGTTTTGAGCATGATCAGGCATTGCTGCCTTAAGTCTTTGTTTTCAGGGAGACAGATCTGCCAGTCAGCAAATGGATTGCAGCACAGTAATTGCCTCCCCCATTGACTGACACAGTTGTTTAGGCATCAAGATTTGCAGCTTTGAAACTTCTAGACATGAAGATGATCTCACATGTTCCCATTTGGGGGGAAAACCCTCAGAAACACAAAATAGCAAAACATCATATTTTTCCCTGAAACAATAACTTAACGACATCTATCAACCAACAAAACAGGATTCACACTGGTGCTCTCAGATCCCTGACATCTGAAGAAGATTGCCCAGATGGTTTTCATTTTTCTTCCTCCAAATGAAAACAACCCTTTATCATCATTGCCGACTCTGAAGACAGTTCAGAATTGGTTCGAATCACCTGAAAAACCGAGCAGAGTCAGAGAGTCAGAGAGTCAGAGAGCAGATCACAAACAGTGATGGAGCAACCCCCACCGATGTGTTTCTCTTCTGATCCAAACAAATTGCCTTCTGGAAAGCACTGAGCAGACGCAGTCATTTTCCATTGCCTGGTCAAGTATTTAACTTCTACTGCAGAAAACCAACGGTAGCAATTTGTGGGTGATCCATGGTAAAATGATTAACATTTACACTTAGAACCTAATTCATCTAGAGCTGGGCTGAAATCCCTTTGACTGAGCTCACCTGGAATTCCTCCCCACACCCACAACAACCACTGTAAAGTCCTGCAGCACACTGACCTATCCCAAAGTGCTCCTGAAAATTTCATCTTGCAAAAGTGACACTGCTCAATAGTTAAACGTAGGCTGGTGACCCTCAGGTGTGAACATGCAACCTACTTTGCATCCTCTCACTCATTACATTTCCCATAATGTCCATTTTCCTGTAACATCTTTATTTAGCACCTATCGCAGTGCAAATGATGCTCTGTGCTGGCAGATCCTTTGTGAGATCACGTCACGGGTGGTCACTGACAGCACATCAGTGCAGGTCAAGCCATGACACAGCAGCTATGCAACTGACCTATACATACACCACATTCATGGCCCATCCCTAAAATAAAGCCAATCCAAAGCATTGTTTTAAACTACCCCGTTCTTACCCATCACTAACTCTATCATTTGAATGACTTTTAAACTACTTTAATAAGCAGGGGGAGGAAAAAAAAGAAGAAAAAAAAGAAAAAAAATAACACCCCCCGCCAGCTAATCTTACAGCATTAAAAAACGAATACTGAATCTGTCACGTAGTTGCACTAAAAATTTACTTCCCCACCTGCAAGCTGAAATATTGCTTTTATGGATTTATATTGTATTAAAAGGTCACTGGCTGTTTAAGTCTTAAACAGTTTTAATCATTCTAAAAGTCTCTTAACGGTAAGAAAAGGAAGCTCAGAACAAACAGCAGCAGGGATTCTAATTAAAAGGGCCAATTCATCTAATTTTATTTGGGGTTAATTATTCAGGATTCACTCTCTGATGTGTAAGGAATAGCAATTAGTAATTTTAGTGATTTGAGGAACATTGGAGGTGTAATCAGTTAAAATGAGTGAGTGTTTACAACACAAGATGTTGAATTAGTTTCTCCCAGCTGGAGAACAGGAACATTAGTCCCCTACAGTTCAGGACTATGAATCGCAGTCCTGCTTAAAATATTCTCTTCAAATAAAAGAAACAAATGCCAACAATCATCTGCTAATTCTGTTTACTACACTGTAAGTCAGTCGGCTACGTGTACCATGGCGGCTCATGTTCCTCACCTCAACCTCCATCCCCTCGCCCAACTGCCCAACCCTTGGGATGAGCCAGAACCAATTCCCCAGCATTCCTCCCATCTGCACAACTTCAGCGTGGCTATCAGCCTCCCGTCACGCAGCCCTTTACTGAAGCTTGCTGAGATAATGAAAAGAAGCAGCCTGTGAAACTTTCAAATGTTAATTAACTTCTGTGTTTAAATATACAGAGGAAAAATGACCGTGCGATTAACTCAAAACCTCCAGGTACAATTCCTCCTACGAACTCAAACCCAAAATAGCTCTGCTGGAATCACTTTGGATTTCTTCCAGCCGTACTGGAGCCAGAAAAAAATCACTAGAGCTTGCAGGTGGGGACAGAGGAGCGCATGGGCAAGTGCCAGCACAGAGATCCAAACACGGCCATGCTGATGTTTGGGTCTGAGCAGGGACGGGAGCACCAAAGCTGTTTTATCCACCTCTCAGAGGTAACTGGAGTTTATCAGCATCACGTCCTCCACTGGGACCAAAGCTGGAGCCCTGGGCATGGCCTGGAAGGTTTCACCAGTGGGAAAATCCCCCCTCATTTCTGGTTCACGTTAGAACTCATTGACCTCCCTCGCAAATACCCGCAAAGGCAGTACTTAGCTCACAAATAGGAAACAAGGGCTCAGTTCCCCAACTTATGCAAAACTTCAGCTGCTTCGCCACGCTGGATGCCCATTGTGAAAACATCGCTTATTTGATGTGGTTACCTTGGCTTGTCCATGAACCCTGCCCAGCAAAAGGCAAGTGATGTCCCAAGGCCTCTGTGCTCCCAGTGCTCATAGAGTTGGGAAAAAGCTAGTTAGCATTCCTCTATCCACGTCCTACACACAGTGATCTTGCAATATGCAGCGCTAAGTATCAGTAACTTCTAACATCTTTACAAGGCTGCATTTTGGTTCTTCTACTTATTTTTTCTGCATGACTGTGGTGATGAAGCATTCTTGCTAATGTCTCATGTCAACCTCTTCGCAATAGAGATCTATTGGTTTTTCCAAACTTAATGATTCTATGATTCTACGAAAATGCTAATTAAAATCTAAGCTAAAATGGAGGCAAGAAGAATAGTCATAGAATTAATTGAGAAGGATTAAGCGCCACTCTTTGCTATAGATTTTGGACATATCACTTTAACCCCACTGTGCCGTGAGCATGCATAGCCTTCCTTTGCCTTCTCTCTCCACCAAGTGTATGTGGAAGGAGAGCCTGACTTGGTCTGTGCAGTAATTAGTATGATGAGACCCCACTTTGAGCTGCAGCTGCTCAGGTCAAATAAACAGGGGCAAAAGTAGTTCCAAATGATTTTAGAAAATGACAGAAAACAGGCTGCGGAGATGGAAGGATTTCAACACAAACAACTGGAAATATGCTGGAGATCAGGGCATCTAAGTCAGAAGAGCAAACTCCATCCCCAGATGAGAATCGCATCACATTCCCACATACACCCTCTGCTTCCGAAGAGCAAAAGCTCCATGAAGCAGCTCAGCAAGAGAAGTGTGGTATTACTCAGAACAAAACTGAAAATGGTTATCTGTTTGTTTATTAGATTATGGTGTTAAACTCATTTGTTCATCGCTAAGAGCTCCTGACGACAGTTGACAAAGGCATTTATTTACTAAAGGAGGCTGTTGTGAAGGAGTCCTAAAAATGAGTTATATCACTGGCTGTAGATTGCTCTCTCTCTGGCTGTTGTGACATGCTATAATGAAAACAATTCTTATTTTTTTTTTCGACACAAAGCACCACAGGTCATCACAGCTTTCTCCCAGTAGAGGAAGATGGGGACAGCATCCTTTCTTATCACCAACCAGGCCCTCCCTTTGCCAAGTGATGACATAGAAAACACTGCACAGATCAGGAAAACCATCTCCCAGAGCTCCTGACTGCCAGGGGACTTCCTCCAGCTTCAGAAGCTAACGCCAGCAGTTTTTAAGCAATCTCAGACTTATCTTTTGCTTCTAATTGCCTTTGTTTTGTTGTGTGTTGTTTTCCCACTTTGAGGGTGACTGTCAGAGGAAACTCAATGTGCTGCTGCCTTGGCTTGAATGTCAGAGCCAGCAGTGGCCCATGCTGCATGACATCTGGATCCATCCTGCCAGCCCAGCATGCAATAGACAGAGACAACAAAACCCCTGCTGCAGCTGGAGCATCTCCTTCGATGGCGGGGTCCACCATCCTGCAAGGCATCCCCTTCTCAGAGCCTGCTGGCTGCCTTGGTAGACTGGAACAGAACCACCCAGTGAAAAATTGCATGTACAGCTCTCATAGATAAATTGAACAAGAAAATGTAAGCTGATTTCCAAACTGGCTCTTGCAGTTCCTCCTGTCCATGTGTAACTCTTAGAAACATCCACACTTCCAGACTAAAGCAGAACACATGTCTTTATCAGATATGTCACTGTTTCCAGCAATATGAACAGCATGGGCTTTCTTTCTTTCTTCTGTTGCAATTAATCAGTGCTATTGGGAAGCAGAAAAGCTATCTAGATTTTCTTCATGCTATAGTTTTCTTTCTCATTCACCAAGTATAATGCTTGAATATAAAATTACATCCTTAATCCTTGAAGATTATGCAAGATAAAATCAAATGTTGGACAAACAGAATTAATTTCTGTTTTCTTCTTTCCAAGTAACTAGCGCTCAAAATATCCATATATAAATGTAGACTCTTATTTCTATATAAATACGTACAGATTCACATATATATTTACATATAGTGATGGTGGTCTTTGTGGATGAAGTTTGGTTCCTTTTGCTGCTATCTGCTGTTAACATTTCACATGATCTAGCCAGATCACAGAAGAGAAATGGGATTATGACAAAACAAAGAATAATGGAGGTATCAGGGGATGCTTCACATCTTCTCTACAGTACTTTCGAATAGCATGGAAAGCAGAAGGGAAAACATGATGCAGGCTCTCTTCTTTGAGGTGAACTTCACCCTAAAACACTGATCCACAAGCTTTCCTGACCAGTGAACATTATCCAGCATCTCAAAGTTATTATACACATTTATATGTGCAGTTATCATCACGTTCTAAGCAGAAATGCTTTAAAATTTACCATTTTTGCATAATTCAGCAAAGGAACTGAGCTTCCCTTACACTGGCCTCCTGGCAGCTCAGAGACCCCTAAGTTAGGAAGCAACTTGCTGAGCTGACAGGCAGTTTTGCTGTGACTGAGCATAAGGTGCCCCCCTTCCAGACAACAAGTCCTAAGGTCTGGCAGCAGCCAGGGGAAACAGCAGAAACCAAGAAGGGGGCCCTTGCAGTGCAACACACCACACCAAAAGCAGGGTCAATTATCTGGTGGAGAGAAACCTGGGTGAGATTAATTTCAGCTTGAGTTAAAACGTTTATCTATCACCAAGGCTGCAGAAAATGAATTACTGAAATATTTGTGGACGTTGTTAAAAGGAAAAATGTGAAAGAAAATTAAAATCTTCTGCACAGATTGTGGTTTTCTTGGAAAGGCCAGAGATTGTATTCTTGTTGAAAATGTTGTGGGGAAAAAAAGAAAGATAAGCCATAGTAACAAACTGCTCGAGCTTCAAGGCTGGACTTCTGGGATCTTCACTCTGAGGTCTGGTTTTCCCTCAGAGCTGCAACTTGGACAACTCTGGACAAAGAATTAAATTGAGTTAGGTGAGGAATTTCTCATCGTTTTCTTTCTATCCCAGTCTTACTGTAGGAAAGCACAAATCCATTCATTTTCAGATTGGTGACTGATCTTTATTCCAAATCCAAACTTATTCGTAACCTCTAAGAAAAGAGCTTAAAAGGATATATTGTTTGAATGTGCGCTCAGAGAACAAGAGAAGAGTCTTCCAAAGTGACTGCCTTACAGTTTCATGTAGCTCTTTCAAAAGCTCTGTCCTAGAGGAATTAAATAATCATAGTTGGTTTCTTTGATGAAAGACACCTCAGTGAGGAATACCTTATTTAATGAGAAAACAGAACATTTAGGTACTGGGGCTGCAAAGAAAATGTGAAGTAATCAAAAACACACTTAAGAATTATCTGAAATCAGCCAAAATTAATCTACAGAACGTAGATTCGACGTATTTCATATCTGAAAACGCTAACATAACAAAGCTTTAAAATCCAATACCACATCTAGGCAAAGCTTAGATGTGGCTGTGGAAGATCACATAAGAAACAGTGCTCTCTGTTTTCAAGAGACTGATGGATTTACTCTAAGCCCTTATCAGGTCACATATATATCACGTCATGTCATGGTGATTAGCATCTCTCTTGATTAAAATCTTTAATTCCGGTGGATTTAGATGGCTGCTTTGAGAGCCATCAGATGAGAGCCCAAGGCTGGATGTGAGCACCAGCACAGAACAGCGTGCTGTGATCTCAGCGTTGATATCTACCTTCACTTGTGGAAACATTGCAGCTAAGATCACCTGGCCAAGATGGGAAAACTAAGGTATGCTTCAGGTCAGCCAGCAACATTTTCCAAAGCAATAGTTCTGCACTTATCAGGAGAAAGAAGATAAAATCTACTTTGGCTCCCCTTTACTATATATTTAACAGTTGCAAGAGAAAAATCAGATGACTGCTTAAAGCCTGGGATGATGCATGCCATCTTCAAGCTATTCTTGAGTGAAATGTTTAATGTTTCATGTGGTTTGGAAATGGCTTAAATTCCCTGCTGAATTTTTCATGTCCGTACACAATTTAGTCTTTATCAAAAATTCTCCTTCAATTATGTACTCTGCAGAAAATGCAGAAATTCTTCTGAAGGATTCTGGGTGATGCAGTCAGTTGCACTGGTACAGCTTCTTTTTTTCCCCTCTTTTTTTGTTTGCTGCTTTTCCACTGGGGTTTGCACAAAATATCCCTCCTCAGATATGCCCACTGCAGCTATCTGCACTTCACTATTTGTGTGAATCACAGAAAATCACCACCACTTTCTCTCTCCATGCCTGTATTTTAATGGAGGGGAACAGGAAGACAGAAGAACCCTGAAAGATGGGAAAAAAGGTTGCAAACTTCTGTATGGACCCTGCATTTTGGCATGACACAGAGGGTATTATAAGACAGCTTTGTGCATTAAAGACATCCCCATGAATTCATAGCTGCCCTCCAGTGCCCTGTGTGCCAAGCAGGATGTGCTAAAGGCACCAACTTGGGTTGTTTTGTTCTCTGAACACCTCCACTTTGCTGAGCCTACATCCCCCAGGCTTCTAGAAATATTAACATAAGTCACATGCAAATATTATGTTAAAGGAACTATCCCATAGTTCTATTTCTGGAGATTCATCTCAAAAAAAAATAATAAGCTTCCCTAAAATATGGGAACAGGACCTATATAATCTCTTCATAAAAGAAATACACTTCTATGCTTCGAAAATCATGAGTAAACAGTTCAGACTTCCTTTTATACCGTAAGATTTCCTTCCCATAAGTCGCAAGATATATTGCCTCAAGGGGAAAGCAGCTTTAAGAAGAGGAAGCTACGTGTGCCAGAATTGTTCTCTTCCATTATTTGCAACATCCTTTCTCCCTCCCATTGTTTTAATAGTTTTGGTCACCAAAGTACCTGCAGCAAAACACCAAACCCCTCAGCACAGCATCTCTCTGCCAAGAACCCCAAACAACCTCTGCTCCTCCTGAATCTCACAAAACATATGCTTTCTGCACACACTCCCTATAAAGTTCTGATAGGAAAATGGCTTTGCTAATAGGCTTCCTTTCTGCTGTTCCCACCGGAACAACACTTGAGGAACGGATGTCTCACCAGTAATCTCCCACTTACATGTATTTTTGAGAACTTTGTTGAAGAGAAGGGTGAGGAGGGTGGCAGGGGGAAGAAGGAAGAGAACACATTTGGTAATACCCAGCTTCAGAGCATGGAAAGAACAAATCTGATGTCTGAAGTCCCTACATGTTACCCAGAGAAATGTTCCACTTGCACGTGCTCACGTGCAGCATAGACTCAGTTACACACATCGGTTCAAGCACATGCTTAAATGAGACGTCCCATGGGGCCTTACAAAGCATGCATCAAATTGGGCACTCCTTGAAATGCTTTGCTAGGCAAAACAATCAGTTTATGTACTTTCCCCAAAGCCTCTGCTGAAATGAGGCTGAATGGCTGCACTAGTTCATCCCTGGAGATTCCCAGTTCTTCCCCAAAGCATTAGTTTACTGGGATGTCACTCTTGTACATTCAGCTGTGGAGAATCAGTATGGGTTTTGTGGTTTGGTCTGGAATGGAGTTAATTTTCTCCATGCAGGCTCATATGATACCATGCTTTGGATTTTTGATTAGGATATCACTGATAAGACAGCAATGTTTCAGCAATTGCAAAGCAGTGCTTGCACAAAGCCAGAGGCCTTTCTGCTTCTTGAGGGACATGGGTTAGTGAGTATGGTGGTGACAGGTTGATGATTGGACTAAATGATCTTAGTGGTCTTTTCCAGCCTTGATGATACTATGATTCTCTTGCCACCCTACCAGAGAGGAGCTGGGGATGCACGAGGAGCTGGGGATGCACAATGAGCTGGAGGAGATACAGCCAGGACACCAACCCAGACTGACCAAAGGGGGAACATTCAGAGCAACAACATCTGTCTTAACCTCCAGGAATGAGAAAGTGGGACCCAGGAATCTGCCTGATAGAAATGACAGCATTACCAGTGATAACAGGACCACAAATTCCCTCCACTAATCCACCCCATGCACCCCAGCAGGGTCCCCGCCATCTCTTAAATAAGATGAATAATCTCTCCAAATTCAAGCAGAGGAGAATCCAGGGTTCCCCCAAAGCAAAAACGACTTCATTTCAGACAATAGGAATCTGCTGCTAGAAGGCCTGAATGGAGCTGCTAAAAACAAGCAAATATTCCCAGTCTTTCTGCACTCCCTCCCTGAAGTGAAATGATCAAGAGGATTAATTTTAGAGTATGCACAGTTTTAATGTGAAAAAACTCAAGCTGCATCTCAGCTTTTAAGCAAAGACCAGATGGAAAGTCTATCATTAGAAATGCCAAAGGGAGAACACACTCAAAGTTCGCTCCAGGATGGAAAGGTCAATTCTAGTCATCCTTGTTTTAAATGTTCTCAGAAGCACTCAAGCTTTTGTAATAACATGGTTTTCTTTCAGTTTATCAACTTGATTTCCTTCAAAATAAAATAATAAAAAGAAAGCTCCAAAAGAAAACAAAACCCACCAAACAGTACTAAAGGAAGGTGCCAACTCTCTTTTTTTCTTCTACACAGCAAAAGAATTGTTAAATGTTTAATGAATTATTGTTTAGATGACGAGAAATGCCACAAAGATGATCTGCTGATCCCAGACAGGGTTGTTTACTTAGAACTTCTCAGCTTCATTCGTGTCAGTGAAGCCTGTGAAGATGTGCCTGGTTCATCAGGTCCCAGTGCTGATGAAGAACACGTTGAACTGATGGGATACAGACCAGGTGAAACCTCAGTGCAACAACCTAAACCCCCAGCACCAAGTGTATTCCACCCGGGCAATGTAAACACACTAGCCCATGTATGTCCCAACTACTACTGCTTACAAGGTCTGAGAAGCTCAGTGCAGAGAAGGCTGGATATTTGGAATAAAATATTCTCTGAAGGTGTGGTGAGGCATTGGCACAGGCTGCCCTGGGATGTGTGGGAGTCACCATCCGTGGAAGTGTTCAAGAACCGTGGAGATGTGGTACAAAGGAACATGGGTTAGAGGGCAATGTTGGTGTTAGGTGGACAGTGGGACTCGATGATCTTAGAGGTCTTTTACAAATTTTCCCCCCATTAAAATAAGCCCACAGCTGAAGTACATCTGTGTCCCAATGCAGATTAACCCCGATGAACTGGAACTGGCTAAAGCTGAAAGGGTTTTCTCCTTGCAGGCAGTGCCTTTTCTCAGCTGTACTGGGCCAACCCTGACAAGAAGGATCTGGATACAGTCAGTTTGTCTTTGAGCATAAATAACAACCTTATTCACAAGGTCCAGACAGCTGCATTTATGGAAAACCACTCGGAGGAACCATTGCTGACCAAACTTTGCAGCAACTGGGCTGCTCAAATGCCTGAAGGAAACGTCACCTTGTGGCACTGCTGAGCAAGAGACAATAAAACACAAGACTTTGTTCTTGAATACCATGCTAAAATTCTGGGGCTCACAAAGAAATGCTTTGTGATTTATCAGCAAACAGTAATCATTCCATATAAAATAATTAACACAGGGGAAGCACAGAACGCTCCAAGATTTCTTCAGAAACCTTACTTAAAACGCACCCCCATTTTAATCATTTATGATTTGCATGAGAGAAGAAAACAAAAAGGTTAAGAACTCTGAGGTGATCAAACCTTCCCTCATCCCCACAAATAGACATTCTCTGCCTTCCAACAGACTTGACTAATCATTTTTCTAAGTAGCCAAAAGGTTTTGCAATTAAATGCTTATTTATATGAGAAGCATCTTCCTGCTGTCTCTGATGCCTCATGAGTTTTATGGCTCCTCTCAAAGAGCTTTCATTGCTCTGGGCATGACAAAGCCAAATCTGCTACAGGAGAAAGTTCCATCCCAGTGACAGCCTGAGTTCCCAGAACCTTCATCACTGCTCACAGCAAGAAAGGAGGAGAAAAATAAATGAGAAAGGGAGACTTCGACTGCCAAGATCTGAGCCACTTTGCTGGGCAAATCGGGTAGCAAAACATCTCTGGATGGAGTGTGAACTGAGCTGAGCATATTGGGGCAGGTACATGGGGATTAGATAAATGGAGCCTCACAATTCCTGTCCAGAAGACCCATGTTTGTGGTGACAACTGAGCTTTCGGCCGCCAAAATGTGACCTTTCGGTCCTGACATTTAGGCCCTGATTTTCCAACTTGCGTTCCCTCCGCCTCCAGTTTCACAGGTGGAATTCATAGCATTTTAGTTTCCAAACAGTTGGCAGTGTACACAAAACACAACCCCATGCCTTATCTGACTGGTTCCTAAAATGGAATATTCTTGCTCTGGAGGCCCATCCTATGCCATGAGGGTCGGTCAGCTTACAGGAGGTACTGGACATGCCGTATCTATGGGTAAAACCAATGCGACAGCCGAAAGCTCATCGCTCAAAATAGTCACTGCGATGCTAAATTTTTCTCTTTTATTTATTTCCCCACCACAGTTACACAACACATTCCTGACGGGGCAAAAGGGATAATTAGCAAGAGCACTTTTAGACACATGCAAGCAGGGAGCGCCAAGATTAAGAGTGAGCACTGTCACATGAGAAGAGAGAAGATAATAGTCTTCCCATCTGAGGAATAATCAGGAAAATGGAGCCACCATTAGTTTGTCTCAGGAACGCGTCTGGAAAGCACCAAATACACAGAAGAGGGGTGCAGTGGTTCAGCAGTTATTCAAGAAGACTATCAGTGACTGTAGGGAAGAAGAGCTCAGCTGTAATCATGCATCACAGCTCTCACCTTGGGTCAGCTGCCAAGTTTGAAGCATTTTCTGTCTGGCCAACGAGGGTAGTTTACAGGCATGGAGAAGTATTTTAAATATCGGAGTTTTCAGGCTCAGCCAAACCAATCATTTCCTCTGAAAGACCCTAATGAGGGAAGTGAGCAATCCAACAAAACTTAGAGATGCAATGGCTGGAGACCCACCATTCCAACCTCCTGCTTCTTGGGGGGTCATTTCCCCCTATCAAAGGACACGTCTTGCTCCTACAAACACACACTGAGTGCTGATGTGCTAGGAAAAGTCAGTCAAGCATTCCCACATTATAAATCCAACAGCCTTTTCTGCTGTAGAGGAGGATTACAGGCTTACATTCTGCAGGACCACTGTTGGCAGGGAAAATGGGATCAAATGAATTTAATCCAAACTTAAGGCATAAGAATAAAGAGCCTCATTGAATGGATTAAGCAGGAGACGAACATACTGTAGCACCTCATACATTACCTGTTACGACTGTGTGGTCTCACATCCATGTTGACAGTGGAAGAGATGCAGGCCAGCTGTGATTTTACCTGGGTCATGCTTTTTTCACGTGTTCCCTTGTCTGTATAAATTCATTTTTACGTAAGACAGCTGTGTCAAACCTGAGCTCCCAATGCAATTTTCCTTCTACACTTGCAGAATGAATTTAGGCCCTGTGTTCCCTTGGGCATCACACAAAGAATTACAAAATGGTTTGGTATGTGCCCAAACGGAGCACAAAAAAATTGGTGCAAACAGTGGTGTCAAAAAGCACAAGGACTCAATTACAAAATCAAGATCTATGAGAATCTCAGTCCCAGGACAGTGAAGGGTGGTTATCAGGAACATTTTGTCTGTTTGTCACCTGGGGCCATTTGATGAGCCCATTACTGAGAAGAAACACCATTTACCACAAGTTTTGAGGCCTACGCTTCGCTTCATCCTCCAGCAGATCCCCATCCCTTCAACTCTGACAAGACACAGGGTAAGCCTAAGCAACAGGGAGTCAGTTTTCAAGGAGTTTAATTGCACAGCAGTTCTAAAAGCCAATAGAGAATTAATCATTTTGCAGAAGTTGAGCTCTCTGCCTGCGGGGCTGCTTAACTGTGTTGAGGAAGTGCATGGTGTTGACTTCCCAAACTAGTCACCGTTGCAAGTCCCCGATGGTATTTATAGAGTTGGGGGAAAATTTCCAGGAAACAACGCTTACTGGCACTCCCAAAAATAGCAAAGGAAACTCTTCAATTACTAAACTCTTAAGGAAGAAAGTCTTTCTTCTTCGTGACAAGACACCAAAGCAGCAACCTCTATGATCTGCTTGTGAGCGGTTACAATTAATATTGTTCCTTATCTCACTTTTCCCTGACAGCAGTAGAAGTTACTCCTAAGCTATTAATTCTGTACAGCTGCAAGGTTGCTTTTTTCTCCTTTCTCTCCTACTGATTATTTCCAGGATAAGATGCTGAAGTCAGCCCCATCTCAGAAAACTTCAGCAATTCTCTCCTGCAACATGTCTGCAATACAACCCATAGGCTGAGCCAGAGCTCCCACATGTGTGCTTGAGCAAAGTCATTACCAACAGCAGCACAACCACAGCTGTCCCAAACCATCACCTGACTGCCCAGGACCCTGATCTGGGGGAATGTTTGTAGTGTTCATCAAACTGCACCAATCTGCAGGTTAACCTGCTACTGGAATCCAGTCCCACACAGGGGTGAGCAAATCCCCGTGCACAACCTGGACATGTCTTGGGGTCAAAAAGCAGACAAAAGCATAGGAAAGGCACAGACTGGTGGCTGGATGAGTCACAAAAGGTATCTGCTCTCTTCTACACATGCAACAGCTTCTGCATGCCTCCTCAGAGCCAGGAATTAAGCCATGGTTTCTGAAACATATTCACCCCTCATTAGCTTCAATGATGCAACTGCAAAACTAGAAGAGATTTGACCATCTTAACCTCACCACTAAACACACATGGATTTATGCTGTTGTTTGGCGGGGCCAAGAAGGCCATCCTAGACACAGAGCTCTCTCCCAGTGCAGTGGCACATCCCATACACCCCATAAAAATCTTTTAAAAATACAAGATATGAGTGCATGAGGTTCTCTATCCATCCTGCAAGCACTCCATTTTATTATTACAGCTACGGGACCCCTCCATCACAGTATGGCTGCTGGGAGGGCACACAAGCCACGACACTGACCCCACAAGCCACTGTGGAGCTGGGTGGTAGAGCAGCGTGCCTTGGCCAGCACTGCCTTGGGAAGCACGCAGAGCGCTCCTGCAGATAAGATGCTCCCATCAACTCCTGCCCGAGACGCGTCGACCTCCCTCCGCTGCCTTCTCCCTGCCATTGTTAAACATAATACATAAATCTGCTACTTCTTTTTCCAAATGTCTCTGTTTCGGAGGCTTTTTCCCTTTGTTTTTTTTTTTTTTTTCTAAGGCCAATTAAAAATAAAAGTTTACCAGGAAGATGACAGGAAAAAAAATAAAAAGTGCCTGATATCATTGGATTCAGCATTTAAGGATCTCACACATAAAAGAATTATGTCCCTGAGCACTTTCCAGCAGACTTTCAGAAAATTTCATCTTTCTACTTCCCTGGCTGGATAGTCTGTTTGAGTAATTTTCTCTTTCTCCTGGGGTTGGTTGCTAAGAGACGCGCTATTACTTCTCTCTCTCTTATGACCCGATTACTATGATCAGCAAAGACAGCGTGCAGACAACAGCCTGACACGGCTCATACAAGAACATTGGGCTCGTTACAAAATGATGGACTGTATTAACACTCCGCAGCCCCTCCGCTCGCCGTGGCCTTTGCAGAGTCTCCAGGCACAACTGGGGGCTTTTACTTCCCTGGCTTCTGAAGTGCATGTTCAAACATTTTAAATCATAGGACTGGGAAGGGAGAAGAATGGACTTTTACCTCCTGTGTTTTGCTGCCTGTCAGCCAGAGCAGTGTTAATGGATCTGTATTGAGAAATGCTCCTTTCCTTCTCCTAGCAGAGAAGTGGCTTGGGAACCATTATTATCCCTATTCGCCCTCCTGCACAAACTTTGCAAATACACAACGTGCTTTGGGCTAGAGCATTCCCTTAGACAACTCAACGGCACGTTGTAAAGCCAATGCTGACACTCGTGGAGCTAAGAGGTGACCTGGTCCTGTAAAGAGAGGAGCCGTATTGCTCTGGATGAGGAAAGCAGCAGGAAATGCTTGCACCAAAGGTGCACTGTGGTCTCAAGGAAGGCTCCATGACTCCCAGAGTGTGCCCAGCACGCACTGAGATGGCTATGGCCTGGCACTGTGCCTCTGCAGAGGGTTCCAACTGACGAGTGCGTTTTCCTACTCCTGCCAGACCCCTTCCCTTCCCTCCAGCCTGTCCCTATATCTAGAAAGGCCATGGACAAATCTTTCAGTTTCCTAACAGCAGTGGCCCAGACATCCAGGTCTCTCCTCTTACAATTCCTTACCTCCGTGGCATTTCCCATAAATTCAGTGCTCAACAGAAAAACAAGCTGAGGTCTTACGTCAGCATGATTTCTACCATGCTACGAAGGAAACCCTTTGTGCCAGGCTTCCCTTTATGGTTTGATCATGTCTAGACTAAACCAAAACCTTTCCTGAGTCATCATCATCACACAGACTGGAGTGGGAGAAGGCCTATGAATCTTTTGGTTAGTCCCCACTCCCATTCTCCTCCCTGGAGCTGGTTCTCTGCACCTTCTGCTCAGCACCCAGAGCAGCTGGAGGGAGCTGGGTGCTTCCTGGCACAGAGCTGTGCCAAGGAATTGCTGGATGCATAACTCCAGAGTTGTGCTCCACAGCTCCTGAAACAGTTTGGGTAAATCCCCAGCCCTTGTGCAAGCTTCTAGAGCACAACTGTTCTTCTGTGGCTAGGATCTTCCAATGTGCATGCTAGTAAAACAAGAAGACAGAAGGGGAATTTTTAAGGTAGTGATGTCTGTTTATTGAGAACCAGACTGGATCCGTGCTCATCCCCTTCTGCATCAGCACTCTACAGGGGAGTCACAGCTGCAGGACTCAGGGTCCTGCTCATGGATCCTCGACTATTGCACAAACCCACCTTGGTGTGCTTTGCAGAGGGACGAGCATGTCAGGCCTTGTATATTTAGTTCAAATTGTAATTGTGCAGTGTTTGCTGCCAGAAATGCCTGCTCTTTGGCCACAAGTACAGCTTCTGTGGCTTCAAGAGTTGCTCATTCATTCTTCTAACCCTTTATTAGACCAACCTGTAATATAATCCAATAGACATTTATTGGTTGCTCTGACTTAGCTGTACTCTGTCCGGACGGGTAAAAAAAAGCTTTAGGCAGGAAAAAGGAAAAATATACGTATGATCCTTTATTATCACACATTTCAGGGCATAAAAAGCTGCATCGAGAGAGCAAAAAACATTTTAAAAAGTAACTTTACTGTTAACTATCATGTAACAATTGTTATTATTTAACAGACTGGCATCTGGAGGATGTTAAAATTTTAGATTAAAATAAAATGGACAAGTGCTGCTTGCTCAAATTCGAGCTATTTCAGTATTAACACTGCTCTCTCGCTTTGGGCACCATCGCCCTTTAGAACCATATAGAGAACGAACATTATCTTTTCAAAAGTAGGCTTGATATAGCCAATGACAGATGTTTGCAATCTGAGTTATAAAAAGATGGCTTCTTTCCAATCCAGTGCATGTCAGATCCGTCTCTCTCTCCTTTTTTTTTTTCTCCCTTCCCTTTTTCACCCTTTTGCTTTATTCTGCCCAAACTATTGTGGTTCACAGAACAGGCCGCTGCAAAGATGAATCACTATTCAATGTTTGAAATAATGAAGTGGAAAAAATTAAATATAGTATCTTGAAAGGACAGACAGGAGGAAAAGAAAGAGAGAAAAAAAAATAGGCATGGCAGAACTAAAAAAAAAAGAGAAAAATCTACCTGCTGAGGAGCAGTGTTTGCTTTATGATACCAAATAACAAAGGAAATACAAGCTCACTCACCAGAATGAAAAACGAGGCTGCGTATTACTTCAAGCAGTTCCCAAATAAGTGGCAATATGTTCCAAAGCCTTCTGAAAGTTTAATATTTGTAATTCTAACAAAACACGGTCAGAATTGTTAATAAAACCTGGTGGCTTGATTTGACATTTTGCAAACTACAGATAAGTATACTGGTTCAATAACCGTCTTTATGCATCTCTTTCCTGTTGCATTTCTCCCGGTGCCATTATCAGAGGGGGTATTTCAAAAACAGATAATGTTCATCCTGAGAGCAAAGCCAGGAGCACAGACCTCCCTGTTTGTCTCCAACAAAAAAAAAACAACACAAAAGCAGACTCAGACTCCAGCCCAAGCAGTCACTGCTGGTGAGATGAGCGCAACCACAACAGTATGGCCCATGCAGAGGTGCTTTATTGACACCTGCCATCGTGACAAGCACTGAAATAGGTCACAGTGCTCTGGACACCCATCAAAACACTGCCTGCATTTAACCCTACACATAAGTGGTAAGAGAAGAAACAACGCAAAGAGGTAGAAGGGCACCAGAAAGGGATGCCCACACAAAGGGTTCCATCTAAGCAGCCACTGACATGTCGCAAGCTATGGAGCACAGTTTCAGCACAGCTCGGCCTGTTCAGGGCAATTTAAACAAATGAGAACCACCACTAGTTTCAAATTGGTTTCACTCGGCTCTTAACCACCAGGGAGGAGGATGTTGTTAGAGAGAAATCAATGGAGACTTCCTAAAGGCAGCTCCAAACTGGTTCTCAACAGCCCCCTGGTGAGAAACCTCCCCTTAGTGAGGGAGCCCCCAATTCCCACATGTTCTTCAGGCTTTGGGGCTCAATTTGTCCTTTAAATGCTCTTGTGGAATAGAGAGCAAACCAAGAAGAGGCCTGGAACTTCAAGTTCATTTTCCTTGGCTGTATTCTGTAAGTGCCTGTGGATGATGCAGTTCTGACACTAATGAATAAAGCATTGCTTCATCTGCTTCACTTCATTCAGCACAAGAAACACATAGAAGGAGAGCAAGGATTTAGAAGGGCTTTAAAACTTTATAATGCTCATTTCAAAAAAGCTTTCTTTAAAAAACAAGCACCAACGTGGGGGCTGTGCTGAGGCAGTCAGGATAATTTGCCGCAGCAACAGTATTCCGCTTTATTCCCACAACGTTTTTCAGCTCTGCAAGCTCAGTCCACGATGGGAACAGAAGAGGGTCTGAGCATTTCTCAGCCTATTTTCTTGTCCTATCGCTGAGATGCTGCCTCATCCCCAGAGCATCAATGATTTTATCAGCTGGTGGCAAAGCCAGATGCAGAAACCAGCAGGTCCTGCTGGAAACACTCTGGGATGCGCAGGACCCAGTTCAGCCTCAAAACGACCAAATAACAACATATTCCCATGCTTTATGCAGGATGCAGCAGCGGTCTGCATGCACAGCTCACACCACTTGCAAGACAACCGGCTTTGCTTCCACTGCAGCTAAATCACTTTGGCACTGAGAACACACACAACACACCCCCAGAGCACGGCTGACACTCATCTCACTGCTCATGTGAGCCTCCTTTCAATGATGACCAAAAGGCAACAAAATGCTCCCCAAAGCTCACAGGTGGCTCTAAGGAGAGCAGGTACATCTCTGCCTTCCAGTATCAGGGATTACTCTTGCCATGCCATGCAGCAGGCCCAGCAAAGACAACTAGAAAAAAACAAACACAAAAAAAACAACCTGCAGAATCTCCCAAGTCAGACTGAATTTATCCTTTCAGGGCTCTCGTCCAAGTAATGAATAGACTCTGGAGCTGTTTAGCTTCTATGAACTGTCAAAGATTGCAGAACAGGGAACAGCACAGCTAAAACACTGAGTGTCTATTCCAATAAATCCATACCCAGGCTTCAAAAATTAGACAGAGCTACCGATAGCAGCTGCTGTAAACAAAGCCCACTAGGTATGCCTGCCTACAAGATAAAACAAACAGCACGATAGCTCATGCTCCCAGTCCCTTACAGACACAGCAGAAACAAAATTAGCTACTGCTCAGGAGCCTCCACACAGATGAAGAAGAAAAGGGCAGAGGGGGTCAGGACCTGGGAAACCTGCATCAGCCGGGTTCAAGTGAACACAGCATGGTGTCAACTATGTAATCTTGCCCTGGAGCTTGCACTGATGCTGTGCCTGGCCCCATGAGTCACAGCCCTATCGTCCAACTAATGCAGATGGAAAGAAGAGATGATTTAAAAATAACAATAATAAACACCACCACAAAACAAACAAACAAAAAAAGACCCCACGAAGATCTCAAAGACGTGTGTGTGAGCCTCCTGTCATTCATCATGCCTGAAAGTGCTCCAAGGAAAGAAAGGAGAAGGAACGAGCTTGCTTTAATTCTCAACTCTTCAATTAGTTTCCATTATGGAAACTGGAGGAGGCTCAGGGGAGACCTCATCACTCCCTACAGCACAGGCTGCACAGGGAGGTGGGGGCATCACGAGCCCTGGAGATGTCCAAGAACTGTGGAGGTGTAGCACTAACAAACACAGGTTAGTAGGTAGTACCGGTGGCAGGTGGACAGTGGGACTAGATGATCTTAGAGATCTATTCCAACCTTAACGATTCTATATTAAATCCATTTTAACTGTTTCTGCAGGTATTATGTTCACCACGGTTGACAATCACAAGAAAAAAGCATCATCAGCACTAACTAATATTGAATTTAGAAGGAGTCAATGGCATAAACTCAAATGGCTAATTTTGCAAATCCTGTCCTCAAAGCTTCTGAAGGGCTGACAAAGAAATGCCCAAATGTTGCACAATCCCATAAACTACACAGTTGTCCTAGGAGGGATGTTGTCTGCACATCCTTTTGTGGCCAGAGTTGGGGACTGTGGAATCTGTCTCAGGAATATGCCTCACTGGGTGCCCATGAATGAAATAGAATCATAGAAAATCCTGAGTTAGAAGGGACCCGCGGGCATAGAATCATTATATCATTAGATTGAAAAAAACCTCTAAGATCATCTAATCCAACCAACAGCTCATCCCCACAATGCCCTCTAACCCATGTCCTTCAGTTCCACATCTCCACAGTTCTTGAATGCCTCCAGGGACAATCAAATCCAACTGCTTCCTCCACAACGGATCAGCCTAAATTCAAACCATATATTGTAACAATACAAGGAGCTTCACTTCTTTGACAGCAAAGGGCAACAGATGGAAGCCTTCACCCATGTTTCTCAGCCAGGTGGCATTTTTCCTTCCAAGGTATAGATGCTCTATCAGCTGCTATGGCCTTGGTGATGCTCCTTCTTCAGAGCACTGTTCTCTCCCCAGATCCACAGGCTTTACTGTCACTTACTGCTCCTCCCCATCAATGTGTCTACTGTGTCCCCTTTTTGGATTTTTCTAGGTGCTCCCATCACCCATGGCCCATAAGCTTGCTTTGCATCAGCACTGTGATACTTCTTGCTTGAACTGCTTTGTGTCCACAGGATTCTACTGGGAGAGAAGGGCAAGGGGGAAAGAGCTTTTGAGGTTATGAAAACCAGCTTGAAACCCAAAGGATGCAAACCAAAGGCAAATCACACCACAAAGCCTGACACTCTCACTGAACTCAAGCCATCCCATGACCCGAGGAGCTCCAAGTCAGGATTTTCTGAGCACCCGAGGCTGACAATAGACTTCAGTATGGTTTTGAAACCCCCTAGTTCTGGCCTCAAAAGCCCTGGCAGCACCCCAGCAGCACTCATTTCAGAGCGCCTGCCAGCTCTCCTCCCCGTGCCATGGAGCATGTGAGCTCCCGCCAGCACTAAAATACCAATTTTAGTGCAAAAACTGGAAAGCAGGAGAAAAAATAATTGGGAGGGAAAAGAGGAAGGGCAGTGCTTTTAAAGAAACTGGAAAAGGGCCTTCTGCTCCCCATCTGCACTATTCGCTCAGTGCTCAGTGAAGGAGAACCCACCTGAACTGACAACATAGCTCTGCAGTCACCACCTGCTGTGCATGTTGCTGAATGGGGTCTGCTGAGGAACAGGAGGAGGAAGCATGAAGTACTAAGCACACATGAGCACTGAGAGAGGAGCGAGAGGTGTGGACGCCAGGACCCATAGCAGGATGATGTCTCACTCATCTCAGGACTCACCTTGTCCCAGCACAGACAGATGTTTTACCATCTGCAAACACACCCAAGGATGCTCCATCAAAAAATCATCCTTGACCCCAATGTTCCCATGCAATGGCTTTTTTAAAGCCACTGCTTGAATGTCTGGACCCTGAATTTTCATTTCTAGCCCAGCTCACTTGCTGTTTCCTTCCCACAGACACTTTTTTTTCTTCTACAGAACCACATTCCTCCAGCTCAAACAGCTCTCCTCCATCTGTGGGGGAAATACAGAGCTGTGCAGGACAGCAGGGATCACAGTGCTAAGACTTCCCAGGATTGAGTCCATGCTGAACAGCAGCGTTTGTACCCTTAGGTTGGACTTACTGAAAACAGACACCAGCAGCAATTCTTCTCACGGAAGAAGAGCACAAAGTGATTTGAGCATTGTGCTGTGCCGAGGGCTGAGAGGTGGGGGGGACAAAGCATTTCCCTCCCCAAAGTGTCAGGGAGGAAACATCAGAAGTACAGCACAGCAGCAAGGGGCCATATGGATGGAGCAGGGAGCAGATGAGCCCCAGCACATTGCCGTGCCAGCAGAGCTCCTCCTTGGTTCTGATACTCCGGCACAGAAACTCATCCCCACCTCCAAAGAGAAAAGCTACAACAGGGCAGGAGGTGCAGACCCCAGCACAGCAGTATGCCAAGGAAGGAGTATTTGAGGTGAGCAAGGTTAATCCCCCGTGAGCTGCTGCGACAGGGAAGGCTAACACTAAATCCTCCAGAAAGCAAGACCAGACCACAGCACGTGGAAGTCTGGACAATAAAAACACAGCTGCACCCGCCTCTCCAGTGAGCTGTGCGGCAGAAACCCGTGCAGCACATTAATCAGGGCTGTGTTCTTATTTATTATTGTTATTACTACTGCATTCATACCCCAAGGCCCCCAAACAGATCCCTGCGACAGCAAGACACGGTCTCTGCTCTGATGAGTTGACAAATCCAGCTCAAAACAAGTCTCAGCAAGGCAGCGTAGCAAACAGCAAGGAGGGGGACCAGCACCACCAAGAAAATTGCTCACTTAGCTGGTCTAAACCACGCACTCCTTGACTGCTTCCAGCACATTAAAATGCTCCTGTTTTATAAACTGCTGGCTGACACAGCTTTTGTTTTTAACTCATTTTAACCATTTCTAACTCATTTCTAAGTTCCATTGAGCCAAACAACGGAGGTTACTGAAGAAACAAGCAGGGAGCCTGGAGAACAGAGCCATAAAAAGTGAATGAGGCATGGTGGGCTAGATATGTTCTTGCCGTCTGTCCTCATCTGCCAGATCCCGGAAGCCTCATGCTCTCAGGGTTATATATGGTCGAGCTAACAGCTTTGCACCAGCTGCTGACACTGACCAGCACTGTGTCACCTTCTGAAAGTGGATTAGCCTAAGCTGCCAGTACGCCGTCACATCACTAAGCCAATCCCCGATCAAGTCACCACTATTCCTTCTTTCTTCCAAGCCTGTTGGATGACAGTGGCACCTCTAAAAGGCCAGAATCTGCAGAGGCCTCCCACAAGTCCCCCAGAGCTCCCTGTTTTTATCAGACCAAGCAATGTTCATGTGATGCAGGGCTGTACACTCAGCATTGCACAAGAAATGCTGGTGAGGCTCATCTACCCATCTCAGCCTGCAATACTGGGGTGCTGTTTAGAGAACGTCTCCTTCCCCCAGTGCCAAGAAGCAAAGAATTTTTTAGAAGGTTGTTGGGGTGTTCTCTATAATCACATCTATAATAATTAAAGCATCAACAGTTAAGGCTTAGTGACGTTTCTGGCTGATAGACAACAGTTTTCCTTAGGAACCAAAGTGTCGTTTTTCATTATTACCTTCAATTGCAGAAGAATTTCAAATATAAGAATTTCCACTTTACTTGAAGGTGACATTTTCATCGCAATTCAGAAAAGGATGATTTTTACTTTTTTTTTTCCTAATTCCAAATGTCTTTCTCTCCCTCTTTCTCGCTAATGTTTTGTTACTGAAGGCAACAGAACAGGTGCGTATGACTGAGTTTTCCCCTCCAACACATTTTCTTTTTTCGTTCCGAATTCTCTGAATTTATGAGTGGCAGAGGGGAAAAAAAAGAAGAAACACTAGTCAGACTTTTCCAACTTCCTACTAAATGTCCTTAACTTTAGAAAATTGCTTAAGTGAGAGATTTAATATATTGCTCTGCTTTTCTTTCTCCTCTCCGTTATTATGTGTAGTCTTCTTGCACACACTCTGAAAAGAGTAGAAAAAGAAGGGGAAAAAAATTACAGACAACTTTTGCCTTATTACACTCAATACAAAAGAGGGAAAAGCAAAGATGGCACAGAGAACATCCAAAACTGAAAATCAAAAGCTGATTTGGCAATTTTCTTGAGTACAGCAGAGCCTGTACCCAAGTTCATCCCTTCCTCCATGTGTCCACAGAACAGGAACCCAACTCCTGCACTTGCTGCTCAACTGTGTGAAAAGAGCTGGACTTTTAAAGCAGGAGACAAAGTGAGGCCAACGTACGGTGACTGGAAAGCTTTTGTTTTACTGATGGGACACTTTCAGAGACTACTGCAATGGTCACATAAATATCCACATAGTTATGCCACTAATTCATCTCATATTCAAGAGCCTGTCACAGCAGAAGAGAAACACTAAACCTGAATCAAACCAAAAGGCAGGAAAGGAAACACGTTGAGACCCATTCTGCCAAATTCATGCATCCACAACCAAACTCAATCCCATGTTTGTAGAGAAGTCCCATTGTGCTGATGCAATAGAAAAACAACATCAAAAAGAGTCAAGCTACAGCTTCTGGGATTGACATGAGCCGACAGACGTGAAACAAGCAAAACTCCTGGAAAAGTATCAGTTTTAGGGAAAAGACATTTGCTTCCAATAAAAACACAGGAACTGCTGTCCCCCTTCCTTCCCCTGGCTTTGCACCATGCAGGAGGGTAGTTTGCCAGAGGGTTCAAGGCTTTTTCACACTCTTATTGATTGGAATGGTCTCAAAAATTTGGGGGAGGGGAGGAGGAAGACTCCCACAAACTGATGAACCAAGAGTTTATCAAACACAGTTTGTGTTAGTGGTCAATTTCCCTGAATAAGACTTTTGCAGATCCTCCCTAAACAAACAAACAAACGTACTCACCATCACCTCCTGGTTGCTTGTATGGGTTGTACTTTGGCTTGGGGGCAACAACAGGTGCAAACTTCTTTGGCGTCTGTTGGGTGGACACTGAGATGCTGGGTGTCCCAAAGGCATGCGTGGTCTCCATCCTTGCTGTAACGTGACCAACAGGCTCGTTGGTACTCTTGGGCGGCAGCCAGGACGGGTGGGACATGGTTCAAATCTGATAGAGGAAGACAAGAACCGAACATACATTAGGAGTTCTGGCTGGGGGACTAGCAGTTGTAAACTGCTGATTTATTAAATTAAACCCACAGAACCATTTCAAGAGAATTCAGACACAAACTTGTCTTTCATTGCCTGGCTGGTTGAAATTACTGATCGGATTGGTTTGGTGCCTGCAAAAATGCTGTTATTTTCCTCTTCGAACTGAAGTTGAGGCAGACCAATGCACCAGAGAAGCCCATCACTCCTACTGCCTGCTCAGCAAGACAGTCATACATTTGACTTCCCCCTGCTAGGACTTGGTGAGTACATTTACGTACAGCAGCACGGTTGCTCTGGGAACAAGTGCCATTACAGGTGGGCAGACACACACTTCCAAAATATAACCTTTAGCATTTCTCAACATGACATTTATGGCCCTAAATTCCATCGTCTTTCACTTAAACTTTTAAGAAAAAGGATTTCAAAAGCAGCTAATCCTTCCTGATGCCTCCATTTCTGAATGCCCAGATTAAGGTATTTTAAAAGCACGTCAATTTTGAACAAATGCCAGAGTTCCACAAGCGCTGACAACCAGGCTCCTTTTAGACATCTCCACTTGTGTAACAGAAAACAAAGGCAGCCCAAACCATTACTTATTTATGAAGATCTTGGCTTTGGTCTCTTAACAGCCTACATCACTTTTGAGAACTGGACTCAGATGCTGCTGAAAATGTTTCCCATAAAGAAAACCTGTTCGTAATAGGCTGAACCACAGCAAACAAGTGCTCTCCACCACACATAAGCCATAGCTGCTGGGTAGCAGTGATGGTCTTACAGCAGCATCACATTATCTCCCTAAGCTGGTTTTGAGCTGCAGTAAGGAAGTGGAGACCCTGCATGGATGAAAGCTACTGCTCATTTTGGAGCCATCGAGTGCCTGCCCATGCTCTGCTTTGGTGTTAGCACACCTCAGGGCTCTCGAAACCAGAGGCAGATGGGAATCTATCTGGAAAGATTTCTTTACATCAGAAAGCTTGGAAAAAGATTGGTGCAGGAGATAGCACTGAGCCAGGGCAGACATTAGCTGGCTGCTGTTGCTTCAAGGCAGCTCCAGCTGGGCACAGAGGAGCAAAGCAAAGACATCGCTGGACTTGCAAAGAGAATCTCTAGCTGCTGCCTGAGCAAAGGTGCTGGGAGCCTCTGCTGAGGGGCAGCACTGGGCTTTACCAATGGGTTCAAACTGTTCTCTGAGGTTAGGCTGGGAAAACAAACCAGGACAGATGAAGGGCGACCTCTGGCTGGTGGACACCCCCTGAGAGTGAAATCATTACCAAGCCTCACAGCTCTACAGCTCCCAACCTATTCTGACACAGCTCTGTGGTCACGCACACAGCCATCTATTTGAATGTCTCAAGAGAAGGCATTTCCAAAGCTGAGAAGTGCAGCCACATGTAGCCAGCTAGAAAGATCACTGCTCAAGATCTGCAAGCAAGTGCATGACTGATATTGTTGCCTTTACCACCTACCATCAAACATAGAGACCAAATATCTTCATGCTGATACCAAGCAGGAAAGCATCTACAGAAGCACATCCTGATAACCTGGGCGTATTGTTGGTACCACAAAGCTAACAATTCCATGCACACAAGCCCTCTGACAAAAAGCAGCCACCCCCTACATTACACAGAATATTTAGGCACATTTGACAACATAGTTAAGTCTACCTAGAGGGAAGAAAAAAAAGTAGAGACCACTCCTCCTTTCCCCTTTCTCCTAATCTAAGACCAGATGTTACTGCAAATGCCAGGACCAAACCACTGGGACTTGGGTGAAGAGCTGGTTTGCCAGCTCATCCTGCCCGGCAAAGCATCTCAGTCCTAGAAGCTTTATGGCAGAGCAAAATCAGATGAGTCTTCTCATCTGATGATCAAAGGAGCAGATAAGGCTTTTGGATATAAACCAGCGAAAGCAGTCTGATGGACTCTGATATGGACAGTCTTGTCCTAGCAATCTGCTATTAGACAGTAGTGCTGAGTCAGTGGGGGCAGAGGTGGGGAAGGAGTAAGGTCTCCACGTGACAGTGTGGTACCTCCAGCTATCAGCAATGCTTGTTAAAACTGATGTTTATGGATGTGTGCCTCTTCTATCCCAGTAAGTTTCCTCCAGGTAACAACCTTCTTAATGGGGGATTCAACTGTACTTAAAGACTGCAAGAAAAGCCAGTCCTCATGTCTGTCCCAGCACTAGGAGACGGGCAGTTTGTGGTCCTCTACCTCCACACTAACAGAGCAGAGCATCATTCTGAAAGCAAGAAGTGAAAGGTAGGTCTGCCCTGTAGGGCTGTAGAGAAAAGCAGCCATGACAGGCAGGACGGACCACACTCCCACTGCCTGGTACTTCCTGTTACCAACACCAACCCCACTGGACAAAGAAAATACCACCAAAACTAAAATTCACCTACCTGGGCATTTCTTCCTCCCCCATCATTCAAAATGTAATGTATGACAATAAATCTCAGGCAACTATCTGAGCTTAAGAGCAGAGGTCAGTGTGGGCGCTCAGCCTTTAAGCATTAAACAGGACACAAGCATCGTGGAGTTTTATTCTGACAAGTTTTCAGCCCCAGGTTTGCTATTTCACGTGAAAGATCATCCCACTATACAAAGCTCCTTCCAAGCACAGGCGTTATCCCCATACTGATTCAAAGCAAAAAGAAACAGCACTAACAAGATTATCATTGCCCGTTCTGGCAGCTCCCTAGTCTGTCCTTAGCCACCTCCCAGGCAACACGCCTTAGTCCCCTTATGCTCTGCCACAAGGCAAGGATGGGCTGAGCAATGTGTAAACCAGGGCTAACTGCTCCAGCAGCCAGGCCACGCAGTGCTGGGACAGTTGATGACACTGTGGCATCCCATGAACGAGCTTAAAGAGCAGTTCTCTTACGGGCAGTTTGGGAATATAAGACCACACTGCTGTAACTCAGTTGCTAACTGTAGGCTGGCACGCAGTTTCATCTTGGCTGCCCTCTAACACATTTGTTTCAGTGGCGGTGGTGTTTCTAATTGTTTCCCGTTAGTCTTTTCTCTTCCTCTTTCTCCTCCTCTCATTTTCTGTCATGCATTTGCTGTCACTCGTTTTTGCTATATGTGCCTTGACAATGTTTTCAACAAGTTCCCTTTTCCTCGTCTGTTCCAGCCCCAGCTCCCCAGCCTCAATTAAATTTAGCCTAACTATGCAAGATCATAAAAAACGAAAATGAATAGATCTCCTTTTAACAGCTGAAGCTGAACTTCTGGGTTTGTTCTGATCTCTCCCCAACAGTTTTCTTCTTTTAAGGGCATGTGACTTTGTGCCTCGGGTAAAAGGCCCCAAGCAATGCAATGCAATGCAGGGGACTGAATCCTTCTGAAAGAAAGCGTGTAATGGAGAATCTACCGCTGCACTCAATAAACTATATGGGCAAGCAATCAAGCACCAACATTATGGATTCTCCTTTCTGTCTGGCTTAAATTTATCCAGCTCCACCTCCAAGAATTGAATTTTGCTACACTCCTACCTCCCTTCTGCATGCAGATCCTCACAGAACACATCCAGGTCTTTGGCGAAATCAAATCATAACATTTAAATTAAGTAACAGTTAGTTAAAGTCACTGGTTAGAACAGACTTCTCTTAATTCACTCATATGTATTTACTCTGAACTCTCTTCAATCTTTCAGCAACCTTTAGTGAGGTGATGGATGCTACCATTCGACCATTTTCTCAAGAATGGAAACTTAGCATGGAAAGAGTAATAGGACGAATAACATCAAAGGCAAAAACCACACCAACTTCAGCTGTGGCTTCCTGAGGTTCTGTTACCCTTCCTTCCTTGGAAGCATTAGTCACTGCCTACTTTTGGAGGTAGAGTATAAGACCAAACTAACCATGATAAATAACATTAAGATCAAAGACTGGAATCGCAGTGCATAAATAAGGGAAACCCATGTGCTCTGATTATACCATAAGAACAACCTTAATGCCATAAGTCCAGAAAAATTCCAACCATAAAGGAACACACGGCAGCAGAGGAACTGGAGTCCCATGATGAGACTGCACCATCTACAATCATCAGACTTGGAATCCCAATAGAGGATAACACCAGAAAGTAATAAAAGCCTGACAAGGTTTACTGTCTGTTTTTTGTTTGTTTGTTTTAAAGGTGTGCATAAGTGCTTGGATTAATTTGCTTTTAATTACAGGATGTCACTCACCTTTGAGAAGCAAAGGTAATACGAGGAGGCTACCAAGTCAATTTAGCCTCAGATCAGAAACAATGAAAGAGTAGAGTACCCATTTGTCTATCGGGAAGTTGTTAGTTCATTCGTCTGTGAGACAGGCTTTTCCATGATTAGATTGTACCCAAATAAATCTTCATTTCATTTTCATATTTATAACACGGACAAAATACTCCTTGGATGTTGATGGACTTTGCCAAGACAGAAGAATTTGTCCCCGAGTTAATTAAGCTAATGCTTCATAGTGGGTAGCAACAGTGCTTAACATAAAATGAGCAACAACAGTCTGTTCTTCCAGACAGTCTGCTCTGTCTACTTTTTCCTAATCCACCAGCTTGGTTCAGATTCCTTGTACCACTCATGCATCAGCCTGAAGGCCACAGGGCTGAGAAGCCATGGGGAGGTCAGTTCTCTGCAGCTCTTCAGCAGCTTCTCTCTGATACTATTCAGGGACAGAACCAAGACATCTTCCCTGGACAGGTAGACCTCATCTCAACAGGAGCCATGTGTAGAAAGGCAGATTGTAATCTCCACGCCCTCCTTTCTCTTCCATCAACACAACAGGACTTGAAGAGTCTTCATCTTCCAGCTGAGTTCTCGTACTGAACCAAGGGGACGCCCTTCCTGAGGCAAAACGGTGCCAAATTTTGCCCCTTTTGATGAGAGATGCAATCAAAAAAAGTGGGCATTTCTGACCTACGCATGTCTTTTTTCCTTCTTTTTCCTGAAATTCCCAAAAGCAGGGCCCAAATGCTGTGCTAAATTACAGTTCTTTGCTTCGTCCTTATCACCTCCACTTCACTAATTAGCCTAAAGCAGTAATTGAGGCTGACCAAAGAGATTTGCTCTTTATAAATTCCCAAAGCTGCTTGTTTCCCTTGGCCTCGTTCCACTTTGAATGTTAAGCGAATTTATTTCTCCACTCAGAGCCAGTGATCTCTAGCCATGAAGCTTTCCGGCTTCTTGTGGCCTCCAAAAGGGGATATAATGTCAAAATTCTGGTCTCATTAGAGGTCTTTAACCAAACAAAGGAAGCTCCGTAGCTACTTACAAACTCAGCCTAAGGCCTCTTGGGACGTCTTTCCCATATGGAACTATTTATCTTCATCAATTTTACATCACAGGCAAAATTATGTGATTTGGGGAAACCATGATCCCTTTTAAACTCCCCTAATTCTTGCTGATCTACACAACATCTCGCAAAATTTAAGACCTGCCCCAAGCAGCTCCACTCCTCCCTCAGAACCTCCCAGCAGCAAACTGACTCGAGTCCTCAAACATCACATCAGCAACCAGGAGAATGGCAAAACCACAAGAAAACTTCCAGCACTGGGATTGTTGTATGGGGTTGAACTGACCCGGAGCAATTAGCAGAAGTTGGCTGAGCCCAGTGATTGCCTTCTTGACCATATGGAAAGACTTAATGCACACAGACTCCAACCCCACATGGCAGATACTCTCCCTGAGATTAAACGTCTTTCCTTGCATACATTTTGCACCACTTCTGGATGTCTGTTGATGTTTTGCGCTGCCATTTACAGCAGGTGTCAGCTGAAGTAAATTTAAACCTTTCTCTCCCCCCAGCACTGGAGTTTCTTCCAATTGCTTGGATCAGGCTGTGTTTCGTATCTTCAGCTCAAAATAAAGTGAAATCAAAATAAATTGAAGTCTCTTCTTCAGTTAAATAGGGCTGAAAGCATTCACCAGCTTCCTGCTGTGGGACATCACTAATGTAATCAGAGGAATTAAAGGTGAAAGAAACCCAGTTACAGCACTGTCTGTACTGAATTATTCCTCGAATCATATAATCTAGTATCATCTCACTCCGGCTTTAACAGCTTCAATCAATTTTCATGGGATCTTTCAGAATACCAGATTGAAATTCAAAGTCCTCCCTGCTTTGAGCAAAGGCTTGGTCCAGATGACCTCCAGAGATCCCTTCCAAAGTCAATTACCAACACTCTTAAGACCCAAGACATGCAGCACCGGCTTTATCTGAACTCAAAAGGGTTTGCAGCAGTACAGTTCTTGAATACGGTGTGAGCCCTTTCTTCTAAGTAACAAATACTTGGAAAACAATTTTTTCTAGCACAGCCGCACCCACGCTTCATTTTCTGCCAGCAGATCCACAGTAGTTGGGGATTCGATTTTTGCTTTGCATACTAAGCCACTACAACTTTTACAGTATTAAGCAGACATAACAGGAAGACATTAAGTCCACGGTGGGGATAGCAAGAGACCTGCTGGAAGGATCATTCCTACTGTGCTGCCTGCTGCAGGTTGAAGTCAGCAGATACCAACCCACACTGATTTCCATCTTACCCCAAAATCCTGCTGCTGGGGCAAGGTTGGCATCAACTGAAAACTTCCCCTTTCTTTAAGTTTCTTATGGTTTGTTTCTCTTGCATCAGCTGCAACTGTGGGAAAGGTAGAAGGGCAAACTAAACATAAAATGTCTTTTCTTTCCCAATATAATTGCATTAGTAGTTTTGGGATTAGATGCAGGCTATTTGAATTTGACTGCTGCTGCAAAACACGCACATAAAAGCTGATTAACAAGATCTTCCTTTTACAGCCATGTCACATCCTGGTGTTGGATGACAAACTAGGCTCTAAAAACCTAATAAATTGAACTTGACTGGCCCATGTGCATTGAAACAAAGAGATAGTACTGACTCCCTGGAGATACATAGATCTATCCGATCTAATACAACTCTAATGGCCACATTACAATTTCACGAGAGAGCAGCTGATTCCTGACTCCTGTGGAATGAGAGTCCTCAGCAACTCCAAACACAATTATATTAGACAAAATGTTAATCCATGGCCTCAGCTACCTGTGTTCACAACGAACCCCAGGGCAATTGCAATGGAGGAGGCAGACCTGGTGGCCAGTCCAAAATGTTTACTCAAATACAGCAAAGTTTGTGGTTGAACCTTTGGAGCTGAGCCAGGAGGTAGCTCCGAGATAGAAAAACTTCTTCCAGTCCTTGAGCTTTTCTTCCTGATAGCATGACCTACATGTTTGTGAGGGTGTTGCTGCACCGCAAAGAAAAGTTTTAGATGGATGCTTGAGAATTTCACGTGCAAGAGAGGAAATGCATTAATAGGAACAGCAAAAGAACTGGCAGAATGATGCAGAGAGGTTATTTTTGGGAATCTCAGACCATGAGCTCCCTTATAGAAATACTGTTTTCCTGCACACCATTTATTCTCAAGATCTTTCTGCCAAAAAAAAAGCCAACAAGGTCAGCAGTGCACTGCCAAGCAACACGCTGTGCACCCAGCCAGTGGGCACACAATGGAATCAGGCCTATCAAGAAGATCCCACGTATGAGAAAAGAAACCAGGACAACATAAAGATGGCAAGGTTAAAGCTTTCAGTGCAAATCCAGGCAGTTTGGATGCTGATGCTGCCTGTAAACAAGAAGGAACAGAGCAGAACTGACATTCAGCTCAGCAGTGAGATATCAACAGGACCCCAGTGGGACCAAATGGGACCGTGGCAGTGTATTTACACACAGATAATTGTATTAGCTTTACAGAGAGCTGTGTGTTTATGTCTCTGCCTGGGGAGAAACAGCAGGGATCTGAGCCCAGGAGAGGGAGGAAACTGATACAAAATGAACATGGCAACAGAGCAGAGCGTGAGGCTCAACCCAGCAAGGCTGTGTGGATGCAGGTAAGCTGTGATTTATGGCAGGCTCCCTGCACTGCATTTCTTTTCTAAAATAGATGTGGTTGCAAGAAGAGTCAGCTGCTACCATCCCTGGAAGAGCACATGTCCGCAGTTTGCAGTCTACAGCCCAAGCTGTGGAGAGGATTTCTGTGAATGGGAGAGAAGATGCGGCCCAGAATATGGGCACTGCAGGGGTCATATTCAACAGGGATGCAAGTGTAGAGTCAGTGCCACAACAAACCCTCTTGTGGGTCAACCTCAAGGAGCCAGTAGTAGAAGCCAGACTTTGAAACTGTTAAGCCTAAAAATCAGTTCATGGGCAGGAACTGTGCCCAGGACCAAAATCCTTAATCCCTGATTTCTTTCCCTCCTGCCTGATCCACTTAACCTTTCCTGCCCAGTTTCCAAGCTGTCCTGAAGTCACAGCCTCCATTACAACAAATCCTCGGATGCTTTCTCCTCACCCCTGCGCACTGCATCAACCTGTGCCTCATTTCTGGGCAGCTCAGCCTGTGGCACCTTGCAAATAATCAAGGGAAATAGTCTTTTTCCTATGGAAAATCCTATATACTAATCTAAGGAAGAGTGATTGCTACCAGATGGCTGGGAACTGGTGCTGCAGAGAGATCGCTAATGGAAGCAAGACAGTTGAGTGCCTGAAAACTGTAGAAAAAGGAATACTCACACTCCTTTCTGCAAAAGGTCAGAACAAGACTATGTTTTTCTAAGTTTCAAAACAACGGGTGATTTGATATTCTCAAGACACCTGCACCCTAATGTATTCCCATCTCCCTTTTGCAACACAAAACAAAACTAAAGAATAGAAGTATGTTCTTTAAGAAACTGACAGCTCCCAGTACTCTCAGGAAAGAAAGAGCATCTCTGCTGGCTGTTGAGTCCTGCTTTTAGATAAAGCTCGACTTACCAGTAGATAATTCACATCGTAGCTTTGCCCTTGAAAATCTCCAAAATGAAGAATCAACTCTAGCGACTTGTTCACACGTTGTACTATTTTCCAAGTGAACACATTTTTTCCAGCTCTCCAGCTGAATCTCCTTATCCACCATGTACATCTCTGGCACTTTATTTTGTCGTTTGGACAGTGGTGTCTGGCTCTGACAGGGTTCTCCTGTCATGCAATCTGCTTATTTGTAATGATGGCGCACACTAGACCTGAATTCGACCTGGCATCCACAGTACACTCCAAAGTGTACTGTCCTTTCAAAGAAAGACAGCACATAGGAGAATAAAAGGTATCTTTTGAGATGATGCACAAACCTGTGAAGCTCCTGACTGTCCATGGACACATGGATAGGAAGAGAAGTGAAGTGATGTGAACTACCTTGTGCTATTTGCGGTAAGCACAACCTACAGCTATTTGAGAAGATGGCTGTTCAAAGAGGGATGATCTGTAACCATGGGACAGTGAGTCAAGAAGAATATTAAGAACAGAGCCAAGAGAGCTGACACTTTGGAGCACACCAAGATAAAGCACTCTTGTAGTAACTGGAGGGCATTAGTTCTGCTCTGAATAGAAAGTGGTGACTAAAGACAAGTGGTTGGGATTTGACTTTCGATTCTTCTTTCCAACTCTTCAAACTACCAAGCACCAACCAAGTAAACTTGCTCTTCCACATCAGCTCTGAGTCTGTTCACTCAAGAACTGCCATGTAAAAAGCTCTGGGAGATAACTCCCATATGCAATCCACAGTGCCAGCAATGGAGCTAACTGACTTAGCCAGGCAGCCACTCTGGCCTTGCAGCGTTGCTGAATGATTGCATCATCTCAAAAAGGTAACTCCAGTAGCTCCACCACCGTGCCATTGGTGCCTTCTGGTTTTAGTCAACCACACCAGTCCTTTGTTCCCCTTCCCAGGAGTCAGCATGAAGCCTTGTTGTGATGAGAGTATTGAAACTGAACTGGCCATCTTGGTTCCCTAGGATCAAATGGCTCAAACTTGAGTCCTCAGAAAGCTTCTCTAAGTTCACAGTGCCTTCTCAGTCAGCATGGAAATAAGGAAGTGGATTGTGACCATGGGGTATTTTTTGAAGAAAGGAAGAACCCAACACCTCAACCATTCCACAAGGATCTTCAACCCCACCAGCTCCTCAGAGTGCCTCATTACCTCCAGAGTACTCCTGCAGAGCTCACAAAGATGGTGATCTGCATGAGCATGGCTCATGGCGTGCAAAGCATGTCTTGTGGTTTATCTATCACTACTCTTTGCTCCTACAAGTCCAGCCTCGTATACTGCAAAATATTTAAGACAAAAGAGAGGATAGCAACAAGAAACCATCTTTGATATTAAAATTACTGCACATTCCTTCTCTCAGCATCTTGTGGGAGAGAAGATCCAAGCCCCTCTAGATGGACTCTGTAAGGGGCTACAGAGACCAAATAACGCAGCTGAGGTACCTGGGCTGTGCGCACATCCCCAAAGCTTTCTTGTTTTTGAGTTAGAAACTGCTGCCTCAGGTCATTAAAACACTATGTTTTGCAATTGTATTGATATGTTCCTGGCACAGAAAAAGAAAATAAACTGTAAACACAACCAATAAGGAAACTTGAGCTGCTCTTTGTTTCTGCACGACTTAAAATGCTGAGGGGAAAACCTAAGCAGCAAAGTAAATTGATCCATGGAACGATGCAGTGTAGTAAGACCGGTACAAAGATTGTATTTTGAAATTAGCTTGAGCTTATGCAGGCATAACCTACGCTTTGAAGTTTCTACATTGCTGTCATCAGGTCCCCTGTGATGACAATGCTGCAGACATCCCCCTGAAGAATCACTACTAAGCAAGTGCCTTTTTAGAGCAAGTGACCTCAGAGCCATTCTGGTGAAGCAACCACCAGGGACCAGCTTCACCTGCTCTCTCTGCTAAAGCACAGCCAGCTGTGCCCTCTCTTCTCTGCAGCCCCCTCTAAAATTCATCACTCTCCTGACTTCCAATTGAAGTTGTGATTTAATGGCTCAACGCAGTATATTTAATCGTGTAAGGAATATAAGTGCACGCACAAAGATGTGCGTACGCACGTGCACAAGGCTGGCTGTTTGTGTGGGGGTTTTTTGATGCTATATCACTTACTCAGGAAACTGGGAAAGGGAAGGAGAATAAGGAGAGAAACCAACAGTTGCTCACATGGATCAACACTTCCAGGCTCTCTCTTTTGCAGCTCATCTCACTCATACTTGTGGTTTCAACATGTGATTCACATTAGGCCCCTCTGCTCGCCATTTGATGGTTCTGCTCAACAGATGTGAATTTATTTAGTCACAGAGCCTGCTCTTTACACTGCCTCTTTGTAGAACAGATGGGCCTTTTTTTTTCCCCATGTTCAGCAGTATTCAGATAATGTTCATACTCTATGCACTGGTTTTCTTGATGATTTTGTATATGTAAAGGTACAATATGTAAACACAGATGTGATCTCACACAGGCAGTAAGGATACATGGCAAGAGGCAAAAGCAGTGATGGGCAATACTGAACTGCAGCTCTAGCATCAGCCAGGGGAGCCCAAGACCTCAGGGATCTGAGTTCAGTCCCATACCTTCAGGAAAAAGAGCTTGCCTAGAAGGGTCCAGAAGACACAGCTCCTCCAATGGTCCATCCCAAAGCACGGCTCCCCAGCAAAAGCCTGGTGGAAGGGGAAGCTCCTGAAACATTCATGGGGACATAAAACCATGCACATCTCCTGGGACTCCGCAGCATGGTGAAATAGCCTGGAAAAGCCATTCGCTCCCTGTGTGGGCATTCTTCTTGCTGCACTGAGAGTGCCTTTGGCACTGGATGAAGCAGAACTGCACAAAGGCCCTCTCGGAGCAGAATAAGACTGCCCACATGAGAAGTACGCTCGGAATAGCTATTGCACTTCAAATTCACACCCTGGCTTTGTTTCGCAACACTTCCCCTGTGCAGAAAGGCCCGAGGCATCAGATTCAATTTCTGCCTGTATTATCAAGAGCTGAGGACTGCTTCCATCTGCGAGCAGGACCGTGGCCTATGAGAGGCCAAAGTACGATCTGAGAGGAGAAAGGTGAAATCCACCATTCCTTAGTGCTCTCCTGTATGTGGATGTGCCTCGATATTGCTTTAATAACTGAACCCTGATGACTTCATCCCAGCAAGTAGCTTTGCTTGTGGGTAAATGATCTCTGCTTTACCACAGAATGTGTATGCAGGGCACACACAAATGGCAGGCCCACACCTGTGCGTGGATTTAATTCCTTTCCAAAGACTGCAGTCCCATCCCTTTGCCACAGCTTTGCCCTTCATGCATTGCCCACGTGTTTCAAAGATGACCTCAATTTCTAAGGGAAGCTACTTGGGACATGTACAAACATGCCTAAGGGGGGAAAAGAGAAAAAGAAAAAAAAAAAAAGAAAAAGAGCTTAAAATGTGTGGGTTTTTTTCCTGGAGAATGAGACTGCAGGTTTCAGAAGGGAAGCAAAAGTAGAATTCTGAGCTTGAAAAGCACCCAGGACGCAGCCATTAGCATCCCTCCCTGTGGGCCCTAGAGCTAAGCATTTACAAGAGCAAAAAGTATGAATTTTGAGGGCAGTGGGCATTCAATCGGGCTCCTTTAAAGGCCAGAAAATAATAGACAGTAAGATATTTCCAACAGGAGAAGACCGGTATAAAGAAGGGCAGCTGAACCCTTGCAGGACGACAGGCACTTCAGCTACAAAGCCACTCACAAGGTTTAATTTTCATTCCTGTTAACAACCATGCTATCCAAATACTCTGTGTACGGATCACACAGCAGCATTGCACTTTTGAGCATCTTAAGAAAAAAGCAACAAAGCAAAAACATAGTGAAAGAGGGATTTTCATGAGCATAAAGCAGATTCATGCATCCAATTCTCAGAGGCTAGTTTCCTAACCTTCATTATGAGCCTCCAATAACTTTTCTCTGAGAAGCAAAACCGTGCATTTGCTTTGCTTCACTCAAACAAAACCAAACTGGAGAACACAGCCCAACTGTGTACTAGGAACCTAAACCCATGTGCAATTTTCTGCCATATTAGTTGCATCACTGTGAAATCCTACTACATATATAGCAGCCACCACACCAAAGATAAAGGGGTAAGGGACTGTCCCTGCTCTGCAGTGCCTTTGGTCCTCAAGCTGCTATCTAACTTCGCTCTCTGTCATTGCGTAGTAGATTCAGGCAGTATTTCCTATGGCAGAGAATTACACGGGCTGATTACCCTCTGTGGAAAAGCAAAGAAATCCTGGAAGCAATTTTCTGTCTCAACTGTTCCCAGAGCAAGGGAACAATTTTTCAGCCCTCTTCCTATTTTCTGCTCATTTCCATGCAGGCTCAGAGTGCAGAACTCATCTCGCTGCTGTCCTGCAAACACTCAGCCAGGTGAAGCTTCGCACACAAGCAGACCTGAAAGCTTCCACCTGCATCAGCCTTGAACTTGGCCACAAAGGCCAGAAAGTATAGAAGGAGGTAGGTGTGATAGTCAGCATCTCCAGGAAATGGTCAGCCCTAGGTAGGAGCAGGTTTAACTCCACAGCATGGCACCATGTGGCTCCAATACAGTTCTTAAACCCAGCTCTTTCAAAATTCGTGACTAATTTTTCAAAGAAGGTTGTGAATGAGCAGCTAGAACTGAGAATCACAAATCACAGACAAGACTCGTGTGAAAGAAGATCCTTTTCTGAAACTAAATATTTCATTAGCATGAAAAACAACACTTTTGGTGGGAAAAAGACAGCATGTTTATAAAAACAAACAAACAAACAAACAAATGTCTGAACGTTCATGGTTATTTTTGTTATAGATGTTGTTTTTATTACCAAGATCTGAAAGCAACCATGCAAAACAGCCATCCTGGGGCTGACACTATTTCCAGTTTCCAAAACGCCCACATAGGCTACAAAAACAAGAGACCAGTGTGATGCTGTGCACCAGCACATAGACATATAGGGGAGCCCAGGGCTACTGCAGTTTGGCAAAAGACTGTGGGACAGGGCTGGGATGGACCACAGCCCTGCACTAACCCTGGTGTGCTGCAGCAAGGACTCCAAACGTAGAATTTTCATCACTTTGACAACAAACGCGCTTCATGCATGTACACACCCACACTCAGAATGATTCAATCAAAACCCTATTTTCCTTACAAAGGATTTTTGATAGAAAACGTTCTATTTGCCCTAGTCAATTTGGCTAAAGCATCAGTCAAAATGTTTTCCTGAATTGACACCATTGGTGGCAGAGCAGGAGAACAAGCTCTGAGATAATCTGCCTCCAAAGGTGGGGACTGACCTTTCAGCTGCATTATTTTTCTCGTTTAAAACAAAGGTAACTTTTAAAACAGTGATACTTTTCTGCTGATGCCGCTGGAAGACGCGGAGCAAACAGGGCTGTGTCCCTGCTACAGAATCTCACGGCCAATCTTAGTATCGCTTAATTTTCAAATGAGGAATTTGGTAGTAAACAACCTTTCCGTTGTACACAAACATTTTTAATTTCATGCCCTGCTAATCATACATCTGTTAGAGTTCCTCTTCCATCCATTGCTGGAGTGATAATAAAAGAAAAAGCGTCGCGCCACGAATGTGGTTTGCCTAAAATGAAAACTGCATAATAATCGATTTCCTTCAGCGGGATGAGGGAGGGCAGCAAGAAGCAGAACTCACCCAATGAAGGTAACAGAGATACAGTCTGATGCCAACTGGTGGTCCCGTTCCCCAGCTGAGGGGTGGGTTACAGCATCCCCATTTCATGGGCACTGCCACCACATCCACCACTCCTGTTTGATTTTGAGCCTTTTCTGCACTGCTGATACATTACTTTTGCCTTTTTTTAGATTCTTCCTATTGCCATAGCTATGTTGAGCCAACTCCATGTCAGAAATGCTGCACCTGTGGGAGTTACAGAATGAAAGAGCCCTAGGAATCCACTTGGTGCCCCAGGCAATGTGACACAAAGACATAGGGGCAGAATCATACGTGTCTGGATGACCTCCAGCCCATCCAGACCTCTACCAGCATCCCCTCCCAAGGATGGCTTCTAAAGCACAGTCATCTACATACACTCCCCCTCATTGTCATCAAGAAACCCAGTAGTTTGAGTAATCTCCACGACCACATCCCATGTGCACCTAACAGCCATATATCAACATTAGAGCATCCCCAGCCTCTCCAATACAGCAGGCTTGGGGCAGCCACTGGGAAATGCGGTGAGGGTGATCCAAATCTGCCTGTACCACCTGCAGGACTAGGTGACCACGATCAGCATCAGAAAACATGCTGATGCATCCTACCATCAATACACAAAAGCATTCAGCTCTGGGTTTCTCAGACCTCTAATCAAAGTGCATTCAATCAAACAGCCCTACCAGAATTACCAGTGAAAAGGGATGGCGAGGAATAAAAAAGACTTTGTTGAGCAAAAGTACTCGGAGACACATTTGATGTAATAGTCATATGATTAACAAACTGTCATATCAAAGTTTTCTGCAAAGTAGGAACACTCTGACAGTTCATATTTTAAAAACTGACATTTTGATTCATTACTGTAAATAGCACTCTGTATTAAATATTGTGACAAGGCATACGGTGTATTTTTTTTGAGCTCTGTAACATTTAGGAAGTACTGGGTTTGGGGGGAAAAAAATCAACAAAAAAAACCCAACAACAACAAAAAACACCCTGTGTGTAATATCAAATGCAGTTAAAGAAGAACTCTAAGAACGCTTCTAGAGGAGAGGATCGTTACTTCTGAGATAACCCACGTCCCTGCCACCATCTCCAGCACTGCTGGGAATTTGGCCCGCAAGGATCTTAATGTACTGTTTGCATAATAAAATAGGGAATTGCCTCATGGAACAAAAGAGCTATAAGAAAAGTGGCTACATTAAATAATGTAAAATTACTCAGTAGCAAATCATCCCGAAGCTGGCAAAAGGAAAAGAACGCTAAAAGGAACTGAATTGCCACTCAGACTATCTGAGAGCAGAGGATGACAAGCAAAACAAACATAGCCACGTTCAAATGACTGCCCAAATGTGCATCTCACTCATCCCCATCAGTCTCTGGGAGTTTTGCCCCTTCATTTGTCCACATCTCTCAAGCCAGGTGAGAATATGGGCAATACTGACCCAACTGTGACCCATCATCTCATGGGTCCCTTCCCTGACTGCTCAGCACGACAGACAACAGCACACTGGGTGCATAAGCAATGCAAATGTTTTGCATTTCCTCAAAAGTAAGGCAGGTGATGGAGAAATTAAAAGCAAAGCCCCAGCTAGTGAAGAATGGCCTGCCAGAGGAGCAGGAGAAAACCTGAAGCTGCCTAGCCCATTTGCAAGATGCTCAGGTGTTATTACGACTGCAGTCAAGGGCTTTAGAAAGAAAAATGGTTACCGTTACCATTACTTACAGCTGGCTGCAAGTGGAGCTCTGGGCTCAGTCTACTGTGAAAGAATGGATATGCTGTCATAAACAGAGCAGTGAGGCCAGACTGGGCCATGGCGGAGCAGTCACGCATGCTGAAGATGGATCACGATGCTGCTTTAACATGGGGCTGCTCCAGCACAGCCTGCCTTTCCCCCAGGAGCAGCCACATACCACTCATACGCTGGAAATCTTGTGGATGGGTATGCATGCCAGTAAGTGTGGTAGTAGTAGTGGTCTAGCCAGACATCCAAAGCATATTGGCACTGCTATAATTTGTCCATTCACCAATATGTTTTCCTAAAAACACCCATATGCTTTTCCTGCAGTTCCCATATGCTTTTGCAAAGAGAAACAAAAACATTTTGTTAGTTGCGAGCGATTGATCGCCGCATGTTTTGCAGAAGTCAAATAGAAAAACAACAACAAAAACGCAGTCAGCTGCTTCCCCCCTCCCTTTCCTCTCTGTTTCATGGAGGGAACTGTGAAGAGCAGGAAAAATTCAGCCCACAGCAAAACACACAGCTCATTTTTTTTTTTTTTGCATTGCAAGATATTCTAGGAATTACAGGAGGAATCTTCATTAAAAACAAGCTATCAAAGATCTGGCAGCCGGTGGCATTCCAGACAGTAATTCAGTGTTGGGTGTTTGTCTGCTAGCTTGGGTCCTTGTGGAGGAAGCCCAGCACATTAGTTAACAGCCCACAGGAATCCAGGCTCCTGGAGCAGCACGTTAACCCAGCCTGGGGTACGTTGCCATAAGGAGGTTACAGCCTTTCTCATCCTAATTTGATGCCAAATCTATTGCTGAGCACCCCCCTGCCATGTGTTCCCGTGCTGCCAATGTAAATCCCAAGGCAGCGAGCGGGCAGGCGGCCGGGTTCAGCCCAGAGCAGGCATGTGGGTGTACAAGTATGTGTATGTCAGGGCTGGAGCGTGTGGGAACCAGGCCCCTCTGCTTAGATTCATTAGGGAACGCAGCAGACCCGGGGCCAACGTTCAAAGACTGCAACATTTCTCTGGAGAAAGATTAGTGCATGTTCTTCTTTACACAAATAAAATTAAAGGGAGAATCGTAATACGGACAAATCAATTAACTTCTGAAACGCCAAGGGCACCAAATGTAATAGCAGAGAAAGATGGGAAGAGCTTCATTACAGGGACAGTGGAACACTGCACAGACTTTCTTCCTTGGTAAAGAAATTCAGTTGTTGCTGCATGAAGTTCTGTTTTTAGTTTTCCTCCGTAACTACCTGAACATCACTGCTTCCTTACCCAAATGGTTATATAACTACATATTGATACAACCCCAGGCAAGGAGAGAAGAGCTTGGGAACATCTCTGAAGACTGTGAAGATATCTGAGGGCAGATGCCCAAGGACTACTGCAGCACTTGACTCTGCAGCATGAGCCTCCTATGGGGTGGAGTACGAGGCTGACCTTTTTCACATGACACAATTCTACAAGCATGAAGGCATTCAGTGATGCAGTCTGATGCTCTCCATCACTCGAGAAGATTTAACCAGAAACGTTCTTTCCAAAGTTAGGGTTTCCTACAGTGATCTAATGTCTAACAAAGTCTAATGAGAGGCTGGATGCAATAGGACAAGAGCCCAATTTTCCACTGGAACAAAGCTGAAAAAAACAGTCAAGAGAAGAGAAATCAATCTCTTCAATAGGGTACATGGTAAAAATAAAAAGAAACAACACAATTTGTCGGAGACAGCCTGCTTGGTAAGATGCATTTTATGATACATTTTTGTTCTGAGAGGACTTGTGAGCACCTGAACATCTGACTTCGAAATTCACAAATATATTGATGCTGTTCCTTAAGCTTTCGGTAGAGAGCAAACCTAATACCACCTCATTTAGTCAACAGTCTACAAGGGTGGGCTTCTCCATGGGTTTCATATTTACAGCAAGACATTGGGACAGTCTATTAAGCTTAGACGGGAAAGCTGCCGCAGAGAGAGTGAGAATAGCAGAAGTGCTGCCATTAATCTTCAATAACCCAGCAACTGGGAAGACCAGGCCTTGAACCAAATTCTGTTCTCTTGCTATTAATCTCCTGTCCTCTGCTTATTAATCCTTTGTCTGTCTTCTTCCTTCAACATTTATTAATGCCCCCAACTGTTCACAGTAAACAGGATGCTGAGATCTCATCTCTAGCTGGCTATAATTTATAAGAGAGGGAAAAAAAAGTAACAAGGAAAAAAAACAAAAAAGCAAGAAGAGGGTGAAAAGAAGGAAGGAAGGATGCGGACTGCCTTATTGAAAGGGCAGAATGAAAGGGCACTACCATTTAATGACACAGCAGGAAAAACAAGCAGCACCCCCGCTCTCACCTAAAGGTTCACTCTCACTGTGATTTAATCATCACATCACAGGTCCAGACCTGGACCTAGAAATAGCACAACCACCTCAAGTCTCTTGGCTTCTATCACCACAGGCTCTGGAGAATTGCCTGTCATTTGCCGAATGACCAGATTATACCTGGCAAATGCAGTGCCAGGGTCTTCACGCTCTGCCCAAACTCAGTTGCTTGCAAAGGCCCCAAGATGTGACCCACTCCTCACCTGGAAGCACAGCAGTCCCGTCAGACACTGAGACAGACGTACAGACAGCTTCTTCTAAGGGACCTCTGCAGATGGAAACAGAAAGGTCAGAATGAACCTTTTTGCTCATAGTAAAAGCAGAGAGCAGATCGAGCTGGCAGTGACCCCTCACAAAGAAAACAGCCCCAGAAGGGCCTGTGAGCCTGCCACCCTCCCTAGCAGAGTGGATCACAACTGTTTTTCCTCTGATATAACTCCATGTCAGCCTGTCCCTGCTTTGATCCATATAAGGGCTTTTCACGCATTGGCAAGACAGATCAAATCTGAGCAAGCAACAGAGTAACTGAGGTTCATTTGAAAGAGAAGCTACTTGTTTTAAATCAAGGTAGAGCTGGTGAAAGGCATTGACGTAAGGGCTCCAGGTAACACCATCTTTTTCAAAGCCTGGCCAGACATGCCTCTTCCTGCTATGGTCAATGTGACTCACCCACGGTGCTGCCTGTGCCGTGTGGGCACCAAGAAGAGCTAAAGGGGAGGTGGGATGCACTAAACACACATCAGTTGCAGTAAAAACAAATGATAGGGTGGGACAGCCCAAATCCTGCCTCTGCCTGCTTCCCTGGTTTCCTTTAGGTGCCTCCAATGCAAAAGGGAAAACTGCTTGCTGTGCTTAACCAGCAGCCTTTCATACTTCCAGCATTTTGACAGCTGAGCCTACTCTTGCATTTGCCATTTCCTTTCATCTCCATCCCAGATGGAAATACTGGCAACAGTCAGCAATGGCTCAGTGCAGCTCTGCCCCTCTCCCCATTGCCGTGGGGGACCAGAGCAGCTCCTGCCTGCCCCATGCTCCCAAACCCAAAGCCCTGTCCTTGCTGCAGAGCCAGGTCTGCCTGGAAGTAGTTTCACCCTCCTGGGCAGCTGGAGGAAGGGGAGCGAGGGATGGAGAACAGCAGCGGTTGCTTCAGATGTTCCCAAAGCACATGGAAATCCACTGAGGACCTGCTTCCTCTGACACTGCCTATTCCTTTCATATTTGCCATGACAAATAATTCATGTTAACATTTTTTCAAGCGCTGTAACCCCATATCAAGTAACAGCAAAAAGACAGACAGGTGTCCTGACCACAGAGGCAGCATATGTGAACAGTTTGGAATTTACTATTATTATTTCATAAAGAGGGAAACAAATCCCACAGACTTCTCTGTGCATGATACATTTTCTGCTCCCTGTTTGATGTTGCTTTCAGGCTGAAAACTTCAAATAGCTAACCCTAACCTACGCCTCAAGCCTGCTTTAAACTAATGCCCCTTATGTGACCAGAAATGAATGCATGGTGAATCGTGAACCCCACACAGAGTGAGCTGATGAACGGTGGCCCATGCCTCCCATACGCTGCACGGCCATGAACACATTGAGATAATTCAGCCTGGTAATTCAGCATGACCAGTTCTGTGTTTCCGGAGCTCGAAAGCACAAGCTCCAAGCCAACTGCCCAGCCACGCAAATTCAGAGAGGAGGAAAACGTAACTACTGGGATTTTCTGCAAAGCAAACACATAGAACCTGCACTTCCACCTTCTGCCTACCTTTGGGAGATGCTTAACTAGTCCAATCAAGGGAATCTCAACTTGGCAGCAAGGGAAAGGGCTAACCCAAAGTTACAGATGTGGGTATACTCAGGGCCCAGCTGTTTGCTTCTTTGCTGACATTCTGGCTTTTAGAAATTAAATCAAAACCCCACTTAACTTCAGAGAGATTGCAACTTGCATTTGCAGTGCTGCTGAAACCTCAGCTGAGAGAACTCCACTGAAATCGATGGAGTCATTCAGATTTTCTTTGGTTACAGACCTACAGGCCAATAAACATTAGCGTTCATCCAACCTCCAACTAAATATTGTCTAATAGAAGACCATTATCTTTGTCAGATTGATTTGGATAACTTATTTAAAGCATGCTTGAAGACTCATTAGCATCTTTGGGTTTAGTGGTTGTATTCCAAGCATTAAGGCCCAGCAGCTATTAAACACTTGAAAAAAGCATGCCAACAGTTTACAAACAAAGCTGGAGTGAAGATATAAGTTTGTTTTCTGTTTTTCATTGGGAAACTGGTAAAATGAAGAAAGAAAATATAGAGAGAAAATGATAATGAGCTGTGCGAACCCACTGAAAAAATCATTCAAGTTATTTGATAGATACTAAGTTAAAAAGAAATACCGGGATGGGAAGAGGAAAATCATAGCAGGGAAACCCAACCCTCTACTCTTTTTGAGCCTTACCATGTTATGTCACACCTGGTGCACCACAGGAAAGGGCAGTTTCACGGGCAGCAGCAGCTGGGCTTAAGTTGGGCTCCACTCCTTTAAGCCTTCCTGAACAGTACAGCTTCCCAGCAATGGACTCAAGCTGAGCACACTTCTATCAGCAGATGGGTGCTGCCAGCATGTCTTACAGCTCTGTTCAAGGGTGGGTGCTACTGACCATCACTACATCCGAACCTTAGGCACGAGATCTTTTTGTTCTACAATTCTAAGAGTCTTACCCAACAATCTGATGAAAAACTGTTGGGTTAAACAACAACTATGGGAAGGACAAAATATATACAGTTGTAGTGATACTTTATTAAAATCAAACAAACCAGCAAATCAAAGACAGAGCAATGGATATGGAGAAGTGATCTTGGTCTCTGCTACTGCTTCAGTGGCACAGAGCAGCTCCCAGCCACAACCAAGGCTCAGGTGCTATAAGCAAACCAGATAAGTCTACCAACACTATACACAGTCAACAACACAGTTCTTCTGTACTGTTGGCTCCTGAACACTTAGAGCAACCAATGCAGCACAGCACACAGGGAGAGGGTACCCAGCAGAGCTGCTCCCACAGCAGCAGTGGGCACATCCTTCCCTGTCTGATGAGGACCCATCGCAGCAGCTCCCTGTTTAACAAGGCATTATTTCCAACTCTCCCCACTGCTACGCAGCAGCTTCTCAGACAGACCAAAGAGAAAGTCAGGCACTGCTCAAGTAAGCACCTGGATCTACAAATAACAGATTAAATTCTCAAGCTACAAAACTATGTTTTAGCAAAAGTGCAATTGGACTCCGTGTACTTGTTACATTTCTAAATATACTCCGGTTGTCAAGACAACAAAGAGACTGATGGATCTCTAAAGCGTACTGTATCTATTTAATTGTCAGCATTTCAAACCGACTCGAGGAGGGGGAAAAAATGCTGCGTGATAAGTCTAATTGTCATGGTTACCACTGGCTAACCCCATAATAAAAATATATGTATTCTAGCTGAATGTGCCAAGCCATGTGAGGAGCAGATGGGAGACATTCTCATTACTGCGACAGCCTCCACTGGAAAACTAAACTTGAGGAAGGATGCGAGAGACTTTACAGAGCTCTCAGACACAACAGATGCCGTGGGCTGCAGCTTCCCACCCTCCTGGCAGCAGCCGCTTGGGCTTTTCCTAAGCCCATGGGCTGAGCCCACAGGGCTGGGGCTCCCTAACTCACCAGCATCCCTCTTTGGGGAGTCCCGTCCCTCCCAGTAAGATGCTTTAGATGTCAGAACATTGCTTCTTAAAAGCTGCTAACAAAATGTAACACGCAACTGCCTTGGATTCGCACTCCCACCCTCACCAGCTTGCTTTGCTCCCTTCAGGCAGCTTGCAAGCACTGCTCTAACTGTTAACAAGCATAAGGATAGCTATGGCCAGCCTCAGAGAAGAGGACCAAGCAGGAAGCAGCAGCCAGAGCTCAGGCTGGTTGCTGTGACACAGCCCCACAGGCTCTGTGCCCCATTGGACAAGCAGAATCCAGCACCACTACTCCTGCGTGGTCCCTCCTGAAAGAGATGCCTTATGAAAAACCCTCAGGTGTTGTTTTTTAACATGGAAGACTTCCACAACAATGTCTAAGGTATCTACCTAGGTGTAAAATTCTTGTACAATCCAAACTTTCCTTGCCTGATCAAACTCATCCAACTACACATCTCTCCATTTCCTTTCTTCAAACTCAAGTCCGTCTCGCAAGGGAAAGGCACAAGTTTCAAGGTCAGGCTGGATGGGGCTCCAACCACCTGTAGTAGCTGTTGAATTATCCTAAAAATGTGGTCCATAATGCTTAGTTCCCTAGAATCTCTTTATCTCCACTGACAGCTTCATGGAAACTAGACGGCATTGCCTAAGTCCCATCCCTAGGAGTGAGCCACAACATCAAACATGATCTGATTTGAAAATACTACTTAACAAAAACACCATTTTCCAAGCCTCTCAAGCAACGGGTCTGAGTTGTGATACTGTCCTCGGAGCCTGCCCATGCTCACTATTAAGATGAACAATTTCTGAATTCCAAATATGAGCATCTCGGTGACAGATACCGAGCTTTCGTGCCTACCAATACCGTCACCATGCGGTTCACCATCACGTCCTGCTCCACAGAGCCAGAGATGGGCAGTGAAAATCAAAACAAAAGTAGCACAGAAGTGTTATTTCCGGGGTTTGTGCAAGAATTATTTCAAATACTACTGAAGTTAAGAGCAAAAAAGGACTCTTACACGCAAAGAATATTCACATCCAAAGGACTCGGAGGCAGCTGATTATTACAAGGGCTTGGGTACACCTAAAGGGATGCAGCATCAGTATTTTTTGTCCCTTGGTGCTTAAATACTTTTGAAAGTAAGCACTTCCCATAAGGAACCCCAGAGAAATAACAGCCCTTCTGAAAGCTGTATCCAGAGCTTAACTGAGCCGAAATCCCAAGCAACCAAGAGCTTAAAATCATGCTCCAAATTGCATATCTCAACATTATACAGGTGTAGGAAGCTAGCTTTGGTTTTTCTGTTACTGAAAGTGCTCGCCTATGGCATCAGGCTCCTATAGTTATGGCTCTGGGACAACTATTACATTCTGTTCTAATAAAGTACATGCTCTCAGGAGCAAACTCCCCAGGATGACTCCTTTGCTTTGGCACAAATGGACTCATTTGGTTGAGATAAAAGGATGTTCCCTTGCATCATTTTCATTTGATTTTTATTTTTTTTTATTTTATTTTAAGATAGGGAAACAGTTAATTTTGCTAAATGAGTGCTCTGTTGCCATGACTTCACTGCAGACAAACACAAAGCCATCAAGCTCCTTTTTTCTGGGTGTAGCTTTTTAAACAAGTATTTGATCGTCTTCGTTTTCTTTCTTCTTTGCCCAGCACCCCCCAGTCAGGCAGATACAAAGAGGTTACAGCTACTCCCTAAGTCAGAGAGACACTACTGTGCCTCTTTATACCCTCACACTGCACCTCTGCCAGATGTGCCACCGTGCCTCCCGTCAGCCTGCAGGACAGTGCTGCCCACAGCAGCAGGCAGCAAATCTCTCCAAAGGAAAGCCAAAGTGTATGGGATTGGTCCCTGAAGGGCAGAATTCCCACTCTCCCACCAAGGACTGAAGGCTCCATCCTGCTCACTGGCAAGCCAGACTTGCAGCCTCAATTAAAGGTCCTTCCTGCTGCCTCAGTTTCCCAGACAGATGAAGCAGGCTGGACATACATATTGTCTGCCTATGTGGGGTGTTGCGACATGCACTGAGTTAATATTCATGAAGTACGCTGGGGATTAAGAGTATTATAGACTTCACAGAGATGAAGGTTTTTCTTTTTTTTTTTTAATGTTTGCATTGAATAGACAGACTAAGTAGAAACAGCATTTGTAGCCTGCAGCCATTATCCTAGTAAATGGCTTATTACAGCACGCAGCCTACCAGCTCACCTCCATCCTGTCTTACTGAAACACATGTAGGTGGAAGCTGCTCACTGCACTGAATTTTCCTTTTTACTGTCTCTGTCTGATGGAGACTCTTGATAGCTGGGCTCACAAGACAGGGATTAGGATATAAATACTTCAATACAAGCTTGTTCTTTGGTACCTATTTATGACGATCACAGAACAATTAATTACTTCCCATCTAAGACTAATTCTCGTCTCTTCCAAAAAGGCTGGGGGGGGGGGGGGGACAGGCTGGCTCAATGTTTTCCATTTCCTGATGAGTCACAGTAGATCCACTACAATAAACTCAATACTTCAATCAGACTGTTTCTTATCAAGGTGTATTCAATACGTTACTAAGATGTGGAGCGTGCTATTTTAAGGGCTAATTTCAGGCATGGTATGCATAATGCATTATCCGAACAGACCGATCCCCCCTGCACCACCACCCCTTCCCACACACCCCAAATCATACAGACAAACACTGCAGGAGACAGAAAGTGAAGAGCCACACATTTGGTGCGCTGACTTTCACAACACACAGCACTTCAATACGCAGCCCTCTCTCCCACCTCATTAGTTCATTCCCTTCCCCTTGGCAATGAAATTACTTATGTGACAGCAGCATCTGACAAGAAGAAAACATTCGCAGACTGCACGGGTTGCAACAAGTCCACAGCGTCTTGCTTTCTTCGTTCTAGGGCCAAGAACCATACCTTTATTTTTCTGCCCCAGGGAGCAACTCTGCATCCCTGTAACAAACACTAAATTGTCCCCAGTTCCCACGCCACCCACTCACAAGCTCCCAGGCTCCATAGAGCAGGCGAGATCCACGTTCCTCAGCCTCTGAGCAGCCCCATGGCTTTTGGGGATGGCAGCAGGTGCCCTCTAGTCCTCATTAATTCCTCTACTTAAGAAACGGTTAGATGTAATTTATTGTGTTGATTGGGCAATTGATCCCAGTCAGGTCATTTCAGTCTACAACAGGTTGTGTTCTGCACCAGCCTGATTGCAGTGGGAACTCCCCCATCCAAGCAGAGGAGACTGTTAAGAGCAGAACAACAGCCACATCTCCCAGGATTATGCACTGATTTTAATTTTCACAAGCAACACAGCTAAAAACTCCAAAACACCAAGAGCTGCCTGAAAAAAGTAAGGCTATGATAAGCCAAGTGTGGCGGTTGTGTGAGATGATCTTAGAGGTCTTTTCCACCCTTAATGATTCTATGCTAAGTGTGTTAAAGACCGTAACATTCAAGTGAACAGGACTAGGTACAGCAGACAGACAGCTGTGCTCTTGCTTGTAGAGGCAATGGTGTGCCATCATGGGCATCAGCTGCTGTGAGCTCAGTCACTGCACAGACACCACCTCAAGTCGATGCAGGAACTACATATTGCCATTAGTTTTCCCCATGGCACATCAGGGCTGTGCATACAGTTTCTATGCAAACAGTTGCTCTGCCAGTTTCTGCCAAGCCCATGCTAATTGCAAGTGATTCCAGTTCAAACGCTCTTAAGTCAGAAAGCATTTAGGTGACATGTAAGCAAGGCCTCACATCTGTTACCAGCTCTCCAGCAGTGAACAAACCTGCAGTCAGCTATGAGGACCTGTCAATAGGTTTTTGGTCTTCCTCCTTGGAAGTGCATTTAAATTGCAATTTTCCACCATCACAAAACGCATAACATTTTTGATCCTTGCAATGTCTACATCCTGTTAGTGCAACCAAAGTGCCAAATCAACACAAAGGATATGGCCACGGATGTTCCATTAAAGTCCATTGACTCTCCAAGATTTAGCAGCTCATCAGGTGTCACTTTTAAAAGCATCATTGTCTCTTCTTGCACCGTATTTACTAAAAATCCTCAAGGCACCTTAAAAATATTCAATCAGTTTCACACAGACTCTGTGAATGGAAACAGTAAGTGGGAAGGGATCATTCCACATGGCCAGATCTGTAGGTGTAAACCACAGCAAATCTCTTGGGTAGGCTCCACTGGTTAAGGTCATCTTAACCAAAGGGAGAATATTCACCCTGATTTAATAGGTTTCCATGCAGTAGACTATCAGCTCAGTTTGGATGCTCGCAGGCCAAGCTGTAGGCTCCACGAGATCTGCATTGCCATTCACTTCAAGCTGCAGGTGACAAAGCAACACAGGTCTGTATGCACAAACCCACAGCTGGAATTCTAGCACCTGCTCACCCTACTTTAGAGTACCTGTCATTAAGTTCCCCAGCAAGTTGGAATTGTATTAGCCAGCATTCATTTCTAACGAGATGAGAAATGTGTGCAAGACTGTGCAGCTCTCCTGGTGGCAACCAGCTCCTTGGAGGAACACTTGAAGCAGCAGTGGGGATCATGAGCTGATGCCACAGAAAATACCACAAGACACAGCACGAGCAACTTACAAACCAACATCATGAACAAAGACAGAATACAGGACCACATTAACAAATAAGACCAAAAAAACCCACCAAGTTCAAAGGAAACGTTAAATTCCCCCTTTTTTTTTGGACAATACTGCTGGTAGCATATGACTGTTTAAACAGACACCATCAGATTTGGGCTTATCTTGTTTTCTTAAAACATACAAGACCAGGATTCTTCCATGCCAGGCAATTAAGTTCCCGTGCTTTCCCAAAAAAACACTTGGAAAGTTTCTAAATGCAGCGGGAGAAAAATAATTCTGTTCAGACCACGCCTGTGTCTCCCTCTCCTCCCATTAGCACATGGGGAAAAGGTTGGCTTAGAGCAATACAGCACTTCAATTTGAATATGAATCACTGTTCTGGTGAGAAAACAAAACAGAAGCCGACTTCACACGACCCTTATCTGAAGATATAATGAAAACTGACGCGTCTACCAGGAGCAACAGAAGTAAAACATGGTGAAAATCCTGGCTCAGACAAACAGCCAACGATACGTCCTGTCCCAGAGGATGCCAAAGTGGTTTGCAAGCTGAGAAGCAGGAACCATTCCAGCTGTAATTGAAACATCATCACCTCTGGATGGGTAGTTGGGGCAGCACCACTTGTGGTTTGTGAAGGAGGGAAGAACATCATCGAGCTGGGAGTTCAGGAAGGCAGGATCCTCCTAAGGGAACAGGACTTTGCTCCTGGAAAGTAGAAGTTGGTTTGGTCTTGATTCATATGATTCAACATGGCATTACGTGGGCTGAGTACCTGAAAACCAGGCACACGCGATGCTGGATTTGGCAGTGTGTGGCCACAAAAAGAATGGAAAGACAGTGTGTGTGTTCTGATGTTCTCCAGCTTCTCAACCAGAGAACTGAGGGATCAGAGCTCTCCATGGAGCTTAGGGTGAATCACTTCTCCCCAGCTCAGCCTCCCCCTGTCCTGGATGCACAGCAATATCCCTCCTCAACTAGAAGCAGTCTGGGGGAAGGCAACATATAGCTATTACTGCTTAACACTGCTACCTTCAGAATGCTGGCGCTGGCTATCACCAGCTCTGCTGAAATCCTGATCAAAGCACTGCTTTCACCCTCTCTCCTTTGCCCCTTCACCCTTCCCAGCACAGCTCCTGCTGTCACTTCACTGCAGATAGAGGAGGCCTTTTGCTACAGCACTCTTTAACAGAGACTCAGCCCAAACTGATGCCTTTGGCATGAAATGTCCACAAACAAGAAGTTCAGAAATCCTTCAGAAAATGGGCCCTGAACAAGCAGTCTGCACATTTCCAGCATCAAACATTTGTTTCTCCTCCTGGCAGCATCTGGAGGTTTGCAGAGTGTTTACTTGCATCTTGGCAACATCCATTTAAGCCTACAAGCTCATCAACAATTCACCTTGACTCAAAAGCAGTGGCTGCTCTGAGTGCTGAGGAAACAATGAACAAAATCATCATCTTTTTCTTTTTCTCTCTTTTTATTTTTTTGGCAAGTGTCTGATAAAGCTTTGTCTGAAAGGAACTTAACTTGATCTTTTCCCACACTGTGTTCTATATTCAGTTGCCATTCTAGAAACAAAACAAAACAAAAAAACCTCTGCGCACAAATGCAAACAAATCAGAGCAGGGCTTGGTCTGATCTGCCTATAAAACAAATGTCTACCTCCTCTTCTACTGGCTCAGCAACAGAGACCCAAAGCCAACGCGTTCTTTGCATTTCTGACAGGCTGACGTTTGGATGGGTTTGTGCAAGTTTGTCTTTAGTGCCTTGGGACTGCACGACAGTTGGAGGGAAAATTCCCTTAAAAGGAACAGACACGGTAAAGCATCGATCTGGACAAGTACAGCCGAGTTGCTGCCCTGTACAAGTGACCTCTCTCCAACCACGCAGTCATGTTCTTGCAAGTCGGAGACTCGCCCTCATCTTGGTTTCAATAGAACAAATTCATTTCTTTTTATTGAGGAGGGAAAAGAAAAATAAAAAAATCAATAAGCAAGCAAGGAAAGTTACAATGAGACGAACATGATTTACAGGTAAAGTGAATTGCCAGGGGATCCAGGCAAAGATTCATCGCTGATTCATCAAACAAGTCATTGAGATGTCTAAAGAACGAGCTATTGAGAGAAGTCCCTCATCCTCTCCACCTCTTATTATTAGTTACTGTTGGAAGTGACCTTTTCTGCAAGTCTCTAGACCATTCTGAAGTGCTGAAGACTTCAGGAAGTGAAAATTAGTTCTTAAAGGAACTAAAGTGCTTCAAAAACATTTTATTAAAGGTTGCATCTTGCTTCTCTCACCCTTTTCCTTGGGTGCTTAGGATGAGCTGTGCATTACAAAAGCAGGCACTGTGCAGTTCTAGCCAAGAATCCAAAGCTACCTTCACAAACATGCAGCATCACAGACCACTGATAGAGATGCTCAGGGAACAGCACAAACCAAGGGAGAAGGGGCCTGCCTGGTGCCACCAGAGCACAAAGCTCCAAGGAGAGCCCTTGAGCTCCATCCCTCTGGCAGCTCACACTGAGATCTCACCCAGCTCCGCAGCAAAGAGCTGGAAGTGCTGGCAGAGAGAGCAGCAAAGCTGGTAGGGGTCACAAATGAAACAGTGCTGTGAAACACGGAGGTGAACACAGCCCAACGCTCAACTTCACAGCTCCCCCCCAGACATGCACACCTCGCCAGACTAAGATCTCTGAACCTCAGCCAGCCCTCGCTGGGCTGATCCAGGAACCTCATTCCTATGCATGTTTGTTCTTACACATAAACACGACAAGTTTTTAAAATCAAATGCATTTCGCACAAGTCTGCAGGCCCACATTTACATTATACATGGAAAACCTGGTCTTAAATGGAACTGTAAAACCAAAGGAAAGACCTTACAAAGACCACGAAGAACCATGGATCTGGTTTGGAAGGGAGAGCCTTCCATTTGGGATGCAAGGGAGCTTTGGGGATGCCCAACACAGAGGCTCCCCAAAGTGCTCAGTTTTCAGAGGATGGTTTCCTTAAAATAAGATATAAAGACTGCACCAGCTGAGTATCCAAAACTGATTAGTCACTGTAAAACATGGACTAAACTACATTCATTTAATATCACTCCGGAGTGGAAAGTTCTCACCAAAGCTCTAATATATTCCATTCCAGAGGAACAATTTAGGTGGCATTAAGCCGCCAGTCGTAACTCTCCGCACTAAATGGACTCGCTATTTGTCAGCGTGTGCTGCGCCTTTAAAAGTTTCCAAAAATGACAGTCTTTTTTTGTGCATGCTGGAATATTCAAGAGCATTTCATATCTATTCTCATATCAAGAAAAGAGCAATTAGATCAATAATGAAACAGGAGTGCTCCCTTTTACTTTCTGCGGTTTGCAAAGAGGTTCGTGTTTCTATGCGAGCACAGCTCTTGTTTTAGTGATGTGAAAGTGTGTGGTTTGTGCGATACCCAGTTTCTTCTAATATCTGAGTTTCTGTTGTTATCTACCTACAATTTACAGTAAAGCATCTTTTGTTCTCACGCCCCTCAATCTCCAAATTAGCCCAATTTTCCCAACAACAAGATTTTATCACCCTGTGCAGACCTTTTACGAATACTGGAAAGCTTGCCAACAACGCTCTCCTTGGTAATGCAGCACGAATTCACAGAAGAAGGCATCACCAAGTCTATCCGTGCATGCTTCTGTGTACACAGACTCATTAAGAAGCTTTTCTTTGGAGAAAAGGACTGATTTTGTGTTTGAAAAAGCAACTAGAATTGGGCTGCAATCTATGAAGGGGGTCCCACGACACTACATGCAGCGGGTAAAATCACTGAGCAACATTTGAACCTCTGTTTACACATCAATATTGTGCTATTTGCTATGATTAGATTATTATTATTTTCAAAAGTAATCAAAATATTTAGAACGAGGTTGTTGTTGGGGTTTTTTTCTGGGTCCCTGCTGCAGAGCATGAATGCAATTCTTCTAATCTAAGCAAAAATTTCTTAAGAACCCTTCTCAACTGGAAGGACGCTGCCAGTAGTGCAGATGGGTAATCGGCTGGCTCCCGCGTCAGACTGAATCGTGCCATTTATAGCAGTTTGACCCTCTATACAACAGATGAGAGCACTGATATTTTAGCCAGAGAAGTTCATTTTCCAGACTGCTGTTTACAGCCACGTGCTCCACTCTAGGATCCTTGACTGCGCTGCTTCTGACTCTCAGAGAAGTGCATCTTTGTCAACCACACTGAAGGTCCCGGAGAGGGACTTCACCTTCTGTTACAACGTGAACATCAATCCAACAATAAAAATAGCAAAACAACCAGAAAATTAAGTATTTCTGATGAGGAAGAGAGAATTGCCCACGGCAAACATGTCAGTCCTATGACAAATCATCTGATCAGCTCTGGAGTCCAAGCCTGACACAGGGACTCTCCATGTCTCAGTTCTGCACCTCTCTGGAGCTGCCTTGCACTCTGCACACAAATATTCTTAATGGTCATAACACTGTCGTGTTCTTTCTGGCATCGATTGAGCACTGGTGGAATAACAGTGCGTTATCCAGTCCTCCAGTTGCTTCAACTCAGATTAGCTGAGGCAAGCCAGGACACAATCATTTGAACGCCTTGATGCATCTTGCACCCACCCGGAGGACCTGGCTTTCAGCCTGCCTGCATAAACCCTGGGATTAGCCACTGCTGGAGAGGCTCCTTTACGGGATAAGTAAGAGGTCAAGCACTGCGATCTAAAAAAGGCTGTGACGGGTGTACATAATCCCCCACAAGTTGCATTCCTCCACCCCTCCTTGCCAGTAACAGAGAAGCCTAAGAGCACACAGCAAAAGCCATTACGACCACAGCCACGGGAATCAAAGTGGCAACTGTGACACTTGTACCATGAAGTGACTTTACCTGATGTTGTTGCCAAACATGCCAAAAAGGATGTGTTTGAAAGAGAAGTACAGAGAGGAACTGTATAAATATGGCTTATTTGGTTCCAAGCTGGAGCAGGACTGCTGAAACCTTCCGGTACTCCTTATGAATAGCCCCAGTACTTGGGAAATGGCAGCAGGTAAATCTGGATTAACACAAGGGAATTCAAAACATGCTTTTCAATTATTTGATCGAATGTTTAAATTGAGGGTAGGCACTCAACCCAAAGCATTCTTATAAATCATAATAGATCAGAATGACTGTGGAGCTCCAGCATTCTTAGTGTCAAGCACACTCAGTTTCCCCACTGCTTTCTCCATGCAAGAGTCTCTCCAGACCCAGGGATCTCTCCCAGTTTGATGACATTGAATGCATTCCAAAGAAGCCCCCCACAAAGACAGAATCTATGTGGCAAAAAGACCAGAGAAACAGATTTATTTATTCTAATGTGACCTCTCCCCTGCACCAGCACCTTCGCAGAGCCATCAGCTGGCCTGTCCCTCCCCAAAGCACTGGCATGGAGCTCACACACGCTGGTGCTGCAGCTTAACCCAGTGCCAGGAATGGCTCCAAACATCTCTATGGAAACTAATGTGATAATAAAACTTCTGCTGAAGTCACGCTGCTCTCACACAGCTCTCAGGAAGCAGGACCTAACTCCAACCGATCACAGCCTCCTTAAGCAAAAGAGATTTTCACCTGCAACACAACACCAGCTCTGACAGCCAGCCATTAGAGATGCCAGGAAAACCTATTCTGACTCCTTCTTCCCTCAGGAAAATTCACTGCCCAGCACTGCTGGATGCAAATACCTTCCCTCTCCAATAACCTGAGCAGGATTTGGAGCACTGCAGGTGGGGTGAAGGTTCACTTCACATCCTGCAGCACCCCCAGAGATGCCCAAACTTCCCCAGCCATCCCAGCACTAACGGTGCCTGGCATCAGCTCAGTGTGTGCGCAGTGGTTCTGGCCTCTCTGGGCAAGAATCTGGAAGAGCAGCTTTTATTGACAGATATGTCTGAAGTGACCCCGTTAGTGTGGGATCTTTAGAGATCAGCTCCAAAAGCCGAGGTGCCAAATCCAGCAGCATGTTCCTTTAGCAGGGGTCCTGCAGAGGTGACCCAGCTCTTCCGTAGCCAAGAGCAAGGAACAGGGCAAAAGGGAGCACAGATTCTAGCAGTGCAGCCCTCAGAGAGGCTGCAGAGCTCCTTCCTCCAGGCACTGCCTCAAGGTAAGGGCCGCAACTACTGCCTGCAGTACTATAGAATAAAAAATTAAATATATACATAGAATAAAATATGAGTGTACTGTAGCCTGAAAGCAGTCTGCTTCCTTTGATAGCTCTTCCACAAGAAAACATTTTTGCTGCAAGGTTCTACCATTTTGTACAGCATGTAGTAAGTGGATGCCTCTATTTTATGCTTGGCAGCCGAGTTCAATACAAGGAGAGCATCCTCATGCACAGGCACAACAACGTTAAAGAAATACAATGTCCTGTGAGACAAAATATAGCAGGGCAGTCATCTCCAGAACATCACAACATCCAAAAGAGAGAAGGAATTGTTCTACCTTGGATCAAAATGGTCAACTAAAATCTATATCCTAATATATTACTTTCTTCTTTTTCTTCTTATTTCTGTTTCCTTTTAATTCACTGGCATTTAGCTGGCAGAATAGCTCTTAACAAAGGTCTGAGAGGTGAAACACCATTTTCTATATAAAGAAAAATGCTTTGGAGGGAACTGCAATTTGACAGAAAAACACATTGAGCAAAACACATTTTAAAAAGCAGCAAGTATGTTTGTTTGTCTTTTAGGGCAGCAAGAGATCCACCACGGCTCTTCAGAAGGATCCTCAGTCCTAGGAAGGAAGAGATAGCATCTTTTTGAACACAAATCCAAGAACATAAGAAGGAAGAGATCATCCAGAAGCACCATGGGAAGGGACCCCGTTCTAGTCCCATGCTCAGGGATGGATGAGCAGAACCCCTTCCCCTCCCCTGCTTCACACTCAGCACTGCAGAAGGATATGAAGCACCACAGCATCTCTGCCATTTACAGATTGCAGCTGTTCCAGCAGCCCAGGGTTTGCTCTTCCCACACCACTGGTGGCAGATGGCGCGTGCTGTTATTACATCCGTACTTCAGCTCTTAACAGGAATTGCTATGAAAACTTCTGCTCTTGGATAACAAATCACTATCTTTATTTGGGAGGGGAAAAAACAACAACAACAGAAGTCATCTTGTAGTTACATAACTTTACTGTTCTAACAAAAAAGTTTGTCTATCCTAATTCTTCTGACTGGGAACACCCAGAAAATAGGATATGGACATATTAGGTAAAGGTCAATGCACTTTTACCCAACTCTTTGGAAACTGACAATGTTCTCGTGACAGCCATAACGCTGCCTTGAATTTTAGTTCCCTAGAAAGTAAATATAAGGAATCCCAAAGCTGTAACCACATTTGCCACAATTCTTAACATTGATGTCACATCCAGCTTAATACGTACTGCAGCAGCCTGCATGGTAAAGCTTCAAAATCACCTCCTCTGCGGTCTATAGGAAGAAAACAGCAATTATCCTTCATCTGAGAGCTCCCAGGCATGAACAACAGTGCCTTCCTTTGGTGCAGTGTTAGCACGTGTTTCATTCCCCAGCACCTGGGATGGGGCACGGTGGGTTTGATGGGACTATTTACTGGATCTCTTACAGCCAAATGTCTCACGCTACCGTCTGTTTTATTTCCTTTCATCGCTGTTCCTTCCCATTCCAACTAGAAAATTTCATTTTCTTTTGGAACCAGCTGACTTTCATTTGTGCCTATTTGTTTTTCTATCAATTAGCCAGGGCAAAGGGGTTGCCTTTCAGAGCCCTTTCTGGTACACTAGACATAAGGGGACACTATAATTAATAGATGTCAGGCACGGTCCCTCCCGACGCATTGATTCTTTACTACTTAAGAAACACTTGGGGAGAGCACAATCAGCCCTGACAGCCAGGGGTCCTCATAAAATCCATACGCCTGGATTTACAGAAACTGCTAATCACTTTGGATGCTGATGGGGGGGGAAGAAGAAATCTGATTTTGTGAAGCAAAGGAAGCCCCTAATTAACCAACACCTTCACATGCTTCAAAGGGAGAACCACCCAGAATACTTCCAGAGTAGTAGACCAGTAGAAGAAACCTTTCTGGTCCCCAGTCCAGACCTGCAGTAGGGGGGATACGAACATCGACCCCAACCCCAGGGCATCCCATCCCAATGGCACTCAGACACAGCCACGAGGACCACCACACCACTGGCTGCATGCTTCCTACTGCCATGACAACACTGCTGAAAACTGTGCTTTGCTGTGCACTAGTATTTCTCACTAGGCAGAAGGGATCAACCCAAATCTGCTTTCTCCTACTGCTCAGCAGACCAATCCCAGCATTAAAGGAAAATCTCTCTCTTTGATTTGCTGGCTGATGCTGAGTCTCTTAGGAGAGAGAATGGCACTTCTGGGTAGTGTGTTTCCATATGAGAGGGAAGAAAGTTTCTCCATGAAAGGAAGCATCATTGCCACACTGCAAATCTCCTATTTCAAACCAACACAAATGGCAAACGGTTATATCTCTTCTTTTAGAAGTAAGAAGGCAGAAAACAACCCTCTTTGGTTCCTGCCTTAACGCTGCCTTACGCTGATGTCTAGACAGTCCAGTGAGATGGGCTACGACACAGACATGTTCAGAGGAAAAGAGAAAGAAACAAAGTCTGCTCTGAAGCCATCCCATGTGCTCGTGGATAACACCCCCACCCAAAGCACACTTCTCCCAGCAGCTCTGCTCCTGCAGCACGTATCTGCTGAGTGCCTTCCCACTGGAAACCTTTACAGATTTCTTCAGTGGTAACTACAAAAGGAAAATCACTAGAGGAGGACACCCAGTGGCTTCCAGCCAGAACACAACCCGCCTTCAGCAAGACCTTTGATTTGCACAGGCACACACTGAAGTTGTTCTTCACAACAAAGAACAGCCCGTCTGTTGCATAACTAACCTTAGGCTGCGTTAGATAAGTCATGCCTTCTCGCAGATCAACTGACCTTAAATAATGTCCCCAGTATACCCAGAGCCAATAGGTTTCTTACTCAGAGCTCAACCGACAGGTCTTCTCCTTCCAGCCACGTCTTCAGAAAAGCACACAAAGAAGGTTTCAAGAGAAATCTCACGCTTACTGTTCCAAGGGCAGCTTTCAAGGCCAAAAAAGAAGCACAAGATCTCGGCTCCAGATTCACATCTTCCCTCGAAGGCTTCTGCAGTGCTTTGTTACAGCAAAGAGAGTGAGGGCTTTTGCGGGACTGAATGGGGACTGCGGACGACACTAACTGGAAAGCAAGTACATGCTGTGAAATACTGTTGCAGCTCTGCCACTGAGTCAAGCCCGGCTCAGAACAACCAGCCATGGCAATGAAGTGCTGCTTTGTGTTCTGGCTATAGGCGAAACAAAGGTCTGGGGATGAGGAGGTCTCACTTGTCATGCAAGGGTCAGCACCAAAGGCAAATTCCAACACAGCATTTCCGTTCTGCTGCCCAGGCCATTATTAAAAGTGGAGATAACAGCAGGATCTTTCTTTGCGCATCCAAAAATGCCCTTTAACAGAGCTGCGCCGCATCACCCCACAGCCACAACCCACTCAGGAGGGATGTCAGTCCCTGCAGGAGCTGACCATTCCCACTGCAGCGATGCTAAAGTGCATTTGAGTTCCTTTTGCACCACTCCTTCAAGGTCCCTGGCTACAAGATGATGCAGGAGCTCTGTAGCAGACCGAGAGGTAGAAGCACAGGGAAGACAGACTGAGGAAGTAAGTATGGCTCTGCACCACTCCTGGAAAGTAATTTTGTTGCCTAAGCAGACATCTGTGCATTCCCCACTGGTGGGAGCAAGGTTTTTAGAAGCGAAATGTTGTGCAAAGCAGGGCGATAATCCTTTGGGAATGCAAGCACCAAAACAACTGGCCAGTGAACCTGCAGCGCAGGCAGAGGCACTAAAAGCCTGGCTATTTTCTGACTCTGGTTAAGTTGTCATACAGCCTCCACTTGAGCAGCAGTTTCCCAACCTATAAATCAGGGCCGACAGGGCTTCCCTTGCTGCTATATGACGCTCCACTCATTCAATTGCTGTCTGACGGGAGCTCTGACACCACGGCAGATGTAACTAATGCATGCATCCAGCAACTCCCAGAGCCCTTCCTATGGAGTGCATTAGGACAGAAGCCCTGCCTCACCCTTGGAATCAGCCAAGCCAGGCTTCACCCTAAAGCTCTGTCATACAAAACAGCCAGCCTACTTCCTATATAAGCCATCGCCGCCTCTCTCTGTTACTGCAAGAACACAGATCTGGAGGGCTGCTTGTGCCAGACAAGCTCAATGGCCACAGAGGAGCTTTCTAGTAAACCAAGCCCTGAATGCTAAGCAAGGGCTTGCTGAGCTGAGTTACTGGAATCTATTCCTCCCGCATAGTCAGCATATATGAATACATCCTCTTGCTTCATTAAATTTTAATTGGAGTACATGTGAATAGGCTTTACTGGTTACTTAATCAAAGAGAATCTGAGTACAAGGTGTTCATGAGAGAAGCTAGAAAGCAACATCCTTTCCAGCTTTTCTTTCTGTGTGTTTTTTTTTAAGCATTCATTGTTGATTCCTTCAGGTCAGTTCACATTTTTGAGCTGCTGCAAAGAACCATGAAAAATAGCCACAAAGTGCAAATAAAGCACTTTGGAGGGAAACCGGACACAGGCCATTAACCCTGTGTTCCTCATCATTATCCAGACAAAAATTAAATGCAAAGTCCCGGAGCAGCTGTTGCATTAGCCAGTTGATTGGCAGTGCTAAGCACAATGATTGCTTTGCTGCTCTGTGTCATGCGTGTTTGGGCTGGACTGTCTGGAGTTTCATTATTTTAAGTGTCCTTAGGTACTCTGAAACCACAGCAGATTTGAACCTATAAAAAAATCCTACTTGTAAACTCAGAGATTTCCTCAGTAATCGCCTTCTCTTGTACTTGAACACAGATGTTTATTTGTTCTCACACACTTTTCTTTAGCTTAGAGAGACTTGGCATGTATTTTCTTGCCTACCTAGAACAGGACAACCATCCCCAGAGCTGCCTTCGTACTACAACAGAGGCTGCATGACCGGATTCTCAACCTCCATAAAATCCACACGGTCACTATGGCCTGAATTGACTTACAGCTGTCTACACCAGCTGAAAAACTACCAGCAAAGCAACTCTGCTGCCTCCCCTTCTGCAATCCGGCCTGCAAGAGGCACAGCTGGGGATGGGGCTTCGGCGTCTGACCGCATGAGGAACAAAAGGCAGCTCAGTGCTCTGCTAAGTGAATCAAAAAATGAAATTGCAGCTATTTAAAACCACAACAAAGAACTTACTGGACTTACTCCTGCACATTGCTTAGAAATGTATATTCTGCGCAGTGATACATTCTGGCAGCCTGGGACTCTGACACACTTTCTATGGCAATGTTCTAATATTAGAAAAATCTGGTCATAAGCTAAAAATGTTACAAAAATAGCAGAGGATCATAAGTTACCAGCTGAGTCAGAGCACGCTCTGCTACTTGACTTTCATACTATTTTATGAAAATAAATTGAGGGAGACATCACACAGTGTTTCTTTTCAAAAACATTTCCATCTACCATTGCTTATGGAGGAGAAGGAGCCTTAGTAGAGAGGAATTTCTTGTGTGTCACCCAGAAAAGTCACTCTGAATGGTAGAAATCAATGCAAAGGACACAGATCTGCTTGTGTACCATCGTCAAGTCATTCACCAGCCCTGCTGTGTGTGAGCTCTGTGGGGGAGGAGGCTGCCTCTTGCCCCCAGTAAGGTGCTCAGGGATCTCAATGGGATTGTATCTGGTGGTACAGTGGCATAAATAGCACGAATCTTACACGTTCAGGGCAACCTCCACCATTAGAGCATTTTGTTTGCATGCCGTACTTAAGTCATCAGTAAATAATTAAGAGACAGTATGAGCACGTAACAGAACTGAGTCACAGGTGTTAGCGAGGAAAAAATGCTATAAATTGATATGTCATGGTAATAAGCAGCCTGCTCACCTGTTAGGTGCTGCAGAAATTAATTAAACAATTTCGTGTTCGTAAATTAACCCCTGACACACAGAGCCTTACTAGAAAGCCATACTCTGTTATTTATGACTCTAATTTTTCCTCCTTTCACAGATTTGGCAGACTTTCAATGAAGAAACTGTGACCTGTGGAGAGCTGATGGATAACCAGTCAGTGGTGGATGGTCATCAGCTCTCTCCAGCAGCCAAGCTTAGGGCATTGCTTTTGTTTGCACACACTATCCAGAACGCCCATTTCCAGGCCTGCTTTCTGCAAACCTGGCCCAGGAGATTTCCCTACATGAAGGCAGAGCAGCAGAAAGCAGATGATGCATCAGGAAATCCTCCTGTCAGACGCCGTGCTGCGAGGAGGAGCAGAACGCAGCTCTGCTATCAGAGCTCTCCATGCTCCATAAAACACTGAAGATGTTCAACATCACAACATTTCAGCCCGAGACATACAACTGCCTGAAAAACAATGTGCAGAAGCCTGCTAAAATGACAAGGGAAGGATGACTCTCCAGAGAAAAGCAGATGACTAAAAAGTTATTCCATCCAAAAACAGTGCACTCAGGAAAGTAAATTGTCGGTGTCCTATAACTGTTAGCAGCGTTATCCTTCCACAAATGTGCTGATCCTGGCTCCTCTGCAGCTCTGCCTGCAAACAACACCTTAAAAAGCCCATTTCTAACAACAAATGCAGAATCCTTAAGCTTATTGCAATGAGTTTGTTTTGGTTTTGAATACAGTAAAATACAAGCAATGAATTCTGGATCTTTTCCCCCCCAAAGTGTAGCTCCCATACGCTTAAAAGTAAATGGGAGCGCTTTGCTTCCTGGGATATGTAACTGGAACATTTTCCTAGCACCTAATAAAACATTGTTTGGTTGATACTAACCATTAAAATATGTGTTTCAAGTCATGTAATGTTCCCCGTGAAATTTGCCTTTTTGCTCCATGAAAAAAAAAAAAAAAAAAAAAGGGCACTGAAAGGAATCCTGCAACCATAAGGATCTCACTTATTTCATGGAAGTATCATTTTAAAAGCCCCACAGCATGATCAAAGCGCTGTTGAGAACAGATGTTCCAGGCTTTACAAATTCCAGCGTAAGTATTTTTAAGACATTTATCACTGCAAAGTTCTTTCAGATGATTTTTCTCCTGCAAGAATCATGCCTGCACTTTGCTCCTTGAGGAAGATGTGTCCACTCACGGACTCCTGGCTGCTGCCCTTACCTGCCAGAACACCTGAAGGGGAATCTGATGTAGTTTCATGTATGTGAATGCACAGACTCCAGACTGATTGTCCACATGGACCCTCTCCCAAAAACCCCATTGCTCCATTCCCTTGAGGCCAAACAACCACCTATGCCCAAAGTAAATCACTTCTTGTTGGCCATCAACCCTTTCAATCGCCATGACCAGCCCTGAGCAATCTCATCTAACTTTAAAGCCTGACTCTACTTTGAGCCAGAGGCTGTACAAGAAACCTGAGAGGTGCTTCCTGCATAAGCTACTGGAGGATTACACGTCTCCAGTGGGAGCTACAAGGAAATACCTTCAATCATGCCAGCACCCTAAGGAAGCACCCCAGCTGTTCCCATAATCTTGGGACCCTCTATATGTAGGGACACCCACAGGGCTGCTGCGCTGGCCCCAGCAGCAGGCACACAACACTACAGAGCTACAAGGCTGGGTGCAAGTTGATGCTCAGCAGCATCAGATGGGCAGTGACAGAAGGGGCAACAGCAGGGACCACACAGGAATCTCCTTGTTCTCTGGACAGAATCAGAGAGTCCTCATGAGGCAGAGAATACATTTCATCTGTAACTGAAATCACAGCCAAATTTCCATTCCAAGTGAAGTTCCCCGGAAGTTCAGCTCTCCACAGACAGTTTCTGTGTACTCTATCTTCTTCCCAGGAACATCACCAAGATTTCTGGTTGCTGAGAAAGCCTAAACACTGTGCAGAACTTGGCAGCTTCGTGAGAGTGAGCAATGTACCAATGTACTCATGACTACCCAAGAGTCCAAAACATACAGCTTCTCTGTATGTCCAAAGAATAACATGGGTTTTTGTACCCAAAGAAAAAAAGGGATCTGAAACAACCAGCTCCTTTGAAATGTCACATATTCACAGAAGAAGGTGTTTGTGAAGAGAACATCACTTCTCTAATACGTGCCCAGTTTAGTTTCACCTGTTTCCATGCACTCCCTTCCCAATTCCTACAACCTGCTTGCACATCCTGTTTCACTATGAGCACGAGCTTCTCCCCCAGGGCAGTGCTGCCTTCACTTCTCCTCACAGAGTGAGCTGAAGTAACAGTCAAACTGGGAGCAAAAATAAACAACAGACAAGCATGACTCAGGTGCTGGGACAGCTCTTTCAACACGGAACTTGGGTACCACCTACCAGTGGTCCTCCAATGAGAAGATGGAAGAGTGGCCTCTGAAAAAGCGGTGACTGGAAAAGCATGACAAGGCAGAGCAGGTCTTCCAGCAGGAGGAAGGACAAGAAAAAGGATGCCCAGAACATATGAGAGGAAAGCCCAGATTTCAGAGATGGAGGGCAGGAGGACAGAGATGCTGGCAGCACACAGTGGTCTCAGGAGAGATGAGAACAACTATGAGTGCCTATCTGAGGAAGTCAGGCAGAAACTAGAAGGTGTGGGGGAGCCAACTCCAGTGAGGAGTGGTCTGAAAACACCCTCCAACAGCAAAGGAAACCGAGACAGAAAGAGAACACATTTCACATGAATAAACACAACAGCTTGCATGTCTCTGCCTGCCGACACCTCAAAGGTCTGCAGAAGTCTCATGACTACATTTCCCCATCCAACATGGAGCATCTCAACCTGACACGAGGTGAGCTGAACCCCCCTCTGCAGGAGGCTCCGTCAGCTCCCTTTCACAGAAAGCCAAGCTCTAACTCTGGCACTGTGTTTGTGACCTCAAAGGGAGAACAGAAACAGCAGGATCACCCAAAGCCGCCATCTATCCATGCACCCTTGGAACGAGCAGCTTCAGTGCCCAAGGACACCATAGGGGCTGTGCCATCAGTAGGGGTCCCTGAATACCCATCAGTATTCTGACCCTGGCGCATGGGTAGAGTGCTTTAAAGGCACTCAGGATGCTGTGAGGAGCAATCAGTTTTGTGTTCTGAATATCACAACCTGCTCCAGACCTGAGGTTTGCTATCCTGTCTTTCCACCCCAAGTGTATTCACTGAGAGGCTTTAAGAAAGAGAAAGAAAGAAAAGAAAAGGCCTTGGACAATTTTCAGGCCTTCTGATTTAGCTATTAAAAAAACCAACAAAACCCCTACATCGTTTCCCTCTTGTTTTTCTAAATAAAAATAACGTATAGCCCTAACTTGATAATAAATATGCTCAGAAGCTGTCTTTAAGTAAAAGCTTTTGATAACAAATTGCCTATGCTAACTGCTATTTTACTCTTGAATTTTTTATTGTTGCTTAAGCACTGCAATTATGCTAATAAGTCTGTGAGGATAGTACACTAAAGCATTGAATGTGACAGATATAATACTCGGTAAAATGTTAATCTTACCTAAAAACTGGAATCAAACAGCCTTATTAGTATTTATGGATATGGCATCTTCAACATGTTTCTTAAGAGGAATATATATATATGCAATGGATATTTTCACATATACCTTGCTATTTCTCGTGCTTCCAAATGATTTAATTCAGAGTGCCTATTACCCCTGCTGCTAACTTCCAGTCCCTTTTGGATCAGGATAAAAAGCATTCTGATGTTTGAGCTACACTGAACTCCTGTACTGCTGAATGCTTTTCCCCTCCAAACCTACAGGTGAGATGGACTCTGGCCCAACCGTGGGCTTTGCTGCTGTGCCTTCACCTGCTCACCTATGAAAGAAGTCAAAAAACAACCTCAAAATATTCACATGCTTCTGACATAAGCTGTATTTACATCCATGATCGGGCTGTATCATGAGACCATTCCTACACAGCACACTGGTGTGGCTCCCAGACACTGCAGGCTAATGCTTAAATAACATCCTGTTGCTGCTCTCACCCAAAGAAGTTAATTCCGCTGTCAGGACTGCAGGAACATCAATTAGACACCATTACACCTCCTGACAGACAAACGAGGCTCTTGCTGCCGGATGCTGCAAGTCTCCTCTGTGGAAAACACAAGACAAGAGCCAACCAAGAACTGCTTCAATGAATATCGACAATGGGGAAAACCCAAGCGGCTGCCCACCGAAACAAGCCATTTCCAAAGCACTTAAAGAAGTCACATGAACTGCCCACACTCCCGGCACAAAACACACAGGGCCTTCCTTGAGCATCACCAGCAATGCACAGCAGCTTGCTCTCAGGTCAGGATATCCCTTCTTACATTCATGGAAGGGAAGAGGACTGGTTTGGAGGACACGTAGGTCAGCGCAGTTCCACAAGACCTCATTTGCAGACGTAGGCAGGGAGCACAACGTTAGCAAAAAGAATTTTCAGTTGCAAAATTATTCAAATAAAACTCCAGAATTGACTGAGCTTGCACCTCGGAGAGCTGCGAGATGCACCTCAGGGCTCCTCTGCCCCAGGTTTGCCCCATTGTGAGGTGCCAGGCTCCGGATCTTCAGGTCCAGCCAGAAAGTCAAGCACTGCTGTGTGCTGCAAGGCAACTGCTCCCACAGAGACAGCAGGGCTCAGCTCTGAGTCTGGTCGTTATTTTCAACCCTCGGGGGAAATGTAAATTGAACTTTGGCATATTGTTTTCTTTTGCTAAGCAGCAACGCTTGAATGTTAACTCCAATCCTGACAGGCGTATGTATATTCTTTGCAAATAATCTCACGCTGACCAGTCTAAAAGGTCAAAATCATAAAAAATAACCACAATTTAAAAAGAACAAGCTTGGAAAACAGTTGGTACCACTGGCACAACCCCTCAACTGATTCACCATCCTCGCCACAAGGTTAACTGCAAGCTCATGGATTTATTCGATTGACTGAGATCAAAAGAGCAGAGGGCACAGAGGAAATTGCATCCCTCTATGCATACATGTGGCTTTCAAGATTTGAGCAGATAGTTGCAGGAATGTTAAAACTCAAAGAAGGAAAGAAACAACATTTAAAGGTGATTTCAGAAAGGCATCCCCTTATTTCTCCCTTGACACCATCTATACTTTTTAGAGCTATCTGAATGGTTCCTGCATGTTTCTGCAGCCCTAGGACCCAACAGCTTATCTCTGCTAAACAGAAGATGCTAACAAACAATAAGACACTCGTATAACAGCAGAGAAGACATCACTATTTGCTGACATTAAGGATGAAAGGCAGATTTAGAGAAACCAAACAAATCCCAAATGAAGTCCAACAGGAGGCTGAAGAATTTCCTACTGCTGTTCGGGTGTCCTCAGCCACAGGACACATATCTCACTACACTTCTTGGTTGCACAAGGAAGATGAAGCGCCTTCAATTTGCTCCTCTGGCAATGGTCACACAGAGGCACTGGGGCTGCCTGGACCCATGTAAGGTTTGTCACCTGCAGCTCCTGGGTGAGCAAGGGAGAAGCAAGTGGACTGAGTGAGCAGCCATCCTTAGGACACAGTTTCAACACAGAACACAGAAAAAGCCTGAACTGCATTTGCTGTCAAGACAGGACAAAGAAACACAAGGAAGAACAGGAACAGAAGAACAGGAAAAGAAATATGAAACTCTGCCATCCCATCAGCCCTTGAACCAAAGAGAAAAGCAAACATATGGTTCTCATGCTTGTGTTTCACATATCGTTTATATTTTGCTCAGTATACCTGAATACTAGCACTGCCCTCTCACATCTGAACTATACAGATGCGATGACCTGCCTGAGAATAAGGGGAAAACCCTTAATACGGATTACAGAAGAGACCCAAACTTCAAGGAATTTACTACAGAGGAACAAGAATTGGTGCAACCTCCTGTTTGTGTCACAGGTTTAGATCACATGCCAAGACCAAGGGCTGAATTCCTTTTCCACATGCTTGCACTTCACTCCAGGAGGAGGACATCACCTTTCATGTAACAAAGATTATAGCCATAGATCTGAAGCTCGTCACCAGACCAAGCAGCTCCTTCTGCATGAGTACACTGAGCTTTTTTTGCTTTTTACCTTATCAGTTTTGAATAACGTTGTTAAGATACAAATTTCACCTTCTCTGATTTCCAACCTTCAACAGGCTAGAAGGACCTTCCAGAAGTCCTCCCACATGTTTCCCCACTACACAATGAGCACAACCAATGAGGCTTTTTTAGGATTCTAAAACCCTTCCAACAAACAACTGAATCTCCACAAGCTCCTCAGGCAGCCCATTCAGAGCCCAGCTCTTCTCGATGCAAAAGATCATTTACTAACACCTCATCTGAATTTCTCTTGCTGCAACTTAAGCCTGCAATTTGTCTTACTTACAACAAGCAGATTTACAGTTTGTTCCTTCTCTCCACAAGTTCACTGTTGCCAGAATTCACAAACTGAGGCATCAGTGTGGCTTGCCCTTTCTTTGCCATTTTGCTGTTGCTCAAAGCACATTCTTAGTCTCATGTCTTTGCATGCGTGTTTCTTTTCTTACCCCAAGAAAACAGGCAGCAAGGATATCACAAGGCTGCTTCAAGAGAAGGCGCTCACATCCAAAGGCTGACGCAGTCAGACACACCCAATTATAAGGCACTCTGAAAGAAAAAGAGAAGATTTGTGTTTAGGACAGTATGCAAAGAGTCCAGTAATAAACCAACAACCGTGAACTGCAATTTATTCCACTCTTTTACTGAACGTTCAAATAGATCTTCATCAAAAGCAACATCAATGACTGCAGATACATCGTATGCCATCACTCAAACCCACATTTTCTCTAGCAACCACCACAAGCTTTTGATAGACCTTCATTCTACCAAACAGGGCACCACTGACTTTGCATAAAGTTCTGCCAAGCTCCACGCAGTAGCCAGCACACATCAAAATCAGATGGCTCCAGCACTTTATTCATTGTGACAGAGGACAAATCTTAATGTCGCCACTGGTGACTTTATTTTCGGTGTCACTGAAACCAACAGAGACAAGACTACTTTGAGATTTGAGCGTGTGTAATTATGGGATAGACCCAGAGGAAAGAAGTCAGATTCAATGAAAGGTGGAATAACTTTTGCGTGCACAACATATGCCCTACCTCCCAGTCTGCAGGATGCTCTGCATAGCAAAAAGGAATCTTTCTCCTGAACAAAAGGTGATAAAGGAGAAAGAAGAAAGAAAGGATTTATACGAGCAGTGTTGGGAAACACAGGGGGAGAGTTCTGAATAGCAAAAGCATTCCAAATTCCATGAGATAACAAGCAACAAGGGAGAGCAGTGATAATACATCTGCTTTCCTAGTTTTGTAAGCAATCAATTTGCCACAACAGCACCTTTGAATGGATGATTTCTTGTACTCCATCCAGTCACAATCCCTTTCTCCCATTAGTAGGGGATACCACTTGGCATGGGGTTTTTATTTTTCTCTTCAGTCCTTCTCAGCTGCCCTGGACTTTTGCTTTTCTTAATCATTTCCCTCTTCCTAGTACAGCCCAACTGCTGTCAGCACAGGAAAGTGACATGCTCCTATTTAGCAAAGACTTGATAACAGAAGTGGTGTTTCCGAGGCTAAAAGACAAATACCTGCACCAATAATGCCCCTACAGCGCACAGCAGCTGAGGAGACAAAGCAATAAATGCCTTGTACTGAAGAAGCAGAGCTCAATCTCAGCAATGTAGATGGCCAACTAATGAAGAAGTTCAAACAGACATCTATCTTTAACAGTGCAAATTGCTTTGATGATTTCCACAGGACCACCTGTAGTATCAGAGACATTACCTCCCAAAATACCAGTGAGAGATATGGAGGTTCAGCAAGGGATATAGATGCGAGGAGTGCTTCCACCAGGAATATACACCCATTTCTATGGCAGAATTAGAACAGCTGTTGAAAACCATGAAGTAGTATTGAATGGCAGCTCGGGACAGGGAGCCAAGAAGACTACCACATGCAATTGAAACTGCCAAGGGATTAAGCTAGGTCAAATGTAATTACACAAAACTGGAACTTGGCCAGGGTGCTGGCTGGTTTAAGAAAATTAAAAGAGGTGTTCAGAAGTTTCAGAGATAGAGTCCTTCTGTTAATTATTTGGTGAGTCAGTTGCTGAAGTCTCAGTACTCTGGGAGGCTGTCTGAAAAAAGGGGGGAAAATGAAGCATAAACTTAAAAGGCGTTAGGAGTGATTAGCAAGAGCCTTTGTTCTCCATGGCAATGCTTGCTGCACTAGTGTGTGAATGCCTTTCATGTTCATGTTGGAAAGTGGCCTTAGCTCCTTTGATACTTCTGGGAGGAAACATTTAAGTGTACAAATATCCCACTGTCAGAAGTTCCACACAACAGTCAAGGAACATCAACATATCCCAGCCAGGTCAGCTCCAGCTCTGGGGCAGTGCTTCTGCTGAAGGGAGGAATGCAAATAGAGACATTTGGAAGCTCATTTAGACCCTAAGCAATGTTTACCCTACTTGCTGGTGATGTAGGAAGGCCAGGTCATGTAGAAAACCAGACTGCAACCATGCAGGACTGCATTCTTCTTGCCTTCTTATGGTTTTGAGAAGATGGGGAGCACTTAAGGTGTGCAAACAAGGAGATAAGTGAAGATGCTTCACGGCCAATGTGGTCCTCAAAAATGATAAAGAGGGGCTAGAAGAAGGTAGTGGACAGACTCTTATAGCAGGGCCTGTTGTAACAGAACAAAGGGAAACGGCTGCAAACTAAAAGAGGGGACATTTAGACTGGATATAAGTAAGTTTTTTTACACTAAGGGTGCAGAGGCACTGGCACAGGTTGCCCAGAGAGGTGGTGAGTGCCCCAACGCTGGAGACAGCCAAGGTCAAGCTGGATGGGGCTTTAACACCTGATGGAGCTGTAGCAGAACTCCCTGTTCAGTGCAGGCAGTTAGGACCAGATGGCCTTTAACTCAAACAACTGTGCGATTCTATGAACAACAGATAAGAGGAAAAGCACGCTTGTTTTTAACTCAGGATATTTAACGCCTAAATTAAAGTACAGAGAGATCAAATCCAGACAAGATGAGTATCAACAGCTACTGATGAACAGTCACAAGCTCTGTTCAGTTTCTGAGACTTGTACTACAGCCATAAACAAAATATGGAGTTTTCTGAAGAATAAGAATAATGATAAAAAAAAGCCTTCTAAGTATCAGTTTTGGCACCTAATAGTCATAGCTGCTTCTGCCACCTCTGTGTCTGAAATTTATCGTTAGAGATACACTCATTGCTGTCTTTGAAACAGTCGGATTTGACAGTAAAAGCAATATGGAATTGGAGATTAACCTTTCTGGGTAGTTTATTTGGTGAACTGTTCAGCTGACACACATTAAACAAACCAATTTTTAGACTGATGTGAAAATAACAGGAAGATTAAACAGCACATCTTCCCAACAAGCGCCGCGCACAGCGCACGGTGAGTGACACGGCTTCCTCTGGAAGCGACGGCAGGTGAACACACAGCCCAAGGCTCTGCCATATCTATTTCATGCACTTTTTTTTTCCTTTTGAGAAAACAAGCCAAGAAGAGACAGGCGTTTCACAGCACAGACTGGTGCAACTTGCGCTAATGGCACAAGCATAGATGCAAGAAGCTCTCCATTCCATTCATATAGAACTCATCAATGGGGACAAGTCATGGAAGGGAACAAGGAAAAAGGGTTTCTTGCCCGCTGCCAAAGGGACAGGAAAGCCAGTGTGACCAGAGCATGCAGGTACAAGTTCCCGGCAGCCAATGCAATAAGGAACCAATGCCACTGACAGCCTCCAGTGCCTGACACAAAGCGCATAGAGGTGGAATGGGAAGCACTGATGCTGAGCAGCAATAAGGATGGAATCGCAGCTGCTTCTCAAATCAGATTTTTTTTTTTGCCTGGGTTACTTGTTATTAAAAGAAATTATAAGTTTCAGCACGCAGGGACATCCTGTTCGCTGTATTAAATTAAAGGGATGATTCAAGAGGGAACAGCTTTCAGGAGGCAGGGAGGGGGAATCAATTTCAGGTTGCTACAGACAACTGGGCCTTTTCCTGTCAGACTAAATCCGATTCAGCTCTACGAACCCACAATGGAACAGTCCCTGAAATACAACACACGCGCGCTCTCTAAATAAATAAATACACTAAAATACACGGTCGTGTCATCTCCTGAATTTTACCAGCTGAACTAAGGGTACGCTCCAGCCTGCCAACTGCAACACAACAGCACTGACTTCCTGACTGCAAGTTCAACACTGATCACTGCCTTAGAGGGAGAAAGGAATATATAATGGTACAGTGGCATTCTGCACAACAAAGCAGAGCAGAGAACAGCAATTTGGGCAGCCCTTCCACAGGCTCTGGGCATACAGCAAGGTCTAAAGGCTGTTAAGTGACCAAATAAATCCATCTCAATCAATCCCTCTGTGAAGAACACAGGAAACTGTTCCATCCTACAGTATTATGAGTCTTAATTTTATGGAGCAGTTGATGTTTTTCCAATGAAAGGTACCGTTAAAATAGAAGATTTTATTAGCAAAATCAATGGTGTGTGGCGAGGCAGTCCCTCACGGCTCTTAAAAAACATCTATGAATAATTATAAAACTGATAGCAGTAGAGAACACTGTACAATTATTGCTACTGCTTTACAGGATTCTCTAATAGCGACAGCCCTACTTCTGGTAAGAAACCTTCAGGCAGTACCACAAAAAACATAAATATGGACAAGGCAACAAAAGCTCAGCGCTCTCTCGCACTTAGAGGGTGCAAATATGCTGCTTACTTTATGTTTATTGTTGCTGGGTTTTCTTATTTATTATTTACTTTTTTTCCCCCCAGCAAGAAGTAAACATTCTGGAAACAAACACATCTCAACACTTACAGAAGTATTTACCAGTTGCACTTCACCTTAGTAAGGTCTGGGCAGTGCCTTTAGTCCTCCAAATGCTTTCTGCACACAACCAGCAGCCACCATCCATATCAGCACCATCATAAAGATCTCACACCATCAAAGCACTGTGGCACCCCAAACTCAACACTCACCAAGCTTGCCCACTTTCCAGCAAGCTCTGGCTAATGCACACAGAGCGCCGTTAAGTCAAGAATGTACATATGTGAATAGGAGCCAAAAAATGACACCAGTCAGCTCTACCCCAAATGTTTTGGCTTTGCACACATAGCTACACATTTGCAAGAGCCGAGGGTATAGGCAGAGAAAAAACCTCAAGCCTCCTTTCTCCACCTGGCTTTAAACAACCTCCGGATGTGTGTGAGGATGGATGAGGAATGAGTGGCAAGAATACTCAACAGATGTTTTCATTAGCATAAATTTGCCATTCATTCCTCTTTCTTCTACCATCACAAACTCCTCTATTATCCTCGCTGGATAATTTACAGAGCTTACTGCAAAGTACAGTCTTGGAGAACAGAGACAGCATACACTTGGTAATGTACAAGTTCAAAGAGCTGAGCCATGCATGACCTGCCAGCAGACTGTTGCTATTTTCTTGCATATATAAAAGAGCATTGCTTTTCTGCAGTGCTGGAACTTGTCATCATGAAACACCCTCCTATTACAACATGGCCCAGAGGAGCTACTATTTTGAGTCCTAATAACATGCCTGGTTTTACAGGAAAGCATGAAGGCAAGTAACATGGAATAACCCAGATGTCAACTACAGAAACAGATGGGAATCTCACAAAGCTACACAGATTGCCTCGTTTGGGTGCTGTCACAGCCCATCCTCTAGATGGGAAAGCACAGTGCAGCATTTAGATGAAAGGAGCATGTGGAATTAAGGCACATCATCACCTCCACAAGACCTATGAAGAGACAGCAGAGAGCTGCTTTCCAGGCATGTAGAGCCCAAGGCAATAAAACATGACTCAAAGCTGTGAGGCTGTTTTCTCCCCCACCAGAAACACCTGCCGACCAAGTGACGGTCACTCTATTCTCCCAGCTTTCTGACCACAAAAAATGCAAACAGCACTGAAGGAAAGGTGCACCAGGAAGCAGATCACACCCCTGGTCTGGGAAAAGCTTCTTCTTGGCAAGTGAATGCAGATGGAACTGGCTGGAGGTGCTCGCACTGTGAGCATGGCACCAGGTGCTGCAGGCAGCCCACCTGCAGACTGCGCTGCAATTTGCCCTGCTGTGGCTTCCCAGCCACAATTTGCCTTCTAAACAATCTAGGAAACCACTGCACCTGTAGTGGTAGTTCGGCTCCTGTGACCTATAGGCGGTGTCTGCAGACGATGAGTCAGCGGCAAACCAGGAGAGGTGGTGGACTGGCCTGACCTTCCTCATTCAAACTCACAAGAAGATCCAAAGCTGAGGCTAACAAACCACAACTTCCAAAACTCATGCAAACTGGGAGAAATCAAGACTCCTGTTAAATAAACATAGGGCTACTGCTTCAGACCTGGGGTCCAAGCTCACGCAAGAGCCCTGGAGCAGCAGGCCATTCATGCATGCAGCCATCACAGGGGAAAGCTGAAGCCAGAGCATGAATGAAGCATAGGGATCGATTCCCTTATCTACCCTCCACCCACCACTAAGTGGATGATGCTATTCAGGGAATATATAATTTAAAGACGGAGGCTAATGATGAATCAACATTGATTTTTTGGACAACCAAGACACGAAAATAAATGTAATCGCAGTCTACCTGCTTGTAGCTTGCCAGGAGTTACAGTGAGTTTCAAAACAATCTGGCTCCTTTCCCCTTCATCATCCCAACCCCTTTCCCTCCTGTATTCCAACAACAAAGGGAAGACCCTTACAGAAAAGGAATTCACTTAGACAAGACACAAAGTGCTGCTGGAGCCAGCTCGATGCTGGCTTCTCTCTCCCTGCTAAGCAGCACAGAGTGACTCAATGGATGCACAGAGGGTTCACTTTCTGGGGAAAAGCAAATTCCGCGTGTGCAGTTGCGAGGAATGCATTGTATGTCTGGTATTCACGCTGCACTCCCTTTTCCTGTTCCTTTTTTTTTGCCGTATATGGAGCTGAGCACAGCCGGCGGGGCTGGGGAGGGCAGCACTGCGTGCTCAATGCCTTTCTACTTCCGACTCTGTTTGTCTTTACTGGAAATCCAATCGATCTGTCTAGGAAAAAGGCGAGTGCACGCACTGCAGTGTGACAGGCTCAGACACCCTGCTGCTCCCACACGGGGCAAAAGGAGCAAGCTGAACCAGCCCACCCCAGCTACAGTCATCAAGGGCTGTTTCCCAGGCTTAGCAGCACTCAAGCTGTAAAGGCAACCTGGCCTTCGGTGCACACAGCTGGAGCTGGAAGGATTATGTGACCTCAGCACAGCGATACCCGCCCTCTGTAGCACAGCTGGGCCAGAAACAGAAGTGTGGGACTGCACTGGGAGTTCTTCACTAGTCCTGACAACCTCTAAGTCCATCACAGCAATTTCAAAAGCAGTCTGGGACTTCCATATCCAGGAGGCAATTATAATATTATGTGCTAAAAGATAAAAGCTTTTTGCCACTGCTGCTTCCTCAGCAATCAACAGACTTTTCCTGTGGGCACCCAGGATCCCAAGCAAGACCATGCTAGAACTGGCTAGGAATTAGGCAAGAACCCTTAAAGGAACAGACACCCTGGTCCATTTCTTCCAGTGTCTCATCCTTGACCTTGGCTGGTTCTTGACCCCTTGAAGGATGATGCAAAACCTCCATGGCAGGTATGCAGCGCTGTGACCCACATGGTATCCCATTCCAGTGTCCAAGAGATAAAGACTAACCAGAACCTGAGTCAGGAGGTTTAATAGAGCTTCCAGTTTTATTTTGTTCCCTTGCCAATAGTCATTAGCACTGAAGTAATTCTTTACATGCATGGAATCATCCAATCTGCCTTTGGATCTTACATCACTGGCCTCAACAACCTGCATGCTCTGAATTACAGGACAGTGATAGAGCTTCACCTTTACCCGTTTCAAAATTGTCATCTTCCAGCTTTCACCATTACTCAGCAGCAACGAGTTCATCCAGCCACTCCTCCTGTCCTCGCCTTCTGCCAAACATGCTATATCCCATCCCTTCCCTTGCACCAGCACCTTAGGCTCATGCAAAAAATGCATGGTCAGGTGGCAGGACCACATAGCCAGGAGCAGGCCAAGGCACTGCAGAACCAGATGTCACCCAGCCAAAGCAGCTACAATTCACTGGGAGGACCGGTCACATCTCTCTACCTGTGCTGAGTTCCCTGCACTCAACCAGGAACCTCTTCAACCAGTTCTGCCACTCACAGCTTTCCTATGCCAAAATACTGTCTTCTTCCTTTCGCCCAATGGATTCAAATGGAGCTGGGGATGCTCAGAAGTAGCCATTGAGTTGCTTGGATGAAGATACACAGCTGAAACTTGGCCGGGGGAGGGGAAGGTTTCTAGCCTCATTAATAACAGCCTGAAATTAAAAGCAGAGCTTGTAGTACAGCTGCGATTCCAGCTACCCTGCTGCTTGTGTTAACAGTGTGGCTTTATTATGGTCAGAGATTAAAAACAGCTCCAACAATTAAAAGAAAGAAGAGGGAAAAAAATACGCGAAGAAAAAGAACAACCACCAGCGACAAAAAAAATCAGTAAAATACAAAATTCCTGTGGCCTGGAATGATTAGCAAAAATAAGCTATGGGCCGTCAGGAGAAAGAGTGAATGCTTCCTTCCCACTGCCAGCTGGGCTGCTTTCCACACATGCCCCACCGAGTAGTCACATCCCGTGCCCACAGGATCACCCAGTGCCTTGCAGGGCCAGCACCAGCCACAGCCACGGTCCCCATGGGGTGTCACCTCCTGCCCCAACATGGGTGCCCTGCCAGCACCCCACTCCCAGCCGGCAGCTTGGACATGCTCCTCGCTCCCACTGTCTAAATGCTATTGCAATAAAAACAAAAGGTCTTGCAATCAGTGACTAATGTGCCTGGAACTTGTTGGGAGCCACCAGCCCTCTCTCAGAGCAGCCAGAGGAGGAGCAATGGGAGGATTAGGGCCAACCTGGCTGCTCTTAAGGGCCAGGATGAGGAGTGTTTTTTCCTTGGAGGTGAGCTGGTTGCCCAACCAATTCTTCAAGAGGTGAATACCTGCTGTGCTGTGCAGGATGCGTTCCTCGAGAGCAATGAACAGTGATGGGACAGCATGCATGAGCAGCCCAACTGAGCATTTGGTCATACAATCATACAGGTTGGAAAAAAACACAGATCATCTAGTCCAACCATCAACCCATCTCTGCCACACTGTTAAAGAAAGCCTACTTCTTCCTCATAGAAATTAAAAGCCATAAATTCATGAGAAAGACAGGCCTCCCACCACCCCAGCAGGACCTGCTGCTCCCCTCTGGTTACAGCACACAGAGGCAAGAGGTCCAACATTGCCAAGGAGGAGATGGTCTTTCACTGTTTGCTTGTGTTTTACTACCAATACCACCCAAATTGCCATTTCTTATCCTCCTCAGGACAAATGCAGTTCACATCACTGCAGCATCCCAGCAGTAAAAGTGATGCTAGAGCCCCAAACAGATCTCAGAGCCCTGCCCTTTCTCTGAGCTGGACACAGAATCACATTCAATTCACAGCTTCCTTACCAGTGATGTGACTATAAAATGGCACAAAAAGCCTTTGCTATTTTTGGAGGCAGAGTGGTGGATTCAGGTGAGTTTTTGCTGCTCTAATGAAAGATGATGATGCCTGAAGCAAATGAAGAGTGCTAGTTATATGACAATGCATGTGTCTAAGCAGCTGTTCGCAATAGCATGCCAAGAACATTTTAGACTGTTTAAACTCAGAAACTCTAAGCCAGACTGTGCAAACCCTTTAACATTCCCTTCACTGTAGGGCTACAAAGTGCTTCAATACAATTACACTTTGAGCCGAGCCTGCAAAAATATTACAGCTAAGGTGGCAAGTCCCCAGTAACCACACAGCTGTCTGCACCATGTCCAGGGCTGATGTGATAGCATTAAGAAAACCCAAACCTCTTACTTTTTTTTTTTTTTTTCCCAGCAGAAGTCTCCGGTATTTTGAAAACATTTAAATTAAAGCTAATAAACCCCACAACGCATTTGTCTTCTCAGACACCAGAGCACTTTCTAAATACCAAAGTGACTGCAATCAAGAGTCGCTGTGGCTTAGCAGATTTCGGTGAATTGACTTCCCAGTGGTTTCAGCTGAAGCACTTTGCCTCCCCCATTTGCACAGGGCTGAGTGCATGCAGCTGCTGCACCTCGGCTATCGTTCAGCTGCAGTGGTGCACCAGCTCCCTGCAGCCCTGAGATGGGAAGCATTATCCCCTCTTTGCAGGAAGGTAAAATGCAATCTCAAGAATGACACCTCGCCAAAAAATAATTTAAAGAGAAAAAGAAAAGCAATCACCACCACCCGCCTCCCGCAGCCCAAGGGATGAAGTTGTAAGCTATGCTGTCCCATCACACTTGGTTACAGCCCCCTGCAATCAATCATGCTTTAAACCAGACCACTCGCAACCTGCACCAGAGGCAGAAATAATAGGGTGTCACCCAGATACTCATGAACAGGAGGTGGAGCCCATGGCGTGTCTCATCTAGAATCTGCCAAGACACTCCTGTAGAGCACCTCTCAGCAGCTCAATGCTGGTATCTTCGGCCAATGTCCTTAGACCTCAAAAAATCAGGTACAGCCCATCTGCTGAACTGACGGGTCTGCTTTAATGGACACCTGAACCAAAGGAACTTGCATTGATATACCAAGTAGATGTAGCATTGCTTAAACAAGCTTCCAGCTCCACGTCACAAGGGGTGAGGAAAGCTCAGATACATCCTTCTCGTGTGAAAGTGGCACTTAAAATGGACTGTAATCATTTGCTGAGGATATTTCTCAGTAACTGGAGTCATGCAGGCACCATTACATGAGCAAACACCTTCCTTAGAGCAACCTGGAACTGGCAGTTTTTGTCTGGGCCAACACAAGAGACAGGATACAATTAGAAAAGCACATAGTGTCACCGCTGGTCTTGTCAAGGGAGGACTTACTACACTGAAGACTAGAAAGAGGATCTGCCTGGTCTGGAGGCCAGAGGTCCAAAAGACAAGCCAAAAAGTAATTAATTCCCTTTCTTAAGAAACCATGTTTTCAGCTGGAAGTTGCTTGGCAGCCTTCCTACCAGAGGATGCAGCCGGTCAAGACAAGGGTTCATTCCCAGCCAGGCCGAGTGGGGACACGGTACACAAGAACAGACGGTGCTTTGCAAACAAGGGCTGAAACGATGCAAGGATTGCATCTGTGAGGCTTTCCATGGACAGCAAGGGACGCTGCCGGCCAGGCTGCTGGCCATTGGGAAGCATTGACTTGTGGAAGCACAAGGACAAGGGTTATGCACTGAAGCATGTGAAAAAGTAGCCCAGTGAAAGCTTATGGTACCCAGCTGCACTGCACCTGCCTTGCAAACACCTTTGGTTTCTCTATTCTGTTAAAATTAAACACAGTGGCATACTATAAGAAAATTGTCACTTAAACTCCTTATTAAATGTAATTTCCTCTCCCACCCTTTTTCATTAGCAACACTCAAGCGTTCATCAAATCACGCTGTTATTTCCAGGCAAAACGATAGTCTTCTTACAAAGAACTTACATATTAGCATTGTCTATTGTTATAAGTGCAATGTTCTGCCAAAAAAATCAATTCAGAACCAAAGTGTAAATTCACCTGAATGGGAATTTAAGTAAATAAACCTCACATACAGGGAAACCTGTAAGTGCTTGGAGAACAGTGCTTTTATGGGGGGAAAAAATCATTACCTTTCCCTTCTGGGCAGTAACTTTCCACTTTAATATTATACAGTGCACCTCCTTACTATTCTTGTTACACAATATCACATTCAAATCCACGCTGCAAGCATCCCACTCATTGCAAGACGACTTCATGAAGGAGGAAAAAAAAAGTGACATTAAAGGAAAGCAATCTATAGTAGCACATTACACCACACCAATTTCAAGCAGGCTGTCATTCTGATCACACCAGACGGCATTTTAGTTCCAACAGTATCCTTCAGCAAAACATCCTTGTTACTGCATTTTACTGAGCCCTTTTGAAATGAATGGTACAAATTCTCTCAGTCATTTCTAAAGGACTGCACTGCTCAGAGCGCTCTGACTTTTCACATCATCTTTTCCAATAACCTGCCGAGCTGTAAGGCCAAAACAGGCCATCTTTAAAGAAAGGAATTAAAAATAAATAAGCCAGCACCTGTCTTGGGATGGAGCTACAAAACAGGGCTGTGAATCCCAACTCAAAGGAGCCTTATGTGCAATCTCAGATCCAGGCCAATGTAGAAAATCACTTAATTACATGATTAACTTTAACATGTGCTTAAGTTGCTTTGACTTCCGGGAGACTTAAGCATATACTTAACGTGCTTTCCTGTACAGAAATACTCTCTTAAATCAGATCCTGTTTTGAAGAGATGCTGCATACATAGACACACATACACATACACACACACACACGTGCAACTCCTGCCCTCGGAAAGCTCTGGCTCCTCAGCCAAGCTGCAAATGAGACCGCCTTAACTTTGTGCCTATCTATGGATGCAAGTGTTCCACCAGAGCTTCAGAAAAGCATCTGAACTGGTCTCATCATGAAGGAACCCTGTTTTTTCAATATACAGCTTGAGCCCCAGAACACCTCTTTGCTCAAATCCCTCCCCACACCAGCTACTCTCTTGCGGTTACAGTTAATTGCTAGAACATTGCTCCTACAGCTTGCTTGATAGAAAAGAACTCCTACTATGTAGGGGCTTGGTTTTCCCATTTTGCCTATTCTCACTGCAATGCAATAAATTATTATTATATATGTCGACATTGCAAACAACTACAGCATCCATGCTGAGCGCCTGCGCAGGGCCATGCTGTTTCTCAGTGTGATCCGAAATAGCCAAGATATTAAAATCCCACAAAGAACTGTGTTTCTAATGGAAGAATTGATGGGCCAGATGTTGACACTAATGATTATTCTGCCAGCCTGGGGCCGAGCTCAAACCTCTCTAGGTTAGAGAGCCTTGCCCTTCCACATTCCTTTGCACCCACATTACCACCCTCCTGAGATGCTTGCCCACCAGATCAATGCACAACATCCCTTTCAAGCACCAGCCCTTCTCCACTGTTAATCATCACTCCAGAAGCACCCGGAAAAGGATGAACAAGCTCATTGATGCCAAAGTTAGCACAGGAAAAGAAGCATTTTGCGTTAAGATATCAAGTGCTGCATCTAGGTTTTGGATTCCACCAGCTCAGTAACTCTACGTAGCCTTCCCTCATTTGAGGTAGCCCTTGCTGAACAAAACCCATCTCTGCCTTAATGCTCCTTTCAGCAGTGCGAGACGGCTTTATGTTGACCTCCTGATATCCCTGCCTTTCTTTTGGATCTCTCTTTGGATATCTCAGCCAAAACATGATGGGAAATCCCCACAGCTACCCCCCTAAGTACTTCTGTCAGCCAACAGAGAAGGAATTTGGAAGGTCCCTCTGTACACATCTTGCTCTAAATATGAGATGCTCCAATTGAAGGCTAAACGCCTGTCCTCTCTCAAAGCACACAGATGCAGCTATACTTGCTGAGCAGAGGCATTACAGGAGTAATCAGAGACCAGGAAGAGCACTGATCCCCTCTGCCTGAACAGACTGCCTGTCCTTACAAACGCACCTACTAAGATTTACTGTAACCAGGTCAAAGCATTGCACTGACGTTGCATAGCTCTCCTCACAGGGTTGCAATGCCCCAGACAACAGAGAACACCAGAGACTGCTTTGGTACAAGGAGCACCTTTTTGAGAAACAATATTTAATGAACCATTTAGACAGCAAAGCCCAGGGCTTTTACTCATTTATTTGCAATAACCTCCAAAAAAGCAGGTCATGATGCGAGCACATGCCAAGTAGTGAATGCAAGTAACTACTGCTGTTAGGGAGGCAGCCATCGCTGCAAATGTGCCCTGGGAAAGTACTACTTGCAGTTACTGATCAAAGAAGATGAAGTGATCTCATTCCGTGTGCATCCCCTGAACCTGCCCTGACCCTCCGGATCTGTACGCAGCCCTTTCATGGCACCCTGTGACTTTCCATTTCAATGCTTGTCAAGGAAAACTACTGTCAAGTTCAATTCAGCATCTGCAAAGGAAAGACTTCAGAAATTCATAGGTAGCTTCAGGACCTCTGTTAGTACCAAGTCCCTCGCCTGTATTTTCAGTATATTAAAAGAAAACAAAATCCACAAAAGCACAGTGGTTTTCAGTAATTTGTCTCTCTCCTGACTGCTGAGGGAATGACCTGCTGAAACCATTGGAGAAACTACTTCAAAACACAAAAGTGATGGCGTAAATCTATTCAACATGAAACAAAACCAAAGCACACAGTTTCCCCAAGCTATAGTGGAATAAATGTAGATAGAAGAGAATGTATTCTTTTGGAGCCAGCACTGACCTTCTGCCCAAATTACATGCCAAGGCCCACCAACATAATGCAATTTCTATCTTTGCTCTTGCAGGATTTTCTCAGTTAAGCTGCAGGAGAGGGAAGCAAGTTACACACTGCTGCCAGCGAGCAACTGCACGTGTGAACACAGATGAGGATGAGGTGAGATCAGGACAAGCTGACAGGGATTTAGCCCAGTAGGTGATTTATTCCATGACAGCCCAGATTACGAGGGTTGATTGCCCCTTTGGTCTTACAAGCACTCACGTGAGTGAACAAGCACGTTTTGTATCAGAGGGAAGGGGAGGAGGCGTTACCATTCAGGTAAATACACCATGAAAATAAACAGAGGAATGGCACTTTGCATGTGATTAGCATGGCATCTCCCTGGGAACCCAGTACAATTTACAAAGAAATTTAGTAGGAAACAGCCAGCCTCATTCCTAGTGCCCTGTTCACACTGCAGCGTATTTCTTTCATTCCTGAGCGACTGGCTGTTCTCTCTCAGTTCTGGTTAATATTATTTGTATCTTAATGCTTTCTAGGAACCATTCCAGCTTTACGATACAACAAATACCACTCAGTAGAGGAAATACTTAATCTGCTTGGCCATGCTTCACATACATCACTTTAGGAACTGGTTCATGCAGTCAGATAAGCTGCCTGCACCACGGCCGCAGCTCTCCCCACACACTGAGCCCGGTGGGGACATGCTCTGCTTGCTCTCAAGGTGGGTCTCATCAGGGGTGATGCTGGGTTGAATTCTGGAGCTCCTCCAGAAATCCTCCAAGGAACGTGAGCAAGCAAAATAAAGAGAAAACCACAGAAGCTTGAGATCAAAGGACTTTTTTGGTTCTGTTTCTTACTTGCACTTACATTGGGTATTTCCCATTTTCTTCCTCTTGGTCTCACCAACATTCATGTCTTTCCGCAGCCATCACTGTCACAGTACACATCTGACTGAGGGTGAGTAAGTTCTGCACAACACCCGGGAGGAGGTTTCCAGGGCACCGCTTACGAGAAGAGAAAGCTGAGGCAGAGAAAGCATGGGAGGTGTTTACTTTTTGTTTTCCCTAATCTTCAAGAATTAGTTCACTTGAGACTGCTGGTGTAATAAGTGGGGAGGGTGCAAGGTGGCATTTCCACAGCCATTTTGCATCTCCTCCATCCCCCCTGTACCACTTTCTGAGAGCAGAAAGACAGCAAAGACCCACTGCTTGTTACCCATGGGGTCAAAAACTCACGAGGAACTCACACTATCACATACTAGAAGGGACCTCTTGACTAGAAGGGACCTCACCCGGTCTCCTTCTTTCCATCATCACTTCCAACTCACTTAAACCTTGCTGTAAAGCAGCCTGAATGACTTAGCTCTGAATGACTCTCTGCAAACTCAAACCAGACCCCAAACCACGGGTTGCTTTTTGCTGCTGGTTTTATCCTGGCACCAGCTTGAGCCCAAAGGACTCACTTTACCTTCTTACAATTGAGAAGCCTTTTTCTCCTCTGAGCAGGAATATAACCAGATGAAAGGTGGATAAGGTCAGCTCCTCCTCTGCAGTTCCACCTCTCATTTGCAGCTGAGCATTTTCTACCCTCAGAAAGAGAAGGTAAAAGAAAACTAAAAAGAAAGCGAGATCCCAGTCAAGGAGATCTGCTCCTTAGGATGGGCATGACAAGCTAAAAAGGGAAATATTTACTGCCACCACTCAGTTCCAGGGAGGGGAAAAGGCAGCTCAGTGTTACACCGGTGTTAATTATTCACCCACAGATTTTCTCAGGAGCTTGTAACTCACACCAGCACCTCAGGAGCCCATCTGCAGGGTGCAGGCAATGAGGAAATGAAGGAGGTAGAGGCTGAGGAGATACTAACTCAGCAGGAAAGTGTTACACTTCAAGACCTCAGACTGACAACTTGCCAGAACTGCTCAGTTAGACAGCAGAGAGGATGGGAAAAACCCAGAGGAAGGCAGAGGGTTGTTAGGTTCCCTAAACAGAGAAAGCATAGATGGTGGCACAACTCATCTATGTCAAAATGCTGCATATCAGACAGTATCTGCCAGCATTAAGAAAATCCTTATGGAACTCACTTGTGCTGTACAAAAACTTGTGCGTGTTTATTAGACCACATTTTTGTGTTTTGAATGTGAAGGAACTTTTGTGCTGTACTGTTTTTCTTCATCTGAAGAGGAACTAGAAAGTTTAGATTCTGAACAGGTTATGAACAGTTTCATTGGGGGCAATGGGGGAAGGTGTTCAGGAGTTATTTTTTTCTCAAAAACAGGACGTGCATTTTCCTGTTTCTTTCTAATTTTTCCCCCCCCACACACACAAAATAACTTCCTTCCCATTTGCCAGCCACGCTCTGGTTTTGAGCTCTGTGCAGTAGCAGTCTCTACCACTGACAGTGGGGAATGTTTCAACCAGCTTTGCGCAATCCCACTATTTGCACTGACCTCCTTCCAAGCTTCAAATTAATCCCCTGCTCATGTTAATGTTTGTTTTCTTCTGTTAAATTAACCTTTCGTTCGCCTCTTATGTATTACTAATCAGCAGATTGAATCAACACATCTCAGTTTGAGGCAGAGGATCTACTTGAACTACTTTGTTCTCAAACCGGAACCACTGCTGTGCTACATCCAGCCCAGGCACATCGCTCCTTCCTGCAGTCAATCCAACAGCCAACTCCAAAGCACAGTTTCTGGATAGGTCCTATAATTCTATTCACCACTCCTTATAGTGAAAACTGGCTGAGACTTCTTGGTTGTTTGTGGCTTTTTCAAACCACGTGACTTTTTCCAGTTCAAATGTTAATAAGATAGTGGGGAAAAAATTAGTGAGAAACTTAGTCAATTCTCCATAAGCTTGATGCAGCACTGCCCTTGCTCTCTCATGCAGCAGTTTCCAAATGTATTTCCCTCACCATTATGTTTTACCATCACCAAGATTATACTAAATTGTAGTGGATTTTACCTACTAAGATATTTAGGATATATATTCCCTCTTTCTATCACTTTTCAGTCACCATTTCTGAATGCGTTGACTGAATTTCAACACATTTTATACTCTCAAGTGCCACAGGGTCCAGAGGGGATCAGATTGGAACACAGAGCAGATGAATCTCAAGAAGTCCCTCCAGGCCAACTCACAGGGATCAGCTATGCAAGGTTTAGGACAGAAGCTGTAACTTACAAAGTAGTCCATTATGTTTCTCAATAGCTGGCCATAAAGCAAACTAAGAAGGAAAGATCATCCTGCCACGTCATCTCCTTAGTCCATAGAAGCATCAGCAAACATTTGACACGAGATGAAGGCAATCTCTGTCCTACTCAACATGCTAATGGCTAAAGTTATCGCTTTTAACCCAGTTCAACTTCCTGTTTGAGCAGTAACCGTGTACCAACCGGTCAGTCCCATTAGATGAGAGCATGTCACGTTTGCCCAGGTACATGACGAAGAAGAATTTCTCAACACAGTACAACAGCATAGAATAGTGCACAGTTCTTGTCTTCAGGCTGCTGCAAGGAGCAGCTCTACCCATGAAAACCACTTCAAGAAATAGCCAGGCCAACCAAGATATTTTCCCCATATGATCCACCCAAAGCCTATAAACTTTTGTTTTGCTGACTTATGGTCATCGATTACATGAAAAGGGTCCAAGCTTGTAGGTAAGAAGTAAATACCCTTGTTTTGTTACCCTTGTGGCAACAACTTGGGTGTGTCTTTCAGCTGCCAAGAGCAGCTCAGCCCTGGGCACTGGGGAGCAGAATCCATTGCTGCTCATCACTCTTAAGCCAAAACCCAGCCAAATGATCCTGTTACTGTTTAACCAGCACCCTGCCTTCTAGACCAAGGTCCAGTGCCCAAAAGCAAGGATTTGCCAGCACTTTGTTCAATTTAGTGCTTTTTAAGAAAGGGAAGGAAAGGCACTTAGAACAAAGAGGAGAGGATTCCTCATCAATAGGGAAAGCTGCTCAACCCACACTCCTTACAGCCCTTCTATCTGTGGGGATGAGCCATTTTGCAAGCCCGGGCCCTGCTGCAGAGCACCAGCTGCTGCTGAAAGTCCTACTGCCCTGTCAGGGCTGTGGCCACTGGCAATGTCATGCTGCCCACCCAGAACAGCAGCACCGGCACCAGCTCACTGAAATCTGTGCCTGTTTTATATAAGCCAAGTGAAACAATCTACATGTTACCTGGCATTGCCAACCCTTGCCATGGGTAAATGCTTTTGGGATCAGGGGTACATCTTTATTTAAACAGCAGCTGTACAGCAGGTGGAACATCAGCTTCGTCACCTCATTCGTTTGTGTCAGTCCCTTACGCAACCAGGCACAAGCACATTCCACCACTCACCAGCCTGGTCATATGAAAGGACCACGTGCCAAACGGGGCACAGAAGTTGAGAAAACTGGCCCCTCAATTAAAATGAACGGCAAAAGTTTCAGGTTGTCACAGCCAGATGCACAACTTGAGATCTGCCCGCTCAGGTAATAACTTCAAGAGACAAACACCCGCAGAAAAGATGCCCAATGCAGATCAATTTACTTTGGGAAAAACAAGAGAATTTTTCCTCCCCGCTTTAGTTTGCTCCACCTTCCAATACAGCCTGAACAAAGTCAAAAAAGGCATGTGCATTTTGGAATGAAGCTGCGTGCATATGAGGTGCTTGCAGAAGAGGTATGGCAGAACAACTTGTTCTTCTATAGCTATTCTGAACCAAAGTTCAGTAGCAGATTCAGAATACTTCTGTGTAAACAAAACATTCTGACAAATCAGTTAAAGTGGCACGTAGAAGCTTAAAACCTCTACAGAAACATAAGGGCACCCCAACCCAACAAAACCCAGACAACATTCATCTCTCTTATAGAGACCTGCCTTCCAGTCTTAAAGTAAGAAATCATCAGTCCACCCCAAAGCTGATAAGATTGGCTTAAAAACCTGACACAGTAAGTGTTAGTATATATAGCAATTCCCCCTTCTTGGCTGTTTGTAAAGAGAGCACATTTCCAAAGCTTTTTTACACTACCGTGAGGTCTGAAAACTTAAGTTTCTTTGAATATCTAATGTGTACAAGAAAGTAATTTTAGATGTAAGCTCTGCCTCATATGATGCCTTTTAGAACTCTCATTCCCTTATAACAAGATATGGATCACTAAAAATCACCTTGACTAGTAAAGACACTTAACGTGTCAAACCAAACCTCCGTTCTGTTACCACTATTTGTGATTTCAATATTCTGAATCAACACGTGCTTCTGAAGAGTGACCTTATCTCCCCTTCAACATCTTGCTCCTCTTCAAGAGCACTACTTGGAGTCACCTCCTGTGTGTTCACTTTCAGTCTCATGGTGCCACCATACCCCAGGTCCACATTAGAGTAGGAAAACCTTTAGAAAGCCACGCTTATTGAAACAGCAAAAGCTTTTCCAGAAGGTTTTTCAGGTTTAGGGTTTTATAAACTAGATTGCTTTCATAAAATGGAAGGACGCTGTCTCAATTGGTATCGCAATACAGCCACCCTGATGAAAACGAGCACTTATGTCCCTTTTGGCAATGTGGATTTGTTCACAATGGCCAACCCAGTTCACATCCATACAGGCACCTGTTAGATTCATACTCAGATAGATGCAGGTGCTGCCTCATCTGGTGTTAGCCACGACTGACACAAGGCCAGTTCAGACCTGGGGAGCGTTACTGAAGCACTATCTGCACTCGAAGTGGTTTAGTGTTACTGGGCTGAAAGGAAGCAGTGAGACATCCTGTTTATAGGCTGCAGAGCCCCACTGGATAAACAAGTGCACCTCGGTTAAAAGTAAAGTGGAAAAAAAAAAAATAGAGAAAGACTTAGTGGGTGTCAGGATAACGAAATACCGGCTCAGCTACATGCCTGAAAGCAAAACGTGTGGCCGCCAGCCTGTCCTACAGCCCCACGTGCTGTAGGGCTGCAGAATGTACAGAATGTGCCACCAGTCTCACTGCCACAGCCCTGCTCGTCTTTCAGCCCAGTGCTGGGCTGTTTCCTGGCATCCGGTGACACGACACCCCAGCTATTTTTCCACCCCCCTCATGCCACCCACACTCCTGAAGCTTTCTATGTATTTTGTGTTTCATCTGCTGCCAGCAGCCGCCAGGGCTGCACTGTGGATGCCCAGGGTTTTTTGAAGGGTTGGGAGAAGGAAGGGCATCATGCAAGGTCAGGGGAAGCTGTGGGCTGCCCCTCGGTGGGACCCCCATGACATCTCCAGTTAAAGGGAGTTAAAGGGCACTGTGGATGCCCAGGGTTTTTGCAGGGTTGGGAGAAGGAAGGGCATCACGCAAGGTCAGGGGAAGCTGTGGGCTGCCCCTCGGTGGGACTCCATGACATCTCCAGTTAAAAGGAGGTGAGAGGCTCAGTATCATGAGTTATTGCATACATGGTCGGGCAAGAGTGAGCAGAACTGGGCCAAAGTTCTGGGAGGGATCTACAGGGCACCTACAGAGAAACACTACAGGCATCCTGTTGCTTGTGACCTTAACAAGGGATTGAATGAAATGAGAAAAATGTCAATGCTACACCCTGCAAAGTTCTCCCCCCAGGAGAGCTCCATGGAGCAGACCCAAGGGTCACTCACTGCTCCAATGAGCCCAAACCCATCACACCCACATTTCGTTGGCAGGCAGAAATTCTCGCCTATTCAACACTTCTGGCACTGCTGCAGTGCAAATAGTAACTACAACAGGGAACACAGTTCACCTGCCATGCTCAAGAGGCAAGAATCAAACCCCAGCTAAGTCCCACAAGGACCCTCTCTCCATCTGGTCCATCTTCATAGCAATACCTGACTGCTCCTATCCCACCTTCAATATACACACCTTTACTGCTCCGCTGATCATTTTTTGCCCCTCACCAGTGAAATCTCCCATCCTCAACAGCCAACCCAGAAGGGAATGCTTTGGCTCTCATTTGTTTGCGTACAGGACAAGCATCACAATGTGGGAAAAAAAAGACCCAGGTCTGATATAATTCCTCACAGCTCTGTTCCCTTTTCACAGACTTTCCCTGTTCACCAGATCTCTGCAAAGCAGGTAGCAAACCCCAACATGTTCTCAGGCTCTGCCAGTCTGAAGGACTCCACCCAGATCTGGTTCAAAGCCCGAGCAACAGAGAATTAGCTCTGCATGTATGAGCAGTGCTCGCTGGCAGTGCCAGTGCACCCCATCCAACTGCTTCCATCACAGCGTGCCTGGCACAGCTCTGCCAGCACCTTCTGACCAAACGGGACATGCTCACTCTTACAGATCCTATGGAAGAGGCAGCACTGCCAGATCTCTGGATGATGAGCTGAGGTCCATGGAACCAAGGACTTCTCTCAAAAGAAAGTCCTGAGAACGTCATCTCTCATTTGTTTCCTATCCCGCTCCATCTCATGCTGCCGAGACAGGTCTGACTTACATTAGGTTTCCACAGTGCCTGACACAACAGGTCTGCAGGCTTACCTCGAAATGAAACAACAGTAAGCATGGGGTGACCGTGTCTTGGCTGGGCAGCCCCACCAGTTGAGACCTCGATTCTCAGAGGCATGACTCCAAGGTCAATAAGTAATTGTAAATGAAGTTGCTCGTTAGCTCCGAGTACTCCTGAAACCTTTATTCTGCCTCCTTTCCAGCTGGAAAGCAAGATCATTGAGAATGAAAGCAAGAGACTTGCAGGGAGGAGTGACAGATGCTGCCTGAGTGAACGTGTGAAAAAACTGACAGGCAGAAATAATGCACCTCACATGTCTTATGGTGGCAGTGGAGCAATAAATAATCTAATAGACTCCTAAGGCTTGTAGTATGCTCATAGCATTGTGTTCTCTTTTCAGAAGCCACTCCCCACACCAGATGACATCTGTCATGGTATAGAAGTTCCTGGAACAGGGAGATATTTTTAAATCTCTCAATGTGGCACAAAACTGTGAGTGTATCAGCCAAAATACCAGCCACCAAAGCATTTATATATAGCCTTGCACATACCATATATAGATGGGAACATAGACAGATACGTGGTATCTAGCAGCACTGCAAACAGACATTCTTCTGCTGGTCTCCAAGAAGCACTTGACAAGAAACTTCCCAGGCTGCTGCTCTGCCCGTGTCACCTTGCCTTGTGCATCTCTCTCCATCAGCTCCTGCTCCTCCAGGGCAGTAAGTACTGTTTCCCCGTTCTTAAGGATCATCAGAATGTTGTCCTTCCTACTGTATCTTGCACCTCCTCCTGCCCCTCTCTGCTTTGAGGCACTTAAGTCCCAGTGATTTAGTTTCCCTCTGCCCCACATGCTTTCAAAAGCAGAGCCCAGGGTGCCCCAAACTTCCCTCTTTGGATACAGCTCCCTCCAACATGTGCAAACTCTTGAGTATGGTTCCTATTAGAGACACTAACAGAGAGTCGGTCCTAATAGTAAAGAAAGATTTGCAAGCTCAGAACTAGCAATAGCTCCCCATGGAGCACCTGTAATCACTTCCCAGGAACTGCACAGGCACTGAGGTTATTGTGGGGGGGAAAACACCATAAAAAAAATAAAAAAGAAAGATAGAAAGAAGTGGTTTCAGACTGTGCAATTCATTTCCTCATAAGCATCAAACATGCATCAGCATTTCAAACAGAGAGCAGCAGCCCTTGCAACCAGGTTGATGTTTAAGCCCTTGAAACAGTTATCTACCTAATAATAACCCCATAGTGCACTCCTTGCCTGGCCACACGCCAGACCACATGCAGACTCTGCGTTTATTTATTTTTTCCCCTTCTGTTTTAAACTTTGTCAGACGTGGAAACGTTGACTCTGAGAAATTCAGACTCTTGTGTGGGACTGATTGGCTGTGACTTCTTTTTTTGTTGTTGAGGAAACCATGACTGGGGGGTCTGGGGAGTGGAGACAAAGGGGAAAACTCGTGTATTTTGCTTTCATGTGTACTTTATTTTCTCCTGTCAGGAAACAGTGAGAAAGGATCTGACCTAGTTGCTGTCAGCTGTGTTGGAAGTGATTTTATCAGCTCCACCTGCTTAATGGGGGTATTATTCAAGACTGCAAGGACAATGATTCGGAAACAAATGAGCACCAACCTGCGAGTTCTCCAGGGACAAATGAAGAAATGCAGGACACAAGCAATCAACAATAGCAGGACAGTCTCGAGGCTGAGAGAGGAAGGAAAAGGGGGAGGGATTGTTGAGCATCTCTGTGTGTTTGCCTGGGGAAAAGAGATATTACCAGGCCAACTCAGCTTGTTCAAACATCTCAGAGTTTGCTCCACATTAATTTCAGTCAAGAGAAACAAAAGAACTGCTCTGAGAGACATGGCAGTTACATCTGGGGAGGAACATCATGTCCATGTCAAGCCTTCAAAGTCTTATAAGCTGCAAGGAGTGCAACACAGTTTCTTAACAAGCAGTGAAGAACAGCCTCGACAGAACAGGCTGGAAGGTAAGGTACCACAGTGCCACTTATACCTGCTACGGACCAAGTGTGCATCACCAGGCCCAGTGAAACCACAGTGAATCACATCCTGCAGACCTCTCCTTATAGGTGAACTATTAAGGGAAAACTTGTGCCATCAGAATAACAAAGGAGCCTCCAAAGAGCAGGTGGACAACAGTATATGATGAATCAACCACTATAGAAGGCACCACAAAGACACTCAACTGGTGCTTTAATATATATATATGTATGTATATATTTATATATAAGGGAAAAGGTAAAAAGAACTTTTTCATGTTCTAACATGAGCAGAAAGCCCCAGGTCACTGCCTTTCCAATCACTGGGGCAATAGCAGCACTCACTGCAGTGTACTAAGCTCAATAAGGATTCTCCAAGCAGCAGACTGTGACTACCCAGTGCTCTGAAATATCCTCCAATTTTACGTGTGTTTTAAACAAACTAATGGCACGTGAGCACAAATAGCATCATGTACACAGCCAGCTGGTAGTATGACACACGGATCACCACTAAGACCCTGTGAATTTGTAGTGTGCAGGTCACACCCAAAGATTTCTCACCATCTGTTCCATCTCCACCATGTACCCCATTCCCCAAAGGATTTACTATGACAACTCCATAAGCATCCATCAGCAAGGCTGAGACAACCATCACCCACATGCACAACACACACAGGTCAAAGGGGAAAACAAGCCCTCCAGCACTGGGACAGGTCTCTTCTGCACCTTCTCCCTATGGAATAACAGCAAATAAGGACATCTGGTGCCTTGTCTGAAGCCCTAAGAAACATCAGTCTGGTATCCCTGCCTCTCCCAACTGCTCTAACTACGTAGACACTTATATTCCTACATACATATACACTCAATGAGACCAAACATTTCCATCAAGACAAATGCCAGGCATTTGATGCCCATCCATGACACAAATGGATGGATTTTTGAATGAATTCACCAATTTTGCCCTGACACAGAGAGGTGGATCAAGCCAAGGAAGAAAGAAGCCAATGCCCTTTGCAAACAGGCACAGCAAGGTGCCAGTCCAACTGAAAACGCTGTGCCCAGCACCTTTGGAGGCATTGCCCAAGGGGCAGGTGGTTAGAGATGAAAAAGACACACCAGGAAAACTCTTCTATAGGAGCTGATATTTCAGCTACTAAATAAGTTTCTGTTTAAACAGGCAATAATTATGTCCACTCAGGAATTTCTCGTTTTCACCACTTAAAAACACCCAAAGCTGCTTTGAGGCTTTTCCTTTTTTCTCTCCCACCTTTATTTGCTAGGTAAACACATTTGTGTGAGGCCTGGATCCCACATTTAGTTTCTGCAGCATCAGCTTAGAAGCAGAGCAGCAGCGACCCAGGCAGCTCCAGCAGGGCATCCTGGCTCCTGCTCCTGACACTCCAACTCACCAAAGAGCAAAACCCCAAACCATCCAGCTCCTCACAGGACCTTCTCCCAGTGCAGGATGAAGCAGATGATGTCATTTTTGCTATCTGTGCTCAAACTTATAGACACCGGGATTGCCCATGAACTCCCTCACAGGTTGAATCGGTCCCATGAGTCAGTTTTGTTTCTGCTTATAAAGCAGTGCTGCAAGTTTAGCAGCAGATCGAGGCCTTGCTTGAGGCAGGTGGGAGATGTCCTGTTACTTCTAATAAACACTTTGCAGCCTTTACAAAAGCATGCATAGGTCAACGCAGTGATACCTGCTGTCTCCTTCATGGGCAGATGTGGATATGCCACACCAATGGGTACAGCCCCAAAGAGAGCAGGCTGTGAAAGCTGCACACCAGCACAATCTCTTGCCTACTGCTACCTCATTCTGCTCATGAAGATGCCTCTGATAACCACAAGAAGACAGACAAAGTAAAAGGAAGCTGAAAATTTGGATCACTCCCTCGCCTTGACACATGTATACATATACATGCATACATATGAATGCATATGCACGTCTGTGCCTGTGTGTGTAGCTTTGGGCAAGTCCCTTAGCCTCCTCACTTACTGGAAGTAGGAGGGTAATACCACTGTCGTAAATGCACTGTAAAAGCCAAGGGCTGTGTAAATATCTGTAGGCACAAGGAAGCCCAATATCTGCATCTCCACCCCAACACTACAGATAATGAGAAATTTCAGCAAAGACACACCGCTGAAATGTCTCATCAGCCCAAGATCAGCGGCAACAGCCCAAGGAGGTTGCTGGCAGATATCCCATGACACTTTCTATTATGTCTCTTTATATTGCCTTATGTTTTGCCCATCTGTTGGTCTTCTTGCCAAAGAGAAAAGCAGGGAGTGACTGACTCCTCATCAAACAGGCCGGCTCCATGCCTTTAGCAACATGAAAGCCCCTTACAGTAGCCAAAAACCTCTTTCCCTCTGAAAGCAGGTTGTCCCCACCACATTCAGCCCCAGCTCATTCAGAAACTAAGTTCTCATCTAAGATCATGGTACCACTTTGCCAGGCTGGCCACACTGATGTTCACCACGAGACCACATCTCCGTGCAGCCTCTGCAGCATCTCACAGGAGAAGGGGGGGTAGGAGAGGGGAGTCATTTTGGACAATGAAAATGTAATGGAACATTTTGTATCGATCTATGGTGGAATTAGTCATTTTTAGAGTGACTCGCCTCTTTTTTCTACCCCTAAATTATGGACTACAAGAAATTGAAATTGCCCAGATAATGGGCAATTTTAGATGCTCTAAGCCCAGTTTTTTTTCCTGCTGAAGCAGCATACCATGATAGTAGATGGACTGAGCTCCAGAGAAGATGCCCTTCAAGTTTCCATACCATTTACCAGCTACAAAGAAGTTGTCTCTAACTAATGGGGAAAACAGGAAAGGACGAGTCTGGGGAGCAAATGAGAAACCAGAAGGAAGATCTGGAAAGTATCAGCAGTGGAAGGAGACACAGATGACCAGTAAGATTTCCAAGCTCAATTCGATGTAAGCTAATGCACGAGGACCTGAGTGCAAAGATTACTTTTCTTTTACTAGGGAGTGGATTCAACACAGCAAAACCCGCTGCTCCCACCCATTTCCCATTAGATCTCATTGAAGTGCAGTCTGTCTCACTTGAAAAACAATTCATAATATATACATCCATATTAAATATGTACACACACATACAAGCCCACCTGTGATTTGTTTTCTCTGGAGGACTAACTTTGATAACATTAAGCAAAATGTGGCAGTTTCCCTGTGCACTTGGCTGCTGGGGTTTTTGCATCAGTGCACATCCAAAATGTCACTGCATGTAACCACCAAGCTCCTCACCAGATGCACACTGCATTCAAACCCAGCCAAGAGATCTTCCAGCTCTGGGATTCAGATGGAACCAACACTCTCCATTCAAGGTAGAAACTGGTACTTCATACACTGCGAGATGACTAATCCCAATAGCTGAGTTACAGCATAACTTCTAACACACAAAAAAAGAAAAGTTAAGGTCATCTTGACTCTCATCTACAACATCCCACAGTGTCCCCTCCCACAGCTGCCTCACTGCTCTTTTTTCCTCCCACAGCTTTTCTCATTTTCTGCCCTCCTCTTCAACCTTATTTCCTTTCAGGTCTTCTCACCTCCTTCCATACCCATCCACCCTCCTCTGTCTATTCACTCTGGCACATTAAACACCCTTCCCATCAACCACACTTCCCACCTCTGAAGTCCTTTTCTTCTAGGAATCCCCTTTATCTAGATTTCTATCTCCAACAACCAGCCATGCCATCCCTCACCCAGCCCTCAAGTGTATGTTTGTCCATCTTGGATTGCAGACTCTTAAGGACGAGGACTGGCTTCTTCTCTGCTTTTAAAGCACTTTTATGAGGTGTGTAAATGACAAATAAGCAATCTCAGCATTCCAGGGTGGCTCGGTGTCAGTTCCCTCCACCGAGCTCCCTTGGTGTTTGCATTTCCTCCACAGCAAACTAATCAGCTCTTAAGACTTTTTCTTCCTTATCTCTCAGCTACAAGGCTGTTACTTAAATTTTATCAGCGTTTTTCAAAAGATGGTTGAGAAAGGGAGGTGGGCAAACAAAGGGCCTTTACCTGCACTGCTCACCCATAAGCTCCAGCCACGAGACACACAGAAATTTGTGTGAGCATTGCATGCACTAACAAGGGGAGAAGATGGCCAGAAATAACATACTGGGATTATTTCAAACCCCAGACACCTCCAGTTTTCGGTGGATTTTGGTACTGGCAGACACACAGATACTGAAGGAGTAGCTATCAAATATATATTGACTTTTGCCAGCCAAGTGTCTCTACTATGGGGAGAGGAGATAAGTGGAATGCTGATATGGAAAACTCTGTCAAGGAGAAGAAAGTTATGAAGAGAGGGTTAAGCACAACACAAAAGGCACCAAGAGGTAACCAAGAAGCCAATGCAGCAAGAGCATACAACTCTCCATGTCAGAGCTGAGCACTAAATCTGCTGTTTGATAACAACACCCACATGTGACAGGAGATTGATGCAGTGGGTGCAGCACTTCACAAGAATCATTAAGATGCTTATTCAACCAATTAAGAAAAAAAAAGGCAAGAGCACTTACTAGACAGCTCACTGGGTTGGTGCTATCAGCTGGTTCCTTATCTCAGCAGAACCTGAGCTGTCTGAAGTTTCCCAACACCACACCTTGCTGCTCTCTGACCCCTCTGCACCACATTGATCTCCCCACTGCCTTCCCCCAGCAGCCCCCCACCCACACGTGGTCACCGCCTCCATCACCCCCAGCTGCTGACCTTCACAACCCCCAGCTTAAAATATTGCTCACTCACCCACTCAGAAGCCACATATCCCTCAGTCCCAACAGTGAGATTATCTGATAGAGCCTTCTACACTCATGTCTCTGCAGATAACTAGCTGATAGCTAAAAGAACTGTGGATAGCATCTGTGTGGGGAAGTATCAATGATAAGTCTATTATACTATTAGAAACCTCATCCTTACCCTTAGGAAAAATTACATTTTTTGTTATCAGTTTCATCTCAACTTAGCCATCCCTCAGACCGCACAGCAAAACACAGTCCAGTAAATCACTTGGAGGGGGAACACTAAAAGCACCCCACGATTAAAGGAAATGGCCATTGCAGTCAAGGCAGCAACAAGAACAGTGCAAATAACTAAAAACTGAAGTTAAAGCAGTTGTTTTCTAAACAACAGAACCTGGCTATAGAATCATTTTGAACTGGAAGGAACACTTCAAGGTCATCTGGTCCAACAGCCCTGCTACAAACAGGGACATCTACAGCTCCATCAGTGCTCAGAGCCTGTTCCCCCTGACCACGATTGTCTCCAGGGATGAGGCACCCACTACCTCTCTGTGCAGCCTGTGCCAGTTCCTCACCACCCGTATCATAAAAAACTTCTTCCTTGTATCCAAACCGTATCTCCCCTTACGACATCCTGTAAGAACAATCAAACCAACAGAGCAAAGGGAGAGCTGCCTGAAGGCACTTCTCTGCACAGCAGCCTTCCCCAAGACAGACCCAAGGGCTGATGCTTAGTGCTGCCCTGGATACTTGCCCAGAAGCTCTCACATGGTTCACAGCCCCATGCATAGAAGGGCAGTGGTGGGCACACTCCTGCTGAACCCATGCTGGCTGAGCTGTCTAACAGGTAGAACTTAAAAAGCCATTTGGGGAAAATATTGCCTTTTTATAGCTTATCTAAGTGCAGACAGCTGCCTTCCTTCTCTGAAATAGAAGAATTTAACAGCCACGCATGCAGGGACAGATTTAAAAGGTTCCATCTTCTAAGAAACAACCTACACATCCAGAAACAGAAGGCCAGATTTGTTTTTATACTGGAACCCCCTTCCATATGCTAACTGTGCCCACGGATCTGCAAAAACCCTGCTCTGAAAAGGAGATGTTCATTCAGCAACAGGCGACAAGTAACTTGACTCTGCCTTGCCATAAGGCCCGTTCCCACTAAAACCAGTGGCAAAACAGCACACAATATACTATGTTTTGCTGGCGTTTAAACAACACAGAGCTGCAAGAGAGCACTAAACATTACAAAACAAACCTAACAAGTTCCATAAGGACATCCCACAGCTACAGCTGATCCACATCTCGCTGTTGTTCCCTTTGGGATCAGTTGTGATTTGTTCTGGGTGACAGAGATGGGGGCTGCGTTCCCAGGTCAGCCCCAGCCCCATACTGGGGTCACAGTATGGGGACAGGGAGGACTCTGATGAGTGGGGTCTTCCACAGGACAGCTTACAGATACCACGTCAGCCTCAAGCAGCCCCTGCAGCCATTCTACCTCCAACATGTTTGTAAGTACAGCAGGAATAATGTCATTTTCCTGCCTTTCAGCAACAGCAAGCCCTGTAAGCTTCTTCAGATCAAAACCACTGAATTCCCTTGAATTTAACACTGGACAAGCCTGACACTAATGAAGCAAATAGTTCTGAATGTAACAGGATCTTACAGTATCACCTTTTACCAGCAACAGTTGGACCATTTATCTACAGGACAATGGTTTTTATTTCTATTCTTTTAAGTGAGCAAAGGGGTACCAAAGACAAGGGCCTGCTGTGAAATGACCAAAATTCCCATGCAAACAACCCATTAGCAGTGTTCAAATGCAATTTAAATTACTAGCTGTTAAAGTGCTCCTCAATTTCATGGTAAGTTTCCAAGGAAAATTACATGCTATGTACTATTTAATTGATTGTTTTCTACTTCTCAACATCCTTTTATTCCCTCCTCCTGTCTTTTCCTTAATTTCAAGAGATGATAATGACTTTTCATGGAGGAAGGGGGAATGGCTGGCAGAGCTAAGAGGGATTTACCTGAAGAACGAACATGTAGGTGGGAAGGAGCTGCCAAAACAGACAGCTTCTCTGGGACACGTCCGTGTGATATTTTCACAGTAGGGGTGTGAGACAGCACAGCACAATCACTCCTTCCCTCCCTGCTGCAGGCAGCCACGCTTCCAAAACTTGCAATCTCTTTAAAATGCAGTCACCCCCCACATCAGGGAACTGGAGAGCCCTGTGCACAGTTAGCCTGTAAGGAAGCAGGAGCAACTCGTTTGTCCCCTCCTGGGCACACTGAGTCCTTGAACTGACACGCTCACCAGAGGCAAACAGGTTTTTCTCATTTGAGAGATCTCAACCCAAATGCAAATAGCTGGTTCACAGGAGTGAATTTCCCTCAAAGTTGACTGAAGAATGAGGCCAAGAGTAAGGCCTCCTGCTGCTTGCAACAGCTGTTACACAGGAATGTGCATTATAAAGCTAATAACCACAGACATTTCTTAGAAGACTGCACTCTGCTCAGATACCAAGAAGGGAGCAGCAGCACAATTAGGTAAAGTGCCATCTGGAAACTCTGGAATAACGACACACGTTGGGGTCGAGTCACACACTGCCAACATACATCACCTTTACGAAATACTCAGGATGACTTGGTTTATATTAAAGCAACTGATGTAGAAATACTTCTTGCCTAGAGAAGTACGGCTTTATTAGAGTAAGAGAAATGGGTTTAACAACACTATTCAGCATACAGTTGTGAAATGCCTGCCTGCAGGAGCTGAACATCACACAGAATCAGGAGATTTGCACTTGTCCCATATTTGCCACATGGTGCCTCAGTTTCTACACCTGCACCCACCAGGAAAACACAGCTTTCCTCTACCTGCAGACATACTTCAGTGTTCCAGAGCTCTGAAACCTCTGCAAAGCATCAGACACGTAGAGGCATCTGTGTATAATCTTGTCTCCTTGCCCACATGTGCAATCCCCATGTTAAATGGGGCAGCTCCTCTTGACTGCTGAGGGACAGGTGAACCCAGCCCTTAGTGCACACCAATGGGTCACACAGCAACAAGTGTCACCACTGCCATATCCAGGGAGCTGTGCTGTGATAATGTGATGCAACAGCCAGGCTGAAGGATGGGCAGTGAACCAATCCTGCTTACTTGGAAGCTAAAGCAAGTCCTCTGCATTCAATGCATCATTACAGGAGGCTTAAGAAACACAGGCATGGAGCTCTCTAAATGTGTTTGAGGTCCATGGAAGCCATGGAAAGCTTCTCAGGCTGAAGTGTTTACAGGGTGCCAGGCTGAAGGGGAAAAAAAATCTTTACAGAGTTGTATTAGTTTACAAGTCAGCCCTTAATGGCTCCTTTCTGCTCATCCGCTGAGGATCCTGGTTAGCATCAGCAATCACTGGATCTGCCCAGGTCTCAAAGAAACACCAGAGGAAGAACAGCAGTAGCTGCGCACAGGGACGCTCAGCCTTCGGGTCCATTCAGCGGAGATGTCTCACGGAGAAGGTTCCACATAGAAGGTTACCAGCCCCAGTGCACAGCCCTGAGTTCCATCACCCACTGGGCCTCGTACAGCTCATCCTGGTCTTCCAACAAGCGCAGAAAGGGAGAGACTGTGAGGGGAACAGAACAGCATCACTTCCAGTCCTGCAGCGCTGCCCCCAAACACCGAACTGGGCTACAAGCAGCCTGCAAAGCCTGGATGTGCCACAACCCAATGCTACCAACACAGGGCTGAGCTGCAAGCACTGCACAGGAGGCACACAGGGGCAAAGCGCAGTGCACACATAGTGATGGTTCTCAGCTCACCACACTGCCACACACAGCCAAGGAAGCAGGGCTCCTTCAGCAGGTCTCTGGGAGAGGCCTTGCATGCTGCACAGCCCCATACGCAGCCCCAGCAGCCCATTTATCCAGCCCACTACCTCCTCTCTCTGCTCAGGCTGTGAATGCCTTTTGGCAGCAGTTTTTTGGGCACCTCAGTACAAGAAAGACATTGAGGTCCTGAAGCATGTCCAGAGAGGGGCAACAGAGCTGTAAAGGGTCTGGAGCATGATGGGGAGTGGATGAGATGGGATGGTTCAGTCTGCAGAAGAGGAGGCTCAGGGGAGACCTTATTGCTCTTGACATCTCCCTGACAGGTGGTTGTGGCAAGGGGGGAGTCTGCCTATTCTCACAGGTAAAAGTGATTGGAAGAGAGGGAACAGCCTTAAGTTTTCACTAGGAGAGGTTCAGGTTGGATATTATGAAAAGTTTCTTCCTAGAAAGAGTGGTGGTGCAGTGGCACACGCTGCCCAGGGGTGTGAGAGAGTCACCATCCCTGGAGGTGTTTAAGAACCATGGAGATGTGGCACAGAGGGACATGGTCAGTGGGCATGATGAGGATGGGTTGGGCTGGGTGATCTTAGTGGGCTTCTTAGTTAGTCTGCAAGCTCCAAACCCATCCTGTCTGCAGGAATATACCCCAGCAATTCCCCCAGTACCCCCTGCAAAAGAATGCTCTCCAACTCACATCCTACCCTTGTGATAGTTATGCCAAGCACTTCTTCATGCCCAGAACAACCAAGCCAGTTGTGCATCCAAAAGATCTGATCCACATCCCCAGGAAAACTGAACCTCCTAAGTATTCAACCTCATTTAAAAGGACAAAAGAGAGACAATGAGGTAACTGTGTAACAAGAGGACTAAACTAAAAATCAGGTGAGTATGATAACAAGTTCCAATCAGCCTAACACCACCAGTTAGCAAAGAGGATGCATGCACCACTAACCAACAGAGGAACTAATTGTATTTCAGCAATGGCCCTTCCCAAGCACAGGATGAGGTGCAGTAATTGTGTCTGAGGCACAGGGCTCGCTGCCAGGCAGCCCCCAGAGCTGCCACTAAAAGCACTCTGCCCGCGTTACATGCTCCAAATGACAGGAGGAATGCAGCACGGTGGATCTCCACTCCAGATTCCTAAGCAGGGCTTCTGTTGCCATGAATAAAACAGGAAGCCAAGCATGCTCCAGGTTCTCCGTATCCCTGACTTCCTGGATGAACCGCAGTTTCCTTTCAGGAAGGAGAAAGGAAAGGGGGGAAAAATAAAGAGAAGCAGACAGCTGCAGCATCAGATGGAGAAAAAAACTTCTCACTAGGGAAAAATAAAGGGTAACAGGAAAAGCCATACACTTTTTCTTCATCCAGTTAAAGATGCTCAACTTCTGCAGCTCTCTTAACAGGACGGTTAAATATTAACATTTGAAATAAATATATCCATGTGTTACACAGCCTTTTTAACATACACGCTCACTCAGGGGACAGAAATCTTTCTTAAGCTATATTTTACTCACTGACCACATGCACATAAATCCATTTAACTCTACGCTGCATCGCTGCATTATCCAGAAACTAGAAGGAAGAGCATGACTGAAAGGAAGCTTAAATTATCTTTATACTTAGGCCTGGAGAAACATTTTGCCTTCGAGCCCAAGCCACTAAGCTCCCTTTCCCTGCTACAGAAGGCTTTGCTGGGTCAGTTTCTGCTGACTGCTGATCCGCATGCCTGCCTCCACCAGCAGCCACGCACGCACATTGATGCAATCCCACTGAACGAAACAAAAAACCCCAGGTTGCTCGCTAAAGCAGCAATGATGCACTTACCAGCATCCAGGCAAGCTCCTGCACTAAATACGCTTCCCTCTCGCGCGGATCAAATTTGGAACAAGGTCCAGCAGCAAAAGAGAACTGAAAAGTGACCACAAGAAGCTTCCAAAACAAGAATGAAAAAAAAACAACAAAAAAACCCTTTAGTAAAGGAATTCAAATCCTGCTTCCACCAGACCCTGAGTCACCTCCCCTCCCTTGCAATAGATCAGAGCAATGGGTAAACATTTCCAAATATGGAGATCAAAACTCCGAAGGATGTCAAAAAAATCACCCTTCTTTGCCTGGCTTTGGCACGGGGACGACTTGCCCCTCTCAAGCCTGAATTCCAAACGCTGAGCACATCACCATTACTGACCCGAGCACAGTCTGAACCTGGGGCTGCGTGTTGCTGCCGCATCCTGCCTTGTGCAGTTCCTGGCTCAGTGTGTGACAACAGGCATTTCTGTCACCTTCCAGGGATGAATAGAGAGACACAACAGGGCAGGTCCAGGAAGCACCATCCTTCATCTACAATTGCTATTGGAAACGTCTCTCTGATCCCACTACCTTACCAGCAAACCCAATACTGACAGGGGCATCAGGCCAACCCAGCCAGTAAGGCACAATGAGGACTGCACATGGCCTTGAGGTCCTGCTCCTGCTGCTCAGCTGGGACAGGAAAAAACTCTCATCTGACTCAGCCAGTCAAGTCTTTGCAAAAAGTGCATAGTTGCTTCTCTGGAGAGGAACATGTCCTGGGCAAAGATCTCCCTTCACCTAATAGGAGCTCCAGGACAACAGCATCCCCAGATTCCAAAGCCATTCTTCCAGCCCATAATCAAAAGCCTCTCTGTCCCAACAAGGAGCCCACCAGGCTCCAAGAGAAAAGGCTCACTGCTAACCTGGGCAGAGACATACAACGCAGGGATGCCACGGTAGATGGGAACAGATTAACACCATACTTCTCCACTTCAAGAGCAACGCTAAGGCTGTGAAGCAAGGTGGGAAGGCAGATATTTTGCTTCCAGGGCAGAGCCTGTCCTCACACAAAATCTATTTACTCCCACCATCAGGCACAGCGTGGCCCTCTCCCACCTGCCCACAGTTGCCCTGTGCCAACCTGCAGCCCAGCAGGAGGGGAACGTGCCCAACAACACAGCAAAACCTTTCCAGCCCCTCAGCCCCAGGAGCCTCCCTGTAGCTGCAGCCAGAAACACAGCACTGAAGAATGTGCAAATTGGGACATTTTCAAGGGGAACAGACTGCCCAGGCAGCGCTACCAGAGTGATTCCTCAGCACCACCCACAAGATGCTATTGAATTTGTAGGAAAGGAATTCCAAAGCTGACTCTGCCCATGTATGGCCACAAAGAGCAGTAAAAAAAATAACCCTAAAGTGTCATTACGGCACATCTGGCTTTCACTGATACCAAAGCAGAAACTGCAGGAGAAGCCAAAACCCTGCAGAAACAGAAGCTGCATGTTTAGCTCCAGCAATGGGGTCAGGGCCCAAGACAGTGTGAGGTTCATCCCTGATGCCACAGGTGACAGGAAACATCTAAACCTGTGCATCACAAGGAAACAAAGCTTTCTCTCTTCTGATATAAAGATATTTAACTCGATCATCTGTCACTTCCACTGCAAAAAGTAAACCTTACAATGCAGCACAGCACACGTCCTTACAGTCAGTTGTAGAGGCAGCTCTGAACAGCCAACAGCTCAGGTGGCACTGAGTGGCACAGCCAGGCAATGCCAGCACACCATATTCCCAAAATGCAGGCTGAGACCAACTCTCTGTGGGCAGCTAATCAATTACAATTCTAAACACCTAAAACCATTCCCCAGAGCCATTTATCCCACCAAGCCAGTAGGAAGAATGTCCATGTCCATGGTCAGAAATGGAGATTTTTTGGGCACTGCAGCCACCGTGGCAAAAAAAGCTCCAAAACGACAGTGAGATGAGTTGTAAATGTGCCCAGGAAAGTTTTGCCAACTCAGACATTTTCAGCCCCTCATAAAAATACAATTCCTAGGTATTGTCAGTGCCAGGAGAAATGCAGGATGAAACGGGAGGAAGGTAAGGAAGGGAACAAAAAAGCATCCTGGGAACACACCAAACCCTACTGCTCCGGGCTCCCACAGCACTATTGGAGCCAGGACCTCCTTAACAGTTAAATGCCACTACGTTGCCTGCCCTTCCAGCAGGGGAAATATCAGCTGTGTCAGCTTGAGAGGCAAAGGGCTTACTGAACCGGAGAGGAATGCAGGCGGCAGTGGCACACACTGGGGACAGAGAAATGAAACCCCAGGGAAGGCTGTTAACTGCTGCTGCCTTTGCACAGGGGTCAGGCGAGGTACGCTTTATGGCTCCTGGGGCTGAAGCCTGGTTGCGTGACCTTAGCAGGACTCCCATGCCAGAAATGAATATCACTGTTAGAGGGGTTGGGGGCACTGGGACTGAGCACACAAGGAGAAGGCAGCTCCTGGCAGACAGCCCCGTGCAGCCCTTCTATGCCCAGAGCCTGGGAGAGGGTGCTGCAGCCTCATGGGGACAGTGTCAGGGATGGGACACAACAGCAACGCAGCATCCAGAAGTAAGGATCTGTGTTCCATCCAACAGCATCCACTGATTGCAGACCCTCTATGTAGCATTAGGATGTCTCTTCAGGTGCCCAATAGTATCAGTATTATGACTTCTCTCGCTATGGTGCTTAAACATTGGTACCAAAGCATGAGATGAGTCCAGTGCCTCTGTTTAAGAGCACCTTTCATTCCAAATGAGAGAGTGGTATGTCATTTGGGCATATCTGTGTGCCACCACAGCTGAACCAGCGAGCTCCCAGCTGCACCACCACTCCCTCTTCTTGCCATACTCCCAATCCTCCAGGGTAAAAGCTCAGGGGTCTGGGAATAAAATCTAACCCAAGCCTCCAGCACAGCAGCACAGCTTGTTATCACTTGGACACTGGGTCAGGTGTGACCAATTTCATTTAAATAGCATTACAAAAAGCAGGACTCCCAGAATATTTGATTCATAAAAATGTCTTGAAGAGGCTGAAAGCACAACTTGCACAACAGACATAGCACGAGGACTGCTGCACCATCACTGAGATACATACACCCACAACCCCCTCCCTCTGCACGCACAAAAGCAGGCTTAGGACTTGCAAGCTGAAGTCCTACACAGCCAAAAGTTAACACAAATGTTTGGGACAGTTCCACTTTGCAGGCACAGGAGAAAACCAGGTGTAAGGGAATAAATATAGAAAGTAAGGCAGGCAAAGCAGGTGCTGGCTTGTAAAACCTTGGCCAGAAAGGCTCCCGAGGAGGTTGAATCTGGTAGCCTTGCAACAGCTTCATAGAGACACAGAAGAGACAGAAAAAGAAAAAAAAAAGAACATGAATGCATATGCATTCCTTATTGCCATATATAGTATATACAGACATTTGGTATATACACCCTCAAGCTCTCACATGTCATCACAGAGTATATACTACATACGCACTGCACATCTTTGGTTCCATGTGCCTCGATCTGTACTGCACCCATGTATGTATATACATGTCTATATGCATTTCTTATGCATGTGTTTGTCAGCACACCCAACCGCCACCCAACACACCATGCAGCACAGCGTATCCACAGCCTCAACACTCTCAGCCTCTCGCTGGTGCTGAGCTCCTTCTCTCCCAGCTCTCACTGAGCAAACACCACAAGGAAATCACCATTCTTCCCCATTTTCTAGTGATCCCAACCCCTCCACACTCAGTTAAAAGACTTTTCTTCCCTTAAAGAGTCACAAACAATATGCTCCTGTCAGAAAAAAGCCACAAATCCTGCTGAGAAGTCACCCCATATGTCTGTGAAACATGGTTACATACCAGCTCCCGCACTGCACAGCCTTGCTGGTGGGATCAACTTGGAGCAGGGCTTCTGGAGACACGCAGGGTGCTGCTGGAGTCACGACTTCGGGTTTCTTTCACAGCCCTGTGAAGGGAGAGAGAGTTACTGTGTGATACATTCCGGGTGGCTCTTCTCTAAAGCTTGCAACTTAACCCACACAACTTCTGGGAAATGGAGCATTTTCCTTCCCCAGCCTCCATACTTCTGCACTGCTTTACAGCAGCCACCCTCTGCGCCCCATGAAACCAAGCAGCACCACCTCTAATTTCCGACCTTTAAGGTGCCACACAAGGAACGTAACAAGATGTGACAGTCTGTATAGGTAAGGATGCAAGGCTGTACAAGGCATAAAATGAAGCACAAAATGCGAGAAACAGCTTAAATCTGTCCTTTGAGCCAACAGAGGAGGCAGGAGGGATTATTCCTGGTTTGAAGCTCATGGGATTTGCTGTTACTTTAACTGAGTTGCTGCTGCTGTGCTTCCCTGTGTGGCAGACATAGGTCAGTCCACCATTGGCCAGGCCAAACAAGAGGCACCCTGCACGCACGACACCAGGACACGCTGCCAAGTGCATCCACAGAGATAGGCAGCATCTGAACCATGCACTCCTTCCTGCCTCTGCCCAGCATCTCATTCCAGCCACAGCCCCAGCACTCCAACATCCCCATCCCTGTTGATGACAAGTGCAGGAATATGTCGTTATTACACATCAACACAAAAAAAACCTACTGCTGTTTGCTGCTGTAACGATGGAACCACTCCGCTCAGCCTTGTGCTTGCTTTCCTGCGCTGCTTGTAAAGATGTGTGAGTCCACAAGTCCACCACCAACATAGAGCAGAACACAAGAGGTGGCTCATTGTCCAAGTTTCTGAGCAGTGGTACATCTCCATCACACCAATGCCACAAGAGCACTCTGATGTCCAACCTGACCCCATTGGCACCTCCCCATCTCACCCCCATGTTGGCAGTCAGCCCACAGGGTCCAGATGTAGGCAGGGCAGGTACAGAAGTCCCTGAGAGCCTTTGGGTGCAATGAGGACAAACAGGACCAGAAATAGCAGTGGCCTCTCCCACTCACCACAGGCTTGGGGATGAAAATGAGTTACCGCACAGTTTTATTGCTACTGAATTCAGCCACGGAGCAACTTCTCTTCATCCATCAAGGAGGAGACAAGCACAAGCAAATATTATGGTTGCGCAAGTTTACTTTTCATTTTAAAATGATGTAGAGTTATACACAATTTAGGTCCTTCCCACAGGCTCCTGGCAATAAGCCCTTCGGTCTTATCTGCAAAGGCAGAAGACAACAACATTCCCCTCTGATTCCAACACTGCTTCAATTCAATCCACAACAGCACCTCTGGGAGCTCCAGGTAAAACAATGTTTTGGGATCCAACCTATGTTTGAAGACCTTGGCTCAGGTTTGTCTTTCAGCGAGTTTAACTCAAGAAATGTTGATCAGATCAGTTACAGGATGCCAGCACTCAGCTCATTGACCCACACCCTTTCCTCCCTGCTGTGGCTGTCCCCATTGGTTATCCCACTGCATGGCCATAAGCTTGCAGCAAACCCACTCCTGCCTATTCCCTGTTTGCTTTACACAGCTCTGGTCCCTTCTCTAGCTCACCACAATGGATGCTCAGTGGTCAGCGCGTGTCTAATTCTGATTATAATCCTACACCAGGAAATCCCAGATTGCAATGGCAGCACTGCAAGGGGTAACAGCAGAAAGTCCCTTTGGTAACACAGCTCTGCAGAACACAGTTCCCATCTGGCAGAACCCAGCACAGCGGTGCGCTGTGCCCATGCCTTCAGAGCAGCAGCTGCAGAGACAGACTTCCCAGTCCAGGCACATGGATGTGCACACATGTGCATCTCTATTTTTATGCTTACTGCAGTACAGACCACTTATTTTAATGCACCCTCAAGCATTTCAACAGGCAGTTTGTCATTTAAAAGCATTTTAAAGCAAAGCCAAACAGCAGGAATCAGTCGGCATGGTCAAAGCACTGAGCAGTCCCTGAACAAAGTACTGCAACAGGGACTTAGTAAAAGAATGACTTTCACAAAATATTTCCTTCTTTTTTTTCCCCCCCAACTAGCTCAATTTAAGGTACAGCTCACAAAAACCTGCCCAGAAGTTACAAAGCCATCCCAATACAAAGGTGAAAGAGACCTAAGTGCAGAATCCCAAGATGCAATGACCAGAAGCAGCCCATGCGCTACTGCTGGTTCCAATGCTGTGCCACTGACAGCACACATCAACACCTGGCGATAAAAAACACCTTCATTTAAAGCACAAGAACAATACACAAAGCAAGGCTTCCTGTTTGCTGATCTACCTATAAACCTGGTTTATGCTTGAAAGCCATACAAGTGCCCCGAGTTCAATTCCTACTATTGTTTTCTTAAATCAATACTGTTATACTTGTAGAAGCCGCAGCCTGAACAGCAATACAGCAGCCTCACATTAGGAAGCTCAGTCTCAGCCTGAGCACTAGGAGGAAAATTGAAGTTGTAACTGTTCTGGTCGCTAGTTTTCAAGCACTGACAAGTTCAGAGAGTCAGCCACCAGCAAGGCCTGACAGGGGTCTGCTCCTGTAGGGCTGGCAGGTACATGTACAGGTCCCCACATGACAGCCCCACTCAATCTGACCTTTTCATTTTAAATGAAAAACACTTAAAAGCCGGCACTGCTTTGACATATGCATTTTTATGTCTTTCCCACACAGTGCCAATATTTATTGCGTGCTGGCCAAAGTCCCCAGCTCAGAAATCTCAAGTTATTTCCTCTGCTCCAGCAGTTCTGACCATCACTGGCAGAGCTACCCAAGCTCCCCATGCACTGCACTGCACAGCAAGGACAACAAGAGCCTTCCTATGAAAATCTCAGCTTGGAGTCCTACATTGACTTAAAACTCAGGTTATATGCACAGGCAGCTCTACACCTGAACACGTGCCCTGAGACACAGACCCATCTTTCTAACACAGGGCAGATGCCTGCAGGATCTCTATCAGCTTTCTGTGCTTACTTGTTCCCGTGCTTCTCAGGTTTCGTTTATTAAAGTGCTCGATTCAAAAGAACATTGCTGAAGCTGTCTAACACAAAGATCACGCAAGATAACTAAAGCAGGAGACATTTCCTCTTTGCTGCTCTTCAGCATTGCCAGCAGCAGCACCTGCTCAGAAATTCACCAATACACACACCGACAACTAATGGGCCCAGCCGCTGCTTTTACTTGGAGGCCAGATCCTGTGATGGTGTAAAGCAACAAGCAACACGCCATGCAAATGTGGAGTTTTGTTCTATGAGGAAGCACGTGCCCTTGTTATGTTTTAAACTGTCCTCAGCCGGGAGCTGTCTGCAAATCTGCCACCACTACATGTGTCAGAACAGGCAATCGTGGGACTTATCACTTCCAAAGCCCTGGTCCTGGTTGCAGCAGGGACTGTCAGCACCAGCTGTGATGGAAAGTTAGCAGCAACCAAACAGCAAACCTGCAGGCTGTAGAGCAGGACAGACTATTCTAGCATGCTCCTTCAGGCACAATGGGGCTGGACCCAGGTTCCTCAGATAGACTGCAATATTAAAACACATGGGAAGTTACTCAGGCATGACACGTTTAGGTAGTAGACAAGGAAGCTGCGTGCAGCTGTCCCTGCAGTGCCCCAATGGCTTCCAGTTGGGGCAAGTGGGCAACAGCGTAGGGATGGCAACTGTAATGCTATAACGGGATGATAAGAGCAGGGTGGCAAAATCTTTGACTAAATGAGAACAAGCCCAAATGCAGCAGCTATGGATACAGAAATGAAGGAAAAGAGCTGTTTACCTTCAGAAGGCCACAGGCAGTCAGAGATCTCCAACAAGAGATGCCCTCACCTCCACTGCCAACACATAAATGAAGTCTGGGAATGGGTGAATCCAGGCTCCATCCCTTCCAGTCACTCAGGTACACTGCTTACCCTGAGCTCCCCTGGGTCAGCCCTGCCTTCCCACCAGGTGCTCGATCATTGTTTCGGGCTGTGTCTTAGCATTCCTGCTACAGCAACCCAGCAGCAGGAGCAGTCACAGCACAGCCCTGCTATCTTAAACACAAAAAGAGATGGAAAGGAAAGAAGGATGGCTAAGGAATGTGAGGAATCCATGTGCCCATGCCAGAAAGCCCATTGGTCCCACATGGGAATGACCTTTCAGCAGTTCCCTGTGCTGCCAGCTGTGATTTACAGGTCCGTAGCGCACACAAGGACTGGACCCTGTATTTTCAAGCACAGGCTGCTGGCCTCATGCTGTTTGCATTCCTGGAAGTGGAAGATTTTCAGAGCAGCTTCATTGATCGCCCCCCGCACGCATCGTTTGCTGTCTGCATTTTGCTAAGCCCCATTGGCGAGACTTCGAGCAAAAGGGGGGCAGTTCGCTTTCTCACTTGAATGCACCCCAGCTTCTTGATCAAAGAAGGATAATTGATTTCACTTTCGTTCTCATGCAGTATAAGAGCACCGCAGAGCTTGGGTTTCAAACAAAGGATAACGTTTTGCAATTCAAAAGCAAAAAAAATGCCATTCTTTTCCCCCAGGAAGAGGCCATTGTCACCAGGCAGCCCCAGCAGAACGCTGCTCATCTCCCAAGTCTGAGGTCAGACCAATAGTGACTAAGTGCACAAGGAAGCAGAGGACAAACACTGCATCCCAGCTCCTGAAGACAGAAGGCATCTGGCTGCCCCCAGTCTCAGCTCAGGGTCCCCTGCAGCCCACATTCAGGCTCAAATCCCACATCACAGAGACAGCATTGCTGTGCCCATTTGCTGTCAGTGATGTCGCTTATGATAACAGCAACAAAAACAGGCTAAATGTTATCATAAAGTACTATCTTCCTTTGTCCATTTGGGATTTAAACAGCAAGAATTTAGGGTAAGGGTCACACCACAACTAAACCCCTGGCATTACTCTTCTTAAAACCCTTGGCAAATGAAACCTTTACAGCCCTGAGTCGACCAGAGGCTCTCTGTGGTTCAAGGCTTTCGTTTCACCCAATTTCTGCCAGGTCATTTGAGAACTGCTACAGCTACTGAGCAGCCAGCTGGACTCCCCACCAGCATACCCACTTACGAGCATTACAATCCATCACAATATTTATAAAAGAACAGTAATGTAGGACCAGCAAATCTTCCCATCTGGCTTAGAACCGTCCATTCCCTTCACACCCCCATCTCCAGAGACGCCTGAGCATGAGTTGTCTTCTTTCATTTTCACCTCACTAGCAAACTTCTATAGTTTCAGACTTGGAAGGAAGACTTTCAGCTGGGGTTACAACATCTGTGTTAAGAAAAAGAACAATTTCTTAGTATAGTTGCTCCACCAATCTTCTTTCCAAAGATGATGGATGAAGAAGCTGAGGACAGGGTGCACGAGCCTCAGCCCAGCATCAACAGCTAAATTAAGGTGCCGCATGATATCCCCAAAACGAAAACAATAGGAGCTCAAATTAGGTCACGGCGTTACAATGGAAAGGAAATGTGATCCTAATCCCCTGGCTCAGCACTCCTGTGAACACACCGTTCCATAGCATGGCTGTCAGACACGCATCTATCTTAACACAACAGCCTGAGCACCTGCCTGCATGACCACAGCTCCAGGCCCGTCTCCTATGTGTCAGTCAGGAGCCACTGTTGCATCATATAGAGGTGGGGACAGCAGGGACAGGAGCCCCTACACACACCTGTGACGCACTGGTTGCATAGCACCAGCTCTGTCTGCGCTCCTTGTCTTCCAACTGGGCAAATAAGGCACAAGTTCAAGCTCCAATAGACCCAAAGTCCCAGTTGGGGCCACTCATTTAATCCAACTGTCAACCCATCACCACCGTGCCCACTAACCACATCCCTAAGACATCTCAACGTCTCTCAGCTCCCTCACTGGTGTTCACAGGCAGAGATCCCACATCTGCCCACGTAGCTGACATTTTCTCAGCACAAAGATCCCTTGACCACTAATTCTCCATGTTCTTCCAAGAGAATGCCACACCAATTTGCTCCAGCCTGATGTACCTGAGCACAGAAAAAGCACAGCCTGCTTTGTCTCACATGCCAGCACTGTGTGGGTGCAACATCACACCATGGTGTGAAACATTTTGAGACCAAGGAAAGTCTCTTCAAACCTTCTTCCGTCTCGCTGGTGTGATTCACAAGAGCACCAGACAGCATAACGCTGCAGTCATACCTGTCCTCACCACTCCTACTCCACCATACTGAGCTTGTCAGCAGGAATTCCATCACCGGCACTGAAGCCAGCACTTCATTTATCAAACCAAGTGGTTTGTTTGTTGCTTTTGTTAACACCAAAAAAAAAAAAAAAAAAAAAGGGAAAAAGAAAGAAAAAAAAGTGAGAGAAAAATAGAAAGGAACTGCAGGAACTTCTGGAGACAAGGATCTCTATCAGACTCGCCAGCTGAAGTTTTCAAAGACTCAATTGGCACAGCACCATGTCAGCTGGCATCCGACATGCAAACAAGCGAGACCAGCTCCACACCAGCCATCCACCAGGCTGCAGGAGAGGTAGCAATTGCAGTCAAGAGAAAAGAAGGAGAAAAATTCACACTGCATCCATCACAAGAGGTATGGCCACATGCCTGGTCATCACCCAGGAAGGACACAAAGAATAAAGTCATGCAGGAAAAAAGCATTTCTGTGAGCAGCCACTGTCAGAGCGCAGAGGCCACGCACAAGTCGGCAGTCACAGGACTGACCATGCAGCACTGAGAGATACCACACAGCCTTCAGTCCAGAAACAGGAGACATCTGTGGGGGAAGAGCTGGCAAGGGAAGAGAGTTTCCTATGAAACCAGCAAGACTGCACATTGCAGAGGCTCACAGCAGCCTTGCATAAGCCATTTGCCCATAGCCACCATATATCCAGTTACAACTCCCAAAAACACAGCTAACTCAATCCTCAGCCTTTATCAGCATTCACAGAGACCAGAGAAGGTCAACAGAGTCATCATCTAGGAACAGAAAACAAGCACAGCGAGCTCAATGGGAACTTGACAGGACAAGAATGACTGCAGTCATGGAGGAGCGAGAAGAGTTCACAAGCCTGGCCCTCTTTTGCTGAGGCTCTCAAAGAAGACAAAACCCCTGACCTTTGATTAAACTACGCTACTTTCAGAAGAGGGGGTGGTTTAGGGGCCCAGGGATTCAATAAGAAACTATTTATCTCAAGGTCATGGGTTCATCCCCTCTCCAAGTTCTTTCTGCTTAGTCAATTAAAAGAGGGGACTCAATCTGCATTAAAAAACCTGTCACTAAGGGCACAGTCAGATACTGGTGAAACAGGCAGATTAAGAAGATACAGCAGGTCTGCAGCTCCTTGCAATCACAGCAATGCTGGGAATGCTCCCAATGCGCTACACAGCCTGCTTTTGTGCCCAGAGCAGCAATGAACAGCAGTGGACCACCAGCAGGGCCTCCTGCACCAGCCTGGACATCCTCACAAAGAGCACTGTGCATGGGGCTGATCCTGCTCTGGCCTCCAAGCCTGGTCCAGGGAGACTCATAGCATCCCTGAGGTGCTCAGAGGCCAAAAGCCCACCACAAGGTGATGGTGGGGATGGGGAGCCTTTGCTGCCTGTAGTGCCAACACAGAGGACCAGACATGTTTCAGTCCTCAGCCTTGTGGTGCTACAGGACACTCTCACACAACCCCCAGAAGGGGCTCTATGTGCCTTCTCTGTGGCTGCCTTGCTCTCCAGCCCTTCCAACGACACATGCAGAGAGAGCAGGGAGGAGAAGACATCTCTCACTGCACCACTGGGCCCAGAGCAACGTGTAAATCAAAGTGAATGCATATCTGAAACCAAACTATCTAGGAACTCCAGCTGCTGCATTCAGAGTTCCTGGTAATGAGTGTAGTCAAAACCTTTTCTTAATTTTCTAACCCAGAAAAAGCAGAGACTAAATATGCTCCAGCACGTGGGGTGCACACACACCTCTCCTGCCTTCAATAGCTTCCCACCAAGAAAATCCAACCCCCCCCTAAAAAAGTTGCTCTGTGGTTTCATAACATTTTTAACATCTCTGTGCTTTTTTTCCCCAATTTTCCTTTCATCCAGAAGCAACTTTCAGCAGAGAAAGGATTCAAGCACAAACTTGCAGCCACTCTGACACCAAGACCGGACTCCCCTTTAGCCAAGGGAATGAGCTCCCCATGCATCATGGCTGGTATGAGTAAAATGGTGAAATGGAGGAGCATGGAAATAAGTGGGAAGCAAGCACAGCTCCCTCCTATTTCCTATGGAGGGTAATTATTGCAGAGAGGATCGCATATCCTTTTGGCTTTTAATTAGTGGCAACCCAAGTCAACCTCGGCTCATACTGGTGAGAAACTGTTAGGGGCTATGGATCTGCAGCCAAGGAAAACAAATCTGCACCGATCCTTCACCCCAAGAATAACTTCTGATTGTCAAATTCAGTTACCAGGGGAATGAATAGCTTCTCCTGCAAGCGCCTCAGTCAATTAAACTAATGCAGACAAAAAGGCCAGGCAGTGGTGGCAGCAGAAAGCACATGGCAAGTCAGATGCACACGCCTGGCAAACAGGGAGCACCAGGAGCAGGTGCTCCCAAACTCCCGTTAAAAGGTAGGGGAAATCAAAGCAGCAGGGAGGCAAGGCAGCAAACAAAATCCACTACTACCTCCTTTTAATTGGGTTTTAACCAGGTGTGTATGTGCATATCCAGGTCTAAATCCCACCTTCAAAAACTGAAGGAAGTTCTGCTGTGGTTGGTACAGCCCAATGTCACCAAGGCAGAGCTATGCAGAGCTGAGCTCACACTGCCGTGGACGTGTCCCAGCTCAGATGTGCTCCTCTAACAGGTGTTGCTTGGATCCCAGGAATCTCTCTAGCAAAGTGCAATGCTATTTAACTTCCTCATGAGCTCGGGATGCTGCCAAACATCTGCTGTGATTAGCTGGTCTGTGTTTGTGAAGTGCACACAAAAGTTATCATAAGGAAGGAACTGGCTTATTTATGGATGTGAATGCTGGACCATGACCTAAACCTACATTCAGTATTTGCACATGTAGCCTTATCTCCCCTGCCAGATTTCACCGTCTGAAGCGAGGATGGAGGCATGAGGTGCTGCCTTGAGTACTCTCAGCCAGCAGGTCTCCTGCAGGCTCCAAGAAGCCACACTGCAGCTGATGAGCCACCCAAACTCCTGCTGGCAGGGGACTTTGCATCAGGTTACACATTACTCTTGGGTGTCCCTCCCTCCCACAAAGGCCTCCGGTGACTAAGTGCTGAGGAATGAGACAGAGGAGTGAGCACAGCTCAGGAGCCACCATAAAGAGCACTGCAGCAGCCAAGCTCCCCAGGACAATAGCAAAGAGCCCAAGTATGTTCTAAATGGACCTGGGCAACTTTGTGATAAGAGTTATATACGCTAATTGCCTGCAACAGCACAACCACCAGCACCTTACATGACTTAGAATAAGACTTACATGACTCAGAATTGCTTTGCATCACACTACAAGTCCTAGATGTACAGCGCTGCTCTGCCAGAAGCTGCTGCTCTCCTTTCCACCGCAGATACATTTCAGTACATTATCAGGTCTCCATCTTAGTCACATTCTGCTAACACACACTTCTGACATCCTTTTCATCTTCCTCCATAACCAAACTCTGTCCCTGTGTCAAACTCTCTGCCCTCCTACCAGCACTCTCTGGGTTATCTTCAGCTCCCAGGGCTAGAGCTCAGCAGACCCTACTGCAGGCACAGCCTCTGCTTGGGTTCCTGGGACTTCCAACACCCACAGCCTGAAGAGCTCACTGCCTTCCTCTGGATTACAACCAAGAGGCTACAGTTCATAGTTTGAGATGCAGACAACACAAGACAACAGTGTCCGTGGAATAGGGAAGCAAAACAAAGAGAAGGGTGAGCAGGAGTCCTCAAACACAGCAACATCGTGCCCAGAATTACTCATGCCATTGATGAGAAGGATAGGCCTTGTCTTGTTCTGGAGATCAAATGTGTTTGCAAACATCCCTGTTACACCTCCAGTAGAATGTGCACAGCTAAAATACACAGGAAATATTCCTGTCCTAAAAGGTGCTTCCACCAGAACAGCTGGAATTAGACCAGATGGATCCAGTGTGGGACACCCTGATATACACAGCCAGCTTTGTAAATCCAGATCCACCCATGAATGAGGGCGCACACCCTTAACCAGGTATGAATCAAACCATCTGAGACATGAGAAATTTATCAAGAGCTCTTATAAAAAAAACCAATAAGGTTGATCCTGCTTCACTGCAATTTACCTTCAAGGTATGGGAAGCAGCCCCGAACACAACAAACCCAGAGCCAGCAGATCACTTCTCTGAGAGCTTCTTGGATGTGACAGCACGATCTAAGAGCTAAAACACCACCCCTGGCAGAGAAACAAGAAGGGTGCACACAGACCACAAGCACACATTACCGCATGCAGGGAACTCAGTGGTGCAGGTATGGGTATGACATCCCTCTGAGTGGTCTCACACTCTCCATAGCAGGGCATGACCCGTGCAGGCAGCCATTGTAACATCCTGGAGCATGAATCATCTCTTTTTCACTCGGAGGTACATGGCAGTAAAGCAGTATACAAGGCAGTATAAAGAGGAGATGACAACCCATACCTACTCATAAATTAAAGGCAGGGGGTGGGGATCACAAACCAACATACGTATGCCGTAAGTACAACAACAGACACCTGGGCAGGTGGAGTGCCTCAGAAAGGCGTGCTTGCTTGTATTGCTATGGCCTCAGTCCCAATTGTCTATACTGAAAGAGGACTTACATGCCAAGAAAGCTGCCTTTTTATCCCTACAGTAGCACAGAGGTGTGCCTAATGCCACTGTTAGATGTATATGACTTATCTGCTGCACTCACAAGGTGATCTCCTGCACTGTATGAGGATGTCTATTGCAGTGAGGGTACTGCCATTCTGCATGTCACAGCACGGTTTCAGCAGAAAGGAACCCAGACCTCTCTAGGTAACATTAACCCTTTTGCCCACTGTTTCTTCCCAGTCTGTCTGCATTTGAAGCAAATTAGGATTCTGTTTCAGGAACATGCTCTAAACCCTTGCTTATCTTTAGGCAAACAAGTAGCTGCAGAGCATTCAGCTGGATTACTCATGCACTTGAATTTCAGACTTACTATGCAGAAGGTTCACCAAGCCTTCCTTAAATGGCAAAGATGCAGTGCTGTGTTTCCCAAGCACTGCTGTGCACATCCCCAGGAACTCTAGGACGGAGAGGATCCCCTGTGAACACTCCAAAATGGGAATGTGCTAAGGAAAACAGAACAAGCATTGTGAGGACAGGCAGTGTTCCACAAAACATCCCGCTAAACAAGTGATGGAGAACCGCTACAGCTCTAAAGGAAGCTTAAAATACCTTAAAATTGGTGGTTTTACTGTACACAGGAAAAAAAGCCACTGGAGAATATACAGCTGACAATGTGAGGTCTCCATTCCCCTTACTCCGTTCTGTGAAATACGTTACAGAGAGATACCACCTGGACCTCAACCATACTCATGGTCCACTTTTGGACCTCCCACTATCATAGTTTGGATTCAAAAGCACCCAAATGCCAGAAGCAAAGACCAGCCTCCATACTTAGCCAGGCACTCTGATACCCACACACAGTCCTTGCCCCACAGTCGAGGACGACAATAACACATAGGAGGCTGGTAAAAGTGGAAAAGATGAGGGAGATGGGCTGTAAAGTAAGTCCAACTGCAATGCACAGTCCAGAGTAATCTTCAGAGTTGGGTGGAAAGATGCTAAATTCACTCTGTATTTATAAACTTCTTTTTTTTAAACTATATTTCTCTAGTTATCAATTACAATTGCAAACCAAGGTGAGCAAACCTGATCTAAATGTCTTTTTTTCCTCCTGTACTTCAGCATCGATATGATACGACTCTCAGCTTCTCACCAAGCCTCAGTGCCCCATCAGTGAAATGGTGAGAATAACTTTCCTTCGCCTCAGGAGGGCAACACAGAAATAGTCACCCCAACATGCAAAACGCTCCAATGAAAGAGCAAAGAGCACTCCAGAAAAGCATAAAAAAAGGAAATTAATAATCCTGTATTCAGCCTTGAGTTTGAATGGCAGGCAGTAAATAAGGCTTGGGGCCAGAAACTGCACAAAAAAAGAAACCAAATAGCGGCTCGTTAAGCATCACCTTCCATTCTGAGCACAAAGAGCAGGTACTCCAGCAATTAAGTGCCTATATCATAATATCTAGTTGCAGTGGGGTCAAATTAAAGTTGCACCAATGACTCTCGTCCCTGCATTTTGTAGTTTTGAAGTGCTTGGACTTTGCAGCTTTACTATCATGATTTTAACCAAGTGTGTAGCTTGTAATTAACTACAGCATTGCCACATGGCTAATGCAGTCGCTATCTGCTTGTCTTGTGAGCCCAGGAGGAAAGAGAAGAGGGAAGAACTGCAGCTCCTGACACTGACATCCACTGGCCTGAAGCAGGGGAAGGGGGGAGTTACAAATGGATGCATAAACAAGACCTGACTGTGTAATTCAGAGCTAACAGGGTAGTTTACTGAATGTTAATTAAATCCTCAGTGCCTGTTACCAACTGTGGAGATCAACTTATTTTTAAATTAAATAAGCAATAAATGCTTAGCTGAACTTCTATTAAATTTCACCCAGTCAATGAAGTATGTGGGGCTTTTAATAGACATTAAACAAGATAGTTATGGCAAGTTAGTTGATATTTTATTACCTTAAGATAATGGCCGTATTAAATCTCAACTAACCATTCCACTGGCGGCACAGTCATACAAGATTTGGCGGAAGTTTGCCTGCCTTGAAGCATCACTGGGCAGCGGCAGCAGGGAGAGGAAGGCAGCCAAGTGCTGAACGGCACCTACTCAGAGGATGCTCAAGTGTATAAACCCACTTACGTGCAAAACAGGATCTCTCCAAGAGGAATAAACCCCAGAGAGCACCATCCACTTCGCACTGAATCACAACTGGCTTAACAACGGCAGAGACCCTCAAGCATCCCAACTCATAGAATCAGTAAGGCTGGAGAAGACCTTTAGGATCACTCAGTCCAACCATCCACCCATCGCCACCACACCCTCAGGTCAAATAAATTAACTATGGTGTTACTGAGGAATCACTGTATTATGAGTAGCCCTTGACACCACAAGGGAACCAATGAGCATCCTCACCAAGAAATGATCAAAACTTGTATTCTTTTCTAAGAAAAGGTTATCAGCAGCCCACAACCCTACCGATGTTTGTTTTCCTTTCTTGAGCATATTGAGATAGTTTGGAAGCGCTTCTGAGTGACTCACACGTGTGTCACTGTCACCCACAGATTCCAACAACAGATACCGACAACCTAAAAGGATAGAGACTTGCTGACAGCTACTTAAAATGATCATTTCCATGCCAGCTCTCGCGCTTGCTCAGAACATGATTGAAACCAACTCTTTGGAGATTAAAGCAGTCTCCGCACTAAGGTGTCTCTACCAGTAACCTTAATCACAATGATTAAGCGTGGGTAGCGGGTTTTTTTTCATGTTTGGTTAGACACATTCTGAACTCTACCTGCTTGCCATGCCCAGAAGTAGGAGGAAGAGAAAGAGCAGAGCCCTTAGCACACAGCTAACCCCCATTCCTTGGGCAGGCGCGAGCTGTCAAAAGCTTGTTAACTCTGTGGGCTTTTTTTGGTCTGTGGTTTTCGGTTTGATTTGTTGTTTTCTTTTCTGTGTTTGTTTTTGTTTTACAAAACAAAACGCTCCTGACCTTAAGAGGAACAAAACACTGAGATCTTCTTACTTTACTGACACTGTCCTTCACAGACACCCCATGCACAAGTTGACTGCAACATCTGCCCTCCGATATCTCAGATGGAACTGTTGTTTATAAGTTATTTCAAGTCTCCTGTATTTTCCTATAGGTAACCCACACTCTTTAAAGTTATTGTGCCTTCAAAATCAGTGTCTTTGGTAACCCACATCCTCAGATAAAGTATTGTTTCCATCTCCCCCACTCTTGCCTGCTTTTCAAATGTGGCTGCAGTTCCAGTAAGCTCTCTAGTTTTTAGCAGAACTGCCCTGCTGTGAAAGTAGAGGGAGATGATGATTTAGTGGGGTGAGAGTCTGTCTTGTTCACACGTGCATACAGCAAGCACAGGTGCCAAATCCCAGACTTCTACGAGATCATATAGACATGAATTTGCATTCATATTTTTTCCCCTCAAACTTCATCTATGTCTAAAAAGTAATGTGTCTTACAGACACACAAGTGTGCAGGAAATGCACACTTCTTTGTCATCACTACAGCACTTCCAAAACTTCTCAGTGCACCCTCAGGGATGAGCATTTGAACTCACAACATCTGAAGGGCTTCCCAGAACCTCACACAGCCAGAGGTGAAGGACCAGCCCATGGCTGAAACCCAGCTCAAAGCCCAGTGGTCAGGCAGGTTTATTAGGAGAAAGGCACTGCTGTGTGGGTCTACTGAGTTTGCACTGTTTGCACAACCACAATGAGTGAGGAATGGAGACACTGTTGTGGGCACCCTGAGGGTATGAGTTCCCACAGATGCATGGAAACTGTCTTATTGCAAACCACTTGTCATCCACCCAAGCTACTGCTTTTCTCCAGCTACAGCCAGCAAGAGATGTTTCACAGAAACCTGTGTGAAGTGTTTGGGTTTTTTTTGTTTCCAATTTGATGTTTATGATACAGAAGGCAACACTATTAACTGGCAAAGCACCTGATGGTCATACAACTGTCCTGTCTTCTTTCCAGACTTGGCTTAATTCTTGCCCTCAGCCATATTCTGCATGATAAATTCAATCATTTAGTTACACATTACACAGAAAAGTGTTTCTTTCTTTTTGCTTTGAATCACTCACTTTCACCCAACATTTCCCAAGCAGTGGTACAAGGGAACAGACTCCTTTTCCTTTCTGTAAAAGCCACGCCAAACTGCTGACCATGTTGTTGGTAGGGCAAGAGAGAATGGCCCCAAGTTGGGCCAGGTGAGGTTCAGATTGGATATTAATTCTTCTCATAAAGAGCAGTGATGCACTGACACAGGCTGCCCAGGGAGGTGGTGGAGTCACCATCCATGGAAGTGTTCAAGATCCATGGGAAAGTGGCACTGAGGGACGTGGTCAGTGGGCAATATTGATGGCAGGTGGACATTTGGACTAGATGATCTTAGAGGTCTTTTCCAACCTTAACTATTCTATTATTCTATGATTCTAAACTCCGTGAGGTTTTACATCTCCCTACCATTTTTGCCATCTTTCTCTGCAGAACCCTCCACCAGACTTCACAAAGCAGAAGGGAATCGCTCTGGGTTTGTAAGCAAACATTATACAGTCAAACCCAATCCACAACATTAACAAACAAAGCAACAGTCAGGCACTAAAACGACGTGACTGTTGTCTCCACATTGACCGCAGCCCTCCATACCGTAATTTGTACTATAAACTTTTAATTAAAAATATATACTGATGATCATTATATATTTAAAAGCACTTCAGCTCTAAGAGCGTAGCTGACACTTTGCCTCAGTGCAATGCAAAACTCACTGCTCCAGAGCTTCACATCCTCAGGGAACATGAGCTTTGGCAAGCAGTGTCCAACTGAATCCATTTGGAAATGTGAGTTACCAGAATTGGGAACTGGTGCAGTATAAGAGAGCAGCCTATCATCTCTCAGAAACACAGCACGGTTAAATAGGCACTTTTGATGTCCAGTTTGCTCTGGAAGGTTCCTGCACCTGAACTTTTCTGTACCTCCACGATTGTTGGGATGTTGGACCTGAAAACCACTCATAGCCCACCAGTGTAGAGGTCCATTCTTGTTGGTTTGCCCTGGTTTCACACAAGATCATAACATGAGCTAACTACATGCTGGGCCTGTACCTATAGAAGTTAACATGAGATACCACTTCAGCTTCACTTCTCTGGACACGTCCTCCTTCCCCAGCCAGGAGTTCATCCTGCTGCCCACAAGGTCACTGCAGCCTACATAGGACCTATGTGTCCTCACAGCAGACACTACAGGCCTGGTTCTTGGGGAGGAAGCCCTAAAAGCCACTTGGGTGCCCACTATGCACAGTAATAAACTCAAGGCTCAACTGACTGACCCATCACACCACCCTACCCATGACCTCCCTCCAGCCAAGAGTGACCCAGAAGGCCCACAGCGGCCACCAGCTGCTCCCGAGCTCCACTCAGTAGCCCTCTTAATAGAACTCTAAATAACCAAAAGAGGGGAATAAGGGAGCTAATAAACACAGGATGACTTATTGTGGGTGGGCAGGGCAAGAGATAGATTGGGACGATAGCACATATTTGTCCTCAGATGGATATATTTCCCAAGGAAAATCCCATCTTGTGGTGTACTACTGAGCCTTGTCTGGGGCAGACCTGCGGCACACAGAAGCAGAAAGACCCTGCCATCCCCAGATCACGCTGCTGCAGGCAGGACAGGGAGCAGCTGTTGGTAATGGGCACATGAAACACTGGGTCCCATTTGCAGTTCCAGGCATTTCCCTGCCTTCCTCAGACCCCATGCTGGTAATTAGTTGTGTGGTTGCCAACACCTGCTACATTAACCCAGACCACAGGTGTCCAGGAACTCCCCGATTTCTCAGATTTTGTCCAAAAATTCATTCCTGGAAAGTATAAGCATGAACTCTGCAGGAAATAGATCCAGGAAGCAAAGAACCTCTCTCTATTCTGGACTATTTCACCAAAATTGAAGGCTTCTGTGTGAAACTATGCATTCCACATGGGTCACAACTATTTTCTGCACAGCACTGTGGATGTGTAGGAAGATGCATCAGCCAGCACGGTGGTTCCCATAAACTCTTAAAAGCTTTTGTGTAACCAAATCACCTAGGTCAGAGACAGCCACCAAAAAGGAACCTGAACCCCGAACCAAACAACGGGGGCCAATTTCACATGAATGTAGAAACCGAAAAGCCCATATGAAAAGAAAGCAGCAGAAACCAACGCTGTGTTCACCCATGGGGCCACGCTGCTCCTCGAGGTACAGAGCAATTACAGCAGTTTTCTTCATCAACACCTCCCACTCGGGAAGCGCTGCCTTGTCCCAAGCGCAGCCCCAGGGCGTGGAGAGTGTTCAGCTCTCCTGCACAATGGCAGGAATACGAGTTGTCTGTTTGAAAGGGGTGGGAAATGGGGGAGGAAAAGGGGAAGGAAAAAGGAAAAAAAAAAGGGAAAAAGAAAAAAAAAAAGCCCTTGAGTGACGTAAGGGTGTGGGAAATTTCTACAGTACTTACCTGTTGGGGAAGGGTGGGCCTCCCCTGGGGTATAAAAAGCTGCCAAAGCTTTGCTCAACTTGTTACTGACTACCGCCACCCCGGCGAAGGGCGGGCAGGGGGGGAGGGGGCATGGCCGCAACCCGACCAGGTGCACCTGCGGGCAGTCAGCGGGGGGGAGGGCCGAACCGGGCCCAAGGAGGGGGCAGTGGGGTCGGGGGGGAGGGGGTCAGAGGGAGCTCCAGCCCCACCCGGAGCCGCTGCCGCGCTCGCCCCGGGCCAGAGGGGCCGCGGTGCCCCGGGCGTGGGGAGGAGCCAACCGTGGGACCCCCCCTCCTCCCGTCCGGCGGAGCAACCCGCCCCGGCCGGGGGGGGCTCCAGCTGTTGCACAGCTGCCTCGGCGGGCGGGGATCGGGGATGGGGGGTGGGGGGGGAGAGAGGAAGGGGTCAAGTTATTATTCGCAACAATACCTCGGGGGGGAGGAGGCAGCGGAGGCGAGCGCGGCGGCGGCGGCGGCGGGAGGAGGCGGCGGGGGTGGGCCCACAGGCGGGGCCGGGGTCGCGGTGGAGCTCCGGCCCGCCCCGCTCCGCCCCGGCTCGGCCGCGCTCCTCCCCCGGCCCCCCACATCCCCGCCGCCGGCCCCTTCCGCCCGCCGCCGGCGCCTTCCGTGCTCCGCTCCCCGTCTCCGGCCGGCCCCTCCCGCGGCTCCCCCAGCCCCCAACGCGCCCCTCCGAGCCCCGCCGTCCCCCTTCGGCTCTGTTTCACTCCGCCCTTCGCATCCCTCCCTTCGGTCTTTCCAGCCCTTTTGCATCCTCCCCCCCCCCCCCATCTCATGCCCCGTTCTCACCCCCGCTCCCCTTACCTCCCCTGCGGTGGAGGAGGTGGGCTGCGAGCCCCGAGCTCCCGGGGACACCCCCGAAACGAAAAGCGAAAGCGACGACCGCTGCCTCCCACCCCGCCGGGCTGCTGCGCTCTGCCCGGGGCTGACGTCAAGGGCCCAAATTCCTGCCTTTCCCTGCAGGCAGATTTGTCCATGTAAGGGCTGGGGCCGGGGCTGGGGCGGCAGCTCGCGGCACCTCGGGGGTGGGGGAACAGCGATGCCGCTCCGGTCCAGACCCTGCGAGCATCCCTCCCCCGCCCCGAAACTCGGGGCTAGGCCCTGGGGCGTCTGCACTCCCCCGGGCAGAGCTGCCAGCGTTCAACTGATCCTAGAGGAGTTTTGTGCTGCGGTTTTGGGGCTCCTTTCCTGACATGTTTTATCTGTTCTTCCCCATGCTGAGGAAGCGCACAAAGGTGGACGATGCTCAGGGTTACAAAGTTTCCATTGCCTTACAAAGTTTCTATTGCCTGCTCAGATTCGATACAAAACCTAAGGAGATGCGGGAGGAAAACTTTGTTTACTGCTCTTTCTTTCAGTTTGTTTTGTGGTTATTGATTAAAAACTGGAATTAAAATAATTTAGATCATGAGCGTGATTGTTTTTATTCTGGGTCTAGGTTGGGTTTGCAGCTTTGTAGCCTGGGATCATGCATTGTCCTGAGGAGCAGGGGAAGGCAGAAGGGTTACGCTGTGTTCAGGGGCCCAGTGCCAAGCCTTACTCATTTGGAAAGAGAGCGCTGGATGAGTTTTTAAGCACTCTAAATGTATTTCACTTTGACAATCAAGAGCTCTGCTGTGTGCTTTCAGAAGTTGTTTACACTCTTACCCCATTACCAGCTTTAATGTCCGTGGTCCTGCTTAACATCCCCAGGAGAGAAAGTTTGCACATGAGAACCCAAAAAAGGACAATACACGCCTAAAAGGCTTCAGTTTCCAACCTCCCTCTTTCCCTTTCAGGTTGTTGAACTCTCCAAAACAAGGAGGTGCTCCCCAGATTCACGTGTTGGTGGATTGGAGACCCCAGGAGATGCCACTGCTTGGGAAGCGTGCCTTACAAATCCAACTGTGGTACAAATCCTCCCTGTTTAGGGCCCATTCGGTGTGTCCTGCTCTGGCCCCGGGTACCAGGGCTGCCAAATTCCTGCAGGGGACAGGGGGCAGATGCTATCAGAAGCGCTGACTCCAGCCTGTCATCAGAGCCACGTAAGGCTTCTAAGCACTCTGACTAGAAATACCCTGGCCTTGTCCTAAACGCCTACCCTGTGTCTAAACCCTGCTGGGATCCAAAACCAAAGCAGAATAGCACATGAGTCAGCAGGGCCCCATACCGTAGGTGTACCTCAAGTGCCAGTAATACTGCAAGCATGGTCTGTTGTGAAAGATGGGCACAGCTGCTGAAGCACGGCTGGACAGGGCTGGGTACTGAGTGCCAAAGGGTTTGCCCACAGCCCTGCAGATTTGGATGCAGTTCCCTCCATGGCCATGCAGCAGTTCATGCGTCTCCTAGCTGAGTGCTCTGACCACCAGGCTCCAAGGAAGGCTCCCAGTGGTGCTGCAAGGATGGGGTGGTTGTGACAAGGGACTTGCTGCCACCAATGCCTGTCAGTCACTGTGTGTCGTGGTGGCTCTCACCAGAGCCCTGCTTTGTAACGTAAGCAAATTTACAGAGGAATTTTTGCCTGTTTGTTGCTGTTGTTGTTATTTTTAATCTCCATGAAGTCTTCTTTCTGCAGATCTGCAACAGTCAACCGGTATTTAAGGGAAGTGTCTGAGAACCAAATGAAACCGTTTGGCCCAAGATGAGAGACAAGCGTCCTCCATTTAGGATTTCAGAGAAAACCAGTGGTCAAATATTTTCCTTGTCCCATATCCAACAGTTATTGCTTCTTTATCCATCAAGCTTATGCAATTTTCCAGCCGCGTTAACAGAAGAGAAGATACTTTGCACGCCCATAACAGCTTCCTTTGAGTGATCTCAAACGCTGTAAGCTTTGGGCCTCCAAAGCATGAGATAGTATTGCTGCTGCCTCCATTTTGCAGGTAGGTGAACTGTGACTAATCCTCTGCAGCACAGCAGAGAAGTTTGATCTCCAGCCCATTACCTTTGCAACATGCTGCCCCAAATGGTCACTGCTTTGTCAAGTGCGGCACCTTTTCTATTTTCTTCCAATTTCCTATCATGACCAATATCATAGATTTTGGAAATGAAAGTCGAAACTTCAAGGTGCTGAGCCTGGCTGTGAAAATCTGCTCTTTGCCTGGAAAGAATCAAAAATATTGGCAGCGTGCAGTCATTCCTTCGGTAATATCTGTCGCACCCTGCACAATAGCAGCAAAATGAATTAAACAGCACAAGACTGAAATGCCTGACATAGCATAGGCCACTCAGGAGGCAGTAATACAAGAGTCAGCTTGGACCAATATTAATTCAGGAAATGAAGTTTTTAGTGGTTAAGGAACACGACTAGAAACCTGGAAACCTGGTCTCCGTTCTATTTTTCCTGTGTTGTACAACTCTAAACCAGGCAGTTCACCTTCCTGTGTCTGAGAAGCCCTTAGAAACCAAAAGTGTGAGTGTGCTTTCACTGTGCAAGAAAGGACACACCACAAGCAGCCTGAAGCAAAACTTCCCACCAGGCCGCAGGCAAAGGGATTCTGTGAAAAGTTTCCAGACTTCAACAGATGAAAATTCATTGTTTAGAATCCGAGTCTCACCTTCTTGGTGAAATACTGGTTGCAGATGTCACAACAACCAAACAAATAAGCAGACACAAGGTTGGAAGAGCCCTTGGGAAGCCACGGAATCATAGAATCACTAAGGTTGGAAAAGATCCCTAAGGTCACCTAGTCCAACTATCAGCCCATCCCCAATATTGCCCACTGACCTCAGTGCCACAGCTCCATAGTTCTTGACCACCTCCAGGCTCAGTGACACCACCACCTCCCTGCACAGCCTGTGCCAGTGCCCAGCCACTCTTTTGCAGAAGAAAGTTTTCCTAATATCCAGCCTGAATCCATGGTAATTCATCCCTCCTACCATAAAGACGGAGCAGCTTTGTCTAAACTATACTTGACAGATGATTACCTGCTTTCCTTCTAGGGATATCTTGAGGATCCATTTCAGTGCTTCAGTTTGAAAAGCTTTTCTTATCTCTAACCTAAGTCATTTTTGCTGCAATTCAGCTCTTAATCAGATGAAGTCATAGGGAGCTGATGTATTCCCTCACTAGCAGCAATTCCAGAACAACAGGAAAGGCACCCACCTGGTGAACTAATCCTGCCATGGGTAAAGGCCAGAAATGCTGGAAAACACACTATATGTGCATTTTTGGGGCAGTTGCCACCTAATTCCCAAACAAAGATCACAACTGAATAGCATTAGTTCAGGTGGAGATTCCTCTGGCCTAAAATCACAGCTCTTTTTGACCTCTCCTCCCTCCCACACCATGCTGGTGACTCTTGCCACCAATACACTGAGTGGCACATTTGACCCTTTGGTCTCCAAGCAGTGTTCTTGCTCACAGCAATAGCATTCCTGTGGCACTGGGGAAGGAATGAGGAAACACCAGAGTAGATGTTAGACAGAGAAGGGAGAAAAGACTCAACCTGCAAGCCTGGATTAATTTCTAACCAGGATACATGTTACTGATCTAGAGATATACTTCTGTGTGCTGCCTGGTAGGAGGAATCTAGGAATAACAGCGGGCCAAGCTTTGTCATTCTCCACTTTACAGGTGTGTTTGCATCCAAACAGGAATGCAAAGCATGTGCTGGGCAGGCATTGGGATAGCATGGATCAAGTCTGGGCCAGAACCCTGAAGGAATCCTTCCTGATGAGAAATACAATTTCCAGCAGCCCCCCAATAATTTTCTATCAGTATATATCCCCATCATCGACCCCCTCTGCAGCACTGTATGTATCTTTGAGTTGCATGTGGTTCACCAAACTCCATGTTCTAACTGCCAATTAGCCCTACTTAATTCGAGGTCATTTTGTTCTTGAGCAAGGCACGCTCTGGTTAGCTCAGGCCTTTGGTATTGTCTTTTGGGATCATACAGATTTCCCTCTGCACTCATTTTGGGTGTTACTCCCTGCTTTGCTCTGTAGCTGTCTCTCCTGTAACTATGCTGAAGTTGGAAAGAATGGCAAAGCTTTGTAAAACTGCTAAGTCCCACAGCCGAAAAAGGCAGTTGAACAACTTGCCAATGCAGTACAGTTAATTTTAAGGACATGCTTAAATCCAATTTGAATCCAGTGGGATTTTAGCTTAGGTTTAAATGTTCTGTTGAACAGGGGCGGATTTAAGGATTGAAGTGTTTTGCTAGACTGAATGTTTGGTACATGAGGAAGGAGGGTTGTTAGTGCCTAGAGAAAGGACTGCCTGGCACCCTGTGGCCACAGGCAAGCCCTGACTAGTGCTAGTCCTGGCTGCTTGACTGTTTTTTTGAATGAAAATTGATGCAATTAACAAACAAAAAGATAGTAAAGAAGCTGATAATTTCATTAAGGAGCCTCACTCTCTGTTTGGTGAGGAGAAAAAAACCAATAACAAAACCCAACAGGTTTATAGTATCTCATCAGGGTGATGTGATATAATTAAAGCAGAAGACACTATATGTTGTGTTTTATGCCATCTGGTATCTAGCACGATAGCTTGCTAATGGTGAATGTCTCATGTCCAGATTTCAGCACTGAAACTATGAGTGCTTTGTTTTACAAGAGAATTGGTCAAATTCTTTAAGGAATCTGCACTGAATAAACAAGTACCCCAGCCTTAAAGGAAATATTTGTGGTAACAAATAATTTGGGGGCCATTTTTGCTTCGGCTCTGACCTCCCTGTTGAGAATCAAAGCAAAAATATTGAATGTACTAAGCAGATGTCTTCTCCTAGTGACAGCAAGATGAGCAGAGACAGCTGGTTAGAAGAACAACAACAACAAAAACACATCATCATTCCTGCTTTGGCTCCAAAAAATCTTGGACTTGCTGTCAAGAAAGAAAGCTATGTATGTAAGGAGCCAAGAAAGAGACAGATATTATTGAATCTGGTAGCATTTTAGTGAATGTGCTGGAAATAACTTAAGTAGGAAGAAAAACTGGATGCGCTCCATTGTTTATTAAAAGAATGTCTCCTCTCATTTCCACAGGGACCTATAGCCCATATTGTCATTAACACATTTACAAGATGTATATTTAAAATATGTTGCTTCACTCATCAATCTTGTGGGCTCTTCTTGTAAAGAAGAGTTACAGCACATAAAAATATGTACTGCCACATAAATATAGTAGCTGCAAGCTAGAGGTGCCAACTGTGAATGCAGCTCCTTCAATCAAGGAAGATGGGCACAGTGTGAAGACAACTATAGAGATAGAAATATTAGGAAAGGAGGAGAGAAAATTAGATTTCCACTAGTGAAAAATAAGAGAATTATTACAAAAGAAAAAAGAAAAGAGAGAGAGAGAAGAAGAAAAGCAAGTTTAAAATACAAAGAGAAATTCTGGATGAGGAACAATCTCAGTGAACTACAAATCAGAGATGAGTTTTCTGACAAGACTGCAGAATAATCCAGTCACCTTCTGGTCTGCACAGAGGTAGCAAAGATTTTCTCTTGCTGGTTTTCATGCAAGCAAAACTTGAACTTTCTGCTTGGCTCCTGGACAGCTCTATTTCCCCAAACTTTGGGCTAAATTAAGGTAAGACTTAGAGGGCTGCTGGAAAGAGTTTAAAAAGTGAAAAGCCATGCAGTCTGGCTAACTCCAAAGAGAAATGACTTGAGGTGGATATTCCAGGAGGAGTAGGTAGGCCCAAATACCATGTCTGTGCAAAAATACTGTGTCTCTGCATAAATACTGCCCTGGGCAACAGGAAAGATCTCGATTTGCTGACTCGAAAAGATCTCTTCCATGGAGCACTTCGAAATCCTTATCTGTTTGCTACAGAAGTCATAAAGAGTTTAAAGCCTCATGGAAGAAAAATGTTTAAGATGGTATAAGGAATGACCAATTTGACAAACTAGCTTCTAAACAGAGAATGAAAGTGAATGGCCGAAAGATAAAGACATGGCTCCTGGGTCTCTGGTTCCTGGTTGCCAGCTTTGCCCATTCTCAACATAGAAAGTAGGAAGCCTCTGTACCATCATTTTCACTGTAGGAAACTGGGGTTAAGTCTCCTGCTCTGCAACAGAACAGATGTGGAACCTTGGGAAAGTTGCAGATCGAGCTAAGTTGTAAACAGCTTCCTCCATTTGCCAGTATCTTAGAGAGTCTGGAAACTTTCCCATCTCTACTGTGACAAAAACAGTTCTCAAAAATTTTGGAATACTTTTCTTCCTTGCAATAAAGGACAAAAACACACAATGATAAACAAATCAGAGTGCCAGCACCATCTGAAAACCAGGGCACCATTCTGCTTTAATTCCCCATGCTGCCAGCTTCAGCTCCAAGACTCGACCTGCAGTCTCCCAGCCATCCCAGCAGTGACCATGCCATGACAAAGGACCATCTTGGCCAGAAATTCCACACAAAAAATTCCTAGACTATCTTGCTGAAATGGATGCATTCCCAAATACACAACATGAAAGGACTCATGTCTAACAAATAAATATTTTATAATGAAAAACATTTACCCAACACGTTCCTACCCAGCAGCTCTGGAGGTTTGTGTCTCAGTACAATATCTATCAAAGGAGACAAATGTGCTTCCCAGACTCTGGAAGAATACAATTGCATAATAAACTATGGGCTTGCTCCCTCCATCAGCTACTCTAAGATCTTCATATACCTTGTAAGATGTAAATACAGCCTGAGTTGGGACCTGCTATAACTCACATGTTTAACTTGCACCATCAGCAGCTCTACCCAAGGGCTGCTCCATTCCTCTGTGGGACACAGAAGTGATGCAGCATGCCCCAGCAGCCCTGGACTCAGACATCTACACAAATTAGGATTGCCAAAGAAGCCAGCCCAGCCCTGCTGCCAGTAAGGTGACAGATCCCTGGCACTAGAGCTACACTTGAGCTGCTCATGAGCTGCTTGTGGCTGGAGAGGAATGTCTGCAGAGAGCTAAACCAGATTGCTCGTAGATCTCTTCCAAATGGCTCGCCTCTAATCTAGCGGATAATTAGAGAGCAAATGTACCCTGGGAGCTCTATCTTTCCCCCTGCTGCAGTATAGTAACTTGATAGGAAACATAAGAACGTTGAGTTTGTATACAAATATTAGGAGGTGACTGCACTGGAGAAAGCTTGGGATGTTGTTGGTGCCTTGAGCAGTGCAAAAAATGTCAGAGCCTCCTACATGTATTCTTTCACTTCTCATATGACACATCTGCTTCAGTTACCTGTTGGATGCTATAGACCCACTACATCAGCACAGCAATGACCCAAACAAGAGCCGGGGCTCCAGACTGAGCCTGTGAATACAAAGCTTACAAATATTTGCTCAGAGACCTTTTAGAAAGGGTCAGATGGTTTCAAAACTTCAACAAAGCTGACATTTTGACATCATTCGTATTTTTCAGGCCCACACCTACCACAGGGAGGAAAAAAAAGAAGAAAAAGAGAAAAAAAAAAGAGTTTTCAGTTGGTATTTCCATTATCCTGCCTACATTTCAACCAATTGCTTCCAACATTTGCAGAAATTCTGAACGCCCATCTCACATGTCCAACATCTCACTCTTCCCAAGCGTAGGCTGAAAAATGCCACTTTCCTCCACTATTAAGGCTAAAGCAGACTACGCCCATGTGTCAGTTGTTTACCACCCTCTGTCCCCTCCCTTTGGGCAGCTGACCAGGGAAAATGACCTATACTCTTGAAGTATTCATTTTATTTAGTATTACAGAGAAGGAGGGTTGAAGGCAACAAGCAAACTAAGAATATGACCATTCCCACCATATCTTATTACAATTGGAGGGATCAGCTTGCCTCTTTGCTTGTGGGAGCACAGCAGAACAAGCCAGAGTTCATCTGGGTTCTTTCCTGCTTTAAGCCTAACCAGACTAGTTCCATTCATGCTTTATCTTCAGGTGTGAACATAAAGCTACTTAGTCTTGCCTTAGCTGCATTGACACTACTCTGGAGATGCCTATACGAGATGACTATTATGCACAAGCAATACCAACACAGAATCCAAAGGTCAGGAAGCATTTGAGAGTGCCACGATTTTGTCACAGTCACCCTGAGAGTTGCACCAGTTGACGCTGCTGGTGTTGAGCACCAACCATGAGGATCTGGGAGTGGTGCACACCCTGGTTTGAGCCTCACCCCACAGTGAGACAGGCAGGCAATTGAGAAAAATAGCACCCTGGCCCCTTCCTGCAGTTAGATCATTATAATGGGTAAATATTTTCTTAGATAGAGAGCTGAGATAAGGGACTTCTGATGTCTGAAATGGAATTTGAACTCAGAAGGACTATCCCTGTCTTGTAGTTCTTCGTAACGTGCTTTTACCAGCTGAATGCCTTCTTCCCCAAAATGGCTGGGAAATGAAGTGGGAACTTCTTAATAGCTAAAGGTGAAGGTACTCATCTCATGGAATAAAATAATCTTGAATAACAAAAGCAGCATAAGAACAGCAGCACAATTTTAGGCAGCAGTGAGATTGTTCACCATGAGATACATAGAATTGATTTTGCAACAGGTACCAAGGGTTAATTCCCAGACATCATTACAGCTCTGCACCATTCAGACTAAATATTTACTGAGGAGTAAAGAGAAGTCTCTGAGTTGCAGAGTCAGAGTCCTAGAGACTGGCTTAGCGAACTCTCTTGAATGAAAGCCTGTAGCAGTAGAGAGAAATGACTGTGATTTAAAAAAAAAAAAAAACTTAAAATCACAATTCTTGTTCTATAGAAAGTATGCAATTCCCTATTGTTCCTCTGCATTATTCCACAACCTCTTCTATGAGCTCCACAAGTAATGCCTCCTATTTTATGATGTTGGCCCTTGTAATCAGAGGTGGACATTTGTGGTATGGCAGTAGAGTCTGAACCTTCCTACCAATATCCCACTACATTTTGTGGCCATGTGGCAGATGGCAGCAGAGAAGCAGTCTGACAAAATAGTGTCTGGAAGCGCATATGAAACAAAGGTGTGGAAATGAGTTCCTCCATGCAGAAAAGATGGCACCCAATGACATTCACTGATGTTTGATGAAAAGTTTTGGAGATCAAATAGTAGATGTGAGCACAGTGAGGAAGGGGTGGTGTGTTCCAGATGTGGTGACAGTGATGTGAAAGGAAAGGCGTGTTCCTGATGGCCATGCACAGTTGGTGCAGATTTTTATGAGCACGACATACAGGCTCTTGTTAATCACTGGCAAAAACGCACAGCTAACAGTGGTGAGTGGTTGCAAAATAGGGTGTTGTAGCTGATAATTTGCTCCATTAAATAATGTTAATTTGCTCTTGGTATCTCTTGTAGTTTCCATGGAAATAAATAGGGGGCATTACTTTCAGAGCAAACTACTTTTATCCACCCCCTTGGTGTTCCAATCCTGTTATGAGCTTTCTCAGGGTTTGCAGGCTTTTGAATTGGAGATGCTGGTTTATGAGCCTCCTTAGTGGCAGGTTGTCTTTGAGGAACAAGGCCGACTTAAATATCACTTAATATTCAAGAATGTTCTCCACTATTTGACCTCTTTGTGGCTGAAACCGTATTCTTCAGACAATAAGTGTAGTGTTTCAAAGCTGTGACCAACACCTGTGGAGTTTCCAAACAAATGGGCTGAGCGTTCCTTGATGCACTTGTTGTTACTGCTCCCATGTTTGATTGTTTTGTAATTATAGTTGTAAAACGTGCTATGAGGTAACACATGGGGGGTAAAAAAAAAATCACATTGCAGAATTGTAGGGGATTTATGGGAGCTACAAGACAAAGAAAAACCCACCTTTCTTTCTTCATTGTTTTCCTTGGAAGCCAGCCACTGAAGTTTCCTTGTCAGTAATACAGGGGTTTGTAAATAGAACAAAGAGCTTCCTCACGCCGAGGCTCATTATATAACCCCAGTGAAGTCATGGTGTGTCTTCACATACAGTTCCCTTGAACTTTGCATCTTTCTCCTCCTGAGAACAGTCCTGCATGCCAGTTTGAACAGATGTGGTTTCCTTTAGGAAAAGTTTTCTGTTAGGGTCATTCCAACTTCCCTTTCAGAGCTTTCCAGCTTCACGTGCGCTTTGCTCAGGGGATTTCTACAGTGACCGCCTGCTTCATGTGCTACTGTTAAGCTTCTCCTCACCTGCTGGCTGAGCTAAACGAATGCTGAAATCTCTGGCCCACAGAAAAACCTGACATTTCGTGTTTTCCTGAATCAAACCAGAAAGCTGCAATTTCCTTTGAGCTAAAATGATGAGAGACGTCATTTCAGAAGGAGCAAAAACGGCCTTACTGCAGCCTTTTGTTTGGGTGTTACAGACATGTATTCAAATGAGACTTCAGCTTGTAAAACACCCCAGGATCCAAGGGGTCCCAAAGGCACTCAAGCAGCACCCACTGCCCTGAAATAATCAGGGGAGGTGTAGAACCTGCCCAGAGTGATGTGCTGGACAAATGACATAAGGAGACATGGCTGGAGATGTGGCTGAACAAGTGGCGATTTGCTGTGCCTATGTAGATGTATTCTCTATTTCCACCTCACTGCCACATGTTCATCTAAGTGCTTCATGTGTTGTTTTTCAGCCTCATTGAAAGCAAAAGCCTTTACTGTACAAGGACACAATTCAAAGACAGTCAGTTGTACAAGCTGACACTGTGATATACTGAGGTCATACCAAGTGAAAGTGTGTATCAAGTGTTTCACAGATGCTGTGTTTCACTACCTAAAGGGAGGCTATAAGAAAGAAGCGAACAGATGCTTCAGCAGGGTCTGTTGTGAGAGGACAAGGAGGAAAGGTTTTTTATACTGAGGGTGGTGAGGTTGCCCAGAGGGGTGGTGGGTACCCTGTCTTTGGTGACATCAAATGTCAGGCTGGACAGGGCTCTGAGCACCTGATGGAGCTGTGTCTTTGTTGAGTACAGAGAGTTGGGCCAGATGGGTTCTAAGGGTCCCTTCCAACTCAAACAATGCTATGATCCTAAGTGCACCTTTAAGAAGTTTTAACATAAGGCAGCACAGGTCCTTTCATAGAAGTATCAGCAGGGCTTTGGTTGGTTCAAAAGGTTTTCAAATGAACAAGAATAAGACCTTCTGTGGCTGATAAAGAGCATCAAATACAAAAGTTCTTGCTGGTGGAGCTGAGCTAAGATAAGCTGGTGTGTAGGCTGCTCTGGAGCAGCAACAATATAGCAGGAAAACAGCCCTACCCTCTGAACAAATGAGAAAAGCAAAACAAAGGAAACAATGGGGGAAAAACTGCTGCTACGTTGCCTTCATGGAAAAAAAAAAAAAAAGAAAGGGGAAAGAAAAACGGAAGGGGTGAAATAAACAGAAACACTTCAAGACTGAAATCTCATCACAATCAAAGTCAGTGTAACTCCCACATCACAACACTTCACAGGTCTAATAGACACGATGCTGTTCCTTCACACAAAACCGAAACACGCAAGTCACAGAAACCCATCGCACCAATGCTGTGGCTGCTTTCCGGAACAGAATCTCTACAAATGCCAATGTTTCCTTTGTTCTGTGCACTCTATATAATGGATCTATCATCTGTTTTGCAAAAAGATCCAATGAAATATGTAATAAGGTTATCTCACCATCTCTGTCTATTGTAAAGCCATATCTCCTCTTCCACACGTTAATTATTGTCTTCCATTTCCTGTGTCAGATCCAAATTAGAAAATAAGGGCTCAAGACTTACAAGCTTAACAACTCACCATACATCAGCTGAGCTGTGGTAACGCTCCATGTGCTCCCTCTTAGCCTGTAATAAACAAAACCTGTGTGGCTTTGCACTGCACAGGCTGCAATACATGCAATTTAACTTAACCGCTGTGTAGTGTCAGCTGACAGTGATAGCTAAGCTTACGCTCAGTCCTTATATTGCAAGGCTTTGCCTTAAAATCTTGGAGCAGAGTTCTACTATTACCACTATCTAGAAAAAAAAAAACTGCATTGATTCATGTGCTCCAAAAATATGCTAAAAAGAAGAGAAAAGGAAAGAAAAGGAAAGAAGCAGTGCATTATTACACAGTTATCAACCAATGTCTCTTGATTTGCAGGTTTTAAAGCATGAACTGCTCAAACTTTGGATCAAGAAGTGAAGCAATCTATTTCTGAAGTGCAAACAGGGAAAAGTTATATGAGTCTTCTAGCAATTTCAGGCAAATCTATCACAGAAGCAGCATGCTTGGCCTTTTTACTGTGCATCTGTCTGAGGTTTCCAGTAAGACTTTCCTGATATATAGTAAGAGTCAAAACTCTAATCTGTTTTAACTCTTTTTTATTGTCTCTGCAGCACTAACTTTGAAAAATGGCCTTGTCCCCAAAGAACTGCACACAGTCCATGTAGGGAAGCTGTTAAAATAAATGCATTACATAAAAATATTGCAGAGGAGCTCAGCTCTGAGGGTTTGGGAGCCACAGCATATAGATATAAAACAGACCAGTAAAAGTATGAGTGGAGGTCAGAAACAGAGAACAAGGGAAGTCCCTTTCTGGCAGTTGTTGCACACCATCTCTGAAATCAACAATTCCTGCCCTTCTGTCACAGGGCTTTGGCCTTTTAATAAATGACTCTGCTTATGTTAATGTTCTTCTGCCTTCCTCCTTGCTGACCTCAATGCACACGAGGCTGATTCATAAAGTTCTGCTTTCTCTGCGTTGGAGTGCTTTCTGGAGACCTTTTTTGTAGTGTTCTGCATGCCAGACGTCTAGCTGATTTATATGGACTAAGGCACAGCGAAGCGCCGTGTTGGCTGTCCTACGTGCATATTGTATTTCCTACACACCGTGTCCCTGCCCGCCTCTACCGCAGTCTGATTTCAGATAGACTGTGCATTGTTCAAAGGAGAGTGTACTTTCTCCCTCCCAGAAAGGCTTCTTAGATATGCAGGAGTAAGAAGGTGCTTTTCTACACATCTTCCTTGCAGAGCATTGATGTCTGTTTAGACACTGCCTGTGGAAATTCAGACAAGGAATAACAGGCAGACGAGAATGATTCAATATTAGGAAAATATAAACCACCAGGTTGCCTCAAAAGGTTGAATCACAAGCAAGATGACAAAAAGATCTAAGAACGCTGGGGATGACAGAGGAGCTCAGCTTGGCATTTGGCTGTTTATTCCAGCAGGATACGCAGATTCCACCCTCCTGACATCACAGCATCATCTCACCTCATCAGGGCATCATGACGCAACTCCTTTCTGTAGCACTGAGTCAGCACCACGGTGCGATCTCATCTTGGCCATGCAAGATGGGAGAAAGGCTGTATATGGAGGCAGAAAGCTGTGACTGGCCTCTCCAGAGGTCCCTGGAGGGATTTAGAAACTTATGGTCATCTCATGAATACTCCTCCTAGGCTTAGAAAATGTCTGTATGTGGGATGTGAAATGACACAGCACTGTGCTACAGGGGAGCTCCCACAACAGATGGAAAAGTAACTAATGTTGTGAGTTGACACGAAAGACCAAGGAATGCTACACTTAATGAATACTACACTTAACTCCTGGAGCTCCAAAAGAAATTGCAAAGAGCTGAAAGCTTTCTGTAAGTATCCCAAGCAGAGTGGAGAAGTAACCCTCTGCTTCCTTGCCTACAAAAGCTCTGCTCTATTTTGACAAGAATAACCGAAGCAATCTAAAAAGCTTTTGTAAAGGCCCACTTACAAGAAACAACCCATGGAAGTAGTGTAGTCACCATCCCTGCAGGTGTTCACGAACTGTGAAGATGTGGCACTGAGGGACATGGTTAATGGACACGGTTAATGGACATGGTTAATGGACATGGTGGGGATGAGCTGGGGCTGGACTTGGTAATCTTAGAGGCCTTTTCCAGATTTAATGATTCTATGAAATCCAGCCACACAGAGACTGACATATGGGGCCACTATCCCTGGGTATAATCTTAGACAATCCCTGAGGCTTGAAACACCAATCTAAAAAATGCACCGTGTTGCACCTAACTGCAATTCCATACAGCAGGAGCAGGAGGAAGAGCTCTTCCTGGAAGCACCCGTTTCAAATACCCGATGGCATTCAGAGACCAGGCGCTTCTCATGTTTTCACATAGAAGTCCCTTTTGTTGGAGGATTTAGGTCACAGGGATGTAGGAAAGGCGGCTCTGAATCACCTGGCTTTTGCACGTGTTGCCTATGCGTTGTGCAAAGGTTTCTGAATCCAGCCTCCCTCCAAGACACACCCTTTGTTTGTTACTTTCTCTTAGGGCTTTTTCGCAACCTCACCTGCTGCCAACATGAACAAGGTTTCAACACCTTCCTTCAATCTATCTTGCTCCGCTCTAAATGTCAACCAGCAATACAACATCGCTCCCTTGCTTAACTGGGCAAAATACCCACCGTTGCAACCTTGCTCCATGACTTCCTTCGGGAGAAAGTTTCTTGGGAATGATGAATGACAGAGCCCGCAATTTGGAATTACTCACATTGATACCAGATACCAAAAGCTTTGTGCAGGTTGGCATTGCTGAGCAACCATCAAGCATCTGTTGCACACCGGAAAGGTTAGGAAGAGTAATTACCTGGGATTGCAGTGGCAAGTAGTTGTAGCTTTCTACTTCATGTGCATTGAATGCTAAAGAGGCAAGATGCTGCAATGTGAATGCCTTTTCCCCAGCTTGAGTGAAACAAACTGTAGGACCTCGTTCCATTCCTAATAATTACGGTAACTACAGGAGGTTCCCTCTTGCTAAAGGGAGGCAGCTGCCATTGAGACTTTCCTCATTCCAAGGTCTTGTCCACACTAGAAAGTAGATGGCTGTCACTAGAAAGTAAACATAAGCTGCATTGATCAGAGCATATCTAGACAGCCCAGGAGCGTAGTGCCATGCCCACTCTCAGCCACTCTGTGCAACCCATGTAACTGAGAATTTAGCACAGCTTCTCCAGGGCTCCCTGCAAATGGCGAGTAATATATCTGTCTTTGCATCTATTCACGTTTTTGGCACAGCCCACTGCTTGTCTCAGATGGAGTTATGCTGTGCGTGGGCTGGACAACATCCTGTTATGCTCTCAGGCGGTGGTACACACCGTGCCGGCCTGTCATTAGCCCCAGCCTCTGCCCAGCCTGGCACGCTGAAGCTGGGCTGTGGGTGGTGCTGCTCGTCGGCTGAAGGTGGTTGCTTTTATCAGCAACCTCCATCACTGGGATTTTCTCATATTCCATGCTCTAGCTTCCTTCAGCCTTGGATTTGCATAACAGCCTAGGTTAGGACTAGTCTGATCCCCAGGTGGGAGTACTACATCTTGCCAACAAATCCTCCATCCCAAACTGGCACTTCACTGGGTGTATTGGCACTGGAAACAAAACCATGCTGGGACAAATGTTGAGTTTTCCTTAGTATTAGGAGGTGCCTTGTATTGTAGACCAAACTTCCTTGCAACGTGCTAGATTGTAGCAGAAACTCCCAGTCAAGTCTCTGTTTGTTTACAAGCCTTGTTGCCACAGGAGCCAGGTGCTTTCCATGTTCAGCCCTGGCTGTTTCAATAAGCAGCAGGTCCGGCCTCCAGGGGCTGCCAGCAGCCACTGACTAATAGGAGCACCTTGACCCTGGTGACGGAAGGCAGCGTCTTGCTTATCTGTGCAACCCCTGGCAAGCAGCAGTTGCAGAACAGCAGAGGTGGCTCGCTGCATAGCTGTAAGTATGAATTCAGCTCTGTCTGGGCATGCTGGTGGATGCTCCTGGTTGTAAATGAGAATGTCATCATTCGAAACAGCAAGTTAAAGACAACAGGTTGCAATAGTAACCACGATACGTTCTGAGGGGTTATTCACTACAGACAGGTGTCTGGTAGGCTTCTCTAGGTCCCACCTGACTAAATCCATGGGTGCCATAGATGCATTTGGGAAGGTGGGGGGTCATCATCCTGGTAGTTACTACTAAGGTTTTTACTAGGTAAAAGAACAGAGCCAAAGCTGAGCAATGCCAAGTACCCAATATAGCAACTCCCCTCAGTTCTGTTCACCTTTCCATCACCACTATACAGCCAAGAAGATGGTTCAGGCTCCTTCCTTGCTGAGCACCAGATTCACTTTCTGAAAGCTGCTTTTATAAGGTATAGACACAGACATACTGCTGCAGGACGCAGTATCAACGTGAGGTTGTGAATGACACTCTGCTACAGCCTGTCCCACAGCCCCAAATCCCTCAAGGCACTGCTGATCTTCTGTAATACATAGATTATCTTGTTGAAATATATACTTCCTGCTAAAAATGGCATGCTCCACTTGCCAACTAGATGCAATCTAGATCTGTCTCTGTCATTGAAGCGCCTGTCAAGCCAACAACTAACGAACTCTGAAAGCAAAGATAGAACAACAACAACAAGAGGAATGGTGCTGCTTGGATCAGAGGTGCTTGTACACAAGGAAACCACCCACCCACTGCCATGAGCCATCCTCCAGCTCACAGCTAAACCAAATGGGTTCATCTTTGGCCGTTCATTCACTGCTGCCCCATTGGCTGGATTTTTTTCAGTATACTCAAGCTCAGCCAAGATCTCACACCACAAAACTGAAGGTAAAATTGGTGGGAAAAACCTCCAGTGCTTTGTTTTCCTCAGCAGCGCTCAAAAGCCAAGAGTTCCTGCATCCAAAAAGTAAAAAACACCTTGCGCTTTGCCCAGTTACAAACAACACATCAGTTCTGTTTCATATCAAAATACCCATTCCCCAGCGCACTTCAGCCCCGAAATGTTGTGACTCAAAGCGAGCTTGGAGCCTTGCTTTCCCAGCAAATACCAATTCCTATAAGCACCCAGAAAAGAAGACAATTTGGCGACAAACCACCTTTTTGTTCTTGGAGAAGGGCATTGTTTCCTATGAGGGTTCTGATTCCCTACCCATTAGAGCCTAAGATTCTTCCTTTTCTGAGAAAAGGCACAGCCACCTGAGGGCCATTAAGCCACATAAAGAGCGTTAAACTCTTGTTAAACCCAGATGATGGTGGGAAGATGGCATTTTGCTGTTCCTTCTGCAAAGCAAGTTCGTGGAGCCGTGTGCTGACTTGTTGGCAGTACGTTGCACGATGGCGTTGTGGCACTGCGCTGCTGTTGCCGGTTGGCTTAGTGTCGTGAGCCTGCCCTGCACAGGCTTGTACCGCCGAACACATGAAGCAAGCAAAGAGATGAGTTTAACAGTTAGCATGAGAGGGCTGTGTATGGTGGTAAATGAGGAGTATTTATCAGTGCCTTCCCTCTGAGAATCAGGGTAATTGCAATTAACTTTTTTTAGCCGCATTTAAAAAGTAGCCTACGTTTAGGTAAACTGAGTCATGGAGGTTTTTCTGTTGGCACAAATACACAACTAAGCACATATTTCTTTGGACTGCTAGATGCCAACCTCCCTTCTCCAGGAGGACAAAAAGCGAAGTTGGCTCTAGAAAATAGAGTCAGTGTTTACATTTTATTGATCAGTAGACATTGCTGTTGGCCCCAACATGACAATAGTGCGGCAAAGAGAGCTTTTCATTGCCAGGGCTTGGCAGAAAGTGTCTTTCTTTGGTTACTCAGCTGAAGTTGACAAGTTGCCCAGTATTTTTATTATCAAGTTGTCAGCTCTATCTCACTACTGCCCTCTTAATTTATTATTTTGCATTTCAAAATCACAGGTGTGACTCATTGCACAGCCAGAGGTTATAATGAAGTGTCCCACTCATCTTTTAGCTCACCCTTTGTTCAACACAATGCAGATTGCGGAAGGTTTCTGAGGAGCTAAGAGGATTGCAAAAGAGCTGAAGACTTCTCTTTTATCTAACCAACGTGTGGGCAGCGAAACTCCCTGATATGAGACGGGCTGCGTGCAATGGTGGGCATGGAGGTTCATTTGTCATTATTGTGAGGGCTGAAACTCTGAAGATAGAGCAGCTGTAATTGAAAATAGGTACCCAAACACCAGGCACCTCATCATGAGGACGAGGCTAACAAGGGAATCCTAGGATAGCACACACCCCAAGACTGCCTTCACTTTTCAGCTTCCAACAGGACAGAAGATGAAAACTAAGCAGCCAGTTGCTTTTCAATTAGCAAGTCTTATCATCCACATCCTATGATTTAAATTGAGAAGTGAATGTAAGCACAAGATTTTGAACTATTTGTTCTGCCAGCACTGTACAATTTAGACTCTTGTTGCATTAGAGTTTTTGAAACATGAAAATATGTTTCATAGCATAAAATGATGCAGCCATCTTTATGTTTCTCTTCGGTCCTGTCAGACAGAGCATCTTGCTGCTAACTAAGAAATGCTGTGGAAATGCTGGTGCAAACTAATGGTATGTGCATATAAGAAACTGAGGGAAATGCTTCATGCTACCAAAAGCCCATGCTAAGCAATCAAAGTGACCCTTTTATCCAAGAAGAAAAAGCTCCAAACCCAGAGCTATTCTGAATTGTTTCACTATTTTAATTGGCTTTGGCATGCAGCTGGCCCCCCACATTTAAGATGCTGGTTTCACTCTACACAGAAGCAAACTGCACAGACTTGACAAGGTATAACCACTTGCTTCCAAAGACACTCTCCACCATCTCTTGGCAAGAGTTATCTCCCTTTCCAAGGAACAAAAGGGACTTCCTATTGCAGGCTACCCATAGAGGTGGCAGGCAGGGGCAGCGCTATTAGAAACACCCCATTTCTTTGGAGCTGGATACAATGCTGTGACAATGCCAACAGCACGCGTAGTTCTCTATGTCTCACCAGAGGGAAAAACTGTGACTCAAAGCCTGTCCAGTGGCAATAGAGAAAACTACACCAAGAGCACTTGTTCAGCTCTGCCATAGCTGATTTATGTCAAGTACAGAATAAATAGCTATCCAGCGAGCTGGGACATGCTTTACCAGCATCAATAGTCGTGCTTCAGAGCATCCCTCGAGGTAGCAGAGAATTATCCCCATTTTATAAATGAGGTAACTCAGGTACAGAGATTAAAGCCAAAACGTTCCAACGTGCCTACTGCTCCATACCTACACCCATATTTACGCAACTCATGTGGCCTGATTTGAAGAAGGGCAGGGCCATGAAAATTTTGGCCCGAGGGGTTTGTTCACACAGTTTACTGGTAACAACGCCCAGCCTGGCCTCTGCTACCTGTCTTACTCCTTAACACTAAAAACATCCTTTCTGCTCCAACCAGCGGTTGGCAGAAGTTACTGCTGTCCCCATTCACCATGCAGGAGCTCAGGGTAAGCAATGCAGACTTACTGCTTATGTACTCCCAGCTAGAGGCTTTGAAAGAGCAACAGTAGGAGGAAAACAGGTGCAAACTCTTTGCTTCTCTCACTGCTCTCCCAGACCCTGAGCAGCTTCGCTTGGCTGACAGTGCTTTGCTAAACAAGTCTGGTGTGCAAAGCTCTGTTCTGTCCTACATATGGCATCATCCTTCTCTCCATGCACCATTCCCTTGGCAGGGCAGCTGTGCTGTCACAGCACAGATCCAGTAATGCAGCCCAGTAGAAAAAGGGGGAAATCCATCCACCTGGAATGGTGAACTGCTCAAATAGGCAAGCATCAACAGGAGTTTATCCCAACTCCCTGTCACTATCTTTTTGGGCTATAACTGAGCCTAAAAATATGCGGTGGTTTATGGGAAACTCTTGAGAAGTAAGAAAAAGAATCAGAAATGCCTCCCCACACCAACAGCCAGCAACGCCCACAAAGCAGAGCACTCGCTGGTTGTAACAGAACCTCGCAAGCATCCCTACTAAAATCAGCCCTACTAACGGATGATATGATGCTTGTCTTAGCCCATTAGAGAGCTTTGCTGGTTTGAAATAGGCAAGATAACACAAGTGGAGGATCACTACCTGAAGGAAAGAGGACTGAGGTCTGCAGTTTTCATTGGGGAAGAATTGGTGACCAGGTCAACCCAAGCCTGACCCACAACACTGTGTGCGGCAGACCCACTGCTGTCCATGTCCTGTCTCGGCAACCTCCTAACTTCTTCATTTCATTCCTTGAGGTCATACCCTGCACATGGGGCTCCCTGTAGCATCCCCCCACCTAGAAGGGGGGCAGGCAGGAGGAAATGACAACCTTCAGCAGAGGTTAAGTCTGCATGAGAGGGAAGTGTCAGTTCAATCAGGTCAGCTCAGTCAGTCGACTGCTGCTGTAAGCCCTGTGCCCTGGGTCTCTCTTTTGCAGCCCCCACGCACTGGGGCTGGGGTTTCTGCCCTGGGATGGAAGAGGCCAAACTTCACCAGCCTATGAGCTACCAGGAGGAAGCCAGCAGAGCACATGACTCCTATCTGATAAAAGCTGGTGCTGCACTCTGTACAGCAGCACAGCATTATTCCACAGTGAAAACAAACCCTATTCTTCTCTGCCAGATAAACACGCTTGATCCTATAAGGAGCAGCATTTCTGACTATTCAGCAGCAGCCAAACTCACAATGGGAAAAATAACAGGTGTTTGTCAGGCACTCCTTGTTTATTCACAGAGCTTAAAATAATTGCTTTAAAAAAAATCCAACAGAGATTTAATTTTCTATGCTCCCACTTTTTTTTTTCTTTTTTTCTTTTTCTTTTTTTTTTCTTTTTTAAAGAAAACAAAACCCAAAAACCCCTGAGCTTGGCTCATGGTAGTTGAAGTCAATTCATTATGAAAGAGGTGTTCTTTCTGTTGTGGTAGCAAAGAAATCTGCTTATGAAAGCTCCAGAGGAGCTTTTCATAAAAGGCTCCAGAGTGAATTCCTGCCTAGAACCAACACCTCCCCGTGCTTTACATCAAACTCTTCAGGTGGAAGATCTCACTATCAAAATTTCACTGCCAAAATTGGGCAAGTGGGAATTAGGCTCTGCCAGTCGGGGTCTTTCATTGCCCATCTCCATTGCTTTGGCTTTACAAAGCAGTGATAGCCTTGGGCTGGCATATGCCCATCCCTCTTGTGCTGATAGTGGAACAGGAGGAAAAATACACTGCCCCAGGGAATGAAGTGTGCATCAGAGGCATGGACTGTACTCCAATCTCTGCTTACTTCTCCAGAAAGCAATTGACAATGGATCCTGACTGATAGATTACTTTCCAGCCAGGTAAATGAGACACAATAGAGAAGAGAGACTTGGCATCTCAATCCTGCCTCACTGTGACCTCACACTGGTACATCCTGAGCCCCTCGTGGTGCTCCACGCTAAGGTGAGAGGACAACATCTGACAGAGGTGTGGCATCTCAGTGCACAGCCTGTGGCATGAGATTTGGTTATAAGAGACCTCATGTTAGCCAATAAAGCCTGGGTAAAATCATAAAATCCAGTCCCTGAGAACAACAAGCTGATAGGACATCCCAGAACCTGGTAGCTCTCTGAAAACCTGGAGAAAGGGGAGCCCACACAGGAACATCTCAGTGCTGCTCCAGCCCTGCTGCTGGCACAGAGGTTGCAGCCACCACTTACCCCTTTGTCCCCAGTGTGGGCCTGAGACATCCAGTGCAAAGCCTCATCACAGCTGTGACCTTCAAAGCACAGTTCAAAGGCCGGGCAGTTCCACTGGTAGGGAGGAGAAGACAAAAGTAGGTGGGGGGCAGCATGTGGGAGTGAGAGAGGAAAGAGGCCTGGAGGAGCAGGGAGGAAGGACTGATATTGAAGATGAAGACAGTGCATGAGAGGCAGCAAAGAGTGGCACCAGCACTGTACACAACAGAGCAAAAGCAGAACTCAGAGTGGGCAGCTGGTGTGATCCAACCCATCCCATGCACTATGAGACCACAGAGACCTGGCAAACAAAAGAAGTAGCACTTCTGCTGTCAGAGGCGTGAATGGCAAGGTGAGGTTTATGTACAAAGAAGAAGCACAGCCAAGTTCTACATGTGTCATGTGTTGTTCTGAGCAAGAAGTAAGCGAGAAGAAAGGTAGGAGAACTGGAAGGTAAAGTGATCTCTCTGCTTAGCCTCTACACCTTTCTCTCTTCATTCAGGCACCAAAAATCACAAAGAATTACCCCAAATCTATGAAGAGTTACCCAAAATCCACCCAAGCCATCAGCATTTCCAAAGCACTGTGACTTTCCCCATCCAGCCATGAGCCTCATGCCCCCAAGCAGGTAGACACAGACACAGACACAGACACACACACACACACACACACACACACACACACACACACACACACACACACATCTCATTGCAGCACACACAGCCGGGAAGCTGGAGCAGCACTTCCCGGCCGGAGTGGTGCTGGTGACTCAGCACTGCCCTGCTCCAGCAGCAGGGATGCAGCAGCCCAGCGTGACAGCGGTGCTGCTCAGCAGCGGGGATTTATGAGTGTGGAAAGAGAACAAGAATTCTAGGTGTCCGGTCCTTATGACAGAACAACTATATATTTCCTCTAACAAAGCGTGTGACAACAGCTCTATAAATTCGCATAGTAACAGAAGCGAGGGCCAGCTCGTCATCACAGCTATTTAAGGAGCCAAGTAGCACTTTGTACTTATTGCAGAAGTTCACAGTTAGTTAAAAATAAGCTTTATTTTTTTTAGCTGTCACTTATAGACCCTGGCTGAGTAAGGCTTTTTGCTGAGGATGGCCAGCATCACATCCCACCTCTTTTCCTATTATACCCAGATGAGCCTTCCTTTGCGGCATTGGGTACCGGGCACTGCCAGATCCCCACCAAAGTGGCTTAGCTTGGGATGTGCCATAATCAATTGTACAACTTAGCAGTGAGTATGAAATAGCAGATCCTTCTCAATTACCAGCAGTGCTGAAATATGCTTTAAAAACTATTTAGCTATGACCCATTAAATATCTAAGGAGAGTTTTACTGCGGCGTAATTACTAAAGAAAATAACCCCAACATCCACAGTGTGCTGAATTTGTTGTTCTTCAGTGCTGTCTCATGATTAGATTACTTGCAGTACCTGTCAGTTAATGTGTTCTCATTGTTAATTTAACACTTTGTCCTGAAGGGAGAGGGTGAAAACACCTCTTAGCAGTGAGCTGCACACCACAGAAGCGCCGCGTGCTTTGGTGTCGCTTCTGCTCTCCTCTCCGAAGCTTAAAGAAACATGCTTTATAGAAACCAACTTACATTTTAAAGGTGAGAAATACTGAGTTTCTCCGTGTCTGGTGGCTTTTCTCTTTACTATTTGGGCAAAGTTTAGAAAAGTCACCTCAGCTAGCAAGAAAAGTTGGAACTTTGTTTGGTTCAAGCTTAATTTCAGTCATCGGAATATAAGTTCCCTATAAGAAAGATATTGGCATCTCAGTGAAAAACCTCAAGGAGGGAAACAGAAATCAGGGCCCAGGGGCACCAGCTTCTTGCTCTCAGCTTTGCTGAGGTTTTGTTCCCCACTTGGCACTGCCAGTCCTGCCCCTCGTCCCCCATCCTTTTGGGGAGCCCTTCCTTCCCAGGGTGGGGGCAGTGGTGGGGGAGCTGCTCCTTGGAGGAGGGTGAGGACGACGTGAGGCTTTGAACTGAGATTCTGCTGAGGCGTATCCTGTGACATTTTCCCAGGGTCAAAATTACGCAGATAAACAAAGAGCGAGGTGATTCTTGTTTGGTTGGTTTAGGGAGAAGTTGGTGTTTTGTACAGAAATGACGCAACCGAAGGAAAAAATAAGGTTAGTCAAGAGCCAGGTTAAAAGAAGAGTTCTTAATGGAAAATTTTCAGCCAGCCCCAATAAGATCCCTTCTTTATCTACACTTTGGGAGAGCTGCTGCTCTTTCTGCCTGCACCGCTCCACCAAAGGCAGCAGATTGCCTATGCATTACTTCTTTTGCATAACACCAGCAGCCTCAGTGGCTCTGAGGCTTTATATGAATGTATGTATATATATATACACACTCATTGTTGGCTGCTAACAAACTCCGGAAGGAAATTTACAGTCCTGAATTGCGAGTGAGGTCTGTGAGCTCCTAACAGAGCTCTGCTGTGACTCATGTGGCACAGGAAATGTTGTTCTGAGCACCACATCTCCTCTCTGCTCCCCCCTAACTCCCCCAAGTCAGAGCACAGGGTTTAACAGAAACTCCTGCTCCCTGTTTTCAACTTCTCTATTGAGAATATCACTGCTTTCTGCACATAGAGAGGTTATTTGACAGCAATAAGCAGTGTTAAAATGGACAACATGCTTGATCAGAAAGCATTGGTTTGGGAGCCATCAGGTTTTATGGCAGAGAATCTTCTGTTCTTAGTTGGATGCTGCTGTCCTTGTTAAGTAAAAACTACATTGTTTGCTCCAAAAGTGATACCTCCTATTTATTTCCTTTGTAACCACAACAAATATGGAGAGCACAATAACACCATTTGATAGAGCAAGTTTTCAGCTACAAAATGCTAATTTTCAATAGAGTTGCCATCAGTTATGTATTTTCACCAGCATTTCTACTACGACTCATAGAAATTTGCACCAGAAGAGACCCACTGTCACCCCTGCTGCAACACACAACCCTGCCCTCACTGTGCTCACATCCACTGGTTGGTCTCCACTTCCATGTTGGACAACATTCTGCCACTGCTCCCATTGACATCTGTTACAGGGCCACAAAACATAATGCAATATTGGTGGTATGGCAGTAGAGGATGAACCTTGCTGCCAACACCAACCCCATAAGGCTGTCATAAGCCAGCATAATAAAATAAGAGCCATTACTTTCAGAGCAGCCGTCGTGAATGTTTTGCTAACTACCTCTGTTCCCACATTGAAGGCTGAATGCTGCATGCACAGTTTGAAGGCTGCTCATGAAGGTGCAGCAAGCATGGAGAAAAGAGGAAAACTGACATAACAGAGCATCAGCACCCAGGGCTTTGGCAGAGAAGGCTTCAGCAGAGCTCCAGCTACATTACTGCTATCCCCCGGCAGCTCTCAGCGCTCAGCAAATTCACCCCACACCTCCCAGCTCCCGCCACCAACATGTAATGAAACCAATTAAAATACTTGTTAACGTAAATAAATAAATAAAGGGGCTGACGAAGATCTGGCTGTTCAAAGCCTAGAAGCTTTTCTTCGTGCATTTTTGTCTCCTCATTAATCTGTTTATGAAAGGGTTTTGATTAGTTCCATATATTCAACTTCTGAAGTTAATACCTTAGCGGTCTAATGTGTTTATACCAAAGCTAACACTGAATTTTCTCTCAGCTGCAATAAACATGTAAATCTGAACCGATTCATGCATGCAAAGCAAGTCTGAAAATTGAGGTCAAAATCATTTTTCAAATAATGGTTACAACGCTGCAGTAAGAAATGGCAGCAACACCTGTTGGCTCATTCTGAGCAGGGAGATTTCGTACAGCGCTGCATGCCTGTTTGTGTCTGCTACACTGACTCACATCTTTTTAATTGTTATTCTATAAGATAATTGAAAAGAAAAAAAAAACCAAAACCAACAGCTCCAAAGTTCTGTTAAGCTGTTAACTCAAACCCATAACCCAGCTCCTATCTGATTTGATCCTAATCTGCACATACACGATCCCAATCTGATTACCACTCTGTGCTCCTCTCTACGTGTTCCAGCATAGCTGAACTGTATATTAAAGGAGAAGGAGACTCCCACCCCTATCAGCACTTCAGCATGTGCCGAGCTTCATTCCCAGGGCTGGGGTGGGATGGTTTGCATGCAGATAGTTAAGTGCATGTATAAATATTTACAGAGTTTGAGACATGGTCTGCCTAATTAGGTTTCCATAGCAATTAGCCCAATATCTTGATTAGGACCTGAGGCTGCTTCTATTATAATAAGAAAATAATAATATAAACCTCATTATATTGAGATGATGAAACCAGAGCACTCTTATGAGAGTTGGTTGGGTGGCAGGCAATGGTCCTAGAGACAGTATTATATAGCAAATAGAAGAGACATTCTGCAGAGTGTGAAAATGCTCTGCATCCAAATACATGAATTAAAGCACTGAAGAGGAAACAGGCATCTGTTAAGAGCAGTCATAGCATTGCTTCTCTTGGATTTTAAGCCTACTGGTGGTGGTGTTTTTTCCTGGCATTCTCAGAAAAATGAACTTTGCTCATGTAGTAGATGCACAGAATCATTAAGGTTGGAAAGATCACTGAGTCCAACCACAACCCATCCACACTACACTGGATCCCACAGTGCCACATCTCCACAGTCCCTGAATGCTTCCAGGAATGGTGACCCCACCACCCCCGTGGGCAGCCTGTGCCAGTGCCTCACTACTCTTTCAGAGGAAAAAATTTCCCTAATATCCAGCCCGAAACCACCGCACCACCTGGGGCCATTATCTTTTGTCCCTGAGAGGTGCCTACGGCTTTGCATTTAGCTCAGAAATATGTGTGGTCTTACCAAAGGTTAAGTTCAATATTATTAGAGAACTCTCATTGAAAGCAGAAAACACAGGGTCAGGAGAGCAATAATTCCTTCCCTGCGAGTGCATTTCATGTCTCAACAGTTGGTAAAGTTGTACATATTAATTATCACAAGCAGTAACCCGTGAAGAGATTATATCCACAGAACAGTTGCACTTCTGCTGCAGCCATTACCGGAGGGGTCAGCACTCACTGCTGGTTGAAACTGACAGACCACGTACACACTGGATAGACAGACAGCTGTATAACCGCCCAGCATCATCTCCCCATGTCGTATCCACATGGAAATCAACAGGACTTGATGGATTGATGTTTGGACTCGGTCTTAGCGGTCCTTCCTACCTTAATTCTATGAGGGCATGCACTAACCCAAAAGTGCCAGCACCAAATTCCTGCTTTACAGACAATGATACCAACCTCAGTCCAGAGTCACAACAATGTTGAAAGTGCTTTGCCTTGTTTTGCAGGATGGACATCATTATTGGTCTTCCAGTATTACAAGTTCTCTTTTTCCTTCCACATGAAGTCTTAATTCAAATTAAAACTGTGTTATAGTCCTATAGTCTGGATTTATTATTATTTTTTCTTTAAAGGAAGGTACTATCTAGTATTGCTAGATCCACAACAAATCTAGATTAAGCAAAATGGGAGCTCATTAGCCTTCATGGACAGGCATTTAAGGTACTTAAGAGAGGACATAGAGCACTGCCCTTTACATTTACTTTGGTGCTAATATCGGATTAAAAAGCGAAAGGTTATTAAGTAAAGGTAATTGTCTGTTTTGTAGAGGGAATCTTTCTGAGGCACAGCCTGAGGCACTTAACTTTAAGAAGGTTAATTGTCTCATGGTGGAAGTCAAGCTATTACAGTTATTATGGACAGTTAGGAAAAATTCAGCATGACATCTGAAGTCCAGTAACGAGCCTCAGAATTGAAGCTGATTGGCTGATAGCCACAGGTCTATAATTAGAAAAATGGCATCAGGAAAGCAAAGCTGAGCCAGCGGTGAGTCCAGTCTGTGCAGATGTGGTCCAGCAGCCGCAGTGCTGTACCATAGCTTAGGAAAGCCCTTGAGCTGGGTGAGCAAGAAGCTCTACAGAGCCTGGGTTTAACAGCTACCATTCAGGGAGGCTGAAACTAAGTGATCTTTCAAATCTCCTCCAACCTAAGCCATTCTATTGATTCTATGTGCCAGTATCACGGAGGAACAGCTGTGACCTAAACAATGTTGGCAATGAGCTCTGGGACGTTTTATGTTGTAAATCCCTCACCTGTTCCGGAAGAAGGTGTATTTCTTCTGTGCTTGCATCAATATTTAAACACCTCAGCACATCCTGCTTAGAGCTTAATGGTAAGACAGCTTGGACATTTTCCCACTCCAAACCAATTTCCATCCTCCCAAGCCCCCAAAAAACTGCACCTTGCTGATGCTGCTGGGAGCAGAAGCTGTCACTAACCATGCTGTACAGGTCGCAGGAACCAGGGGGACACAAAAGCAATAGGCTGATCTCCAAAAACTACGGCATAGCCAGAGATAGCATGTAGAACCACCTTTCAGTGCTGTAGTCCAGTCTCTTGCCACCCAAGACCCTGACTATTAACCTGTCAGCAGACAACTACCTAAGGATGAGAAGGAGCTGGATGAATCCACTTTGGTGACAAGGCTTCTCTAGTGCCCAGAACCATGTTTCAAGTAATCCCCCTACACAGGGCAGGCAGAGCTAGTGAACAAAGGTCCAGGTTCCACTTTCCAGAAAGAACAGATGAAAAGAGGAACAGAGGCTTATGTGGACTTACAAGCACATTTTCTGGGGTTAGATCTGTCCTTTTGACCCGTGCTCCTCTACAACATGATGGTGGCCCCTGGTCTCTGTGCTTCAGCTGTGATATGGATGGCCATAGGATGGGGAAGTGCAGCACCCACATGGGAGGGTGGCAGAACACTTGCAAAGGCACAACTTGGCAACGGCAACAGGAAAACAAACTGGGGAAGACCTTGGGAAAAGGTCTCTTCTGGAGGTCAGTCCTGCTTTCTTTGTTCCTCAGTTAAGACCTTTGTTTGCAGAGCTTGGTGCTGTGATAGCATGAAATCTCTCATGCTATCTTTGTTGTAACAAGTGAGAAGAACATCAGAACCAACACTCTGCTTTTGTAGGTGCTAAAGCGTGGGTTATCAAAGACAAACTTCAGAAGACATGTTTTTACTAAAGGAGTTGACTCATCCCATGTTTTCCCCATATTTTTTGGTAAGGGTAATTAAGCTATCTAGAAGGAAGAGCTCCAGAAAGAAGGCAAGATCTTCCTGCACATGAGCTTCAGTAACAAATACGGCACCTACAGATGCACCTCCAGAACTCCCATCTCAGCTCAGGATGAAGCCATGAGTGGTAAGTAGCAGTTTCTTTGCACAATATTTCTGCTGCCAAGGAGTGAAAGGATGGTCCTACAAGCTATGGAAATTGGCAGAGGCCCCCATAAGGCCATTCTCTGCTGGCCAGCTGTGACAACGTGCAGTAGAACAAGAACTGGCCACAGCCCACATAGCAAACCTCCTACAGACTGCAGAAGCTTCAGAAAGGTTATAACATTCTCCCTGCTTCACTTTGACATCTCTGCAGCCCCTTCATCCAGCCAGAACACCACTTAATAATTAATTGAAGAACTATCCCCCTTACCAAATAGCAGCTAGAACATTTAGATCCTTCAGAGAAAGGCTACGTCTGTATTTCAGCTATGACTGGCAGCAGGAGATACAAGGCATTTACAGAAGAAGGGTGGGGTGCTGCTGTCACTGAATCAGACTATAGACCTATTCTTGATGACTCTTTCAAGGCTCAGAGCATGGACTTTTTCTTTTGTCCTAACAACATCTATTACTGCTATGGTGGTTACAAGGGGTTGTATGGAGATCAGGAAGTGGTCCTTTCCCAGAGAGAAGGGACAAAGACCAAGGAAGGACACAGGATGAGTGGATGCCAAGTCACAGTTCCACTGCTGTGTCACAATGCTGCCTCTCATCCCAACAGAAAGAATAAGATCAAAATATGAAGTTCATGAGGTTTAAATTAATAATAATAAAAATAAAACAAACAAACTTACCTCTTAGACCATTCCCTTCACAGAAAAAGCATGCAAAGGGACCCCTTTCCCTTATTCCTTTTACATGCCATATGACTAGGCCATTCTGGCACCAGCTGAGGTGCCTAGTATGTTTCAGAGCTGCTTTGAAGCTGTGGCAATCATACTCGGACACATACATGAGGATGGGTAGAACATCACACTGGATATTATAGAGAAATTAGATTTGTATTCCAGTCACATGCAATGGCATTTTCAAGTCTCAGATGTTCACTAAATCTCCCAGACACTCATTTTCACTACCAGTATAATGTGAACAAGAATGCCTAACAGAACGGACTGAGATCATCTGATCAAGAGCATTAAGCATTATCGTCAAATGGTCCACTGAAGTAGAGGCAATAGCTGTATGATTACTTATATTTATGGCACAGTCCTTGCTATTCATTTCACTTGTGCTCCTCTCACCAATCTATATTTACTACTTGAAATGTTTTATACCGTTATACAACCTCATAAATCCTATCCAGTTTTGATTCAAGATGAGCAACATGATGTCCTAAGCCAGCAGCTCATCTATGAATTAGCAAAGCTAGCTACAAGAACTTAAAGCTGAAGGAGAACATGGAACTCAGACACTTCTAATACCTTTGCTGTGTAAGGGTGTGATGATTAGTAAACAGGAAGTACAGAGTTGGAACTCAGATTACACAGAAGTTGGTGTAGTTAATAATTTTTTAATTGACTACCTCATAATTAAGTTGGCATAGTTCAAAATATCCCAACCCAGGTGCTACCTGTTCTCTTTCACAGTTTGTATCAGACTTTGTACTCAACCAGGCCAGATAACAATGCCTCCCAATGTTATTTTAGAACTCCTGTGGCTATATATTCCTAACCTCCTTTTTCTTTTTGCAGGTGCTGGGCTCAGTATAACTAAAATCGCAGACAATGGGATAAATGCGTAAGTAATTGTTGCAGTGAAAGCTTCCAGAAACAATGTTATTTTCTGGCGGTTACACAGTATTAAAAATACATTAAGGCATAGGGGAGGAGGCTGTTGGTACTTACTGGAGGTGATCTCATGGGTATAACGGAGGTCGGGCCAAGTCCTGACCAGAAATTGCACACAAATACCCAATCTGATTTGCCCAGTACAGGCTGTGCTGCGCTCACCGCACCCTGCCTGTCCCTCTGTGGCCATGTCACTCGCTGCCCGGTAGCACTGCCATCTTCTAGCCATGGGTGTCTGCCTACCAAAAAGCTCAGTAGCTCTCGGAACACTGTGGTAGAACAGAGCAGAGTGAACAAGAGGAGGCTCAAGGAAGAGTTTATTGCCCTCTGCAATTCCCTGACAGGAGGTTGTGGCAAGGTGGGGAGAGAGTAAATTAGTAGGAAGTCCTTGTTGGGGAGATTGTTCTCCTGTAGCCCTTACCACACGTTTGTCTGCATGCAGATGGGCAAGGCAGAGCAGAAAAGAAATGTCTGTGATTTACAAGGAAACTAAGAAACAGAAATAGGCAAACCCTGAGATAGAAGGAGAAAATGAGCAAGTATTCCAGAGTTAAAGTCCGGGCTTCACTTGCAGGTTGGTCCTATGCAAATTCTCTGGCATCTGCCCTGGAGGAAGTAAGGAACTTAATATCTCTTAAGGGCTCTGTCTTGGCAGATCAAATCAGGGGTATCTGCACAGCACTTTAAAAGCCTTGAACAGAAGGCTCTATCAAAGCACTGTATTAATAGTTTGTTTGTTTTTGAGAAAGGCAACAGATGGACAAAATCTTGGAAAAATAGAAACAAGATGCAATTTTAGTTGTAAAATGTGATTCCCAGAAGTGACTAACACTTTCCATTTGGTGCAACCATACAACAGAGACAAAAGGTAATGGGGTTGGCTCAATTCTGGGGGTACATAGATCAATCTCTACACAAAGCAGAGATTCAGCCCATCAGTCCCTCTCTGCCAGTTTAATGAAAACCTAATGGAGAGATGCCAATCGATAAAGCCATTCGTGGCATTCTCTTAATCCCTTATTTCCCCAGTTCTTAGGGAAGCAATGAGGCATTGTAAGGTGCCAGAATGCACAGATTCCACAGAGCTCCTACTAGCCACAGATAGCGGGGACTTTCTTTGTGCCATCAGCTGTGGGTCTTGCACCCTGCAGAGTCTGCAGCTCAACTATGAGCAGAGACATACTGCCACCACTCCCGACTTCCTTCAGCTCGCAGGGTTTCTAGGAATCAGCAAGTTCCTGCTGCTGACTTGGGAAATTTGATCAGATGTGGCTTGAGACGGTGCAGCTGGATCTAAATGCCTTACTATTAAATGCACTAGTTAGAGTGCAGGGTTAAGTTTTCAGCTGGTATAAGTGACCAGCATTCACTAATGCACATTAAGAACCCTTACATAAAGCTTAAACACATCACCGTGGGCAGAATTTGCCTGTCTACAACTGGTTATAGCAAATGCACTTCAGTTCACACTGGGATCCAGGCACTGGTAAAGCAAAGCTCTATAAAACATAGAGATGCCACATGCACAGCAGAGTGCTGGTGCTCTGGGTACAGGTCTCCGGAGACTGGCTCTTTGCTAGGAAGCCAGTTTTGCTGACCAGGCTGGAATAAGTCACCCATCCCCTATGTCAGCAGAACAGGGATTGCTGCACTCTTGAGATCCTTGGATGAAGATCATCACTCAATACCAGATTCTTTACAGCCCCATTTCACCATCTGATTTCTACTGCAGCCAGTACTCTATATAGAAATGTCATTTGCTTCATCTCACAAATCCTCTGATGAGCTGTTACAGGCCCAGATGTCAAGATTTACAGCGAGAAAAAAAAAAAAAAAAAGAATTAAGATAGTTGTGACAGTTTCACATTTGAATACAAAAATAAAATAGATATTTCTGAATTAGAAACACAAAAAGAGCATTGGGCTAGTGGATTAATCTTCTCTAAATAGAAGAGAAGGACTATCTGTACCAGCAGAAGGGAAGTATTTTATTTGTTCTCCTAAGCAGTAAGAAGGAGGATGGAGGCAGCCCAGGTGCTGTCACATCCAGAGGAAAACAGACACATTGTACTGAAGGACATGGGTTAGTGGACACTGAGAGACATGGATTAGCGGGCACAATGGTGATGGGCTGACAGCTGGACTAGATGTCTTAGAGGGCTTTTCCAGCCTTAATGATTCTATGATTCAAGGTCAGAGACATGGCACTGTCAGCCTAAGAAAAACAAAACAAAACAAAACACACACCGATTTGAGATAATTTAAAATAGAATACAAATGTTTTGCCTGAAAGGTCTTGCAGCCTTACCTATGTACTTTCTCTCGGTCATCATGAGCATCAGGGAAGAAACATTTAAAGGAGATTTGCATGCATTCACCTGGCTACACGGGCAGGGAGCCTACAGGCCTCTCAGAAGCAGTGGCAAGAACTGTATAGGCTGGGAGGTCATCTTGCTTCACTCGTTCCAGCAACTGCCAAGGAAGAAAAGCTGCAGTTGGCTTGGAAAGTTCATTATTAAAGGAGCTAATGTTTTTATTTTTAGAGTATGACTTCTGTTGTGACATTGCCCAGTACTGAACACATGAAATCACCTATATAACAAGGAACATGACACAGTGGGGGTGTCTCTGGAACAGGCCCAGTCCATCCTCCCTAGGTGCCATGCCAAATCACCAAGCAGACATTCATTTACATTTCTCCTACACAGTCCAAACATACGCAAAGGGGTGGGAAACAACCTCCTGCTTCTTCCACAACCAAACACAGGGATATAAAAACCCGATTCTCTTCTTTTATGCTGCTCATAAAGCTCCAAATGCTTCTATTATATGGAGTCCCCTTCACACATATAATTGAGTGATTTCTTAGCCACAAGCATTACAGTATTACTAGGGCCAAATGTTGCCAGTTTTGTTAAAGCTTTTCTTTTGCTGAGCTCTCAGTTGCTGCCATGCATGATTTTTTTTTCCTAGAGCCAGAGTAAGGATGAGCAGAAACGTAAGACAATATTTCCAGTTAAACTCTAAATTTCATTGTGCATCAAGTATAAAACAATATAATACTTCTCTCTCCTGCCAGGTTGGCTTTCCTGATGTCAAGTAAAATAGGTGGTCTCAATGTCTTCCAAACCACATGCAGCACCTTCTGTTTCACTGCTGCTCCATTCTGCTCCATTCTGTCCACTCACTCCTTCCCTCATCCTAAAAAAGGATTTCAGCTTGCACAAGCTTTAAAGAATGGGAATCTATCTTCACTTCACACAGGGAAGAGGCCAGAGGCACTTGGAGAAGGCTGAGGATCACCCACGAGCCTGAATCAAAGGGTACTGAAGCAACCAACCCTGGCTCCCCAGTCTCATCCTGATTTTATGTTTTTACTATAATGTTCCAGTTCAATTTCTATCCACAGTTAAATTCTAGAACAGAAAAGGCCATAATTTGCTTTGTCTAGATGCATTTTTATAATTCATCAGACTTTGCAGAGCTACCTTCAGTACACTATATCTGGGCCTTAAACAATCATCTAGCTATATTCATATTTTTCTGTCTTCCTGGCTAGTTTAAATGGATGTTTTGATTCCTGGCAAACTCACAAATTAGGTGGCAAGAGGTAAATATGCAGTACTTTACATGCAAAACAAAACCAAGGACATGTTGTTCTTGCTTGGGCTTTGCATTGTTCAGTGTAAACAAAGTCCTGCAACTTCCATAAAGGAAAGCTAAAAATGAAAGAATATATATATATATATATATATATATATATATATATATATATATATATATTTGTCCAGTGGAGAATCTCTTCCTCCCTATGCTAGGGATTAACCCATTCCTGAGGCTGGGTAGGCAATTTCTTCCAATTCCAGTGAGGTTCATGGGGAGATCCATCACCCCAGTCAATTTGACTTACTCATCCACTCACATCCTTTCTAGAGACGCAGAGCATAGATTACAAGAACTGAAAAACATCTGGTAATTCTGCCTTATCTTCTGCCTGGTAGTGCTGAATTACATCCCATTATCCATCCTCCAGGGCAGCACTTATTATTTAAAGAGACTGGACACTGAACGGATGCTACAAGCCTGTGACAGACCATGCAGCTCCATCACACAGGGATGGCAGAAAGCAGCAGAACTGCAGCCTTCATGCCACTTTCCTGGTGACAAAGCATTGGGGCACTCAAGAGGGCATACAGGGAAGTAAGCCATCGAATGGCTGTGCTGTTTGCATGGTTGTTTTGCATCTAACTGGTCTGGGGAAACAAACATCATGAAAGAAAGGAAGGCTAAAATATTATACAGCTTTTGAGTAAAGGAACCAAAAGCATTTGCTCCTGCACAGTCCTGCCTCCCCCTCTGCAGCCACATGGACTGATTCTCTGCTCTGACCTCACCTGACAGACTGGAGAAATTGGAGTAAAAAGATTTTTTTCCTTCAAGGCTGAATAGAAGTACAGCAGGACACAGAGCTCAGATGTGCATTAGCCAGTTCATCTACTGGAGTGATGCTTGCTGCTACCTCCTCCCAGTCTTAAACTCTGATTCAGTTTAATACCAGATTTCTGCTTTAACCACAACCACCAGGTGCACCCCAGATGAAATCCAGCCCCTGTGTTTCCCAGCAGAACTTCCTTCCAGCTCAGACAACACCACAAATTCAGCAAGCCACCGGTCTCCTGGGTAGAGGTGCAGTTAAGTTACAGTTATCACAAATGCCCTGTTCTTTCCTGGCCATCCACTGTGGGTTGCTGCAGGTTAGTGGCTTCAGTGTATCCCTATGCTGTACCCTCTCTCCTCTGCACCTTGTTGCTGTTATACCCTCCTTGCAGACATCCCAGCACAAGACCTGCAGGAAGATCTCCCTCCTGCCCACTGGGGCAGTGTCCTGCTGTGGTGTGGGTGGCTTCCTGCAGATGCCACTACCATCCAGATAATCAGCACTTATTGCCACGACAGCCTCTGGATGTCAGCACCCAGAGGAAACACTGGGATATTTATTAGGCCACAGAAGTTTGAGAACAAAGAATGGGATTGGCATCCTTCATCCCAATGGTACAGATGGGAGAAACATCCCTTGCACCTGTTAGTGGGTCTGACTGCCAGAGAAGAGCTGCATTTAATTACTTCTTTTTTTTTAAACCAGCTCAGTAGATCGTGTCAGCAGACAACAATGTGCTCACTCCATAAGACACAGAATTTGACAGGCAAAACAACCTGCCAGTTACTTATCAGTAGTGCAAATGACTGATTTTTCGGTTCACCGGCAGTTCAGAATAATCTGAAGGTTTTATTTTGAGTCAAACTGAAGAACTCTTCTTTTTCCAACTTTGCAGCTCACCTTGATACCCACCATCTCTCATGGCTTTAAGGAGAACTCATTCAACTTTTTTTGCACTGAATAATCAGCCACCACCACCAACAAGCAGTAGGTAACACAGGCCAACCCTGCAGGTGTTTCTGCAACTGAGCCTTGGCTCAAGGCAGCAAGTATTAGTGTCTTTTAATTTCCTCTGTCCCCAGGCAGCCTGGATAATATCACTCTGATAGCACCAATTCCTCTCCTGACCTGGCAGACAGTGCTGGGTGTCCCACCACGCTCCATTGGGTACAGCAAGCTTTGCACCAGCCCACTAAAACACTGGGCTCATTTGGCAAGTCATTTAATAACACTGAACACACTTTCCCCTATTACTTGACAGGAAGTGGAGGAATCTACTGCCAGGGGATTGAAGACCCCCAAACAGATTTTAAACACAGATTGAATTTTTAATTGGACTGGAATGCTGATGAATATTCCAACCTTGACCCCAAATCAGATCAGAAAGGGGAAATAGGAAGTCAGCTGGCTCTGGAGTTTCTGTAGAGGGTAGCAGGTGCCTTTAATAACTGATTCTGCAAGTTAATAGCTTGGTTAGAGATGGGAATAGACTAAAGATGGCACCAAGGAGTTGAAATTTCAAGACTGGGTTGCTTTAAAACAAGAGCTAATGTCATAGGAAAATCACAACTTGAAAGCTCACTGTATTTAATTTCTTCCTGCTGCAGAACTTCACTCATTGTGATGAATTTCACAAAATTTGTCAAGCCATACCCCCTCCTTAGGCAGGACATTTTGCACTCAGTATTCCTACTGGCAAGCAGCTTCAGAAACTGAGGGCAAGAAGCTTTCTCCCAGTTAGCAGTCCAGGACTATACGCCTAGTAAATAACATTCTCCTTTAGCTGTAGTAGCAATTCCCCTCCTCTGTTTAGAAGTAACACCAAGAGGGTCCAGACCTCTACGACACCAAGGAACTCCCAGCTTTGATGGTATAACTGTGAATCAACTGGTTTACCCCTGCTTACATGATGATAATCAGCTTGTGGTTACCATGAATAAAATGCTGAGCCATTACTTTTAATCTCCAGTTGCTCATAGAAGCATTTTGTGATGCAGTTTGCCCTGATAATCTGAACAACTTTTATATGGCAGATAGCAGGGTGCACAGTGGGTGTTACAGTGCTCCACATACTAGGAAAGGACAGAATCTATTGGTAAGACAGAGTGGGCTTTGAAGGTCTCACTGGCTAACTGAGCAAGTGACCATAAGCTACACCAGCCCTGTACTGTCCAATTCCTTGTTCTCTTCTTTGGCTGCATGTAGGCACATTTCCAAAGGTTTCAAATGGAGCTGAATCAGATCAAGAGTTTGCATTTAGCTTCCTGGAGCTTCTCTGAGAGTTGAAGAGACCAAGCAGAACTTCAGATCTGTGTCTCCAGTTCATCATTTCTCTGAAGGATCAATAAGAAGAACTGAGAGACACTGGGTTGTGAAGTGCTTAAACATTTGGCTGCTACCAGGAATCTTATTCTGATGTTTATTCAAGTCATGGCCTGAACACCCACATATCTGATTGCAGACAGCAGGGAACCATGAGCAATCGGCATTTTTGAACATCTTCGATCTGTTAGCTGACATTTTCTGAGGACAAAAAGCTTTTAGGTTGACTGCCCAGGAGAGAAGACCCCCTGCCCCCACAGCCAGCTCTCACATGGGCATTGGGCCCAGACAACATCAGCAACCTTTGAGGCTGACTTACAGGACTCAGTGAAGAAAAACTCCCATTACGCCATTCACATTCAGGTCCCGTTGATGAAACTACCAGTTGTTAATGCCAGAAACAAATTTTTACCATGTTGCTTCAAAATTCACATCAACAGGCAGAGAAGCATCTTTCACATGCTCCTTTAAACTTCTCTATGCCCCAAGTCTACATCTCACACCCATCTGGCACTAGGTTGGCCCATGGCAAGGTACAACTTCCTCCTCATTTTCCTCCTAACACTCCCACCTGCTTTTGCCCACTTGTTGCATCCTGTCTAATTCCTGCAGAGGCATTTGCCAGGTAAGGGAAGGTTGTTTTTGCTGCTTGTCTGTGCTGCGCCCAAAGTAACAAGCCCAGAACCTTTGTGCAAACTCTTTGATATTCTGATTTAAGTTTGACAACAAATCAAAGTTAACTGGGAAAACTCCTTCAGGATCTGTCCAAAGCCTTCATTTTAACACACAGTGTTTTTGGGTTGGAGTGTTTCAACTACACTGTCTGCCTCTTCCATGCTTTCAGACTCCTGTCTGAAATATACATAGAGAACATTTTTAAAGGGAAAATAATGTCATCTGCCAGCTATTGGAAAGTGGTTGGTGTCAACATCCCTATTCTTCCTTTGGCCAAAACCCCAAACCATACTTGACATCAAATAGGAAATAAGTTGGGTCTTACAGAAACAGATTTGCCAGGCAAATGTACAACTCATTCACAAATTCTAACCAGTTCTTCAAGCAAAGCAAATAGTGCAACCATTACTTCAGGTCATTTGTGACCTTGGCCTTATGTGAAAGCAATTAAAGCCTAATGCCTATAGATTTATCCCCAAACATCCTTATCCCCAAACATCCAACTCACTTTGTTTGCTTGGTATTAATTTTTTCCCTCCATTTTCAAACAAATCCTTTCTGACTTTGGACAAGCTGACATTGTGCACGCCCTTGGGTGTTAAAAAGCAAGGCAGAGTGTTCCTCTCTCATTACATGGTTTGGCTTATCAGCCCAGCAAAGATTTGGGTTTCAGGTGTGGCTCCGTGCCAGGTGCAATACTCATCATTCACACAGCACCAAGGCAGGGAGCACAACACACAGGCTTACAGGCTTATCACAGGCTCCAGAAAACCATGTTCCCACCTGCTGATCCCCACAGACAAACAAACAGCCTCTAAACCCAGAAGATGGGTCAGGAGGAATTCAATTATGTTTAACAAGTTGATCGAGAGATGTTCTGAGATTTGCTCACTGAGGATAGGAATGGATTCTCAGCTGTATTACCTTCATTCCATTGCTCTATGACTGAAATCAAGAGAGGAGTGGGACTGAATGAACTGGGGTAAGGTGTTTGCTTAAATGTATCATCAAGATCATTAATGCAGATAATTTACCTCAAGTAGACTGGAATTTATTGAAAAAAAATGAAGAACCAACAGGGAGATCATTCCTAGCCAGGTAGAGAAGCTTCATCCTAGGTTACTCAAAATCATCATCATCTTGAATCCTATTACAGTATACTAGTAACAAAAGAAAGTAACTCATCTTCCACCACTGACTTGGAAGACGTATTCTGTTTACACACATGTATATAATACCCTATACATGAACTGCTTTCGTTTAGGTCTAAGAGAAAGGCTGACTCCATATACCATCTAGTTGTTCTTTAACAATACCTACTAGATATTCTACCATGCCTTCTAGTGTCATTTCTATCTCAGACCTCATGAGCTTACAGTTAGCATCATTCAGAACATGCCATCTCCAGCATGATATCCAGCAAGCAACCCCAATTAAACTCGTGCTCTATTAGCACAATAAACCAGCCAAACCAACTGTAGCAGTTTAGCTGCAGCACCATTGGCCAAGGAGTCACTGCATTTCCCCAGCACATCAGTTCTCATGGGCAAGGCAGCAAGACTGAGATAGTAAGAAGAAGGGGAGCTCCTCCAGAGATTCATAGCATGTAAAGAGAGTACAAGCTTTAGAGGCACTGCAGCCAGCACTAATTATCTGAGTTCCTAGTAACCCGCACACATTTGATTTAGGGGTCACTGTGCCCTGCAGAAGTAGCAAATATTTGCAGACTTCTGGTTATCCCCAAGCAGGTATCTTTGACTAATTAATTGCATTCAACAACTTTTCAGACTAAAATTCTCTCCTCTATTTCATATCCTGGACAGAGCTTTTACACCAGGGCAGCCTCAAGAACCTGGTGGTTCTCAGGACACCTATCAGTTTAGCAAGATGTTTGAGTTTCAACATTTCCCTGGGAGGTGGTCCTGAGCCTGTTTAGTATCTTCCCATAGCTCGATGCATGTCTTACATGCCTGAAAGTTCTCAAGACAAAATGTTCCCCACAGCATTTAGCAGGTGAAGAGCTCAAGCCACATTTTATACTGTAGGTGCTGAAGTGGCTGTTCTGATCATAGGATCACAGCGCCTTGCAGCCTGAGAGGTGTTTATCACCACAATAATCACACAAGTTAGGGCAGTGTCGCTATTTTCATTGTGCTGCTGAGGAACTGAGTCACAGCACTGATGTAACTTGCCTGAGGCAGAAGACAAAGTCTGGGACAGAACAAGAAACTGAAAAAGAGCCCCTCAAATTACTGGCATGAACCCCAAGCCTAGGCCAACCCATGGCCCATCACAGTCATGAAAGCATCTGGCAGGGCTTCAGGTGGAGAGTAAGAATTTCACTTGCTTGAGGACACAAGTGCCAGCAACACTTATCCGGGTGAATCTGCTGCAGCAGGATAGCATGCCATTGCATCACAGCCCAATAGCATTCTGCAGAACCCACAGGAAGAGAACCTGGTGCCAGGCACGGGATCATCTGGCAAACCACAGGCAGACAAGGAACCTCCAGCACATGCAGCATCATGCAACATCTGATCCAAAGCCCAGCAGCAGCCACTGTCTTCAGTACACTTTGAACACTTTTGTTCAGATGATCACTCAGCATCAGAGGCGTTTGCAAGAGATCTGCTTTTTCATGTGATGAGGGATAACAATTAGATTGCAGTGTTCTGCACACTTTGAACCAAGCAAATCCAGAATTAAAGGTATAAATCCTAGCACTATGTTTTCCCTTCTAAGATAAAACTTAACTCTTAAAAATCCAACTTCAGCATGGAGCTTAACTTGAGGTGCTAAAGCCGCTTAACAACTGACCTTACAAGAAATGCTCACTGAGACTTCAAGATGCTCCATCTATCCAGGGATGGTAGAACCATATGAGCTGGAAGGGACCCTTGAGGCCATCTGGGCTAACTCCCTGCAATGAACAGAGACACCTACAGCTCCACCAGGTACTCTGAGCCCCATCCAGCCTGACCTTGGTTGTCACCAGAGATGGGGCAACCACCTGGGGCAATTGCACCTCTGGCAATCTATGTCAGTGCCACATTACTCTTATGATGTAAAACTTTTTCTTATTATCCAATTCAAATCTCCTCTCCTTTTGTTTGAAACCATTTCCCTTTTTGTCACAGCAGAATCTGCTGAAGAGTCTGTTCCTTCCTTCCTACAGCCTCCTTTTAGATACTGAAAGGCCATTCTCAGGTCTCCATCCTTCTCCTCTCCAGGCTCCCTCGCTTTCCTCATAGGGAGGTGTTCCATTCCTTGGATCATTTCCGTGGCCCTTCTCTGGACACCCTCCAACAGATCCATGCCTATCCTGTACTGATGATTCCACACCTGGACACAGTACTCCAGGTGTAGATGACTGAGAGAAGACAGTGTTCCATCTCTGGATGATTCTGTATCTTGGAGCTTTGATTTCTCTGGATAATGGTGAACATCGGTTGTAAATCCAATCTAAACTGATGGAAGGCATTCAGCTCACCAATTAATTTCTCTGTCAGCAGGGCATTTACCACCAGACACCAGAGTGAGCTATGCTGTTTCTTTATTTTATGGAGATAAACTCTGCCTGGAGTTTGTGCAGCTGGAAAATGAATGGAGTCTTTGCACAAAAACCAGCCACCACTGGCAGCAACAGAGAGATAAAAGTTGCTAGAATTTGATTGTGCTCATTATTAAAACTTATCTTTAACCATCTCTGTCTATTGATTTCTAGCCAACTATTAACTAGCAATGACCTTAGCAGCTTGAAAATAATTGTAGAAGTCAAGTAAACAAAGGGGAGCCCTGCTGCATACAAAGAATCAAGATATTTACCAAGACCCTCTTTACTTCTGCTCATTGCAAGAAACTTGAGCTGAGTATTTTTCCACTTAAACATCTGAGTCAATGATCCAAGACATTGCATGCCCACACCCTTAGCTGAGTATAAAGAAGAGTAAAAGAAGGAGTAGAAGCTAATTGCAATAGCTTCTAGAGCCTTGAATTAAAGGAATCTGAGGTAAGTCAGAAGACAAAGGTTTACATTTTGGGAGATTAGCTTTACTGCCTATAAGCCTTCAACTATATTAAAGCAGAAGCATTATTATACATAGGTCAGTTACACTGCACCTACTGCTTAAGATACATATTCATTTAAAAATCTGATGAAACTGAGCAACAGCCACTCTTCCAGAACAAGAAAGCGAGTATTTCATCTTACAAGTTTTGTTGTCTGCGCCCAAGCTGTTCCAAGATCACCATTCCTCTTTCCACAATTTAAGAACTTGCACCCTACACACCTTCACCCCCCAGCCCACCTACCCTGGTTCCCCTCACCTTTCCCTTCATCCAGTACTCTGAGATTCTGCCTACAGACCCCATGATCTGCCCCTTTCCTCCCCACATTCTTCCAGAACTGATGACATCCTCAGAGCTCTTCACCACCCCAATACACTCAGCTTCCTCCATGCACTGTAACCATCAACCAAGCAGCATTTCTCATGGCTTGTTTCAGGCTATTTGTGTGCTAGCTGGAAAGTCAGTCAGCTGGCCAAACAGTACCTAACTTTTGAAAACTCCCAGAGTCTTCAATACAGGTCATACTATATTGCCTAATCACTGATTTTTCAAGCAGCTTTTAATAATGGGGTTTTGAGGCATCTGCTTCCTTGTTGAGAGTGTTTGAAGAAGGTCAACAGGCTCTAAGATTTCTGAAGAAATACAATACAAACTCCCAGTATTACTGTTTGGGCAATAATCAACATTCCTACACACCACTTCCCTGACTACATTTTCAGCCTTGCTTGGAATTATATATTGAGAAGTGGCTCTGAAGAAAAGCTCAACATACTGGAAAAACATCATCAACACTTCATTCTGCTTGATCCAGTGGCCACCCTCTGTGAGAGGGAAGTCCAAAGTGGGGCCAATTTATGATGACTGTACAAACCAGAGGGGGAAATTCCAGAGAAATGTGGGAACATCAGATTTCAAGGGTCAAATATAGGTCTGTTTCTACTTGGAGGAGGACAGAAGTGAGGGCTTTCACATGTCCAAGTTCATGTAGTGCATAGCTGCCTGTAATGGAGCAAGAATCACCATGGTCTCTATAGTCATCGTTCCACACTGCAGAACCTCTTGCAAAATTTGGGTGCTTCCAGTCTGTGGGAAAATCCTTATAGAGAACTGTGTGCACTTTCTCATCCTTAGCACAGGCAGCCCAGATCAGCTGGGGCAGCATGAAAGGAAAAAATAAATAAAAATCATTTGAGGCCAGAAGATGTTTTCTGAATTCTTCAGAACTGCAAATATCTGGAGCCCAGTGAGATATTTATCAGTTCAGGCACCTGTGCAAATAGTTTTTGGACCAACACTCAACTGACTCTCCAGCCTTGCAATCTACATGCAAACTTTTGGGCTGCTGACCAAATTCATTCATATTTGAAGAACTGGTTGAAGTTCTGTCAACAAGAAATACCCACACATTTTAAGAGAACCTACAGAAGAGTGGAGATCAAGACCCAGATGTGGTCTCCACTGTGGAAATGCACGTGGTATACAACACTATGGAAATAGTCCCTTGGCCAGATAGCACGCATGTCCTGGCTGGCCAACAAGTACTTGACAGCTCTGCCCCAGCTGCAAGATTATGTTATCTTCTGCATTGCAGAGTCACAGGAAGAGCAGTGTGAAAAGAGCTGGGGCTGTTATGGCAGAAACAGAAGTAGGATGGAAAGGCCAAAGGACACAAATCCACAGGAGACTGCTGTAACTCTGCTGTTCAGGAAACAACAAGGCTCTTTCCCATCTCTTCATCTTCTTCCTGTGAAGGGTGAAATTACCCACCCTAAAGGCAGGAAGACACATACACCTCCCTCACCAGAAGAGGCACAGCTTTATAATAGCAGGGCTATTTTTTCCCCAGGAAAAGGATGAAATCAGCTATTTACACTGGACAAATTACAAGCTCTAGAAAGCACACGAGGCACACAAAGAGAGCAATTGTATCACAAATAAATATATGGTGGGGGTTAAGCTTATTGATTAGCTTCGTAAACGTAGTTGCCCAATCAATAGCAATTTCTGGAAATGCCTGGTGCTTATTTAGTGCAGCTTGTACAATGAGGAAAAATAATAAGTGTACTTAGGGAGCACGTCTCTTGACAGCATTGTCAAGCCCCTCACTACACAAAAACAAACTGTGGTACAACAACTTCACAAGCTAGGATTAATCCCCCACGCCTTCAAAAAATAAGGGGAAAAAAGCAAACACAAAGCCAAATACAGCCACACTATCAAAATAAGCTCTTAGATCCCAAAGGTATCTATCTGAGTTCCTGCAGTTCTTGCTGGAGGTGACTGTTGTTGGATGCAGGACAGTACAAAGCTCATCCATTTGTTCTTCCCCTCAAGATACATGCTGTATAGAAGCACACACCATCCTCCCTTAAAGACCAGAATACCTTCTTGTTTGCCTCTGATCACAATAAAGTCTCAAATATTGGGAGAGAAACATGAGGCAAAGTGGCTTCCTTGAACAATTTGCCTGACCCAACACCGTGCCAACACCAGCCATCTGTAGCCTCTTGCAGCCTGTGTTTGGACACATTTCCTTTGCCCCATGCCTTATTCTCCATGAGGACCCAACTGTACCCAAACTGAGCAACAGGACCCCAGACAGACCAGCATGTACTGCTGGGGCAATGGAGATCAAGCATTCACACCAACAGAGTCCTCTGTTAGCCCTGACCCAGGCCCCAGCCTAAGTCACAACTTTGCACTAAAAGTAGCATTTGATGGGAAGAAGTGAGAACCCACATCAGCTCCCCGGGGGCTGCTCTGCTTCCCTTCTCCACAGATAGGAAGCTTGTTCACATTGTAGCATGAGATCATAGCACAGGAAAGACTGAGGAACCAGACGCTCATCTGAGCTACAGCTTTTTTAGCACACAGCTGCCAAGGATAATGATGTTTGCATGAAATGTGTTTATAGATACCACTCATAGCCCTCCAGCGAAGCGGCCTGTTCACAAACCACTGGCCAGCTCATCACAACAAAGACTTTCTCTCGCCTTGCTTACCTTACAATGGTGTCACTCTGAACAAGATGGGACAGACAAAGCTCTAGTAAATCCCAGAGCTTCCAGCACAAACAACTTCAAGGTAGAGGAAAAGCAGAAGGAGGCGTTTATACCACCAGACCCCTCATATTAGCTTTTGGCTGTTAGTGAATTTACATGCAAACTGAGGCCAGCAGGGTGCTAAGGGGTGGTGATAGTACCTCTGCTCTTTTGGTTGGAATAGCCCATAGGTGTTTCTCATTTTAAGCAGTACTCTGCTGACTTGTCCCGTGAGGTCTCAGGATGTAAGAGTTTAGGACAAACATTGAAACCTTGTCTTTCCTAGAGGAGGATTATCATTTTCTCCATTCCTGAGTGAGAGATTGTATGGGGCTTTGTTGATTGGTAACTCACAGCAGTCTGAGAGCGGTTAATATGGAATAGGAATGATTCATGTTTCAGCTCCTAAAATGTTGGTATTACTCACCAGAAAACTCCCCACGTATTCCGAGAGATTTCAATGCTTTGTGTCTTTTATTAACAGCTCATCTCATTCACTTCCTCATCGCAGCATCCTCCTCATAAGGACTTCCTGCATCCTTTGTTTCCACATCTCAACATCAGTGTTGTGTGGCCCTTTGAGGCTGCAAAAGACATTAAGCAGTGAGTGAATGTATTCGCTAAAGTACTTACAGAAAGAAGGCCATGTTAGCCTTCCTAATTCTAGCCAGTGTTCACCAGCAACCGTTAGACATTGGAAATTGTGGGTTGCATGGATTTTCCTGGTGACTCAAAGCAGTTTTCATTTGAAATCTAGAGCTAAACACACACTGCCAACACGTGCATAAATGAAAGCCTTCAGGCTTAATGCACAAATGGGATTTGTACCTTCCTTTGAATTGTTGCAGTTCCTAGGAGGGAGTGCACACATGCCGCTTTTTGGGCAGGATTGTGATATAGCCGGGATGGGGAATTAAAGGCATATCCAGGTTATTTCAGATATCTGTGCCCTACTTTCCTCAGCTGTAAAACATGTTTCCCCTGCACTGACCTTGAGGCTAAACAGTATAAATTTGTGGGCCTGGAGCTCCTACACACAAAATGCTATTCCAAAATAAAGAAAAACCCCTGGGGACTGAGAAAATAGAGATGAAGTACACATTTAACTTAGGAGTATTGCAGATAATGTATCTTTTTTGCTTTCTCTTTGTCACACAGAAACTTAAAGTTGCTTCTCTTATTTTCCTTTACTGTAAATAATTTATGTGTGAAATGCTGACTCATAAGTCTGGGGTTACAGGAAAGGAAACTTTGTTTCTTGTTTAAAAAATGTCAATTTCACTGAAGGGACAACTTCCTCCAGAGCTGGTGGTGAGACCTTGGCCATACAGGTGCTGCTGGGGGTTGGGTGTACCACATCATGTGGGTCTGCAATGGGGAATGCTTGGGTATGCAGCAGGGAGCATGACCAACCCAGAGCTCAGGGTGTGAGGCTATTTGTGTGCAGCCTGTTGCATGAATCTGCTAGGTGCTGAAGCCTATAGCATGAAGTACTTTATTCCCCAAACACCTGGCCATATAAAGGAACAGAAGGCATTATCTGCACATCTCAAGAGAGAAGAAACTTCCATTTGCTGCAGCACCTGACTTCCCCAGCAGCCAGGCACTCCTGCAGCGAGCAGCACGCCGGTGACTCACCCAGCGTCAGACAGAAAGTCTGCAGCACCCCCACGGCAGCTTCACTCTTCTGTGCTCACAGAGCACTTCCAGCATTCAGGGTGCAGTGACACTTCCCCTCAGTCCCTCCGAGCAGCATTATTTCATCGTGCCTGCCAGGCACAACTTGCTGCTGGAATTTGATGCTTTTATCTCTTCTCTGTGATGGGCACCCCTGTGGCACGTTTGACTCATCCTCTTTCTAACACTGTCGTGATAGGATTCTACACCCCCTCCGCTCTCCCCAGACTTTGTAGAAAAGGTGAATTCGGAAACCTTTTGCTCAGAGCAACTGATGAGAGCAGCTCTGTTGTGTCTGGGAAAATCTGTCACAGTTCGTGCCTTCAAAAACAGTAGGAATGTTGTTGCTATGGCTGTGCATTGTGTTGACTGTGGCTGAGCAAGGTGCGCAATAGAGAACCATCCCCTGACCTGTACAGTCTTAACAGTATTAACAGTCCCTTACAGTCTTAATGCCCATCCGTACACTGAATGTTTGCTGGATAAATATATAGCTAAACAAAGCATCCAAGTCACATAAAAGCTCAATAGATCAAAAAAGGTCAATGGAGAAACGAGTTCTTCAGGATGTTGGTTTGATCCCTAATACGGCAAGTTACAGATCTTCCTTGTCATACTTAGAGCGAAGTGGGAGTTCACAGGAAAAGAAGAAAGCTGAGATGTAAATCCCTCTCATGCAAATCCTTCCTCAGTAAGGTATTCCACACCAGAATAGAAGAAGAGTGGGAGCTCTGGACATGGAGCAGCATCTCCCTGTGCAGGGCTGGTGAAACTTGGAGTGCTTGGTGCCTGTTGCTTAGAGAGATGTCTGACATATGTGGTAGAAAGGGAGTAAGAGAAATTCGGGTTGGATATTTGGAAAAATTCTTTCTCAGAGACAGTGGTGATGCACTGGCATGGGCTGCATAGGGCCCAGGGAGATGGGGGAGTCACCATCCCCGGAGGTGTTCAGAAACAATGAGGAGTGTGATCAGTGGGCATAGTGGGGGTGGGTTGGTGGCTGGATTTGGTGACTTGAAAGGTCTTTTCCAACCTTAACAATCCTATGATTCTGTCACAGGCTTGAAATGCATGTATCATGGCAGATTAGTTCCCTAGGGGTATGTCTACAGGTTCAGAAGCCTCTGGGTATATGTGCGCATAAGACAAAAAGAGATGCAGGCAGTATGAGAAGAAAATTCCAAACCTTTCTCTTTTACTGGGAGAGAGATTTCCTTGAATTCTTGGTGCTCATGGGATTGACACAGAAGTGTTTCTCTTTACTCTTGAGGAATGTTTTCCTATTGAAATAATAACAAAGTCTGTAGTGAAGTGGAATGCTCCTATGCAGAGCCTACACAATAACAAGCTGGTCTTTTGTTTGGTTGGTTTTTGGTTTTTTGGTGTTTTTTTCAAGCAAAGTTCAAATTACTCAAACATTCTTCTTGTGCTTCCCTTTAACACTCATGCCATGTATTGCAAAGCACTGGAAGAAAGACAAACAAGGATTCTTACAAACCTGGAAATAAGTCAGGTTCCAAAACCTGCACCCACTTCAAGGGCTCAGAAAAACCAGCATTCAAAACCTGAAAGACCACAATGTGGCCAGCCAGCATTCCTGCTGTCTCTCCATGCCATCAAAGTACTGTCCTCTGTGGCTGCAGCATAAGGATGCAGGAAATAACCTCAGGATTCAGTGACAGAACAATAAATAAAAGTGCATGACTGGGAAAGAAAAAGAAGAAAACATTGACACAGGCTGCCCAGGGAGGTGGTGGAGTCACTGTCCCTCAAGGTGTTCAAGATGTGGCACTGAGGGATGCGGTCAGTGGACATAGTGGGGATGGGTTGGGGTTGGGCCAGATGATGTTAGGGGTCTTTTCCAACCTTAATGATCAAATGATTCCATGATTCTATCCTCTGCCTGGTTCTCTGCTATGAGAATTAGTCCCTCCAGAACATGCACCCATGCATGCCCATTTCTGCACATATGTATAAACACATTAATACATGCATACATACGTGTATGCATACAGATACGCGTATATTTACATTCATGTATGCACATTGCCTTTCAGATCGCTCTGGGCACATGAGTTTGACTTTCTAAATGGATGGTCCAGGGAGATCAGAGTCCAAGAGCGAGTGACTTTGCAGTGATTTATCTCCTCCTGTTAATTTTTACAGCCAGTGAGAACATTTCATATGGTTGAAGAGCTCTGCATATCTTCAGTAAATTTATGTTCTGGAAATGCATTGGCAATCCAGCATTAAGGTACTACTGTGACAGGTGCATTTCAGTGAAGCTCATGTTATTTTCCTCCTTTTTCATACCAGCACAGCAGCCACAGAGCTGTGTATTATGTAGAATGGGAGACAGATACCCAACTCAACTCTTGTCTGAGCCACTGTTGGCCAAACATGTGAGCAGTGCTGCCTCTCCAGTGTGCAGTGAGAACAATTCAAAACAGACCATTTATGAAATATTTTTGGGTTTGATGTTGTTTTTATTGTTATTATTTTTTCTTGCTGAGAAAAGCTTGTGGTTAGTGGGCTTTTACTATGTATTTCCTGCCTTATGATTTGTGTTATTCCTACTGTAAAGTAAGGCTGAGTGCAAGATAATTCAAAACAAATTGTTTATTGTCATATTCTCAATGGTTGTTATGACATCATAGCCTCTTTTCTAATTGCCACTTCCCTCCTGCGAAGTGTGGGCAAGCAAAGCTTGTCTTCGGGAGATCCCGGTCTTTCAGTTCTTTGCTGCACATGGGATTACCTCAGTTTGTAACACTGTAGTTTTGTTTGGGTCGGTGTTATGCAAGAATTCCTTGAATAGACACTTCTGGTATGCATCATACAGTGTCTCGTGGCAGGTTATGAGTTGTTCAGTACAACAGAGGAGAAAAGTTGATGGATTAAGAAAGTCAAATGCTGGGATCCAGAATCCTTGGCACTTGTTCCCAATGCAAGTTCCCAAAGCAAGTTACAGCCAAGGCAGGAGGAGCATGTACAGAGGCCAGGTGCCCCAACAAACCCTCATCCCATGGTATCTGAGAGGCACAAATATGGTGCTGCTAAAGCTTAACCAACAGCACTTCCAATACACCACATCAGCAAAGCCCTTGGGACTGTTATAGCTTCATGTCTTGATATTACTGTAGATCTGAGGATGCCACTTTCAGGCCAGAACCTTCACTATGTGAGATGCTGTAATAAACAGACAAACAAATTGCTTTCCCAAAGAGCTGCCACAATACAAACTGAAGGGCAAGGGACACAGGTGCCAGGGCCAGTGCAAGGACACATGGAGCTGGGACAGGTCAGTGTGACAAACAGTTGTCTGAGGGCACCTCAGCCCTATTTATTCTAACAAGAGTGCTTCAGAATACATTTAAAGCCAGTGAGGCACCACAGGGGAATTTTTGGGGTGCTGACCCCTAGACTATGTAGCTGAGCTCCCCTTTCTCAGGGACAGTTTGGACTGCCAGTACCTGTGATGTCTGCAGACATTCCTCTGGATCTACGAAACCTGTCTCTGCTTATTATAAAGGAATTATAATGGCTGATTATAACCTCCAGTCAACACTGGAAAACTCCCTTGGAGCCTGCACAGAACACAAAAGTCTCCTATTCTTGGGTCAATACCGTTTGAGCCTCATCCATCTCAGGAGAGCTGCAGTCTAGCAAGTGCACTGAGACACGTAGCCAGATTCCTCTCACAAAGAAAGAAATGGTTCTTTGGAAGATGCCAAGAAGACAAGGCAGTGTAACACAATCATGTAACAAGGAGGTGGTGAAATTGCCATTGCATTAAAGCTGAGCAACTTATGATTACTCTGTCCTGCAAATGTTTTCAACGTTTCAACTCTTTTTTTTTTTTTTCTTAAATGCAAATGTAGGTGACGATAAGCATTTTTACAAATAAAGTGTGAAAAAAAGGCTCAATGGGGGCAATCAGCACTGCTTCTTTTTGATAACTCTGAAGTGTTTTGTATTCAGCCATGTAAAAAAAGAAAAAAAAGAAAAAATCTCATTAGCTTAAATTGTGAAATCAAATGTCGTTTTGAATGAAATGAATTCTTCATTTGGGAAATGACAAAAGGGCAATTTCCAACCTTTAAAATACAATTCAAGCTAAAAAAAATTGCCCAGTACAACCCCTTTTAGGGAAAAAAAAACTTATTCATAAATTAGCATTTTGGGGTGTTAATATGGTTCATCAAAACCCTTGCGCCTCAATAATCTGCATCCAGGCTTTCCCTGATTGCGTGGTGACTGTGCGTTGCCTAATTGTGTGTGACTAACACAATTTCATGTGCATTTCCGTGCACTGGGGATTCATTGTTGCCACATACTACCATTGGGAAATTGCTAAGCGTGTGTCTATGAAACAATGACAGGGAGACAAGAGAACCTCCTCCAGAGAAGAGATCTACAAGGAGGCGTACGGCTTGGAGTGACGAATTATCAATGAAGAACAGACAGAAAACAGAGCAGCTGTGTCTTAGAATCACAGAATTGTTAAGGTTGGAAAAGACCACTAAGATCACCAAGTCCAACTGCCAATCCATCTTCACAATACCACTGACCCTCATCGCCCAGTGCCACATCTCTTCAGTTCTCGAACACCTCCCAGAATGGTGACTCCCCCACCTCCCTGGGCAGCCTGTGCCAGTGCATCATGACTGAGAAGACAAGTCTTCTCCCTGGTTTGAGGAGCACCAAACCTTCTCAGTTGAGCGGGACTCACCCACGTTGGTCTTTAAGAGGTTCTCATTAGATGTTTGCTTTGCTGAGAGTATAAGACTCTGCTGTTCTTGCACATGCATAGAAGAAATACATCACGTTTGATTCAGGAAGGTGATGCACTTGAGTTCCTTAACAGGGAGACTGAAGTGACTCACCTTTTCACCAGAAGTCCCAGGGAATCAAGCTCAGGCAGCCCAGAATTTGGCAGTGGGGATGTGTTGCTGTGCAGTGGCACATGCTGTAAGCAGGTTGGGTGGGGGAGAGGGAATGTGCAAGCCTCAGCCATGAAGGTGGACCAGCTTGTTTTGTATCACACAGGTGCTTAGAATACTCCTTCCAGAGAGTGTTCCCCTGGGAATCAAGGCACTTCTCCACCTAGTTTCTAGATGTTGGAGGTGCAAACTGTGCCATTCAATGCCACCAAGAGCTGGAAGCTGTTTGGAGCAGGAGCAGAAACATAAATGTGTGTGCTGCAAGAGCTGGAAGCTGAAAAAGAAACAACTTTGGGCTGAGGCACAGCCAAGATTAAATGGCATGCAATTAGGCTTCTTCCAAAGTTCAGTTTTGGAACAGTTGCCTCATTTTCAGCCCAGTATGCTTCTACCAGCTCCCTGCAAGTGTGGGTAAACGTGAGGATAAATTCAGTGAAGAACTTAATGCATAACAGATGCTGCAAAGACAGGAGCCCTTTACATACCTGTGGGCGAGGAGGGGTGCAAACAGCCATCTTCTGGTGGAATTATATGCTTTTTGCAATGTTCATAAAAGAAAAAATGAATGCAACCAGAAACAGTCCTGGAGACATTTCTGATCAAGTGGGAAGGAACTATTCCTTTGTATCTTCTAGTAGCCTCTGCTCTGTTGACTACAAACTTTTCATTGACCATCACCATTCAGTGTCTGTTATTTTCCTTCTTTTCCTTTCTCCTGTGTTTGGTCTGTGTATTCCCTCTCCAGACATACCAAGCCCTCCCAGTTACTCCAATTGCTCATCATCCCCCTGGTCCCCCAAGCCCTTTGCTCAGTGCTTAGCTGGCTTGTAAAGGACTGTCTCTCACTGTTCTCATTGTCTCAGCCTAAACCAGGACACTGAGGATCACACAAAGGGATTTTTGGATCAGCCACAATGGGTCAGCTAATGAACTTGTTGCTGCAGCTGGGTTGGTCCCCCAAGACTTCTGTGTGTGGAGGGAGTTCTCTTCAAGGGAGAGAGGATACACAATTTTGGATTGAATGCAGTGTTCCAAAAAGGAAGGTGACTCATTGAGCCTAATCATTAGGGTGTGTGATGATATTATCTAATGAGGAAATGCTTGATGGTGCTTTTAGAGACTGCAGAGAGCAGCAAACTGGCTGTAGAGGAAATCAGAATGTGAGCACTTTCCACAGTGTTCAAGAAATGGGATTTGACATGTCTTTGGGGAGAAGAGTGGAGAAATGTCAATACCCTCATACTTGCATCAGGGTGTGTTACTGTTCCTCTTTGGTCTTACTTGTACACATAAGTCTCTCCTTAAGGAGCCAGCTCCCCAGAATTCAGTACAAAGGAGCCTTGCCCAAGGAACAGATGTCATCTCATTTGTTTTCTGCAGTTTGGTTTTGTAGTTGTTGTAAGTCAAACTGCAGATGAGGTTTTAATTAAAGGAAACAGTCAGGTTGGTTTAAGTCCCAAATCTAGATTTAGTTAAGAAAGGGGTTTTACAGAACATCTAAGACAAAGAGAATCATCTAAACTTCTTGGTTTTGTTTTAGTCCTTAGAATCAACCTCCCCTCTTCTTTGTTTCTTTTAGAAATCTGCTAGAAATTAGCTGTTTGGTTTCCTGTAAAGAATCTGAAGCTTCTTGCTACCTCATGTAAACCAGACAGTGAAACTATTTAGAAACACCAAGTAGTCCCCATTCTCTTTTTTTTTCTAAATTGAGAAAGATGACAGAGTGAGCTGCAAGATTTGCTCTTCTCCCTCTCCATTATGGGCCTACATCACCTGGGCTGTGGTTAGGCATTCCTCCTTGGGTGACCACAGCAGTGGGTCTCATTGTGCTGCAGGAAAGTCAGTAGAAGGCCCTGAGCATCCCAGGAATACGCACTGGAAGAAAGTCTGCTTTGGTTCCTTATCTGGTATGAAATCAGCACAGATCTTCTTAGTTCTTTTCAAGTCCTCTGTACCTGACCACCTACTGTACTCATTGAATTGCTGAGGGGATAAAACCAATCATATTAACACCAAATTCATCCCTTGAAATAGAAAAATCTGTCTTTCCAAAACGAGGCTTTGCACACAGCTCTAACTGATATCTTATTTAAAACCATTACAGGTAGGATGGTTTAACTCTTTACGTGTTCAAATTAAACTAACTGAGCACTTTGACTAAGTGGTGTTAAACTGGCATAAGTAGGCTTGGATGGATGCTCTTCACTTGTGTAGACTTCCACTATTACAGATCTGGGTGTACACGAAACTTTAGATCTATATCACTGCTTTAAGTAAGAGAGAATGGAACAAGAATAAAGACACGACCAAAAGAAGGCTAAACTCATGTGAGTGCTGTGGCAGCTGTATCTCTGATGCAAATGTCTACAGAAATATCAGGAAACCTTAGTGCAGGTGTTTGGGAATCCAGACATTGTAACAGTGACATTTAGGAAAGAAAAATAACAACAGCAAAAAAAGCAACCACAACTTTCTCCTGCTCTAACTAAATACATCCCTGGGGTTGAAAGCACTGTATGAGCCAAGACCAGGCCAGTCTCATGGCTGCAGCTGTATGTTTGCACGTGCGTGCATTCCTGCCCACTTGTAAATGTGCAGTGACAGTGGGAAAAACAGCAGCAGGCACCTCTGAGAAGGAAAATTGCATGGAAACATGGCATATATTTTAGAGACTGGTTACTGTGTCATAAACCATGAAAGCTTTTGTATCCCTCAGAAAGATCCAGACTAAGAAAAGCAGAATCTGGGCTCCCAGTTTTCCCTGGTCCTGAGGGCAGCGACATGCTGGGGTGCTTTGCTTCCAGTTGATCAACTCTGTCCATTCCTCAGACATCCTTCATTCTTGGTAGTCAAGAAGAGGCACAGGAAGTGATGAGGAAAGTATTTCTGAAGATGAGGTGCTCCAGGGAGGTTCAGGTTGGATACTAGGAAAAATTTTTTCTCTGTAAGAGCAGTGGTACAATGGCACAGCTGCCCAGGGGGGTGGTGAGGTCACCATCCCTGGAGATGTTCAAGAACCACAGAGATGTGACACTGGCGGACGTGGTGGAGATGGGTTTGGGCTGGGCTAGGTGATCTTAATGGTCTTTTCCAACCTTAATGATTATATGACTGAGTCAGAAGAGCACATAAAGTAAAAGGGGAGTACAGCTCTTCAGCTGCTAGCACAGCCATATCTCACATAGCAGTGAACTAGCTGTGTGACATCCAAGAGGCCAAAAATTCAGGATCAGCCTTCCCAGCTAGGTGAGGAGAGCAGATGACTAAAGATAAAATAATAATATTTAATAGCTTCTTAGCATTCCTCTCTTCTGAGAACGTGATTCAGTGTTGTAGAGAAAATAGCACTTAACAAACCTGATTAAATTCTTTGAGGAGATTACAAAGTTGCCTGATAAAGGTAACTACGCAGATGTGCTATACTTAGATTTTTTTTTAAAGGGAATTGAGCTAAAACCGTGACATCCTGCTTAAAAAATAGCACAGAATAGTATGAACCAGAGGATACGTGAGACAGATTGAGAGCTGGATAACTGACAGATCTCAAAATGTTGTTGTCAGTGGGGACTCGTCACTGAACAACAAATTCCAGCCAGGTTTGGGACTCAGCTCTTATTCCACGCTTTTTATCAGCAGCTTAAAAGATAATGTGAAATGGCCACTGATAAAGCACATGGACAATGGCAGGGTAGTTAATGGAGCTACCACCTGACAAAGACCATGATCACTGGGTAAGCAGGGTTCAGTGGTCAAGAGCTGCCTGGGAATGAGCATGCAGGGAAGAGAGTGAGTATGGATGGTGAGGTTAATTTGCCTCCATATAACACACAGAGACTAAAGAGGATAAGATAACACATCCAGGCCTGGGGCTCACATTTTAATATTCAAAAGGTGGTTAAACTGAGGGCAAGAAAGAGCCACAGAACTGAATTAAACAGTAGAGAAAATGCCTTAGAGCAAGTGACTGAAATTGTTCGATTGGTTTCATGCACCTAAAGGGAGAAGAAGGGAAAAACTGAAGGGTGAGTTAAGTTCAGCATATAAGCAATTTCATCAGGGAGAAAATAGTGAGTGAGACAGAGCTTTTTAATGCAGGAAAGAATAGCATAAACACAAACCGCCACTGGCTAGAAGCTGAAACCAGACAAATTCAAATTAGCTGTAAGGCGCACGTGTTTAACAAAGAAGTGATTAACCACTGGAACAAACGACCAAAGGGAGGGGCAACCTCTCTTGATTTCTTCAGATGGTGACTAGACACCTTTCTGGAACAGATGGTTTAGGCAAGCACAAGTCACTGAGCACTGGGTAAGGGGCAAAGAGGTCTAATGGTTCCCCCTAGTTGTAACCCTTTGAGTCTCTTGTCCCAGACTGCTCCACATATAGAAAAGCCTTGTTCATCTGTGCAGTGTACTGTCACCTTTGTTAGCATGCCTGGAACATAAGTCTGTTTAGTGAGCTTATATTGGAAGTCCATGCCAGAGTTTTGCATAGAATAACTGCAGTTTCCCACCTGAATGTCTTGACTTAAACAATATCTTCCCTGTAGGAACCACAAGATTGTATCTGGGTCACGCACACTTTCCCCCAGAAACAGCCTCTGGGTATAACAACGGTGTGGAAGATACAGCATCAGAGCATGTGCTGGTATATGTGTTTGTAAAGGCTGTGCCTCTGAGGCATCTGCTTGGGCTGGGAACAGCAAGTTTGCTCCTCTCCCATCATGGCCAGCAGGAGTTTGACTCTGGGGTTTAGGAGCTGTCCCTCTTCATGCATGTTTTAGGCATTATAAAAGTCGGAAAAGAATGAAAAGGGAAGAGAACATGTTGAATTTTCATGCTTGTAGCAGGGCTGGATGGGTAACAGGGGAGAAGGGGCTTTATGTTTAAGTTCCCCTTGAGTTACCCACACGTGCATGCAGTTTGCATTACTGCTGAATCACTTTATTATTTTTTTTTAAAAACCAGCATAAACCATGCATGTGAAAATATAGCAGCGCCACAGTCTATAATGGGTCAAGACCTCACCACCATATGCAAAGAAGAGGGAAGTTGTTCATGCAGCCATGAATAATACTTTACCTCCTGTATCCTGTTCAGTTAAATGCAGCCCAAAGTGGGTACCAAAGTTAAAAATACCTGTATAGTTTACATAATCACGTCAATATATTTTTAATATATAAATTCAACCTATTTCTTCCCTCCAAATACCTCTGACAAGCAACCAGAGCTGTGACAGCCCCTCCTCCATCTCTTTTGCCTCCAAAAGAAACTCTTCCAAGCCCAGTGATCCTTCAGCTTTAAGACCCCCTGTTCACCCCAACCCAGACACATAATATGTTAGTAGGACCACTGGACTTTCTTGAAACCTTTGCTGGCTGGTGAACATGTGCGTGGGCCGGCACGTGCTCAGCTCTGTGCATTGGCTCTGTCCCTGTGGAGCCCTTGGTTTAGGGCTCTGGTGCTGACGTCTGTATTCGTGATGAGTAAGCTGTAAGTCCCCAGGCAGCTCTGCTGGGTCCACAGATACCGTGCTAGAAATGGGACTCTCTGGAAGGGAGTGCAGAATGTTCAGGCACCTCTGTGCCTTTAAGGAGTGATATTCTTGTGCTGGTCACTCCTAAACTCCAAAATGTCTATGGAATGTCTGTTCCAGTTTCAACCTACTCCTTTTAGAGTCCCTGATTTAACTGAAAGTCAATGAGAGTGGTGTTTATCAGATAATTAGGCCCTCTCAAAGTCCCTGCTCAACAAGAGCATGCAGCATAAGCCATGTGCCAACCATACTGCTGGAGGTTGTTGGCACTACCACCAGTGCCATGTAATAACAACGATGCTCGTGGAGCATACTGCCATGGGAGAGATGCCATTTGATGGGATTAGCACTGAGAAGTTTTGGGTTCAACACAAACCAGAAGCCTCCAAGTTCTGACTGCTGGTGGATGGGGGAGAGATAGAGAAGATCATAGAACCACAGAATCATCAAGGTACGAAAAGATCACTATGATCACCAAGTCCCACCCCAACCCATCCCCACCATGCCCCCTAACCACATCCCTCAGTACCACATCTCTACTTTTCTTGAACACCACCAGGGACACTGACTCCACCAACTCCCTGGGCAGCCTGTTTATGGGATGGAGAAACAGATCTGCTGGTGCATAGTAGGGCCCAGGTTCCCCAGGAACTTCTGCCCGCTCCCCACACACCCTGTGCCTGGATCGGGGTGCCCAGTGAGTCAGGAAGTGCTTCTCCACAGGGAATTCTCCCCCAGTGCTATCAGGCAGGATCTGGGCCCTCCATCCCACCTGCGCTCATGCCAAGGGCCGGAGCACAGCCTAGCACTAATCCAAGGTTTCTGGGACAGATTGTTCAGCCAGCCCCTAGCGCTTAATGCATGATCTCACCCAATGGCCTAGTTTTTCCAGTGATAATGCTTTTCAGGAGCTTTACAAAACCTTTCGTAGCATCTAAGGGGTATCAAGATGTGAATCCATCCCCCCGTGGCTAAACCAAGGGCCACAAAAACATTTTATGCATGAGTAAGTGGCAGCAGCTAACCTGACTTGCCTGGCAGCTCTGACAGAAAAACACAAACAGTTCAGCACTTGAGCTCATTAGTCAAAATCTGACTTGCTAAGGTTGGGCAAACATCATCCTCATTTAAATACAACGACTGTTGTGGGGAGAAAGAACTGCTGGAGGAAGGGAGAGTGGAGCCTAGTGCTGCGACTGGAATCTCACATGCTGCTGCCCCAGCAGAGGGAGAACGGGCATGTGGCATTTTCCCCTGGCATGCAAACAGCTGAGCCTGTCTGATATCTGGCACACAAGTGTTTGGCCTGCTATTTACCAGCTTGCTAGCTGATAAGGATGCAGAGGGGGTTGCTCACAGCTTCCTCACGAAAAGGGAAAACAGAGAGATAGTGAAAAAAAGCATCCCCTAAAAAAATGAGAACAGGAGCAGGAGTGAGAGTTACTGGTGCCCGCAAACACTCGTTGGAATAATAGCAATAATCACTGTCATCCGTAAGAGGCTCTTGCGCCAGGTTCTGCTTCTCCCCCTCCCGCTCTCCCCTCGCCTTGCTGTCTGAGTCACTGGATCTGAGTCACACTCCTGTGCTATTCCTGTACCCTTCCCTTCAGCTGGGGATGTAGATTTGTTTTGGCTGGAACTATCTGGGCACAGGAGGGACCATCTGCTGCTAGTTCTTGCTTGCTTTGCTCTTGTTTCTTTCCCAGAGAAGGGAAGTGAGTGCTGCCATTGCAATAATTCACAGAGAGCATGCTGGGAGCATACACCCCTTACTGTACAGCCAAGGTCTGCGATTTGTCATCCAGAAGCTTATTATCTGTGGCTGACCGTGAGCAGTTGTCTCCACGTGCTTAACCAAGCTGCTCTGACAAAATTACTTCCTGGCCTTATCAGTTCTCCCTGAGGAGGGTGGTTTTCCTTTGGTCAAACCCCAAACACCCCTAGCAGGCAGCAGCAGAGCAGCAATGGGATGCAGGGTGTTTAGCATGTCCCTTCACATCACTATGATGAGGGAGAGGTGCATGAAAACACCGGGTAACATGCGGTGACTTGCCACGAGCATGAATAGTAATGATGTGATGGAAGGAGTGCTCCCTTCTGGTCTTCCCATTGGTAACAGTGCTCACAGTCAGTGTGAGTGTCCTATTTTGCTGCTACACAAGTAATTGGCTGTCAATGCAAGTGACTTAATGTCTAATCCACAACCAGCAGCGTCTTGGCTGATTCCTGCATCCGCATCCTGAATGGGGAAGGCAGCAGAGCAAAGGCGCACAAGGGGAGAATCCGCTGAATAGCTGAAAAAAAGATGGACTGGATGATGGGGCTGAATAATCAGGAGAAAAGGTCTGTGAGAGAGTAAAGCAAGACCTGCAGTACAGGCATACCAGAGTTCCACAAACAACCAGAAGTCTTGCAGGCTTGGCATCTGGGCATCTCTCTGCAGGGAACTTTGGGGATTGCAGCAGTCAGGGACCTGGCACCCAAAAATCTCCAAACAAGAAGCTGCTCCTGCCAGCTCTGCCAGGGCATCCCATGTGCAGAAATCCCACAGTGAAGAGCTGCCTTTGGAAAGTTTCAACCCAAGGATGTATAACTTGATGTAGTATTGACCAGATATATTTAGGAGGAGAAAACAGGATTTGCTTCTTACCTAAAATAAAATATACCTGCCCATTCAATGAGAAAGCCTGAATCCTGGCCTCTCTGGAAAACCAAGCCAACTAAATCAGCCTCCTGCTTTTCATTTACAGTCCATTAAGGCTTGTTAACTTAACCTCAGCTCCCAGAGCTCTGGAGCATTCTATAGGTGAGTGGTTCTGCAAACCCTGACACATCCATCTCCAGTAATACTTTTCTCATTCCTCACTGTCCCTCCTGAATAATTTAGACTGAGTTTCCCAGATTCCAGAACATAAAAAGGCTCCAAATGACACATCCCAGAATGGAGAGCACTCCAGCACCTGTGGATCAGGATGCCCTCCACCAGAAGAATGACTGATGATAGCCACCACACTAATGTCACCCCCTGAGGATAGGGGCTGTCATTCTAATTGTTTCTCTGAAGAGTGATCTTAGCTCTAATTTCAGCACAGTGGCAGCTCTTTTTGAAGCAAGGATGCTCTGAAAGCAGGCAAAAGACTGAACGCTGCTTAGAGGGGCCGGATGGCAGCTGAGGCAAAACTACCACCTCCACTGGTACACGGCTCATGTTGACACTTAAGGCATATGTAACCATTAGTGTCCTTATGCAGAGGGAAACCAAATTACCCAAAGGAGCTGACTACAAAGGCCTGGGACAATATTCTACGGGTGGAGAGTGACCGCGTCATTCTTAATGGAGCTACAGCAATGTGATCTACCCTCCCCATGGTGGTGGCTAGACGCTCACATCACACTTCCACCCAAACTAACACTAATTTGCTCTGGATCTGAGTCATCTACCCAGCCAGAGACAAGATGCTTCATCTCTGAATGGCTGCAGCGGGCACCCATTTGTTAAGGTTTGCCTTGCAGGTGTTCCCCAACCAGGACGCTGGGCTCTGAAGGCTGCCAGCACAAACCACCAAAGGACAGTCCCTGCCTCAAAAACCCTTGCAGTGCATGCAAATGCCACCACAGGTGCTACGTGATTTCTCTTGGGATTGGACACAGTTTACAGCAAAGACGGCTGAAGCCTGGCTGGAGAAGTTTGTAGGAGAGACAGTTTGACTGCTCAGCCCTTTCTGGAGTGCTGGTTTATTATTTCTCACTCAGGCTACACAAAACTATCCAGACCCCAAAGAGGGTTCTGTCCCACCTCACCATGCCTGCTGCTCCCATCCCTGCTTCCAGCATGCTCCCGTCCCAGCAGAAGCAGCTCAGGGCACATCTCCTGGCCCCTTGCTTTTACCATGAGATGGCCGCCCAAGGCAGCTGTGCTTGCTCCAAGAGACAGGGAGGGGGAGTTTCGGCTTGTGCCAATTAAAAAAGCATGTTAATTGCTGTTCTGCTTGTGTTTCTTCCTCTTTGTGCAGGAGATATTTCCCACGTGCTTACTACTACGCATTGTTTAGCAGCACAGATACTCAATTCCTCCCAAAGATACAAGAGAAACCAAAGACCAGACTGGATCCTTCCAATGCTATATTCTCCTTAATGCTCTTTTCTTCCTTTTTGCATTCTGTGTCTTCTGTATAAATGATTTTACCCCCTCCACATCTCTGAAACATAAGACTGATTACAATCAGCCCAAATCAAAGCATGAATAGGGACAGTTGATCTCTGCCTCTCTCTCCCAGACAACCTAATGACGAAGTCCTCTGCATTTCCCTTTTTCCCAGGCATGCTTCAGGACACCCTGGAATTGCAGTACATGCCGGCCTCTGAGATTTACAGCTCAGCAAGTTCAACCTTAGATTCTTTGAATATGTTCACACGTCTTGCTAAAACTGGTGCATTCTGTGAAGGCTTGGCATGCTATCTGACACAGCTGTATCAAACCCCCGTGTCACTTCAGCTATAATAACCCAGGCATACATTATAACTCTAACCACACGTCATACCCCACTGCTGTCCCCTAACTGTAAACCCTCCCATCTGCAGATCTGCTTCATCTTTGGTTTTGTTTGCTTATGAGTATGGGTGTTTATCCAGCAGGTGGAAGATATCCAAACACATGGACTCAGGGATATGCAGACTCTTTGCAAAAGCCAACCTGTGGGGTGTTTGCCTCAAAATTTGCTAGATAAGACAAATAAGTTGAATAGAAAATTATTATTGTAGATGTAGGCCCTACCCAATCAAGTGTAAAGCACACAACTTGCTTTTCCCTTTGCTGAGCTCTTAAGTTTTCACTGAAGAGGCCTCATCCTTGCAAAGTACAATGCCTTGCACCAAGCCTTTACCTGCCTATAGATGTTTCTGACATTCCTACCTCCCAGCTCATGGATATAAGGGGATCCTATGAGAAAATGTCACACTTGCTGCTTGCCCTCCAAAGCCCAGCCCTGTTTCAACAAGGTCAAACTCGCCAGACAGTCAAGAGCCACGAGACCTTTGCAAAATGTTATGTGAATCATACTGTTTGCACAAGAATTTGTCACATCAAGAGTGAGAACATTCAGGATCAACTAGATCTCTGAGATGAAGCAGTGAGGTCCCTGCACCATGTAAAGCCAGGGCTAAGTTTCTTTTTCTTTCTTCAAGATAATTCCTGGACATGTGCATGCAGATATCCCTGCCAAAATCTGGTCAGCAAAATGACTTTGGGACTCTGAGAAGCCCAGAAAAAGGCTCAGACCCAGGGACACAGGAGGCAGCACAAAGGCAGCTCTGGCTCCTGCCACACCAGGCTCCTTATCCAAAGCAAAGAAACATTCACCCTGATGCTTTGCCAGCTGATGTACACTGAAAGGATAAATCTGATAGCAGCATTCCTCTGGACTTGCTCGGGATACTCAGGATTCCACACTGCAGCACTTCTAATTTCATCTTCCCACAAAGAACAGCCCACAGAGTGACTGGAATTTATTAAAATCAGATAGTAAGTTTTTTCAGAACAACCTGGATGAAGGTGAACACTTTGGAACACTTTGGACAATGCAAATTGCTCATAGTCTTGAAACAGTGGGAAGCAGGTGGGATTTCTCTGGAGGAAGAATAGCAACAGCAATTTGATGCAATTCCTCTCTAGGCAGGACCCATGTTTGAGGTGGGTGAAACCTGACCCTCTGTTTATGAATCAAGGCATCTCCCAAGTTTTAACATTTACAGAGTTGTGTTTTCACCAAGTATTATATGCAGTGATTAAAATAATGAGCTGGAACAAGCTGAAGTTAAAATTGCTCCTTTCCCCAAACCTTCCCCCTCCCCCCCCCACGTTTGAGTGAGCGCTTTGTTAACTACCCTGATGAACTAATCAAGGCTTGGCTAAATCAGGGAAGAAGCAGACAAACCCTGGGAGACATCAGTACAAGAAAAGGCATAATCTGGACACTGAGCTTTGAAGGCAAGCTATATAATGAGAGCTGACTGTATCTCAAAATCCATGTTAGCTTGAATGAACTTATGTAATAAACATTTATCACAGAACATATGTCACTGAGCACCTGCCAGACTTCAGGAGTGGAGCCAACACAGCTTGAATCGTATATGTATTGGGAAAAAAAAGAAAAGAGAAAAAAAGGAACTTGGCGGCAGGAGGCTGGCAGACGCTTTTACTAGAAAAATCAGAAGTGATTTTGAGAGGAGCAGAAATTTCCTGAAACCTCTTTCTCTCTGTATAGGAATTTCACGCTCGGAAAAAAACCTGAGAGGCAGATTCACCTGCATGAGGTTGGGATGAGCCAGCAAGCTTCTTGTTTAAACCTATATCACCTCTGTGTCCCCACATGCCCATGTCCACACCATCCTGGGTTCCTTGCTCACACCACTGCCCACAGGCAGGTTGAGCTGAGATTTACCAGTTAGGCTCTCCAAACTATACCTAAGTAAATCAAAGTTGCCTTACATCCTGCTATCTAGCCCAAGCACTTATGGAACTGGTATTATCATTATGTCCAAGCACTGTGGGATGCTTCTGTGCTTTCATCATTGCTTTTCATTGCTGTAGGTGTCCTTGCTTTTCCCTGGAGCTATAAATGAGAAACTAAGCCTTGAGAATGACAAACAGCTGATCCTCAATTGACCCTTTGGACTACTGACCTTAATGGGAGTGTCTGGGGACTTGACACCTGACTGCTCACTAATCAGCTTCCCTGTGTGTGGGCTACAGTCAGGGACAAGCAACTTGCCAGGGGCATCTTTTTGAGGGAGCTGCTGGCCACAGAGAGCTGCTGCAGGGTGGGCACAAGTATTCACTGCATGGATGCCACTCCCTCATCTCCCCAAATGGCTAATCCCAGCTGCTCTGCAGGAAAGCAAGAGGCTATCCGGAAAGGAAACCCTCCCTAACCACCTGATGGTACAACATTAGCAATAAGTGATTCATTGCTACTGCAGCTCTCTCTGCTGCGCTGAATCCATGGCCGTTCATTAACATGAATCCAGGCTGGTTCTGCCCCAGGTGTGTATGGTTCACCTGGACCACTGCTTGCTTTCTGACCTCCGGCTGCCACCTCTGTGTGCTCTGAGTCAGATCCCTTGTATTTCTTTTCTTTATCCCATCTCCGTAGAAATACGAATGTTAATTGTGACAGCATCGCATCCTCTTGTGAATCTCACTGTGAGAATTGCTCCAACAAAACCCTACTAAAGCACAGCTCTGAGTGCAGTAGTGTGGGTCAGTTGTGCATTTGTTCCATCACTATTAAACACGAGCAAAAGTTGCCTGTCATCAATACCTGCCTAAATTTTAGGGGATGGCGAAATTTCATTTAGTCCACCGCCTCTGACATAAGCATCTGTCCCACCCACTGGCCTGGTGGGGAAAGAACTGCACCAAAGTGAGAGGAAGTGGAAAAGATCAAGAGTGCAGGGCAGCAAGCTCACCACCGGAAAACAATAAAAAGAAATGTGTGCAGAAATAGTGTAACTGACATGCAAAGGAGATCAAAACAAGAGCTCAAAATAGCTCTTTGCTGAGGGGGTTGGGGGAGGCGGGGGCAGGATGGGGTGTCTTGGGTGGTGAGTGCTGGCCGGCTGCAGGTCACCCCTGCAAGCTACCCCAACCTACCAACCTACAGGTCTGCAGAGTCCTGATCTCTTAGGGCATGAGGATTGCTTCATACCATGCCTGGAGCATTAGAGCCCATGGGATGCCTGCACCTCTCAGTAGAGGATAACACTGGGTTTCTCATGGTGGTGCAGGGGTGCTCCAGTTTCACCCAGTCCCTTTTTCCCAACTGTTTTTCTGGAGCCAAGAAAAGCAACTGAATCTTGTTCCATTTGCCCCAACACAGATTCATAGAATATAATCATAGAATCAATAAGGTTGGAAAAGACCTCTTAGACCTTCTAGTCCAACCACTGCCCAACCCAATATTGCCCCCTAAACCATGTCTCTGAGTACCACATCTACATATTTCTTGTACACCTTCAGACTAAATCCAGTTTAACTCAGCAAAGAGACTGGGCAGAAGCAAAAGGAGAATACAGTCTTCCAGAGTTTGCTTTGCTGGAAAGTCCAATTTCTCCTAACTTACCTCCTTGAGAGTACTAAGTCCTTTGTTGACAAAGGACTTGATTACAGAAGATACATGTACAAAACACTGGGAAACATATACCTACCTGGGCTGGGCTTGCAGTGCCAGGCAGCAGGCTCCATCCTCTGGGACCTCAAATTCTGGATCAGAGCTGGGGAGACTTCTTGTTCCAGTGCAAAGCAGGATGCTCTCCTTGAATGAGCAGACTGCAGCCAGGTCCTGCAAAGACATTGTTTGCTTCAGGACAACAAAAAACCAACACAGTGCTGGTAGTATGCTTAAATCTTGGTGGTCTTGGCAATGAAATGAGCACAGAAGGAGCTGGGCACTGTAAGCTCCTGCTCAATAAATACCAGTTCAAGCTGAAGCAAAGGGAGAATAACACACTCCTAAATGTGGAGGGGTGATATATTTCTGAGTATTATAGGCTTCACAAAACAAGGGAGAATTTTGTCCATGCATTGAAGGAAGTTTATTAAGGTTTAATTAAGTGTCTCAATCTAGATTTAGGTGTGCTCATTCCCGGTGTCTGAGCTTAAAGCTGTTAGTCATTAATACTCATCTCAGGTAACCTCCACCACCCTCAGCCCCTCACCTGACGCATACACACACTTGAGAAAGATTGCTGATATCCTCCCTGAAAACTAATGAAATCACACTGCGATATTTTGATTTCAAGGGCATCAAAGTAATACAAAGTAACGATGGGATTAGGGAGGCTCTGATATCACAGCTGCTCAGCTTTCCTTGTCTATAGATCTGGAAGCACCTTGTGAAAAAGATCCAAATCATTTTTCCTCTGGTCCCATTGGAGAAGTTGAAGCAGGGAGCACTGAGATGCTTCCTACAACAATGGGAGAGTGTCCAGGCTCAAAGCCTGTTCCACTCCCAGCCTAACATACCCAACCTTGTCCATGCCTCTCCCTAGAAGGAGGGATGAGATTTAATATGGACAGGAGATCTCTATATGCGTTTGTGTGTTTTTGTGTACAGAACACAGGTTTTACTGAGAAAAAGCTATTAAACAAAATAACGAAGAAGAAATCAATTCTGTCTTCATCTGGGAAAGCAGGTCCCGCTTTAGATGTTCAGTTTAAAGAGTTTAAAGAACAGCAGTAGACACAGAAAAGCACTTTGTAAGGGCTGGAACTGTAACCAGACATTTTCCCTAAGATTATTTAACAACATTTTTGGTTCTTGTTTGCTGCACAGGAGGTTAGGTAGAAAAGCCTTATTCCCTTTTGTCCTTTACAGCAGAGAGTGCTCCAGACACATAGAAAGGGAGAGCCCCTGGTTGGGACTGCCACACTAATTCAGGAATTACTGAACTTCAGCAAGAATTGATTCTGTAGGTTTCAAAAGAGTCTAGTGGGAAGTGGAGGGATCATTAGCAAATCTTCTCCGTGTGGGGCTGGTAGTTCACTGCTAAACAACAGAAGGCACGGAGCTCTTAGGAATATTAATAAAAGCAGCAAACATTTTCTCTGCTTAACAGTCTGAATGTGTCCAAGTTTTGCTATGGGAAGAACACCATGCCCTGTTGAGGGTTGTGACAGGGATCACCTATACTTGTCAAGAAACTGCTGGGCCTGGGAAAGGTTTACTTACTCCCCAGAGATGCTGTTGGTTGCCAGAAGCCAGAAGCTTAAGTAATCAAAACCTCATTTTCCCTTCTCCATCTTTCCTCCCAGGCTGGCTATGCAATGCTGCTGGAGCATGGCTAGCACTCCCAGAGCCTGTCCCATGGCAATGGCTCCAGTCGGAATTGATGTTTGGGATGCACCACACAGTGAGGAGAAGCAAAGTTCAAAGGCCAGCAGCCTCCTTGGACATCACAAGGGCTTACTTGCAAAGAGTTTGCTAAGTCCTTTTGATCCCCGTCAGCCAGCAGGTCCATGCAATCTCCCTGAACAAGGGAGGGGACAAACCTGGCCACATGCGGCCTGCAGACAAGCTAGGCCTCACCTTGTGCACCCAGCATGGTGACAGGAATCTACCTCTCTCACTCCCTGTCTGGGGTCTTGAGACCTCTGCCACAGAGAACAGAAGTGTTTTGATATCCTGGGTGTTAAATCCTGGATGTTAAATCCAAGGCTTTTGGTTGCAGCCCAAACCTCTGCTGAAGGCAAAGCTGACACTGCCACAAAGGCCTCAGGCCGTACCTCATCAGTTCTGCAGTGCAATTTGTACTTAAACAACACCCGGACCTTCAAAAATATGCCCAGACACAAGCAGAATCCTTACCAGTAATAGGGAATTTACCACAGCCCTCCAAGGCTGTGCTGGTGATTAATTCCCCAGCTGATAGCAAGGGCCTGACCTGCATTGGTCTGGCTGTTGCTGCTGCATCTTGTGCTGCCTGTGGTGGACGGATTCAGTCTGACTTCCTCACGCATATTTGTTCCAGTTTCCTAGAAAGCCTTTTGACTGGAGGCTTCCTGAGCTCAGCAGGCGGTGTGCATACAGTGCATGTGTGGCTCTGCAGGTTGGGGGAGCCGGATCACAGGCCCCATCGCTACTGCAGCCATGGCAATGTGAATCCACGCAGCGTGGGCTGGAAGGGTCTCAGCATCTGTGGAATGAGCATCTGGGAATGTGCATCTGATCCACAAACCACGTGGGTGGGGGGCTAAAAATAAAAGCCAACTGCTACTCCATTCCTAGGCAGCATTGGGGAGTTAGTGTGGGAGGAGAAGCCATCGGCCCCTACCACCACCAGCAGCATCCCTGTGCTTCACAGACTGGGCTTGTGTACATAAGAGCAGTCAATCACTGTAGGCTATCATCTTTTATAAAAGGGTTTTTCTTAGGGAAAAAGTTTCTTCTTCTTTTCTCACTTATCCGTTTTCTGACTTGGCCTGTCAAAAGAAGCCCTAGTTTTGTACACGTGGCCTCACTTGCCCTTTGCAGAGGAGGTGATACAAGTGCACACTGTATCAGAGAAAAGGTGACATCATTACACACAGAAAACTGTGAAGGCTGTCTGTGTGAATATGAGTAAAGACCATATTTTTTGAGTAGTCAGAGCCTTTTCCTGCTACAGAGGTGGGCTGAGCTGGGCTGTAGCAGGTTTGCAAGGTCTCCAGTGGGAACAGTCACCAACTTGCTGATGCATTTTTGCACTTCTTTCAGTCCTTGGTTTCAGAAATGCCATGCTCTCTGTGGTGGCACTGAGCAACTGTGGGTGACAGAGTCAGAGATTTGCTTTTGGTAACAGCTTTCTTTAAACTTGTTTATTCTGTAGGGTTTCTGTTCCCTTCCCCTGGTCCAAAAATAGCTTTATCCAGAGGTTTCTTTCTTCATGTGAATGACATTTACTTGGAGCAACCAAGGAACATCAGCAGTGTGTTGACCTGGTGCTGCATGGATCAGGGAGAAATGCTCAACAGAATCTGACCCAGCCTAAACCAGGATTCATTTTGGTCCTCTGCAGGGACTGGGCAACTCTGGAAAAGCAGAATGCAATCAAACCTCCCCATGTCTGGTTTCTTCCTCTACAAAATGAAGTTTGTTTTGCAGAATGACAAGAAATCCCACCATGAGCATGCAGACAGTGACACGGCCTGACTGTGTTCCTTGGTGGATGCTGGCTCAGCATCCGGCATCATACAGATTTCCCCTCAACTGGATGGACGATGACAGGGAAAGCCCTGGGGAGCACAGCATTTCTGTAGCAGGTTCTTTGCAGCTTCCTGCCTCTAGTGCTGTATCATTTCAAGCTAGTGTATGGATTAACACCTCCAGGGCAATCCATGGCTTGTTGTCCACCTATCATTGCCAGGCTGTTTGAAGCCAGTATTTGAGCCAGGTCAGCATTGGTGGTTGCAGGTGAGCTGTCACACAACTTGTGTTTCTGACTGGGAGGTAAAAGGGTTGACCTAGTTGAAGCCTTTTTTTTTTGCAGGAACTCTGCTGATCATCTGTCCCTTCACCCGGGATCTGAGGAGCTCTGGTAGCATTAATATTTACCAGCATTTAAAACATCAGCTTGTCATCTCTGGGATGACAATTCTGGCACATAGGTAAGCATGAAGGTGCCTCAGCTGTGTCTTGGTTTCTTCCAGATAAAAGTCCAAAGCGAGGACACTAGGCTGCTGTGCTTTGCTTTCCCAATGGGTGGGGAAAAGCCAGGCTGAATTGACGCTGCAACCACCACTAGGACATGCCAAGACAATTCCCAGAATCCTTGTGTGAAATTGGATCTCTCAGAAAACCAGCCCAGGAACACAGGTATATAAACCTTGCCTGCCTGGCAGCCCTGGCAGGTAATGAGCAGCTTGAGTCATACCTGGGCAAGTTGTCCCCAGGCGGCGACAGACTCTCAGTCTGGGTGGGTCAAGGTACAGCTGCCAGGTTCTGCACCCCAAATTTCGAGGCAGGTTAGGATATATCACTGGCAGCAGCCCGCGTGGGGCAGCAGGATGACAGCTGGCAGCCTGCTCGAGAAGACCGGGCTTGGCAAGGAGATCAAGGCCCTGGGAGTGGGCAGGAAAAGGAGAGGAACCAGGAATGAGAATTGAACCGGGGTGGGGTGTGGGAAGCGGAGCTGAAAAGAAACCTCTAAGATTCTTTCTGTGGGAGGCTGAGAATTGGATTGCCCTAGTGGGCACATCCATAGAGCCCTGTTCAGGCCTCTTTCTGGCAGGTCATGAAAGCTCTGCTGCATCTCCACCCTGGAGCTTTCCCCTCAGCATTGTCCAGAGGTGCTAGGAAATGACATGAACAGCTCTGCTAGCTCTGACACCACTCAGTTGTGGAAGAGATCCTCCATCTCCTCTGTTTGCCATGTGCCACTCCAGACAATTCCTGCTGGCTGCAGAATTAACCTCCTTGCATGGGGCAGCAGGGAGGGACAGCTGAGACAAACAGGAATACCCAGGGCAGAGGAGAGCTCCAGAAGCAGAAGGGCTGCTGAGCTCAGCTCTGAGAAGTGTAGTGGGTCCCAATGTGGTTGATTGTGTTGATTGACTGAAGGTGAAAGGGTGTGTTCTGGATGTGCAAGTGCCCCTTACATTTCTGCTGCATGTGGTCAAGAAAGGCAGAATTCCTTCTCTCTCTCACTCTCTTTCTCCTTCCAGCAACTGAAAATACTTTTAGCTTGCAGATCTGTGTGTCTCTGAGCTGGGAAATCTGCTGCCATTTCTCAGGTTGGAAGCCCTACGTTCTTTCATACTTCCCAGGAGGTGAGCTCCCAGTGCACACCATCTCTTGGCTGATCAGCTCTGAATCATGGGCCATCAACAACACTACATGCAGAGGGAGAATGAGACATAATTACTATCCTCAGGGAGCACTGCGGCCACCTCTCTCTGCTAAGCCTTTGAGAGTTTCAGTTGTTCATTAAAAAATCCCTAATTTTCTATTGACAAAATAGGAGAAACATTTCCAGCAACTCAATTTCCAATCTGTGGCCAAAGCCACAGGTTTGTTTTTGCTTCCAAACTCAAGAACCTGTCTTGCCAGAAACCAGGACTCACAGCTGAACCTTGGAGGTGCTTCATGAGACTTCTTGGAAGTCTCGTGAGCTCCAGCAGCAGCAGTATGGAGACCCATGTGATCCTAAACTAGGCTCATCCAACCCATCCCAGAGCACACCAGGAATGCCTGCACAGGAGCAGACAGAGCTATGGCCCAGTACGTCAGCTATGTCCTGCATAACTTGAGCCAAACCCTACGTGCAGTTCCTGAGGCACTGAACGAGAATTATTTATGAGTGGTTTTATCACCCGTAAGAGGATGTAGAAACTGGAGAGTGACCTTGGGGTTTTCTTATGTCAAATTATAATCAAGGTTGCTGTTTCACTGCCCAAATATTTAAGCGTGAAATGCAAACCTTTACAAGGGCTACCACATTCCTCAGGTTATCTATATTGGTCCTGCCTGAGTCTATAAATTCTACAGGGACTACCAAAGTAAATAACACATTCGCCTGCACATATGTTGCTCCAGGGGAACTCCTATTTTGTGTAGCACCAAGGTCATTAGGTCAGGGACCTACTTACAAATCAATTGAAAATTACCTTTCAAGTGACACCTGCATTAACCTTTGACTCTTGTTGGTCTGGATGATGCTAAGGCCACCAGCCTCTATAGGGGGTGTCCTCTGTTGTGCCTATGGTTTATTTGCATTATCTATCTTCTCTGCCTGCTCTTTGGAATTGCTGGCACAATTCCCACAGAGTGTGCAGGGACATTTGCATTGGTCAGACATGGCAGGAGATACACAAGGCTGTGCTTTTTGCTGACAGGTGACAGAAACAATAAGGAAAAAGTATATGACTGGAAGTGAAAAAAAAAACAACCACCATCACCACAAAAGCAAAATAAATACCCCACAACAACACAGGAAGCAATTATAAAGACTCCTTGTCAACATACTGCTATTCTACTCAGAAGATGTCTCCTTATCTCAGTCACTAATGACACCCATAGGTCATTAAAAGCAAATGAGTTGTGCAAATCAAACTCGTTCGCCTTTAGACCTGAGCTGGAAAGAAAATTGCTGGATCCAACAGCCTCCGGACTGCTGTGAATCACTCCTCATTTTCAGCGGGAGCTTGTTTACACTTTGTATTTCTTTCAGCTTGAGTAAGGAAATCAGACTGGCCATTTTTTTACTCTCCTTCCCTCCACCCACTTACATTGCTGCATGCCAGTGCTGATCCACCAGGAGCAGAGGGTTGAGCACAGCTCCCCTGTGAACTCCAGCTCATGCCTCATGGAATGATTGCACATTGCCAGCTCAGTGTTTCAGCTCACCTCCTCAGCCAGGACTTAACTTAGCAAAGGGGATGCAGTCTTGCACTAGACCTGATGCAGGCACCCTAGACCCCATGCTGGATGCTTTCTCCACTAGTCAATTAATGTGAGGATTGGGCTGTGCCCTCTTTTCTTCTCCCCTTTCATGGAGGCTCTGCAGTACCCCTATTCTTTGTATTGCTGAACTTGAAGAGCCACACAGGGACTCATGAACATAGAAGTCCAACCATCAGTTCAGATGCTGTTCTTTATTGTATGAGGCAGCTACATTCTTTGTTTATTTCTAATTCCTCCTTTGCACCCCAGAGAAATACTGCTCCATTTCTTTGCTGTTGGTGAAAATTCTCCTACAAAGCACAGCTCTCTGAAACAGGGTAGAGATGGGATGATCCTTAGAGAGCAGCTGCCATATCCCACCAGCTCCTACAGGAGCTGAAATCCCAGCCAGCCCCAAGCATCCAGCTGGAGGTGCCACTCAGGGGCACCAGCTAGTATACAAAGTGCCTGGTGGGCACCAGATGACACTGAGATAGAAGAACACCTGATTGGCATGAGAGCACTGTATTCTCAAGCCCACTCCCACGCAAGCCACCACCTTGCCACCATTTGTGATTCCCTGGGGACACCACAGGCCCATGCAGCTCCCTGGATCTGGGCTTCCCCTCCCTACAGGCATGGGTGCTTTTGGCCACTGGCTTCTGATTGTCACTCAGGAGCAGTAGGTGCTTCTGGAAAGCAATTAACAGCTAGAATTAAAATGGGCAGACCACAAAACTTGGCACATTGCTGTTGGCAAATGCTCCCTACCCCTCTGGCTTACTTCAGGTCTAAACCTAGCTGATTGTATCCTGCTAACAGGCTTCAGCTCTGGATGCTGTTGAGACTCTGCCAAGTACAATCTGTAGGATGTTTTAATTGGAGAAGAGAATAGTAATAAAAAGACCTTTGACCAAGCCTTGCAGATCAGGCTAATGGGAGGGAGGACCATACTGCTATTCGGTCACCTCCCTTGCATTGTCCTTGTCAAAGGGAGTAGACTGGCAGTTTGCTCAGGCTCCCCTGGAGTACCTGTGGCAGTGTCATTCCTCACGGAGCTTGCCCCAATCCATCCAAAAATTGATTCTCATTCCTCATGGCACAGCCCAGCCATGCCCAAGCATCCCCATTGCATGCAGCACAGGCTGAGCAGGTGGGTTGAGGATGCATAAGAGCCTGGCGTGCATCATTCTGGCCACACTGACTGAAAGTGCAATGTCTCACCCGCTGCTGTGCCGCCACCGAGGGACCACACGGGAGGGCTCACTGTCTTGGGGGCTGCAGAGGGGAAGTGCAAGGGGGGGCTTGACTGGGACCTCAGTTTCACTTCCTGTCCTGTGTGGGGAGAGATCATTAAAAATATCTGACTAAGGCAGATTTCTTTGTTCTCGGTATTACTAAGTGCTCCCCAGCCCCCCCGTGATGGCAGCAGTGTGGGCAGAGAGATTTCACTTTCCCCTGCCTTGCAGACGGTCACAGCTGGCTGGGCAGGTGTATGGCATTATTGGACCGCTCACCTCCTGGCTGCCCTGCTTTGCTGTGGCACAATCTGTGTATCTGCTCTATGGCAGCCTTATGTGCTTTGTCCCAGAGGGCTCTGGGACACCAAGCTGGGAACTGTGGGTGGTGCAGAGGGATGCTGGATCAGCACAGGCTGAGCACAAAGGAGCAATGGGAGACTTGAGACCCTGCTTGCTGAGTTGCAGCACTGTGCTGTGTGGGGTCATAGAGTGGGAGACCATTATCTCTCAAGCTTGGCTGCCAGCAGGTTCATCAGAAATCTCCTCTTGGTGAATATGACTGCAATAAAAGATGTGAACACCTCCTCTGCAAGAACAGGCTGAGAGAGCTGGGGCTGTTCAGCCCAGAGGAGGGAAGACTCTGGGGAGACCTGAAAGTGGCCTCTCAGTACCTACAGGGGGGCTGTAAGAAGGATGGGGACAGATTCTTGAGCATCATCTGTTGTTATAGGACAAGGGGAAATGATTTCAGACTAAAAGAGGGGAGCTTTAGGCTGGATATAAAAAGAAGTTTCTGCAGTAAGAGTGGAGAGGCACTGGTACAGCCGATGGAGCTGTAGGTGTCCCTGTTCATTGCAGGAACCAGGTGGGTCTTAGGGGTCCTTTCCAAACCAAACACTTCTATGATTCTATTGTTTTAATATCTGCCTCCACAACTGCAATATATATCCTTGTTTACTTCTAATGGCCCAGTTGACTAAAGCGCACAGTACTTCACAAATCTCTAACATGCCTTTTCTTGCAGCCTACTGCACATACAGACATTGCAGCTTAGAGGAACAGTGGTTTGTAATTTAATGCATCTTTTTTCACATGCATCAAGCCCTGTGGTGCAATTAGATGTTCTCTTTTGCAAAGGCAGTAATTAATGCTTCTTCAGTAGCCTGGGAGTTGGGAGCGGGACAGGGCATGTGAGGTGAGCTAAAGACAGGTTGCATTGGGCTGGATGGCTATCAGCAGCTCATCTCCTGAAACAACAGCAGCCAAGAGAGCGGCACAGCAGGTCAGCTGGAAAGGCTGTTTCTTCTTGTTTTTCCACCCCTGCCTTACCAAACCTTTTTATTGATTTCACTGCAGATAGGGAACGAAACACTACACCTACAAGGTCTCTCATGGAGGCCCACGTTTCATTCCATGTTTCCAAATTCCACATTCATCCAGACTCCTGTAGCAGAACAGCTTTCCTTGTGTGCATAATCTTCCCATCTCCAGGGCCATTCTTCCAGCTGTGTTGACGATTGCTGCAGAAACCTACCAGGAGTCAGATCAAATTTCAAAACAGGTGTGATCAACCTGAGACAAAATATCTGTGCACCACTAGTGCTTTAAATCCCATGCGTTTTGTTGTTACAGAATATTAGTGCTTTCTCCCTGTTGATGCAAGCAGGTGGCAGTCTGGCAGGTGATAACCTGCTGGTATTAATACCACCCTGCAGGTTAGTGGAAGCTGCCTTATCTCTCCATCAACAACATGACTGACATTGGATAAGGCTGTTGGGCTCTGCTTCTGAAAGCTTAAGAGGGATGGCATTTAACCAGGAGGCTTAGCTCTACTTGTGTGTAGCAGTGAGGTCTTTTCTGTGCTTGGGATGGGAGTCCCAGAGCCTAGATCTGCCGTTCCCTCAGCTATTTGTCCAGGGTGAGAGCATCAGGACACCATAAACCTCCTGTTTGGAGCCACGGTGCTTCCCTGGAAATTCAGCTCTGAGAGGGCTGAGCCCTTGAGGATGGGCACCCCATGAATCCAGCAGCTCTTTCAAAGCAGAAGAGAGCAGACAGTGCACAGGTGAACTTTTTTTTGTACAAAGCAGCCAAGTTAAAGATAGGTGGCTGTTTCCAAAGCTTGATTTAAAAGAACTGGCTTCTGGTGGTTTGGCTTTTTGCGTGTGGTGATGGTTTTCTTTTTGCATATGATTTTATGAAGTATAGTATAGACCTTCCCTAGTAGCACTGATCTTCAGGAAATGTGAGGATGCTTGCGCTGCTTCCAGCCACCCAGGGTGCTGCAGGTGTGGGGAGTGATGAGGGTGCTTCAGAGAGGAAGAAGGAGGGAGAGAAAAGCTTTTGGGGGTGAAGTGGTTGTCCTTCAGCTCATCTAAGCTCTTTGCTCAGGGCTAGAACAAAGCAGCCAAGACTTCTCTCTTTCACCATCATCAAATGAGGGAGATTTTGACTGGTTTTCCGTTGCACAGGAGGTTGTGGTCTCTGTTATTTTGTCATCTTATGCCGTCCAAGGGCATGTGTGCATGTATGTGTGGAGGGCTGTGCACAGGCACACATGTGGGTGTGGGACAGAGCGTGTAAGTAGAGGCACAGAACTTGCTGAGTATCTGGGGATGGAGGCTGAGAAAGAAAAAACTACCCAGCCGCAAAGCAGACCTCTTTTATCTGTTTTTCTCATAATGCAGTATGAGGATGTTTCTGCTAAAGCTCTGCTCACAGCAGCTGCATTATGAAATGACTTCTTTTTAACAAATCCATCTGCCTGCTTTTTAATAAGCAGGGCTTTCCACCATTGTATATGTGCAAGGTCTGACCTTTTCATAGGAAAAAACATTCATAACCAAAAGCTATAAATAGAAACCTTCAGACTGGAGCAGATAAAGATGTAGGTTATGCGATTGCTTTATTTTATTTTTTTAAACACCGTGTGGGAGGGAAAGGAGCAGGCTCTTTTAAAAACTCATAAACTTCTTTTATTGCCTTAAGCTCTCTTAATATTTACTGAAACACTTAAGGAAAGATTTAAAACAGTAGGGCTTACAAGACAAACATCTGCCTCCGGGCAGGTATTGTTACAAAAGGAAAGAAAAAAAGTTTAGTTTAGGAAAATGTGTATTTCCCCCAGCTACAAAACAAAGTTTAGACTAGGTATTTCTAGGGTAAGTTTTGTATATATATTTTTCATGTTCTGATTCTGCGTAACTTTGCTTTTAGTATAGACCTTTAACCTTCAAAGGGACTACTCATGTGAGAAAGACTGATTGTTCACTTCTAGCTGTGTTCGGTCCTATGTTCCAGCCCCAGCTACTGGAGGCAGGTGATTACATGAGAATCTCAGCTTACTTTAAGAAACAGAAAGAGTTAAAAATGAAGTTTTAAAAACCTGTGGTTGAAAAGAAAGCTTGAAAACATGTCCTCCGCGCAGCCTCAGACCCAGAAGGCAAATAATATGAAACCAATCTTCAGTCTAAATCTGCTAATCACACAAGTTTCTTGATGGGGAGCAGTATTTGTTAAGCGTCCAACAAAGGCGTCAGAAGAAGCAAAGTAGGAAACGATCAATGCAGTTGTGGCTTATCTGGGCTACGTCAGCAAATCACTGCTGCCACATGCAAAGACCCTTGGTGAATGCCAGCTCACACTCAGGCAAGTCAGAGTGAATAAAGAGAACACTTCAGTTAAACACACATTTAGCTGATCTGCTGTATCTGTGCCTCAGATTCTGGGATATGCGAATATTCTCTGATATTTAAGACAGCACAGAAAATAAATCAACTTGCTTGGCACTGTCAGCATGGAAATAAAGATAAGCTGTGAGCTGCAGCCGCTGAAGTGTGCAGTGGTAATACAATACTTGGAGTCTCTGTGCTGCTTTTTGATATACTTCAGCTGCATAAGAAACAATTACACTGATCCATATTTCATCAGGCGTTGCAGGCTGAGCATCTTTTATGACTATTATGGAGCTTCTCAGGTGTTCACTTCCTGAGAGAGGTGCCTTTTTACTGCAGCTGCTCGATGTCAGGCTCCATCTTCCCATGATGGGATGTCACAGTACGAGGTGGCAACAGTGAATGACGCCACTCTGTGAGGAGCAAAACCAGACTGAATAATGGGGTTTATCCAGCAGCCACAAAAGGAATTTTATCTCTTCTGCTGCAAGCCGTTTTAGGTAGAGTTTGTGTCACCACTTCCCCAGTACCTATAAATATGTTTTTTCATATATAGAAAATGGGAAGCTACTTTGAGATCGTAGAAATGAAAGCGGGACGGTGATTTCTGCAAAGTCTGCACGCACTACAGCAGCTTTGAGGGCACAAATATGTGCGTGCTCACCTCACATAGAGATCACTCAGTGCCTTGCTTCTCCTAGGTGAGGGCCTGTTAACCTAATGCCTCCCAGGCAGGAATGTTCAAAATATTTTTCAGCAGCTGCGGTGATGTCAAGTCCCCAAAGCCACATGAATGAGATGCAAACCCATGGAGGAGCCAGGGAAGGTGCCATGAATTCTGCATGAGTGGTTTGAAGAGAGGGGAACCCCACTGTCCACATGCAGAGAAGTAGGACATAGACAGCACCTATTGCACAGCTGCTCTCCATCTCTTGGCATGAACAATGGAACCAGGGCTGCCATTGGGACAACCTGGACAGTGCAAGAGATGCCCATTTTAAGAACAAATGCATTTTCTGTTCTGCAGGGCGGTGCTTAAAGTCCTCACTAAGGTGAGACCAGGTCCTGCAGAAGCTGTTGGCAGAGTTCCTGCGGACTTTGGTCTGGTCCAAATTCCACCTCTTGAGTTTGACTATGGCCCAGCAGCACCTAAGCCTGATGCTGGCCTCCTGCCCTCCGCTGAGTTTCCTCCTACAGCAACAGAACGGGGCCCGAGTTGTATCTCGCCAATAAAACAAATAGAATTAAATGATGCAAGGGTGTTTGAGTCGTGATTTTCATCAGCGTTTCCTTTTCACTGAGCTCAAAGTCTAGTTTGAATGCAGCCTACTATTTTAGTCTGCAAGAAAAGGCTACACAGAAAATAGGTTTTGAATCAGATGCTTTACATAAAACCATGGGTTTTACTAAAAACTGATCCATTCTTCTCTTTTTCAGTCCTGCAATAGCAGCTCTGCAAGGAGGTAGTAGAAGTTCCAGTACTTTCATCTTGTCTCAGAACACTTAAGGTGGCCAAAGGAGGTTATAATAATACTAATAGTAATCATAATAATAATAAAAAAACATTGAAATCATTCCTCGCAAGTGATTAATTGGAGGAATTTTGCCACACGTGGGCATGATAAGTCATCCAGAAATAGGTCACGGTTTTCTGAAATGTATCTGAGGTACAGGATTATTTGCCAAGTAATTTATACCATACAAAACCCTCTTGCTGTTAATAGATGGTGCTTTTATTTTGAGTTGTTTTGACTGGGTAGCACCACAGTTCACATGGCAAATATCTATTGGGAAGTGGAGTAGGCACCTAACTAACTGTGTGCTGGAGCCTTCCTGACTGAAGCCAGCCATAAATGTACATTCAGGTGCAGGAAGGCAGGGAGGGTGATTTTGGTGACAAGTCCTTGTGCCAGCAACACTCAGGGGATGCTGTGACAGGGAACATGAGCACCTTCTTTACTACCCTCCCTGAGGTTCAGGTGGGGTGGGAGGCTGTCCCAAGGTAGCTGTGTAGGCACTGACGCTATGAGGGCTATGGGAAAACAGAATGGAGTCCTTCCTCTGTTGGGAGAAATCTAGGTGTGGTCTCAAATCACTTTGCCCCCAGCAAAGTGGGTGACTTCACAAATAACTTGTGTTGGTCAGGGGGAAGAGAAGACTCTTCATAAGGTGACCCTTCTCAGGCAGTTCATGTTAGAATCAAGCCCAGAGAAGTCAGAAGGAAACTCCTCAAAGTGTGTGGCAAATAGCATGAAACTGCAGCAAATGGAAGGCAAGAGAAATTTGCCAAGGCCATCTCAACTCACAGGTTTGGTTTTTTTTCCAGTCAAATCATCCATCCCACTACTTTCTTTTGAACTCATCTCACAGTAGGAAGCAAAGAGATGCTCTCTGATCTGGGCCTCATTGTAAGCCTGCACATGTGTGTCGAGAAAGCTGAAAACCTCCCTGCTGAGCATGGAATTGTAAGGCTATTGTGGTGTTTGTGTATCTGTGGCTTATTGCTTTATAAGAAGGGGGATAAATTATACTTGAGTAAAGACATTGCTACATCCACTCTTGGGAATCGCCCTGACTGTCTATCACTCTAATACTCACTCTATCACTCTATCTTAACAAACAAGTACAGAATGCTGTGTAGACTCAGCTTTTCCTATGGTTCCAACTGAGCAAAGGGAGACAAAATGCTTATAAATTAATTTCTGTGTGGAATAAGACCCTTTGCATAGCATTAACAGTATAAAGGATCTTTGGGGTCACTCAGAATTACCCTGAATAAATTCAGAAGGAGGAATTTTTTACACAGCACATAATCATTCCCAAAGCATTTGCTGTAAAGGAGAATGACTGAAACAGATTTCCTACTGAATAATTTCGTGCACATTCCTAACACTTTCATATCAGAAAACTGAATCCAAAACTCATGGTCTGCAATGTGAAAACCCCAGCTGGCCTCAATGGACTTTGATTTGCCTCTGAAACATACGAGAACAGATACTAAGAGTCTGCATTGCTGAAGTTCAGGCAGCACTGTCACTGTTTCACATAGCACAGTGAGATCGATGTGCAGCATCCTGAGGTCCTCATCCCTGCCCAGCACTCTCAGTAATGCAGCCTACAGAGAGACATAAGTCAAGGTGTGGAGATGGATAGCAGTATGGCCTAGAGAGTAGGTTGAAATTGAAGTGGCTGGAGACTACGGAGTTATCAGATGGTGTGGCTTAGGGTGGAAAATCATGGGTTCAGGTGGACCTTCCCCATGTTTCCTGCTGCCAGCTCAGCAGACAACTGTGGGGTAAACAACTCTCCGAGACCTGAAGTCATGGAGTAAGTGTTTAGGGAAGCTTCTCACTGTTTTCTGTACAGAAAACTTCTCACGCATCATAAAACAGGTACCTTCAGGCCCGAAGGAGCCAGAACAACTGATTCAGTGGGCTGAAACCTGGTGTTAGCTGAGGAAGGTATTGCTGATTTGAGTCAAGAGTCAGAACTTCAAGTGAAATGAATTGATGGTTTCAGTTCCGGATCTGGTGGGCAAATTAAAGAAAAAAAAAAAAAGAAAAAAAAAAAAAATCAGGGCAAAATTGGGCTGCATAACTCAGTGCTGCTTTCAGGAAGCTGCACAGAACTGAAGCCAGGCATGGAGACTGACTCATCCCTCACTCTTCAATGAGAGTCCTGTGCCCAATCTGCAGGGAAAAGAGCAGTGCCTGGGGAAGAAGTAGGGCGGAAAGCAAACATCCATCTCTGCAAGATCCTATTCATCCCAAGGTTGTCCCAGATGATTCAGATATATGATTCAGATTAAATATTATCGTACCGTTAGTTGTTAAATTATTTCAGTTACTGGCTCAGGTTTGCAGTGTCCTGTGATTTTAGATAGCATCTGGCCAGGTGGATCCTTAGGGCAAGACCTTGAGTATCCACAGGGAGACGGATGACCTCAGCTGGATGCTGACTTCTCCTGGAGAGCCAAAGCCAGTGTTTCCACTGTTTAAATCTCCCATGAAGACTGTTGAGCTGTTTTGCAGATAAACACACACACGCACGTGAACTTGAACCCCCTGGCAAAAACAATGGTTGCTTTGCATGCCAAATGTGTCAGTTGCATTTCTTTTTACGACTGAATTCATTCTCAAGTCATGAATGCAAAAAAAAGAGAAGAAAAAAAAGCCTGGTGCGTGTTAAATTTAGGGCACTCATTTTGCATTCCAATGGAGAGGGAAGCCAACAGTCTCCACCTCAGAAAAAACCTCTCCACCTCTGCTTTATGGGCAATTTCATTCTGTTTGTGTTTTCAGGGCCTACTTCAAAGTGCAGATGCATTTCAGGTAAATAATGACAGCTTCAGAACAAGTTTTCCTTGTAACACAAATCACCTCACTAATGAAAACAGCGGGGAAAATAAAATCAGAACTACTTGATATCCACCTGCACCAAAATCCTTCTATTTATACATTGCAGCAGGAGGGCCTGAAGCCACTCTGGATCAAATCTGGGTGCAAGTTGCTCTGACTCAAATAGGAATGGGGCCAGCCCTGCAATCCTGCCTATGCCCATTGCCTGTTGGGTGAGGATGCCCTGATCCTTGCAGTGTGTGATAGGGAACGTGCCTGCGGGTGCAGCAGCAAACAATGGGGTCAGGTTCAGAAGAATACCAGGCACCTTCCTTCAGCATGGAGAACAGTTTCTATAGTTTCCACATTTCCTTCCTGCTAATGTTGGTCATGCACAGGAGAAAACAATGAAGAAACACCAACCCCATATGGGATAAAGTAACGGGAACAGAAGAATGAGACACATGCTAAAAAACCAAAGGGCTGTCACACCCAAGGCTGAAAGCATGGACTGTTCAGACTGCCAAATAAATCAAGCTAGCCCTGGGGATGTGGATCTATACTTGTACTCACCTCTTCACCTCAAACCTCAAGGGCAAGCCTCGCTCTTGCTTTGGAAGGCTGCAGGTGGGTGGATGGTGCAGCTCTTGGCCACCTCCTCTCCATGACTGAGCTACTTGCCTTGCAAACCCCACACCTGGCTTTGGAGTCTCTGCTTCTCCATTGCTCTTGCCAAGGGATCTTCAGCAGGATGAGGGGAATTGCAATGTCCACTTGGCTTATCAACAGAGAAGAACAAACTGCACTTGAACTTGGAAATTTACAGGAATGCGGAGCAGCCATGTTGCTAAGCCAGCTACAAACCTGCTTTGCTCGGGGCTCTTCCCTTTGTAGGGTTGAAGGAATGAGGCGTGTGCTGCCAAGTAGGACAGCAGTACTACAAACAAATAGAAAGTCCTTATCCCACCAGCAATCTTGACCCGGTAACGGGCAGGCAGCTAGTGTAACAAGAAAGCTCCCTCCTTCCTACTTGCAAGAAAGGGGAGGAGGTAGGATAAAGGCTATAATTAGAGACACCTACAGCAATTTTGGGGAAACTTCTGCACATGGATGGGGATCTTCTTGTGAGTACTGCCAGTTCACCATGTACTTAGACCGGGACAGTTCAGAATACCAGTAGCAGGCATGGCCCCTTCTAAGCTGATGTTTTCCTTAGCAATGGGAATTTCTCTGCATCCTTGCACCGAACATCTTGCTAATTTAGAATATTATCTCCAGCTTCGTAGACAACCTTGTACTGGAGCACTCAGTCATTTCTTTCAATGGGTTTATAAAATGTTGAGATTCTTCCAAACTGGCTCTCCCCAGTAGAGCTTCCTGCAGCTGGAACAACACTGGTCCTGCCAAGTGATGTGTGCACTGTGAGTGCAGAACGTTTCATGCTGTGGTCACCCCTTCCCATGCAAAGCCACACCACTATCCCCTTGCACAGTAAGAGCATCTCTGCTTTGGTCCTGTCTCTTGTGGTGCTTGCTGACATCAGGGACTTCTGTGCACAAGCTTTCAGGCAGCACTGCTGGCCCACTGTGTCCCCACTGGAAGAAGCAGCAACTTCTCCCAGCTATCCTTTCTGGCCCCTGTGGTACAGGTTAAGCCCTGCCAATGTAAAAACACCCATTGGGAAAGCTAAGCCATATGAAGCATTTGTGTGAGTTAGGGCCTGGGTAGGAAAAGTGGGTGCTCAGCACAGGCAGCGCTGCCTCGGCTGTGAAAACTTCAGCTTTGGCCATCCATCCTTTAACCATCTGCACTTCTGAGCCTCCCTGATCGCAGATAAAGGCTTAAAAATGTGAGCCCAACACTCTCAGAGGAAACATTTCCAATTACTTTTGTTTTCTCTTATTTTAAAGGGGACTCAGGGTCCTCACACAGGAGGTTCAGGCACTGCTTAGTCTGGGCAGAGCAGTTCCAAAACCATCACTGCTGCTCCGCTGCTCTGGGCTGGCCGCCCGATCCACACACTCTCTTTCAGGTGGGTGGAAAATAATTACACAGGTTATGAATGGCAGTATGTCGGCAGAGGGGTGGAGATGAGGCGAAGGGGCTGTCAGTGTGCTTTATGAATGCTTTGAAATGTTATTTGTGTGTTTCTGAGACAAACCTTAAATAAAATACCTGAAAACTGGTTTTGCTTTTCCTGAAGCCTTGGCTCTTTCAGGCAGTGTCTCTGCCAAAAATCATTAATCACATCTTTATTAACCAGGGCGGGGGTGACCTCAAACAACCGGGGAAAACAACTAAACCTGCACTCATTTGAAGGTCCGCTTTTCAAAACCTATTTTGCTGTTGACGTGCATTTAAAGTGCGCCAGGTCTCTGGGATACACTGGGATTCAGCATGGGACTGGGGCAGAATTTGTCTCAAGAGTGTTTCCTTGCCCTTACGTCTCCTGCATGGAAGAAGAGAAAACAAAGTTCCAAAAATATCTTCACTGTTTACTACTGCATCTAAGAGTATCATGTGAGTGGGACAGGCTCGACTCACTGAACCTCTCTTCTGAAACTTCAAAATCCACAGGCTCTTGGATTTTGTGATGTGCACACTTTAAATCTAGAGGGAACACCATGATTAGCTTGTGTGCAGTTCCTCCCAGCTCTCTGCCAGCAGTGTGCTGTGCTGTATACAGCACTACTGTTAACGCCATGGGGCAGGGTCCACCACTTCTCACCAGTGTGCCAATTTTCTGGGCAGAGAATGCAGGGCCAGCTTGTTGGGTGGAAAAGGAGAAGGGAGGAGGTGAGGGCAGCACCATGCCATGACCAGAACCTCAGCACTGTAGGACAGTGCAGCACTGGAGCCTTACCTCTCAGCAGTTACAGGTCCCTCCCAACATGGGATATTCTCTGATTCTGCCATCCTATGTGACATAGTGGAACTCAGAACATACAACTCATTGCCTCACCAAGCAAGCTGGTAGAGAGGCAGGTGTAGTAACCAAGGAGGCATGCATGTGCTCCTTGTTCTCTACTCTGAGCAGGTTCATCAGCTGGGGAAGAGCACAGGGGCTTTTAGGGAGTTCTGGAGCCTGCCTCAAAATGCTATGATGGCAGAGACAGCTCTTGCCAGCAGCACTGGGAGAGGATCCTTGGGCAGGATGCTAATCGGTGCATTACAGTAGGCAGGCTGCGAACACAAACCCTGGAAGGCTGTTGCCACTGATAACACCCATCTGCTGTGGCATAATGTCCGTTGAAATAACCTTAATTAATGACATTACCAAGCTAACAAGGAGATAAAGCATGGATCCCAAGTCCTGTTAAGAAATTGCCTTAAATACCGGTCCCTAATCGCTATGGTGAAACAGATAGTGGGCCAAAATGCACACCTGGAGTGAAGAGGTGTGGCTGCTGCGATTTCTGGTGAAGTTGCATTTGTTTACTCCAGGACTGACTGTGAACCGTCCTGATTAACACACGGCGGGCGTGCGCTGGGCGAGAAGTTGCAAACAGCCCAAGCTTTATGTAATGGCACGGCTCTTGTGCAAGAACTGTCATCCAGGGAGCAGCAGGATTGATGGCTGGGCAGATCAGCGTTGTGCCAGCCTGGGGTGCAGATGTGCGTGGGAGCACACCAACCCCAGCCTTGCTATTCCCAGCCCATAAGGGGATCTCCAGCACCCTCATACACTTTTCAGGGTGGTGTTGGTCCTTGCACCTGTAGGAATCAGTGGACATAGCTGGCTGTTCCGTGGTGGATAAGTGCTTTCTGGGATGCTAGAAAGGAGAGAGGGCAGTATAGGTGGTAGGTCGACAGTTGGTCTTGGTGATCTTAGAGGTCTTTTCCAACCTTAATAATACTACAGTTCTAAGAAAACACTTACTGGTAGTGACTAGAAGACTTCCCGCTACCATTAGGGTGGTGTGGATGCAGATTGCAATACAGGGAAGGGACCTGTTTCACCGCACTGACTTGAATCTTTGGCTGCTACTTTATTTCCTTGCTGTTGTTATTCTGATCCAGTGAAATTAAAAAGGCATGAGTAGCCTATTTGGATCTGAATGTGTGAGTTCCTGCCCTGCAGAGCTTTCAGTAGAGATTAGATTTTACATGCCATTGTGTGGGGGAGATGTGCCATCAGGCAAAGGAGGAACAAACGCAGGCAGGGCGAGACTGGAGAGGCAGGAGCCGGTGTGCGTGCATGAAGCTGCCTGCTGCTCACCAGGGTGGTAGCTCCATCCTGCTGATATAGCTCAGAACACATTCACTGACTTCTTCACGTTTCTGCAGGGCTTTCAGCTGCTAGACCATCTGAGAGAAGGCAGCTTCTTCTTCCTGATGTTAGTCCTTTAAGCCTTTTCCCAAAGGGACCTAGAATAAAACCTATGCATAATACGCATCCCAAGCCCTCTATGTTACTGCACTGTGCAAGCAGACTAGCAGGAGGAGGCTGTCCCTTAAGGATAATCTTCCAAATCACTGGTGAGGTAGATATATACTCAATCTGCTGGTATCCAAATAAATAGCAAAGGATTCCAAGGAATTACATGCTCATGTGATGCACAACACAGACACTGGAGCAGAAAAGCCTGGCACACTGCTCATGCTACCAACCTTTCACCTATTTCAGTTCTCTTATTCCAGCCCTATGACAGTGTTTCTATTCATTCAGGCTGTTTCCTGATTGTCAAACAAACAAACAAACAAAAAACAGATGTTTGTTTGTTTCCTGAGTGATCACAAAGCATGCATACATCAGAAAAAAGAAAGGATCTATCTTCTTCTTACATCTCTATTATTCCTATTGTTCAGGTATGCCCTAGGTACTTTCCCAGACATGTTGCCTTCTGTTTTTAACATTGCCATCTGGGAATCAGATATTGCGCATCGTTTGTGGTGCTGTACAGCGGGGATGGAATTTGTTATTGCTCTCCTTGCAGATAGCTGCGGCTCAATGCACGTGGCAGCTCACAGAAGGGGGATGCCATCACTTTGAGTTTGCCAGCTTAGGGACAACCTGGGGAGTCGAAACTTGTTGCAGAAGGAGATGCAGAACTGAGCTTTGTGGGTTGGACTCTTGAAGTCAGTTCTGTTTATTTCCTGATTTGGAACTTGGTGCTTTAGCCACAAACACACCATATCCCCTGCTGTTGCTGTACACCTCTGTCTGGACCTTTAACCAAATGGCTCAGTAAACACTTACGAATTCAAGAGAAGAGGCTGCTGATTTAAAGCACCTGTAAACATCAGCTGTGCAATTCTGGGGCATTTCAACCCATTGGAAACCATTAACTGGATCATGATGGTAGAGTGAAGCACAGCATCTTCCACACTGCGAGGTAACAACAAGGCTTTAAAGCAAAGCTGTGTGACAGTACGATGAAACTGCTTGTGGACATGGTAGTAAAGCTGCTGAGGAACTGAACTGAGTGGAGCTGAAAGCTGTGACTATTATTTGTGACTGTTGACTCAGCCTTTTTGCATCCAAATCAAGATTTTCAAACAAATCTAATTATGGTCTTTGCAGAGGTTAAAAGTTGGCTTGGGAAAATAGCCCTGTGGATGTGATAGAGTTTGGCAAGGTAGCTGACTTCGCACGTTCTCAGAACATATAAGAGTAAATGACATCAATAACATGCACTTCACATGGCTTAGGGACATGAGATTAAAGGTCTTCCACATGAGCAGCCCCCAGGGAGGCACTCAGGGCACAGCTGCAGAGAACTGATAGGGCATCCAGTAATTTTCAGTGCTTGTCTCACCAATCTGAAAGGCAATCTGCAACAAGGGCTGCCAAAACCTGTAGGTGACACTGGGCAAGTAGAACAGTGGCTGATGGAGAGATCCAGGTCACTGGGCTGCATGATGACTCCATGCAGAGGAGCAGAGAGAATGAAGCTGACCCATGCAGATGGACAACCTGCATCTTGGAAAGTGAAGTTGGGATTTTAAGGATGATGGGATCAGACAAGCAGCCAAACTTGTGTTTCCAGTGTGATGCTGTGGCTAAGGGGCTTCCCAGGATCTCTGGATGAATGGATGTACAGCAGAACTGCCAATAGCAGTAGGGACAGGGCTGTTTGAAGAGTTCAATCTGCTAAATTTACCCCAAAAAGCAAAGCGGGGAGTGATGACACAGAAATGTTTAAGCACTTTGAGGAAGAGATGCTGGTAGGAAGGATGTCTTTAGCTGCAGAAAGGGATAATGACAAGTACACCACAGCTGTGTAATTTGAAGTAAGAAAGTGGCATGCCCTTTATCAGTGAAGATGTTTAATCTTTGGGATGAATTCCAGGGCCAGGGTAGGATACATATTTCCTGATGCCTTCAAATCCAAGCTGGCTGCCCTCCTGGGAGGCCTGATTTAGATCAAGATGTGCTTTGCCAAACATGAGATAAACACAGAGCTGAGGGAGCGATAGCCAGGGATCCCTGAAGTGCTGGGGCTTGGGAGGAAGTCTCTAGTCTCCTCACAGCAATGAATTCCAGGACCAAGAACTGCATAAATGAATAAGAAGAATATAATTCAGAAGGGCTGTTGCCTCTTGCAAAGTGTGAGAGGGTGAGGAAGCCAATGAAAAATCCTGCGAGTTCTTGGTAATGCCTCCAAACCTGATAAATATCCAAAACATGCCATCCATCCTTTCTATTTATTTATTTTTTCCTTTTAAAAGCGTCAAGTGAAATAACTCCATTATTTTATAGAGGGCTTCTTGGTAGTGATTTTATAGCACACTGGCAAGTTGCTCCTATTTTGGTTTTGTTTGTTTTTGTGAACAACTGCAGATGGGTTTTCCACTCTTTGTTTCTGAGTGTCTGCTTAGGACTTGCTGAGAACAAGTTAAACACAACAAATGAGTTTTGGACAGAGCTTTGAAAGAGATTAATTCTGTGGTCATTCATCCTCCTCTCTCGGGAAGCAAGTCCCATATTCAGACACAGCCTTCTGTGTGAGTTTTGTCTTTGTGCTAACTGGCATTGTTGCTTGGGAATGCTTGCAAAGCCTTAAGCTGAGTTCTACAGGCTCAGTCCTGAAATATAATAACACATATAACCCTTAGCATTACCTGGGGAGCAGTTCATGTATTGATACACAGGAAGAGATGGACTTGGAGGATACTGTCCCAGAAAACTCACAAAAGCCCACAGCAAATCAATGGCAAACTTGGGATTAGCACCCAAAAAACATTGTCTGTGGTTCCAGCAAGACTGAACAAAGCAGGTGGTAAACCTAGAAGAGTCAACAGGAATTTTATGAGATTTAGAATTAAAGAAAGAAAAAAGGCTAAAGGATGAAACAGAAATACTGATGCTGAAGGAAGTAATTCATAGAACTTTGATCATTTCATCCTCATTTGCTTGCAATGATTTTGATCTATTTTGATCTAATTTTTTATCTATTATTGTCAGGACAATTATTTCTTTAAGAGCAAAATTTCACTGCATTTTTTCAGGTCAGCTTGACTCTGAAAATCATCCTAACTTGACTGTGGCTTTCACTGTCAGGCCAAACTTCATCCCTCGTGTATTTCTCTTGACTCAGTGGAGTTATGTTGAAGATCAATTTGGCCTTTGGGCCTTTAGTAATATTGCCAATGGGTTTTTTAAAGGGATATTTCCCTACTTTGAATGCAGTGATTCAAGGCAGGGATTTTCATTTTGCAATCTGGAAGCTCTCCTGCATATCTTAAGGAAGTTTCAGTAATTCTGGTACTGGATAAACCTTTGGCAATAGATGGCATGCCTCATTCTCATCACGTTTGAGGCAGGTGTGTGCATATGCTTTGGCTGGTCTGTGGATGGCAGCCTAGAGAGCCAGGTGCTTTCCTCCAGCAGAAGTTGAGTGAAAGAGTCATAGGAAAGGACAAGAAACACCTGACAGCCCCACAAGAGCACAGGGAATTCTATTCATAGTGTTTCTGAATGACAGTGCAGCGCTTTATCATCCCTCAAAACCTCTATTCCCAATCCTCCAGGTGCATGCACATGCTGGAGAAGAATCTGGTCTCCTGATTTTGTCAGAAAGCAGTTCAGAGGGATTATTTAGATTCCAGTACCATGGGGAGCACCTCCCAATGAGAGCCCTTTGTCTGAGTCTGGAGAAAAGGCTGGAGACCTAAGAGAAGGAAATGTGCTTTCCATCTTGCAAGGTCCTGGGGCAAAAGGAAGGGTACCAACTGATGGGTGCGGGATGGTATCGCACTGACCTGAATGTCTCAGATGTTGCCTGTTTCAACTTGCTCTGGCATCCATCTGAATGCTCCAAATCACAGCAAAAATTTATGAAAGCAAATGCAAACATCTTGGCCTCACCTTGTGCAAGATGTGAAACCTGGTAAAAAACCTGCCTGTAACCAGTCTCCTTGTTTATAACACATGAGACTGATAGTGCAGCCCTCAAAGTGATATGTCCCCAGGTTAGAAGAGACATGAGAGAGCCCAGGGCTAAGTGCAGACTGGGAAGTGCCATGCAAAAGAGCAGTGTGGAGTGTAGGGTGACCCAATCATCACTCTAAGATCTCAGCTCTCCACCACCCTGCTAGCTCCATGTACCTTCCTTAAAGGCCAGCTGTCAGAAACACTGACATTAGCAAAGTAAAGATAACTAACGAGCACACTTGCCAAACTCCACTTGTTTCATCATCTCAGTCCCAAGGAGACCAACTCTGAAGGTGATTCTGGTAAGGAATAATGGGAAAACCTTATAGCATTGGGATGTGCATCATCTAAAGCAGCAAGTGGCTGACTCAGAGAGCAGAAACTATTTGCTGTGGTATCTGGACAGCTCTGAACAGCTGCTAAATTCCAGTACAGAGATCTCAGTAAGGTTGCAGTTGCGATGGGCTGGGCGCATTGCCAGGGTGGAAGATTCCAGGATCTGCAGCCTCCTGGGAACACCTAGCAGCCAGAAGGAGTTATAAAGACACCTGAAAATCCTTGCTTAAAGCTCGTCAGCTTTGTGTTAATGACTGGGAGGGAAACTGTCTGGAGGCACAATAGGGCAGCTGGCGAGCTGAAGCTCAACTTCAAAATGGAGGAGAGAAACAAGAGAAAATAGAGAAAATCAGGCGCACCATTAAGAGTGTACACTTACAGATAGAGAAGTACGCACAGACCGGCTTGTTTGTCCAGGATTGTTCACACACAGAGCAAAATTAAAAATAGCCAAGCAGAGAGTCATTGCAAATTGCAACAAAGAACAATTCAATAACACGAATTTAATGAAGAAATCCACAGCACCCAACAAACTTAAGACCTGGCACAGCAACAGTGTCCAGTTGTCATAAATAAAGCAATCTGCTAACGACAGCCCATTCCACCTCATTTTCCTTGGTGTTTTCCATGGCATCATTCCTCGTCATGGAAATTGCAGCTGAATCACGACATTTCTTTTTATCTCCACTATTAGGTGCCACACTTCTTCCTTGACAGCACCATATTTGAATGGCCACTAAATAGAGCCTTCTGATGAGGCTGTACCACGTGCACATCTCCTGCAGGCTGAGGCCAGAGTGGGTTGCAGAGCACAACAGTCACATATCACCATCCCAGGTAATTTGGAGCCAGAACAACCCCCGTGGCCCCTAGCAGATTTTGCCTATGGGACTCAGTCAGCTCTGCAGGTCTGACATGTCATGACAGGGATATTTCTCCATGCTGCTCATTTTGACCTGAACTAATGGGAGATTAATCAACCCACAGCAGCAAGTTGGCTGCTGCTGCGTCTGTTTCTCTCCTTAATGAGCTTTGCATTTGGTGTTTCTTAATCAAAGGAGAACTCAACATCCCAAACATTGTGCCAGTGACATGGTCGTTACCTGACAGACGGAGCACAAGGAAAACCCTTTGCAATGACCTTATGCTGTTTGCTGCTTACCTGGCAAGACACCAGTGAGCTGCTTGTCCCATACTCTGAGAAGTCACTAAGTAGATGCTCATGTCTCCCAAAGAAAATTTATCCACTTTTTAAAAGATGAAGTCAGGGTTCCCGACAGACCAAAAGCCCTTTGGAGCCCCTTCATTTTCTCTGCTGCACACCAGACCTCTGCAGGGACCTAACCCTAACCCTAACCTCAACTCTAACCCCATTCCCACTGTGCTGCTTGATGTAGGCTGGGAATTGCATGGACTTTAGTGTGATCCTGTTGGGGAGATGATTAACCCTTTTGTCACCACTAAGCCTCAAGGGGAACATCTTCTTTTTCTCAGTCATTACCTTTTTGCATACTGGAATTATGTGCATGAAACAAGGAAGTCTTCCAGCAGGGTGCATGCACATCCTTGAGTCCTGCAGTAGAATGAGCTTTTTGAGTGTCCATAATCACAGAGTATGTGACAAACCACAAAAGAAGCCTCCTTAATTTTAACTTCTTTTGACCTAAGTTGGGCAGGAACTGAAGACAGGATTGGAGACTTGAACAGAACTACTTTGCCATTACATTAAATTTGCAGTCTGGGTGAAACTTTGTTCCTTGTTGTTGCTTCAACTACTTCATTTCTCTTCAGATTTCCTCCTCAAATTTCTTCCCATTCTGTCCTGTTTTCTTATGCAACTTTATAGGCTGTGGTAGGTGGAGATAAGGAGGCCAAGTCCTGAAATGATCTGTCTGCTTTTGTTTTGCAACTTCAGTGACAGCAAATATTAATGTGCATGCGTTCACTGCCTGACTTGTCTGACCACTCTGCACGGCCACTTTGGTGACAAGCAAGAACCTCCATGCACTAAGCAATCCCCAAGCACTGCGTCAGTACAGTTTGTGCTATTGTGAGCCCCCAGAGGTGATCTCCTTTTTGTACTCGTCCCCTCGCCATTTCTTTTATTTCTGTAGTTATTTATTTTGCATTGAGGATGTTCCATGTCCAGCTTATTTCCCTTGTGCCAGGCCTTTCCTGGACTGTGGCTCTATTTCACAACAGTGCCCTGTAACTGAGTCAAGGATTAAAGGTGTCCAAATGATTAGGAAATCAGAGCAGTGAAAGGTCAGGGATCTTTTAATTTTCTCTTGGCTTTGTTTGGTGGCTGATGAAAAATCACAAATGCGCTATGAAAACAAGTGGCAGTGAGGTGTAGCTTTCCAGAGAAGTTGTTGGCATTCATGTCTGTGTGCAAACTATTTGTAGGTATGGCAAAGCGTTACTAATCTCTGAGGTATTTAGAAAGGAAGTACCTCTAGGATCTCCTCATTTCTCTCCCCTGTTTCTCAAACACGGCTGAGTCATGCAGGATCTCCTCCCCTCCTGCAAAATTACTTTGCGGAGCTCCTTGAAGAAAGCAAAATGTCCCCGGACCAGTGAAAACCAGCAGTCCCAAGAGGGTGAGTCTCCTCCTGCAGGCTCATGGCCTAGAAACTGGGTAAAAAAGCCTGGAGTACTGAGAGGTCAGCCCAGAGGCTGCTGGGGATACAGATGTTTTCGAGGCCCAGGGGAGGAACGCTCTTATCAGAGTCTGGAGTCCAGCTGGAGCCCATTTGGCTCAACCTTTCTCAAAGTTCATTTGTTTAGATTGAAACTCCTGATTCAGGCTTATCTTTGATTTCAGACAAACCCCTGGAAGATGAGGCTGCCAGTTGGCTTTGTAAGGGCTTGCTGGATGTCCAGTTGTGTCTGAGCTTTCCGTTTCCTTCCCCTCTGCCCCAGTGTGCCTGTCTACATTTGGCTCCCAGCTCACACTTCACCCTGGATGTATTACACCATTGCTCCATTCTTAGGATGCCGTCACAAATGACAAAAACTTATGAACAGGATTCCCAAAGGAAGCCATGCTAAAGAAAGAGATGAGAGAGAGGGAAACCTTGCCATTGCTGCTTAACTTGTATTGAGCTCAATACTTGTTGCGTTGCTTGAGTTTCAGAGAAAAAGGAAGTGTGTCTGAAAGGATGCCTTGAATGGGAGAAGATGGTGATATGAGCAGTGAAGGGTGAAAAGAAGAAGTAGGCACTGTAGGAGAATAGATGGGCAAAGGAGGTACTCCCACCCTGGGTTTGTATGCACCTGGAGGAGCAAGAATGAAACGGCCACTGAAACTGATGGGTTAGACAGTGCTTGAAGAGCAAACATGAAATGGAAGGTAAAGTTTGTGAATAAAAGTTAAAAATTATTTTTAAAAATCCCACTGACCACTGTAGGTCAGTTTGGAAATGAAAACATTAAGAAACGATGTTCCTGCTTCCAAATAGAACACATTAGAATAGCTAGAAAACCAGAGCTGCTGATCTCTGAACCTGGTGTGCCACCAGCTCCTTGACCAGAGTGCCTACTAATTCCACTGCTGCAGGCAGCTTTCAGAAGCTAAAATAAAAGCACAGAGAGGGGTTGTCAGAACCATGGGGAAGCAAGTCAGGATTGACTCAGGGGGATCTGAGAGAGTTTGGAGCTTAATATCTCCGGCCAGCTTTTGCCCATCTGAGAAATGGAGCATGTCTCATCTGCCACAGACAAAACTGTGAGGTTAATAATGGCATTTCATGTCTGAGGTCCTCTGACAGAAAGCTGCCACGTAACACAATGCATTATTCTAGCCTAAAGCCAAAGTCTCCTCCACCCAAATAAATATGTATTTGTGTTGCCTACCTCCCATATTTAATCTACCAGAAATTCTTACCAAAAAAAGCAACAATAAATAAAAATCTCTGACCACACAAGTGTGCCAAGAGCTTGGCTAATCAGCGGGATTCTAGTATGTCGCTACAGATTTTGGCAGCCTTTTGTTGAGAAAATGATGCAACCCTGTTCCTGGGAACCAGCGCTATGGAAAGCACTTCCAGCTGATGAAGACTGTTTATTCTAGGTGAAAGTTTGCAACATTTCCATTTGGTTTCACCACTGTGAGCTTTGCCAGGCCTTCTTCCCAGGCAATGAACGCTTTCTCATTCCTCTGCTTGATCTCCTATTTACAGGATTAGTTGCTACACTGCTTTTATTACTCTGGAAGGCATACACCTGATCAAGAATGGGTGGATTTCATCTTGCAAGAGGTGCAACTCTTTAATCTCGTGCTGACTTCAGTCAGGCTGCAGAACTAAACACCCGTCAGCATGAGCAAAGAATTTATGGTCTTGACAGATTATGTCAGAGGAATGGCCAAAGACTGGGCAGGAATGCATTCATCATTATTATTACATTTCTATGCAAGCATTTAATGTGTTAATGCTTTCACGGAATAAGGAAATGCATTGAAAATATTCCTTGCATGGCTACAGCCTGCAGTGCAGTCCAGCAGGTGGTGTAGGGCAGTACATGCAGCCTTACACATCTTTGGTCCACAGAGCCAAGAGAATTGGTAGGAACAGAAGATCCAACTGTACACAAGAATTCCTCCCCCAGCACAAGCCAGGCCTGCACAGGGTCTGAAAGTCTACTTCCAGGAACGCATGGGTCTGTTTTCAACCTAAAACAACTATTTCCTCATTCTTTTTGTTCCCCTCTATCATTTCTTCTTTCTGCAGCAATATAACCAAGTTCTACTTTGAAATGAATCACTGTTTGAATGCTCATTAAATTAGGGAACTGACCATTCTGGTAAGACTCAGGCTGACTAATTGCAGGTGCAGGTTGAATTTCCCCAGTAAAACTACTAAATCAAAGCCATTCCCAGCTGTCATTCAAATTCTGGGTATCTGAGGAGCTCAGAAGATCTCGTTAGAGTGGCTTTCTAAGGAGAAGCTTCTCACAGTAAGTGTCTTAATCCATTCCAGTCTGTCTGAGATTTTGACCTTTTATTTCCAGATTTGGGGTAATTGGCCAAGTCAGCTAATACTAGATCTTCTGATTATTTTGCAGGCTGAGCTGTTGCTTGAAATACCAGTATTTCTTCAAAGGAAGGAGTGCCAACATATCAGAGGGCAATGTATTCACATAAGTGAATCATAATACCATAGAATGATAGGATTGCTTGGGTTGGAAGGGACCTTTAAAGGTCATCTAGTCCAACTCCCTCATATGCCCACTCTGTTAAAAAATCATGATTAAGACATAGATGCTGAAGATGGTCCTCTTCACTGAGCCAATATGGAATTCCTACTATTTCACATCATCCAGTTCCAAAATCATCTGGTCCCTTTCACATTAATTATGACTCAGGAAATTTTCCACATTTCCTTTCCACGTTGCCCTGTTGGGGAAAATGATAGATCCAGAAATACCCCTTTGCTTACACTCTAGACAGTGTAAGTAAGCATAAGCGAGGCAATGACTTCATTCCATATTTCCTGGGCTTTATTCCCCACCTGCATGATGGGAGGAACAGTCTCTTACTGTGATGCTATCATTTGCTTCACTGTGTACAGAGGACACTGGAGGAACCTCCACCACTTACTAAAACCTTTTGCAAAGTGTATCATGGGAAGCCTTCAGTCTCCAGGTGCTGCTTTTTAATAATAAACTCACTGTTTATTTTGCGGAGCTCATTTCCTAGACAGAGCATTGAGATGTCATGAATACCTCTGTGCTATACTCACCTTTCCCATGGTACCGTGTGTCCTGAGTGCCTACTGATGGCAAGACAGCACCCTCAGCCCCACTGAGATTAAGGACATTGTGGTACAGAGACAGATTCAGGCGCTTCTGGCATACTAGCACCTGTGCCTCAACCACGAGGCCAAATGAATACTGAAGGCACCTGTATTTTACTGCCCCCCTCTTCTGCATTAATTAAAACACATCACTGCACACTTAAGCAATTTAAATGTTTTGGAACAAGTCTCGGGACAGCCAAGGGCATTCAAAGTGAAGAGAAGGCTGGCAGCTTGCCTTCAGCTCTCCGGCTTGCCTTGTCTATCAGCAGCACACATCATGCATTGCAAAACTGTGAGATCTCTGCAGACCCAGAAACAATGCTCTGGAGGAGAACACAAGGCTCAAAGCTGAGATACTCAGTCTTCCTGGAGCTCCATCACAGTGACTACTTGCTGACATCCCCACTGATCTTCTTTCAGTTTTTCCTTGTTTTATTTTAACATCTCTCTATGAAAAGCTGGTGGGAACTGTTACTGTAGAAGTGCTCTATCAGAATGATGGCTGATGGAAAGCTCTGCTAGATTTGGGGTATGCCTTCCTCTTTGGGGAATTTTTGGAGCTATCTCAGGCAAGAAAGAGGGAATTAACACACATCAAATAAAATTCAGTGCTCACTAAGGCTGTGTTTTGCCCTTGAGGCCATACTGAAGGTCAGGGTGTAAGTGAACATTCCCCCAAAGGTCTGTTTGCCTTTCTGTCACCTATCGGTCGTCAGCAGGACACAGCAGGAGAAGGGACCTCAGGTGACCTCCACAGCTCCTGGTGCGCTGTGGACTCCAGGCAGCAGACAGTTGACTACAGTCTAGGATGGAAATGAAGGACTAATTTGCCCAGGGACATTCCCTTTTGTATTTTAAAGTAATGCAAAGTGTCTTTTCACTTTCAGCTCTGGATTTCAGGCCTAAGATGAAGAGTCATTGCCATTAGTTCCACACCACCACAATTGTAACATCAAAACAAGCACTGTATTAAAAATAAACACAGCAGGGATTCACTAGCATGATTAAAATGTATACATATGGGTGAGGTCATTGTAATAAAGACCTTATGCACAAACATATGCATTTCTTACCATGGCCTTCGGCTCAAAGCAGGAACACTATGCATCCACAACTACCTGCTGTTGTGCAGTTGCATCAGCCCAGGCACTCTGGCTGTTCAGAACGCCTACCACAGGTGTTCTTATTGCATCCACGTGAACTGACCTCCTCTTAACCCTCAAAAAGGCTAGGAAAATCACACTCATGGTTTACCACATCTCTCATCAACATCAAACCAACATGTCAGGGTCCTCCATCTCCTCTGTCAATCTTCTGAAGGTATGTACCAATGCTACTTGGAAATAATTCATTGAATATAATTCTTTTCTCCTATCTTTGTGCCTGGAAAAAGCTCCACCAGCCAAAGGAAGGTAAACTAGACTTTCCAGAATTACATGAAAATCTGCAAAGCAATTAATGTCTATCTACACACTAATGCAGATCTTCCGTAGGGCACTGGTAAAAGAAGCCAGCAGCTTCCCCAGAAGAAAATCTCTCCCTCCTTGACAGGGCAGAGTGAGGGTTGCAGGCTTGCTCAGAATGGAGCAGAGGCTGTTTCTTTACTTTATTTCCTTCTTGATACCTGAGAGCTGTCTGAAAATATCTCTTCTTCTGAAATATCTGTTGTTCAAGGTGTTCAAGAAACCTTTAGATGTTGTACTAAGGGACGTGGTTTAGTGGGGAAATACTGGTGGTAGGTAGAAGGTTGGACTAGATGATACTGGAGGTCTTTTCCAACCTTAGTGATTCTGTGATTCTATGATTCTGAAGAGATATCCAGGAATGTGCAAGAAAATGAAGCTGCCGATGGCTTTTGTAAATAGCATACCACAGACAGGAGGAGGACAAGATGCACTTGTCTCCTCATAGAAGAAGTCACAGAAACCCCAAAAGACACGAGAGGAAATACATCAGCCCAAATGTTGAGCGAGCATTTCCAAACACAAAGTGTGTTGTAACAACAGCCAGGCTGTGGGGCAGGGCAGCCCACAAGGGTGACACAAAAAATCCATGTGCCCACTGGGAGCACAGAGGTACCTGAAGCTCATGAACAGGATGCATGACAAAATCAAGAGTGCAGACAGTGTCACCTCCAGCTCCCCTGGCCACTCTCCCCCCCTTGGCCACAGCTAGGTTCCCACAGATGACAGCTTTGGTGGCACCCAAAGGTCTGAGCCAGCCCTGGGCCCCCTCTAATTCGCATAGTGCTGGTTCTAATGGATCTTGGCCTACAAAGTCTATTCAGACCTTGTCTGCACCCTTTGATCCTGCAGATTTGCAGAACACACCTTCCTGGATTTCTGCTGGTCTCTGCTGCTGGATGAGCCACAAATTACCCCAGGAACATCTTGCTTTGCTGATGCGTATTTTCAACCTCAATTCCATTTTAATGTATGATAATATAGACGGTACTGTCCCCAGCCAGGATCCAGAAGGAGTGAGATGATTAAAAATAATTCATCTTACACTGTATTAAACAACTGAGAGCTGTGGGAACGGTCCCATTTGTGCTCAGTACAAATCATGGGTGACAATCTGGGTCAGTTTTTATTGGGCACACACCTTTTTGTCAGCCCTGAATCTGCCAGCCACCAGTTAGGTTTAATAGGAAGGGACAACAAGGAGACAACAAAGGTCAGCCTTTACTTCGGGAAGGTGGTGGAGGAGGAATGGCAGACAAGGCAGGGAAGGCAGCATTTCCTAGCAGACATCCTAGCAGTGATACTTCCCCAGCAGAAGGACAGGCAGAAATGCATGAGGCTCTTTGGAAAGCAAGCAAGCTGCACCTGGAGCCCGTTCTGCTGTTTGCTGAGACTCGACAGCCCAGACCTCTTGTGGTTTCCTCTCTGAGCCTTGCCTTTGCCTGCAGTGACACACAGAAAGTGAGGGAAGGGAGAGGAGACGCCTGCTGCTTTCTGTCCAGACAAGGCATGGTAGTACAAGGCTGCATACCCCATTCCTTCACTTAGGGAAGCAACAGCAGGTTCCCTTCCCAGCCCACCTCCACTGCAGAAAACAATCCACAAGTCCCTCTCTCATGCCAGAGGCCTGTGAGTTGTATTCTCCCACCTTGGACCAAACCACCTCACTTCCCCCTCCCGGAAATAACATGAGCAAGAAGAATGACTCATCTGTGCGTACGAAGACACGCATACTCACATACACGAACACATCTTACATGTTGTGAGCCTGGGGCAAAAATTTCACCTAGCATTTGAGCTCCCTGGTTCACACAGTTCTGTGAGGTTTAGTGAAAAGAAAGAAAACCAAAGTTAAAAGAAAAAACAAAAACAACACAAAACAAAACAAACAACAACAAAACAATAGTAAAAGTCCAAGACGAATCTTGTTATCATGCTTCTTGCTTGAAGTGAAACCTTCCCCCCAATACCTGCTGTAGCACACAGGTCCTGCAGAGCCTTAGAAGGGTGGTTCTGTTCTGTTAGCAGGGATTTGGTTTGCTCAAGGGCTTGTCCACCAATGTCTGCTCCCAATTCTGCTGAGCCAGGTAAAGCTCTGCCATGCTGTTAGCCTGGGAGATGGGTGGGTGTTGTCATTCTGTCTGAAAACCAGCTAACGTGACATGATTTCTGGCCAGTGATGCTGATAACAGACTCTGCACACATGCCTGTGCCATCAGGTTGAGGCTATGTGATGATGGTCAGTCTTGAACTGTTCTTGCAGCTTTACAAAGCCATTCTTTCACTTAACAGTCCCTGGAAAGATGTGCCATCCCAGCAGAAGCAGCTTCAAGACCATGTGAAATTTTGTAGTCTGGTTTTGCATTCCCTTGCCCTGTTCTCCACCAGGTTGCAAAAAATTGGTGCTGAATATCTGCACCAGGGACACAGAGGCATGTCCTATACTAAGGATGGACAAATGCATCTGGAGATTCAGATGCTCATTTCCCATCACAGCAGGGAGCACGTGCAGCCCCCAGCTGCAAGCAGTGGAAGGCAATGGAGCTGGACCCTCAGCCACCAAAATATTCCATCCAACGACACTGTTTGCAGTGGGCAGCCACCCAATTTCCACCCCTGCACTCTGTCCTGGTGTATGGGATTGCTGTACTCTGAGCTCCCTCAGACAGCACAGCCAGACATGATAATACAATGGGTCTTGAAAAAAGGGAGACCTTTTAATTATCCTGCCAACAGAGCTGAGCTGGTGGATGGCTCTTGCTGCTCAGGCATTTTGCGGCAGGGAAGGAAAATCAATTATTCACCACAGCACTGTTGTGACCAGGCATGACAAACACCCCGAGGCGGCTGTGTCTGGTGAAAGAGTCATCAGGTGGCATAGCCTGGTAAAAGCAGCTGCTTCCCTTCACTTGGGTCAAAGCTCCTTTCTCCATAGCAGCCCCCACAGCCACTGTTTGTACCCTGGCAGTGTGACATGATGAGTTTAATCAGCTATTGGGAAGATGCTAAACTCAGTGACACTCATTCTACCCAAACTGGATTTCTTAATAAAGAGCACAATAATCAGAGATGCTAGTGTCATAGGATCAGGTTTGCCTTTCTCCTTCAGTGTGTCTTACAATATGCTTTTTTTCTACATATTCTCTGCACCTTTGTTTTTTTCCTCCTTGGGACTGCTGCAGAAGAGCAGGGTAAGAGTGTGAATGGTACGGCTGCAAAGGAAGGAAGTGGTGGTGCTGATTCAACAGAGTGTGCTTTTCCTTCTGAGTCAGTGCAGAAGTCTCTCATTGGGCTCTGAAGGTTTTAGGACAAGAAGTCTGCTCCGAGTGTGTGTAGGCTTGCGTTTTAATCCCTCTCACTAAGAACATGGAAAGATTGCACAGAAGGGATGCTAATTATCATAAAATTCACTAAAGTCCAATTAAAATTGTTGAGTCAGCGTGGCAGATCACCTACCTGCTGCATCACTCTGTGGGCCCTTTGTTGTGATACAGGGATATATATATAACAATCACAGGGCATGAACCTGCTTCTAGAAAGCAGAATGTGTCAGGAAGTTGTATTGCTAAAGTCTAGGTACACGATGTTCTTGGACTGCAGGAGCTTCTGCTAGGAACTCCAGCCTGGGTTCCTGGGGAAGAACAAAGTGCACAGCCATCACCAGCAGCTGGGAGCTGCAAAATGAGCAGCAAAGAGAAAAAGCTACCAACCTGAATTTCCAACTTTTTTTGCAGAATATCAGGAGTAGGAGGCCTTGAAGGAAAACCTGAGGTTTGCTGGACTGTTCAAAGCAAATACCCAAGAAAAGGAAGTCACATGGCAAACAAATTACGGCTTCAATTCAGGCTGCACCCCCAAGGCTAGAAGGGTAAAACCTGGGTCCAACAGGAAGAGATGATGTGTTGGTGTGCTGAAAACTTGAAGAAATATTGAAAACAACCTCAGAAGGATAAAGTCATGGAGTTTGTACTGCCTGTGCCAATGATTTGGTGGGATCCTTAGCAAGAAGAAGGCAAAGATTTGCACACATCAAGTCAAATCAATTCCCATACATTTGAGTTAGAAGGTAGCAAGTGTTTTGATTCATATTTTTGTTGATAGTCTTATTGAAAACACGAACCAGCCTCCAATGTCAAGGTTTCATGCATGTTTCTAGAGAACAGGCCCAGGCCGGAGGAAATCCAGGTAGCGTCCTCTTTCATGCTACTTTCTGTTGAGCTCATTTCACCTCAAAGATCTGGGCAAGCCTGAACCCTGAACTGAAAGCAAAACCCAGGCAGACATAAAGGTAAGGCAATGGAAAGTGATTGCCCAAGCCACTGTGAACTGAAACTGCCATGTTTTGCACAGTGCAGGTGTCAGAAAGCCATTGACTTCACACTGCAACACCCAGATGCCACAAAGAACTCTGGCTTCCAGCTCTATAGCTGTTGTGAGCAGAACAAGGCTTCCTCACAACCTGCTGAAAGCTGCCCATGCATCACAAATGTTGATGAAGAAGCCTGTATCCAGCTGCTGGATGGCCCCAAGGGATATCAGGATCCTATAGAAGCTGCCCGGGGTGGTGGTAGCGTCACCATCCCTGGAGGTGTTCAAGAACCATGGAGATGTGGCACTAAGGGTGGTGGTTACAGTGGGCACAGTGGGGATGGACTGATGGTTGGACGAGGTCATCTCTGTGCTCTTTTCCAATCCCTGTGGAAAAGAATCTTTGTGATTCTAAGTGTGGGGGCTGTAATTCTCTCCTGGGCTCTGACAGCAGCCTCCTCCTCACAGTGTCTTTGTGCTTTCCATTCAGGCATCAAACAGTGGAACAATATCTGCCACATCTGAGGCTTTGTTTCCATCAGTGCTGGGCTTTGGGTGAGAAAGAGCAGGGATTTTCTTGGCAGGGTCCCAGGCTCAGTGCCATAGCTGTGGTTCGGCTCCTGACAGCGCTTTGTCTCTCGCTGCAACTCAGACTCTTACTGCAGAGAGCTCTTATGTGCTAGGGAGGAGAAGTCACCAATTCCAGAGTTGATTTAGAATAGTCTAGGCCAAGGCTGTCTCAAAAAAGACAGTCTCAAGGATAAGGCTCCAGGCTTCAAACCTGATTCAATAGCTTTCTGTCTATCCATAAAGTGCTTTTGGTGCTCTACAGGAACAATGTGGTGTTTGAAATTAAGTGTAACTCGTTGGCAAATACACATTAAGCTGCAGCTGAAATACACTGTTCCCAAGGCTTTCTTAAGACAGCCTCAGATTTGGAACTCGTTATAGTTATACACTTACCTCCTCATTCTCTATTCCCCACTGAACTCTCGTCTCTCGTTCTGCTCCTAAATCACATTTTGTGACAGCAGCAGGTGTGTGTGCAGGCAGACACACGGGCAGGCACAGGCAAGGGGCTGCAGGAAGGCTGCTGGGTTGCAGCACAGCACTCTGTGTGCTTTCACTGTATGAATGTGCTGCTCCACATGCTGCTGCCCACATCCTCACATGTCTGGGATGCAGCCCGGCCAAGAAGTCATAACAAAAAAACACACACACACAAAATGAAGAAACAAACAAACAACGACAAAAAAAAGGAAATCACAAAAAGAGAAAGCTGACCACAGCTGCTCCTCATTTGCAGGTCTCCACACCCCAGCCTGCAGCTCTGCAGACAGAGACCGCATTGCATCCTCAAAGGGAGGCTGATGGTCCCCCAGTGAGGCATTTCTCTGAAGCTGGCAGAGATGTTTTCACTGGTTAAAAACTGAACATTCTGAAACCTGGCCTTCCTCACAGCCCTGTGCCTTGCTGCAACCCCAGGGGGCTGAACCCATCCATCCCTGTGAGGGCTGAGCAAAAGGAGACGTTTCTCCTGCCCTGCTACTCTGAGCCTGAGCAGAAGCAGCAGGCACCCACGAGGACCCCCCAGCAGTGCTCCCATTGGTGTCCCAGGTTCATTAGGCCTCTGGAATGTGTTCCTCACCCACACTGAAGACATCTTGGCTTGTTTAGTCTAGCAAAACTAAGGAAGAGAGGGCATAGCTTTGTTGTCTGTAAATACACCAGAGGCATGAACACCAGGGTGGGAGAAGAGCTATTCGAACTAAAAGATCCTGTTGGCATGAGAACAAGTGGGGGATCAGTTGGTATATGAAAACATTTGGGATAAAAATTATGAGGAAGCTTCTAACCTTGAAGTTTGACAGCAGCTGCCTTCAAGGCACAGGGCAGCAAGGGGCTGCACTGGGTGTGATGAAGCATGTCTTGTTTCTGGAGGGGATTATCAAATGTTGGATGAACAGAGGAACAGGAAGTCCTTCATAGCTTGAACAGTGGCAGAGAAAACACTGGGGTAACTGGAAAGCAAAAACTGAAACTGAGCTCTGCTAAGGGGAGAGCAGAGGAGGAAGCATAGGCCAGAACTTTTGGAAGCACAGGTGAAACATCTCTCACCTCATCCATATTCGAGGAACCACCTGTCTTGTGAACTGACCTATCCTTGTCAATCAGCACTCACCCAGAAGGGACAGCGGTAATATAGATTGAAAAAAATAAATAAATCACAACAACCAAAGAGCTTCAGTTTTCCTGTTATGTGTGTTTGAAACATCCTAAAGTGTCCCAAAAGCTGATCCTCCTTGCAGAGCCCCAAGGTTTTCCATCACCTTTAAGTGTAAGAGAAACTACTCCAGTGGAGAGATTTTTGAGGGGAAGTGGCAATATTCAGAAACTGGCCTGCTTAGGAAGGAGAACAATTCTCAAGTGCCATCCAGACCAATTCCCACCTGGTGGGTGTGAGGCAGATTGACGTATTTTCCATGCTTGCATCCATTAAAAGACAGATGCAGGACCAGGATATGCTGAGGATCAGAGACTGTGCAGCCAAACAGCTTTGCTCATTTTGCCAGGAAGAGAGCAATGTGTTCAGAGTGTTGATCTGTGAGTGGGAGGGAAGGCAAGAGCTGGGAAATCCATGCATGTATCTGCGTCTGTACTTCTGCATATGCATGTATAAAAATATGTATACACACCGAAAACAAAACAAAACAGTCCATTGCACACAGCTCTCCCTGGGGAGAGGGTGAGAGAGCAAACAAGAAGCAGATGTCAACCACATCACCTCACCATCCACTGGAAGAGCATCCGATACCAACGTGACACGAGCCCCACCACGGTCAGATCTCAAGGAGATGTGAATCCCACCAGGATCAGAACCCCAACCACAGCAGAAAACTCTGATTAATGGCCCCAGGAGAGCTGCAGAGTAGCCTCAAGAATTGACCTCTTTCTGAGATAGATGTATATTTTGTCTGTCTTACAGAAAAGCATAAAGAACCATTGAGAAAATGAGAATGTGGGCCCCCTCTCTCCCAGTGGCCTTTCAGAAGCATTTTGTGTCACCTATAATAGGTTGATTGTTGGACAAGATGATCTTAATGCTCTTTCCAACTTTAACGGTTCTACAGTTCTACAGCTCCTCGTCCATGCTGAGCAGTAGTGCTGAATGCTGACAAGGCCAAGCTTGCACAAACCTGTCAGATAGTTGGGGAAACTGGACTTCAAATGGCACTTTATGATTTGTTGCAAGCAGCAGGTTGGGATGAGTTGAGGTATTTGTCACTGCTGCTGCTGTTTGCGTTGTTGTTACTTCTCACCTTCTCCTTTTTCCAACCAATTAGCTTCAATTTGTTTTGGCAGAGGACATGATCATTGGGGCTGGGTTCCAGATGGTTGGGCACTCAGTCGCTCGCCATAAATAAGGCTGGATGAGAAGTGCTCCTGGCAGTATGCACTCAAAGCTGGGCTGCAAAGAGCTGGGGCTGCTGGGCCAGAGAATCCCAGGAAGCAGTGGGAGGGCTCTGCAAGGCACAGACCTACTCTGAGTCCTGTGGGGAGGGCATCACCTCTCCTTAGAAATCTCCCAATATGGATTTGTTACCATCGCCAGACAACTACTTGCAGAGCACCTCTACCTTTGCTACTCCTTTGTCTCTGAGTTAACATTCTCTTGCTATTGCCTTTGTCTTGGAGGTGTGAAGAACAAGCCTCCTCAATTGTCCCTTGCATAGAATCATACAATCATTAAGGTCGGAAAAGACCATTAAGATCATCTAGTCCAAATGTCAGCCCACCCCCACTATGCCCACTAACCACATCCCTCAGAGCCACATCCCCACGTTTCTTAAACACCTCCAAGGCCTGTGACTTTCCCACCTCCCTGGGCAGCCTGTGCCATTGCCTCACCAACACCCTTCTGTCTGCCTGTGGATCGTCTCTTGCTGCTGGGATAGACAGGACAGAATCTGTTCTGCAAGGCTGGCAGCCTGTTGGGCTCTGATGAACACCATAAGGAAGCAAATCCTGCAAAGAAATTCAGGAAGTTTTCAAAGTTTTTCTAATTTTGAGACATTTTCGGTGTATTCCTAACAAATAATGCTGTTAACAAAGCAGTGCCTGAATCCCTCTTACTGTAAAACCTTTAATTGATCACCTTCTGTAACACTTAAAGATCTTCATAAGAGAGTCGAAAGCGCAAAGCTTACTATTGTTATTGTCTCAGTATTTACAAAATGGTCAACTGCAAACAGAATAGTTATCCAGCATTTTGTATTAGCCTGGGTATGTAGGCATCTGCTGGCAGTGTCTTATGCTTCAGGACAAATCTGATTATCAATACATTAATTAAGTAACAGATAGAAAGCAATATTCTGTCAGAAGAGATCAATTGTGTGAATGCTGAACACAGCTGCTGTGCACCATGATCCATGTTGTACTTAGGCCAAGCTTAAGGCAGCTGTGCAGAAGTGTTGCACAGGTGTGATGTATTTATTGAGGCAATGAAGCTGGTCTTATCGCCGCATGCAGGAGCCTGAGCAAAATGCTGTTGCAAATACCGCAGGGGTCAATGCAATCAATGGAATATGTCTCATCTTGTCTTGAGCCCAATCATCACTGTGTCACTCCAGTACACAAAAGCAAGGGTTTTTTTCCACTCACTTGTTTCTAGTTCAGGATTTTCTGGAGAGACTTTGTAGAAACAAACCTCAGGTCGAGGAGCACAAGCACTGAGCAAATGGGCTCTCTTGCAGGACACACCCAGACCCTGCACCACTGGGAAACTGCAGATCCCGTAGCCCACGGCTATTCACTTGCAAAGAGATGGAGCAAAAAACTGGCAACACTTAAAGATGTGCAAATGGGAGGCACAGATGTAGCACTGACCAGAACCCACAGCTCACCCAGCCGCTCTCAAACAGGTTTGGATGTAGCTCAGTTCTCCTCTAAGCCCATTACAAATGCAAGTACACTGGACACACCTATTTTGCAAGATGAGAGAATCACGGCAGTATCTGAAGGAGTTGGAGATGGAAGTGATCTATGAGGTCTGTTTGCAATCTCTCATAAGCCAGGCAGAATTTTGCCTGGGCTATATCTGTTCCTTTGCGTGGTCTTGTTTTTAATCACTCAAGCAAAGGGACTCGAGCAGCCTGGCAAAGTTATGTCATTCTGCTGCAGCAGTGACACTGGAGAACCTTATATCTCTGATCAGAACCGAGCCCCACAGTTGTACAATGTGTACTTAGGCATGTTTGATGTGGTTGAACAAATCCTATGCAGAAATGCATTTAATTTCTGTAAGTACTCATCTTCCAAGAATTTTTAAGACCTTGCAATAAACACAGCCAAAGCCATCATTCAACAAATTGAAATCACAGTTATATAAATGGGGTTGCTATATTCAGATTAATTTTAACCCCAGTGACTTTTTCTTGTAATCCAGCAAACTGAGTGGGTCACCAGAAGCCATGGTCGGAGCGGTGAGTGGGCATTCCTTCTCTGGCATCTCCACCACTACCATGGTAACCTAAGGCACTTCCCCAGGGACTCCCACCTGGGCAGCATGCACTTGATAACATACTTATATGGATGTACTGAGAGTCATTCCTGTATTTGACATGTCAGGTGAATTCAGTGCTGTTTCCTGCAGTCTACATATGGGTCTGTCCCTTTGTGGTAGTGACTGCTTTCAAGTGAGTAATGTCCCACCACATGCAAACCGGTAGCAGTAAACAGCTCAGATAAAATGTGATGGTAGAAGTCACTTTTTTCACTATTCAGGGCTGTAGTTTTCTTCTCTTGGAAGCATACAAGAAGGTGCCTTCCTAGCAGCTCAAAGAGATTGTGGTGCAGATAAGTCACAATGTGCATGCCACGCTCTGCTTGCTGTGCTCACACAAGGTAGAACAAGTCCCCTCTGCTGGAGACATAGGACTCTAAGAATAAATGCCCAGAGGATTTCCTAGCTTGGTTGCATCCAGCCAACAAACATCTTTTGTTTTCTTAATGTGATCCTGGAGGTTTCCGGGGTCAGCAGAGCTAAATAAAACAACCAGCAGCAACGCTGTGGCCTAGGAAAGGGCAAACAGATTCAAAGGCTGAATTCCTCTTGGTGGCACAGCTCCTCTACAGAGTGAAGAAAGTGTTGTAAGTCATCAGAAAAGCAAGCAATGACCTGTGGTGAAATTCAGGGCCTGGTGACATACACAGTGCCTTGCTAACAGCATCCACAGGTGGGTCAGGAAGAGCTTCTGAAGGGTACAGTCTCACCAGAAATCCAGTGCCTCCAGTAGGCTGCATATCCTGATGGTTAGACCTGATGATCTTAATGGTCTTTTCCAACCTTAATGATTCTACAGTTCTAAGCTAAAAGCTTCTCTGACACTTATCTTTTTAGACACCAGAATTATACAAAGCTACGGATAAAAACAATGAAATTACACGGACTTCTCAAACTTGGGGAAAAAAAAGAAAAAACAAAATGGCTGGGATCTTGATAGGCCAAATATTTGAGTTGGGAATTTGAGGACATCTGTAGATTGTACCCCAACAAGATCATCCTTTTTTTCCCTCGTTTTCCAGGCAAAGCTGGCAGTTTTCTGCCCTTAGCACATGGTGTTGCCTAATGAGAACACAGAGCAGGCCAGCCCAGAGCCAGCTTTCTGTCTGGTCCAGGAACCATCTTCTGGCACTGAGAAAAATGGCTGAGGATTGATGGGTTGTGAGTGTGGTGCCAGACACATCCTGCTGCTCCAGCTCATCTCAGATCTGTCTGGATCCCCTTCTTCCCTGCCCAACTGGCAGAGCACACAGGCTGCAACAAGGTAAGCTGGGGTTCGGGGCAATGTGAGCCTTTGTTGTGCAGCATGGGAGCTAATCTGGCTGCTGAGAGATGTAAAGGCATCCTGGGAGCCTTTTGAATTTAGAGCCATGAATGCAATTCCAAATACTGAGGATATTTTAAAGTGGTCCCAGGCCTTGGCCAGGTATTGCAACACGTGAAAGCCATGCAGCCAAGTCAAAGAATCACAGAATCACAAATCATTAAGGTTGGAAAATGCCACCTTACCATGCCCACTAACCACATCCGTCAGAGCCATATCTCACATTTCTTGAACACATCTAGGGATGGTGGGACCCCACCTCCCTAGGCAGCCTGTGCCAGTGCCTCATGGCTCTTTTTGAGAAAAAACTTTTCCTAATGTCCAACCTGAACCTGGTGTGACTTAAAGCCATCACCTCTCGTCCAGTCACTGTTACCTGGGAGCAGAGACCGACAACAACCTCACCACAAACTCCTGTCAGGGAGCTGTAGAGAGCAATAATGTCTCCCTGAGCTTCCCCTTCTCTAATTGGACCATCCCAGTTCCCTCAGCTGTTCCCTATAAAACATGTCCTCCAGGCCCTTCACAGCTTTGCTGTCCTTTTCTGGACACCCTCCAGAATCACAATGTCTTTCCAGGTTCTTGAGGGTGCCATGAAGAGAAGTATTGTAGGTATTTCTCCTCCATTAGCATATCCCTGCTGCACAAGCCTCAATTTGGCACTGCACGTGTTGCTAAACCTCCACACCTCGCAATCCTCACCCTCTGCAGAGAGGCACGGAGCCCAATGCAGAACAGCGAGGTGCCACGCACAGCCCTCCCCACCGACAGATGCCACCCCACTGGGCATGGGCAGGGTGCACAGCACCTCCTCGCAGCACCCTCTCCAAAAATAATAATATAAGTTTTAAACTTTGGGCTTAGGAGACGGGACTGGGGGAGGGCTGGAGGTGGCCCCGTTGCTTCACGCTGTGCATTAGCAGCCGAGTTCGCAAACACAAGGTGCGCTGTCAGAATGGCCCGGGGCAAAGTTTGTACTTTGCTTGAATTCTAACTTTTGTTTACCAAGGTAATAAACCGGTCTTCTCTTCCAGGTGTAAATGCTATTATGAAAAGGCATATTTGTGTTTCATCTCACCTCAGATGTACAGTATGTGCTCACATCCTACACCATGTGTACAGCCCACACTGCTCCGAGAGCAAGAAGAAACGAAAAGGGATAAAAATAAACATCCCCACTCTGTCCTCAGCAACACAGCGTTTGGGACCTGAATGGGATCACTCACTTCACACCCTGTGAGTAGCCTTGACGATGGGTTCAGCCCTTTCCTGCATCCCACTTAGTGCAGACCCAGTGTGGGGAGCTGGGGAGGTGATCCCATACAGCTGGACAGGCATAGAGCTGAGTTAGTTTCCACCCAACTAGTCAGCTTGGGTCCCTTCCTGTGAAGCTGCCCACATCCCCACAGTGCCACATGCATTCAGGTATATGTTCAGTGAAATCTCACTGAAACCAACAGCAGAGAGAGGAGAAGTAGGTGAAAAAAAATAGGAAAAAAACCCTGGCATTGTTGTTTCTTTCACTTCACCTCCTGTTCCTGGTGGCGTGCCCACTTGGCAAGATCTAGAGATAGCAGACGCGTTCTGGATAAAAATGACCTAAATGTTTCCTCATCCCTTCAAACCTGTTCGGTGGCCTTCTGTCTGCAACCCACGAGTAATTTGGCCTGGCCGCTGCAGCCGGCACCTGAGCGCTCATGAAAACCAACGCCACGAGATCTGCAGTGAATGAAGTGGTCAGGGATCTGCTCCAGTGCGTGGCTTCCCCTGCACAGCATGGCATGGTTTAACACAGCACAGCATGGCATGGCAAGGTATGGCACAGTGGGCAAGAGCACCGCTTGCAGAACCAGCATGCCTGCTCCTGGCATCACTTTGCTTCTATCCCACTATGGTACTGACTTCACCTGCTCCCACAAAGCTTATAAAATTTCATGAGATGACATCTTGAAAAGCTCAGTGTGAAGCGCCAAGCTCGGATGGAGCCCTCACAGAAGCTGACCAGCTGCAGGTCAGCGGTAATTTCCTCCCTCGCCTGTTGTAGCCCTTTATGAGCACATTTAAGAGGGCAATAACTGCACAGTAATTTTTTTATTCTTTTATTTTTTAACACAAACTATTTATTCTATTAAAAAGCCGTGCCTGGAACTCCATCTGTGCAGCAGAACAGCACTGGGAGAGACGGATGAAAAAGGGCTGAGGAAGATGGCAGTCCCTATAGCATACAGTGACGGTGATGGTGCCCAGCACGGGCGCTTTCTCAGAATGTTTTGCTCTTGAAATCAGAAACCCTGCAGATGGATCCAGACTGCCAGCATCATACAGGTCTGAGCCTGCCTGCGCCCAGCCGCCCTCCCCACCCCCAGTGTTTATGCTGAAGCGCTCACTTCGATGTGGGCCCCATAGTGCCCCAAGATCCACAGCCCTGTGGTGCTCTGCTCACCCCAGTGCTGGACCTGGGGCAGATGAGGGGGATGTTCATCCCCTGCTGTGCCTCTGCTGTCCCACTGAACCTCACCTGAAGTGGTTCGATGTTATGTATGTGTTTTTTATTTTTTTCTGAGTGTCTCAAAGGCTTTTAGCAAGTTTTAGATGTTCTCTGTTATTTCTGAGGGACATGAGGCAGGGGTAGGCTGGTGGTTGGACTCTATGATCTTAGAGCTCTTTTCCAACCAGAATGATTCCATGATTCTCAGCTTGTATGATTCCTTTATAAACTGGGTTTATAAAGCCCACAGGAAAGCAGTTCCCCTCAGCTGCCAAACCACACCTGGGTCCACCCCTGAGGACGGACGGAGCAACGTGTCACCCCAGTTTGGGAACAGGTGTGTTCAGTGGCCAGATCAAGGTGCATTAAGAGACCTAGAACTTGTTTGACATGGGCTATTATTTCATGGCATCTGGAGCCTATTCCACGCATCCTTTAAGTGCTCCAGCAAAGTAATGGCCCTGGCCAGGCTTTCCAATCATGTTCCTCTAACATGTCAGATTGGTTCTTCCAGAACAGGGAGGGGGTGGCGTTTTGCCAGCATTATGTAAGAAGCAGAGTGATTGCGTAAGTTCAGTTGGTCGCAAAGGTATAAAATAGGCTTTATTGGTTGTTATTACCGCAGGAAATATTTCCAGAGGCCTCTGGGCATTTGTACAAAGAGCTTGTCCTCTTCTAGATCTGGGCTTCCTGGGAATTCTCTTTCTTCTGGGTGGTTTTGCCGTTAGAAAATAAGAATTGTGCAAAGGGAAATGTTTGGTTTTGCACAGGAAACAAGCAGTAGAAGGACACTGTATGTCATTTCAGTGGAGCTCCCTGAAAAGCTTGAGTCACCTTATTGATGTGCAAGCTGTGCCCAGGCAAAAGCAGATGCTGGTTTTAAACCAGTCCCCAGATGCAAGTATCCAGGTGGGGTTCAGGTGGGGTCCAGGTGGGGTCCAGGTGTGCTGTGCTCTTGTGTCTTTCAGAGGAAGGGAAGAATGATGCAGCATCTGCAAGCAATCAGAATGTGACCCACTGTAGCACACAAAGAGAAATGGCAAACTTAGCTTTGTTTCTCTGAATAACTCACAGAGACTCACAACATTAAGCATATGGAAAATGCTTTGCAAGACCAAGGGCTGATCAGAAGCTAATGCATTCCCAGGTTCAATAACAAGTACACTCTGTACATCGCAGGAATGGCAGCCTGCCCAGAGCTTTTGGGCAGATGCTGTTTCTAAAGAAATTAAATGCACGAATAGATAATAACCGAAGAAATCCCTGCTGGAATAGAGAATGGACAACCTCCATCTGATAAAATCAAGTTCTTGCTCAATCATTCCGCACTCGAACACGAAGACCAACCTGAGTCAGTCCTGAAGGTCCTGGAGCCTTCAGACAAGTGGTTGGGTTTCTATGGGTTTCTTTCCTGTTTGTCACACTGTGCCTTGTCCTTGGAACTGGCAAAACACAGCAGGGATGTCTCCTCTGTCACATTTGGGACATTGCAGGAGGTCAGCTGGCTCTGCAGGACTGAAGGAGTCACCTGGTTCCTTCTCAGCTGGTTCCCTGCAACCCACTCAGGGCAGGAGCAAGGCAGAGAGGAACGTGTGGCTACCCCCTGTCCTCACCATGCAGATCCATGCAAAGCAGGGGGAACCAATGTGACCCAGCAGGGCAGACCTGAAGAACAGCAAGGGGCCCAGTGGTGGGAAGATGAACGTGAGATTAGTGAGGACTGTCTGAGCTCTGACGTGGGAAGCAGTGAGGTGAGGACTGGGGTCAGAGGATGGGGAGAGGTCACCTCAGACTGTCGCAGTGTTTTGAGCAGCTTCCAGCCATGACACAAGGTGATGCTCTCACCTGTCTCCCCCATCTCCTCTGCAGGCTGTGCTCTGCGTGTGGCTGGGATGTGGTTCTTGACCACTGGGACCACCGCTGGGATGCTTCTGAGATGTCTCATGGTAAGAGGAAGGTTCAGTGCAACAGTCATCCAGTCCAACTGCAACGTGTGAGGTTCCTGGATCTCATGCAAGCTCTGAGAGACATTTCTGGTCTGTGTGACAAGTGGTTTATTTTCAACACCTATAGCACAGAAGGCAAGTGAGATGATGGGCTGTCATCTAGGGCACTTTACACTCATTTAGTGCCAACTATGTTACAATATCATTTTGATGTCACTATTTCCTCCTGATGAAATAATAATAATAAAAAAAAATAATAAAAATCCACTGCCAGACAACATTTCTCAGCAGGGAGATCTCTGCATTTGTTTTCCATTACATCTACTTTGTATGACTTCACTGACTTGTGCAGCAGAGGAAGAGAAAGAGAGAGGGAACAAAATTTATACATTTCTATAACTTTAAATCCTTTTAATTATAGAAGTCTGAAGCCTTAAAAACTACCTGAATTTGAGGCGTCAACATGAAGTTGATATAGTGAAGTATTCGTGGGGGTTGGGATTAAAGCTGACATTTTTTAGTGATTAAATTTGAGAACCTGTTGAGCAGAGCTGGGTTTTCATTATTCCCTTGACATGAGTGGAAAGATTCAAAATGTGACAGTTTCTAAGCAGCCAGCATGTCTCTGTGGAGTCTGCATACCTCGGGGAGATGCTGAGCCCTCTTAGAGAGACCTTATCCACACAGAATATTGTCTGTTGAGAATGGCAGTGCAGTATCTACTCAAGGACCATCTCAGGGCATCTGTCCTCAGGAAGAGCCTTGTTCCCCGAGGAAAGCACTCCATGGAGGATTATCCTGCTAAGTAACCTGCAAATGAGCTCTGCAAGGTCCAGGTTTTCCTGGACAACTAGGAGTGCACAGGCTGGAAAAGGCCCAAGCTCCCTGAGAAGCAGTCCAAGGGGCAGCTCAGGGGCAAAGTACTGAGCCACTGAGATTTGGCAGCAGGGTTTGGTGACGCCTGGACTGGGCTTTGATCAATCTAGCACTCTTGCTCAGGAGTTTCCTTGTTCAATCAAGATGCTCCATCCTACCTGAGGCAGACAAGACACTAACTTCTGCATGGCTCTGAAGGTAAAAATAGGCAATAAAGGTACCTGGGGGAAATGGGAGACTTCCAGCCCTCAAAAGGACAGGAACTCTGCAGTGCAGAGGAGCTGAGATGGGCTGCCAACTCCCACAGCATCAAGAGAACATCATCTCTAAACCTTCCTCCTCATCAAAGGTTCATTCCCTCATGCTCGCTGTTGCAGGAAAAGCAAAGCCTTGCATTTCTATGGGTCCAACACACCAAGCCACAGAATCACAGAATCATTAAAGTTGGAAAAGGTCAGTAAGATCACCTAGTCCTAAGATCACCCATCCCCACCATGCCCACTAACCATTTCCCTCAGTGCCACATCTCCACTGTTTTTGAACACCTACAGGGAGAGCAACTCCATCACCCCACTGTGCAGCCTGTGAAAGTGAAGCAGCTTTTCCTTATATCCAACCTCTCAGAGAAGCAGCTTTTCCTTGTATCCAACCTGAAGTTGCTGCCCTCCTGCACCTCCTGAGCACTCTGATGGTAGAGCTCACCAGAAAACTGTGCTTCCTGCAGGAAAAGCAATTCTGAGCTTCATTATTTTTCTCCTTCTGCTCTTTACTTCTTTCTCCATGAAGGGGAGGGGAATTGAGCAGGGGGAGCACACTAGAAGTGTATGGTATAGGGGAAAAAATATCTGTTGCTCTTTAATCGGGAGAATTTCCTTGATGCAGACAAATCTCTTTGCCCAGAGGGCTGAATTGCTTCTGCTTCCAGCTGCTGAGAACCACACTTTGTTTGATGGGAATCTGATGAAAATCTTAAGTGGTGGCAAAAATGGAAATGTTGCGGAGATTGCTGCCGGATCCCTCCAAAAGGTCACGTCTGGATGCTGAGAAGGTGTTTTCAGCACCTCTTTGGACCAAACCTATTAGCGGGATGGCTTTGCCTGAGATAAATAGTTTAGGAAAAGTGGGTGACAGATGGGGAGGAGTGAGGAATCAACGTCCTTCAGTGCCTGCACATGACTGGGAGTGGTGACCTGTGAGTGCTGGATAAGAGGTTTTACCTGGGGACTTTCAGTCTCCTAATTCCAGATCTAGTACCAGTAACTTGCATTTCCCCCTCCGAAAAAAATATTGGTAGAGTAATTCAGAGTGCTACAAAGGTGGTGCTATGCAAATGTCTGGTGGGAAATACAGCTGTCTGAAAGCATTGATAGCCTGTGGTTTCATTTATGTGGTGGCTGTTAATGTGTCTAATGGTTCTGAGAAGAGCTGCACGAAAAAATGAATTTGGGGTTGTGTTGTTTTATGAATAGTTCTGAAAAGTCAGGAAGGAGGGAATTAGTTCAGATTGCAGCTAGAACTATTTATTTAAATTACAGCATACGTGAAAGGTGAGGAGAAAATGCCGCACTTTGATTTGGAGCAATTTACAAGTAAAATGGAGGGGAATTTCAAACTGAAATAAACATTGCAAATGTACTTTCTTGGAATGTTTTTCTCAGGACAACCCATTTAGCACAACCAGCACTAATGCTCTCAACTATTTGTCACCTAATTTGCATTTTTCACACAGGGGGGAGTTTCAGGTGAAATATTTTCACCCAGCCCTGAGCCTGGGAATATCTCAGCTGGACACTCCCACCCAACAGCTAAGGACCCATCCCAGTGCCTGGATGAGGGTTTGTGTGTCATAGAGTCATAGAATGGTTGGGTTGGAAGGGACCTCAAAGACTATCCAGTTTCAGCATGGAATAACAGCATCATAGAATGGCTGGGTTGGAAGGGACATCAGAGCCCACCCAGTTCTGACACCTTGCCATGGACTGACTGGCACCCACTATAACACATTGCCTGGGGTCCTAACCAGCATGACTTTAAACACTTCCAGGGATTGAGCATCCACAGCTTCTCTGGACATGCTTCCTCCTGAGTCACCCTCCTCCCACCATCCATAGTCCTACAGACCCCCAGTCTGCAGGCAGAGGAACCCATGCCCCAGCTTTGCCCCAACTCCATCATCCAGGTCACAGATCCAGGGACAAAAAACATCACTCCCAGCACAAGGCCAGCTCTTTGGCTGAGTGGCTGCAGAGAGATCAGCCCTTCAGGGCTTTTTCTATGATGGGAGGTGCAGCACCTTCTCCCCCACACCCTCCAAAGGGTGCCAGAAGGTGGTGGCACAGCACAACCTGGGTGGACCTCAGCCAGCCCCAAGTCCCACGGAGCACAGCAGTGGTTAATAACATTGGGAAGCCATGGCAAGGAGCAACATTTTTCTCAGTGGTAAGTAAAGTGAGAGGAAATAGTTTTTCTCCTGAAATGGCCTGAAAGTCCGTTTTATAGCCATGTGCATTAACTCTTCAGTAGTAGCAAGCTTTGGAGATACCGCTAACGACTGCCATGAATCTTTTGGAGCAGCATGGAACAGAGCAGCTTTGGAAATAGTTCATATTTTCTGAAACAGCTCAAAAAACCACCACAAAAGTAGCCTGAATTTCCCATCCTCCAGAAGCTGGGGGGGGAGGGGGGAGGGGGGAGGGGTCTGGGAGGGGCAAGGCATTTTTAACCCCACCTCCTTTCACATAACTTTAATCATTCCCTGTGACCTGCAAGTGAGACAATGAAATAGTGTGCTGTGGCCTGAGAACCATTCATTAATGTTTACAAGACACAGAGATAATAGGGGAAGAGAACATACGGGGAAGGGTGCTTGCTACTAAATGATAGAAACAGAGTTTGGTCTCTGCAATTACTTATGCCCTCAGAACTGAGCAGGTGTACAGGTTTTAATGGTTTGGGCCCAAAGACACCTTCAGATCAACTTGCTTGCTGTGGGATCACAGGACCCACTCAGCTGCTCTGGGTGGGAAGGGGATGTGGGGCAGGGGAGGTCCAACAGGACAAGCGCTGTTTGGGTTTTCCAGTGCCAATTACACTAGGAATGGAAATATCTATTTTCATTTTCCCCATCCCAGACATTCCAGGGAGCATAGGCCGTGGCTGGGCTATTTTTAAAGCCAACAAGTTCTTCAGATGAAAAAGCAAAGTTCCCGATCCCGCGAATGCTGCAGTGGAAGGATCTGTCCCCTGTCATCCAGGCTCCCTGCCAGCTGGCCCCACTGCCCGCCAAGCCCCGTCCCAGCAACGCACAAGCTGTCTCGTATCTAGCAGGTCGGGCTGGAACAATGAGATTGAGACATTGCAAGATAGCATCTGGGAGAGAGAAATCAAGGTGAGTTGGTTTGTCAATCCTGGCCTCATGCCGTAAAACAAATAGCCAGCGTGTTGCCATCACAGCTCTGGCTGTGCTGTGCCTTCCTGGCACATCTCTATGTCTGTCCATACTGCACATGCCCATCTGTTCGATGCCTGGTGCCACAGCCCTTCCATCCTGCAGTGCCATCACACCCCCTGTGCACCCCAAGGGCACCGTGCTGCCTGGAGCATCTCTATCAATGCTGGATGGTTTGGGGCAGAAAAGCAATTTCTGAGTGCAATAGAGACACTTGCGTAGTGTGTCTTAAATGGAAAAGGGTTTTACTCTAGAAAAATGCAAAACCAAACTTACTTCCATTTGCTGTGTTTGCTCTCTCTTATCAGCACTGCGTGTTGGCACATGGTGCCAGCAGGTTCTGCTCCAGCACCAGCCCGCTGCAACCTTCTCATGTTCCTAGCACAGTTCTATACTGGCTACTTTGTACCCATTGAAACATCTCACTTCCTTTGTTAGATCAAGGTCTTCTCATCCCCTGTTACAATTCAGCATTTCAGCATTTGGAAACAGCGATCTTCAGCTGTTCTGGGTCCCTGCAAGGATACTGTAATTGCCCAGCACCTGGCTCTGGCTGCAATCAGCAGCAAACTGCAAACCAGGGCTGCAGAGAGCCCAGCCAGACACAGCTTGCCCTACTCCCAGGAAAGCAGCATTTGGGGAGGTGGGATTAAAGGGGCCTTCCCTTCTGCTGCCAGTGTTACTTACAGCAACACCTCGAATAAAGTAGCAATGCTGTGCGAGGATAATAAAGCCACTCTCACTATAAAAGTATTGCGTGATTGCAGCAAATATCTCGAAGGACTCTATGACAGTAATTAACCCATCCATCCTATCTGGATCATAAAAAACAGTTATCCACCTTCTGCTGCAGGGTCAGCAAAAAGAAGACTCGCATTTCCCAAAGGCTCCTTTGACTTTCATTGCTCCTCGTTAGCCCCATGCACATGGGAATGGAGAGAGGGAAATTCTCAGTGTTATTATTATGTCACAGCCTACATACAGGCCCAACTAAGGCCAAGGGAGTTGCTTTGCTGGATCCCACCTGCTGAGTGCTTGGAGAGAGTTTCGCTGCCTGTGGATGCACTCGCTAAGATCCCTGTCCCATAACCTTGTAAGGCATTGCCTTGAAGCCTCCATAAAGGAACATGAGTCTGAATGCCTCTTTTGAGACACTCACCTGCTGAGGATTAATGAACCCTCAAGATACTGGGAATGCTGCTACTAACAAGGTTGGCCGATGCCTGTGTTGTCCAGGGGCTGCAGGCATCTTAACTGAGCTCTTCCTGCTCAAGAGAAAGCTAATTAATCAGCTCTGCTATTCTGGCATCACCCAAAAGTGAAAATACTTTCTGGCAGAGCAGCAGGCACAAAATTAGCTGCTGCATTAAACTGCCAAATCTCCTTTACTCCTTTATTAGTTGCATTTGGTGATGATGAGGAGCGAGGCATTAACCGGTCCCCGATGGATAAAGAAACTATTACTTTGCTTTCTCATTGCAGCAGGGAGGAGGAAATAGGTTTTATTAGTGAGATTTCCTTGAAGACATTCACTTGACTTTGTGGCATCAGAGACGGAAGAGAAATGAAGAACACAGAACTCTTGGCACAGTGGGAGAGATTGTGAACAGATAATAAAAGAGCGAAGCACCGGGTCAGCTGGGATCTGAGACACACAGAGGTGGCTGAATCCTTGCAGCAGGTCAAAGCTCTGATGGTCTGCTGGGCTCAGTTTCTGTGCTGGCACTGGGAGCCTAAACCATGAAACTCGTTGGTAACAAACGGTTCTGATTCACCGGAGTGGCATACAACAGAGATGACACATTATTAAATCTTATTTTATTATTATTTTCAAAATTAGATTTTGGTCTTTTAGATCAGTTTTAGATGCTGAATAATACAGCGTGAGCCTCCTAAAGGGAGAAGCAGACAGGGAGAGCCCTTGTGAATCACAGCATTCAGTGCTGTAGGAAAAAATTTCTTCTCAGAGTGGTGATGCAGTGGTGCAGGCTGCCCAGGGAGGTGGTGGAGTCACCATCCCTGGAGGTGTTCAAGAACTGTGGAGATGCAGCACTAGGGGATATGGCCTACAGTGGTCATAAACAAGAGCTGATGGTTGGACTAGATGATCTTATCAATCTTGCCAACCTTAATGATTCCATGATTCTATGTTCTGGCAGAGAGTTGGCCTAAGATGGTGGGGGGGATTTGATGCACACATGTAGGGTGGAAGCTGGAAGAATAAAACATATGCAAATAAGTCCTGCAATGGGCAGTCAGAAACCTGAAGCCATGCTGACAAGTTGGCAGCTTCCAAAAGGATATGGTGGCCCAGGGCTGTGCTGGTCGGGCCATTGGCCCACCTCATCCTCCTGTTCTTCACCACTGAGGAGCCATCCTCATTCCGTGGGCTCCTAGTGCCCAGGCACTTGGAGGGCTTGGAAGATGAATGGCACAAAACCATCTAGCCTCATTGGTTCTGACACCAAGAGCAAGGAGCAGCACAGGCAGCTTCATCCGTGCTTTTTGCCCTTGGAGGGGAGCACCTCCCCAGCTCACCACAGCACAGGGACATGCACTTGTCTCATAGGACGTGTTTTCCAAGCGCCTGGCTATGGCTGGTCCTCCTCCAGCTTCGCTTTCAGTGTGCACGTTGTTGGTAATTGCAGCCCTGAGAGCAGAGCTGCATGGTTTGGCTTCACTCACAAACACTCGCAGATGAAAAGTGCCTGAGAGAGCAGGGTATTGTTATTACTAATAATTACAAAAATTAACCAAATATTTGTCTTGCAGCATCCAACCCCGCTGCTGTTTCTTGCATAAATCACACGCGCTCCCCAGCTGCCAAAACCAAGTCCCAGTCTCGCTCCATGAGCCCTCTGGTATCAAAAAAGGGGGCAAAAATTGCCTTGGGTCTGAAAGCATCGTCTGCTCCAGCAATTAATTTAATTGGCTTAAAAATAATGCAGGTAGGCTGCAGATTGACAAGAAGCCCAATGAGGCCCAGGGGCTGACCCCGTACCTCGGGGTTTTCCTCCCAGAGCGATGCACCGCGTACTGCCGGGCTCTCATAAAACGTTTATCAATGCCTGGGCATCTTCCAAGCCCAGAAAGGGTGCGTGTGGAGAGAGGTCTCCCCTTGCCGTCAGCAGGGACTGGATTTCATCACTTGTTTTAATTCACTTCTTTATAATTTTATTGCATTTCCCACCCCCCCCACCCCCTCAACCCCCCTCCTTTTTCTAATAAGCTCTCCTAACACCTAATAAAATCAGTCCTTTTCCCTTCTACTTACCTCCCCCTGCTGCCATCGCGATTACCTAGGCAAGAAAAACACAGCGCACGGGGTTCTGCCGGCTGAGGTTCAGTGACTGATTTCAACCGACGTGAGCAGAATCAGCAATAAACCTCAATGTCACGGCATTCTGCTTCCTCCTTCCTCTGTGTTGCATGAAATATCTGAAGGGGACAAACGCTGAGGAGGGAAAGGAATCCTATCGGGTCGCATGGCCAAAAATGAAACTAAGAACGGAGCCATTTCCAGAGAGGGGGTTGCAGTCAGCTGTGCGATGGTTGTCTGTAATAGATGGCTTCTCACTGCTGCGATCTCTACAGTTCTCCTACCTCAGCATCTTGCAGCCCATAATGGGTTATTCTTTCCAGCATCTTTTTGGTGCCGTGCCATTGTCTCACCCACATTTTAGCAATGGGGACCAGAGGAAGCCAAGCCCATCTCCCCTCACCTCCGTTGGCACCTATTTCTCTCCGGTCATACTCAACAAACCCATCTGTATTCTGGTCACCGGGCTATTTATCCCTGATTTTACTTGTAAAATGTACGTAAAAGTGCTCTGTGACCACAGAGAGGCAAACAAAGCTCATAAAACCCCAAGTTGGTTATTTCCTGCTCTGCTTTCAAAACATCATAATTTTAGCAGACAATTAAACTCCCCAATTTCCAAGGGAGGAAAGCATACAAATACTTTTGAGGATCTGAGCCCACAGGGTTATGTAAGGAATTAGCAGGAGGGCATTAACCCCACTGCTGAGCAGCATCGTGGTAAGGGGGACGCACCAGAGGGAAAAAGAAATCACAGAAAGGAGTAAAATTGAAGTCAGGATAATGCAAAAAAATAAAACAAAAACACAAAAAATAATTGCCATCACGCTGCTCCAGGTCAGGGTATCTCCTGATTTGATACTATGCAGCTCTGCCCAAAGCCAGGACAAATAAACCCAGTTTGCTGTGGGTTGCTCTGTGGGGTCAGGTGGGAGCTGGGGTCTCACAGTGCACTGACAGCCCCTTCCCTTGGCACCACTGGGTGCTTTACGTGGGGCACAACGAGGCTCCAGCAAGAACAGGGCAAGGCAGCACGAGTGCAGGGTTTTCACATCTCGTCAAGGAGCTCTGCATTCCTCCCTCCAGCCTGGAACTGCTTATTAAACACGTTGTCATAATAAAACCAAACTATTGCAGAAATAAGAATAAACATATATATATATTTAAAAATAAAAATAAAATGAGCAGGATTTGGGGAAGCCATAGGGCTGCTGTGGGCCCTACCCACCCTTTAGGCATTTGGGTGACCTTCAGGGACGTGGAGGCACAAAGCAGGGCAGCAGCACGTCCCCTTGTCCCAGCCAAGGTGGGCTGGAAGGGAAACCTGGCTGCTAGCCCATGTCTAACACTGCCACGGTGCCATTTATCACCCCACGAGCACTCGATTGAACACAGCCGTACCCAGGGATCCTCCCGGGGTGACTTGTTGAGACGGGAATTCGTCCTAAGGGAGAGAGGAGGGCAAATCTCAGGGTAAAGTATGGTGTTTTGTGATGGGAATTGGTTGGAGGGGAAAGGAGAGAAGAGCTGCAAAATTCAGAGGGGTCAATGAGACTTCTGAAAGCAAGAAGAATGGGGGAAGAGAGGGGGAAATACTCATTAAAAAGAAATAGAGAGGAGGAAGAAAAAAGCAGTTGGGTTCGGCTTCCAGCTCCCATTTCTGCTTTGTAGGAATTACAGAGCATTTGTCATTGACTGGATTAAATAAAAATAATCCCGGAGTTAAATTATTTTTAGGACTTGAAGAGTTACATTTCGATGGGCAATAATCTGCTTGTAATGCACTAATGGGGTAATGGCAATTTCATAGGGCTCGGAGATCGATCCTGCCCCGTGTGCCATGTACCTATGCAAATAAATACCCCGTTCAGTCAGTGTCCATATCGCACAATCTGCCTGCTTCCCTCTCCTTTAATATTTAATTATTGAAAACAAGGAGAAATCCCATAGGAACCTCGGTCTCAGAAAATAGCTGGATTATTCTTGTCGTCCGACAGCAACAGAAAAAGAATTGAGAAAATCTGATTCTTCTTCAGCCCTAAAACTGAAACTCAAATAGGGAAAAGAAGAAGGAAAAAAAAAAAAAAAAGGACGAGGAGAAAAAAATATATCAAACCAACTCTCTCCCCCCCCCCTCATATGAATATTCTGCTTCTTTTTATTGTAGCTATTCATAGTCATACCTAAATGCAGCCTATAAATCCAGAGATCTATTATTTAACGCTCTCACTACTAGTATGAAAAAATAAATAGATAAAGTATTTAGTTGGCAATGAGTTTAATTGAACTCCTCTCAGAGGCATCGTGCTGTTGCCAGCCGGGCTTGTAGGGATGGTGAGGAGGAATAAAGATTTCGGGAGGCAGCAGAACGAATAACAGCCACTTTCACCATGATTTTTGGAGACTCTCCCACCCAGTCCCCAAATCCTCAATGTTTAAATCAAAGCACCTCACCACAGCAAAATGTGTAGGGGATAAAAACAACGCCCGTGCTTTATTTGAACAGAGAACTTGAAATTCCTGCAGCACCTCAGATGGGCTGAGAGGTGCGAGGAGCTGCAAGAGCCCCGTGCCCGGCGTGCAGCCTGCAGGCAGAAAATCACCCCAATTCCCCCCCCTTCAATTCCCAAAGGCAAAACTTCAGGGCGCTCTTCTCCCCGGGTCTTCTGCTTTTTTGATACTGTGGATCTGAGAGGTTCTCGAACAAGAAATAAATAGCACTGTTAACCATCCACGGCCTTTATTCTCTCTGTTTGTGTGGTGGTTTTTTTTTCCTCAAATCAACCTTTTTTTGTATTAGTTTTGAAGTAACCCTGAGCAAATGAGGAGGTATTTGTGGCGTTAGTGAAGGGTTCGAATCTCAACAGCTGATAGCTGTCGGATCTGCAGCACTGGGACCAGTCGGTGTCCCAGCACCAAAGATTTCCAAAGGTTTCACGATGGCAAAAGGTGAGAAAAAATTGGGTTAATGACTGTGATGGGAACATAGGGTGGGATGGGAACGTGGGGGTGCCCACCACTGGGCACACAAAGGCTCTAGACCCGCAAAGTCCCATCGAGGTGATGTCAGACTCTGGCCTGTCAATGGTTAAAAATGGATGGGGATCCCCTGGCTGAGAATCTGGTGATGTCGGGGCTGTTTCCATCCAACCCCACTGAAATCACAGTGAGGCAGAGCCGTGGGCACTGTGCTGTGCTGCACACCTCCGTGGGAGCGATGCTTGCTGGGCCTCACCCCCAGTGCCAGCATGATGGGGCAGGCAGCAAGCGCCGTAAGTCGTTTCTAACAGCAAGTTTGCACTGTCTCAGGGCATGGAGGGATAGATCGATAATTTGGGCAACTGCACAGGGATATATCCTGGGTCTTAATCTGAGCACAGTGAGACCAGGAAGATCAGAAAGGGCTTTGTGCAGGAAATCCATCCAAGTAATGCTTACTGCCCCAGTTGGGGCACACAGCACATGAGCAGCAGCTCTCGGGCAGAGCGATGCCATCGCATGTAGTTGGGAGGCACCACGGGACACCCCCACTGCCGTCCATCCCTCCATCCCTCTGTAGTGCCCTCCTTCCTGCTGCAGGCCCAGCACTGAGCACTGAGCATTCTGCATGGGGTGTGATGGGGTCAATGAAATGAGGCTGGGGGCTGTAGGGTTGAGGCAGGAGCATGGGGTCGGGTGGGAGATACAGCTCAGGTGTGCCTGGGGTGTGCTGGAACAGCCACATTCCAGCTTTTCCACTTCCAGCCCCTTGTTTGCAGTAGAAGCGAGCCAGACTGCGATCGCTCCAATTAAATCAAAACACAACAGCAACAAAAAAGAAGAAAATAACAAAAAATCCACCACGCACCCCACAGTGCCGCACTCCCTGCCATTCATACTCACCCCTGCTGGAGCCAATGCCTCCCCAACACCAAGGGAAACATTTTGTTCTGTGCAATGGTTGCAGCCGGCACATGGCCGAGAGCCGAGCAGGGTTTGTGTTAATTGCAACCCTGAGTTGTCCTGAGTGTGGGCAGGGGGGCTGCAGGGAACTGGGGTTGTGCTGCAGGAATCTCCTTATCAATAAAAGTAAGTCTAACCCGTGGCAATTAAGGAGAAGCAGATGGGATGTGTGCACGGTGGTGTGGTTTACTTGGAAGTGAAACTCAGCACAGTGCCCCAGCAGTCAGTGGGATGGGAGTGCTGTCCCTGCACAGCACTAAACCCCCCCAGATTCCATCAGAGGAAAAAGGGAGCTCTGAGCAATGCTTGAGCTGATGCTGTCAGAGGGCAAACTTAATCGGTTTGTTGTGATGATACACGAGAAAAAAAAAGGGGGGGGGAGGGATGGGGGGGGGAAGCAGCCCATGTGATTTGTATGCAAATTGGGTGAATGGACGGTTAAAAAAGCCCGAAATGTCAGGTAGATAAGATCTCATGCACCTCCAGCACTGTCATGGTATTCTTCGTGCGTGACATTCATACTGGAAACCGAAGCACGTTACAGAAATCAGACACCCACAAAAAGCTCTGAGATTGCACCGAGAACAGAACAGGTTCCTGCACAGCACCGACCTCTGACCAAAACAATATATATATCTATATAAAAACACAAAAGTAGGTTAGATTAATAAACGAGATAGCTCCACGGAGGCAGGGAATGCACACACACAGCCCTGTGCGTGCAGCCATCCCCAGGCTGGGACTGGTGGTGGCTTTGAGGCTGAGTGTCCCTCTCCTGGACTTGTTGTTTTTGTACAGGGCTGAGGAAGGCTCGTGGCCTGAAGGAGTTAATTAAGGAGTTCATTTCCGAAGAAAAATATCCTAAAGGGGCTCTGTTTATTTAGCAAAGGACGATGCACTTCTTCCAGGAGTGCGGCTCACCTGGAAACAGGCCTTCAAGATGCTCCAAACCCATCGCTATGGGGCTAAGGCCCCACAGCCTCTCACCCACCTCCAGCTCTGAAGTCCCCAGTGCAGAGCTGGGGCAGCAGTTGTACCCTGGCCCCGGCCCCAGCCCCTGTGGCAGAAGCACCTGCAGAAGCATTAAGTGCAGCCCCTGTGATGCCCCCATCCCTGCATCACCAGGGCCGCAACCCCTGGTGCAGGATTAGGGCAGGGAGTAACCCACCAACTGCTGCCCCCTCAATGTCATCTCCCATTCAGGTGGCTGCCACCAAATGCAAAGGGATCACCCCTTTAAGCCAAGCGGGCACAGCAGTGGGCCAGGGGCGATGAGGCCTCATCTGCTCATCACCAATAGGAGCAGGGAGGGGGGGGTCCCAAAGAAATGCATCTCTCCCCCCACCCCAAAGCCACCATTGCTGCTTTCAGGGCCCTGAAGTGGCATTAGGACGCAGCACGGCAGCCCCGGCAGCGAGGAATGAGAAGGCATTAAATTGGAGGAGAAACGCCAAAAATAAAGAAAGCAACCCACGAATGAAGCCAGGCCGAGCTTCGGGCCCAGCGGGGCTGCTGCTGGTTGACCCCAAACAAGGGACATTCCGGGACCGGGCGCACACTGAGCCCACCACGGAGCGGCTCCGGAGTTGAACGGAGCGGCACAACCCCGGCCCGGCAAAGCGAAAGCATCGAGCTGCAGGAGAACGACAAACAGCAAAGAGCTTGTTTTGTTCTGTTTGTTTCTTAACCCACTTGGCTTTTTAATTCCAAATAGAATAAACATGAAAAACAAAATAAATAAAAAAAAAAGAAAAGAAATGGAAAGAAGGAAAGCCCCGAGGGCAGCCAACGGGATGGGTCCGTGGCAGCGGGGGCAGCTCCGGTAATGCCGGACTCAGAGCGATCGGTAGCGCCGCGCCATCTCCACACCGGGCTAAAGGACAACTCTCCGCACCGTCCCACCCCACCACCCCCCCCCAGCCCCGAGCATTTCGGCTCCGAGTCTCGTCCTGAGCCCCGCTCTGACGGCTCCGGAACGAGCCGCAGCGGGAGCCGCGCCGGTTGCGTTCATTGACACATCTCTGTTAATTGCCACGGCCCCGCGTCCCCGGCAGGAAAACCCGTCGGGGAAAAGCAACCGGCGGCCTCGCAGCGCAGCCCAGCCCAGCCGCAGGCCCGGTGCGAATAAATAAACCCACACGGCTCAAGGGATGGGGGATCAATCAGTGCGCCTTATTTTCATCCAGGGCCGTATATTTCCATACCCGAGCAACGCTTGACCGCCGGCCCCTTCCCTCCCCCCGAGAATCCGGCTGCAAAGAGCAGCGCAAACTGCACGGCCTCCCCCCACCGCCTCCCACCGCAGCTCCGTGTCCCCGTGCCGGCGGAGCCCCGCCGGGTGCACACTTACAAGGGCCGCTTTTTGCAATAATAACCACAACGGCTACAAAGAAACGCGAGAAAGTCCTGGGAAGAGAAAAGAAAAAAAAAAAAAAAAAAGCATTAAAAAAATACAGAAAAAAAATACAGAAAAAAATGGTCACCGTCTTTTTTTTCTTTTTTTTTTTCTTAATGATTCCGGTATTAAAAGCGAAGCCAAAAATACATAATAATAAAATAATAAAATAATTAATAATAATAATAATAAATAAAGGAGATGTATAAAAGATGAGAAAAATGGTTTGGAAATAGGAGGGAAAAAAAAGGGAAGGGAGCGCACGGGGGAGTCGGGATGGAAAAAGCTCCGCTTCCCCTCAATTGAATCCGACGTGCAGACGGGCCGGCTTCCCAACAACCGGCTATAGGGAAAGAAGAGATGAGGAGAAAATAAAGACGAAAAAACGTGAAATCCGGTTGCCGTGCAGCAGAACGCTTCGAGTCTTAGGGGGGAAAGGAAGGCGAAAAGCGGCCCCCCGAAAAAAAAAAAAAAGCGAGAAAACAATAATCAAAGGCATTTCTCGTCGTGAGGATAAATAAAAAGCGGCGTTGCTTCTGGCGGTTCTCGCCCTGTGCGGCTCTTTAGGGGCTCGGCTCCGCTCCGCGCCCCGGGACCCCCCGAACCCCTCCGCTCCGCGCACTGCTCCGCGCCCGCGCACCGCCACCCCGCCGCGCCCCCACGTCACACCGCCACCCGCCTCCACGTGACACGCGGAACGGGAGCGACCACTCGGGGCGAGGAAAAAGGGGGGGGAGTGGAGGGGCTCGAGGAGTCGCGGGGGTCTCACCGCCTCCCCCGACCCTACAGCCCCGCGGAGCCCCCCGCGCTGACCCCGATCGCGGCTTGGAGGGGGGTCGTCGGGGCTCGGGGGGGCGGCGGTGACGGCAGGAGCGCGGTAGGGGAGGTCCTCGTCCCTCCCCGCGCTGGTGGCGGTGGTAGAGTCTGCAGCTCAAATTCCGAGAATTGGGCTCTGTTGATTCTTAGAACTGGGGTTCTTAGAAGTGGTGATGCAAGGAGTTTCTAGGAAAGCCCGGAGACCAGGTGATTGCTGCTTCTATTGCCGCGGCCGATTTTACCCTTTAATTCTCTCTCTCTCTCTCTCTCTCTCTTTTTTTTTTTTTTTTTTTTTTTTTCTCTCTTTTTTTCCCTCCTCTCTCTCCCTCCTCTCTCCCTCCGCTCCTGGCGCTGAGCCGCCCCTATATATTTCTTCCCATTCCCCCCCGTTCCCGCGGCAGGTGCCCCGACGGCGCTGGGATCTATTTAAAAAAAACAACCAAAAAAAACCCAACCCGAACCCAAACAATCCCATCCTTCCATCCTCCCATCGTTAACCCCCCCACCCCAACCCCTTTATTTTCCTAACCACCCGCTCCGTTCTTTCGGAGCGGCCCTAATTAACTAACCGACCCCCGACGCTCCCCTCTACCCACGACGGGAGGGAAGCGCTGCCCGGTGCCGGCCGTGGTTGTACCCGCCCCGCGTTGTCCCGCACCGCCGCTCCGTCCCCGCACCTGCAGCCTTCGGGCGGGCGCAGCGCGGAGCCGCTCCCGCAGCCCGTTCGGTTCGCAGCTCTCGGAGCCGCTTTGCGCTCCCGGGGCCGCTTCCCTCTCTCGGGCCGCGCTTTATATTTTTATTCCCCTCGTTTTTTTTATTCCCCTTTCTCTTTTCTTTCTGTCTCCCCCACCCGCTCTGTCGTTCTTTTCCACCGCGCGAAGCCGCCTCGCAATCTCCTCTCGGGGCCTTTTCCGCATGGTTTCCATTCCCTTTTGCTTTTATATTTTTATTACTATGATGATTGCGTTCTCTCCGCGTTCCGATTGTTGTTATTCCGTCCCCGATGCGGCTGCGTTTTTGCAACCTGTGGCGGGGCCGAGCCGCGATCTGTCAAGCCCCGGGCGAGGAGCGGCCGCTGATGGAGGAGAGTTGCGGCATTTCCCGGCCCGGGGAAGGGGGGAGCCCGCGGGGAGGCCCGGCCCGACCGCCGCACGTCCTCTCCCTCCCGCCGGCCTCGGGGCGGGGGAACCGCGTTTGGCTTCGACGGGGAACCGGGGCGGCTGTGAATAAAGCGCGGTGCGACGCACGGGAGCGGGGTTGGGGAAGCGAGAAGGGGGGAAAAAAGTGCGTGAAGCGACTCTGAAAATAACGCGCAGAGCTCAAAATAAGAACGACGTTTGGGAACGGGGGGAAAAGTGCGTGAAGCGACTGAGTACAGCGCGCAGAGCTCAAAATCATGATCGTAATAGCAAAACCGCGGGGAGCTCCGCGCGGAGCGCAACCGCACGCGGAGCGGGGATCCCGGCAGCGCTGCGTCGGGGTGCGGGGCAGCCCCCGGTGCCCCCAGCGCAGCCCTTCCCCTGTGTTTACTACCGCGGCGCGTTTGGCGTGGGGACAGCGCTCGTAAATCTGCCGCCGGGAGCCGCGCGGTTGGCCCCCGGCCACGCGCTATTCCTGGAGCGGCCGCGCAACCTCCGCTCTCGGCCCCGCTGCGCCGCGCAGACCCCCCCCCCTCACCCCCACCCCCCAAAAAAAAGAAAAGATACAAAGAAAAAAGGAGTGTGCGAAAGGAAAAAATGTCATATTATTATTATTATTATTATTGTTATTGTTATTATTATTATTTAGCGTGTTTTGTTTTTACAGTGCCCCCCTCCCCAATTACACACACACACACAAAAAAGGCAAAACAAAACCGAAAAAGCCCAACTTTGTTGTGAAAACTTTCGTGGTCGGGCGGCAGCGACCTCTCTCGGCCGTGCCCCCCAACCCTGGCTATCCTAACCCTCCCCCCCCCCCTCCCCTTCCCCTCCTGTAGTTTGCAAAGTCACAGTATGAAATGTTATGAAATCGCCTCTTGGGTAGGAGGGAAACAGAAAGCAGGGCGTTTGTTTGGAAAAAAAAAGACTGGCAGCGGCCTCTCAGATGTGCCTAAAAAGCTGCCTTTGACCCCCTGTTGAATTTCCAGGGAACGGGCAAATCTGGGCTTAAAACCGTCAGTCGAAACTAAGCCAAACAGAGCCGGCCTCGCTTCGCTTTTTGCTACTGATTTCAGGAGTGTGGGGTCGGTGCAGAGCGGGGCTGGCAGCGGGCAGATGTGGGACCGGGGCAGCTCCGTGTTGAGCCGCATCTGTCTGAGCTTCAGCTCTTACCCCGTGGAAGTGTCAGTGATTGGGGTCAGCCCTCCTTCCATCCGGGGCTCGGAGGTTTTAAATGCTTAAAAAAAATGAGGATTTGCTGTATTGTTTTGACGGCTGGAGGGATGAGAGCTTTACGAATGAACACAGGCTTCCTCCAGCCCTCCTTGGGGAGGGGGGGGGTTTACAGCTCAAAAATCCCTTAGAAAATACTGTAGGGCAGCCTTCTCTCTATCTATAGAAACAGAGTGAGGCAGAACCTGAGCTCCTGTTATTTTCTTCTAGCGATGGGCTCGCTGCTTTAATACCGTATAACGCAGACAGCAGTTTTTGCCCCCTGAAACAAACCATGAGGCCATTCAAATATACAGAAGGTGTCGAGCAGTTTTCCAGGGGAATGGATTATTGCATCGCTCCAGCAAAGGGGGGAAATAAAGGCTCCGTCTGTGAGCAAAGCAGATCAAAGAGCCGGGGATGCATTTCAATCCCAATTTCCAATCCCCCTCCGTTCCGACTGAGTCAGTGTGGGAAGTGGGGGGGGGGGGGGGGGTGAACCGGCTGGTTGTTAGTGCGAAGGAAGAAGTGGGAATGAGAAGTGATTCTTCCCGATCCCGCTGAAAGAAACGATAGAAATGAGGATCTGTCAGGAGTCCTCACGATACTTTGTAGACATCGCGGGGCGGACCTTCAGTCTGCCCGGTGAGACAGAAATAAACCTCGCAGAAACACGAAGATTCGAGAAAAAACACACACACACAAAAAAAATAAAAATAAAGCAAGGCTGGAAAAGCTCATAATAATAATAATAATAATAACGTCGCTCAGACGCGTTTTAAGAGAAGCAGAATTACAGCGACCAAATTATATGTTTTCCAGGTTCGGTCGGGGTGTTGTATTTTCCAAGGGGGGGGTTGAAGCTCCGTCGCGCAGCGCAGCTGACTGCTGCCATCCAGCGGTGCGCGGGGCCGGGGCTGAGACAGCGGCCATCGGCGCGATGTTGTTGGTTTTTTCCTTTACATTTTTTTTCTTTTCTTTTTTAATCCGAATTTCTGCCTAATTTAGAACGGATCGTGAAGCTGGGCTGCTTTTATTTAGCTGTTCCTTTGGACTTTCAGCTGCCATTTGTGGGAACTTTGTTGGGGTAAACACGCTGACTCTGCCCTCCCAGACCCATTGCAAAGCCAGGTGGTAAAACTCGGCTTGTGCTTTAGCAGCTGGGGTGGATATCCTCTTAATGTGTTTGAATGCCCCATTAAAAAGAACCTGTTGTTACAAAGTCCATCGGTGAGCAGAACGGAGCTCTCACCTATAGGTGCATTTCTTAGTGCAGTTTCTGTCCGTCCACGTATTTCTTGCAGTGGTTGAAGGACCATTTAATGCCCATTTTAGTGCTGCAAACTCCTTCAGCCGGAGCCTAAAATGTTGTTTTCAGGTTTCTGAGAAGTTTGTAAAATCTAAATTTGGTGGGAAGTTGCCTGGGTGCTCGTAACCTCTCATTCCGTTTTATAGCAGCACGGGAGTCTATAAACAGGAGCCCTGTGTGTTGAGTGCCCGTATTCTTTCCTAGATCTATTTTTAAACCATTCTTCTGTTTGGCAAAAAAAAAAAAAGTGACACTCGGTTTCCATGTTTACAGCAGGCATTGGCAAACCTCAGGAGTTCACAGTTTGCACTTGGGTTAGATGGATGTCCGAAAGTTAAACGTCTGACCAGTCGGCTTCAGACTACAAATTTAGCCTGCAAATGGAATCCTCCCTGCATTTATTCTTATTTCTTTTTAAGTCTGCTTTAGACCTCGTGTTCCCATTGCATCAGGGGAAAAGGCACACGTACCCCTGAAGCATTTAGTTCTCCAGGCTGCTTTAAAATCTTAGAGGTGCCCATGGAGCTTCATAGCTGAAGCAGGGAGCTGGGAGAGAAGTAAGAATCTGGGGTCTGTATTTTCTCCCCCCGTTTCTCCTTGCTGATGTGCTCCCTTTGGGCTGCACACTGGGGTCCTGTGAGGATCCATGGGTTCTGTGAGGAAGATGGGATTGCTGCTGGCAGCAGGTGGAGCACAGGACAAGCACAGTGCAGGTCCCAAGGAAGATGTCCCCTCCTTAAATTCATTTGGGTTTATAAATACAGATGTGCTCTTGCCTGGGTAGTGCTGCACTTGTCCCACCGCAGCCAGGCGGGATGTTGGGATCCCTCCTGCCAACTGAGCTGCGTCCCTGCAGCACAGAGTTGGGGAGGGTCGGGTTGATGACATACAGAGTGGGGACAGCAGGATGTTGTCACGGGGATGGGGACTCCGCCAGCTGAGTGGTGCTCAGCCTCGCTCCATTGCTTCAGCTGGGACGTGGCTGCTGCCTTCCCTTGAAAAATTCATGTGCCAAATTGCTTGGGGTCATTGGAAAAGCTGCAGCAGGCTCAGCTCTGAGCTTCCCAAGGGCTCCGCTCAGCTCCCGGCTACGTGCCCTACTCGGTGGGAAACGTCGGGGGCGGCTCTGCTGTGCTCCCCCCGCGCTGCCTTGTGGGGGCTTTTTTTTCTGCAAAGACCAAAACAATGTGGAGTCTTAAGCCGGGCTGGCTTTCAAGGGCAATCCTTTTAAACCCTCTTTTGAAGTACAAACTATAAAGTTCCCTGCAGCGCTCAAGAAAATATGCAGTTTTTCCTGGTTCCAAACGCTGATAATAAACCCGTTCGGATAATGTATTGCATTTCCTAGAAACATTTGTTTGCTGGCAGGAAATTGGATCAGATTGAAAGTTAGCAGAGACCGCTCGATAGAGCGAGTGCAATCTGTTTGCAGAAGGGTACGATGGAAAAAACGACGGGGCTGGCGTTGGCGATGCTGTGTTTGATCTGTGCTGACAGCGCTCTAGGACTCTTCTCCGTCTCTCCTTTGCTTATTATGAACCAAGCCACGTTTTGGCCTAGACGCCAACCAGAAGCTGCTAAATTAATAAAAACTGTACTGTGACAGCTAAAGGACGCTCGGTGCCCCCTGATTGTGTGGCACGGGGAAAGCTGAGCTGGGTGCTGGTGTACCCTCAGCCCCCCATACCTCCTTTCTGTGGCTGTGTCTCAGCACTGGAGGAACCTAGTAGCCGTCTGTGGGGTGGGGGGCAGCTGGCAGTATGCCCAGGCTGGGGGTGGGAGGGCAGGATGGAGCTTCCCCTGGGCGGGCAGTTTCGTTGTGCTGTGTGGGATGAGGTTATGGGGAAGAGAGACTTCAGCCATCCACTCCTCTGGGGTGATGCAAAGGAGTCGGCACAGCAGGCGCTGGAGGGGTAGGAGAGCAGGTGTGGGGGTGATGGGTGCCCTCCTCTGGATTATCAGTATGGGGGGAAGGGGAGGGAGAGGGGAACCCTCTGTGCAAAGAGGGGTAAGAGAGGAAGGAATCTACCCTTTGAGCAGGGTGAGAGGAGGATGGATGGATGGGTGGATGGATGGATGGATGGAAAGAGATTCCCTCGATGCAGGAGTGGATGGATGGGAGGAGTTGCCCTGTGCATGGCAGAAAGATGGAGGGATGGGGGTTGCAGCTTCTCACCACTGTGTGGTGCAGGGGACAGCTGTGAGGGTCTCTCTTCTTTGTGGGGTGGAGCTGGGGGTTCCCTCTCCACGCAGCTGAACCATTTGGCACCAGGAGGACAGCACTGACCCTGGGCTCCCTTCCAGGAATGGGCTTTCTCGGGGAGGTACCATTAGGGAAGGGCCATTCCCTGAACCGCTGGGGCAGACCCACTGCCTTCCTGGAAGGCAGCAGCATTGACAGTCCCATGTGGCCACCCCTGAAATGGGCCCCGACCTTCCTCTTTGGGCACAGCAAGCCCCGGCGTGCAGCCACCAGCACTGCTGCTGGTCCATGCCTCCGAGGTACTGGGCAGGAAAATTTGGGGGTGGGGGATGTTGGGGTGATGCTCTGAATGTAGCTGAGCGTGGGGGAGCATCCTGGGGTGGGGGATGTGGGGATGGAGAAGGTTGTGCTTGCCCACGGTGATCTTCTATGCTCCCCATCACTTCTCTCCGCTCCTCATTATTGCCCTTTCCTCTCAGAGCACCCTGCCTGGAGTGCAAAGGTTGCCAGGGGAAGGGTTAATGCTGCTGTGCTGGAGAGGGGATGGAAAAATCCTGCATCCTGCAGCCAGAATCCTTGGGATGCACCTGCCTGTACCACAATGTGCTTTGGAGAGGGGATCTGGGAAGGTGTGTAGGGTCTGGATCTACCCCTTTCCACACACACACATGCAGACTGCTAGTGCTGTGAGTAAGGGAATTTGGCGACAGCAGCAGCTTCTCACGTGATGCTCACAGGCATAGAGTTTATCTCACAGTTTGTTGGTTTACAGACAGGTCAGTCCCTGTGTCTGTGACACTGGGTTGAGCTACTGGGAGCCCAGCCAAGGGCAGGATGTGACCCAGCAGCCCCAAATGGTGGGAACACAAATGTGTGCTGAGCTCTTTGCAGAGCCCGGGCTTTCAATTGCGAGTGGCTGGCGGTGAGCGAGTACAGAAAGGTCAGAGCCTGCAGGATTTGGGAAATGAGTCACTTTTTGTGCGCAGGCTCAGAGCAGCAGGTCTGGAAGATTTGCATTTGATGGCTGCAATGGGACTGGAACACCCCTCCGGGCTCTGTGTGACATCACACTTTAAATGACGCCCCTCCTTCCCACCCCTGCCTCTCTGGAGCAGGAGTGGAGCTGTACATCCATCTCACCTGCAGGTTCAGGGCTGCATGTGTTCTCTGTAAGTGCTGCTGGTCCCGCTGCATCACTCCAGCTTGCAGAGTCGATGACAAAAATAGTGGGATGAAGGTCCTGGCATTGGTTGGTTCACTTACTCACTGCACATCTCCTTGTTCCTGCTGAGGACTTCCCCTTTTGCTGGTGCCAGGTTAATTGTGCGTGCTGGCTTTCAGTAAATGTGGAAGTAACAGTGTGAGTTAACTCCTGAGTTTCCTTGCTGTTCTGTCCCAGCCGTGCTTCCCGTGCAACCAGCTGCTGGAGACAAAGCTTGAGGTTTGGGGAATGCTTTTCCAGCAGCTGGAGGAAGGCATTTGTTTGGGTCCCCATCCGTCCCCGCCACCAACTTCCTACACGATCTTGGCCAAGTCATTGTGGCTCTTGATGTCCGCATCCTCCCGGATCTGTCTGGCTGTCCCATCCCATAGCGCTACTCCTGCTGCTCGATAAGGGCGAGAGCAGCTCGGGAAGACCAAGCTCAGCTGCTGTCCAGGTTTCTGAGCAGAGAGGCAGCAAGTGCTGGTGCGTCAGTCATAACCTGTTAACGAGGTGCTGGGAGTGTGGCATTGGTCTTGGACGTTGGTGCTGGCTGGGAATTTGGTGTTGGCAGGGGAGAGCTGTCCCTGAAAAAAAGTGGTGAGAAAATTCTCACTTGACTTCCCTTCCCCACCTGCCTTCAAGTTCCTGAGTCATGGAAATGAAAACCTCCTTGGCATACGCCCATGGTTTGGGCTGGAGGGTGTGGAAGAAGCTATGATTGGATTCTCAAAGCCTGTGGTTGTGATAAGAACGTATTGTACCGGAAGAAACAAATGTTAACCATACTGGAGAGTGCAGGGTTTGTTATCTCTAGCTTTTATCCCACTGATACTGTAGGGAAACAGCAAGCTTGTGCCTTGCCACAGCCAATTGATTATTATCTGCTAATGAGGTGTTTGTTTTCTTGTGCTTTATTTACAGGTTTGAAAGAAACTTTTGGACTGTGAATTGAGGCATTGGGTATGTACATCTCAATTTTCCCCCCCATCCTCCTTCCCTTCACAACACTGAATTAAATGTTTCATTAGACCCAGCTGAGATTTGTTTTCAGGAAAGCAGCTGCTCTGTAGAAAATACATTCACATGAGAAAGGTGGAGGAGGTGGGGTTGGGAAAGAGGGGTCAGGTGTTGAATTTGGTGCTGGAGGTGCAACCCAAACTTTAGACATGGGGCAATGCAGGCTGTCATGGGACAGCCATCCCTGAGTTGGGTCAGTGGGTGCTGTGCTGGGAGAAGGCTGTTGTTCCTCGACTCACCCCATCCTTCCTTGCTGGGAGAGGCTGGGCTGCAGTGTGGGCAGCAGCCCAGCAGGTTGGATGAGCTCTGCTTCCCACTGCCATCATTGGGAGACAGGAGATAGCTCTTCTCTGGGCTGGCCACCTGAGAGCAGGGAAGAAGACTGATGGTGGATGAGGGCTGGTGCTCCACCATGTGAGCAGATGTTGAAATCTCAGTTGGGAGTTTCATGGCTCAGTTTGATTCCCATGGCCAAGCTTGGGTGAGGGAGCTGGGTCCTGAGGATGAAGCCATGCTGGGAGCTTCAGAAGATGAACCAGAGGAGCAGCGGTGGTGGGAGGAGTGGGCTGGGGTGGGGCTGCTGTGGGTGAGGCAGGAGCCATGAGATAAGCCTCAGGAGGGTCCGGTCGTCTTTGCTTGCAGGGTGCGACTGAGACACACCAGCTCTTGCTGCTGCCCCAGGGGTCTCATCAGGGGACCTGGGGGCATCCCTACAGGGCAGCAGGCTGTCTATAGGCATCCTGGAGCAGCAGTGGACTCTCCACTGAGCTTTGGATGCTCTCCAGGCTTTTTCTTCATTCCCATCTTTCTGTCCTGGGCAGACTCAAGATGGCCTCACCGGCAGACAGCTGCATCCAGTTCACCCGCCACGCGAGCGATGTCCTCCTCAATCTCAACCGCCTTAGAAGCCGGGATATCCTGACTGACGTCGTCATCATTGTGAACCGGGAGCAGTTCAGAGCCCACAAAACAGTGCTGATGGCCTGCAGGTGAGTGGGAGCTCCCCCTGCTTTTAACCACTCCACAGGGGTGAGTGAGCTCTTTGTGACCACTGTGTCCCCTGCTATCCTTAGAGCTATTCCTTCTGGCTCTAGGGCTGTGGATTTTCAAGCCCAGTTGGGTCTGAAATCCTTTTCCAGGTCAAGGATTGCTTCCTAGTGACCTCTAATTAGCATCCCACCATTACCTCACCTCATTACTGCAGATGCCTTCCAGGGTTTCCTGCTGACAATCTATAAAGATTTGGAGAAGCAAAGATTTGATAATTAAGACATCTGTAAAATGTTTTGCCAGAGTTTCTTTTTTTTTTTTCTTTTTTTTTTCCTTTGGGTTGAAAGAGTGAGCATGGATGCCCCAAGAGGCTTCTGAAAGAAGTGAGTCAGAGTGGGGAGGGAAGCGGTGGTAAGAACAGAATAAGGGGAATTTCTAAAGCAAGGTGGTGGGGAGCTGTTGAGCAGGTAAGATCTAAAAGCAGGCTGTGCCGGTTGCTAAAAGTGCAGTGCAGAAGACGCTTACTAAGCTAGGAAACCAAGCTTGATAATAAGGGGGAAGCTCAGGGAATACTGTAATTGTCTCCTTCTCCTCCTCTCTTCTCATGCACAGGACTCTGTGAGCTAAGGGATTTCAAGTAAGTTCTCGTTTTTTCTTCTTAATTGTAATGCTTGTCTTCCTCTGCCTGCTCTCTGCAGTGGCCTCTTCTACAGCATCTTCACTGACCAGCTCAAGTGCAACTTGAATGTCATCAACCTGGACCCTGAAATTAACCCCGAGGGGTTTTGCATCCTTTTGGACTTCATGTACACCTCCCGCCTGAACCTGAGGGAGAACAATATTATGGCTGTGATGGCCACGGCGCTGTACCTGCAGATGGAGCATGTGGTTGATACTTGCCGAAGGTTTGTCAAGTCTAGGTGAGCACCATGAGTGAACTTTGGAGAGCCTGACATGATGTGTTTGGGTGGGAGAAGGGAGGGCTGACAAAGTAGCTGCACAGTTATCTTTATGTGCTGAAAATGAATGCATCTCTTCCTTTTTGCCTGATTCCAGTGAAGCTGAGATGGTGTCTGCTGTGAAGACCCCAAGGGAAGAGTTTCTGGCTGGCCGGATGCTGAACCACCCAGAGGTGATGGCTTATCGGGGCAGAGATGTCTCAGAGAACGGCATGCCTCTCCAGAATGGGTCCCTCTGTAATGGGAGGGCCTTTGCACCTGGCTTATTCAACAGTTTGTCTGGATCCTCCATTTCCTACCCTGGGTACAGCCCTCTGCCTCTCAATGGCTTCCTCGTGGATGATGAGTTGCGGGAGATGAGGATGCCTCTCTCCGAACTCTCAAGGGTGAGTGCCTTCCCCAAGGAGAGGATCCCATGCGACAGCTCCAGGACAATCCCCACGGAGTACATGAGAACCATCACCGACATCTCAGCCAACATGTGCCACGCCACCATCTATTCTCCAAAAGAAGGTGCTGCTGAAGAAGCCAGGAGCGACATGCACTACAGCGTAGCTGCCGGTCCCAAACCTGTCGTCCCCTCCATCCGAAACAATCCCTACTTCTCTTGTGACAAAGTGGCCAAAGAGGAGGAGCGGACCTCTTCAGAGGATGAGATCAGCCAGCACTTTGAGCCCACCAATACCCCCCTGGACCGCAAGGGCCTGATCAGCCCCCAGAGCCCCCAGAAGTCAGACTGTCAGCCCAACTCTCCCACTGAGTCCAGCAGCAGCAAGAACGCCCGCATCAGTCAGAACTCCAACTCCCTCTTCACCAAGAGCCCCACTGATCCCAAAGCCTGCAACTGGAAGAAGTACAAATTCATTGTCCTCAACTCTCTTAACCAGAGCACCAAACAAGACAGTGCTGACCAGAATGAGATGGGAACCCTCTCTCCTCGCACCTACATGCCCATGTCCACTTGCCAGCAGTCCATGGAGCCAGAGCATCTCAATGTGCAATCCCCCACCAAGATGAGTGTGAATGGAGAAGACTCCAATATCCCCCAAGCGAGCAGACTCAACAACATTGTTAACAGGTGAGAAGGTGGATCCTGGCAGACAGGACTCCCTATGTTGTTGGTGAGAGTTTGGAGGTGTGTGACATAGATGTTTTGTTGGGGTGTCTGGTTGTGAGCAGGTGGAAACCTCTGCATTTGTTGAAGCAGTGCCAGGGTCATCAGCTGGGCTCCAGCTGTCCCCATGATAGCAGTGCCAGCTTGGCCTCATGGTGGAACTGGGAACACAGCATCAGGAATTCCTGACCTGTTTCAGCAGCTCTGGATGGTTTCTGGAGCATGAATTTGCCGAGCATTGTTTTCACCCAAATCACTGCCTAGAGCTTGTGGTTGGCTGTAGGCACTGCAAGGCTGAATTAGCGTGGAGCAGCATCCTCTGGACCTGGATGTTCCTAGAGAGCTTGGAGGTCATTTTACGATGGGCACCTGCAGGGTGAGGCTCAGGGACCTGTTGTTGATCAGGGCTATGCTGTGCATCTTAGCTCAGAAGTCTTCCCATAAAACATGGGTGTTCCTTGTGTCTGGAATGATGCAAACAAGGACCTGGTAGCTCAAGCACAGCAAGAGCCTTCTCACAGCTGTGTGTGTTGCTGTCCTTCCATAGGTCCCGGGATGGGTCCCCGCGCAGCACTGAGGGGCAGTCCCCACTCTACATGCATTCGTCGAAGTGCAGCTCCTGCGGCTGCCAGTCCCCTCAACACACGGAGATGTGCCTTCACACCTCTGGTTCAGCCTTTGGAGAGGAGATGGGGGAAACCCAGTCTGAGTACTCCGACTCCAGCTGCGGTGAGTCCTGCATCCCGGTCACCTGTTCAGGCAGCAGGCAGGGAGGCACGTTCACCCAGTGTCCTTCATAAGGGACTGCCAGGCCTGTCTCTGGTGCTGGTGGATCCTGAAGTGCTTTATGGTGTTACCTGGATGGCCAGCTGTGTGCACACATGTGAGATGCACACACGTGGGAACTGCTTCTGCCCTCCCCTTCCCCAGCACCATCCAGATACCTTCTATGGGGAGTTAGTCACCTGCTGTTAACCTGGCAGCTAAGGACAGGAAATAAATTGAACTCCACCCTGCTGCTATCACATGAGAACAAGCTTGGCAGATGTAATGATCCTAATGGGAATTGGGCAAGGTAGAGTGTCTCATGCATCCGTCACGATACCTTCATTATCAGGGAGCCAAATGTGCACATCTGGAGAAATGCAGATAATGAGCCTTGCAATCTCGTTGCAAAACCCCACAAGCCCAGAGACAATATCTGTGTGCCCATCTGCCTGTAGCTCAGGGAGAGGGAATGCAGAATTGCCACTGTGGTGTGGGCAGAGATGTGTAGCAGTAACCCAGGTGTGATGCTCAAAGCTCCCTGCAGCATTTAAGAGTTGGGCAGCCCTGTAACAGGGGACCTGCCTGCTTCTTCAGGTGGTGCTGGTCTTCCCATGCTCATGGAAGGCATCTGTACCATAAAGCTTTAAGAGCTCTGAAGGTGTTTTGCTTCAGAACCAAGCGTCCTTCAGAAGATGCCTGATAACTCAGGTGCATAGGGCTGTTCATCACCCGTCTCACCTCTCTCTGCTCTGCCCCTCAGAGAATGGAGCCTTCTTCTGCAATGAGTGTGACTGCCGGTTCTCCGAGGAGGCCTCACTCAAGAGACACTCTCTGCAAGTCCACAGCGACAAACCCTACAAGTGCGACCGCTGCCAGGCCTCCTTCCGCTACAAGGGGAACCTCGCCAGCCACAAAACCGTCCATACAGGTACGGTGTCTGCAGCACCTCCAGGGTTGAGTTTGTTTTCTGTAAAGCACTGGGTGTTTGTCAACGTGTGGCTGTGAGCAGATGTGTGTCCTCTGCGTTACACAGGAGAAAAGGAAAAATCAAAGTCATGTAGGGTTTTTTTGTTGTTGTTGTTGTTGTTGTTTTTCAGCTCCACAAGTGGCTGCAGGCTGGGTCTGATGATGTAGGTTCAAAGCCCTCTGACCCCCCCAGGTCCAATTAATCCACCAGGCAGGAACCCATTTGCTTTTGAATGCTAAACAACAGAAAAAGGCAGGAAGGGACAGGCTACGGCTTGTTCTGCTTCCCATTGAGCTCATCTTCAACCAGCCTGAAGAAACTAGTTAAAATCTTTTTGCAATTCCCCCCCTTGCCATGAAAAGGCAGCCAGGGCTGACAGCAGGAGTTGTGTCTGAAGAATGAATGGGGCCGGGTCACCAGGCGTGCCTTGGCTTCCTGCTCTCTTGGCTCTTCTCACTCCTCCAAGGAGGAATGGGACGTGCCGGGGACTGACAGGCAGCTGTGTGTGCCCTGCTTAGTGCTGTGGGGACACTGGGGGTGCCAGTCAGGAAGAGCGATGCTGTTAATCCATGCTAATGGAGCTGCCTGACTTTCTCTTTTGCTCCCAACCCAAAAAGGATAATAGCAGACCAACTCTGCTCCAGAGAGGAGTGAGGCTGCTTCTGCCTGTTACTCTCTTCCTATGATAACTGTGTGCCACAGACACCTCTAAAAGGATCAGGCCTGTGGCAGGACTGTGCTTTGTGGCTGGCATGTGCATGGCACGCTGATGTTTATCCCCTTGTCCTTTCTGTTGGACTCTGCAGGAGAAAAGCCGTACCGCTGCAACATCTGTGGGGCGCAGTTCAACCGACCAGCCAACCTGAAAACCCACACACGTATTCACTCCGGAGAGAAACCCTACAAGTGCGAGACCTGTGGGGCCAGATTTGTCCAGGTGGGTGTGTGCTCTGAGACCCACAGCACCCAGGGGTGGGACATGGCCAGGGGTGAGGCCATGTAGAGGATAAACTGGGGTTTGAGGTTGGTGGAAACCAGCTTGTCGGCTCGGTAGGAAACCTAACTTGGGGCTGCTGTCTCACAGGTTGCCCACCTCCGTGCTCATGTGCTCATTCACACTGGTGAGAAGCCATACCCCTGTGAGATCTGTGGCACACGTTTCCGGCACCTGCAGACCCTCAAAAGCCACCTTCGAATCCACACGGGCGAGAAACCGTATCATGTGAGTGACCAGCCTCTTTTCTTCAGGGATTGGGATGCTAACAAACCCAAGGGGTGGGAAGATGTCAAATCATTCACACGGGCTTGTTGCAGCATTGGGAATGCTCTGATGCGTGGCCAGCTCTCGGTGCATCAGAGCTGCTTTCCTACTCTTCCTCTGTTCTGGAAGAAAGTTACACTTCTCCAGATAGCCATGGCTTAAACTACAGCCTCCTGCTGCACATGGGGATGGAGAGAGGAGCTTTTTCCACTCTGGGTGTGCAGTGGTCACATTACACATGGGAAGGATGGGCATTTGCTTGGTCGTGCTGCTTGGCCACCACTTCCAAGGGATGGATGTGAACGCTGATGTGATTTTAACACCTTGTGCCTTTGCTTTTTACTTTGCAGTGTGAGAAGTGCAACCTGCACTTCCGCCACAAAAGCCAGCTGCGGCTGCACCTGAGGCAGAAGCACGGGGCCATCACAAACACCAAGGTGCAGTATCGCATCTCAGCCAACGAGGTGCCTCCGGAGCTCCCCAAGGCTTGTTGAAGGCCAAGGATTTCCCAGGAGGAGATCAGAGGGAAGCTGTCCAAAGGATATTTGCAACACTTTAATGGAGAAAAATAGAATAAAGTAAGATTATATATATATATATAAAGGAAAAGAAAACAAAACCAATTCATCACATGATGGAGTGCCTCTAAACCCATAGTGCAGATAGGTGGAAAACATTAGAAACGAACTAAACAATAAAATAATAATAAAGAATAAAAAAAAATATTAAAAATAAAAAGAAGAAACACGGGTTTTATTTTTCCCAGTTATGTGAAAACAACGACAACAACAACAGAAAGAAAGAGAAAATTATTCAGATCTTATTGTATATAGAACATAGAAATGAAAGAGAGTCATTTACAATGTCTGTGCAGTGGAGTGTTGATAAGCTCTGGAGTCAAACCTTCACAGCCTTTGCCGTTTGAAGATGAGGAATGTAATGTTGATCTACGGGAACAGACTTCTTTCTTTTGTATGCAAAATGCGTGTCCTTTTAAAGAGAAAGTTATGCTATTAAAGAGAGGGCTTTAACTTTTTTAACCAAAGGTGAAGGAATCTATGGCAGAGTTGTAAATATATATAGATATAAATATATAAATATATATATATAAAATAAATATATATAGACCTTTAAAAAAAGAAAAAAAAAGCTATATTAAAAATATATATAAAATGCATTAAAGGCTCAGTTGGACTCTGCAGGCAGAAGCCACTCTGAGAATCTTTATTATGATAGAGCACTTAACGAGATATTTTAAAGTATTGCATCTGTACAAGTAAGAAAATATTTTGTCTATAAATGCATCAGTGTATTTGTATTTTTTTGCAAGTGAAGGTTTACAATTTACAAGAAAAACAAAACAAAACAAAAGTGTGTATTAAACCAACCGAGCTGCAGAAGGAATTGAAGATAATAATAAAATGTAACTTTTCTTTTCGTCGTTCTAGTTCTCAGTCTGTATATATGTAAAATGTGGTTTCGCACGGTGCCTTTCTTTTCAATGGAAGTTTTTCAACGTATGGACTATATTGAGCTCAGTTTCTTCTTCAAGGTACAGCCTGATGTTGCAGAAGGAGTTTTGGTGGAACTCTCTGTCTGGGAATGTTATTATTTTTTCTTGTTTGTTTGTTTTTTGTTTGTTTTGTTTTGGATTATATATATATATATATATTATTTTTTTTCCAGTCTTATTTTACATGCTTGTGTTATAAACAATCTCGGGAGACAGGGTTTGGGCTGTGTCTAAACTGCATTAATGCGTTCTGTAAAATATAGCTGTACAAATAAAAGAATAAAATGAAGAAAAGTGAAGCGCCATGCAGTGAGAGCTCTGCTTTGCTTTGCTTTGCTTTTTACCTCCTGGAGCAACCTCATACACAAACCAGAAGGGGATGAGCCCCTGTGCTGCTCCCAGCTGCAGCTGGATGAGTGTGGGGATTCCTCCCAGCTGGGGCTGAAGCTATGGGGGACCCTCAGGGTGGGGGGAGCCCCAAAATGCCTCCTGCTCTGTGCTCACCAGTTGCAGCAAAGCAAGGGGGACTCGCTGAGCGCATCTCTGTGTGATGTGGGTAGCACTGTTGTGGGGCAGAGCTGGGCAGGCCTCAGCTCATGTTTTGTTCTTTTGTGGTTAATTTGGGTACAGGGCTGGGGGTGATTCGCTGTGATGGGCCTCAAAGCATTTACAGGAAGAGGAGGCTGTGGGATGAGGTCCTGCTGGCCCCAAATCCAGGCACACTGCTGTGACTGCCTCCCATCTTCAGGGTCCTCCCTGCTGTCAGGAGCTGACTCCTCAGCCCCTCTTGGTCCTTGCATTTGGAGCTTTTGGAAGCTGCTGGCTGTGCTGGCAGCCCTTGCCTTTCCCAGACGAGCAGGCCTTATCCCTGTGACCTCTTTTTCCCATTGTGTTTGCAAAACAAATACCATTTTCCTGGATGATGGCTGTGTTTCCTCCCCCTGACAGATCAGCCTTTTTTTAACCATGATGTCATGCCTTATCCAGGCAGTCCAACCAAAGTGACAGCAACCTCTGCCTTTAATCCCCAGGTAGAGGTGAGGGAACACTCAGCTCTGCACTACACATATTTCATGGTTGTCAAGCCTGTAAATGATGAACCAGTCAGGCCAGCCCTTTGAAAACCTGGCTCCAAAGAAGGGGGTTGAGCCATTCCAATCCTCTAAGGAACAGACAACTGCAAGCTGGTAAACCAGATGCTTTCCATGAAGTTTCCCACAGTGTGTCTGAGCGGTTCTTTTGGTCCCCATCTCACCCCCATTCCACACACAGACATCCCAAAAGATGGGGATGTAGCCATGTTTTCCTTCAGACTTCATCTGCAACAAAAAGCACATCACAAAGCTCACAGCTCCCGCCTCGTTTTGCTTCTCATATGGGACCACAACCAGATAAATGGGTTGGGCTCCCTCGAGCTGAGCAGTTTGGGGGCTGCCTCTCCATTCCTTGGGCTTGGCTTTGGTGCTGCAGAACTTATGCTGAGTAAAAACAGCACTGAAGTACAGAATATGTAAATACATGCACCGCACCTGGGGCCTTCCCAAATGTGGCCGTTGACCTCAATGTACCGAGGGACCAAAGGATGATATCTGCCCTTTATTTCTGCTAGCAGCTCCCAGGGCTGCGCTGGTCAGTGCTTTGCAGGATGGTTTTGAGGCACTTGGCTGCGTTCTGGCGGATGCCCACGAGATGGCAGGCGAGGATGGAGTTTAGGGAGTGGTAGGAATGAATGAGATATAATAATAATAATAATAATAATAATAATAATAATAATAATAATAATAATAATAATAATAATAATAGAATCCAGCCTGCACTGTGACATCTGTTGCTCTAAGGAAAAGTCTTAAAATCTTACACCTGAGGAAGAAATGCTATCAGGAGGGACCTTGAAAGGCTGCTACAGGTGAACCTCATGAAACCTCGTGGTAACCAGCCCATAGGAGTGGGATTTAAGGTCCTTTCTATTCGAAACCATGCTGTGAAAGCCTGCAGGCAGGAGGAAGCTGATGTCCTGCAGTTTGTCCCTGGCCTCAGTTGCTGCAGGGAAAGACCAGCTGCAGCCCACAGCGACTAGGAGCAACCAGAAGAAGTTCACAGCTCCCAGATCACAGCCTGGCACTACAGCGTGGCTGACTGCTGCACTGTAAGAAAAATGTTTGATCTCTGCTGTCAGAACAACGTTTTGCAGGTGGCAGCTGGGATGGTGAGGTGCAATGAGAGCTGTTCTTGCAGGCATGGTGACAGCAGAGGGCACACTGTGCAGGCACAGCACCGAGCACGCAGCCTGTTCGTTCTGCTCTGGCGCTGCTGGGCTGCTCTGGATTTGTGGAGCAAGCTGGAGGAGAGCTGGGGTAAGGAAGCAGTCATAGGAATTCAATGCAATTCAATCATCTGCAAAGCTACATGCCCTGCAGCAGGAAGAAAGGAATTGAGTCACCCTTGCCGCAGACTCACAGTGATGGATTTATCTGGCTGGGGATTGAGCGGGGAAAAATAATCTGAGTGTGCTGATCCACAGAGGAGCTGAAGGAGTGGGAAGTGGCAGTTCTGCACCTTGCTCCTCTATGTTTAAACCAGAGTCCTGAGGACATCTGACTGCCTTCATTTCCCATTGCCTGGGAAGAGCAGGAGACTCTGCAAAGGGGCACGGGGTAGATGGACTCCCTTTTTCCTGACCCTCTCTGTTGATTTCCTTCAGGTCAGCACAAGAGGGCTTTCTGGACCAGAGCACATGTTTTCACATCTGATTAAACTGAATTGTTTTCCTTCAGATCTTTTTCTGAAACGGAATGCTGAGCTCTGTCTCCATCAGGATGATTCCTCAGAATTCTATCTGAGAGCACCAGGAGTTTTGATCCTTCCAACGTTTTATCCAGGAACAAAGTTCAAATCTAACAGAAGCTCCGTCTCATCAGAACAAACCAAGACGACTATAGGGGAACTTTACTTTTGCTCTTACCTTTACAAGCTCTGCAACCTCAGCTGAATCCCAGGAGAGAAGAAATGGATAAGGTGGGTGTCAGAGCCTTCCTGAGGCTGCTCTGGCTCAGGGTCCAAGCCATCTCCTGATGGGATGCAGAGCCAGAGACAGCAAAGGAGCACACGCTTCTGCTTCACCTTGGTGTTGTAGAGTGGCAGAGTCATAACCAGCCTGTTCCTCCAGATCTTGTCCCTGTGTGGCTGGCAGAGTCACAACAGGCAGGGACACCATCAAAATCAAGGATCCCCAGTGGGGACTAAGGGTTTGTGCTTGCCTGGGACAAGGCTGCAGGGAATACATCTCCAACTACAGCAGCACTGCTCCTAGCCTGAAGCCCCACTGAACTTCACTACTTTGCAAAAGGATGCCTTGCACTGAAGAGTGGCTGGGAAAGGTTGTCAGAGCAGGGCTGAAGTGTATGGATATTGAAATGAAATGTGAAAGACGGGCAAGGACAGAGGCCAGCAAGGAATAAACACTTTTGGGGGCTGGACTCCTGCACACAGAGGTGCTGCAAATGATGAGCTGAGAAGCTTGGCTTTGGATAGGGCATTAAGAATCACTTCTGAAAGCCACATATGGACTAGAGTGTTTTCTCACACCTTTTACACCAGTACAACCACACTGGCCATGAGAAATTTGACGGTCACTTGCTGCTACTGGCACAGCTATGAGAAGTAGGGGAATTGCTGCTGAGGGAAGCCACCCCTAGGAAATGTCTCTTTAAGGCAACTGAGAGGGCCAGTATAGGTTTGGTGACCTGACACATGCTATCTAGGACACCTGCCATGCCCAGGACTGGCCCTGCTCCTTTGACTACAGGGAGGAGCGATGTGCTTGAGTCCAGCTGCTAGTATGGTGACACGATGGAGAGAGGTTTGAGAGTCGTGGCTCTTGGAGACAGACTGCTCTTTTTGTGTCCAAATCAGTCCTGTTGCCTTCTTTTGCACTGAAATTTGGGGAAGGTGCAATGGTGGAAATGATGTGCAGCTGCAGATGTCTGCCCAGAGGAAGGGATGGGCAGGGTGGGCAGTGTCTGATCAGCCTGGAGGTCTGCCTGGTTGGGAACCAGCAACCAGCACCAGTTCCTCTTGCTGGGCTGCAAAGCAGAGCAGGAACTTTTCCATACGTGCTCTTTGTTCCCAGCTCAGCATCACTATGGTCAGGGAGCATGTTGTTGGGGGAGCGTTAATTCGGTACAAACTGAATTAATCCTTCTGGAGATTTCTGGAGAGCTTTGAACAGCAGCTCAGTCTTTGTTCCTACAAGCCTTTGACTTTCTGCTGCTGGGAATGGGAGGAGGGGTCCCCTGCCACCACGTGTCTGAGTAGTAGCGGGGCCCTTGGCAGCCTTCTCTGCTCCTGACACCTGGGAAAGGGCTGATGTGGCCCATCCTTCAGGGTGTAGGGAGCCGTCCTTCCAGTAGCTTCGCCCGCGGTGGGCAGCAGCCAGCCTGCTGGGAATGCGCAGGGAGAGACGAGGGAGACCTGAGAGATGGAAGCGTTCCCACTGAGGTTGTAGCGGCTTTGAACCCGGCACTAGCGGGGTTCCCTGCGGGCTCAGCCGGAACCTGGCATGGCTAAAACGCCGCTTGTGTCTTCTTTTCCGAGCTGCGGAGATGTCGCAGAGCCGGGCTCTGTGCGGCCGGCTGAGAGCAGAGCTGCCCCGACGGCAGCCGGAGCTGGTCGGGGTCTTGTTCAGAGAGGTCCTCGGGGGCCGGGGAGGCAGAAAGAGCCCCCGGGGGCAGCTCGGCATCCCTCGATCCCTGCTGGAGCCGGAGGCAAATCTGTCCTTAAGGGAAGGATTTGCAGCTTCGCTGCTGTGCGGTCGTTTGTTACTCGGCGGGGTGGGAGAGCTCCGCTACGAGAGGGGCTTTGGCACCGGGGCCGTGGGGAGGGCGGTGCACAGCTAGGAACCCCTCACCGCCCCTTGGGGGGGCTTTGAAGCTCGGGGAGGAGAGAAAGGATGAGTAGAGTCGAGGACGGGATAAGCAGCGGTTTGGGGAGCAAAACCCTCCAGAGAGCAGGCGGGGGAGAGGAATGCAACCGAGGGGAGCACCGCAGGTGTGTCTGGCCGGCCCCGGGCAGAGCGGAGCATCCCCGGCCGCGGCCCCCCCTCGGGCCGGGCAGAGACCCACCCCCGGCGGCGTGGGGCGAGGGGGGCGCCCCCGCCTTGACGTCAGGAGAAGGGTTTATAAAGGCGACAGGAGCCGAGGAGATCCCCAACGCCGGAGCCGAGCCGCAGCGGAGCCGTCAGCTCTTCCCCGCCGCCTCCTGCCTGAGTCCGACCCGCCGGCGAGATGCTGTCGTGCCGCCTGCAGTGCGCCCTGGCCCTTCTCTCCATCGCCCTGGCCGTCGGCACCGTCTCGGCCGCCCCCTCGGACCCGAGGCTCCGGCAGTTCCTGCAGAAGTCCCTGGCTGCCGCCGCCGGGAAGCAGGTGAGTGAGAGCCCCGCGACGGGGCGGACACCCCGCTGGAGCCCCCGGCACCCCCGCTGCAGAACCCCACTCCCTCTCCATGTACTCCAGCTTCTCCTCCTGCTTCCCCCTGCAGACCCTCCAGCTCCCCCTCCACCCCAGCATCCTGTAGCAGACTCCTGGGTTCCCCGTTGCAGACCCTTCTGGTTTCCCTCCGGACACCCCTGTACTATCCGTGTAGATCCCTCACCAGAACTCCTCGGTGTCCCCTCTCTGGATCCCGGGTTGCTTGCAGAGCCCGGTTCCCTGACAGCTCCCTGGGTTCCCTACCAGGGCTGAGCTTTGTGACTAAGGGCAGGAAGGCAAGACCACCCTCCCATCACATTCTACTGGGGGACAAGGAGCAGCTGCTGCCAAGACAGAGAGCAGTGCCCCTCGGAAAGCTTTCCAGGGCACTGAACCAAGGCTGTGCTGCAGGAGAATGTCTTCCACTATGCAAAGGAGCAGTAGGACTTGGAGGGATGAGAGAGAAAATCACCCATGATGAATGCCCCCACTCAGCCTCCCCTGCGAGCTTTTCACTTGCTGTACGGCATCCCTGCTGAGTGTGTATTCAGTGCTGGACCAGCAGTGAGGAAGGGGGTTATGGGGTGGTGCTGGGATGAGCTCCTTCCTGGCACAACCAGGACGGGGATCTCCTCGCTGCACCAGGTAGATATCAGTGCTCTGCTCTATTCTATAGCCATAGCTGCTCTAAGGCAGCTGCGGAGCTGTGTAAGTCGCTGAGCACAAAGGAAGTGAGCCCCCCAACAGCCAAAGAATAACTGTGGTTCCTCTCCTGCTTTCTCTCCCCTCTCCCCAAGGAACTGGCCAAGTACTTTTTGGCAGAACTGCTCTCAGAGCCAAGCCAGACAGAAAATGAAGCTCTGGAGTCGGAGGACTTGTCCCGAGGGGCCGAGCAGGACGAAGTGAGACTGGAGCTGGAGCGTTCAGCCAACTCAAACCCCGCGCTGGCTCCCCGGGAACGCAAAGCAGGTTGCAAGAACTTCTTCTGGAAAACTTTCACATCCTGTTAGCTTTTGAAACCCACCTGTCCTCCCCATCCACCCCTGCCTTCTTCCTATTCCCCCGCCCTGAGCAGAACCTTCACCACGAGAGGCGAAGACTGTAAATACACGGTCCACGGTTATGGTGAAAGTAAACACACAAGGAATCTTTGAGTTTGATTTTGAGTTGTTTTAATAAAACTTTCAGTTCCAATTGTACACGATTTGCTTGAGTTGTGATTTCTGACTGGTTCTTCAATGACGTGCACTCTGCAATTCTTTCAGATGTACTGTTTTTAATCCTTTGTTGCAATAAATTTTATGTTTCAAACAGTGATGCTGAGAGTGGCTGGTCACTGAGAAAAGCTAAGCCTCCTTGCTCAGCCTTCTTGTCTTGGAAACACTGCCTGTCTCAGGGCAAAACCAGCGAGCAGCAGCGTAGCCTCTATACACACACACAGGCACAAATGCACACATGCAATTTCTATAAGTGAAATTTTCTGCTGTGGTCTTTCTCTGGCACCCAGAAACTCCACAGCATTTTAGATATCAAGTCCCTATTTTGGGGGATTGAGTCAATTCCACAGCTCTGCTGGTTTGGATGATCTAGAGGATTTACCCCCAACATCACATCAAATCACAGCTGTGCATCAGCAGAGATGGGATCATAAAAGAGGATCACAGTACAGGCTCACTCCACACGTACCTTATTCCCTCCTCACTCACAAACACTGGAACATTTTCTTACCTTTATTCTTTGCACCATCCCCAACATAACGCATCTGATATTCCCTTGGAAAGTTCTCATTTGTTTCACTGCATCCCTGTAAAGTCGCTGTATGAAGCCCACGCCATCAGCACCTCTCTATCTGTAAACTGGTACGGCAGTTTTCTACCCATTGTGAATTAAAGGCAGCATTAAAAGTGTCAGCTTCAGCAAGAGATAGCATCAAGAAAAAAACACCTCGGTAGAAGAGAATTTCTTCGTGCTTTTCCAGCGTGTCTTCCTAGACACGCTGGTTTCTGACGTGCAGTCATTGGAGAGCTGGAGATGTGGGGAACATGTGTCACTTTGATGAGAAATTCGTCACTAAGGAGTAAAGATAACAAATATTTTGCAGACGTCGTATCTGAAAGGAAGGTGCAAAGTGAGGGGTGCAGAGCAGATCGTGGGCACAAGGCTGACCCCCGTAAAGGAAGGTTTCCCAGTGGAGGAGGTGTTGAGTCCCCCTGGTCTGTGCTGGAGGCAGCTCAGGTGGGCACTGCCACTGTGCCAGGTCTGTACCTCCTCTCCCTGCTGGCACCTTGTTATGGCTGAGCAAAGGGCTTTGCTGGCCCAGAGGGAGAGGTGCCACAGCTGTGACACTCCCAGCACTTTGGGGAACTGAAGGAGCCCCAGCTGCTGGCACCCAGGGCATACTTTGTTCCCTCTTTGCTTTCTGATGGGTGCAGCTGGGCAGGGAGCAGCATTAACTCATCCCTATGTGGAGACAAATGGTGGCAGCTGTGGTAAAGGCAACAGGAAGAGATAGGGGAGCTCAGGTGGTGCAGATCAATTCCCAGCCCTAAAAGCAGATGGGGGGAGAATAGGGCTCTTATTGAATGTATGGAGAAAGACTGAGGGGAGAATGCTAGTCCTAGGTCTTACTGGATTTCTTTGCTGTTGTATTTCCTGAAGGGAGCAGGTTTCTGGGGCCTCTGCAAAGTGTAGATCGCTTTGTCCCTGGACACTCAGTGATGTCTTGACTGAGGATCTACTTAGGCTTCAAAAAGCAGCTAGTTCTTCTGTGCTGTGGTGGCCTCAGGAGAGCAGGTGGAGGGACCAGGGCTTGAATATTCTTAAATAGATCCCTTTTTGTTTGAGTTTTTTTCTCGGCTGCTATACTTGGGCAGAGCTTTTGAAAGGAGCTTAATCCTGCCAGTTGCTGGAATGGAACCCATCACCAACAAGGATACAAGTGATTTGGGAACTAGGCAGAGTGATTTACTTTCTGCACCTCAGCACTACAGCATCAGCGATCCTGGGCACTGTGAGCTGTGCAAATAGATGCCTAGAGATAGCCTTGTTTTGCTGAGCTGAAAAGACAAGAAAGGTCTTATTGCTTCCCTTTGATAAGTGAGAATTATTGGCTAAAGAGATGAAGTGTCCATCTGTAGTTCCTGTCCACAAAGCAGTGACCTGGGCTGGGAGGGTTCTTGTTGGGTGAGGCTGGTTGTGGGATGACAGCACATGGCAGGGTCAGCCTTCTTGAGGGGGGCAACTTTTGAGAGGGAATTTTTAGCCTCAGCTCCATGGAGAAGCAGCCTCTGTGCTGGCCTTGGGGAGGCTGAGGGTTGTGATGCCCCATGCTGAGCTGATTCATCTTCCCTCTTGCACTCAGTGACGCAGGTAGACCTAGAGCAGTCCCTGCTGCAGCAGGTATGTTTGACCTGGAGGTTGTGCAGGGGAATGTCAATGAGAAGCCTCATAATGATGTGCAACTGGATGCCAGATCTCCAACATCTGACAAAGAAGCCCACCTGGATGGAGCCCTCTCCCTCATCACTCCAGCTGCAAGTAGGTGCTATGCTGTGCTGCAGGAGGGAATGCTCCTGCCCTCTGCCCTGACACAGCCAGGCCTACAGAGATGCTCCCAGCCCTGTAGCAGCCACTGTTTCCAGACTTCTGGGAGGCTGTATCTTCCTTAGACCTAATAACTCACTCCTAAGGAGCACTGAGGGCTAAAGGTCATGCTGCTGGTTCAGACCCACCTGCAGGAGAGCAGGTTCTGCTGTGGCTCTTTAAGGCAGCCTGGGCATGGAACCGACCTCATGAGTTCCATCACTCGTGGTTGGCTGCTCCGAGCACCTCGCTGTTGGTGGTGGTTGGGACACCCCACAATCAACTCCTGCTCAGGCAGATGGAGGGATTAAGAGCAACCAACATGGGTGAACCAGAGCTTTCACTAGAGGAGTGCAAGGAAAGGGCAGCAGCTGTACACCTGCATTCGGTTCTTAGAAAGCCATGGCTGGGAAGAGCAGATGTGCAGCATGGACACTATTCAGAAGGCAAGTAGTGGTGGATGCCCTACCACTCACCATCAGGCAGACAGATGGGTAGGAGTGGAAACAGGAGGGGAGGTGGAGGGGCAGGCAGTAGGGGTGGCTCTCTGTCAGGGTGTGCTTCCATGTTATAGAGCTCAGTGCTGGGAATGACAAAGTCAGATCCTTATGGTATGCTCACCAGAGATTTTTGATGAAGTTTTATTATTGCTGTGCTTCATCCTTAACAACAACTGTTCACTAATGTACCTACTGCCAAAAGAAGAGGTGCCATGAGTAAGGTGTGACTGTAAAGTGAGGGATGTTTTTTCCTCTGGCAAGAGAGGTCTCATAAAAGTCTGGTAAAGAGACATGATCGGATTCTTGAGTTGAACATTTGATTGCAGCTCTGTACATTCAATCTGAAAATGTGCAGATAATGTATTTATGTGGGCTGAAAATAGAGTTGCAAATTTACCAAAAAAAGATTATTTTTTTTCAGCAATCTTGAAACCTATTTTCAAATTCCTTTATCAAAATGGAAAGCAGGGCTGTATATATTTTTTTCTCTGTTCACAGGGCTGTGTTCAGCAAATGCATTAAAATGCATACAATTATTTCCTATATTTTGAATTATGCCCTTGCCATGTTGTGGTTTCAGCCCATACAGCGTTAATAGGGGAAGGTCATGGAGCAGACTGTTTTGAGTATGATTATGCAACGTGTGTGCGACAGGCAGGGGACCAGGCCTAGCAAACTGGGGTTTGTGAAAGGTAGATCATGCTTGACCAACCTGATCTTCTATGACCAAGTGACCCACTTTGTGAGTGAGGGAAAAGCTGTGAATGTGCTCTGCCTGGTAGAGCTTTTGACTCTGTTTCCCACAGCATTCTCCTGGAAAAGCTGGGATCCCATGGCTCAGATAGGTATACTCTTTGCTGGGTAAAAAGCTATCAAGATGGCCAGATCTGGGGAGTGTTTGTAAATGGAGTTAAATCCAAGCCGAAGGTGCAGGTGAAGTCCACTGTAAAGAATGGTGGTGGCAACAAACAGTTTTCCATCTTCATTGTTGTCCCCAGTGGGAAAGGGCAAAGAATGAGGGATGAGAAAGATGGGAAAGTGCTGCAGTGGAACTTCACTGCTCCCAGCAAGAAGCACAATGAACAGCTGAAAGCTCAGATGAGCAGCTGTGTGTCCAGGAGCTTGCAGGTGGAAGTATGTGAACCAAACTCTGGCAAAGCCTTGAAGATGATAGCTTCCTTCCTTCGACACCAAGACAGAGCTGTTTGTGATGCTGCTCTAAATGTTATGGTCACAATGAAGGTGCTTAAGGATGTAATAAGCAGCCTCCTTACTTTCAGACTGGGCATCCTGGTGGGGGAACAAGAGGAAGACCAAGAGCTGATACAGTCAATCAGTGTCCTCGTGGGAAGGGTCCTGAGAAAATGTGACCTGACAAACATCTCATGTGCCTTGTTTGAGCTGTTACAAGGCAGCCTTGCTCTTGGAAGCAGCTTGGATAAGTTTTCTGACTGTTTGGCCATATGTCTCTGGAGAGCCACACGTCTTCTCCCAGGTGCCATTGAGACCATTAACCTGAACAAAATTATGCTGAAGGTCCACCCTGTAGTGAAGTCTATTCCAAGGGAGAAAATGAGTCAGAGCATAAACGAAGCCCCAGTGTGAGCCCTGAAAACATTTCTTAACACTTTGTGCAAGTTGAAGGGAGTGAGGGTCCTGGACCACCTTGCCCTGATTAAGGACATGTGTATAACTGTAAATGTTTTAAGGATGCCTATTAAATTACAAAGCTTGTTTTCATGTAGATGTTTCAGCCAATAGCGTTTTGAATTACAATACATTTTAAAAGAAATACATGGTTTGTGTATTGGCCAACAAGAAAAATACATCCCAGAGATCTCCAAGTGTCATTATCCTCTCTGAATGGCTAAAATGGCTTGTTTGCTGCAGGCTGTAATTGACGCTGCTGCTGCTGCAGGGTCACACAGTTAGAAACTCTGCCCTCTTCACACAAAGCCATACCTGCCCTGGGGCTGCTCCAGGGCACGTGAAATCAGTGTCTGGTATGACCACATCCATTTTCTGGCTGGGTAACTGGAGGAGAGACAACATGACTATGGGTTTTTATTCTTTGATTCCCTCCTGCTTTGTCCTTGGGTTGCTCTTCCTTTGTGCTGAAGGAATTTAACTGCTTTGAGGCTGGAGTGGAGTGACATACCTCAAATGCAATATAAATACGTGACCACGATGTTACCATCCAATTGCATATTCACACCCATATTGAGCAGTGAGGCCAAGAAAATGGATGTGCTGTTCCAGGAGACCTCCTGCAATGGTGGGCTCCCATTTGGCTGTCTAACAGCGCTTCATAAGCAGGTGTTTTGCATCTTCCTCTCCACTGGATGCCGGAAATTCTCTGTAAGAATGCATGAGCATCATTCCAGCACAGTTATCAGGGAGTGTTTTCTAGCTACTGGCCTGTCACTTTGCCCACATTGGTGTTGTCCTTGTAGAAGTTGCAGGGACTGTAGAAAATGGGGGCAAGTCAGGCATTCATTTGGATTTTGCCCAACAATCACATTTACGCTCATGATGCTGAGAAAGAGAGCAACATCTGGGAATGTGATTTGCTTTCAGGAGGTAAACTACTTTGGTAACTCAGCCTGCCAGAAAATCCTGCCTTCTTTTTAGGGAGTCTGTAGAACACAGAGGGACATGCTATCATCAGTGAAGCAATGCAAAGGAATTGGCTCTACTTACATAGGAGGAAACCTCAGGGTCTTGAGATGCTCCTGTCACCACCATGGGTTTATGGGGGTTTGCTCAAAGACAGTTTCATCTTCCCCCATCCCACTTCCCCTCCAACCAGCCCTCTGTCTGATCATCATCCTCTACAGCCCCAGGGAAGAGCAAATAGCAAAAAAAAGTGCTGGGGTCAGTAGGTGAGGAAGAAGAGCTGTGAATTGCTCAGGAGGGGAGAGCTGACAGGTACCTTTTGCTCTTTCCTGGTTCAGGTCAAACTCCCTCTTCCATTTGCTGGAATCGTGACCAAACTGCATGCTCAAGAGACAGCAGGGTCAGGGAGATCAAAGAATTATAAATAAATGCAGTATAAACAAATCAATCAGAGAGATAAAACATTAGACAGAGCCACGCTAATTAAAAATATAATAATCCACATAACGGACATTTGTTTTAAATGGTGCAATTACAGCTTTTAATCATCTTGGTTTAAATTAACGGCAGTAGTGAAGTGGCTGTGCAAACATGTTCCCTGTAATGAACTGATATTAGAAAGCCAGCTCGGTGATCTCTCCCCCTCTCAGACGAACTCTCCCTCCGCTCATTGTAAGATAACCTTTTGATGTCATTTTCTTGTGGAGTCTTGAAGATGAAGACACAGTATCAGAGCTAAATTAAATCCCCTTCACATATTTCTCTTCTTTCAAGCTGTAAAAATTGCTGGTATCAGTCATTCAGTCTCTAGTGCTGACGCAACCACACTTGAGGAGAACATCTGGGGGCCCCAAGAGTCATTATAAGGAGAATAAAATCCTATACTACAATCAGTCAGCAATTAAAAGGCAGGATGCAGGAGGGCTGATCCTGCAAGATGGTCAACTTGTGATCCTGCGGGTCTCTTTTCTTCTCTGAGTGGATGGGGAGGAGGCTAGAAAGTGCCTAAATCTGCTCCTACCCACACAAATAGTCTTGGAAGTAGCTCCTGTGGGTTCAGATCTATGCAGAAGTCACAGGTTTAACACCTGCTCGCAGCCAGGTCTATGGCATTGGAGGGCTGATACTGAAATTGGCCCTGGTGTCTGAACAGTTATGGTGTGACTGAAAGCCACATGTGGTGTATGAGGTGTTGCCCCCATAGGGAGAGGGGTTCAGTGCTGCCACCACCAAATGAGATCAAATCTCTGTGTCCTGCTCAGTTCTGACCTACTGAAGCAATGCCTCTTACCTCTCCTGGGCATGTTTTTTCCCATGGGGAAAACACATGTAGCTACAGCTGCCCTACAAAGCATCTTTCCTACAGAAGAGCTGAGTGCCTACCAGCCAAGATGCCAACCAGTGCTCAGTGCAATGACAGAAGTGAGGAAATCGATAAAGTCAAAGCCATCCAGACAAATCTATCCCAAGGTGGGTTTAATCCAGCTGCCAAAGAGACGTGAATCTCAAGGAGCTCCCAGCAGTTGGTCCTACACGTCACGTTGGTGACAGTGCAGTGCTGGTCCTGCTCCCTGCATTAGGATGCGTCACGTCTCAGCTGGATGTCCTTACAGGCTGCAAGGGAGGGAAAAAAACACAGGGAAATATAGTCATTTTGGAATTGTGGAAAGATTTCTGTGTGGGAAATGAGAAACACTTAGAGGAAGCACACACACACACATTTCTGCCTGTAAAAGTCACGGCTCCTTCTGGAGCTGCTCACCCACCCACTGCTGGGTTTTGGCTGTTGTCACCAGGCACAATCACTGACCTGCGTGCATTGTTCCGAGCACACAATTAAAACCAGGAGCCCTTTGCAAAGAGGATTTTGTCTTGCTAATTAGCACCAAACCCTCTTCATTTTCCTGTTTACCTAAAGAGTGTGCAAACATAGAGCAAGAGAGTCACACTGTCCTTAGTGCCTCAGTGGGCAATGCAATTACCTGTCCTGTAACATTAGGATTAATAAATATTAGCTTTACTTGTGTTTTTACTGTCCACCTAAGATGGAAACAATGAGCTTTGCCACTTAATCAAATTAGAACCATAAAATAATTTCCCTTTTAGAAGGTTCACTTCTGTTTCTCTGGCAATTAACGCTTATGATTTGAGTCCCATGTTTAAAACGTTTTGAAACAGGGAAAATGGCAGAAATGCCACAGTGCATTAATGGAGCCATAATACATGTCAGGTAATAAAGCACGAAGAGCCTGTTTACTCAGAGTACTCTAATTATTTGAGAGCTTTTCTTTAATAAGAGACAACAAACCCAACATGTGAAAATTTTTATCTCATTTGAATTAATTTTTTAAAACAAACAAGGGGAGAAAAAAGAAGGAAAAAGAAGCACCCTTTTGAAGTGTTGCTTTGAAAATCCCTGCAGACAGATCAGGCCCCAGGCAGGCATGGAGGAGAACATTCCCCTTTCTGTTTTTTCTCTTGCTTTCATTGCTTTGGGGTGTGCAGGGCTCTGGGACCAGCTGGGCATTGGAGCATCATACAGCCACCCTGACACCCCAAAGTGCATCAGTGCCATTACGGACCCTTCACTGAGTTCCAAGGGATGGTCACTGGTTTTAGAGCTGACAACTGCTTCACATCCTTCAGCGCAGCCACATGAGCATTCTTCAGCTGTGACCGTGGCCACCAGGGAAATCCTTATTGCAAGGAAAGGACCAAATCAATGAGATCAGTGAGGGATAGCATGGCCGTGTCCTTGTGGTCTCCCTCCAGCACTGCCTGCTGAGGGTTTCTCACCACTTCCCTGCAGCTCCATGAGTTCTGTGCAGAACCCGCCCCCAGATCTCATGGCCTGATTTTTCCAAAGCAGTCCATGGATTGCTTCACCAGTCAAGTGTATCTGCAATGCTATACGAACCAAGATAAATTTGCCCCAAAAGTAATACGTTTTCAATTACCTTCGCTATTCCTTGCTCAACACAAGTACAGCACAGCACCTCTTGAGAGAGCAGCCAAGTATTCCTCTCCAGGGTGCATATTTATTATTTTAAGAATCATTTAATTTTCCATCTGAACATAAGGGGCGAATGTAGGTCCTGAATGACTTTAGAGCTCTGTTCAATACCACGCCGTGTTATCCATCATGGCAATTACACGCAGTAATCCATCTCTGAGAAACTTCAATAGGCAGATCAGAGAGCATTTGAGGTACCTGGTGTGGCTCACTGCTTTGTGAACCCAAGAAGGCATCAAACATGGGCAGCCTGGCTTTCCAAGGCTTCCATAGCAGCTGCCTGCCCCATGTATGACTGCCCAGGGATAAGAAGCCCAAGAGGATCACCTCAGTGCTGCCACTACTTATGTCCATGCTCAGCAGCTAAAGGAGCACAGCAGATCTTTCAGTGTCCTGCATTTCTGCACTGGAAAAATCCACGTGAAAGCTTTTGAGGTATAGACGCAGGGCAGAAAATGCATGAGATAAGCTGGTAGTCACAAACCCAGTGTGCTTGGAGCCAGATCTACCCACGAGGCCAAGATGGAAATGATGAGCAGTCTGAATGATGCTGTGCTGAGGAGCTCTCCACACAACTCGTGGGAGCCAACCTGAAAATTTGGCTAATTGGAAAATCATCTCAAATGGCTGTGGAAGTAAAGAGCCACTCCTGAATTATCACTGCTCAGAGAACCATTACTAACAGGGAAGCAGAGAAAAGATATCTCGTGTATTTGTGTTCCCTGCTATTTTTTTTCCTCTGCGCTCTATTCATCTGGTTAAAAATATATTTCTTTACAATTCTCTAAATTATCACAGGCTTGGAAATGCCTACCTGCTGCCTCATTTAACAAATAACCCCTGCACTGCCAAAAAGCATCTGGGTCACTCAGCTCTGGATAGAAGCAGGACAGTAATTCAAATGAAATCACCATTCCCATATTCTTTGTGCTTTCCCCCATTAAATTGTCCGAGAGATTCAGCTTTGCTTTTGATCATAGAATCATTCAAGTTGGAAAAGATCATCAAGCCCAACCTCAACTCATCTCCATCATGGCCACTAAGCCATGTCCCTCAGTACCACATCCACATGTTCCTTGATGACTGGGCCACTTCTATGCCTGGCTCTTCCCACTTCTAGGGGTTCAGCTCTGTGCAACAAAATATTTGATGGGGCATTTCAAGTCAACAGTTCATGTCTGACAGGACACAGGTGATCGTGCCAAGCACTGCCCCAGCTCTGCTGAGGTTCGTTGGGCTCACATTCTCCTTTACCTCACCAAACTCTTGTGGCACAAAATACAGAGAGCTTGGGGAGACAGTGCCAGAACCGTGGTGCTGTTGCCAGCAAGTTCCTCTGGAGTGGCTGGAAGAGATGCACTCAAACCTTTGCAAGAGGCTAAACCAATAAGTGTAAATACAAATCATGTGGCATGTGTAGCTCTTTCATCTCTGCCTTGTCTCCCTCTTGAAAAACAAAGCACTTAACTCTAATTGTGCAGGCTGGCTGTCAGTAAAGGGTAGGACAGCAGTCGGCGTTGCAGATAAGTAATTTTTGAAGCAGTGTGGGGTAGCTTTTATGCAGGAAGACCAGACACGTGGAAGCAAGTAGGAGAACCATCACATTTCAGTAGCACCAGTGAACCAAAGAGCTGTGCAAACCAGCCACCAGCCCAGTGAGTTCTGAGCAGAGCCAGAAGCAGCACGACCGACCTCCTTCCAGCACTGTGCTTGCAGAATGCCCTTTGTTCGACTGGAGGGTGCCCTTTGTTTCTTTTTGCTGGTGACTGCGGAACAGTTGCTATCAAACATCTGACACTGTGCAAGGGACCCAGAAATAACAAGAAAATAACACGGCTAATTAGCCCCGCCGGTGAGTTTTACCAGCTCCCTCTGGAATACCTCCGTGGAACAGGTTTAGGTCTCTTCCCTTCCCCCCAGAGTTGATCTTACATTTAATTACGCTGGAAAGCTGGCGGTGCCCAGCTCAAATGGAGTATTTTACTGCTTATATGGTCTTTGCAGATAAGAGATGCTGCTCCAATTGCACAAGTGAAGTGGCTGTGAGAGGCTTTACATCTCCTTTGGGAGGCTGCAGCTCCAGCTACCTCCAGCAGTGCAACACAGAGACAGAAATCTTTGAGGGGAAAGCAATAACTGCCATGCCCTGAACAGAAGAAACAACACTGCCATTGTCTCCATCCTTTCATCTCACTGGAGAGGCTAGAAGTGATAAATTGTCAGGTGAATGGTCCATGTGGGACAGAGGAGATAGGATCAGTTCCAGCTGAGACCGATCTGCCAGGCACAGCTTGTTCAAAGGGCGATGACAGGCAGTGTCTGGAGAAGCAGGGCTGTGCTGGGCATCCATTCCAGACAGGGGTATTCAAGGCTCTTTCACCCACAGTAGGGTCAATGGCCGAGGTGAAAGTGTAGTGCACAATATATTCCACTCCATCAGTAAATCAATACATTTTCATGGAACACCCAAGTGGGGCCTCTGGGAGAGAAGTGAAGATATTATATGTAGGAGAAGATAATGGTCCGGAAACTCAGCATTTAATCCACTATTTTTTGCTGCCAGTCTTTGATCAGATCTTTAAAATGGGGGCAATGTTATGCTTGTTTCCTGAGAACACCGTGTCTATTTAGATCATAAATTCTTTCAGATCGAAGCCTTGACATCTCATCTTGTTTGTGACCCTGCTGTGTGACACACTGCACCCACCCACAGCCAGGCACCGTGTCTGCTCCAAGACAAGCCAAGCAGAGAGCCCTAGGAGCCCTGGAGCTGTTCATGTGGCAAACTTGGTTTCCATGTTAGACTGGCAAGAATTGTGCTTGAGTCATGTAATCATACCAAATTCTCATCCTCTCTGAAGTTATTTTCTCCTGACAGATCGAGTCCCTCCCCTGTGTCTCTTCTCACACTAATGTGGAGCTTTTCAGACAAAAATCTCAAACTAATTGTGTGCAGAGGCAGGTTAATACGATCAAAGGAGCTAATAGGCTTTTATATGTATTTACATGATATAAGGCTCTCACGTTCAAAGACTGGATCAGGAGATTTGTGATAAACTGCACGAGGATTACTTGTCTGCCTGTTGCGTGGTGGAGAACTTCTCTGTTCTGTTGCAAGGTCTGCAGAGCATTTCCCTGGGCTGGCAAACAGAAGGTGCTGCTTTCACCACCCATGTGCACACACAGGAAAGCCTCAGCAGCTGGCATCATGCAAACCATTGCCATTGTACAACAGAGAGGAGAGCAGCTCTGCCCAGCTCTGCCAGGCTGAGTGGCATTGGGAAAACAGTGAGGGCAGAGCCTTCCTGCTGAGAAGTGAAAGCACACAGCAGGAGTGAGGAGAGACTGAGTGAGATACATAGCAAGGAATGCATTGGGACGATTGAGCACGTTTTGCCAAGCAAAAGCCATGCCATGTTCATCATTAACTGCTTAAAATGAGTCAAAATATGACAGGGAAAATGACACTGGCAAAATTTAGATCTATTCAAGTTCTTCAGAAAGGGAACAATTTGAACAGAGGACAGTGAGAGAGGCTCGTGAGGGATAAGTAAGGGATATCTTTGGTAGGAGAAGTAGGGTCAAATTGAGCAGCAGAGGGATGTGAACCCAGGTTCCCTGTGGTCTCCATGTCAGTCCATTGGTAAAAGTGTGGGGTGGGAACCCTGTGTTTTGCTTCATGAAAATCCCACCAATTCTTCTCTTTTTTCCAGTCCTGAAGGATGCAGACACGAGGTATTAAACTTCTCCAATGCTATTAACTTCTGAAAATTGTTTTAATGGAAATGTTAATTTTAGTGAATTTATGCTCTGTTTTTCTTTCACCTTTGAAGCTGTATCAGATGTATATATATATATATATATATATATACATATATATATAAAATAAACTCTGGGTTTGGATTTGAGTGAAAACAGGAAAAATAAAAATAATCCAATGCCAGAGCAAAAGTACAGGACAATTTCCTAGGCAATATTGTTCAGAAATTGGTATGTTTTGAAAGACTTTCGTTTAAATGAAAATGGCCTTTTTCATTCGGAACTCAAAAGCTTTTCTGGTCAGCTCAGTTTGGGGCATGCCTGATTATCATCTCCCTTTCCTGGTACAACTGCACAGCATACAGCAGAGCTCATGTCTGAGAGGCTGTGAGATGGGGCTGTGCAGATACATTGGTGCAGCTAGTGGGGATGATAGAACTGGGGGTGGCAGTGAGAAAGAGCTGGCAGGGGAGCTTTTGGACCCCTTTTTTCATGTCTTCTATTTCTCAGTTTTTGACCCATTGAAATGGGGGAGAAGATAGAATTATAGGGCCATTAAGTCTGATAAAGGCCACTAAATCTTCAAGTCTAACCAAGCCATCCCTACCATGCCCACTAACCCATGTAGAAGGGCACTGGGAGAACAACACATTGAGTGTCACCACTGTGACCTTCTGGGTCTGCAGAGCTCTACAAGATCTGCCCGTGGATGATGCTGCTTAATGAAGCACTTTACATGGATCGTTTACTTCACCAGCAGACCCCTGGCTTGGCTCCAAAACAGCACTGCCTGAAAAGAGAAAAATGGCCTAAAAATTGCCTTAGAAAGCAGAGAGGGGAAATGAGAGAAGTGGGGGAAGATCTGCCTTTTGAAGGTGCCCCGCACTCCCACCATGAGTCTACTCAACATCCTGAACAGACATTAGGCAATGAAATCCTCTCCTTCCACCATATGAAGGCCCATTTCCTGGAGACCAGGAGCACAGCAACCAGGCTGAGCCTTATTGGGAAAGAAAGAGAAGGGATGAGTCCTGGGAGACAGTGAGCTGGTAGGGTGGAAGACTTGGTGTCAAGCAGTGCCTCAAATATCTTCTTTGCATCATACCGGCTCTTAATTGTCACCAACCACAGAGGAACTGATTGAGCCCAGCAAGGGTCCGGCAAAATAGATAATTTCTCGCAGGCATCTAAAATTCATGATCGCGGCGGTGGTCTCATCACACCATTGCTATGTTGTTCCCTGGCCCAGATTCTCCCTTGAAGGGCGAAAATATCAGGGGTAATTCTTTTTTCCTGAGCGTAGAATACATTTGGGTGGTTAACATACAGCTCGCACTTCAGGCGGGTCCTCAGCGAAGGGCCGAGAGCTCGTCTCAGCCCGCGTGTTGTAAATTAACTCTTAATGTGATGAATGCATTAGGCCTGAAGGATGTGCTTGGAAACCCGAACTTCTGATTAATGGTTTGATTCATAAAAGCTTTACGCACCATTTACGCAGGTCTCTTTATTGGAAATGTTACTTGGAAAGAGCTCTTGAGTGGCTTCTTCTCTGAGAAATGAGGTTGGGAGTCAGGACACGCAGGCACACACGTGTGCTTGGAGACATAGGTACTTGCAGAAGCAAGCAGGAAGGGTGAACACATATAAGTACATGCGGGGCTGCACACGCACTCATTACACGCCACTGTTACATATGGCTGGTGTGCACCCCATGCAGCAGGCAATGGCTGTCCTCCAGCCCCAGGTCCTTAAGTCTCTCGGGATGCAAAGCTCAGACTTTCTCTGAGCTTTTCCAATAGCTGTTGGCTACTGCAGCCTGCAGACAGGGAGGACGCTACCTGGTCTGCTGGGCACATGCACCATGCATCTCCAAGGGGCACTGATCAGTGTCTGTAGCCAGAAGGACTGAAGCAGCCACTAGCTTTGGTCTGCCTGGGGCAGAGTATGCTGCTTGAGGAAGCAAGCAGTTTAATTTCCACATCAGCTGCATGAAAGGAAATATTTGCCATTTTCTACATCTTGCAGAACTATACAGAGGAGCAGTCAGAAAATTGCTGGAGGATAAAAAATAATTCACTTTAAGCGTGTCATTCCAGGGGGATCTGGATGAATCAGGGTTTAAGTGACACCTCATACTTATCATGGCAAATTTCCTGCTTGCAAAGCAGCCCCAGGAATTCCACAGCCCTTACTTCCAGTGGGAAGCAGAGGAGAGCTGGCTGAGTTGCAGGCAGCAGGGCACTGCGGGGCTGCTCACTGCTCCTGCCCCATGCTGTACAATGAAGGACAGTATGAGTACAATGTGCTCCTATGTGCCAAGGCAAAGGATGCTGTAGAATCTGTCCTCTGCACTGCACCCAGCATACACGAAGCCAGAAGCTCTTTGCATCAAAGTTTAGTGATGACATTTATCCTGGTTTTAATTATAACGTGCTTCTGTGAGTCTGCTATTAGCAGGATAGCATAATGGCCCGCTCAATGCAAGCATTCTGCCTGATCCCGGAGATGTTAAATCAGGCAACTGTACCTGAAATCACCGCATTAGCTGTGTGACAACATCCCTCCTCTCACGATGCCACGATAATGAGTCCTTGTTCAGCAGCAATGGGTTTTAATTGAAGGGCATGAGAAGAAGGACAGATCCTTCTCAAGTTCAACATTTGCTATTATCAGCAAAGAGAGACTGCTCATTTACGGCATGCACATCTCTCTCGTATCCAAATGTTCTTGCAGAAGAATTTCTCAGCAGGCGAGTTCATGGAAACAGGTGGCTGGGAGCAGTGCACTGGCTGCACTCAGGCTGTGACCTGCATGCCTGCACCCAGCAGGAGCAATGCTGCACAGCCCTGGGGCACCCAACTGCTTAGGCAGAGCAATGGGCAGAGTGGGAAGGAGCCAGCAGAGCTTTGGCTGAGTACAGAGGGAAGCCAAAAAGATGAAACTCGGGAAATATAAGAACCCGAAGAGTGCAAAATGAAAATGACAGATGAGGCTTCCTTATGTTGTTGAAAGAAATAAAGCAACTAAACAGCTCAGACTGGCAATTTTAAAGTGAATCTGAGAAACTGGAAGGAGGAGGTTCATGTTTGCTGTTTGCTTTTAGCGTGTACCAGGTGAGCAGGGTAAGCTGGAGGGATGCTTCTCAGAGCTTGTTTACAAAGCTACTTCTTTTTTTCTTCTTATTTTCTTTTATTTATATATTTTTTTTCTTTTTATGTTTCTGGCAACATATAGCTTCAGTTTAATCACTGTTTGCAGAGGAACAGCCACAGGAAGCTCTGCTCCCTTGAGCAACAACCAGAGACATTCAATTTTGAAACTGCCAGTCAACAAAAGGGCATGAAGTTATTAGCTCTGAAGACTGAGCTACCTGCCAACCCGGACCCCTGGCTCCATCTCTCATCGATGTTTCTGGGGATTCCCATTATGAATAAAGTCAGGGCCATGCTGGGTGTACATGTCCAGGTGGGACTGGCACAGTGAACACAACATTTGGATTTCATGCACTGAAGGAATATCCCAAATTGGAAGGGGGCCATAAGGATCATTGAGTCCAACTCCTGACTCCACACAGGAGTTGGTCTGGCCCCAAAATCAGACCACGTGCATCACAGCAGTGTCCAACCACTCGTTGAGCTCTGGCAGCTCAGTGCTATACCCACTGGGGCAGAACCTTTCCCTAACACTCCCTTGTCCCTCCCCTGGCACAAATCCATTCCCTTGTACCCCATTGCTGTCTCCAGAGAGCAGAGCCCAGTGCTTCTCCTCCGCTCCCTGTGAGGAGCTGCAAGCTGCCATGAGGTGTCTGTAGGCTGTCAATTTAATAGGACTTGTTAAAAAACAGCTTATTAATAAAATGACTACGCCCAAGGATATTTCCATCCAGAGTTGCAAGTGCTCTTAATGTAAGATGATAAAAAGCACAACGATGGTAAATTTCATGGGCTGAGGAGGCTGCTCTCCTTCCCCTGTCCCCTGCGATCCCACACAGACAGATGCTGAGCTGCTTCCCTGGCTTTACCCTACTTTTCCCCTTGCTCTCCCCAGCATTTCCATTTGCTTTCCCCTAGGTCTCACCTTGCTTTCTCCCACATTTCCCCTTGTTTTTCCTTACTTTTCACCTTGCTTTCCCATATGATCCCTCTTGCTTTCCCCTACTTTTCCCTTTGCATTCCCCTGCACCTCCCATACCTCTACCCTACACTTCCCCTATGTTTTCCCTACACTTCCCCTTGCCTAACCCCAAGATCCTCGTTTCTTTCCCCTACTCTTCCCTTTGCTTTCCCCTGCATTTCCTAGAGCTGGGAGTGCCCCCATGCAGAGCACAAACCCGCAGAGGCAGCACAGGCCGTGCCTCTTAGGAATGGCAGGAACAGTCTGTTCTGAGCAGCAGGGAGAAAATAAATAAGGGTTTGCTGCTTAATCCACGCTCCAGCCAGGACTATTTCAGCTTTGTCAGTTTAAGCCGCAGGAGGATTTATCTATCAGAGAACAACTTTGAACACCTTAAAGAAATGCAAGCAAAGGCTACTGAGCGGCGGTGTCAGGAGCTGAGCAGATATCGCAGTGAGAAGTGAGGGGGGGGATCCATCCCGCCCGCCCGCCCGTCTGCCTACAGACATAAGTGGATTAAATGAGGAAAGTGAGCAAAATCCCCCAGTGTGGCATAGGTTTAAACTGAGTATCTTCAGTACATGCCCCAGTCTTGGTGGTTAATAGACTGGGGAGCCTTTTCAGTGCGTTCCTCTTGGAGCTTTTCCCATCATTTCTATCTAGAGCAATCAGAGGCTCCCTGGTCCCATCCCTCCATACACAGCACTAATAGGAGTGTCAATGGCTCTCTGAGCATGGCCTCCCAACTGAAGCACAGGGCTATAATTTTACAATTTGCCTGTGGGTAATGGAGTAAATAGACTGAGTTCAGATAGTCAGGATTTAAAAGGAAAAAGATCTGTGTTTATGGGCGGCAAGGAACGTGCTCGCAGATAACCACCCTGTGAAGCTCTTTGGGATGATGCTAAGCAGCTGGATGCAAGGATACAGAATCTGCTGTGTTTAACAAGCGACAGTGGCATCTGGACAAGATCAGAGGAGGGGAATGACCACAGGAGGTGGCAGGGAGTCATGAGCAGCACCAGGGCGGTCTTGCTGCCTCTCAGAGCTTCAAACAGCATCGATTCATGGGGGGTCCCTCTGTAGTGCAGGTAGTCAGAGAGGAGAAAAGGCATTTCCATAGGGCAAGGCGAGGTGGCACAGTGTTTGAAGATCGCTCTGAGCACTGTGGATGCCCTCTCTCTCCAGAAAGAGAAAGCAAGGAGAGGGCTGGGATCCAGGCAGCCAGCATAGGTGTCCAAGGATAGAGCAGCATCTGGTTCAAAACTACCTCAAACCACACCATGACATTCAGCACAGGGTGCTGCTGCTTGGGAGAAGGCTGCACAGAGGTGGGGTATGTCAGCATCACCCACATTGCATCAGAGAGCCCCAGCCTTCCGGCACATTAAGCCAAGTTGCTACCCAATTTATCTCTCCTAATCTGCTCCTTTATAAGTCTGTTAAGATAGAAATCTCTGAAATGAAGAGAGAGCTGCCAGAAAGCTTTTGAATTGACTGTGGGTTGCTCAACTGTTTTAGCACGCTATCATTCTAAATTGCCTGCTGCTCGGTGCTCGCACCGGCTGCCCTAATGGCACTTCTGCACCACGCAGAACTGGAGGCTTCATCTTCCTGTGTTTATGAGAAACTAGGACATTATGTGAAGGGAGAATAAAATATCTGAGAGATCAGTTGTTAGCACCGGGGACATTTTATTTGCTGGCTCATGGCAGAAAGTTTGGAGGAGCAGAAGGGATGCCCCCAGGGCTGAGCAGCCAGACACTGTCAGTGCCAAAGGCCGAGCCCTCCATCATCAATTTGCCAAGCAGATAAAGCACCAGCAGTAGAAGCAGGAAAGGGCTCGTTAGTGCTTTTTGGCCACGGCTGGGAAGGACTTGCCCCAGCACAGCCTGTAACTGCTGTGAAGAGGCTGGGTTTGAGGATAGTCTGTTTTGATGTTTTCCAAGGCAGCAATATTCCCCACCTTTGTCCTGTAGCCCTGTTATGGACTAAGCAACTTAAAACCAACCCAAGCGCTGACTTTAGCAGGTTAATGGGAGTGGTGGTGATGGGTCAATGGTTGGACTACACGGTCTTAGTGATCCTTTCCAACCTTAACGATTCTGTTATTCTGAACAAACACTGTTCATACCTGGAGATGCAGCATCATTCAGGCCTTGCTTCAGAACAGCATTTTCTGAGGTGTTTTTCAAATGAGACAAGTTGGATCCCTGCTTCTGAAAGCCTGTTTGTGGCCAGCAATATAAACTAAGCAACTGAGTCAGAGCAGTGCTGGCTTGGGAGAGAGCCTTTCTCTATAGCTGGTAAAAATTAACTGGGAAAACTCTGTTTTATCATACATGACTGTTGAAGGAGACAATGAGGAGCAAAAAAACCCCATTTTTCCTGCACTGTGTTGGGGGCAACAGGACTTTGTCTGGCATGGAGTGCAGACAAAGCAACTCTGAGCCTTTCTACAAGGGATCCCACATTACTCCTGGTGTAGCCACTCACCTCTCCCTGCCTACTAGTCCAAAGTAGTTCCAGGCATGGTTTCTGGGGAAGGAAGACCTGCTTGGCTTGGTCAACCCTTGTAGAAGGCTAAAACTGAGGCTCTGGGTGGCCAGCTCTCCCAGTCTTCCTGCATCAAGCCACCATATCACGGCTGTAGGGAAAGGGGTGGTTTTCCAACCTCAGTCAGAAGACAACAGCTTAATCCCTGGTCTGCACCACTTACCATTATATCTGATCCGCTCAGAACAAAGGCATCCCACATCCTGGCTGTGGGCTGCCAGCTGCTTGCATTTCCTAAACCTCCCTTCAATTATTGTCTCGTTGTTGAACCAGAGCGCCTTCCACCACGACAGCATATGTGAAGGCTGCAGCAACAAGGAACAAGGTTTCCTACAGCTCTGGTTGGAGGAAACAGTTCTGTTTCCAACAATCAGCTCTCCCAGCTCCATAACTCTTAACCCGGGGCCAGCAGCAGGCACGGCAGCAGCTCACAGCGGGTGTCATTAAGCTGCTGCCGCAGGAGGGTCGTGGCTCACGCTGCTGGAGCATCTCAGCACCTGCCACACGCAGAATTGATGCTCAGTGTTATTACTGGTGCTGTTGTAGTGGAGAGGAAGCAAACGTGTTGCATTAGCAGCCGAGGTGGGTCAGCAGTGTGATAATTGAGTACAAGAGCTATCCAGAGGGGGGTAATAGAATAACAAGCAATCAGCTGCAATACAGGAAGAATAAATTAGGCAGCGTGTGTCTGCTCGCATCCAGGCACAATTAATGTTGTTAATCCTGAGAGATGATCTGGCTTTCAGGGGATAACTCAATCAGACAAGTGGCTTGGCTGAAAGGTGCTGGGTCCCAAAACCCAGGTACTCAGAGCTCCAGAATTTGCTCCCAGCTTTAAACACGCTGCTCACAGCTCTCAGCCAAACAGCTGAGTCGCTTCTCTCCTGCGAGCGATATTTGTCACTCTATAAATTAATCACCTTCAGTCCATTCCTCAGCCGGAGCTGTTAAGATCCGGAGAGTCTGGGACAGTTTAATCTACAGTAAACAACTCCACAGGAGCTCTTCTTATTTCTGCCATGGTTTTCATTTCTCCTTCTGTATCACACACATAGAAAAATAAATAAATGGTTATATTAATACTATCCTGATGTTTCGTCTCAGGAGCAGAACTTCAAAGTGATTTCACGGTCTAGCTCACTCCTGAAAGGAAATAAATCACAAAGTCAAAGAGGTTGGTGGCAGAGCCGTGGTGGGGATTGTTAAAAAAGCTGTTTTCAGCCTTTTCCATTTTCCAGGAGCTCTCCCAAAGACTACCCAAGGGAGACATTTATTCTGTATTGCTGCTGGGAAGACGCATCGAACAGCCCAGGCTCCTTCTGCACTGACTGATGTGATATAGCACAGGGCACCGTGGGCAGCAGGAGCCTTAGGGCTGGGGTGCTGCTGGGTGATGGGGAGCATGGGGGCTGCGGCCGTGCTGGCTGTGCCCAAGCAGATGTACTGAGGCAGTTTGCAGCCCCAGTTCCCTCCCAGCATCACCCCTAAAATGCAAAAAAGGGATCTGATTTTTGGAATTACTCCCATCTCTCACAAAGTTTGATGCCGCAAGCAGGTCACCTGGATAGGTCTGTGCACCTTATGACTTGGAACAAAAAAAGACAAACCCAGTCTGCTGTGGTCTGAAGTGGGATGGGGATTCCTGGGCCCCCATCTCCACAGCAGGATTCTCAGGAGAGCACCAAAAGTTGCTTTCTGCAATGAGCCAGAACCACCGCCAGCTAAAGGAGAGCTCCAGGAGAACAGCTAAGCTAATGTGTGAGCAATAGCAGTGCTGATTAGTGTACTGTCAGCGCTGAGGCCTCCCACACAGACAGCTCTGTCTGCACTCCCTTCCCTCGCATCCTCAAGGATGCTACATTCATTAGTGTGTTTCTGTGCTTGGTGCCCTCCATCCCTCACCTGGGGTCCCGCGCCTGTTTATTCAAGCTTAATGCTGAGGCAAATAACCCACCTACGTAGCACTTCTTCATGCTGCTGGTGAGATGCTTTCTGCTCAGGGTTAAAATCAGCAGCTCTGGCAGTGCTTCATCCTCAGGAGGTTTGGGGATGGGGTCAGGGCTGGGAGATACACATCCCGCACCCAGAGACATCACACGTCTCCAAGAGATGCTGCTCCTGCCCTCTGGCATCTGTGAGATGGGTCTTTTAGTTCTAAGTGGTGAGTCTCTATGTAGCAATTTTTGCCTACTTCTGAAGGAAGAAATAAAAATTTATAAGGGATTGTGCAATGGGCTCCATGTGCTGAATGGCTTAGGAAGAAGAGATATGTCTGTTGGCCATGCAGAGACACCCAGGCTGGGAGCACGCCTGCATACCTTGCTCTGGCATTAGCCCAAAGGCGAAGAGGATCCCCTCCCACCATGTAACTCTCCCAAGAAACTGAGGAAAATCAAGTCCTGAAGTCTCTAGGGCCACTTGGATCTTAATAGGTGGGAATTCGGTTTTCCATAAGCCACGATGTCTTGCCTTGGTCTCATAGAAAACCCATAGCAGAAGGAAGTGAGCTCTGAAGAGAGCTGGGCTTTGTGTTCTTAAACATGGTGCTCACCTGTGACATAAGGCTTAACTGGTGCTGCTCCAAGTGCAGCTGCAGTGAGAGGCCACTGCCCGCACCCAGCAGGGCTCTGTGACTCTGTAGGAATCCCTGTCCTCCCCTGAGGCCACCCTCCTTTTACTCGAGGACCATCATAAAAGCACAATGCCATCTGTGTCCCCACAACCTGGGACTGGTGGGGATGTGGCTGCCAACATGGAGGAATCACGGAGAACAGCCGCAGTTCTGAGCTGGATTTGGGTCAGTCCCAGGGAGATTTCACTAAGGGAGCCCCAACCCCCTGTACTCATCCTCATTAGCAGAGCCTCTACCAAGCAGCAAGCTCCATAGGGAGCTAGGCAGGGTGGATTCAGGAAGCGACACGTGCAGAGGATGCCCGGGCTTTGTCTTGGCATCCAGGCTCCCAGAGGAGAACACTGATAGCATCCCAGCAGTTAAACAGCAGCCAGGCTCGTTTCCTCGCTCTGATGTGCCCTGACGTAAGGGAGCCCGGGATGCACAGCGTGAGCTGAGGAACTGGAGGTGGGAGCCCCTAGGAAATGAGCCGTGGCCCCCTCTGATTGCCACCTCCAGCTAGAAAATGGGCCTTTCAGTTCTAATTAAAATAAGGAGAAAAAAAAAAAAACCAAAAAAAAACAGAAGAAAAGAAGAGGAAAAGATCCATATGCGTATGAACATAGATATAGAAAGCAGTTGCAGCCCCCACAGAGCGAAAGGAATAAATAAAAGAGTGGGAGAATGATTCAGTAGCAAAGGCTGGTTGCGTGCTTGCCCATTAGCAAAACTTAGAGAGGAACAGAACTAATGACACCGGGATAATAAAGTCATTAGAGCGAGCAGCCGGAGCAATGCTTACACCTGTAATGCTGCAGAGCCGCTGAGTAGATGGAGTTCATCCCAGTGACCGCGGCTGCCTCTCCTAAAGTAATTATTGACAGATCTGAGAGCTGTTTGCTCTGCGTTTAGTAATCAATTAGAATGCAAACTCTCTCCAGGCAGGCAGGCAGGAGCGAGGGGATGTTTCTGTAGCTAATTATTGAAATGCTTAGGTGACAGGATAACGGATTTCAGGAATTCTGTTGTATTTAAAGCCTGGCTGCGCCCCGCGATGTGGAAACAATCTGAATCTCATTTTAAAATTTCCATCCCAGCGAGAATTCGCTCAGTGAGAGAAGGGGAAGTGTCTGCAGATGCGTCATTAAGAGCACACAATAAAACGCGGCGTTATTGCAGAGCTGTGAGCTGGCTGGTGGGGGGGGGGGGGCAGGGAGATGCCAAGAGAGCTGGGAACCTTCTGACCCAATGCAGCAGTAAGGGTGTTGGGAAGGCATCCGAAAATCTGGGTGTAATGAGTACAAGAAGAGGATCCTGAGCGGGCTCAGGGACAAGCGATAGGGTGAGCTGCGCAAAATGTGAGCTCTGTCCTTCCCCCCTCACTGCCGGTGGTCCCCAGGGCTCTGAGCTGATGCTTTCCTACAGCACAGCGCTGGGGGCAGCAGGAGGCATGATGTCCCAATGCTAACCCTATGGCCACGATAGCAACTAGGGCCATCAGAGCCATCCCAAACGCTTGGCCGTTCCCATCTCCCTGCCCGCGTGGAGCTGGAAGCTGCATGTCTATCCTCCTCATACCTCTGTGTCCCATTATCCATCTCTGAAACCAGCCTGTCTTCCAGCACTCTTCACACAGCAAAACACCATTGATTTCAAAGCCAGTTTTCCAGTCCTGCTATTCATTTAGCATGAAAAGGCTGGTTTGCACGCTGCCTCCCCCTCTGCTTATCAGTCAAGAGATGTTTACACAGTGAGAGGCATCTGTTAAGACAACAGCATCTTTCTCCATAGCAATTTGTTGTCCCTAAAAAAAGGACTGGGGCAGCTTAATATCTTGTTAACGAGTCTGTCAAACAGGCTGTGATGGCCAGGGAAAAAATACAAGATAAAAAATGGAGCTGATATTGAAATCAATGGGAGCTTAACTACTTTATAAAATGGCATTTTTCCCATTGGGTGTCGATTAAGCTGTCAGACTTAATAGGCCTGCTCCAGAAAAAAAAATACCTTCAATAAATAAATGGTTTAGATAAATACATTAATAACCAGTATGTACTAAGGGCTCCTCTGTTCTGTGATTTTTGTATCTTTTTTTCTCCTCTCTCAGGTTTACATAACTGTCTGAGAGCTAAAAAGCACTTAATTCTCTCCTAGCATATGGCTATTAAGGAGGATTTACTGTAGAAAGTGCTTTCTGACATGTGGCTAATAAAGCCCGGGCATGTCTCAGCTCTTTAATAGGTACTTGAACTGCTGCCGCACTGCCATGCTGCTGCTGCTGCTCTCTGCCAGCCCCACGTTCATGGAGTAAACTTGGGCTGTACCAATGCACTTTTTCCTCTCTGCTCCCCATCCCTTCCTCCTAGGGGATGTGGGGTCAGTGCCAATGGGTGCAGACAGAGCTCCCAGCACCCACTGCCATGATTTTCTGCCAGATCCAGAGCCTTGCCCATGTTTCCATCACACATAGTGACAGCACCCATGGAGAGAACATTAGGGAGCTTAAAATAAATGCTCCACCCAGGCCCCATACAGGGTCCTGCTGAACCCATCAGTAGCCCCTGAACTGGTCCGTCTGGGACTCATGCTGCAGCAAGATAGGTGCCCATCCATGGATGCCATTCCCATCAGAGCAGTGCCGACTATAAGTCACAACAAACCCAAAGCCCTGTGGATCAGGGCATCTGCAGCCTCGCCGCAGGGCACACACACATGGGGGTCCCACATCACAGAGCTCCGAGACACAGCAGAACCCCCAGGGCTGAGCTGCTGGATACAAGTGGAGTTATATATTCAAAACCATGGCAGCTACTGGGGATTTGCATTCCTGCAAATGCTTTGATTTCACCATGTTTCCTTTCATTCTTCCCCCGGGGAAGGGCCACAAGGGGAGGTTTTATCCTTTGCTTTTCAGCAAAGCTTCCAGCCCTCACGTTCCAATTTGGCATGTTTGCTTTTTCCCTTTCCCCTATCCGTTTTCCTTCAAACGGAGAAAACAAAGAGCCAACAGCCTCCCCCACCTCCACAACCAGTACATGAGAGCCCTGCACTCTCCCCAAGCATTTTGTCTGCACTCTCTCCTCCACTTTTACCAGGAAACGAAGCAGCATCACATGCAGAGCCACTGCGCTGCCTGTCCTGTCCATCCATCTGTCCTGTCTGTCCCTCTGTCCCATCTATCCAGCTGTCCTCTACCACTTTTTGGCCACAGATCTGCACAGCTGGCAGTGCTGGAGGTCCTGCTCCTTCAGGCAGCCTGTGGGCCAGATGCTGCATGGATCTGTGCTGCGGTAATAAGCGTAATTAATAACAATAACATGCCTGCAAACCATGGTGACAGCAGGCACTGATCTTTCATAATACTTTTAAGACAGGAAGAGGAGAATCCTGCCGCACAAGTCCTGCTCTACATCAGTTTGGAGCCAATACTTGGAGGAGGCAGAAGATGTCTTAAATGCCGTGCAAATTTATTTTTCATTGAGCCAAGTTCTATCACAAACGCCAGTCCTCACGTTGCCTCTGGATTGGCTTTGTCCCACACTGTGTCTCTAGCATTAGGCAGCAGACCCCCCTCCTTGTAGGCAGAAAACAAGCAGGAAAATGTTAATGCGTTGTGATTACAGCTATCCCACCAAGGGGAAAGGATGTCCTGCCTTGCGGAGTGTGGCTCCTGTACTGCTGCAGGGAGCCAAAGGTGCTCAGTGCAAATCTGCTGCTGTGGTTCTCCCCACATCTGCATGTTGTCCACCTCATCCCTGGCTCTGTCTGCTGGTGCCCCATTTAATCACATTTTACCCTCAAAGCAAGCAAGAAGCTGCTTACCCCATAGCACTGAATAGCTTTCAGGGATGGTTTTTTGTTGCTTTTTCTTTGACCCCATGGCCCTGCTGGGCAGAGGGGACTGCTCCATTCCTGTTCTGTCTCACAGCACCCTGCCTCAGTTTCCCCATCTGTGAGATATGGGCTGGATAATTCCTGCAGGATCACAGTGATGAATTGGGATGTCTTCAAAACTGTAGGCAGCCAGTGGGCTGCTTTGACACTGTGAAGCCAGCAGAGCTCAGGGCAGTGGTGCTTCAATGCATGCATCACAGAGACAACAGAGGCTGTTAGAGCAGGGCTGTTGTTTTGTTTGCTGGCCCTACAACCAGGGCTGCAGAAGTGTCCTGGTGTGATGTCAGCACTGATGGGCCCCTCCACCCTGAGTTATGGGACTGTCTCCCACAGCAGTCACTGCACCTCAGCAGTTGGGTGGGCTCTGCAGCAGCAAACACATCTCCTAATTACACTAACAAGGTGCACAAGTCCCCCAGAGAGATCTGGAGATGAGATATGCAACTCAAGAAGGGTTTTAATTGGCCTGGAGGCTACCGGAGTCTCTCAGGGGTCCTGCTCCTGTCTGGGCACAGAGACAAGGCTGGGTGGCACATCACAGCCAGGAGGGGAAGTGGGGTGACCTCCACTGGGACAGGCAGCAGTTTGCAGCCACATCACTGTAACCCTGAGAGGCACCCATGGAAAATCACAGCTTGCTCCTCAGAGGGTGTGCTGGCCCTACATCCTTCCTCCTTGGCTGTCAGCTACCCATCAGCTGCCCCACATCTCTCTCCTCTCTTGTATGCTGTCTCTGCTCCCCATCCCTTGCCTCCCAGTTTACTCGTTTCTCCAACTGAATGCCACCATGGTTAGGATTAGGACAGGAGCTGCCCATTACCATATGCCTCCCTTTGCTCAAGCACAGAAATCCCAGGGCTCCTCTTTCATTCACAGTATGGCGATAGCTGCCACAATAGGCTGTTCCAGAGGAGTTAGATATCATCTGCGGTAACTCATTTGTGTTTGCTTTATCAGGCGACCTTGGGAGGAGCAGAATAAAATTTGCTGAAGGAAAGATCTCTTTTCTTGACAAGCACCACAAGGCCCCGCTCTGGGATCTGCTGCTGCTGCATTGACAACCCCAGCACACCAACATTTCGGGTTTTGGGCTCTTGTTCCTCTGCAAGGATGACTCAGGCACAGCACAGAGTACCTGGGGGACCATATCCATACATAAGCTGCACAAACATAGCGTCCTGCCCTGCTCTCCTAGTAAGGACCTTGTAGAAGGTCTAAGCCCCACACATATTTCCTTGGGTCCTTTTGGCAGCCACTGAGCCTGAATCACAGAGCCCCAAAGTGCTGCAAGAAGTGACACCAAAAAGGAAAAGAAAAGGAAAAAAAACCAGGCTTTACGAGGCTTTTGATTGATGTACACTTAATAAGAGCTTCATTGCAATCTGAGCTGTGTCCCAGCTCAAGAGCAATGACACAAATCTCTCCTGTTTTGGCCAAAGGACTGGCTCCAATTAGTGCCAAGCACAGGGACAAAGTTGTATGTTCCTGTGTTGGGTATGTCTGAGTGCTGGTGCCTGTGAATACTCAATCCACCCTGAGCATTCCTAGAGGTAGAAACGTGAGAGTGGATTTGTGGGTAAATATAGTGCTTGTACATCAGTACAAGGATAACTTCAGAGCTCATAAGGATGGATGGATGGATGGATGGATGGATGGATGGATGGATGGATGGATGGATGGATGGATGGATGGATGGATGGATAAGTGGATGGATGGATAAGTGGATGGACAGGTAAATGTATTTGCTAAACTGTAAAATCAAATCCCCAGAAACAAGCTATTTGAAAACTCTGAGCACTGTCTGGTCTGAAGTCACGGTGGCTGTCTGCTGCTAGGCTCAGGCTCACAGAAATGGAACAGCTTTTACAAATCTCCCTCATCACGCTCAAGGGGTAAACAAACAGGATTGCCTGCTTCTCTAACTTGGGGTAAACTTGTCCATCAGGTGATTGGAAATCTGAAAGTAATGGGAGTTTTAGAAAGCAGTCATTATCTACCAGCTTTGCATTTGTATTCTGTGTTAATCCTTTCTTTGTTTCAACCCAGACAAAAACAAGGCTTCATTTTTTTTATTTTTTTTTTGGGGGGGGGGGGTGTTTGTATTTCTGGTGCCTGACTGATATTTTTTAACACTGCAAAAAGTGACTGTTCTGCAGGGAAGGATGAATATTACTCTTCCTGCTGAGGAAACTATTAATCGAGGCAAGGAATGATTCCCCTTATCTTTATTTCAAGTGCAGAATACTGCATCATGCACCAAGCTTAGTGTTGTAATTCCCTTCCACATCTGCAAGACTAACATAATCTTTCTCTAGAAGGGCTGTAGGCAAGCTCAGGAAAGCTTAACATACGTTATGTATAAGTGTACAAAATTGTTCATATTTCAAGTGTAGGTAGAATTTATCCATTCCCTCTAAGTCTGAGTGCTGAGCACCAAGCATGACAAGCTGATCACTATAATTAACATTTTCTACAACAGTTTAAAGGAAATAAATTCATTTTGGCTGCTTTGGGTTTTTGTTCTTACTTTCAAAAGTAACTACTTGCTATCTTAAGAAAAGCCTGCAGATGAGGCAGAGACAGAAACTGCTTATTCAGAACGTTCCTTATTATGGAAATGTTTGACTGCCCTTTTGGGATTATTTCAGAGGAATTAGGCACACAAGACTGGAAGGGAAGAAAAGGGTCTTCGAGCCACATCCCCTGAAATCCCAGCCTCGGGGCAGCCGTGTGATGCAAGAGTCCCCAGAGCATCTTGCCCGCACCCCACAAGTTGGATCTGGGTCAAGAAACACAAATCACATCTATCACGTGGCACGGGGAGAGGGAAGAAGAGACAGCAAAGGTGTCCTGGATGCCTGAAATCACTGTAGAATTTCTTGGGGAGATGGAGAGATGAGTATCTCAAGAGATGCAACACTGAGTATTGATGCCCATAGAGTTCCACCCATGTGCTCAGTGCTGAGCTCAGTTTTGCTGAAGAGGGTTTGTGCTGCAAAGTAAGTCTTGCCACCTGGGTTGGGAAGAACTAGGAGAAGGGGGATGCACCATGCTCCTCAGCTGCCTGCTCCAGGTAGGAGCTGCCTTGTTAAAAATGCATGACTCACCCAGTGATCAGTCTCAGCCCCCAGCTGCTCACTCACCTGCTGCTTCCTCTGCCTTCCCACAATGCTTTCCAGCACACAGTGCATCTCCCCTTTGCTCTGCCATCAGCTCACCCCCAGGCTGCCAGCCAACGAGAGGAGCAGAGGTCTTGCTGAAATCCAGCTTTCACCATCTGTGCCACGCATGCAGCAGATGGACAGGCTAGATAGAGGTCCTGAGCAAAGGCCCATCTGAGCCCTGGATTTTGATGAGCTGTCTATCAAACCCATTAGCAGGGCCAGCTCTGTGTACAAGCAAATGAGATTGTTGCCTGGCCAACAAACTGATGAGAATGGTGTTAGAACCACAGACCCACCGCTCCCTTTAGCAAGGCCAACACCATGTAGAGTCAGACTGCTGCCAGGAGATGGGGCAGAGCACCGCTCATGATGGCTGCATCCCTGGGGCAGAGCAATGCGGTCTCCTGGCTTTTTCCTTTGTGTGTCCTTTCCCATTTCTGTGGTAAGAGGATCCCAGCTCTGTGCTTTCATCAAGAGCCATCACTTGGACCCAACCTACAAAAGCAAGATCTGAAAGTTCTGAGGGATCTCAATTAGCAGAAACCACAGCTCCAATGACAAAGGTCCAAGGCATTGATGATGGAAATTGCTTGAATGCCAGCTAACCCACTTTTGACCTCTGGAACGTACTGCAGAGCCGCAACTGTGACTGTGTGACCCACAATCCTGGCTGAAGGATGAAAGGATCAGCGAGCAGCTTTCAAGCCTCCCGCATCTCTCTCCTGCAGCCGTGTCCCAGATGAAAGCATGAGTTTTTCTCCCTTTGACTCAACAGAGCCGGTACCAGAGCGGAGGGGCAAACGAGCTTCCGTTCTGCCTTGCACATTAGCAACAAAACATGACTGACTGCGTCCTGATTGCAGACACTTTATTCTTGGTGACAGCGTGGTGGATGCACAAAGGATACAGCTGGATTTGCAGAGCCCAAGATGAGCTCTGCAGAACTGATAATTAGAAGAAATCATCTTTTTGACTTGTGAGCTGAGCACATTTGAACTGAGATCAGTGAGGGGGAATAAATACGAAAACCAATTATGTCATTTGAACCAAGCCACTTTCCTGATTATAATCACCTCCCCACACGGGCATAAGAAAGGTGAAAAAATGCCCATGTCAAATTATTAAGCGAATTAGGGTGACCAGACTGCACTTAATGACTCTGTCGCTAGTAGAATGTAAGGAAGTTGTCTGATGGGATTCTGAAGTCAGACGTGCACTGAGAGGGATAATTGGAGCATTGAGATGAAGATTTATGGCACCGTTGTGGCAGAGGACGCGGTGTAGCTTGTACAGCGCTGCTGCACTCCAGCAGGAGTTTTATTGCTGCTGGGGAGTGGAGCAGTGACAGCAGAGCCTCCAGTTGTTCTGGAGGACAGGTCGCACTGTGGAGGAATCTGTTGTTACGCAGCCTGGCAGTCCTGCACATCTCCTGGCATCCTGGCTGTGGCTGCTGGTTGGCAGAAAACAAAGTGAGGGCACTGCATTTGGAAATGAAAGGAGGATGCATTCCCAGCCTACTTGTCACCTGTGGATCCTGTAAGATGCTCTGCATCCTCAAAGAGGTACCCAGCTTCTTCCCTGGAACACATTCAGATTTCCTCTCTATCAGGCCTAAATTCACCAAGATTAAGTCAGGACTATACTGACTCTCTCACTGTGCTCCAGGCAGAAGACCCCACTGCAAGCCAGCAGTCCTTGCACCCATCTCCAGGACACACCTCGTGTGACCCTCTGAGACAAACAGCTGCAGGGCTGCTTGCTAGTTTGGGCTGTGGAGGCACAGATGTAACCTGTGTTTCAGAGCTTGCTGAGCAGTGCTTATGCACTTAAGCCCGCTGAGCTTCAGCAGCTGTGTTACCTCTTAGTGGAGATGTGCTTAGAAATTCCTTTTTGATCCTTTGTTAGCTACCCACCAGAGGTCCCATGGAATCTGAATTAAATACCATTAGGAGACTTTTAATCTGCAGTGTTTTCAGCAGAACCAGATGGTCTCTCTCGAGCTCTCGTTGACCATAGTATCTCCAACAGGCTTATCCCTCACACTGGAGAGCAGGCAGGAGCCAGGCATGCAGCAGCTCAGCTTGGCCATGTTTCCCCACTGGCAGAGGGGAAAAGCCAACCTGCGCCAGCCCAGGGGCTGAGCCAATTTTGTGTGCAGGGAGGAAACCAAGGAATTTTGATGTTTTTTTCCAGCAGAGTGCCAGCAGCATCACAAAGCCTACAAACAGCCATCGCTGTCCTCAAAAGGATTCAGAGAGGTATGAGTGCTTGTGTCTGTCAAACTGTGTAATCTCCCAGGCTTAAGCTGCCTGTACGAATTAGAAGGCTGGCTAGATGTTCCCCAGACTTCTTGTAACTTCATCTTACCCTTTTATTAAGATGAGGAGGATTATTTGAATCTTTTGTTCTTTACAAATCCCCTTGTGCAAAGGCAAGGTGGTGCTTCAGATGAAATCTCCATCCTGAGCTGCTCAGAAGAGATGCCATCCTTTCCCACAAAGGTTATAATGACATCTAATGTTGAAATCTTGTACCAAAGTGTCTGGGTGACCTATGGAGCTGCAGCCCCCAAGTCTGCTGCTTTCCTTCCTTTGAGCCCTATAAGCTGCATCTCTTTAGCTCTGCAGAAGGAAGCAGAAATCTCTCGTTCCTAGTGCTGGATGTATAAAGATATGCAAATTTCCACTTGAAATGGAGGACAGGAAAAGAGTTCCCTCTAAGTGCTTGAAAACATTGGCTGCTCTGACAGCCTCTGCTTGGATGCATCACTTGTTCTTATTTTAACTTGGTTTAACAGCTTGTTAATCAGCAGCACTCAGATAGAGCACGTACCAATCTCAGTCCTGCAGCTCTGCAAGGGGCAGTGTGCATTGGGGGTCCCTGGGATGAATGCTGAGGGATCTGGGCAGCAGACCACAAGCGTTGTGACTGTGTTAGTGGGCATGATCGGACTTGATGAACTTAGAGGTCCTTTCCAACATTAATGATCCTACGATTCTATTAATCAGCAAGTTCCTGGCCCCAATCATGTGCCCCATGCAAGGTGCAGGGCCCAGTGATGCAGTGTACCCACACCTCACGCATCTTTCTGGAGCCCTGCAGGGCCCAGCTTTGGTCCCACAGAGCAGGTGCTGGGGGTGAGTCACTTCCTTGCTCAGTTTTTCCCAGGCATTGCTCAGCAGAGGGAAAAAAATGCCCCTTTTGTTGATGAGACACCCGACCGGGAGCTGTGCCAGTTTTCCTGTGGCCTTGGGGGACTTCCTTGACATTGGTAAGTGGCTGAGGTGCCTAAATACCTTTCTGTAGCCAGATTTCCTTGTGCCTGGATGTCTAACCTCTGTCTTTTCCATAGTCCTTATAGATTGTATATATTTTGGAGCAAAGCTTTTACTGGCATCCCAGATCCCACTTGGTAGTATCATTGAAAGCTGTGCTAGGTGCCACAAAGGGCAAGGGTGGAAGCTGAAGCAAAGCAGCTCTCATTAGCAGGGATGCCAGAGGAGCTGCCACACTCTGTGACGTGCTCCATAGGCACCCAAAGAGCCCTGTGATCCCCTTGCAGAATGCAAGCATGCCAGCAGGGAAGCAATATCCAGCAGCACAGCCTTTGGTTCCTACTGTGATGCAAAGGATGTTGGCAGAATCAGGTGTCAGATCCATCTCTGTTTCTGCATTTCTCTGTGTTTTCATATTGCAGAGCCTTCCCCCCTAGGTATCTTGCCAGCAAGTTGCAGTGACTTTGGCTTAGTCTTTGGGAAGTGGGGAGTGGAAAGTGGAGCATCCCGTAAGCAATTAACAGGAGGAACACGTGCATTGCAGATGGTTAATCTGCCTGCTTTCATGTGAACAAAAGAGAAGTCCCTTGAATGAAAGGAATCGGGTAACTTTAATGCAAGCTACAGTAAATGCAAATTAATTCCACAAATAAAGAAGCTTTCCTTCTTGGAGCCAAGAAAACATTTCTCAAAGTCTGTATTTTAGATATACAATAATCTCTTTTATACCTCAGAAAGCCGTCCCTGCCGTGAGCAGTCTGATATCTCCTTTGCAGACAGCAATCAGCTCATCACCAGCGCTCAGGGATGAATATTAATGTCGGGTTGTTCTCCTTGTGTTCAGGCGCATCCAGTCACGGTGCTGGAGCCAGCTCCCCTGGCTCTGAGCTCTGGGGCACCCAAAGTGCTTAGCATGGACCCATTGCCCTCCTCAGATCTAGGGTGGATGTAGTTTGGAAGCTGAAAAAATGCTGCACCCATTCAGCTTGCTCATCTGGAGATGGACAGGACTGTGTGCCCCTATGGGGATGTCTCCAGCTGCTCCAGAACAGCCTGAGGCAGAGTTTTCATCTGGTGAGAGCGCTGTGGCACAGAGGGGCATGGTTTATTGGGCATGGTGGTGATGGTCAGCAATTGGTCTGGGTGATCTGAGTGGTATTTTCCAACCTTAAAGATTCTGTGATTCTACAGCTGAGACAAACTGAAAGCTGGGGCACAGCAGCACTTCCAGCAAAGCCTCTGATGCTCCCAGTGCTGGCTCTTTCTGCCCTGAGCTCAAGGAAGAGCCGTGAAATCCAAAGCAGTGTCGGGCTTCTCAGCATTTTCCAGCATGACAGATTTGGAAGTTAGTGAAGCTGATGGCATTTGCAAGGGTTTGGTTGCAGATGAAACAAAGAAAACCTATCTCTGGAGAGAGCACTTGCAATGAGAATCAAAGGCAATGTGTGAGAGGGAGCGCAGTGGGGGTAGAGGAAAGGACACAAAGCAAAAGATGACTTATATTTCTTTCTCCTTTAGGCTCTTTATGAGCACCCTGCCAGATCTCTGGCTGCTGCTGCAGTGTCAGGGTGCAAATCAGGGGCAGAGTGCATTGGGACATCTGCAGGAGTCCCATATCTCAGTGCAGCTCTGAGAGCAGCAGGAACAGGGAGACAACAAGCGGCAGCCAGGTCCAGCCCCTGGGCATGGAGCTTTTGTCATGGTGCTGTCAAAGTTTCACCTTCAGCTTCCAAAAGAGGATAATCCTATGGACCTGATGCACACTGCAGTTTCATGAGTGACCAAATGAAATAGAGTCAGGGTCCAGGAGACAATAAGAAAGAGCAAATCCTCACCTTCCTTACCTGGGCATAGAAACGCCTCCTGTTCCCAGGACTGAGTAAGGAAACTTGCACCTATCCAAACCCACCTACAACTCCATGTTCTCTCCATGGCACCAGTGCAGGGACAGGACAGCTGTTTGGCAGCAGCACACATGGAAACCTCCGTTAGGGGCATGGGAAGCTGCAGCAGTGCCAGCGAGAACAGGCCCTGGAGTATTAGGGCTAATAGCCATCATGACCAAATTAATTCAAATTGCATTCAGCCTGCCATTAAAGCATTGTTGGTGGCAGTGCTTCCCCATCCGCTCACATTTTCGTGAAGTAATTAAAGTCATTAGAATGTAAACCAGCTTTTTTGGCTTGGGAAGGAAAAGAAAACAGGAAGGGAAAAGGGAAGCTGAAGAACAGCTTATCTAATATTCCCATTGTTTCCATATATACTAATGAGTTCTGTTCTTCAGCCATCTCCACACTGAAGCAGAGGTTTTGTGCACAAAGGAAAAAATAGATATACATAACTATGAATCTCTGTGGAAATGGAGTGAAATAGGAGATTTGGGGTGACCTGAGGAGCTGCTGCTCCTCCCCTCTTCTCATCCTTCTCATCCCTCTGGATTACCCTTGTGCTAGTGCAGGTTACTGGGGTCACATAGGGGCAGAGCAGTGTGAGCTGTGCTTCCACCCGCACCACCCAGATCATGCTCTGTTGAAACCTGGATGGCAGAGCTGGACCATGTTGCTGATTTCCATGCCCTGAGTTAGACAACGAGGACAGGAATCAGCCGCACAGATATCTGGGAGAAGCCCAGCATGCTGTCCTTGCAGCTCATCACCCTCGAACCCATAAGACATTTATTTTCAAGTCAGAGCACATCAGAGGAGTTCAGGGCATCTGGGAGGCTTGTTGCATCTGCAAACAGAACAATACCTTCCTCTCTGTGGAGACCTTGGAGGAGACCAAGGGGCAAGTAATATTGGATGCAGCAGCTGTCTGGGGGCTCTCACAGCTCAGTCTGTGCTTTATTGGACCATCTCTCACCTTGCCTAACTTCTCCCAGTGTCAGAGTTGGAAGCAGGTTGGAGGAGCAAGAGCAGGCTGAGAGCTTGGCTTTCCCAAGGGATCAGTCCATCTAAGAACAAGGTCCTGAAAGCTGGGCTGCATTGGCAGGTTTGTAAGCACTCCTGGCTTATGTTCAGCAGGTTGCAGCACCAGGACAGAGGGGAAGCAGCAGCAGGCAGGATGTGCCAGAAACCGTGGAGTCACTGTTGCTGGGGGTTTTCAAGTAAAGAATAGATGTGGCACTGAGGGACATGGCTGAGTGAGCATGGTGCTTGGACCCAATGACCTTAGTGGTCTTTTTCAACCTTAATGATTATACGATTCTATCCACTGGGCTGGGTTTGCAGCCCCTGGGCTGGGTTTGCAGGCAGGTGGATGACAAGGTAGAGCAACGCTGTACCTCTGCTTTCCCAGCTGTCCCAGTATGGCTCAGTCCAACCCTCAGGGAGGCAGGGTGGATGTCAAGCCTAGAGCATCCTTTACCCAGCCCCAAATGCCAAACTGGGGTTCTCACCAGCAGCTGCTCTTGCATGCATGCATTGCATCTGGGATAAGAAGCTCTGGGCAGCAGAGCAGGGAGAAGGAGCACTTATTGGGCAGATCTATGCTGAGGGGCTGTGCTCACGGCTGCCCGAATCCCCCCACATCATCTCCCTGCGGCTCAAATGCTCCTTTGAGAGCACAATGCAGCAATCACCCCGGGCATTCAACCCACCTGGGCCTCTCATCCGAGCAACGCTTTCAATCAGACAACAAGAAAAATAAGAGAGATTCACTTTTCCATTGGCATCAGCAAAAAAAGAAGAAGAAGAAACCAATTGAGCCCAAGGGGCTAAATAGCGTCTTTCACTCCATTTTCTATGGGCTCCTGAAACCATGGGAGAAAATTGAAATCTGTCTCTTTCTGTCTCCTTTTCTTTCTTTCTTTTTTATTTTAATAATTCCCGGTACGCAGGCCTTGTACCAGGACTGGTGTTGTGGGTGATGAATCTTGAGTCAGGTGGCAGGAGTTTTGTGTCCTATCTGCGTGTGCTTGCTGCCATTTGGTATAATGCGCTGCTGGCTTGTCAGGTGCTGATGGGGAGCAGGAGGGGTGGGGGGCTGAATGCATTTTTGATTGCTATAATTGCCACAGATTGGCTGCTTGAGAGGAGCTAATTAACAAGGAGGCTATGGGCGGATTATACTTGCAGAACAAAATCCCATGCAGATCCTTTCCCTTTGTGCCACATGCATGAGATCATTGGTAGGTGATTATGGCTGTGAATGTAGGGCTAATTTACTTTGCACGTCTGACGAAAATCCTGCACATAATAAGCCACAGAGGCAGCTCAAAGTGGCCCAGTTCAGAGGGGAAGGACTGCTAAAGCCCTGAGCCCAGAGCTAAGTTAGTTCCTGAAGTCCCTCATTTCCCCATGTAAGTGCAGCTGCCCTACAGCTCTTCCCACTGCCTTCGTTTCCCTCCCTACCCAGTAGAGAAGGCAAGCTTGTAGCTCTGGATGTCTGCACAGTACTGGGCAGCCTTTCAGGGAGGATGCTATAAAGGAAAGAGTGGAAATATCATCATGCCATCAGACAGCACAGCAAAAATAGCACCCAGAAAGCTGCGCACATGGAAAAAATAGCAACATCGTGAGCACTCTTGCTCTCAAAAGAAATGAATGTAAGCAGCAGCCCCAGATGTTCCTGCATCCTCGAGATTAGGGAGAAATGACAGGCTGGGGTAGCTCCACCACCCTGCTCCTGCTGCTCTGATGTTTTCTCATGAACATATCTCCTACATCGTCCCAGGTTTCCACCATCCATCCACCCATCTACCTGTCCATCCATCTACACATTCATCCACCCATCCACCTACTCACCCATCTATCCATCCACTATCATCCATCCATTCATCCATCCACTCACCCATCCACACCCCTCCAGCCCTTAGGATTTAGGAACAGGATAGATTATGCTGTAGCCCCGTCTTGATGTGGAGGACTGGCAAAGGGCTTGGCCAGGGTCCATGGCTGCTGTCTGGGTTGGTGTCAGGCATGCAGCTTGATTAAATACCATTGCAGTGTTCCTCCTGAATAAATCACATCATTCCACTCAGAAACTGAACTGATATTGCAGGTTTGCTCAGAGCTTTTGTAGTACTGGTTAATTTTCATTCAAAACGTTTTCTACAATTTCAGAGGAATTTTTCTTTGTGTGCACGTTCTCTGATTTTCATTCAAGTCAGCATTTTCAGAGGAAAAGAAATAAAACCCTTTTCCAAGATGTTTCAGGGTTTTGCTTCTTTTCCTCTTTTTTTTCCTTTCTATAAGTAAAGTCAGCATTTTGGGCTCCTAATCATGTACAGGGAGATGATCTGAGGAAAGAAAAGATCCTTTTTACCACTGTGATTCTTTGATTAAGGACGCTGTTCCAATGATAGTGGCTCCCTGTTGATACCAAAATGAAAACATCACTGGAGTATCTCCTATTAAGAAGATGATGTTCTTTAGTATTTCCTCAGCTTTGTTCCATTTTCTGTTTATTTGCTGTGTTCTGTTTGATGGTTCTTAGAAAACAAAACTCCAAAGCTGCTTTTGTCATAGGAACTCAGCCTCCACTGGAAGTCCAGGCTGACATGAAAGAGGTACGAGCCTCCCAGCCTGGGATGCAGCCAAAAGGCAGGGGAGTCTCATCTGCTGGACTGTGCTTAGATAGAGCATTTGGGCATCCTTACAGGTGATCCCAATTGAAATTCAATGGCAGCTTGACATTTGAAACAATGTCCCCATCATGCTGAAGTTTCTCCTTTCAAACAAACTCTCTATTCATTCTTTTCCCTACTTAACAAGATGCATTCCATCCCTCCAGGACAAAGTCTGGAAATTTCCCTTTGGAAAGTTGGAAAGGGGACACGACAGAATGTGAGGAACAAGCCCAAAAATATGAAGTCACCTCCAAATGCTGTGTAAGCTCAGTGGGAGAACCATAGAATCATGAAGGTTGGAAAAAGCCACTAAGATCATCTAATCCAGCCATCAAGCCATTATCCCACCATGCTGACTAAAGGGTGGGAGATGGTGAAAAGGGAGGAAGCTGTCAGGGGCTGGCTTTTTTTAATCATTCATATTAACACTTTAGCATGATTTACCCTCATTTCTAAGTCAAATATGTATCTCCTGTGCCATGGACAGACAGGTTGTCACAGAGGTGACATACAGGACAGAGATAGAGGCCGTGTGCGTGGCTGACGGGTCCCCATTATTAACACGATGGCATTTGGGCTGGCACCTTATCTGGGGCTGAATTTTGAATTCCAAGTCATTTCATTGCTGTTTCATTACAGGGATGGATCCTGCCTGGGGGCGGCCGCGGAGGCACAGTGTTGTCTCCCAAATGCATAGGGTGAGGGATGGCTGATAAGGGAGGGAGGGGAGCAGGAGAAAAGCACGATGACGGATGCAGCCCAGACAATGGAGCGCTATCCGGCTGCAGGTGGGAAGCTGGCGGGTGCTCAGCCCAGATAACAGCATTGCAGGTGCTGCTGGTCCCTCCATCACATCCTAACATTCCCCTTCCCAGACCCTTTCTGGGATCCTGCTTCCACAAAGGGCTACGACCCTCTCGTCTTTAAAATACAGAAGAATCCTGTTAAACACTGTGAAGAGTTTATTGGCCAACAGGCAGAACGCATGGGTTTCTTTATGACTGCAATGATCATTAATGAAACTTTATGGTCCCTGTTGAAGCCGTGGAGCAGAATAAGTGACCTCTTGCTGATCGTTCTCTCACTGGCTTCCAGCACTAAGAAATTATGATGCTCCATATAAGGAAAATGGTGGCTATGAAACAGACTGAAGTGAAAGCACCTTTTGCCCCTGCTCTCACCGGACTGTAATGGAAAACAGACCTAGAAGAGACACTGCAATGGGAGGAAGCTCATTTAAATATTCCCTCCCAGCAGAAAGAGATTTAAGAATCAAATGAATGAGGAGATTTTCCATTCAGTGAGATTATCCTTCTGTCATTGTTCATTACAGACCACTCAAGAGATTTGGAGGAAAAAAACCTGGACAACATACCAGGAAACTGCAATGTTATAAATGGCAAAACCTACCCCTCTACCACGAGCTCCAAAAAAAAACACATTTAAACTAACTTCTATATTCACATCACTGCAATTGGGAACATATATTTTATTTTTAAGTGGCAGCTATTTGGCAAGACCACGTGATTTTGATTCTATCTTTCTGAATTTCAGCTCTACCAAAGCAAAGGCAAAGAAATTCAGTCTGAGACTCAAAAACCAGCTCGAACCACAACCACGTTAAGAACAGACGAACACGTATCATTTCATCTCTCTTTGGCTGTGATTTGTAGTTAGGGTCAGGCTCTTTTGGAGGAGCTGTAACTAATATTCAGAGCAGGGTTTTGTTGCAAAGTAGGACCGAGCATTTTTTTTTTTCCTTGTTCCAGCTGATGGGAGCAGGCAATTAGTGAGATCAGCAGCACTCTTTGTTAATCAGCATTTCTCCATGTGCTGCTTGTTATCTACAAGCACCCTGCTCCTTTTATTGACCTTCTCACCTACAGCACTTGCTATGGTACTGTACCCAGAGGTAGAGTTTGGAGGCTCTATGGATGAACCCACTGTTTCCTTGTCATCTGTTGCTGTGTGTTGTCCCCTGAGCCACCAGGAGAGCCTCTTAATGGTGTACCAGGTAAGAAGAACTCAGCTTTATTGCTCTTGTCCTTAGGTGTGTGTAAGTAGGCTCTATGTTAATGTTTGTAAATAGTTTCTTAGAGGAGAGAGCTACCTGTGAGTTCCTCATCTTGTTCTCCAGACAGTGGGTGGGGGGAGACAGGTATGAGAGGAAAGGAGGGCTCTTGGAGAATGTGAGAATGCTTTGTTTCTTTCTCTTTCTGGGACAGTATTGCAGTTAAGGCCCCATGGTGTTTATACAATTGGAATTCAGAGGTTTTGGTCTATATTTTTTTGAAGGGGAGAGGAGGACTTACTACATTCATTCATGGGGTATCAGTGCCCACTCCTGCAGCCCGACTGGGGCAGCAGCTTGGTAAGTGCCTCTGTTCATCCCCATCCTCATGGCACAGTGAGGGAGAGGATTTCATCCCTGCTGTCACCTCAGCACCATCCACCCCTTCCAGAGGCTTAGAAATTAAAATAATAAACCAAGCAACTAGAGCTGTGTGTGGAGGCTAATGTACCATAACGCTCCAAAAGCCAGGCAGCCACCACCTCATGCTGAGCAGAAAGGACATTTAGAAAATGCATCTTTCTCTGATAGTGATTATTTCAACATTACCTTTCTTTTATATATGTATATATATATTTTATTTTTTTTTCCCTACTTAAATAACGCATTCAGTTTCCTCTGGCTCATTATCTCCTTACAGAGAAGAGCAGAGGGCAGTGGGGTAAAGCAGAACAATCCACTTCCTATTGCACTCAATGGGGTTTAAAGCCTGGACGCCTTTCAGGGCCTCATCCTTGCAGTATGGATGGATTGGGTGGCTGTGCTGGAACTAGGGAAACAATGGCCTTTGAGCACTGGTGTTTTGCTATGGGTCAGTTCCCATGCAGAGCTGGCCCATCTCCACTTTAGGAAAACAAACCTGAAAGTGCACAGCCAGAACCATTGGCTTTGTTGAAAGAGCAAAATCTACTTAGAGATCCCACTTTTCCAATTCAGGAACTAGCACAGTTATAAAATAAGCCTGGTACACAATTGTTCTGTTGTAGAGAGAAAGGTTTCCTGCAAGAGAGCCAGGTCTCCAAGACCTGCAGGATGTGGTTAGAGGCTCTTTTTAATGAAATCACTCTTAAAAAGCAGGAAGCCCTCTGAGAAATCTTCATCTTGAATAACTCAGAGATGAGGTCCAGATTGTGTGTATGGCTCAGAGGAAAGAAAAGGGGATGGAAATAGCATAAGTCTCATTTGGAGGATGGAAAGTAAAGGAGGGAAGAGGATGGACAGGTCTTCTGCTGTCTGGTGGATGTGAATTCCTGCCCATATGAATGGCTGAGTGGGTTCCAACCTGATGGCTTCAAATGGAACCCATGACCCAACCCCACTGAGCAGCTTTCAGCTGGACATGGCCATCCCCTGGCCAGCTCCATGCTGTGAGCACACTGCATACTGGGATCTCCACAGGGAAGCAAGAGCGCAGGACTCCATTGTGCCCATGGAACCATGCAATATTCAGCAATAACATCAGGGGAAATAAAATACATTGGATGGTTATGCACCAAAAGGATGACCAGTGCTCATTCTTTACTTCTTTCCTTTGGACAACATGCAATGAAGGCACTGGGGAGGAAGGCTGATGGGAAGTTATCTGTGGCAACATGAATGTTGTAATTCCAGAGGCACAAGCACATCTACACAGATGGGAAAACTACCATACTTGGGTGGTATGACAAGTAACTTTTCTTTGGCACCCCGAAAAACAACTCAATTGTGGCAGGAATGTGTCAGTTGCAATTTTGTGACTTAATGAAATAAATCAACCAGATCCAAAGAAGAGATGAAGATAAGCCCACACAGCCTCGTGGGAACACAAAGGCCACATGAAGGCAGCTGCTGGCAAGCTGGGAGCTCATCTGGAAAACTCCGGGGCCACCATTAGGGCAATGAACAACAAATTCCCCAAGTGAGGAAGCTGCTTTGAACTTTCTCCAGCCTCTGTGGATGAGATTTCAGGAACACATGGCTGCTGGGTTTCGAAAAGGCCCCCTTCTCACTCAGCTCAGCAGCAGTCCTGGTGGGGGTCCTGCTTCTCCCAGCCTGAAGGGGGTCTGCCTGGAGACATCACAAAGGGCTGACAGCAGATGTATGTCTTCACCCTGCTAAGACTCGGGGATGCTGCTGGCACCCCCATGAGCCCAAACAGGCAGAGCAGCGAAGATTGAATCATAGAATATCCTGAGTTGAAGGGACCCATAAGAATCAATGAGTCCAACTCAGTGGAGCAATGCTTGGCAAACCCCACACTGCTCCTTGTAATTCAGGTGAGAAATGAGCAGTGAGTAAACCAGGAGCATCATGTCATGGCAGGAGCCTGCAAAGCTTGTTCTTTGGCTGTGGTTATGTATTGCTGCTTGCCCAAAATAACCACTGACGGCCCACAGTACAAGGTTCTCTAGAGCTTTGCAGCAAGAATTGATTTCCATAGTCTCCCTCATTAATTTTCATGGCACCCACAGTGTGTTTTTAGAACAAGCAGAATTATTAATGTTCAAAGTTACTTGAGCACTGCTGGGAACATAAAGCCCCCAAAGAGGGGCTGGCAAAAGGGGGAAGGAGAAGACAATATATGGATTCATTCTTTAGACTGTGATCATCCAGTCCAAGCATCAACCCATCCCCACCGTGCCCACTAACTACATATCTCAGTGTTCCAGCTACCCTTTCCTTGAGCACCTCTAGGGATGTAGGCTCCCCCACTTCCCTGGGCAGCCTGTGCCAGTGTACCACCGCTCTTTTGGAGAAGAAATGTTTCCTAATATCCAACCTGATCCTCCCCCAGCACAACTATCAATCCAGGTGCAGCCCCACGTAGCTGAAGAACTTGGCTGTGCAAGAGATGCTGCCCTGCATTGCATTGCCTGAAGTCTGTCCCGTTGGAACAGGAGGAAATAAGCCCCATTTGTTAACATGCCAATCGTGCTTTACACCGGCTGATTAAAAAATAATTACCCACAGCCATTATTGAGCACTCTTGCAAATGAGCTGTGGGAAGCTGTGACCGCGCACTTAGCACACAGTGTGTTTTGCTTGTTTCAATATTATTTTAATTAAGTATCTGGGTAAAAGGCCTTTTTAGTGTAACTTTCTTTTCATGAGCAGGACTGAGTGGGTGGCTTCACTTTGTGGCCAGTACTGTGCCTGGATCCTGTTTGTATCCAAATCCAAGCAAATGAGAGACCCAAAAGGGGAGGAGAGCTAAGCTGCACCCAGGGATTCAACCACCATCTTTACTTTGTGGGGCTTGTCCATTCATGTGTGCCTTCACTCTTCCAGGTAGCTTTTAATCTGCAGCTATGGCTTCAATTATCTCATGTTTGCTGAGTTAATTCTCTTGCAAACACATTTCTGATCCTCAGCTGATGGAGAACCACCATCGCTGTGGAGAAATTGAATTACTGCACAGATTAAAGCAGCACGCAGCAGCTCTGGAGGTCCATTTTCTTCTCTCCAATCTCCTCCTTCATTGCTTGAAATCCCCTCTCTGGTGTTTTTTTTTAGGGTGATAGAGATGCCCTGCAAGGATGTGTCCTGAAGGAATGAGATGTGGGGGTGGGAACAGGAAGGATGGAGTTGTAATGGGGTAGACTCACGCTGCGCCACAAAGCTGAAACCCTGAGCTTTGGACTTTGAATAGACAAAAGTAGATGAAAATGAGGGGTTTTCCTTTGTTGCAGAACCAAACGTATGTTCTCATCAGATTTGTTTTTTACTGCTGGGGGAAAAGAAAAAACTTTCTGAAACAGATGACTCTGATAACCTGGGAAGAGCCTTTTTCCCCTTTTCCTGAAGCACTGCATCCTATTTACTGCTGTGTTAAGTGGGCTGAAGCCACCATGGAGTTGTGGGTGCAGTGTAGTTTGCTCTGATGCCTTCATTCTTTTAATTTTTTCCCTTTCTTGGATGATGTTGTGGCCCAATTGTTTCCTGTAGCTGAGAGACCCAGTCACACTTGTTCAGGGCACCCATCCTTTCACCTGTGTATTGCAGCTCTCTGGATGGGCACAGAGTGGTGCTGGTGTTGATGGATGTCTCTCCAATATAACAGCTTGTGCTCAGAGTTTGCTTTTCTCTCTCTGACAATTGAAAATGTTTAACAAACAAACTCAAAGTGTGTGTCTGGGGGGAGGAAGAAAAAGCAAAACAACAAACAGCGATGGATCTAAAACATGAAGAAGTATTATTTGTGGGCACTATTGATTGAGTTTTCCTCACTGATGCGTACATAAATATTTCTCTCTCCAATGAGTAAGAGGCTTTCTGACGCTGGATGGAAGAAGGGAGAAGATTATTGAAAATGTGAGGGTCAAAGAATCATCTGCCTGCGATGGATGCACTGTGGAGATAGAGAGATGTCTTTGTCAACAAATCAGGCTGCCAAAGAGCAAATGTGATAGAAACGGTGATTTCCAAGCACTCAGAGCAATGCTTGGGCTTTGATAACAGTGAAAGAAGGATTCTGGAGCGGATCCTCACCTGGGCTGTCAGTGCCAGGGCTGTGATTTTTCAGGTAGTTGCACTGACTGAGTGCTGCTCACCCTGCACAATGCAGCAGGGAGAAGCTGAGGTTTATGGCAGCTTCTGTAGGGTGGGGAGAAAAAGGAAGAGCAAATCACCCTGGAGGAAGTAGCAATGAGAGGGATCAAAGGAGAAATGGCTCTGTGGCTCATGAGCTCAATGGAACACAACCCTGGTTATCACCCACACTGGTGCTGCTTCTGCCTGAGGACTGGGGGCACATTGTCCTAGGACATTAAGGATGAGTGCAGATTTACTGTGGCTGCATTTGCCCCAGTGTGAATCCACAGCCATATGCAGGTGTAAATCAAAAAGCAGGGAGCTGGAAGGAAGGTTTGGTGCTGACCCAGCCCCAGATCTGAGCTCCTATGTGGGTTTTGCAGCCATTGCCCACCATGTAAGGTCTGTGAGGATGCCTCTCCCTGTGTGGTGAGTCCTGGGGACTCTGCCTGTGGCCCCCCATGCTTGCTGCAGGGCTGCATTGCCATCAGGTCTCCCTTCGTGCCTCAGTTTCCCTGTCGTGCAGCAGGGACAAATGCTCCCTTCCTGAGCACCTGAGCTGGGGGATACCTACCCCGTCCACTTGCAGAAGAAAGGCTCTTCGTCCTGGCTCCTCTCAGAGCCTAAACCGCAGGCAGCAGATCACCAGTGAGCAGAGAGAGGCTCAGGAGCTGGAGCAGGGCATCCTCTAGTGGCTGCAAGCCAGCAAACGTCGGTCCCAGAAATGCATAAAGAGGAAGGCAGATGTGGGGCTGGTCTGCTCCCTGCCAACGAGGTGATTCACCCTGGGCAAAAGCCAGGGGTGGCTGCTATCCTCCCCTACAGCACCCAGCAGGGACAGGAATGCCAGCAGCTCGTGTACGTCTTGGCAGGAGAAGAGTGTATGGGATCCCCTTGGCCCAGTGTGGATGTCCAGCTGAGCAGTCAGAGCTCTGGAACGTAAGCTGCTGTCCAAAACCAGCCAGAGCATGGATGTCTCATAGGGAAAGCTCTGCTTCTCTCTGTTGAATGGCACCGTTTTGCTTTTGACTGTTTCCAACTTTTGTACAGGCAAAATACAAGCTGAGAATGTCCCCTAATGCTCTGTGGGATTAATTCTTAAAGCCCAACTTCCTTCTTTTCTTTTTTTCCTACTATTCTTTTCAGAAATTTCGAAGGTATGAACAGAATAACAGATTGCAGCTGCCCTCCTCAGAAAATACATCACGGGCAAGATAAGGCAGGACAACGGCCAGGAACAAGCAGGGCTGTAGGGAAGGAGATAAGAGAAAGAGAGGGGTGAGCTGCAGCCCTGTGTCCTCTGCCCTCCTGGTGATGTTTGTCACTGAACCAGACCCCAGGCCTGGAGCAGTCTGTGCTGTGCTGGTTCTCCTCACTTACTTCTTGGTTTCTGAACTTCTGCAGGCAGCCTCAGGCCATGCTGAAAAGCTGTTTGCCGTGATTATGAAGCATAAAACATCCCTTTTTTTGCTGAAAGCTTAGAGTTGCAAGAATCCATCTGAATCCAGAAGAGCGGAGCTTTAGAACAAATGCCCATTCTTGCAAACATCACAATAAAATTATGCAAGCCAGCGATACTTGAAATAACACCCAATTTATCTTCCTATTTCTCTGTATGATTATGGCTTTCATTTCTCTGGGATAGGAAACCTTGAAAACAAATGAGTCAGTTGATTTTTGCTTCATGGAGACGTTTGTTTCCTTGCTCCTTGGCTCATTCAGCTGTCGGGCTGAATGTTTTCTGACAAAGAGAAACTTTGGACGTGTGGGCTGTGGGAGCTGATGAGTTCCCGTATACCCCTGCCACCCTTCAGCATCGTGGTGCCTGTAGTATTTGGGCTGTATGCCTGCCTCCCACCTTCCTGTACTATAACCTTCCCATCTCCATCACCTTGCTTTCCAGGATGATCTCAAGTGGCTGAGCCTTTCCCTTCCCCAGACCTTTGTGTGTTTGTGGTATGGAGGGATGTGGTTAGTGGGCAATATTGGTGATAGGTGGACAAATAGACTAGATGATCTTGGAGGCCTTTTCCAGTGTGAGTGATTCTATGATCCCAAGCTCTATGATGCATCAGCCTTGCCAGGGGTTAACCAGGCCTTGTGAAGATCCCCAAAACTGCATCACATTCTCTCTGAGCACCTCAGTCTCCCTCCCACACCCTTCCCTTGGTTTCAGCACTTCATCTCCCCATGCAGTGCTGCTCTCCATCCTCGCGAGGTGGTACGGCCAATTTAACAGCATAATGAATGTATGTACATAAAAGTTCTGATTCAAACACTTTCATTAGATTTAGTCACTGGCTCCCAATACAAAATGATGGTGGCACCAATTCCTCCTCAGCCCGAGTGACTAATTGTGACACAGAGGCAATTAGGCTTGGTTAAATGATCCATGTCCCTTCAAAATAATGGTCTGTCAAAATGCATTCGCCCAAAATAATCCAAGATTGACTTGACGATCAAAATATCTGTTTCTTCAAAATTAATAATAAGGAAAAAAAAAAGAACAGAACTCCTTGCTTCTCTGCTGTGCAGCTGCAAACTGAAAGGGCTGTGTGGGGGAGAATGGGTACCTTGAGGCTGGAACCAGCACTGAGGTGGATACTGTTGGAGGGCAGCTGGGCAGAGAGCTGGATGACACTGTGGCCTTATGCAAGCCTCCCTCCAACATTTCCAAGGACAGGAATGGGGGAAGATAGAGTGGGGCAGAGTCATGCTACCAGCAGGGATACCCAGGAGATAGATAGGAATTGAGCTTCTCCAAGGCTCAGCCAGCAGATCCCAGAGCATCCTGTGCCTCCCCAGCCAATATCCCAACTTAGAGTTAACAAGCGCCAACCCTTGAGATCCTTACCTAGTTATCTGCCTCTGCTGGGAGATTCTGCTAATTAAGCATGGTGGGATAATTGGAACAGTACAGACATCCCTCATGAACAAACCCCAGGAATGCACTCCCTGTACTCACTGCCCCATCGCACCCTGAGGCACGGTAGAGCAGGACACCCACCTCCCTGCACCTCAGCCTTAATGCCCAACAGCTCTGCTCACTTCTATTGCACCCCTGCATAGTCATAGAATCATTAAGGTTGGAAAAGACCTCTGAGAGCATCTAGTCCAACCACCAGCCTTGTCAATGTCTCCCTACCCCCAGTGCTGGCAATGGGAAGGTGCCATGGTGCCACCAAAGCGCAGCTCTGTGCTGACATCCCACTTGTTCACCCTCCTACCATGAACAGCAGAGCCCATGGTTTGACAGGTTCTGCTCTAAGTGGATTCTTGCATGCTTAATGCTAGTGGGTTTTCCTGAGCCTTTGACTCTTTCTCCTCCCACTTTCATGGAACTTTGGGGATGTTGCAGGGTTACCTTGGCTGAAATATGTCAGTCAGCTTACAGGAGTTAGGGTGAGAAACAAGGGATCCCACCTGGGAAACAGAAAGTTCCATTGCCACTTCCCTAAATACTGGTCTAACTTATATGACTTCCTCCTCTACGCGCTGCTTAATGTGGCATAGACTTGGGGAGAGGGCCCAGGGGTAGATGAACCTCATGTTTATGTGCTCGATGAGCTCTCACTCTATCCATGGTATAAGGAAGCAGAGCTGATGATGCCGTAGGTCTGTAACCCAGAGGACTCGGCGTGCAGTCAGTAATGACAGAAATAGCAGCTTACTACTGGGAGAGATTTTTCACCAAACTGTCATATCATCCGTGACTGTCTGGGCTGTTCTGCAGCAGCAGGCTATAAAACACCTCCAAGGAGATGTGGGATATAAAAGCACAGTCCTCCACTGGAAAGCTAAAAATCATTGATCCTTTAGAGATAGCAGTTTGTTCGTGTTAGCTGTAATAGTGTGTGATAATCTCCCTCCCTGCAGCAACCCTTCTGTGTTGTAAGGAGATAAATGACTGGTATCACCCATTTTCCAAAGGAGAAAACCAACCTTACACTACAGCTCCATCTAAACCTGTCCAATGGTTTTATTTCTTAGGCTAAATGGATTGATGTGGCCATTCAAACTCAAGGTGTTTTTTTGCAAGATAAACCTAACGTCAGGGTTTTCTCCTTCAATTGACAGTGGCTCCACCCTGAAGCCTTGGGGTTCCCTCCACATTTGGGGCTTCTGAAGGCTCCCATCTCTCAGCAAGATGAACCAGAGGGCTGATGGCAGGCAGGAAGGCGTTAAATCTCCTATGCTGCACCAATTCTCCCCCTCCTGCAGTGGGGACTTCATCCTTTATTTATGGGATGGCCTCCTCTACATAGAAGCCATTTAAATTTTTCAGCAAGGTCCATGTCCCATCACCCAGGGCAGTTTAAATATTCACTCATTTCATCACGCACAGACATCGGCACAGGCAGCAGGAGGACGATGGTAATTATAGCAGAAAAGGATGAAAAGGAGGAAGAAAATCAGTTCTGCAATGATTACTCCCTATGTAAAATAGAATGATGTATATTTTACAAGATGAGAATTATCCGCCTGTTGCGCCACTCAGCTCTACCCGCACACGGAACAGAAACATTAAAAGAGCTTTTCATTAAGGTGTTGTCTCAGCCAAGGCGCAGTGCTGCTGGAAACAGCCACTGAATGCCAGGAAGCCCTGTGTAGCACTCAGCTGCTTTGGAGCACCATGTGCCCAATAATGACTGATTGCTCATCACAAGTGCGCTCAAGGGCTGAAAATTGCTGGCACAGAAGTTTCCAGACAGAGCTGTGATATGGATTGCTCATGTGTAGGACCACGGTGCCCAGCTTCTAAGGGTTCTGACTTTCAAATAACTTCAGAACTGAGCTCTGAGACATCAAGCGAGTCATTGGCATCCATGGGAAGAGATGATATGGGAGGAGGGAGAGGCAGTGCTGTCTCAGTGCAGAAGAGCTGGTCATTGCCTTGCCAGCCAAGGATCCAGTACTATTTTGTTGGGTTTGATTTGAATGGCTCATTGCTGTTGCAGGAGAAGGGGGAAAACTCACTGAGCTGGACAACACAGGGAGGAAGATTATGCTCGACCAAAAGGGACAGTGAACAATGTATGTGCTCCCATCCCTCATTGCTGGGGAGCCAAATCATGGAGAGACAGTGCATTGTTTATGGTCACCCAGGGACGATGCTGCTCTTATTTCGCAGCCCCCACTTGGGAAACTCCACTGGTTTTCCTTCATTTTCTGGCCACTCACCTCCATCCACTGGTTGCATGTCATCTTCCCACCCCTCCAAGTCAATGGCTGCACTGGAGTCTATAGGGAGTCACTGAGCTCCATGGACAACAGTTCCCCAACAGCACAGCAGAGAGGTGGCATGGAAATCCCCACTCATAGGACACCACGGCACTGGGAAAGGAGATGCCCCTGGGACACTCACTGTTTTCTTCTGCATGTGGGAAGCTCTCTAATTGCGCCAGACTGTTTGCCTGAGAAGGGTGTAATTAAAAGTGAATGGCTCCAGCTCCTTTATCATCATGAATATTAAAGAAAGGTAAACACTACATCAATATTCATTTAAACAGAAACAGAAAACGAAAGGCAGGACTCAATCCTGGCTGTCACTTCCAAATCTTGTAAATGAAATTTTACAGCGAGGAAAAATAGTGATTATGACTATAATGACATTGGAACAAAGCAGCTGGGACAGGCTGGAATCAACAACCACCATCAACAGCCACCCCTTGGCACCTTTACACAGTATCTTGTCCCCAGAATCAGTGCTTCAGGGAGAGGCACAGGACACTCTAGGGCTGACAGTGCCCAAGATGTGACATTCACGTCCCACCTGCCTACAGCTCAGCTTTGCCTGTCACATTAATACACAGATGTTGGAATAGTCACTCCATGGACATCCAGATCTAACCAAATGTTGACTATAGCAGTGTTCCAGTGCTGCTGTGGGGTGACCCAACCCTACTGAGTGGGCCAAGCCCACACCTTCACCCTGTTGCATATTCAGGACTGGCTCACTTGGAAATGAATACAACTCACATTTTCTGTTCTTCTCCAGCTCCATCTCTGGTTTCATCTTTGCCTCCTCTTCTTTTCTCTGCAGTGATAAAACATGGAGCAGGACCAACAAGAGCAGCTGCTGCAAACAGTGAAGCTGCATGGTCCTCCAGTCTCTGGTTAAATCTGCTGGAGTGTCACCAGAGCCCTGTTTGTGTAGGTTTGGCATCTTTATCACTGTTTATAGCAGGGAAGCACATGGCATCTTCACCCACCTACACTGTCTATAGATAACAGCTCACCCCCAGCACACATCACCAACCAGCCTTGCCCCAGGGAGCCCAGGCTGGGAGCTGAGCAAATGCTCAGCCCCCACAAGCGTTATGCAGATACCATTAAAGATATAATGGACATCATTGCCTTGCAAGAGAACCCCATTTTCCAAAACCAACCTCCATCCTCCTGCTGGAGGAACCAGCTGTCCCCACCCACGTCACAGCTGTGGGCTTTGCTAAGGACCACACTTTACCCAGCTTGTATCCCTTGGCTTTCCAAGCAGCTGCCATGACAGAAACTGCGGAGGAGGGAAAAAGAGAGCAGACAGACGAGGAACAGAGAAAGGTTCGCTATCAACTTCTGTGTTCAAATACCCCTCCAAGAAACGCCTCTGGAAAGGATAATGCAGACGATGCTCTCCACAAATATACCTCAGGGCACTTTTTCTTTCTGCCCACTGCTGCCCTCACAATTGACAGTCATCTCGTTCCCAAAAGCGTGGCTTACACTCAGCTGAGCCTGAGTCCTGGAGGGTCTGGTTGGGACATGAGAGAAAGCTGAAACGTGACTTGAATGGCATTGTACACACGGCTGTGCATAAAAGCACAAACCACAATAGACTCTGAAGATAACGAATGGCCCATGACTGGGTCTCATAAATGCAGGCGGGTTGTTAAAATCCTGTCTCCAGCTATGTGATCCATCAGCTGCGCTCCCCTCCAGCCCACAGCACACACTGCGCACTGCCTGCCACAAACAGACTCTCCGCACACCTCCAATGACTGGCAGCTGCTGATTAACAGGTTGTTAATGAGAACAGAGCTGGTGTTTGTTGATAACGCTCCATCTCCAGGCCCATGCTGCCCTTATGAAGAATTGTGTACACCAGGCTGCTCTGTGGCAATGCAAGCAAACAGGTCGCCCTCCTTGGCCAAACAATTTGGGGCCACCAGCATCTGTGGCCAAAGGACTTTTCTCAGACACCTTCTTTCAGACTCCCCATGTCTTGGATTAAATAAGATTTTCACATACTTGTGACCAGCATGACATTTTCTAGTCCTTTCTTGGTGCATGGGATAAATGCATAAAAAGAAGCATGGAGAAACATGGGTTAGTGGGCATGGTGGTAATAGCTTATTGGTTGGGTTTGATGGTCTTAGAGGTCTTTTCCAATCTGAATCATTCTATGAACTTCCCCTAGGAAGGGTTTGCTGGCTCCATGAGAAAGTAGACATCCATCTTCACTAGTATCAGAAGCCTGATGGGAGATAGAGGCTGCATTTAGGGCAGAGAGTTCTGTGCCCAGATCAGGGCCCGCAGCTCCAAATGCTGTGTGTGCTGGGTAGGTGGGCAGTGGTTGGTGCTGTCAGAACCATCCTTAGCAATGACTCATACCATGGTTTGACATCAACCAGCTTCAGGCAAGCCAAGCTTTTGGAAACAAAAACAGAACAGAACAAAACAAAACAAAAGAGGGAAATAATGCTTTGAGTTTTTCTGCATCATTTTTTTTTTTTTTCTTTTTTTTCTCTCTATTTTTCCCTTGGAAAGCAAAGTCCTGCAAACAAACTGTTGATTGAGCTCAGCTGGCTCACATTATCTGTGCTCAGGAGCAGGGCACAGCATGCAGTCCCCTCCACTGCCGCAGGTTTGCTATCAACCCTTGCCACCTGTGTAATCACTTCAGTCACGCCAGGCTCTGCCCCCGCTGCAATTTCACAGCCACTTGGTCAGGGGGAAATCTGGGCGATTTGGGCTCGTCTGAGAGCATTACAATGGCACGCCATCAATGTTTAAAGGGACACCAGTGTACATGGAGAGGGGTGGGCATGGTGGATGCTCATAGGGCTGGAGTTCCTGATGGATCATCATAGGGTAGGGTTCAGTGATCCCTTGGATTGGAGCTCTTGGATGAGCTTGGACAAGGAAAGGGTGCTGGACTTGGGCACCTGGGGATAGCAAACATTCTTGACACGAGCAACTGAGGACTGAGAAAGGCTGAGAGCATCAGGCTGTGAGAAAGGACTGTAGGCTTCAGTCCTGCCCCTGCTTTCTTTTCTCTCCAGAAAATAAAGTCTCACTGGCTTTTTCTCTCAAAGGTTTGCTAAGGATGCTCAGTTCTCATGCCTGTCCTTCAGCAGTGGTACAGGCACAGCTAAGCTCATTACCTGTCACACTCCAGCACCTCAAACCTCACACTCTCCAAAGCATTTAGGGGCTCCTCTTCCAGCAAAATGCAAAGAACAGAAAGAACCTGACATCAGAGTCAGGTTAAGCAGCGGCACAGGCACAGCTCTGGGAGCTGACAGAACTGCTGAGGAAAAGGGAAGGAAGTTCAACATTTCCATCCGCAGCATTATGGATCTGCTGTTCTCTCGCTGCCAAGCAAAGAATTGATTTATAGCAAGCAGCCACTGGGCTGTGCTGAGAGCACAGAAGATATGTTAGGTCCCCTCTACAGACGCTGCATGGATGCAGCAACAAGCAAGGGGCCGTGGCAAGACCCTCCTGCAGGACGTGGCAGCAGGAGGGCAGCAGCTCACCCGACCCCAAGGGCCCTCCAGGACTTCGGTGTCGCGCAGCGCTATCCCAAGCAGCGGTCCATGTACCACCTAGCGGCACCTACCCACCTCTCTGTCTCTTCTTTTTCCCCGTTGGCACATATTTTTTTCCGATATCCACACATCCTTCCTCCCCTCCATGGAAACTTCCACGCGGGGACACCTCCACCTGGGACCGTCGCAGCACAGCAAAGACCCCAAAGACCTGCCTCATCTCAGGCTCACGAAGCAGTAAGATGGTTTTGCAGGACGCCTGTGGGTCCCCATTGTCACCACCTTGCATTGCCTGTCCCAGAGGTGCCCCGGGGGAGGGGTCTCACTGCCTCCATAGCACTGGGGCTGCAGAGGGACCCCAGCAGCAGGGGGATGTGTGCCCCCAAGGATGCTTTTGGTGGGACCCCGCCAGCAGAGAGAGCCACGAGGGGGCTCCAGGAGCCCGTCTGAACCGGCAGAGAGATGCGGGGAGCGGAGCTGGCGTCTCCTGTAGGATGGAGGAGAGATGCTGCGAGTAGAATGGGCAGAGCTCGTAGTTTGCGACACCCGAGCCATCAGCCGCGAGGGCTGCTCGTGGGGTCACTGCAGGCTTAAAGCTGCTCCCGAGTTACAGGAGCTGTTCCAAAAACCTACAGAAGCTGTCACAGAGGAAAAATGAGTGCACAGAGGGCCCACCCTGCAGAACAGGCAAGGGGAAAATAGATTGTGATGTGTTCAGACAAGAGCACACTTCCCTGCAAAAATAAAGCCCTGCACTTGACACTTTGCAGAGCTATTAATTAGTTTGATCAGCTTGCCTGGGTGTGTTAACTTGAGTGAGAGCTGGTGTTTGTACAGCGATGAGCTGTTAGAACTTCCCAAATAGAGACACAAATAATGGCAGGCTGTGATCGCTGCTTTTCCCAGAGCTCTCTGCTATTTGTTTGAGTGCTTTTTCTGTTTTCATACCTTTCTATTTTACTCAACTGAGTCTCCTAAGCACCCAGTGCAGAAGCAGTGACCCACAAGAGCAAGAGAAGTGTTTTCTGCACTGAAAGCCAAGGAACTGTCAGCCCCAAGAGCACAAAGGCAAGAAATGGAAAACCTCTCTATTTCCCCCCCTGGACCTCTTCTCTCTCAGTTTGCCATTGCTGGAGGGGCTGCAGGGCTGGGGGGCTGGAGTTTCCATTGTGTTTGTAATGGCAGAGACCTGGAGGGCTGGGAGGTGGCAGAGTGGTGCCCCCAGCTCTCCTTCACACTCTTGTTTGCGTGTGCATTGTAACGAGCTGTGTATTGTACCCTTGCTTGCCAGGGGATGTCTGCGGGGTTTATGTTAACCAGCTCAAGCTGAAGTTGGTCAACAGCTTCAACTGCTCTTCATGTTTGGTTCTTTATGTCCCTTTATGTTCCTGGACAAGGGGTTGGGGCTCCTGGTGCAGAGAATGGAAGAGAAACTCCTGTTTCTTGGTGGGAGCGTGCAGGTCTTTGCCTTGCAGCACAGAGCCGGGCTCCAAGCCTACAGCTCCAGAGTGCAAAGTTATTGCCCTGAGCAGAGTCCGCATCCGACGCTGCTCTTTAGCCCGGGGACCAAGTGCTGACCCCAGCAATCCCTGAGCTTTGCGGGAACTGCAAATCCAAGCTCTGAGCTCCCAGCTTTGACTGTAACTGCTGCAAACAGAAAGTTTCCTGGAAGCCGGACTGCGGTCCAAAGCAGAGCAGCTGAAATGGGGTCCTGAGCGCGGATCCCGGCTGCAGCTCCATCCCCACAGCCCTTCAGCTCTGCACAGGGTTTTTTTCTTTTTTCTTTTTTTTTTTTTTTTCACACGTTCTTGCCTTCTGTTTTTGCTGGAGGCTCCATCGCTATTGAGAGGCAAATTTTTGCCATCTGGCAAGGCAGCCTGAAAGAGGAACGAGAGAGTAAAAAAACAACACACAATGTGCATGAGCACACACACACACACACACACACAACTCTGGAGACTGGGGAAGACAAAAACTTCAGGAGAAGGGGAGAGGAGGAGAGAGGAATAAAGGGAGGAGAGGAGAGGAGAGGAGAGGAGAGGAGAGGAGAGGAGAGGAGAGGAGAGGAGAGGAGAGGAGAGGAGAGGAGAGGAGAGGAGAGGAGAGGAGAGGAGAGGAGAGGAGAGGAGAGGAGAGGAGAGGAGAGGAGAGGAGAGGAGAGGAGAGGAGAGGAGAGGAGAGGAGAGGAGAGGAGAGGACGGCTTCAATGCAGGCAGGTCCGTGTGTGCGTGCAGGGATGTGGGGAACGGTTGCAGGCAGGGGAAGGCGTGACCTGCATGGAAAATGCCAGACAACCCCAGACACACACACATAGACGCGCACACGCTCACAATCCTCCGGACAACGATAAGGCGGACAGCGGAGCGAGGGGAAGGAGCCGTCCCCGCCGCCCAGCCCGCAGCGGGGGCTCTCCCAGCGGCAGGATGAGGTGAGTGCCGCCGGGAGCAGCGCGGAACCGTTTCCCCGGGCGGACGGGACACGGGGCCGCATCGCCGCGGTCGGGTGTGGGTTGTGGGGCGCGGAGACTCACCCCGAGTGGGGTACGGCTTCTAGCACGGGGACGGAGCCTGGGCTCGGCTGAGCTGCCCCGTTAAAGGGAAGCTCGCGTTCAAGTCGAGGGGGTGATGCCCGTTTGCGCCCGCCGCGTATCCAGCTCCCGTGCACGCACTCCGAGCAGGAGAGAAACAGATTTTCCCTTCGTGCATTTTTGTGGTTTCGGACGAGCTGTCAGAGAAAGGCATGTTCAACCTCACTCCTCTCCAAAGAAAAATCAAGGCAGATTTCTCAGAGCGCATTGACTTTGCTTTGTACCCAGCAGCCCAGGAAAGTGATGGCACTACATGGATGAGCCCCAGAAAACCACTGCCCTGGTTTTGAAAGAACATAGGTTAAAAATAAGCCAGTTCTAGTGCTTCAATTTCCTCATCGGTGCACCTAAATCAAGCCCTGATTTTGAAACCGTGTGTGCATGCACGTGTGGGGAGTTCCAGAAAATGTAGTACACACCTACAAGCCTCTGCCAGGCCTTACTACCTATTTTAGAAAGCGGAAAATTTCTCAAATGGCTCTAATTTCCTGCACTTTTCCACTGTGTGCTCCACTGGACATAAAGAGGTGATGGTCTCTCATCCATCTGGGTCCCATGCAATGGCATGGGCTTTGCAGTTTGCATACCCAGCATGGGAAGAGATTTGCTGAGTCTTTGCACAGAGAACTGCTCTGCCCATGTTCACATTCTTGCTTGAATCTGAAGGCCTGTGTACAGAGGGCTGACCTGTCCTCTTCATCCTCTATGCTCTCCTTAGGCACAGGCAGTTGGTAACTGGGATAAATTCTTCTGGGTCAGACTTTTTTTTTAAAATCCGAGTTTGATAACAAAAGATCTCTATGGAAAGAGGAGAGAGAGGAGAAGAGAAGAGAAGAGAAGAGAAGAGAAGAGAAGAGAAGAGAAGAGAAGAGAAGAGAAGAGAAGAGAAGAGAAGAGAAGAGAAGAGAAGAGAAGAGAAGAGAAGAGAAGAGAAGAGAAGAGAAGAGAAGAGAAGAGAAGAGGGAAGAGGAATGTACTGAGGAACAGCATACCGTGTTATGCTGCTGGGGCTGTGGTCCATACTTGCTCAGCTGCAAAGAAGTGTGTTGTTTGTTGAGTCAATGGTCCCAATTTGGCAGGGTGAGGCTAAGCGGTAATAACAGTACTCAGTAGTTATTGCCATGATGCTTTCATTAAACTGATTCGAAAAGCATCATTATTTTATTAAGCACCCTAATGTTTGTTCTTCTACTCAATGAGGATTTCCCCATCCGCATGCCATTAGTTGGGAGATGTGAAGCTGGTAGCTACAGCTGCCAGAAGGGGAAAGCATGGAGCTCCTGGTGGTACCTACAGCAACGGTGGTGCCTTGGGATCTCACGCACCACCTCCATCATCCATTTTGCAAAGGGGCATTCCTGCTCCATTCCAGTGGAGCCTTACACAACCCATTTGGAAGACCAGACTGAGCTCCTGATGAGTTTTGGCATGACCAAGGTTTCATTGGGCTTCCTTGTTTGCTCTCCAGGTACCCCCTGGCATGGTCTGTGTGTGCCTGGCTGCTCGGAGTGGTGGGTGCTGTTGAGCTGACTGACATGTTTGGGGAGATCCGCTCTCCAAACTTCCCCGATTCCTATCCCAGTGACTCGGAAGTGACATGGAACATCTCTGTGCCTGAGGGATTTAAAATCAAGCTGTACTTCATGCATTTTGACTTGGAGTCATCCTACCTCTGTGAATATGATTACGTGAAGGTGAGCTGTGGTATCGGTGGATGCATGGAGGAGCAGACAGGCGATGTTTATGGCCAGCTGGGAGTGGGTGGTGCTTGGAATGGTGGGGACAAGGTATTTTCCCCCATGTATTAGGCAGAGGAATTGAGCAGGATAAGCTGACAACATGCACTGAGCTAACCAGTGGGTGGGACACCAGAGTCAGAGCTGACACACAAAGGACCAGATTTCTAAAACCATTCAGGGACATAGTTCTCATTGAACCTGGTGGGATTCTGACACTTACGTGCTGATGAAATGGAAAAAACTCCAGCCTGTGTTCCTCTGATGTCAAGTATGTGTCCAAGCTGGGCACTCTTGACCATGCCATGGCTGTGGGTGCTTCTTGCAGACAACCTGGACCCCAACTACAGCTTGCAGGCTCTTAGAACACCCAAGGAAATAAAAAACAAAGATTAGATCTGAACTTAAGGCTGCAAGTGAGGGTCTGTAGAGCATCCCTCCTACAAGCAGTGGGTACCTCTCCTAACTGGGCTCTGCATCTCCAAGACAAAGGTGGGTTCTCAGTGTCTTTGGATTTGGCCAGGTGTGGTGCTTTCTGGCAGGTCAGCTGTAGCAAGCAGGTGCTTCCTGCATTTTAGGGCTGAGTGTGTCTTAACTGTTGCCCAGTACACACCTTACCTTGCCCCTCTGCACAGAGGCAGGTGTAGGTTGCACTGGGTCTGGAAGCGCTCAGCCCTAGGTGCCAGCTACTTGAAATTATTATTTTATTCTTGCCTTAAGACAAAGCAAACATTTGCATTTTTTTTTTCCTCTTGGATGTGTTTGCTGCTTTAATTTCCCCTTTGTGCTGGCACTCATTCTGCTACTAACAGCTCTCATTGAAGTTTGATTAGTTCTTTCTGCTTCTCCTGGATCTTCTCCAAGTGCAAGGGCTAGGGACATATATAGAGATATATTGCTCTAAAAATCCAGTAAGCTCAAGGAGTGGATTTCTTGGAAACTTTCCCCATTCTAAGCTTTACTCCTCCTCCCACCTTTCACCCCCTGCTCATTTTTCCTTTTTCAAAAGGCTCCCTGTTATTTGGCCATGGTGCCAACTTGGCATCACAGCTTTCCCTGCCGCTGGATTTCCATAAGAAGGCGGCATTTTTCACGGGGATTTAGATCTCAGCTGTATAAATTTGCTCTGGGCTGTAGCTCAGCTCACGGAGAATTACAGATGAAAAGTGCTGAAAGCACTCAGAAACGTCCGTCTGGATGGATTACAGGTGATCCATAAGCTGCTCCGCTGCAGAGCGGTGCGATTTTTACGCTGCTAAAGCAGCAGTGTAGAAAACAAAAGGAGAGCAGCAAATAACTCCAAGGCCCTTTTCCTCCTTGGGGCTGCACGTTCTGTCCCTGCATCAGTGCGAGATGCAAAAACAGCACCAGCCCTCCCTTTGTCAGAAGCCAGCATTGTGTGCCTATTGAATACAATTACAGACCCAACACAAATAGATGCATCTCTGAAATACTCCGTCAGCCCCAGCAAAGAGGCTCATAGAGCCACAGAATCGTTAAGGCTGGAAAAGACCTCTAAGATCAAGTCCAACCCCAACATATCCCCACTGTGCCCATAACCTCATACCTCAGTGCCATGTCTCCACAGTTCCTGTACACCTCTGGGTATGGTGATCCCACCACCTCCCTGGGCAGCCTGTGCCAGTGTATAGCTTTAATGTGCTGTGCATCAGGATCTCCGTCATCTTCTCCACCATAAGACAGAAGTCAAACACAGGGGCTGAGCTGCCCCAGCACAAGACAGGGGCCCAGTCCAGTGCCATGCAGTGGTCATTGCCCCCATCAGCTCCCCCACTGCCATGGCACCCCAGCTCTAAGTGGTGGAGAAAGCCATCCTGGGGTGCGCCAAGCTGCAGGCATGCACAGATCCCTGCCTCCGGGGTGGTCTTCAGAAGGGAACAATTTCCAGAACCCTGAAACAATGGCTAATTAAAACAATAGCTGTTGATATATATACATACACACATACATGTGTGTGTGGGTATGTATATATATGAAAAGAACGTGGCTGCCAGATAAATGCTCACAGGGCAGGGGGTTGTTTGTGCAACCAAGTATTGCAAAGGACAGCAGGTCGGTAAGGAGATGAGTGAATAGCAGCAGTCACTCTGCTCCCTGCACGCTGTTCCCGCACGCACCCGAGCACTTTCTGCACGCCCCATCATGGGCACTACAGCACAGCATCAGTCACCCTGCACAAAACCTGGGTGTTGCCTCCTTTCATGGGCTCTGGCTGCAAGGCGGCTCTGCAGGGGCCCTTCCATGCCCTTCCCTGCCTCCGAGCACCTCCTCCCTATGTCATGTTCCCAGTGTCTTCAGCCCAGCACTGCAATTCCTCGGCCTAATGAGCCATGGATATATATTACTAGCAGAACGCTTTGCCCTCATTGCTCCAATTAGCACATTCCTGGAGGGCTGGGGGCTGGCGGCCGTGTTTCCGTATTGATGGCTCCGTGCTCTTTTCCAGTGGCAAACATTAAACCACATTCCCCACGGTGCTGGGAACTCTTTGTTCACCCACCCACTGCAGGAGGCAGCTCTGGGCCATCATTGCTCTTCTTTGGCCAACTCCTGGTGCCCCAATCCATACTGCATGGGGCACAGCCAGGGTTACTGTGTGTTGGGTCAGTGTCCTACTGCCAGCTCCATCCAGAGCCCATGGGGACAGAGCCACAGATGGAGTGGGGACTCATCCATCCATGGGGACAGGCACCATATCAAGGGGAGCAGTGACAGCAAGGCTGACGGGAGGCAGCGCCACAGGGAAACTTAAGTGTCACCGTATTTTATTTTTCAAAGCAGGCTTCTTTCAGCGTATTTTTATAGGGAATTTCTCCTCAGCAATTGATATTTCCCTTGGGGACACATCTTCTCTAGTGAAAACGTCGACATCGTGACCCGAGAGGGAGAAACTCCAAACAAACAACCGGGATTTAATTACCAGGCTGCTCGCGGGATGTAAATGATCTACGAAAAAGTATACAGTCCTCAGCAGAAGCAGCAACTATTAACCAGGGGGGATGACCCCTCTGTTTAGTTTACCGCTGGAGGGCCGCCCCTTCTCGCTGTGTCCTGGGGCATGAGACCCATCACTGATAAGGCGATGCAGATACCTCCAATGAGGCCCCGTGTTGGGAGAGCCCGCGGGTGGGGACATGGACATGGGGGACATTTCCCCACATGTCCCCATGGAGGTGACGAGGAGCTGGCTGGAAACGGTTGCCTCTGTCAGCTGTGCTCCAGGAAAAGAGGCTCTGCAATAAGGCACTGCAGCGGGCTTTGGGGACAGGACCGCTTTATGCAGCATCTGCAGAGCAGGGTTTGCTTCCTATTGGAGACAGCGCTCCTATTTTTCAGTCCACAGTGATGTTTCGTTTCAAAACACCCTTTATTTGGGATTCTGAAGCACCACAGTATATTTCAAAGCGATTGAAACCAGATGGACCCCAAATTACTTGTTTTCCTTCTTTTTTTTTTTCTCAACTATTTCACACACACACACACACACACAGAACGTTCAATTGGGGTTTTGTCCCAACACGGACACATGCTTTTTCTCCAAATTCTCAAAATTTATCATCGGAAAGTCTCTCTCTTTTCTGGCCAGCTCTGGCTCTTATGAGAGGATGGAAAATATCTGGAGGCAATGTCAAGGCATGCTGAGCTGCCATTTCCATGTTGTCTTTCCCTGGTGTGAGTGTGTTTCCTCTCTGGGAAATTTCCCTTTTTGCCCCATACTTGGTCATCCTGAGGGTTTGGGACAGCTGCAGGTGAATCCTACCTCTCCAGGGCCATGCAATGGGGAGGTGACATCGCAGTGTGCCCACAGGTCCCCAGGCTTCATGCTTCATCACGGCCCCAATAGCATATGCTTGGCACAAGTACAGTGAGCTGGCATGGTGCAGAGGGGCTCGCATTCTTCTGCAGAAGGGTTATTCATACTCAGGTCTCTTGGGGCGCTGGGAACAGGGATAGGGAGCAGGAGGGGGTCTGCGGGAGGAGGAGATGGAGTCAGGTCTGAAATGGTCCTGGGGAAATGGTTAGGGGGAAGGAAAGGATGGGGCTTCTGGGGAAAATAGAAGGGTTTTCCACAAAGACTGCTGTGATACAAGGCATGGGTGCGACTGTAAAGGAATGCAGGGAGTGAGCACGTTGTGATGATGGCAGGTACACTGGCCCCTTGGTCCCCTCCTGCAGCCATCTGAACTACAGCACATGCACCCTGGGTGGTGGGGACATCACTGAACATGGGGCTGGGGTATGCTTGGGGGTTCCAGTACCACCCAGCCCTCACACAGGTGCTGCAATCAAGGTTGGTTCTTGGGAAGGGGAAGAAATTGATTTTCACACCCTCTTTTCCCTGATACATGACCACATCCTCCTCTTCTCCTAGACATCCTCCTCCCTCATCCTCTGCATGCATGTTGCTGCATCTGCTTCAGAGGGTGGAATAACTGGGAGACCTCCACTTCTTTCTCAGAAACCCTTTAATTGCTTTACTGCAATCACTGCTGAGAGCCAGAGTGAGTGCAGCCTGACCTCATATACTGCAGGAGAATGTGGAGAGGTGGCCAGCACCAGGGACATATCATTCCCTGTGCCTTTCATGTGAGCCACACTAACCCAGCCCTTCTGCCCCAGATAGAAGCAGAGGACCAGGAACTTGCAACCTTCTGTGGCAGGGAGACGACAGACACCGAGCAGGCTCCTGGGCAGCAAGTCATCCTATCCCCAGGGTCCTATATGGGGCTCACCTTCAGGTCTGACTTCTCCAACGAGGAGCGCTTCACTGGATTCGACGCACATTACACGGCCGTGGGTAAGGGATGTTTAAACTTCAGGATGCAGTTGGTATGTGAGGGCTGCAGGGTGATCTCCTTTCCTTCCTGTCTCCCCACCACCCAACCCAGATGTGGATGAGTGCGTGGAGAAAAGTGATGAGGAGCTGGCGTGTGACCACTACTGCCACAATTACATCGGTGGGTACTACTGCTCCTGCCGCTTCGGCTACATCCTGCACTCCGACAACAGGACCTGCAAAGGTACTGCCCCAGCACAGCATGGGCATAGGGTCCAGGGGAGGTTTGGGATGGATATTAGGAAAAATTTCTTCCCAGAAAGAGTGGTGATGCAGTGGCACAGGCTGCCCAGGGAGATGGTGGAATCACCATCCCTGGAGGTATTTGAGAGCCGTGGAGACATGGCACTGAGGGATGTGGTCAGTGGGCACGGTGGGTTGGGTTGGGGTTGGACTAGATGATCTTAGTGGTATTTTCCAACCTTAATGATTGTATGATTCTGCTATTCTATGACCCATATTGAAGACCTTGCTCCATGCTGCTAATGGGCTGAGTAGGCAGAGAGACAGATGCAATGAAGGGCAGTTGAAGGGCTGACTGTCATCCATGCTCAGGATGGCCAGGGCTGGGGTGGCTGATGGTTTGTTGACAGAGCTGTGGCTGTGTTGCAGTGGAGTGCAGTGACAACCTGTACACCCAGAGGAGTGGAGTGGTCACCAGTGCTGACTTCCCCAGTCCCTACCCCAAGAGCTCAGACTGCCTGTACCGCATTGAGCTGGAGGATGGCTTCTTCATCACCCTCAACTTTGAGGATAGCTTTGATGTGGAAGACCACCCAGAGGTGACCTGTCCCTATGACTACATCAAGGTGAGCCAGGCTCTGTACCCTCCCCTTGCCCTCTTGTCATATTCTGGGTCAGTGATTGTACCAATATTGTCCCTGTCTAAATGGGACTGATGAAGCCAGTAAGAGTCTCATGTTCAGTGGAACCCATTGGAGATGAGATCAAATCTGATGGTCTGATGGGATGAAAGCCTCTCATGCCACCCACTCTTCTTTCTCTTGGCAGATCAAAGCTGGCCAGAGGGAGTTTGGCCCTTTCTGTGGAGAGAAGTCTCCAGGACGCATTGAAACCCAAACCAACAGCGTGCAGATCCTCTTCCACAGTGACAACTCAGGGGAGAACAGGGGCTGGAAGTTGTCGTATACAGCAATTGGTAACTCTTGCTGCTTTCCTCTGTTTGCTGGGCTTGGGTAATGGGCACCTTGCAGGTAGAAACCATGAGTTTGTGGCCCGTTATCCTCTTCCTGGAAAGGGAAATCACATGAGAGAAATGAAATAACAAGGAACCCTCCCTTCAAAGAGTACTTTTTTTCCTACCCAGATGGTCCCTGAAAATAAGACCACATTTAAAAGCAGGGCGGGATGCTCAGACTCAGCCAAGGGGGCTGGATGGTGGGGCTGGTACTCTCCATTTGCTCCCCTTACTCAGCTAACTCTTTCTGCAAACTTTGCTCTTTATTCAAAGGAAACCCCTGTCCACTGGTGCAACCCCCAATCAATGGGAAAATCGAGCCTTCCCAAGCCAAGTACACCTTCAAAGACCAGGTTGTCATCAGCTGCAACACTGGCTACAAAGTGCTGAAGGTACAGGGTGGTGGTGTGGAGCTGGGTGGGAAAGGAGCCTGGCTTCCTCCAGCCATTTTTAGCTAGAAAAATCCTCTTCTAGGAGGGTCTGGATATATCTTGAATAAATCACCAAGAATTTGGACTTTTATAGAGAGAGGCATTTCCTTGTCTCATATGTTATTTCATGGGATGATGATGATGATGATGATGATGATGATGATGATGATGATGATGATGATGATGGTTATGATGACGATGATGATTATTATTATTATTGCTATCTTCTGCTGCACAGGATAACCTGGAAAGCGACTCCTTCCAGATCGAGTGTCTGAAGGATGGGACATGGAGCAACAAGATCCCCATCTGCAAAAGTAAGGAAACCCCCCCCACACACCCCATCCATGTGCTTTTCCTGCCGAAACTTCATGCTGAATGAAGCTGCTCTGCAGAGCAGAGCTCCTCACTCAGTCCCAGCCAGAGAGGCTACGTAACTGCAAAGCTCTTTTGGCTAGCACAAGGGGGCTTGGTCCAAATGCCACAGGCAGGAGGTTTGTGCTTTCCCTTAGATTACTCATAAGTTGATTTGTGACCAGCTTCACTGTTTCCCTGTCAAGGAAAGAGCAAGCCTGGCTCTTGGGAGCTGAGCAAGCAGAGCACTGAAATGGTTCTGCTGCAGTTTGCTGGATGGCAAATTTGGGGCTGAATCCTGTGAGGAAAGGCTGTGTGAGATGGTATGGCTACTTCCTGTCCAGCAAACACCTGCAGGCTTCCTCAGCACTTGTTTAACTGCAAAACTTGGGCATGGATCACATCAGACTTGCTTGGGATGCCTCTTGATGAATGGTCGCTGCTGGAGGGAGGGATGGAGATGGTGGTTCCCTGTGTGAGATGAGATTGATCAAACTGAGACAGTCTGAGATAATCTGGGTCGTGGACTAAATTTAGTTGCAAATGGGGACTTCAAAGGCCCTGAGCATTAGAGAGGACCACCTGAAAGGATGAGTGATGATTTGCATCTTCTTTTCTTCCATCTAACCCAGCTCTTCTCTCATCTCAGGGCAGGGAGCTGTGCTGCTCATGCACCTGGCAACATCTCTTCCCTTTCCCCAACACACTGCTGCCCCTCAGCCCCCCTGTGAGGCACTTCATCTGCTTCAGGGCTGGCCCACAGGAGAGAAAAGTAACAAACACACCCAGGGAAGGTCCCAACACCTTCCAGAACTCTCAAGGAATGTGGGATCCAAGTCCTCCACTTCTACACAGATCCCTTGTTATTTCAATGACATTGTGGATCCTACTTTAGAAGTACATTCCTGGAGTTTTTAATGGAAAATAGGAGGCTGTCAGACTTGCTGAACAGATTCATATCTGAAAGAGCTTCTTACAGAGCGTGGGGTCAGTGATGTCTCTGCCCCACCAGGGACGCTCTCACCAGTTTCCCATTAATTTTATCTGGTTTGGACAGAGATCAGATAAAAACTGGCACTGTCTAGGAAAAAAAAAAAAATAGATCCTTTGACAAGAAAAGCATTAATTTTGGAGAAAATTGAAATGATTACCTGCATTGTTAGGCTGGAACTGGTCCCTTCCTGTGTGAGATAAATCACTGTGCTAAATCTCTGCAGCTATCTTGGAAAGCCAAGAAGCCCCTAAATGGACAATCCAGACCTTCAGTCTGCTGCGCCTCGCACCTCCCCCGAATGTCTGGGAGAGGCACAAAATCATTTAGAAAGCAATGCAGAAAATAGCAACCTTCCCAGCCAAGGTGGATCTCATCCAGCTCCACAGCCCAGCCCAGCTCTGTGATGGTTTCTCCCAGCCACTGCCTCCAGGAGCAAAGTGGGTTCCCATTAGATCCCCATTAGGGTCCCCATTGGAATGCTCACTGGGGTCTCCATTGGGTTCTCCATTGGGATCCCCACCGGGGGAATTTCTGGTGGATTTCTTAATGGATTTCTGGTGTTTTGGGGGCTGTGTTTCCTGCATGCCTGTCTGCTCAGCTACTAATGGAGCTTTCTCTCTCTGCTCTCCTCCTTCCCTTCTGCTTTCGGTGCAGCTGCAGACAGAGCCGACAACCAGACAGACAGAAGAGCCGGCTCGGAGCAAGTGGCCGTGTGAGGCTGGTGCTGGCCAGGCCACCAGGACAGGCAGCCTGCCTCTGCGCCCCGCTCTGCTCCGTGCTGCCAGTTCTACCTCCATGGCTTGTCTAACCAGCATGGCACTCCTAACCCCTCTCTGTACACTACACTTCCTTAACTTCACCTCCAGAACGGAAATTTGGAGACAAGTCCCCAATCACTCACCCCTTGGGAAGGTACCTGAGCAGCCCCAGGCTCCCAGCTCATCCTCCAGTCCCTCGGATGCCTCAGCCCTGCTTTGCTCCCCTCCATGCTGGTGGCTGTGTGATGAGCGCTGGCCCAGTACATGGTTGGTTGGTTTGGATTTAACCTCCCACTTCCCTTCCTCCCAGGCCAAGTGTCACAAATAAGAAACACTCCTTCCTCTCCTCTCTCTGAGCATCCTTTCAGCTCTCCCTCAGGCAAGAGATGATGGGTTGGTACCAGCAGCCCTGGGAGGCTGCATGCGGGCACTGAACCCAGGCACTGGTGCAGGGGATGCTCTGATGTCTGCCTCATCTGTATCCCCAAGAGCACCCAGGGCTTCTGGAGGTTTCGGGGGTGCTGGGAGGGGGACTCAAGGCTGAGACTTGGGCAGTGCACTCAGTGCCCCCTCTCCTAATGTGAAAATCTGTGAATCCTCAAGGTATGAACTCCCTCCCCTGTCCCTTTGGGTAGGACGCAGGACACTGTTGGGCAGCCTTGCTGTGCAAGAGCCCATCCTTCATGCATCAGAACTGCCCCAGACACATGGGACATGCAGGCAGAGAAGGGGTTCTGTGGGTCAGGGAGCACAGACCTGCAGTTGCAAACAGCCCCAGAGCAGACAAGCCATCTAGACGGGTCCTCCAACACCTATTTCCCCCTTGCTGCAAGTCCCAGCATCCCCCAGAACCTTATAAAGGCCCAGCAGGTGTGGGCACCGCAACACAAAGCTCCTGGGTACAGAGGGAAGCAGTGGGGGTGGAGGGCACCCTCCCAAACAGTGAACCACAGCACTGTGCCATGAACCAGGTGATTCTCACCCAAGCAGGTGACTTGTCTTGTGTGTGTCCCCATGCTCCTGGAACAAGCTGGGAGGAGCCAGACCGGGTAGCTCCCTTCCTATCCTCGGGCACACAAGCACACACAGCTCATGTACCCCTGGCCCATTGGATCTGCTTCCTACAAAGTCACCCATTCCCTGCTGTCAACATATTACAGGCTGGTTTGGCCCAGTTCCACGACTGGCATAGGGATTTCACAAACTCCCAGTGCACTACATGATGTTATGATGTGGAATACCAGTAACCAAAAATCATAAAACCATGACACCTGCTCGGCTTCTCAGCCTAACAGTGCTCCACAGACCTCCACATCCCAGACAGGATCAGACCTGGGTGCGTGGCACAAGCCTTGTACAGGAGGGAACAGGCCAGGCAAGGCATGATGATGCTGGACTTTCCCTACGTCTGCTGCTCCACGTGTTCTCCATCTGTCATTGCAGAAGAGTCAGAGCCCAAGGATTCTCAGCTGGAGACATCAGTGCCCATCAGCACTGCTTGCTGAGCAGGAGGGACAGGGCAGTGCTACCAGCAAAGCCTGGTGCTCAGAGGAGGTTCTTGGTGAACCACTGCCTGCTTCTTCCTACCTATTCATAAGGGATGTGGAGTTAAACTCTGAGAGCATCTCCCAACACCTCTCACCTTCCTATGCATGTTCCTTCCCCTCTGAAGGCACTCAGAACATCCCAGGAGGGATGAGAGCCAAGCTAGGAAGCCACCTGAGCTACGCTCCTCACATTGCCCTAGAGAATGGGGTAGGGGGCAATATGGAACCCCTCTCTACCCTATAGGATCACCACTCACGCCAAAGCCCATGAATGGATGCAGGGCTCAACCCTGATTCTATGTTGGCTTTCAGTTGCTGACTGCCAGGCGCCGCCAGAGCTGGAGCACGGCTTTGTCACATTCCTCTCCAGGAACAACCTCACCACGTACCGCGCAGCCATCCAGTACCACTGCCAGCACCCCTACTACCGCATGGCACCCAACAGCACCGGTGAGCTGGGGGAGTGGAATGGGTGGGCACAGAGTAAAGGAAGAACAGTGAGATTATGGCAGAATGAGTTGCCAGCTTATCCCCTTGGTCCACAAACAGAGGCATCACGAGGTGCTTTGCACAGCACCACAGCTCTCTGCACCCTTCAAACCCTGTCCTGGGCAGCAGTGGGGTTGCATGTACATCCCAGCCCTCCTTCCTTCTCCTCCCTCAGCATGGAAAGTCAAAGGAGTTCCACACATTCCTGCCTCCCTGCTCATAGCCCCATGCATCTGGTCCCCGTATCCGGCACGCATTAATGTAATGGGCACCAGCAGAGCTAACAGCAGCTCCCAGACAAGGCACAGTCCTATAGGCTCAAGGCAGTGACACAGGGGTGGTGGTATGGGGACAGGGCTGCCAGTGAGGAATGGAATACAGAAGGCTTGAAAGGGAAATGGGTTCAGAGGATCTCAATGGCAGAGCTGCATCTTGCTGCAGAAAGCCCTCCATGCTGGAACACAGCCCAGCTAAGCCTTGCTCTCTTCCAGCCACATACACGTGTGATGCATCAGGGGTTTGGAGGAGCGAGGAGCTGGGCACCGCGCTGCCGTCCTGCCGACCAGGTACCAGGGGATGGGGGGGGTCCATGGTGAAGGGTGTGAGGATGTGTGGGAGGGGGCTGCCTGCCTGACTTCAGCGCCTGGCACGGGCAGGGACCCAGCTCCCTAGTGGCAAATGTCATGGGCTGTTCATATCTGAACACTGCAACTTATAGCAAGGAGGGTGATATCAGCACCCTCATCAACTTGGGGTGCATTTAGCCCCCAGCATCACCAGAGGCAGCTCCAGCCAAGGACAGACCGTCACCTGGCTCCCATAAGCAGTGTGTTCCCATGCAGGAGCAATTAGCACATCTCCTGTCAAAAAACCCAGCCACTTTGCAGGGTTCAAAGCCCCGAGCCTTTGAGTAGTGGCAGAAATGTTTGCAGCCAACAAGTTTCCAGGCCAGGCGCCCGCTCAGGATTAAACAAAAGTCCCTGGGACAAGGGCTGGCCGCAGCTGGCTGCAGGCAGGGCTGGCAGCTGCCCTGGGTGCGGGCTGCGGTCGGATGCACAGGGATGGTTCTGCGGTGTAGGGCAGGACGTAGCAGTGGGGCTCAGCCCCATGAAGGTCTTATAGGGTGTCTGCTCTCCAGAGAATGAAGCTGTGGCTGCTCTTGTTTCAGCGGCTGCTGTCTGCATCCCTCCTTGATGTTTCAGCCTGAAATGATTTGTGCTGGGAGCATACGGGGACAGCTTTAGGGGACGTAGCTGCTTCTGTGGGCCATTTCCAGACCTCCTGATTAGTGACAGAAGTCAGAGAGGCTTCAGGAAAATGGAAAATCCCAGAGAGACGGTGACGCTCTCCTGAGATGTTGAAGCGCAGGCAGCAGCTGGCCAGCTGCTCCTCAGATCTTCCCTCGTGTCTCACGCTACCTCCCCATCAATAGAAGCTCCTCATCCAGGCCACAGCATGCCTGCCTCTGCCATTAGTGGGAGCATTTGCAGCCTGGTCAGCATTTTTGATATGTAATTTAATAGAATAAATATTTGGCTGGATGCGCTTCCTCTAAAATCATCTCCCCAGGATGGCTGTCAGCTTGGGTGCAGCAGAACAGCTGGGCTGGGTGGGGAGGCAGGAACACGTTTTCCATTCCCTGCAGCACTGGGAAAGGCAGGAGAGCGAGGCACAGGCAGGCACTCCCCATACTCCCTCCAGTCAACGTTTTTCAAGCTAGTTTCCTCACGTCCCATGGTGTGCTGTAGACAGTTCTGATGGTCTGTGTTCACTTTCAGAAGACAACAGGCCATGCTTTCCACCAGGTGAGCTTGCTATTTGCAGGTTAAGTCCTCCAGCCCCTGTGCTCCAGCACATACCACCCCTTGGCACAAACCTACATTTTACATCATGGGCTGTGTGTGCTGCAGTCCTGCCCCAGCAGATATGGAGAGCTTGAGCCTTCCTGAGCTCAGTGGAGACTCTCGGGGACAGTGATGCACCAGGACTGGTAGACAGAAGTGTGCCTAGTCAGTCCATGGCCTCGTGGCTATGAGCATTCACTTTGTGATCTCATGCCTACAGAAAGGTTAGGAAAGGAGATGGAGGTTGGGAGGCCACTTTTTTAAAGCAGTTTTGTTGCGATGAAGTGGGACTTGACTGCCTATGGCTGAACATAGGATGGACTCCTGCAGAGCCTCATTCCTGACAGCTCTCCACTATGGAAAGAAAAGACTCAAGAAAGCATTTGGCTATGAAAATAACCATCATGTGTCATAATCTATGGGGAAGTCCCTAGGTTTGTTCCCTAGATAAGCATTTTAACTAACAATCCTGTCCATTCTGTCTGCAGTGTGTGGCCGGCCAACTCGTGCTCTGCCCGGGATCATCAAGCGCATCATCGGTGGGCGAAATGCAGAGCCTGGCTTCTTTCCCTGGCAGGCCCTAATCGTGGTGGAGGACATGTCCCGAGTGCCCAACGACAAGTGGTTTGGGAGCGGGGCTCTGCTCTCAGACTCCTGGGTGCTGACAGCAGCTCACGTGCTCCGCTCCCAGAGGCGGGATAAGACTGTCATACCCGTTTCCAAGGAGCACGTCACTGTCTACCTGGCCCTCCATGATGTGAGGAACAAGTTGGAGGCTGTCAACCGGACAGTGGAGAGGATCATCCTCCATGAGGATTTCGACATCCAGAACTACAATCATGACATCGCTCTGGTCAAGCTGAAGGAAAAGGTGACCATGGGGAACTACGTCATGCCCATCTGCCTGCCTCAGTTTGAGCATGAGCTGGAAGGACCTCACCCCAACACACTGGGGCTGGTGGCCGGCTGGGGAATCTCTAACCCCAACATCACTGTGGATGAGATCATCAGCTCAGGCATGAGGACACTGTCTGACATCCTGCAATACGTCAAGCTCCCGGTGGTGCTGCATGCAGAGTGTAAGACCAGCTACGAGTCCCGCTCGGGGAACTACAGCGTGACCGAGAACATGTTCTGTGCTGGATACTATGAAGGTGGGAAGGACACTTGTTTGGGAGACAGCGGAGGAGCCTTTGTCATTCAGGACCCAGGAACCCGGAGGTGGGTGGCCCAAGGGCTGGTCTCATGGGGTGGTCCAGAGGAGTGCGGCAGCAAACAAGTGTATGGTGTGTACACCAAAGTCTCCAACTACGTGGACTGGGTGGAGAAGCACACAGGCTCCTCAGAGAGGTGGACATTTCTGGACCCTGAGCTGGAGAGATGAGTGACTAAGCACTGCCTGCTGACACAGCTTCCTTGTTTTCTTGTCCTTTAATATGCTCCAGACTCTGGTCTTTCGCAAGCAGTAGCCATGATGCTCAGCCACACTTCAGGACTTTGCCAGCCAACCACATTCATTCCTTTCACTTGGTCCCACATCCCTTTGCTTTCACTCTTAGGAAATGCTTGCTAGGGAGCTGGGGGAAGGGAATAAAGGGTGAGGTCTCATCCAGCGTTGCTAGCTCATGTTGCCAGGCTCCGAACATCACCCACCTTCTCCAGGAGCCTCCCTCCAAGCCATGTGCCACAAGCCTTTCCTTGGTGTTTAACCTCTTCCATGTGGACCTGGGTAGTCTTGTGTGGCGAAGCGTTCATTCTTGCAAAAACCTTTTAATTGTTTTAACGATCACTCTTTCAGCTGATCTACAGGTTACTGAAGGTTTCCATGGTTTGTTCCTGGCTCTCCTGGCCTTCTGCAGGTGTCCAAGTCATCCCAGACCCACCCCAATCCATCCATAAAGTTTCACATCTCCCCTGCTGTGACACACACAGACAATAATCCCCACCAAGGAACAAATTCCGGTAAGCTTAGCTTCCTTCAGCAGAGACACCACTTCCTTCACTTGTCAGCAAAGCCCTCCTATAGCTGGAAGCAACAAGCAGCAATTGCCCGCTGTCCCTTCTGCATGCCTTCAGCCTCCTTTGGACTTCTCCTCCTCCTCCTCCTTTGGTTTTTGCCATGCAAGGAATGAGTCAACATTGAACCAGCCACCCTGACATTTTGTTATCACCCAGAAAGCCATTTTTAGAGCATATAGAGGAGCAGAAGGCCTAAGGAAAGTCTAACTTACAGACACGTTAAGAACTGTACTCTTGGCTATGTCATATAACTGTAAGGTATTTTTATATATGTATTTCTTTTTGATACTACATTCTGCAGAATATCTCATGACATGTAAGGATGGTTCTGTGTAATCTTCATCCTGAGAATAAAACTAAATGTTAATATTTACTGAGTTCATGCCTTGAGGCTTTTATTCCAGGCAGGAAACGGTCAAGGAATGAAGGCAAAGGACGGTCACAAATCTGCCCCATGCACTTCTGCTCCTTCTCCATGGCATCTGCTCTCTGTCCATGTCAGACTTTGTCAACGACCTCAGCTCCACACAACTCTGCATCGCACACAATCTTCCCATGGCCAAGACAGAATACAGAAAATGTAGGAGATGAGATCCAGTGGTGGTCATTGCTGGAGAATCAGCCCTAATGAATAGACTACGTATTCCCAACAAGCAATGCAAGCAAGTTCTGTCTGCATTTCAGGGAAAGCTAAGCAACACAGTTCTGGGTCTCACCTTATGTAGTGCCATCCTGTCCACCCATGTATAGCAGTGCTACAAATCACCAGCTTGTTTAAACGGATGCATCTCCAAAGCCTTCAGTCAGGTTCAAAAGGCAGCCACACGGTCACTGGGAACACACAGGTTGTAGGCACTTGGAAACAGTCCCCACTGACTGCCAGGGAATGGTGTAACTCCACTGAGCCTTCTGGCTTTCAATAAACTCTCTCTTCAGAAGTACTGGGAAAAAACATATTTATCCCTGAAACCAAATAATTAAACTGAAGAGCGTGCAAGATATCTTTTTGTTCCTAAGCATCATGGGTGAAATGCAAACAAAAACCCCCAGTCTTGCATTTGCTGGGCTGGGGTCCAGCAGTGCATCCACCACCTACCCCTGCTGGCTGCAGCAGTGGCTGATTTAGACTCATGGTCTCTGTTTACACTGTCTGTTTATCGTAAGCTTTTCAAAGATCAGAGATAACAAACAGAGACCAGAGAAATGCTGTGGTCCCACCAGCGCCATGGGTCTGGAGGTGCTTCACCAGCACAGAATGGAAACTTAGAGGGTTTTGCCCCATTCTCAGTCACAGCCACTGCAGCTTTGTGGGCTGAGACAGACTTGAATGTGCTAGAAATGTAAATTGCTGGAAACAGTAATAGGTGAGATTCCATCCTTCAATTATTTATAGTCCTAGAACATCATTAAAATGGGGCTGATGGCAGGAGGAGAGCACAGAAACCTGGAGGCTGAGAACTCAATCTGAGTTCAAGTGTCACGCAAAAAAAAAAAAAGACAGGTAAGTAAGAAAGCAAAAGCAAAAGCAAAGTATGGTCCCTTGGGCATCACACCATCAGCTGTAGGACCTGCGCCCATATGGCTCCCAGGCAAGTTGCAAAATGCCACTGCCCACAAGAGACCCATCACAAATAAAGACCACCCTTCTCCTTCCCACAGCTCCACAGCCCCTGGCCAGCCTGCCCACGTCCTCTGCTCAGCACCCTGTGTGCTGCCAAGCTCCAGCTTCTTGCCCATGGCATGGGAGCGGGCAGAGGATGGGAACAACAGAAGCAACGTCTGGTTTTGCATTCACTGGCACCTCTCAACCTGCCAGAGTGGTAAGAAGCTCTCTCCAGGGAAACAGTCACAGAGGCAGCAATTTATCAGTCTGACAGTGGTGAAAGGCCAGCAAAACGTCTCCACATGAGGTTTGCTTGTCTCTGGCCAAGTGTAAGTACCAGCCATCAGCTGAGAGTCAGCTGCAGCAGAGCCCAGCTCCAGACAGGCCAGTGTGGCACATGGCAGGATAGCAGAAACGTGGGACTCCCAGCGTCTCGCTGGGAGAGGCAGCGTTCTTCATCCCCCAGCTATCCTCCTTGGGGTGAGCTCACTGTCTCTGTGCCACTGAGGGGCTGAGCAAGGGGGCAGTGTGCTAAGAAACAAATGGGAGGTGGGCGCAGCTGTAGGGAGGTATCCTGGAAGGAGCCCAGAAAAGAGGCTGTGGCTGAGAAACGTGGGTGTTGCTGAGTGATGGGGAGAGGGTGAAGCAGCTGCATGATGGAGAGGGCAGAGATCCTCCAGGCATGCACACACAGCATGAAGAGATAGCAGGCAAGCAGACAGCAGCAGGAAGGGGAAGGGGTAGGAAAGCTGAATATGTATGAGAGGCCATTGGTGGGAAAGCCCTTTTGTATGTGTGTGTGCACACAGAAGGCACTGGAAGGATGGCTCTGCCCTTGAAAATGAGCAGAAAGACCCAAGCAGGAAAACAAGGGCCCCTGCAGGGATGCGGGCTCCACCAGAGCTGGCTTCACAGGAGGAGGCGAGGGAGTTCCCTCTGCAGCTGGGTGGTGGAGCATGCTGCAGACAGCCAGACATGATGACTGGAGCTGGGAAAACCTCAGCATGGAAAGAAGAGGGCCACGGGCAATGGCAGTGAGAAACTTGGCAGTGTCTCTGCCTTCATGACATAATGCCACAGGGGAGAGGGCAGGCTGCTCCCCATACTAGGACAGCCGCACGGGGGAAGGGACTCCTTCCAGGCTGCAGGACCAGCCTCCTCCTGAAGCACAGCTCAGCCTCCCAGCAAGGAGAAACCTCCTCCAGAAAGAAGGGGCCATTCAGCCACGAGATCCTCTGGGTCTCACTATTCCCCTGCCCCAAATGCTCAATACTTCACAGATATTCCCCCCAGGTGGACAGACTGTGCTCCCTCTCCTTGCTGGGAAGTCCCTGCTGGTAGCACCTAGCCCTGTTGGCACGGCATCACTGTCCCCCATCAGCTCTGGAGGTCAGGAGACATTTGAATCAGAGCACTTTGCATCACTTCTGCAGCTCCTGTGCTCCAAGACTTGGAAAAATCACAGTGAGAGAGCGGCTCATTCACAGACTGACACCATGGCCATGTAGGGTATGGCCTGGGGGTACCAGACTACAGGGAACCGGATGACGGAGAGGAGATCCTGCATTTGGGGAGGGCAGCCCACACCGTCCCAGTGCTGATGGTCACTGGTCCCGGTGCATCCCAGTGCAGTGACGGAGATGTTGCAGCTCCATCTGCTGGCACCAGGGCTGCGGGAGGCAGAAGAGAAGTAAACGGCTGGGAAAGAGGAGAGCTAGTGGGATGGGCAGGACAGAGTGCTTAAGGGGCAAAGCCCACGGTGTTCTTGAACAGCACAGGGTTTTCTTGGTTTTGTTTGTTTGTTTTAACCAATATCATACCGCTTATATGCATGAAAAGACAGGAGTCTTACAGCAGTGAAGAAAGCAATGGCACAACCCTCCCCTTTATCCAGACCCTGGGGAGACCTCCAGGTACATGACACATGGGACACCACTTCTGGCATGGGCTGGGTGGATGCTAATGGCTCTTTGTGTGTTTGCTGCAAAACTGCAGCTCCAGATACCCTCAACTAATTTGGGTGCCCAAATTCACAAAGGCCAAACCAGGAGAATGGGAATATGTCCCCCACAAGACAGATAAAGGAAGATAAAACAAACAGACAGCAGATAAAGGAACACCTCACTGCCAACCATTCTGCTCATGTATATTCAGAAAAGGCTTTGGAGAAGTTAAAAAGCACAGATGCATCTTGGGCTGAGGACAAAGAGCTGCTTTATTCCTGCAGGAACACTCCATCCTTTGTGTGAGGAGTTGGGGACCATCCTCATGCAGAACATGCCCCATAAGAAACCATCAGGCCTGCTGGGCTCCCCTGGGCTGGAGACAAGGTGCCTTGACATGGTGCTGGTGGCTGTCACCTGTGAGCTGGGGGAGCCTTGCCATGCCAAGGCATCCAATTTTCCAGTCAGTTTTCCATCCTTTCCATTACCACCACCCTCAGCCAGCATCCCAGTGCTCACAAGCACCAGCTCCCACTACCACAAGAGGAAATAAAGCAGGGCAAAGAGGAGTGCTGCCAAAATACAGAGAACAGATAAGCCCACGCAGCAGCAGCGTTTCCAGGGAAAGCCACCACCTACAACTTGCTCTGGTGACCTCGTGATCAAGACAGCCTTGTCCGCATCTTCCATGGGCTTCCAGGCCTTGTGCCTGCCCACCTTGGACTTCCGAGCCTTGTCCACAGCCATCTTGGTCTTCCAAGCCTCGTTCACATCTATCTTGATCTTCCAGCCCCTGTCCTCTTCCATCGTGGTCTTCCAGGTCTTGTCCACATCCATCTTGGTCTTCTGGGCTTTGCTCACACCCATCTTGGTCTTCCCAGCACCAGGTTCCATGGCTGGTCTCGGCTTCCTGCAGACACCGAGCCTGCAGCCCTCACAGTGAGTCCTGTCATGTGGCCCTGATGCATGACACCCATCCACCACCACTTCCAGGAGGTCGGCTGACAGCATGGGCATGTTGTAGAAGTCCTCGAGGATCTTCAGCACCAGGTTGTGCAGGAGTCGCTCTATGTTCTCCAGGCTGAATATGGGCTCCTCCAGCGGGGGGTCTGGGCACTGCCTGCAGGCTTGACGGAAGATTCGCATCAGCACCATCCCATAGCACATGTGGAAGAGGATGTGCACTTTGGCTGAGGACCACCTGTACAGGCACTGGGAGCACTGAAACCTGCCGGGACATGGAGGACACCAGCTCATCCCAGCTCTTTGCTGTAACCCAGCACAGTCAGCAGGGAGCTGGGCAGCTGGAGCTAATGGATCAGCTTTACACACATAGACTGTCCTCCCCTATCAGCATGATGCCAACCTGGGTAGTTCTATACTCATGAGCTGGGAGCAGGCTGAAGTACTGTAAAATTTAGGACTAGCTTGCTGTCCTTGCCCAGCCTGTCCTGGCCCCACTGCCTGGAGTAGAGTCCCCAGGGGAGGGAAGAACCAAGCTCCAGCTCCATGTGGGTCTTCAGCCCTTGACCCACACACAGCTCAGCAGAAAGCCAGCATCAAGCTGGAGAAGTCAAAAAAGAAGCAAAACAGAAGGAAGGTGTGGGTGGAGGCTGCAGGTCAGGTGAGGAGATGTCTTGAGAAGCTGCAGGTTACTCCCCTTCTGACTCATCTTTCACAGTACATATGGGAGTTAGCAGCTCCTCCACACTCAGCTCCCCTCTCTGCATCCCCCTCCTCCATCCCTGCAGGTGCTGTGGGCAAAGGGCTGCTGGCACATTCTGCAACCCTTCCACCAAGGCCAGTGTCATCTCACTGCAGCCCAAGGTGGTAGGAGCCAGCACAGGGAGGACAATGATGGTGGCATCCCTCGAGTGGGACCGAACCGGCAGACCCTACCTCCCAGATACATGGTTCTGCAAAAACTCCGTCCAGCCAGGCTTTAGCCTGTGCACCTGCAGGCTGTTATCCTCCTGAAATGTCCATGGATCCATTAATTTCATGCTCACAGCCTTCTCTGCAAAAATCTCCTGCCATGTCTTCATGGTCCGGTATAGAGTTGGGAAGTGTCAGTGACCAAGGTCAAGCTTCTGGCTGCTGACACGTGTGCAGCCTTTCTTCCCCCAAAACCTTTCCTCCCTTTTTCCCTCATGGGTGCAAAGTCACATCTTTGTGCCCAGAGAACGGAACCTTTGTACCCACTTGTGCAGCACCACCCCAATCGATTTCTGTGCTAACAGGAGCAGCTGGCACCACGCTGCATCCTGGCCAAGCAAAAAGTCTCCCAAAACAAAGGCAGAACAGGTAACCCTGAACACCACACATTTTGCATGTAAGACCTGGGCATGGGACAAACTCCTATTCCTGCTGAAGCCGCCACTGCTGCTTTGTTTGTAGGCAAATAGGATGCAAATGCAAACCTGTTTGCTGACCAGGACCACGAATATTACAGCAGTGAGAGAATCAGCAGAGATTTTGCCCTGCATAGGTATAATGGAACCAAAACTCACTGAAAATGCAAGGCTCAGCAGCCGACAAAACCCCAGGTAGCCTTATCTGTCCTGATAGCTGCCACCAAACATGGGCTGTTTTTAACAACTTTCAGCCAACTCAAGCAGAAAAAAGCCTGACGTGAAACCGCAGAGTGGAAAGTTGGGGATGATGGCACCGCACATAAAACAGAAAGTGGGGAGGAGGTGAGCTCTGTGCTGAGAGCACTGCGGGAGGTGAAAGCAGCAGGGCCAGCAGCAGCCCCTGCCTCCTCTATCTGTGGGCATCCCTCTTGAGGCATGCAGGATGGGCAGCAAGAAAGACAAGTGCTTGGAGGGCAACTGGTCTTGTCAGGAGTTAAGGGATGATATGACCCCTGGGGAAGCCACCTGAAGGTTTCAGAGGTCACTATTCTGTGCACAGTGAAGGGAGCCCCCTGGGGAGATGTGTGTGGGGGGAACAGTGTGGGGGACAATGTTTCTCTTTTGTTACAAGGACATTCTGAGCAGGAGGAGCCCCCCAGGCAGGAAGCCCTCTTTGTGGGAAAACAAACCCATCACTCCACCTGGGGAATGTGGGTTTCAGCCTCGGCTCTTACCCTCAGTTCTTCTGCCATGTCAGAAGGAGGGAGGGAAGCTCCAGTGGGTTCTTCCTGCCCCTCAGGCTCAGAGCTTTTAGACAAGTGCCTCCAAAAAGCCACTGTCATGGAAAGCATCCTCCGTTACGTCACGGCAACACAACTCAGATCATGACTCGGTGCGCGCTGAGCCCGCGCTCTCAGCAAAGGAGAGCAGCATTGCTCCCAGTCACAGCCCTGCACTCACCAATGCTGAAGGGACTTTCCCAAAACCACCCACTGAGAAAAAACTGCTTTGACGTCCTGCTCCACTCAGCACACACCTCCTGGCACTGCCCCAGTGCTCGCTGCTTACCAGAACAAATGCTCCCGCAGGACCCCCAGCCTGACCTCAGGGATCAGCCCTGTCCCACCAGGGCAAACCCTCCCCATCCCAGTGCTGGTATAACTCCCCTGCTGGATGCGTCAAGGATACAAAGGTACAGCCCTGGAGGTGATTTCGCTGCCACTTTCACACAGCCTGCATTTATTTCTGGCTTTGTCTCCCACCCCCAGGTGAGATGGTGTGTGAGGAGGAGAAGGAGCCTTGTCTACTCTGTATCCAGCTCTTGCCTTGCCAGCATCCCCACCTCCTGCCCAAGCTCCAGCCCTGGTCCAGGGGGATCAATAACTCTTCTTGGGCTTCTTTTTTCTTGGGTGGCCGTCCACCCACGGCGACAGAATTTCCTATTTCCCTAATTTGCTTATGAGAATGTCATATAGTGCTGCACAAAGATAGTATCACTCCCGGTTTCCCTGCACCACCCAAACAGTCACCCTAATGAAAAGAAAATTAGATTGGTCTGACACAATTTGTTCCTGCTTGCTCTACGCTCTCAGCCCCATTGCTGCCCTCTCAGTGTTTATCTCTTGGTGACCTTACTAATTTGTTCCAGTGGTGTTCTGGGTACCGAGACTGATTCATCTAGAGCTTCCTGGATCCTTTTTTCCCCTTCCTTGAAGAGAATAATGAACTGGGCATCCGTGTCTTCCCAGGACCCATCACCACTTCACGTCCTCATCCTCTCCTCCCATCTTGCCACTGTTGTCACTGAATGCTTGTCACCTTGTTCTCTAGGTGCAAGCACTGGCTGTAGCATCCCTTCCAGGCTGTGCTACCTTCATAGCTGAGCCCTTAGGAAAAGCAAGTTCACTTCTCCCAGGATCATTTAGAGCAAGGAGGATCAGGTCCCACAGAAATGAAGAAATATGGAGAGGGGCTATCACCCTGTTTGTTACCCCACTGTCCTCACATTTTGAATGGGCATAGACGCTGAACAGGAGGAGAGATACAAAGGAGGAACTGGCTGTGAAAACACCAGCAAGTACCACCTCAAATGGGTTTTGGTGCTCTGGTGGCCTCATGGGGGTCCCTCTGGTGTAAGGAGGGCAACTCAGACCCTCCAAGGAGACTCTTCTCAGTGTAATGGAAGCAGGATTGCTGTCAGGGTGTCCCAACCACCTCAGTCACCTACCCAGCCCCTCCAGCAGCATCCCAGCAAAGACAGGAAGAGAAAGGAGAAACCGTGGAGCCAACTGAAAACAAAACTAGAGAAAGCAAAATCAGAGCTTCAGGAGGAAATGCAGATGTGCTGTGAGCCTCCAGCATGCTCAGTCACAGATGGGGCATGGATCTCAGTGGAATGGGACAGGATGGAGGAGATGCAATGGGCATGAACCCATCACATTGTACCAAGGCAGTGCAAACAGAGGAGGGGAGAGTATTGGGAAACCTGCCCAGCACCATCTCACTTCAGCCAATCCCTTCCAGGACCAACAGCCCCTTCCCCACCCAGACAAGGCCATGGAGATGCTCCCATGTTACTGTGTCTGTCAGATCGGTCACAAAAGGCTTCTTCCAGCCTGAACCATCCAAAACAGAAAACACTGCTCCAAAACATCCCCACTCTCAATGCATATAAGTGACCAGGATATGGCTTGCATGTAAGTGAAATGGCAAAGAGTCTCACTACTCCTTCTTCCTTCACTACAATGTTTAATTACGCAGAAACAATGTTTTGCTGTTTTGTGGCATAGCTCCCCTTAAAGATGCTCCTGCATCAGTAAAAGAGGATTTCCTCTCCATCTTCCTGCTTCTCCCAGAATTCTAACTTTTAGACCAGAGTTTCTTTAAGGGATGATTGCTCACATGTTCCCAATTGCCTTTAATCATGGCTGGTGTACTTAAGGAGATGCTGCAGCTGGTCCTACATGGCACACACCCTACTGCATGCCTAGAGTTGGCTTATGGGATTATATAATACCCATCTGGGGGCACTATGAGCTCCAGGGATGCTCAGCTGGGGGATCTAAAGCCTGCATCATGCTTTAAATTCTCCACTAACAATGAGTGGCAGCTATGGAAGGCCAGTCCTGTTGGGTCAGCAGCACTCTGCCCTGCTAATGAAGATGGGAGATGATGCCTGGAGCACAGCTTTGCAGAACTTCTGATACACCCATCACCCCAGAGGAAAAAAAAATGAAGAACCATATCTTACAGGAAAGGCAGAACCCAAACTGCTGACTGAGCTCCTGCTTCTTGCTTACTACGGCTGACTCCTTCCCAACCATCATGCTGCTAGAGTTGTGGCACGATACTGCTCCTTGCAAGGAGTCCAAAGGGGCTGAGCTGCATATCAACATGAGTAAGTGTGGTATGAGCTGCATGCTGCTCTGTGGGGCCTAGGGGAGAAAAAGTGTGGCTACCACCTCCATGGTCCTGCCCTAAGGAGGAGGGATGGAAGCCTCTCTGGATGAGTGCTCACCCCATGTGATTTGCTCTGGATGTTCTGATGGACATCACAGCTCCAAGAAGGCACTGATCATAGTGTCTGCACCCTCCCCGCTGTGCCTGAGCAGCCCCTCTCAAGGCTGTGTGAGTTATTTGGGGCAAGAGAAACAGAAAGCTGCTGACAGTGCTACCAAGGTGTGAGATGCAAATGATGACTTTGCTTCCGCAAGGCTTCGTGGTCTCCCACCAGGACTCTGCTGCCTCCGAGCTTGCTCTTTATCAGAGTTTCTCCAGCCTTTAGCAATCATCGCTGCTTCCTCTTTCAGTTTCTATATGCTGTCTATTGGGCTGCACATCCCTGGCATTTGCTTTCAAGAGGACAGACATAAGTTTAGAACCAGTCAGCTTCACAGCTGGGCATGTGTATTGCTGTGTGACCACAGACAGCACCTTGGGGCCACTTGTCCCCAGCTGAGCAGAAAGCACACCCTGCTGAGACCAGCAAGGAGGAGGGACTGCTTTGCATCTGGGTCTGGGGAGCATTATGTTCTCAGAGTTATTAAGAGCAGCTCTGAGGAAGAGCAGCTCGCTTATCACATAGCGAGGCTCTGGAACCACAACAGACACCCGTACCTACCGGCTGCCACGAGCCGTTATTTGCCTGCCTACGCACATGCCATCATCAGTCAACAAAACAGCCTTGGTGTCAAACCCTTTATTCATCCCCATGGCCAGGTCTGGCTCCTACTGGGCGCAGCATCCCCATCCCAGGGCTTCCCAGGATGCCCAGCAGTGTCCTTCATCTCCACAGAGGAGGAGAAAAGTGCCAGATAGAGAACAGAAAGCACCTTTCTGCTTTGCAGGGGTCCATTAAATAGCAGTGCATGCTGAAGGCCCTGTGCTGGGACAAGACCTCAGTGTGTGAACGTTCTCCAGCACCACCTCCATCCTCACCTTGGAGCTCTCTCCCAAAGCCATGCTTTGCCAGCATCGTTGGATGCAGCACAGCCAATGCAGAAACCCCAAGTGGAGGTTGAAACTGAACGCAGCCCCATCGACATCACTGTTCAGCTCACAGCAAAGAGCAGATGCCCAAAGCACAGCACCAGGATCCTCACATGTTCTTTTTCCTTGGTGCTCATTCCATGTCACCAGCACAGTCAAGACTGTCCAACATGAAATCCAGCACTGAAGCTCATATTCACTCTGTCACTGCAGTCCTTGCACATAGATGGCCATCAGCAGGGCTGTGAGGGCGGCTGCTACGTCCTCTTGTCCTTGTGCCTCTTTCCTCGCTCTGGTGTTATGGGTTTCTCCTCGGGGAAGACGATGGTGGCATACTCGGTCTGCTCAGCTGGGCAGGTCTCAGGGGGCACCTGGTTGCGTGTGTCCTGCTGGAACTCCAGCACACCATAGTCCAGGGTGGACACAGACACTGCAGGTGGCTTCACCTCCTCCTGCAGAGCAAGGACACAACATAAAGGAGGTTCATCCACCATCCAGCGGCACCATTCATCCTCAGCATGAGACCCCGTGTACAGCAATTGCCAAAAACAGCATTTCAGGAGGGAGAGAGCAATGCAAATGCTTTCCTTTGCATGGGAAAAACAAACTGTGAGCCTTGGGGTCACCCACAGGCATTTCAAGGACCCATTTTCCACCTCTCCGCTGTACACTAGAGGCTCAGGATGAGTTTGGGACTGCTCATTCCAGAGAGGGGAGAGCAAAGGGGACCAGCTTGCTGTCCTAAAAGGGCTGGAGAGAAGGCACTCCATGCAGCACCCAGCAAAAGAAAGACAAGGAACAAGCCCAAGATGCAGCAAGATAAATTCTAGCTGAAAATATGGGAGCACAGAGGGGAATTTTCTCTCATTTTCTACAGCAACACAATCCACCAACAAATAGAACCCTGCTTGAGCAAGGGTTGGACTAGGGAGGTCCTGTCCTGCCATAGGCAGTCCTTTGATTTTTGTGATGGGGCTTTGCTGCATGTGCAGAGCAGCCGTGGTTGAGGTGCAGGAGAGACTGAGCAGCACCAGGGGAGATAGGAGAAGCGAGAGGCTTGCAAAGTTCTGATAAAGGCAAGGAGGCAGCAAGGCAGGGAGCTGGAGGTGGAGAACTCACCGCCAGAGTGTTTCCACATGATGGTTTCTGCACGTCTGCAAAGTAACACAGTTGGTTAGAAGATGCTTGTATGCCAAGGCAGCATAAGTATCTGGAGCTGACCCTGAGGGCTCGACACCACCCTTACATCCTAGACACTACTACCAAGAAGGCCCGTGCACCATTCTCCCTCATCATCCCCAGGGACAAACCACTTGAGCTCAGGTACAGTGAACCATCCCATGCGCCCCAGCCATCCATCTGTCCCTGGGTCCCAGCCATGTTTGCAGAAGGAGCATCATCCCCTGGTGTACCCCTAGCCCCATTAGCACACCCCACCTGCTCTCCGGTTGTTGATGATGATGTAGCCAAAGAGCAGCAGCACGATCACACCAGCCAGCAGCAAGGTGCCCAGCAGCACAGCCTTCATGTGATCTGGGGGGCTGCTTTCCTCCTCACTGGGCTCGTTAATTGTGTTTGTCCCCTCAGAGGCTTCTGAAAGAAGCATGCAAAAAGTCAGCAGGTCAGGAGTACCAGGTCTCTGAGTGGCAATGGGGGAGCGAAGGACATCCTTAGAACAGGCTCAGTCCCAGGCTAGCTGCCACAGCCCTGCCATCTCTTCAGGGGTCCCCAATTTGGGCATATTGGATATTAGGAAAAAGACTGGATATTCAGGTTGGATATTATGAAAAATTTCAGGCTGTTCCACAGCACAGCCCCATATCCAGCAGAGCCCCTTGGAGGACATAGTTCCTCCTGGCCACTTCCACATATTGGAGCCAGCTCGCGCTGAGAGAAGTTAGTGGGCATGGTGGTGATAGGCTGATGGTTGGATTAGATGATCTCAGTGGTCTTTTCCAACCTTAATGATTCCAGTAGTTGTGAAAGAAGAGTAATTTTCACAGTCTTTTTGTCTTTTTTTTAGAGGGAAGGCCATTAGCACACCTATGGGTCAGGGAGTAGGGCAGAGGGAGGGCATTCCACCAATACCAACACATGCAAAGCCCCATTCTCATCGTGTCTCTTCCACAGATTAGCCCATAGAAAAGTCAGGCAGTCCCCATCTCCTCCCCAGACACCCCAGTGTCCACCCCCACCCTCCTTGGGGCAGCACCACAGGGAGACACCAATACCCCAGGCTGACCTGTCACTACCAGCTGGGAATGGTTGCTCTCCACCACTTTATCAGAGCGGGAGAAGGTGATCAGCCCGCAGTAGTAGAAGCCTGAGTCGTTCTGATGGAGATTGAGGATCTCTATCTTGAATACAGGAGTGTTGTTGAAGAGCCGATACTTCTCCATCTTCTTCTGGGGGATGTTTCGGATGATCTCAGCAATTTTTTGGGGACTGCTGTTGTTGGTTTTCTGGTACCAGTTGAGGTTGAACTCCAAGCCAGAGTTCTCCATGGAGATGTTGCAGATGAAAGTGGCCGAGCTGCCGGCAGGACGAGTTAACATGGCTGGGAAGAGGGTCACTGTTTGGGAGAGAAGGCACAAGGAGATGGCACAGTTACAGCACACACCCGGGCAGCCACAGGTGTTAGGAACAGCCGTGCCCCTGTGCCCATTGTACTGCCTGCTCTGCCAGCCGCTCCATGTGCTTCTCAGCTGCTTCACCATTAACTCCTGAAGGCCCATAAAAGGCTTTACAAAAATCTGCTCACAAGCCCAGCCCTGAGATCTGTGTCATTCTCAGTGGAGGAAACTACTCTTGGCTACCTACAATCAACCCACAAGACCACCTGCACTATGGAAAACTGCCTTTGGGGGCCTTGCTTTGGCTGCTGGAGTCACTGGAGCCGGCAACGTCCCAGCACAAGAAACTAACCCGGCAGGAAGAAGCAGCTGCTGCAGTATTCTTGGATGAGAACAGTAAAAAGAAAGAAGAAGCATTTGTCATGTAGGTTGTCTGACCAAGCAGGCGGCCCAAACCACCAGCGCTTGGAAATGTCCCTGCTGGGAAGAAATTTATCTTCCTTTTCAGAAGAAACCACAAGCACTGCTAGAAGCTGGGTGTGGATTAGAAAGACCTCATAATCCTTTCGGTGTTAGCCAAAGGCCATAGAAACAGTCCCACCAAATCAGAAAAGTTCCTCAATTAGGTGGATCGAGTGCCACCGAGTTTCAATGTTTGCAGCGTTCTGAGTTTTTTGCATTTAACAGGAAATATTCAGCAGGCTCAGGGCTCTGTTTCCTACTGTGTGCTGCTGTTAGCAATGAATGAACTGCTCGGAGGACAGCCTAAGCAGAAACTGGCCTGACGTACATCCCTGCATCTCCCATGCACCAGCACAATGCCTGGGGTGGGACAGTGAGAGGCTTCCATCAGGACACAATGCAGCCAAAGCCACCAAAGTGGGGTCATCCTCACTCTGTCCAGAGTCACTCAGTCACCCTCCACTTTCCTTTCCCTCCCAAAAAGTCACTCTGAGCAAAGCCACAGGCTTGGAGAGGGTTGAGCTCACCCCAGAGGAGAAGCCCAAGGGGTGAAAACCAGAGCAGAAAATGCGAGCACGCAACAAACACAGAAGCTCAGCACCAAACCCAACTCACAGCATGGCTCCAGCACTGCGACCTCAGGACCCAGCTCCCTCCTCCATCCTCTAACCCCATTACCCAAGCGCAACCCAGACTGTTGGGTTTTCCACCTACCTTGGTGGCAGCTGGTCAGTGGTGGGCTGCAGCACAGCAGCAGGACACAGAGGACAACCAGAGCTCCCTCCATGCTGTCCCTCATCGTCCTCAAGGTGCCCAGAGCCATGGCAGAGCGGCGAGACCCCTGCTGTGCCGTGTGCCTGTGCCCTGTGCCGCTCGGCGCTTCCTTCCCCATATCAGTGGTTGGGTACAAATAAAACGTGACTGTCTCAGCCCCACAGGGAAACCCAGGCAGCCTCCCGCCCCCAGCTTCCTTCCCATCGTGTAGGGAACAGCTGAGCCATGGCCTGGCCCTGCCCCTCCTCGTCTGCTCCCCCAAGGAGGGATGGGCACATGTCCTTGGCCCCAAGGTTGGCCCATAAGTAGAAGGGGTATCTCAGGCTCCTACTGGGTGCTGGTGGGGTGTCGGGGGACATATGGCACTGTGAAGCCAGGAGTTGCCATCACCTGGCTGCTCCCAGTGGGAAGAGATGGGGAGAGGAGAAAGAGGAGGAGAGAAGAAGAAAAGAGCAAGAAGAAAAAGAGATGAGAAAAAGATGGGAAGGAGAGAAGGAGGAAAAGTAAAGGAGATGGAGATAAGGACGGTGAGGATGAGGAGGAGAAAGAGAAAAAGGGGGAAAAAAAGACAAGGAAGAGGAGAAAAGGAGACGGGGGAAATGATGAGGAGAGAGAGGAGAAAAGTAGAAGAAAAAGAGATGGTGGATGAGGAGAAAAGGAAAAGGGGGGAGTAAGCAAGGAGAAAGAAAAGGAAGAGGCTTTCCCCTCAGGCCTGTATCCAATGATATCCCATGAAGTGACTAAGAGCAGAGAGCAGGGGCAGGTGCCCGGGGTTGGGGTACTGTTACTGGGGTGACATTTGCTATAGATATAATTTCTCCATCAGCGATGCTTCCCGCTCGCCCTGTGACTAATATTCATGTAACAAATAACCGGTGATGAAACCGCACCACTTGTTTGTTCTTCCTGCATCTCCTGCACACTGCAGTTGCAATTTTGGAAAGTGTCAGGGGAAAATTAATAACTGGGGCAAATGATGCTATTCTTATGATGCATTCATCATTTTCCAGGCTCTCAGGAGTGAGCGGCAAGGCCGGGGTTCACCCACACCTCACTTTCAACCCCAGCAGCAAGTAGGGGGTGGCCAAGGAGAGGGAGCACAGGGCTGAGCCTGGGGCTGGTAACTCCAGCCAGCCACGTCACTGGAAGCACTGGAGACCCCAAAAGCTCCTTGAAGTCTTTGCAGTTCAGATGCAGGTGGTGGAAGATGTGACAGTTGAGGCTGCACCTTGCTGAGGGAAGGATCAGCAAGAAAAACTGCTTCATGCCCCTGAGCTCTGATCAAAATCATCGTGTGGTTGCTCACACTTTCCAACACACGCTCAAAGTGAGGCACTACGGGGTTGTTGCTCAGTGGAACAAGGAGGGATTAATGGGGGGAGTAAGGCCACCTGGAACAAGGCAGAGAGGATCACTGGAAGGAATGGGCAGTGTGAATCGTGCCCCAGAGTGATGCTGTAATGTGGTATCACAGGGTGGGAAACTGTAGGGCAAAGCAAGGATGGGGCAAAGGCAGAGTAGATGCATGCGGGCAGCCAGATGCCAGGGAAGGAAAAGTAGCATCCAGGCCAAAAAAAGATTCTTTGATCCTTTAAAAAGTCAATTGTTCATCTCTAAACCAGGATGGAGAATAGGGCAGCCCCCTTCTCCTGCATCCTCCCCCCCCGCCAAGACAAGCAGCACCCCAAGGCAGCTCAGATGATCTTGGGGTTGGTCTTAACACAGCCAGCCTTTTTTAATGTGGGTCTGAAGCAGGCAGCAGGGGCAGGAAATGGTTAACTTTGTTTGCAAATAAACAAGATCTGGCGCTCGCTGCCTCGCTGATGCTTCTCGGAAATTAGGACGGGCCAAGCAGTAGATTTGCATGCATTGCAAAGCGCGGAGCTCCAACCCACACGGGGTGAGCAGAGAGGGGCACCGAGGGGCCCGAGTCCTGCAGCAGAGATGGCAGCGGTGATGAACGTGCGTGCTAAGAACGGGGGGCTCGGGTGGATCACAGCAGCGAGGCTGATGCTCCAGCAACACACAGCGCTTGGGGCAGGAGCTTTAGAGAACAGGGATGTGTCCCTGGGTACAGGGATGTGTCCCTGGGTGGGGGGGACGCTCATTCTGGGGGGCGGGGGTGGCTTCCTGCCCCTCGCTCCACCCCGCCGCGTTTCCATTACAACCCAGGTGCGGAGAGAGCGCTGTGAGCGCTGTCATCTGCTGCAAGACATAGGAAACTTGATGGCAGAGATTGCCGAGATGAAGGGCAGAGGAAGCAGGATGTCAGCTTCTCAGAAGGCGCTGCCGTGAGCTGTCGGCACCGTTCTGCCCTGGGATAGGAACATCGAGCTGCATAAACAGCAGCTCGGCAGGGCGTGGGTCCCCAAAGGCTCCGTGGTGCCTGCGGGCAGAGCGGTGTTATCTCGCACCATCAGCAAAGCACCGACCCCCCCTATTAAACCCCATTACACCCCATTAAACCTCATTACACCCCATCACTGCAGCCGTTCGCCATCGCGACCACGTGCGGAGCGAGAACGGGGCGGTGTTTGATGACGTACCCGGTAGTGGCGGCGGTTACCGGAGTAACCATTAACGGGGCTGTGTCATGGGCGAGCTGGGAGCCGACACCGGGGATGGGAGCGCGTACAGCCTGAGGCCCGGCCTGCAGCGCCGGTGAGACGGAAGGAGGGGTCATTGGGTGGGCTCGTTGTCTCCTAGGGGAGCTGGAGGGGGCAGCTCTGTGTGCTGACAGTAACCACCGTGCTCCTCTTGTTGTTCAGATTAAAGGCAGCCATAGTGAAGGAATGTATCCGTGCGGTGCTGAAGGAGAAGCTGGCCAACGTGCACTATGTCCCTGAGGAGATCCCTGAGCTCACTAAGGCTTTGTCGGAGATTATAAAGGATAGGCTGAAAGGTGAGGAGGTCTGCTGGGAAAGGTGGTTGGTTTTCTGGCTGTGGAAGAGCAGGGGGGTGAGAACAAGGCCCAGCTGTAGAGATGAAGGGGGGAGAGGTTGGGGAGCTCAGTCAGCGTGAGTGTTGCCTTACAGCACTGAGAGGAGCTATAGGTGGTTTGCAGGATCCCTTCCAGTGCTTCTGATCATAAGAACCAACTTCAGGATCCAGCAGGTGTTTCCTGTGTTTCAGCTCTGAGCACATGAGATAGCACGGCATTGCTTTTATTTTTAATTCATCTCTGTCCTGGGGATGATGCTGGTGCTCCATCTGCTGGGCTGATTCTTCATAATGGTATTTCTTTGCTGTTGTGAAAGGATCACATATTTTTGCAGACACACAGCATAGACCTGCCTGTGCTTTTAGGTGGTCTTTTATCCCAACTCAGAAGTAAAGGAAACACCTACATGGCAGGAAATCTCTAAAATAACTTGGCATCAGAACAGCTTTAAAATAAGCCAGTTTTCTCACATTGGTTTTTACCCACCTATGGCCTTATTTGCATTCTCTCCAGGTGTTCAGTTCTTGAAAGCTATAGAACAAAGATCCCACAGATACATATTTGGACAGATACCACATGCTCCCATTCACCTTCCAAGGGCAGTAAGACTGTGGTTCTCTGCACTGAGGAAAGAGAAGCTATGAGGCAATCTGTCCATTCTATCAACTGCATGTGTGTTTATTTAAGTTGCACAGGACAGAGCTTTGTAATTAAATCCTTTCTGTGTCCTATTTAGAGTTTATTTGAAGTTCATCTGAAGTTGCTCTCCTTTGTTTCTTTTTCAGAGCAGGGATATGAGAGGTACAAAATGGTGGTGCAGGTTGTGATTGGGGAGCAGAGAGGAGGAGGAGTGAAGTAAGTTTGGGGTTTTCTAATTGTATTTCTGTGATTTTTCAGTTGTTTTGTGGGTTTTGTTTTTCCATTCTCCTCTGGGGGCTGCTTCCAATTTTCCTAGTTGCAAAGATATTTCTACAGGTGTTAATAGGTGAAGTATTTTCTCCTAAGCAGCAAGTGATGGCTTGGGCTGAGGCTGATTAAATTACTACAAGTCAGTTGACTGGTGATAATTGGCTGCATGATGGTTCTTAGCAAGCTGAAAAGCATTTGTGAGGTGTGCTGCATAAAGGCATTTCATGCTGCATTCACAATGAACTGGAGCATACATCCAGTCTGTTCTAAAGGCCTAAGAAGGGTGTTCTAAGAAGACTAAAGGAAACAGCACTCGTTGTTTCTACACCTTATATGCAGGGCTTCTCTTTATTCTTGTGCCTAGAGCTCCAGCAGGAAATAAGTGAAGCAAACAGCAATTCCATTGGCTGAGACTGACTGGAGCAGGTAGGGAGCTGGGCATTTGAAGGAGGGAATAGACAGTATCAGTGACATTAGACAAGACAACAGTGAGGTCTCATTTGGAATATCCCATGACAGTCTGGTCATTTGCCTTTAAGGTAAGACAGATGTTAAAAAAAGGCCACTAGGATTTTCAGGGAACAGAGAGCATAGATATGAAAGGGCTAGAAGTGCTTAGCTCGTATTTTAGTGATGTGAAGGCTGCCAAGAAATATGATAGTTCCCTATAAATAAATCGGTAGTATGCAATGTGAGGGTGCCAGAGGTGAAGGACAAGAACGAGCAAGCTAATTTAGTCACTGTAACACACAGACCTGAAGTCAGAAGGTTCTTAAGCACCAAAGCAATGAGGCTGCAAGTGCTGCCGCACAGTGGAGTGGAACTGGCAGGTGACAAGTTTGAGGATGCAGCATAAGCAACATGCAGAGGCAGTTACAGCACGTAATGGGAATCTAGCAATGGCAATCTAGGCTTAGGATTGGGGAGAATGCTTCCAGTTTCCCTTATCTTTAAAGGAAGCTCAATTTGGTTTCAATTAAAGTGCCTGTGATCACTTAGATCCTTACACCTAACTCTGTAGGTAATGGCTTTCCTTTTTCTCCTTTGTCTAGCATGGCTGCACGATGTTTCTGGGATGCTGACACTGACAGCTACGCTCACGATGTTTTCATGAATGTAAGCACTGACTTTTAGAATGGAAAGTATAAAGCTGTTGTTTCACGTAGCAAAGATAAAAGCAGTCACCGGATTTTTCTTTGGAAGGAACCAAAACTCATACTGAAACAAAACGATTTACCTGCTCATTCACAAATCTCTGAAGCAGGTGTGATATCCAAAATGATAGAACCCATTTCTTGAGTAGATCACACAGGAGTGTATGAAAGTCGCTTAAGTTGCACCAGCTGACAAGTGGAGTATGAGATATTTTCTTATTTGCTTTGCTGAGCTGTTCTCCAGAAGTAAAGCTGGAGTCCAGGACTGAGGAATAATCAAGACACTTTAAAACCTCCTATACTGTCCTGCTATAGAGGTTAAATTTGCTCTGGAATGCTTTAAACTCTGCTGTAAGACTCTAAACAGCACTCAGAGACATGGGGCTGCGAGGCTTTTAGTGGGAACATCCTCGTTATGAGCTACAGAATATACAGAATACAGGGAGGAGCATGGATTGCTCTTTGGTGAGGATTTTCTCTTTTGGTAATTCCAATCAATTGAGCCACTTCTGCTATTCAGACACAGCACAGCTGAGGTGAATAATATAACTTTTCTTCTTTATTTTTGCCTTTTTAAGTACCTAAAGTGCTGGGTTATAAGTATTTTTAGTGCCCAGGCCTAAGTGTTCCCTCAGGTCAGCCTTTACGGTTGGGCAAACAGAGTTTGCTTTTGCTAACATGAAGCCTTTCTCTGTTTTCTTCAGGACAGCCTCTTTTGTGTGGTAGCTGCATTTGGCTGCTTCTACTATTGAAGATACCCGCACAAAAGGACAGAGGTGGGGGAGAATACTTGAGGGTGTTTTATTGTTACCATAACACACACAAATGCACAGTGTTCTTCCTTTTATACGTAATGCAGTACAGCTGTACAAAGTACACGTGTTGAACTACAGCAACCTTCCTCCCTTGTTGACGCCAGTATAGCTTTAAGGGTGTCATTATGTCCTTTATGTAAATTGCTGTTTGTTTTTGTACTGGTTTTGTCCTAAAACAACTATTGCCAGGAGCTGTCGTTTTTAAGGCAGACACAACTTCTGTTTTAAGAGAGTTCTATCTTTTTACTTGGTTCGTTTTCTGAGCAGAATGAAGTATCTCCAAGTAATGTAACATAATAAATCTGTATATTTACTTTTTCTCTTCCATGTGTTTCCCTTGGCCTTTTCCACTGCTCATCCTCTCTGCTCTACAAAATGTGCTAGCCTTCATTGTTCATCTGTGTTGCTCAGGTAAACGTTTTCTGAGCATCCTCTGTAAGTCAGCCCATAAAGCTGACCTCATATTCTACCTACGTGGATTTGTTCTTGGCACTTCTTTAAGAACTGGGTTGACAATTCCAGCTCCGTGTCACATGAACTGATATTAATTGATAGGAAGACAAGGTATGTAGGACACTGGGTCAGGCCAGCAGCCTGCACACCTCACCAGGTGTCAGAGCTCCTCCAGCTATAGCTCCTCATTGGCTCAGTGCAGTCAGGCAGCTGTGTCACATGCAATAATCACTGCTGGTTCCCCTCTCAGCAAACATTGCAGTGCTTTCTCAACCTTTGCCTCTCAGGATATTTCAAGGTATGAAGGTGGATCTTTAGAGACTAAACCTGTTTGTGCTCCAGCTGTGGCAGGAGCAATAGGGAATGCTGCTGGAGATCATGCTATTGCTGGAGATCACGCTGTCAGCGCAGCTCAGAGCAACCAAATCAGAAATTACGATGCATCTTCTGGAATCACTCTTCTGCCTGCAATGCTGGTGTTAGCGTGGCTCTGTTTCTCTAATAGGTTTGTTTGGGAGCAGTTTTATTTGATTATTCTCTGATGGGTGAAACAGGAGGTGCCTTCCCTGATTGCTCGCTCACCGCAATTCTCCAGCAGGCTGTAAACCCCGCAGCAATCCCTCCCTTCGGCTCAGCGGGCGTTCCAAGCCGGAACGCAGATAGCGGGCGCTGTTTCCTGGGCCGCCCCGGTCCCTTCCTGCGCTCCGCCCGGCGCCCCGTTGGCGTTGGTGGGAGCGGGGCGGGGCGGCGGCTGGAGCGGCGGCTGCGAGCCGGGCAGGTGCGTGCGGCCGGACCGGGGGGGGACAGCGGGGTGTTGGGATGTGCTTGGCCGGTACAGGCAGGGCTTGAGGACGGGGGATGTCTCGTCCGTGTGCCTCGCGGTCCCCGTGTGCTGTCGGTGCTCTGCACGACCCCCCTGGCAGCCGTTATCCTGTGCCCAGCAGCCCGGCCCTGGGGTTATGGCATATCTACAGGGCTGTGAGCTCGGATGGAGACACCGGCAGCACCATAATGCTGTCTGTAGGGCTGGGCCCTGCCTGGGAAGGAGCTGGGGCAGCCTGCGTAGTACAACTCCATGCTTGGGTACTGCTGTGTCGGTCTGTGGCCAAGCTGGAATCGCTCTCACGTGTTCGTGTGGCTGTTGATGTATTGCGATGTAGCTGTGTTGGCTTAACCACAGGTTGCCTGTGTTTTAAGCCCCGGACCCTTAAGCTTGATGTAGGCTGGAGAGGTTCCTGATATAGGCTGGAGGGGTTCCACCTGCAGGCAGAGCTGGGGACAGTGACACGTGTCCCTGGTTCTGTGCCCTCAGTGTGGGGAGTTGGGCAGGGCTGGCATGGAGATTATTGGGCAAGGCTGTTAAACACAGGCTGGGGAGAGATCCTGATCACTCCCAGCAATTATGTATGGGTTAACCCTCGTCGTGTCAACAGGCTTTCATCAGTCTCTAGGGCTGTCTGTGATGAGTCTGGTGGTGGTAACCTCAGCCTTTCAGCTTACAACAGATACCTTCAGAGATGCATGGCAGTGAGATGGATCGTGAACCAGAGGTTCTGTATTGTGGAACAGAGCACAGAGTCTGTTCTCCCTGTGACTGGGGGACACTGAGGGTAGTCCAGGCACTTTGCAGCCTGGCAGGAGTTATCTGAAGTGACAGGGCTCCTTCCTTCTCCCAGAGGCTCTCGCTTAGTGCCTTCCATGTGTCAGGGCAATTCCTGCCGGCAGACAGCTGGCACAGTGCAAACTTTGGTAGTATTTGGCTGCGGATGAGTCAGCAGAAGAGAAATAGCTCAGTTCTGCAGAGTGATCTTGTAGGCACAGCAGCACATGACAGCTACATCTGACTCTGAGTTCAGAGGGTTGATTGGGCAGCACCAAGGCGGGCAGTGCAGCTGGGGAGCGTGGCAGCACAAGGTGGGGGGGTTCATGCTCCCAGCATCAGCCTTGTGTCAGCTTGGACCTCTCCATCTGCTGCAAACATAACTCATTTTAGAGCAGTCCGTGTTGTACGTATTTGGGGAAGCAGAGATGTGTGCTCGTGTGTTCAGCTCAGCTGCAGATGCTGGATCACATTGTTAGAAAGTCATTGTTTAGGGGCTATTTTAGTCATTTGAATCTAAGGAAGAAAAAAGTTGTAAGATAAGCAGCTTTGTCACGTTAAGGTATAGTTTGTCTTTTCAAAAGAGTTTGTTCCCAGATTTTAATGACGATGCCTTTGGTGCTGGAAGGAGCTCCTGGAAACACACTAGCCACAGGGTAGAGGTTTGAAAGCTCTGAAGAGTGGTAAAATTACCATTTAATTTCTGCAGTAGTTTAAGTAATTAACAGAGCTGCGTCACTCAGGAGGTGCCCAGCCAAGCTCCAGACACTGCAGAGGCTCCATCACGAGGTCCTGGCTGTAGGTGGGGATGGCTGGGCTTTAAGGTCCCAACATAAGCTGTATGAATGTTCATGTGAACTAGGCAATTTTAGTAGGACTGTGGTGATAAAGTAAATATCTGATGCAGGGTATGCTTGCAAGATGGCAACTTGCAAAACCCAAGGAATACTCATGTCACACCCCATGCTTTCATAGAGGTATGGTGGAAGCTGCTGCCCTACAGTTATGTTTGCTTAAGTGGTTGAAGACTTAGAGCTTAGGGCTGTAAACTGTTCGAGCCTGAGTTTGCATTTGCTCATTCCCATGTATTTGCCTGTTAGGAAATAAGGTTAATTGCTAGAATAGGGGAAATGCAGTGAACTTAACTGACGAGCATTATGGTGAGCACTGGATGGCTCATGCAGCTGTGAAATGGCCACACACCATTCCTCTGTTCCCTTTGGAAGATGGTAAAGCTTTTCCAGCTGCTTTCCACAGCACTTTTGTCTTCTTCCCAGTATTTTTTGGCTCCTCACTCACCTAAAGATTCTCTTTTCCTAACTTAGTGCATTACGTTAGCTCTAATAGCAGTTTGGGGCACATAGCCCCAAACCAGTTCAGCTGCATCTGACCCTAATGCTGTTCACAAGGTATCATCTTGGTGATGCTTGATGGGAAAAGCAGTGTTTTTGCAAGCTATTAAACAGCACTTAATTCCTTTGGGACATTCCTTAACTCAGAGTCATCCGCTCTTGAGTAAGTCCAATCACTCAGACTGCTTCTTAACAGCTCTCTCTCAGCTTGCTGGCTGCTGGAGGGCAGAACTTCACCCAGTGGCCAGCACTGAGGACAGCCTCAGCTCATCCCAAGCAGGAGCACTCAGAGAGACCCAAGCACCAGCACAGAGGGTGCTCAGAGGGTCTCTGCCTGTTCTCTTTCCTCTCAATGCCCCACCTAGAATGTTGCAGATGGGTGGGGAGAAGCTTTGAATTCCACGCAGCCCTAGTGATTAGGGTGTAAAGGCATGCACGTAGGCATCATTCCTGGGCGGAGGGTTCATTCTGCTCTTGTGGAAAGCGGGTCCAAGGTGCTGTTTGCTGCACACTTTGAGTGAGCACAAGAGGTAATACTTAGTTGCTGCACTTTACAAATAAACTTGGCAAATGCGGCAGCTGTATCTAACCCTGGCAGCAGCTGAAAAAGAAATGTTTGCTGTCTTGCATTTTTACAAACCCATAGCTTTGCTTCAGCTGTTCTTAATGCTCCAGGGCCCTATTGGTAAAGCTGCAGTGTACGATGACCCCAGTGCAAAAGCCAGGATGGCTATCTTGCAGATAGCTGTCATGTTTTCCATCCCAAGCAGGTTGTCTTTCTGTCCATTCATCACATCCATTGCTGAGTACAGCCTGGTACACAGAGTGCCAGGAGTAAATGTGCCTTAATGTGACAGGCAGCTGCTTTGCCACCAGCTGAGTCACCACTGCAGGAGGAGACAAGGAACGAGAGGGAAGCATGATGGTGAGGTGAGGTGAGCTGGTGGTGAGAGGAGCTGCAGCACAGTCTTAGATGAACACAAAGCAGACTGCAAGCCATATTTGAGGCTTGCAAGCCAAAGGTTGCACCCTTTCTCTTTTCTCCCTCTCCCTTATCCTTCCACTTAATGTTTGCATCCAGTATCACCAAAATGAGAGATGGGGGAGGGCTGAACGTGCACAGGACATGTCTAAATCCTTAGGTTGCCTTTCAGTGGCTGAAATAGCACAATTGGCCTGTACTAATGATTTACAACTCACACTGCAACTCTCGTGTGAGTTTCTCTTGAGGCAGCTGACTGCTGTGTGCTTCTCTCTGCAGAACAGCTCCGAGTTGCATTAAGTGATTCAGTATTCCCACCAGGCACTGTTTGTCAAGACTTGGCAGCTGGTGCCAAATAGAACTGGCTAAGCCTCTTGTTAGGTGACTGTGTCTTTGCGCTGACCTTCTGTACGCTCTGCCTGCTGCTGACTGATTTTGCTTTGGAAGAGCTGAAAAATACATATTTATTTATTTATTTGCTTGTTTAAAATCTGTCTCTGTTGCAGCTTCTACTGGACGTGCTTGGCAAGATGGAGCCACCGACCTCCTCCAGGCTCAATTCCCGAAAGAGAAGAAAAGATGGATCTGGCCCCAACGGGGCGACGGAGCTGGATGGAATCCCTGCAAAAATGTCCCGGCGCTCATCTGTAAGTAAGCAGAGATTGGAGCTGGAAGAGCTGGGGAGGCTGAGTGCTGAAGTCAGAACAAAGGAAGATAAATGCGATGGGGTTTCTGTGGACTGAGAAAACAAGGGGAAGGAAAGAAGCAAATGACAGGAGCTATCCTTGCAAAGCCAGTTTGAAATCTTCCTTTGCTCATACTGATGACATACAACATGGGCTTAAATTAGATCTGAAGCAAGCGTCGCTAAGCTGCTTTTGCGGTTTGTCCAGCTTGTTTGTATTCACTTAATCTGTTCCCAAGCAGACATGCAGATAGGTGTCCACAAGTGGAAGCATTCCCTCAGTGTAAGTGGGATTTCTCACAGACCCAGGAAGGAGAAATACTCCAAGAAAGCAGAGAAACAGGACCTGTGCCGAGCAGAAAGCAGCCCTTGTCAAGTAGGAGTCCTGTGGGTGGGCTGAGAGTTCAGTACCTGCAGAGGCAGCCTGTCTGAAACTGGGAGGATAACTTCTTTATTTTCCTGTTGTGACAAGAGATTCTTCCACAGGGCGTCTGTCCTGGCTAATGTCAGTATGAAGAGCTGACTTAATACTGTCCTTGTTGTGATATTGTGATGATGAGCTTTGTACAGCTCTTCTCTGCTCCTCTTCCAGAGCTCTCCTTTGTATTGTGTGCTCTGGTTGTTCTTTCTGTATCTCTTGAGAAGCAGCTTCCATCCTGCCATGTCATTCCGGGGTCAAAGTCCTTGGTGAAATACAGTGATGTGTTACAGCTTTTCTCTTTGATAACAATGTTTTGCTACTCAGTGAACACTTCAGTCCTGTCCCAGGGCATCTGACAGATTGCAAGTGTTGGGAATAGAAGCTTGAGCTATTGCATGACTCTCATCACAATGCATCGTGTCCCTCTAAAAGACCCCACATCTTTTGGTGAGGAAAGAGAAGTGTATGGCTTATTCCATGGGATTGTTTGCACTTCAGGTTGGTGTCTGTCCTGTGTTAGAGATAAACTGTCTGTATATGAATCGCACAAAGCAAGTAATGTCTAGACTGCTGCACTGTGCACATCAAGTTGTGTCCTGACCCTTGTAGATGCTGTGGTGGAAGGGCAAGGTTGGCAGGAGCTTCTGAGGGTGTTTCTCTGTGATCCTCTGGTAATTTTGGTAGTTTTTTTGTCCTCTTATTCCTAGGTTTGTTTTGCTCTATAGATGACCAAAATACAGAGTCTGGTTTTATTCACAAGCCCCAAATACAATGGCAGCAAGGAAATGAAAGGCAAAGGCCTTACCTAGCAGTAAGGACCCATCAGAGGAGCCGGTGTGTGAAATGCGGGGACCTCAGTAAATGCTGATGTTAATTTCAGCAGCATCAGTTTGCTTGAATGTAACAGTCAGCAGTTGCTTTCCCATGCACTTCACTTGGAGCACTGTAGCAAGGAATTACATTAACAGCTGCAGCAATGGTCCCTCTGGTTGTAGTGGTGCTGGGCACTGCGGCAGGATGTCACAGTGGGGTGGGAAGCCAGAGAGGAAATTGCTGATTAGCTTTTTGCAGCTAGGAGTGTTATTGTACTAACCTGCAAGCTTGATTTGTCACCTTCTGGCTCAGGAAGGAGAAACCCATTGCTGCCTCACACCTTCCTGCTAGAAGGAAGTTGAGTTGTTTGTTCCATTATGTGAAAATCAGATGTTTTGTCATGATTCAGAAACCAGAAACAATGCCTGGACTTCTGCTGAGGTCAAGCTAGTGGATTAGAGAGGTTTTCCTGCGGCATTAAGACATATTCTGCTGCAAATCGAGGTCAGTGTCTTGTTACTTATGGTTCAGAAATGAACAGTGGTACACCGATTCCTTAAGGATTTGTTCTGCTGTTGGTATCGCTCTTCTGCTCATTCATATACTCAAATTGAGGAGCTGTTACCATCTGTACATCACAGCACAAGCTCTCAAACACACGAGCACAGCAAAGTGCTTGTCTGGAGGAGCAGATCTGTGAGGGTACAGTTTGTTGAAGTTCCCATTTCTCCTGCCCCCAAATTGAGGCCAATCACCTTGCAGGGCTGTTTGGAGGTTTAACACTAATTAGTCTTTCAATACACGTGCTCAAGTTGTGCAGAGACTCAGTGAGTCACTCAGTGGCTAGGACGCTGCATTGGCATTGCTGCTGCTACGCTGTCTTGTTCACCTTTGCATTCTCACTGCTGACCTTCTCTGTCTGTGTAGGGACTGAGGGAGCCAGCTCCGTTTTCAGATGAATTGGAAATCGATTACAGCAAGCCGTACATCAGAGTGACATATGAAGAAGCGATGAGAGGAACCCCTTGTAAGTAAGAACCAGGCTCTAAGGGGAATGTATAAATGTTGAATGTGGGTTGGGGGATGTGTTTGCAGCCACATGCTTTGTTAAGGCTTTGTTGATTAGATAACGGTTCCTGTGTGTAGTTGGGCCTGCCAGTCCAACTGAAATTGGAGCCTGTGTGTGGAGCTGTACCTTCACCAATAAGACTTCGAAACAAATATCGATATTTTAGGTGTTCCTTGTGCCTCTGACAGCTAAAGCTTACTGTCAGACCTGAACGCTTCTTGGTATGACTTAGTCTGAGATAACTTAAAGTCAGGCACTTTAAAAGTCATCTCTTTTGAAATGGCCGCAAAAAACCAACATACACCTTTGTCCAGAGTGTTCCATTGTAGTTTGCAGTGTCATTAAACAAAACAGGCCAGCCCCACAGCAGGACTGTGTCTTTTTATTCACTAAAACTGGGAGAAACTGTTCTCTTTGCAAACCCAAAGGGGAAACAGAGACAGGACTGTCCTTTCATGGGGGATGGTTTCACTCTCGTGTCAAACAGACTGTGCAGACAGTGCTCTCTTACTTGGCCTCTCTGTTATGGAGACCCCAGGATAATAAAAATGCTGTGCTTCTAATTATCAGACTGATGCTGAAAGAAAAGCCAGCTCAGACTGAGATCTGACACTGATTTCCTTCAGGAGTTTTTATAAATGTAGTGCTTTGCACACTCCATGTTAGTTTCCCAGCTGAAAGTCTCTGAAACCTACACAAAGGTGTCTGCTTTGGTGGCTGTTCTGCCTGCTGAGTCTGTAATACAGTGTGTGTCTCCTTGTTGCTGTTTCATCCTGTTCTCAGAGACTGCAGCTATTGCAGATATAGAGGAAAACGAGCAGATGTCCCAGCCAATTTCCAGAACATAATTACAATTTAGCAAAGCTGTGTCAGGGTCAGCCCTCTCCTGACATACAGAAAGCTTTTATAGTTTTAGATCTCCAAATCCTTGACCCTCCAGAGCCTCCCGGCACCTTCAGACAGAGGCAGATCTGCTGACAAATGACTGCAAGAGGCTGTCCTCAAACTGACTCCTCCGCTTGGCTTGAACCTGTTATCCCTCCATTTGCATCAAGTCTTCCTCTTGCTGCCTCCTGTGCTCTGTCACTAGGCACAGGCAGGGCCCTCCCCAGACCCATGAGGTTCTGCTGGGTCTTCTTTCTGCCCCTTCTTTGCTGTGGTTTTGACTTGTTTCTGTTCACACCAATCTGAGTCTGCCTGATTTGAGCCAGAGAACAGCAGGCCATTTCCAAGTGTCAGATACCAAGAATGTGTACATTTCTGTTAGTAGCAACAATAGCTGGAGTCCCATGTCGTCCCAGGGCACCAGGAGTTGGGAGTCTCCTGCTGTTACGTGGCAGTTACTGGTCTATCTCAACTTACCTTTGTGCTGACCTCAGGGAGATGCAGTTTTCTCTGGCAGAGATGGCCTGGTGGCCTTTTTTCTTCCTTATTAACCTATGGATTAAGTTGATAGTGCCAGCAGCTCAGCAGGATTGTCCTGGCTGGCAAGGGAAATCAGGTGCCTGAAAAACATTTTGGCCCTTTGGTAGCTCCTTGCTGTGCAAGAGTTTAATGTTACATTTAGATTTCCATAGGAGGCAGATGTTCAGGGTTTGCTTTCCCCTTGATCTCCCTCCATCTTGTTCCAGTGGGTATGTGGCATGTTTTGAGTCTGTCTTTGAACATGGATATAATTTCAGCTCTGTGGGCTGGATTTTTGGTTTTTTGGGGTTTTTTTTTGCCAGTTTTATGCATCTGTCTGTGAGTTTCAGAAGGTCACATGGGCAGGAGCAGCAGCTGCTTCTCCAGGAAGGCACCCTGATCAATGTCTGTCTGTCTGTTTCTTTGGCACAGTGGATCGCCCTGTCAGAGTTTACGCTGATGGAATATTTGACTTGTTTCACTCTGGACATGCCCGGGCCTTGATGCAAGCAAAGAACCTCTTCCCAAACACATACCTCATTGTGGGAGGTAAGGAGTGATCTTGTTGACTTTGTAGGAGCACCATTAACCTCTGCTGTTGTGCATACAGATGGCACAGTGGGGTTTTTGTCTTTATGGCCTTGGTGGCTGCTATTGCAGCCAGTTGTCTTAAATTTGTTGTAGTCTCATTGCACTATGTTGACAGCCAGATATGCCTAATTCAGTACCAAAAGGAGAAGGCTCCTCATCTACCTATTCTAATCTGGCTCCTCTAGTTTGTGATGGACTCCTGACTGCCCGAGGAGATGTAGCCAAATGTAGCATCCAGATATTTAAGAAGTGAATGGTAGCAGGAGCTGGGAGTACTTGTAACTAGTTTTCTCAACCATCATCAACTTCTTGAAGCAAAATGGAATTTTAATCTTACAATAGACCATCCATAATGTCTCCATGTGGTTTGTTTCCCTGTCACAGATTCATTTGCTGCTGAGGGCTTTTCTGCAGTGGTACTTCTGAATGTTTTATGTGTGCTCAAGTGGTGTCTGGAATGGGAAAGGATTGGGGAGGGCTGCTATGGTTAATGAAAGTTTCAGAATGCTCTGAGCTTAGAAATCTCGCAGGCAGAAGGACAAACTGGATACATAAATGATATACACCATACAGGAAAATAACTTCAGGGAACACTATTAACATGTTAGTGGAGCAAGGCTTGTAATCATGCTCTCTGCCTCTGGGTGACTGGTAAAGGGGGAGGGCAATGAACTGCTCCCCTCACACCAGGAACTGACAGAGACAAGAGACCTCAGCCTGAGTGAACATTAGCTCCAAGCTGGGAGCAATCTCACCCGCTCTTTATCATCTGTTTGTCTGGAATATAAATACATCCCATACCCTGAGACTGGTAATGCCTTGTTTACTTTTGTGTCTGATAATCACGTAAAGCTACTTCCTTTCCAATGCCTTATGTGCAGAATTATGAAGAGTTGTTCATTTACTTTTCCATAGAACTTAATTAAACAAGCTTAATTTTCTGTGAACTCTTCTTATTCGTTTCCCAAGAGCCAGATTGTGGTGCGTTGTTGGTGAAGTCAGAAGCATAGGGATTTTTGTTGTTGTTGTTTTTCCACGGGCTCCAGTGTGTGGGGTCCTTTTGCTGTGAAGTACTGGGATAAGTAGCTCAGCTTCACTCTTCTCTGTGCCTCTTTCTTCAGTCTGCAGTGATGAGCTAACCCATAACTTCAAGGGCTTCACGGTGATGAATGAGAATGAGCGGTATGACGCCGTGCAGCACTGTCGCTATGTGGATGAAGTGGTGAGAAATGCACCGTGGACACTCACCCCTGAATTCCTGGCGGAGCATAGGGTAATATATGGCATCTAACCTGCTTTGAATTTTCACTAGGTGCTATTTACAGCAAGAATTCATCCGTGGAGGTGACCTCTGCCCGAGCAACCTGTTTGTGCTGAAGATCCTTAAATATAGAATGAGTTGTGTTATGGGAGCTATGTGGCGCTTCTTGCATGGAAGCATGTGCTGAGCTGGCAAATAGTGACACAGTAAAGGAGTCTGAGAGGGCAGAAGGGTTTCTTGTTCCAGGAGAAGTTGATGCTGGTCACAGAATTATGTGAAACAGGCATAGAGAGAGCATAACATGGGGTGGGAATGATTTCTGCAGGTTGTCTGGTCCACATGCTCTCAACAGGACCACATTAGATCTATATCAGCTTCCCTGCAGCAGGAGACCAGGAAAGCTCTATTGTCCTATCAGTAGGTAAGATAAAGTGAAAGGAATCTCTGACATCTGTTGAACTGCTTTGGGAAGTGAGGAGGGGTCTGGGGCTTAGTTTCCCTTGTGGGCATTCAGAAGCTATTTATGGAGCCTAAAGCAGCTGTGTCCTTTGTCCCAACCCTTTCTCTTTGTTGTGTGCTAATGGTTTTAGTAGGCAATTGCTAGTGATAAGGTGGGACTACTCTGCCTTGGATTTACAAGAAAAAAGTGTCTTGCTGTTCTCTGGCACGCCCCTGAGTGGAGATATTGAGCAAAAAGTTATCATCCTTCAGCAGAAAGCAGGAGTCTCCATGCTCAGAGTTAAATGCTGACTCTTACATTGCTTTCTTAATTTTCAGATCGACTTCGTTGCACATGATGACATCCCCTATTCTTCTGCTGGCAGTGATGATGTTTATAAGCATATAAAAGAAGCAGGTGAGTCTGAGTTGGATTCTCCAGGAATTCCTGTTGAAGATCTGTTGGAGTTTCTCCTGTGTGGCAGGGTTACACATGGGGAAGTGGCTGTGGCCCCCTGGGAACAAGGTGTGTCTAGTAGACTCTGAGGACAGAAAGAAGAATGCTGGTTTTGGATATTAATTCGTGAGGCCAAAGCTGTTTCACATCCCAGCTTATTGTTATTGTCCCAGTCCTGTTATTGTGATTAACAATCTCCTTTTGGCAAAAAAAAACAATGATTTGGCTTACAGATTCTCACCAATTGAGAACCTTACGAAGTTCACAGAGTGGATCCTGTAGCTGATTGCTGTAAAACTCAGTGGGGATGCAGCTGATTTTAAGCTATCAAAACAGAGCCATCTGAGCTTACAGTTGGCTCAGATTTACAGTACTCCTTTTTCTCTCCTTGTCGGCAGACCCTTCCAAAAGCAGTTGATTATACTCAGTAGTTTTCAGACCTGCTGAAGTGGAGAACTGGAGCTTTTTAATCAAAAGATGTATTTGTATTTCAGTAAGAAATATATTTTACATGATGGAGTCTTAGTTCCCCCTCACCAGTCCTAGAAAGGAGAGTGTGGTATTGCATATTCAAGACATGGTAGCGTGAGGATGGGTAGAAAGTGTGCTCATGGCAGGGGAGGTGGTTTACTAACAGAGGTGGCAGTGTGTGTCTTGCTACAGTTGTCCTGAGTCCTGTTCTCCACCTTCAGGCATGTTTGCACCAACTCAGAGGACTGAGGGGATCTCAACATCTGATATCATCACCCGGATCGTGCGGGACTATGATGTTTATGCCAGGAGGAACCTGCAGAGGGGCTACACAGCTAAGGAGCTCAATGTCAGCTTCATAAACGTGAGTAGAAATGTATTTCAGTATAACTTCTTGTTCAGAAAAGTTATAGGTGCCCCCTGGAGCTGCAGGAGTAACAGTGCTTCGTTAGGGAGGAAGGACATGCTCTGTTCTTGTACTGAGTGGAACACAGAGGCAAAATACATCACAGGAGGCTTCTCTGATGTTGGAAATCAAGTAGTAAACATTTTTTTTATCACTCTGACACTATGCTTTTTTAAATAAATTCAAGTCAAATTAAAGCAGGAGAGGTAATGGCTGCTTGGCCTCAATTTGGAATGTAATTCTGCCTCTGTTTAAGAACACCTTGTAAAAAGTATTGGCATGTCATGATGCTCAAGAAAACCTCCAGCAGGTCACTCAAATCTAATCAGTATATTTTATAAATATTTGCTTCTTCCATGCACTGTGCTTAAATAGCCCTTATCTCTGGGTTTAGTCATGCTTTGTGGACTGGGCCAGTGACTACCACAAAGCATCTCACAGCCCCACTGCATGTCTGCCATTTAGTGTAGGAAAAAAGCATCACTGAAGTGAAACTGAAGTTTCAAAACTCATGGAGATGCTGAGTCTTAAGCAACAGTTCAGTGTAATAGCAGAACAGAGGCAGTCACCACTCAGATCTGGTGAGCTGTATTCTGACCCACTGCTTACTCAACAGGAGAAGAAATATCACCTGCAGGAGCGTGTGGATAAGGTGAAAAAAAGGGTGAAGGACGTAGAGGAGAAGTCAAAAGAATTTGTCCAGAAAGTGGAGGAGAAAAGTATTGATCTCATTCAGAAGTGGGAAGAGAAGTCTCGAGAGTTCATTGGCAATTTCCTGGAGATGTTTGGCCCAGAAGGAGCGTTGGTAAGGAGCTGCTCTGGGAAAAGGAGGGAGGGGCTTTGGGGTGCTTGGCAGTCAGTATGGGGAGCCCACCTTCTATAGAACAAAGCTTCTGGTTTGTTGTGGTGCAGGTTGCGTTGCCACTCTCCTGGCAAGCTGTTTCAGGCTTGGGCAGCATTGCGTCCTGAGATCCCTCACCACTGCCAGCTGAATAAAAGCCAGTTATGGCTGTAGCATGAAAGGTCTCTGTTTCTCAGAAGCTGGTTTGTGAACCTTGGCTTGCATCCTGCGGGCCAGAGAGCATCCAAGAGACTGACAGTCAGTTTGTCACTGGGATATGTCTGAAGTGATGGGTTTTTGCCAGGCTGTGCTGTGGTGCTGGCTGGATGTCACACTTCATTCTGGAGGTGCTTGGAAATGGTGATGCAGTGTCCATAGGTTAGAACTATGCTTGGGTTCCTTCTGTTCTTATATTGCATGAAGCACTGAAGAGACTCAGCAGCACCAAATGCTGCACAAGCTGTGAATACTATCCATTTCCATCTCTGTTTGAACCATGCTAACTACCTTTCTGCTTCCATCACCAGAAACACATGCTGAAGGAGGGCAAGGGCCGGATGCTACAGGCCATCAGCCCAAAGCAGAGTCCCAGCAGTAGCCCCACGCATGATCGCTCCCCATCTCCTTCCTTCCGCTGGCCCTTTTCAACCAAGACTCCTCCTTCTTCGCCAGCCAACCGCTCCAGGAACGAGTCTGCAGTCACCTATGACATCAGTGAAGATGAAGAGGATTAAGCTGCTGGCCAGGATTTGCTGCGAACTGCTAATCGCTGAATCCTAAGTCCAGACCCACTTGGGGGGGAAACTCTAAATGAACAAGAGAGCCATAGGAACGGGGCTGACGGTGAGGGTAGGGCCTGGAAGGCACCCACTGCTCTTTGCAAGGGCTGCTGCCTGGAAGCACATTCAAACCTCCTTTCCCTTCTCCCCAAATTCCCTTTTTATTGTTTACGTTCTAGTGTTTTCCAGGGGAAAGATGGTTTTTATATTTTAAGAAACTAGTCTTTTAAAACACAAAGAATAGCACCAAATCATGGCTCTGCTTTTCGGTTTCTTTTCCCCTCTTAAACCCTCCAGCTGAGATGGAGGGCAGTAAGACCAATCTGTCCCTTCTTTCCTTCAGCTCTTCAGTCTTATACCTCCCACCCCCAGGTAGTATCCATGCCACTGCCAAGTGAAAGACCCCTCAGTTCCTCAACCAGCAGCGCCTCAACAGCGTGCGGAAAGCAGCCTTGCATAGAGGCTACTGGGAAATAGGGACCTCTCTGCTGCACTGGAGCTGATAGGAGCCCATCTAGCAGACTCTATAGTGCTCACACCTCTTAGCTGAGCTTGCCAGTGTGTCACAGTGAGGGTGTGCTGGCACTGGGGCAGGTGGCTTAGAGTGCATGAGCTACACCCTGGAAGAAGTCGCAGCTCCACAACTGCACACCCTGTAAACGTGCAGCATTTGCAGCTCCAAAACTGCTCAGAGGGCTGCGAGGGAAAAGTCTTTCCAGCCAGTCTTAATAGGACAGTTAAATCTTGACCTAAAATTGAGCCCTCAGTTGCTGTTGGAGAGAAGAGTGAATCTTTGCTTCAGGGCACTTGTTGTCTGTGCTTTTCCTACGATGTGAGAGACGTCGGGTAGGAAATGAATGTGTGTACTCTTTTGGGAAGGTCCTTGTCCCAGCCTCTGCCATGTTGTGAGTTTTACTGTCAGTCCAAACAGCCCTTCAACACTGTGCTCTGTGCGTGTTTGTGTTTCAGTTGCTGGCTCTAGGGGCTGGAGCAGTCCTTTACACTGGTGCTGTGAAGTTGCTGCTGTAAGGACACAACGTGACCTCGTACAGCCAACTCACTGTCCACATGGGTGTGTGTAGCTGGACAGATGAAGGGCGCATTTTTACCCCAGCGGGGGGCCACAGTCCCATGTGGCAGTTCCCTGCCTTGCACAAACCTGTGCCCATTTATTCTGCTCCTTGAAGCGGGCTGGGGAGCCTCAGAGAGCACTGCAGCTTCTTCAGATTTTAAACACATGATCTGCTTATCTGAAATGGTGGTCCTAGTCCTGCCTGCTGTTGTGGTTGTGTAGTGAGCTTTGAGCTGCATGGCCTCCAGCTCTATGTGCTTTGTTCCCATGCACTGAGCTGCTTCTGTGCTCTGTCCTGGCAGGCAGTGCTGGAGGGAGTGGGCTGCTGCTTTCCACCTGCTTATCCATTCAGGTTTGTCTGTCACATCCAAAGTCTCTGGGTGGAGCTGCTGGGCTGAGCAACCCGTGTGCTCTTGCAGTGCTGGGAGCAATACTGCAGGGAGCTCCTCCAACTGCGATGTGGGATTTAGGGATCAGCGGTTGCGAGGAGATGAATCCAAATGCTGCCACAAGCTGTGGGCTGAGCAGTGCTGCCAGGGATGCTCCATGGAAGGAGTGAGCTGCTGCTCATGAGCTTTTACCTTGTTGATCTGACTACCCAGAGGGCTTGATGGAAACTCAGAGGGAAGGAATCTCTTTGCTCTGTGCTTGTTGAGGCTGGAGCCTGTGTGAGAGTATTTGGGGGATTCCTGATCTGCCACTTGGTCCCCAGCAGGGATGTGCACAGGTCTGGGAGCATGGCTGGCTGCTGTTGATTTTAAGCTGTACAGATCGAGTAACAGTCACTTGATACAAGCCAGTTTTTACTCACCTGGTTTATGAGTGATAAAGCACTTCATTTATATCACCCATGTTCTTTTTTCCCTGCCTTTTCCACCTCCTTTCTTCATCCTTCCCTCACTCTGGGGTTACATTGCTTTCCCCAGCCGGGCCATGCTGTGTCAGAGCCTCACTACTGCTCTAAACACAAGTTGTACAGCAGTGTTCTGTACTTTGAGATAATAATGGTACTTCAGATGGTGGTTTGTCTCATGGAGACCCTGCTTATTCCTTGGTGTCTGCACAACCTGGGGTGCTTGGTAAGAAGCCAGACCTGATTTTACACGTAGCTTGGAATAACAGAACTGTTTCTCATAACCAATAATCCCTGCTTCCTCCTGGCACTTAAATTAAAATGGCCACTTGAATTCTACACTAGTGTTCTTTTATTTATTGGCTTTTTAGTTTTGTTTCTTCCTGGATTGCTGGCTCCACCCCCAGTGCTGTCTTATATATATGGCAGATCTTGTCTCTCTGGGATACACGTGGTGCTGCTTTGGGGCTGTCCTGCACATACCCCTCACCCATCCCACCCTCTTCAAAAGAAGCACCTGGAAGAGAACTGAGCACGAATTAAGAGGCAAAATGAAACTTCACTAACGAGCATTGAAGAACAGACCCTACATCTTTCCAATGTGCTCAGGACTCCCTGCTGTAAGAGTTGGGTTTCCTGCCTGCTGGAAGCAAGGTGACCTAGTCCCATACTTTACTCCTTGACAGTGTGCTGCATGTGCTGAAACCCATGAGCTTTCTGTGCCCTTCTGCTTGCGTTGCTGCCTATGAGGCTGTGTTGGTGGTGGTTGTTGTCTGTCGCTAGGAGCGTGTCAAGTTGGGTGATCTTACAACTGATCATCGAAGTATCTGCTGGCTGAGCAGTTTCACTTCGAGCTCAACTACCCGCAGGCAGTTTGAGTCACTTCACCCTGCCCCTGGTGGGGCTTTTCCCTGAAATGAGTGAGCTGAATAAGTACAAACTGGGAACTAACTCTGCCTTTCCCACTCCTCCCTTCCCCTGTGTGTTGTGATGGGGGGTCAGGAGGGGGCCCTGTGAGAGCACTGATGTGCAGCTCATGCCAGGCTCTGCTCTTAGCACTGGTGATCTGCCCATCTCTGACCATAGTGCATCAACTGGTTGTGCTGTCCCCTCCGGCCTCAGCTGCCTCAGGCTGGCTCTTCCCAGTCAGTGTCCACTGTGCTGGTTTCTCTGTATGGCCCTATGTGCACAACTCTGTGTCTTACTTGTGCTGGAGTTGGGTGGTTTTTTTTTTTTTGCATTTACAATTCGCCAAATAAATGCAAAATCGTTTTACTCTCTGTGTGCCTCATCCCTTCTGCTGTTCTAGCACAGATGTGTTCTCCCCATCTGCCATTTTAGCCATGGTTTGAAGGAGATGAGGCTTTGGGGATCTTCCACATTCCCACCTGAAATCGTGTCCTGCCCAACAAGGAGGAGGAGGTCCAATCCCAGCCACCAACACAACACATGTACAAAGTTATCTTTATTCAGTGCCAGTCAGGAACACCACCCCCAGGCTGGAGGGCTGCTTCCACATCCCAGAATGTCCTTTCTCCCTCCGCTGCCTTTGCTCCCAGCAGGCTCAAAGCATTCTGCTGGGCTGGCAGCACCCTGAACTTGCTCTACCCTTGCACCTTCCTCTGCTCACACCTTGGCATTGCTGCTGGTGGCTGCGATGCTGACAGGCTGGTAGCCCGGTTTGTCATCCTGCTTGCGGTAATACATCCGTGCCACCACCGCCAGGATGAAGGTCTGCGGGATTAACAGCTGCATGTTCATCTCTGAGAGCAGGAAACAGAGAGATTATTTGAAGGTGCTTTCACCAACCACATCCATCCCCTCCCTGCTGTGTGCTGGAGATGCTTAGCCAGGAGCCAGCCCCCCTCGCCCTGAGCTCCCAACTTACGCTGTGACCTGGCCTTGGAGGAGAAGGGTGGTGAGCAGGCGATGTTACCGTTGTTGGCCAGGATGCTGAAGATGGCGGGTTGCAGTGCTGTCAGCACCAGGAGAACCTGCAACCAACAGCATCACCCGTCACACGGACCCACAAGCAGCCACTGTGCTCAATAACCAGGCTGGCTTTCCACCTTGTCTCACTGCCTTCCATAAGGAGCTTCTCCTTGTGCTTCAGGTGCTCACCAAGCTGCTGGCTTACCTGGAAGCAGGTGAACTTGGCCTGCATGTTCTGCTCCTTTAGATGCAGTCGTGCCTGCCGGAAGAGGATACCCAGCGCCCACAGCCCAAAGAGGGTGGAGGCTCCAATGACGGTGTTGATCCAGAGTGCCACGCTCTCTGCTGAGATCTGTGGGGAGGAACAGCAGCTGGCAGGGCTGCCCTGTCACATGTGCCCCTGTCTGTCCTCCCCCACAGCACTCACATCAGCAGGGTTGTAGTTCCCATCAGTGTACAGGACCAGCCCCAGGAAGACAGCAGCTGTTCTCAGGAAGGCATACTGGAAGGTCCCCAGCATCAGTAGACGAAGCTTCCTCCTGGTGCAGGGAGAAGTTGGTTGCATCCCCCTGCCCAGGACTTGTTTCACCCTGACATCCTATAGAGGGACAGCCCTGCCCCATCCCTCCCTCACCTGCTCATGGTGATGCGGGGCAGGCAGGGGCAGCAGCAGCAGCAGGGCCCGGTGCTCACCACCATGGGCACGTCCTTCAGGATGCTGAGCACGGCCTCCTTTCCCCCGAAGCCCTCCACCATAACCATCATCATGACGTAGAAACAGATGGCAAAGTACCTGGTGAGGAGAAGGAGGAAGAGGAAGGTGACAGAAGCAGCCAGGTCCCGCTGTCCCAGCTCAGGTCATACTCACATCGTGGTGGCCATCTCCACCACCATCATGGAGCGTGGGATCCACAGCCCGAAGCAGCTGAACACAGCCACCACCTGGAGGAGACACAGGCTGGGCACAATGCTGTCCCCCATCCCCATGGGGGGGTTTGGACCCCCCGGTGCTGCCCCCAGGCTCAGCTCACCGTGGGGGCTGAGCTGCTCCAGCAGAGAGTCTTCATCTTGATGGGGCAGCTGGTCTTGCGGTAGATGTAGAGGGCTTCTTCCACATAGATGACGACTGACACCAGTGTCAGAATGGTGGCCAGGCCCGTGATGGAGAGTTGGACCATGTCCAGCTCTGCCAGGGAGGGGCAAAAACCTGGTTTTATTGAGGCCTGTTCCCCCCTGCCTGGGGTGGGGGGCTGAGACCCAAGCAGCAGCCTTCTGCCTTCCCCCTCCATCCCCATCCTGAGCCCACAGGGGACAGAGGAGAATCCCCCCACGCTGCCCCCTCCCCACACTTACGCTGTAGCAGCTGCCTGGAGGTGGGTGGCAGGGAGAAGCACGCGGCCGGCACGCTGAAATTCAGCATCAGCATCTCCACCAACGGCCGAGGGAACCTACGGAGAAGGGGGGAGCTGCTGAGAGCAAGCAGGGAAATGGAGACACCAAGGGGTCCTCGCATCACCTCTTCCTCTACATAACCCAAAATCCCACTGCAAAGAGACCCAGCAGCATGGGGGTCCTGGCACCTACCTGGGGTCATCTGCCAGCTCCATGGTGGGGTCCATCCTGCCCAGCTCTGTCCCACCAGCTGCTTGTCACTGCCTGCCTTGGTTTCCCTGTGCTGTCCTCACACTGGGTCAGAGTCCCGAGGGCAGGGACCGCGGGGAGGCTTTGGTGTCTTGTTCAAGTTTAACCAGCTCTGGGCTCTCATTGGTGAGGACCTGGCTGTGTCCCAGCCCCACAAAGTGCCTCAGCCACACGGTTATTGACCTGGGAGGAGTGTCTGTGACATGTGCCATCATGCCTGCATGTCCCCAGAGCTCCGTGTGCCAGGCTCTGCCTGCCCACACTGCTGGACACCCCACAGATGGGCTCGGATGGGCACCCCGTGGTGCCTGGGTGCCCTGGTCCCCATGTGTCCTCCTGCTGGGGTACAGGATGAGTGGGGCAAGACCTGGTGTAGCACTGCCTGCCACCCTGGTACCACTCTGCCTGCTAGGCCACGGGAAGCCTGGCACATGGCTGAGTGTCTGTCTGTCCTTCCTGGCACTCCTGTGGCCTGGCACAAGACAGCAGGTGAGAAGGTTGCAAGGACTCAGCTCCCAGCAGTTAGCCAGGCACCATGACGCTAGAGGGCAGGGCTGGTACCAGCACCAGCTTCACTGACAAAGCTCTGACCTGGGGGAGGGAGAACTCTGAGCTGGGAATTGGGATTCAGCGTGTCCCTGCCCTGAATGGACTGTAGCACCCAGCTGAGCAGTGGGTATGATCACACTGCTGGTGCCCTCACAGCACCCCAAGGAAAATGAGCTCCTGTGGACTCCTGCAAAGTTCAGAGTGGCACTCACACCCCAAGAGAGTCCTCAGCGCTCTGGGAACAAGAAGCTGCAGTTGCCATGGGGAGTAGTGGGGATGCAGTAGTTGCTATAGGAGTGGAACTCAGATTGTTGTGCCACAGCTGCCAGGGAAGGGGATGCGGTCCAGCCTGTGAGGGTCCTGCAGCAGCTCTGCACACCATGGAGCTTTTTGATTCCTTTCCTTTCAGCATCCTCCTGGTCCTGCACCTGCTGGTCTCGTACCCGTAAGCCACTCCACAGTAGCACCCTTAGCAACATGGGGTGACAGAGCTGCCCTTTTCCACCAGCATCTCAGGGACGCTGGAGCTGAGCATCAGCTCTATGCTCACCCTGCTCTCCGACCACAGCTCCGTGCCCCATTCCATCCTGCAGGTACAGCTGGCTGGCCCTGCACAGCTTGCCGCTGGGCCCCTTCCTCACAACCATCCTCCTGATCCAGGCTGCCACCAGCCTGCTGGCATTCAGCTTCTCCAACCTGGAGTTCCTCCAGGCAGGTGGGATGTGCGGATACAGGGGGGTGGGACAGCAGGGGATGGCGCCAGGTCTGTAGGGAACGGGGTCCCTGTTGTGTCACCTGCAGGAAGGACCCAGAGGGACGCACTGAAGCGGAGCAGCACAGTGAAGCAGCAGCACTGCCACCATTCCTGCTGGCAGCAAATTCTTTCTGCCTGCTGTGATAGCTGCAGGAGGGTAAGGGACACAGTGCTGGACACCTCCAGCACATCGCAGCCCCACGGATTGTATCCCCTATCCCTACACCCTACACCCTTCATGTGCACACCCAAGTGTGCAGTGCTGTGCAGAGGGGGCAGCGAGACCATGGGTGTCGCTGGTCCCAGTGCAGTGCCCCTGCTGCCAGCACCGCTCTATTGCAGTACTTCTGCCAGCATTGCCAGGCACCGAGGAAGTACATCAGGTCCCAGCGTTGCCCGTGGCATCGTCCCACCATCTCCTATTACCGCTGCGTCCACCTCCTGCTGACAGTCGCCACGTCCCAATCCATGGCAGTGCAGCTGTCCTGCATCCTCCTCCCACTGCTGTGCCCCCTGCAGCCCATCACCATGCAGAAGATCGATGTGTATCCTTGGTGCCAGGAGGCAGAGCCCTGCCCTGACATGCTGTCATGTACCCTGTGGTGCCATGTGGGCTGTGCATGCTGGAGCCTGTTCCCTTTGCTGTGCATATTCTCAATGCTTGTGGCTGTTTGTCCCTGACTCACCCTGTAGAATCACAGTCACCCTCTTCACTATCCTCTACCTGAACCCCATCATGCTCTGGTCCCTATGGGGCACCCGAGCACAGAACAAACCGAGGCAGCGGGTACGGCCACAGGGCACCAGAGCAGCAGATGGCACCATGACGCATCAGTGCTCCACATGGCTCAATCCCACTGTGCAAGCACCTGAGCGCAAGGAGGTACCCACACTGCCCACATCACCCCCCTCCATCCCCTCTCAGTGACGCCGCCTGCACTGAGCCCCCCTCTGTCCCCATCCCGAGGGTCACACCGTGCCACTCTGTACCCCCAGGCTCACACCTGCCTATGCTGTGCCCTATGGAAGTCAAGGTGAGTGTGGTGCCCAGTGTGATGCCCCAACCTGCCTGGCATTGATGGGACTGTCCCTGTCCCACTGTGCCCGGCTGCTTCTGACCCACACCATCAGTACTGAGACCATCACCACCAACTCCTGCACGAGCTCATCACCATCCCAGAACTGCTCGATGCTGGCAGTGTGGACATCATCCCAGATGGATGCAGCGATGTCCCAAGAGGAGGAGAGCCACGAGGTAGGTCAGTCACCTCCCACAGCCAGCAGCCTGCACCAGCTGAGCCAGCAGGATGCAGTGTGCCTGAGATGCCATGTGCACATCTGGCCCAGCCTCGGAGAGGAGGATGCAATGGGATGAGGCAGCTGGGGGCTTCTCCTCTTGTTCCTGCCCCCACCCCTGTGTGGTGGCCCCAGGGTCACTCACTCATCCCCACAGCCACCCCTCTCCTTGCAGGCTGCTGTCACAGGTGAAGGCCAGGAGGATGAGCAGAAGCTGAAGGCAGGTGAGCATCCATCTCCTGGTGCAGGCAGGATCCCCCTGTCTGCCAAAATACCCTTCTGTACAGAAGGAAAAGGGAGCTCCCAGACAGAACCATTCAACCCACTGCTCCTCAGTACCCGAAAGCTCAGGAAGTCTCAGCCCCATGGATGATGTGCTCTGAGGAGCCACCAGCAGTGCTGGCAGGGCTCTGTCTGGCGGGTTAGCATTTTTCCTTAAACAAAACCATTTGGCCCTTGAAAACCTGCCTAAACAAGCTCACCAAAGCCCTCTCTTGCCATGCCAATGTTGCCCACGCAGCTGTTGGGTCAGCATTCCCCAATACTTGGAAAAGCTCTGGAAATGGAAATATTTGCCTGGGGTGGTTTTCCACCCACCTCTGTCTCCCTGGGCTGCGGATGGAGCAGGCCCTGGCTCCCAGGTCCTTCCTCTCTCCTTGCCCTCCTCTCCCTCCCAGAGCCCATTGCCATGCTTGGGTAGCCAGGACACCAAGGAGTGACAACCATCCCGGATACCAAGAGCAGCTGGCACACATGGGAAGACACCTCCCTCACCCCAGTGTTCACGCTGTGGTCCATTTGGACAAACAGGCAATAAACATTTCCCTCCATGCACTTTTCTGCCTGGGGCCGTGAGCTGCACTGTGCATCTGGGGACAGTGACACCCGCACTGCACCACTGCCCCCCTCTCCTCCCAATGGCTTTGGGTTCAGGGCAGTGTCCCCACTCAGCCCCGCCGCCATCCCGGCAGCACCCCACGGAGCACTGGAAGCATGAGGGTGGACAAAGCTCAAGATAAACAAATAAAGCACAGCCACTGCAGCACTGAGAAAGGGACAGGAAAGGCTTTCCCAGGGTGCTGGGAGGAAACCACCGGGAGAGGAAGGCTGGGGCAGGATGGGGGCTGGATCCTGAGGAGCATAAACGCTGCACCGTCTGCTTTGCAGTGCGACACCTGAACACCTGCAAAGGTGGCATTGCAACGGTGAGCGTGTGCTGCAGTGGGGTTGAAGGATGCAAGGGGTCCTGAGTCCTAAAGCATCACCATGCAACGGTCACGGCATCAATGTGCAATGGTCAGGGTGCCCCCATACCCAGCCTCAGTGCAGATGGATGGGGGCCTCAGGGCCTGAGCCACACCACTGATAGTGCCCTTAGAGCCCTGCCCATGGGTGGCTGCAGATAAGGGTGCATGCAGCTCCCTGATTGCCCATGGAAGGCAGCAGGCAGGGCGGGAGGAGACATCCCCGGGAGATAAGGCTGGAGGGAGCAAGAGGTGGGGACCCCTGGCAGAGCTGCAGACCCCCACTTCACATCTCTGCTTTGCAGTGGGGAGCAGTCCCTGCGCACACAAAACCTGATGCCCTGCAAACCCACAGGGCTCCCGTGCCTCAGTTCCCACACTAGTAAGATGGATCGCTCTGCTCCAGTAGAATGAATGAAGTCATGGAATGAGTGAACCCCTCACCCGCTCAGTGGTGTCTCCCCAAAGCTGCTTCCAGCATCAAACTGGATGTATGGTAGCAGGAAAGCTACACATATCCATATAGGTGTGTGTATATGTGATTTTATATAATATATAGGTTCTTATACAACATGTACGTGCTACAGAGAGCTGGGATAGGTGTGTCCCAAGGCAGTGCACCCCAGGCTGGTTATCACCCCCACCAGGGCCTCAATCATGCTTCCCAAAGCAGTGCCCAGAGGGCCAGAACCAGAACCAGTGTCCCACTGTCCCCAGCACACAGCACACATTGAGCTGCTACTTCACCATCTCCAGCTGGGAGAGGAGGATGGTGGGAGGCAAGGCAGCCCGCTGTGCCTATAAGAAGCAGAGCAGGGGCTGGATGGAGCCGTTCTCCAGCTGGACAGAGGCCATCAGAGCAGCTTTGATGGCTCCAGCCGCCCCTTCCCTTTCGAACCCAGCCCCACAGATGGGGCACCCGATAACCTCTCTGCCTCCATCATCAGCCCAGCAGCTCCGGGCTCCTCTCTGTCTGCTTTTCCTCCCAGAACACCAACATCCAGCGGGGCTGCGCTCTGCTTAACATGGGCTTTGTCACCTTCAAAGGGGCCCGGTGTGGGGGTCCAGAGGAAGCACTGCAGCCAACAAACACACCGGAGCTCTGCTTCCTCCTCACTCCTAGCAGAGCCAGCGGGTTCCTGCAAAGCAGCCATGAAGAAAGGCGCCTTGTTGGAAAACAGAGGGGCTTTTTTTCCTCTGGTGGCCACCTAAAGCATCACGTGTCACTGCTGATGTTTGCATTTTGAGAAGGACGAGGTAGAAGCATGGGCTCCGGGCATTTTTTTTGGTCGAGAGTTTATTTTCTTACCCGTCTGTCTCCTGTTTAGGAGCTCGCAGGTGGAAACGCTGAGGCTTGTAGAAAGGCACACATCATCCCCGCAAATATTCTCCCCCAGAGCCAGCACACACACAGCGTGTTTGGGAAAGGGCAGAGCTGCTTCTGCCCATCCCACCCCATCCGGGGGTCAGCAATGGGGAGCTCACACCCAGCCCTGACGTTGTCACGGCACGTGCACAACGTGGGCATCGTGACTCTGCATGAGCATCAGCACACGCTCATTTGGCATCACAGCGTAATTAATAAAGCAGCTGCCCTGAGCAGCAGGGACGTGCACAGGCAAAGCTGGGCACTGTCTGAAGGCGATCACACCCAGTAAAACCCACAAGTGCTGGCTGCAGGGGAGGAAAGAGGTTGGGAGGTGCCTTCACCCACACAACAGCCCCAAGGCCATTCCTGAGACTGAGCGGAGCTGAAGGATTGGTCCCTGCTGACCACTTCTCTATGGCTATGACCTCTATGACTAAACCTCAGGAGGCTGAAACAAATAGCGGACAGCTCTGGTCATTGGGAAAACAGGCAGCGGTTTTTTCCATCGCCTTCACAAGTTTTTTTAGCTGTTACATTGAAACAAAAAACACAATTTTTTTTTTCCCCCTGAGAAGTCAGCTTTCTACCAAGCAGCCCCCTGGCCCTGCTGCGTGTTCATTCCCAGAGGAGCACACAGGGCAGGGATGTGCATGGGGCTGGTGACACAGTGTGAAGCTGTGGCAGGGCAGAACAGCACACACCAGGTCAGCACATTGGCAGGGCAGCCAGGCTGTTATCTCATTTCCCAGCATCGTGCCCCCATTCTCCAGCCCAATTGAGGTGCTTCGTGCACCCAGGGAAAGAGACACCTTTGCAGGACCCCCTGCTTGGAGGCACCACGTTGTTGCAAAGGAAACCACAGATATACCTGCAACAAACCTGCACTGAGCACTATTGCTCAGCCACACCACAGCAGGCAGCCTGCCAGCCAGGGCGGGTTTTACAGCTGCCAATAAGAAGCAATTAGCAAGAAGGCAGAGAAATCCTCCTCTCCCTGCTAATCCCACCCCAATTAAAGCCCCCTTTGCTTTCAGATATTGCTCAGAGAGATTAATCTGCCTGCAACGGGGCTTTCCAGGGGGCTCACGGCACAAAGCAAAACCTCGGGTTGGGAAGGGCTGCCCGCACCTGCTCGGTTAATTACCCTGACAATGGCTTCAACAGCAGGAAAAGCACCGGGGCCAAAAAGCTGCCATCACGGAGCTGCAGGAAAGGCAGCAGCCTGGCCCAGCTTCATGCTGGCTGCAGCAGCTCCGGGTGCAGAGCTGTTACTCTGCCCCTGGGGACAGGTTTCCCCTGCAGAGCCTGGCAAGGTGCTGCCTTCTCTTTTGTTGTTTTTATTTCCCCAATTTGGAGTCTTCTACTGCCAAGAAATTCATTTCAAAACCCCATACCACAGATACAAGTGGTCAAGTCTAATCTGAAGTGCAACACGCTCCCTTATCTGGGAGGGTGGTTCTCACCAAGCAGCTCTGGCTGCTGCTTATCACAACACAGCGCAGTGTGCAACACAGAGCAAACCAGGGGGAAAGTCCCAGCTTTTCCAGCCTCTTCCATGGCCTTTTTAGTGTGAGCAGAGAGGGACTTTTGCCCCTACCTATAGAGAGATATGGGCAGGTGGGAGCTGGCTGCTGCGGGTGACCCATCGGCATGTCCCACACTCTACCACCACGTGGGTTGCTTCATGGAAGCACTACAGATGCTAGGTGGCATCCCTGGTTTGGAGAGGCTCCAACCACAGAGTCTGCAGAGAAAAATTCCAAAGGCTCCTGGATTCAGAAAACAGCTGATTGAGGGGAAATGCTTGGGAAAAGAAAGAGCTTTGGGAAGGTGTCTGAGATGCCTGCTCAGAGAATAGGGAAAGAGAGGGGCAGTGTTTTGCACTTGAGATGCAGATCAGCGAGGAACAGAACATAGAGGAGCAGAGGGAACTCGTGAGGATCCCGTGATGTGGGGCCCAGGACCCTCTGGGCTGCGTCCCAGCCCCATGCCTGCCTTCTTCACGTTGCCTTTTCCCTTTTTGCTTCCCACCTCCAGCCCCCAGAGCAGCGGGGGTGCGATAAACGCACAGAACTTGAGAGCTGAGCTGCTTTGATGTGTCCCCCTGCTTCTGTGCCTATTGTGCTCGCATCCTGAGCTTGTTTGTGTGCCTGTCCCCAGCCCCTCAGCCCCCTGCGGCTGCCTGGCTCAGGCACTCCCAAGCAGTAGATAAGTGCAGCCAGGATCACTGGGCTGAGCTGCTATGGGGGCCAGGTGCAGCTCCACAGATAGTGGGACTGTAACCACACTGACCCCATAGCATTGAGGGATCTGGGTTGCCAACGGCTCCTGCTCCATCTCTTGCCAGCTCTGCTGCCTGCTGAGTGCTGTCTGTTGGTGAAAGCAGTATCTGCCCCATGCACACTGGAGATCTGTCCTAGTGCTGCTCTCCCCTGACCCTCTGTGTTAGCCTCCAGCAAGAAGTACAGCAGTGGCAAGCACCTCCATCCCTGCTTCCCTCCTGGTGCAGCTCCTGGAGGGCTTGGGGTCTTGTGGGAAGATAGAGGTCCCTGAGTTGGGGTCTGTATGTTTCTGTGAGTCCCATATATAGCGTCCTTGGCCAGAGCCTCCCCTCATCTCTGCAGCATCTCAGGCCAGATGAGGACAAGGAGCCAGGCCAGACCCAGGTGCTTCCCGGGGAAGGACACAAGGACAAGGGTTATCTCAAAGGCAAGACACAGTGCTACCTGCCATGCCTCCACTCCCTCCAGCGTCTTTTCCTGCCTGTTTTCCTTTGCTGTTTATCTCTGGGGGTTCTGTTTTCCCTCTGTTTTTAACTCACATCATCAAAACTTACAAAGTGCTGCTGGTCACACAAGTGTCAGCCGCCCCATAAAACAGAAGTGAAACTGTATTCTTGCTCTGTTTGGTCTCATGTTCCAACATGAGGGACACAGTCACAGCAGGGGGTTGATGAATGAAGGACCAGGGAGTCACTTGAGCCCAAGTCAGGGGACCCACGAGCCCCTCATGAGCTCAGAGAACACAAAAACAGACGTCTGAGGGCACTGCAGCCCAGAGAGCTGTGGGTGCCCCATCCCTGGAAGTGCCCAAGGCCAGGTTGGATGGGCCATGGGCAAACTAAGCTGGTGGGAAGCAGCCAGCCCACAGCAGAGTGTTGGGACCAGGTGGGCTTTAAAGTCCTTTCCAGCCTAACCATGCTGTGATTCCATGATCTAGAAACACCAGGGGCAAGTAGCCATGAGGAGGAAAGCCTTGATAGAAGCTGGCACCAGGGCTTCCAGCCTGCAGCAAACGCAGTGTAAAAGGGGTTAAACTGCTGTCAAGCACCACATTGCATTTGAAGAACACAACATTTTGGGGTAGTTCACCGCCAACACAAGCTGTGGTGCAAAAACATCTGTTTCTGAAGAGTTATTTTCTTTTCCCAACAGGTGAGGAAATGGGGAACTGCTGGGCACACACCCTGAGATACTGTGAGAGGGAACAGAAAACACCTGTGGTGAGCATGTGTTATGGAGAGCTGGGGCTGGCACAGCACAGCACATGGCAATGGCTCTGAAACAGAGACAGCAGCTGATGGAGAGGCAGAAATCTGGGGCTGCTTTTCAGCATCGCTCCTCTGAGATCTCCCAGAGCTGTGTTGGTGTATGTGCAATGTACTGAGTGCTGAATGGAGCAGCCACTGCCAGGGAATGGACTGGAAAGCCCTGTTTTAGGTTTTACAAATAGGGAACTGAGAGCTCGCGTGGTTTTAGTGGGCTGCACATAGGCCTGCCTGGAACAAAGCAGAAGGAAAGCAACTTCTCAGCAAACCTTCGTGCAATCACAGCATCATTAGGGTTGGAAATGACCGTTCAGTCCAACTGCTGACCCATTCCCATGGTAGCACTGACCATCCATCCTCTTTCTGCACCCTCCCACACTGCTGGCTGCCCAGGTAGATGGGCACCAAGGAGGGCAATGCCCGCTGCAGCACACAGCTCTGCCAACAGCCTGAGCCTCAGAGCCAGAGCTGGGGCCACAGCTGCTCCCTGCCACATCCCACCAGTGCTCCCAGCTGCTGATATACAGGAGGCCGCATCGCATTCTGACCTGGCTAATCCCCCCCCTTTATCAGCACAGGAATGTATTTCTTTCCACGAAACAACATAATCCTCTTTGCAATCATGTGTTCCGCCAAAGGACCAACTTTCCTCTCCCATCTTTCTTTCGCAGGAGCGGATTGGAGGCAATAATCCATCCCTACCAGCTTTAACGAGGAAGGGAACATCGAGCAGAGCACGTGCACACCACAACCTTGGAGCTGGCACTGCTCTGAGTGATGGACCGAGCTCAATGGCAGCAGCTGGGAGCTGTGACCTTCACTCAGTGTGGAGCATGGAGAGGAGGCTGTGGGGCCTCCTGTGACTATAGGCAGGCTTTGTGATGGGGGGACCCTCAGTGCCCCATGGGGACACCATGACCCCACTGCTGCAGGGCGCTGTGTGTCTCCTTCCCCAGGCTGTGCTTTCCTGAGCGCTCTGTTTGTGTTTGCAGCGCCTTTGTTTGCTGCAGATCTTAGTTATTGCCTTCATCACCCGGTGGCACTGCACAGCCAGCTGCTATAGGCTCACCCAGGGCTTTATAGCTTTCATAAATACCCTCCACACACCATTTACTGCTTTCACCTTTATGCTGCCATGCTGTGCTTCTTAAAGCTTCCCAGTTTAAGGAACCACATGATTCTGCTGCCGTGTGAGAGACCAGGGCTGCGATGGGGCTGTGATGGGGGCTGTGATGGGGGCTGCGATGGGGGCTGCGATGGGGGCTGCGATGGGGGCTGTGATGGGGGCTGCGATGGGGGCTGTGATGGGGGCTGTAATGGGGGCTGCGATGGGGGCTGTGATGGGGGCTGTGATGGGGGCTGTGATGGGGGCTGTGATGGGGGCTGTAATGGGGGCAGGCTGCAGAGCACATACACCCCCCCCCCCCCCAGCACCCACACGGCGCGGAGTGACAGCGGCTGCGCGGTCTCAGAGCCAATCAGAGAAGGGCAGGGGACGGAGGGGGCGGGGCGTGCAGGGTGATCGTGGCGCACGGCGCAGTGAGCGGCAGTCGGTGCCGCTGAGCGGCGAGAGGAGGGGGCGGCTGAGGAGCGGAGCGGAGCGGAGGGCGGGTGAGAGAGCGGGCCGGGCCGGGCCGGGAAGGAGGGGAAGGAGGGAGGGGTGATCCGCGCTCAGGTGTGGGGCTGAGGGGGGTTGTCCTGCTGGGGGCGGGGGCCGCGCTCATTCATCGCACGCGGCTGCTCTGACCTTGAGGTGCCCGCGGGGCGCCGTGCATGCGGCCTATGGGCACGCGGCCTATCGGGATGCTCGTCCTGCTGCAGTCCGGCCCTCTGGCTGTCCTTACAGCCCATAGCAGCTGCTCGGCTCTAAGCAAAGGGTGAAACGAGGCCTGGTTATTATTAACCTTTGATTTTCTCCGCCCCAAGCAACCAGCTTGTTGCACAGCTCGCAGGTGTGAAGGTAATCTGCTTTATACCTGCGGATCTGCTATACCTACTATTCAATGCCCTGCCCGTAGGGATCAGCTCACAGTCGCTTCTCAGTGCGGTGCTTCAGGACATAACATGAGCCGGGTGGTTCCGACCCACGCTGTCCAGTCGGTACCGCACGGTGCTCCTTCCCGCAGCAGTCCGAGGGAGGAGTGCTGAAGCACCGAGGGAGACGAGCCGAAGCAGTTCAGGTTGCAGCATTGAGCATTTGTTTGAAATCCAGGCTGTGAAAGTGACCGCTGCTTTGGGTGGCTGTTGTTGGCCGGTCAAAGCAAAGGTTGCCTTTATAACACTGGAAAGAACCCAATCGCATAGGAGATACCTTCCAGAGATACCTTCCTATTGGAAGTGCTGCTATGGGGTTGGGAACTAGTGCTGCTTTGGTGTAGGGTGCTGTGCCACCCCTGGCTACCAGTTAGATGCTCATCTCCATCTGCCATTGAGCCGGATCCTGATAGACTGAGGTGAGTGGTGCCTGTTGTCACCACCTCCTGTCACCCCTTCCTAAGCAGAGGTGGTCCTGCAATAGACAAGACCCTTGGCTTTTGAGCTGCGCTACCTACCGCCATTGAGGTTCCATGAAGAGTTATTGAGAATACATGAACTTGCTGGTTGCATTCAGGGTTAATGGTCAAGTTTGTCGTCGGTTAATCAGCGCTGTGACTTAGATAGAAGCATGCACGTGCATTCCACTATTGACTTTGATCTTGGGCGTCTTTTGTGGTGGCAGGAGAACAGCCAGAATTGATTTGTTGTGCTCTGAATTTCTAGGCCTTCGGTCAAGTTGGTGGGTATCCTTCTGGAAGGCAATGGATCATGCCAGAGCAGCGCTGTCTAACTTGGTAAGTCGTGACACCCCTGTGCTGTTTATCAAGAGATGGGGTGGTGTTAGGTGCTCCTGTGTGGGTTGTGAGCTTCCCTGTAGCTAACTGGCTGTGATAAGGTGGTGCAAGCTGCTTGGTATGGTGGGGTTATCAGTAACTGCTGTGGTGTCTTGGGTCTTTCAGGAAGCTGAAAAAAGAGATAAGCAAGGGGGGTGAGCTTTGAACAGTGTCCCAGGGGGAAGTGCAGCTGAGGAAGCTGATCATATGCCTGTCAGGACAACCAGCTTGTGTTCCGTTACTTTGGGGGGCGGGTAGAGCAGGGAGGGGGAGGTAAGTTCTACTTTAAGTTCAGACTTTGTGACATGGGACCTCAGGGACCTGGACAAGCTCAAAAAGTGGGCCTGTGAGAACCTAATGAGAGTCATCAGGTCCAAGCACAAGGTGCAGTCCTAGATGTGTGTACAGACTGGGAGAAGAAGTTGAGAGTGGCCCTGCAGAGAAGGACTTGGGGGTTCTGGAGGATGAGAAGATTGATGTGAGCCAACAGAGCTCCACAAGGCAGGAGGGGGTTAGAACTAGACGGTCTTCAAGGTCCCTTCCAACCCAAGCCATTCTATGATTCCCATGGGTATCTCTTTTCAGCGTAGCTCCCTTATAATATTCATCAGAAGTCTAATTTAAGAATTGCTTGGGGCAGTTTAATGTAAGGTTATGTAGACGCAGGATGAAACTACTTGTGTCAAAGTGAATGTGGCTCAAAGGCACAGCTGTGGAGGGGTTGTCTTTCTTTTCTTCTGTTCAGATCAAAGTTCCATTCTGTGCAAGCTGCACGTTTTCAGGTCAGAGCAATGCAATGCTGATTAAGACCAGGAGATTCTGCCAGCCATTGCTGTGGGGTCACATGGGAAATGTCAGTGCTATTTTCTATGTTGTATCTGTAATAGAGTCCAAGCTAGAGTCAGACGCTGTATGGATGTTAGTCTGGTTGTGTCTGTTCAGAGCAGCCAGTGCGACTTACTGACAGCCAGTGCTGGGGCTGTGCTAGTGTCATTTCAGGTGGGAGACCTGGATTTAGTTCAAGTGCTGCTGCCTATAGGCTGGTGTAGCAAACTCCCTTCCACGGTGTCTCTGTCTTTTAACAGTTCAGCGTCGAGCCAATGTCGTACACACGTTTCAGCATTGCCCGGCAAACAGATGGAGACAACAGCCACGTGGAGATGAAGCTGTCTGCTGATGATGAGGAAGGAGGGGATGTGGAAAGGCCTGAGCACATGCATGCCAGTATGGCTCAGCCACAGAGAAGTGGCAAGAGGCTCTGCTTCCTAGTTATTGCAGCTCTTCTCCTCCTTTTGATTGGTAAGGAAGGGTGGGAAGCAACTGTGAGCAGTGGACTGTAGTACTGCACCCCTCCAAGGCCATTAGTATTAGAATTTGTGGTGTTTCACGAGGTGATTAAAGCACCTCAATCCAGGCTGCAGCTTCTTCTCACCGTCTCTTTAGAATGCCTAGCTCAAACTTGCAATATAGAATTGAGACAAAGAAGTGTGAAGCTTGACAGTGAGACTGTGACTTAACTGAATTAAAATGGGTGGCTGTGGCAAGGGTTCTGGTTTTCCCTTGATATGCTCTAAGTGCTCCTCTAGGCATGTGGATGAATATAAGAGGTGCTTGATACTGATCTCTCAAAAGGTTTCAACTCTGCTGCCAACCTAAAGTAAACATTCTTCCCTCTGAGTGGTGCTGAGGGGACTCTGCCAAACGCAAGATCACATCTGCATTGTGCTTTAAAATGTGCCAACTCAAGCAAAATGTCAGGATGCTATTCCTGTGTGTCCCTGGGTATGCCAGCTTGTTAAAAATGGTGTGAGAACAGAGATGCATCTCAACTGTCAAGTTGCTGTGAGTGCATTTGTGTGGCGTGGAGCTGGTATAGTTGTCTTTCTGACCCTCTAAGGAATATGTATTCTCTTTGTAGGGTTTCTCATTGGCTACTTGAGTTATCGTGGACGAATGCAGCTGGCTGCCAGGTGTCAAGATGGGAGCGGCAGTTGTGAGATAACTCCTACTGCATCTTACTTAGTGGATGGCGAAACTGCAGAAGAAGAGATTCAAGGACCACCTGTCATCTACTGGCCTCAACTCAGAACCATGTTGTCAGACAGGCTGTCAGCCACGCGTCTTGTAGACAGTTTGAGGTAACAGTTCCAAAAGGTGTAGCTTACAGCTATGGGAGGGAACAAGGGTTTTAATGGTGCAGGGAGGCATGTGGGCTTTAAATGACCCATCTGACTTGAGTGAGTAGGTTGGGATGCTGAAGTGCAATTTGGTGCTGTAGCCTAAGCCGTGTATCTGCTACCTGCAGGCAAAGGACAGATGTGAGCTCCTTTGAGGCTGGTGAGGCTGAAGATACGACCATGGCCACCTACATTCATGACCAATTCAACAGCTTCTTCTTGGATAAAGTGTGGAACGATGAACACTATATTAAGTTGCAAGTCAGAGGCAGGTATGTTAATGAAGAAATGCAGATCTGTCATATACATAGCATGGGTCTCCATAGCGCTGAGTAAACATGGAATTTCTGATGAAACTGTGAGCCTATTACACCTCTCCAAAGCAGACCTTATTTTGGCAAACCATAGCTTCTCCTTTCTCCAGACTTCTCATATCCAAGGGGACTAGTAGCAGATCTCTGTATTTTTCTTGGGACGGCTTTCTCTTACAGCACAGTTAAGAAATAGAGGGAAAAGCACACTGAGGAAGAACAGCTGAAAAGCAGACTTCCAGTGTCTGTAATTAAGCAGTGGCTCCCAGTGGCTCAGGAGGGTATCAGCTGGCATTGTGTTGGCTGACAGCTCACATCCACAAGGCTTCTTGCCCTTCATGCGAGGGGAATTCAGTGTGCTGGCCAGCTTTTCTGAAAGAACCAGTAAGAGATGCAGAAACACAGGCTATTTTAATTGCTGTAGAATTTAACCTTCACTGATGTATCTGAACAATCCCAGAAATTATTCTGGGAAAGTACTGGGGTGAATCTTCCTGTTTCAGGCTTTGCTTTGACTTAATATTACAAGAATTATGGAAATATGTGAGGTAGCTAAATATTTAGTTTGTGAGAGAGTGTAACGCTGTCTCCTAACTCTTAACAGCACCAGGAACAAAGTGTCTGTTTTGGTCGGTGAGAGTGAGGAGACCTTGGAGACTCCTGATGCATACGTGGCTTACAGTGAGAGTGGCTCTGTTTCTGTAAGTACCTTCAAGAAAATTATGGGATTTGTGCACGCTTGTCAGATGGTGATGTCTGAAATAGATTGCCTCAAGATAGGCACTATATAAGGGCCTCCCTGGTTAGAGAGCTGGTGGGGAGGGGGCAAAGAGTGGGCACACACAGTTTTCTTCCTTCAGCAAGATACAGTTTAAATTTCCAGCCCAGGAGCTTGGATAGAGATTGTGCTCTAGCGTGTTGCCTGTGATCAGAGTTTACATTGCTGAGGTTGAACTGCCTTATGTTAATGGCAGACTGATGTGTTCCAGGCTCCGTAACTTTGTAGGCTGCTTCAAGTGTCTTACAAGTATAGGCCTGCTGTGTATATAATAGTGTTTCTGTTCTAGGGTAAACCTGTCTACCTGAACTATGGACTGAAAAAAGATTTTGAGACAATACAGAAGTCAGTGGCTTCACTGAATGGAAGCATAGTCATTGTCAGAGCTGGAAAAATAACACTTGCTGAGAAGGTAGGCACTGTGCGCCCCAAAGCCTGGCCAAACATGGTCTGATTTTTAGTCACACCTCTCTGTCTCAGTTCAGGTTTCTAGAATTCACAGGTAAACTTGCTCAGCAGGTCTGGTCTTGCTTGTTTTCTCCAAGCTTCCACGTGCAGGTCTGGACACAGATTGAAAGGAGCTGGTTACCATTTATGGGGCCAGTGTTCTTAGCCTCTGGCAGCCTGGCTGGGATGGCCAAGCATCTGGGAAAAGCAGGGAGAAGGAGGCAGTTGGGGGGATTGCAGGTGCAGCAATAGGGCTGTTAGAAGCAGAACAGCTTTGTCTCCTTGCTGCTACAGCCAAGTACCTTCAGAACCTGGCTGCTGTGTTTCACTTGGTTCCTTACTGAGCCTTCACTTGCACCAAGAGCTGGCACTGCCTTCCCAGCCTGTTGCCACGTGTATTGCTGTAACGTTCCCTCCATAGGAAGTAATACCAAGCAGTCTATAAAAGATTCAAGTCCTTTTGTACGCAAGCCTGTTTTAGGCCTGTCCCACAACTGCTCTTCAGATGGATACTTGTGGAGAGGCTGGCCTGTGGGACTGCTGGGTGTGTGTCATGGACACAGAGCTGAGAAGCGCTTCCACAAGTGCAGATGTGCAGCCAATATTGTTCTACCCTTCAGGTTGCAAATGCCAAAGAGGCAGGAGCAGCTGGAGTCCTCGTGTACGTGGATTCACACAAGTATGGGATAACAGATACGCTTATCCCATTTGGCCATGTGAGTATGCAATTGGCTCTTCTGTTTGCTATTCTGACTAATTATTTTTTCCCCCGTGGGCTGCAAACTGTAGCAGTCTTTCTGCATGCAGGCTTCTAGCTCAAGCAGCACTTTGTGCCTTTGTGTAGTTGGTCTCTTCTGAGACCTGAGGAACTTCTTGCTTTTCACAGGCCCACCTTGGAACTGGAGACCCTTACACCCCAGGCTTCCCTTCGTTCAACCACACCCAGTTTCCACCAATTGAGTCTTCAGGACTACCCCACATTGCTGTTCAGACCATCTCTAGCAGTGCAGCAGCCAAGTTGTTCAGGTAATGGTTTCTTCTGGCTATTGTGCTGGTGTCTGTTGCAGGGGTTAAGGATGGTGTTGAGGTATTATGAGCCCAGGGAGCTCCCTGCTGGTCTCTGCTGTGTATCGCAGGAACCACTTACTGGGACTGGCTGGAAACGTGATGCTTGTGTCCATATCTTGTAGCTTAAAGATGGGATAGCTGGATAGTAAATGATATCACATAGCTATCCTGATGTAATATAACTAAGCGAGGCCAGAGCTGGATACTGAGTTTAAAGGGGGTTTCTTTCCTCAGCAAAATGGATGGAGACTCATGCTCTGAAGATTGGAAAGGTGGGATCTATTCCTGTAAGGTGACAACAAAGCAGGAGAGCAAGATAATGGTGAAAATAGATGTGAACAATTCCATGAAAGACAGGAAGATTCTGAACATCTTTGGTGCTATCCAGGGATCTGAAGAACCAGGTACGAGCAATTACGTTGTGGCTCTGGCTGGAGGGTAGTTTTCATCAGTTAGAACTAAGGCCTTTCTTTCTGGATTAAGAGTAAAACTGAACTGTGCTGGCAGGGAAAGGCTAAATGAAAGCAGTGCACCTCATACAGAGGTTAGGCTCTGTACGTAGCTCCTGGCACAGAAACTCAAAGCTGCCTCTCTGATAGACAGTGTTTGCAAAGTGAAGCTTGTATCTCAGATCTTGATGTCTCCTTTATAGATCGGTACGTTGTGATTGGAGCCCAGAGAGACTCCTGGGGCCCAGGAGTGGCTAAAGCTGGCACTGGAACTGCTATATTGTTGGAACTTGCTCGTGTGATCTCAGACATAGTGAAAAATGGTAAATACTTGTGTACTAAAGCATGATACTGGCTTAACTCTATGTTTTTAACATTGGAGAGCCCTGTTAAAAAAATGAACCTTTGAGAATGCATAGGGAGTCTGGAAGGGTTCTGAAAGGCTGTTTCTTGTCCAACACAGACAACCAATGCAGTGAGCACTTGTTTCCAAGGGACCACCTGCTTGTATCTGGTGTGGCTTGAATGCAAGAATATGCTTGTATAGCATGCACTACAAACCTCAGATCTGAGCTGTCTGTTGTGCAGCCAGGCCTGAAGGTGAAAAATAGTTCAGCAGATGGAGGGATGGGGGTTGCATGATGGCACTTACTGCAAGTGCTCTTGTTTCCAGCATTAATTCTGAGCTCAGGCAGCTAAAGAAGAAAGAGGAAATATAGAGAGCATGGCTTCACTGTACAGTTCTGCTGCACGAAGGATTTGGAGGGGGGCTGGAAAAAGGGGACACTTGCTGCCATGAGCGTGCATATTTGTCTGTGGCAGCCAGAATGCTTAAGCTCTGCTCGAGTAGCAGGTGATTGTTCAGCCCAGGCCCTGGGTGCTGATCTGCATCTCCATCTCTTTCATTGCAGAGGGCTACAAACCAAGGCGAAGCATCATCTTTGCTAGCTGGAGTGCAGGAGACTATGGAGCTGTGGGTGCTACTGAATGGCTGGAGGTACAGTTTATATGATATACTTATGTTTGACTGCTCAGTCATTTCTGATTTTATTTTACTTTTTTTTTTTTTACTGATTTTATTTTATTTTACTTTTTCAGTTAAGTGCCCTGGTGTTATTCTATTACTGCTGTCTTAAAGTATTTGTTTTGTTCTAGGGGTACTCTGCCATGCTGCATGCCAAAGCTTTCACTTACATCAACTTGGATGCTGCAGTCCTGGGTAATTTGCTGCTCTCCTTTCTTTTTCCCCTTGAAATTAAGTGGGACCAGAATAGTTTGACAGACATTGATTAGCCTCCAGAAATGGAAACTCTGCTCTGTCTGTGTCAAGGGTGCTGTTGGATGTTTGGCTGTAAGCTGGAATGACTCCATTTATCATTGGCTGTACTGAAGCGGGGAGGTTGCTGCAGCCTGAGCCAGAAGAAGACTGTTCTTCTAGGTCGCAATAAGTTCTGCCCTCCATGCCTTGAAGACCCTTTGGCAACAAGCTATAGATAGATTATCACCTGTGTCAAGTGATCTTCCTCAGTTGCAGGGCTGAGCTGTTCTAGTAGTTATCAGTGTGTCAAATGCCCTTTTTCTTTTGCAGGAGCAAATGACATCAAGATTTCTGCCAGCCCCTTGCTGTATGTGCTGCTGGAAAGAATTATGAAGGGGGTGAGTTGAGAGGTCTTGGGCTGATTAAGTGCTATGCTAGGTTATCTTCCTCACCAAAGCCGGCACCTTTTCAGGAGAAGCATCATATGAAGGGGCTAAAATATACTGGAGGGCTCTGTCTGAAGTCAGGTGGGCTCTGGGAATTGCAGTTTGTGTCCTGTGTGAAATCAGTAAATATCACTGTTTGGTGGGAGGTCTGTCCTGCACATAGAGTGTGCTTGTGTGGAAGAAGACACAGGTGTAGCTATTCAAGTTCTGGGGCAGATACAGCAACCAAAACAGAGGTCAGAACAAGTGCAGTGACTGTCATCTCTCTGCAGGTGAAGGATCCAGCATCAAACTCAGGAAACCTCTATAACAGAGTTGGCTCGGACTGGGTAAAAGCAGTGTAAGTATTGCTGTCCTGCTGTTTGGGAAAGCAGATTTCTGTAGAACAAACTGAACAACTTCTGCTCTTTGTGCTGGAATGTCATGCCACTGTCTGGAGCAGGCTTTACCTGTTGCGGTGGGTTCAGGCAAGTGTGAACAGCAGAGCAGTAGCTCTGCTTAGTGCTGCCCCAAGCTGCCTGTAGGCAGTTCAGGCGCCCTCTTTGCAGGTCAAGAGCCACCTTGTACAAAGAGCAGTGACCAGCAGCCCTTGGCACTTGGCTGGGACTCCTTGCCAAAACCTGTCTTGTCTCGACAGGGTAGCCCAGCTGGTTCAGTGCTTCAGCTCTAGCCCTTTAGCCATGTAGCTTTCTTTTCTGGGATGTCTAAACCAGTTGGTAACTACCCAGTACTTGTCTCTTGCAGTGTTCCTCTTGGCCTGGATAATGCAGCATTCCCTTTCCTGGCATACTCGGGAATCCCAGTGGTGTCTTTTGGTTTCTACAATGTAAGTACTGTCTGTCTAACTGCCTGGTGTATTCAATCCAAGTGCTATAGGGGTATTACTCTCCAAGATGGCAAAGCCTAGAGTGCTGTCCTGAGCCTAGTGTTCACGTAGGAGCCTCTCTGGGAGAGGAGATGTGACCTCTCAACCTGGCAGCTATGGCAGTACATGTTCTGAAGGTTGCTGCTGGAATGTGGTTGGCCTGTAGTGTATCTTTGAGCACCTTGGATGCTTGTGTTCTGTTGGGGTGGGATTCTGTCCAGATCTGCTGTTGTAGCTTGTTGCTGCAAAGATGGCCTTAGCCAGTCTGTAGAACTGGGAGCCTTTATGGTAACAGCTTCCTTGGCTCATGAATGTTTGGATCTTGCTAGTGTCAGGCTTCCTCCAAAATATCTAACGTTGTTCTGCCCAGAAGGGCTGGAGAGTACTGTCAGCATGCACCAAAATATGTGCTGGAGTCTGCCTGCTCACAGCTTTGCAGGGAAATCTGAGGGAACGGGCTAACAAACTAGCAGAGCATCTTGCCTAGTGCTGGAAGCTGTGAGGGACTAAATGTAGAAGGTCTGTTCCCTCTCCTGTGCTTTGAAGTTTTTCCAACCTAAATCTCAATACTTAGAGGCATGAAGAGATGGAATGTACTGGGAGATAACTTTGAGCTGGTGAAGCTCTTCTGTCTAATTTCAATGTCTTCCTTCTTCTAGAAAGATGAGGAGTATCGCTTCCTGGGCACGAAGGATGACACACTGGAGAACCTGAGGAAGATTAACAATCTTGATGCTCTTTTGCGTGCTGCTGCGGAAGTAGCTGGACAAGTAGCTCTCAGGCTGACCCACGATCACGAGCTCTTCCTGGACTTTGGGAGATACAGCGAAGAATTACTGGCATACCAGGAGAAGTTTTTACCTTACATTAAGGATGTGCAGGTGAGAAGGGCGCTGAGTGCACTGAATCCCTGAAAGCTGTTCTGGGGCCACATGGTAACAGTACTCTGGGACTGTTAACTGCAATTGGGTGCACATCTTCCTCCTCTGGATACGAGTGTTATATACTCTGAGTTGATGTTCCTTATACAGCAGTACAGGCAGTGTAGCTGTGGCTGACAGATGTAGCTGATGTGGCTGTGGTAGAGGAAGTGGATGTGGGTGCTATGGTTTCTAGCCTGGATGTCATGCACAGCACAGCTTTGCGTCTCGTTTGCACCTCTGCAGCAACAGTACAAGAAACTGTGGGTGGGGAGAGACATAAGCTGTGCTCAGTGACCTCAGAAAAGACTGCCAGGAACTTGCTCTGCTACTTAATTAAACTGGCAAAAAAAAAAAAAAGAAAAATTCTTGGTAAGAGCTGCAAAAGAAGAAAATCAGGTTTGCTAACAGCTCCTCCCTCACAGGAGCTGGGGTTGACCTTGGACTGGCTGTTTTTTGCCCGTGGTGACTTCCAGCGAGCTGCAGATGCACTGAGAAGAGACATTGAAAACAGCGACAGGGAGAACAAGGTCATCCGCAGAGCCCTGAATGACAGGATCATGAAGGTAGGTGTCTGCAGCTGGTTTGCCTTTCCTTGTGAGGTGAGCACTGGCCAGGTTGGGCTCCGTACTTGGAAGCTGCAGACACTGTGCAGATCAGCATTTCTTCTGCTTGCTAAGTGTTAACATGACTTCTTTGCTTGCTGTCAGGATGTGGCCCTGGCAGAGCTGCTGTAGGGAAGGGTTTGGTGCTGATGGGAGGCTGGGGGCTGGTGATGGGGGCAGATAAGGAAAGAAAAACCTGGGAGGTGAGAGTATAACCCTGAGTTTGCATCTCTGCTGCAGGTGGAGTATGACTTCCTGTCACCATATCTCTCACCAAAAGATGTTCCCTTTCGCCATGTCTTCTTTGGCAAAGGCAGCCACACCCTGCAGAGTCTGGTGGAGCATCTGCAGCTGTTGAAAACCAACAAGAACAGCGTGGATTTGAACTTACTGAAGGAGCAGCTGGCCCTGACAACGTGGACCATTAAAGGGGCCGCTAATGCCTTGGGAGGTGATATCTGGGATACTGACAATGAATTCTAGACACTGCAAACACCTGGTTAAGGTACAGGGTTAGGGAAACCCACTCCCTAGCATGGCGTTGTTTTTCTGTAGAGGGCTTTTTTTTGTTGTTTTTTTCTTTTTGGTAACAAATCTTTTCCTCACCAAAGTTGAACGTAACATTTAAATCTCACCTTACACAAATTCATTGGAGGCAATTCTAAAGCAGGTACTAAAATGATGATGAAATCTGATCAGGCTGCTGTCTGACCACGATCCAAACTTGTCACCTGCAGCTGCTTGTGGGGTTTGCTCTCTGGTGTACTGGAGAGCTGACAGCACAAGGGAATCCTGAACCAGTACCTGGAGTGGGGAGGTACTGTGTCTATCAAGAATCTTTTTATTGTTGGCCTCCTAAATGTAGTGACAGGGCAGGGAATGGATTCTTCCAACACAGTAAGGATCTCTTCTCTGACCAGTGAGCTGCAGGCACAAACCTATGGTTGAAGAATAAAAACAGCAGCCTGTAAGTGCTGAGTTATCAGCAAGCTCTGAAGTGCCCGGCCTGCCTTTACTCAGCAGCAGGGCTCCAGTGACATCTTGGAGGCTTGCTGCTACAAGGGCAGGCCTCAGTACCTAGGAAAGATAACCCAAAGACTGTCGTGCCCCCTTTTGTATTCCTAGCTGGCACCTCTGCGAGTCCTGCGGCATTAGAATCATAGACTAGAATCATTGAGAGCCAGCTCTAGGCTGGCACTTCAGACCTTGCTGTGCTGGGGCCTTTTGCAAAGCAGAGTCTCTTGCTGGCCAAACTCTGTTTGGCTGATGCCATTTTGCAGGATGGCTCTTGTTTGACACTGAGATATTTATTTGTTTATTTATTTATCAGTGACAGCGTTCACTATAAATGGTGTGTGGGTTTTTTTTATAGAAGATAATTATCGGAAGCAGTGCCTTCCATAATTATGACAGTTATACTGTCGTTTTTGAATAAAGCAGCATCTGCTATTACAATCAAACATGATACTGGAACTTTGCATTTAAAATTATCCAAGCAAACCCCCCCCTCAAATGTTATTTTTAAACCCGGTAGCAAGTCTCTGGGTTGCGCTTCTAAATGACTCTTGAAATGCTGAAAAGCAACTCAAAATTAGGAGATTTTGGCTCCCTGAGGTGTCTTGTGCCGCTCTGTGGGCTCAGGACTCCCTCTTCTCCCCTGTTTCTGGCAGCCTTTTGCTCATGTGGTGGCATTGCTCCATAGAGGGGCATAGTACCCTGAGCAGGGCTCGCTGTGCAGCGCTCACTCCATCCACTGTGCCGCACACAAACTCATCCCTCAGATTGGGCATTGGGCCCCATTGGAAATGGCAGCTTTTTGCAGACTTCCAGTACCTTATGTATCATGAAACCTAACTGACATTATCGGGGGCAGTGTCTTCCATAATGTGTAAAGAACAAGGTAGTTTTTGCCTACCACAGTGTTATATCGGAGGCAGTGACCTCCATATGTTGCACTATGGGTGTACGTAATTATCGGGGACAGTGTTTCCCATAATTGATTTATGCTTATCATGAAATGTCATCTGCAAAGCTTGATGGTTAGTATCTAACATGGATCGACTTCCTGCAGTCCTATTTTTTTCCACTCTCCTGTGGTGATGCAAATACAAACTTCAATCTCTTCTGTCCTTCTGTAACTCTGTAGGCTGAACTCGTTCTAATAGCTGTGCTGTTGTGAAGTTGCTTCTTGCCCCAAGTAACGAGGCTGGGGTTGGGATATTAGTGAAAGCTAGAGTAGTTAGCAGTAGTTTGTGTGTTCTGTGCTGTCGTAAACTTCCTTCAAACCGGTCGCAAAGACCTCATGAACTCAAGGTGAATGTAAGGGATGGGGCTGACTGCTGGCTGAAGGGCTCGGGATGCTGCTCTGGGTGTGTGTGCTACTACAAAGAGCACTTGGTGTTTGACAGCTGCAGATTGCCAGGAGGAAGGTGGCAGTCAGCACCTGGCTGTGTACTTCATATAAAAGCAAAAGAAAGTGTTAAAAGTCATGCTAACTAAAATCAAGAGCATTACCTCTGAGGCATAGCAGTGATGCCTGAAGGACACGCAGTTGGGTGAGAGACTTAGAGTCCTCCACAAAGGTGGGGTGTGGATGCCCACTGCTTGTGCAGTGAGTTCAGCCCACGTGAACCGAGGGGCTCTGTTTGCATTCATCAGAACCTGGCAACCTGCTGTCCAGGTCTGTGTGAGTCCCAGCACTCATCCTTAACTGCCCTGCTGTCTCCGAGGCACATGCACAGCCCTGTGTAGCTGTTTCCTAGTGACACTTCTCCAGGTGGTATTTAAGAGCTTGCTATCTGTGACTCCTTGCTGTAGCATTTGCATGCATCTCGATGTCAGACTTAACCGTGTGCTTTGTAACCAGCAGAGAAAGATGAAACCTGGCGGGTCAGCAGCCAGCACAGCCATGTCTGCTGCTATGGCAGGGCTGGTGTCTGACCTGGTGTGGGGTGTTGGTGTCTGTATCGAGGTTACCTGCTGTCTGCTTCAATAAAACTCCTGAAAGATTCAACACTGATCTCTTGTGGGTTCTTGATGCTGCTGTAGTCACTGGTGGGTGGGTGGAAGGAGGCTCCTGGAGTCCCAGCTTCACACTGTTCTGCTTGCAGTGCTCAGTGCTGTTTCTCTTCAGGCAGCTGGGCTGAGGATGTGGGCAATGATGTGGAAAGGCGATGGATGTGAGCTGCCCCCTGTTCCCCCCCCTTCATGGCTGCTGCCTTCCAGTCACCTTGTTAAAGTCACGGGGTAGCGCCAGTTGGAAGGGACTCATGGGGCTCATTGAGTCCAACTCTTGGCTGTATGTGGGACAGAAATAAGACCCTGGGGTCTACGACTGGGTAACAGAAGTAGGATGGAATGTCAGACCTCCCTCCATGCTCTCCGTGTGTGCAATGGGGGGCTTGGGTGCTGCTATAGGGTGTGAGTGGCTCCCTCAGCCCTAAGCTGAGGAGGGTCAAAATACCTGGATTAGGTTTGCTCAACACCCTGCAGTGCTGCGTGCCCCCCAAGGCAAAGCTGTACAGCTCTATTGCTGCAGCACTTCCCATTGCAAATACGTTTCACTTGGTTAAGGACACTCAACTCAGCTTTTCTGTGCTGTCTTCCCCGGTTCCTCCTGCCAAACTTAACCATGTCTGTGAAGCAGGAGATACAATCACAGAACCGTCTAAGTTAGAAGGGTCCCCTAAAGGCCTGTGGTCCAACTCCCCTGCACTGAGCAGCGATGCCCTACAGCTCCATCAGGTGCCCAGAGTCCGGTCCATCCTGACCAGAGCGCATCGCATCCTCCCCTTAGCGAGCTGTGCAGGCTCTGCCTGCTGCTTCCCCGTCATCCTGGCAGCGCTCCTGTCCCTGCAGTGCCTGCAGAGCCCCGGGGCCGCAGTGCTCGGGCCACGCAGCTTGTGCCGCAGCGGGAGGGTGCGCCCTACACCCCTACACCCCTCATCCGTCCGCACCTGTCCGTGCATCCATCCATCCATCCATCGCTCCATCCATCCTCCCATCCGTACCCACTCACCCTGTGCCTGTGCCCACCGCCCCCTACACCCCAGCCCACCCCCTCCCCGTCCGTCCCAACCCCCTCCGTTACGTAAGGCGGCGGCGCGGCGCCTTTAAGAGCGGGGCCGGGCGGACGGTGCGCCGCCCCGGGAGCTCCCGGCGGAGGGGGGAGGTCGGGACCGGGACCGGGAGCTGCCGAGCGGAGCCCCCAGCACCGCGGGGCCGGCGGGGCACCATCCGGGGTGCGGGGGTAGCGGAGGGCGGGGGGCTGAGCCCGGGGGTGCAGGAAGGAGGCGGCGTGGCGCCGGGGGTGCAGGAAGCGGGGGGTTTGGCGGAGGGCGTGCAGGAAGCGGGGCTGGGAGCGCAGGGCCAGGAGCTGGTGGCCGGAGGGAGGGAGGCGGAGAGCGGCGGGGCCGGGGGCGTTGCGGGGCGGCCGGGGCAGTGGCAGCGGGTGGCGCTGGGGGTGCGGGCGGGGCTGCAGGAGCGGGGAGAGCGGGCGGCCCCCGCCGTGGGCGTGAAGGCGGCGCGGAGACCCCGAGAGCTGTGCGGGAACGGGGGGCGGAGGGCGGCCAGGGGCGCGGACGGCGGCAGCCCCGGGGGGCGGCGGGGGAGGGTGGGAGGGCGCGGGGTGCAGGAGCGCGGCCCCAAAGCGCGGCAGGAGCAGGGCCTGAACCGCAGGGCGCAGCAGGAGCGAGGGCAGCGCGGGGACGGGGGCAGCCCCACGGGCAGAGCGCGCTGGTGGGTCAGGAGGGGGCGGCAGGAGGAGGGCGAGGCGCTGCGAGGGGTGCAGGAGGAGGGAGAGCTGTACCGCGGGGAGCAGGAGCAGCTGCCCGGCACGTGGCCCCCACGGAGGCGCGAGGCCGGGGTGTGAGGGCGGACACCCCCCTCCCCTCTTCCCCGGGATGGTGCCTGCAGCGCCGGGACCCCGCGCGGGACCAGGAGCCGCGAGGCGAGAGGTGAGGGCGATGCGGGACGGGGGTCGGGATCGCGCGTGGGGCCGGGGGCTCCGGGCTGGCACGTAGAGGTGTCGGGTCGGGCACGGCACGTGGAGGTGCTGCTGTGCTGTGCCGTGCTGTGCTGTTCTGTGCCGTGCCATGCTGTGCCGTGCCGTGCCGAGCCGTGCTGTGCTGCTGCGGCGCTGGCACCGTGCCCTGCGGCACTGCGGGATGCGGGATGCGGCTCGGCGCCCTGCGGTGAGCGGTGCCCCGCGGCAGGTTTGCATTGCGGGAGCAGCTCCGCTCCGCTCTGCCTCCTCCCCGGGCGCTGTGAGCACAGAACAGAGCACCCTTGTGCTCGGGGAATGGCCCCCGGATCGGGGGCGTCGCGCAGCGCAGGGACCCTCCATCCCCAGCGCTGCCACATCGGGGCAGGTTTGTCCCACTAAAGCGCTCGAGCCGCACTGACTCGCTTTCCGCCTCTTGTTTTTAAGCGCTGTAAAACTTAACCCCGACGGTGCCTCGCTGAGAGCTCCCTGCCCGTCCTGCTGTCCCGAGGGGCCCCTCGGTCGCCCCGCTCCCCTCGCCCAGACGCGGTGACCCCGGGCACGGGGCTCCCCGAGGCCACGCAGCACCCAGGGCAGGCTGAGACACGGCCCGGCGCTGCGCTTCCCCACGCGCTCAATCTTTGCGGTGCCGCCCCGGTCCCTGCCTGCTGTCCGGGCACCCTGGGTCTCCTCCTTTGGGGTTCCCACAGGCGCACCCTTGCTGGGCTGGTTTGGTGCAAAGTGAGTGGGAAAAAGCATCTGCTTTGGTAAAAACCTGCTGAAGCTGCAGCCTAAGCGATGTGGCACCTTGGTGTGCAGGAGTGGGGCTCTCTTTGTGGAGGGGGTCAGCAATGTAGCCCACCCCATAGATGGCATCGAGCAGCTGTGGCCCCACATGAACCCACCTCAGGGTGCGTGTTGGGGGCTTGGGCTGTACAACCTGTTTGCAGCCCCTCGAGCCACCCCAGGCCTTGTTAGCCTGGTGTTCATTGGCCTGGTGCCGGTGGGACTGTATGGGAACAGCTTGGGGCCACCAGTGCCCCCGCTCCACTCCTGCTGTTGCCTGGGGCTGGGCACGGGGGTGGCAGCTGTGACTCACTTTCCCCTGGGAAGCCCCTGGGGTTTATGGGCACGGTGGGAAGCTGTGGGCTCTCAGGTTCCCTGTGGCTGAGCCATTTTTGGGCTGATCCACATGTGGAGCCTCACGGGGAAGGGGTCGGCTGGGTGCTCGTCCTTGGGGTGCTGTGGGTGGGGGTGTCACGAGCCCCATCCTGTCCGGGACCACTGAGTTTGGCTCTGATTTGCAGGTGGATGTTCCTGGAGAGCATTGTCTGCTGATGTATTTCAGGGATGCTCTGAGCAACAGCAGCTTTCTCAAAGCAGAATGGTTTCGGGGCTGGAGAGGGCTTTGCCCCCCATGCACCCTCCCTCCCTAAAGCATAGGGAAGAGCTTTCCTTCCCTGCCTGCAGCCCCCTGGCAGCACCCAGGCTGGAGCAGAGCCCTTACCCCGCGGCACTGGGATGGTGCAGCAGCTGCAGATGGAGGAGAGCTGGGGGGCAGCTGTGCCGGGGAGGCCATGCCTGCAGGGGATGGGGCTGTGTGTGCAGGGGATGGGGTGGCTACATCTCCTGCACCACCGGTTCCTGCAGGTGTGGTGCTGCAGGAGCAGGCGAGACCATGCGGCTCCATCCCCTGCTGCTGCCACGGTGCTGCACACCAGGAGAGAAATGCTGCTTTGGAGTGGGGGCAGCCCTTGGTGTGGGTATGCAGGGCTGTCTCTGTCCCTCTGACCCTCTCGTCCCATCCTAATGCAAGGAGGAGGGGTTTCCTTAGGTGCCCTATGGGGTGCCCAGCTGCTTCCCTTCCAGCTGTGCTCCGGGCTTGCTGTGATCCCACTCTGACTGAGCAGCGCCAGGGGGCACTGCCCACGCTGCTGCCTGGCACATTAGGCTGCTGCCAATTAGTGCTAATGAGCAGCCAGGTGCTTCGCGGTCTGGCCAAGGTGCTGCTCTGCTAGGCACGGAGGTCCCTTCCCAACGCTGGGCAGGTGGGGGCAGATTTGGGATTTCTGGACATGTCCAGGTGCTGTACTCATGGTGAGGATGGGAGGACTGTGGGTATGCAGAATGTTCCCCCCAGGTAGAAGTGCATCTCCATGGCCAGTGAGCTGCAGGTGGGCATTTTGGTGCTGCCCCTGGGTCTGGTTCTAGAGTGGGCAGATGTGGTGCTGCCAGGGTCCCATCTTCACCTCTCCTTCCCCAGGGCACCCTATGGGCAGTGTGACCAGAGCCCTGCAACCCCCATGGCTGCGTGGGTGAAGCTGTGAAGCTCTGCCACCTCTGCGTCACCGCTGGGCTGGTGGGGACACTGGGGCACAGAGTGGCACTGCCAAGGGACCCGAGCTGCACGCCCACCCCGGCACAGGTAAGAGGAGTGCGGGGGCTACCAGGCACAGATCAGTGTTCCATTGGGGCGCCCAACTGCAGGGGGGTCTCTCGGTGGCATCATCCCCAGGGCGGTGATGCTCAGTGATGCTCAAAGCTCAGTGCCATCATGTGGCAGCGCTGGGCTGTGTGCTCTCTAGCACTGCTCTGGGCATGGGGTTCTAGGTGGGTGCTGGAGGGCTGCTTTGCTGGAGGCGCCCACAGTTGATGCATGTGTCTTTGCCTCTTTGCCTGGCTGCTGTCCTGTGCCTCACCTGCCTTTTTGTGCCAAAATGCAGCCAGTTGGGCCCTGAAACCAACCAGCAGAAACAGAGACAGGGATGAGATTGAGTCACAAATCCCCCCGTGCACCCAGTTCATCATGTTCCCACCACCCTGGGGATGCATTCCAGACCAGGGCTGGGTCCTACTGCCTGTGCAGAGATGGGGAACAGCTCCCGCAGGCGATAGGCTGCGACCTGACATACGGAGGGGATTTAGTGCAGGAAAGAGGCTTAGGGAGAGGATTGGGGTTGCACTGGGCTTTGTCGCGGCGGGGGAGGCACTGCTGGGCTGTGGACAGGTCCAAAGGCTGATGGCTGCACGGAGAGCTGGAGACGAGCTGGGGCAGAACCAAAGCATGGCGCTGGGCTCCAGTGGCATCGAGCACACAGCACAGGGGCACCCAGTGACCCGTCCTCGCCGCCCACCCCCACCACGGGTGTCAGCATCGCTCCGTGCCAACCCCCTGCAATGTCCCAGCGAGCCGTGCCGGGTACCAGCAGCAAGGGAGGCAGAGCACAGATCGGTATGGGGACATCGCGCTGGGATTCGGAGGGGACAGGAGGTGGCACAATGGGGGAGTGGGGCAGCAGCATCCTGCAGGTGTCTCTGTGTGTGTGTGTGTGTGTGTGCACAGCTGCACCTGAGCAGCAGCCTGCGGAGTGTTGTCACTGCCATTTGGGGCCGCCCCCGGGGCCCCGCCAGGGCTGAGCAAACCAGCCCAGGGCACGGCCACTCGTGCCACTGCTGGAGACGGTGACATCACTTCCAGGTGACACCGCTGTCAGGAAGGAGGCAGGCAGGGTGCTGTGCCCCAGCCCTGATGTGACTGTGAGCGGGGTGATGTGCTGAGCTGGAGGTGAGTGGGGACCCCCCCCTGCCTCGGAGCTCTGTAGGGGGATGGAGTGGGTGGTGATGGTGATGGAAGGGGGTGGGTGATGCTGCTGCCCTGCTCCTTGGGGACAACAAGAGGGATGTGGGGACAAGGGTGACCCTGGCTTTGCCTGGAGCAATGGGGAGGTCCGGTGTTCTGCGGTAGGAAGGACACTTTGTGGTCAGTGTGACTGTCACCAGCACAGGTAGCTCAGTGGCCATGGTTTTGATGGGAACCCCCTGGGGTGATGCTGTGCCCCTGCTCCAGATGGCTCATGCTTTGGGGTTTGGCTGAGCTGTGGGTCCGTGGGTGCTTGGATTGGGGTTTTGGTTCTCAACCCACGATTGGGGTTTGGTTCCCAACACTGCATTTAAGGGTTCATGCCGCGCACATAGCTTGGCCCAGCTGTGTGGAGTGCCCCTGGGTTATGGGGACAGCACTCAGACCCCACAGCATTGCTCTGCCTGCATTGGGTGACAGTTCTTTAGGGTTGGGGGCTGTATGGGTGTATGGGCAGTGCAGCTGGGGCCAGCAGGAAGGTGGCATAGCACGTGCATCAGTCACGGCACTGACGCCAGCGGGGCTGCGCATGGAGGTGGCTGTTGCTCCCACGCCCCGAGCCTGCGGGCTCAGCTCGGTGCTGAGCTCACCTCTGTGGTATGGCAGGAGGGGCCAGTGCCCCCCTGGGTATGGGGTGTGCTGGGAGGTCGGGGGCAGGATGGGCTCGTGCCCCTTGCCCTGGAACCATGGGGTCATCTCGCAGCTTAACAGGGGGCAAGGGGATGGGAAGGGAGAAGCTGTGGGAGGGGATCACTGGGGGAAGAGGTGGGGTGTATGGTGTTTCTATGGGACAAATGGCATGTAGAATGGGGTGTACTGCCCTGTGGCATTGGTACTAGGAGATGGGGTGGGGTGTTGTGCCCTGCAGCGGTGGCACCAGGAGCCCTTTGGTCCCTGTGTGATGCCTCCAAGCACAGACAGGTGCAGGGGGGCTGCAGAGCTCCAAGCCCCACCTCTTCCCTGTCTTGTGACTCCAAGTCAGCCTGCTGTAAGACCTGGGGGGCTCTGATGGGATAGTGACAGATCCCCATCTGGGGGGGGGGACACACAGTGCCGCTCACCCTGCTGTGGCTGCATGTGATGTCGGAGGGCTGCAGGCACAGGCAGCATCTCAGGGCTCCCCAGCTCTGTGCTAGGGGTGGGATATCACAGAGTATATCCTTGCTGCATGCTCCCCCGTCATCCCAGGGCCTGGCTGCGCTCCCTGCCCTGCTGAGCTTTGCGCCAGTGCTGCACAGCAGCCATCTTCCCCGCGCATCCCTTTCCCCTCCTCCCACAGCAGGAGGGATGCTGGGGATGCTGCGCCCCCTTCCTACCCCCCACCCCCGGCCCTGCAGATAGACACAGGACCTCCATAGCCCCCACCGCGCCGGGTGTTATTCCCCGCTGCTCCCCTCTGCCTGACGAGGGCTGCGCAGTGCCAGCCGGGGGGAGACGGGGGCTGCAGTGATGGCACCGCCGATGCCCCCGCCTCCACGCTCGGGTACCGGGGGGGGCACGCAGGCTGCGGAGCTGCGAGGAGATCAGCAGTGCCACGGTGAGAACGGGTACCTGGGGGGGCTCCCCGTTCTCTTTCCCCCTCCCCTCCGCATCCATCCTTCCCCCCCCCCCTCCCTCTTCCCCTCCATCACCGCGGTCACCTTCACCCTCTCGCTGTTTTCCGGAACTGCAGCAACTTTCTGCCATGTGATCCCGTGCCCGGCTCCAGCCCTCGCCGCCCCCAGGCAGGCGCAGAGCCCCCCACCCGCCGCCGCTGCCATGGGCGAGAGATGTGACTACCAGCGCCTGAGCAGCGCCGAAGAGGAGGAAGAGATGCTGCCCCCCCTGCCCCACAGCCTGTCGGACAGCAGCGGGCTGCGAGCCCCGAGGATGGGCAGCAGTCGCCCGGGGCTGCCTCCGCAGCAGGACGTCACTCTGGGCATGGCGTGCAGGCGGGTCAGTGCAGGGGGAGATGGGGGGAGCGGTGGCACGGCCCCCATGGCGTCCCCAAGGTGCTTGTGGGTTCAAGGCTGGCATGGCATAGGGGGCTCACTGCGATGCTCCCTTGCGTGGCATCTCGAGTTGGCACGGGGGCAGCAGCCACCTTGTGCGGCTTCACTGATGCGTGGGGAAACTGAGGCGTGGGGGTGGGGGAGGAATCGTATTGCTGGGGGGCAGTGCTGGGATGTGAGCCCAGATGTTCTCACACAGACCCTCGCTGTCCCCTTTTGGTGGCACGGTGTGAGCCTGGCTCAGCTGGTGCTGGCACCGCGTTGTGCACAGTGGGGCTGCTGCAGGGTGGGCACAGGTGGCCATCTGCAGCAATATGGACCCGTGTCCCCTTCCTGGGGTCACCCTGTGCAATCGGGGCTGCCACTTCATCCCCCCACCCCGAGGTGCTGGCTGTGTATCGGTGCCACTCGTGTACCCTGTGCCTCAGTTTCCCCATCTGAGACCTACAGATGTGGGTTGCATTGATACGGGGAATGGGTCCGGCGTGGGGTCGGGGTGTGTGATGTGTGTGTGTGTGTGTGTGCGCACCCCCGCGTGTCACCTCGGGAGGGCGTGCGTCACACTAGAGCTGCGTGTGCCGCCCGGGGCTGTGCCCGTGGGCAGAGCCGTGACGTCTCGAGGTGCCGTGGGTGTAGAGCGGGGTGCGGGCTCACAGCCAGGCGTGCGTCAGTCGGAGCGGGTGGTGGGGAGCGGGTGGTGGGCTGCTGCTGCTCGGGGTGATGGTGAACGTGAGGCCGGGCACGGCGGTAGCTGCAAAGGGGGGTGGGTGGGGGGAGTGGGGAGGGGTGCGCGGAGGTGATGTGTTTGAGTGTAAGGAAGGGGAGAAGGAGGTGTGGTTGCGGTCGTGCACGTGTCGGGGTGTGTGCGTGGTGCGTGTGGTTGCAGCATTGCGTGCGTGTGGTCCCGGGGTGCACGTGAGAGCCGTCACCGCCCGCGCAGGAGTGTGTGTGCACGTAGGTGCATCCCGGTGCTGCAGGTGTGTGCGTGGGTACCTGTGCCGGCCGTCCCCGTGCCCTCGTGCCGTGGATCTTTGCTGTCTCCTCGGGTGGTGGGGGCCGTGGTGCTGCTGGGGGCTCCCATCCCAATGGGCTGCTGGGGGCTGAGGTGGTGGTGCTGCTCCTGTGCTCTTGGACCTGTTGCGAAGAGGGAAACTGAGGCGCAGCTGGAACTCAGCCCTGCCCAGGGTTTGGGGGTACCAGGGGGTGCTGGGGGCTGCACAGTGGGACAGGGAACCCCCACACCCGCGGCGTCCCCAGGGCAAAGAGCTGGCGCGTGGCAGAGCTTGGTGCCGAGGGCACCGTGCCCGTCTGTCCCTGCTCAATGGGGCTGTTGTGCCGGGTGCCAGCCGGGATCCCGGCACTGGAAGCCACGGCGGAAGCTCTTTGGGCATGGCCACAATGCAGCAGGAGTTGGCTGTCCCGTGTCACCTTGGCACACCGGTGGTTGCGGAGGGGTCCGTCTCTATGTCCCCCAGCTCCCCGCAGGGTCTGGCAGCCGGGTGTGTTTGTGGGGCTCACGGTACACTCACAGTCCCTTGTGGCTCATGGTCAGCGGCGTGGTGCCCATCACCCTGGCATCACGCCCACCACCTCCCCTTTGGGAGCGCAGGGCCGGATGTCCCCCCTCCCTCCTCGCTTCCTGAGGGGGGAAACTGAGGCCTGGGAGCTTTTCCCAGGGCCGGAGCGAGTTTCCATGGCAATGGGAGCCGGGGTCCGCTCTCCCAGGCGGTGCAGCTGCCGAGCACCCGCCGAACAAGAGAGAAAGCAGCACATTGATCGGAGCCCGGCCCCCTGGGCGCACGGCCCAGAGCTGGGCCAACGCGCAGCTAAAATAAACCCTCCTGGGACAGGAGCCGGGCCGCTGCTCGAAGCCCCCGGGACCCACAAACAGCGACTGCCGGGGAGCGAAGCCGTGGGCACCGATCGGGAAAACGCCGCAGCTCCAACCCTATTGCTTTTGGGAAGGGGAGGGCAGGACGGCCGGGAAGGAGGGCACGACGGAAGCAGGAGGAGGAGAAGCGCAGCGCTGCGTCCCGCTGCCCGCCCCTGTGCCGCAGGGATGCCCCGAGCCCTCTGCGTGTGCTGCGGGATGCGTGGGGTGGCCGTACCCGGGTGGCGTCCAACAAGCCGTTCCCCGGCCGGGCTCACACCCCTATAAGGTCCCCTGGTTCTGCTGGGCTCGCTGTGCCCCAGAGACGCTGACACCCGCAGGGGGGTACCCTGAGCACATTGGGCCGCTGGGCCGAGGCTGCAACCAAACAGGATGCGACGCTTCGAGACTCTGCGCCGTTCCTTCCCCTTCCTCGCTCGCTTCCGCGTCTACCGAGTAAGTGGCCGTCATCCCCCGAGTGCCGCGGGTGGCTCCGTGCCGTGAGCTGCATTAGCGGCTCCTTCAGCCGCGGTGCCCCCGCGTGCCCCGTGCCCGACGTATTTTTAGCCGAGGGCTGCGGTGACGCGGCTGGGACGCAGATGGTGAGGGGGCCGGGGGCCACGTCGTCTCCCCAGGGAAAGGGGAGGATGGACGGGGCTGCCCTGGTGTGGGGCCGGCTCGGGGGCTTTCCCACGTCCACTCCGTCGGCTGGAGGAGGGAGGTTGAGCCGGGTCCCTTCCTGGAAGGCTGCGGTTATGGTGAAGAGGGAGAGGGGTCAGCAAAGTGTGGTGCAGCAGGGGGCACTTGGGGGTGTGAAGGTCCGTGGTGTTGGGGGTCCTACGGCCCAGCACAGTTCTGGGGAGGTGATGATGACACCCTGGGGACCTTCATTCCCTGCACACTCACATCTGTGTCTATCTGTCCCCTCCTGTGACACCAGAACAGCACTGAGGTGTCTGTCCCTGCAGGGCACAGCTGCCACCTCCGCTCTCAGCAGTTGGGCACAGGGAATGTGGCTGGGGCCGGACACGCGGTGCCCCATGTGCATGTGTGGTGCCAGGTACGGCTGTTCCTTATGTCTGTAAGGTGCCAGCATGCAGTGTGAGGACAGTGTTAGGGGCATCCGTGCCATGCCTTGGGGCTCTGCCTCTTCTCCATCCCTGGCACTGCTGCCTGGGTACGTATGGCTCAGGGTGGTGTTTCATTAGGACTGTGGGCACTGTGGTGTTCATGTCCTCCTCTGTGGGTCCTGCTGACATTGAGGAAGGTCTAGGGTGGGCTCTGCAGGAGATGAGTCCCATGAGTATCCTTGGCATCCCCACTGGGGCAGGAGGCAGCCCCATCTCCCAGCCCCTCTGACACACAGGTGGGACAGAGCTGGGACACCGGGGAGCAGCGCAGTCCCCACTAACCTGTCACCTTGTCTGGCAGAAGCTGAGCTGTAGCATGCAGGCAGAAGAGGGCACGGACTGGCTGCTGGAGCTGCTGACTGAGCTGCAGCTGCAGCAATACTTTCTGCGCATCCGGGACGAGCTCAACGTCACCCGCCTGTCCCACTTTGAGTATGTCAAAAATGAGGACCTGGAGAAGATTGGCATGGGGCGCCCCGGTGCGTATATCATCCCCCCCAACCTCCTGTTGTGCCCCTCTGTGGCTGCGATGCATCTTTTGGGGAGCCACGTGGTCGCAAGGGCCAGAGGGTGGTTCTCAAGAGGGGCCCTGTGTCAGTGTCAGTCCTTGTATCCCACAGGCCAGCGGCGGCTGTGGGAGGCGGTGAAGCGGAGGAAAGCCATGTGCAAGCGGAAATCTTGGATGAGCAAGGTATGGCTAACATGCCCCAGCTCTTGGGTCACTTCTCAGCTGGGATCGGCACTCAGGAAATTCATTCCCCTCCTGTGATTTGCCTCTTTTTCCAAGAAACTCAGTCAGAGATCATTAGTAACACAGCCACAGCCAGCCCCGTGGGCTGTGCAGCCCTGTGCCTGCCTCAGCACTGAGGCGAGGGACCCAGGGACCCTTCCCCATAACAGGGTGGTTGCACCCCTGGGCACCTCGCAGCCCCACATGGCCCGTGTGCTCACCAGCTGGGCTCTGGGTCGTGGCCTCTCCCTTCTGTGACTCATCTGGGCCGAGCCGAGCTGTGACTGGCTTTTAATAGAAGGCGACTCAGCCTTGTGCCGGGCAGAGAAATGCCACCTCCCACCGCAGCCACATGCCTACTCCGGCCCCCGCACTCCCTGTGCAGGTGCCAGCTGCCCCAGCTGTGTGCCAGGATGGACCCCTTCCCATGGGCCATGTGCCCAGTGCCAGCTGGTGGGGAGGAGAGCCCGTCCCCAACCCCTCTGGGCAGCTGGCAGCAGCAGCGCGTGTCGCAAGGCCCACGTTGCTGCGGGGATGTGTCACTGCGCTGGAGGTTTCTCTTGGAGTGGTGCCCAGGCACATCGTGTGCCCACAGCCTGGCCGAGGAGCGCCCGGGACCTCAGGCTGCTGGAGGGCAGCCTCCCCCGTCCATCTAAAAGTGCTGCTCAGCACGCCGCCCGCTGGGGAAACACTGCGTGGGGTCATCAGTAGGTTTAGGAAGGAACCGTGCAGAGCCAAAGAGGTGGATGGGATGACCATCTGCTTGGCACCAGCAGGGTATCAACAGCTCTCACTCATGGGAAGGGGAAACTGAGGCAGGCTCTGGCCACCACCAACAGGAGGGAGGACCTGTGTGTGTCTCCAAGCCCACATCTCACCCCTGTGCACACTGCAGGTGTTCAGTGGGAAGCGCCCCGACTCGGAGCTGCCACCTCAGCCCCACAGCACCTTCCGCAAGCCCCCAACGCCGCCCCCCCCGGACACGGGGGGTCAGCACTCCCTCACCTGCCTCATCAGGGAGCGGGACCTGTCGCTCTTCGAGAAGTTGGGCGATGGCTCCTTCGGTGTGGTGCGTCGCGGGGAGTGGTGCACGCCTGCTGGCAAGACGGTGAGGAGCATGTGCATTGACCAAAAGCACTGCACTGGTGGTGGGGGTCTGGGCACAGGGACACGTTGTCCCCCCTCCATGGCTCACCCCTTCTCTTGGCCATAGCTCAACGTGGCTGTGAAGTGTCTGAAGACGGATGTGCTGAGCCAGCCGGAGGTGCTGGATGACTTCATTCGCGAGGTGAACGCCATGCACTCGCTGGACCACAAGAACCTCATCCGCCTCTACGGCGTGGTGCTCTCCCACCCCATGAAGATGGTGAGTCCCCAGCAGGACCAGCCCCATCCCGTGGCTGCTGCTGTCAGTGAGCCCTGCAGGGCAGTGGTTCCATGTTGGGGGCCAAGTGAGCCAGGTGGGCATGAGACCCACCTCCAATGGACTCCACTGCTGTCCTCTTCCAGTGGTGCCAAGACTGGGGGACAGAAAGCAGCCCAAAATACGGTGTCCCCAGCCTGACCACCTTGCTGTCCTCTTCTTATGGCCTAGGTGACAGAGCTGGCCCCTCTGGGCTCCCTCCTGGACCGTCTGCGGAAGAACCAGGGCCATTTTCTCATCTCCACGCTATGCCAGTATGCCATCCAGGTGGCCAAGGGCATGGCCTATCTGGAGTCCAAGCGCTTCATCCACCGAGACCTGGCTGCCCGCAACATCCTGCTCGCCTCCAACGAGCTGGTCAAGATTGGAGACTTTGGGCTGATGAGGGCTCTGCCCAAAAATGACGACCACTACGTGATGCAGGAGCATCGTAAGGTGCCCTTTGCCTGGTGAGTTTGGGCTGGGGGGTCCACCTGGGGAGGGGGATTTGGAGGTCCACCCGTCGTGATGCTCACATCCTTCCCTATGCAGGTGTGCTCCTGAGAGCCTAAAGACACGCACCTTCTCCCATGCAAGTGACACTTGGATGTTTGGGGTGACGCTATGGGAGATGTTCACCTACGGGCAGGAGCCATGGATTGGCCTCAATGGCAGCCAGGTGGGTGCAGCAAGCCCCTTATCTGTGGCTCCCCATATCACCACCCCTGGCACATACAGTCCCGTAACAGCACTGCCTCACCCCACAGATCCTACACAAGATTGATAAGGAGGGTGAGAGGCTGCCGCGGCCCGAGGACTGTCCCCAGGACGTCTACAATGTCATGCTGCAGTGCTGGGCTCACAAGCCTGAGGACCGGCCCACCTTCGTGGCCCTGCGTGACTTCCTGGTGGAGGTAGGTGTGGGCTGGAGGGTTTTAGGTGTCCCTTGTTGCCCCTTCCCAGTGCAGAGTGAAGGGGGACGTGGACATGCTGCATGTCACTCACCCCACTGTCCTTGCAGGCCCAGCCCACCGACATGAGAGCTCTGCAGGACTTTGAGGAGCCTGACAAGCTGCACATCCAGATGAACGACATCATCACGGTCATCGAGGGCAGGTAGTGCATGGGGGGGGACCTTGAGCCAGTCCTGTTATACACAGCCCCAAAAGCACAGCCCCTCTGGGTGGGGGCTTGCAGAGCTGTGGGGAGTTTGGGGCTCTGTGCCCCCCATGACTTGGGCAGCGTGACTGCCCCACAGCACCTGTCCCCGCTGACTCACCCCATGGCCTTGCCCTGGGACACAGCTGCCAGGCAGCCGCTCCCTGCTGATAGCAACGGGGACGTGCCGCTGTCACCAGGGCCTCGGTGCCACCTCTGCTCCTGCTCTGAGGCTTTGCTTAGTGGCTGCTCCATCCTGCCCCGTGCCCTTGTTCCCCATCCTGGAGCTCCCTGGCTCCGGGCTGGGAGGGTGGGTGACACTGGGTCCCTGGATGCCCCATCCTCAGAGCATCCCCTCTAGGATCCCTGTCCCCAAGGGACACACCGTTGGAACTCAGCATCCCTCAGCCCCGTGTTGCACAGGGTGCCAGCCCCCCTGCTGGCCCCACGGCGGGGTGGAGGCGAGGAGAAAGGCGCAGCCCTTCCCCTCTGCCCCCCTCCCCTGGGGCTGGCTCCCCGCATTCCGGCACGGTGAATCAGGCCGGATTTGTGTGGCTGCAGGGACCAGCTTTCTCCCCCGGCTGCTCCCCGATGACTCTTGCCCAGGGTCTGGCGGTGGTTTAATTGCAGGGAGGGGAGGGGAGGGGAAGGGAAACGGCGTCGGCGGAGGGAGGGAAGGAGGGAAAGGAGCGGCGGAGGGCGGCGCGGCCGCTGCACTGCGCGCACATCGTCCCCGGTGCATCACGGGCTGCTGCGGGGCCGCTGCTGCCGGGCTCAGCCCCGGGGAGCTGCACAGCGGTGAGGGGCACGGGGTGCGGGTGGGGAGGGGGATGCGGCCCTTATGGGGGTGCCGCTGGGCTGATGGGGGGGGGGCTGCGTGCAGCCTCTCGTGCCTCAGTTCCCCCAGCAGGAGCGGTGTCGGGGTGGCTGTGCTGCTTAGGGCTGGTGGGGCTTCGTGCTGCTGCTGCTGCTGCTTTGGGGTGGGGGGAAGGGTTGGGGGTCTCGCCCCGTGCCTCAGTTTCCCTTTGTGGGCTGCCAGGGCAGGGAGGGGACGGTGGGCGGGGGGCTCCTCCGGGGGCTGCATCCGGCCCCGTTGAGGCCGCCCCGGGGCACCGTCAACACCCCCCCACTCCTTTTTCAAGCCCCTGCACGTCGTTTGAACCAGCGCCGGGTGTGCGTACGTGTGTGTGGGCAGGGGAAGGGGCCCCCGGCTCCGTGTGCACGGCAGCAGGACCTACCTGAAGGCCCCGGGAGGGGGGGGGGGCTTAAGGCAGGGATGCGGGGCACGGAGCAGGTTTGTACCGGGACTTTGAGCGGCTGCGTTGGGGCAGCGTGGCCGCAGCATCTCTAGGAGCCGGGGAAGGAGCAGGAACCTCCCGGGAGGGGACGCGGCAGCCCGCCCCGCTGCGCTGCGGGCGAGGGAGGGTGCCCGGTGCCCTCGCCGAGGGGTCCCGGCGCTGAGTAATGCGGCTGGCTGGCGGCAAGCGGGGAAGGTAAACAGGAAAAGGGCTGAGCTAGTGGCCGCGGGTGACTCACAGGTGACTCCAGGAAACCGCGGGGCCCGTGCCAGCCAAGCCGGGTTGGCAGCGCCGGCAGCTGTGCCACCCCCTGCGCGGCTCCAATGCCCGCACAGGGAGAGCGGGGCTGCCAGCGGCCCCCGGTGCATGGGGTGGGAGGAGAGGGGCAGGGGGTGCGGGATGGGAAGAGGCTGGTGGGGGGGTGCTGCCCGGGGGACCCTCCCCGGAGTTACCTTCTTGACTTTGTTCCCTCCTAAGGCTGTGTCACCCCAGTGGTAGTTGTGTCCTGGGGCAGCGCTGGGCTCTGATGGGACCCCAGTATCCCCCGGACAGTCAGAGGAGGCTCACCCTGCATGGGGCAACACTGGAAGGGAGGAAGGGGAGGAAGCCGGAGATATATAATCCAAGGGAGATCCCACAACCCAATGTCCCCACCTCAGTTTCCCCCCTGGGCACTGGGATATCTGGGGATTCAGCATCAGCAGCCAGGCTCTTGGTCCCATGGCTGTTGCTTCTTCCATCCCTAATGACAGCAGCCCCATGGGCTCCTGAGCATCTTGGGGTGTGCAGGGACACATCCTACGAGGAGCTCCACTCCTCACCACCCCTATCCCCTATGTGCTGGTTTCTGCCCCCTCCCAGCATCTGGTGCCTGGGGGGGCTCAGGGCTCAAGATTAGGATCTGGGCACCCTCCCCAGCCGTGCCACTGCCTGCCTGCGTGTCATAGGCTGAGTCACTTTGCTCCTCCCGTGTCATTGGGGCAGGGCTCTTGTCCCCATCCCATCGCCACCCTCTGGGGTCTCGCCACCCTCCCCACGCCATCCTCAGTAACGAAGGTCCTTTTTATTCCTTAGGGCCGAGAATTACTGGTGGCGGGGTCAGAATAAGCGGACCCTAAAAGTGGGCCAGTTCCCCCGCAACACGGTGACCTCGGTGGCGGGGCTGTCGGCCCATGACATCAGCCAGCCGCTTAAAAACAGCTTCATCCACACAGGCCATGGAGACACCAACCCTCAGCAGTGCTGGGGGTTTCCCGATAAAATTGATGAGTAAGAAACTTTCTGTCTTCTCTGCAACCCCCCCCCCCACACCTCACCCCCCGCTCCCCCCCTGCAAGGAGCGAGCTTGGCCTTCCTCCCTTACAGCTCCTCTTCCTCCTTGCTGTGCTGGGAACAGCTCTGGGCAGGGTCCCCGCAGCTTGACTAACCCCCCTCGCCTCTTCTCACTAACAGGGTCGGGTGCTGCATGGGGTGGAGCGTTGGGGCACAGGGCTGGGCTGGGCATGGAGCCCTTCTCCCAGCCTTGCAGACCCCTTGGTGCTCAGCAGCACTGGGAAAGGGGAAATGTCACCCCAGAGGTGACAGTATCACAGCTGCCGGTGCTTTATGTAGACATAACTTATGTTTTCTTCTTCCCTTGCCCTACCAAGAGTTGACCCTGTTTGGTTTGTAATGGGAGCAGGACTGGGGCAGCGTTGGGGCTGGGTGTGGTGCACTGTATCCTGGGGTGCAGCAGACCCCGGAAAGCTGCGGGCATGGTTATAGCTGCGGGCATGGTTATAGCTCTCTGTGGGTTCTACCTCAGCTTTGGGGATGGGGAGATGTGGGGGAGGGCTGTTTGGGGAGGAGCAGGATGCAACTACAAAGCCTGCACGGCTCCCTCAGTGTCAAGGCAGCTCCGGCACCCCATGGGATGGTGATCCCCAAGGCAGCCCAGCCCCAGTACAGCAGTGCTCGCAGCTCTGGGGCTGTGCAGGCGGCCCCCGGAGTGCTTTGTCGAGGCGCCGGGTGCACGGACGTGCCTCGTGCCCTGGCAGGCCTCCCCGCACCCGCTGCGTGGGCACGCGCCCTGGGTACGTGCCGTCCGGGCCGCAGAGAACGCACCGAGCTCGGCACACGCCCAGGCCTTCGGGCTGCACCGGCTCCCTGCCTTGCCATGCCTGGCTTGCGATGGCTCGCCCGGGCCTCCCGCCGTGCTGCTCTGGGTTCGGTACCCCACGTGTGGGTGCCCTGTGCCGGAGGTAGGGAGGGGATGGGGGACACTGGAGCGGCACCAGGGGCTGTGCTGCAGAGCCAAAAGCCTCATAAAATGGAGCACGCGGGCACTTGGCACCATAAGGATGCAGCAGTTGGGATGTACCTCTCTCCATGGAGCTGTGGGGTCACTATCTGTGATCCCCTACTTGTATGTTGCAGTGCATTGGTTGTGTAACAGGCATGTCCCATGCGCCTGGGAAGGTGCAGCATCCCGTTGATCCCCCTCCGCTCTGTTCTTTCTCCTCTCAGGCTGTACCTGGGAAATCCCATGGACCCTCCTGATGTTTTAGGAGTGGACCTGAGCACTGCCAGACCCACCCAGCTCCCAGGAAGGGCTAAAAGTAAGTGTCTTCACCCCTTCTCCCCCCACCTCCAGCCAGTCAGCTGCACCAAGTCCCTTCTGTGCACCCTTCTGCCTGGGTGGTGGACGGGACTGTCCCGCTGTCTCCTCTGCTCTGTCTCTCTGCTGCTGTTTGCTTGTTGCAGCGCCAGCACACGCTGTCACCCTGCCCAGTGCCACTGCCAGCAGTGTGGGCGGCTCTGCTCGTCCCCTCTGGACTGGACTCTGCCCCACTGGCCTTCGGCCGGGCCCCTCGTCCCCTCCTGGGGCAGGGCTCCCCGTTACGGGGCAGAGCAGCTCACTGGCACATTTGCAGCCAACGCTGTGCAAGTTCTGTACCCCCAACCCTCTGACCCACTGGGGCGGCCCACCGGCACCTGCTCCTGTCCAGTAGTGGTGTGGGGGTACGAAGCATGCGCCATGTTCCTGCTGACAGCCGCCCCGGCTGCCGCCTGCTCCGCGCGCTCACCCCGCGTCCCGCCTGCTCTTGGGCTCTCTGTTCTCCTCCTGCAGGGCAGCCACCTCCGCGCCCGCCTCAGCCTTCCATCCTGCTCACCAGTAAGTCGGGCTGTTCTGGGAGCTGCCAGCTCTGCTCATGCCCCTTCTCTTCTCTCTTAGCTCCTTTCTTTCGAGGTACTCGGGGTGTGCTGTGTGTTCGCCTCCTGCTCTCACCGGTGGCACGTGCAGGTGCTGCTGGGCTCTGCTCCTTGTGGATTCTGTCCCCAACTTCCAGAAGTGGCATGCACTGGGGTGGCTGTGGAGCAGAGGGGGTCCTCACCTCCTGGCTCACCGTGGATCATGCCCAGAGAGTAGTGTGAGGGGTGGCTGAGGCTGCTGTGCTATGGGGCTGGGAGGAGCTGTCTGGGGTCTTGCTGTGGCTTTGGGAAGGAACTGGGGTCTGGAGTCACCTCTGAGACTGGCACCAGCTGGGGACACGGGATGGGTATGCTGATGGGTAGTGCAGTGGGGTGCTCACTGCTTTCTCCTCTGCTTCCTAGAGCCCACCTACAACCCAGTCAGTGAGGAGGACGAGGGTCTGTCAGCCGGCCTCCGGAAGCTCTGTCTGAAGAAGCCAGGCCCAGGGAAGGGCCTGCGGCTTGCCAAGCCCTCTGCCCGCGTGCCAGGCACCAAGGTGGGCGAGTGGCAACCCGGCCGGTCACCCAGCGAGGGACCAACGAGCAGCGAGGTGACTCTCATTGACTTTGGGGAGGAGGTGCCTCCCACCACCCCTTCACCCATTGGGGAGCTGACAGCCCCCTCCCTCGCCAAGCTGGCCATGGAGGCCTTCTCACTGTTGGACAAAACCCCCCCGCAAAGCCCCACGCGAGCCCTGCCCCGGCCCCTCCACCCCACACCCGTGGTGGACTGGGACGCCCGGCCCTTACCCCCACCACCTGCCTACGATGACGTGGCACAGGACGAGGATGACTTCGAGGTGTGCTCCATCAACAGCCCCCTGGGGCAGCGGGGCAGCCGTGCTGGCCTTCCTAGGGCACGCGAGCGGGGCGAAACCAACTACGGCTTTGTGGATGAGGGCGAGCGGACAGCAGGGCTGGAGGACAACCTCTTTCTGCCCCCCAAGGACACCAAGCAGCCCAGCCTGACGCAGACTACTGAGATCTTCCAGGAGCTGCAGCAGGAATGCATGAAGAGGTTCAACGTGCCCCAGGGCCCATCTGCCTGCCTGGCTGATGACAAACCCCAAATCCCACCCCGCGTCCCCATCCCTCCTCGCCCGCTGCGCCGCAATGAACCTGGGCGTTGGTCTGGAGAGCTGTCCCCAGCTTCAGGGGGTGAAGAGGACCGGCCGCCCCAAATCCCCCCTCGGGACCCTCTGTCACAGCCCACTTCACGGACGCCCAGCCCCATGGCCCTGCAGGTGGGCTCCCCACAGCAGCGGGCTGCCCTCTGCTCCTGCCTGTCCACATCGCCAGGGAAACCCATGCCCACCACGCAGAGCTTCGCCCTGGACCCTAAATACGCCACCCCCAAAGTGATCCAGGCACAGGGCAAGGACTGCTCCAAGGGACCCTGCATCCTGCCCATTGTGAAGGATGGGCAGAAGGTCAGCAGCACCCACTACTACCTGCTGCCTGAGCGCCCTGCCTACCTGGACAAGTATGAGAAGTTTTTCAAGGAGGCCAAAAGCCCCGAAGAGGCACCAGCATCCCGTGTGGTCACCACAGCCACAGTCCGGCCCATGGTGCAGCAGCAGCCTGACTACAAGGCCAACTTCTCCTCCAACAACAGCAACCTTGGGTCCAAGTGCTTGGTGAAAGCTTCCTGCAGCCTACAGAAAATTGTGTATGATGGGCCAGATGGCTATCGGCCCTCGGAGAAGATCCGGCTGGTAAGGAGGGACGTGGTGGTTTTTGACCAGGTGGCCATAGGCAAAAGGTATCTGCACCCCTTGTCTCAGTTTCCCAATGTTCAACCTGCAGAGGGTGGCCACGAGGCATGCAGGAGTGTCACTGCAGCTCCCACATGGGGATTGAGGGCCCTTTTGGCCCATGTTAGCCTTACCCACAGTTGGACACATGGAACTGGGAGAAAGGTGGCTGTTACCCCAGCCCAGGAGGTGGAAATACCACACTTACTTCTCATTGCTGGTGCCCAGCTCCTGGTTGGGGGTGGAGCCTTGGGGGGCAGAAGCCATAGTGTCTCCCTTACCCCCCAACTCTGTGCTGCCTACAGTGACACAGTGACCTCCATCCTTCCTCAGGTGCAGGACACGGTGCATGGTGTCACCACCGAGGAGTGCCAGGCAGCCCTGCAGAACCACGGCTGGAATGTTCAACGTGCCATCCAGTACTTGAAGGTACGAGCATGTTGCAGCACCTGCTGCCAGCAGGGTGGGAATAATCCCTGGCACCCCAGTCCTTATGCCTTGTGTCCCTTTGCAGGTGGAGCAGCTCTTCTGTCTGGGGCTGAAGTCCCGTGTGGAGTGCCACCGAGTGCTGGAGATGTTCGACTGGAACCTGGCACAGGCCAGCTCCCACCTCCTCGACCCCTACAGCTCCTCCAGGCAGAAGTAGGTCCATGATTATTGTTTGGGGGATGGGATCTAACCCTGTCACCCTCCTGATCTCATGTCCTCTCCTTGCAGGCGGTGACAGCAGGGACCAGGTGGACGATGCCAGACCCAGAGCAGGTGTTTCACTGTGGGGTCACCTCCCTGATCCCACCACCCACTGCTGGACTCTGGACTGAGCCCCACCTGGGGGATGGGGGCACCCCAAAAGGGATCCTGCCCAACGATTGAGACTGTGCCACAACCCTTGTGCCAGGGGGTCTGCACCCCTGGCTGAGGAGATGAGCTCCGTCCCTTGGCCTGATGTTGAATTGTTTTTGTAAAGAGAAATGTAATTTTAATATATATATATATATATTATATTATATATCTATATATATAAAAATAATCAATGGAGAGGAGGAGGGTTCTCGTGCCCAGCTCCTGGGTTGCTGCCCGCTCACACAGGAAGGATGCACGCATGCTCCTATGGCACACACTGGGGTGACCCCATGACATGGCCCCAGTGCCCCCTGTACCCTGCTGAGGCCGTGCCACCCCCGCACCCCACAGCAGATGTGCCGGGAGCACTATGTGACTCATGCCCAGGCAGGGAGCGGCGAGCCCTGCGTCTCTTCCCCCACCCACACAGCAAAGGGGTTGTGCAACCGCATGGCACCGCAGAGCTGCAGCCAGGTGCTGGGGAGCGGGGGTTGGGGATGGCACTCTGTGCACCCTGAGCATTGTTGGAATGCGTTGCCTGGGTGCCCTGAGGTGCAAAACCTCGTAGAAGGGAAGGGGGACCTCGGTGCACAAACCTGGGTGTGTGAGCACGGGTGAGGGGTTGGGTGCTGGTGGTCCCCAGGGGGAGTGGTGGGTGCACAGGGGCCGCTGTGTGCTGGGTGAATATCACTGCCTTTCCCTGGTTTAAGGTGACCTGCAACCACAGCACAGCTCAGCCCATGTGAAACCACCCCCCACCCCCCCTACAGCCCAGCTCTGCGTGGGTGTTTGTAATGGGATACACACTGATGGTGCAGATAACCCCCTGCACGCAACGGCCATGTTAAGGTTATTGGCCCTTAGCACAATGCCCCCCACCTCTGGGGGCATCAGGGCAGGTGGGGTGGGCACTACTGGGTGTGAGGTGGAGGTGGAGGTCTGATGGGTGCTGCCCAGTCTCTGTGCATCCTGGGGGGCAATGTGGTGCCCTGGGGGATGGGGAAGGGTTAAGCAGTGCAGGACCCCGAGGCAGCTGCTCCCTTCCTTCTTCCTCCTTGGCAGCAGGCCCATGGGTTCTGGGGGTTATCGTCTACCTGGACAAGCATGGCTGGGACTTGGCAGCAAACAATGTGGGGTAGGCATGGGGCTGGGGTGAGCACCCCCTCCATGCAGTATTGGAGACCTGAGCCCACTTTGCCATCCTGTGGCCTTTTGCAGCCCGTTCAGTGGTGTCAGGAGGTGATCAACTCTAAGTGCATCTAAACCTTGAGTTGTAGATGTGTGTTCACCTTATATAGGGTCATAAAACCTCGTGGCTAAAGCAAGGGCTGAAAGGACGACCCCAACCACCAGCACATCCTCAGGGCTGGGGCATGGCTGTCTCTATGGGCTTGGGGAGCTGTTAGTGGCATGTGGCATCCTCACATGGTAGTGGTGGCTGGAGGAGGGCTGGCACAGGGCAGTGCTCACCGGAGGAGCCGCCTCGTTGCATCACTGCCCCTCGGACAGAAAGGAGGTGCCAGCAGTGCCGGGAGCCATTGTGGCCACGCTATGGGGCAGCTGCTATGGAGCTGCGTGCTGTGGGGACTCTGGGTGCTGCCAGGTGAGTGCCGGGGTCGTCCGCGTCATTGGGGCAGCTGGGCACACCACGGTGCCAAGGTGGCGTGGGGCTCTGTCCTGCAGCAGCCTGCATGGTGGGGAGGAGAGATGGGCATCCGGTGGATTACAGTGGGAACCAAAGGGCCGGTTGCTCAACCTGCCCTTGCTCACACCCAAGCCCCACCAGGGAAGTCGGGAGCAGTGGGCACGGGGCCCCTTGTCCCAGCACAGGACTCAGCAGAGCTGGTTGGCAGCTCCCACATGCCTGACAGCATCAGTGCCAAACAACATCTGGATATATCACCCACTGTGCCCAAGCTGGGTATGTGCCAGCTGTCCCCTGGCCGAGCGGAGCAGCCCTCTTCCCTCAGGGATGGTTCAGGTAATGCCGGATTGGAGCTGATCGCTGCCCACCAGGGAGCTCAGCCCAGTGCTCAGGTGAGCAGTGTGTGGAATTGCCTTCTGTCTCCTCACAGGCAGTGCAGTGCCGCAGATGGTGCTGGCAGCACTGGACCTCATGAGCTCTAGCGAGGAGCAGGAGATGCCTTCTAGTGCAGCAGGCTCTGGGGGAGCAGCAGGATGGGATGGTCCCCAGGCAGGGCTTCCCTACCCAGAACAAACCAACTTGCTGACCATGGCTCCTGGCACCACTCAAAACTCATCCCCTCTTCCAGGAGGGCACTCAATGGCTGTAACCCATGGGAAGAGGGATGCAGAGCCACCTACAGCCACGCTGACCCCAGCTCCGCATGTGCCCACGGAGGAGGGGACAGACTCCCCAGTGCTACTGGGCAGCAGCAGCACTCCCACAAAGTCTGAGGAAGAACACAATGCTCTGCAGAGCACAGCTGGGCAGCCCACACCAGGTACAGCTGTACCTCTACGAGAAGAGATTGTGGACAAGGAACATGAAAGTGCCACCAGCATGTTGACAGGAGGTGTCCCAGCACCCAGTGGAGGTTTGTTACCATCGGTGACACTCATCCCTGCAAATCCTCTGGTGCTGGGGACAGAAGCACCTTCCTCAGCCACCAGCACAGCGACTGATGGTGATGGGTTGGTGCAGACTCACAGTGCTGTCACTGCGGAGGGGACACTGGGAGCAGCACAGGCCACAGTGCTGTCTGATGTCCAACACAGCACAGGGACATCACCCCACTCCCTCACCTGGATCCCAGCTGAGCCTTTCACAGCCGCTGTGCACCTGTCCCAGGAGGTGACACCAGGCCTGGACGAGGACACCTCTCCTCTTGTCACAGCAGCCAGCATGAGAGCGGGGGACACAGAGCCTGCATCAACCACGTCTGACCGTGTCACATCTCCTGCTGTGCCAGCAACCACAGGGACTGCCCATCATGATGGAATACAGGAATCAGGGACTGTGATTCCCCCAGGCACAGCATCAGAGGCGGTCACCCCTTCTCCTGCCACCAACAGTATCAGCGAGCCCACAGCCCCAGGTCTTCCAGCCCCTGGCACAGCTGAAGATGGGCTGCACAGAGACACTGCCATCACCCACCCCCACGTCAGCTCTCAGCTCCATACCACCACTGTACCAGCTCCAGGCACACCAACCACAGCCATGGATGTCACCACAGCATCGCATGCACCTACTGCCCTGTTTCCAGCCCTGGGCAGTGCTGAGATGGTGTCTGTCACTGCTGAAGCAACTGAAGGCACTGCTGTCCTGCAGACTGAGGGCACTCCAATGGAACTGGGCATGGGGACTGTCTCCAGTGCGGTCACTGCTGCATCACTCCCAGATGGTGTCCCTGGAGGAGGATACAGCACCGGGACCCAGGCAGTGACAGCTGCACCCACTACCCACCCCGATGGCAGCACCCCTGGATGGGCACGTCAGACAAGGACTCCAAGCTTTGGCACTGACTCATATGGACCAGCCATGGGCATGCAGTCAGCATCTCCACATGTACCCATGGAGAAGGGGCCGAGTACCCCAGTGCCACTGGGCAGCAGCACCACTCCCACAAGCCCTGTGGGGTCACCCAGGGCTCTGCAGAGCACAGCTGGGCAGCCCACACCAGGTACAGCTGTACCTCTACAAGAAGGGATCGTGGGCCTGGAACATGTAAGTGCCACCAGCATGTTGACAGGAGGTGTCCCAGCACCCAGTGGAGGTTTGTTACCATCGGTGACACTCATCCCTGCAAATCCTCTAGTGCTGGGAACAGAAGCACCTTCCTCAGCCACCAGCACAGCGACTGATGGTGATGGGTTGGTGCAGACTCACAGTGCGGTCACTGCAGAGGGGACACTGGGAACACCACAGGCCACAGTGCTGTCTGATGTCCAACACAGCACGGGGACATCACCCCACTCCCTCACCTGGATCCCAGCTGAGCCTTTCACAGCCGCTGTGCACCTGTCCCAGGAGGTGACACCAGGCCTGGATGAGGCCACCTCTCCTCTTGTCACAGCAGCCAGCATCAGAGCGGGGGACACAGAGCCTGCATCAACCACGTCTGACCGTGTCACATCTCCTGCTGTGCCAGCAACCACAGGATCTCCCCATCATGATGGAATACAGAAGTCAGGGACCGTGATTCCCCCAGGCACAGCCTCAGCAGCAATCACCCCTTCTCCTGCCACCAACAGTATCAGCGAGCCCAGAGTCCCAGGTCTTCCAGCCCCTGGCACAGCTGAAGATGGGCTGCACAGAGACACTGCCATCACCCACCCCCATGTCAGCTCTCAGCTCCATGCCTCCACCACTGTACCAGCTCCTGGCACACCAACCATGGCCATGGTTGTCACCACAGCATCACATGCACCTACTGCCCTGTTTCCAGCCCTGGGCAGTGCTGAGATGGTGTCTGTCACTGCTGAAGCCACCATGGGCACTGCTGTCCTGCAGACTGAGGGCACTCCAATGGAACTGGGCATGGGGACTGTCTCCAGTGTGGTCACTGCTGCATCACTCCCAGATGGTGTCCCTGGAGGAGGATTCAGCACCAGGACACAGGCAGTGGCATTTGCATCTACTACCCACCCCAGCAGTATCACCTTTGGACGGGCAGGTCAGACAAGGACTCCAAGCTTTGGCACTGACTCATATGGACCATCCATGGGCGTGCAGTCAGCATCTCCACATGTACCCATGGAGAAGGGGCTGAGTACCCCAGTGCCACTGGGCAGCAGCACCACTCCCACAAAGCCTGTGGGGTCACCCAGGGCTCTGCAGAGCACAGCTGGGCAGCCCACACCAGGTACAGCTGTACCTCTACAAGAAGGGATCATGGACCTGGAACATGAAAGTGCCACCAGCATGTTGACAGGAGGTGTCCCAGCACCCAGTGGAGGTTTGTCACAACCAGTGACACTCATCCCTGCAAATCCTCTAGTGCTGGGAACAGAAGCACCTTCCTCATCCACCAGCACAGCGACTGATGGTGATGGGTTGGTGCAGACTCACAGTGCTGTCACTGCGGAGGGGACACTGGGAACAGCACAGGCCACAGTGCTGTCTGATGTCCAACACAGCACAGGGACATCACCCCACTCCTTCACCTGGATCCCAGCTGAGCCTTTCACAGCCGCTGTGCACCTGTCCCAGGAGGTGACACCAGGCCTGGATGAGGCCACCTCTCCTCTTGTCACAGCAGCCAGCATGAGAGCGGGGGACACAGAGCCTGCATCAACCACGTCTGACCGTGTCACATCTCCTGCTGTGCCAGCAACCACAGGATCTCCCGATCATGATGGAATACAGAAGCCAGGGACCGTGATTCCCCCAGGCACAGCATCAGAGGCGGTCACCCCTTCTCCTGCCACCAACAGTATCAGCGAGCCCACAGTCCCAGGTCTTCCAGCCCCTGGCACAGCTGAAGATGGGCTGCACAGAGACACTGCCATCACCCACCCCCATGTCACCTCCCAGCTCCATACCACCCCTGTACCAGCTCCAGGCATGCCAACCACAGCCATTGATGTCACCACAGCATCGCATGTACTCACTGCCCCTTTTCCAGCCCTGGGCAGTGCTGAGACAGCATCCATCAGTACTGAAGCAACCGCAGGCACTGCTGTCCTGCAGACTGAGGGCTCCTCGATGGGGCTGGATATGGGGACAGTCCCCAGCATGGTCCCTGCCGTATCACCCCCCGATTACAGCACAGTTGGGCGAATAATGGGGTCAGTGACTCTGGGATTGGGCAGCAGCACACAGGCATCAACAGCCTCAGTCCCAGCTGGAAACCCCACAGTGGATGTCCCTGCAGCCACAGCCAACACTGAGAGCACTTCTGTGGTGTCAGCACAACCAGAACCATATCCTTCTAGTGCCAGCACCACTGCTCAGCTGGGCACAACCACAGCAATCCACAGCCATAGCCTTGCTCGGCTGACAGTGAACATGGACACCTTCTCAGCTACCAACCCCGTGGCCGGAGATGCTGTGCTGGGTAACAAAAGGACCATCCCAGTGTCACCATCTGCAGTGGGCAGCCAACATCCTCCCACGTCCCTGGCATCAGTCACACCACTGTCCCCTGCCCTCAGTCGTGGTGCAGCTGAGCAAGGTGTGAGCAGTCTGGCAGTGGTGGCATCCTCTGCCACACCGACCGTGGTGGCATCCATCACACCCAGTGCCAGTGTCACTGGTCCAGCAGTGGTGGCATCATCCGTCACACCCAGCGTCAGTGCCACTGTTCGAGCACAGGGAACAGGAGATGCTTCTCTCAGTAGGGTCACAACACCCTCCTCCTCTGTTCCCAGCATCTCTCTGGGTCCACACAGCCCCCATGTCACCCCAGGGACACCCATCAAGGCCACCAGCAGTCCCCGTGACCCAGCCTTGAGGGATTCCAGCACACACACATGGGAAGCCACAGCCATGTCCTGGAAGGACACTGTCCCCTCCAGCAATGCCGTAACACCAGCTGGCTCACCCAGCATTGATACCTCTATGGTGACCAGGCACACCACGGTGTCATCTCCTACAGCAAAGGTCACCATCAGTGCCCAGTCCCATTCTGCCATGTACAATGTCCCCACTGCTCTGACAGCAACAAACCACAAAGTCACCTCTGTGTTTGCTGCCATGTCCATCCCTGCCAAGGGCACACCAGCAGCCAGCAGCCCTACCAGTGCAGCTCCAGGCTCAGGGGCACAGAATGGACCAACCACAGCACCAGGGACATCTGTTTATGCCACCTCCCAGAATCCTGTGTCCAAGCCTGGCACTAAGCTCGGTAAGTCAATTTTCTTCCGCTTTCCCAACATGAAGGGGAGGAGGGGACCCTTATTTTCACAGCTTAAGGGTGAGAATTCACTTAATACCTGCTCACATCCTTGCCCACCCCTGGCCATGCTCTTACCCCGGAGGCAATGAGCATCTGCAGGCACACTCCCCCACCGTATGGACGTGTCAGGGTTCATATTGGGTCCATTATTCACAGCATTTCAACCCAAAATCAGAGGAGTCACAGAGAATAAAGTGCCTCATTTCCTCCAGATGCAATCCCTGCCTCCTGAGTCACCGCAAAGCCAAATTGGGTTAAAAATCACAATGGCATTTGGGGGGGGGGGGGGGGGAGAGGGGAGTAGTCATCTTTGGGGATGGCTCTTGGGATTCAAGCAGGGAGGAGGGACCCAGTGCCAAAATCACACCCCAGGGTGAGGAGAAATGAAAGCTGGAGCAGAAGTTAATTGTTTAATTGTTTCTAACCGCCCCAATTAATGTCCTGCCTGTGTCAGCCCCGGCAGTGTCACTGTACCCATTTGGGGCAGCAGAAGGGGACACAGAGTGCGTCCAGAGGACAGTGGACTTTAACTCCCCACTGCTGAGGCCAGAGATCGGATTCCCCTTGGGGAAAGCACTGCGGGACACCCTCTACGTGAGTTCATGTGCCTATATAAGGGCTGTGCAGCCTGTTCTGTAAGAAAAAATAGCAACCAATCCACACAAATGGAACAGAAACCTGATTTAATGTTGGTTTTTTTCACCAGCTAAAATTACTTTTTTCTTCTGCTTGTATGCATGTGGGTACAACCTAACCTGTCATCCTGCTCAGTTTACAGACAATGGACAAATCATTTTCCCACCCACGAACAGCCACGTCCCTTCCAACCCCCACCCCCCATCCCAGGGCTTCAGTGGCCACGAGGCTTTACCCATGGTGGCCGCCTTTTGGGATGATGCGGATTTCTCTCGCGGTGTTGGCACCACCTGGTACCAGGTCAGGGTCATTGGGGACCTACAGGTTGTGACCCTGTTCCCCCCCAGTCCTCACCTACTGAAACCCCCCTGCAACCCACAGGAGTACCCCACCCTCGGCTCCATCCAAGATCCTCTTGTCCACGACGTGGAAGCAAAGATTCAGAAATACCTGCAGGTGCCATACTCTGCTAAATGGACCCTGAAGGTGACATGGGAGAAGGCTCTGGCGTACCCGTCCCATTTGGATGACACACAGGTGATGAAGGGGGCTGTCACTAACAACAGATGGGGTGCAGCAGTGGGGTGCTAATGGGTCTCCATGGGTTCCCCAGACCAACACATACCAGGCGGTACTCTCCACTGATGGGAGCCGCTCCTTCGCCCTGCTGCTGTACCAGGATGGTGGCATGAGGTGGGACTATGCTGGGCTGGCAGCCAGGGATGCGCTCATCGGCTTCTCCAGGTGCTGTGTCCCTCTGTGTGTGTGTCCCCAGAGAGACCCCCACCTCTCACCTCTAAAATAGCCATGTCCCTTTTCAAGCTTCACTCTCCAAGGAAAATCCACAAAGCTGCCCAGCTCCGACTGGAAACTCCTGCCCACAGTGTACTGTGTGCAGGAACATAACCCTAACCTAACTCTAACCTAACCCTAGGGATCCTCTCTTTATCTAGTGGTGATGGCTATGCCCAGAACAGCGAGCTGACCAAAGAGCCACCAGCTGTGAGGTACCGTCCAGACCAGCACCACAGCTCCAGCACTGGTATGGCACCAAGAGAGATCCTCAGTCCACTGCTGGGGGGGATGGATGGTGTTGGGACCCTCTTTCTGTACAAGCCCCACTGTGGGGTTTCAATGGTTGCTGCAGTCTTGCTGTGCTTTCTTCCTGTTGCCCCCCAGATGTGCGTGGGCTCTGGCTGTTCCGACTGGACAGCCACAGCCAGGTGAACTACAGGCTGCAGTGCCTGGCATGGCTGCAGGCACAGCCACCACCATCCACCTGGAGCATGGAGCTGCCACCCTGCCCCTGCTCACGGCCCCAGGCAGAGCTGGACCCCCGATATCGCCGGAGCAGAAGTGCTGAGTCCCCTCCTGCACCTGGGGTGCCCACTGTACCCCAAAATACTTCAGATCTCTTTGTGACAGTGCTGCGCACCACATCCCCCAGCCAAATGGGAGCTGGGGTGCGGTGTGTGTACCATGGCACAGGGTTCTTGGAAGGATGGTTGGAGAGATTCTGGAGCCCACCCGCTGACCCTTCAGACAGTGAGTGAGCACTGCCCTGTCCCAGCCCTAAAGCACCCCCAGGGTCAGCCTGCGCTCTGCAGGAACAGTGGGACCCCCACGCCCCCAGTACCCAGACACTGTATCCCCACAGATGGGGAGCTGGAGGCATTTGAATGGTGTTGCCAGCATGTGGGGAAGCCTCATTTCTGCACCATGTACAGCGAGAAGAGACCAAGAGTTGGCTGTGAGGGATATGTGCCACCCACCAATGGTAGGTCCCCTTCCCCTGTGGTGGGGCACTGAGCAGGTAGCATGGCCATACCCATGTAGACTGTGGTTTGCAGTATCCAAGTGGAGACTGCTGAGCACTGTGGTTTGCTTTCCTCCATGCAATGACTCCAGCATCTGCTTTTCTTTCTCTTCTCAAAACAACTCAATTTCCTTTGAACCACAGGCAATGCCTTTGGGGACCCCCACATCACCACCCTGGATGGCCTCACCTACACCTTCAATGCACTCGGGGACTTTGTGCTGCTGCTGGCCAGCGATGCCCACACCAGCTTTGTGCTTCAAGGGCGCATGGCCCGCACTGGCACAGCCCAGGCCACCAACTTCATGGCTTTCGTTGCCCAGTACACCACCACCACCCCCACAACAGTGAGTAGAGCTGCTCTCTGCACCCCTTTTGGTAAGTGATATCTTCCATTGTCACCAAAGCAGCCCTTGAGAGAGCTCTGAGCCTGGAGCCCACACGTTGCAATGGTCAACCACTGATGGTCAGCCATGAAGCCCCAATGTGCCCTGTGACTGTAGCAGCAGAGGGCACTCACCGTCTTTACCCATGCAGCCATCTAAGCTGTGCTGTCATATGTTTGCTGGGGCAAAGACATCTTCCAGGATAAGCACCTCTTCTGGCGGACAGGGTCCAGCAGTGTGTCCTCAGCAGGAGGTGGGGAGGACAAGCAGGAGGGCCATCCTGAGCAGTTATCCATTTGCAGGTTGAGTGGACCTTGGGGAGCCATAATAAGGTCCAAGTTCTGGTGAACTACAAAACCATCCAGTTTTCTTATTCCCAAGGTAAGGTGGATGTGGTGTTAAATGTTAACTGTATCTGAGGGGAATCACGGGTATATCCATCCCACAGGAACTTGGCAAGTGTGGGTGGGAATGCTCCCCTCCCTGAATTCAGAGACATCATTTCAGATCCCAGACTCAAGTGGGCTCCCTCTGTGTCTTCTTTCACAGACATGGATGCTGAGGTGTACTACAGCCCCGGTGTCCTGCTGGTCAACACCTCCTCCATCACGGCCGTCTTTGATGGGACCATCTCCATCTCCGTCTCAGCCAGCTCTGGGATGCTCAGTGCAGTATGCAGCCTGCTGGAGCAGTACCACAATGGCACCAGGGGCCTGCTGGGTGAGGATCCTGCCAGCATCCCCTCACCTCTCCTCCAGCACTGCTGCAGGGCCAGGGACAAGGTCCCCTTCCCAGCCCATAGCTGCTGGCAGACCTACAGGGACTCTAATCTCACAGTGAATTTCCACCAGGTGTATGGAACCACAACCCAGCAGATGACTTGCAGATGCCAAATGGAACCAACATCCCTGTAAACAGCAGTGAGGAAGATATATTTAAGTATGGGATGACCTGTAAGTCTGAGCTTGGGAACCAGCCTGGCCATCCCACACTCTGACACCTTCTGGCCATGCACTGGCTGGGGAGATTTGGACACTGAGCAAAACTAGTGCTAATGGAGCGTTTCAGTCTTTTCACCACCACATGGAAACCAGCCCTAAAAAGAGCTAACCTTAAAAACACGAGGTCCTGTCCATGACGTGCTCTCTTGCAGGGTCTGTTGGAGAGAACAGCCTGTTTGCCCAGCCCCTGGCTGCACCAGTAGGAACCTTCAACCCCATCTTCTTGTCTGAGCTGCTACAGGAGAACCAAAGCCATTATCAGCTGGCAGCCTCGCAGTGCCACGGCTGCAGGGAATGCATCTATGACATGCTGAGCACAGGGGATGTGGCCCTGGGCCTGGCCACCCAAAGCCTGGTGGAGGACTTCCAGAAGAGAAAGGCAGCACTCAGTAAGTGGGGTGGGGTGTGGGGAACTGGGAAGAGCCCTGCTCCCTCCCTGGGGCTATATGAGGCAAGAAAGGTGCCACCAAGGTCTCGAGCTGCAGTGCATGGCTGGCTCATCTCCAGTCCTGGGAGATGCCACCAAAGTCTTGAGTTGCATGACATGACTGGCTGGTACTCAGGCCTGGGAGATGCCACCCAGAAGGGATTTTGTTGGGTGGCTGTGGCTACATCTGCCCAAGGCCACCTCATCACTGCAAGGTACATAGACCAAGGGATGCCAAGATCTCGTGGTGAGCACACAGGGCTGCTCTTCCCTCAGATGCTTTCCCTCCCATCATCACCGGCAGCCCATTGCTCACAGCATTCAGGACAGAACGAGTCACCAGGCAGTACCGAGCTGCAGGCCCAGGAGTACGCTTTGTCCCTCATATCTCACCACAGCTCAACATATCAGGTAGGGATGGAGAGAGGGGACAGGATGTTGGCAGGACGGGCACTGAACAGATGTTGTGTTCCGAATGGAACTGCTCCAGGAGGGCTGGGACGTGACCACTGCCACATCCCCCCTCTTCCTCCGCTTCCTGCAGAGGACGGCATGCTGACGTGGGAGCCCCGTGGGACAGCCCCGCTCAGCATCACCCTGCAGGCTGTCAGCCCTCACCTCCCCCCAGCCCTCCTGCAGCTCAGCTTCACCCTGTGCAGCTGCCGCAGCATCCAGCAGTGTGACTACAGCAGCACGACCACCGTCGCCAACTCCTTCTTGCAGGTAGCAAAGCCCTGGGATGCCACCAGCCCCATCACATCCATCCTCATGTCCCCTAAGCCAGTGTCACAATCCCTTGGCAGCTGGCAGCCTGCATGTGTGACGATGGATATTGGGGCTCCTTCTGCCAGCACGCACCAGACCCCTGTGCCCAGGGCTGCTTCCCTGGGGTGGGCTGTGACCCACACACCGGCTGTGGTCCCTGCCCACCTGGGCTGACCGGCGATGGGCTGCACTGTGCAGGTGATGTGGGCTCGTTATGGCAATGAGCACTGGGGCCTTGAGGGGTTTCTCTCGGTGCCACTCTGCATTGCACTGCAGATATTGATGAGTGTGTGCAGAAGGCAGCATGTCAGGGGAACCTCACCTGCACCAACACTGTGGGCAGCTATACCTGCTTCTGCCCCAGCGACCCAGGTGAGTGTGAGCATCCTGGGATGCATGGCTTTGCATGGGGAAACCAGCAAAACACCTCGGCTCCAAAAAGCAATGTCTGCTTCCTGCACTGTGTTCCCTTCGCACAGGGGAGGGTCTGGGATACGGCACTGCCTGCAGGTCCCACTCCTGCCCTGTGGGCTTCTGCAGCAACGGGGGACGCTGCCGCCTGCATCCCCCCTCCTGTACACCCACCTGTGAGTGTCCCCCAGCATTTACTGACCAGCACTGCGTGGTGGCAGGAGGGGACTTTCAGCCCTTGGCCAGCACAGGTGGGTGCTGAGCCCCATTTGGGGCTGCCACCCATCCCAACTCACCCAGCCCTGAGACACAAAGTCACCACTACACTGTTGTCCCCAGACCTGCCCCAGAGGAGCGTGTTGCTGTGGGTTAGTGCAATGCAAAGTGCCACAGCTGAGGAAGTCAATGCCACGGTGTGTAGTGGTGGGGGAAGGGCTGTTGTTTGGGGGCAGGTGGGATGTTTCAGCTTGGACTGCACTTGCATTGCCCCCCAGGGATCCAGCTCCATGTGCCCCAGTCCTGAGCGGCCTTTGGAGCTGGGGTATAGGGTCACAGCCCTCATAAACCTCCCCCAAAATCCCTTGGTGCAGGTCGCAGCCATCCTGGGCTCCCTGGAAGTGAAGGTGTTTTGGAGTAACACCAACATCACCCGCATGTGAGTGCTGAGCAGACAGGACAGGGCTTGGAATACAAAGAGTTTTGCCCCTAAGGTTCTGCTTTTCCAGCCCCAGTGCTGCTAAACCCTTACAGCAGTGATCCCCTGCCCTTCATTTCCCCATAACTCATGGAGAAACTGAGGACAGCATCCATATTCTCTCCCATCAGGACAGCCGATGGCCTCACCTTTGCTGTGGTGGCCGAATTTACCTACAACAGCAGCAGCTTTGTTATCTGGTTCCTGAATGAGGAGCTGACAGCAGCCATCACCACTGCTTTCAATGGGCAGAGGGCACGGCGAGAGGCGGGTGCACGTCTCCCCTTTGCACACCTGCACCTGGACAACATCACGGACCTGGTGAAATGTGAGTGCCCCAGTAACAAGGATGGTGGGACCACCGTGGCCATCCCCTGCCACCCAGTGCACCCTGTTTGGAGGTGGTTTGGTGCTGATTGCCACCAAGGGGTCCTGGGGATGCACCTAGTGGTGATGCTGCCCCAATCCCCCATGCATGGACCAATTCCTCTGCAGTATCGGTCCCTGAGCTGCGGCACTACTTCTCCTGCACACTGTATGGCTATGAGGGTTACCAGCTCGACTATGTGGGGAATGTCGGATTGATCTGCATCTCCCCCTGCAAGAAGGGCTACTGCCAGCATGGCGGCCACTGCCAGCACCTGCCTGAGGGTCCCACATGCAGGTAGCTGTGACACTGGGGTGGGTGATGTCACCCTGCACAGTCACTCACTCCTCCCTGTATCCAAATCTCTGTCCCCTCCACAGCTGTGTGCCTTTCTCCATCTTCTCCCCGGGTGGTGCCCGCTGTGAGCAGCTCGCTGTCAGCCTCGCTGCCTTCATCAGCATCTTGGTGGGGGCCCTGGCACTGCTCTGCCTCCTGCTCTCCATTGCCTGCTTGGCTGCGCATCTCTGCCGTCGGCACCAGGAGCTCCAGGGGTGAGTGAGGGCTTGAGGCTGGGCCCATAAAGGTGGGTGCTGTGGGGCAGGGAGTTGAGGGTGGGTGTCAGGAGGAACTTTGCCATGCTGAATAAGTGGAAAATCCATCCCAGGTAGGGGACAGGGGTGATTTGGGGAAGGTGCCTGAGCCCCTTCAGCATCATCCACCCCATTTGCAGTTATCTGCTGCAATGAGGAGTGACAATCAGCTTCCTTCTCCTCCATGTCAGGGAGCAGTCACATTTCTTCCCTGTCCCACCCTGTGTTTGATTACAGAAGGGCTTTCTGTTGATTTTAATTTGAATGCCATCCAAATGATTTCCCCTGAAATTCACGTGTTGCTGGGAGGAGCAGGTCTGGAGCAAGAAATAAAGAGCATTGAGGGGGGAGAGCTGGCTGGGGGGGAGTGCCAACAACCCATCCCCACCTCCACCCTTTCCTTGGTGTGGGATGTGTGGGGTGAGAAGCTCTGCATCTGAGCTCCCAGTGTGTCAGAGCATATGTTTGCATTTGGGACAAGGAGAGAGATGGGGTGTGTGCAGGTGCTGGGGCTTTTTCTCCTCGGTGCTGGGGCACTGAGCACAAGGCAGGGGCTCTCCTGCCCCACCGATGTGTTGTTCCCATTCTGTCCTCCTCTCCTAGGACCAAAGGGACCTTCTGGAGGCAGCGGCCATTCTCCTGTGAGTACACCCCCAGCTTGCATTGTACCCCAGCTCTGATCTGTGGGGCAGGCAGTGGAGTGGCCCTATGCCCCCCAGCTGTCCCCACAGAGCTCCCCCAGCTCTTTTCTTCCTCATCCCAGCCCTGATGAAGGCAGAAGAGGGGGCAGAGGCCTCAGGAAGGCTCTGGGAACCACAGCTCTGGGCCATTGATCCATCCATCCAGGTGTGCCTGGGGTCACTGTCCTTGTGTGTGGGACAGCACAGCCATGTCCTCACCCCAGAGCTCAAAGTCTGCCTGGGATGCTGGGGACAGCAGAATCTGCACTGCTCAGTGCAGGAGTTGTGCAACCCAAACACTGCTTGTCCTGTGTCCTTTCTTGCAGATGCGGATCAAGAGACCCCATGTCCTGCCTCCAAATCAACGCACTGTGCAGCCCTAGCATGCTCTGCTCCCAGTGGTGGGGCAGCAAGAGGGGGCTCTGTGCACAGGAAGGAGATGGAGCATACAAGGCTGTGGGATATGGCTGTGCCACGAGGATATGGGTCACCAAAGCAATAGGACCTTCTGCTGAGGACCTGAAGAGGTGATCGGGGCCATTCATAGGAGTGTCTACGACAGGGCGTGCACCTGCACCGTGCAACCAGACCCAGCAATCACACCTTATTATGAACAAAACAGAATAAAAATGAGATGAGGGCATTGTGCTGAGTGACGCGTGCACCCCCAGCTCTCAACATCAGGGCACACAAACCAGTCCCTGCTCCGAGCCCAATCCCATCCCACCCACCAGAGAAGTGGCTGCACTTCACTGGTGATGCTCAGACCCTTTGATGCTTTATTGAAGGAATGCAATGTGACAAGAATTTTGGTGCTTTTGCAACAATTCAGGTGTTCTCACACATGTAATATTATATTTCTCCCATTATTTCCGATCACAGGGTCAAACCTATGCAAGGTGAAAAGCCCCAGGTGCTGGGGGCCAAAATCCCCTGTGGTGCCATTCCCAGATAGGAGAACAGGGATGAGGGACATGGTGATAGTGCCACAGTGCTTGTCCCATCACTGGGGGAGCAGGGACATGCAAGGGACACATAGGAGTGCTGGGTACAAATGGGAGTGAAGGGTTTGGAAGATCATCAGTGGCCCAGAGTGTGTTGTGTGCATGTGACCTGCAAGTTACTCCTCATCATCATCTGCAAGGAGATAACAAATGGTGAGAGCTCAGCCCCTGCCTCTCCTGGGCATGGGGTGAGCCTGGGACCCCCTGAGCCCCTCACCTCTCTGCTCCTCTGAGTCGCTGTCTTCTGAGGAATCCTCTGTGGATTGCAAGAAAGACCAAAGCTCAGCCCACACCCACAAATGCTGCCTGTGTCTTTCCTCCCCTCCCCATGTCCTGCATTGTCCAGCTCCACGGTGCTGTGTGTTACCCAGAGCACAGCACCACCCTCCTCCAAACCCTTCCCTTCTCCTCTCAGGGCTCTCACTGCATTCACCATGGAGGAACTGGGGTGTCCCCCTCCAGCCCTGTGCACATGCAGGCAGGGAACCCACCTGCAATGGGTGCCTGGTACCCATCGCATCCAATCCGCGGTCTCTTCTCGTTGTAGAGGGCACAGAGGCGAGCACTCCCCGCTTGGTTGCAGCACCAATCATACAGCTTCAGCTCCTGGTCTGGGGGGAAGGAAGCACAAAATTGTGGGCTGGGAAAGGGAGAAGAGCAGGACCATCCACCATGTGTTCAGAGATGCGTTAGCTTACCACGATACGGGGACGCCTGTCGGGATGCCCTCCAGTACCTCTCCTGCCGTCCCTCCACCAGCTGCCCTTGGCCATCATACAGGCAGCGGACACCAGCACCACGTGAGTTGGGTGAGGCAGAGTGCAGCATGGAAACACGAGCAGAGCCCCAGCCTGGAGCAGGGATTCAATCAGCTCATTGGGCACTTTGGGGACACCCATGATGGATGCCATAGGTGCACAGGACACACACTGGGGGTGCCACTTGCCTCCACGGCTGCTCCTGAAGCGCAGGTCCTGCTGGCCTTGCTGCAGGGTGCATGGGCAGGCAGGCAGGTCCTGGCTCCATGCCTCAGGCTCCTGCTGCCTCCCCGTCCATGCCAGGCACTTCATGCGGTAGTTGATGCCCACACGGCTCTCCAGCTTGTACAGCCACAGCCCGCGGAGATCTGAATGGGGAATGGGAGATGGGACCGTGAGCAGCTCCAGCAGAAGATGAATGCTGATGTTGTTGGGTCCCCACCGTGGGACCCCAACACCAGGGAAATATTCAGGAAATGGGAGAGAGGCTTTTGCCAAGAAGAAATCTCTAAGAAATCCCATTACACCGAAAAGGGATGCACCATAACAGAACACCCCAAGGATGTTCCCAGAGTTTAGCTCATCTTCAGGGCATCACTCATACCCAGGGAACTCACTTTATGTGTCTGGGCAGAAGTGAACTCAGTGACCCCCCCAGCCTGGAGCTGTCAACATGGCCATGCAGAGCATCTTCCACCCCCCCAGCCCACATTCTCACCTGTGTTGTAGCCCCTGTAGCGGTCAGGGCGATATTTTGCAGCTGGAGATCCTTGGGTCAGGTCATCATTGCGGTAATACCCATCCCCACTGCACAGGAGGAAGGGGAACAGTCAGACATCATGGGCTGCACCACCCCAGCACAGTGTCCCTGTTATACCCTATACCTGGTGTAGCCGATCAGCACGTTGGTGACCGGCAGCTGGGTGTAGTCCCATTGCATGCCTCCATCCTGGTACAGGATCAGGACATAGGACCTGAAGCCATCAGTGGTGAGGACAGCCTGGTATGTGTTTGTCTGGGGAGAAGCACCGAAGACAGGTAAAGGGCTGAGCAAAAAATGGGACTGATGGTCAACCTAATGATGGGTTTAACACGAGGTCAACCTAATGGGGCTTCCTGAGAAATGGTTCATTTTGGCAATTGGACACCCTCAACTCGTAGGCCCATACCCTGTAGCTGTCACGTGTCCCATAAGCAGGCGCCTTCTCCCAGGTGATCTTCAGAGTCCAGGCTGCAGAGTAGGAAGACCTCAGGTAGCGCCGGACCTTCGCTTCCACATCACGAACAAATGGTGGCTTCTCTGAGTTCAGGGTGAGGAACTCCTGTGGGTTTGGGACACCAAGGGGTGAGACCCCAACGGGGCCATTTGTGATGCTGCAACCAGGGGTGTGGTTGCCATGAAGGGAAATGCCACCCATTCCCCGTTAGCTCTGCATCTCAAGGGGAATTAGTCACTTCAATGCAGTCACACACAAGGATGGCTTCACTGACCTGGTAGAAGGTGGTTCCGGTGCCTCTGGAGAAGTCAGCATTGTCCCAGAACACGGCGATCATGGAAACACCCTCATGACCAGTGAATCTATGGGCAGGTGGGTTGGGGAGCGTGAGGATGCTGCTGTCGGAGGCTGGGAAGATGATCTGCCCATTGTCTGTGAACTGAGCACAGGGGGATGGGGTTGGAGCTTTTCTACATCAGGCATTGGAAGGAGGTGCGCTCAGGGCAGCACGGACTCACATAGAGAGAATCATGCAGGGTTTTCCCAAATGGGAATCCAGTCTCAGGCTTGAAAAGTGGGGAATTGAAGTCCACTCTCCTTTGCACATACTCGTGATCATTCTCTCTTGGTCCGTACCCATAGAGAGGCACTGCTGGGACTGAAAGAGAACAACCAAATTCAGAAGAAATGTCCCTATAGAGAAACCCTTTGTGTTACGCCAGCAGAAATAATTTTGCTGTCAAGGTGACACCGGCTGGACATCAGGAGGATCGGGGCACACTGGGACACCCCGACCCTGCTCCCACACCTCTCCCTGCTCTAACTCTGCATCACCCACCTATGGGGAGTGGAGGCGGGGTTGGGGCAGCAGCCAGCTGTCCTGGAGCTGGGAGCATAGAGGACGATACATGGGTACCAACAGTGGACCCGTCGCTTGACCCCCAGCCCCATGAGCCCCATCTTGTCCCCAGGGCTGGGAACCGGGCTGCAGGACACAGCAGGGAGTGGGGTGGCAGAGGTGGACCCCCTTTGGCCTCCCCCTCGGACCAGGATGGATGCGGGGATGTTCACCCCACTGGCAGCCCCATGAGCTGGACTGGCAATGGTGGGGCCATCAGCATCCCCCCTGCCTACAGCTGCTTCAGGGACCCCATGCTGGAGGAGAGGCAGCAGCAGGGCAGCCCCACCCACAGCAGCAGCCCCCCATTTCCCTGCTGTCTACTCACTTGCTGAAACTGGAGAAGACTGCTGGGGGCTGGAGGCTGCTCCCTCCTTCAGGTTTTCTGTTTCAGATGTAGAAGGCAGAGCTGGAGCACTAGGGGCACGTTGGAGCTCTTCTCCCAGTGGTGCTGGCATCCCAGAAGCCATCTCATCCACAGGGGACCATGGCAGTTCTGGGGGGCTGCTCCCACTCTGGGTGCTGGAGGCAGAGGAGGGGCCTGAGCTGGGAACCGAGCTGTCCCCAGCCCCCTTGGAAGAGGAAGCTGCAGCCACCAGCGATGGGTTGGAGGCAGCTGGAGCCACTGGGACCAGGGGCTGTGTCTCCTGGGGGGAGGTGGGGATGGATGTGATCTGGATGGCAGTGCCCACCCCATTTCCCCCACTGGCAGAAGCTGACCCCTGGGCTGAGGGTCCCAGTTCCCCTCCAGTCAGCTCCACCACGTTGTCTTGGCTGAGTTTGTCTCCAGAAGGTCCGACGTTGGCACCGCTCTGAGTGATGGGGGGAAGGACGGATGTTTCCTTGTTGCCCTGGAGGGCAGCAGCCCCCAAGCCTGAGCTTGAGCCAACTCCATCAGCTCTGGAGATGCCTGCTCCTGTATCTGCTCCAGCAGCTGCTTCAGGTGGCAAAAGTCCATCAGCAGATGGTTCGGAAGATACAGAGTGCAGTGTAGCTCCCGGTCTTCCATCAGAGCCTGCAGCTGCTCCTGTCCCAGCCTGGTCCTGAGACTGCCCTGGAGCTTCTCCGTCTGCAGAGGCAGACTCAGCCCCATCACTCACTCCTCCTGCAGCAGGATGGAGCCCGGGTGCAGCACTCAGGGAAGGCTGCAGAGCACTGGGAGCACCACCTGCTCCTCCCAGACCACTTGGGCTGGCTATATCTGAAGCGGAGGGAGCTGTGAGTACATCACTAGGGGAAGCAGGACCTGATGGGGACAGAGCACCAGGCAGCAGGTCTGTCCCACCCGTCAGCCCAGTGCCTGGAGAGGAGCTCAGGGATGGTTCAGATGCAGCTGCACTGCTCACTCCTCCCAGCTTCTGTCCATCCTCTCCCAGCGCTGTCAGACCTGTGCCAGGCTGCACTCCAATACCAGGAGATGGTGGCCCTGCAGGTCCATACGATGCTGAGCCGGGGGCACCCAGCACCAAAGTAAATCCACTGTCTATCCCCTGGGCCCCAGGGAGACCTGTGTCCTCAGGAGCACCAGCTGCTGTGTCCCATGACTGTGACCCCCCCAGGGATGGGGGTACAGGTGCTCCTGGGGCAGCACCAAGGTCGGAGCTCACTGCTGTCTCTGCTCCATTGTTGGCCTCAAACCCAGCACCATCCACAGCAGCTGGAGGTGGGAGAGCAGCCCCAGGGGCACCGAGGGCCTCAGCAGGCAGGGGTCCTGATCCTGCAGCCCCAGAGAGGTCATGGCTGGGAGCTGCAGGGCTATTTGGGGACAGTGCTGGTGCCGGAGCTCCAACCCCAGGAGCTGGAGCAGGAGGCAGCTCAGTGTGCAGCACAGATCCTGATGGGGTGTCAGCAAGGCCCTGCTGGGTGCTACTCACTGCAGGGTTTGTGTCTGCATAGGGACTTTGGCTCTCTGGGATTCCTGCCTGTGCCACACCACCTGCACTGTTGGTCCCTTGTGCCACAGTGAGCTCTGGGCCACCTTCACCATATGGAGAGCCCTGGGATGGGATGGCAGAGCCAGGACCTGCTGCTGGGATGGGTGCAGCTGCTCCATCACTGTCTGAAATAGAGGGAACTGTAAGAACGTCATTTTGGGAGGCAGAGTTGGATGGGGAATTAGCACCAGGCAGCAGACCTGTTCCAGATGCCAGCCCAGCTCCTGGAGAGGAGCTCAGAGATGGATCAAATGCAGCCCCACTGCTCACTCCTCCCAGCCCTGTCAGACCTGTGCCAGGCTGCTCCGCAATGTCAGGTGATGGTGGCCCCACGGGTTCATATGCTGAACTGGGGGCATTCAATGCTGGACTAAATCCACTGCCTGGTTGCTCAGCTCCAGGTAGAGCTGTGTCCTCAGGAGCACCAGCTGCTGTGTCCCATGGCTGTGGTCCCCCGAGGGATGGGGGTACAGGTGCTTCTGGGGCAGCACCGAGGTCAGGGCTCACTGCTGTCTCTGCTCCATTGTTGGCCTCAATCCCAGCACCATCCACAGCAGCTGGAGGTGGGAGAGCAGCACCGGGGGCACCGAGGGCCTCAGCAGGCAGGGGTCCTGATCCTCCAGCTCCAGAGAGGTCGTGGCTGGGAGCTGCTGGACCATCTGGGGACAGTGCTGGTGCCAGGGCTCCTTCCCCAGGAGCTGGAACAGGGGACATCTCGGTGTGAAGCCCAGCTCCTGGTGTGGCATCAGAGGGACCCTGCTGGCTGCTGCTGTCTACAAAGATCACATCACTCTGGGGGCCTGTGTAGGCACTGCCATCCCCTGCATCTTCTGCCTGTGTTGTGTCCCCTTTGCCTGTGTCCCCTGATGCCTGTTGCCCTGCAGCAGGCAATGCTGCACCATCAGGTACAGAAGATGATGGGTTGGTGGCACCCAAAGCTGAACTCAAGCTGGTGTCAGGTCCATCAGCTCCTGGCATCCCCGGATCTGTGCCAGGCTGTGTCCCAAAGCTGGGTGATGGTGGTCCCATGGGTTCATATGCTGAGCTGGGGGCATCCAACACTGAATTGATGCCACTGTCTGGTCCCTGGGCCCCAGTTAGAGCTGTGTCCTCAGGAGCACCAGCTGCTGTGTCCCATGGCTGTGGTCCCCCAAGGGATGGGGGTACAGGTGCTTCTGGGGCAGCACCGAGGTCAGGGCTCACTGCTGTCTCTGCTCCATTGTTGGCCTCAATCCCAGCACCATCCACAGCAGCTGGAGGTGGGAGAGCAGCCCCAGGGGCACCAAGGTCCTCAGTAGGCAGGGGTCCTGATCCTCCAGAGAGGTCGTGGCTGGGAGCTGCTGGAGACAGTGCTGGTGCCAGGTCTCCTTCCCCAGGAGCTGGAACAGGGGACATCTCGGTGTGAAGCCCAGCTCCTGGTGTGGCATCAGAGGGGCCCTGCTGGCTGCTGCTATCTACGAAGATCACATCACTCTGGGGGCCTGTGTAGGCACTGCCATCCCCTGCATCTTCTGCCTGTGTTGTGTCCCCTTTGCCTGCGTCCCCTGGTGCCTGTTGTCCTGCACCATCAGGTACAGAAGATGATGGATTGGTGGCACCCAAAGCTGAGTTCAGACTGGTGTCAGGTCCATCAGCTCCTGGCATCCCCGGATCTGTGCCAGGCTGTGTCCCAAAGCTGGGTGATGGTGGTCCCATGGGTTCATATGCTGAGCTGGGGGCATCCAACACTGAATTGATGCCACTGTCTGGTCCCTGGGCCCCATTTAGAGCTGTGTCCTCAGGAGCACCAGCTGCTGTGTCCCATGGCTGTGGTCCCCCCAGGGATGGGGGTACAGGTGCTTCTGGGGCAGCACCGAGGTCAGGGCTCACTGCTGTCTCTGCACCATTGTTGGCCTCAATCCCAGCACCATCCACAGCAGCTGGAGGTGGGAGAGCAGCACCGGGGGCACCAAGGGCCTCAGCAGGCAGGGGTCCTGATCCTCCAGCTCCAGAGAGGTCGTGGCTGGGAGCTGCTGGAGACAGTGCTGGTGCCAGGTCTCCTTCCCCAGGAGCTGGAACAGGGGACATCTCGGTGTGAAGCCCAGCTCCTGGTGTGGCATCAGAGGGACCCTGCTGGCTGCTGCTATCTACGAAGATCACATCACTCTGGGGGCCTGTGTAGGCACTGCCATCCCCTGCATCTTCTGCCTGTGTTGTGTCCCCTTTGCCTGCATCCCCTGGTGCCTGTTGCCCTGCAGCAGGCAATGCTGCACCATCAGGTACAGAAGATGATGGGTTGGTGGCACCCAAAGCTGAGTTCAGACTGGTGCTGGGTCCATCAGCTGCTGTCCCCAATGGCTGTGACCCCTCTAGGGGCAGGGATGGAGATGCTCCTAAATCAGCACTGAAGTCAGGGCTCACCACTGCGTCTGTACCATCATCAGTTGCTGGAAGGGATCCGACTGCAACCACTGGGGCTGGGAAAGCAGTGCTGGGTGAACCAGAAGTGTCTGTGGTGGCCGGAGTATCAGCACCAGGCTGTGACTGCTCTTCTCCAATGGGGCTCAGCCCTGGGGGTGGCTGCAGGGAACTCTCGGCCAGATCCACAGCCCCTGTGGGCAGGGGCACACCAGTGTCCGTGGCTGGGACATCTGCATCACTCTGTACATGTGTTGCTGGCAGCAGGGTGGCTGTGTCCCCTCTCACCCCAGGTGCCTCGATCTCTGCCAGGGCTGAGCCAGGGCCAGATGTGAGCGCTGCTGGGGCTCCCTGCCTGTCCCCATCACCAGGTCCTAGCAAACTAGCAGGGCTCGGCCCTGCCTCTCCTGCAAGAAGGGAGCTTTGACTTGGGCTTTCTGCTGTTTCCAATGCTGTCACATTCTCTGGAGGCAGCTGGGGTGAATCAGCTGTGCTGAAGATGCCATTTGCTGCATCTCCCTCATCTCTGGATTCCAAAGCTCCCCATCCTGGGGTGTCACCCACAGTTCCACCCACAACCTCACCCCATGGTGTTGGGAGAAGCCCCCCAGTACCAGGGCTGTGGGCAAGTCCATCCCCTTGGCTGTCCCCTGGCAGGGTGGCACCTTCCACCTCTGCTCCTGCAGCTGGGGGCAGAGCAGTGACATGGGGGTTGCTGGTCATTGCCTGCACCTCTGCAGCTGATGGAATGGTGGCACTGGGGAGGAACATGGCATCAGCTGTGGACTCCAAGGCTGCTCCTGCCCTTGCTGTGGATGCTGGGATGTCTGCAAAGTCAGGGCTGCTCCCCAGGGGTGCAGCCATGGTGGCCTCTGTTACGTTCTGCTTGGTGCTGGGGGTAAAATTGGGCTGTGGGGTGACAATGATGGCAGCACCTACAGCAGCTTCCAAACCACTCTGGTATTTCTGTGTTGCATCAAGAGGTGCGGCCATGTCTGTCCCAGCCAGAGGGTCTCCAGTGGGTGCCTCTGTCATTGCCCCAGCGCTCAGGCCTGCATCTCTCTCTGCACCCAGAGGGGAGCTGTACGCAGTGGTGTCTGTCACCGAATCTGGCTCAGCCCAGGATGGGCTCTTGGTGGGACTCACAGGGATGCTCTCAGCCATCACGGTGTCACTGATAGTGCTTGTCCCCACAGTGCCCTGCAGCAGGGCAGTGGGCGCCTCGTTCTGCGATGGAGTGGCAGCAAATGGTCCCTCTGTGGTGACAGGGACAGCGGCGGTGGTCCCCAGCCCTGCATGGAGCACAGAGCAGAGCATTACAGTGAGGACAGGACCAGCAGTCCCTTAGCATGGGGATAGCAAGAGGGAGCACATGGGGTGGGTGGGAGGGCTGCACTGGGGATGACAGCAGGGTGACAGATGGGACATCCCTTCCCAGGAGCTCCCCTGGGCCAGAGTTGCAGGGGCTGATTTTGTGCCACCACAACAACCACCAGAGCAGACAACAGCACCCTGCAACATCACACCCAGGCTTATTTTTAGCACAGCGGTGCAACCACTGGAGGGACTAAGCTGGAGCTGGAGGATCTGCTGATACCTGGCTCTGGGTGGCTATAATTAGGGGAGCCCTAATTAGCACCCGGCAAGTGGGACTGGGTGCTCGGCCCTGGTGCTCCAGTCCATCAGGTTCCCTGCGGGCAGCCAGCCCTCAGCTCCCAGCTTGTTGCATGCCAGCAACCACGTGCCAGTTTGGTTCGTGGTCCTCAGTGTCTCCTGCCCATGTTATGGGGGTCCTCAACTTCCCTTCCACCCCCCTGCTTCCTCCCATTCCCCTTCCCTTCCTTCTTCCCCTTCCCCTTCTTGCCTTTCTCTCTGCTTCCTCTGTGAATGAATGATTTGCTGCATCAGCATGAGGGCTGAGGGATGAGATGAAGAAGCCCTGCTGCACTCCAGTGCAGCCTTCAGTGTCCTTGTGCAGGGCAATGCCATACCCCCTATAATACTTTCTTAGCTCTTCGGCTGCAAATGATCTCAAGCACTGGACTAGGAAAGGTTTCTGATGTATCCAGAAGGAAAAAAGCATCTCTCAGCCATACCCAATGGGTATAGAATAGCAGGAAAATATGGGACATACCATTCAGAATCCATAGGCAGAATCCCATGAAGGTCGGAAGCATCCATCCCCTGGTCCCCATGCCTCGGGCAGAACTCCGGGGCACTGGAAAGGAGGGGAGAGCAGCACAGAGCAGCTCCTGCAGCCGGAGTCCAACAGGTGTGGTCCTGCTCCAAGTCCCTCCTATTTATGGGGCTGGTGAAGGAGGCAGGTCCCCTCCCTCCCCCGCTGCTCTCCCACCACGTCCCCATCCCCAGTCCCATCCCACACAGCCTTCCCCCTCCCAAGGGCCACATGGGCTCAGCATCCACCTCCTTTTGCCCTCCCCTGGGGGCTGTGGGTTCCCCCATAGAGGAGCAGCCCCTTACAGATGTGGGTGGGTGGCATCACCCTACAGCCACCAACTGGAATTGCTGGGCCTTCTGTGCCCAGGGCAAGGATGCCAAACCCTGCCCAGCTCATGGCTTCCCCAGGAAGGTCTGAAAGTAGGGGAGGAAGGATTGGGACAGCCATGGGGTGACCCCAGAGGAGTCCCCCCCCCGATCTGGCTATGCCAGGTGTGGCAGCAGGCGATGGGCGGCGCTGCTCCCATTCCTCCCCTTACCCTCCTTTCCCCCACAGCCCCCATTCCCACTTTCCACCCGGGGCTTCCCAATGCACGGCATTGCACAACGCCCACCAGCGAATGCTCTGCGAATCAATTAAACGCTCCTTAACCAGCAATGCCCTCGGGCAGCTCCCTCATAGCGCCATTAGAGGTGTCGTCAGGCAGCAGCCGGGTACACGCTGTGCTGCCGGAGCCTTCATTAAGCAGGATGCGGTGGCACGGCCAGCGACACCCGGAGCTCCAACCCACGCATTGCCCCCTGCCCACACACCGGGTGTAAATCACACCGCTCCACTCACCCGCAACGAACGCCGGCACCGGGAGCGCTGTGTGAGCTGGGGGATGGGGCAGTGATGGGGTCCTACCAAGAGGTGACCCGGCTGATGCTCCCTTCTCTCTCAGCCCACTTACTGTGCCCAGGGGTTGGCACCATTCAGAGCCCCCCCAAAGGCCCCTCTAACCTTTGCTCCCCAGCTTGGGGGAATGGCACAGATTAGGGTGAGGATAGAAGTGCATCCTGTGCTCCAGCATCCACAGCATGCAGCACTGGGGCAACCATCCCTATCCTCACCCCCATCCCTATCCATGTCCTCATCTCCATCCTCATCTGCCCCTCATCCCCATCCCCATCTTCATCCCTCTCTCCATCCTCATTCCCATTCCCACCCCCTCTCTGAGGATGGTCCCACTCCCACCCGACAAAGGATCTTTGCCTTGATCCTTGTTCTGTGCTCAAAGCCCAGATCCCAACCAGCCACCGGCCCTTACAAGGATATCCCTCATCCCTAGTTACGGAAGCACAGGATGGACACTGGAGACAAGGACTGGGGCAAAGAGCACAGACAGCAGAACTGTACGGAAATAGCAGGGTCCCTCCATGCACACACCAGGGAGATCCTGGCTCCAGAGATGGGACTTGTTGGGATCATGGGTTTGGGATCAGCACTGCTGGGAACCCCATTGCCCAGGGGCTCAGCACCATCCAGTGCAGCACTGCACAGTGGCCCTTATCGGCCTTCCTGAAATTAATGGGCTACTTGTTCCAGCCCCGCGGAGATTACGGCATCTCCTGCTGGCAAGGGCAGAGGGAGAGCGCTCGGGGGCCGGGTTATCCATCAACCCCACGGGTTCTGGATCACTTGGTGCGCTGGGCACAGTGCGGCAGCACTGCCACAGTAGGGGTGAAGGAAGGGAAGGGTCAGAGGGGACACCAAGGTCAGAGGGGCTGGTGGTGTGTCCCAAAGGTGGGGGTCCTGCTGGGTGCCCTGGTCTGTTCCCAGGGATGATGCCGATGTAGCACAGAGGCTGAGAAATGCTTTCATGGTTGGAGGAGCCCTGTGTTGCAAAGGACATCCCCATCTCACACCCCATCACATCCACGTCCCCAGGGGGGCCTCCTCTCCATCCCAGGGTGGGGGCAGAGGGATGTGGACAGCCCACAGCATCTCCTCCCCCTGCCATAGCAGCTATGCCAGCCAGGGACGGTGAGTGCTCCGGTCCCCTTTTCATTCTCCTTCAGGACCTTTTCCTCCTTTTGTGACGCACTTTGGCTGCAGTCTCTCAGCCTTGGCCTCGTGCCACGTCCCGGGGTCTGAATTTATGGATTCAACAGGAGGTGGAATCAGCCCGGTGGGACTGAGCGTGGGAGGGCTCCTGGCCCCATGCCGTGGCGTGGGCAGAGCGTAAGGATGAGTTCCCACTGCCCCACAAAGCGCAGGGGCTGGGGACCCTTGAAGCAAGTAATATCCTGCTCCCCAACTCTGCACCATGGTGCGCTTTGTGTCAACTGCTCAGGCCCTGCACAGAGCCCCATAGTCTGCAGATAACCCCCCTAGAACCCTACAGATCTATCCCATAGCCATGCTAGGACCTCACAGAGCCCTCATATCCCTCCCCAGAATCCCCAGACACCATCATAAATCCTCCATATGACCTCCATATCCACCTCCAGGACCCCCTTAGGACCTCACAGACCCCTATATCCCCCAGTAGGACCCACAAACCCCCCATCAAGACAGACAGGCAGCATCCTACAGTACATGGAAGCAATCCTGGGATGTGTAGGAGATGTGCACTGCCTTTCCCGGTAGGAAAATGGGTGCGTGTGACAACAAGGTGTCTTTGCTCATCCTTCCTGGCTGCAGGGTGACAAACCCAGTGCCTGGGAATGGTCCCCAGGTTGGATCCCACAGCCCCAGATGTCCCTTCCCCAGGTGGGACATGGCTCCAGCAGGACGGGGTTGCAGGAAGGGATCACTCCCCCATATACAACACTGCCATTTTTGCACATTATTCCACTTTTTAATCTCCCATGCTAGGTGACTTGCTTAGGGTAATAATTGCTTCGCTCTCATTTTATCTGGCTAATTAATCAGTTAATAAATGACTTTGCTGCAGGGGAGGCAGACACTGCGGCCGTCTCCTCAACCAGGGACTGGAAAAAAACAGGGAAGGAGCTCAGCCCACGGGATTTCCATGGCCCCACGGCACACACAGCTCATGGGGGGCTGAGGGCTGATGGGACCCCTTGCAGTACCCTGGTTTCCAACAGGGCCACTGCTGCATGGTGATAATGGGGCAGGGTGGGGGGGCTGCAGGGCTCCTTCTTTACCATCAGTGCAATGGGGCTGCAGAGTGGCTGTGGGAAGGGGTAGAGAACAGGGCACAGAAGGGTACTGGGGTGCAGGGAAGCAGATGGGGCTGTGTGGGTTACCCAGAGGGACAAGGACAGGAGGTGCGGGATGGCTCAGTCCTGCCCAGCATCCCTCGGTGACTGGCTCAGATCAGCTTCCCCCCTCTCCACTGCAGCAGGAGCCCAGCATGTGGGAAGGCAGTCTGCAGGTCCCTGCGGAGCTGGGGCAGAGAACAGCATCAGCACAGAGCAAGAACAGACATCACAGAACAGGGGGCTCCTGTTCCCTCCTCCCAGTCAGGAAGGGACCCCAGGAGGGTCCCCCATTCATTTGAGTGTGCTGAGGGCATAGCTCACCTTGGCCAGGAGCAGCTCCTGCACCGTGGTGTTCCCCATGTCCAGAGGAGTGGTGAGACGCAAGGAGAGGAAGAGCTGGGATGCAACTGGAAGCAAGAGGCACAGCTCTGATTATGCCCCATCCATCCTGCGCTGCAGCAGGAGCACACCACAGACACCACCAGTGCCCCCACAGCAAGAGCAGTGGGGATGCAGGCCCCCCTGCATTGGCCACCAGGAAGCCCAGTGGCCACTATGATAACAAGGAGGTGATGATACCCATAGGGCACGTGTGGCCCTGCCACCTGTCCCCAGGAGGCAGCACTTACTGGCATCATTCGGGGTGCTGGGGCAGGTTGGTGGCAGCTCTGAAGAGGTGCTGATGGTTCCATCCAGGCTCTGTGATGAGGTGGTGGCAGGGGAGGAGGGCTTCGTGCCTGGGTACAGCAATGCTTCGTTAGTGCTGCTGTCATGGAGAGCTGCTACAGGTGGGGGTGGCACTCACCTGGGGTGGCACTGGAGCTCTGCGGTGCCATCGAGGTGTCTGCAGGTGTTCCTGTGATCACAGTGGAGACACCAGGGCTGGTTCCAGTGGTGCTCCCCAGGGGTGGGCTGGAACTGGGGGTGCTCCTGAGGACCACTGTGTTGGTGATGGAGGTGGTGGTGTCTACCACGACTGTAGAGGGCTCAGGTGGTGCAGCTGTGTGTGCTGAAGTTGCGGGAGCATTGCTGGTCCCTGGGGCTGTGCTGGGCTTCACTGGGGTGGGGGCTTCTGTGTCCAGGATGGAGGGAGGAGTGGGGGCTGCGGTGCTGAGCAGCGACACCGGAGGCTTTGTGGATTTTGGCACTGTCGAATCCGCGTCTATGCTCCCTGCAGAGAGGTGGCAGAGGCATCACCCAGTGTGCTGCCACTGAGACACCGTGGGCAGCCAACAGCGGGGATCCCCATCCCGAGCAGGTACAGATCCCTGGGGATCAGCAGTGTGGGAGGGCGGCACATCCCCAGGCTGACAAGCGGGGGATGCGGGCACAGCTCCGGGCAGGAACCCCCCATGGCGCCAGCGATGGCCCCGTCCCACCGCCTCCATCCAGCCCCGCGGCGCTCAGAGCCGCCCGTCGGACGGGAAGAGCCGCAGGAACCGGTTACCCTGGGACGGGCTGGGAGCTCCGCGGCAGCGAACACAAAGCTGTGTGCAGATGTTCAGGAACCGATAACGAGGGACACAAAGAATGGGAGCGGGGCCCGCGGGACGAGAAGGAGAGAGGAGTGAATCCTGGCTTGTGCATCAGGGCTGGGTTCGGCAGAGATGAGAGCAGGGGGCTGCTGCTCCAGGCAGCCCCAAGGGAAGTGGTGGAGGAGGAGGAGGTCCGCATGCAAGCAGCAGAAATAAAGCAAAGCTCATTGCTCCTGTTGCACATGGTGCAGCAGACACAGCGTTCCACACCCACATCCCTGGGCCGCAACACTCCCTCCCCACGCATCCCGCTCAGCCCTTACCCAGTGCCAGCTTTGACCCAGCAAGGCCCAGCAGCAGGAACAGGGGCAGCCCTCCCCTACGTGTAGCCATGTCCGGGCTGGCAGGGGCCAATGCCTCCCGGTGGGCACCGCTCTGAGCTCTCCCCACAGCCCCGGCACTGTGGTTTCCGCGTCGCCTTCTCCTTGCAGAGGATGAGCATCCAGGTGTGTCCCTTTATTTCCCAGGTGCTGGCACTGCCAGAAGGGCTCTCACCCAGCACGGGTGCTCCCTGGGATGGGCACAGTGCCCGGCGGCCATCAGCTGCACGGTGGTCCCACAGCAGCCACAAGCAGAGTCCCCACAGCCAGAGACTTGTGCAGAGCAAGGCCAATGCCAATGGAAAAAGCCTTGTGGGCAGCCTGGGACCCCCTTGCACTCTGAGGAAGGGGTGATATGCGGCGGCTGCTACCACTGAGGCCCTCAGAGACTGCAGCCCACCCTGTGTGCAAGGAGGCAGAGCCAGGAAGGGCGTGCTCTGGGCTGAGGACTCATCTCCTGGGCTGTCCTTGCAGCATCACTTCCCCAGCACGTGTAACAGCCCAGTGCGTGTCACAGCCCAGCGCTGCCTGCAATCAGAGCTGCTTCCTTGTTCCTGGGGTCAGGGATGAGGCCCCTCAAAGGCGCTGGGCCAGGACACAGCGTCCTGCGGGTGTGCTGAGGCACGGCCAGGGCACGGCACCCTGCTGGGGCTGTCACACTGCAGGGTGCCAACACACTGGAGGCACCACCAGTGGTGCGGGTGGGATGCAGGCACCCAGGGGTGCTGGGCTCTCACTGCCGGGCTGTTACCAAGCTGCTGGTGGTAGGACATGGGGGAGGGCTCCTTGGATGGGGCATAGGAACGTGGATGGGATGTCCTGGGGGCGATGCTGCCATGCCCACCCGAAGCCACGCCCCCAGACCACAGTGCGGCCACACCTCCAGCCCCTTTATATAAGGCACAGGGGGCAGGAGATGGGTGCTTTTCATGGGTAGGGTTTTGTTACCTTGTGTTCCTGCCCTACGGCTCTACTCACCTGTAGGGGTACTGGGGCTCGCTGTGGTTGTCCCTGCAGTCAGGGTGGATGCAGCAGGGCTGCTCTCAGCTGTGTTCTCCAGTGGTGAGATGGGAGTGAGGGTGCTCATGGGGACCACTGTGGTGGTGGTGCTCACCAGGGCTGTGGAGGGCTCAGCTGAGGAACGTGTGTGTGATGGTGTGCTGGGAGCTGGGGCTGTGCTGGTCCCTGCTGATGTGATCTCAGCCCATGTGGATGCTGTGGTTGTAGAGGTCAGGCTTGGGGAGGTAGCAGTGGTCCTCTGAGTTGTTTTGGTACTGACTGTGAAGGCATTTGTCTGTGGAGTTATGGTGGAGGTACCAGAGCTGGTCCCAGCTGTGCTCCCCGGTACCTGGCTAGGTGTGAGAGTGCTCTTAGAAGCAGCTGTGCTGCTGATGGAGGTGGTCATGGGGTCCATAAGGACTGTGGAGGGCTTAGCTGATGAATCTGACAGTTCTGGGGCGCTGCTGGTCCATGGGGGTGTGCTGGTGGCATTTGTGCTAAGCACGGTGCCCACTGAGGTGTAGGGCAGAGGGCTGGAGGTGGAGGAAGGCAGCAAATTTGTTTCAGTTGCTGCCAAGATGGTGGTTGAAGCTGGAGCTGTGCTAGTCTCTGCTGATGTGTCAGAGCTGGTCTCAGCCAAGGTGGTCGCAATGGCTGTGGAGGTTGGGTTTGAGGTTGGGGTGGTGGTCCTGTGGGTTGTTGTGGTGCTGTGTGTGAAGGCAGTTGTCTGTGGAGTTATGGTGGAGGTACCAGAGCTGGTCCCAGCTGTGCTCCCCAGTGCCTGGCTGGGTGTGAGAGTGCTCTTAGAAGCAGCTGTGCTGCTGATGGAGGTGGTCATGGGGTCCATAAGGACTGTGGAGGGCTTAGCTGATGAATTGGAGAGTTCTGAGGCACTGCTGGTCCATGGGGGTGTGCTGGTGGCACTTGTGCTAAGCACGGTGCCCACTGAGGTGTAGGGCAGAGGGCTGGAGGTGGAGGAAGGCAGCAAATTTGTTTCAGTTGCTGCCAAGATGGTGGTTGAAGCTGGAGCTGTGCTGGTCCCTGCTGATGTGTCAGAGCTGGTCTCAGCCCACATGGTCCCAGTGGCTGTAGAGGTTGGGTTTGAGGTGGTGGAGGCAAGCCCAGGGCATGGGTTGGTGGTCCTGTGGGTTGTTGTAGTGCTGTGTGTGAAGGCAGTTGTCTGTGGAGTTATAGTGGAGATACCAGAGCTGGTCCCAGCTGTGCTCCCCAGTGCCTGGCTGGGTGTGTGTGTGCTTCCAGAGACAGCTGTGCTGCTGATGGAGTCCATCAAGGCTGTGGAGGGCTTAGCTGATGAATCTGACTGTTCTGAGGCACTGCTGGTCCATAGGGGTGTGATGGTGGCACTTGTGCTAAGCATGGTGCCCACTGAGGTGTAGGGCAGAGGGCTGGAGGTGGAGGAAGGCAGCAAACTTATTTCAGTTGCTGCCAAGGTGGGGGTTGAAGCTGTGGCTGTGCTGGTCCCTGCTGATGTGATCTCAGCCCATGTGGATGCCATGGTTGTAGAGGTCAGGCTTGGGGTGGTGGCAGTGGTCCTCTGGGTTGTTTCAGTGCTGTGTGTGCAGGCATTTGTCTGTGGAGTTATGGTGAAGATACCAGAGCTGGTCCCAGCTGTGCTCCCCAGCATCTGTGTGGAAGTGAGAGTGCTCCTGGGAGGAGCTGTGCTGCTGGTGGAGGTGGTTGTGAAGCCCAGTGGGGCTGTGGAGGGCTCAGCTGAGGAATCTGACTGCTGTGGCACGGTGGGAGCTGTGGCTGTGCTGGTCCCTGCTGATGTGCCAGTGGTGGTGTCAGACCAGGTGTGTGCCGTGGCTGTGGAGGTTGAGCTTGAGGTGGTGGTCGCCTGGTTTGTCACAGTGTTGAGCACGGAGGCATCTCTCTGTGTGCTGGGCATCGCTGGGGTGGGGGCTTCTGTGTCCGGGCTGGAGGGAGTGGTGGGGGCTGCGGTGCTGAGCAGCAACACGGGAGGCTCTGTGGATTTTGGCACTGTCGAACCCACTGCTGTGCTCCCTGCAGAGAGGTGGCAGAGGCATCACCCAGTGTGCTGCCACTGAGACACCGTGGGCAGCCAACAGCGGGGATCCCCGTCCCGAGCAGGTACAGATCCCTGGGGATCAGCAGTGTGGGAGGGCGGCACATCCCCAGGCTGACAAGCGGGGGATGCGGGCACAGCTCCGGGCAGGACCCCCCCCATGGCGCCAGCGATGGCCCCGTCCCACCGCCTCCATCCAGCCCCGCGGCGCTCAGAGCCGCCCGTCGGACGGGAAGAGCCGCAGGAACCGGTTACCCTGGGACGGGCTGGGAGCTCCGCGGCAGCGAACACAAAGCTGTGTGCAGATGTTCAGGAACCGATAACGAGGGACACAAAGAATGGGAGCGGGGCCCAGGGAAAGGGGGGGAGAGAGAAGAGCGAATCCCGACTTGTGTGTCAGGGGTGAGCAGCAGGATGCGCGCTGCGGGACAATCTGTGTGATAGCTGAGGGCCGGTGGCTGCCTCGGGCTCTTGGGAGGCCGCGTGGATGTGGATGACCCCGAGGTTCCCACCCTGCGGTAGATGGCACGGTGCCCCCCAGCCCTGCAATGCCCCCAAGCGTTTCCCACAGCCCTTACCCAGCGCCAGCTCGGACACGGCGATGCTCAGCAGCAGGGCCAGGTACAGCCCCGCTCTGTGTGCAGCCATATCCCGGCAGGACCCACCGCCCCGGGCAGGACTCGGTACCCTCCAGCCAGCACCGCTCCAGGCGCTGCCCACAGCCCCAGCTCCGTGCGGTTCCCGAGCCGCCTTTGCCCGGCAGCACCCAGGTGGGTCCTTTTGTTTCTCCAGGTGTTGGCACCGACGGGTGTTTCCACCCAACGCGGCACTCCCAGCGATGGGCACAACGCCCGGCAGCCACCTGCCCTGCGGCTGGGCCGTGAGCGGAGGGGAACGTGGGGCAGGATGGAGCAGAGCGTGGTTTCCTCATTCCCCAGGCTGGGGGCAAAGCCTGCACGGGGACGGTACCAGCGGACGAACAGCGCTGCTGGTTGCACTGCCCTGCGCCGCTCCCCCCGAGCCGAGGAGCCGCTTCCTCGTGCCTGCGGGGCGGGGAAGGGGTGGGAGTGCGGGGAAGGGGTGGGGGCCGGGCCGGGAGCTCACGCCCATTTCACCGCCCGTAACGCCCCCCCCGGCTCCGCCTCGTGTTGTGTAACGCCCGCTCTGCCGCCGCCACGTGGGTTCGGACCGGGGTTCGGGGGTTCTGTTTGGGGCTGAGGATGCCGCGGGGCGGTGGGAAGGGGAGAAAGGAGCGGGATGCGGGGAGGGAGGAGGAGGAGGAGGAGGCGGCCGGGGCCGTGGGGACGCTGGAGGCCGCGGTGCGGGAAGCCCGGCGCAGGGCAGCCCCGTCGGTGCGGGATTTCCGCTACAACAAGCAGCGGGCCCGGCTCGTGTCCCGGGGCTCCGAGCTGAAGGAAGGCGCCGAGTGCATCCTCTATTGGATGTGCCGGGACCAGCGGGTGCAAGGTAGGAGCCGGCCCCGTGCCGTGCGGTGGCTGGGTGCCCTGGGGGGGCTCCTATTAAGGATTCCCCATTTGCTCGCCCTGCAGATAACTGGGCTTTCCTCTACGCCCAGCGTCTGGCCCTCAAGCAAGAGCTGCCTCTGCGTGTCTGCTTCTGCCTGGTGCCCACGTTCCTGGATGCCACCATCCGTCACTATGGCTTCATGCTGAGGGGGCTGCAGGAGGTGGCCAAGGTACAGCTGCTGTAGCGGGCAGGTGGGATGGAGCCGGTTGGGAGCAGCCCTTAAACCCTGTGCTGTCATTGCAGGAGTGTGCAGAGCTGGACATCCCCTTCCACGTGCTGCTGGGCTGCCCCAAGGATGTTCTGCCCAGCTTCGTGGTGGAGCATGGTGTGGGGGGGCTGGTGACAGACTTCTGTCCCCTCCGTGTCCCCCGGCAGTGGGTAGAGGAGGTCAAGGAGCGATTGCCTGAGGATGTGCCCTTTGCACAGGTGGGTGCCTCTGGAGGACACACAGCCTGGGTCTGTTGGAGAACACAGTGTGCACTGTGCCATTGGGAGCACTGGCTTCTGCTCACATCACCATCTCTAGCTTCCCTTCCCAGGTGGATGCCCACAACATCGTGCCCTGCTGGGTCGCTTCCCCCAAGCAGGAGTACAGTGCCAGGACCATCCGAGCCAAGATCCACAGCCAGCTTCCAGAGTTCCTCACTGAGTTCCCTCCTGTTATTCGGCACCCACATCTACCACCCACCCCCCCAGAGGTACCTGCAGAGATGTACTTGATCCTGGGTGGCCTCATGGCTTTGTGCTCCTAGAAGGGGGACACCACCCACAAGTGGTGCTGAGATGGAGAGACCCATCTGGAGGTGGGAGGGTCCTACTTAGTTTTCCCAGTGTATCTTTGCTATGCTGGACTGCTTAATATACAGCTGTTGGGAGCTAGGGGCTTATAGGCTGGGGATAGCCCCTAGCTGGCACATGAGGGATGTATGTTAAGGCTGGGAAGCACCTGCTGCTGCAGCTCAGCTCTCCTGCTGCTTGTTTGCTCACAGCCCATTGCGTGGGATGCCTGCTACTCCAGCCTGCAGGTGGACCGCACGGTGATGGAGGTGGCATGGGCAACCCCTGGCACTGCTGCTGGGCTGGCCATGCTACAGTCCTTCATCACCAAGCGGCTCAAGTCCTTTGGCTCACAGCGGAATGACCCAAACAAGGCAGCTCTCAGCAACCTTTCTCCATGGTTCCACTTCGGTGAGTGTCCCAGGCCATCCCCATCCCATTAATTAAGGGCCAAGTGCTGGTGGCTCAGGCAGGTGGCCCAACCCCATGTCCCCAGGCCAGGTGTCCACCCAGCGAGCCATCCTGGAGGTGCAGAAGCATCGACGTGTCTACAAGGAGTCAGTGGATGCTTTTGTGGAGGAGGCCGTGGTACGGCGGGAGCTGGCTGAGAACTTTTGCTACTACAATGAGAACTATGACAGTGTGCGAGGTAGAATCCATGGGGCTGGTGGGAAAGACTGAGGTTGGTGAAATACTCCAGTGAGGTCACCCCAGTGCCCTGTTCATGCTGGAGGATGGGCCATAGGACCCTTCAGGTTGGAAAAGACGTCTAAGATCATCATGCCCAATCATCAGCCCATCATCACCGTGCTCACTAAGCTCTGTGCCCCTTCTCCATGTTTCTTGAACCCCCCCTGGTCTTGGAGGGGAGCAGTTTGCTCAGCATTGCTCCTCACCTCTCTCGCAGGTGCCTATGACTGGGCACAAAGCACACTGAAGCTCCATGCCAAAGACAAGCGGCCCTTTCTCTACAAGTTGCCCCAATTGGAGCAGGCTACCACGCATGACCCGCTCTGGAACGCTGCTCAGGTTAGTGACCCCCATCTCCTTGTTCTGAGGTCTCTTCTCTGAGACCTGTATCAGTGCTGCAGCCAAACTGGCGTGGACTGACTGCTGTGTTTGTGCCCTTCCCTGCAGCTTCAGATGGTGCGGGAAGGCAAGATGCACGGCTTCCTGCGGATGTACTGGGCCAAGAAGATCCTGGAGTGGACCCGCAGCCCTGAGGAAGCCCTACAGTTTGCCATCTACCTCAACGACCGCTATGAGTTGGATGGGATGGACCCCAACGGCTATGTAGGCAAGCTGGGGAGGGGACATGGGCAGGTACAGCATGGGGATGAGACACTGGATATAAGGAAAAGCCTGTTTATAATAATGATAGTGAAGTACGGCCACAGGTTACCCAGAGAGGTGGTGGGTGCCCCTTCCTGGAGACACCCAAGGTCAGGCTGGATGTGGCTCTGAGCACCTGATGGAGCTGTAGGTGTCCCTGTTCTGTGTGGGGAGTTGGACCAGATGGCTTTTAAAGGTCCCTTCCAACTCAAATGATACTATGATGGAGGAGAGGGCTTTGCAAAGAATCCATGTCCCAGCTGGTCTCTGGCCCTGCGATGCCCATGGGCACAGGGCAGAGCTGATGCTCCATCCCCATGTTTGACAGGCTGCCTCTGGTCCATCTGTGGCATCCACGACCAGGGCTGGAAGGAGCGGGATGTCTTTGGGAAGATCCGCTACATGAACTATGCTGGCTGCAAGCGCAAGTTTGACGTGGATCAGTTTGAGCGCCGCTACGTCCATTGCAAGTGACCAGGATACAGAGGGGTGAGGGACCTTCAGCTGGTTAGCACTGCTCCCTGCACAGGTGGATGTGCTTTTTTCATGGCGCTGGCTTACACTGACACAGATTTGCTATGGGTGGTGGTGGAGGACTGGCGACAGCAGCAAGCCTCAGGGCTTTGTTGTAAAGTTTACACTTTGTGGCTCCTATGCAATGCACAAGGCCAGTTGCGTGGTGAGGGATGCAGCTGCCTTGTCCCTGCTCACACTGAAGCTGAGCTCCCTGCCAGAAGCAAAAATAAAGTAATAATTAAAAAGCTCAGGACACAACCCCGCCTCATATTAACTTAGTTTATTAGGGACGGCATCTTCACTGCTATGCTGTGCAGCAGTCCCGTGGGGAGGGCTCCAGTGAAATGCTGAGGCAGCTTGTGGTTCTCCCTTACAAACAGCTGGGGCCGTGGCAAGCTCCAGCATCACCTGTAGCTGCCAGTGCTGCGCTGTCATGGTGTTAGTGTATTGCATCACCTTGCTCTAGAGCCCTCTGCCAGGCTTCAAGTCCCCATTGCTTTCAGACAGAGAAAGGAAAACACAAATAAACCAAAATCCATTTGCTTTTCTCTAAATATACTCAGTGCTTCTAGAATGGGATGTGGGCAACCTCTCAGCCAGTGCCCCATGACGTTAAAGTGCTTCAAACAGAATGGTGTGGATGAAGTTGTGCTGCTCTGAGCCAGATCCCAGGAGGAGGGAGGTCAGTTCGTCCTGCTGAGCTGGATGGCAGCGTGTGGACCAGAGGCAAGAACAGTGGCAGTGCTCTCTGCTGGCAAGGTAGACCAAGTTGTGGTAGCTCTAGAGCTTCCAGCTGCAGAGCAGGAAGGAGAACAGCTGATCTCCTGGTGAAAATGAGGATAGATGGGAGGAGGCAAGAACTCACGGGAACAGGTGGGGATCGGAACTGCTCCAGGCTGGGACCCCTAGAGCTGGTTGTAGCAGGATGCTGCACAGGGAGGAGATGCTGTCCCATCAGCAAGGCTTGGAGCCACACTGCAGCCACCTCTCCCAGTCCCAGCCTTGCCCTTCCAACTCTGCCATCACCCCATACCGAGGCACATCTTGAAAGCCTTCTCACAGCATACTGCTCTCTGCCCTTCACCACCCTTCCACATACACGGGCCCCACCATCCTTCCTAACGTCCACCCTAATACTGGGTCACATCCCTCCCACAATAACTTGGTGCTGGACACATGCCATGGGATAAAGCATCCCTGGCTGCAGAGGCACCTTGCAGCACCTCCAGGGCCAGGTCTCTCTCAGGTGCACTCCTTCCAGGACCAGCCTGCTCTGTTCCCTGGAGGACTTGGTGACCCCTCTCCCAGGGTCAGCAGAGCTGATGGGAGAAAGAGCCCCTGGCACTCTCCAGCCTCTGTCAGGGGATGATGGACCAGGAACAGGAAAGCTCTGGAGGTTTTACACTGGTAAGTCCCAAACAAATTGCGTGCTTCCTAAAAGAAGCATCTCCTTGGGGTGCAGAACAGTTAAAAATACATACAACCTCATTTTAAAAAAATAAAACCAAATCCAGCCAATTAAAAAAAAAAAAAAAAAAAAAAAAAGCCCAATGTAAAAGAATAACCAGGACAGAGAGGTTAGGGGGAGGTGACCAGAGGACTGAGCCAAGAGGCTTTATGCATCCCAACCGGTGCAGGCAAAGACAGCTGCATGCAAGGCAGGCCCCAATGCAGCTGCCATGGGGAGGCCCCATGTCCCTTTAACAGGAAGAGGCAGCCCTCAGGGAAGACAGCAGCAGCAGGAAGGGGATGTGAGGTTTGAAGCCTTGCTAACTGTGTCCTACCATGCAGAGCTGCCTCCAGCCCCATGCCCAGCAGCAGTCCCCTCACACAGCTGTGCATCCCAGCTGCTCCTATTGCAATGCCTTTTGGGGTGTAGGGAGATGGAGCAGCTCAGCATGGATGATGTGGGGGAAGGCAGGGCAGATATACAGTGTTTACATCATTGTTACTTCCTCTGTTCTGATTCTGGAGGGAGAGCAATGGTTTACTGGCAATGGTTCCAACCTAGATGTTAAAAAAGGGAACTGCTAAATATCCCATCAGCCCTCCCCAAGCCCTCCCCTCCTTCCATGTACACACAAACTAGCAGCAAGACAGGGGATGGAAGGACTTGGAGAGCTGACTTCCTTCTCCCAGGAGCAGATGGCCAGAGCTTCCAGTGTCCCCTTGATGAGCAGAAAGTGCTGACCCCAATGAGGACTCCGCCAGGAATAAAGGGATGGAGATGGACAAAGAGAAGGCTGCAGACAGGCTAACGAGCAATTGCCTGGTAAAAGACTCACATTCTGCCTGCAGGACAGACAGGACTTCTCACCTTTCCCCACATCAAGGCATCGCAGGGTGTCCATTACCTGGAACAGACCAGCTGACAGAAGATGCTCCTTCCCCAACACTGCTGTACAGGGAAAAAGCAGATCCCTTTGACACAGTGCTCCAGGTATGATGAGTATCCTGCCGGTCATCCTCACCATAAGTATGCTTGGTTCAGTCTCTGGTGATGAAGGTATAAATAAATCCAGTGCCTGCTCTTGTGCTGCACCATGCCTAGGTGGCTGTCGCTGCCTCCTGCTGCTCCAGCTCATCATCTTCATAGTCTGAGATGTAGGATTCCATGCTCTGCTTGGCCAGCAGTTCTCTCCGGGCCTGGAGTCGCTCACAGCGAGGACAGCGTGTGGACTTGAAGCAGGACTTGTGGTAGCAGGCTTTGCATTCTGAGGGGAGAAAAGGAGAACAGCTGAGGGCTGGCACAGGCTGCCTGGCTCTCCACACCTGCAGAGGGATGTTCCAGACTTGCCCAGGAAGACAAACACTAGAAACAGGGCTGCTGCTCTGAAAGCAGCAAGAAGTCATGCTGTAGGATACCTGACTTGAAACTACTGCAGCCCTAAGTCTGACCCTGCAGCACACGCTTCACTGTGGGGCAGAGCTGCTGCCCTGGAGGAGCAAACACCATTGTAATATTATTTTAAGCACTCTTGTAAACAACAACTGATCTGCTGCTGTTATCATGTCATGCAGACATAGGCCATTCACAGAAGCACCCTGGTCTGGCTGGCTGTGTTTGGCTCTGCTCCTCTTGCTGGCACAAAGCCACTCAAAAATGAAGAAGCAGACGTTGCTGATCCCTTTACTGTTTCTCCCCAGTACCTTACCTTCACATGTCTTGCACTTGTTGAGCTCAAATGGGAAGATGATGTCGCCTTCATTCTGGCAGAACTCGCAGATGAAACCTTTGGCTTGGCACAACTAGAAGAAAAGGTGAGGAAAAAGTAAGCTCAACACTCCTCATCTCCTTGGAGCTGGACAGTAGGACACGGTGTCTTGTGGGACAGTCCTTCCCCAGCATGAAGCACAGCAAGGCAGAATCAGCGTGTGAAGGAGAAAGTCTAAATGGGGTAAGAAACAACCTACGTGTGCTGGGGAGCAGCTCTGTAGAACAGGTGAGAGCAGCAAGCATGTAATCAGTTAATTCTGTGATTGCTCTGCATGTCAACTGCCTTCCCACCTGTTTATGCAGACTGTTTATGCAGAAAGCCTACCCAAAGGGTGTTTCAGAGCTGTGCTATAGAAGCCTTACCATGCACTTCTCAACGTGCAGGCTGCCTGCCTTCAGGAGCTCTGTCAGACGAGGCACCAGGTCCCCCCTCTTGGTGGCACTGAGGTCACTTAGAGAGTAGAGATGCAAATCCTCCGTCAAGTGGCCAGGCACTGCATCAAAGGAGTCCAGGAGGCTGCAAGGACAGCAAAACTGGAGCTCAGAGCAGAGGAACTCTACTGAGTCAGATACAGGACAGCAAACAGCTTAACAACATGCCCCAGGACTCACTCTTTAGCTAGCCGGCAGGTCTTAAACATGTTCTTCATGTGGAAGAGCTGGATTCGCAGCAGCTGGAGAGGAAGGAGGGACACAAGGGATCAGTAAACAGATCACAGAGCTTAGCTAAACACGTCTGCCCCGTTTCCTGCACTGGTGAAACGACTGCTGCTCCCCTGGTACAGGAGTGTTTACACCACGCTGAATACAGAGAGCACAGCCACTCATTGCACGCTCCAGGAAATAAACCACGGTGCAGCCGGACACCAAGCAGAAATACTTTCCCATTCTGTGCTACTGCACAGGAAACAAGATATGAACAGAAACCCACAGCGCTGAGGATCTAAGCTTCAGAAACTGAAATATCTGCTTTTCCTCAGCTTCTTCAGCACACGATTCACAACTGGCAGCCACCCTCCCCCCCACAAACCCCACTCAGGAAGGCAAGGAAAAAGGGGCTTACCCACACTTGATTGAGAGACTTCACCTTCCGGTATAGGGCAGGATTGATATCTTGCACGTTGAAGAGCGGGTCGCTCCAGATCTTGCTCAGCAGGTCTTTGGAGAAGTTGCTCACATAGTACTTGCTGAAGTCCCACTTGCGCAGGATGCGGCTGGGGATGACTGTCTGGGCGTTCTCATGGCAGCACTGGCAGAAATACTTCCCCAGGTACTCACAGTACCGCAGTCTCTTGATGTAATCTAGCCAAGCCCAGGGGAAGGGGGAAGTCAGGTGAGGCTCTGCCCATCCATGTATCAACATTTCGCACAAGGAAGGAGTTCTGCCTTGCCAGCACCTCATCCGGCCCCAGACTGCTCAACACTGGAGCCAGAAAACACACTGCAGGCTTCAAAATGCCTATCAATCTATCAACCTGCCTATTAATCTCATGCAGTTAGAAATGCACAAAAGCTGTGACTTAAATTTGTGGATACAGATGCTGCAGACCCACCGGGCTACTGAAGGATAGGAAGGTAAGTGTGCAAAGACTGTCCCTTTACAGGTCCCCAGTACATGTGTGCTGACGTGTGAGCAGAACTGTTAAAGGCCTTAGGAAGGACACTAGGAAAAAGTGTACCATCTTCCCAATGACCTCATGCTGAGCTCTGCCACGATCCACCCACTCTGCATCTTCCCACTCTCCCAGGTTATTCTCTGCTTTCCAGCTACTGCTCAGCACTCACCAGGATCGGTCCGGATGCCACAGCCTGCACACCGGTAATTCTGCTTGGCCACAGCCACCTTCCTCCTGTCCAGAGACACAAGATGACGTAGGTGAATCCAAGCCCGATGGCACCCAGCACCAGACAGCGGGCACTGACACAACTCCAGATGTGCACATACATATTCTTTGCCAGGTAAGTGTGGATAACAGCTAAGTGGAGGGGGAAAGCCCTGATGTGCACCAAAGACAGGAAGCATGCGCACCAGATGGAAATGGCCAATGTGGATTTAGCAGGCTGAGAGCAGAGAAGCCCTGCTAGCCAAGGAGGAAAGGTAGGACAATCAACCATAGAAAAACCTAGAAAAACAGTGGGGAATGAATCCTTACGTTGGGGCTGGGTGAACGTTGAAGATGATCTGCGGTCGTGGGGGGGCCCACTCCAGGTTTCCACGCACCCGAATCCTCAGCTTGTAGATGTCAGCATGTTCTCCATCATCGGGAGACACAGGCAGAGAGTCAGGGATGGGCAGGAGCTGGGAGAGGCAGGTAACAGGGTCAGACCCCTGCCTAGAACTACACAGGCCACGTACCTGGCTGGTGCCTGGCACCTACTGCCTAGCCCTTCCCCATCACCAGGTTGCTGTGGCTGAACAGAGGGGCTGGAAGAAAGTATTTCCCTGAGGTCTGAGTACTCTACTGTACAAGGCTTTGGGAGCAGAGCCCAGCACTGCTGCACCCTATTTACATACGGGCTCTTCAGGAACTTTCACTATTTCCAGGCAGCCCAGGAAACAGGACAAGTCTCCTCATGCTTCCCAAGCACAGACTGGGGTGTGTGATGCTTCAGCCCTTCAGGGCATGGGCAAGCCTGGCAGAGAGTTCAGCACCATGCAGGATGAAGATCCTGGTACTAAATGTGACGCCTTAAAGGAGTCTGATCATATGTTACTCAGTCCCTACGACAGCTGCATATCAAAGAACAACCTGCACTTCAAGGAGACCAGACTTCCTCTGTGAAGAAACCACGTGGGGGAGGGCTGAGCACAAGACAGGCAAACCCACCATGATGCCAATGTTGTCCTCTGCAGATGTTACTAGGAAAAGGCCAAGGTACTGCTGCCCAGGAGAATGTGGTAGCAAAACCCCCTATGAGAATATGCTATGGGGGCAAAGAAGAAATGACACAGCTGCGTTGAGTGCCTCCCAGGGACCTCTCAGCACCACTGGAAGATACCTTCTGTTCTTTGAGCGGTTCTTCACTTCTTTGGGGTTCCTCTATGAGACCCTACCAGACCCTGCAGCACTGTGACAGCTCATTTCCAACACTGGTGCCTCAACAAAGGAACCGTTTGGCATACTGAGAGCCGAGCAGTTAGTGCACGCTGTGGCCCATGCATGCTTTTCCAATTGCTGTGCTTCAGTACTGCCCTGCTCCTGTGCAGGTACCTCCAGACAGTGCCCATGTGCCTTGGTGGAGTCACCCCAGTCACTGTCACCCTCCTGTACACAAACATATTCAAACCCCTACCTTCTGCGGGGCGTCGTGTTCAGGGACCAGCCATTCCAATTCGGAGGCAGCTGGCAGCTGCATGCCCTCAAACTGTTTCAGCAGACCCATGGCCACAGCTTCTGCCGAGTTTGAATTGCTGAACGAGTGGGATCTAGCCAACAAAGGAAGCAGTTAGTACCAGGGGTCTCAAAGCTGTGCTGCTTCATATTCCCCCATTTTCTGATGCTATTCTCAGCTCGAGCAGGGACACAGCCTTACACCTGTCCCAGATACGAGAGGAAAAAAAGGGAAACTCAGAGCCAGCAGCAAGCCAGAAGCCAGGCCGGATACTCCAAGTCATGCCAGCTCTTCTTCCCAGCCTCCTACTACTAGGAATTGTGGGGATCTCCCCAGATACACCCACATCATATCTCATGTCTACATGGCACGTGAAGGACCTTCATTACCCCAGGTGCTGCTTCCCACATTCAAAAGTAGGACCCAGCTGTGCCTCACTGGTAAGAAAATGTAGGGATGGATGTGCGATCCAGTGCAAATCAGCAGCTGAAGCACCTGGAAGTGGAGCTGGGCAGGAAAGGGAACCGGGCACCAAGATGTGTCAGTGTAAGTTGAATACGTACATGGACTCTGAGGAGAGAAAGGGCTTCCTGCTGGAGTCAGGGTTCCTCTTGATGTCTGCATCTGAATCAGAAACAAACGTGATGGAGCAAACTGGGCAGGGCTGAAGGATATGCTCACTCCAAACCAAAGTTTCATTTTAAAACTCATCAAGCTGTTTAAAAGCACATAAACTACAGCATCAACTTCTACCAGTGATACAGAGCAGCAAGGAGAGGTGCAGTCAAATTAATCACCTGCTGGGAGTTACAAGGTAAGGAACGGTGGGATGCTGCATAAATACAACCATGGATTTGGGGTGACAAGTGGTGCAGGTCACACACCAAGTCCTAGTGGTTACACGGCCGGTAACAGCACACACAGCTGGAGCTAGGAGGGCACAACAGCAAGGTTAGCTGGAAGGTTTAGTAGCTCTCTATACAGTACAGGTGCTGCAGGGCACTAGCAATGGGATGCAGAACCCTCCTCCCTATTGAACCACACAACTCATAGGGTAAGTGGCCATGCCACAGCTTGTCAGCTGCTGCACCAAAAGCACTGGCAGCCCGAGTCCTGTGCTCAAGAGATAAGTTGGCATCCATGCAGCTGCAGGGGTCAGTCCTATGCAGAGACACAGAGCCATGAGGCTCTCTCTAGGAGGCAGTGATCTAGTATAAGGGTCCAGCTCCTTCTAGCTCTCCATGATCTCCAGAACAGATCTGGGCTTCACTTCACCACATCCCTCTTCAGTGCCAGGGTGTGGGCAGCAGTACCTGAGTGGTACCTCCCCCCATGCATAGCTCTGGAGTCACTCTGCTCTGCCACCCTAGCCAGGTCAGTGGCACAGACCCATACAGAGCCTGTACAGGCACCAGCTCTTGCTTGCTCTACAGCAGAAAGCTAACACCCCAAGCCATCAGCTTTGCTAGGAAGAACAAGGTTCCCCCCAGCAGAACAGGGAGCAAGAATTTCTGAAGGAGAAATGCTCTCCTGGTGCAAATAACTCTGTCTTCAGCTGCTCCTGGCTTCAGAAAGGGAAGGGTATGCAAAGAGCTCAGGCTGAACCTCAATAGTCCTTTACTAAGTTTACAAAGTCATGCTAGCAGAGGTCAACATGAATGCGTAACACTCTGTGTTTGACATCCATTGCTAGTAACTGGCACATGAAAGCATCCTAATACTAAGGAATCCACATATCTACATCATGCAAACAGACTTCTTGTTGCAGAAAAGACGGAAGTCATCAAAATTGAGCCTCCTAATCACATACCACACTGCAGACATATCTACCGTGATCTGTGGCCTTCGGTTCTGTGCAGGAAAGACTTTGCATGATCCTAGAGTACAACAAACTCAAGCAAACAGTGGAGCACACACAGTATAGGACAGGCCAAGCACTATGAGGAGATCTTGGGCAGAACACGGTTATCATCTCAGGGAGGGCAGAGGAAGCCAGACCTGGCCCTAGGCTCCCCCAGGTACTGGGATCCTGTCATCACTCCCACCCCACTCTTAAATGCAGACACTTCTCTTAAGTCTCCAGTTAGTTGCCCCAGATGCCTCTGCTTTGCTCTGCTTGGAAAGCAAAGGCTTTCACTGTGTGGGATAGTTCATAGGGGGTTGGTGAACAGCACACAAAGTTGGGGAAGTCACTTAGGCCTAAGTTGCCAGCTTCAGGCAAGGATGAGCCAGCTCTGCATTGAATTCACAGGATACAGCAGGACTGATGGGAAGCTCTGAGCACCAGCAAGAGCAGCACACTGATGTCAGATGCCTGACAGCAGAGATCAACAGCTAAGCAATACCAGGCTGCACGTGGACCGCAGCATCCAGGGCCTCCAATGGGTAAGAAACACCTCTGCTCTAGCTGTTCTCACTACTTTCCCTTGTCCCCTCTTTGTAGAAGGATTCTACCCCAAGTCAGGTCTGGGCAGGAAGGGATGGGCTGGCCGTGGTTTGAATCAGAGTCATTTCACGCCAGCTCTGTGGAATCAAGCAGGATGACTCTTCCCCAAGGCACCAACAGCTTCAAAGTGCTTTGGTCCTGTGCTAGCTCTGCCTTGTGGCCAAAAGCAGGCAGTAGAGTCATTTAAAGAGCAAGGCTCCTTTCTTTGTAGTTCCCTCCTTGTCTTGCATGTGATCAGAGAAGCAATTGTTTTCAGCAGGGCAGCTCCATTCAGAGCCATTGTGTTGGAGGGCAGCACCTCTGGGATGGAGACCTGGTCCTGCAGCAGAGGATTGCTGTCACTGAGCCCAGCAGCTACAGAATTACAGAGCTCTGCTTTTGCCTTCCAGAGTCCTGCCCCAGGCTAGACAGGTCTTCCAGGCAGCAGGTATGTTTTGTGTATTCAAAACACTGCATGGAAAAATGCCCTGGGGGATGGTGCCCAGGCAGAGCTCCTTTGCTTCCTCTTTGTTCGCAGCAAAGTATCATCCTTCCACAGCTCACCTTGCTGACACTTGGATGATACTGCGTCACTGTTCCCATATCAGAAAACACGAGGAGCTGGTTTACGTGTACTGAGCTGCATGGGAAGAAAGCTGAAAAATCCACACCAGTGACTTAGGGAAGGGCCTGACAGTAAGTTTCAGTGATTTGTTGCCTGATCTGAAGCTGATCTGTGGATGAACTGAACCCCTGAAGAGCCTGTACAGAGATCGAGGCCTCTGCACTCCCTGCAACACCCCAAGGGGGCACACAAAGAACAGTGCACGTGCGAGGCACACACACGCACACACCTTGCACACACACACGCGTGCCAAGGGAGCACTGCGGGGTACTACCTGAGAACAAGGAAGCCATTGACACTGAGAGGCCGTCCTTGGACATTTGAATCAGGTTAGATCCATCGTTACCATCTGTATAACATGTTGATGACAAAACAGTTCACTTCAGTGCTTTGGCCAGGCCAAAGGGAAAGGGCAATAACACAAAAGTAACACTCAAATGGGAGAAGCTCAGAACTAAATTCACACAGCCCTAAAGGAATTTCAAAACCAAGTCCAAAATCTATCCCTCAGGAACTGAAATGGGGGCTTTGCTGTCGAGTCACAGACAAGAAGAATGAGAGCTTTATAGACTGAGACTGGATTGCTCCATCTTCTCTCACCTCAACTCTAAAGCATGACTGAGGTACTGCTGAGATATGAGCTGTCCTCACCAGAGGACAAATGAGGCTTCGAAGGAAAGGGATGACCAGACACCTAAGGCAGGTCTCCTGCATGCAACGGGCTCAGCTGCACCAGCAGCCAGGAGCAGAGACCAGGAGCAGTACAGGTCAGGATGTGACCAGCACCTGCTGCTCCCACCCAACACACAAGTCAGCTCCTACTGCCTGGGGAGGAGGAAAGCAGTGTGGCAGCCCTCCCATTTCTCTCTCACTGTGATAGCTGCTCTGTGGACCTGGCAAGCGAAATGGAAACCACGTGCCAGTTCTGAATGCTAAAGGATTACAGAGGATTTTGAAGGAAAGTCATGCCACCAACATGAGGGAAACTGGTTGCTCAGTTCATGCTCCGCATTCAGCCATTTGTTTGGGAAAAGCCATCCTGAAGGCCAAAGGGACATGCTCCCCTTCAGTGTGACTAACCTCAATGCAACCAGGCCCAGGAGAAGTCTCTTTATGCAAGAAGATAAGGCAGCCGTTGCCTCTTACCTCGGATCTCATACTCCTCCACATCCTCTGCAGAGCCCGAATCAGACAGGCGCATGGAGCCGTGGGAGCTGAACTGGGACTCGCTGTCAGTCGCCACAAGGCCTAGGAGGCAAAGGGAAGGCAACACAGTCAGGCCATCAGTGTGAGCAGCTGAACAGAGCACAGACAGCAAGGGGGTGAAGTGATAACCAGCTGTGGCCAGGAAAGGGTGGATGACAAGGATGGAAAACAGGTTCTGTTTTTCAACATGAAAACACACTCCTTAACTCAGTGCCACCAGGGCACAAGCGTTACGCATATATGGTATCAGCCCCACTATGGTCTGTGATATAGCACAGTTTCACAAATTTCTGCAGCACCCTGTTAGAAACGAGCCCAAAAAAACATCACCCACTGTCTGAGCCCATCTCCTGGCAGGTAGAGAACAGGTGCTTGGTACGGATCTGCTGGCGCCTAATGCGAATCTTTTGTTTGAGCTCCTGGATCTCCTTGTCGCTGTCTTCCTCTTCTTCCTCCAGCTGTCGACTCATCATGTTGCATTTCATCAGCTCGATAGCAGCGATCAGTGACTCTGAGATGCTAAAGTGCGCATTCTCCTGCAAGGCAAAAGCAAAAGTATTTGAGGAAAATTAGGAAGCCTTGGTAAAATGGGGTTTAATATTTTCATGCAAAAAGGTGGCAGAAAGACCTTATGACCCTACGAAGCCTCACTCTCCTATAAGAACCTAGAAATTAAAGCCCTTTGAGGCAATGGAGTTGTTGCAAAACATAGGGGAAATCTTACAAAGTGGATGTGCAACATCTCCATTCTGGGGAGTCAGCACATGCCTGTAAGGAGCCCCAGGAGGCAGCTGAGCAGCTGTGTGTTAACACTAGATGGGCAAATCCTTGAGGCCAGACATAAATGAACAACTCAACTTGAAAGTTCTGTGCCCAGCTCTTTAGCAGGAAATAGCATGTGATTATCTCCCCCATGGAGGAAAGTAGCACTGAATCTGCAGTAAAATAATGTCTCCAAAGCGCACAGGCTGCTGCCTTCCTCACCTTCTCCAGGTCTGCACAGCTGCCAAAGTCCTGCTCAGAGAGGTAACTGATGAGGGACTGTCCTTCTGAGGGTCTTCTGAACATCCCTTCCCCTGAGCTCAGGTACTGGCCAGAGTCTAGAAAAGCAAGACAGGAACATTATGAAGGAAGGACCAGGAAATTCACTGCTCCAAGACCGTGTTCTGTGTCAACACACTGGCTAGTTCACACAGCCAACAGCTGCCTATCCCACTCTACAGACAGAACTGGATCCAGTTTCATCCACTCTAATGGAGAACAGCAACCAACACCACGCCATTATGATGACAGCAGGCATCCTGAAACCATCCAGCCCTCCTGAACATCCCACCCTAAGCAGGAAGGAGCAGGAGATCACTTGACTGTTCCAGCTGCTACCAGATGCTCTCCTGCTTCTCTATGGCAGCAGTAATTCTGGAACAATGACTAGGGCCAGCTCTACCCTGGAGCACAAGGAGACCCTGACCTCAGGCAGCCCTAGGACATCACCATAGAACATCACTAATAATCATCATCCCCACACATCCTGGGCAGAGCTGCTAAGACAGCAACCACAGAAGTACTCCTGGCAGGCCCTCATAGCCTTCAGGTAGCCAATGTTTGTTATTTAGGATAAAAAAAAGAGAAGGCATATGCCGAATAACAAAACAATATGAATAACAGACATGCTTTAGCATACTGTAGGTAGCACAGTGGATACACACCCATGCCAAAAGGAAAAACTTTTAATGAGTTGTTCAGCATTGATGTTGCTGGACCCACAGAGGCTCCTGCAGAGCCCACATCTAAGCACTGCAGTGCATCCTCATTCACCTAGAAGGCCAGACAGACCTTCAGGGTGCTATCCCCAAGCTAACAAGCCTTTCCAGTTCCCAACCAAGTCACTACAAGCCAGCTCTTGCATGTCTGCATCCCACAAGCAGGTGCTAGAAGCTGAGGTCGCTACAGTTCATGCCCAGGAGCAAACATCCCCACTGATGCTCACTGTACTCACCATACTCCATGTAGAGGGAGCTGGGTGTGCTCAGTTCGCTGCTTTGGGTGGAACCAGAGACCATTCCTCTACTTCCAACTGTATCAGCATGGGACTCTGCAAGGGAAGACAACACCAGGCACATGTCAGCAAACCAGAAGTACCCAGCCCAGAGCATGGTGTGAAATGGAAGAAGCTCATCATCACGTGGGTGGGCACAAATGGATGGGAATCAACAAGGGAAATCCTCCACTTGGATCACCTGCTCTGTACCATGCTTGAAGTCAAGCCCAAGAGGGAAGACAACCAGAGGGACATTTCAGGTGGCTGGGGATGAAAGGGAAAGAGGAGAAGGCCATGACAACCACAGATCAGTCAAGTCCTGAGCATTCCTCTCTTTATGCCCCGCAAACCTGGGTAACGCAATAGTTCCTGCAAGCACCTCTAACAGCTCCATCTTCTTCCTGGAGCAGCTCCAAGGAAGAGTCACCCCACAGGGTTGGAACATGAGACAAGGGGACATCTGAGCAGCCAAAGGATCTGTGGGGCTTGAAGCCTGGACAAGGGTGGAAGGAGGTATCTGAAGGACACACTCTTGCTCAGCTGGGAAAACCCAGAGCCAGGATCACAGTGCTCAAGGTCACCTCCCCATGCGTGTGCTCCAGGGCTGCGTTCTGCCAGGCAGAGCTGGTGGGGACCGCCAGGAGCCGGCCTCATCAGGGACAAACAACCACCAGTGTTGTGCAGACAGCAAGGTCCCAGAGAGCAGCTGACTTGTGTGGGAAGGCCCAAAAACACCCTGGAGCTGGAAAGCAGCACCCTGCAGCCTTTGCTGGAGCTGGAGACAAAGCAAGTCTTGGGGATGGGCACATCTGTCCATGCTCCTGCCAACTCAAGGAGGGGCCTTCCCAGCCATGGACTGCTCAGCACCCAGTGCCATCAGCATCAAACTAGGCCCTACTGCAGATCTGCCCCATGAAAAATATCCCATTGAAGCCCATGCTTTCATGGCAACCAGCCCTTGGCCAGCAGGGGCAACCTCTTCTGGTTCCCAGAGTAATAGGAGTGGAGGAGAGGGCAGGGGAAGAAGCTCAGGGACTTGCTGGTCAGCACTTTGTAATGCCATGCAGGAGAGCTCGGTGCCAGCCTTGGGTCTGGCCCACTGCTGCCAAAACCAAGCTGGGATCTTCAGTCAGGCCACATGCATAAACCTGAGGCACCTTTCAAAGCACCTGAGACTCAGGAAAAAAAATGTTTTTGATTGTTTTCTGAATGGATACTAATGGTTTGATGGAAATTCTGAACTTAATGCAGTGATCACTAATGAAAGGCGGTTTTGCTGGCTCCCAAACCTGCCACTGGATCTTCTATTATAATGGTGATATCCCTGAGGCCTCCTGGACAGACAGAGGAGGAAGAGGGCAGCGTTAAGGGAGAGAAAACAGAGACAGACTGGTTACTGTGCAGCAAGAACTTTTGTTTCTCCCATCAAGGCAGCACCAGTGAGACTGAATCCCACAAAACAGTTGCCCCTTCACTCCTGAAGCTTCCCACAATGCATTCACATACTCAGGAGCACAGGAGAGCCCAGCAGGTTACTAGTACCATGACAAGAAGCTTCCAAGTCTGCCATGGCTTTATGTCCCAAGTGGACAGGACCAGAGGAAAAGCAGGACAGCTAATTCTGCAGCATCCCTGCTGCTTGCTAAGCCTCCAGTGAAGGATACAACAGAGCTGCTAGTACAAAAACCAGACTGGCCCAGGGCATTCTGATATCAGCCCCTCATTCCAGCGTGGAGCAGGAAAATGGAGGGTAACAATCAAACCTCCAAAATGCTTTCCTACTGCTCTCCTTGTTCATCTGACCCATGGAGTTGAAGGGACAGCCAACATCCCAATACTGCTGACTCCCACCTGGCCATGGTCCCACCGTTGTGCCCACACCCCACAACCTCCCTATGCACTGAGCAAAGTAACCCCATTACCATGCAATTTCCCCGAAGTCACATTGGTGTCCGAGTGTGAGCGCACATGGCTCTTCTTGAGGATGCCCTGTGGCACTGATGACTGTCCCTCTGAAAAGCTGGATCGGCGCAACAGGCCCAGGCCCCTGCTGCCACATCCGTTCATCCCCTGGTCCCCTGAGTCCAGCTTCTGGGAGCTGCTGGTGGAGAACATGTTGGAGCTGCTGCTCTTACTGCTGCTGGTGCTGGCACTGCTGCAGGCCCGGCCACGGCGCCCCAAGTTCCCTATGGCCAGATACTCCGGTCCATCGTTAGCATCGCTTTGTGGATCATCCTGACTCCCCGTCCAAGTGTCCTCACTCTGGCTGGTGGTGCTGGAACTCATCTCGTTGGCTGGAGAGAAGGGGTCTTTGGGTGAGGGAATGTGTGAAAGAGGGACAGCACTGGGCTGCTCCAGAGGGGACCTGCCCTCACTAAAGGAGGAGGATCGGGAAGCCAGGCAGTGTTCCTGGGGTTGGCTGGAGCTGGAGCTGATGGAGGAGCTTGCTGATCTCCTGTCTGGACAGAGAGAAGAAAAGGATGTCACACATCCTCTATGTGACCACCCAAGTCAGCAAGGAGCCCAGCCTGAGCTTCCAGCACCCCTGGTTACCTGGGAGGCCAGAGGAGGCCGGGTGAGGCAGGCTAGAGAAGGACCCACAGTGGTGCTGCTGCATGCAGCCTGGAGACAGGGTGTAGAAGGACCCAGGGAGCGCAGTCAGGCTCTGGCTCTTTGTCACTGGAGACAGACTTTCACCCTTCCTGGTGAGCTGAAGAGAAGCAGCATTAATAAATCAGCATGTCAAAGGAGCAGCTTAAGAGAAAGAAAAAGCTGGACCTGCAGGGCCTGCACAGGCATCTGGTTACCGGCCAGCACAGCCCTGAGGCTGCAGGATGGGAGAAACACGCTGCAGCAAAGAAAGGAAGCAGCTATTTATGCACAGCAAAGCAGCAAGCTCCATCTGGAAATTACCAGGCTCTCAGCAAGATGATCCAGGCAGCCCAGTGCCCCAGGCAGGCGGCTCTGGTGTCCTTCAATGTCCTGGTTACAGGTTTCTCCTGTCCCGGCAGAGGGACCTGAGGAGCACACGGAGGGCAGTGACGTGCCAGCCAGCTGAAAGAACACAGACCCTATTTAATGAAGCGTCATTAATTACTCTCCTCTGGGGAGCTCTTTGCAAAGAAAGCAGCTGCTGTTCTCTTCTAAGGAGAGGGCAGCTGGCACTGGGAGGCACCGGACTGGTGGCGTCACCAGCAGGAGAGGGAATCTGGCTGTCCTGGGTGCTGCCTGTCCTTCTGAGTGTGGCTGGCCCTGAAGCCTGGGTTTTTTGGAGATGGTTTTTGAGGTGTCTTTTAAAAGGATATAGTTCCTGAACCTCATACTCAGATTCTTGATGACAGCCAGAACTGAGATGCCTCACTACATACATCTCCTATTCCCCTGACCCCCTCCTTTTGCTGTTTCCAAGTCCAGGCCCTTGTCCAAGGGTTCTGAATGCAATATTGTATGAGCAGCCACGGCAATACAGCATTTAGGGAGGGCCAGATGCAAAAGCCAGGGGTCTCAGCTCACCATGGATGTGTCGATCTGAGCCAGCAGCCTGGGGTTGTTCTGCTCGACAGCCTCCAGGCACTGCAGCATGGCCGTGACGTGGGCGTCACTGAGCAGGAAGGCTGTGTCTGCAGAGAGAGAATTGCTGTCAGGGGTCTTTCTCCCCACCGCCACCAGCATGAAGGTAGTGGGAGGTATATCATGCTCTTCCTGCAGCAGCCTGCAAGGCAAAAATCGTCAGAAAAGCCAGCAAGGTGCTGAATATAAAACCTACATGAAAAGGAGGAGGTGAGAGCCTTCCTGACTCAGCCAAAACCTGAGCCAAAAGATTCGCATTACGAATTATTGTATCTGGTTCAAGGTTTTGTCTTAATCTGGGGGCAACTGAAAAACTTCTCTCTTTACTACTCTAAAATATGAGATTAAAGACAGATCCTGTCCCAGATCAGTTTAAGTATCTTTGTTCTTGCTAACGATTTTCACTTTTTCACGCATCCTCAAGTTTTCACAGAAATTCTTTATGTGTACGAAGTTGTACAAAGGGCTTCACTTTTCACCTACAAAGGAGAAACACAGCTGCATTTCCACACATCAGCAGAGGTCAGAGCTTCATCTATTTGTTTAGAAATATTCCGGGGAGGAAAAAAAACCATATTATTTGAAACAGATTCAAAATTGACTTTCTTTGCACATTTTGTTTCTTTGCAATGGGAAATGCATTTCTCCAAGTTTGCAGACTGGGACACAGGCTCAAGACCAGGCTGTTTGACTACCTGCAGCAGAAACCTTTGAGCACATGCAAAAAGCTGCTACAGCCTGGTCTTCCAAGAGAAAGAAAATGAGGATATCCAACACATTCAGACTTCTGCAAGCTCCTGTTAGGGCAGCAAAGAGGGCCGAGACAAGCAGGACCAAGCATGCTGCAGACAAGCTCACTGCAGAAAGCCAAAGCTCAGCTCTTCTGACCTGCATCCATGCACTTACAGTATGGACACAGCACGCTTTGTCTGACAGCACAGATGCAAACTACCTTTTCTGCTGCACCCCTCACTTAAGCGTGACTTGGGAAATCTGTTTTTATACGAGGATGGAAAAGACCCATTTCTACTTACCTGCGTAGAACTTCCTTATGTACTGCCTGTTCCCCAGGAGAGGTCTGAGCTGTGCTGAGAGGCAGTGGAACTGCAGGCTGTGCTGCAGCCACAGCTGTGCAATAGCTTGGTCGCTGTGGCTGTCTGGGTTGGGCTGGCCGTTCTCATGCAGGCTGATGAACTGGAAATGAACCATGAAGGCACAGGTTAAGGCAAGAAGAAGCAAGCAGAGGAGCAGGGATTGTTCCTCCTCAGAGCTCTGCAGCACCAGGCACTGTCGGTGAGAACACGGTCACATCCAAGCAGCTATCAAGGGAGACAAAAGCACTGGAGAGGAACAACACTTCAAAGGTCAGCCAACTCTGGTGACCAAAGTCCTACCCACAGCCACCAGCAATATGAATTTCAATGGCATGTTCTCCCATCCCTGACCTGGAGGGACCCCACACTCCCAAATCTAATTGCTTTCCTGCAGTGATGGCAGTGTTCTTGCTGACACATTAACTGATGTGAACATCCTTGCTGCTCTGCAGCAGACTGCAATGGAGAGCATGAAATCTGCTCACATGTGACGGAGAGCAGCGTGGTGCCCTTCCGGTCTGAGGGCACCGAGGACTGAGAGCATCCCTCTGCATCAGCAAACAGCAAACAGCAAAAGCCAGGCACAGAAGGGCCAAATGAATGGTCAAGGCCAATATACAACCCAGAAATGGGTCAGATGAAACCTCTAGAGATTTCTACAACAGCATAAATCCCCTCTATGTGCATAGAAGAACCGCTTGTGCCAACTCCTTTGGTGATGCCTGCCATACCCAACCAAGTGAAGCTGGAGGTCAGCCTGCAGGAAATAAGCAGCTGATTGTCTAACCCTGAACCCCATTGAGTTCCTGGGATGTGGCTCACACACAACCACAGAGCTAGTTCATCCCTCACCGCTGGGCTCACAGCCCAGCTGCCTTCTTCTCTCAAGTTGGGCCCACCAAGGCACCCACCAGAACTCACCTTCTCCAGGTGATGAGCAGAGCTGGGACTCAGTCGGCGGATATCTTTCACGAACTGCCAGTAATCCTTCTGCCTGCAGTACACCTGCTGGGAGAGGCTTGGTTAGGGCCCACCATACACATGAGCCTCAAGTGACACCACAATGACAGTACAGCTGGCTTAGAGAGCAAGGAGAGGGCATTCAACCCAGAGCTTTTCAGGAGCTCCCACATCACTGGTCCTCTCCTGACAGGGATGGCAGGCAACACAAACACATCCCAGCAGAACCTGCAACAACCGCTGTCCTCCCATGCCAGTCACCAACAAGGACACATCAGCATGGCTGAGCACCACAGATAAGAAATGTGACGCAGCACGTTCTTGGCATTGCATTCCTATCAGCTCCTTATTGCTGTCAGCCTTGGCTTTGTTCAGACAGTGAGTTATTTCTTTTCAATTATTCTTCCTGTCAAAGAGGAACTGCAGTAGAGTTGTTTTCTCCAGCACTTTATCGTGTTTAAGCACAGCCCCAAACTTCTCTCCCGAAAAAAATGCTGATTTTTTCCCCTCCATCTCTGCTTCCTCTTTCACAAGTGTCAGAGGAAGGGGTTTGGTTTTGTGGTTTTCTTGTTTGGGGGGTTAATTCTTCGTTGTTTCTATTTTTAAGACTAGAGCACCAACACAGAAACTTTACCCCTTTATTTCGAATTGGGGTTTTCTGGATCAAATAATAAATTGCACACAAGAGTTTAAAAATCTCTGCCAGTGTACATACAGATCTTTTATTACTTTATTTCTAGTCATAGGGGGAAAAAAGTTGATACATAAATATACAGCTAAAAGGAAGTTACTCTGGAGTAAATAGAAGAAAAATCCTGCTACCAAGCTGTACTTCTATGGGCCTCCCTTTGTAGCTATACAGATGGAATATATAGGAGTATATAAATATAGAGACATATATATACAGAGAGAGAGAGAGAGGGTGTATACAGGCAAAGCATTTCTAAGAAAGAAGTGCCTTTGCACGTAGCACCAATAACAGCACTGTGCTGCTTTTGCAACTGTCTGTTTCCTCACGCTGTGGCATGAACTGTTTACCAACACAAAGACAAGCAGCAATCATTCCAATCTCACTTCCAAAGCCTACAAATAGAATGTCTATCAGAAGAGAGCACTGTACTCCCCACATTTAAAGGGTAACTTTTCTCTCTGCTCAAAGGAGATGGCTGGCCCACACTGCTGCAGACTGACAGCACAGGGCATCACTTGACCAAGCGCTGTGTGCAGCTCCCAAATCCAAGTTGCAAAGCTGGGATCAACTCTTCCATTGCATACGTGGAGTTTTACAGCTCCTGGGCCCCAGCTGTGCAGCCCTGCTGGCTCCTCTGCACCTGGAGATGCTTGTTGTGTTGGAGCTGGTGGGAGCCCTGCCTGAGGCATGCCCTGAAGGTTTGATGTAATTCCTTTCAAGAAACAACTGCAGTAATTTCAAGCTGAAGGGAAGATCTTCAGCTTCTGCACAGTCTTTCCAGAGCAGGAAAGAAAAATTCTTCCCAGCAGTCATGGAGATGGGGACAGCTGGATGAGAATGGTGGAAGCTGGATACAGGCCCCTTTCACACAGAGCACAGATCCGGCTGCCAGCCCTGCTATTGACACAGCTAACCAGAACCAGCCAGTGTCTGAGGTTTCTCTTGCCAGGCCTCGCTGGGGAGTTGTCCAAGTACACACAACGGGAGGTTGGCTCGTGGAACATACAGCACTATCGCTTTGCTGCAGGATGCAGCACGACCACAGGAGGAGTAGGCAAAAACAGCACAAACATCTCAAAAGCACACAGGACGGAAGGAACACAGGCATAGGGCCTTCCAAGGCAAGCTCAGCTCCTGCCACAGAGCCGTGGGGTGGGGTGGGACTGAGTCCTACCTTGTCGTGGATGAGCCCATGGTACAGGATGCTGTGCATGTCTCTGCAGAGCCGCTCCAGGCCGCCATACTTGGACCAGACGTTGGGGTTGCTGGTGGACACCAACCCTTCTACTGTGGTCTTCAGGTTGCCCAGCAGCTTCCAGTGCTCTTTCCTGCAGAGGAACACAGCGAGTTGCTTGATGAGCACCAGGTTCAGGGTACGAGGAGCTTCACAGTAGGCAAAGCTCACTCCAAAGGCTCTGGTCAAAGTGAAATCTTTGGTGGTTGCAATGTATGTTTCAGAGATTCATAAACCACCATATAACAGAACACCCTGAAAATATTTCTTGAAAATATTCCCATTTTCAGAGTGCTTTATTATTTGAAAACCAATTAAGTGAATGAGCAGATAATAAAATACTGGCTCTGCTTCAAGCTCCCCTATAGCAAAACTCCCAAGGGAAAACTCACTGGCTTTAGCACTTACCTAAGCTTAGCTCACCAGGCGGCCAGCAAAGCTTGTCACTTGTCACAGCAGCTCTGCGGCCAGGCTGTAATTCGTCAGCAAGCCTGAACACAGTGTGAACACACGTATCAGAAGGAATGTGCTCACGCACAGCTCGATAACAGCACTGCTGCCCAGGAGAGAGGAAGCTCTGAGCAGGGCTGTGAAAGCCGCACTGCAGGAATTCCTAGAGCCTACACTGCAATCGATGCCACATCATCCTTTGCTGTTTGTAGCCCCATCCTCTCTGCCACACTAATGCTAGAGAATGATGCATGAGGAAATGCCACTACAGGGAATGAGGCAGAAGGAAGTTCCCAGCAGATCAGCCAGCCCGTGAAAAGCTGGAGAACTGCTAAATTGAGATGTTTCTAAGTTGCATGAGACTGGGCAGCTAATTGAGACGTGTTTGCCTCCAGCCCCCAAGGTTTGCACTGCTTCGTGCCTGAGCAACAACAGCTGTTTTCAGATCAGCCTAAAGATCAGAGTTTAATCATAGATTCCCAGCAAGCAGGTTTATCTCAGGAGAGAATGAACTAAAGCAAAGGCAGTGTCCTGGAGGAGACGTGACCTGAAAAGACAGCAAACCTCATTCATCTGAACCAAGAGGCTTTTCCAGCCCTGCCCCCCCGCACTGTCCCTGGCCAGAGAGCAGCTGCAGACACAGAGCTCTGCCAGCTCCTCCCCAAGGTCCTTCCAACACTCAGAGTGAGGAAATGCAAGTGAAAGCTCAGCCACGCTGTTCACTTCCCAGGTCTGTGAGTCAGGGAAACTCCCACCTCGTTATTTTGTGCTATAAAAAGCATGCAACAAGCACAGAGATGAGAGATGGAGGGCAGCAGAGCTTTGTGCTTAAAGATCCACCTCACTGCAGGGGCAGCTGTACCCCCCCAAAGGATGGGAAATGTGGACCCCAACACAAACAAACCTTGACATAAAATAACCTAACAGTGCCTCTGCTATTGCACTCAGTAGGCAGGGAACAGTGGGCACAATTAAAGCATCTTGGTGGAGATGATTCAGAACCGCCCAAAAATCAATTAAATCCCTCAGTTAACAGAGAGACTCCCATGGGATGGGACTCATTGGCCTAAATGATTCAAAAGCATTTCACAAGTTGGATGCTTAGGACTCTACCCACTCCCATCGGACTCTACCCATACCCAACATGCAGCTGCCTCTGGGCTGGAACACGGTGCTCGCAGCAAAGCATGCAGTGACACCAGCCCAATGAAATGAAGGGCTGTACACCTGGTTGCAGGTGACAGGGAGGCAACGCACAACTACCTGCCCTCAGCTTGGCCTGGATTTGTTGTTTAACCCTTCATTTGTGGCAGGATCTGCTCCTTTCTCACTGACAGAGCTGCCGGGAGGGATGGAAAAAGACAGGCTGCCAACTGCCCTCAAGTTCCCCATTTCAGCAGGTGTTCAGAGCAGTACTGAGAGATCTGCTTGGTTCTGTACCAAATAAGGAGAATTATTTCTCACCCTGAGCTGACACAGGGGTAGGGCAAATTCAAATCACAGCATGAAAATAGTTTTACTTCCAGGAAGGACAAAGCAAGCAACACACCCAGGAGAGGTCACAGTACATGAGTAGACATTCGCCTGCAATGATCATGTGTGCAGCTTTCCCTGTGCCCTAGAACAGCCTGCTTTCCCCATCCATACCAGCTGAGTGTGCTTGCATAGCTCGTCGCTATACCCCAAATGCTGGGCTCAGGAGAAAGGAAAAGAGCAGGCAGGACAGGGGTCAACCCGCTCAATATATGGGGCATCACCTGAAGCAGCTCAGCTGGAGTCAGGGCTGTGCTTGAATGCACTGTGATTTATGTTTTCCAGGCGAGAATCTGGACGTGATCAGACTACAGAGGAGATGCTGAGGAAAAAATACAGCTCAAGCTCAACACGAGCAGCAGCATTTCCTTGGGGAAACCACAGGGCTGGGGTGTGGCTGCATTAAATGGGGTTATAGTCTGAAGGATGTTCTGGTGCACCGCTTCATTCAGGAAAAAAGATAATTCTGCCCTGGATGTGCTGAAAATGAATTGGTCATTATAGGAGAGCCTGATAACATGGGATATCAGTGAGGCTGCGGGCACATCTCTCTCCCTCCCCACAGACACCCTCTGACTCAGCCCCCACTTCCAACCACCAGCTCTGTAGGTCTGGGCACTCCCTCTCCTTGCTTCACTACACCAGCTCTATTCCAGATACAGTCAGACCGACCTGCGGTCAGGAATTGTTCCAAACAGAACCGAAACCTTTGCTGTGCAGTAAGAAAAGAAGGAATAGAGCCTTGCAGCTGGAAATCACTTAACGGCACTGCTGACAAAAACGATGGGGAAATTCGGTAGGAAATTCTGCTTGTGCTCCCAGGGCTTTCTCAGTCCTTCCATGGCAGCCAGGGCAGGAACAGCTCCTGGCCCAAGTCAGCAGGGGTGACTCAGGGCAGGTGCAGGAAACAACGCTGCTGAGTCAGGTAAGCTTCATTTAGAAGATAAAAAGCACCAAACCAGAATCACGGAGGCAGACAACATCCCCAAACCTGAAGCCTTCTTACCAACCACGTGTGCTATGTGCTCCCCTATGCTCTGCAGGAGGCACCAAGCAACGGCTGCTCTCTACCTGGAGGCATCGCCTGATCCTTCTTAGCACACTAAGGAGCTTGGGCTGAGGGTGCTGGGGTCATTTGTGGGCAACAGCAGGGTGGTTTCTGCTCCATTTCCCAGGGACACAGCCTGCAGCTCCCAGGGCAGCCGGTACCTGCGGCTGTGTGCACACACTGCTATGAGCACGGGTTCCCCTGACAACAAGCAGCAAATTTCCTTCTGTTTTGCTGCCTGCATTGTGCTTCTGGGAAAAGAAATGAAAGAACTGCTGGCTTTGTGCGATTCATTACAGCAATGGCAAGTGGCTCACAAGGCAAAGGGAGTCCCAGAGCTCCCCTCAACCCACAGCACCCTGCCTGACTGGGAAAGGGACGCAACCTGGGGCACCTCACTGGGAATTAGGATGCCACATCATTTGCACATGGGACAATGAAGCTCCTAAGGCCAAAACCCAGCACAGACAGCTCCGTGTGCAGGCAGCAGAGGGGACGGTGCCACTGTGATGCAGACCTGGCAATGCAGGACCAGTGCTTGTAGAGGTGAGAACAGCACTGAGATACTTCTGGAAACAAGCAAAGCAAACGCAGCCAATCCATCCCTTTGGCCACCTGCAGGGGCTGACACATGGCTCAGAGGAGGTTAGCAGAGCACACCACCCCAACCTGCGCTATGGCTCTAAAAGCACCGGCCGCACTCTCGCAGCAGATCCCGGCGGCAGAGCAGCGGGGGGCGCTGGGGCTGTCAGATAAGGCTGTCAGATAAGGCTGTCAGATAAGGCTGTCAGATAAAGGCACGCCGCTCTCTCGGCTCAGGTTTCAGCGAACCTCTCGGGCTGCCATCCCGAGCACAACCCAAAGACCTGTAAAATCCTGGAGCGAATGGGAATTCCATGGGAACGCCTCCGGGTTTGTTACCCGCACAGAGCCGAGCTCCAGCCCGACCGAGGGGACTCGTGGCGCTCCCACCTGTCACGGCCACGTGCGCTCGGCTGGATCCCGACGTTTGGATTCGTATTGAATCCAAAGCGATGCCCGCAGCCCGACCGAGGGCGGCACGGCAATGCGAGCCCGGCGAGCCGCGTGGGCATCGGCACGGCGGCGTCCCCACGCGTGTCCTCGCCCAGCTACAACCACACACCACCGATCTCCCCCCCCCCCCCCAATGACCGCCGATCGTCCCCTCGCCCCCCGCCCCGCTCCCCACCTGCTCTCCGCTCGCCCCCCGTGGGGCTCGACCTCCATCCCCGGTACGAGCGGCCCCGCCGCCGCCACCGCCACCGCCCGCCGCCGTCACGTGGAGGGGGAGCGCCCGCTCCGCCCCCCGGCTGCAGACATGGCCGCCAATGAACTACAGCTCCCGGCACAGCTCACTCCCATCTGCGTGCTGGGTGTTCTTTGCCTTTCCCTTCCTCCCCATGGCATCTCTGGGGCTCACCGACCGCCTTCAAATAACCATGATGTATAATTTTCAATGGCAATTGGCAGTCCCTTAATAAAGAGCTCCATGAAGGAAGGAAGGAAGCAGCGCTGTGTGACAGGCAGATCCCTGATACACGCCGTGTATTAGGGGACATGCCGTGTATTACAGGACATGCCGTGTATTAGGGGACATGCCGTGTATTACGGGACATGCGGTGTATTAGGGGACACGCCGTGTATTAGGGGACATGCGGTGTATTAGGGGACACGCCGTGTATCAGGGGACATGCCGTGTATTAGGGGACATGCCGGGGGTGTCGCAGCGCAGCCCCCCGCCCCGCTGTACCTGCTCCTCCCAGCCGCCAGGGGGCGCTGTGCCAATCCCCGCAATGCCGGGGTGGAAGAGGCAGCGCCTGTCCGCTCTCAGCGCTGAGCAATGGTTACTGCGCTTGCGCCGCCGGCGTAAATCGTGGGCGTGCCCGCCATGATGGCGTAAGGTGAGGGGTGCGGCGCATGCGCCGTGTGCAGTCTGCGCATGCGCACGTCCCGCTCGCAGTCCGTTGGGGGCGGTCGCGGGGTGACGGCGGTGGAGCTGGCGGTGGCGGTGGTCGTGCGGGCGGCCATGAGCGGGTTCGGGGCCGCGGCGGTGCTGTCCGGATCCTCGGCCTCTGCCGGCATCCGGAGCGGCAGCAGCGACAGCCTGGAGAAGATCGACATGTCGTTGGGTGAGCGGGGCATTGCTGGAAGGCGAGAGGGGCTGCGGGTGGGCCGTGTGATCCGTGAGGGGGGGGCGGCAGGGCCAGGCCGCAGCTGGGGGGGTCAGCAGGACCCGCCCAATTCACTGCAACATCATGGGCCTCAAGTGTGTCCCGGTGCGTTGCGGTGTGTCCCGGTGCGTTGCGGTGTGCCCATTGCTGTGCTGTGTGTCCAGGTGCGTTGCTGTGTGCCCATTGCTGTGCTGTGTGCCCATTGCTGTGCTGTGTGCCCATTGCTGTGCTGTGTGTCCAGGTGTGTTGCTGTGTGCCCATTGCTGTGCTGGCTGTGCTGGCCCAGCAGTGCCACCAGAAGCAGCTGTTGTGTGCTCCAGTACTGCTCTATGGTGTTATCCTAATGGTGGAACTGAGAGGTCTGCTTTGAAAAGTGAAACGGTGCAACTAAAGAACTAGCCACCTTATGTATATCATTATTCTCTTTATGGGTAATGCATTGTTGTTCCTTGTTCCCGTGATGGAGACTACTGAATGATGGACTGAATGGAGAAATAACTCCATCAGTTCTTAGTGGGCAGCTATCATCAGAAAGTCAAACGTTTTCTTATTTGACCAAGTTGGCTTTTGAATTTACCACTGCTTTGTGTTCTGGATATTCTCTGCTATCTGTTGTCAGCCAATTGCTGTGCCATTATGGTGACGTTTTATATAGCAAACCCTTCCGGGTGGCAGTGTCCCTTGGCTGGATGTGGGGCTGCATCTTTGCCTCCAGCAGGCCATAAAACTGCAGTTCAGGGGCAGCAGATGAAGCTGTTCTCGTGCTTTGACTTAGTTTTCTTTGTATGATTTTCTTAAGTAACGTGAGATGAAAGTGCTGTTACACTTACATCAAATCTTTCTTTATTTTTTTCTTCTGTTTTTACAGATGATATAATTAAACTGAACAAGAAAGAAGAGAGAAAGCAGTATTCCCCCAAATTGAAAAGAGGACTCCAACAGAATCGAACGCAGCAATTCAGGATGCCAGGCTCCAAATGGGGGGTCCAACAACAGAAAGGTGGTGTAACCAATATGCTGTGACATGTCAGGCCGATATGGAATTTGGGCACTTTATGGACACTCTGGGTTAAAGGAAGGATCTGTTTTCCTTCTGATATATGGAGATAGCTTCAGAAATTGTGTTCATATTTTGTCCCCTTTCAGAAACGGATTGGAAGAATGCTTGCACTAAAGCCCACGTATTAGGAAATGCAGAAGCCTTGCCAAACCTTAGAGCTTTGTGTAAAAGAGACAGCGTGTTTATATAAGCTGGGTTGAATTCAGCTCCTAGAAAACAGAAAAGTAGCCATACGTGCAGTCTGTAGCGCTGCCTCTGGGGTTTACAAATGGATAGTGAAGAGTATCTGAGTCGGCTTTTCTTCTTAAGACTGTGGGTTGTAAAGGAAGTACCATGACAGCCTTCTTCAGTATGTGTTTTTACAGTGGATTACAACAGCAGGGAAGGAATCACATAAGCAGGGAGCAAAGAGGGGAAAAGTGCACAAGAGCTTTACTGGAGATTTCCTGAATAACTTGCAGTTTTTTCAATAAACGGGAGTTGTTCAGAAAATGATTCCCATGTGTCCAATACATGACTGGCATCTGCTAGAAATAAAGTCTGTTTTTTCTTATGTTGAGTTTTGCAAAGTACCTTTTTAGCACTGTGTGGTGCTGCATGCAGAAAGTTACCTCCTCAGCTAATGAAGTGTTTAAGTTAGGACATGCAGTTTCTTGCTTAATAGAATTGATTTAAACCACATGTGCATCAGACTGGTGCATACACAGTAATCCCCATGTTTTCATTGTCACTGCTTAATGTTTGTTGTAGCAGCAGTTTGAATTTAACAACTCAGACCCATGTGTCTTCAGAGCTTATGGAATGTCATGTAGCTCAGGGCTCCAGAGGAGTTTTGCTCTTTAGACAGGACAACATAGTGGTGTTATTTAACCTGTGCATCTTTGGTAAATTCTTGGAAGTACAGGAAAGTGTTTCACATCAGTTAGGCCAAGTGTAGGAATATTTGTGGGGGTGGCAGTGAGTTTAAGTGGTGGACTGTCAAACGTAGGCTTCTGTTTAAGGCCTCAGCTATCAAGTGCAATTCTTCGTGATCTAAAGGGCACAAAAGAAGCAAATATCACAATTTAGAGTTTTAGGAAGAACATGAGCTTCGAATAAAAACCCTGAATGCAATTGTCTTGGCAGTTACTTGAATTTCTTGGAACCTGCCCTCCTTTTCTACTGTCATTCTAGGAAAAAGGCAAACTTATTGCAAAATCTCTACCGTCCTATATTGAAACATTGTGAATAAGTTACTGTCCCCTTCTATACAGCTCTACCCATTTCCTTCCATTGAAGCAAATCTCTCCTGTATTATTTTTGAGCAGAAGGTCTCATTAAACAGTTCTGAGCATTTAAGTTATTACTTGTAACCGGTTAGCAGATTTACTGCTGCTCTATTGCCATCGAAGTTACTCTGATAAGTGAACAGCTACAGAAACCACAAAAGCTCAATGGCATTCAGTTCCCACTGGTTTTAAAAGTGGCTGCCAAAGTCTCTGGCAGGAGGCAAAGATGTTGAGCTGGGATTCTTTTCAGCTCTTGTGGGAAGAAACAGAGAGAAGAACATTGTTCATTTGAATAAAAGTTGTCCTTGGTGATATACAGAATGCAACCACACAAAACCCCGTGCAGCCTGAGCTGACTTTGAAGTTGTCATTTCATTGAGCAGAGCTTGGTCCAGAGAGCTTGAGGGGTCCTTTGCAGCTTAAATAACTGTTTTTCAGCCCTTCTCTTCATAGGGAAGTATTTGCTAACTGTTCATGTTGTGATTACATGGCATTTTCTCAAGACCAAATTTATCCAAGCTACATTCTGATCAATGGCTTTGCTTCTTATGATGGCTCCCATCTGGTGAAGAAGCACAGATGTGTTATCAATGCCATGACATCACATAGATCAAGTTTAGAAGTGTCTGTTGCTATAGAGCTATCTTTGTAGCCCTAAATTTATCTTACAGTCTGGGGTTCTAGAGGGGCTGACTTCAGGGTAAAGCCAAGGCACTGTCTGTTTACACAGCATGAAGCTAAATGGCTCCAGACAGGGTTAACTAAACCCTTGTCGCTGGAGACTTGAGATGTTTATACTACAGACCTCAGACTCGCAGGCCTTTTATATCTAAAGGCTGTCGTTTCCCAGTCATTTCCAGACTGCCATGCAGACTTCTAATTGAAAACACTTTAAACATGATGTAATTTGTATACTGTTTAATATGTTAATACAGTTAATACTGTGGGTTATTTGCTGTGTTCTTTTATTCTGAAGACATGACTGATCTACATAAATAAGCTTGGAAGTTGTTCCTTACCCATCCCCCTTATTTTTCTTCATTAAACTGTTAATTTAAAATTGGCTGAATGGCCGGGAGCTGAATTACTTGTTTTGGTTTTGTGATGTTCAGCACTCCATGAAGGTCTGTTTTAGAGTATTTGGTAGTATCCTATGCCAGAAAGACTCTTTAATTATTCCTGCAGATGTGTCACATAACAAATTTTGGGCATGAATAATGCAGTGGGGGAGAAAAAAGTAAGATCTATATGAGAAGCTGGTTATTGCTGTCTAGGATTAGATCCAAAATTACTGAAATAACTGTCCAGCCAAACTGTCTCCAGATGTAGTGGCAGCTTCTGCTCTAATGCTTGAAGTGTGCTACCAAATAACTTGCATCACCTGTGTGTCATCTCAACACCGTAAAAATATCAGGAATTTTTGATCTCCTCATGTGTTTGTTTTTTTTGCAGGTTATGGTAAAAATCATTTGGGACACAGAAAGAAGATTGTAGGGAAGAAGCATCCTTACGGAGTTATAACTGGCTTGGCAGCCAAGAAAGCAATGGGTCCACACAAAGGAGTTAGTCCTCTGAACAGGCAGCCACTTAGTGAGAAGGTAATTAATGCATTAGGTGTAACCCTGACTCCACAGAAAGTAAGAACAGTTTAGAAATTGAACACAGAGACTACTGAAATATATTCCAGTATGCTTGTTCTGTAACACGCAAGCATCTGATGCAGTGCTTTGTGAAATGGGGGGGTGTCTTGGCCAAGTCGGTCTTTGTTTTGAAGGGGATGGTTAATGACAAAGATTGAACGCTTCTGAACACTTAATTAGTTTGTAAGGCATGAAAATTCAAGCACAGAAGGATGTTCTGTGTAAGTGTGATGGTTGTTGCTGTGCTTTTGCAAGGAAAGCTCCTTTGTTAGGAGCTCCTTTGTCACTTATGTTGCTTCGCTAGATACCAGTGAACCTGCAGACATGTGAGTGTTGAGCACATGCCTATTATAGAAATGAATTTTGCAAAATACTTCTCTCAGCGTGCTTCCAGTTCTGCATTCCTCCAGTGCTTTGTTGCTTACTCCACATAGTCTGAATTTATAGAACAGGGTTTGCTTTTGGATTTGTGCAGAGTAACAATTGTAAAGGTGCATGAAGGCTGTATTTTGCTGGTTATATGGGGAGATAAAACAAAAGTAACTGATAAAGCTGTGCTTTTCTTTTTTTGGCCTGGTGATGAGGGCAATGTACGACTCTTAAAAGTGTAGGTGATATTTCAAAAGTTACAGTGTGTTTTGAACAGTTTATTAACTAGTTGTTAATGTATACATTATAAATACCCGTTGCATTCTGTTTTCTTGTTTTTAAGAACACACAACGAAATTATCCCGTTCTGAAAAAGAAACCAAACTTACAGAGGCAAACTGAAATGCAGAGAAAACAAATTACAGCCCTCAGGAGACCTGCCCCACTAAGCAGAAGGTAAAATACCACGCCTGCTTTCCAAATTCTTCTTGGCAGCTTTCCATAAAGAGTCTTATTTGTGACAGCACTGAGGCCTAGAGAAGATGTTTGCAACTGGGAGTAGTAGTAAGATCAAGACTGTTGGTATGTTATGAAGTTGAGGAGAGGGGGTAGATGAGTGTGAGATTATCTTCATACAAAGACAGTTATTTATAACCGGGTAGAATACTTGGGAATTACCTGCATTTGTGGGGACCTGGTGTTTTCTTTCATTTATGTCACAGGCAGCCTGTGAAAACGGCCACTGTTGCTTAAAAGTGGTATCCCCAGTTGAGTGAACTTTTAAAATATCTTTTGTGGGAGGTGGTGCCACCTTCAGTTTCACGGACGCTATTGCAGATTTATCTGAGCCAGAACTGATTTACATCTGCTACAAACTGCAACTAAACTGGTTTCTGCAGTGGAAATTTTCGCTGTGTAACTGTTGTGGAAACTGTAAACAAAGCTTTGTTTGCAGTCATCAACGCAGCTTTTTTCCTTATTTTTTTTCATCTAAAGTGCAGCATTTAAAGTGCTGGAGGATGTCAAGCAGAATAAAGCAGAATTAATAACCAGGGAAGCAGGATTCTTGATGACAGGTGCTGCATTTCATAGAACCACCAAGGTTGGTAAAGACCTCCAAGATCATCCATTCAAACTGTGCACCTACCTTGAATATATCTCCACTAAACCACGGGCCTCTGTACAAGCTAAGAGGAGTGTGGGGCTTACATAAGTGGTTTAGTGATGGACTTGGTGGTCTTAAAGGTTTTTTCCATCCTAAATGGTTTTGTGAGTCTGTAATCTCCAGTCCTAGAAGTTCCTACACTTTTGAGTGCATTTTCTACCTAGGGAGTGAGAAACTTATTACAATTGAAATGTTCTACCTCGAGGAGGCAGCTCTGCAGATGGACTTCATAGTTGTCTCTCTGAAATGTTATCTATGTAGGAAGCCTTTGATAACCACCTTTTTGATGTATTTCAGGAATAACATGCCATCTGCTTTTGCCAGAATTGGAAACAAACTAAATCAGCAGAAAGACACTCGTCAAGCAACTTTCCTGTTTCGAAGAGGATTGAAGGTAACGACACATCACTGAAAAAGACAATATTGTGCCACAGATTCTAAGCTAATCAGTAACGCTGATATTAATAAATCAAGCTTAAACATCAAATCTGAGTAGAAACTTCAAGCAAACTGTTAAGGAGGCGCATGTTCCTCTGGGGAAATGTTCTTCTGCTCTTCAGTTGTTGTAGGCCATTGAGTCTTACTTCCTGTTTCGCTGTAGCTGAACTGTTTGAAGGGTGTGGAACTTCTCCATTTCAGAATGGTTACAAGCTATTACATTTTCATCTTACAAGTGTTAGAATGCAGTGCACGGCTTTCAACAATTACATTCAGCAAAATGATAGAGCAGTGTCTTAGAACCTGATTATGACTATCTTATCTGTATGCTAAGGATCTCTTAGTTATTTTGAGTACACGCAAGAAAATAGAGAGTGCAGTGAAAGACAGCAGTGTTCTCATGTTTCATTTTTGTCCTCATCCTGTGTCTGCCATGGTTTTGACTATAGGTAGTTACTGTCTTCCATTGACAGGAACTGCAGAATTATGGGCAGGATCAAGAGAAAAACAAAACCAAACTCATTTAAAATAGCAGTGGAACTTAAGAGGTGTTTCAGATATTATGTAACATAAAATCCCATGGTAGCCACCTTTCTCTTGTTGTCCTGGTATCATTTTAACTTAACACTTTAACATTTTAACTTTAATACTTAAAGTGTTTCTTGATGTAGTTCTGAAAGATGTTTCCACCTCCTTTGGTTATTTTATTAATGATTATGTTGAAAATGTTTTGTGTTCCTACAGTGATTTCCTTCCAGTGTCTTGCAGAAGTAATACGACAGATATTTTTATGTTCCTCTGAAAATAAAGCCCTGCTTGTACAAACAGCTTTCAACTTCTGTTTTTTGACTGCTCTATCTTCGGCTGCTGTGATACCAGTTGAAACAGTATGCAAATACAGTGTCTGTATTGATGTGATTTCAGGTGCAGGCCCAAGTGCAGCCAGCAGAAGATCTCGATAATCAGACAGCAAAAAGAACTCGTCAGTAAGTATTCCAGCTGGAAAACTTCAGTATGGCTACTTGTTTGTACTGCTGTTCTCCATTTAGTTCCAATTTCTGCTCCTGGTTTTTGTAATATATCCTTTTTTCTGGTTGTTTTTTTGTTTGTTTGTTTTTCACCTATAGGCATCTCAACTGAGTGACAGTGATCCTCCTACTTTTCTCAGTTGTTTCCTCAGTTGTCTTCCAATGTAACCAGGAGGAGTTTGTTTGCATAAGGTGCTTGCAGGATTGAGGGGGAAGGTGATAGCAACATAAGGAACAGACTAGTGTCTGCCACTCATGCATACTGCTTATCATTCACAGCCTGATATGCTCTTTGCAGTTTTGCTGTTGATAACAAAGCAGGCTGAGTAAGCAGCATATGTCACTGAACTGCAGTATGTCACCTTTTGGATTTTCTACTAACTAGTAGAAACTAACTCGGCTTTACCCGTGGCAAGGAGCGTGAATGTCTTCAAGTGAAGATTTCAGTCAGTACTGCAGCTTTGGTACACCTTGCCAGCATGGGATCTAGAGTTCACCTGATAAGTTTAGATAACATGGATACAAGAATCAATAACCAAGATTGTAGGCTGCATGTGGTCGTCTTATTGACTGTCATTTTTAAAGCTTGCACATTCTTTTTTATCAAGAGTTTTAGAAATACATTTGAAGATAATCTGAATGAATTTTCTGTAATGTTTTTGTAAGTGGTTTCTGTGTTTTCAAACTAGATGGCGAACTTCTACCACAAGTGGAGGGATTCTGACTGTGTCCATTGAGAACCCAGGAGCGATCATAACCCCAATGTGAGTTTTAAAGACTCAGCCTTTCTCGGTGTAACTGAAATTGTTGTTCCTGAACCATTTGGCAAGTTCCTTGCAGGTAGTTCTTCAGGTGACCTCAAAGTGACAGCTTATTGTGAAGACTTCCAAGTGTCCTTTTATTGAGTACTTCTGAGCTGTGTTTGAGTATTATCACAGCTGGGTTTCACAAGGCACCTCCCAGTCAGGGCTTTGGACTGGTGTATGGAGCTGAAAAGTAGTGAGCTGGCAGATTTTTCACCTTATCTGCCTCTTCCATTTCAGGCTGTTTTGTGGTTATTTTGCTCCCCTGATTGAATGAAAATGAATGTGCGTCTAATTGATGAGTGATGGTAATTGTTTCTACCTGATCAATGATGATACTGGGAGAACTGTGTTTAAAGAAAATGTTGCTGTATTTGTCTTTGTGAAATTGAAGTTACTTTTGATTCACGAGGTGTTTGTAGCAGTTTGTCTGTAAGGAAGACTGTACCAGTTTTTATTTTATAAATTTATGAGAATCATTAACCATAAATAATGGGTTTGTCATTGAAAGATAAAGTTGCTTCCTTTGGAGGCGCTTGCTTTCTGATAACAATAACAAATGCTTCACTTCTATAGTTGTGCTTGACTTCTGCCTTCTTGAATACGAGCTCTCCGGCTATCTAGCCTAATCAAGTGGCTTGATAAAAAGTGTATAGTCCTATCTGCAGGAAGGCTTCATTGCATAGAACGTGTTTGCTGTGTCCCGTCTAATCTTCTTCTTTCACAGTTCCCAGAAATTGCGATTAACTCGTACTCCTGTGCCCCCGTTTCTGACGAAGAGGGACCAATCTGAAGAGAAGAAGGTTCCCAAAGGGGTTCCATTGCAGTTTGATATTAATAGTGTTGGAAAGCAGGTAAATGCATTTACATTTCTTAAGTGTGGATGTAGTCTCAATGCAGATCAAATCTCGTGAAACAAATGCTTTCTTCCTAGAGCCACTGGTGATAAAAAGTGGAAACTAGTGACTGCTTCTTGCTTCTACTTCCAGTTCTTCCCCCAACTTGCTGTATAACTTCAAGCAAGTACCTGAACTCGCTGTTCCTGTTCCTCTGGTTTACATCTTACATGCCCACGTGCTTTAAATGGGATGTAAATTGCTAAACATTTCTACAAGCCTTCTGGTGTTCCTGCTGTTCTTAAATCAACTAGTGTGTGTAATTCAGGGATGAGCTTCATTTGGTGGCACAGCCCGTATGGAATCTTGATGCTAAATTAACTTACGCAGCAACTTTTGCTGTGTGCCTCGGGGTATTTATAACAAGAAAGGAAAAGAAAAACATTAAGTGTGATGACATAAACACTTGAAAGATGAGAAAATGTTCACTGTTTGAATAAAGATGAGTAATTAGATGCAGAAATCTTAGTGCTGTCTTTGAAGGAATTCTTACTGGCTGACAGAGGGTTCAGTGCTGGAGAACTTGACCACAAGATGAGACTGTTCTTGTAATCAGCTTCTTACTGCCATCTGCAGGAAAACTATGTGGGGTCGGGGCATGGGTCTGGATTTGTTTCTTCTGTGAACAAGCAACAGGCCAAAAATAGTCTCCTACTACACTGTGACAGTTACTTGAACTTTAGGACTGGACTTCAGTCTACAGCTTCAACTGGATGAGCTGGAAAGAAACTATGTTACAGCACTCAAACAGCTGTATTTGTTGAAATTGCATAGAACCTGTAGAGAGAAATGAGGGTAGTAAAAGTGTCCTTTTTCAGCCTGTTTGTCCTCAGTTTAACTTCTTACATTTTTCTAAAGACACTGTCAGTCTTTACAATGTGTGTCATGAGTGAATTATGATAAATGGTAGCTCTTGATTTTTCAGTGGTGCCGGGAGGGGCAAAACAAAGTTAAACTTCTTTTTTTTTTTTATCCAGACAGGGATGACGCTGAATGAACGCTTTGGGATCCTGAAGGAACAAAGAACAGCACTGTCTCAGAACAAAGGAAGCCGTTTTGTAACAGTGGGCTAACCTGACAAATGGACAAACGCTGATCCCACCTGTCTGAGAAAGTGAGATAAAAGTGGGCAGAAGAATACATACGTCACTGAAATTCTCCAGACTCCTTGCTAAGATGGTGTCAGAAGTAGCTATCTTTATTACTTCTAGTTTGAACAGTAAAAGACATTTTGCCCTGAAAGGCACGAAAAGTAGGGAAACTGTTCTGCTACAGTGACACTGTTACCCAGTTGGAACAGATCCTGTTGCCCAGATGTTGACAAACACTGATTTTGGTTCATCTTTCAGTCCATATATAAACATGAAGTTAAAAGCTTTTTTTTTTTTTTGTTTAAAACTACTCAGTATCTGTTCTTTGGCACCGTGCTGTAGCAAGGATTGTGTCAGTGTTTCATTACAGCTACCATTTGATGGTGTTGGGGACTGCCTACGAACGTTCCTCTGGACTGCAGTTTGGCACAGAGCCTCAGTCCACGAATACTTTGGTAGTGATGTAGCAGCATTTTTCATGGGAGCATTGGTTGTACTTCTTTGTGCTTTTGAAGTTCAACTTTTTTTTTCCCCCTTCCTTTCTTTCTCGGAGACTTCATGGTTTTCATCCTCTTTTTCACAAATAAAGCTGTTAGCTGAGACCCGCAATATTAAATCGGGATGGAGACTGTTCTGCTCTTCTTCTTTAAAAGTGGTCCAGATCACTTTGGAAGAACACTGCACTGGCAACATGAAAGTAACTTATACTGCAAATATCTGGACTTCATTAGCATCATCTGCAGGTAGATGAGTATGTCTTGTCTCCTATTTTTTTCCTTGAACTATTGCTGACTCTTCTTTTTTAAGTTGTTGTTTTCTTCCCTCAATCTAAAGGCAATAACCTTCCGTTTCTGAGTAATTTCATAGGAATAAATGTACCAGTTCACAAGAAGGTCAGTGGTATGGTAGAGTTCCTTACCCTCCCAGGTACAGGATCCTCACATTGCAAACCTTGCCCTGAAGGGTTTTCTCTGCTTTGTGCAAGAGGCATGCAATCTTAATGGCGCTTGTTTGTATATACCAAAGAGAGGTGAGATGGAAAGCTCAGTAGTGGTCAGGCACCTTGAAGCTGATGAAGGTAGGGAATGGTGCTGGGAGAAAGCCTGTGGTCCAGCAGTGTATGAGATGCTCAGCAGGAGCACGTGGGCGCTTCTTTTGAGGCCTTTGTGTGTCCGAATCAGACAACTGAGTCACTGCCAGTATTGGTTCGTATCATCCCTACAGATGAGGCTCCTGTTCAGAATGAACATACAGACAAAGCTGCCTCAGCCCGGGATCTGACCAGCTGAACATTGTTCTACAGCAATGTGATTTAGGTACAGCCAGGTGAAGGAATGGTCAGCTTGCTGCATCCATAAATGTTAACGGTGTTTGGAGTGGTTTTAATTCCTTTTGTTTTCCTCAAAGAGTTTACACTGAACTTCTTACCGAACTGCTTTCCTTATGTTTCTATCTCAAATTTGATGTTAAACAGCATTTCCTGGGGACTTCAGTGTTTAATGAAAGCATTGACTGTAGAAGAGCTTTCAGTTTGAGGTCCGGATGCATCCTTGATGCTCTCTAGTACTTAAACACAGTACTTACCTTCTATTCCATGTAGACAGATAGACCTTAATAGAAACCAGCTGAACATAACGGTGTTAAGGTGGTTTATCTTAATGGCCGATAGGGGTTATTCTGGAACATGTCACTGGTAGAATTGGAGTTAGATACGTGCTCTGTTTCAGTGCAAACATTTTCCACGTGCAACAACAAACAACAATCCTTTTGCATCCACATAGATGCAAAACATTGATGCAATGCATCAAAGAAATACCAGGTTTGTATTTAAGGAGCAGACTTTACACTGTACCTTCGGGTATCTTTTCAACAGGTTATTTGATCTATTCTGAAGCTGTTTGTTTTATTTCTGGGTTGGTTTGTTTGGTTGTTTGTTTTTTTTTCCAAATAAAGAAAAGTTAAAGGTTTCATGCTGTCTTGTTCCATTGCAATTCTGTTACAAACTCTTAAGCTCTGCTGCCTTTGGTGCCGCTTATTTAATAACGCGTGGCTAATTAACACGCAGGGAATCCCTGCGGACGCGCGTGCACGATGCGCGCTCCCTGTCAGGCCATGCGCGTGCGCGCTCGCTCCCGTCGGCGGGCTGTAATGCGCCTGCGCGGCGGCGCGCACACGGAGCGGCTGTGGCTGCGCTGCGAGCGGGGAAATGGCGGCCGCGGTGCTGGCGGCACCGGAGGGCGGCAACGCCGTGATGCCGATGGGCAGCGCCGCGACGGGTCCTCCTCAGACCGGCCCCGCGGGACCCGGCTCGTGGAGCCGATCCTTGGACCGAGCTTTGGAAGAAGCGGCGGCCAGCGGCACGCTCAGCCTGAGCGGCAGGAAACTGCGCGACTACCCGAGGGCCAGCGCCGCCAACCACGACCTCAGCGACACCACCCGCGTCGGTAAGAGATGGACGGGATGGGATGGGATGGGATGGGACCGGAGGGGGCTGTGCCCGGCCCCGGGGGGCGGTGGGGCGCTGTGGGGGCACGGGACGCCCGGTTCCCTCCAGCAGTGAGGATGTGCCCCCTCCTGGGGCTCCCTGCCCTTCCTCAGGGCGGGTTGGGGGTCTGCCGGCACCAGGGCGGGGGGATCCCTCCTTGCCTTCGTTCTCCCTCCTCGCCTTCTCCCTCCAATTGGGTGTTTCCGAGGCTGAGTTTTACAGCGGCTTCTTGCGGCACCTTCAGCTCGCGGATGTGGTTTTCTGCCAGCCAACTTCTTGTTTTGCCGTACATACATGCAGATATCTGTGTGTGTGTGTGTGTGTGTGTGTGTGTGCACATACATACCAGGACCATCTCGTGCTCCTCGCCCATTGCCGGCTGTCAGGTGTGCTGGAGGCAGAGCTGCGGGCACCTGCTGCTGCTCTGCTGTTCATGCTTTGGGTTTGCAGCTCCTATAGACAACTGTGGTGCATTTACCTTCAACCCTTCTATAACATATAACTCCTCTCTGGGGTATAAACTGCTGTTTATCTGCTTGAAGGGTTCTCCGCCGGTGCAGCTGCACAGTGGGTGCATAGCGGGTTAATCTGCACTAAATGCTCCATAGGTTGGTGGGAGCTCAGGGCTTTTTGTTTGGAGCGCCATTCACTTACTGTACTCTTAAACAATCTGTGGGAATTCTTGTTTCCACCGAGGTTCCCATCTATTGTGATGAATAATTGCATTGTCGTTGTTCAAGGGGCATTAAATTCTAATAAGCAGCAGTGCGTGCCGTACGCTTTTGTGTGTTTATTATCACAATGAGATTAGCAAAGAGCTAGAACTGCTCTTAAGTTGTGAGGAGCAAAGCTTGTGAAGCGAGGGGGAACATCCTCTGTGATATACAGCTGGTATTTGGGTGCTGCTGCCTTTCGGATGCTGAAGGCCCATGCGTTTAGAACCGCTGCTCAAGGCAGGCAGGGGAGTTAATACTGAGTTGTTTCATACTTTAGCTGCAGTTAAGTTCACATAAAGAGGGATTAGGAGAGAGAAAAAGCAGCTTGATATCATGCTGGAGGTGCCCAGGGGTGGTGGTGATGGTAACCTGGGCACTGAGGGAGGGCAGCTGCTCCTCATGCTCATCCCTTAAGGCTCAGGGGTTTAGGAAGTGACTCAAGATTACAAAACTCATGGATGATGAATAATGAGTAAATTTCTTCGTTAGCAAGGCGAGGATGTGCATCTCTTTAGTTCAGGCTCCTTCGTTTAACAGCCGTTATCCATCCTCATTTTATCTGGATTGAATTATGACCCATTTGTTCATTCCACTCTCGTTTTCAACCATGGAATAGGAAAAGAAATGGCTATAAACCATCCGACTTAAAGGAAACAGAGCTGTGTTTTGCCAGTTGTAATGCAGACTCTGATGTCATTGTTTGACAGCCTTCCCACTGGCCTGAAGCGTATATTGAGCAGAGGAATGATTTCTCAGAGCCACCGTGACAGCTGTAATTACCTAAACCACTCGCTGCCTCCATTTTTTTAAGGAGAAAATGGGAATATGTGGGTTTACGCGATATAAAAAATGGCTGTTGCATGGCAATGGACTAGTGAGATAATTATGTGCTGGGCGCTGTGTCTTGCTTCTGGAATATGCTAATAGTGAAAAAGGGCTGGAAAGGAAGAGAAAAATTGCCTTCTTCTGCCTATGGAATAACTTTGCCATTGAGGTATCTGTAGTTTCCTTTGGGGTGACTTGGATTGGAGCGGGGCTGCGCTGTGCCTTTATAATCAGTCTTAATTAGTTTTGAGTACAACTACATAAGAGGAGAGGGGCTGAGAGGCTCTGTGAGAAGAACTTCCTCCTAAAAGAGAGGAAGTTTTTCATGCAGAGGGTGGTGACGCACTGGAACAGGTTGCCCAAGGAGGCTGTGGATGCCCCATCCCTGGATGCATTCAAGGCCAGGCTGGATGTGGCTCTGGGCAGCCTGGGCTGCTGGTTGGTGACCCTGCACATAGCAGGGGGTTGGAACTGGATGAGCAGTAAAGAATTAGGTACAACATACAGCACAAATTATATGGCACATGTTAAAAATAGCATTGCATGGTAGCTAAGGAAAAGGCTCTAACTCAACGCAGGGGTTCTTTACTCTTTCCTGATGGTGTGGTTTGCAGTGGTGTCCAGGCAGGCTGCAGAGCAGCAGCGATGCTCACAGCTGAAGCCCTGGGTTGACCTCCCCTTTTGCATTACACAGCTCAAACCTTGTGCTGTAAACCTTACTGACAGAGCACAGGAGGCTCTTTGGAGTGAGTCTTTGTTCTTTGCAGCTTGTAATGCCATTGATTTGAAACTCAGAGCAGAGAGTCCCAGCACTCTCTATGCAGGCAAAGCACTCCAGCATGAGGATACACACCCAACACATCCCTCTTGCAGTGCAGCCCAGGTGTTGACCCCTTGGAACATAGCAAAGCCTGCTCTTTGCAGAGGCCTGTAGGATTAAGTGAGCATCTATTCTCTTATATATATTTTACCCTCTTTATTGTGGGTATTTGTGAAACTCAGCTATGAATATCAGTGTGTTACTGTTGCCTTGGGCTCTGCTTGGTGCTCCCAGCTGCTGAAAAGGTTTCCAACGCTGCTGTTCTGTGTAATCACTGTAACTGGGGCAGGCTGGGCTTCCCCCTTGTGTTTGCTGGCTGTCCCCAGCAGTGCCATTGTCTGTCTGTCCCCTTCTCATGTTTTTCATCTGCTTCAGCCCAGTTTCTGCCTCAGAGCCTCTTTTTCTTTCCTTTTTAACCCATCTTAAATGGCTCACACGTTGCCATCTACATTCTTCTTATCCAGGCTGTTACAGCGGTAAAAAGGAATAACCTACTTCTTAACATTTAGTAGAGAATTCCTTTCAAATCCAAGGAGACCATTAATTTTAGGGTGCTGATGAGGCAAGTGGTAATTTAAACCTGCTTAATTCATTATTACTATTATTTATGGCCTTGTAATTTACCTCTCTGTTCAGTCACAGCCCAGGGCTTCTGTTAGCCACTGGGTTGGTGTCCATACATGCAGTTCTGAAGGAGTAATGGAGTCATTGAGCGCAATAATGGCAGTACAATTATGTGCTTGTCGCTGCATTGACTCAGCTATGGAATAAATGTTTTTGTATAGGGCCATAACTGAACGTGGTTATGGGCCATAAAATATCTGCTCCTTGCCTTTATTCTTCTGCCTTGCCAAGGGGCGGGTGGATCTTTTGCTTAGTAGGGTAGGAAAAAGAAGTAAAAACGTTTGGAAGCCAACTCTACTAAAGGAGCAGGCTGATTGTTGAAGCTGTAAATGTGTTGCAGAATAGGCAAGTATTGTATATTTCATGACTCTGCTGCTGTGTAAATCCTGTCACATCATTTAGTGGTGCCTGTGTCAGAAGGTTGTTACAATTGCCATTATAAGTTATGCTGTATGAAGGAAAGCCCAGAAGCTTTCCCCAGACTTTGCTGGTTGTTACATGTTGGCTGCTTGTTCTGAGGATGCTGGAGGATGTTTTTCATGCAGAATGCTTTATTGCATTCTCTCATATAAGCTGGTACCATTCGGGCTGTCCTGTAGTTACTGTTCTCCTTGAAAATACTAATCATTATTTTCCCTGGTATATAGATAGCACTTGGCTGAGGTAAGGCGCAATGGAAGTGGGACTCCTTTTTGCACTTGCCCCAACAGCAAAGGTGGGGAGGGACTCTTCAGCAGGGAGCTGATACAACAAGGGGTAACATCTTTAAACTATGAGAGAGGAGACTTAGGTCAGGTGATAGGAAGGAATTCTTTACCCAGAGCTGTGGGTCCCCCATCCCTGGAGGCACCAAAGCCAGTTGGACAGCCCTGGGCAGCCAAAGGCATGGAGTGGGGCTGGGTGGGCTTTGAGGTCTCATCCAAACCATTCTGTGGTTCTGGGATTGTATTTCTCAATCCGACTCCATCCTTTCAATGCTGTTCTTTTCAAATCTTGACCGCACTGAATATGCAATAGATGGAAATGCAGGGATGTTTTAGAAGCACGCATTGCAAGCTGTTCATGCAGGTTCTGGTATAAATTAAATGAGGCTTTGTCTCCTCAGTCGTGGGGGTGGGATTTCCTTTTCTGATGAGTGACCACAACACATGTCTCTGGAGCTTTCTCAGTAGTAGGAACCAGCAGCATATCCGATACCTGACAACTGCTCAGGAGCACGGGGATTACAAGTGCAGATAAATGCAAAAGGCTGACTGGAATCTTGAGTGCTGCTCTTTGCTCTTGCAGGGCACTGATACGATGCAATGCATGAAGCAGAGGTACCATAGCTTGGCCTGGCCAACTACCACTACACACATGGAGAAGCAGTTCATGCTTTTGTGTTTCTCAAGCCATTTATCTTAGCAGTGGGACTTGGGTTTTGTTTCATTTCCAGTTTGAAAGAGTGTTTTATATGCCGCTGTGTTTTCTCTCCGTGCAACTTGATTTGAAACAGCGTGACTCAGTTACGTAATGCCCTAAAATCACATGCTGGGCAGGGGTAGCAGCACACAGGAGGAACTGAGCGTGCTAATGGTTTGAAAGCTGAAGTTCAGCCCACCTCTGACATGCAGCATCATCAGAGTTGAATGGAGTTTAAAATGCGAATGGCATCGTGTGTTTCTGTTTGGTTTTACTTCTGTTAGAAATATGGACTGTAGAAACTCAGAGATGCAGACTTGGGATGCTTTGCCACCTTATCATAGAGCACCAAGAGATCAGTGTTATTGTCAGTGTAGGACAAGTACTGCTGATATAGGGCCACCATTGTTAATACTTCAGCACAGTTTGTGTATAAATTTCACGTTCCCTGCTTGACTCACATTTTGCTACTCACAGCTTTCTCATTGCACATCACTTCCACTTTTATACTGAAGCCAAATGAATCTCTTAATGTTCTGTTTTTATCATGTATTTTCTTCAATTAAAGAAGAAAAACACCACCAAAATTGCATGGTGTGGCCGATTAGAGAAAACATATAACCTCTCCCATGCAGTTCATTGGCATTCTCCTTGCTATGCACATGGTCTGCATGTCTTGCAATCTAGCAATGGGTGTAGCTCTATTTTCAAGGCTTTTATATGCTGTTTGCTTTGAAATTCCTTTATTTTGGGGTTGATTTTAGTTGGATATTCCTTTGGGACCCAAAGATGCTGTAAGTGGGTTGGGGGCAGACGCTCTTCACACCTCCCCTGGCTGCTGTTGTGTTTGACCAAGAGTTACCAAGGGTTTTCAACAAGAGGTTTTCATTCTCTTCCTCCTGCTCCTCCGTCAGCACTGAGCCGCTGTAGGTGCAGCTGTCACACACACTGTCTGCAGCCTTTCAGAAGGAGCCACCCCTTCCATGTGGACCGGCCAAAAACAGCAGTGACTGCTGCAGCTTGAGAGTGATTTGCATGGCTGACTCATAGGAAAGCAGCGGGCTGTTAAGCTGGGATTGGTTGGGGTTTCGCTTTGAAAAACTTATTTTCAGTTGTAGTCAGACTGCTTGGTTATCTTTGCTGCGAGAGATTCATAAGGTTTCATTCTGGGGGGGAAAAGTCATGCACAAGTTGATTCAGAATATGAATGTGAGATGGTAATGTTCATTTTTGAACTCCTTGCTGCTTTTTTTCATCACGTTTGGCCTTTCAAATAGCGGTGTATGAAATGGTGACCACCAATTCTGTGATCCTTGATCTTTACTAATGCCTCTGTGATGTGTTTTCAACTGGAGATGACTTTTATGGCTTCCATATTGAAAACGTATTTTATATTATGAACATATGTTTTGACAGTCGCTGTCATTTATCCCCCCTGTTTGGCTGCTCTCTCTGATACAGGATACTTTCCATACGTATCCTATACCCTTGTTTAATTTCTTGACTTGGAGATGGCTCGTATCATGCAGATGACTTGGTAAGTCTCCAGCTCCTTTTCAGGAATCCTGGCTATAATTGTCCTATTGAACGTTGCAGCACTGCTTGTGTAAAGCATAACAGGCTTTTTTTTGTTAGGAATGATGTCAGCATGAGAGATGGCCTCAAGGAGTCATTAAAAGAACACAGGACTTTTGACTGGTAGGGCTTTATTGACTTTCCTCCTCAATGAAATACCATCCTGCTGAAGGCAGATCGGTGTCTGCAGTGGTAACAAGGCATTTGGTGACTTTACTGCATAGTGTGATGGAGCTGCAGCTAAATACCATGAACGTGGAGGCACTCCATAAAGAGCTTTGCAGAAGTGCATAACAACAGGCATAACGTTTTATAGAATTGCTTGGCTTTCTCTGAAAATAATTAGCCTTTTTATGGGAAATTACTCTCTTGGATTTTTAAGACTTGTGAGTTTTCAGTTCAGGTTTGAGCTGATTTGTTTCTAATTCTCCACAGAAGGCATAAGTGCGTTTGTATCTAAAACTTTATCACGCACTATCCACCTATTGCTGACTTGGATGTATCATTTGACTTACATTGCATGCGGGGGGGGAAAAAAATAGAAGTAAGAAGTGGTTTCTATTAATCCATGGGTTTGCTCTCTCCATGTGCTTTGCCCCCTTACCCCTATCTTTGAATGACTGAGTGTTGTCTGTGGATTTTATACAACTGACGCTAGATACCATGTTAGATGCCACAGTCTAATCATGAACTGTGGGAGCTAATATTTATCATATATTTGTTGTGTCCTTTTTTTCCCTGAAAGAGCTGTATGAAAGAAAATAGAATGTGTAGGTCATGAGAACTGTGATGTGATTCCAAGTCATGTCTGCTTAGATAATTTCTACTAAACACACCTTCCAAGCTCTTTCACAAAGGCTGGGCTCCTGCTTGCTTGGCAGTGTGCAGATAAGAGCTGCTCACCTCATGCTTCTGCTGGAGATGCAGTTCAGATAGATCCCTCCAGTCAGCTTCAGGCAACATATACAAGAACAGTTTAAGCAGCATAAAAATAGTATGAGCTAACTTGACAGTTTTCTTGCATAGCGTGGGTTGGGAAATGCTCGTGCAAGCATTGCAGCATCAGTAGCTTACAGTGAAGGGGAGGGACATTGTGAGGAATGTCCTAAAGAAGTGATAGTTTAACACTAATAGGAGTGGATCCCAGAGTGAGCATTTCCAAGGCTTTCAGACATCATTTGGTGCTGCTCTGCTTAGAATGGCATGAAAGGTTTGGCCACACTGACTGGTGGCTTTTCTTTCTTTCTTTAGGTAAAGTCAACAGAGAGTAGATTAGGGCCAAGCCAAATGTGCCTCCTTTGATCCAGGTTTATCAATGAGGGAGTGTGTGCTGCCTTACTTTGTAGGCAGAGTCCAAAGGCTGCTTTTCCTGGAAATAAATACTGTGTGTGTATATATATATATATATATATATATATATATACACATTTTATGCAAAAAAAGAAGATTGTGCAGTGCAGCTAGCTAGCAATGAACAGAACTTCCCCATTTTAACAGGGTTTGGTGAGCTGGAGACCCTGGTTCATTTCCTCAGTGTTAGATATCTTGCAACATTGGGTTGCTACTTTCACTTATATTTGTTTGTTTGACTTGATATTTTAGGGTTGTGTAAAAGAGAAGCATGACTGTTCTGTTGGCTGGATGCCTGAATTAGTGAGGAAATTGAGTGAAGTTACTGGAAGATAGAAGATCACAAGGGAGTGGAGGGTAAAAATGTGTTGTATGTATATGTAAAAGCTTTATAAGTATCCAGCTGCATAGGAAGGGGTTAGAATTAATCCTTATTTTCTAACATGGGTATACAGTTCCATTTCACTTGCAACATCAGTGCTGTAGCAGCACATACAGTCACAGTTCATTTTCTGCCTGTACTGTCCTCTTATCTGCTGAGCGGTCACAAGGCCCAGCTGCCGGCTCTTCTGACTTCCTTCAGCATGGCTCCCATCTGAAGTCTCTGAATTCTTCTCCCTACTCATCTGAGAAGCAGCGGCATCTCATTCCTGAAGTTCTCAATTTGCTCCACCACGTGCCTTCCTCAAAATGCTATGCAGTGTCACCAAGTACGTATAGTGAGGAGAAACCTTGGGGATGGATCCCTGGGCACAGCCCCATCCTGGTTACTCTGAAGCAAACTCAAGTTTGTTAGTAGCTTGTATGGTAAAGAAGCAGAAAAGTGCAGGTCTGTGGTTACTATAAACCAGCTGGTCTGATATTGGCAGCTGCCACCAGTCATGGTCTCTTCTCTTCCTTGCACATGCAGCCACAGTGTCTCATCATCTCCCTGGTATTGATGTGTTAGAGCTTACATGGCTGCACCATGAATCAGACCATGCCTCCAAAGGGCTGAGATTATTTGTGGTTTCGTTTTTATCACAAGATTTGCTCACAGTAATGAGATCCAACTGGCTGTGTGGTTGTACCATCAGCAACACTGGTATGGCAGAGGGGATGATAACGCATGGCCAATGAGGAATGCTTCCCTTCTGTCACAGAGCTGGGTTACATTGGCTGACTGCGAAGCCACAGTGTGCATTGAAACAGAAGTAAATAAGGCCTGACGTCAGTTTGGTTTGTCTAGGCTGCTGATTGGCCTGCTGCAGAGACACAGCTAGAGGAGAAGCAGCCAGAGTGTGTTGATATTGGGAAGTCTCAGTTCCCTGCAGGGATTAAAGCCTCTCACTTGTGCCTGTTTGTCAGTAATCACATACAGACATATGTGATAATGCATCGTGCATTTATCTTATGTTGGAAATTGATGCTCGAAGTTGGGGACTGTATTTCATCACAGGACTGGAAATATGATGAGGGTGAGAATACTCTTTGTTGTGCCTGGGCGGTGATGCTGTTGCATTGACAACACAGATGGAGCAGCCTCATCTCAGTACAGTAAGTGGCACCTTGTTTTGCCTTGACTTAACAGGATCACAAGAGGTTTATCTTAAGGTGCCTAGGAAAACGGTAGGGAAGAGTTGGGGTTTGTCAGGATCAGCAGGTAGATGGTAAAGTTGTGAGGTGACATTTCTGAGGTTTGTTTGAAATTGGAGTGTGACGAAAGTGATGGTGTTGCATCACAGCGGGACAGGAAGAGGTAAAATCATCCCTGGGGCAGGAAATCCACTGAGTGTGCAATGAAGCTCTGAGGATTCCAGCGTTTCCAATGCTTAGTGACGTTATCTAAAGATGCCCATAACAAACACAGTTCATTTCCAGGGAGCTGCAGATGTAAAGGAGCTGCTTTCCATATCTGCCAGATTACATCAACTGCTTCGTTGCTTTGTGTGAAGCTGCTGGTGGGAACAGACTTTATTGCTGGGAGACTGCGGGGTTTGTGTATGTAAAGGAACACATCCCTGCAGATGGAGATCCCAGGTTGTGAACGTTGCCCTTGAACAGCTGTCCTTTGTCCTCCTCAAGTGGTTGATTCCACCTTTTTCTGGCTGTCAGTCCCAGTCATTGGTTGGCCTCTGTAATTATTTATATTAAAATCTATTTTGTCCGTAGGCTAATAAATCTTACATTCTTGTAGTATAAAAGGAAAACCATGAGAGTGCTTCTAAGTTAAAACACATGCTTCGTAGTGTTAGGGAAAAGAGGAATGTTCTTGCCCTCTGAGCCTTCTCAGCCAGGCTCACATGGGACAGCAGCCACCAGCCCCACTGCATCCATCACTGCAGCCACACACCTGCAGCTGGACTCAGCACAGAGCTCACCGTCCCCAGCTGCTGCTATGGCCGTCTTCTTTCTCATCTCTCACTAAGAGCTTCGTTCCAAAGAATGTTCCCCCTTTGCCAAAATTCCTCCTGACGTTGCCTTCAAGGAAACACATCCTTTTTTAGCAGGCTAGGAGAGGTTGTTGTTTTTTTTAAAGCAGATTTCTGTTAATGGTTGCTTTAACCCTTCGAAGATGTTGTGAGTGTGGTGTGATTAAAAATGCTGCAGTTACCAGCCAGACTCGTAATAGGTCGAACCCAATTTGAGTGAATGTAACTGCATCGCTGCCTCAAAACTCAGCTCTGATTTCATCTGTGCTGTAGATTGAGGGGAGGCTGGCAGAGCTCAGTCATTGCTGCTGATGGCTTTGGTGTCTTATTTTGTAGGGAGTCATTTCTTTAGAAATACTGACTCATGGTTAGTGTCCAGCTGTGGGAGTCTGGACAACAGACCAGCGTGTAAACACTCGGTCTCAAACATTCTTTGGTATGATAAAGTGAAAGCAAAAGCTACAGAGATTTATCATGTTTGTGGTTAAACCTTTTCCAAAGCGGTGCAGTGCATTTCTTTGTGCCTCCTCTTCCAGAAATCTACCACATTTAATGATAGTTTTGATTAAAGTTTGTCTCCTGCCCAGCAGGAAATGTTGGATCACAAAGAAATAGCAAATCTTGCTGCTCGCAGGGGATTGAAATCCTTGCATTGCATGGTTGGGTGGCTGGGTTCTGCTGGGATCTGTGTGAAGCAGGAATGCCCTCTCCATGGAACACAGGGTGTGATGGTGCTGCATGCCCTGCATTTCCTTGGTGGAGTCGTTACACTGCTTTGTGTATTCTAGACTAGATTAGAAGCTGAGATTTCAATGCAATGGGGTACCTAACAGAATGCAACAGGGTACCTAACAGGAGGCTGGGAGGAGAGTACTTGTGGTCTCTGGTTGAAACCTCATTTTGTTTTGGTTTGTTTTTCATTGCAGCACCACTCACTCTATACAGAGGATATACACTCTATATAGAGGATCTGTAAATCCATAATGTATCCTGGAACAGGGATCTGAAGCTGGTCTCTCAGTGTTGTAAACTACCTCCCTTAAGCTTCAGGCAGTTTGGGATGTGAAAGCGTGGCTATGAAAGGAATGTTGCATCTGCCTCTCTCATTGTCACTATCAGATTTTGAAATATGTTGATTTATTTCCCTTGTGAAATGAAAATCCCTTCATAATCTTGAAAATTGTGCAGGCAGGATGGCAGAATGGAATCCTGTCCAGTGCTTGCCACGATGTGACGGATAAGGGCAGGTAATACTTGCCCTTGGGAAGTTGAAGATAACTTCTCAGAAAGGGTCTTTTTTCTTCCCCTTCAGATTTGTCACGGAACAGACTGTCGGAGCTTCCAGCAGAAGCATGTCACTTCGTTTCCCTCGAGAGCCTTAATTTGTACCAGAACTGCATTCGATACATCCCAGAGGCTGTTTTGAACTTACAGTCTTTAACGTTTCTAAATATCAGGTAACGACTGCCTTAAAATTTTTGCTTCAGCATCACTACTCTAAGCTGACAAGTTTGAGTGCTCCCATAAATAATAGACATGGTGTGTCATTATCGCATTGTTATACTGTATGCATTTGAAACAAAGCAGCCTGAACCAGCCTCACCCTCCTTTGGGGGTGGATTAGGGAATATAGGGATTAAGCTGGAGCTTGTAGAAGTGAAGTATGAAGAAGGAAGCTAATTCCAGTATAAGGTACTCACAGAGGAAGTTCCAGTGGGGTCCATGGGAAATACAGGTATGTGAACTGAAAGAATATTGTTGGATAGGCCATGAAATTCAGATCTGAGTACCTGAATGCTGATGGAATGCAATAGCTCTGTGCTGCGTTTTGTTTTGAAGGAGAGTCTTTTTTCCCTTTTAAAATCATTCTTATCCTGCGTGATTCTCATCTGAGGTCACAGTCTCATCATATGACCCCCTATTTGCTTTAATAGTAGTGTGTTGTGAAAGGTACAGATTGGATTTTGGAGCAGCCAAATTCATCGTACCAAGATTCTCGATCCATGTGACGTACTGAATATTTTAAGTATATTTCTAATTGAGTGTCTAAGTGACTTTCACTGTGACATTTTGTATGTAGTCACATGCAGTGCTACCTCTTTGCTGGCTTTTGGGTGGCAAGTTTTCAGCAGCACCTAAAAGGTCTCAGAAATGTCGTGTTCCCCAACACCAAGTTCAAAAGCATCAAGACACATTTGGTACTTGATATTCAGAGCGTGCTCAGCCACAGCTGGATAAAGCAATGCTGCTTCAAGGAAATGTGAAGGCTTTGTGGAACTTGTTTTACATTAATTATACAGAAACTGAGTTGATAAACAAAACAGTGTGTGCTTTTTGTGTGTCAAGACGAGAGGTGGCTTCTCATGGCAGTTCTGATGATCTGGTTTTCTTTCTGTCCAAAAAGTCGAAACCAACTTTCAACGTTGCCAGTACACCTCTGTAGTCTACCACTAAAGGTTCTGATAGCGAGTAATAATAAGCTGGTTTCCATACCTGAAGAAATTGGACAGCTCAGACAGCTGACAGAGCTCGTGAGTATACAGTTATTTTTTTAACTATCACTACTTAATCTTTAATTTAAGGGATTTAATTAAGTTAATTAAATCAATTTAATTTGATATGTTTAAGAGGTTCAGATGTGCTTCAGATAAGCTGATGAAAACTGCTCAGTCATTAAGATGCTCTCTGGGGATGTGCATGATGAATATTCTGTTTCTCATTCTGCTGAGAACTTTGTGATGGTAAACCAGTCACTTGTGTGCAGTAGCGACTTAAATCTGCTTTTGGCCTAAAAAGGGTTTGTCTCTGCCTTAGTATCTCCTGTTGTGTCAGTGCAGAGGGCACTAACTCTTTATTTGTGCTTTGTAGGATGTGAGCTGTAATGAAATACAGACAATACCTCCACAGATCGGCAATTTGGAATCCTTACGGGACCTAAATGTCAGAAGAAATCATTTGGTGCATTTACCTGAAGGTGAGATTAAGACTGTCAGCTGTAGCAGCTGAAACTTGAAGCACTTCTGTATTTTAATGTCTTTTTATTCCTGTGAGTACCAGTAGCAGATACATTTAATTATTCGTAAAATAGATGCATGGAATTTTATGTACTTCTGAATCTGCTAAATTAAATACTTGTTTTCTACTTCCAGAGCTCGCTGAGCTGCCTTTGATTCGTTTAGATTTCTCCTGCAATAAAATAACAACAATCCCAGTTTGTTATAGGAACCTCAGACATCTGCAAACCATCATGTTAGAGAACAACCCTCTCCAGTCACCCCCTGCACAGGTAAACTGCGGCTGGGGAATCAGATGACTAGTTCAATTAAAAAGGGTGGAACAGAAAGCTGAAGGATTGCGTTAGAACTTTTACTTAAGAGCAAGAGCGCTTCAAATAACTTGTATTTTCTGAAAGTGTCAAACATTCAGCACAGCTGGAAAAATCAATTTTTCTTTTATTTATTGCATTAGTCTCACTTGTGGCTTTATATGAAAAATTCCCCCGTTAGCACTGTGCTAATATTAGCAGGAGATTTCAGATGGCTGTAGTTTTAGGAAGGGTGTAGGAGAGAGGAAGCTCTATTAGGCAAAGCTGGTTTTGTGCCGCTCAAATGTCAAAGTTTTGGCTGAGGTCTCAGCACTGCTGTGTGCTGATTCACTTAGCAGAAGAGCTCCGATTGGCCTTTGAACTAGAGACTGCAATATGGTTAGTGACTAATTCCTTTTTTAATGTATAAGCCGTTGAGAATTACAGGTTCTACTGTAAGCTGCTGCTTCTGAATCAAGAGTGGCACTTGCTGAAACCTGTCATCTCCATAAGGTTTTGCCTCAGGATTTTGCTTCCCTTTAGAAAGCAAAGAAGCCATGGCTGGCTTCATTCACATCACATTTGAGCTTGCTTTGGCGGCCTGCCACTGCCATTCGAAGCTGGGCATGGGTGGGATGCATCTGTTCTTATGCCAGGGTTATAAATTCCAGTAGTTGCACATGCTTATATCTTATTTGTGTGCTGAGATTTTAGCATCCAGCTGACAGGGTTGCATGCAGACCAGATGTACTTGGAAGAGTGCTTCCAGTTGTCTCACGGGCATCTGATGACACAGTTTCAGTAAAGTGCAGCAAGATTAGAAGGAAAAATGCATTGGTTGGCATGAATGTGCTCATTTGTTACTCTTGACTGCAGATTAAAGCTCTGTTGATTATCTTGAAGATGCATTATAAAGTTATACTTTCTTATTTTGTAGATATGTATAAAAGGAAAAATTCACATATTTAAGTATCTGAACATAGAAGCGTGCAAGATAGCTCCAGATTTGCCTGATTATGATAGAAGACCAATGGGATTTGGATCTTGGTAAGTTTTGCACCATCCAGGTTTCTGGTTTTGATGCCAGTCAGAAAAGCTTTGTCAGCCATCTGAATTAAAAAGAAAAGGAAAAAAAGAAGACTAAGTAGATCCTAGTATGATTGTTCTTTGGCACTCTCATTGCTGGAGGTGGTTTGAAGGACATCAGCTGTGTTATATCATGGTACATTGTAGCAAGGTAATGCTTTGTAAGAAGCGAAGAGTAGTTCAGAAGGCGACCTTGGAGATAACATCTAAGAGGTGAAGTTAGAGTTAATGTACAGTAAGAAGAACATGTTGGCATCTTTGTAGTACAGAGGGCGTGCTGTCATGTTGACAGGTGATCACTTTATAAAATCTCAATATTTTTTACATACTCACTGAAGTGTACCCTGATGTGATTTGTAACCCTTTGTACAGAACTTTATAACTGCTGTGCTCCAGCTGCAGGTGTCAAGGCTGATCTCCACCCCATTAGCAAACTGTTATTCTTGGCAGGCTTTCACTTGGCAGTATTGCTGAGTATTGTAACGCAAATACTGGAACAGTCAGCTGTATCAGCTGCTGAGTTTGAAGATGTCTGGAGAAAAGCAAGAGTTAAGATTTATTTCTGTTACATGAAGCAGAAGAAAGGGAGTCAGTGAAGTATGAAACTGTATGTAAGAATTACCTTAGTCACCTCGGATGATGGTAATAATGTGTGGAGAAGTGAGTTGCTAAAGGATGTACTGCTGTCTTAGCAGCAATAAAACAAACCAGAGGGCCTCACAATAAATCATTATGAGTCAGGTTTCTGAAGCAGGGTTTGCACGAGGGACTCACGGTGATCTCAGCAGCACTGAGCACCGTAACTTATTCTTCTGTGTGAGATCAGCATGAGTATTTTATGAGCGTTACTCGCTTTCCTAGCCTGTAAGCTGTTGCAGATAGTGCTGTACACAGTGCAAGGGGTACCATCCTATTCCTGACAAGAAGGGGCTCTAAAATGTAAAGTGTTGTGATCGCTCTGACATATTTTATTTTTGAACAAGAAATTCCCAAATAAATGGGCCTGCATGCTCAGTGCTTGCTGTCTGTAACTATGGGTTACTATTAAAGTTTTTATTAATTGCTTTTCTGACACAAGGATTAATGCATTTTAGTCATAGCTTGGAATTCTGACTGTAAAAAAAGATGAAAATATGTATCAAAGGGCTTTTCCGTGTTTGAGATGTAACCAAGTAGCCGCTTGGTTCCCTTCAGTTCAGTGTAATAGTTCACATTAGGTCAGGGTTCTCAGAAGATTCTTTCAGTGCCTTTAAAGTGGAAATATATGGCAAACAGATTTTTTTCTTCCCCCTCGACAAGCAATATTTTATCTCTGTTATTTATGTTCTCTGGGCTGCTAGCATAAAAGCGTTGTTCTGCTGTCAGTGTCTCAAATTAATTGCAATGGGCAATCTTGTCTTTTTTTCTTCCCACCCCAAGCAGGAGTTGTTTTTTCCCCCTTATTTCTTGCTAAAGTCTTACTGTGCAGCTGAGCTTTCTGCTGAGATACCAGCTATAGAAGTGAACCTTCTTTGATTTAACTCGCACACCAAGCAGGTCCCAGAGCTCATCTTCTGGTGTCCATCTGCAAATGCACAGAAAATGTGTAGCCTGATATTTCTCATCTGTAGCTCTCCATTCCTCCTGTAACTTTCTTGCTTTTCTTGTGTCTATTTGAAAATGCAGCCAGCCCAGGGTAGGAATGTGAAAAAAGGGCATTAAAGCTATAGAAGTCCCATGTTTGCATGTGCTGCTGCCTAAATAATTGCAACAAGAATCATTTAAAAATAAGTATTTCCTGAAAGAGAGATATTAAGGGAGCAGCAACTTGAGAGCAGCACCAGTGAGAAGACGGCCTGCAGTTTGGTTATGACGGGTGAAGCAATTAGCTTCCCCAAGTTCGTTCTTCCATGTGTATTGTGTAGTAATTACTGCTGCAGTTCTCCCTGGGGCGGTGAGTGCCAGTAGGACAGTTGGGCCATTGTGAAATGCCATCTGCAGCGGGTCAGACAAGTCCCATTGTCTCTCTGCTACAACGATCTGCAGCAGTTGCCAGGCCTGACATCTGTGATGGCTGTGCTGCTGAATTCTGGCATTTCTGAGCCCCGAACTTTTGAGAACTGTGTGGCCTTTTGGCTGTACGTATTGTCATACAGACACATGGCTGATGCCCTCATCAAGACGTGTCATTGACAGTCAGATTCTGCAGAGAAAAACTGTACTTCTATATTTATTATGTTATGAAGTATTTGAGATGTCCTGCTTACTGTGCAGCTTCAGAGCTAGAGAATTATGGCACAGAAAGTAGTTTGCCTTGAATAGCTGTAATAGCTGACATATTTTCAGTGGTGTTTATATTACTGTGTCTAAAACATTGTCTTTGACAGCCATGAGGAACTTTATTCCAGTCGTCCATATGGAGCACTTGATTCTGGCTTCAATAGCGTGGACAGTGGAGACAAAAGATGGTCAGGGAATGAAGTAAGTATTGCAAATTTGCATTTGTTGGGCGCCATGTTGGATGGGAGAGAAAACTGATAAGTGTACATCAGGAGGCATATTCATTAGGTGACGTAAAATGCTTCTTCATTTGTTTTCTGAAGCCAACAGATGAGTTCTCAGACCTCCCTTTACGTGTGGCAGAAATCACTAAAGAGCAGAGACTGCGAAGAGAAAATCAGTATCAGGAAAACCGAGGGAGCACAGTTGTAACCAATGGTGGAGGTAAATGGTGATCTTTGGCTAACAGTATTTATTGTTGTCGTGATTATTAGAGTAAAACCATAAGGTTTTGCTGCTTGAGCTACTTGAGGGAGAAGTTACAGCAGCAGTGAATGGTCTGTGCTCCGTGTCCATTGCTTTCACAACAGGATGAGCTGTTTTGTCAGGGAATTCCTGATAAAGCAGGAACTGAGCAGTAGATGTGTCTTGCTCAAGAATCTTGAGTCTTAATCCAACCATGTGAGCCAGCTTAGAGGGACAGGTACTTATAAGCATGATCATGTTTTTAGGCCCCAGTTTGTTGTCCTGCAGTCTTAGAGTGGCACTTTTCCTTTTGTTCTATAGATGACAGTGCTTCTTGTGTTTCTTGATCTTCACAGTCTTCATCCATTCTAACTGGCAGTAATCTGCTACCACTGGCTTAGAGTTCAGTCCTCTTTTTGTTACTGTGACCAGTTTTAGCATTCTTCCACATCTGTTTTTTTTAAGTCATCCCCTCTACATTTCACTCACTACCACATATACTGATTAAGTTTTCTTCTGTTTTCCATTTCCCCTAAGGATTCCAGCTCATATACCCTATCTGAGTCTTTTCCCAGTAGTTTTCATCTTCCTCATCCATCTCTTCTTTCCTCCTCTTTGTATTCAGCTTTGGCTACCTTGTTTTTTTAGTCTTACAGTTAAATTCTGGCAAGAATTAGAAGAATTGAAAACATGATGTTAAGGGAAGCCGTGGGCAGCCTTAATAACAGGTAGTGCTGCCAGCTGCACCTCTGAGACTTAACTTGATTTTGCTCTTTGGGTTTCTTACACCAAGCATTTGAAATTCCTCATTAGTCTTTAAGGTGGAGCATTGTCAGTTCACATCAGGAGTACCGGAGGGGGGTACAAGTCTCGGTGTATAACTGCCAGTGGCTCAGGGGATCCCTATTAGCTTTCTAACACTGCTGCTAATGTATTTCACCTTCTACTGTAATATTATTATTAACATTTAGTAATCAAGGCTGGAAAGAAGGTTGTTGTGGTGTGTGTGGTGTGGCTTTTGTTGGGTATCTTCGAGTGTGGGGTGGTTTTTTGTTTGGTGTTGGGTTTTTTGTTGTTGTTTCTTGTTGGCGGTGGGTTGGTTTTTTTTGTTTATTTTAGGATTTGAAACTGAGATGAAGGTAAAATGAAGCCAAAATATATAGGAATGCTGTTCTGGATGGGTGTAGCAGCAGAGGAGGTGGCTTTGGCAGTAACAGTTGCTAGATTGTGTGGTGGGGCAAGGAGAGGTTTGTTTTAGGCAAGCAGGAAAGAGGCGGGGGAGTAGGAAAAGAATGTCTGAGTCTAGTGCAAGTTTGGGGAGAGTTAAAAGGATAGGAAAGCTCTGGTGCTCAGAAAAGGAGCTTGTGCTTTCTTTGCATCCTCTGCACTGGATTTTTGACTAAACTAGTTTACTCAGTGTCATGACTCAGAATTCCTGGGCAGAATGCACATTCCATGTATGTCAAATAAGACTTCTGTGGTATTTTGTTTTCGAGGGTTTTGATGCTTTCTGTAGCATGTTCCATTATTTCCACTCACTGTTTTTTGTAATCATTGCATTTGCATCCAGATAACTTGGTCATGCTCCACTGCTTTGTTGTTGCAATAGTAAACATAGGAGAGCTATGTCATATCCGTCCTTATTTGTCTGAAGGAGATGAGTTAGAAACAAGATAAACTCATCATGTACACAGATGATTGCACAACCTGTTAGTTGGTAGATGCTTTTTAGCGTTGAGAAAGTTATATGGTTAATATTGGTTACTGTTGTAGTATCCATAGCCAACAGTTCAGAACTATGTTTTGTTTCTCACTGCCTTCTGAAAATCATGAATTTTATTGTTACTTCAGAATCTGGTGTTTAGCAACATTAGTGGACCAGGCAGGATCCAACACCTTTGAGTCTGAACTTCCCAGACGGAAGGAAGCCAGTAGTACCTCAGTTCCTGGCACTGTTCTTGTGTTGTTTATTCTCCTTCTTTTGGTCAGCTAATGATGGGTGTTTCCTTTGTGTGTGTATGTCAAGTGGAACACGATCTCGATCAGATCGACTATATTGATAGCTGTGCCACAGAAGAGGAGGAGGAAGAAGTGAGGCAACCCAAGTGCGTGGACTCAGACAGCCTCAGCTCACAATTCATGGCGTATATTGACCAGCGGCGAATCTCTAACGAGGTGATGCTTTTACTTTAATTAAATCAATATGCCACAGGAAAGCCTTTGTGTTTATATTCATGTTTCTTGTCCTCACAGGTTTTCTTATAGAAGGGGGTAAAAAAAAAAAAGACATTAGTATGGCCTGGTCTGATGTGGGGGATCTGTCATGCTTTGTGGACAGTCAGGGCTGAAGTGTTAAGCTGCTCCTGAGTGCCCTTTGGGAGTTGTGGGATGAGTCCAAAGCAACCACACTTCTCCTGCTGCGCTGTGGGTTTTTGCAAGCCTTGTGCTTTAGGTTTGTGTGAAGTGAATGGTTTTCCAGTGGAAAACACAGAAGTTGATGCTTCTAAATGATAACTGGTGATACCTAAGATGTTGTTCACGTTTACCTGATGAATTACTTAAGGAATAAATGTTTTTTTTAAAGGAAAAAAGTGCTCATTGTCAGCTTAAAGTGTTACTACTCGAATTTTGCAGCTCCATTCATTTGGCAGTTCTTGTTGATTATAATGAAATTTGCTGCCATGTTTGGACTAACTTCAGTACTCGGACTCTTCAGAAAGCCCACTGTGAACTGCAAACAGTTTCTGTCTCTTTCAGTTTTTAACAGGGCTCTGAGGTGTCACTGCAGGTTACAGACTTGGATACGTATACAGTCACCTGCCTGAACAGGAAACGTTGTACTTTGAGATCAATTTGGCATCCAACTGTTCTCAGTCAGCAAAAGCACACAGTTAAAAGAACAGTGAGTGAAATTATTGCTAGATGGGTTAGAAGGTTTACCAGCCAGCTTTTTGTTAATATCTGGGTACAGGCGTGAGTAGCTCTGGACTATTTTCTCCTCTCACAGCCACTCCACACACACACCAAAAAAAAAAACCCAAAAAACAAAGAAGCCTCTTTGTTCTTTCCTCCCAGCAAGTCTAAACAGTATCTTTTTCTTTTTTGTTCTCAAGTGTCTTTCTGTTCAAGCTGGCATGTAAGACTTGCACTGGAATGCTGCATTTCAGACATCTCCATAACTGCCATCTTATTCCTGAGAATCACAATACGTGCACCTATTTACCCACAGCATGCAGGTGCAGAACTGGGCCAAAGTGGAAAACATCTCTGTTCCAACTGCAGCAGCCTCTGCTGTGAATGCTGCGTACTGTTTGGATGGCAGACATGGCAGAGTCTCCTCTGAAATCAAGCTCTAGCAGTGGGTTTTTAGCCCCATCACATTTCTTTTTATGTTCTGTGAGTCTTAACTAGTGCCTACATCCGCAGCTTCACAATTCAGCAGATCATTATATGTGCTGCATAAGCAACCTGTCTGAGCAAATCTTGGGTGGTTGATGTGCTTACACATTATGCTGCAGTTCATACGTGTCCTTTCGCATCACCGAGTGTTTTGAAGCAGAAAGGTAGTTATTTTGGGGGGAAATAAAAAGGTGTTCATGTAGGACACCACTGTTTTGTCCACTTTGTGTTACTGGTTGCTGTGTTAAACATCAGTGGCACAAATATCCATTGGAGACACTTTCCCTTTGGAGGTTTCAAGTGCAATATCAAATGATGCCATTTGAAACATAGAAATGAGCAGAACTCAGCAAAGGCAGCTGGCAGCACAGTGCAAGGGCTTTTCACTTTTAAATAGCAGAAAGTGATCAACATCAGAACAGTTGGAGGTTCTAGATTCATAAAAATTAAGTTGTTTACAATTAGTCTAAAAAGACGACTATTCTAAAACACTCTGCAAATTAGAAGGCTGACTGTATTGCAATATAGCAAGTGAGAGTTGACAAGTTAATCTTGATGTTTCCATTTTTCTGTGTTAGTGGGCATAAGAAAAAAGTTGAAAAATAACACCAGGAGCAACATGTCTCTGTTCCCAGTGAGATCCATGGCTTCATAGCTCAAATTAAGCTGTAGGTGTTCATCTCATGTACTCCTTTTTTATTCTCCTGTGACCTGTCATAGGGCATCATAAGAGAGCATCAGCTTTGTATTCTGTATATTGGGTTTACCTAGTTGGAAATAAACATCTCTGAGATGCGTTTTGTTGTTCTTTCTTGGATATGTTGAATGCTGCTTGTTGGAAGCATTGCTGTACAAAGAGATGCATTGACTTTTAATGTACGTTATTGTGGATGGGTTGCTAACAGTCTCCTGTGTTGTTCTGCACAGAACTCACCAGCCAAACCTGCATCTACCAGAGAACTCCAGAAGGCTGAGGACACGAGACGGTATTTACAACAAAGCAGGTAAGAGAAGTGCTAACGTTGGTTTGTACAAAGTTCTGTGGTGAACCCAGAACTCCTCCACTAGATGATTTTCTGTTTTTTTTAATGATGCTTTCTTTTGCTTCTCTGGGAACATTGTTGAAACGTTGCAGTATTGTGTGGAATGAAAATGAATGTGAAGCAGTCAGCAGAAATCAGCTCAGCTGCACTAGGAATATTTTAAAGAGAGAGAAAGAACTGCAAGCTCTCAATGTGTCGTTATTTACACTGTCAATAAAGTGTGGTGATGTTTAAAAATGGTCTTCAAAGAGAACAAGAAATCAAGAGTAGTGTGTAAATGTTTCCAGAATCATGGCAGTGCTTTAACAGGGATCTTGAAATGTGCAGTCAGTGTGTAAATGTAGGAGCTGTATTGATATAATGGGGGGGTAACTGCTTCAGCATATATGAGCATTCCTTACTCTGTAGAGCCTAGAAGTAAAGCATAAAATAATTTGGGGTGAATGTTAACATGTTTTCCCCAAATGAAGCAAATGCTTTTGGTTTGAAAGGCTGATTTAGTTTTGGGTTTTTGATACTTTGTCCTGTTTGAACGTTTGTGGTCAACACAGAAATAATTACACAGACATGAAATTCCATCTGAAGACAACAAGGTGAGGATGCAAGTTAGCCAGGACTAAGCTGCTGTTTACGTGTATAGATTGAATGATGAAGGAACTTCAGATTTATCCATTGTAAGCAAAATTTAACTTGAGAACAGCAGTGGATCTTCATGTGCAAGTTGTTCATTAAGGATCCAAGGGAATTGGAATTTGCTTGTATTCTGGTGCAGCTGAGCAAAATTCGTAACGAGGCAATGAAAACAATGCTGTTGTCCTCGGGATTATGGAAAAGCAGCCATATGACAATTGGCAGGTTTTGATGTATATAATTTTAAGCATATATTAGACCAGTACTTCATTTGTGCCATCCACAACCTGTAAACTGCTTCCACTGTAACTCATTGCAAATGCCTTGGCATGCAGCCCTTTTTCCTTTTTTTTTTTTTTTAAAGCATGCTGGAGCCATTAAAACTCTTGAAGAGTTGGATGTAATGCAGGCTTCATCTTAAGAGCACTTACATCAGTTGACTCAGCTCAGTAAATACAGTTGTTGCCCCTGGATGGGCTGTGGTGCATTTCTGATACAGCAATGCTGAGTGCACTCTTCTCTGAGTGCACTTCCTGGCACTTAGTTGAACCCTGAATACTGCTCTTTCCAGAAACAGAAAGGCCTGTAATCTTCAGAATGTAATACTAAGAGAGATTCAAACTTCCTCTGTTTTGAAATTGTTCTGATATTTAAGGAAGTTACGTCCATTAAATTATGAACTGGAGTAGTTGCAGCCACCTGACTTGGTATCACAACATTTCTTTATCTGTCTTAAATCCCACCTTTGTGGTTGTCTGAAGCTCATTGTCTGGGCAGTTAATTTTACAAAACAGCTGTAATCTGGAGAAGGATTTGTCTGACAGTGGTGTTTATGCATCAGTGGCCAATCCCCCTTCCACCTGGTGTTTGCCTGCAGGGACACTGAATTAAGAAGACCTGAAACTCTAAATTTGATGCAGGACAGAGAGCATCACCAAGTACTAAGGAGTTATGTGGACAGAACAGAGAGGTAGGGAGAAGAAACGTATAGTTCCTACTAAATATTTTTAAATTGTTTTCTTTGCTAACCACAGAAACCAGTTGTTCCTCTATATGAAGATCATCTGGAGAGTTTCTGGATTGGTTACTTAATCAACTCCTGTAGAATGAGTATTAAGTGCTGGATATCTCAGTGTAATAAGCCGAATGTACAAAGCCATTGACACATCTTGAGCTGTGGAAGCATTTTAATACAGTTAGGAGAAGAGGTAGCAATACCTGCACAGAGTCAATCAGGAAGAAATGAAGTTAAATCGTTATTGCAGCAGTTTAACGTCTTACTAAAAAAGAGTTAATAAGATACACGTGTATAACTGAAAACTCATGTATGATTTTATTTTTCAATTGAAGATTGAAAATATACTTTCTCTTTTTCCATTTGGCAGACCCCCAGCTGATTCACCTTACTTTCTCTCTCTATCAAGTCACCAGAGTCAGGTAACTCATTAAACTCTTCTGTCTTACCCTTCAGTCTAAGTCTGATGCAGAACCAAACTTAGGCTAGATGTAAGACATGGACAGTTTCTCTGTAACCCATCTGTATTAACCTCTGTGGCTCTATATGTACAGCACAGTGCCCTGTTTTGTTCCAGGTGCCCAATGCAGATCCTGACTTGCACCGCAGGCACATAGAGCGTACCCGTAGGGAGGCACAGCTGGCAGCACTGCAGTACGAGGAGGAAAGGATGAGAACAAAGCAGATCCAGAGAGAAGCTGTTCTTGACTTTGTTAAGGTACCTTCCCTTTAGTCCTGAGTCCATTCCAAACCTTTATCTTTCCTGATCATCTTAATGAGAATGAATTGCCGTGGTCATTAGTACTTGCCTGCTGCGCTCTTGGGCATGAGTGGTATTTTATAAAGCAAATGAAGAAGCAGCTTGGGTTTTAGCTGCCTATGAGTCTAGGCTTTTAATTAACACAACTATCTTAGTCCCCTGGCAATGCTGTGCGGAAAATAGTTCTATTTTTTTTTATTTTTATTTTTAAATTATTAAAGAAAATCAGCTCAGTCTTTCAGTTAAAAACTTCACAAAATGCATCTTCATTGACAAGTCGTCTTCTGTTTTTCTTCTTCTGTTGCCTTTGTTATTCATGAGAACTTTGTTCTCAGCAATGGATTTCCTCCCTTGGGTTATATTTTGGGTCTATGACGCCTCTTTAAGATGCAAAAACAATTTGGGCTTTTTTGTTTTCATACAATAAAAAGGCTTTTCTCTAATAGTATCAGTGAAGTTTCAGCTCTGTGGAAACTTGGAATCAGCCTGGTGCGTGTTTTATTTAAAAACTATGACTATTTCTGTTTTAAAACACTTCTTAATTATACTGTATTGTTCATATTTTCATTCATATTTCACTGTCTCGTGCTTTTAAATCGGTCTTTCCCATTTTCTTTCTCCATAGCAAAAAGCATCTTTAAGTCCTCAGAAGCAAAGTCCTCTGGATAGCGAGGTAAGACTCCAAATAGAGCATTACTTTTAAATCTATCTCAGAAATCAGAGGTTTTCCTGATAGTGGAGAGCACTTCAGGACTGGGTTATAGAACAGCATTTCGCATTTAATCAGCCCTTGGTAGACACCCCAAGCACACATTTCCCCTTGTGGATCAGTTTAATATCTCCTCCTGTTTGTGCAGATTGCCTGTCTGTTTTGTTTTCTGGTATGTTTTCTATGTTCTATACAGAAAATAGATTTCACGTTCCATTTCAAGATGCTGCTTGGAAGCAATACAGTTCACTTTCTAATGGGAGTATTCAGACAAGTTTTTGTGGTGCAGTCGTTTCTCATTCGTCGATCAGTTTCCTCCCATTTTCCTGTTTTATTGCCAGCTATCTCAGAGAGATCAGCTGTTTTTATTTGGAGGTTTTCTTGCTTATTCAAAACAAAACAAAAGAACTTGCTTTTTAATATCATTTTATAGTCAAAGGCAATGAAAAGGGGACAAGAAACCACACAGAGCTCAGTCTTCTAAAATATACAGATCTGAGCCAGTGACATCTGCTCACTGTGTGCATCACGTTACGGTGTAATAAATGCTCTTCCACTGCTTGCCATCCCCTCTTAGATGGGGGAAATTAATTCACATGGCAGCATTAATCAGATCAAAACCTTTAACAGCGTAATGCAGGTAATTATCGCTTTCAAAGCGTTTTCACCTTATTTTTCACCTCTTTGAAAATTACCAAATCATGGGGTGTTTGAAATAGTTTTTGCTCTGTTTCTTGCTTTAATGCTCTTCTGTTCTGAATTTATTCTTTTAAGGGGTCCTTTGTTCTCCCATGGTAAAAACTGAATACATGGTTGTCCGTATGTGCTTGTGACAACACAGAGAGCAGAATAATTGATTCCTTAAGTGATAGGAATACCCTGTAACTTCTGGGTCAGGTGGCTGTATACTCCTATGCAGTTTTGGCTACTGTGTGGAACTGTAGCAGAAATGCCTCACAGCGCTATAAACAAGCAGCACGTGTTCCAAAATGTCTGTCTGTTCACAGCTGTGTCGTTCTGTTTGTTTCTGACGTTACTCCATCTCTCCCACCTCCCAGTGTCCCTTTCCATCCAGAAGGTCTCAGCATACTGATGATAGTGCCTTGTTAGTGGTAAGATCCTGCACGCAACAGCCTTTTTCTGTGGCAGATTCTGGAGCATAAAAATAATGACATATTACAGTTGTCTCAGATTAGACCAATTCTTTCAGATCTAATCTAAATAGCATAAAACATGACCTGTTTTTAAAGAAGTGACTTATTTTGAGTATGTTGATAGTTGTACTATCAGTTCTTTCTTAATAATATAGTAATGTTTTCCTGCAAAATAATTGAAGCTCACCTTTTGCTAAGAGCAGAAGGGAATTACTGCTAATAAAGAACAACTTATTCCAAATTGACCTCAGGTCATTCTACATTGATTCGCCCTCTGTTTCGCTTGCCTCCTAATTGATGAGCTCTCCAGCATCAAATAAACAGTTGGATGCTCTGACTGCAGCCTCCCACCTGAGCTGTGTTTGCATCCTGCACTGAGTGCTCAGCGTGGTTTGGTGTCCTGGAACCTCAGTGCAGCAAAGGGAAAATATTGCTGTACACAGAAGTGCTAAAAGTCTGAGCTGTTCCTCATTCTCTGCTGTTGTTTAGCGATGAAGATGTCTTTCTTACCTATTTTGAACGCTAGCAAAAAGGAAAACTTTAACATACTTCATGTTTTATGCTATTTCTTTTTTAATGGCATCTTAGTGATGTAGCATAATTAAAGACTATAATTAATGCCACAATCCTCGTCTGTAGAAGAATACACTTGATTTGCCTGCCATTGCATGACTGCATGCCTGGGATTTATGTTCTTAGCTCATGTGCATCCCCATCACCTGCCTAAATCCTCTATAGGCAGTGCTGTCAGAATACATCTCATCTGAACGTGTTGATTGGTCTCCACTGTCTCTTCATTCAAATGTGTTGGTGTTCCTGCTGTCTCATGCCCAGCGCTGTGAGGGGGCAGAAGGCTCCTCGTGAAAGGAGTGTGTTGTGATCATCGTGCATGTGCCTGTTTACAGAAATCACAGTCAGCCAATCTAAATACAGAAGCACATTCATATGCTGTAAGAACCAGAAGAGCAGTTGTGGGTTTTGTAAAGCGAAATGTTGATATTCTGCTGCCAGTGAATTCATCTTTAGGATGTATTTTGAAGATGATGAATTTAAGGACCTTTTTTATTTGTTAGTGGCATCCCATGGTTTGGATTGTACTGAATTCTAGGTTGTATACTTGGGATTTTTAGCAGTCAGTTTGCTGAGCTTCCATCCATGGTGGCTTTTTCTGTTCCTTCATCCACATTAAATCTCTGCACAAAAAAGGGATTGGGGGAAAAAAGTGGCCGGGCTGACAGGGAAAGTTGGAACCATATTTGAAAGTAGTAGTTTGTGTATTACATTTTCTTTAGATTTCTTAACCTTTTCTCAGCAGCCCTAAACTCTGCATTCAATACATTGTGGGGTCAGTGATGAAACACTGGTTTGCTCAACTATGGAAGTACGAGCTGCAGTTCTGTGCTGCAGTGGAAGTGCACGCTGTGTCTAATGATGACAGATGCCAGGACAGCTGCTTGTAGTGACTGTTGTAACTGGAACGTGTAGCTCGGGGCAGCTCATGAATTTGCAGCAGTTCTTTTTATGTCACTTTTGTATCTTGGATGGCAGAAACTTGTTTAGCAGCAAGGAATCGCCCCCCGGATTGCTCGAAAAACAGAAAAATTCTTAAAAGCCAAATTTGAGTTGAGATTTTCCTCTTAAAACCTCATCACATTTCTTTTGCTGTTCCTGCCTGTTGCTGTTTAACACGAATTGAAATGCATTTGTGTTGCACAGTTTGCTCTGGTTGTTCCTTTCCATTGCTAGGTGCTTTCAGGGCAGTCTGTTTCAGCTCACAAAAAGGCTTTCCATGCCTTCTGTAAGCATTTACAGTTTGCTTGCTTGTTCCTTCTATATCCTTGTGATTCGATGCAAAGTGGAGTTTGGCCGTAGGACTTGAGTGTGTGTTGTGGTGGATTTCACTGTGTTGGTTTATAACTGAGCCTTTGCGGAAGGAATACAGTCCCTGGCCTCTCTGAGAAAGCCTACAGTGTAACTCAGTCTTGTATTACTCAAATCCCATTTGCCATTCTTGCTACAGTACTCTCATTGCAGTTGGGGGTGCTTGTTAATACAGCATCAAGGCTTCAGTCCTGGGGTAATAATTTCAATCTTGACTGCTTTTGAATCTCATCTTTCCCCAGATAGCTTTTTCTCCCTTCTACTACTGTACGTTACAAGGTGAGTCAGTGGGAGACAGGTACAAAAGGTACCACTGTTGTTCACACAAACTGCTTCTCAGTTTGTCACAAAGCCTGTGAAATACCCAGTGGCACCAGGCAGCTGCTGTGACCTTGTTGTGCAACACTCGTGTCACTGCTGCTGTGGGCTGCCTCATGGTCTGAAATGTGACCTGGGACCATCATCACAGTTAATACTGGCATCTCTGAGACATTGTGCGTTCAGCCTTTTGGGCACCAGTGAGCTACAAGTTATAACAGCATGAGTAAAGGAAGCACGACTTGGATTATGCTTACTTGTGCCCTGGAGGTTTCTCTCAGGCAGTTGCCATCCATTTGTATGCTCAGACAACTGACAATCAAATTGTTGTAAAGCAGCCTTATTTTTAGTTAGCCAGAGTCACAGCTGGGCTCTGTTTTGGCATTCCCTCTATCCAAAGTTGTTTCTGGCTGGGGACATTTCTCTAACTTCATTGCTAGACCTAGAAATGAAGAGCAGTGTGTGCAGTAGTGTGTAAGTCTGAATTGCAGCACCCTGATTCTTCTTATATTGCAACTGCCTTCTCTTACAGTTATTCTTTGCCTCACTTCTTCCTCTCTTCCCTCCCTTTCTTTCCTCGCTGTCCCTGACAGAATGGCTTTGAGCCTCTCTTTGTGTTTGAGATTGACAATAACACCAATACCATTAAGAGAAGGCCAGGGACTCGCAAACAGGTGAAGAGCATGCACTGTGTTGCTGTTGTGCTTCTCTTACCCTCTGTGTGCTGTGTTCCCCCCTTTGCCCAGTGCTGGGTTTGTGGATCGTGTCTGCTGCCTGTTGGTCTGTGTCAAGGTTGTCTTGCTCATGTTGTACAGGTATAAAGTTGCATTGCTGTCACAGACCGCCACCACTTGCTTTATTTTGCTTTTTGCTATATTAGCTGATGTTACATTTGCTGAAATAATGTTTTGTAAAGCAAGCAAACAAAAACAGCAAAAAAAAGTTAGCTCTGCACTGCTGCAGAGGAGGCTGTTCGGAGGATCAGCCGCTGCCTGCGTGTGGCATGAAGGTGTTTGTGTGAGGTTTGCCCTGTTTGTAACATCTCCTTCCATGTGTAATTCACAAAGACCAGCATTAGGTACTGGTGGCAGAACAAACGTGTGTCCTTTAGCTTTGCTTCTGATGCCACTTTGTGCTGTGTAAAAAAGGAAAGTTTCACCTGCCAAACTCATTAGCCAGAAAGTTCAGGAGGATAGGAAAGCTTTAACCTTAGTTTGAAAAGTAAATACCTGTTGTGCCTGTCTTTTGCTTTTTAAGTGTTTCTGAGCTCGTAACCATGATCACCTCCTCCATCCTGACTTGGCTACTCAGTTCTACCTGTGTGTGTGCCCTACCAGCTGCTTGCTAACACTGCTGCTGCCTTCTCTTTCTTTCTGCATTCAGTCCCTCTCAGGGTTGAATCAAGACAGCTGTGCTACTGCCCTGCCTAACACCTCTGCCCTCAGTCCTGCCAAGGTATCTCTTGCTATTATCATTCACCAATAAATCCAACAAAAAACTTGGGTCCACGCATCTGCTTTTACAGGTGTTGGTATGTCAGCTTCTGGTCAGAAGTTCAGGTAGGGTATGAATCTGATTTACCTGGTTAGATTGTAGTAGCTGTGACCTCATCTTAGCTTCAGGCTGTGTCCAAGCTAAAAAGCATGGTAACCCATCTGCTCCAAGGGGTTCCTCATTGGCTTTGATGTTGCTTTTTATTTACAATATAATTTTCTCGTAACCAAGCTGAGTTTATCAGAAGTATTTCTTTTGCATTCTTTTCTGGCTTGCTTTTCCCACTGAGTATAGGCGTCCTATAACTTTCTTTTGTGGCAACTGCTATTCTGAATGAGACATTGGTCTGTGTTTTACTGCAGTGCTTAAGTACGTTGTATTTCACTAGGGAAGGGGATATCCAGTGAGTTTTGCATTGTCAGAGGTGTCATAGAGGCTCTGTATTCTTATCCATGCTGCTGTTATGCAAGTTTTGCATGTTTTTTAATCAGCTGTTTTTGCTGTGCCCCCTCTGCAAAGAATATTGAACATCTTGGTGAGAAGGAGGGATAAACAAAGAGAGCATTGTGCTGTCGGTGCTGCTTCACCACTTCTTCCTCAGAAAAGAGTAATTGTGGCATTTCTGCAAAGGAAAAAAAAGAGGTTTAGCTGCTTTCTGCAGAGATGAGACGAACAACGTGTTGTGTTTTTCACAGCTGGCTCTTTGTTCTGTAGTATGTTTCGATGGATGGTGCCTCTTATCAGACACAGCAAATAGTACAAACGTAGTCACAACTTCTTCCACATTAAGACCATTTATGCTCTTCTACTTTTTTGCCTACAGAGCGATGACAGATCCACCATCTCTCCTGGCTCACCCACCACTCAGACAGGTAACAGGGAAAGGAAGTAAAGCTGCTGTAAAACAAGGTCAAAATATCTGCCTGCACATTTGTGCTATGAGGAGAAGGGAGCACTGTGTGTGGCACTGCTGTGTTTGAGAGCTTACCCACTTATTTGGGTCTCCTTGAAAACACACAAGGGGAGAGGCAGCAGGGCTGGAGCGTGTCCTCAGGGACAGTGTAGGCTTTGGCCCCCAGATTCATTCAGCAGCAGTCAGAACAGTTGTTGGAAGTGGTATGTGGAATGTGCTTTGCATGGCAAGTGTCCTTGAAAGTGCCTTTTCCTGCCCTTTGCTTTTATCATGCATGCACGTAAATTATTTTGTCATGATATTAAAATTTAGTTTGTTCTTTTTAATTACCACGTTTCTGAACCCATTTCCTATTTAAACTCTAACCGTTTCCTTCTTCCTCATTTCCTTTCCTGTGCCTTCCCACATTTGTTTAGTCCACCTTTCCCCTCCGCATCCTGGTCATGCAGCCCTGCCTTCCTATAGAAACCTTTCCCAGCGACCCGAGAGTTTCCTTTTCCGAGCAGCTGTCAGGGATGAAGCAAACAAAGGTAGGTTGTGTAACTCAGCAATGAGCTCGTTTTGCATTACGTTTTATTAACATCTGCCTTACCCAGGTTTTTCGCTGCTCTGTTACTTTAGGTCATTATCAACAAAGTATTTTAGGGTTTCATTTGTAGCCATGTGGCATTATAAATACTTGTGGAATGAATATTGTAATTGTGAAAAGGTGGGAATCTATTCTTCTTGGTCCTTATCCTTACTCCTAAAAAATAGCAAGGAAATGCCACACAGGTCTTCAACGAGTTATAAAGGCAGCTCAATGGATTTTGCACTGTGTGTAGCAGCATAAGACAAAACTGGAAAGTCTGTGGAAAGCCTGAACTCTTTCAACATACTTCATCTGTCAAAACTTTGTCCTCTTTTTTTGGGAATGGAATGATTAGTAGCCAAGAGAAACAACAAAATCTAAGGGGAAAAGAAGATGTATTAGGAAACACCTCATTTAGATTAGCAGGTCATTAGTTTGTTAGGTTAATAGGCTTATTAAAGAAGCAGATTTGTGAAAAAGAATGCCCTGTACCCGTTCTGGAACACTGTACATGTGTAATGCAGCAGATGAGGGCAGTCAGCCAAACCATACTTACCCATTGCTCTTCATGCTGTTTTTTCAGTGGTTGCTTCATCGTCTTCCCGTGCCTTGTCTCCTGCTAATGATTCTGCAGACACCAGAGTTAGGCAGAGCTCCAGGCAGCGTGAGGAGGAGCTGGAGCTGATAGAGCAGCTACGTAAGGTAAGTGCTGACAAAACCAGTGAACCTCTCAGTCAATGCGTTGTGTGCCAGCATGTTAAAGCTGCCCTTGTGTTCTGGACTGATTGCACTGAACCAATTATGAACCAATTATGGTGAGGAGTTGACCGAAATGGAATGGTGCTGTGCAATCTGAGTGTATCTTTCTGATGGATGCAGTGCTGGCTTTTATTGTGGATAAAGTTAGATTCAGCTGCAGTGAAATACACAGCACTAACTCCTACTTCTGACTGGCTAGTGATCTTTGCTTTTAGAAGGATCACATGCTTTCTTCCTTATTGCCCTTCATACTTGCAGGGAGTTCCCTCAGTGTCTTTCTTTCTTATCTCTTTCTAAAAATTCACCTTTGCTATAAAGCCTATAGAAAAGCAGGTGGCACACAGAGACTGCTGCTTTACTTGTGTGCTCTGAATCTACCTGTTGGCTCTCACTTTATCTTCAGTTAATTGTAGAATATCTGTGGCAAAAATATTCCCTACATTCAGGCTTTTCGTTTGTTGAGGGCCAGTATGCCCTGGTTTGTGCGCCCATGACAGTGGCTAATACTGAGTATGCCACAGGGCATTAAGGTACTGCTCTGCTTTGCCTTAGGCACACTTGCACTGTCTGTGGAGGGATTCCTTGAAGTGGTTCAGCGCTCTGAGCTTTCTCAGTAAATGAGAATTCCTCTTTCTAAAGCTGATTTTAAAAGCCATAAGCATCCCAGATAGCCAGGAAGCTCTTTTCTCTGCAAATTGTCAGAGTAAGGGTCAATCTGCTCTCTCTGAAAGGAGAAAGCTCTCTTAAGTAAAATGAAACAAAGCTCAGCTTTAGTCTTTCATCTCTTATCTCGGAATGCTTTACATGCAGTCTCTCTCTTGTTCTGCTTCCTAGGTAAGATTAAATCTTTTCTATATATAATCCCCTGTGCTGTGCAAAGAAAACTGTTCATCATTGAACTCAAGGGCTCCCAGATTGTGTTCAGCCCTGGCCCAGCGCAGTGCAGAACCTGTCTTGGTGTTACTCAGAAAGCTGTTCTAAACAGTTTGGTGAATAAGCAGGGAGTTGTAACACAAATGCTTCTGCTCTTATAAAATGTTCCACAGACTGAAACAGTCAGAGGAAACCAGCACTTACTTTCTGTGTCCATGTTCATTTTGCACAGAATATTGAGTCACGGCTGAAAGTGTCCCTGCCCAGTGATCTTGGAGCAGCTCTCACTGATGGCGTTGTTCTGTGCCACCTGGCTAACCACGTCCGTCCTCGGTCTGTCCCCAGCATCCACGTCCCCTCACCTGCTGTTGTAAGTATATCAGAATGACAGTGTTTTGTCGGTGTCCAAAACCCTTCCAGCAAAGATCTGTAATCCATGCAAGTGTGTAATTCATTATTTTCCTTTGTGAACATACATGACGACTCTGTCTGTAGAGTATCTGCGGTTTCATTTAAAACCTTCTTACTTCTGATTCTCTGCATTATTTGGGATCCTGCTACACAGAGCAGCAAGAGCAAGCAAAGAGGCCAAAATGATTTTTGTATCCATTTCACAGCACTACAAATTTCTCCGCTTAGGAGTGTCAGCAGAGCACGCTTGAGCTGTGTTTTCACGTGCTTGGAGAGCACCACCGTCTCCTGGAACAAAGTAATCCACTCATATGTTTGTGATAACAGGAGGAAAAAAGTTTGTTATATATGGGGGCTGTTCAGAGCAAGGGGAGAAGTTCAAGAGAAGTTGGACAATGGAGGAACTTGTTCCTCTTACCTGACTGCAGTGTTTTTAAGGCAATGGAGGTGATACGTTACTGTGTGTTATTGTTCTGTATCATGTTGGGAGAGCACGGGATTAAAGCGAGATGAAGAGCTGTGACACAATGACAAATTAATTACATGATCTGTCAGCCAAATAAATAACGTGTATTTTGCTGTCAGAAAGTTCAGTGAAAACGTTTAGGATCAGCTACCTTTAATACAATGGAGAGACAAACTGCTCGTGATGCACCTTCACATCATCTTAATATTATACGAACAGGGGGAAGAAATCTTTTTTTGCTGCGGGAAGAGTTTGAAACAAGCACATTGTTTGCTTCTTATTTTGGAGTCAGTCCTCGTGTTGGTTGGAATTTGAACTGCCACTTACAGGGCTGTGTACTGTATCATTGTGGTTCCTCCTGCTTGGAATTATGTGAACAAGGAGATGTCTTCATTATTTTGAGAACGACTGAGCTGGACACGCCAGTATTTTAGGCAGATTGTGGAATCGTTAAGAGAAATGCAGACAGCTGCTGTTCAACAAGACTTGAGTTGTCAAGAATATCTTCTCAATGGCCTGGTTTTATGTGCTGTGAATATTCTGAGCTACAAGTTAAATCATGGCTTTGTCATAAATGTCACAGAAGAGGCAGCCTGTGGCTGGACGGCTCCAGCAGCAGAAGAGGCATCGTGTCTTTCCTCAGTCACAATGTGATCTTTGTGCTCCCTCCATCCTGCAGGAGAAAGAAAGCAGCAATAGCCTTTAACCTGCTTTCTTCGTAAGGAACATAGCAGGCTGAGGGGGCAGAGGAAGAGCCCCAACCGTCTGCTTTCCCCCCTCTGAAGGAAAAACAGAGTTCGCAGAGGCTGCTGCTGCGCACAGTGTGGGGAGCTTGTGTGAAGGAACAGGAAGCTCGTGTCTCTTTAATCAGAAAAGAATAAGCTTCAGGAACAGAAACAAGACAGAGCCTGTGCAGTGCTAGTTCTGTGTAGAGGTGAGGAAGCCAACTACGCAGAAAAAACTTACTTGAGAAGTGCCAGTGAATTCATCTGCAATAGGCTTGTATGCAGCAAGTCGCTGTGCCAGTTGTATTCCGTCATCTTCTGGGTTCATCTAGTCTTCATTTGGTATCTCCTCCTTAATTGAAACAAGATTTTCAGTATCTTTTTAATGTAGCAACCCAGAATGGACTCCAAGTTGCTTCGTATCATTAAATTGTGCTGAAATCACAGCACAGGTGCTACGTATGTGTATGTTTCATTCGGTATATCTTAAATTATCACATTGCAGTCGCTAAAAGTGTTAGCCTGTTTTATGTGTATTAGTACAGCGCAGGTTAGAGTTGTCTTAAAAAATCATCCTGTATTCATAAATTGGCTTTTTAGAAAGCTCAGAACTTGCCTTTCTGAAGCAAAGTGCAGCACAACCTGGTTTGAATTATACAAACTTACTGCGGTGTGATATTTTTTGGCAAAGAGTTTTATTAAGAGTTCCATTAAGATACAAAATCCTTCCAATTAAGAGCACCTTGTCTGCTTCTTTTGCAGCCTAAGCTTACAATGGCGAAATGCAGACGGAACGTGGAGAACTTCTTGGACGCCTGCAGGAGGATCGGGGTGCCTCAGGTACATTTCTCTGCTGTTCTGACGATGTGGTGCAGATGTGATTTTGTAGATGATCAGGAAAACAAAAATAGAACATTTCTTGAAGCGTTTGATGAAAGTAAGGTGATTCAAAGTTTAGAAGGTCCACATGCGAGTTATGCCTTACTGTAAGGTAAGACCTTGCGTTGTCTTCTCTGGTAAAAAGAAGCTGGGTGTAGTTAATCTCTCAGAAGTCTGATTCGCTGACTGCTGTGCCTTAAGTTTGTAACAGCTGGGTGCAGCTTGAGCCTGGCTTTAGAACTGCAAGGTGCTTGGTAAAGATGGTTCAGTTTTCTCAATATTAGGTATTTGGCAGCTTAAAAGTGGGATAAAATTTGGATGATGTTTTGCATGTGTGACTTCAATTCCAAAGCATTTGATGTTCCTTCAGAATAATCCTTCTGTGTGAACATCTGTACCGTCTTGCCAAGGAGTCTCGCTGTTATTGGCCTTTCTCTGACAGTAGCTGTCTTTGCATAGATCCTCATTCTTTCTGCCATGTACTAGAGGTAGAACTGGTTTTCTTTCTCCCCTCTGAAATGGGTCCTGTTACCGTGTTTTATGCTGTCCTGTCCTTTCCACTTTGTCTTATCCAGCAGCTGCCTCAATACAAATGATTTCAGTAGGTCACGTTTGTTCTTTATTTTTCTTCTGGCGTATAGATGTGATTGGTTTCCTACACAGCTTTATACATACACAGTGTTTCTGTTGTAGGTGCTGTTTTCTTATTTGTGCATTGTGAAAGGGAAAAGTAGACCCAGTGGCTCATTTCCCTGCTGTTTCTAAAAGCAGTGCTCTCAAGTCAGCCATGCAGTATTTTCTGATAGCTCCACACAAAGGCATTTGAGCCAGTGGGATTTTAGGACAGCATATTTGTTGAGCTGCCCAGCAGTTTCACATGACTCACTGGTGAATGGTGTTGGAACATGGTGGGAAGTCATAAGTGATCATTCATGTTTTGAGATGATATTTTAGTCCTCTAAGAAACTGGAGCCTGTGACTCCCAGCAGGACTGTACAGTATAAATCCTTCTGGGGCACAGTGGTTCAATCTCATTGCAGCTTCCCTGTTCACAGCTCCCTTCGACACAGAGAAGTAATTTTTATGGGGTTTGAGTGCAGAGCTGTTCTCTGAAATGTCACACATTTAGGAACAAAAAGAAGAGCACTCAGGCAAAGAGTCTCCTGTAGACCTAGTCTGCTCCATCTACTGCACCTTCTGTTTAGGATCCTCCTGTTTTTCTCAGTTCTCCTGCTTTAATGTGAAGGAGTTCAGGGAGAATGTCTCTGGGGAAACACACTGAAATACCCCCAGCTGGATTCTAAAGCTGCTCTCACATGTCTGCATTACATGTCTGCTGAGATGAGAAGGTCAGATATCAGTAAGGAGGAGCGGCATGGCAGCCTATAATGTATTTCTGCTGATGCCTGCAGCTATTTCTGTTTGTTTAAATTCCAGTTATAAAAACAAAGAGCTTTCTGGAAGTGTGGATCTATGTAGAAATACCTCCTAAGAGGTATTAATGGAACCTGTAGGTTCCAGGCTGAGCACTGTGTATCTGCATTGGGCGTTCTTTGAAATGGGACTTGCACAGATTGCTTTGTGAGAAATAACCGTGTTACGCTTCTTGAACATGTAGCTGTATCTGAAATGTCTGACGCTGCTTAGTGGATGTTGCTATGGCTAACTGACCTTTTTTTCTGTCTGTTTTCCCTTCCTGCTTACACACTCTGGACAGGACAATCTTTGTTCCCCTTCTGACATTCTTCAGCTAAACCTCAGCGTTAAAAGAACAGTTGAGACTCTTCTTTCCCTGGGGACAGATTCAGAAGAATCCAGTCTTGTCTCCCTTTCTGTTCAGCTCTGGGGCTTTGTGGTGTTTTACTGTACTCTGATGCTAACGCTCTGTATGGTCTATCGCTGGGTCTTTTTCCTCTAGCTGAGGGACAGTGCTGCTGTTTCCTCCCTCCATCGCTCCAGTTCTCTGTAAAGGATTTTGGGTTTTGTCAAGACCGCGTGTACAAAGTGCTTTTTCTCACTGATGGGAAAGAAGCAACAGAGGTGACACAGGCCATGTGTAAACACATTGGTGCAACCACACAACCATGTGATGTAACTCACGCTCGTGTTTACTGTGTGATGTTGAGCAGATGTGATGCTGGGGGAGGAGGTGCTGTGTGTGGGCTGGAGCAGGGGGCTGAGCTTTAGGGCCACGTAGGTGTGTGCTATGGGCTGACTGCTGGCAAAGGATCTAGCACTGGGAAAACTGCACTGTCAGTTTGTGCCTCAGTTTCCCTGTCTGTATCATAAGAACTGCTCCCAGGTTGGTCAATTGCTTCGGGATTTATCTGATGAAAGAAGCATTAAACAACACAATGTATTTTGAACATCAGTGGCCTTGATTAGATCTCACAGTCTTAGAGACGTGGTCTGATCAGCTTTGTCCACAAGATCCTGGGATTGTTTTCCTCAGATCCCAGCTCCATATCCCAGCTGCTGGGAGGACCTGACCTTCCTGTTGGTAGAGTCCCATGTTTTATGTGTCAGTCCGGGGTTTTAAAGTAGCTGTCCATCAATCCTGAGCTTCTTGAGCTTCATAACTGATCAAAGAGGAGATGTGCAGAGAAACTGAACTCCCTGAAAGAAAACATTTCTGGCACAGAAGGAAGAATCCTTTGGGTTCTGTCAGATGCCGCGGGGTTGCCACAGCATTTTGCTGTGCCCCGGATAACACTTAACAAAGATTTCCTGTGTTGCCACTCGATTTTAGAAGCCTCAAACCATACTTCTTCCCCTTCCTATCTGCTTATTTGCAGAAACCTTGCTATCACACAGTTGTGATACACGACCTGACTGTGTGTTCAGCTCCCTCTTCACTGTTACACAGATCTCAGGTAGTTCTCTACACAGCTTTAAAGCTTTTCCCTCCTCTGGAGAAGCATCCTGGTGCTTTAATGTGTTTCTCAGGGACACCTCAGGATTCGAGGGCACTGCCCACACCACGTCTGCTCACAGTGTAGGTTGGTTCAGGGAGCTCTGCTCAGTGGTAGGTGCAGGTAAGTGCTGGTACCAGGCCTGTTCTGAATGGGACTTCAGTACCTGTTTGTTACACATGAAGGTGCAGTCGGTGTTTTGTAAGCCCCGGTTAAGCAGTGATGGCATTCCTGCATTAACCTGATAGCAACTCTGAAGCACAATTGAAGCTACACGGGAGTTTAGTTGCAAATATGGTCACTGCCAGTAAAAACATGTTACGTGTACGTGGAGCTCACAAGCTCTTGTAACATAAAGTGAGTATTTAGCGAAGGAGCAATTGGAGGAGCTGGTGCCCTCATCCCAGCCCACACTGTGACTGGCACAAAACGTTCTGCCCAAGCAAAACATGATTGAGGAAAGAGGGGACCTTTGGTGAAGGGGGGGGTCTGTTTCTAAATAAGCTATTTTTGCACTGTTTACTGGTGTGAACTAAAATGAACTCTGTTCTGTGTTTCTTATCTTCTTCTAATGAACACTGTGATAAAAGCTTCCAGGGCTCTTACACTAACCGTGCCTTCCCGTCCTTAAGTCCTGTTTGCTGCAGCTATCTCTGTGGTGTGGATACTTTCCAAAGCTTTTCTCCTTATCTATTTGCATACCTAAGAGAAGGGGAAAAAAAAAAGATAATAAATGCTGGTTCCAGTTTACAAGCATTTCCTCATAAAGCACATTGCTTCAAACAAACTGTTCTGCTGGAGGAGAAATGCATTTCAGCTGCATCAGCTGCCTTCACGCAGTGCTTTCAGCCTGGGTTGGTTCTGTCTGCTTGGAGCTCTATGGGAGGAGCGTTGGCTGCTGTTATTTATGCTGAAGGATTTCATCAATATGGAGGGTCAGTAAAGCTGCAAAGAGTGGAGGGATACAGGATGCTGCAGAACTTGCTTGTGGGGAAAGAATCTCTGTAGCTTTGTAGGAAGAGAACACAGCTGGGTTATTTATCTAGAGGTGCAGAGCACTGCTGGGTGTGTGTGTCCCTGTGGGCTGAGGATATGCCCCCCCCTGTGCCAAGGACTTGTGTAGGACGAGGCTTTTAACCCATCTGAGGCTGAGAGTAGCACAATTCCTAATAAACACTTTGAAACCCTTCTGCACTTTGTGTATTCCTCTTATTCTTCAGAGTGGTTTGGGAGCTGCTCGATGGGCCTCATGGCAGCAGCGACTCAGACACAGCACAGGAGGGATATTTGTCCTCAAATATGCCATTAACATTGCCTTGAACAGGAGAAATGACAGGAGAAATTGCCTTGAACAGGAGAAATACGTTGATGATGAAAGCTATTGCAATTAGAAGCAAGTTGTCCTTTCTCCTTTCCATAAAACAAATAGTGCTTTCTGCTTTTTGGCCCCTCCCAAGGAGTTTATGTAATGACAAGGATCACATCATCCATATGGACAGAAGGACTTTGGATGGGCAGTGTGTCCTTAGGAGAACTGCTTTCAAGCATGGCACTTCCCCTCAGACTTGTAGCACGCTGTAGCCGATGTGTGCAGTGCTGTTTTGTTTCTGCTTTCCAGTTGGGTTTGCTTGCATTTGCTGCAGGAGGACTCCCTCCAAAAGCCAGTTGTGTTTTGGAAAGGAAGCCGTGCTGTGACAGCAGTTCCTTGCACTGAAGCAGAGCTTGTCCCCTCCTTAACACAGCCCAGTTTTGACATCATAAAATCCTGCTGTTTCTGCACAGGCAGAAATAAGGGATTTGGTTGTTTCTCAGTTCTCCCCTTGTTCTGTGTAGTGGCTGCTGAGCAAACGTGACCATCAGCCCCAGAGCAGACGTGTGACCGTTCTGATTTACCAGCATTATTTTCCTTTCATAGCCGTGTGTGCTGTCCGTAACATTTCATTTTTCAGTTTCCTTTTCAGTTGAGTGTTTTTTCATCCATTTTGTTTTTGTCTCTGTGTTTTGTTCCCCATTCAGGAGCAATTATGTTTGCCTCTCCATATTTTAGAAGAGAAGGGTTTGACACAGGTAGCTGTGACTGTGCAGGCGCTGCTGGAGCTGGCACCCCCAAAGCAGCAGCAGCTTCACCACTTACCTGCTGTGTAAAGACCTCCGGGACTTTTGGGTTACCTTGGCTAAACAGAAGGACGTCAAGACTTGGCTGCCCGTGCAGTGCATCCAAACACACAGAGCTCTGTTCTAAGGACACGAGTTTCCGTGATTCCTGACAGGAATGTGGTTGTTTTTTTTTTTTGCTTCGTTTCTCCATTTTTTTTGGAGGTCACCGTGGTTTTCCAATAACACTTTGATTTTCGATACTTTGGCCCCTTACTGGTAAATGGGTGGTGAGGAGGGCAGGGAGTTCCAGGGGCTGCTGGAGCCGGCTGTAGAAACTGACCTTGGAGGGGGAAGATGCTGGTGTGCGGTTTGGAAAGCCGTTCCCATAGGAATTCATTTCTTTCATTAACAAACAATAAGGCGGTTGCTGCAGTGGGCACGAGGGGGATGAGGTGGCGTTCCTTCCCCATGGGATCCAGAGGGACCTTCTCAGCCTCCTGAGAACAGCAGCTCTTTCCATTTTATAAATATATATATATATATGTATTTTAAAAGAATTGCAGCACAATCTTAACCAGTGCAGTGTTTCATATCAGGGTCGGCCCTTATGTGTCGGTGTATCCTCGTTACTGAAGATGTATAGGAAAAAAAAGGGGGGTTCCCTCCCCTCCGAGGAAAAAATACTTGTTTTCATAGCTACCATTCCTTCCTTCCTCTTTCTTTAGTATAAAAATGGACATTCACTGTACAGGAGCAGGAGGGGCAGCAGGCGGGTTGTGAATTACACTTGACAGTTATTCTGCAAAGCACGGGTGGGCTGCTCTTAGCTGGGTTTTTCCCCTTTTGATTTGCAGTTTGTTTCCACCCTGTTTGCTCCATGTCTGAGTGTCAGGGCTCGCTGTGCTGTTTGACACAACGGTTCCAAGTTGCTCCTTATTGGCACTGGCTGATGGCGTTGCAGGTCACAAAGGGCACATGAAAGGGATTTAAAACTGCACAGCTGAAAGGAGAAACCTTTTCAGTCCAACAAACACCAACAACTTGCAGCGTGCAGGGGAAGAGAGCAGCTCCGTGCAGGGCTGCTTCCCTCCCAGGTAGGTTTTATGTTTCACATGGTTCCACTTGCAGCGATTGTTGGGAATTCTTGGGGGGTTACGTCAGTGTCAGCAGTCACTGCTGCACTTTGCTGGGTGGAAGGTTCTGCCTCTCGCTGCAAACAGCACCGCAGAGCACAGCTGTTCCTTGTGTGTTTGTGTCTCGTGCAGTTTGAAAGAGGAAGATGCTGAATTCATGTCAGTTTGCAACATTAGGTCACTTGGATCGTATGGGAGCACGTCGCTTCTTACCAGCACTCACAGGCTGCAGAGCTGTGAGGGTGTTGTTTGCTTCAGTCCAGCTCCCAGCACTTACACAAAATGAAACTTAACAGTATTCAGGTGGGTGGAAGGTTGACATTTCATTAACACGAGTTCATAGGAATTAATGGGTCGGGATTAGAAATGGCCGTGTCTGTTGCCTGGTTAGGACAGATGGCAGCTGAGTGCACACGAGAAGCAGTGTTAGTGTGTCAGTGTTAGTGTGTCAGTGTTAGTGTGTCAGTGTCAGAGTGTCAGTGTCAGTGTGTCAGTGTGTCAGTGTCAGTGTGTCAGTGTTAGTGTGGCTGGGCAGGTGCATGTCTGAGCATCCCCCCATCGTCACAAGCAGCAGCTCACTCTGCCTCTCTCACATAACTGTGGCCACATTATATTACCTGCACGGCCTCGTGTTCATGCTGGCAGGAACTAATTACTGACCAGATGTTTAGGACATAAATCCAAGCCTGAAGTTTCACGGTGTGGTTTATTTAATGTGTTGTACCAAAAACCAGTTCTGTTTTGCAGACTAAGTGGGATTTTTTTGTGTGTGTTTATGTGCAATTTTTGTTGTATCCGGTGAACGGAATGCTTTAAAGAAGCAGCGGATCAAGTTCTGTTCTGTGTTCCGAGGCCATTACTTTTCCTTTATGGGGTGTTTGTGTTGGAGGATGTGGGAGGAATCCACTCTGTGCTCTGCTGTGTCACCGTCCTTCCTCAGACAATGGTGAGCGCAGAGTTTGGGGCTGCACAATGTTACCACCCCAAATCGAATGGCACTGGGCATGGAGGGATCCCTCATAGCACTGATGTGATCAGGTCAGCACAGCTGGGCTTTGATTCTTCCCCTTGTGAAGGAGGGAACTTTGGTGGCCTGGCTGAAAGAAACCACAGAGAACTTTGCACATCACCAACATCTCTGCTGTTCTCAGTTACAACCCAGTGGCGAATGGTTCTTCTTACCCTTTTATAACCATAAATGTTCCTTTGAAAAGCGAAACAAAATAAAGTGTTCTAGGAACAGGGGCTTCTGAAGTGAATTTAGATGTGGGAAATGCTCTTGTATAGATATCGTGATGTTTTACAAAGCGATCTCATGTTGGTATTTCTGAAAGCAGCGTAAACATGTAATTAATAAAGGACTTTAAGGCTTCACCCCATGCTGTACGTCTGTAAATACATTCCATGTGTCTGTTAAAGATAAAGATGGTTGGATGTTGTACGCTTTATTTTAAATTGCCTGTATTCTGCCAGCAGTGGGAACTTCCAGCACGTTAATAATAGGAAACTATGGGTAATTTGAAATAAAGCTGTAAGACTTAATGAACTGTGTAGCCTGTCGTTTTTGTCGTGTGAATGGACGTCCCATCCCTGTGCCAGCTGTGTCCACCTTCCACCTCCTCACCTCGTTCTGTTGTGTTCACTCTGTGCAATCCGTACCGTGCTGCACGTGGGCTGTGTGCACCCAGCAGCTGTAAGGACACAACTGCAGGAAGCTCCAGTTCCTGACCAGGACTCACGAGGAGAGCAATGAGAGCAGTGACTGAGGCAGCAACTGAATCACAGAATTATCAAGGTTGGAAAAGACCTAGAAGATCATCTAGTCCAACCATTACCAACTGCAGCGGAGGAGCCCAGAGGAGCCGAATGGACGGCAGTGTGAGCAGAGCACAGGTAAGAGAGAGAGAGTTGTGTTGTTCCTGCCTGGAGGGCACCAGTTTGTGTCGGCTGGGGCATGTTGAAAAGCTGTGCCCACCTTATGGGCCTGCATCACCCCGTGGGCAGACCTGAGGTTTCAGCAGCCCTCAACACTGGAATAGAACGTGGTTCTACTGTTGCTTTGAATAGTTTTTAATTGTTTTTGAAGTGCCAGGAGCAGGAGTGTGTTGTGGTTTAACCAGCAGTGCTGCAGAACTAATATCCATACTCTGAGTTTGTGTAAAGCATCTTAAATGTCAGCCCTCCCTTGACATTCAGCTCAGCCCAGCAGCCAGGCACCAGCCCCTTCTTTTCCCTTCCCTTCAGATGGAGTCCTGAGCTAAAGACCCTTTGCTCATGATCTCAGTCATCCTGCTTAAATTTCAGAGCTTTTGGAACAGGTTGGTCTGGACAGGAGGATGTTTGGATCAGGACCAGCAGAGAATGGTCACAAAAAGCAGGGCTGGCTTTGTATGGCTTGAGCTTTCCTCCCTGTATGAGTGTTAGAATCCAGCAGGCTCAGCCCTAAGGCTGATTTTGCTTTGCACGCTGTATGTGGCTGACAGCAGTGTCAGAGCAGGGGCTGCCCCCTCAATTAAGTGAAGCAGGACATTGCACCCCGCCTGCTGCCTGGGCTCCCCACGTGGCTGTTGCAGACAGGGTGGTGGGTGCAGCTGTGGCACATCAGCTGTCTTTTTCCATGGCTGCTTCCCTCTGTAGGAGGGCGTTCAGAGCTATTCTGTCTATGTGCTGACACTCTGCAGTACTGTGGGAATGGAAACCCGCGTGCTTTGACTGCCCTCATGTTTACACTGCAAACCATCAGCAGTTTTCCCCTGGCTCGACCTAATGCTGCCACTGACACCGGGGCGAGCGCTGCCTGAGCCCAGATGTGGGTGACCTGCCTTCCTGCCCCACTGGGAGCCACAGCAAACCCCATTGCTTCAGCCAGCACCGTGCTGTGCGGGACTGCGGAGCAGGTTCTCAGGGCAGAGCGTCTCGTGCTGGTGAGTTACTGTGCCATTAGCAGAATTGCTCACTAGCTGTATAAGAGACTTCAGAGGATATCGTGTTTCTCACTGTTTTAATGCAGTTTCCGTTTCTACTGAGGAAAAGGTGTTCTTGCTGTACAAAGACTGCTCAGGGTCTGAAGTTACAGGAGCTTACAGAACAGCCCGAGTTCAATTCCACGGTTTATTTTGTGCTGCTGGACACAGACAGCAGTGCCTTACCCAGCAGCAGCCCCAGAGTACATCCAAGTCCAGGTTTCTTAGCGCGTCTTTTTCTTTGCTCCGGGCTTTTCCTTTGTGCCTTTCTGATCTACCTGCTCATTCTCTTGAGCCTTTGGCAGGTTCTGATAGGGGCCGAGGTTTCTGCGGACCATTGTACCTTTCCACCAGGCCTGCAGCTGGAAGCAGGAGAGAGAGAGGTGTCAGAGGGAACCTGGACAGAGAATGGACAGAGCATCCCTCCTGTAACTCCTCAGCTGCAGGACAGAACATCTGGCCCATGCAGCAGCAGCTGGGCTGCTGTAATGTGTAAGCCAAGGGCATCTGTAGAGGTGGCAAGAGGAAGGGAGCAGCTCTGTAACTCCATTCCTGCGTCACCCATGCAGAGGGGCTGCTGTGATGAGCACAGCTCCACATCATCCCTCAGACTGGCTTTTTGTCTTTTGTTTCCTTCTTAACCCTTCTGCAGTTCACTGCAGCCTTTGTCTTTGCTGCAGGAAAAGGGACAAGTTTAATCTGTCCCTCGCTTGCGCCACCTCACACCAGCCAACTTTCTCAGGCCATTTTCTGCTTGAACAAAATCTGTGGTGCAAATAACTCCAAGCTGCTGGTGGAGCAGCACTGCCTCAGCTTTGCTCCCCCTTTTACCTTCAGGATGCTCTTCAACTCCAGCTCATCCTGCTCTCGTTTTCGTCTTTCAGCCTCTCTTCGTGCCCGGTCAGCAATGATGGTTTCCTCAAATGTCCAGCACTGCAAAGTGGCACAGGAGTTCAGCAGTCACAAGAAAAACACATCCAGGGAGCACTGGGAGCCCCGCGGCAGCCCACGGCTAATGGGTAAACACAGACCTTCCTCCCCCACCTCCTTTATTTGATCTTCCCTGAATCCAGATGGCAAATGTTGCTCATTACCACCACCAGTCCTAAGGCACCGAGAGGTGCTGCCAAAGTGAAACCGCTCATGGCCTGTGTCTAATTAACCTTCTGATCCTGTGCTGTGAAATGGCTGGCTGATGGGGTCTCGAGCAACAGATGTTGGTAGGAAGGATCCACGTTCCCCCAGGACAGGTAGCAGATGATGAGTGAAAACACTTGGGGCACTGAGATGACAGCAAACGGAGTGAAAATGGAGCCCACAGGCAGGGGAACATCTAACTCAGTCTCAGCCTCTCAGAGCAGTGACAGTAAGGAATGCCTACAAGTGAATTTCTTCTGACCCCCCTTTTTCTACACACTTTGCTGCCTGTTCTGCTCTGGCAGTGCATCTGCAGTCAGAGTCCTGCAGTTAATGGTTTTCTAACTACATGCATTAATTACATCATCCATCCCTGATGTCACAGGTGATGTCACACCTTCCCAGAACTTCAAGTCCCATCCAATACCTCACGACTGCTGGTTTTTCCCCATGGCTTTCATTCCTTATCAGAATGATGGTATGAAAAAGGCAGGATGCGGTTCTGCACGGGCCAGCACTGAGCTGCTGCTGTCTTACCTCACTGGCAAATTTCTGCAGCATTTCCAAGTTCTTTGCCTTTGATTCTTTTAGGTCGTCGAGTTCTTTATCTTTAGCGTCTGTGTCGTTTTCATACTTTTCCATCCAGTATTCCAGCTTCTCTTGCACCTTCTGCAATGGGACAGAGTGGGGCTTAGCAGGGTACAAAGAGTGGCAAGGGAAAGGTTTACTGCTGCGACATGCCTGCGCTCAGGATGGGGCTAAGAATGCCATCAAATGTGCACGGTCTGTTTCCTTCTCACCTAAGCCTTGGCAGGATCACAGTGCTAGGAGTAACGATGCTGGGGACCACCATGGGGGCAGCAGCACTGGTCTGGGTATGAAGAATGGCAGCGCACGGGGGGTTACATTTGTGCACAATCCTGGTGAAGTAAATGACAACCAGGAGCCATTCTTTGTGTGTGTGCACAGGGAGAAGAGTTCAGGAGATGGAGTTTCACAGTCAGAAAGCTTTTATCCTGCACGTGACTCTCTGGCCACTTACTGGATTAAACTCAGTGCACCAGGAATGAGGTCCCAAGGGAGAGCAGGTTGTGCTTTCTCAGGTTGTGCTTTCTCAGGTTGTGAACTTGGCTTTGTTTCTCTCATCAATAGGATGGCAGGTGTTTCTGAAAGCACTGCACTGCTGACTTCCTCATGTTCATGACTGATTTCGCCATAGCAACAGCCACCGCTGCTTGAATGGAGGAATAATGTGAGGAAAAGCATCAGTGCTGTGAGAGCATCACAGCTGGACACACAAGGGGGGCGAGGTCATCTTCTGTGTGGGCCACTGTGAGGCCACCAGCTGCTGTCAGTGCAGAGAGGCTGCTGCTCAGGTAGCCCACTCGCCTTGAAACACCAATCAAATGTGGCTCTGGGATATAGAGGAAGTCCCAGTTACCGCCAGAGATGGCTTAAACAAAATCCACATTGAGCTGAATGTGGCTGTTTGAGGGAAGGGAAACCTGTAACTTTGGCATAAGCAATGCTAGTTGTTGTATGAGCAGTAATTTTAAGGCAGTGTATCTGAATGTATCCGAACTGATCTAGTAAATGTGTATGTTTGGTGGCCCTGCCAGGCAGGGGGTTGGAACTACATGATCCTTGAGGTCCCTTCCAACCCAGGTCATTCTGTGATTCTGTGAATGTGGCAAATCACAAATATGGGACAGCTGGGTTCATTAAGGGCTTGAGGGGAAGCAGGAATCCAACCAGCAACAATGAGGAACCCGGTTGGGTTGATGGAGCAATAATTGGTTTTCTTTAGAAACGAATCAATGTGATGTTTATCTGTTGCCAGTTGAAGCATTAACAGGGAAAGTCACACAGACCTTGTGGGAATGCCTCAGGAAGTTTTCAGCCTCCACGTGCACTCGGATCTCCTCGTCAGTTTTCCTCTTCAAATCCTATGATCAATGCAGACAGAAAATGTTAGACAGCGTTGGTGCAAATACGTGTGCACAACATGCGTGCTGGTTGGATTCCTGATGCATTCAAACATCTGCGTTGTGATGGGGATGGAGAGCAGCCTGGGCAGCAGGGGATGGAGGAAGGCCTTGGGCTGCATCTCACAGCACTGCCAGCAAATAACTGTGCAGTTCACAGTTCACATAATGCAAGGGAAGAGGAATGGCCTCACAATCCTGCTTCCTGCTGTGGCACTTCCCAGTTCTCCTGGGCGATGTAACAGTGGGGCAGCAGACAAACAGAGGCAGCGCTGGAGCCCGAGGAGGGGAAGATCTTGCTATGTTCTTAGTGCTGAGTCCTGTCCTCACCTCCACACAACCTGCTGGAGATGAGGACATCATTCAGGGCTCTGGGGAATGACTTACCTCAATTTCCTTGTTCAGTCTGTTCTCTTCGTTGCTGCACTTCTTCTGGGTTTGGTGCACCTGCAGGTCTGTGCTTTTCTTCATGTAGCGATGCTCCATGGCTGCTTTGGCTTCTGCCTTTTGAAGCTCATTTTTGAGGTAGAGGATCACGTTATTTCGGTTCTAGTGGAGGAGACGATAAGCAAAAGAAGCATGAGAACAGCCCAATAATTTGAGCCACTGACATCAGGCTTTGCTAAACACTTGGATTAGTCTGAGTGAGCATCTGTAACAGGACGGTCATACCTCAGCCTCATGGATGCCCAATATAAGTATATTCTGTTCCTTGGATTTGCTGGGCTTTGTTGTTTTGTTTCCCCTAGTTCTGCAGCAACTGTATAAACACAGCATTAGGAGCAGATCAAATGGAAATCTCAACTCACTTGTATGTTCCCATGGTTCTTTCCTGAAATCTTACCAAGTAGATGGAGTCCGTTTTGTTATAACAGCATGCAGTCAGAGCAAGGGCTGCCCAGGAGGGCTGGCTCTGAGCTCCCAGCCTGTCCCCACACCTTGTTTTGCAGTGGACATGAGCTTTCCTGGAGCAGCTCTGTCTCCAGCAGCACCCCTACAGACAGGACACCTGCATCGGTGCACCCCATCTGTCAGCTTTGCTTTCAGGAGCAAAGTGCATTTGCTCAATTCAGGGCTGTGAGTTTGTTTACTCCTTTTTAATCCATTTCTTTGGATAACAGAGAAAAGTTCATTAATGTAGGCTTACATCTTCCAAGAACCTCCAAATGAAGAAGTGCACTGCAAGCTAAAAAGGTCATCAAAGTCTCCTGTGCAATGTAATGCTGCTGGTCTGGCTCCCAGTAGCTCCATTACAGCCTTTCTCTTTGCTTTCCTGCCATGCTGCGATGGGTTTGATGTTCAGCAGCCAAACCTCGCAGCTGAAGTTGAAGTACCAAAGTGCTGGCACGTACATGGTTTGAAGCCCACGTATCTTGTCTCTGAAGCACCCCTACGTTCCTTAACAGTGTAAACATGGAGAAATGCCACAGGAAGAAGCCAGCTCAGTGCTGCTGTGTTTAAAAGCCTTTGCAGCATGACTCATCTGGAAAGGTTTCCTTATAAGAACGGTTTGGAACGGTTTAAAGGAAAATCCTTCCCTTTGCACCCCTTGTGGGCCATAGTTAGGAAGAGTAAAGTGTATTTCTAAGGCTGCTGACAATTAGAGGCTTTGGTTGATGCTGTTTGGTGGTTTCCAAAGTCATGTGTTCAAAATATTTTGAACATTTCCAAGGTCAGATCTCTTTTCCCAGCCGTATCATCATCTGACTGCAGACAGCTACAAACGTGACCTGTTCCTGCCCCATTAATGTTTCTGGTAATGGCTTTTATCTTCCTTGATGTGAAATTCGGTGGGTGCTGGGAGCAGTTGGTTCCTACTCAGTAGATGTGGGAGGTGACCAAAGCACTTCATCTGGAGGCTGCCTTGCTGTATTGCGGTGGAAGCGATTCCAAATTGCAGGGCTGGCAGAGAGACCAGGGAGATGTTAATGGAAAACACCAATGTTTTGTGGCCCTGAGGCCCAGCTGCTGAAGTCAGTGTTGCACTGTTATCTGCAAAGGGTCTGGAAACAGGTCAGAAAGGAAGGGTTTGATGTAGGCTACAAAGAATTGTGAGAGGTGGGGGCAGAGCACGAGCACTATTTTTTATGTCTTATTTTGATAAAGCAGAGGGAAAACCACTTTTGATTTCAGAACCCTCAGCCAGGAAGGGGGCCCATCTGCTCGGGTGTTTTTTTTTGCTGCATGGCGTGTTTGTGGTTTGGATTTGGTGTTGTAAAACATCTTCATTACAAGTGGGGGGTCTGGGGGCTTCGTTACACAACACAAAGCAGACGGGAAGCGAAATGCAAAACCCTGCGGGTGGTTCACAGCAATGCTTTCACTTGGAGGGAAGGTTGACTGCAGGCGTGTGGGCAGCTACTGCAGCCCAGCTGGTGGGCCTGGAGCTGCAGGGCTGGGGTGTGCTGGGTGTTGGGTTGCATGGAGCAAACGCAGCTGCTGTCCCCAAGCTGTGGGTTGTGCTGTGCCCTGAAAAAGAGTTAACATCTATTTGTTTCTGGTTTATCACAGCAAAGGGCCCTATCAGGACACAGCATGCTTTCACAGCTAATGCAGTAAACCTCCGGGCTGCTTATTTGGGATGACTTCAGCTTTGAATCTGCCAAACCAGCAATGCAAAATCATAAATCACGTGTCCAGAACTATCACAAAACTGGCAAAGAGCGAGATCAAAACCCAGGAAATAGCTGTTACGAGCCAGTCTGCTCTGCTCGCAGGCAAACAAGCTGTTCTCTCCAATCTCTCAGCTCACAAACTCCAGCTTGAAGCGCTGTCTGCTGCTCTTATCCAGCACCGTAGGATTCTGCCCCAAAACAATGTTGTTTGGTGGCAAAAGCAACTGCATTTTGCTGGAGAGGGTACGCACGTTTTGCCTTTTCACTTTTGTTCATCTCTTGCGAGTGCCCCCCTAGATCTCTCCATTCTTCCTCAGAGGTATTTGCAGCCACTTAGAATGCAGCTGGCTACAGAACTAACAAACAGGAGTTATGTGCAGGCAGCTGGTAAGCCTGCATCGTGCCTTGCTGCCGGCCTCCCTGCTTCCATGCCCAGTGTGGATAAGCTTTCCACTGGCAGCTGCAAAACCTCAGCCTGCAAAGCCTGAAGATATGCTTAGATCTACACACCTTGTGCAGCCGGGACTTGCAGCCCCTGAAAGCACAGCATGCAGCCCTGAAAGCACAGCATGCAGCCCTGAAAGCACAGCATGCAGCCCCTGAAAGCACAGCATGCAGCCCTGAAAGCACAGCATGCAGCCCTGAAAGCACAGTATGCAGCCCTGAAAGCACAGCATGCAGCCCCTGAAAGCACAGCATGCAGCCCTGAAAGCACAGCATGCTGCCCTGAAAGCACAGCATGCAGCCCTGAAAGCACAGCATGCTGCCCCTGAAAGCACAGCATGCAGCCCTGAAAGCACAGCATGCTGCCCCTGAAAGCACAGCATGCTGCCCTGAAAGCACAGCATGCAGCCCCTGAAAGCACAGCATGCTGCCCTGCAGACACATCTGCCCCAGCTGCCAGAACACCCCTGTGCTGTACACCCCCCGGTGATGCTTTAGCTGAAAGGACGTCTGGGCTGACAGGTCACCCAGCCTCCTGGAGTGATTTGTGACATCCATCTTCATTGCAGGAGAGTTGGACTAGATGGCATTGGATGCTTCCAGGTTTGGCTCTACTGCGGCAGCTCTGTGTCCTGCTGAGCTGCTCTGGGGGCTGACGTGGCCCCAGGACCATCACAGACCCTCTTGTATGGAGGGTAAGTATACAACCAGACTGTTCATCTCAGCAGCTTTCGAGACATCCGTGTTTTCCAAAAGGAAACAAAAGAAGTGGAAACATTTAGCAGTTGATCTGTGTTCTATTAGGAAGAAAAAAATGAGCTGAGCCGGCTAATACAGCCTTAATTAGCATCTCATTAAGGCTGAAAATACACACAAGCAACATGCGTGGAGCAAAGACCACGTTTTTCTGGTTCCATGATGAGATTTGTTTGGTTTTGTGTTCCCAGCCACTGGACTGGAGACAACCATGTAGGCTTTTGTCTACAGGTCTGTGTATTATTATGGTTCAGAATAGTCCAAAATCAGCAAGCTGTATTTCTGCTCCTAATTAGTTGGCAAGGTGACAAATTGTGTGTCTGTAAAATTGCCTATGGGGAAATCCCATATGAAGCAAATAGAAATTATTCTCCCTTGGGAGACTGAGTGAGACACCGATATTTTTGGCACAGGAGGAAAGCAGTACTTGAAAGTCGTCTCGTCTTTGATTTGTTATCAAAGCTGAAGCTATAAGGAAGCCCAGAAAATGACTTTTAAGCTGGAAACATAAAACCAGAATCCCAGATGAGCGCAGATCCCACTTGATGAGGCAGAAAGCAAGAATCACATTAGCAGAAGGTACTAAAACACACAGAGAGGAGCATGTCTTCAGCGTGGGAGCTACATGTTTGTATGGCTTACAGCTAGGAGAGCTGCAAGGCAGGACAAAGTGCCAGATTCTTTTCTTTCAAGCCTTATATAGCTCTGACTTGGCCTTTCTTCTGCTTGTATCTCATCACACACTCTTCTTCCTCACCTCAGCAGAAACAGGTTAAGCTTGCATGTTTCTGCACCGAGCTGTGTGCTTTTTTTAAGCATGCGTGACCATTGAGTCTGAGCTGTCTGGTGAGCATCACGGTGAGCAGGGATATGTCATTTAATTGATCTGCACTTGTGCAGCAAGTCTGATGTGTCCAGAATGCCCCAGATTTACTGTGTGTGCACAGACAATTCACACGCTGCAGACAGAAAGGCTGAAGCTTTCCACACAGATAAAGTCAATGGGGTGTGTGTAGTAACATTGATCTGCCCTTGCACAGGGCTTGTGTATTTGGGATTTTGTTGTATGTGGAAGCCTAGGAAATAGATGCAAATTACGATATTTTCCCCTGACAAACTGGAGGTAGAAAAATGGCATGTCCTTGTGCCAATTCTGACACTTTATTTCTTAATCCCTCACTGTCAGTCTTTCTTCTGTGCCAGGTGTCATGTCTGCATCATTAAGTATGACCGAACCTCAGATCCTGCTGTCTGCAGCTCATCTCTTCCTTCCTGGCTGCAGATGTAGCAGCACTCACTCATGTCCTTGCTTTGCAGTGTTTCTGAGGTGTTCTGACTTCCTCACAGCCTTTCACAATTATAAGCACTTTGAGTTTCTGCTTGAATAGCACTGAACAGCATTCTTAAATTCATCAATAACTACATTCAGAATGTAAGTCTGTGCTGCAGTTATTCTGCTTCTATGTTCTTAAATGATGGATTGCTACATATGCTGCGTCCTCTCATCTGAGCACTAGTTCCCGGGCAGCAGGAGCAAGCTTGCTAACACACTTCCCCCTGGCATGATGCCCGATGTTAAGTAATCTCACCTGAAGTTCTATTTCAGTTTCTTTCTTGACATCTTGCAGCTGTTTCTGGAGTGACTTTATCTCCTTCTTTCCTTCCTCTTCCCTGAAGGAAAATGAGAGAATACAGTCACTTGAATGCACCAAAAAAAACCACCCCATCAGCTGTTTACGTAGATAGGGAGTTTTCAGATTCTTTATACACTGCTGCACCTAGTGAATGCTGCCCCAATTAACCTGCTCATCCAGCACATTTGTTACAGCTGAACTAAAAGAAGTGAGAAGTTTGCCCTGCTTCAGTGCAGCATAAAAGCTTGCAGCTGCTTCCAGTGTCTGAGGAGTAGAAAAGGTATTTGTGTCTTCACTCTGAAGTTCAGTGTTGAAGGCAGCACGTCTCCAGATCAGAGGGATCTCTCACCAAAGTTAGTGACTTGGTAAGTAAATCCTGAAGGAAGAGATGTATGGATTGAATAGGGAGGATGGGAATGAAAGGGAAAGTGAACCAAAAACAGGGAGAACCAGGCCAAAACCTACAGGGGAGTTTGACAGTTTAAAGCAAAAAGGATGAGATAATGTTGTAGGTCTCGTTATTTTACTTCACTTTGAGGGCTTTTCCAAGCTTTTAAGCTTATTGTTTGATCTAAAGCCAGTAAGAAGAGTTGCTGCCTGAGGCTCTTTACCCTATCCCCACTTTACAGGCAAACATGCATTTCATTTTTTAGGTACTTAGCTGGGCAACTCTGCTACAGGAGCTCCTGATAAGGAGTCTCAGCCTTACTGCAGACTGCTCTCAGACTGGTATATTGACACAAAACCAGACAAGTATATGATATATTTAAATACAGATCAAGTTCATTCAATGAAAAGAATGTGCAGTAGAACAGATAACACAGTGCTTAGATATGGTTGATATAATGGAATAAAAAAATGATTAAAATTTGTATGCCCCCTTTCTAACTCCAGTGTTGAACAGGGATTCCACAAGCAACAGCTGCTTTCATTTTTTGCTTTCTGACCCTTCCTTGGAGAAACAATAAATCCCTTGGTTTTAGATGCTGGAAGTGGTGGGCTTCACGTTCAAAAGACAATTGCCTCTGCCACCATCTGTGCTAACCCTGCATTGCAAAAAGGGAGCACATTAGCATTTGGGTCAAAGCAGATTCTCCTGGGCATCGTATAACCTCAAGTCCGTATGTTGCTGACCTTGGTTTGAGCAGATTATTTGCTACTCTGGCTTCCTCTGGGGACAAGGAGTTGAAGGTCAGAAAACTCCTCCATCACATTACGCTTTAATTGATATGGAGCAGAGTTTGCATCAATGCAGACACTGGTGTCCGCTGTGGTCCAAGCTCAGGCAATTCCCAAGTCAGTATTATTACAGTCAGTTATTTCCCTCTCCAAGGGCAAATGCAATTTGTGAAGTAGTCAGGATAATTCAAGCTGAAAAGGGATCCCTTCCATATCTTGATGTAGAGTTTGTTTTTGTTTTCCTTTTACATTGTATAATGAGGGAAAATGAGCTTTGGCTCTAGGTCACTAATCAGAAAAGTACAAAGCACAACTCTGACCTGATGAGGATGTCATTCAAGTTGCTTTTCTTTGCTTTCTCTCTCCCATTAGCTTCTATTAGGCTATCAAATGTTCCCGATTCCTCCATCTTCTTCATAGTGGCTGTAATTACATCACTCACATACTGCCTACCAGGGAGAAAAGGAACACAACAGTAATGTATAGGTGTACACTGATACCACGGAGTCTGGCACCTTTATCAATTATTGCCCTACTGCCATAGGGCTTCTGTGTACCCTACAGAATAACTGAGATCATGAGATCTCATGGCAAGGCCATGGTGCTCCCCTTAGATATAGCCATTCTTAGATATAGCCACAACTGGGGAACACTAGCAGTGGGAGGATGAGAAGCCTGTATTTTGCTTTGCAGAGGTAAAGTGAGAACTTTACAGCTCTGAGCATCCTGCACATGCATCACACTTGTGCTTCGCTCACCTGTCAGCCTGAATTTTTCTGAGATATTCTGCAGATGGAGCATTGGGTTTCGTGGCCCTTTTGGAAGGATGTTGGGCTCGTTTTGGATCCGCAGAGTTCTCCAGCTGCTGCTTCTGTTCAGTGCTTTTCAGAGACTTTGAGGTAACAGTTTCCCCACTCCCTTGCTTTGCAGGGGGAAGCTCTTGATACTTAATGTCCCGCACATTCTGTGTGTCTGTGATTTCTTTCATTTCCTGGCTGCTGATCTAAAAGAGAGTGAGAGAAACCTGCTTGCATGTTGAGCAATAGGAATAGACCCTATGCAGCTTTATGTGGGAGGAAGAAGAATTAACAATAAACAAGAATCCACCTATAGTATGGCCAGTTGATGAGTCTACAAAGAACCAAATACCAGAAATGTTCATGTGGGTCAGATGTGAGCACACAATTTAGGCTTACTGAAGTTGATGGGATCAAAAGGCCAAAAGTGACAGGACTAGAAAAGGCCTCAGAAGGTCGGTTCACCTGCCCCAAGAGGTGATGATTCAGATGTTTGGTTCTTAAGGACCCCCAGCCATGGAGGCTGTATTGCCCTGCAGTCAGTACCAGCGTGCCATTCTTGTAAGGAAGCTTCTGAAACTTCAGCAGCTGAGCCCCTGACTTCTCATCCCAGTCTGTAGGCACAGAAAAAAATCCTTCCTTCCTTCCTTTGCAGCAGCTTTTATATACAGGAAGCTTGTTAATCTGTTTCTCCTCAGCCTTTGCCCTATGCCTGTCACTAAGGCCTTTACTTACAGTGTAGTCATTAGAACAGAACCTGATCTTAGCCTGTCACTACATACTTCACAGCAGCACCACCAGAGCCAACTAATGCAGAGGCTTCCATCCTCATCCTAGTCTGTAGCTGCCTATTGCCCACCCTGACTGCTCGTGAAATGGAAAAAACAACTCACTGAAACATTTTCCAGCAAAAAGAAAAAAAGAAAAAAGAAATATTTTTAGCAGTCCAGATCACTGCACAACCACACAAATGTTTGTGCCAACACAGCACAAAGGGCAGAGTGAAAACAAGAGGTCAGAGCAGGAACAGCATATGCTGGTAATAATTCTAAGAAGACCCTGATGGAGAAAGGCTCTATTAGTGTTCGAGGTCCTGCTGTGGTCAATGGGGACAGCGTGCAGGGCGCTGCAAAAGGCTGATGCTCCTGAATGCAGCTTAGGAGGGGAGGAAGTAGCCCCTGGACTGCATGAGTCACCACTGAGTGCAGAAGGAGACTAAGTGACTCCATGCTTAATTTTTGGACAGTTAAATTTACATGAAATGAATCTCATGCAAAGTATCCTGAGACCTATGAAAATTACGTGGTTAATTAGGGGGAAGAAAAAGGGGTGTAAGTAGTTGGATGGTGAAGGCTGTATTTCTGAAATAACTATTCTAGGCAAAGAAATAGTTTTTAATATCATGTAGCTTTTATGGGTGCTGTAATAGCTGTTTATAATGTCTGGGAAAGCTGAAGACAGGCTATAACTGGATTATCTGTAAACAGTAGAGAATTAAGCACTAATAATTGCCAAAGAACTACAGGAGAGCAAGGAGACTGTAAATGGCGTGTGGTGCCATCCATGCAGTCCCTGCTGTTTATCTTTGCTGGTCTTTTGCCCTAAATTTAGCAGGCAGAAAGGCTGCCTTCTCTGAGGAATGCACTGCATGAAGCAGTCTACAAGAGTCCCTGATTTAGGAACAAGCAACGCAGTGACTGAGGCTCTAAAAGTTGGCTTCCCCAGAGCCATTTTCTGGTTTCTAAACTGCTTCCTCCTTGATTCGAGGATTGTACTCCATGGGAAAGTTGTGTCTTAAGAAATAAACTACTTAGTACAAACGAGCTTCTGTGTTTGAAGAGAAAAACCAAGTGCACCTCTAGGAGGTCTGTCAGCCTCAGTGTGTGTGAGGGAGAAGGAGAACTGCGCCCACCATTCTCGGGATCTGCTGTATCAGATCAGCTGGCACAGCGGAGCTTTCACAGCCCCATCTGTGGGAGAAAAGCATCCTCGGCCAACAGGTGAGACGGGCTCAGCTCTTCTAAGGAGAGCAGTGCCCTCTATAGCGCAGCCGGAGCATTGCTCGAGCACTACAGTTACTGTCGAGCAGCTTCTGCTCTACTTTATGCCTCTCCCCAGAACCACTTAGTTACGGTGTCTATTAGAAATCAACTCATTAATAACGGGCATTAATAATGAGTAGTTACTAATGGATTTTTGAAGGGAAATCTGTCTTATTTTGTTGTCTGTGGGGACTAGAGGAGCTTCAGTGTGTGCTTATAGAGTATCAGAATGACCCTGATTTGGGGTATTTTCAAAGTCCCCGTTCTTTATTATTTATAAAGCTGTGCAGTTATGAGACGTCAGCCATCTGTTGTTTGTTTTCCCCTGATCCTTTACTTATCATCTGACCACTGAGGTTGTAGAATGAAGCCTCAGAAGCTCATCTTATGTCACCAGGGTCCTTCACACAGCCATGCCAAAGAGACAAGTACCTGTGTGGATACTTATAGAATGCTGACAGAAGACATAAAAGGCATTGAGAAAAATGAGAGCAAACACAGAGGCACATACACTGCTGACATCTGCCTTGCCCTCCTGTGTAACCGGCATGATGTACCCGAGGATGGCGAGCTGATCGATGCAATTCTCCAGCACAGCAGTGAGCAGCAGAGCTTCCAGCCGAGGGAGCTTCTCCATTTCTTTAGTGCCTGTGCTCTTCTAAAGAGGAATAAAGAGGAATAGAGGTGGGATGGTGTTAGTAACACTAAACCAAAGCCCACCCCTCTCCTTCTCCCCTCAGTACCGTTCCGCGGCGCTCAACGCGACGCCGTTTCCATGGCGCCCGGGGTCCTGGCGGGGCTGTCCCTGCGGGTGCCGAGGCCTGTTCCCTCGTCGCCGCCCGGAGGAGTAACGGGACTCACGGACATGGCGAGGGACGACAAAAGGCACCGATATCGGTGCACACCCAGCGCTGTGTCGGCCCGTACCGTGTGCGCTCAGGCTGTGACACGGGCAGCCCGCACCCGGGGCCCTTGGAGCCGCAATCCCGGCGGGCCGCGCGCCGCCTCGTCCTTTGGCCGCCATCTTGGCTGCGCGCCGTGCTGGTGAGCGGGGTGCGGCGGGCGGGGTGTTGTGTGGGGCGTTGTGTCGGGCAATGACCATCCCGCCGGCGGCGGGGACACCGGGGCGGGGCGGATGGCGGGGTGTCGGGTGTGGAGCGGGCGGGATGGCGCCGATACACGGCGGATGGTGTCGGCTCTGGGGCTGAAGGAAGCTGAGGTGCCGGCGGGGCCTTGCGCTGTGAGGAGCCGGAGCCGGCCCGCTGCAGCCCGCGGTGCTGAGGCCTTGTCGGGCTGTGGGCACTGAGCGGGGTGTGTTGTTTGTAGGCTGAGCTGCCGGGACTGCGCTGCACGAGGACGCCATGACCGGGAGGTGAGTGTCTGCCTGTGTCTGTACGGCTGGATGGGGAGCTGCGCTGTGCTGAGGGCACCGCTGAGTCTCTGCTGTCCCAGCACGGCGCTGCCCGGTGCACACACAGGGCGATCTCTGTGTGTGTGTGTTACATCGCTACGTTTGTGTTGCTCTCTTGAAACCCCTGTCTTCAGCTGGCTGTAGCAGTTCAGCCCTGAAGGGAACATAGAAACAGGAGGGGGGAACAACTTCTTACATGGCCTAATAGATTTCTGTGAGATGTGAAGATGTTTTTATACTCATTAAGCACTGAGGAACCAGCAGTGCTACCCAAAGCTGTGGGTGCCCCATCCCTGCAGGTGCCCAAGGCCAAGTTGGATGGGCCCTGGGCAGCTTGAGCTGGTGGAGGCATCCAGCCCATGGCACTGGGTGGGCTTTGACGTCCCTTTTGACCAAAGTTTAATGTGTTGAACTGAGTTAATCTGTTCTTTCTCCATGTCTTTAGGTTGTGGTGCAAGGCCACTTTTGCTGGCTACAAACGTGGCCTCCGGAACCAGCGGGAGCACACTGCCCTGCTGAAAATTGAAGGTGTTTACGCTCGCCAGGAGACAGAGTTCTACTTAGGCAAGAGATGTGCCTATGTCTACAAAGCTAAGAAGTAAGTCGGTCGTCTTTTATTATCTTTTGCAAATGCCGGGATGTGAGCAGTCAGTTGGTTGGCAGCAAATTGAAGCAAGATGAGTTTGTGGTGATCATTGAGTTTTTGAGATCTTAGAGGTGGAATATTTTGCCAGGCAAAAAGAAGTTGATAGAGCAGCCCTTGTGTGTGTGTGTCACAGCTCTGCTGTGCCTGCAGTGGTAGAGGATTTAAGAACAATTGTTTATTGTCTTCTGCTTGATTTTTCTTTGAGAGTGGTTGTTCTGATGTCAGATGTGGAATTCCCTGTAATAAATTGGTCAGGCTGTTCATCACTGCTGTCATTTCAAGGGTGGCACGTGGCTTCTTGTAGCTGCTGCCTGTCTCAATGCATTAGTGCCTGTGGTGTGACTGGAGAAATCCTACATTAAGATACTCCAGGTTCATTCCAAAGGAAACACACTGAGTTCTGTGTCTTTTTGTTCCCTCAGCAACACCGTCACCCCCGGTGGGAAACCCAACAGGACGCGGGTGATCTGGGGGAAGGTGACCCGCGCCCATGGGAACAGCGGGATGGTTCGTGCCAAGTTCCGCTCCAACCTCCCCGCCAAGGCCATCGGACACAGGATCCGAGTGGTGAGCAGCATTAGGAACTAGGGGGTTCCTTGTCAGCCTTTGGGGTGCTTCGTAATCTCATCTTGCACCATTGCTTTTCGTACTCTGCCTCATTTCCTACCTAGTGGCAAGGGAACTGCGGCATCAACTTCTCTTACTCGCCATATAACTGCATGAGCTGCATGGCAGAGTCCTCAAAGTAGGCATGGGAAGGCTGAGCAGGAGAGTGACTGCTGGGTGGGAGCTTTGATACCATCAGATGCTGCTTCACGTCACTCAGCTCCTTGTTAGACTTTCCTGCCCCTTTTCTGCATAAATGGGAGTCACTTAAAATAGTTGAAGAGATCCATGATTCAGATGATAGCTATAAATTTGCTGACTTGTACAGTCCAATAACAGGAATTCTAACGTGATTCTGTTGTTGTGTTTTTCAGATGCTGTATCCATCCAGGATCTAAATTTTTATTGGAAATAAAGTACAGAATAATCTATTCCATTTTTGTACTTTCCTCTTTTTCATCCCCTCCGCCTATATTGAGAGCTTTGATTCTTCAGTAGTGTACCGCAGTACACAGCACACTGATGTAGGAGTGACTCTAAACTAGCTCCTAAGCTGGAGATTTGACCCGTACTTGTTAAAGGCATCTGTTGAGCAGGCTGCCTTTGAAAAGGCAAATAACTGCCAGCCTTTATCATTGCCTCCAATGTAGAATCTGAATGGCATGTAGGTCCAAACAATAAATGTTTGCAGTCTTTGTAGACCGTGCCCCCAAGTTTTCTATAGAAAATGAGAAATATTTCCTTGTCTTGTGTGTGTGAGTGTGAGGTTTGTCGAACAGAAAGGCAATGAAAGTGGATTTAAAGATTCTTAAAGTGAGATTTTCTTAGTGCATAAAAAGATACCGTATGACTTTTAAGGGAAGCTTTGGGCAGCTGCAGGTTGTCATGGCTGCTGCTGATGTCATAGTCTTCTTTCACTCCCCAAAGGAATCATCAGTACCCTGAGTGGGTGGTGACTGCTGAGGCAGGGAAGAGGTTGCCCTCACCTTCACTCAGGTACTCTGATGTGTTTCATTCCTTCCCCATGTGAGAGGCTGCCTGGGCTGTGTGCTGCCCTGAGCTGGGCCTTTGTTCTGCTGTGTTCCTGCAGGTTGGCTCCTGTGGTGGGCTGGGGTTCGTTCAGGGTTTGTCTGTTCCTCTTCCTTCTGAAGGAGGTGGAACAGCTGTGTCTTAACTTGGTTAGAATACAGTATTGGGTAAATTACTTTTTTTAAGTGAAATTTGCTAATGGTTTGGACGTCTGGCGTATGAATTATTGCAAGCAGGGCTTTAATTTTACAAGCACCAAGGAGTTGTGCATGTGAGATTCAAAGAAGTGTGAGGTGGAGTACACACTATTTTCTATAGCATTTGTTTGTTCCTGACCACAAGGTTTGCACAGAACAGCTGCTGAAAGAAGCAGGCGAATCCTGTTGGAAGGCCTCTACTGCCCCTACCTCTGCTACAGCTTCCGAGTGAAAACCCCTTTCACTCCTTTCCTCAGCAGTGCAGCAAAAAGAATTGTGCAGGATGGCATCGGAGGAGCCCGGCTCCCCTGCAGACCAAACCAGCTGGGAGTTCCTTAACCTACTGAATACGCTGGGGATACAGAACGGAGAGCTGCTGGTGATGGAGATGAAGGATGTCCATGTGAGAGCCCCCTCGGTGCTGCTGAGATTTGCTCAGGACCTGTTCAGTGCAGGCAGTGGGAAGACTGAACTACAGCAGATAGATGAAAAAGAGGAGGAGAAAGAGGTTCAACCACTCCTGGTTTTTATGGTTTGGCAAGCCACTACTTTGAAGCATCTCATGCAGTGGGATTATCTGGATGAGACGCTCTTTAACATAAGGAACCTGTTCCCATACACGCCTGCTGTGGTGGTGCTGGTGCTGGTCCATTCAGGGCCCCAGGAGGAGCTGTCGCGGGCAGTAGAAGCGCTCAGGAGGATGCAGTGTCTGTTGGACGGTGCTTTCCGGCGGCTGGTGGTGGAGGCAGCGGTCTACAAGGCAGGCCAGCCCAATGGCATCCAGGAGGTCAAGAAAGCTGCATGTAGAGCACTAGAAGAAGTCTTTAACCATAAAGGTATCCTGAGACATGGCTAAACAGGGGCAAGGGGCAAAGAGAGGCGCTCTGGGAACAACCACAAGCTTGGGTAGGGAAGAGGAGTGTCTGAGAAGCAGGAAGGACCAACATAAATTCATTAGGGTTGGAAAAGACCTCTAAGATGATCTCATCCAGCTGTCCACTAGTCACCAATATTACCCATTAACCACATCCCTCCGGTCCTTGTCTCCATGGCTCTTGAACACCTCCAGGGATGGAGACAACCATCTCGAGCCACCTGTGCCAGTGCACCACTTCTGATACCTGACCTGTGTGGTGCTTAGTGGTACTCAGTGACCAGGGTCAGATGGAGGAGGGAAGATAAGCAGGAATTTAAATTAAGGGATTGAGTGCTGGGCTGTAAGGCTGAACCCAGATGGTGTTCACTTCCTAGTGTGACTGGTGGCTCTCCCTGACCCCAAAAACGTGGCTGTGGAGATGTGTGAGAACTTCACCCCAAGTCCATCACTGGGGCTTCCCATGGCTGTTAGTAGCCGTACAGCCACCAGCACTGCGTTCTCAGTGAGAAATGCTGGTTGGTTTGGGTGAGCCATAGAGAAGAGCTGTCACCGACGTGGCTCCTGCTGTGCTACCATGTGTTTCCTCCCACAGGTAAGAGATCATTAGATCCCATCTCTGCTCATCCCAATCAACCCAGCCCCCAGCAGTGGATCGCTGTCCTGAGTGTGTGCCATGTGAGGTATCACCGATGACGTGCGATGGAATTCCTGTAGACAGCAGGATTCAGCAGGTTGGGTTTCATGCTGTTCACCCACGTCTCTGTAGAAATATTTCCCTCGTGGTGCTTTGCTTGTCTGCCAGAAGGGGACGCTGCTCCCTCAGCTTGATGCCAGCCTTGCTCCAAAGCCCTTTGTTGCATCAGCTGGGCAGGCAATCTACCCTAGCAGAAATCCCTGAGTTTCTGCTTCCTTGCTTTGCTGCGTAGTTCCCAACAGCACCAAGCTCCTGACATCCCCCTGGTTTCTCTGCAGTCACAGGCAGTGGGTGAGCAAAGTTTGCTGCCGGCTCTGACTTGTTGGCCAGAAGGCTGCAAACAGAGATAAAGGTCCCTCTCCTGCCGTGCTGCTGTTTGCCATCAGCGTGTTGGTCTTTCCCAAGCTACTCCTGCATGCCCGAGTAGTTGAAGGGTCAGGGACAAGCTGTCAGAGCGGATGGATGTGTGCAGACCTTCCCACCTGCCCTGCTGGAAGGGCTGGGGATGGGCTCACACCAGAGTCCATGAGGAATGGGGGGTCTTGGCTGTGGGAGCAGTGTGGGAGCAGTGCATGGTTTTGGTCTCTAGCAGCAGTGAGCCCTAGAAAAGCTCACTTCTCTCTGTCTCTTTCTGGGCAGGGCAAGGCACTGTGGTTTGCTGTTTTTTTTCTCTTAAAGCTTCATAAAGATGACCTTAATTTTCTTTTTCTTATTTTTTTCAGCTCTTGTATCCACCTAAAATCATAACTGTTATGAAGAGAATTATTAAAGCTTTGTCTTTATTTGAGTTCTCCGCATGCACCTCTGAGCTGCAAAGCGCCGAGCACCGTGTGCCATACAAACTCCTGCAGAACCCACAGCTTTGTGCAGAGCAGGGCAGGTTTGCAGATGTCTCCGAGGGACAGGATCCTCCAGGGGGTATTTTGAGTGTGGGTTCCTTCCATGGTGATGTGTTGCATCGTGCCTACGTGCCAGGACAAAGTGCAAGCACACCTTGGGGCGGTCGTGCTGTGTGCCAGGAAGGCACCCTGCCAGCTGCCCCAATGCTGCAGGCTCTCTTGGGCTCCCCAGGCAGTTGTACAGGCACTGCCTGCCATCTCTCACCAGTTCTGTGGCTTCACATTGCGGTAAGTGGAGCTGGGTTTGGAGAACGGGGAGGAAGAGTTTGAGGAGCTGCACTGAGTGAGACACTGAGGACTGTCAAAAAGTGGCACAAAAGTCCTTTCTCGTGCCCTGTCTCTTTAGACGAGAGGTGAATCGTGATGAATCATCTCCTAGGGAGCCCGATCCAATGGGTCTGTGGTCTTGCTCAGAGCTCACAGCACCGTGTCTCTGTACCAAGCACTCTCTCTTCCTCTTTTTGAGGTCCAAAATGAGCAGCTCTTTGCTCTTAGCAGGCACAGGCACGTGCAAGGAGTACAGTTGCCCTCATTTAGGCCAAGCTGTTGATTCGCTGCCAGCACATCCGTTGGGTTGCAGTGTAAATGAAGGCAAAGGGCGGAGCAGCAGGACCTGCACATACAGCCAGGTCTCTGTTCAGGTACCTGCTGTGCTCCAACATCACACTGCTGGGCTGCTGCTGCCTCTGCCCCACTGCACCGTATCCCTTTAAGCAACACAGAGGAAGATAAAGGTGTGTTTGCTGTGAGGTCCCTCCTCTGTTAATGAGTAAGGAAATGTAAACAAGGTTGTTTGGGTATTGTGGGTTACGTAGCAGACCTCTCTGGGCTGGCAGTGGTGTGTGTGTACCCAGAATTAACAACACAACTGCAGTGGCCATGAAGAACAGCTCCGTCCATTCCCAACTATTAGTTTTTGGATGAGCTTCCCAGCAGTTTAAGCAGCAGAGCAATGGGAAGCAGTGCTTGCTCAGGGCATGGGCTGCAGGAAAGGCCCCTTGCTGTGCAAGATTCTTGTAAATGCAGGATCTGGGTGATGTTAAGGCCACAGCTGGCCATGGGGTGGTGTCAGCCTGGAGCCCTGGTGTGTTGACAGCTGCTCTTGGGGTTAGTGCTGTGCAGGACCATGGGCTCCTCTGCTAGCAGACCCTGATCTTTGGAAGAGGACCCTAATCTCACTGTTTATCTCCCCCGACTTGATTACCAGCACTAGTCAATGAGTAAGGTCCTTTTATTAAGAGCCAGAGAGGCTGTCTGAAACCCCTGCCCTGACTGTCTGACCCCGTAGTGCTGGTGTGGGGATGTGTTTGCTGAGCCTGTTGTAACTGGGACACACATTCTCCTGGCTTAAAGCTGTTGGCACACAGTGACCTTCCCGGACTGCCCCTCCTGATACCCGTGGTCGGGGGGATGGGGCTCTGAGCTCCTGATGGAGCTGTAGGTGTCCCTGTCCATCGCAGGGAGTTGAACCAGGTGGCCTTTAAAGGGTCCTTGCAACTCCAATGCGTCTATGTTGTCCTCTAGAGGAGTCTGCAAGGGCAGTGCTGCTGTTGGCACCTTTGAGCTGTTCACATCCCTCCAGATTCACACAACAAGGCATTAAATGTGTGGGGAATCTCATACAGAGCGGGGGAAACATTCCCTATTGCTGTCGGGACTTCCTGCTTCACCTGTCAGCTGTGCCGACCCCTTGGCAGCGCCGGGGCCGGGTGCAGCACGAGTCCATTGGTACCGGAACCCGGGAGATGCTTTGGGGTCGGGGCGGGTACCGGGGCCGCGGGGGGCGGTGCCGGGGGCGGTGCGGAGCTCCTCGCAGGGGACTCGGCGGCGGCGGCGGCGGGGGATGGAGGCGGCGGAGCTGCGGGAGCTGCGGGCGTTGGTGGAGCGGGCGGGCGGGCGGCGGGCGGTGCTGCTGGTGGCCGAGGTGGCGGCGGATGGAGCTCCGGCGGCGGCCACGTTGGCGTCGTTCGGCCGCGAGCTGCTGGGCGACGAGGCTCCTCCGGGGCAGGGGGTGGAGCCGGGATGCCGGTCCCGGTCCCGATGCCGGCGGCGGACGCTGAGGGCTCGGCTGCTGCTGGTGCTGTGCCGCGGAGGAGCGGCGCGGGGCCGCGGGAGCCGCGCGAGGCTGCGGGAGGTGGTGCGGGACGTGCGGGGCCGTTTGCCCCCGGGGCCGCCGCCCGCCGTCGTCGGCGTTTTGCTGCCCGGTGGGAACGGGGAGGACGCGGCGTTGTTGGACGCGACGCTGCGGCGGCACTTCCAGGCGGCGGGCACCGTGCAGGCGGCGCGGTACAGCCCCGGCAGCCCCGCAGCGCTGCGGGAGTGTCGCACCGCCGCCTGCAGAGCCCTGCGGGCCGCCCTGCAGCACCCCGCAGGTATCGGGGCCTTGGGGGAATCGGGGGGGGGGGGGTTGGCATGGATCGGACACGCATTGACCTCCCTGATCCGGCAGGTGCTGCCCCATCCCGGTGGGATCCTTCCCATCCTAGTGGGGTTTTTCCCACAGAATAGTGCCCCATCTCAGTGAGATCCGGTCTTTCCCAACGGGATTTTCCTCCTCCCGGGGAGGAGTGCCCTGTGTCAGTGGGATCTGGCTCCTTACAATGGGATTTGTCCTGTTTAATGGTGGGATCATTCCTCCTCCTGTAAGATCTGCCTCACTTCTGCGGGATTAGCACCACACCACGGAGAGCTGCCCCTCCCCAGGGAGCTCCTGCTGTCACAGTGGGATCCATTTCATGCGCTGGGATCTGAGCCTTCCCCGTGGGGATCCACCTGGGGAGGATGGGCCATGGGTTGGAAGCAGGGATGTGTCAGGCAACTGCTGTGACACGGTGCTTAGGATGCACGTCCAGGTGCTGATGGATGGGCAGTGTGGGGCTTGGGGTGCAGCCCTGGCCGCAGAGGGCAGGTTCTGCAGCAGGAAGATGCTGGCATTGGCTTCACACAAGTCTGAACAATAACAAGTGGGCACTTGGTCCTTCACTCCGGTGCAGGTGTGGAGTGCAGTGGAGAAAGGAGCAGCAAACCAGAGCGGTGCAATGCAGGCAGCCCACTGGCTTTACAAGCACTGCGGGTAGGAGGACTCAGCGTGTTGCTCACCAGGACTCTGCTGGTGCTCTGAGTCACAGAAGCATCCCATGAGCTGTGTCTGTAATGATGGCCCCTCCTCAGCTGCAGGGTTCAACCTGATGCAAGATCAGATTCCTTCCATGCCCCTGTGAGCTGTGTGCTCCAAAATGCCTATGAGACCCTCCTGAGCCCATCTGAGAGCTGGGGATGCAGCAATACCAGCCCATGGGACAGCATGAGCTTCTCTGCAGCCTGGGCTCCTTCATCCCATGGCTTTTCACAAGGAGAATATGATTTGTGGTGGAATGTGCATCTGCCTGCAAAGCAGATTCCAGTAATGTCACCCCAAAACAGCCCTTAGCTGAGGCTGAGCTCACCGTGTTTCCATTCTGGCCTTTGCAAAGGGTTTGTGCTGGGCTGTTCCCTGCTGTATCCCCAAGGACTGTGAGCAGGGGATGTGCTGGTGGCTGGAGGTTTGGGGCTGTCAGACAGCAGGAAATGCTGCTATCGTGAGCCCTTTGGTGTTGCATTAAGAGGAAGGACACTGAAGTGGTTTATCGTTTGCCACTGGGAGATAAGATCTAGGAGGTGAAAGGCCGTGTGGCATTTGGATGGGGATGCTGAGCCATTGGAGACTATATAATTAGCTGCTGCAGTGCTTTGCTGTAGTGACGTGAAAGATTGCAGTAACTTACCTCTACATCTGTTGTCCTCTAGATGAATTTCCAGGGCAACAAAAAGATTTCAGGCCACGATGAGGGTTTCCAGGAGCTGCTCCATGCTTTCACAGGGGGGTGGGTTTAGCTGTGAGGAGTTGGGCTGGGGGGAGCTGGGGGAGCAGAGCCTCTGAACTGCAGCAGTGTTCTGAATGCTTCTGTGTTTTATCCAGAGGAGGAGAAAGACAGGGACAGGTGGAGGCTGCCTGCCTTCCTGCAGTGCATCGCTTGGAGCAGGAGGAGCCGGAGAAAAGGCCACGTGTCAAAAGCTGCAAACAATGTTCATGAAGGTATGCCCAGCTCCTCTGCACACACACCGATTGCTGGAGGCTCCTCACTGACCCCCTGCTGGTCCATATGCTCCCATCCTTTTCTGGCAGCCTTCTGATGCTGTTTCCAGCTCCAGATGGCTCTTCCTGGCCCAGCTTTGGCCAGAACCCAAAGACAGCCAATGTTCACCTAAATAAAAACATGCTGGGTCCATTGCCTGGGAGCACTGCTGGGCACTGCCACAACTGTGCATCCACACAGTGAGTTGGAAGCATCACCCCAACCCTACGTGCTGTGTTCTGCTGGAAGCTCATTCCCAAACCATTGATGAGAGTAGGAGGGCAGTCAGCCTGGGGCTCCAGTTCAAAGCAGGGAGTGAAGCCTCAGACCTGTGCAGCTCGTTTGGAGGCTGCTGAGACTGCAGGACTCTGTGGGGCCACCATTCTTTTGCTTGTGGGTCTCCTCTGTGTGTTAAAGGATGTAGGGTCTGTAAAGCAAAATGAGAATGTGTTATCATGTAGTATGTACCATACCAATGTATCACTGCCCCCTGACCTCTCTGCTCTTTACAGACAACCTGCAGGACCCCCAGGAGGTGGCTCTGACCAGTCTGTCTCCCAATGGAAACTATGAAGATGCTGCTGGAGGTGTGGGCACCTAAAGCTGTGGGTGCCTCATGTGATCCGTGTCCCGGTCCTGCCTGGCTGGTGTGGAGCAGTGGGAGGAGGAGCTGTGTGTGCCCACTCGCCCTCAGAGAGCCCACAGATTTCACCAAGGTCTTCTGTGGCTGCCAACAGCCTCTGAGCTCCACGACAGAACCACCCCCTGCCCGTGGGGCTGTGCTGGTGGACACTGGGCTTTGGAGGAGCCCTTTGGGAATGTATCCTCCATCCTGGGCAAGGTGATGCGGGGACTTCAGCTTCCATCTGCCTGAACAAAGGGGAACGCGCAAAGCTCCCCGCTGAGATTGCTAGGGATGGCTTCCCAGGCAAACAGATTCTGCTGCCTTATTTTTCTGCTTTATTGCTTTAATTTAAAGCTGCCGACCTCTCTCTGATCTGGGGGGGGGGTGTGTGGGGGAGAAAATAGACAAATAATGCAGCAGCATGGAGACTGCAATGGGTGTGAATATGAAGTCCTGTATCTACCAGCCAGCTAGAAAGCTTGGATAAGTGTGAATAACATGAAGAAATGCAGCTCTGGACAGCAAGTATAACACAAGAGATACTGATATTCCTGGCAGCTGGAGTTGAGGGCAGTGTGTCCATCTGCCCCATGGTGGTGCTCGCAGGCTGACACTGCCCATGCAGGGGGGCAGACAGGACTGTGGTGTGCATGGTGTGAGCTATGGCTCAGCTCTGTCATACCTGGCTCATCTCCAATGCAGTGATGGCAGCTCCTGGTTGTGCCTGCTGCATTCCTCTCAGTGTGACGGGGCTGCTTCAGGAATTGATAGAGATGTTCGAACATCACCTGTTTAAGCAGTTCCAATGGCTGCCTGTGGGGCAGCGTGGAATCATGGAGTCACAGGATGGCTTGGGTTGGACCTCAAAAATGGCCTATTTGTGGCACCAGCAGCTCTATGCAACCTGCCACAGTGCCTCACCGCCACGCTGTGAGCAGCTCAGTTCTATGGGTGCTGTTCTGCCCTATGGAGAGGTGCCTTGCTGTGCCTTGCTGTGCCTTGCTGTGCCTTGCTGCCAGGCCTGCCTGGCTCCCACCTCCAGCCTCTCCACACAGCGAAGTGCTGCGCTGAGCTCTGCACACCACAGCCATGTCCTAATGGAAGGGCACTGTTAGGCCACACACTGGCTGTAATCAATAAACACACTCGATTTCTCCACTGGAACTCGCTTCTTCTTATTATTTCTCAGTGTATCACAGCGTTGTCCTTAACGAGGCTATCTGTGCATGGAGCCCACCGTGTTAATGGCGCTCACACCACACGCTCTTAGCGGCCGGGATTCAAGGGCTGCCCAACTCCCGCCTGATTCCCCTCGGCTTTTCGAGCAGGCGATCGCCGTGGCCACCTCTACTCGGCATCAACGAAGCCCAGCCGGAAGGGGGCCTCCACAGCACTTCCGGGCCGGGCGGCGGTGGAGCGGCAGAGTCGCGGAGTGGATTCCGGTGTCGGTGCGGCTGGGCCGAGGCGTTGAGCAGCGGAGCGGAGCGGAGCGGAGCGGGCGCCACTTCCCTCCGCGGGCCGGGCGGGCGGCACCATGATCACATCGGCCGGTGAGGGAGCGGCGCGGGGCCGTGCTGCCCGACGGGGTTTCGCTGAGTCAGGGCCGTGACTGGGCACCGCGGGGCCGCCGGTCTGAGGTCCGAAATGGGCCTTCCCCTGTCCGGCTGGGTTACACGCGGCCGCCGTCATTGTGGCTCGAAGGCGATTTAAGCCTGAGCTGTCAGAGGCCTCTCGGTGCTCGCTCCAGGAGGTGCCTCCAACGTGCCAGGTGTGTCCAGGTGTGGAGCCCTCAGTACAAGAAAGACATGGAGAGTTTGGAAAGGGTCCAGAGGAGGGACAGGAAGATGATCAGGGGGTTGGAGCACCTCCACTATGAGGACAGGCTGAGGGAGTTGGGTTTGTTCAGCCTGGAGAAGAGAAGGTTGCGGGGTGACCTCATTGCAGCCTTTCAATACCTGAAGGGAACTTACTGCCAGGAGGGGAGTAAACTCTTGGAAAGGGCTGACAATAGCAGGACACGGGGAAATGGTTTTAAGTTAAAAGAGGGAAGATTTAGGTTGGATGTTAGGGGGAAGTTCTTTACTAGAAGAGTGGTTAGGGCCTGGAACAGGCTGCCCAAGGAGGTTGTGGATGCCCCGTCCTTGAAGGTGTTCAAGGCCAGGTTGGACGGGGCCCTGGGCAACCTGATCTAGTAAATGTGCATGTTTGGTGGCCCTGCCAGGCAGGGGGGTTGGAACTACATGATCCTTGAGGTCCCTTCCAACCCGGGTCATTCTGTGATTCTTTGTGCTCCCAAAGAAACTGGGCCGGCAATCCAAGAGGATCCGAGAGACTGCGTGAGGAACGAGGTGTTGGACGCTGCTTCTGGACTGCAGAGAGCTTAAATGGTTTAAGATAATAGGAGCATTTCTAGAAGTAGTCAGCACAGAATTTGGGGTGTGAGTCGTTGTGGATGTGGGAGGGTTGCAGTTTGCAGGTGTTGCTCAGTTTGTGGACTCTTTGTGTTTAGAGTCTTGGTGTAGTTGAGAAGAAGCAGGAATTTGTTTTGAAGGAGTTTAAGAGGGAGGGAATGGTGCATTGAAGATCAGTGAGGCTGCCTTTACCGGGAGTTGTGGGAGCACAGGGGTAAAAGCAAACTGCTTCTTTGGAGTGGAGTTACAGAAACAGCAAGGAGCCCCGTGCTGCCACCGACTGCGCCTGCAGGGCCCTTTGGTTCTCCTTCAATTGCTGCTGACAGATACAGGGACAACTCCTAGTCCAACATCTCTGACAATAGAGACTCCACGTTTTGCAGGCAAAGTGAGGAACTTTGTCAGAAAACTTTTCTTATCGTCGCACCTCAGTCATTAGAGCTCTGAATGTACCTCGGTCCTACTGCTGCGCTTCATACTCAATGCAGAGATCAGATCAGTCATCTTTTTCTTCTTTTTTGGCTGACAACTGCCTTATCTCAGCAGACTGACCAGCTCCAGGCCTTTAGATGTCCTTTTTGAGTCGTGGTTCCTAAGACCTCTTCATTGTTGCTCAGCTCTGAATGCCCCAGTTTGCTCCTGTAGCAGGGTGCCTGGCACTGGTTGTGTGTGGGCACATCTGTGCCAAACAGAGAAGGATTGTCTTCTGTGTCTGCCAGGAAACAACTCTTGTACATCTCACACTGTTTGTGCAGGTGTTCTGGGGCAGCACCAGGGATCTTAATAAAGCTGAGAGAGATGATGGTTCTTAGCCATGAGAATGTTTTAACACAATCATTATGACCTTTAGGGAAATTGCTAATAAACAGCCAGCAAACTAGTGATGGAGCTGGAAGCCACAGCCAGATTCTCTGAGTTCTTGTTCCAAACTCCTGAGACAGGAGTTGGACTCTATGATCCTTACAGGTCCCTTCCAACTCAGTGTATTCTATGACTCTGTTCTGTGTTCTCCTATAAGAAGGATCATCTTTCATGAGGAGTGTGCCTTTCCAATTATACATTCTGAGCTGTTTTATTTATAGTATGAACTTGGATCTGGTCTTGGAATTTTAATATGAAAGATTTTACCAGCATTCCAGCAACAGCTTTCTTTCCTGTTCTTTTGTTTTTGAACTAAATGACGCATTCACATCTAAAGCAGTCCAGAACTGACTGTGGTCTTGCTTTGCAGCTGGAATTATCTCTCTTCTGGATGAAGAAGAGCCGAAGCTCAAGGTAAGGGGCTCAGTTTGGCAAAAAAGTAATGTGAAATGCATTGCTTTTGAGCTTTATGTCAGAAATGCTTGGATCTCAGTAACTGTAACTCTCAGCCAGCAACAGGTGGGCTGCAAGTCGCATCCAGCCTGAAAGCAAGGATGAAACATAACAGATGTCAAACTTCCTTGTTTTGAATATAGAACAGACTGGAGCTTTACTGAAACCTCTGCTTTTCTAATCATAGTGGGACTCTATTGCTTAAATGTGTACCAGAGACTGCATTTTGACTATGTGAAATTCAGAGCTGCAGAGTTGTTAGCACAATTGCAGGCATGTGAAATAATAATCACACTTAGAGTTTTCTTTTGAAAGAAAGTTACATTAGTCATAAGAGAAGATAACAGCAGCAGGAATTCTGCAGCCCACAGAGATTGGAATCCACAGGACAACACCAAACACCCGAAGTGATGCATTGGTGATGCTCTGTGGTTGGTTGAGCACAGTTTGTGTATCCTTTTAAGAAGGAGGGATGCATCTTATAATGAAAGCAATCTCCTGAATGCTTTGCTTCAAAACAGACATAAATGGTGATAGATTTGAATTAGACCTGCTTTGTTCTGAACTGGTTGGAAGTGGGCTGTTTATAGCCTGCATATCATTCATCTGGTAAAGCACAGTGTCCAAGTTAATTAATAGCGTTGGCTCTTGTAGACCATAGGCTTGTGTTCTTTGTGCTACATTAAGGTTGCCACAGACCCTTTGAAAACTGCATTTTAAGGAGTTTGGGCTGCCAGTTGTTTTAGCCAGGCAGACCTCACAGAGAGACTATGAGAAGGAGCATCAGGCTCCTCTGCACTTCAATGGAGCAGCCATTTCTTTGCAAAAGAGTTGCAAAGACCAGCCAGTGTTTGCAGAGCTCTTTAAAAGTAGAACTTGCTGTTTGAGTGGATCAGTTCTTATCGTGTTAGTACTACATCACAAACCATTTCTTGATGAGGAAAGGTAACAAATGCGTTCTTTGTGTAATATAACTTTTTATTATTATTTGTAGGAGTTTGCTCTTCAGAAGCTGAATGCTGTTGTCAATGACTTTTGGGCGGAAATCTCCGAGTCAGTGGACAAAATGTAAGAAAAAGCACTCATTAGTGCAGGGTGTTCTGCTTTAAGAGAAAATGATACAGCAAGTGCATGTAGTTCTCCTTGCCTGGTGGTGGCTATAGGGTGGTACTTTCTGGAAAGCATTAATTTTAAAGGAGCATGGTGTTGAAAGTGTAGTCCCAAAGATGAAAGATCACTGACTAGTCATGTGGCCTTTAAGAGAACTGAGCACAAAGATGATGCCCTTCCCTCTCTTTTTTTCAGTGAAGTTCTCTATGAAGATGAGGGCTTCCGGAGCCGGCAGTTTGCTGCCTTGGTTGCTTCCAAGGTGTTTTACCACTTGGGAGCTTTTGAGGAATCGTTGAACTATGCCCTGGGAGCAGGTGACCTCTTCAACGTCAACGACAACTCGGAATATGTGGAAACGATCATTGGTAAACAACTGCTGCTGCTGAAGAGAAGCCTTTGTGTTACCAGAACTACCATAGTGTAGAGATTCCCTTGCTTTAGCTGTTTTTCTCTGTATTCCTCTCCTTGTGTTCAAACTGTTGCTGCTTCTACTGTTACTCAGTTTATTTTTGTCTTGTTTTCCCATCCATGTTGAGATCCCATAGTAGAACTGACTGAGAACTTATGGCAGTCTTTTCCTACTTCTAATGAAGGCAATCCCCTGAATGTTTTGCTTCAAAACAGCAACTTTTCCTACAATTCCTACAGTTTCCTACTTTTCCTACTGTTGTTCCACTGCAAGTTCCTAACAGCAAAATTACTTTGTGTCTTTTCCCTTCTCTCATTTTTTTTTCTCACGTTGTCAGTGTCAGCAGAGCTTTGGGAATAATCATCTAATAAAACCAGCTGCTCACCTTGTTTTCCAACCTATGTGAAAACTGTAAACCTGTAGGAAGCTGACATCTTTTTCTCTATATTTAATATCATTCCAGCAAAATGTATCGACCACTATACCAAGCAGTGTGTGGAGAATGCAGAGCTGCCAGAAGGGGAGAAGAAACCTGTTGATGGAAGGCTAGAAGGCATAGTGAACAAAATGTTCCAGCGCTGCTTGGATGACCACAAGTACAAGCAGGCAATTGGCATTGCTCTGGAGACACGCAGGCTTGACATCTTTGAGAAAACCATCCTCGAATCGGTATAAGCTTTTTCTGAAATATGAAGCTGTGAGGTTTTGTGTGTGCATGTTTTTCTCTGCTGTTTTGAAATGGAAAGTTGGTAGATTTGTCCTAATTTATAAATCCTGCTTTGGCAGTTCAAACCCAAACTTCATATCCCTGAATTTCATTTCAGAATGATGTTCCTGGGATGTTGGCCTACAGCTTGAAGCTCTGTATGTCTCTGATGCAGAACAAACAGTTTCGTAATAAAGTCTTGAGAGTTCTAGTTAAAATCTACATGAATCTGGAGAAGCCAGATTTCATCAACGTGTGCCAGGTAAACTTCTCGGAGTGCTGTTTAAAGATGACTCAAAAGTTGTTATTCTTTGTAGATGTCAAATCAAATACATCTAGCAGTGTTTCATTTCTGACCATTTAAATGAAAGGGCTTCTCCTTATTGCATGATTCAAATATAAATCATAATGAACACGAGGAAAGAGATGTAAATACTCTACATGTGGTCAACAGATGAGGAATTGTCCATCTGTATTGATATGCCATCTACACATGGCTTAGGAGTGCTGTGCCTGTTGCATTTGCATTTGAGCTGAAACAGCCCTCCAAAATGACTGATATTCTGTGTGCTTTGGAAATTCTTTTTATCAACCTTCAAAGATAAAGCTGCATAAATAGGATGGCCTGAATCACATATCTTGAGCTTATCATACTCGGTCTCATTTTTAAACTAATCAGTGAGAATTCTGTAGATTCTTATTTTCTGCTTTCTCTGAAAAGATATTCCATGGAAGCAGCATTTGAAGCCACATTCCATTTTCTCTGTTGCCTTATGTGGTATTACTTTTTCATTCTGAGATATATTGTGTCTTATTCTGATTTTTTTTCTTTTCTGTTTCTCTTCCTCACCCTCAGTGCCTGATATTCTTGGATGACCCACAGGCTGTAAGTGACATCTTGGAAAAACTAGTGAAGGAAGATAACCTCCTGATGGCTTATCAGATTTGCTTTGACCTGTATGAAAGTGCTAGCCAGCAGTTCTTGTCTTCTGTGATCCAAAATCTTCGCACTGTTGGAACTCCTATTGCCTCTGTGCCTGGATCCACCAACACAGGCACTGTCCCTGGGTCAGAGAAAGACAGGTGGGGGCATTGGCTTGAGAAGAGACTTAGCTGCTCAGTTACAGTTTTTCTCTCCTGGAGCCTCCTGTTCTGTGCATGCCTCTCCATTACAAGATATTGAGTTACTCTATTTAAGCTAGTGTAATAGACAAAATGTGGTATTTGTTCGGGGTGAAATGGAATGTTGCCACTGAATGAGTTCACTGTTTGAAAAAATGCATTTTCTTTGCAGTTTAGACAAGCAAGGTGCACTTGCGTGTTTCAGCCCTTGTCTGTCACATTATTTCCAGCTGTCATCTCTAAATCCTGATCTACTATATTGGGTAGCGTTTAGCTGTTATTACAGAGCTTGGCTGGTTACAAGTGCTGAACTGGGTTGCATTTTTGGATTTTTATTTTTATTTAGTGATGCTATGGAAGCAGAAGAGAAGCCAGGAAGCGTCTGTGTGGGGAAGTCATCAGAAATTGTGAGTGCCATTTCCAAGAACATGCCTTGCTTAATTGTTCTTTTGTGTTTGAATCTGTGGGGTTTTTGGATTGGTTTGACTAATGCAAAATGGAGTTTCATTTCTGTTTTGCCTTGAGTCAAGCTGACAGACAGCCTCTGAGGACCAGGTAACTGGCAGTCTAAGAGTCCAGCATTTTAGATACTGAAAGCTGGAGGAATTTTCAGATTGAATTACTTGGTCTAAAAATTGGAACAGAAGCAGAAAGACTTGCTTTATGCCTTTGCTTTTTGTTGCAATAATGAACTCCTGGAACAAAGGGCCTGTGATTTGACTCCTGCTGAGAGGCTTTCCTGATAAATTAGCTAATTAACCAGCTGGATGTTTTATTCTTGTGAAATCCAGGTGAACCTTAGCTGCTTAATTAATTTGGCTTGGGTGTTTTTCTCCTTTTTTTGAAATCCAGCTGCAGTTTTGGCCAGGTAGGGCTGATACCCTACAGGAATGGGAGAAGGGGTTGCTAATAAAAACATTGTTTCTTTTCCATAAGGGGAGATTTTTCTGTCTAGCGTGGTGACATCGTTCTTTTGTTTCTCCTTATATTCTGGAGTGAAATTTCTTGCTGCCTCTGAGGAACCTGTGCACTTGTGCACTAAAGGTGTCTCAAATCAATTTCTGCTGAGCTGGTATTGCTGCCTTTGCCAAGGGATAAGTACATAAAAATGGTTTTTGTGGCCAGAAATTCTTGAGCTTAATCTTCCACAGTTCAGAATGATAAGTACAAAGGAATAATTGAGAGGATTAGTTCAAGGGCTGTACTACGTTCCTTTTGCTGTTCTCTGACCAGCTAATAGGGCCAGAGAGCTGCAGTATAGTTTTCATCATTCTCAAATGTACTTCATCTGGGACTTAAACTGTGTAAACTGTGCCACAGTGAGGAAGAAGGAGGCATTCTCAAAGGGCTTTGGAAGATGAATGCATTAGGAATCATAGTTCTGCCAGCTTCTGTTCTAAATGAAGTCTTTAGCTCAAAAGAAGGTCAGTAGGATGGGGTAAAGCGTTGTGGTTTGGTGGTCCTTTTTAATAAAACTACCATGAAAATGCAGGTTCGTATTTATAACAGTGGTTGCCTCTTGCAGGAGACTCATCTTATCTGTAAGACCAAATATGGTTGCTTGCAGAAAATCAGATGTCACTGATATGTCTTGCTTTCAATTAAAGCATACATCGCCTTTCATAGATTCTCTTCTCCTGCCTGCACTCTTGTGCAGAAAGGAGCTGTGGGTTATCTGAGAGTTGGTGTTGTCCTTTTAGCAATGTCCTTTCAGTCCTAAAGAGAGTCAGATTTTGGAATATGGCGTTGTGAATATACCAGATTGGGTTTTCATGAACTGTGTTTTGTTTCTTTGTATTCAAAGAACCCAGAACCCAAGGACCAGATCTCAAAAATGATTAAAATTTTAAGTGGGGAAATGGCTATTGAGTTACATCTGCAATTTTTAATACGAAACAACAACACAGACCTCATGATCCTCAAAAACACAAAGGTAAGAGGCTTTGTAAATCTAGTTGTCTTGGATTTGTGTGATTCATTCTCTTACTTGTAAAATAACAGTAGTGAGGTCAATACAAAAGCTTACTGTCTTAGAATGACCTCACTCTTTTGAAGATTCAAATCTGTTTTGTTTGGAATATGTTAACATTTAAAACTAGAACTTGTGAGGCCAGGGAAGAGCTGATAGCACCATGGAAAGGGCCATATAAGCAAATTGTTTCACATTCAGCTGCTGTGACCTAATGTTGACTGGCTGTTATTAGTGTGTTGCTTCATTCTGATAACTGATAAGAGAAACTGGTCTCTGGTTTGTTTATTTGAGAATGAGATTGACCACCTCACCCTCCAGCTGATACTGTGCAAGCACATGCTGGGAAGAGAGGGGGTCAACAAGGACTATAGATTACAGTGTTTTGGTGTCTCGGATTGGTTTGTAAGATCATGCTTTCAGTTTGACATTAAATAAATCCTTGAGTGCTCAGAGATAATTCTACATTGAAGATAGACTGATAAAACACTTGAAAACATCATCAGTGCACACTCTGCCACGCTTGCTTTGGGAAACCATAAGTGGGGTGCTTCAGTTAAGCAGCAGTCAAAGCAATTGTGCCTCTGACAAACTCCTAGAAAGGGTAGATCTGCACTGGAAAGATGGGTTGAGGGTGTATTAGAATGTATTGTCTATGATCTATTAACTCTGATTGAAGGGAAATTGCTGGTTAAATTGGGCCTAATTACAACCCATATTTCTAATGTACTGGCAAGCATATGAAGTGACTGAGGGCATGTCTTCTGCTGGCTGGTGATACTGTGATTGGTTTTGTTCTTTCAGGATGCAGTACGGAATTCCGTGTGTCACACAGCAACAGTTATAGCGAACTCCTTTATGCACTGTGGTACAACCAGTGACCAGTTCCTGAGGTAAATCTGTGGCAAGGAAAAGCAGTGTCAGGGGTGGTTTGAACAACATTGTTGCCCTACTTCACCTGATAGTTTCCAAAGAGTGTCTGCAAAACTCTGGGCTTAGAATAAGAAAGGGTCTGGAAACTAATGTTTGAGGGAAGAAGTGAGAACTGATTAGTTTTTTTTTCTGTCCTCACGAATTGGCTTTATTTGAACAGTTACTGTGTGAGCAGATGGGAGGCTGGAGATCTGGAACTAATGTTCTTTCTGTATGGAGAGAAATTGGAAGTTTTCTGAACTGTTGATATATCTTTGCTGGTAGAGGCTGACTTGGGTTACTGTGGGGAGAGAAATATCAGGAGACCTTACCCAGGAATTGAGGAAAGCCCCAGAAACTGAGCAGGCTTTTCCCACAGAACTAATAGGCTGCATATTGATTGGCTGTTCTCCATCCTTCACTGAAATCACTGATATCTACAAGTTTGACCAATACTAGTCAAGAATCAGGGCTGATGAAGGGGGAGAGTTCTACAAAGTGCTATTATGACTGGCCTTCTTGCTTTTTGGAGCTACTTTCTTTTTTGAAAGCAGTGTTAGGTGCTATGAGATGTTGTTTGCAGGCTGAAGAACGGACAGTGTGTAAAACTTTGTCTAACCTGTATCTTTTTGTCTTGCAGAGACAATTTGGAGTGGCTGGCCAGGGCCACTAATTGGGCTAAGTTTACTGCTACTGCCAGCTTGGGTGTTATACACAAGGTAGTGATGCATTCATTCATTCCTCTCTGTTCAGTAGGAGTGATTTACTTGTGAACACTGAAAATGCTGAAGTGGGGACTCAAAATGATGTCTGTAATTCTGTGTACAGCTCAACTGATGCATCTCAGTTATGCCTTTTCCCTGATGGATGGAACATCTGTCAGGGATGCTGGGTGGGAGGAGTCTCTTGCTGGGTGGATAGATTTAAATCCCCATGTCACTTATAAAGCTATTTTGAAATAATTAGAAGTCTTTGCAATGGTTTTATGTGTTTTGATCCTCATTGAAGTGCTCTAGTGAATAAATCAGTGTAGTTTCTAGCTAGGATTTGTCCTGATTTAGATGAGTGATCAAGTGGTTGCAGATTCTTGTACTGGGGTGAATAAGATTTTTGTGCAGAAGGATTCTTTGCACTCAAAGGCACTTTTTTATTTTTATTTTTATTTACTTTATTTTTATTTTTTTTAAATAAAGTAATGACTAGTTTAAGTGTAGCAAAATGTTTGTATCTGCTGTTTTCACCTTTCACTTCTCATTGTTTTCCCTTGGTGCTGGACATTGGACATGCAGGGACATGAGAAAGAAGCACTCCAGCTAATGGCAACGTACCTACCCAAGGACACCTCTCCAGGCTCAGCGTACCAGGAGGGTGGAGGCCTCTATGCCTTGGGTCTCATTCATGCAAACCACGGTGGTGACATCATTGACTATTTGTTGAACCAGCTGAAGAATGCCAGTAATGATGTATGTGTTCAGTAATTAACCTGTTTCATTGGGAAAACTTAGAATGGTGCCAGCTGATTTAAAAGTGGGGTGGTTAGAAGTAAGAAAGAACGTGACAGCGGTGATCTTCTGTGGGTTTTAATAACCTTTTGCTTACAGTTTAGATTAGATTTTTAGGAAGTTCTTATGTGTACGACAGTGAATCTTTCTTCGTTTCTCTTACCAATTAGTTATTTACTTTGCACTGCTACTAGACCTGCACTATTCAAGCTTTGTTAATGGCCTAGTTGTCAAATGAGTAAGCCATGGAACCCTGTACATTTATTGCTTCTTACACACACACAAAAAAAAGCTTTACTTCAATACTTAATGATGAAAGGTTAATTAAAGGTCACCTTTTCAGTTGGAATCAATTAATGCTTTTCTTAGCATGTTCCTGTATTCTCTTCTGAGAAATTCAAACTGCATCATTGAAAATTCTGTAAATTTATCCCATTCATCTTACTGTAAATAAGGTGCCTTTCCTGTATCTTTTGTAGAACAACAGAAGAGGAAAGCAGTTCAAGTGGGTTCTGATTTAACTTGTAATTTAAATGTTGTTATTAGGCAGCAATGTTTATGCACAGTACAACTTTATGGTACTTCCTAAGTCTCTGTGGGGGGAAAAGAGCTACTAGAATGTCTTGTGGAAGGCTTCTAATGCTCATTTATTGGCTTTGAAATGCCATTTTTAATTCAGCTTCTTTCAACAGAGTTTCTGCCTTAGGAGGTAGAAGTAACTTTTTTTTAACAGGTCAGGAGATCACTGTGAGTGTTTTGGAGCTAAAAGTTTGCAGGTTTATACTGATGAAAAGATGTTATTTCAGCTGAAGCCAGATTGTTACTGCTTTATGGTGACTCAACTTGTATACGTTTCTCTGTAGATTGTCCGACACGGTGGCAGCTTGGGTTTGGGTCTGGCTGCCATGGGGACAGCACGTCAGGATGTGTATGATTTACTGAAAACAAATCTGTACCAGGATGATGCAGTGACAGGTAAATGTTCAGCTTTCAGAGCAGATAACCACCTGAGGCCTTAGCACACCTGTTTTTCTCCAGGTTTCCTGTTAGTAACATAGGCCACTTGTGGGTTGCCTTAGTTGCATTTTGTTAATGAACCTTTTCCTGATCAGCATGGTTCTTTAGTTATGTTGCCCTAATGGTCAGAGGTCCCATCAAGACTGATCTGTGGCACTGTACCAACCATTAGTAAGATATGGTAGCTCTTTAGAACAAAGTAAGAGGTTGTTTATTCTTAACTTTATCATGTGCTTATATACATACAGTGTAAGCCACGTGCCTTAATTTTTTGCTGAGAAACAGGCTTAAAGAAGCTTGTGAGGGCTGGTGATCACAGGAAAATTATCTCAGCATCTGTTGGCCCAAGGAAGAGAAATTTGGACTCAAAGTGGAAGGTCACCAAGTTTTGTGACTATTGGGTTAGTGACTAGTGGGTTATCTTTGCAGGCATCCATGCTCATGAATACTGGGATTGCTGGGCATGGTGCCCTTAAAGTGATCTCTTGGCTTCTGTCCTGTGTTATTCTCTAGGTGTAATATTTGCTGCTTTTTAGAAGCTGTGTTTGCTTAATTTTGCTCTTCTGTGCTGTGCAGGTGAGGCAGCTGGCCTGGCACTGGGACTGGTTATGTTGGGCTCTAAAAATGCTCAGGCCATTGAGGACATGGTTGGCTACGCACAGGAAACCCAACATGAGAAGATTTTGCGAGGTCTTGCTGTTGGAATTGCTCTGGTCATGTATGGGAGGATGGAAGAGGCAGATGCTCTCATTGAGAGTCTTTGCAGAGATAAGGTGAGTTTAACTGTGTCAGGTCACTTTGTTAAACAGATAATCCTCCTGTCTTTCTCTGAAGTCTCAAGCTGTAGTGGGCTGGTTGTTTTGTTCCCGGAAGTTCTTACGTAGATTTGAAGTCGATCAGTTTCATGTGTTGCCTCACCCTGATAAAAGAAGATACAACAGCAGTCTTGGTCTTATATTTCCTTATCTGATACTTAGCTTTCGTAACAGAGTGAGCAGCAAGGAGCAGAAGAGGGTGTAGTGATTAAAACAGATAGGACTGACTGTAGGTAGGTCATGCTTTGCCTGTTCAAAAGCAGATAATGAACAGAAAGCAGAGTAACACATATTCCTGAAACTCTCTAGCATCCTATGTCATAGCAACTTTCTGTCCTAGTGAAATTGTTAGATGATATCCCCCCCTTATAACTGTTCTATTACTGATCCACAAGAAACAGGAAAGCATTGAGGCTGTCTGCTTGCAGCTTCCAAGCATAAGAGCAGAACAGATATTTGGAATAACTGAGTCCCTAATTGGGTAGAGCTAAATATTGATGTTTTCTTTTCCAGGATCCAATTCTCCGTCGTTCTGGCATGTATACGGTTGCTATGGCATACTGTGGCTCAGGGAATAACAAGGCTATCAGACGCCTGCTACACGTGGCTGTAAGTACTGTGATCTTACTTTATGATAAGAGAGTAAGCCTATCACTTTGACAGGCCTTGTGTCTGTAGTGTTGCTGTTCTGGACCCAATCAGAGAAGTGCAAAGTGATAGAAGCTTTCTTTAATAAGATAATGGAAATAGCAGGATTTTCTGACTTTAGGATAAGTAGACTTTCAGCAAGAGAACCTCATGTCACAAAAAAGAAGTCTTGTAAAAGCAAAACATGATTGTAAAAATAGTTGTAAGTTTGCAGTGAACAGCCTGCATAACGATGGGGAGGGTGTACAAAAAAAAGCAACTTAGGCCATAAGAGGTGGGGTCTTCCTTCTCTTTGATAAGTTTGTAGCCACAGTACATGAACAAGAGTGAAGCTCTTTCAACTGGGGCTTAGTGTGATTGTTACTTCCATTCTGTACATATCCATCTTCCCAATTAACTGATGTGCCTGGCAACTGCTCCAAAATGTTGCAGAGTCCTCGAGTATTTTATTTGTGTTCTGAATATCCTGTTTAATGCTTTGCAGGTGAGTGATGTGAACGATGATGTGAGGCGTGCAGCTGTTGAATCGCTTGGTTTCATTCTGTTCAGGTACTGTATCTTCCTCAGTCGCTTCCACAGCTTTTGATTTGCTGTCTCCTATTGTGTGTGAATTGTGTGCTGCACTGCTGCTAACATTAAATAACTCAATTACTTGCTGAGTGGATGTTAGAAAGTAAAAAAAAACAGAGAGAATAAGACCTCAATCAGAACTACAAACATTCGACAGACACTTAATGAGCCTTTTTGTGGGTTTCCGGCCTTCTAGCTTCATCTGACTATTCAGACAATTAAGTTGACAAACAGAATGAAAAATTAATATTGGCAAGATTGAGAGTTAATTAAAAAATTAACTATACAATGCTTGTACCAGACCCCGTCAAAGCAGTGCTACTCAGACAAATGTCTTGTTGCTAAAACGTTCCTGGAGATGGTGACTGGTGAGATTAACTTGAAGAAGGATGTCAAGATGGCCTGTGTTTTCTTGGTTTTTAAGTGTCTGCTGTTAAACCCTGATAAATCACTGGACTTCTTGTAGTAGCGCTCTGCAGTTCTGCAAGTAGGAAGATGGGTAGGTTTGGGATTTTTACGGTGTTCTTTGTGTGTGTGTCTTTTTGGGGAATGTGTTTATTGTCATGGTGGTTTTTTAATCAGTGGGGAAATTGGAAAGCTCCCCAGAAACTCAACTGTCTTCATCTGTTAATGCAGGAATTTGCAGGCTGAGCACTGAGCCAAGCAGTAGCCTTTCAGAAAGTCTGAGAGGAAGAGGTGCATACTTGGCCCCAGAACTGTAATATTCAATGGTTATTTTCTAAAATCTTTGCTCCCATCCTTTGTGCATTAGTGATAGTCTGTAAATACATCTTATAGCAAGATGCTAAGAGGTGCTAAAAGCTTCAGAAAGTGGGTTACTAATGCCACCAGTCAATTCGTCATTAACCAAGTTCTTTCTCACGCGGAAGTTACCCTGCTCCATTGATTTGTCTGAAGCATGTTGTGATTGTGGTCAGCAGGGGTCAGCAGTCATCTCTCAAGAGCTTCTGCTCAGTTGCTTTCCTGGGCACAGGTCATTCCTTGCTTCATAGTGATATGTGTCTCTCCTGTAGCCAAAGGACCTGTTAAATTGGCTTCTGCATTGGTGTACAGAAGGAAAATTGCACACAGACTTTCCATAGTTGCTGGCATCTTTTTTTTCTGAACAGGCTGTGACAGAGCACTTTTGATCTCTGTTTCAATATCATTTTTATTCTCAACAGATGCAAAGCATAACTAGGTATAGATAGCTGCCTACCAAAGCAAGCTGTCAGGGCTCTGACCTGCACCATATATCAGGTTTCTTGGAGCACCGCAGCCTATCTGCTTCTTCAGATTGTCTCTCTGAATGGTTAAAATCTAGCCAGATATGTAGAAATCTGGAACCTCATTTTATTTGTTCTCTATTCTGTTTGCAGATACAGCTCTGTGCTAGCCCTAAATCTGCATAAGTTGCCCTAAGTTATGAATTTTAACCAGTTCTGGGTCTGTTGTCTTCACAGTCAGTAATGAGGAAATGAATTACATTAACTTCTGAATCTTTAACCTGTCGTGCAATGATACAGGTCTTATTCTACCACCTTTCTTTTTTTTCCACAGAGGAGAGCAGTCCAAAATGTGCCTGAACAATAGGGAGGAACATTTTGTTGTAACAGCCATTCCAATATCCATGTTGCTTGATAGGAAAGGATTGGAATTTTAGCAGGTTTTGCCTCTTGGTGCGTGAAGGGAAATATTAAACATCTGTGTAGGGACCTGCAGGTTGATTTTGCATTATGTTTCTTGTCCACTCAAAAGTGTTACTTAGTGCTAATGGTGTGTGCCATCCCACATCAAAATTGCAGGCATGCAGAGGTATAAAGAACAAATGGGCTGATAAGTTTGTCAGAATTCATGACTAAAAAGACATCTCTTTCTTAGGACTGTTTTGTTGAAGTCTAATTGGATTTACTTGTGCTAAAGGCCATTAATAGTGTACCCCATACTGGTCAGTGATCTGAGGGTTGCTGGATGTATAGAGCTTGTGAAGGAAGTGTTTTCTGATGGGAGGTCAACAGCTCTGCAGTGCAGTGGGCTAGGCCCTGGCTTGGGTGAAGCTCATCTAAGGTAAAGGAACATGACTGAAGCTCCTGTGAGAACACAACAGGAGAATGAATTTAATGTGGTCTGCCTTTTTCTTAAGGAATGCATGCTGTTGCTGTGGGATTGATTGTGCTGGAGGTGTAAGTCCATCTGCTGGGCTGTGCACAGCAGCACTTAGGGAATGCACAGACTTGAGCTTCTCTTGGTGCCTTTGATATGAATAATGGAACCCAAATAAAGGTGGAGCTGTGTGGTCAGAGGGTGGTCATTTCCTCAAAACCACTATGGGTGAATGTGACTGTTCCTGACAGCTGGAGTCCACAAATTTGTGTCAGGAATATCTAGTTTTTCTCCTTTTGTTACATCTGTCTAAAGAAGTGTTCATATTGGATTTGAACTAAGAGTGTTATAAATGTAACACAGACAGTTATTTTTAGGTAATAGAATATGTTTGCATAACAGCATTCTGTAAGGCTTTTTGCTGTTTGCTTACCATGTGAGTCTTCCTTGCCAGCACATCATACTGCCCTGTGTGCGTTCAAGAGCACAGCTTGACTCTTAGGACTAGAGTTAATGGAGCAGCACATTGACAGAATAAAATGTGATAGAACACAATATAGTAAAATCCGACAACATTTAATCCAACCGTATTTTGTCTTAACTTTAACATTTTAAGCTTTTTATTTATTTATTTAGTATTGTGTGTGTGCTTTTCACGTACTGGAAAAGCCAACGAAAGAATGTGAAGCGACTTAGTTCTTCAGAATTCATGGGTTGAGGTTTGGCTGCCATTTTAGAAGGGGTGTTCTAGTCTAGGTTACTTAGTTACGCCTAGGAGTTGCAGTGTTAAGTTTTCTATCGTGTTGTGAAAGAAATAAAATCTACCAATTTACAACATTCACCTCTTAGCATGGATTAGTGCTTACCTGAATGACTGGCAGCATGTTGCTCTAAGAATGAAGCAGTAGCAACCATGGGAGAATACATTTTTACAGCTAGTGAATAGAAATTGCTGGTCCATCAACATTTAGCTTATTGAACTGAACATGTGTGTGTTCTTCCTGTTGGGTTTCTATGCATGCAGAAATACTTTTTATGGTAGGAAGACTGGGCTTTTTGGTTAGTCTTGAGTCCTTTTGAGGTTTATGACTCGATTTAAGTACTGCTGCTATGTGCAGAGCTTGTATTTCTGGTTATTGAAATCGAGCTGGCTTGACAAAATACATCTTTCTGGGGATTGTTTCCTGTCTTTTGGGGTCTAACCATAGATTACGAAGAGGTCTTAGAGTCATTCTCTAAGGGATGCTTGTGGCCAGTTACTCCTACTGTCATTGCTACCTGAAGACAGACAGGTGAACAAGAACAGGCCCAGGTAGAAGAGAACTAAGTTACCTCTTGTTCTTTCCAGATGCTGAATTTGTGATGTTACTGCTGGAAAGGGAAGCTTTAATTTGTTGCTGATGGTGGGATTATTAATCCAGTGTATCTTGCTTCCCAGTTTTAAGACATCCCTGCCATCATTCTCCTTAGAAGACAAGTTTGAGGACTTCGCTTTGTTTTATTCCTAGCCCTTTCCCCCAGGACTTCAAAGTAATTAGATTTAATGAAAGGCTTTTGATTCTTAAATATGTTTAGATACAGGAGTCTTCCACAGTCATAACAGTCCATCAATTCTGGCTTTTAACTGCTGGATCCTCTTAAACAAATTTTGACTACTGAAAGAGAAGTAAAAGCAGTTAAGAGTTTATTCTAATCTCAGTGGCTATCACCAAAAAGGGTAGGAAGGAGAAAGATTACTGTAAGTACCGCAGAGATATTTTTAATACTTTCTCCTGGAGCTCTCTGGCATTTGTTACATCAGGCTCTGTTTCAAACTTGCATGTGGTTTAAATTAAATATATATAAATAAATGTTGGAAGGACACGTTATCTTTAGTACTTTCTGTTCCATGGATGAAGAAATACCTAAGCTTTATGCTGTACATAACTAAAGTGCGTAACTAAAGAGCTCTGAAAATATTAAATATGAAGAAAAGAAAATTCAGGGCTGGAAATTTTACTGTAAATGGAAACTGTGGGGCAAAAATAGCAAACTGGCTGCTTACTGTAAGAACTCCAGCACCTTGTTGGGATCTGATCCCCTTCCTAAAGAGGTCGGGGACTATCAGATGTTCCAGAATTCCTAGACTGTAGACTGTGTTAAGTTTGCTGGATGGTGAAGAACAATTCTTTCCTTTTTGTGCTCAAATGGAAGACTTGATTTTCCGCTATGATGTTTGAGAGTGACATCTTATGACGTCGGTCCAGTGAATTTTTTTAGTAGAACAGGACTGTCAGTATGTACTGTTCTATGTACTACTGTTGTTTCTTAGGCACTTTTTAGTTTCAAGTGAGCTACCTATTCCATCCGTAATTTTTCTGTTTTGTGTGAATAGTGCTGGATTAGGGAAAGCTTTTACTGGAGTTATAAAAGCCACAAAAAAAGGAACTTTGCTTATATAAGTTAGTGATGTTCCAGGCACTGCCTGTTCTGTTTTAGTTATTGATGTGTTATGGCCCTATTTTTGTTACATACTCATTTTCTTGGTATGAAAAGAACAAAGGACAGTTTTCTGTGACAAATCTGACAATGCCAGGCTTGTCTGTATATGAGAGTAATGGAGGCAAATTTGGGTGCAAAGGAGGTTCTGGCTTCTTCCTTATAGAAAAAAACTGCAGTGGGATGATTTCCACATATGGAATGTTTTGTTGGTTGTTGTGTTGTTGTTGTTTTTTAATCTCCTGGAAACAGATTTTGTGGTTTGTGGAATGGAAAGGTGTGTCTTTTGGTATCTGGAGCTCATGATTGCATTTCTGATACCCCAACACAAGAAAAGCTCATTCTTGAATCTATGGTGTCAATGGAGAGAGTTATAGGAAGTAGTGTAGTGTGTTTGTGTGCTGTGTAAGCAGAGAAAAACTCCATAGGTTTAAATCAAGAGGCTGAAGATGGTGAAGACTGAAGTCAGATACTCGCACTGTTTTAGCTTTTATTTATTTCCCTCTTTCTGTATGATACAGTTTTGCTATAGTCATAGTTTCTCATGGAATGAAGTTGCCACTGTAAGGTTTGGGGCTATAGTAGAGGAGACTTCGGAGGAGAGGAATTCTTATAAATTTATAAGATATTGCTTGCATAAATGAAACAATAGTACTTATAATCTCTTACAGCACAGTCACCGAGAGTAATAGAGATGGTAACACTATAATGTGGTCACAGCTGTCATTCCTCTATACGTAGCTTACTTGTTCTTCTGTTTTGTCAGCTTCGTTCTCTGTGAGCAGCAATGTATCCAGCAGAATGGCTGATGATGCTTGGATGGGTGAGCTCCTCAGCCTCATTGGGCTCTGGTACATGATGGGGTTAATCCCATTTCTCATCCCGTGCATAACAAAGAGCTTGGAATTTTCTGTCACAGAATTTCTGAAAGAGATTCTGCTGGAACACTTCCGAAGGACCTTACTAGTCTTTGTGGTCCGGTAGTTGCAAGTGATATACCTGCTGAAAGCCTCCCTAAATGTTTTGTTGAAGAGTGTGTAGACAAGAGGGTTCACTCCTGAGGATACGTATCCTATCCAAACAAATATCTCCATGAGCTTTTGAAATACTTCCTTGTCGCACGAGTTGCACAGGACTGAACTTATGTTAGTTATGAAGAACGGGCACCACATCAACAAGAAAAGAAAAAATACAATTCCAAGCACTTTTGATGCCCTTTGTTCATTGGTTATGGTTTGCATGGATTTCCTCCCAATGGTAGACATTCTACAGATGGGCATACCATTGGTCAGAGTCTTATCTTTCCTAGAGCCATTCAGCATGGCCACCTTTTCTGGTGAGCAGGCAGGTGTAGCGTCACGCTGAAATACTGTGGACACTGTTGACCAAGTGAAACGTTGAGGTGGCTTGTTGATCAAATAGGCCTTCTTGCGTAGCACTTGAATTGTCAGAAAGTAAGTGACTATCATGATAGCAAGGGGAATGAAGAACGCAGCCACTGATCCGTATAGAATGAAGTCATGAAAGCGATCAGGCGTCAGAAGACATGTAATATTTGTAGAGTTGCCATCTCCATCTTCAATTCCTCTGATAGGGACTGGAATAGCAATGCCTAGAGAAGAAAAACCAAGTACTTAAGTAACTGCTTGCAATCTCCGTTTTGGGCCAGAATCTTCAGAGTGTTTAAAGAAGGGTAGTTCCTGAACTCTCTAGAGTAGGCACAGGGTGACTTGAGAAAACATGAGCTGTTGAGAGCATTAGGTGGCTAATAGGGCAGATAGTACTTTGTGAGACTTGGCAAGCGCAGTTTTAACAGAATTACATCCCTCCCCCCCGTTTCTTTTTTAATCAGATTAGGGGGTAACCCTTAGAAGTCGAAAAAGCATGAAGTTGCCAACATCTCTAGTGTAAAACACATGAATTGCTTTGGGTCTAGTCACTGAAATGAGAATGACTTTTTCCTCTCATGAAATGAATTTCCCAGTGCTGTCTGTCCCCTTATTTTCTCCCCTCTTTCTCAGTGGCATCAACTTATTGGACACAGCTGATGTTTTTTCACTCTGCTTGACTTCCATGTATACAAGTAGTTAAATAGATGCCAGAATTATTCAGTGTGTGTGTTTGAGACAGATTTGTTGTTTCAAGTCACTTGGATATTTAAGAGTGTTTAAATGAGGCTTGCTTGCTTGCTAGCTCTGTAATTCAACACTTAAAAAAAAAATACTTAGCAGTCTTGTCTTTTAAATGAATTTTTTATAACTGCTGAATTACAGTCAGCACTTCATTTGCCAGCAGTCTGACATTACAACAAAAACAGCAGGTTCCTTGCTGTCTGGTGAAGGTTATTTGTGCTATGTTTCCTGATACCACTTAGCGATCTGGGGATTTACAGTATTCTTCTGCTTACTGAAGTTGGCTGGGGCAGCAAGAGGCGAAATGGTTTTCCCTTCAGCCACTTGACCCCTTCCCTGAGAAGAGGCACAACTTTGGATACAGCAAGCATTTAAAACGAAGACTGAGTTATATTAACCTTTGATTTGGAGAAACGGGACTCTCCTGCAGAGTACTCTTGTGTTAGATAAAAAGAAATGGAACGTACAGCGCTGATTAATAACAATAAATCAGGTATTAAAAGGTCAGCTTTTAAGTGTCACATCTCATTAAGGGTTTCCTTTTTTTGTGATAAAATAGAGATTCATCTTTTTTCCTGTCATCTGTTCTGCCAGCTTTTTTTTTTCCAAGCTGAAATTTCTGTTTTTGGGCATGCATGCTGGAGTCCAGAAGATGAATGTACCTATTCTTTTATGCGTCATTGGCTAAAGTAATCCAGAATTATTCCTTTTCTTTTGCATGCAGCATACAACGCTGTGCCTATTGCTGCCTACAGTGTGCACTGGTTACTGGAATTCAATGTTTTCATCATCTTAGCTCATTTAAAAGACTTTCTTCAAGCAATGAAGACAAGTGAGGTGCCATGTGCAGAACAGGAAAACACTAATAAATGTTTATACATTTGCATCCTTCGTATCAACTGTTGGGTGATTTTTTTAGGCCTTTCTGTATGATATGTTGCCAGTGCATGGTAGTCTTCACTGTGGCTGTTACCAGCTGCTCACTTATCTTTCAATCTTTGGTGCATGTAGTTAACCTTTTTTGACTAGATTTATGAGACAGCTTTAAGTAGGGCAATGATTTTAATAGTGTATGCTCAAGGCTTAGAATGGTATTTGGATGGATATATATTAGATTATTTCCACAGGAACGTGGAATCTTGCTTTCCCATGAGATACACTAGCCATGCAGATGTTGTCTTCTAACTTGTGGAGTTTTAGAAGCACAAAGTTTGATCTTTACATCTACTCAGTCCCTGATCTTTTTGGTAAACTTGATGAGCAGCTACTCAGACAGACTTTTGATGTAGCTATGTATGATCCAAATGGTGCGCTTAGGTCGACCCATATTGGCCAGATTTGTCTTTGTGCCCCAACTTTCACCTATTGTTTTGGATGTAAAAAGCTTCTGCATTGCTTTTCCAGTCTCAAAGCCTCACATACCTATTGAAATGAGCCAAACAATGATGATTTTGATGATGGTTGTAGCCCATGAGTTGTACTGGCTGGCCTGGATTGGCTTTTTTATCGCAATGTAGCGGTCTAGTGAGATGGCACAAAGGTGCATGATGGAAGCTGTGGAAAAGAGGACATCAAGGAACAGCCAAATGGGACACAAGGCAGTTGGAAGAGGCCAGGAGTTGTCTAGAAAAGAACAGAAAACTCATTAGAATCTTAGTTTTTTTGAGAGGTTTTAGTATCTTTCTTTTCCCCACTTGTCATCAGTACCCGTGAGGAGCTCCTAACTCTATAGAAACTGAACTTTGCCACTACAACTGTTAGACTGCATTACTTCTTTATGTAACTTCTAACTGGAGCAATTGCTGCTGTCATACAGATCTGGCTGTTTGTGTATTACAAGTCATTCCCTATCTTTCTTTCTGCTTTAGATCATGAGCTCTTTGTAGCAAGGACTCTGGGTTAAAAGACTAAAACAGATCTTAAAAAATGGGTCGTGACTGCTTGGTGCAACACCCTTGTATTGAATGATGGGGTTTTTTCAGCATTGTCTCTCTGATAGATCCAAGCACAGAGGAGATATCAGGCCATAACCAGTTTATTGGTCAATCATTTCAGAACTATGTTTGAATCTTGATGTTGGCAATAATCTTGAAGAACAAACAAATGACACGTAAACCAGCATCGTGTCCATTATTAAGGTTTTGTGGTATTCAGTGCTGCAAAAGGTAGATATTTTGGGGGGCTGTGTCTCCCATTCTTTACACTTCTAAACTGAATGAACTTCACTGAAATTGATTTCTTTCATAGCTGCTTGATTTTTTTCACTCACAAGTTTGTATTACAGTCCAGTGCAAGCAGTATTCAAGCTGAAATGCACCATAGTGTTGCATGTGTGTAAGAATGTTCTGCAGTCCTGGAAATGGCTGTGTGAATGCAGAAGTTTCTTCTATTCCTAGTAGTATCAATTGGTCTGCTTGAATTGTCTCTCCATGTGTTTGATCAGTAAGTTCATTTAAAGCATTACCAGAGAATTCAGTTCTTCATTGAATGATAAGGAAAAAAAAGTTGTAACAAATCAAACATTTTACATCTCCTTGCTTCAAACAAATGAATCTACGTGCTGAGAATGCCAAATGACCGAAAATATCGTCATGCTCAATCTTATCAGTGTGGTAATGGCCCAGCAGTTTGACATTAACAATTTTTCTCATATGTCTGTTAGATGGACATGATATGCTACTACCTTTGAAATATAAGCCCCAGAAGATGGAAAATTTTATCAAGTCAAACATAGCGTGTGCTTTTCTGCATTGCTGTGTGTGTTTGGGATCCTTCCCTGTAGATGTGAATAATAAAGTGAACTCCCTTTCTCCTCCCAGCAAAATCTTCATCCCCAGAGCAATGGACTCCAGGTGAGGATGGTGTAGAAAACAGGCAGTGAGGGAGAGAAGTGGTCTGGTTTCAGCCCAATAACCTAGACATTTCCGTGGCATCTCGTGTATTTATTAGATATCTCCATTGAATGTATACTTCAAAAAATTGCTGTTGCAGGTATGAGGAAGTGATAATTAGTATGTTATGAAACAGCTGCTGATGTGCTGTTTTTCTGCCTACACTTTAATCTGGCAGTGAAGTATTGCCTTTGAGCAGCAACAAAGAAGGAAAAATCAAAATGCCTGGTGGTTCATTCAGCGAGAAAGCAAGCCAGGAAAAAAAAAATACAGCTAGAAGAAGTAATTTATTAGAAAATCATAGAAACATATTCTGAGTTGGAAGAGGCCCATAAGGATCATCGAGTTCAGAGGAGTGGGACTACTACTAAGTATGACGTAAATGATGCAGGGTAAGCTCAAATAAAACGTGAACAATGGAAAGAGTGCTCTGTATCTTGAAGGATGCACAGAGAACGTTGCTTCATTTCAAGTAAGCACCTCACACTGCTGTTGAGAGCGCATACTTGCTGATCCCTGGATTATAAGTGTTTTACTTTCTGGAGAACAGCAGTGTAAGTTATTTTCATTTGCATCTTTCTTCTCTTTGCAGAAGAAATCCCTCAAATACTTTATCCAAAAGCTGCTTTTCTTTTTAATATAATGTATGAAAACAGCTTCCTGGTGCAGAGCAACTTTGTGAGTTTTCTGAGCTGTAGAGTTAGTTGGTAAGTGCAGCTGAAAAGAAGGCTTTGTCTTTCAGTTTTTCTTTGGAACTGAATGCAGAGTAAGTCACCACATCAGGATTATAGAATTATGTTCTGTTTTCGGTGCGTATGGTTGTTTTGTTTTTTTTAGCCAAACAAAATCAGGGTAGGCTTTAAATGCAGTAGCTGAAAAGAGTTGATGAGCACGGTTATATTTGAACAAATACATAGTTTCACTATCTATAAATCCTGAAGTATCAACTGGTTCTCTAGGATTCATGCTGTGGCACACACTGATTTTACTTCTTGTTTGTACAAGTGTTAGAAGCTCTGTGCCTACCATGGGAGCGACTGCTGGCTGTCGGCTTGCTGATGTGGTGGTGGTGTGTGTCACTGTTTGCCTATTGTGTTAGTTTGGAAGAAAGGAAAAAGCAGAATGTGAGTTTTCCCTCAGGACCCAGGAAGCACCTTTGACCTCTGACAACAAGCAAGGAGTTAAGTTCATGCTTCTTATAATTTAGACTGGAGGTAAATGGGCAAGTCCTGCCAAACAGCAGGGTGTGTGAAGTTGCTAGTGGGTCAGACTGTTAAAAGCTCTGATTCTCCTCACACTGGTGGAGCAATCCAAAGCATTACATGATTCACTGTACTGAGATTCTTCACCTTTTTTTTCCTTGGGAGTTAAAATGCTGACCTTAACCTAGTGCATTGCCTGGGTTAGCTGACAAGCCTGTCTGCCTGAAATCTTATCTGCTTTCTCCAGCTCAGGAAGCATCTTTATTTTATACCACCTACAAACCTGATCTCAGACCCTCCTAACTGTGGTGCTGCTGTTGCAGGTTTTCCTTATTTTTAGCTATTATGTGATAAAATAGATGCTTTGTGGTTGTCTTGCACCTTGAGGGGTAAGATGAGGTTTTTACCACGACTGCTTGTCCTTGAATAGAATCTTTATTTACATAAAGATTTATGTATAGGAAATACCTTGGAAATGTGTAATCCCTAAACCAGTGCATGTATATGCATGATTGAGAGAGGTCTTTAAATAGACTTGAAGATAGTTTGTTCTCTCGCTGCAAGGGCTGCTGAAATGTTTATTAAGGATTCTGTGATAGGAATCGCTTTGTTGCTGGTACATAACGATGCTTTTACTGGGAAGGAAACTGATATTTTAATCATCATCTGATTTTAAGCCCAGACTTTAATCTTCAAGTTGTGGTGTGTGGGCTCATCACTGCAGCGCTAAGCTTTGTGGACTCAGGAGGCCTGAGCTCTCCATGCTGCTGCCTTGCTCTTTCTCTCCTGAGTTGCTTGCTTATTTCTCTGCTCCAATTGCACTTTCTGAGTGGGTGTGTGTGAGGAATAAAGGAGTAATTTAAAAGATGGCACAATCTGCAAGTAAGTCACTGCTTGTGAAGCATGGGCAGCAGACCCATCCCACTTCAGATCTTGTAAATCAGAGGCTCCTTCTTAAGAGTTTGCTAATTTCACCATCTGAATGGCAGCATCTTTGTTTTGCTTCAGTAGTTCTATGTTTATGAATGTGGGTAACTTTGGAAAGCTCAGTGTGTGCAATTATTTCCTAGTGTGCCCACCCTTTTGTAGAATAAACGAGAAGTGTGTTTAGTAACCAATAGAAGCAACAAACTGTCTGTATATTCTGACACTTGCACTCTTAAATCAAAATTGTAACTTATATTCGTACAATAGCACATTTCAGTCTTATCTAACGGAGAAAATGTGCTGCTCATGGTATTGTTGGTTGGTTTGGATTTACATTAACCATGGGTTGGTTATGGATTTACATTATTTTTAAGGGTTTTCTTTGTTACTGCAGCAGCCTGTTTCTGAAGACTGTTCTATAACTGTAACATCAGTGCATGGAGCCGTTATCTGTAGCAGCTTTTGCGTTTGAACATTGACACTAATGTGTCCAGAACTGTTTAATGTGGCTGCGTTTTAGTTCACACCTATTTCCTCAAATATTCTCCATATAATTAAATATCAGTTCCGAATCAGAAGCATAATATTTGTATTCCATATCTGGAAACTGCACACAGCCATTGCATTATGACTGAAACATTTCTGCATGGAGGTGCCAGGAGGCCGGTTGGCCTTCTGACGATCAGTGATTATTCTGTGTCCAAGTAGTGGTCTGGGTAAGGTAGCTTTGAGATTAGGCCTGCTATGTACTGTTCTCGCTTGATTCCACAAACTCTTAATATATTGCTTGTGCTTGCGGCTTCTACAAGCACTTCAGCATCTCCTTCCACTTCATAAAGAGGGAAGGCAGCTTTTCTGCTTTGGCGCTGGAGAGAAATGTGAGAAATGTCAGTTTTAATCGCTGTTCCATAAAAGACTGGTTGCGATCTCACATAGTGAAGTTAGTTGTAATTAACTGATTTCTTGTGTATTTCCTGCACCGTGAAAGATGCTTTGTTTGTGAAGATTCCTATGATGCTGCAAACTGTGTAACCAGGATTTAGTACCAGATTAATTGGGAGAGATTAAAGAGCAATATTCTCTTTTTATAAAGATTTAAAAGAAGTTACTGATCTAGCATAGTTGAAAAGCAACACACAAAGCTTCGCAAAGTCCAGAACCTGCTTTTTTATTGGTCGCTAGTCAATTACCAAGTGCTTTTATAGTGATCTGTGCTTTTATAACAATCACTAATCTTATTATTTCTGTTATTAATGGGGTCTTTGGCTGGAACTAAGCAGTTACAGTGTCTGTGAATTAGCACTTGCATGCGGAAGTTTCTTACCTCTATGCACCTACTTCTTTTTTAAGTTAAAAATCCCTGTCCCAGCTATGTACATTCTTTCCTCTCTGTGGAATCTGTTGCTTGAAGCATATGTCTATTTTACGATATATGAGTATCCTACCCTGATAACCCTGAATTCTGACCTCCAATTCATAGACTGCTAAGGAAGGAACAGTCTGGAATGCACAGAAATTCAGTGTCATTTAGTGAATTACCACATTTATTAGTAACTGATTGCAGTCCCATGGAGCAAACAAAGCTACCAATGCACTTTCTGAAATAAAGTTTGATCGTGTTTGTTTGTTGCTCAGGCAACTCCTACAGACCCAGTACAGGAAAAATGAACTCCTGCCGTGCTTCATTATCTGGGGCTCAGTGGTACCTTTACCCTAAGGATAATTCTGTAAATCCTAAAGTTTTCAACAAATCTATACCACGTTGATTTATTCTTTTCATTTGGTTATTACTAAAATAGACCATTTTTAATTAGACGTTCTTAAAGAATCTTCAGGAGTTTTAAAAAAAAAAAAAGCCACTTTCCCATGGATCTGTTTCTGATTAGTTGTCAAAAGTAATACTTGATATAAAGCTGGACAGGAGAAAATATGAGAGTCATCCTTATTCTGTAATGACCAACCGGAAAGAAATTGTCACACCCAATGTATGTTTATATAGAAGAAAAAAATCAGTTTTATTTAGTGTGAGCCAGATTGGATGGTGGGTCTGAGTCTTGAAATCAGGCACACAGATGGGGCTGCCCTAACTTGACAGGCAGATACAGGAGTTCTTTGAGACACTTTACAGACATCACCATTTTTCCCAGAGCAAGGGAACATCAATTTCCCAGAAACTGAGACTGGTAAAGCTCATCATCGTGCTTCCAGGAACCATGTTTGTAAGAGATGACTTCCTGTCACTGCTGTAATATCCAGTACAACAGATTTTAAGGTTGAGCTGAAGTTACTGGAAACAGCCATTTGCTGTACACAGCATAATTCGCCATGTCTCCCTCTGAATAGTATCAGCTGCAAGTCTTAGGTGCTTGTTCAGTGGTTTGTTTCCAAAGAAAGAATATATCCACTGTGGATATTCTTATCACGAGGGCACTGGACTACATTACGGCTAGAGGAAGAAAAGATTTAGCCCTCATCCAAATGATATTTAAAATCTCAGTAGCGGAAAGCAGTCAACTTTTCTGTTTAAATCAGACCCCAGAATTGAACCCGGTACACAAGCCTGACGAAACGAACACGCCGTACTTACCAAAGAGTATTATGAGAAGGGCAATCGGCATCACAAACAGTCCCACCAGCAAATCCGCCACCGCCAGGGATGTTAGAAAGTAGTTGGTGGCATATTGCAACTTTTTCTCCAGAGATACCGCCAGGATAACCAGGATGTTCCCACCGATGGTGGGGATGATCACCAGCAGGATCAGCAGTGCTGCCCAGCACACTTTGTTTCCTTGCTCATCGTTCGGGTAATTCTCTTTGGGTTCTGTTACCGAGAGAGGTGACAAAGATCCATTGCCAGCTCCAGACCCATTCAAGAAACGTAAAGGATGGGGCATCTTTGTGCCCAGCAGGATGTGTCCGAGAGCTGTGTTTTGTGCAGGAGTTGCGTACGGTGCAAGAGTTCAGTGTGCCTCTCTGCTCCAGGATGATCCCGAGGAAAGGCCAGCATGGTCAGTATGGTAAACTGGTCATCTGCTATTTTGAGGTACAGTAACTGTGTCAGAGCTTGGATCCGAATTTTTGTATCCCATGCCTCACTGGGTGTGATGAGGTCTTAAAAACCCAAGTCCCGTCTTGTGTCCATCTCTGGCTGTTAGGGCTGAAGGTCTGACGTCCCTGTATAGCGAGGTTCAGCTCTCAGAAGATTATAGAAGAGAATTCAATAGCTGAGAATAGTAAGCAGTTCAGTAGCTCCCATCTTTCACCACTGTAGGAAAAAAAAAAAACAAAACAACAAAAAACAAAAAGTGGTAGATGAATTTGGATGCCAATTGTTTCCCTCTAGCTATAGCATACGAATGTTTGCTGTTTGTAAGCACAAACTGATGCAGACAGATGCTGGTGTGATATGTGTGCAACTCCTCCTCTCCCCGGTGCCTACTCTCAGGCAGCGTGTGCGTAGGCAGGCGGCAGTTCCCATGTTTCCTCTTAATAGAGTCCTATTTCTCCAGAGAGGAACACCCCAAAAATATCTTTGGAAATGATGTATGTGGTTTCTGTTTGATTCTCTACAGTCCATACTTTATCAGGTAAGGGTCAGGAAGCTGCAGACAATAAAAGACTGGTAACAGTCCCAGGGGGACCATAAAGATTTATGGAACTGAGACCTCTAAATTTACCCATTCTTTTTTTTGGGGGGGAGGGAGGAGGGTGAGTAAACCTCCTTTTGTTTTTTTAATCTGAGCACTGCTTCTATGAAGCGCAGCCTTTTCTCTTCCTCTCCCCTCTCTCAGCTCAGCCGAAGACTTAACGCTTACACTTCCCCCTGCAAGCAGACGCTAAAGGAGTTCTGTCCTTAGCTGAACAGTTATTGAGGAGCTGGTGCGCTATAAGTCTCAGGTGAAGAAGGCCTTACCTTTTTCTCTTGTGTTCCAGTAGAGTTCATTTGTATCCGGGAAGATCCTCTGTGATTTCTTCTTCTTTTTCATCACATGGTGGATTTTAAGATCAGGTTTTTCACTGTTTTCTGGAAAGCCGGTTGTTGGTTTATTTGCGTCTCTTATATTTCTAAAGGTTGTCTCTTGTTGTGCGGTTGTTTAGCACTTAGCATTTCTTTTAACACCAAGATGATGAGTTTCTCTTTGGGGAAAGCTGTCTTCCTCACCCAGGCACTTTCTCCAGCTCTTGAATGCAGGAAAAGAATCGTTCTTGCTGCATTTATAAAAGATAAAGAAAGGATGTCCTTTATTTTCTGTCCTTCCTCTTTGATTCTCCTGATGATTTTACTTATGTGATTAGCACGGTCTCACTGCAGTTTTCTTTGTTCATTAGCAAAACTTGCAGTCTGCTGCTACCCATTGTTTGCTGACTGACTCATTCCAGTGCATGCAGCTCCAGCGCTTGGAAGCAGGGAAATTAATGAGTGGGGGCTTGGCTGGAAAAGAGCCAGCAAGCATTAATTGATTCAGCGCTTCAGCCCCATAATGTTATGCCCCTTGTAGCTGTGTCAGGGTGTGCAGATCCTGCTAACAACCCTTCCTCCTACATTATCCTAACTATACTCAAGGCAGCGTGTGTGCATATGTGCGTGATCGCTCTCGCTGCCTCTCTCTGGTCAGAAGCACAGTTAACCCTGCAAAGTTCTGCTGCCACAGAGACGCTCTGATTAGCACACTGTTTTAAGTGCGTGGGCTGTTACTTTAAATCTTCCTGCTTGCAGCTGCTTCTTATTATTGTGAACGTTCTTTTTTGCTACTTTCCAACTTTCAGTCAAATATGTGTATCATCTCTAACTTTGCGTATTTCTTCATTAAAATGGAAATAGGTTTCACTTCTGTGGACGTTAGCTAGATAGCTGAGTAATAGAGTCATTGAGTTTAAGGCCAGAAAAAGCCATGAGGCCATGATCCAACCCTGGGATGTCACTGACCGTGACACTCCTGAGCTGCTTGGTGCTCAGCAGACTCAGACTGGTATTTGGGTCCTTGATGAACTGGGAATCAATTCATATTCATTTAAAAATAAGATTAATTTCTTTAGAATATTGCTACCTTAGAACCAAAGCGAGAGTGTCTGCCAAATGTCAATAGAAATATTAAGCCGGTGGTTTGGGTAGAACACTAGAATATCCAGAAAAATAATCATCACTTGCACTCTATTTTCATTGCTTAAAAAGAAACCTTTGTTAAAATTTATATTGTCTTGGTTTTCAATTGACTTTTGTTGCCTTTACTTCCCAAGACATAACTTTCTGAAGAGTAAAGACGAATCCAGCTGCGGTAATTCTGTTTCCTCAGGATGGAGCTATTGGCAGTAGATATAGAATCGTGTATGCAGAAGGAATTCTGGATTAAAAGCACTGAGTTGCAATAAGGACAGACTCATCCTTTAACTTCAGCCATGTGCTGCTCCTCGTGTCACATCTCCAAATTACGAGGACAGAGTTAAAAGCTCTGGAGGGTAAAAACAGACAGTTTCTGTCAGTAACTTCTGCTCATCAGCAGCGCCAGTTATTGTGATAAGACTGTGCTGGATGCAAAGCATTATCTTTAAAGAGGTGGGTTTTTCCTTCTTCTCATATTTTATCTTGCACAACACAGTAGACACAGTGACTTCAGTGTGGGGGAAGTGTCGAAGGTGGAGAAATGTAGTTTTGTCAACTTGAGTCATTATAAAACTTAGCCAAATTGGAGAAGCATCTGTGTAGATTGCTGCAATAAAAAGTTATTTCTGTCAAAGGGAAAATCAGGTGTTCCCGCTTCTCTGGAATACTTTGTTGCATTTCATAATGTAATTTATGTGATTAAAACAACTCTCTGCCTCAAAAAAAAATGGCTGGATTAAACAAATTAGGAGGGAGAGGACTCGGTGATCTCTGGACGTCCCTTCCAACCCCTAAGATTCTGCGATTCTGAAATGGGGGAAATCCACTTTTATATCCATTACAGATCTTTAGCAAGTTTTTCGCTGCATGCTTGGCTAGGCTTTCCCTGCACACTCCATCCACCTATATGCCCCTCTACTCTCCAGCGGTAAAACTTCAGGCTTGCTACACCCTGCTGCACCGTGAGTATTTGAACTATGCATAGATATTTCACCACAGCTATTCCTTGCTGTTATTTCTGTTTTAAAATTGTCAACACTGTTTTATTTGAAGGGGTCCACGTCTACTTCAGTCACACTATCAGTGGTGGCAGTGTCCTTTGGTAGGCACCCATCCCTGCGCCTCCTGTGCTGCAGCTGTTTGCAGTCCTCTCCTGACCCTCCTGCTGGTGGGAGGCCACCTGGGAGCTCTCCTTCCTCAGCAGGTCTCAGTGACGCAACTGGAAGGCAATTTGGAGAAAATTGGTGCGGAGAATGAGCCTGTGCTGCATGAGATAGTTGCAGGAAATTCCTGGCCCCTGAATGGCTTGCATCCTTTTATCAGGGGAGGAGGAGGTGGGATTTATGCCCATGCTGCCTTATCAGACACCAAAATATGCCAGTTAGTTGCATTTTTGTCTGCACTTTTCCCATCCTCTGTGTTGTGCCCTGCTACACACACTTTCCATCAGAAATGACTGCAAATTGTGCAATTAGATGTCTGCATTCCTCCTTTATTAACTCATTCATGCATATTCAGCTTTTCTTCTTTATTTGTCACCACGCAAGCAAAGCAATGTGTACAACTAGTGCTGTATGCAATGATTAATTCATGTCCATTAGCTTAGGAAGTCATAAATATTTATAATCTTTTGAAATATGACTGGGGGAAACTTGATGAGGGATTTAGAAGATAAATTTGACGTTGTTCTCCTCTAACATTTCATTTTTCACTGAGTTGTAGAGGCCTTAAACATTTAGACTGAAAAATAAATGTATGAAGTGATGGTTCAGACACTTCCATTTTTAGTCTCAGACTCGGTGTGATGGTTTATTTTAAGTATTTTGTTTGTTTGCTTGTATATGTGTAAAAGGTGGCGTTGGGATGTTTTCATGTTCAAATACTGCTAAAATAGAGGCAGAAATGACAGTAGTCCTATAACCTGCAAGGTTTGTACATCTCAAAATGGGAGATGAGCTGCACAGAGGTATTTGGATGTAATTCTAATTGGACTGTGATGTAAGACAGTGAGAGGAATGTGCTTCAAGATGGGTCAGTTGGAGTTGTTTGTCTGTCTTGTGGTGTTGATATATGCTTCCTGGCCAAAAAAAGACAGATTGTTAAACAGAGTCAAAGGATCCAACGGTGTGTGTTCAATTTCAGGAGGCCAATAAGGCTCCTGTGGGCAAATCCTACAAAGAAAGGTGACTTTGTACCTGCAGGTGTTGCAAATGTAATTTACCATCAGAAAACCCACCGCAAGCCTTAGGATCCTGAATAGAGCTGCTGTAAGAAAGGATTCCTTTTGAAAAGGAAATAGAATACGCAAACTATGGAGAACTTTCCATCATCAATATCATTAATTGAAAGGACGAGTGAGCATCTCCCACTTCTAACCAATCTGTTTGTCTTTCTTCAGATTAGGCTTATGATTTAGTTGGGGACTTTTTGATATCAGATAAAAGCTTTATTGCTGGGAAACTCCAGGGCACTTAGAGGCTAACCATCAGCCTTCTATATACAACGCAATATTTGTATTTACAAGTGCCGTATGTTATATCCCAGTGGTGAACACCCGCAGCAATGAGATCAAAGTTGAGGCTGAAGCTGAGGTTGCAGGGCAGTGTCAGGCAGTGCTGTTGCGTTGTGCTTCTGCGAGGATTCACAATCCTCAGTTAAGCAGTGTTTGTTTCTGTGTGGTTTAGAGGGGGGCTGCTTGGTGAGTAAACCTGCTAAAATGCCGGCTGTTATGTTTTGCTGACAATTTCTCATTGCAGTCTTGGTGCATCTTAATTTTTTTTATAAGGTTTTCTTTATGACTTCTGAAACAAACCAAACTGTACCTTGGAGCAAGTCCTTCATCTGCAGGCCAAGTGTCACAGCAGTAAAACCTCTCCTGGAGTGAGCCAGAAACAAAGCTGTAGCTGGCTACTCTGTAGAAGTCGTGCAAGAGACTTGCGAAGCTTCTTTGGCTTCTTAATGTATTTCATTTCCTGATAACAGAAGGAATAAAGGCAATTGTGATGAAGGTTTTTCTGGATGTCATTGTCATTGACGTTTGTATTTCCATGGGTTGTATAGGAGCAGTAGAGCAATACTCAGATGAAAATGAAGGAAATAATCAAGCACTTCTGTTGTTTTGCTGTTGAGTAAAATATAATTGCAGAAACAGGCTGCTTGAGCAAAACCAGCATTAGGAGGAAAGGAAGGAACCGGTGCATTAAAGGTAATTTGGTTTAAAAATAGACATTGCATATCTTCCTAAGATATACAGCCCAGTTTAACGATACGCCTCAGGCTTTATTGTAGGAATTTGTTGGATTAAATTACTGGCCTCTGTTACAGGAAGGTCATCATAGAGGACTACGATACATTGCTTTGGGCCTCACAATATATTAAATATATTCCAAGTTCAGGGTTTTTACTGTGACTTAAGGGATGAGGAGTGGGAATGTGTCTGCCAGTGACGCTGCTCACTACGTGTCCGCTGGTCGTTATGGTATTTCATGCAAAGTTACCGTCTGTTCAACTTGCAGTAACAACTGGTGTCCCTGCTAGTGCTCAGAGCAGCCTCTTGCTGGGTGTGACTGCTGAGAAACCATTCATCTTCATTATTGCTTCTCTCCTTCTTCCACCAAATGACTGTAATCACTGAGGGCATAATGGAGGAGGTGGCGGCCTCAAGAGGAGGTGATGTGAGACCTGCGTGATGAAGGGGAGACTTCCTCCATAGGAGCAGAGCTGCTTCTCTTGTGCTGAAAGCAAGTCGGTGGCTCATGTGGCTGTGCTTGCAAGGAAGGGTGAAAACCTCAGGCTGAGGGTGGGAGGATGCGATGGTGTTTTCAGCATGTTCCTGTGTCAGATTGCTGGTCTGAAGTAATTCCGCAGGAGCAAGATTGCAGGTTGTGACTGCTTAGGAGGGTGTTTCAAATTGTTCCTTTTATCACTTGTCAGAACCGTTTGGAGTTTTATGAATTTTATGAAGTGAGCTTTGGAGCTCGTATTTGCTAACCTTCTGGCAATAGCTTGTAAGACTTCGTAAAGCATTTCAGTGGTAGAGCGAGCAAACAGACGTTACAACGTAAGCACTGATGCCAGCACTGCTCTTGTAACTGAGGTCATGTTCCTCTGATGAGTGTTTTTATGAGGCTCTCCAGCTTCCTCTGCCCACTTGTGATTCTGCTTTCTCTTGTGTAATACGTGGGGAAGAACTTCTGGAAGGCTGTGGGACTGATAAGGCTGCAGAAGTGAGGGAAGTGGTGGAACCCTTAAATAACTTCTACTCCCACGATGGATTTACAGGAGGCCATCTGTCATTGTTTGACTGTTTTATGGGTAGATTTGAGATAAAAGCATTCAAAATAATGACCACAAATAATGTAAATCTGGCTAAGAGTTCTACAATGAATCGGTGGGTGTTAATCCTGATTTTGTAATAAAAACTGTTGGAACTTGTGACCCTGCAGATGCAAGGATCTGTCTGAGTTAACGATTCTATAAAATCCAGCTTTCTGAGCAGGAATGTAACGATTAATGCTTCAAAGTGCATAATCACATCTTTGCCAGAAGATGTTTTTTTCCTCCTCTTTGACTTGCAATCTGCCTGCTCAACATTAGCTGAAGGAAAGCAAACACAAAGGTGTTAGGAGTCTTTGTTCAAGAGCTGAAATCTTCTGTGCAGCTGAATGCTTGAGCTCACTTGTTATAGGATTTGTGATTCCCGCTTTCCACATCAGCCTGTTTTTAGTAAACATTCAGCTGTTACTCGAGCAACAGTCTGATAGGTGGTTTTACACGTGCCTTTTAGGTCGTACTCTATATGTCTGCTTGCTTGTGGGACAGAATCATTTCATTTCCCATCTCTTTCTGGTTTCTTAGCGTTCCTTGTCATGGCTGCATCTTAGTGCTTCCAGCTGTTATTCTCTTCTTATATATTTCTCATGTGAATGTTTTAGGAAGGAGCATAGTGCTGATGTGCTGAGCAGCCTGTGAAACTTGGGTGCCTCTGGGTCCCCTCAGTAGTGCACAAAGCAGAGCTGGAGCCTGCGTTGGTGCTGCTGGTCTGAGCTAAGCAAGAGCAGGGAGGGGAGTGCAAAGGGCAGTTCAGGGCTGCTTATTGGAGGAGATTGTGGGGGATGTGTTGAAGTGGGAAGAGATAGTAGCCAGAGTAAAATAAGCTGATTATCTGCACAGTGCAGAATGTCATGTAGGTGGATATGTGACCTTGTCTTGGGTCCTCGGTCATAACGAACAAAGAAGATATATTATTTCATTGAGACCTCTTAATCTGTTTTCTGTGATTCAGGTGCATTTACCTAAGAACACTGAAGCATAATCACTTTTTTTTTTCTATGCCTTGAGTTGATTGAGTACTTCATTAAGCATCTAATAATGCACCATGATGCTACGGTTCCTGTGTATTACAGGTACTGCCAGCAACCTCCAGCTTCCATCATAGCAAATATAAGAAGAAAAGAGCCCATATCACAAACTGACCTAGATCTAAAAGCCGAGAACACCTTAGTTTCATTTGTATATTTTGATCTGAAATCAGCTTATAGCCAAACCAAATGGTTTGCGAGACTGGCTTTAGGATCGCAGATGTGACAACTGCGGAAGTAGTCTGGGCTGATGGGCAATGAAATGGAGAAGATAACCAGATGATATGTATTTTGAAACCACTCATAATTAAATCTCTTGCAGTTTATAGTTTTCCATTTTTCTCTTTCATGAGCATTTACTTGCCAACTGCATTCCTGCATTGATTGTGTGTTTGTGGTGTCAAGAGATTGGGTAGATTTAAGAATCTATGGTGAATGTATACCTGTGAGTTCAGAAGGCAAATGTGTACAAGATGTGCTTATTTTCATTACAGAAAGTATACGTCGCAGAAAGAAGATGTTAATAGGTGACAGCTGTGTGCCATATCTGCTGGGATGGGGAAGTTTATTAATTTATGCACTTTTCCCTGTTCTTCTCTGGGTCCATCTGTTCTGCTCCTCTTGTTACAGTTGAGAAATGCAAAACATACGGTGTAAAAAGACAGTTTTAAGTTTTCTTGTATCAACAAAACAAAGGCTCCAAATTCTGAAGAACAGTAGTAATAAATAACATTTTATTTTGCTTTTCTTTAGGACTCCTGAGCAGTGTCCAAGTGTGGTTTCTTTGCTGTCAGAGAGCTACAATCCACATGTGCGCTATGGGGCTGCCATGGCTTTGGGCATCTGCTGTGCAGGCACTGGAAACAAGGTAAGGATCAAATCCATTCACTCCTTCTGCACTCTCCTACAGAGATGTTTGTGCAGGAACGTCACACACAGAAATCACATTTCCTAGACAGCTGTAGGGGAGCAGTACCACTTCACATTTAGTCTCAGGCTTTCCTAGTGAGTTTTCTTACCATCAGTTGCCACTCATTGTTAAATGCATGTTCAGCACTCATGGACCATTATTCCTTCATCCTTGACCTTGTACAGATCACTTTAGAGGAGGATGGGGAATGCCAGTGATAGGAAAGCAGCAAGTAATTTGCTGTGTCCCAGCTCTTTTCTTCTTCTCTGTGGTACATTAATCATGGAAGATCCGTGTAGAGCCAAGTGCAATGAAATTGTGTTTTCCAGTGTATAATTCACTGTTCCCTTAGAAGTGTCATTAAGAAAGAGATGACTCTCATGTGAGTAGCAAGGGTCTTTCTCACTTCTATGAAACAAGCAACAAGTAAACTCTAGAATAAGCTTCCATACTTCATCCACATACGTATGCAGTCAGTACTAGTATTGAATCACAGTTTTGAAATAGATGCACAGTTAATATATTTGAAATTAATATTTCATGTTTCCATATCTTCAGTACATCTCAAATGAATCTGTGTCATCCCTTCCTCTGCTAGTGTTAAACATTAGTTCTTTGACTCCTGCACACAATGCTCCCCAGCATGTCACTTGTTGTGAAATGCACAGAATGCTGACATGTGCTGCCTGCCATCTTTAGTATCTAAAGCACGCAGACTTGAAAGCCTGCTGAAAATGCTATTTTTATCCAGGTTGCTTTGTTCTCAAGTGGAAGGTAGAATCAAGGAGCTAATTATTTTTAACCTTCTGCATCTGACAAGTTGATTTAATTGGAACTGCTTTTAGTCACACAAAAGGAGTCTGTTTTATTTCCAGATGCTTGGTATGATAAAGATCTAAACCATCAGATTATGCACATACATACCTTCCAAAGCTTAGATTAGCAGGTTTTAAAAGCCTAATTATATTGGACTTCAGAAATTGGGAAGCTTTTGGTCGTGGTCAACATGTTGTATATGGTGTTCAGTGCATGAATGAATGAGCAATCCATGATACCTTCAGGTGGAAGAGCTCAGTCTTCAAGATAGCTCACGTGGCAAAAAGCAGTCGAAGTGAGGGCACTAGAAGTTTTTCTCAGAAATGGTGTTTTGTATAAAATCAGCTTGTTTGTAAAAGCCTCACCCTGAGTGAAGTACACTGAGCAGTCTGTGCTGGGATACTCGTGCATTCAATTGCATTTGTTCATGCCCTCAGTTTGTGCAAACAGAAGAATACTCAGTACAAGAGTCTGCCAGGTCTGTCCAACTTCTGTAATCAGAAGATCACATAATGGATTAAAAGTGCTCTTTGAGCTTCTTATAGTCTTCACATGCCATTTCAGAGTGCTTTTAGACAGCCCCTGTGTTGCCGCAGACCAAGTTTATCTATACAGCCCATGGCTATGCAAACTGCTAAGGTTTAGTCCACTTAGATCTGAAGAGTGTGGCTGGTGAGCACAAGCTAAGTACTCTGACAACTTGCTGTTGTGGACATGGGTAATCTTAGTCCCCCTTGCCATCTTTTCCTCCATCTCAAGTCCAGCTCCCCAGTGAGTTGGTGCAGACTCAAACCCTCAGAACACTGGCCCAGACTAAACATCAGTTCTCTGTTGAATTATCAAGCTGGAAAAGCACACTGAGAGATGTGATGAGGGCTGCAGCTAGCACATGAGAAGGGAAGAGACAATACAGCTGTAGGGAAATTGAAGGAGGAGAGGGATCTCATTTTGGCAGCAGTGAGTTTAGAAAAGTTTTGTTATCTTGTGCATTGTGCACTGAGACCCTTGGTTGAATAGAGATGAATTTGTGACTATAATAATTCTTTGCATGTTTAAGCCATGGCTTGCAAAGTGGCAAAACTGTAAACAGAGAATAAAGATGTTCCCAGAGAGATGATTTAGTCTGAGAAGTCAGCAAATTGCACTCACTGATCCTAGATATCTAAGCAACATTTATTACGATGGGCTCCTTACAGCTTTTCATAATCCATGTTCAATATTTAAATGAATGTTTATTGCTAGATCCAAGATAGATGGTGTTCAGGCTGGGCTTAGTTGGGAAGTTACTGGGTTTGGAGAAGCAGCAGAGGAGTTTAAAATGTTTTCAAAACACAGATTTATTATGTAGGTGCTTATAGGCAGTCCCACTCAATGTGGGTTTGCTTTGAGTGCTTTCATGTGATGTTGAATGTTATGGGCTCTAACAATGAAGTATAAGGCCAGAAATTTGGAACCTTGATTACTTTATTATCTCATGTTATAACCTCTGACACATTGTTGGGTATCTCTGCGTCATTTTTTTAAGTGGAAAATGAAAGTAATGCTGATGCATTTTGTTGCAAAGAATGGCAAAGAAAGTATAGGCATAATTTGTGTTTATAGATTAAGACATGCCATTGTCAGTAGTTCTCATGCACTGAATGTATTTGTTGCTTTTAACAACAGTTGTTGATCTATTCTGCAGATAGATCTTGTTCCATCCATCTTAAGTTTCCAGTTGCTTTTTTTTAAATGTATGTGTTAGCACCTATCTGTTAACCTTGGATTACAGCACTGAATTGTAGGATACTGAAAACAATAGTATTAACTTTGTGATGCTTTTGTTCTTTTTTTTTTTTTAATAGGAAGCAATTAATTTGCTTGAACCAATGACAAATGATCCTGTGAACTATGTACGTCAAGGAGCTTTGATTGCATCTGCCCTTATCATGATCCAACAGACTGAGATTACCTGCCCAAAGGTAACAGTGGCACGCCTTACATACCAGCTTGCTAGTTGGGAAGTGTGGTCTTGGATGTCAGGTTGTTAGTGCTCAGCACTGCACGTAAGCATTAGCAAGAGAGTATGGGCCTCAAAAAGAGCAAGAGCTGAATGCAGAGCAGGAAACCCCTGCTTGGGCTGGAGCATGCGCTTTTGAATGGAGCATGGCAATAGAAATATGCTGATAGCGTTTTAACTTTGGATGTTGTATGAATACATACTCCTGCTTATAAAGAGTGTATTCTGTAGTGATACTAAACTATCTTGCAAAGACACAAGTATCTGATTTCCTCTCAAATGTGTTGAGGCCTGTAGGCTTGTGATGTGTGTGAGCAGAGTTGTTTAGTAAAGTTGGCTTTTTTTTGCAGCTTAATGTAGGCTTTTCAGGTGAAACAGTTTCTGCTTCCAGAACTGTCTCAGTTACTTTATAGCAAATAATTTTTTTTAATGGAGCTTTTCTTTCTGCTTGAAGGGCAAAAAAGGTTGCATGTGCTGTGTTTAGCTTTTAAAAAACAGGTTGCCTTGTGTGTACATGACAGATGATAATATGCAAACATTTGTTCAGCCTAAAAGTGCGTTAATAGAAGCTTTGAGGTTTCACGTTTCATCTCCTCTGCTGAGCAGTGAGGCCGAGCTGTAGTTGGTACTTTGCTACTTGCCTATCATAATGGGTTGCTTTTATTGACATCGTTTTAGAAATTGAACTATAATAAAAGCAGCCACACTTTTACTGCATCTGGATGGGGAGAATGAGGGAAAAGTAAGGATGATAAAATAAGGATGATACTTTATTTTGTTATGAGCAATCCATCCATTGGGTTTTCAGTCTTTTGAGATGATGGGTGAAAGAATCCATGTCCTGTACAGAAGTGTAGATGGAAGGAGTGGTCGTTTTAGTGTGTACTAAGTCAGATTTCTTTCCCCAGAGAGTGCTGCTATCCTTAGCTTTGGAGGTCTGTGTAATATGTAGGCTTACTAAGCAGGATAAAATAGTTGGCTAGCAAAATACAGGATAGGATAAGATGTACAGTCTGGGGCTCAATGCCTTGTTTAAAAATGGGGAGAGGAACTGGAATAGCTTTATGCTAAAGCCCCATTTATGAGCCAAAATGAAAGTGTTGTTATGTAATACAGGTGCAAAAGGCAATTCATGACATGGTCATATGAATGCTGCAAATACTGAAAACGTGGCAACAAAAATCCTACAAGTTATAAACTAATAAGAAATCCTTGAAAGAACCTGATAATTTAGGAACTGAGCACAAAATGCATCAAATTTATTTCTTTTGAAGGAAGTTATCTATAAATACCGTGGTTTCTTGCTCAAAATTAAGAGGAAGGAATATCATGAAGAATATTCCTCCCATTAAGTTATTTATGATTCTTATTTCCATGGGAAACATTTTTGGAGCTCTCTGCCAGCCTGAAGAAAAATAGTTCTGATGTGAAAAGGTGGAGTTCAGATAACTGGCCATTTTTGGGTTACAGTGACATGTTTTAATCTGATTAGGTTCCTAAATTGCGTGACAGAGCTACTGATAGATAAGCAGCTAATAGGCAGAGTTCCTTGGGTTTTATGTCCCACCAACTGTGTTTGTGGTCTTTGTGGGGTTATCAAGAAGCTAAGTTTTACATTTAGACAACTTCATATCATTGTTTCTCTGCTGCTAAATGCACTGAGATGTTTGGCATGCGGGAAAGTGATTTAGTAAAGGTTATGGCATAAAGTCTGACTGCCTTCCTGTCATTACTTCTCCATTTGGTACTGCCTGTTCTTTGCAGCAGTGTGCTTTGGGTTCAAAAGACTTCAGATTCTCTGGTGCTAATTGGAGATGAAGACAGGGGCCCTGCTTTATCCAACTTAGCCATTTTGCATTAATTCTACTTAAAGCGTTTTTCTCTTCCATTCCTTCCCTTCAGGTTGGAATATGATTCACGGAGAATAACAGGACCCCTTCTCTCAAGCATGCTTTTATCTTATTTTCCCTTTCAAGCTGAGAACATCAAATAAGCTCCTCATCTGTCCATGAAAATAGCTGGGTTTCCCATCTTTTTTTATTGTTATTTTATACTTTATTTTCCTCAATACTTAGCGCAGAACCACTACCACCAGTAGTCCTGCCTTGGAACTGGTTGGGGCTGCAGTTACAAAGTGCATTTATTACTTCTGCGTTGATACAGGGAGGTTTTCAAGAAGGAAGAAAGCCAACTTCAGAGTTTTGAGCTGCATGTTGCAGTGCTGAAATAATAGCATTAAGTGGGGATTTAATAATCAAATTATTTCAATTCACTGTGTTTTTATCTTTCTATTTGTCATCTCAGTTGCACTTACTATTTAAACAAATTAAGTTTAAATGGCTGATGTATTTATTAAAGAAATAATTAAACTTGCAAGTTTCTGAATTGCCCCAAAGAATGACAGCTGCTGTGTAAACCTGACTGTGTCTCTTTGGAGCTGGAACTCAGATTCCTCTGCAATCAGCCAGTGTGGCTTTTCCTGTCCTCTGCTGATACATTTAAGAACCATATTAGTGTAGGATGTAGAACAATAACAAGTTTATTTTGTGAAATGGAATCCTAAATTATAGATATGATGAGATCATTGCGACAGAAATCAATGGCAACTTTGTTATGTATTTGTGACCAGCAGGGCAATTAAGACAGCAATTTGGGAGGCATGCTACTTGTCCTAACATCTTGTATCGGATTTATTGGATTTCCTTTTGCTGTTTGTGCATTGGGGCAGTGATCTCTTTCCAGGATGAGAAGATAATGAGCAAGTTTGAGTATTTTTCTTCCCTTCTTCTTTGATCATCTCGGCCTATTTTCTCTTACGATGTCAGGAAACCGTGACCTGGTATTTCTTTTATTTTCTAACTGGAATGCAAGGCCTTGCTAGGATGCAAAAGTGTTTTCTGCAGTCCTCTGGCAGCACTGACCGTAGCTTTCCTTCACAGAAGCCTGTTACTTTTGGATGCTTGACATGCTGTATGCTCTTACATAGTTTGAAGACGGCCATCGTACATAGAATAGCTTCCACTTTCAAAGATGGGTAGGAAAAGCACTCAAGCAATTTAAATATTGTCTTGTTAGAAATGGATTCCTAAATCCTATCCTTCAGAATTTGCACTTGCAATAAGCATCGCACACATTGACTATCGCTGTTTCCATTAGTGAGCTGTTAATAAAGCAGAAGCTGTATTAACAGTCCCATGGGCTTTGCATGCATGATGTTGACTGGTGGAGGGAGAAGTGGTAAACAACCTATTAAATGTTAAATAATACGAGCCCCTCGGGCTTGTGGTAGGAAATGGTGCTGTATCATTCCCATGCCTTAAAGCCTGTGTTGTTTCCTCTGTGTCTCTAAGGTTGCGCATTTGGCTTAATTTGAAATCAGCAGCATGCAGTTTTGACCAGTGTTAATTGTGAAAATGGTGCTTGGCATCTTAGGAAAGATGAAATGAGTCACTGCCGATGTTTTAGTATTGCTCCAAGAAGTTGGCCAAACAAATTTCTTGATGGTATTTCCAAATGCTATGAAGTTTTGAAAGCACTTGAAGGTTTTGAGGGAGAAACAGACCTTGCAGGTTTCACAGCATATTCAGCAGATCAGTTCAGCAGTGTGGGATCTGCTCCTTGCTGCGATTTGAAGGGAAAGCAATAGCAGATTTAAGGACCATGCTGGATAAACTCTGGCATGTTTTACATCAACTGCTTTACAAACTGTTGTCTGTGTCATATTGATTCATTCTGTAGGAGGCCACTGCCACAACAGCAAAGGTGGAGCTGAGTCTGTACCTGCTTTGCTTTCTGCAAGGGCTGCATGAGGATAACACTTTCCTACAGCTAGACCTGCCAGAGCAGGCTTTCCTCAACTGCAAGGAAGGCTCTACAGCTGGGAGCTGATCCAGTTAAGAATGCCCAGTGCTGTGTTTACTTATAGGAACGGCCTGAAAAAGCTCTCAGACCTATTGTTCATTCTAGAGTTGAGTCAGATCTTGGATGTAGGTTGGCCCAGTGCGTAAAGCCAGGCAGGGTGCTCTCCTGCCCTACCACAAGAGATTTGTTACTGCTGGTGTTAAAGCAAAAAGTCAAAAGCAGGTCAGGCTGGAGGCTTTGTGGTGGCACTGACGCTGGCTGTGCCCTGGTATCTGTGAGCAGGAGCTGTGGAGAGGCGATTGCCACGCTCTGAGGTGCTTCTCTGTCAGACTTCAGACGCCAGCATGAACGTTAGCAGACCTGCTCAACATCTCCTCACCTCACCCAGCATTTTGTTCTCTGCAGATTTGATTATTGTGCAAATTCCAGGTTACAGTTCACTGAATGAGTGATTTTTTTTTTTCAGAGCTTTGTAACATCCCACTGTTTTTATAAATATTCCAAGCCTGGAAGCTGCACCTGGACTTAGAGGAACGATGTGCTCTAAACAAAAGCACTACAATTTAGTAGATCAGTAAAACCAAACTAACAGATTTACGTGTTGCTTATGTATCTCTAAAATAATATCTGAAAGCTTTGGTTCTCTTAGCTTGCATGTGGTTGCCCATGTCACTCCAGGAGCATTAGGCAAGATGTGCTCTGCCTCCAAAGCTGTGAGTATGAGAAGGGTGAGAAAATAACACTGTGTGTTCAAAATGAGGTATTTTTCCAGCGTGCCAGAGGTCCTGCTTAAGAAACAAACTATTTATATTGAATGTGTAAACCTCAGTGTAAGTGTTTATAAATAAACACTGGGAGAGCATGAAAAAAGCATAAATAGAGCAAGGCAGTGAGCAGAGCTGGTTCACTGCATCCAGTGAAACCCTGTATTGTGTGAGCAGTATCTCCCTGTCACCCACCTGTATGTGTGGCTGCCCCGAGAATTCCTGCCACCTCCCTTTCGTGGCCTTACCACCTCATAACTAAAAGCTTCTTCGTGCAAAGGGGAACGGGCAAGTAGAGAACTAACAACAGACAGCAATTCTGCTGCCTCTGTTTAAGGGCAGGTGGTCTGGTGCTTTGTGTTTCTGATGACTTCAGATGGAAGTTTGCCTTGTCCTTGGCTGTAGTTGTAGGAAAAGGGCTTGGGATACCAGCAACAAAATGGCTCAAGAGAGGGAGGAACTGGTTCCAGAGATTTGGAAGGAACCTTCCAAAAGGTCTCCTTTGCTTTTGAGTGCGTGAGGTGAAGGTGTGACATGAAAAGAAAATATCTCTTCGATATCTGGGTCAAAATTAATTTAGGGAACAGGTGTGGAAGATTTTTCCAGCTATGCTGAGGATTGGATGCAGCTTCGTGGGTTAGGATTGAATTGCAGGTTGGGATTTCCTGGTCGGCTTTTTCAAGTGATAAAAATCACTTAGCTGTATGCATTACACAGCTAAGATATGATGCTGTTCTGTATCTTCAACCCTGAGTGAACTTAGGCCATTTGCAGCAGTGACAATGGTACAAGCAAAGGTTCAGCAATTTCCCTTATTAATGCACACTTAAAACATTGTGGTAAATACGCTGCAATTATGTGTTACATTATTCAATATTTTCATTAAGCAAAATCTGCTGGTGATGCACCGTGGGGCCATTTATCCATACAGTAGAAATATTCTACAGGAAAACTGGAATAAGTTTGAGGTTTTCAGCAGTAGGAATTGGAGGAAATGGAATTAAGCTCAGTGTCACACACCTAAGAATGTGTAGGAGTTGCTACAGGCTCATTGGTTGGTCTCTATTCCATTGATGCTTCAGAGATTCTCAGGCAGTTCCCAAAGGCCTGCTGTATTTGGTTTGGAAATGCACATCCATCCTGAATACTTAAAAATCACTCTATGAGTGTCTGCAAGTGGGGAACGCCTCTTTAATTAATTATTAGACTTCTATCACCCACAATTAAAAGCACTGAAAAAGTAGATGTTCTTTTAGTATGCGGAAATTCAGGATGCTTCCCATAAAGACACAGAATATTTGACTCATGTTTTATATGTCTGGTTTATAATTTCTTCCTTTTTCTCCTATACAGGTCAGCCAGTTCAGACAACTCTATTCCAAAGTGATCAACGATAAGCACGATGATGTTATGGCCAAGTTTGGAGCAATCCTGGCACAAGGCATTTTGGATGCAGGTAATTTCCCAAGCATGTAAAGCAGTCAACATTTCTTAAATTTGTTTAGATTACAGCATGCTTCTCATAGCTGTACCAGCAATTTCATTCAGGAGATAAGGTGCTGGCTTTATGTTTGTCATATGGCAGCAAGAAATCTCTGACTGCAACTAATTTTATTTAATTAAAGGAAGAAACCTTGCTTTGTAGTTCCAGGTCACAGAGGGTACCTTTTTCTAGTTTAGGGAACATTTCATGAGTGTGAATGTCTCAGTATTGAGCAGGGGGAAGATTCTGTAATGGGCGTTAGCATTTCAGTAGGGCTGAATTGCAGGACCTATTAAGGAAGGTTTCTGTAAGCAAGGAAGGGCAAACAATGTTTTGTTTTGAATTTTTCCTTCTGCTGGAGTTAAGACCTGTACAGGACTGTGTGTCAGTAGTACCTCCTTTCCAAGTTTCCACTGCTGTCATATGCATCCAAATACAGTTTGTCCCAACTGGTCTCTTGTGCTGTGGGCTTTCCTAGCCATGGAGTTCCTTTCCCCTGTTCCCTGTGGTAGGTAGAAACAAGCTGCTTTTCATCATGCTCTGAGATCAGGATTAGTCCTGAAGTCACAGCAGCAAAGAAGTCCCCGTGGCCTGGCGGAAGCACAGCACTAAGCACTGTTATTAGTGTCTGTATGAAATCACTACGTTGCCAACCCCTGTGGCTGGGGGAGAAAAACACAGGGCTGCCTGCACCTATCTGCATGGAACTGTAGTTAGAGAGCTGTGTTCCTGGTGTGCACATGGCAGTCAGGCTGCTCCATGCTTCATGCACATACCACTGCTGGAAATCAGACTTAGCAGCCCTTTTTGACACGGTTGTTACTGTGATTTTGATCATTCCCTTATTCATACTGTATCACTGGGAAGGAAGAGACCAGCTGGCTCAAAGCTTGTCAGCTTTACAGACTGGTTTCAAATTCTTTTAAGATTAAATTACAAAAATGCAGCTAAACCCTTATTTGCTTCATGTGTCACGTGGGTATCATATAATGATTTAGGAACCATAAGCACTCAATTTCAGTAAACTGCATGTGAATTTGTGCCAACATCTCAACTCTTTATATCTCGCTGTGCTGCTAGGACAAGACTGTGAACTTCCCTTTCTTAACCTGCTGCCACTTTCATTAGTCTCTTAAAAGAAAAAAATCTTTTATCTCTCCCATCCAACTACAAATGATTATCTGAACAATGGGCGATCAAATTTAGTTATCACTTCTAGAAAGAAAAGATTGTTTGTGTTATCTGCCAGCAGCTACTTTTTTACTGTATTAAAACAAGAAAAGTATAGACTGTCTAAATATAGTATATTATTTTTCCCCAAAAACCTTTGAACTTTTATAATTCATGTGCAGATAAGCTCTCTTATTTCAGACTGACAAATACCTTTCTGTTCCTTGCAAAAATAAGATGCCTTATTTTCTGGAATATGTATTAGTACATGTGAGCTATAAAAGGGATATGGTGACTTAACCAGATGTTGGCATTTAACCTACTTGGAAACTATTTTGCTCTCTGAACTGTACATATCTTCCCTGATTCTCTGATGCTGCATTTCTCAATCAGTGAGAAGAGAGGAAGAGCAGTAGTCAGCATGCAAACATTTAGGTAGTATATCTGGAAAGAAGGGTCTCCGTGGGACTGAATGGAGGCAGCTGTTGGCAGCATGAAGGTGTACGTCCTGGATTTGATGGTATTAGCAATTTAGGATAGAAAAGGAGTCATCTTCCAAGTTACAGAAGAAAGAGTTGCCCATCTCCTCACTGCTGCCCATCAAAATATGCATCTCACACAACACGTTATATTTGAGCTGTTAAATACTTCAGTACAAAATATAAACATTTGTTTTGTAGATGAAGAAATGCTTATTTGAAAAGAGGATGCAGCGTAAGTTGGGGTTGGAAACTGGTTTCCAAGGTCTAACAAAGCATCTAATGAGTATGGTGCTGTAGTGCTGTCCTGAGCTGCACTGACAGAAATACCCCCAGCAAAGTGTGTGTGCTATCAGAGAACCTGTCAAAGGAAAGAAGTTTGTAGAATCAAGTTATGAGTGTTTCAAAAGTGCTGTCATGATTACAAGCCATGAATGAGATCATCAAGTATAGAAATCATCAGCATCTGCTTTTTGTGCTCCCCTTCCTTGTTAATATTAAGCCAGTAAATCCTTGTAGCCCTCAGGACAGTCCCTTGGCTTCTGATAAATCGTGCTATAATAGCAATATGAATTCTGGAAAATGAATATTATAATACCGCCCTAAAAAAGCTGTGTTTTGAGGGTCTTTTGAGTGGTTGATTTCAATTTGGTTGGTTGGTTTGTTTTTGAGGTATCGTGTCACAGCATCCATCCATCCATCCATCCAAAGGTCTGGCATGTGTTCCTTTCCAGGTTGTTGGGGCTACAGCTTAATTGTTAAGATAGTTCCCAATGATGCAATGTCTCTCCACTTTTCCTGCTCCACACCAAACCCTGGGAGTGGGGGTGGTCTGCTTGCAGGTAATCCAGCAGAAAGTAGCAGCATGACAGCATCTATGGAATATGACTCGTGTTACTCACCCAAGAAGTTCTGGGAATGGGATGATGCCATTCTGAAGGTTAAAAATACATTGGAAAAGAATTCCAAAAGTTTGATAAAGTGTATTTAAGCTGCTCGTGCAACATCCACTGGACTGTTTCACCTACAATGTCTGCAGATTACTGACCTGGCCCTTACATAGTGATGCGGTGAAGAAGCATTCAAAGTAAATATGGAGGAGAAGACCAGAGATTTAAATGTGCTGCATTTGACTTGTTTTAAGGATAATGCAGCATCTCAGGCAATGCCTCATCAGTGTTGCAAATTCAAATACAAGTGTGAGAGTGGTGCTAGAGAAATTAATGAAAAGCAAAGCAAACCTGGAAGTAGTGAAAGCAGAAATCAAATTATTATTGTCTGTCTTCAAATAGGAGCTTGGAAGGAGCTCTCTAGTCAAACAGCAGGAGATCTATTGCTACCACAAAAGGAACAGCGGGGAGATTGAATGTATGCATAATATCCTATAGGAGAACATCAAAATCCTTTGTCTTCCACTGTTTCTCCTGGGACTAACTGACATATAAGTAAGATAACTGTGTCATTCAGGGCATTCGTTAGTTTTGGTAATTGCTGCCTGCCACTACTACAGATGGTTGGTTGTGCACACCAAAGGAATGCTGCTCCAGTTTGGGAGTTTTCAGCCACAAAGTGCCCCGAGTCTGGAAGGAGTGTTTGTATTTTAACACAGTTAACCTTCCTGCACTTGGGCACATCAGCGGTAATGGACTTGCCTGGTGCTCTCTTCAACTCAATTCACTGTGCTCATCAAAGACTGAAGATCAGATTAACACTTTCTCACACTGTCTGTAAGCCCAATCTTTCAATTTGGTTTCTAGCTGGATGTCTCTGCACTATATCAACATATGGAGTTGTTTTGGTCTCTGCTTTGCAAGTACAAACCTAAGACTTGGTTGTCTGGCAGAGATTTAATTTTGCTGCAAAGCCTGCAGGAGCTTGTCTCTTTGCTGCGTAGATTGATCGCCTCTAGAAGGAGCTTTTGAAGTTGTTGCTGTTTACATTTTTTTCTACTGAGATGGTGCAGAATAAAACTGTAGGCATATTTCATCTGAGTAATAGGCTGTTCAAGGAGGCAGACAGAGAAGTTTCTCTATGGAGTGTTTCATATGTGCTGTTTTCCTTGTGGCTCTTGCCTTGTGGTTCATCGATAAGCTGAGTTTTGAAAGTAGTTATGACAAAGGTTTGCCTGTTTGGTCTCTCTACCTTCTAAACTGTACTTCGGTTTTAAGTGTCTCCTGGCAAAACATAGGAGGGCTCTCTATTCATTGATTGTTTTGGTGATACTAAACAGATGTACAGAGATAGATAGAGGCAGTTACACTACCCACATCTTTAACTGTGAAAGGTGAGATCACAGAGGAGAAAGCTGACAGCATTATGGCTCATACCGTGTTAATCGCCGTCACAGCAGCTGTTTTAGAGATGCATCATTCCAGCATCCTCATGGAATACCCAGGGGCGCATCAACTCAAGTGATGTCATTTCTCATTATTTCCAGGGGGACATAATGTGACTATTTCACTGCAGTCAAGGACGGGACACACTCACATGCCTTCTGTGGTGGGAGTTCTGGTCTTCACCCAGTTCTGGTTCTGGTTCCCACTGAGTCACTTCTTGTCACTGGCTTTCACCCCAACATGTGTCATTGGACTTAACAAGGATCTTAAGGTATGTAATGTGTGGAGAAAAAGGGCATTAATGGCTTGTACGACTTGAGTGTCCTCAGAGAGATGTATGCATGCATTGGTTTTCTTTGAGTTCCTCCAGCTTATGTGTGCCAGAAATGGTGCAAACTGGAAGAAGTCTGAAAAACAGGCTAAAGTTATGGAGTTGGTGGAAAGGATAGAGGTAGGAGAGTTGTGAAGAGCTGACTTTGGCCCCTTCATCTCAAAGCAGAAGAAAACAACTCTTCGATATGTGTGGGCAGAGACCACCCAGCTGTAAGAAAATGTATGTTATGGACTGTACCACACCCACCTTCCTTCCTCAGAGCAGTCCTTGGTCTCTTCTTAGTCTGCGATGGTGTCATAAAGGAAGGGAGGTGAGAACTCACCCTCAGAATTTGAATGGGCTGTCAGATGGTGCTTTTCTGGCCTTGCTTAAGTAGGTAAAAATAAGACAATGTGCAAAATTGGTTGCCTGCTCCCAACAAGTGCTGTCCTTTTGCAAGAGGTGACTGTCAGGCGGTGCTTGGTCTGATCTAGCGTGCACTAAAAGATCTTCACTTAGGTCCTAAACCAATTTTGTGCTAATACGAGCAGGCACAGCAATAACCTCGAAACCACAAAAGCATTGAAACAATGAAAACAAAGCACGGTGTGAATAGCATGGAGTACATGGAGGAGGCTAAGAGAGCTTGCCAGAGTCGAATTATAGAATAATTGAATAACATTGTTCTAGTTGAACTGTTGCCACTGATAACAGTTTCTCTGCTTCCGGAGCGGGGGAAAGGGAAGCCTGTATTCTTTAGAGGATCTGTGTTTGTCTCTGCTGGAAGGAAAATTGAGCTAAAGTAATTATTATGCTGTGGACCTTTTCCCCTGCTTTTTGTCTCTAACAATTTTTATTTTAACTGTTTGTTTTAGATGCCAAAAGTCCAATACAAATCCAACTGTAAGCCGTCCACATTTGCCTACCCCCCACCTCTGGAGGTACCAAAGGAAAAGGAGAAAGAAAAGGTATTTGGACTATCTCTCTGTGTTGTAAAGACCAGCCCCTTCTCCCTCCTAGTATAAACATTGATTTTGGTGGCACTAGCAGGGAATTTGAAGAGCAAAAGAAAAATTGGCAGTTGCTGTTGTCTCTGAAAGAGAATTCTAGCTATTTTTTCCTGCTGAGCTTGGGACTTTCTGATTATGGGAAAGAGCTGCTGTGCTACTGGGTTGCTGGAACTTCCCTTATCTCCAGTGGTCAAGCAGAAGCTTCGATTAAAACTCTTTTTTTTCCAGTGTCCTACTGATTTATGTATCATCTGCATGCAGCACCTACCACAACAGTGTCCCTGTGTGTGGCGTGGACCACTGAGAATACTAGGTTAGACAGATCTCAGGTAGTAGCATGTGGAAGGACAGAAGTGCATCTGGTCTCAGGGCAGTGGGGCCATGTACTGAAATATGAGTGATCGCAAAAAGAAAAGTGTGAAACTGAGAGCACATGGAGATGTAGGAAGGGATGAATAGCAGAACAACAGTGGAAGCAATTTGTCTCCTGGCAAAAATAGTTAAGCCTTTGTGCAGACCACAGCAGCAGGTGAAGCAGCCCCAGGGGAGCAATTGCAGCGGTGGAGACCTCAGGCACGTCACGCTAATGAGTGACATTGTGTGAAAATGGTATGGCGTTTTGTCAGAATTGAATGATGGGCAGGACAGGTTTCCATACTGACAAGGAACCCAAAAATGAACTCTTAACAAAAGGCAAAGTTTACTGCTCATAGCTGCATTCACACCTTTGAATAGGATATGAATTGGATGAGTCTGTTCTTATAAACTTCCCTGGCCAAAATGAAAACACACCATGAATCCACATTCAGCCTGGAAACCGTCTCCAGCAACATGACAAATACTATTGCTCTGTTCCTCTGAGGAATTTACAGTTACTGTAGACAGAGATGTACTCACTAGAAGTGGAGAGACATGCTGAATTCTTCTATTAACTGTTGTTTCTGAGTACTTTATCGCTTGGAAGTGCTGAATTTTCATGAGGGCTCATCCATAGTACATTATGTGTGTATATATATGTACGTGTACATTACATGCTTCTTGAGGTCGGTGAGAAATAGAGCTGAATGTTTAGAAGAGTGGAGCTGCTTTTTAAATTGTTAAGAGTTTCTATATATACGATTACTCACCACAGAAACCATGGCAACAGATTTTTCCCAATAACAAGAATTCCACTAGTTGTTCTGTTAAAAATACTTAAGCAAAAATCTCATGTAGAAACCCAGACAGTAATGATTAATCCCTAAATTAGGAAGTTTGTCCTTCCTCATATATGACTGTACCCAGTCTACATTCATATATCTGTGCCATTTATTTGCTTTCATGATGGCCTGTTTGACTCTTAAAGAGAGCGGTGTGTAGAGTGTGAAACGTATCTTATTGATGCCTGCACTGAGAACTGACCTAGCATTGGCTTCCCTTTGTTTGCTTACTGGGGGGATTGATGTATAATATGGTGTTGCAGTCATACTCATTGTCTCCTCTGTTGACATATCCAGGTTTCCACTGCTGTCCTGTCCATCACTGCAAAAGCCAAGAAGAAGGAAAAAGAGAAGGAGAAAGAGAAGAAGGAAGAAGAAAAGATGGAAGTGGTGGGTGTAAACACTGAAACTTGTGTGTCTGCCCCCATCCCCTAAAAATGTGGGAAGTGTTTCAGGAAAGCTGGCGCTCACTTAACAATGTCCCTGCTATGACCTGCATTACAGTCAGTTCTTAGGATAACATCAATATGCATTTTGGTGTACTGCATATGCCCATTAGCATCCTGTGTGTGCTGTTAAAAGCAATGGGCTATATTACTTTTGAATCCACTATTTCTGAGAATTAAAGCTTCCTCAGTAATGTAAGTAATTGACTTCCTTCAAGGCAAAAGCTTATTCTGACAAATGTATGCGCCTTTAAGTGCATGAACCCTTTGTACATTACTTCACTGCCTGTTCATATTTCCAGACCAAGGGAACTTCCTCTTATCCATGTGCTTTCTTAAATATTGGCCATATTATAGACATTGAACTTCATAGAGTTGGCTCAGAAAATGAACAATCTCATGTGCAGGTAGAATTTGTGATCTTACTTCTTGCTCCTTTATCAGTGTTTCCTTGTCATCAAACTTTACCTTTTCTTTAGATTATTCTTACAGCACTATAGACGCAGCAAAATGTGCTGAGCAGATGAATGTTTCTTCCAAAAGTTTTGCAACCTACAGTTAAGTGAAGGTTTTGAGAGGAAGCAAAGTATTGGAAGGGATTCACGTGTCATGTCTGTCTACTCTCTAGCTGTCTAAAAAGATTGTTTTTGGCTAAATGAAGAAAAACAAGGATAGCAAAAGGGAGCTTGCTGCCACCTGCTGTGTTCAAGTTCAGTGTTTTGCAATTGTCCAAATGTTTTAGTGCTACAGTTGCTTTCCTGTTTTTCTCATATGCCTGTTATGTGGCTGCTAATCCATATCTTCCAAGATAACCGCGCAGCAATGAGCAGTAACTGTGACAGTAATTCTGCTGTTAGGAGATGGGCCATGCATGTGGTGATGTTCCTGATACTTTCCTATTGGTTGTCTCTATCTCTTTGCCTGCAACTCGCAGATGTTCTTGAGCAATGGGGAAAATATGATCCAGGTTCTTACGTATATAAATGACGCTTCCAACCTTTTGCCTCCAGCTGCTGAGTCAGTGGTGAAGGAGCTCCTAGCTGTAGTTCCTCAGGGAGTCTCTGGGGTAGTTTTGGTTGAGCTGTTGTCACTGCCCATAGTGTGAAAGGTCACTGCAGGTTTTATAGCAGTGAAAACACAAAGGCAATTTTTAGAAATTTTCACATGCTCAGTAATGATATGAAAGGATTTTAAGTTGTGAACAAAAGTGGTGAGCTTAAGTATAATAAAGGAAAGCCACAAGTAAACTGTTCAACTACCACCTCTTATTGAATGTGCTTTCACTTGCAGTCACAAGTGATGCATTGCTTTAATGGGGAGTACCTAGATCCATTCTGGCACTGATTGTGCAGCTGTCTGATGCGTCTTAGCTTGTTGCTTGCAGATAAGTGGCTTCTCCTCATGGTCTAGAAGTGCTTCCCGAGTATCAAGTTGTCCCTTACCCTCCTGAATTTGGAAGGGGTTAGAGGCTGCTGTTAAAACCATGTTGATGTTCTCCTGCTGCAGGATGAGACTGACAAGAAGGATGAAAAAGAAAAGAAGAAAGAGCCTGAGCCCAATTTCCAGCTTTTGGACAACCCAGCAAGAGTCATGCCTGCTCAGCTCAAAGTTCTTACTATGACAGAGAGCTGCCGGTATCAGCCTTTCAAACCAGTAAGTGTCACAACCCGCACGAGACTATTACTATTACTATTACTATTACTATTACTATTACTATTACTATTACATTTATAGTCTATGTGCTTGACAGAACATTCCCTGCGCTGGGCTTGTGCATTAGGACCCTGAAGCTCTGTGTGTACATGAAAGTGCCACTCACATGTGGTGCACCACTACAATTTGCTTTAGAGATTGGTGACTTCACTGCTGTCGTATTTCCCCTCCGTCCAGATGATCATGTGCAGTTCTATTTGAGGGGGGGAAATGTAGCTGCTACAACCCATTTCATTGTGTTGATGCTGTTTTATTTTTCTTCTCTTTCTTTTTTCACATGCTGTAACTTGGAAACCAGTCAGACACGCTCTGTGTTAATGACATTGCTGGGTACATAAAGACTGAGCAATGGCTTTTCCAGTGAGCTGAAAAGCTGAACAGAGGGTCACTGTCAAATCAGTTAAAAAAAATAATAAATGCACGATGCCTCGTGCTGGAGTGTTATTATTTGAAGCAGAGTTTATAACAGAGATATCTGATTATATTTTTAATTAAACAGATTTCTTATTCAGTTACACATGAAGTTAGAAAAGTGCCTCTGTGTCCTGTTAACATTGAAAAGACATGGCATGTAACCGTCAGGTAGAGACAATGACATTAGCCCAGGTAATCCAAATAAGTTTGTTCCTGGCCTCTGAATCTCCTGAAACAAATTATTTTGGCTTTTATTTTTGTCCAACACGTAACATCCTCCGCTATTCCCTTTTGCAGTATTGTGCATGGGAAAACTTTTATTCAGAAATAGAAGCATTATTTTTTTTCCTAGGAAAATACTTGTGTTTTTAATAAATGTATTTCCTGGAATTCCATCAGCATGTTGGAGTCCTCTGTGCATTGTCCCCTTCCGAGACATCCTTGTTTTAGCAGACCTCTGGAAGGATCTTTCAGTTTCTGTCTTCCAAAAAAGAAATGACCCAACTAGTATTTGGTCAGGGAAGATTTGCTGTGCATCCCAATAAGCATCCACTCACGCAGCTGAAGCTTTGTAAGAAGCTGAATCCTAATAGAGAACTGGTTAGTGAGGGTGTGCAGTTTCTTCACTTTAATTCCTCCCCCCCAAAAAAAACCCGATTTTGAGAACAGAAGAGTATTTTTTTGCTGGGACTGGAGTGTGTAACCAAGGAGGGTCTTGAAATTGAGGTATTGGGGAGGTTTGCACTGCTTTGGGGAATGCCAGAATAAAAAGCCCCTTTGAAATATGTTTGTAGCCTGGATTCCTGCTGTGGTTCATGCTCAGACCCAGCCAGGCATGACACAGCACTGCCTCTTCACACCTCATATTTCGGTCCTTGAGATGCAAGGATTTGTTTTAGCCTTGGGTGTTTGGGTGTGACCTTTGTAATTAATTCCCCTTGTTTTATGAGGTTCTGCTAATAGGATTCCTCAGTCAGTGGAAGCTGGTGATCAGATTAGTCTCTGTTTCAGATAGCCTCCTGGGAGGCTGCTACAGAGGGAAGCTTCACTAGGCTTTGTTGCCCTTAAGATGAGCCTTATAAAGCTATTATGGTTCAATTAGTTTTCAAGTGGAAAGTGCCAGACTGAGCCTGGGGTAAAGCTTTGAATCCACATGCCATTTTCTATCAAAATGAGACATAGATAATGGCAATATAAAAAGCAGCCTGGATATGCTCTGTCTGTTCCATCTCCTCATCAGGCAGGGGGCTGGGTGGATGTTGGATGCTTTGCTTTCTGAAACTTCCCCTTTTTCTGGCAAAGTCACACCTTTGGCATAGACCCAGTCAGTGGAGAGTCAGCACATACAGTGCTGTTCTGACATGGACTGCTGATGTGAAAGCCACCAGCAAGGACTTTTTGCTGTGACTCCTTCACGTATGAGCAGTTGGGAGAAAGGATCTGCTTTGCTTTTTGGTTCTTTTCCTAGAAAGCACTGACTAATCCTTAAATGAGCCTAGCACCACAGAGAGGCAGAGCTGTGTAAATCATTATGTCCATCTATGTATTTAGGGACACAAATGAAGTCAGGGCTTTGCTTACTCTCTTCTTGTTGCAAAGTCAGGCATGTGAATGGCTGCTGCTTCCACCAAGACTTCGAGAAGTCTGTGTTTAGCCCAAGTATTCAGTGAGCTTTTAATGTGGGGTGCAAGCAAGTAAGGAAGTAGAAATTACCATCCATCAGTCTGACCAAATAGGAGCTCTGCTTCTTGTGCAAAGGATTTTGTCCCTGCTTGCACAGGGTTTCAGTCTGATGGTGACTTGTAGCTAGCTAGACACAGTCCTCTTTTCCATTGGTGTGTGCTGAGCATTCATTCCTGCTGACAAGGAACCTGAGGGGTTTCATATGGCCTAGGGTAACACTGTGGCCATAAATACTTAACCACAAGGTGGAGGTTAGCAGCTTCTAATGCTCATTGTACTTGTTCTTCAGCTTTCCATTGGAGGCATCATCATTTTGAAGGACACCAGTGAGGATATGGAGGAGCTGGTTGAACCTGTGGCAGCTCACGGTCCAAAGATCGAAGAAGAGGAGCAGGAACCTGAACCACCAGAGCCCTTTGAGTACATTGATGATTAAGACATGAGGTACAATATAATGTGCACCTTTATTAATCCCAAGTAACATAAAAGCTTCTTTAGATTAACTAAAGCTGTTACCAACATCCACCACCCTGGTTTTAAATCTTTTGTTCTGCATTAGATTCAGAAACATTTGAAGAGTTTGGAAGCAGTAGAAGGGGAATCCCACTGCTCTGGATAAGGCCTTATAGAGTTGTACTGGTTCTGGTCTCTAAGCACGCAGGCTTGGCTACTTTTAAATAGAATTCCTTGGGCAGAGTCTGAGCAGAAATGTAGGGTCACAGACAATGAGCTGGGATTAATCAGTTCCTGAAGACGATCCCAGAGGGGCAAGCGGTTTGTATAACAGAGTTGTCATCTACTCGATCTCAGTGTGGCAGAATTGGTTAAAAGAGATCTGCACTGCTCTGCTGAATTGCTTTGTGTTCCCAATAGTTCTTAGCATAATTTAAAGACAGTTGAGTCATGAGCTCGCAGGTGCTCTCTGAGTCTTGTCATAATGATCCTGGTCTATCTGTCCAAGGCAGTGAATAGTGCAGTTCTCAGGTCCTCCCCTGGTTAAAGTGCCTCAGCTGGTCTGCAGGTTTCTCACTGAGAGGCAGAAATTCAGTTTCTTTATTTCCAGATATGGGCTGGCATGTTGCAGTGTTCCCAAGAGCCAAGATTATGCGCATGAGTTGGTGGATGGGCAGGAAAGCAGACTGACATCTACAAACTCTAAATGTTGAATCAGTGACAGACTGGGGTGAATGTGTGGGCTAACCACAAAACGCCTTAGTTAAATATGCCTGCTTTTCTGCTCTTTCTCTCCCTCTTCTCCAGGATCATGTCCTCTAAAGAAGACACTATGCTTGATATCAGAAAGACAGACATGAAGACCTTCTTCATATGGAGATCTGCTGTTCAGTGCATGCAACCCTAATCTGTGCTGAGCTAAAGCTGATAGTCCGTGTTTTATGGTTGAAGAACAGATATATGCTATTTAGTGTACTCTTTCACAAAACTTTGTTTTCAAATAAATATATTAAAAACTCTTAACAGAAAACTTGATACTTGAAGGGAAAAAAAAGGGAGGGAGGCTGGCAGTGTGCTTTTCTTCTTATCCTGAACCTTAGATGTTAAACTCAAGTCATGTAGAGCAGTTGAAATCTCTGCACATCTGTGCTTCCTGTAGTACTCCCTTAGGCTGACCAAGGTCATCAGCTAATGTCTGGCCCAGCCACAGCGCTGCTACAACAGAAATGGAAGATCTCTACCTGCCAGCAGTTGTCTTAGATGACATTGATGCTTTCAAATATCTCTGTGATGCTGACTTTGTGCCGATCTTCCTCCTTGCTCATCCTTGTTTTCCTGCGTCAGTGTGGGGCTGACAGAAGGGCTGTGGGTTCTAGTGGTGGGGAAATGGAGACACGTCTTTCTTTGTTTCAGAGAATCCCTTTTATGTGTGCTTTTGCTGCTTTCACCAAATATGAGTAAAATAGTCAATGTGAGCAGGCATTACAGACATAGATGGGGTGAATCCAGACATAAAAATCATAACACTGATGTATGTCGTTAGCCAAGGGGGAATTTACAGTCAGGGGTATGGAATGAGCAGCAGTCAAAAGGAAAGAATGCAGCTTTGAGGGTTCGCTGTGGGACCAGCCAGGTCTTCACCTGAGGGGCTGTAACGCTTCACAGGTTGTATCACCAGTGAGTCAGAAACTGCAGCCCTGGTCAGCTGTAAACCAGCTGCTGGACCGTGCCGCATCACTTGAAATAGCACGTAGATGGAATGAGGTTTTTATTGTATGTATGTGGGAGTATCTTGCCTCATGTGAACATGCTGCAAACTCATGTGTATCGGTAGAAATGGAAGACAAGTCTTGCATGTAGTGCCTGGGAGTTCTTCCAGTAGATGGTTTATTTTAGTGGGTGTTACTATAGCGATAGAATAGTCCGTCTTTGTTCTCTGCAAAGCTTAAGCTGTGCAGGACAGAGGTATGGGACTGAAAGCCAACTTTGAGTCCTGGGCTTCAGTCAGGTCCCTGAAGTTGAAATGTTGTCTCAGTAGGGGGGTGCTGGCCAGAGCTCACTGTTCTCAGTGTGATCCAGAGCTGAGAACGAACCTGAAATATCTACAGACAACATCAGTGGAGGTAAGACTGGAAGAAGAGGGGGTCACTGCTACAGTCCAGTGGTCATTAGACGTAAGATCCAGGTATGATGATGAAGGAAACAAGCTGCACTAATGTAAGCATTAGTGTAGTCGACTTAGTGTAACCTGGCAAGGTTACACTACAGATATGTAGTGGAGCTGTTGGTGATTGTGAAAGAAAAATGCCATGAGTGCCAGGCTGGGAACCATGGGAGGGAAATCTGGGCATTTCCCATCTATTGACACATCCCCAGCTCTGCATGTGCTCTGTTTTGTCTTTGCTGCTTGAAGGTACGTGGAGAACTGCATGGTTTAGGAGCGACATCGCAGAAGGAATGTGCAGAAAAGCATCCACTGTCCTGGCTTTCTTTCCAGGGCTGCTCAGCGTTTTTCTGCTTAGGAGAACATCAACAGCTCCAAGACAGTCCTGGAAAGGAGGCAAAGGGAGCATGGAGAGGAGCTGGAGAAGCACTGCCAAGTAAAGAAGGACAGAGCTGGTGAATTACCAAGTGTTCTAGCAGGGTAAAGGAGGCAAGGCAATGGCTGAGGATTGACAAGTCACTCCTCTCAAAGCAGGAGGTTTCATGGTAAGTGGTTTTCAAAGATTCCAGCCTATCTGCAACTCTTGGTTTATTAGATAGGGCTGCTGGTGTATTTGGGGTTTCCCTTTTGGGACTTTTCGGGTTGTCTCCAGCTGAGCTCTGTCCTGCCTCGGCTGGATCCTACCCCATCACCAGTGTGTGGTCAGGGGGTGACCAGCTTTCCTGGTGACAGATGGGGCTGGCCACTGCAGGGCGAGCTCTGTGCTGTGCCTGAGCAATGAAGGCAACCTCTGGCTTTCCAATGCTTGATTTGGAGACTGTGTAGCGGGAACACACTGCTGTAAATAACGTCATTTCAGCCTCAGTGACATTTTGGCTATGATTTCTTAGGAAGCGTTGCTCTCCTGGACCCATGTGGTGGGACCCACCCCTGGGGTGCTTGCCAGGGGCTAATTGGGTCTGATGGCGTTGGGTCTGCAGGAGGGAGAGGCAGAAGTGGCAGGAAACACATTTGTGTCATTGTTGAGCAATGGGCCTCGTCTCACTGAACGCTGGTGACAAATGACTTAAAATCCATGCTGCTTCTGACAGATCCAGGATGTGCTGGTCATCCCCTCAGTGGGTAACTCAGTTAACTATCTCAGAGCGGGGAGAGGTGGGGATGGAGATGCTGGAGGTTGTGCTCCCAGGGCAGGGCTCATCTGATCACAGCGGAGCCACCTTCCCTATCTCTGCCCTCCCATCCAGGCCCAGGCGAAGCCCTTCCTCCTCTCCATGGAATGCCACAGTTGGGCGCCGCTGATAACGATGATGACTTGGTCATTTATCTGCCTGTATCCTGCAGGCTGGAGGAATGCCGCCCAGACATCACTCTGCCCTGGGCTGTCACTGGTCAGCTGCTGACAGTGCTGGTTTTCCAGCACTGGGTGGATGGGGCTGGCACCACGCTCTGCTCCTCAGGCAAGGAGAAGCTTCCTCAGCTCCTGCTGCTCAGTTCCAGCTCAGGGCTGGCTTGACTTTGCTTCTGAAATCTGCTCTATGTGGGCAAATGGTCCAACTGGAAGGAGCCCAGGGCTGGAGTTCTGTGTTAAGGTCTGTATTCCAGTTCCTGGTATTGGCTGCACAACTGAAACTTTGTTCTATTTTGCTTCAAAGAAGCACTATTCATATACTTAGATTGGCCATCAGAGTCTCCTGCAGTGAGCAGGGGGATCAGCATTATCCACATACAGCAGAGAGGTGGCTCATGGCAAATCATCCCTCTGCCAAAGCCCTTTGAATGTCAGATAGAGTTTCTGAAGGCATGAACCCAGACAACCCAACTTGATGGGCTGATGGACCCGCTGCCCCACACGTGTGCACGTGTATAAGCAACACAAACCTCTGTCATTCCTTTTTGTTGCAGAAAATGGATGGCAGAAGAGGGTACAGATGAGGTGGAAGCTGGCATGCAGGACACCCCAGAACTTGCTGCCCACAGCCTTGATTCTGGGCAGAGACATTTTGTGCAACAGCATCCCTGGCCAAGAATATAATTAGCTGCCCTGGTGACCCAGGGAAGAACCTCCGTACAGGCAGAGTTAATTATCAGCTGCAATTATGGGGACATTGTTCTTCCAAAGATAACCTACAAAGGATGAAGCATAGAGCAGTTTTTTCCCCTTCACGGTGAAGGAAAGAGACCTGAAATATTGGTGCAGTGTCTTTGTTTTCAGCGTTAGGGCGGCTCTCCCATTTAGTTATTTTTCTCCATTCCCTGTCAATGAGAATCAAGATGAATTAACTTTGTGTTTCTCCACCATGTCTTCCCAGAAGAGAAGCTGAGATAGCTCTGGTTGGGCTGGGCAAAAATTCACTGTTTTCTTTAACTTCACACAGAGACCTGTTTTGTTTTTAGCTAAAGCACGAAATGTGGGGCCCAGGGATGAAGATGGAGCAGCAGAAAATAACCTGCTGGAAACCTCTGCCTAAGACACAAGAGTTCATGCGTTCATTCGTAGTGGAAACCTGCTGCTTGCTCCTCTTCCAGCCTGGGGATTTTGCAGTTTGTCCCCAATTAATCAGGTAATTTCTATGACCAGCTGGAAAGCTCAACCCGCTGCCTCCCATCCCATGGCACCAAATCAAAGTGTCTGTTGTGCCTCTCCTGGTCAAGGACTGGTGGTTACAGGAAATTACCGGGGAAGGGTTTGCATATGAATATCCTGGCATAGGGCTGACTGCCTCCTTCTAGGTTGAGGTGGGCAGAGGTGAAGCTCGGCAGCAGCTACACAAGGCCAAGGAGACAGAGCAGCTTTGTGATACTCTGCTGCTGCAGCAAACAGAGAGGTTTTGAAACTCATTGCCTCACTTTTCCTTGCAGAGGGCCCTTGGGGTCACACTGCTTTGAGCAGCGTTTGACCTCAGTCCAAACCAACCTCAGCCCTGGGCAGTCTTATTAAGAGCCAGCCCATGCTCCAAACACAAACAGCAGTAATGTGCCATCCACCAAAAGCTCTAACGACTTCTTACTCATTTTCTAAATGCTCCTTTAAAAGTCTTCATTGAAAATCCAAGCCAGAATCTTTTTTAGCAACTAAAAACGTTGGACTCAGAAAATAACAGGGTGTCTACGCTTTGCAAACTGTTCTCCTCTTGCCTGGTTTGCTTTTATTTGTAATGCAACCAGTTGGACAGGCTGCTGAAAGAAGCCATTTCCTACAAAATCTTCTACATAGGTAATGGGGATCTGTTTGTCAATTGAGCAGCAGATCACCGTCGCACCCCAGGCTGCACAGCCCAGCCCCAGTACTGCCTGTCCCCAGGAAGAACATACAGTGCAGAGCTGCTCGATGGCCCCCCTTGGCCATGCAGGACAGTGGGTTGTGCAGGGCAGTGGGTGCTGCTCTTCAGATCTGAGGCACAAACCTTGCATGTTTCTGACCTTACACCAGATGCTGGCACTTTGCAGCACACAAAACCTCCCAGCCGACCTGAATGCTAATTGTCATGCTTGGAATATGTATTTCCCAGCCCTTCCTAGCATTTCTCCATTGCATTCCCATGCTAAGAATGTAAGCAAGGCCGTAAGAATTTCCCACAACCTTTTTTGGAGCATCATCATGATTTCTGGGTATATTCTTGTTCATTGTAGGGATCACAGAGGGCTTTGCTGGAATCTCAGGGTACTTTCTGAACATTCCAGAGTGATTCCTAACAATTTCAACACAATATCTCACACTTTTCTAACACTTTCTAGGCCTTTTCTTGTGCTTTCTAAGAAGTCTCAGGTGCTTCTTAGGAAACAAGGAGTCGTTTCTAAGTCTCTAAGCACTTTGTAAGGATTGCAGAATGCTTTCTGAATATTTCTCAGTCCTCTTCCAGGAATTCTCAGCAATGGCAAAGGAATTGTCCTTTGCTTTCTAGAAATTACAGCCTGCTTTCTAGGCACTGCTGCAGTGCTTTCTAAGACTTGCATTGTGCTTCCCAGTGATCCAAAAGCCGAGCTGCCAAAGCCAAGCTGCCAACATTCTCCATAAGCCACAGGGCTCCACAGCTTTCTGCCTGCAGTATCCACTATTAGAACAAACAGAAGAGGACCTGACTATCCTAACTCTGAACACTGAGTGATACGGTGGCAAAGCCTGGAAGCAGAGCAGTCTGTTGAGCTCCTGCCACAGTTCAGATGGTTTTTTCTCAGTGTCTGCAATTCTCAGCATGAATAAACCTGGGGTTATGGTAAAACAGGGACTATTTGGAGCACTCAGAGCACACAGAATCACAGAATGACCCGGGTTGGAAGGGACCTCAAGGATCATGTAGTTCCAACCCCCCTGCCTGGCAGGGCCACCAAACATACACCTTTACTAGATCAGGTTGCCCAGGGCCCCGTCCAACCTGGTCTTGAACACCTCCAAGGACGGGGCATCCACAACCTCCCTGGGCAGCCTGTTCCAGGGCCCAACCACTCTCCTAGTGAAGAACTTCCCCCTAACATCCAACCTAAATCTTCCCTCCTTCAACTTAAAACCAGTTCCCCGTGTCCTGCTATTATCAGCCCTTTCCAAGAGTTTACTCCCCTCCTGGGAGTAAGTTCCCTTCAGGTACTGAAAGGCTGCAATGAGGTCACCCCGCAACCTTCTCTTCTCCAGGCTGAACAAACCCAACTCCTTCAGCCTGTCCTCATAGGGGAGGTGCTCCAGCCCCCTGATCATCTTCCTGTCCCTCCTCTGGACCCTTTCCAAAATCTCCATATCTTTTTTGTACTGAGGGCTCCACACCTGGTCACAGTACAACAGATGGGGCCTCACAAGAGCAGAGTAGAGAGGGACAATCAACTCCCTATCCCTGCTGACCACCCCTCTCCTGATGGAGCCCAGGATCCCATTTGCTTTCCCCAGCTGGGCTGGGAAATGGTGTCAGGAGGGAGCAGAGCTCTGAGCTGTTGGGTGAGCTCAGCTTTTGCTTGCTGTCAGGCTGCGGTTCCAAGTCTGGGGTGAATGCAGAGCGCTGCAGACTGTCTTGGCAGCTCCTTAAGGGCAGACGGTGCCTCGGTGCGCCTGGCTGTGGGGATATGGGGGTGTAAAGGGGTGTAAGGGGTGTTCATCCTGCAGAGCTGGACCACAGGCCGCGACCATGAGCCCACGCAGGACGGCACTGCGGATCCACGTGTCCCTCAGCCGTACTCCACTTCCCCACCTCCGATAGGCTGAGCACGAGGGGGGCGGGCCGAGAGGCCGCGGTAGCCACGGCGACCGGAGGAGGCGGCGGTGGTCAGCTAGGCCGCACCGCGTTGTGTTCGTTCTGCTGCCCTGCATAGAACGGGCTCCGGTTCGGTTCTGCGGTTCTGAGCAGCCCGCTGTGCTGTCTGCTGGATCCTCCCTCCAGCTGCATCGCCGCTGAGCCCGGCGGTGCCGCTCGGCGATGGGCGACGTGCTGGCTTATGAAGCTGAGTTCCTGGGGCTGGTGCGAGAGGTTGGTGTGTGTCCTTCCCTTGTGCTGGGATCCCTTTGTGTCTTTCCCTTCTGGTTCTTTTACTTCTTTGAAGTTACCGTCTAAATCGGGCAGCATCATTTATTCAAAGTGGTTGTGAGTATAAGATACTCACATATCATATATGTGACATACATATATCACATATATAACATGTAGAAGTTAATCTACCTGGGAAGCAGCATTTTCCTAGCACATGAGACGTGGTTTAGTTTGTTCTCATGCAGACATTCAGCATTCAGGGCCTGTGCTACTGATCATTAGGACCTTGGCAATTCATGGGGTCGCTCTTTGAAGCGTTAATAATGTAAACACAACCATTTCTTTGAAGCGCTAATAATCTAAACACAATCGTTTCTCTGTGTTTTTGTCTCATAGTATTTGGATTTTGCTGAGTTTGAAGAAACAGTGAAGGTATTTGCAAAGGAATGCAAAATAAAAGGGAAGCCGCTACCTAAAACAGCAGGTGTTTCCTTGAGAGATTCCAAAGCTGTTCCTGTTCAGGTAATGCATTGCTTGCACGTATTCTGAGTAACACTGAAAACAGCTGAAATCCACCTAACACCTTGTGAATTGTTACAGCTGTAACATTATCTGAAGTCTGAACCCATTCGTGTTTATTTGGAGAAGAGGCACCTAGAGGAGGAATATTCAGCTGGTCATTGAGTGGTGGGAGATTTGGGATAAAGCTTTGATTCAGAATCTTTGGGTGTCACTTAGATTCTTCATTTACTGTGGATGAAAAATGTTGCTCTGCTATGTTTCTGTTTTGACTGAATGCTTTTGCCTTTTCAGAAAGATCTGCTCGAAGCATTTGACAATGGTGAGCAAAAGGATTTCTTCCAGCTCTGGGAGGAGCACGTTTCATCTTCAGTCCGGGACAATGAACCAGTTGCTCAGAAGCTGGAGTTCTATCTTCATGTACACTTTGCCACCTACCTCTTAAAACACTCTGTGGGAAAGCCTGTAAGTTGATTTCTCACTTTGAACTTCAGATTGCTTTTGCTTTGTTTTATGTGTTTGGCTTTGGTTGGGATGAAATATCCAAAATCCCAGAATATGGATCCAGCTTTTGGGCAATAGCCTGTGTTTTAGCTGAAAGCAAGCCCTAGTTTTGTGAAGCAGAGACATAGAGGTTGGAGCTGTCTTTGTCTTGGAGCTCCTGAAATCTTTTGACTTGGGAAATACCAGTGCACTTTTACACCTGTATTAAAGGTAGTGTAGGTCTGAATGGGATAGGAGTATACTCACTGGGGGTGCTGGCTTGGATGTGGCACCATGGGAGATTTCTTCCCTCTGTGTTGTTCCTGACACAGTGTGACTGGATCTTTTCAGCTGCAGTTATCACTGAAATGAATCTTGTCTAAAGTCAGGTAGATATTTTCTCTCAGCTTTGAGTGCAGAAGTGACGCTGCTTTAAGTATCTACTCAAAAGTGGGCAGGTGCCATGGACATTAAAAAGGCAGTTGTCCCTCTCTTCTTTTGTTACATTTATATGCTTTATAGTGCATTCAGAATGGCAATCTTCTAAATAAAGGTGTGGTTTTCTTTCTTAGGACAAAGCTGAACTCGAGGAAAGAATTTCTCATTTTAAAGCATACTTGGAAACAAAAGGAGCTGCCTTGAGCCAGACTACAGAGTTTCTTCCCTTCTACGCTTTGCCTTTTGTTCCCAACCCCATGGTGCATCCTTCATTCAAAGAACTTTTCCAGGTAAGTAGGTTATTCTTTGAGATGATATTTATGATGTTGCTTATGCGTTGGGTTTTTTTTCCCATGGGGTGATAGGTGTTGGATGACGTTTGATTCGGTAACTGCTTTTATTGTTTTGTTTTACTACAGCTGTACAATCATAAGAGAACATGAATTTGGTGGAGGAAGGGCTGTGAAGGTGCTATCAATAACAGAACATCTTAAATGAATTTTATCTTTGTTTGAATCCTGAATGGTGTGCTGGAGTTGTGTCTCTTCCTTTCCACACAATGTTGAAATATTTGAGCTTATGGGCATCGCTACAGAGTAGTTCAGTTCCACTTCCATGCTTTGAGATTGCTTCCCAGGTTACACAGGTTATCTGTGTATATATAGTTTGGTTTCAAAACTTTATAACTGGGTATAGTTTAGTGGCTGTGTGTAGGGGGATGGTTACAGCTGTTGCCCAGAGCTGTGGTTATGAAGCAGCAGCGCTTCCTGCAGAGGGTATTTCCCCCATCCCACCAACTGGTGGCTTGTTCCTGTAGTGAAAAACAGTGTGCTGCCTTCTTAGCTATGCAGCAAACAGCTGGTTATGCTGATGCCCTGAGCTGGCTCAAGAAATTGAGCTGCTTTGTTGCAGATGAATGTGTACATGGACTCCCATGTACATGCTTGTACAGACGAACACAGATCTGTGAAGTATGTGCAGTGTTTTGCAGGGTTATGTGTCAATGTTTTACAGGGTTATGTGTTTGTGCCTCACTGCCCTCCCTGTGGGCAGTTGTGTGAGCTCACCAGGAGAGCTGTGCACAGTCCTGGTGGTGGGAGGGGATGTTCTTAGCCTGTATTTCAGCCATGTGCTCCTTGGTATCAAATCAGAGCCCAAGTGATACTTGCCTAGGGCTGACTTTGGATGTAGCAGCTGATGAGGAGCTCCAGTTTAACACCAAAAAAGGCATGTACTGCAATTTTCCCTTGGGACTAGCTATAAATAATGAAATGTGCTGGTTGACCTCAGAGTTGGGCTATGACTGCTCTTCTAATTGCACTTAGCAGATTATTTTTTTTAATACCTTATCAAAGACAGGATCCTCTGGTTTATTCATAGTAACTCAGTATCCATCTCTTAGTCCACAGCCACTCATGTTTTCTTGTGGGAACTGTACAACTGACTGTGTGACCGTGTGCTAGTGTGGAAGCACAGGTTGTTTTCCATTTGAGAAAGAACAGCAGTGAGTCACCCCTGTACTAAGCAGTGTTCTTATGGCACCTTTCTTCTCAGACATCTCGTGCTTTATGTAGCAGGAGTTCCTAACTGTTTGTTTAATATATCTTGAAAAATAATATACCCTTCTTTCTGTAACAGACACTGTTCCTTTGGTAATATATGACATCCTGTAAAGTACCAATGTCTTCTTACTGAATTGGTGAACGCTGCAAGGAAATTCTGTATGCTGTCCAATGTGGTGAAATATGGGCGAGTCTGAGCTGCAAGAACAGCTTGCAATGTATATATATACAGCAGTAAATTAAGCAGCTCCTGCTACTTGTTGGATTGTACTGCTTTTTCACTTGTTGGGAGATACTTCTTTCTCATCTGTTGGCTTTAAGTCTATTTTAAACCAAGCAGAAACCAGCGGAATAAATGGTTTGAAATACAAGAAAAGAGTAATTGGTGAATTCTTAGGTGTGGTGTTTTTTTTTCTTTAACTCTTGTTTTCCTGCACTTAAGAGACGTTATGTCACACAGCATTCCATTGTGGTTGATGAGCTGGTCTGTCTTTTCATGGGAGTTTTGTTTTGTTCACTGATGTCATGTCATGTTGCTTGCTGTAGTTATGAACAGGAAGTCCCAGCTCTTACTGGGAGTAAATGATGACTTCAGTGCTTTTCTTTTGAGAGCAGAATGGGGAGTGGTTCATTTGGTGCTTTATTTAAATATATGTGACATTCATACAACCTTTTTATCATGTGTTTATATTTTAAAGGTGCATCTAATTGAAAAGCAGTTTTGCATATGCATGCAAGACAACGATACTACGTGTCAGTTTTAAACTTGAACTAAAGCTAAGTCATAATTTGAGATGTCTCGAAATAATACTAAACCCACTTTGATATACTGTTAGGGGTAGTTAGCTAACACATTTGGTTCAGTAACAGCAAAGGAAAATCTCACTATAATGTTAGCTGCCTTGTTTACTAGCGGAAGGTTGATGTGATCCAAGCAGGACTTTCAGCAAAGTGTACATATTTGGTGAACTGCTGTCATCGTTTGTTTTTGTTTTGAAGGATTCTTGGACGTTGGACTTAAGGACAAGATTGGAAAAGTTCCTGTGTCTGACTCTCAAAGCCAGCCAGACTCCCAGGCTTCTCACTTTATTTGTATCCTTTTGAGAAAATACTTTGAAGATCATTAGAATTACTGTAAAGAGGCAGTATGATTTATTGGAAGAATATGCTGGAAGATTTATAATGCAACTGCAGAAGCATTACAGTTCAATGTCTTTTATGGTAGGAAGCATTGTTTATATTCCATGTTCAAAAAAGCCTTTTTAAAGGAGTTATGTAAAGGCAGTATATGGGTGGATATGAAGGTCCATGTTTCCCATGTGACTGTTCATTGCTTTCCCAAACCTAACTCCTTTCTTTGTGTTTCTGAAGCACTTAGTCTTTTCGGTTAACCATTTCTGGGTCTAGCTGAGTGTATTGCAGAACTTTTAAGGGTTCCAGAGATTACTGTTTTACTAAATGAGTTGTGTTTCAGACTATTTTTCTTCCAATGACACTGTTTAAGCTGTGTTGTGAGGCCTATGTTTGCAGACTGATTAGCTGTGTGACAAGATTACCTTCTCCATTTTTGGTCAGGACAGTTAAGGGTAAGGGACAGAAAACCAAACTGGAATCTTTGTTTCTAGCTCTTTTCTTCTTTAACAGGTAAAGATTAAATCCTCATACGTGTACTCCATCCTAAAACAGAGTGTTACTGAGCTGGAAATGTTATTCCTATTCCATTCTTGTCTGTTCCCAAGGATGAGGAGCAGTGATCAAAACAGTCTGCTTTCACTTCCATATCTCAGCTGTTTTTATGTGTGTGACACAGAGCAGTTAGAGAAAATTGTCTCTCTTGTTATTCCTCTTTGTGGAGTAATGGAGTGGATCCCAGCTGAACCCAGAGTATTTCTTTGGTATAAAAATTCATCACTTGGCCTACAACATCTCCATGATTTGGTATGTAATCAGCGGTTTGACTTTTGATATTTATAGTTAATACATTCAGTCTGGAGTTACCAGATCTTAGAGTTGGATGCGGTATGTGTAAAGGCCAGCAAGAAATTTTACATCCCTATCTAACAATGAATGTTGTGCACTTAAGATTTTAAGATGTATTTATTGATTCCTTTGTTATTGCTTTTCTATGAAGCGTTGTGCTTTGGCTGTTGTCTGTGTCTGTAGGAATATCGGGTTTGGTTGGGTTTACCAGGTGGTTGGATTTCTTTGTGTAAGAGGAAATGCTTTTTCCTGAACAGCTCCTGCTCATACAACAGAAGGAGAGCGGACAGTGCAATAAAGGTAATTGCTGAGATGTGATAACAATATTATGTATTCTTAGGGGCTGTAACAGCAGTGGAAAGTAGGCCTACGGTGACAGGGCAACTTTCAGATGCAGGGCAATAAATCCCTTGAAATCCACACCCCAGTTTCAGTGCTACACTGCTGGAGGTCTGCAGGGCTGAGCAGAGGCATGTAGTGGGGCTGGGAGGGGCTAAGGGTGGGATTTGTGTTTTATGTCTGTTCTGCCCTGAAATCAAATTAAGGTAAAAACAAGTGGCTGTATGAAGTGCTGCCAGCTCTCTGTTTTTAACTACAGTTAGAAAAGCTTCCTCAGATTTGTTTCCAGCACCTGCTTATGCCTGTCTTCATCTTGTAGACTTGAGATCTCAGCCAGTTCTTCTGTAGACTGTCAGACCTTCATAGAGAAAGTAGATTTTTGTTCCCCTTTGCTTATCCTGTTTAAGCTCTTAAAGTAGAGCAGTTTGATGTCTCCTGAGGATCTCTTAATTTAACATCTTAATTTAAGCACGATTCTCTGATGTTTTTTTAGGTAAGGTACTCATAAATGCTTATATGACTCAGTGATGTGGGGTCCTCTAAAAATGGTATTTCATCACAAAGTCCCATTAGATGCTGATGGCTCTTGAAGTGCCTTTTAAAAATCAATAAGTAGAATTTATGTTCCCAAGCCACTTTAATTCATTTTTTTCATTCAACTTTCGTTGTTCAGTTTATTGGGAGGGATTTGCTTCAGCCCAGCTTGTGTTCCTAAAATTACTCTTCCTATTAGGAAAAACAGTTTACCCTCAAGGATTTATTCTTTATAGATTGAATTAGAAAGAAAATGAGATTCATCTCCCAGAGTGAAGTCCAGGTATTTTCTTTAACGTTGTGCTGCAGATTGCATTGGACTTTAACTGAGTAATAAAGAGATCTTTGCAGATCTTTTTTTTTCCCCAAAACTCACTTTTTTTCGCCCATTGTCATGGAGTTCAGTTGAATCCACACAGCCTTAATTGGCAGCTCTGCTGTGTGCCTTAATGTTTGGGTAGGTTTGGAGGTTTTGTAAAGGGTATCTGAGGCCTTGTATCATGTGAAAGTATGGGGTGTATGTGAGAGGTTAGTTCTGCACTGTGCTTCTCAGATAGCGTGGGATCCGCAGCACAGACTCACCATTGGAGAATGTTTGTTTTCTAATTGGAGGAGAAATGTACAACATGCTGATAGGTGACAGATGAATGGGAAGCACTATGGTGATAATTCCTTTGAATGGCCTTTAGGGAATAGTTGCCAGTCATTCATCTCATGTGCTGAAGCACTTCAAGTTAGGGTGGGGTGGTGCATGTTCTTTGGAGGGCGTCCTGTAGAGTTTCTTGTGTGCACCTTTTCTGTTCAACCTGTTTCAGTCTCTCACTCTTTGCCCATTTGCTACAAAACCCTATAATAGAATTAGAACTTTGAAAGGCAGCTGTGCTGAACTTACAGCTCACCCTGATGTTTTCAGTTCAGGAGAATCGCAGAAAGGCTGGTACCTAATGAAAGCTTCAGGCTTTCTGTGCATCCTTTGCTGTAAGAGGAATGGAGAGAAAGAAGGGTTTGTAAAGTGCTCAGCTACTGTCCTCCCTGTTCTCCTGTTACAAATCTGTGCGTGAGTTCACGGGTTCATCTCCCACCATTTGGGGGTAAGTGGAGAATGGAGGAAGTGTGTTAGGCACAATGTGCCTCTATCAAGATTTACTCTCTCCCAAATGACTGCTAACAAGGAAATGTGCCTGTTCCAAATATAGATTGCAATTTCTACAGAAATGAGGTGAGCTGCTAGGAGTTGAGGCAGCTCCTGCCTCTCCCAGGGGCAAAGTATCCTATGTCAGACACCAGGGCACCTCAGCTGGAAGCAGCTGGCAGGGCCATGAAGCTTTGCTTTCTACTGCGAGCTCCTCTGCATTGCACATGGGAGCTCAGCTTGGCCAGAGTCTGCTTCTAGCAAAGGCTGTGAGGATAGGTGGACATTAGAGAGATGGGGAGAGCAAGCACAAGTTCAGGAAGCATATTTGAGGCATAGGTGAGTTGTCGTAGAGAATTACAATCAATCTTGGGCTTAGAGAGAAAAGCTTGTTGTAGAATTATGTGTGTAACTCCTTGGTTACTCGTAGGATCTGGAGTCATGACATTAAAAAGACTTGCAAATCAGCAAACATGATTACATGCAAGTCAAGAAAACAGGTAGAAACGTGCAGATGTTCAGAAGATGCCTAATCTTCATTTGGCAATCAGCTTCCTGATCTGTCTGCACAGATGCTGGTATTGATTATGGGAATATGACAAGAATGCAAGGGGAGAAAATGGAGCAACACAGGCCTAGCTCTTCCTGCAACTGACTGCACGTAGGTCAGTTACATGTCCACTGTGAAAGCTTCCTGCCTTGTTAGTAAAAGAAACTTTCATGAAATACTTTGCCTTTTTTAGTAAAATTACTGTTTGAGAAGATAGTGATGTAAAAAATGCAAGATGTGTCATGACTTTTGATTCCTCTCTTTGACTGCTGTTTCTTGGTAAAGGCCCTTGTTTATTATTGATAATCCCTGGATTTAACAGTCCATGGGTGTGTTGGACCTGATTCTTAGTTGCCAAGACCAACGTTTGTGAGTTATACAGAGTTCAGTGTACGTAGTTATACTCCCTATAGTTGGAAGACAGATTTTCATCACTGGAAATCCTCCAAAGGAAAAGTAAGAAAATGTACATTCTCTGTATTCCCTGCATCATTTTGAGTCTGTAAATTTATAGCAAAGCTTTTTAGTTTATTAATGCACTTTTTTTTTTCCTCTCTAAAAGATCCCATTAAAAAGATCATCTAACTTAATTTTCTGAGGGTAAAGATGTTCTGCCATCTAATGATTTTCATAGAGATGGGATAAAAGCAGCTTATTTCTGAAACCCTGACAAGCCAGAAGGCAAGATTTTAAAGCAATTTCCAACATCAGAATTCATGAAGCTATCTAATGAAGGATCTTTTTATTATACGAGTCTTACAGGCAGTTCTATTTGAGCAATATTTGTGGCAGTTTTGTCTCCTAAGTCCCTATGTCCATTGCTTTCTCACTGGTTTCTCAGCAAGCAGCTTTCTGTACAGTTACTTAGCAGTTATTTGTACATAATTAGTAAGATTATCATAACAGAAGGCAGCTTGAGAAGGCTCTGCAAGGTAGCCATGGTGCTGACCCACCACTCTGCATTCTTCCCTCTGCTGATGGTTGCCATCTGTATATACTAGCCATTGTGGAGCAGAGCAGAGGTTTGTGCCTGAGTTCAGAGAGCAGGGGAGTAAATGGCATGATCCCAGGTGAAGATCCCAAAGTTTCCTACATGCCTCAGCTATGTTTCTCAGCAGTTCTGTGATACAGGAAGGTTTGCCCTTTGTCTTTATAGAAAGAATGAGTAATGGAACAGTGTGATAGTTTCCTCGAAGATGCTGGAATTTGTTGCCTCTTCAGAGCACTAAGTAAAAATGCTTCTGGGTTCTTTTGCTGCTAAAGGTGATGTTATTTCCTTGTTGTTATTATTTTGACAGAAACATTGCAGCATCTCCATCAACAGTTAGTGGAGTCAGAGCACAGGACCATGACCTATTTGAAGCGGTTTAACAAAATGCAAGCAGACTACCATAATCTCATTGGAGTCACTGCAGAGCTTGTGGATTCCTTGGAGGCCACAGTCAATGGCAAAATGGTGAGAGCTGAATCAGATATGTACTTGCTTCACAGCTAAGCTGAACCTGTTGATTTAATTGGTAAAGGGAACAGATGTGAGAGGTGAAAGGGTTATTCACTGTACCACGTGGGCCACAAATATATGTGACTGGAAAAGGTATAGCTTTCTTTTGGATGTTTTTTTTATACAAAGATGATTTTATGCTTTATCTTTTGTGCAAGAATACCTCTGTACTTAAGTTCAGTGTAACCTGCGGAGGATTCTTGTGACAGCCTCTAGATGCTTTTAAGGGAGCTGTGAGTTGTTAGCAGGGAGAATGACCTTGGAGTTCCTGTGCTGCTTGCTGATAGTCTCTATGGACCTTCTTCCTCTAATCAACTGAAGGTGTTGTTTGATCCTTCCCAAATGTGTCCAGATGATGGTGCTCTTTCGTTAAATTCTTGGTTTCTGTCACTTCTGAGTCCAGAGCGGAGCTGAACGCTTGAGTAAAGTAATGCTGAAATTACAGCATTATGAATTGGAAGGGTTTTATTTTCTTGCTGTATACCTATGAATATCAGAAGCATCTCCATTTCCTATAATCTCTCTCATATGTTCTGGACAGCCAATAATTATTCTGCGGTTAAGCAGTTACCCAGTGGTGTAGATTTACCAAAACAAAAAACCTAAACTCACTGAGATGCAGTACAGAACTTTGCTTCATAGTAAAACATAACTCACGTTTATTCCCTCTCCTGTACAACTGTGACTTAAGTTCTGCTCTTTAGATAGGTAACATTTCAATAGATTGTTGCTTACATGCAGAATGGAAACGTGTTTCTTACTGTTGGAGAATTCACCTCTTGGTTGAGGAGAACTCAAATACAAGCACTGGTGTGACAAAGCGTAAGTTCTATATCATCTTGTTCTCTTGTTATGTTTTCTGATTTGTAGATCACACCAGAATATCTTCAAAGTGTTTGTGTTCGCCTGTTTAGCAATCAGATGAGACAAAGTGTAGCACAAAGTATTGACTTCACAAGGCCTGGAACGGTAAGTGGTCGTGTTTCCTGGGCTTTTGTGGATAGCTTGTGTTGTGTTTCTGGCTTCCCCCCCCCCCTCCCCGGTGGTTAAGTACCACCTGAGCTGTGTATTGTATTGTATATTTGAATTAGGGAAAGAAGCAGCATAATGTGTTCAAGTTTGCGTAAGATTGTGACATAAGATTTTGTTGATCTTATATGCTGGTGAATGACAGTTACGCAGCCACAGGTGTGTAGGTATGATGAGTTCTATTGTTATGATAGCACAGTGGGCCGTGTACATGCTAAAGTAGCAAACTGAATGTTTAAAAACATAAGCTGATGTCATACGCATGGTTTGATGGCACATCTTAAGCAATTTTAATTTAGCTAAGAAGAGGTGGTGATATTTCTCAGCTCTGGACACACACTTTCTTCCTTCTGCTGTGAGGGACTCTCCTAAAACCCCAGAGCAAATTGTGATTGCCATCTAAAGAAGGAGCATCAATGAGAACGCATGAGGAAAAGCAGCAGAAGAGAGGACTGTGTTTTTGTAAGAATTAGTTTTCAGAAGGCCAATCTGAGCCACCTTGTTGATTTACACAATGAGATTAGCCCCATATCTGAAGATATTTGATCTTACCAATAAGTAGATCAGGATGCCTGTTTGTTTTTTCTCTTCCTTCTACACTCCCATACCCTTCCTTCATTGTTAATGGTCAAAACTCAGATCTTGCACTGGCAGTGTGTTTAGGAGATGCACTCTTAGCAGCTCTAGCAGGCTGCTTTTCCAAGGGTTCAGGAAGGAGCCAGGATCTGTGTCAGCTACCTCAGCCTTAGGGGCTGTATGTAATTCTTCTCTCCACAGATAAACACCGTGTCCTTGCTGCAAGATTATACCATCTTCCATGCCTTATTATAACGTCCCTCCCCCAATTTTTCTTCTAACCAACAATTTTCTGAGGTTTTCCATCTTTCCTTGTCATCAGCTTTCCAAGATAAAGCTTCATGTATCCCTCTCATCTGCATATTGCCATCTGGTACAGCCATGTGCCACCTTCTCTTAGTTCCTTCTTTTTTTTTTGCTTGTTTCAAGATCTCCCTTTTTATTTTACAATTTCAAGTTGTTTCTTTGTGTGATGAGATGACCTTCTGATCTCTTGAGCCCTTTTGCAGGCATGGTGCAAATTGTCTTCCCTATGGAAGTTGATGATTTCTCTTTTCATCCACTGTAGGGTGCGTGGAAGTGGCTGAAGCTGTGCCCTTGCCAATGAAAGCTCAGTGGACTACATTTGTCTTTTTGTTCCCCGTCACACATGCTGCTTTAGCAAAAACATCTTTTCTTCTGCAGCTGAGTAGCCTTTAAGTTTAAACATCTGTTTCATTTCGTGTGAAAAATGTCCATTAGAATTTTAAGACCAGTAAGTGATCATTGAAGAAGTGTGTAAGCGACGGTTTATAAACACGGAGTGTCATGAAGAACCTCTGTCACATTTGTAAGAACAAGATAGACAAACAGATTACCAGGAATAGTTGACACTTAGCTGCTCCTTTGGGACAGGTTAGGTGACTGTTTAGAATCTCTTTCAACTATTCTTCATCCCTTTCCTTCTACAAAACAGCGTTGAAATGATTGTCAGCTTTACATATTATGTTTGTTTGCTCCTGCTGTAAAGGTGTCTATAGAAGGTTTTCTACTCTGGAAATGCATTTATCACTGAACTTATGCCAACATGGCAACTTTAATGTAATTTCCTGCTATGTAGACAGGTCAATGAAAGAGGTTTTGATGCAGGTGGGTTTTCTGCTCACCTGAAAGTATATTTTGCCTCCTTTTTCTCCCAAATTAGCTGGGTTAAGCTGAGTAAAGCTGTCTTCTTTTGGTAGTTGAGTATTTTTATAGTAGATTTTACTAGCGTAACTATTTCAGTGCATCTTAATGGTCCCCTACCCGCACTACTTGAGGCAGTTGTTGTACTATCAGAGTTCTCTAGGGAAAGACCAGGACAACTATAGCACTGAGCCTGTTTAGATTAAGGGTTTCTCAGCTGGTTCAGGTCACTCCTTAACAGTGAGGTTATAGTAGCTCCTGTGGTTGAAATTTAAATGTTGTTTCTATAAGCAGACTCTCATATTCAAGTGTTTTGAGCCATTAGCCAAGTTTTAGGGACAGGACTGATCACAGTCTTCACTGTAGAACTTAACTGCATAATAACCAGATTCCTCCATCTTGTCCTTTTCTCCTGCTTAGTAATGCTTTCTTGTTTATTTCCTGTGTAAATAGTTTTGTTTCTATACATGAACAGCAAACATGCAGAAACACAAGTAATTATAATAAAATATATATATAGCATATATATAGCCCCCAAATACTTCTAAGCACTCTGATGACCCATGAAGCCAGATGAGACTGACTGAAAGCCATACTTGGTCTGCTTGCCACTGGGTCACTAAGTCATCCCTTTACTTTTTAATTAAGGCTTCCAAATGCCTCATTGTTATACACTTAGATGTTATTGTTCTACACTTCAGTGGTTTCACATAAGTTTTGGAATAAGACTGGAGTCATCATGACCTAGACAACATAGTGGCATGAGTGCAGCATCTATGCTGGATTTGTGTTGGAAGATCCCATCGCTTTTTGCTTGTAATTAATTGGAAACACTGGAGTGTGGTCTTTCAAACTACTCCACATTCATGTTGAAATTAAAGGTCTGCCACTCAATGCACAGCTGACATTCTCTTTCTAACAGGTTGTAGCATCGTACTGTGAGGTGTGCACTTGGTCTTTGCAGCGTGTTTTGTTTTGCAGCACACTGGTGGCTTTAGGATATACTGGGAAGGAGGACTGTACCTGCGCTGTAATCAAAATGAAGTACAGTACTGCCCAAGGAAATGAAAGAGTGAGCCTTGGATTATATCCTTGGTAGCATTACTTATCTGTAAAATTTATTTTGTTCCCAGTGCATTGTACCTAGTGAACAATTTGTTATATCTGAGTGTAAAGGTGGGACGTGACACTGAGAAGTGGCATTGTGTAATATAAAGCCTTGACGTCTCAGGCTCTGAAAGTACAGTAAAGATAGCATGTATATATCACTTACCAATGTGTGCTGTTCTTGTACAAACACCAGCTTCCTGCTTTGTCTCCTGTCACTAGGGGCCTGTCTTTTTGTACTACAATAAATTCATATCAGGAGAGCAAATCCCAGCACTGGTCTTTCTTACAGAACTGGCTTCAAGACTTGAGGCAATAATGTTTCTTAACCAAGAGACTTTCCCAGTGTAACCATATCCGTGAAATCTTGCTCAGCAAGGGTGGCTGGTGTTGGCTGTTGCTTTGGGCTCTCCTATAAACTGGCTTGAATCTCATTCTTCTGCTAAGCTACTGTATGCTTCCTTCCAGCTCTGCAACCTCATGGGGCAGCTGGTGAGCCTGATCTGCAGCCCAGTGACAGGATGCATCTGCTGCATGCAATGGTATAGAGGCCACGGTGCACTGTTACAAGTGGAGACTTTTCTAAGGCTTCTGTAAGGCCTTACTTTATCTTAAGGCTTTTTTGAAGGCTATTCCCATCTTTGATCATGTCACTTGACATGTGTGCTTCTGTATTGGAAGACAGAGCCCAGGAGAGCTGTTGGAGCAGAAAATGGCTGGATTTAAGAGCAGGAGATCAGAGCACCCATTCTGACAAGTTGAGGCAACAGTCATCTGAAGATTTAATCAGATTTCTGACTTCATCATGTTTGTTTGGGCAAGGGAATAATGTAGGTAATAGTGGATAAGTTTGAGATTAATTCTTTTAAGCATTTATTTAACACTTTCCATTTTATTTGTAATATGCTTCAGTTAACTCTACACCTCAGTTTTCTTTTCCTTTTAAAATTGATTTGTCTGGTGAGTGAGAAGCGTGGATGCATGGTCTTTGTTGCCTGCAGCTGTGTCAGTTTAATATACAGCATGAAGCCTAGCACTTTCTTTCTCTTTACTAGCTTGGATTTGATCTTCTGTCCTGATCCAACATAGCTGTTAAGCATCAGCTCAGTCTTAAACCCATGCATAGATTTCCCAATTCATATACAGTGCGCACCATCCTGAAATGTCTTGGATTGTAATAAGAATCTCTGAACTTTGGACAGAAGAGGAAACAGGGAGTACTTTGCAGATGTGTAGTCTCCATCAATAGTCGAGATGAGTCTTACCCACTGGAAAGAGATTCTGTGATTAGAACTTTGTAGTTCGTTGCATATGTTGTTCCTCTGTCATGGAATAGAATTAATACCCATTATGCTTTTGTTGCTCTTCAGTCTGATTATATTCGCCTGTGGATCTAATTAGCTGAATTAATCTCCATAGTAAGTTCTAAGTGTTTAAGTAAGTTTTTCTTAGGATGAAGTATGTATTTATTTTCTGTCCCTGTCCATGGAATTATTCTTATATGTTGCTGCTTGCTTATGGGAAGAAACAAAACTGCCTTTAAATTTGAACAGAGAGAAGTTTCTTCCTCTGCTGACACAGTGCAGGATGTATTTCTCTATGAAACTGCCATCTGCCGCTACTTGGGCATCTTCTTTGCTTCACTTGTTAAATTCCTCATCCCTAAAGTAAGGTGCCGTCATGAGCAGGGATTTCCACAGTCTTTTCCTGTTGTCATCCTCAAATCCTTTAGTGTCATCTTTGTCCTGATGCCTGTGGACATTTTCATTGGCTCAGGTCATTTGGTGAAATTTCATCTCATCACATCAGTGGTCACCTCCTGGTTTCTTTTGCTCACTCATTGTGATCTACCCATGATGTCTGTCATGCTAAATTTAATTTAACTTTGTCTTAGCCAGGAACTCTGTGTGCGTTTGTAAAAGTTAAAATGTTCATTCAGGGAATTCAACTGTTCTTATTAGATATTAACCTGTTCCAGGTTAAATCAGATAAATATGTTAGTCTCAGTAAAGAGAACATGGCATGTTTATACTAAGCTACTCAAACCATGAATCACGTCTGATTTTTACCTTAGTAATTCAGTCATAGGTTTCTTTTCAGAGGCTTTTCCTTAATGTAGGCTTGGAACCTTTGGGGATGGGGAATAGATAACATTCCTGAAACACCTCACATTGTTTCTCCTGGCTTTCATTAAGTGATGGTGAGAAATTTCAGCTAAAGCAAATATGGATAAAATTCACAGCTGCTTTCTCGTAAGCTGAGGCCTTCTGATAGAAAACCATGTCCACTGAGCCTTATCTCTTTAGGTGCTTCAGTTTCGTTAACAATAGAGTTCATAGATCCACAGCAACATGTCAGTGCTTGGTGTATAGCTGTTCTAACCAGCAGTTATGATGGAGTCATGTACAGAGTGGGTGCATCCACCAGGTATTGGAAGGAGAACATGAATGTACCCTAAGTGATGCACTCTGATTTCAGTCTTAAAACATACAGGTTTGTGGAATGGGAGAAGAAGGTGTTTATACTTTTCTTTGTAGAGCTAATGGTCTGTTAATCCTTAGCTACTTTTAATTTTGTTGTTGTTTGGTTTTTGGTTTTTGTTTTATTTTAAGGACTGTGCATTTCTCTGTGATTTATTTCTGTTAACTTGTTTTTTTTTAATCTTCTTTATTTTAATGTGTGCCTGTTTGCCCATAAAGGGACATTACTCTATGAGCCCTTGTGATGACGGATATGTAAGTGTCTCTATCTTTATATCCTTTCACGTTGCCTGCTGCAATCTGTCACTGTTTGTATCTCTTCACTTCACAATGTGTTACCATTTTCTGTGTATTTTATCTCATCGTTACATTAACTGTATGGTTTATATCCGCTGAAAACATGTGCAAGGCTTGGTATTTATGCATGGAGAACAGAAGTTCTCAGTAACTTTATGGCCTTGTAATATGTGTAACATGGCATGTCAACAAAAGATCAACTTTGTCCGCAACTGTTACGTGAAACACAGCTTCTTTATAGTGTACAGAAAGCAATCGTTTCTTCCACATGAACGTCAGTGTATATAATGTGAGGTCTTTGAAGTGTGCCAACCCCATCTAATCCCACAACACCTTTGAGTAAACAAGTGGATGGATATTGGTGCTTAAGATAACACAGCTTATCAGGGGTGTGTCTTATTTTATGTGTTTGTGTTTTTGATTTGTGAAGTTTAACTTTGCATTTAGAGATGATAATTATTATTATTTTTTTTCATACAATTAAAATGGCCCCATTTCATTAGCAACCAAAAAAGCAAAAGTATTCTGTGCACTGCCTGTGGCTTCTGTAACCCAGATGGAGGTTTGTGTTCTGGCAATATTACAAGTAAGCCATAAGAATCTAATTCTGCCCATACTTGGTGCATTCTTTGCAAAGAGAGGAAATGAGTCCAATTCTAAGTAATTCAATATGTAATCAAATCATAAAGGTGATTGACACTGATTCTAAAATTGTCAGTCAATATACTGCTTTAAAATCACCCATATTTGATGGGTTTTCTTCCTTGTTTGAGTAAAACAAGGTCTGACCTTCCCAGGAGCACTAAACTTTATTTCTAATGTGTTCCTCACTTTCCACTTTAAATGCCATTTTGTTTGGAGAAATAATCACTGTATGCAACAGACTATTCCTTATGTGCTTCCTTTTGTTTGACATATAAAATACATGTTCATCTGTGTCAAAAGATGACCTGTATCAAACAGCCTGGTACTGCAGGTGTGAGAGGTGCTACTGGCCGCCCTTTGCTGGGTGCTCACCATTCTGTTTCCTTTCAATATGATCTGTTTCAAGACTGAGAAAACCTGTTTGCAGATGTGAGGACACGATTGAAATGATCTTTGCTAAAGGAAAGTTCTGCCTTTATACAGGTAGCTTAGTAACATACAACTTTATTCAATGCAGAATGTACTATCTTGCAATGCAGAATTGTTTATAATTTTTTTGACCTGTCTGACTCTAATTCTGGGGTATTTCTGGAATAGATAGATTGGTTTCCTCTAACATCTCCTTACTGTTTATATATAGGATTATTTTTCTGTCATCCGTTGTCATTATGTTGTCACACAGCATTACAGTGCGACCTTTTTATGCACGCTTCACTTCTCTTAGAGAAGCGATTTTTTGTGCCAAGTTGGAAGTTTTCATAACAGCACATCTCTGGTATAAGTAAGGAGAAGAAATAATCTAAAACACTTGCAGATCTTATGAAATAAATCTGCATGACCCCAGTAGAGACCTGCCAGCTTACACAAGCTGAGCGCCTCACCTGCGCTAAGCTGCATGCAGCAAGTCTTCCTGTCATTAGTGTGCACCAAGCATACATTGTGTGTACTGAATGTATATTGGTGGTTTCTAATGCTGTGTACACATTACCTGCAACTTTGGTTTTACTCTTCACACATTCATCGCATATCTTTGATTATCGATTCTGAATCTGCACTGCATTTACAGTGAATCCTCAGAGCACGTTTTCAGAGTGGTAACTGAGGTCAGGACCTGGTTTTTAGCTTTAGCCTTCAGCACATTACGAATATATGCAACGAATAGTAAAGTGGAGTTGGTTTGAATACAGGGCTGCAGCATTTGATAAGCTCAGTTGTGGTTTTGGCTTGCAGATGAAATGCATCTGTTTTCTTTTATAAATATTGATATAATATTTTTCCCTTTGAACTTCTTTATTTTATTCCATGCTGTTCATATTCAAGCATCGCTTCTTTCAAAAATGAAGGGCTGCCATCTGTGGCTAATCTGCACTGTGACTGAGTTGCTTTGCTTAATATGGCACCTGGTTTGGCTTTGGTAAGAAGCATCGCAAAGATAAGTCATACCTTGTGGTCCTACCAGAATGAGCTATGCTTGGGCTGTTGTCTTGTTTGTTTCTCTTCTTTCCTTAAGATGCCTGGATTCTGCATGTGTTTAATTATAGAAAAAATGGTTCTGCCTTACGGTTTTGCATGAGAAGTGTTTTGCTTGAGATTAAATCCATTAATGTTGGCTATTGCACATAAGTCACCTATGTATGTTCTTCATGATCATTCCCTGACCAGCACTTGACAGAATAGTGTTAGGCAGAAGGTTGGATAAATATTTAACCTGGTAAGACCGGGAAAAGGGCTTGGGAGGAAATACTAAGTTTAAAATATCTCTTGACAATGAATCATTCTAATTTGAGAAACTGCTGGTAAAGAGGAACTATGAAACCTTGGGTGATGCGGGCATTGTCTGGAGGTGAGTGTTGGATGCAGATTGAGGAAGGTCCCTTTCCACAGTGCCATTGGCTGCTTAGGTTTCAGTCTGTGGCCTTGGATTCATCACCTAGAAATGAAGATTGTAATGATTCCAACCAGCCTTGTAGAATCATTGGAATCTATTTCTGGTAGAGTGCTTCCACAGTTATGAATGCAAAGTGCTGATGGCTTCACTTTATCTTGTGCAATTATTTAAAGCAGTTGTTGTAAATAAATCCGAGTTTCCTGCACCCAAATACTCTCTCTCCCGAGTTACTTTTTCTCTCTCTTTCAGACGCACCGTGCAGTTAGAATTTGGACACTATTGCCACAGAAGTGACAAGATATGAGGGTTCAGCATTTAGATTTAAGAACTAACACCAAGGAAGAGAGTAAAAGATCCGTGAGGATCAAAAACCAGGATTCTGTTCTGCCAGCTTTCATTAGAGAAGGCAACCCAAATTCTTATCAGTTGAGACAAACATTTTTCCTTGTTTAAATGTAACCCTTAGTTCCTAAAAATTTAGAAGACTTCATGTTTTCACATTCATCTGCAACATGAAAGCCTGTTTTTAAAAGCTTTCGGCTAAAGATTGCAAAGAACTAAAACAAACGAGTTTTGTTACCAAATTTATAACAGGGTGGATTTTTGTTGCTGGGAATCTCTTGCTTTTGCTTTCTATAGTAGGGGTGTGTTGAGGAAATGAAGGCTGCACTGACACTCCTGCCAGCAATAGTATGTGTGAGAGCTTGGCCTTGGAGCTGTTGTGTACTGAGATAATGGTGAAGAAACTTCTTTTTTATCCTGACCAGATTATGTAGCTTCATCATATTAAAAGTACTCTTGCTTTAATTAAACCCAGGAGCTGCTCTGAAGGACCCAGCTGTGTTTGAGGTGTGATTTTCCTTTCAATAAATGTAACGCACAAGTCAAGAAGTAGAACTACATAAATCCCAAAACAGGGAAATAGTGGAGTTGTCACAATACTATAATGGTTGCTGCTATTTTGCAGAATTTTTCTGTTGTAATCATAGAATGATAACGGTTGGAAGAGACCAGTGGGATCATCTAGTCCGGCTGTAATCAAACATTCACTCTCTTGTTTTCCTGTTTGCAGGGTTTGTGCCATGAGTGTTTTGTTGTTTAATTGCAAAGCAATTGTTTGGTAGATCTCAAGAAAGAGCTCACTGGAGAGTTGGATGCTTGTGTCCTTGCTTTCTGGATGAGAAAATCAAGGCCCAGAGATAGGAAATTACACACTTACATATTGTTTGCTTCTGAGTGCTATAAGCATGTCTCCAGCCAATCTCAGTTTGTCATACTGTAAGGATATAGATTAGCTTACTTATGTGTAATTCCAGTTGTGTAAAAGCAGATGAAGAAAGGAGATCTCTGCCTGTAATGTGGTTGCATTATCTCTGCTTATCAGTGGTGCTGCCTATGGTCAGTCACATTGAATGGAGGTGCTGTGAAGGACAAGCCAGCCCTTAGAATCCTTTTGTCAGCTTTGCCTCATCGAACTTGAAGTAACGCAAACCATATCCAGATTGCTTCCCAGCAACTCCAGAAGGCTGAGAAAGCCTTCATCCTGTGCAGGTTCTAGGCTGATGCTTTTGGGTCTGAAGTACTAAGAAAAATGAATCCAAATAATTGAGGGGAAAACAATTTAAATATGTGTATGGTATTTTGAAAGATTTCTCTGTTGGTTGAGAAAGATTGTTATGTGAGGAGTGCTGTCAAGACAGGTTAATTCTGAAGTGCATGACCTGTTAATTATCTATTGTATACCAGTCATTCATTGACTTAAACATAGCATGAAATGCTTCCTAATGTGTGTATAAGCTTATTTCACATCTGAGAGAGCAGTTCCTTCTATTACGAAGAATACCCATGAGCTTTGTGAAATCCAGCACGTTCAAGAAGACGTCAGCCAGTGTAACTCGGTATTCTCTGCGGCATTGCATGGCTTTTGTCTGCTAAATCCCTCCGTTTTAAATCTGACAATAGACATTGATTATATAGCTCCCATTGAAAGAGGCTAGGTTAGAAGAGGAGGTGGGTTTTACAGTCATAAATGGTAATGAGACACTGCATAGAAAGTGAGTAGTGAGACCGACACAAAAGGTGACACAGAATATTCTGTGAACATGGTGTAAAGTTGACATTGAAATGCATGATATGAAGCATAGTTAGTGCTAGCTAAAGAAATATTTATTAAACCAGACATCTTTTATGTGGTGTTGACATCTTTAAGCTTTGGCTTGTGCAGCAATGGTGCCTTCCTTTGCTTTGAGTCACACTGCAGCAAAGCAGAAATATCCAGGCTTAAATGGAGCTTATCCTAGGCAGAACCACTGCAAATGGCATGCTGTCCCACATACCTTCTGTTTGCACTAGGCTTTTCTTTACATATTTATATCTGTGTTTATAGATATGTTTTAATAGCAGCAGGAAGTCTGAGACAATTGGTATTGAAATTGCATTTAGGTGCTGAAATGCATGGTATGTCTGCACTGAAAAATTATTGCACTGTTAAACTATTAACATTTTTGAAGTCAAGAGACATTGAACAAGGTATTCGTCTTCCTCAGTGGATCTCAGAGACTATTTTCTCCTCTCTCCCTTTTCTTTTTTTTGTATTTCTGAATGTTTGAGGTGAATTTTTAGAGTATGGCAGTGAAGACTGCACAGATAGATCATAACAAAAGGGATTTTCACTTTTTAACTACTTCGAAGGAATTATACTGAAGTCCTTTGTTTTTCTAGCTGTGTTTCTAAGTAGTCACATAGATTTTATATGAAAGGAACTGCAGAACCTCAGTGAGAGAATGCACTGTGGACCTCATTAGTAATAGTGCCAGTGTGAAATTTGGACTCATCTGTTACAATTTCCTTTTTTTTCCTCTGATCCAGGCTTCCACAATGTTAAGAGCATCTTTGGCACCTGTGTAAGTATTGCTGAGCTGCATTTGTATCTGTGAAGAACAGGAGGAGGGACTGGTAAACCAAAGTGCTCTGCCTGTCGTTTGCAAATGGAATCAGCCTGCATGCTTCCTCTGATCTCAGCGAGCATTGCATGCAAGTGTTGTGTGCTTGGATTCTTCTCTTGGGCAGGTTCAATAACATCCTCATTTCAGCAGGATGTTGCTAATCCAACAAATCTGTCACTCCACACCTGGGAGCTGTTTGCTCTGCTTTCTTTACTGTTTCCGCACCATACATTCCTGTTGTTGGAATTGATTTGCTTCTCACAAATCGAGGGAAAAAGGGAATTGCTAAGATGTTTTTTATGTGTACTTCAGGATCTTTTTTCTTCTGTGCTGAACGTAGGAAATTTTGGCTGATGAGTAGAAAAGAGATGATGTGACTGAGGTGAGAGATCTTTAAGATGCTCAGACCACCAGCTGGGTAATTGTTTAATATTTGCAAAGTGTGGTGACAAAGTAAACTGCATCTAAGGTGGGAAAAAGCCCAAGTTCAAAACATCATCTTAGGTTGCTTATTCTAACATGGTAATGGTAATAAAAATAACAAATGTGTAAAAATGTGGAGACCCTTTTCCTGGAGCAAAGTTCCTGTTTTGGCTCTTGACACCTCAGGAATATCAGCTGCACCAAATAAGGAGTTTGGATGAACATCAAAATTCACTATATTTCCTGTTTGCATTGTAGGAAGAAGCAGGATGTGCCCTTGTTGCCCTCTTTGGACTACGAGAAGCTGAAGAAAGATTTGCTTACAGGGAACGATCGTCTCAAGGCCTTCTTACTGCAGGCTCTGCGCTGGGTGAGTAGGATGGCCCCTGTAGAAATAAGTTGGTCCCTTCTGTAGGGGTCTAGATCTAAGATCCATCTTATGGGCAAGGTGATTGTTCTGGTGGTCAGCATTATAGGCAGCATCTGTCTTTGTCAGTGAATCTTGCTGATGATCTTCAGATGATGAGGAAAGCCCTGGTAGTTTGTGGCAGCATCCTCTCTCTTTGAGAAAAGCCAGGTAGGAATTCTTCGAATCTTCAGTGGAAGTTGTTTCTGATGGTTTTCAGGGAAATAGCTGCTGCCTAAAACAACATTTTCAACGCGTTGCCCTGTTCAAATTCATTTAAATACTGCTGTATCAAAGAATTACCAGATTCTAATTGGTATTTTACCTTCGTACTGAAGGTGTTCTACAGCAGCTTACAGTTTTGATCAACTCAGATAATTTCATGAGGTTTGTGAATGACTAAAGGTGACAACAGGAAGCTTAATTTTCCTGCTGAAAAGGAAGCTGACACTTTCATTGTGACGGCCGTGAAAGATGATAATACTGACAGTCTCGTCAGGCTTCAATGTCTGTTTTCACATATTAAAAAAAAAAAAAAGCAAATGCCTCCTGGGTCAGATCAGTGGTCCCTGTAACCCGCTGCTCTGTCTGAGGTGTTTCAGAAAAGCTCCATGTGTGTAGCTATTGAAAGGGCTTTTAACCTCATGGGAAGTAATGCTGTGTCCTTCTCACAGGAGCGGTGATTACAGCTTCCAAGTAACAGTTCTGTGATGGATCACTGAGCTGAGCTCAGGGCAGTTCATCTCATTCTCTTAGATCACTGAGGTTGAATTCCTTCTCCCTGTGAGAAAAGAATTAATTTTCAGCCATTGGGTATCAGCACCTTTGAAATCTTCAGTGGTCATCAATTCACATTTACCATTGATTTATTTGTCTGGTTTATTAATGTTTTTATTTATTTCAGCGCTTGACAACATCACATCCTGGAGAACAGAGGGATACCGTCCTGCAGGCTTACATCAGTAACGACCTCTTAGATTGCCACAGCAAATGTCAGGTCAGCTGGAGTAGTCTTCCTCTACCTTGTATGTGATACTGTTGGTTTGCTTCTGTGAAGTGCTTATAAGATTCTGCGTTTCTTCTAGAGTGCTTATGTGTTAGATAATACTGTTGCTAACAAGCGTTAAACAGTTTGGGTTTTTTTTCATTCATAAAGGTTACTTTTATGTGGTTCCCAGTTGTTTGAAGCAGTGGGCCTGCTTTCTACCTTGTCATTGCAACAGTGACCTGTACTGTTAGAAGGGTTCAAGGATTAGTTAATCGGTGATCTTATCTTCCTCCCTGAAAATTTCTGTGAGTGTTCTGTAAGAGCTGTGTATAGATAATGCCAGCAGTAAAACAGGGAATAAAAACGGTTTGCAAGGTGGTGTTCTTGCTAAGCTCCTGAGCTACTTCATTGTCAAGGAACAGCACTTCTATTCAGCTGATATTAACATTCAGTTAGTGACCAAAAAACCCTGTTAATTTTGCTGATGTACTTAGATGGGCTAATTTTAGATTTCCTCTTTACCAGTGCTGGTTCATTATAATTCTTACCCTACACCATGGAGCTTAATGGTGTTCTAACAAACTGAGCCGAGCAGCTGTGCTGCTGTGTGTGTGTTTTCTGCCTCTCTCACAGACCTCCCCCCGACCCTGCACCAAAATAAGATTAAAAAGAAAGAGGAAGTGGAAAATTCCAAATCCTACTGACAATTTTGAAGATGCCCAAATGCAGCCTATGCTTGTTTGCTTTGCAAATGTACCGAAACTTTTTAATTGTTATAGAAAACTTATGTTTGTTTTTACCCACTCTGGTGCGCTAATATGAATGTTTGCTCTCATTTTCAGAGAGGCGTCCTTAAATTATTGCAGTCTAAGAGTGAGGTAGTCAGGCAGTATATGGCGAGGCTCATCAATGCTTTTGCTTCATTGGCAGAAGGTAAGAAATCCATTGCAGGGAAACAAAAGGAGAGAAAAAACATTTTCATATAACACTGATTCATCAAATACTTCATGAGGGCACATCACTGCATTTGGGAACGTAGAGCCTTGCTGGCACCATTTTTCTAGGGATTTGCTCTCTTGTCACATGCATTCAAAAAGAGTTTGTCGTTATCTAGAAAGTTTTCCTTTTGATGTTGCATATGCACCATTTCTGTTCTGTTGATGATTTGTGGTCCGTGTGGGAGCTTACCCAGCTTAGTCTTCAGCCTCTTTATGAGGGTTAAAAAATGGGGGAGGGGAGAAAGGAGGGAATATTCCCCAGTGACTGAAGTACCTGCAGGCAGGCCTGCTACTGGGCTGCACAGTGGTCATTGCTGCCACTGTTCTTGCATTTCCTGCTTCTCACCTGAATAAATTTTTGCACATCACTGCTACCTCTTTGGTTGCATATGTGCAGCTGTGTATCTCTGCCTGTCCCAAATCAGCCCTTGGTTCAGTGTTAACTATTGCTTGGAACTGAAATCACTTTTGAAGTCAATAGCAATAAGGCACTTAACTTCCCTGAGCTCTTTGGAGGTGTCTGTTCTTTTCCTAGAATATACAAGACTGATAAATCAGAGAGCATGTGGATTCAGTGTGGTGCAAGCAGAGGTGGGCGGTTGGGGACCTCTAATGCTGCGAGTGGGTAGAGTGTAGCTAGTCTGCTAGAACTCATTTGTGCAGGTTTGTTTGGGCTTTGGCACAACACTGTGTCTCTTCAGGAAAAAAAAATGGAGGTCAGTCCAGCTTAGTCTTCCAAGGAGAAGAAACTTCTCTGTCGTGCATCGGTATCTCAGCATCTGTTCTTTCATCGCTCTTTGCACCAGGTCGTCTCTACCTTTCTCAGAACCCGGTGTTGCTGCAAATGCTGGAGGAGAGACTGAAAGCTGAGGACAAGGATTCCCTTACATGGGAGAATGTTCTGGGGGCTCTGCAGAAATTCAGCCTCAGGTGATGAAAACACAGCATGCAGTGGTGACAGCAGGGGAGGAAATGCGGGCTAAGTTAGGCTCTGTTCAGGGAGGAAAGAAAAGCGCTCGATTTTCCCATAACAATCATCAGACCCTCTGATGGCTGATGAAAGCAATGTCATTTATTATGGAGGAGAACTCAGTTTTGCTGACTGAATTATTCTTGACTTCCTACCAGTTATCAAGACCTGAGTAAATGTGCATCTCCTGCTATAGCTCCGTGTGCTTTTATATGTGTTCCTTAACCGAGCAACTGTAGTGAAAGTCTTTTGGATTTGCTTCACCTAGATCTCCAGTAGATGAAACACATGTAGATGTGCTTTGTATGAGATTACGCACTGCTTCCTCACATAGTATCTTAGATGTATTAGAGATGAAATAGAATAAATCTTCATATCCTGCTGCTTGAAATCAGAAATTAGTCTTAGAGAAAGGGATTTTTTCATTAAAGCAATGTTTGATAGTACAGGTAAGTTTGAGCTTTGGGGCCCGGCAGCATTTTAGTGAAACAATCTTCTGAAAATTTCCAATCTTTATTACTTTTTAACAAATAACACTTCACCTTATAGAAGGTTAATGCCAGATACGTGGCATGAAGTACTTCCTTTTTCTTTTCTCAGTGTGGGGTAATGTGCTCACTTGCTTTCTTGCTTTGCTCACTTGTTGGCAAGCTAGTGTGTGGCAGGTAGATGAAGCAGGATTTTAATGCACTCATATTAGTTATAAATGTATTTAAAAGCTATTTATGTTGTGATTTGTTTTGTGTGTGTGTGTGTTGTGATCAATTCTAGACGTGCCCTGCAGTCAGCGATGATCAAGGATGGGCTCATTTTCTGGCTGGCTGATGTCCTGGCAGATACAGACAGCCTGTCTGATTACACACTAGAATATTCCATTGCCTTGTTCATGAATCTTTGTTTGAGGAGTGCAGGTATGTTACATTTTGAGCTACTGTTTTATTCTAAGGAATGAATAGGGAAGATTCTGGGACCTGGTACTGATATTCCTGGATTCTTCAAAGTGACCATAAGTAGTAGCAGAAATTCACATAACCAGTGACATTTGCTTGTTATAAGCACTACTTTTGAGCAGATCTCTTCCTGAAGAATCCTAAACTGTGGAGATGAGCTTGTCCAAATTCAATGGGACTCTCCAAGATTTTGTTCCTTTTTTAGATCCAGCTTGTGAGGACTGCCATTCTTCCGTTCCAGGTCTGCTTCTCAAAGGGTCCTTGATACTTGTATGAGAGATTTGTTTGTATAAACGGAAGTCAGAACTAACTTGATCAATACTGAAAAGAGTTTACCCTGCAGCATGTGGACTGGAATGCTTGCAGGCAACATTTTGACAGTGCAGAGATTCCACATAGGAATACAATGTTCTTGTCTATGCCCGAGAGGTTTAAAAGAAGCTTAAAATAAATTCCCTCTTAAAAATGAAAGTAAGACAAGGATGAAAAAGTGGCTGCCTGGTATAAGCAAAATAACACCTTTGTTAAATCCCTTTGTGTTGCATCCTGTCCACGATTACCATTGCATAACTCTGAAGCAACTCCACTGATTTCAGCTCAGTTACGTTGTGCAACATTTGGAAGGAACAAGGAATAATATTGCTCTGTGTAAATGAATTACGTTTAGTATTGATTTTGAGAAATTCTTAAGAAGCTTGCTCTGATCTGTTTGTTTTTTCAAGCACACTTATGCTTTTTCCCCTTGCAGGGAAGAAAATGTGTGCAAGGATTGCAGACCGTGTACTCAGAGTTCTCTCTGATCTTCTTGGCCATGAGAATCACGAGGTACTGTGCAGCAAACTTTGGGTTAGGAAAAAGTTGATATGGTAGATAGGCAGTATTTTGAGCAGAATTCTCTAGGTTGATTCCTTTATAATAATGTGAGGTGTCTTGGGACATCTGGTTAAAGCATAATATAAACTCTGGGTTCTCGCGGTTATATCACTTACTCCTTTTTCCAAGGTCTCAGCAGAGGATGACTGGGGATCTTAGTGCTCCAGCAGTGACTGGCGAGCACAAAGGGTCACAGAAGTACAATTAGACAGATCTAGTGGCTTTCACTGTCCATAGGACAAACTATTTTTGCTGCTGCTGAGGGACAGTGGCAGGCAGCATGGTAAGAGGATGTTCTGTGCTGCCACAGCTTTTATCATCCCACTTAAGGCTACAGCACATGAAGCCTGTCTACATTTATGCTGACACAGTCTTGTCCCAGTTTTTTGCCCTTTCCTATTTTTTTGTACTGTCACAAGTGCTTGTCAGAAACTGCCTTTTCTCCTGCTTTCCTCTCTCTTCTTTTCTTTTCCTCTTGGTGGCAGTGGGTTGGATCAGTTTGCAAGAATACATTTTCAAAACAGGAGGGGAGGTTTAGATAGTAGCACAGTGTACGTGGTGTCCTATAAAGAAAATCACTGCTTACATGGGAATTTTTGCAGGGGTAGGCAAGCTTGATTAAACTCTCTAAACATGATTATTCTGTTTCTTCACTCTTTAATTTTGGCTGTAGACTACTTGGCTGAATTTGAGAGTTTTTCTTAGTGATCCAACTACTGGCCAATATTTCTTCTTCTTAGATACAACCGTATGTGAATGGAGCACTGTATAGCATTCTCGCCATCCCTTCGGTCCGAGAAGAAGCCAGAGCAATGGTAAGCAGTAGTGCTTTCTATAGCACAGGGGTCAACTCATATGCTGAAGATGGCACACATGTGGGTACATGTCAGGTGATGTGTGGCAGGATTGTGAGGTAGGAAGCGTGGTATTTTGAGGACATCCACAGGAGGCCCCTCACCTTTCGTATACAAGCAGGTATAAATGTACTGAGCATTTTTGCCATATTCGCTGCATTTTTTTTCCCCAGAGGTGAAGTTCCAGCAGTGCAAAGGATTCTTTCTAGATTATAAATTGAAGGTATTATTTTAGAATACTGATGTCCATGTAGCACTTCGTAAACTTCTATTTCCTCCCTGTAGTAAACTTGTTCTGCACCAGCAAAAAGCCAGTAAGGGAATGTGTTCCTCTTGCTACTTTTTTTTCCTGCCTGGTCTAGGTATAGTTAGCTGGGGAGAGCAGGCAGATTTTCCTGGAACTTGGAATTGAAAGAGCCTAATGGTAACAAACATGCTTTGATGGGAGCTGGAGGAAACTGTTCCTTCCTTTATACCTTAAGGACTGATCTAGAGAGTCATAAAGACATAACTGCTGTCAGATGTTTTACTTAGGAGAGCACAGGGCACTGGATGTCATCTTCAGTGATTACACACACACAACATCAAGCCTGTAAGGACCACTAAGAAAGAAACTGGGTTTAGGAAAAGGCTGAAGATGATCCTGCTTTTGATTTTCCTCCTCTGAACTTTGCATGGTTTTCTGTGAATGCAAATTTGCCCTTTTCTGTTGACTGCTGTGCTGACATCTGAGTTGAGAAGGCAGAAGCAGAAGATCTATTAAAAACTGCTGGTCATCACAGATACTTCTATGTTTAAATCTAGAAGGGGTCCAGATGGTGTATTTCTTTTATTTTGGGAGTGTATGGGCAAAAAAGAGTGCTTGGAGCGGAGCACAGTGGCTTGTTTCACACTGCCTGTATTTTTCCCATCAAAACAATGACATTTTAGCTGACAGATCTGTCACTGTGGTCATGTGAAATACTAATCTTACAATGTTTTCCCCTCTGCCCAGGGAATGGAAGAAATTCTACGCTGCTTTCTCAAGGAAGGAAATGCAGAGATGATCCGACAGATTGAATTTATTATCAAGCAGCTCTATTCAGGTCAGAAGAACAAATGCAGCTATCTGAGCTGTAAATCTTCACAAAAGCTATAAGAAGGCTCATGTTTTTATTTGGCATTGAAACTCCCACAGAGTGACAGTAATGTGATGGTCTGAGAGAGGGTGAATAGTGAATGTCAGGATTTGATATGTTTTAAAACTGACTTTTGTGTTGGGAATATAAAGAGGGAATAATAGACTTCATAGGTCTCAATCCTAGAGTTTGGGGACTGTAAACAAAATGACCTTGACTGCTTTCTTTCATACCAGTGGCCTCCTAAAGACCTCTAGAGATTGGTGTCAGCTAAAAATATGCAGGTGATACAAACTGTAAAATGAACTTTAGTTACTGTCTCTGCTTGTCTCTCACCCTGTAGAGAAGTGTAGCTCTGCATTCCGAAGTGGCTCACTGTGAACAGGGGGCTGAGACCCTCCACTTTAGGGAGCATGTTGGTTGGTTGCAGGAGTCATAGGGGCTGTGGTAATACAAAGTGTGGGAAGGTGGAATATTTGTTTTGTTTTCTGTTTCCAGTGGCAGAAAGGGAGGCAGAGGAAGGAGAAAGCAAATAAGGAAAAAGAGGTTAATCCTAATGATGTATATTACTGTATGATGAAAGTAGAACAAGTCTGTCTGCTTTCTTCTAGAAAAAGACAGCATATCTTTCGTTCCTTTGCAAGGGAACAAATATAATATTTAAGCACCATGTTGCTACTGTGCAATATTTGTTCACCATGGTTACACAATCACTCCTCTCCTACCTGTGAGAATGGCGTTTTTATAAAGGGCATGTCAGATAGATTGGTGAAAGTTGAGAATAAAGGTTCCCAGGATAAGCCTGGATGCTTTTTTCTAAGAGGTCAGTTTATCCACATGGTTGTTGGTATTTAACAATGTCATTGATGGTTTTTTGCTTGTTGCTGTTGATATTTTTTATGGTGTTTTGGTGTTCTGTGTCCCTCTGTGTTGCACAAGGGTTACAGTAAGTTTTCTACACAAGTCTATGATTTTATTTGTGAACAGTGTAGTAATGAAGCGCTTGTAGAGAGCAGTGGAATCTTCACTAAAAGTTAGTTGAAAAATTAACAGCTTTGCAAGTGAACACTTAGATTCACACATCTCATCAGAAAATATGCTGGGGCACCACTGTGGGATGTGTGAGAGAAGCACCATTCCAGAGTGCTTCTGTTTCTGCCTTTTTTTCCTGGATAAGAATTGTTTCTGGCATACCTTATAGGGGCAAACAGTTCCAATAGATGTCCTGAAAGAAATGGCACATCTGTAAGAGAAGCAAGCTGAATCATATTGCTCCAAAAGAGAGACAGGAGATTCTGTTAAGCTGGATGTGAGCTCTTACACAGTTTCATTTTTCTTCTTACTAGAAGAGCCATTAAATGACAATATTGTGTCTGATGATGAAGAGGAAGAAGAGGATGAGGTAAGTCACGAAGGCCCTCTGATATCTTTTAGAGACATCCTTCATCCTCTAGATAGAAAGTATCCTTACCAATAAGCCAGATCTTGTTTATTCCATTGAGTTGGTTTTGTTTCGTTAAAGTTCTCTTTGATCGCCAGGGTATATTAAACAAGAAAATTCGATCCATTGCCATTACATTTTTTCCATTTTAAGTCCTACTCTTTTATTTTGATACCTCTGCAATAAATAAAATATCATAACTTGCGATAGGTAAAGAGATGAGTTATCATAGCAGTCAAAGTCTCACTTTCAAAGGAAGCACACAGCCTAGTGTATCACTAGAATAGTTTATGGAAAGATTGATCACTTTATTTTTCTTTTAAGGTATCATTGCTTGTTTATCGTGTGACAGCTTCTTTTGGCACAAATGTGTGCAATAAGTTGTATGTTGTGAGGGAAAACCAAAATTCCACATTTGCAAAGAAGTGCCATAAAGTGAGGGAAAAAATGAAGATAGGAAGTATCAGAAATGCTACAATAGTGAAAGCTGCTTAGCTGTGTATTTCCAAGTCTTTTAATAAGCATTTTTTGTATTGATCATTTTACTTCAGCATTTTTTAAGAAGCTGCCTATGGAGGAGTAATAGGATCCCAGGTTTGGAAGCATGCATTGTGTTTGTTATTTCATGATCCCATAGCAAGGAGGTCAGATTGCATTACCTACAGTTGCTGCGTTGCTGTATAAGTGCATAGGAAGGAGGATTTGAAAAAGTGCTGTATGTGCAGCTTACACTGGGAGCTGTATCTGAGTGAAATCTATTATATGGCACTTCTCAAGAAGTCTTTCCATAGAACCTTGGAATACTGTTTGAACTACATGTATTCACACCAAAGAAGTTGGTGACATTGAGAGCCAATGATCTCTACTAAACGTTCTTGTATTATAAATATCAGCGGGGAACATTTTTACTGAGAACTGAGTTTACAGACAAAGAGTGAGATTTTGGCCTGGACTGACGAGAGTGTAAGTCCAAGCCTGTTGTGTCAGTGTTTGCTAACTTGTTGCACATTAATGCTAATGAACAGTGACAATCCTGTTACACTTCAGAAATTGCCGCTGCTGCAGGATGTTGAGCATTTTTCAAACGTACTTTGAACCCGTTACATTGTGAAAACAGAGAAAAATGTAAATATGTTGTAAAAGGTGTGGTGTGCTCACAGCCAGCACTGAGCTCAGCGCCCTGCAGGATCTGCCAATGTAAAGCCATGTAATCTTTTATCTTCTTGTATATTATTTAGCTTTTGTGTTGTGATGCCTTCCCCTGATTTTAGAGCTGTGTGGCACTCGTAGGTTTAGGGCTATGTGGAAATTTTAATTAAGTCAGCTGTCTCTCTTCTTAATGGCTTCAGTGAACTGTACTGTGCTTTTTTCTAATCACATTGCTGTAATTTTTTCACCTCCTGCTGTTCTGAAGTGAGTTTTCAGTTCTTCCCATTCCTCCAACCCGAAATCAGTGCTTGATGTGCAGGTGGCCTTTCCAGGGATTAATATTAGAACTTTTTCATTCATTACACTGCTTTGCACCCCTTAACTGACATTTCAAGGTTTTGAGTGTCTTCAGTGTTTTGCAAGGATCCAAGGTTGTGATATTTTCCCTTGAATACTGGTGCACATATTTGAAGGCTACTGTGATCTGTTGTGAAAGCACAGAGATAAGGAGGCCCTTCATGAAAGCTGTGGCTTTGGATTGTGTGGTAGCATTGCATGTTTTCATCGACTGATTGATTGATTTTTCTGCTGCTCTTGGGAATGAAAGGATTTCTCCTATTCACTTGTGTCCCTTGGACAAGTTGCTGCTGTTCTCCATCCCAACCAAGGTTCCAGGTCAAATCAATTTGAGATGTGTTTTTACCACTGAACCATCATGTGATTATAACAGGCCTCGGTCACTCCTTGTTTTACTCAAAAAATAACAATAGGCTTTTGAAACAAAGAAGTGCCTGATTTCAGTTTTGCACCAGCTTTGCGATTATGTTCAAAAGAAAAACTCACATTTGGGCAATTCTACAACTGCTACCAACGTAATGTTGATTGTGGTGAGTTCTACAATCCTCATTGCTGCTGGGAGCTGTAATTCTGTTCTGTTACGTGTAGACCTGCTTTGTTAGTCTATACTTAGAAAACGGTATGCAAACAGCGTGGCAGCGAAAGGGTATATGAAACTCATGATGTTGTGTTCTTAACTAAGCAAAGGAAGATTTGTTGTCTCACTGCCTCAACGCTTGAGGCCCTTTTGTATTTTGGAAATGCTGGGAGTTATTGTTCTTTGGGGCCCTGTGATAACATCTGGTATTGTGATCTGACAGCAGAAAGTTTTGGAAGGCTTTGGCAGAAGTCTTGTCTTGATGTCATGCTTAAAAACTACTGCAGACAAATGTCAGTATATGGCCATATATTGACAATTTAGTGACATACATTCAGATGATCTGCTGGTATGTTGATGATTTGCTCCGTACCAATTTTCATACCCTCACAACTTAAGAAACAGCAAAATGAGTCTTTTATCCAATTTTTACCTCCTTTTTTATTGTTTCCAAGAGCATGCAAAGCATCTCCATGCTGTTGCTATTACCTTTCCTGGTTTCTTGTGTTGCTGTTTTTGTTTATTTCACTTTTGCCTGCATCTAATTTAGAGCTGTTCAATTCTTTTGGCTTTGAACATATATTGTAATAACTGCTTTCTCCAGGCACCATAAATCATTCGTTACAGATGCAGCTAAGAGACATACGACCATTCAGAACTACAGAAGGTCTGATATGAAAATGGTGGGGGAAGGAAAACCTAGCAAACCATTTCATCACTTCTACCACTTCCCCTCCCCAAAAATACAAAAGAAAGCAAAAAAGCAAAGAACCATCAATGTGCAACTGGAATAGGGCTGCTACTACTTCTTTTTTTGTATTCATTTTTTTTTCTTCATTCCGTGTTTATTAATATTATTGTTATTTAGTGAAAAATAGTTAACACAAAACTTTCCCTAAGTAGTTGGATATTTGCTGTACAACTTGAATCTCAACACAGTATTTGTGGGATTCATTGCATCATGTTGGTTGATGATTGGACTAAATGACCTTACAGGTTGTCTCCAACCTTAACAATTCTACGATTATGATAAAGGGAACCCAGAGTTTTCCAGGTGATAAAACATGTCACCCAGCACAGTAGGCGAGGTGAGAACTAAGCACACCAAGCCAGTCCAAAGTTAAATACAACATGTAGGAAAAAGCTGGATGAAAGATCAGGGTGATGGCCTGTCTTTTTTGCGTAATGGGCAAGACTTCTGTCAAACATTCTTGAAGAAAACAGTTTGCTGTTGATGCTGCATTGTCATGCTGTCTAAAAAACTCCCAGCAAACTATTTATAAAGCTCATCTTTATAACTTCTTTTTTTGTGCTTAGGCACAGCATATGTGCTGTCTTTCTGTTTTGTTTGATACAGATGGTTGTTGGGCAGCTTACAGGTGTTTATCTGTGTTTTTTCATTGTCTGGCTTATTTCCCACACCTACCAACTTCTGAGCTGATTGTAGCGTATCTTTCCTTGGGAGAGGAAGGCAGATGGAACATTTCCCTGAGGTCCTGTACAACCTTATCTTAACAGTCTGGTGTCTCAGTAGTGCTTATGAAAAACTTAATATTTAATTCATATAGGGAAAATAATTATAGCTGGGGGAGGAAGACTCCAGTGTGGCTGAGAAACAGCATCAGGCTACACTTTTCAGTCTGTACTGCATAACTAAGTTGGATGTATGACCAGATCTGTAAAAACTACGAACTTCATAGCAGCTGCTTGTTAGGGAAAGAGCCTTTCTTAGGTCGAGGAACAATTCTTTGAGGCTGGAAATTTTAAGGATGACAACTTTTGAATTGCAAACCATGCTTTCTGCTGAATAATTTTTTGGAGGTAGGGGTTGATCTTTCTTCTCTCAAGATTCTCGAGTTTCTGATTATATCAGAAGCTTCGGTGAGCTTGTATCTGGATGTCTGCCTTTTTGAAAGAAATTAACTGTACATTACAATTTACATGTGCAGTACTGTCTGGAAAGTACATACCGTTTAAGTGACTACTGAAGTGAAAAGCAAATTGGAAACGAAAACTTCTTTGGAACCTGAGCTCAAATAATGTGCGTGTTGCTGTTGCAGGAGGACCATGACATCATGGAGGCTGACCTGGACAAAGATGAGGTTTTACAGCCTCAACTGGGAGAGCTTACAGGAGAGAAGCTGTTGACAACTGAATACTTGGGAGTGAGTACCACTTCTCACCATCCTGAACTAAGTGAATTTGCTGGGTTAAGTGTTTAGTTTCAGCAGTTTCATTGCCTTCTAAGATCATTCTGTCTTCAATCTGTTATTTTAAAGGATAGGTTCTACCTGCATGGCAGTCTTTCACTGTTTTTCTTAGCTGTAGTTCAGAATTAGTGTAAGTTTGAGAGCAGTAGTTACCCCTTCATGAGAGGTGGTCAGGCTGCAATTTAATAAGAAACTGAAGGCAGTATTGGGGTTCTAGTGCTAGATCAGTCTGGTTATGGTGGTGATGGAGATGACCTGAGGTAAGATATCATGGATCCCATAGTGATCCCAGGGAGCTATATGTCATGGCATTGAATCATAACTTGTCTTCAATGTCACATTTCTATAGAATGCCTTCGGTTACCTTTCTTCTCACTGTCTTCTCTCTGTTTTTCCATTTCTTTATTACTCATGTCTCAGATAATGACTCATACTCCAAAAACCAAGAGGAAGCTGTTTCCTGGTGTCCATCAGAGTATAGACGAGCCTCTCCAGAGACCTGTGACGCCACGTTATCACAGAACTGTGTACCCAACGTAAGTTGAAATGCATGAGACAAAGTTGATTTTTTTCTTAAAAACATCTTAAAAAGCTAACAAATGCTTCCCACTCCCAGATAAATAAAATCTCCGTACTTGGAAGTGCATTGCCGTTGTCATTCTTTAAAGATCACTTCAAAATAGAACGGAGAATGCTGCAGGCAGAGAAATATCCGTTGGCCGACGTCACGTAATTTAACAAGCTGAACAAATGTTTGCTGATCAGTTTGATTTAAAGTTGCGTTATATCCCTTGCGTTCATAATCCTTTCTTCTTCTTGCAGTGTGTTCTGTTTGTAGCTGGAATGGGGTGTGTAAAATGCCTGGGATTGTATCAGCTCAGAATTCTGAACACCTTCCCATGTCATTCCTCTGCTGCTTTTTGCTTCCACATTTGTATTTTCAATTTTTTTAAATACATTTCTTTCACATTTTAGTGTGGAAGGTCCATACAGACAACAGAAGACTGACTGATGTGGGCAGTAGTTGCACATGTGTAGCTGAGTCTGACCTAAGCTTGCTGTTGTGGATGGGGAGTGATTCCCACTTTATCTTGCCTGTGTTCATTCCCACCACTATCTTGGAACAGCATTTGAACAAGCAAGTGATCTGACTCAGAGCCCTCCTGCTTCACCAGAAACACTTCTTTTCAAATGGGATTATGTTGATTTATGTAACCCGAGTCTCAAAATGGACAAGTGTAACATAGGAGATTTGGGGATGAAAAGAGTTCAGGAAATGTCTCATAAATAAATAAGTAAATAAGTAAATAAATAGGGAAAGTGAATGAAATGCACACATCCAAATGTTCTTTTTCTGCCTTGGCTTCTGCAGAGTCTTGCACAGTCTTGATTTATTTATTTTTTTCTGACTGCTAGCCTGGAAAGAATGACCTGTGTTTGAGTATGGAGCCTGCTCCTGCATGGTGTAGCCTGGATGCTGATTTGGAGTTGGCGTCATTTCCCACAGTCATCAGCTTTTGTACCATCTCAGTGTGCAGAGCTTTGGCAAGCCCTCTCCTTCTTCCTGTATATTAAGAGAGAGAGAGTGCGTGTGTGTGTGTGTGTGTGTGAAGAAAACACCATCTAATTTAAACAAACTTGTAGCATAGAGATTAGTTTATCTTTTTTTCTGCAGTCCTGCAAAACAGCTGCGTGCCTTAGAAGTCTAAACTGATTAAATACAGTGCCACATCATCGTGGGGTCTGTGTTCAAGGTCCCACTTCCCCTGCACGGTGTTTTTCCCAGAGTGGACTAGAAGAACTGGACTGACTGCGGCACCAGCTGTTAACGTAGCCCTACTTAACATTTGGTTTATTTAGAAAGTATTAGAAAGTGCTTTTCAAGAGTAAATCTTAATTACTACTGGAGTGTCTTGAGCATTACATTCCTGCTTTAGAAGTGGAGTGGAAAACAGGCACATGAAGATGATGCGACTTTCCAAAGGGAAAAAAACAGGTCAAATCAGGGGAAATAGTTGTTATTTCCCGATGCAGTGTAGTGCATTACAATTTATTATCAGGAATCTCTAGAAATGATCAAATGCCTCCTTTGTTTTTTTTGCACCATCTACCTGGGTAATATGTTTGCTTAACAGTATCCTGGGATTATCCAAGTGATGCTGGTGCTGTGTTCTATCAAAACATGAACCTCCTTATCAACGCCTCCCCAGCCTCTGTAATGCAGCTTCAGGTCACTGCTAGTTGCAGAATAAAACCACTTTTCTACACATCTGTGTGCAAGAAAATGGCATCAAATGAGCACACTTGAACTAGATTTTGTTCAGAAACGGATACACTTTGGTGGCTTTGTGCCTTTCTAATTCTAATAAGAATTGACTCACTAGAATGAGAAATACTCAAATAGGAAGCCTTGCAAGAACGTGACAATACAAGTAGTGAAATCTTATCTGCCTTAGTTTGAAAGCAATATCTGAAGTGGATGTATTTCATATTTTAAATGTTTTAGGTGGCTCACATTCCCATCAGAATGGGTGTCACTTCCTACTCTCTTGTGTAGCATATTTACATAGGAGCAATCCAGGGCAATTAATTGGAATTACCTGAAAAGTTTGACTCTGCAGAAAATATTTAAGAGACTCGATACAGCATATTTCATCTTTAAAACGTGATGAAAGAGAATGCTGTTAATGGAGGTACTATAATGTATCTTTGAGTTGTTGGTTCATACCTCAAAAAAAGAAGAGGGGGTTTTCTGGTGCTGAATAGGAGTATTCACAGAGAAAATCAATGCAGAAGAGCTACTGCACGTGGAGCTGATATTCCATGCTGTTTTTTCTCTGACTTCCTGGCACAGACAAGTCTCTGGTTATTTCAGATGAATTGTCATGGGATCCCTGTATGGACAAGCTCTTGCTTTATGGGGAGCCAGGAAATACTGCAAGGCTGCTTTTTTTCCTTTCCCTCCTCTCCAAAGCCTCACTGCTGAGATCACTGGAGGGGGACTGAGCTACTTAATATTCTGCTAGCTGTTTCCTTAGAAACTGGTTTAGCTGTGAAATCATTAACTGCCTCCTTGGAATGCTCCCTTTCTAACTAGAAATGTAACCTAATTGCCTTAACCTGCTATTGGGCAGGGAAACTTTCTGCGTCTGCCCATTTCTTTTCATGGTTTTCACACCCTTCTCACTTCTTGGGTTTTATTGCTTATTAACAAGCAACCTTGTTCATTTTCTTGTCTTCAGCTGCTTAGATTTCTCACTGATCCACCTAACTCAGGAAATCTGCAGTTCTACGCCCTACCTCCTTTAAATGAGTGTTGCATATTGCTCTCTATAAAGTGAAATCCTCGACATATTCAGGAGCAGAACTTAAATGCATGAAAAAGCTGAGAACTGGAGACCTCACAGGCCTACTGCTGCAGGATTTAATTTTTAAGTGTCATGCTGGTATTTTGGGTCTTCAGACTGTAAGGAGGTACAGTTTCCTTTCCTTGGCTCTTTATTGCTGTAGGAAAAAATGTTCCTTCCAAATACGTCCAACATCAGCTGGTCTGGGGAAGCTACAGTTGTGCAGTTAAATTATGGCCTTGGCGCTAGTTTGCTATGTGAAAAACACTTGTTTTAATTTCTTGTATCACAGGCAATTTGAAGAAAATACAACTTATGCTCAGGTAACTGCAAATATTCATCGTCCTGCCTTCTCCTTTCTCCTCCAGGCCAGAAAACGATACCATTTCTTGTCACGATAGGGATGAAAAGCCCCAGTCTCTGCTGAGTGATTCTCCTCCTGTCTGTGCTAGGAGTGGCTCCGGCATTGCTGACCTCTGCGCTTCCTCTTCATGTAAGGAAATTGTTGGTGTCTGTCTTGACTGGGGCAAGCATTTGGGGCCCAATGTGTGTTGTCGGTTTGTTAGTTGTTATTTGCAATGTAGCCTTGGAGCATACCCTCTGTTTGGGGCAACCTGTGAGACCCTGGGACCACATTCAGCTCCAACTGAATGAACACTGCAGAAGGTGATGTGCGCTCAGCAGACACTAATGGTCTCCACTGCATCTCTCCATCTCCCTTCCTGAGGAAGGGTCAGGGATCATACCCAGGGTTTCCAACACACTAAGTGGATTTTCTTTCACTCCGTGACGTCCTCTGCCCAGGGAAAGAGCCGCAGCCCAGATACTGTGCACTTCCCAACAGGCAAAGCCACTTACTTGATCAAATATACCCTTGTTTAGATCTAAATGAATTACTGTGTGCTGGCACCTGCGGGCTCCATTGGCCAGACCTCTACAAAAGTCAAGGCAGCTGCAGTTATCTACTTCATTTTGCAACTGCGACCATAAAAGCTTGTGGAGGATGGGAAACTCTGTGCTGTGTAGCTGCATTGTGTGGGTGATGCTGCTAAAGATTCTGTCCTTGCAACTTGTGCTGAAATCAGTGCACACTCAGCTGGACCTGAGAGCTCAGAAGCATGTGATGGAGTTTAACAAGTTATAGGCTTCTGAAATTCTTCTTCTGATCTAATATCCACAGGATCATGCAACTTCTGATGTGACTGTTCCAACCTGTTTGCAGGGATTCGCTATCATTTCCAATTAGAGTTTTAAGGCAAAATGTTCTGCAAACTTAAATAAAGGATGTTGCAGCACATCTAGTACAGAATTACCAATAAGTTCAGACAAAAGCCTGCCTTTACTGAAAAATATGCTTTGAAGCAGTCAAGAAATAACATCGCTTTTTTCTCTCCCTTCTTGTTTTTTGCATTTCCTAGAGGAAATGAAAAAGATTCTGAGAAAAGTAACCAAGGTCTTGCAGACAGGAATCCATTTGCATAATGCCTAGAGCTGATAAATATAACGTGCTGAAAGGCCACAATAGAAGCAGATGAAGCTCCTGTTTGAGCTGGGCATTTGGGTTCTTGCTGTTGTGCAGGAGTGAGAGCTGCTGTCCTTGAGTCTAGTTTTATGCAGTAGCCGTGCTCGGTGTAGCAAAAGCCTGCTCTACGGGGAGGTCAGCTGGCCAGTAGCATGCTGGTTTGACAGCTTCACTATATAGAAGGAAAAGAAACAGAGTTGTCAATATGCTTTGTAAAGAAAATTAACGAAAACAGGTACAAAATGTGCTGCTAGTTGCTGTTTTAAAGCGTGTTTGGATGTCATTTCCAAAGCATTACACAGCCACCAGGAGCCAGCGTGCCTTCTGAACCACGTCTTGATAATATCTTGCCAGTGAAATGCATTCACTGACCTCTGTCTCCTTATCTGTGCTGCTGATGGTATCTGGTTGATTGCTTGTAGAGATTTGTGGGGAGGCTTACACAGGGAATCTGAGCAAGTCAGCAAAGCAAATGCTAATTTTTGAAGGAGAGAATGGATTTAATGCTTTCATGCTGAAGAAGATGCTGCCAACTTTAATGTCCTCATATTTTCTAAACTTTTTTTTTTGTATCCTCTGAAAAGGTTTTCTCGCTAGGAAGATAACTAGATTGTACTGCTTATAAAGGCTCTCACAATGCCCGGTCAAATGTCATTGCTATGAAATAGAATACGCAATTTTATGAGCTCTTGAGTATCAGGAAGCTGCTCACTTCAGAGTGTGTGTTTTTCAGCATCACACACAAATGCTTTGGTTTTCAAGGTTCCACGTGTTCCAGTCGTGAAATGAGTAATAAAAGACCAAGAGTGAAAAGAATAAAATAAAGGCTTTATGTGAATGGTTGATATCAAAAAGGTCACGTCTCAAGGAAGCAAAACTTAACATCAAGAAACCTCTCCTGTTTTCTATGTTGGCTGTGCCTGGATCTACTCACATGTTCTTGTGTTGCTTTCTCCTTTTTCTGATGCTGTCTGGGACCATTTTCCCATGTTATCAGTTTGGAAATGAGTCTATGATAGTAATTCTGACTCTTTGTCGTTGTTGTAGTTGTTATTTTATTTTTGCCTCCTACAAGCAGAAAGCTTGTGGACTAAAGATGAACCTTGGTCATCTTATTATGCTTACAGTGAATCCCAGACAGATTGTGTACTGGGTAGCCAAGTTTTTGCTTGAGAGGAGCCTGAACTGTATCCCTATCAGCATGTGAGCAAATAAACAGGAGGGCAATCTGTCCCAGGCATGGGAGGAATGTGGAGGACTGGAGCTAGGGATTTTCCTGCCCTCATATTGGATTTGCACATCTTGGTACTCTTCTGTTTCTCAGCAAGCTGACTGTCCTTCTGTTTCACATTACCACAAGGCAGAAGGTAACATTTATTTAACAAATGTAATAGACCTCAGTTCTGACAGAGGTGTTCTAAACACTTTTTTTTGCCTGCTGTGGGCTGCCTGTTGCTGTGGATATGGACAGACCAATGCAGGTGGTTGCTTTCCTGTGATTTTAGTAGGGTATCAGTTATTAGCTGATATATGGAGGTCTGCTTGCTCCTAGCCCATCACAAATGCAAAGTAAAGCTGCTTTGAAAAGGATCCAAGCATATTGTACTTTGCAGTTGTAAAGGGCTAGAAGCATGCACACATGCAGTTAGCTTGGCTCAGCTGATGAGCTGTAGAGCTCTCTGTGACAGTAACTCAGTAGCCTGCTTTTATCACAGCCTTTCTTTCACACAGCTTCTTGATTGTGTTTCAAGCAAACTGTCAAGAATTCCTCACTGAATTGTGTTTCCTTTTAAAACAGCAATTGAAACAAAGCCATCTAAAATATTCTCATCAGGCCGTAGGATGGATCGAAGTGTCGAAGCTGCTGATATCTTGTCTTCCCAGTCTACCGACTTCACCCACGACAAAGTGAATGGGCAGTCTCATAGGTATGATTTATCCAGATGAGTGTCTAAGATTGTGAGGGGAGCCTGAGGGGATTTACCAGCTAATTCCATGCTGCTGTGAAGACAATCTGTGAAGTCATTTGATGTATGATGTAGTCTGGTCTGAGACAGCTGTGGTAGTGCTCGCCAAACAAAATACCCTTAGCAGTGCCAGAGGCAGCCGTTCAATTTCTAAGCATCTGGTCCAGAATGGGAGAAACCTCAAGCAAGATGTTACTAATGAACATCACATGTATGCACAGCCTGGTTTTCTGCAAGTAAAACTTCCTGATTGCTTCCTTAGATGACTCTACTGTACCCCATGAAAAATCGTTGGAATAGTAAAGGTAGAGGTGTAGCTATGAAAAGAGGGCAGGAATTAATGTCCAGAAGAGAAATTAAGTATTTAAGTGGATATGCTGTGTTTAAACACGCTGAGTAGCTGGCATTGCTGACCACAGTCCCTGATGGTTTATTTCCTATGTAGGAAGAGCAAGGAAGTCAATATTACAGGCTCTCCCTGCAGAGGGTTTCAACCTCGTCTTGAAACAGTTTCTGTTAAAAGCAGAAAGGTCTTGCTTTCCTTCTCCTGTTCATACATTGAGCCCTCTCTGAGGTTTTTGTCATATGGAGGACAGTGATGTTATATCCTGGACGAGAGGTAGGAATTCATTAGGAATTGGACCAAAGTTTTTCAGGACCTGCATGTGTCCTTCAGACGTTAACGGCTTTTTCCTAAAGCTAATTTGATTGGGCCAAGTTTTAAACAGTGAGAGTATAGAAATGTTAAAAGCAAATACATTCCAAAAGTAAAACACAGAGTGGGTGGAGATGCGTTAAAGGTTTCACCGACTCTTCTCGGGTCAGGTTTTTCAGAGGGGCTTAATTACCTGTTAAAGCCCTAGCACTCCTGAGGACTGAGTTGTTTGCTTAGAGCTTTGTTTCTTTCTGGTGTACAGATGCTTATATTTATACACACATATATATAAACATATTCCAATTGTGCTGCTTCCATGGTGAGATCTGAGAAATAATAGACTGTCAACAAATTATCACTGTCAATCAGTTAAGTGCTGAATAGTCACACTATCCCAGCATTAATAGTTTCACTTCTGTGCTGCTTCTCTTAACAGTAGTTGAGCACTTACCTACAAATACAGACAGACCATGAGAATGTGGAGACCAAACTGTTTGTTTTGTGCTTTGGTGGATGGTGGGAGGTTATTTCTCAGGCTTCAGCTTGCAAGAGCTGATAAACAGGGAGTATCTTGCCCTCAGTGAGAGGCTGTGCTTCCCTGCAGTCATTATCCAGTGTTAAAAAGATATGTCCTCAATAATCTTGAATATTTCTGCATAAAAGTGTGTCTAAATCTCAGTAATATATTTCTAACCAAACTGATGCAGTACTGCAGGAGGAGATAATATCTCTTCATCTCATGCTTCCTCACCGTGCATGCAGTGATTGGTATTTACGGAAGCATCCTCAAGTTACAGATATTGGAATGCAGCCATTCACAGTCTGAGCAGAACATAGGGTTTTCTGTGTCAGGGTCTTTTGTTGATATGTTGGTGTTGCAATAGCTAGACCAGCCTTTTTATTCTTCCTTTTGTTCTTTCCTCCTTGGAAGCGTACTTTCATGTGCTTGCAAAGCAGGGTGAATTAATTAATCCTTGCTTTGGTCATATATCTACTGCCAGAGGTGCCTCCTTCCTACTACAGAAATACTGAGACCATCCAGAAAAGTTCAGTATGGGAAAAGGAGGGCTGACTCATGGAGATGCTGAGGTCACCACTAGTATTTCTCCTCTTCCTTGAGCAGTGTAAATTGGGAATTTAACTGCAGAGAGATCTGCAAAGTTACATTTGAAGTAAATCAGTCTGAGCTGCCCTACTAGTGGCACGTCTATCACATTTACTGTGTTTCTCTAGGAACAAATGGCTGCAACTGATGTAAACCAGACTGGCAGCTGCTTCTGCACTGTTGTTCTCTGCTGCATTTTGATCATGGGGCTTTGAGCAACCTGGTCTAGAGGGAGGTGTCCCTGCCTATAGCAGGGGGTTTGGAACTAGATAATCTTAAATGTCCCTTCCAACTCAAAGCATTTTGTGGTTCTTTGATTCCATGTAAGCACACAGATGCTTTGTGCTTATTAGCTAATAAAGCGTACATCTGTAGTAGACTTGAGTTTATGATGGAAGCTGTATTTCACTTGCTTCTGTTGGTCTTCGTGTATTGTTGCGGTAGGAGATGGAGTCGTTCAGTGACACCTGGGTACAGGGAGACTTGAGATCTTCTTTACGTCCTGTCAGAATACCAGCAGAGTATTCTTTGACCTTTACAGTGTTTGCTAGCAAGTTATTTCATATAACCCTTTCCAGATAGTTTGCAAATAACATGAGCCATCATACTGTGCCATTTTGCATTCCTTCTCTTCAATAAAGGCATTTCCAAATAACCAAGAATCTTATTTATGGCTCAAATACTGCTGTTGGGTCTTGCATTTTCATCTGTGTTAACGTATCTTAGTCCACATAAGATACCACATTGAAATGTATTGAAATGCAGCTCTTGAGCCTGAGTGGATAAAGCTGCAGACAAGCCATAACAATGAAACTGTTTGATGGAGGGAGACATTTAAAGTTGTGATTCACAGCTCAGGGTGAATCTCGCCCAGCTTTGTTTTGCTGCCATCTGCCACCTCCTCTTTTGAAATGGTGCAAGTTTAATGCTTGTCATACTCAGTGGAAGGTGAAGGGCTGCTGAGGTGGTTCTGAGGAAACGAGTTGGTGTCTGTCCCTAATAGTTAGCACATACGAATGCAAAATGCAGACAGTTAATGCTGCATCAAATATAAAGAAGCAAGGGCTGCCAGATCTCCCTGCAAGGTGAAGCAAGGAGTGGAATGGCTGATCATTGACTCAGCAGTGCTCCCGGGAGGGGGAGAGGGATTAAATGTCTTGAAAATCCCCTAATCACCCTCTGTGGTGCTCACAAAGGTTCTTTTGATGGAGCTAATAACACTGCCACGTTCCAAATAAAATTTTAATCACCTTCCTTTCGATGGCAGTTTTTATGGATCTCCTACTTCGACTCTGCTTTTATTTCCTTTTAATACAATGTGCTTCTTCATGAAGCTGTTATTTCGCTTTAATCTTTTCTCCCCTTAAGAGAAAATTGCCTTAGCAGAACCAACGTGAATATAGATTCGAAATTATGTTACAAACTTATATTTCCTGGTAGCTTTCACTTTTTGTATACCAGAAAAAACATATTCATGCTAAGGACTGGAAAGGACAGTGTGTCCTCATGTAGTTATGGGCTAAATCCTAAAGACTGGTATTCTTGCAGCATGTGCAGAATATGAAATAACAGCAGTGTTCTCAGTGTGAGTGAGGTACCTGTGTGCTTAGGGAATGTATTTTAGAGATACCACCACAGCTTTTCTTGCTTTTGACAAAAATTTTTTGGAAGATCTATGAACTTTGTCACAGCTGGGAGCCAACATGGCTCTGTGTCTGTCACTGTTGTGGCCTACAAGGATCATTCCTATGCACCCCTATATAGATTTTGCACCTCTGAACGAGTCTGTGTAAGATAAAGGTGATAGAAAACAGTCTGGACAAAACAAACTGAGTGTCTGCTACTTGCTTGTGGGGGACTTAGCTGAACAGGTTCAACCTTGTTGTCTAAAGAACAGGGTTTGGATAGAAGTGACACATCCATAGAGCTGGGGGCTGTGGTGGATGCATGCCCTGGGGTAGTACCTGCGGTGCCACCTTCCTCTCCGTTTGGTGGTCTCCCTGCATTTGGGGTGGGCTGGCATGCTGTCACTTGGTTTCACCTGGTTGCAGGCTTACTGTGCATATGTTTCTCTCCACGTTCTAACCCTTTTCCATGTTCTACAGCGAGTTTTCTTCAGCCTTTACCAGCAAACCTAAGATCCCTCGCACTCCTGAAATATACAGTGCCAGCCCCAGAAAGGGAAAGATCCCAACCATTGCCCCCCAGTTCTCTCAGTCTGGACCCCAACAAACGAGCCGTCCCAGCTCCTCAGGATCATCCACAAGGAGCAGACAGAGTAAGTGGAAACAGTCACTATTCTGCTTGTCAGCACTTGGGGTGGGGAAGGAGGGAGCTCTGCAGGAGCTCTCCAGGAATGAAGTCGTGTGCTGTGAGCGTGCCAGGAGTATATGACATTGTACTTGTCATCTGCAGGATGCACAGCCATGAAATTATATCCTGCTGAACACTGCTCCTATTTCCAGACTGTCATGTGAACAGAGACACGCTTTTTCCTGTCTCTGGGTGGAGAAAAGTGGCCCAATTTCTCCAAAGTATGGGGGGGGAAACTTCTAGTCTCATATTAGACATTCTCTGGATGTCATTACTGTCTCCTTTCCTTTAGACACTTGTTCGCTCCCCTGTATAACTTGTCTAACGTTCTTCAGTTTGGGTCCCTGGGTGTGTCTGTGCTGCCACTGAATGCAGACCAGATGTTAGCAGGCAGCCAGGCATGGCGTGCTGCTTGTGGCACTCATCCTTCTGCTGGAGGCTCACATTTAAGAACCATCTGGATGAGTCGTTTCCTGAAGAAATGCAAGCAGCGATAGATTGCAGTGGGCTCAGAAGAGAGGAGGGCAGTGACCTGAGGTTGGAGTGATGTAGAAATGCTCGTCTCAGATATTCATGCAGCAGTGTATGGAGATGTACAGGGTGTGTATAAGCTGTGGGTGTTGGGGAGGGGGAGAAGTGTGACGGTGCATTCTTGAGTGATAAGCCTTTCCTCTGGAGTGCAGGTAGCATGCTCTTGGGGCCAGGAGCAATTAAAGCTGGAAGGAGCTGTGCTCTGTATCTTCCTATTCCAAAGGTATCATGAGAAGTTTAGTGGTGATCTCAAGGTAACAGCAGCTCCACTTATAGCTGAAACTGTTACCTTCAAGGCATTGCAAGGAAAACGGGGTAGCTCTGAATGCCTTGTGCACCTGCCCAAGAAATACGAGATATGTGCTTATCATTAACATCCCGTTACAGGTAAGGAAAATGAAACACAAGGGACTGAAATAACATAGAAAAGAGAAGGAAAGAACTTCCTATGTCTTCTGTGCTGCTCATTCATTGCTGCTTTACACAGTGTATGTGCAGGGAGGGCACGTCTCTTTCAGGGAGTACAGGTGGGGCAATGGAAGGGAATGTCCCTGGTGGCTAAGAGTGGTTTTGATGTGTTGAGTACTTGCTTGAATGGTCCCATGCTTAGGTAATACTGCCAGCTTGTTCAGCTTTACTTTTGCTGTGTATGCACTGTGTTTTACCCCTGACATCAATGCGCTCCATTTCCTGTGATAGAAGTACTGACTACGTACGTGTGGAGCTAGTGGCCAGCAGTCTGTTCATTTCGGTTCCTGTTTCATTTCATTTCCAGAGTCACTAGTTTGTTAGAGGAAAAGCTGTACTGAATAAGGGAAAAGCACAGTATGGGTGCACGCACCAAAAGTTGCTTGAATCCTAATTCTAGTTTCTTTTTAGAGCTTTTCTCTTCAGGATGCTTTCCTGAAGTTTTAGCTTTCTCTTAATATTTATTTTAGGTGTTTTTGCTGGAAATAAGTTGCTTTTACACAAACCTAGCTGAACTAGCTGGACTGGAGTGTGAAGAGCGTATGGAATGCATGAGGAATGCAGAGGGAGCACAGGTACTCAACGCAGCTCCAGCCCTGGGGCCAGGATCCTGCCTGAGATGGAGCCTGCTGTTAGCAGGGTTCCAGAGCTGCACCTTGCAGCAAAACCCAGCTCCTCCAGACGCCACCAGCCACGCTGGGGCTTTCTGCTGATTCCTCTTCCTATAGCTGGTGCAGGGCTGGCAGCCCGGCTGGAACACAGAGCGGATCTCCAAATCTGGAGTTATTCAGTTGCACTTTATGTGCTCTGTGTACACATGGCTGAGTGATTTCATCTACCTTGTGCCTTACTCTGCTTCTGTTCCAAGCACCTCTTAAGGGCAAGCCAAAAAGGAGGGATGTGTGCACTGTACCAAGATGTGCCCAGGGCATGGTGGAACTGGAGTGGAACAAAAATCTGTACTAAAGGAACAAGGATGTGACTGGGCACTGGTGGGCGGCTTCCTGCTGCTCCAGGCATTCTTTCGGTGTCCCCTGACAAGTTGTTGCCATAAACACTTTCTGCATTTTTTAAGTGATTAAGGTGCCTTTGTGTATGTTCTCTATGGTGACTGTGTACCTGTCGAGTTCCTCTCAGGCAGCTCTTGCCCTCTGATAAATCCTGCTTTCAGCTGACAAGCTTTCTCTCTTTATTTTCCTGCAGGCAGCCAGTCCTCCAGGAAGTGAGAACAGTTTCTTTCCTCGAGAATCACCTGTCACATTGCCGAAGGACAGAGCCAGCTTCCTGTAATGAGCTTTCCTGGCGACCCACTGAGAAGAGGTTATTAACACTGCACGGCGCACGCCTTGCACGGTGATTCAGGGATTATCTGATGGGCTGCATCTGCTGTCATCTCTAAAGCTGGCTAAGACAAGGACCTTGTTACAATTCGAGGTCTCATCAGCTGCCCACAGCTGATACAGGAGATGGATGTAGTCCCAGCGTCTCTGATAGTTTAAAGTGACATTGCTGCCTCCAGAAAAGTCTCTTGCTTTCTGCTTTCTGTGTCAGAGTAAATGGCCTTTGAAAATGGTGTTTAGGGCTCAGCACAGGAGTCTAGCCAACAAGCTGTATTGTTTAGGTATTGCTTGCCTGTAACTTGCTCTGTTGTCTTTTTTAATTATGCTTTTGTAAATGAGCATGGGGATATCTGGGTTCAAGGGATCAGCACTAGGAGGGAAAGCGTACCTGTACGTGTAGAACCTCACTGCCTGGAGCAGCTGTGTGTGGAGTGAGGTCTGCATTCGAACATCAAAGACTGGAAAGTATTTCATCAATGTGTGGCAGTTGTAAAGCTGTGTGCCAGCGCACTGCGCCGCTCACGCTCACCTCTGGAGATCTGATCAGCAGGTTTATCTGTAGTAATTACTCCTACTCATATGTACTTTACGTTGGAACTTGGCTTCCACTGAAGCTGTAAAGCATGGGAGGAAGCATGTGTTAGTTTTAAATGGACTTAAAAAGCAAATGCTTTTAGGAAGGGATAAGTTAAAGCTTTTGTGTTGGAGTTCCACCTTGAGAAACAAGCTTAGCCCAAAAGGTCAAGCAACTCCAATAATGGCAATTACCTCCCCCTTGAGAGCAAAGAGTTGTAAAGCCAGCAATCGTGTCCGGAAGAAAGCTTCTCTGTGATGAGACCTCCAATTGTTCCTCATGGTGTGTGGTGGCAACTGAATAGCCAAGGCCATTTCCTCTCTTGGTGTGATCGCCATGAGACCAGTGATGCTGTGTCACTGTCTGACAGAAGGGGATCCAACACACGAGTTCCTCTCACCTCCTTCAAATTGGAGTTAGGATCTCTTGAAGGAAAAGACATCCTACAGTCTGAAATCCAATCATATTGATATGAAACTCAGTCCGCAGGGCTCACGCAAAGCTGGCAGTGTGGGTGTTACTTTAACACATAGGACATAAAGTGATGGTAGGCAGTTAATCATCACCCCTGTCCTGCAGATCTCCCTGGTAGATAAATCACAGAAAAGCTCTGATTTGTGCTTAGATTGACTCACCTCCTCTCCAAGGTGATTAACACAATTAATGGAAGAATGTCCCTCCATTGCCCCAAAGGCGGCAATAGAAAGCAGCCATAAAAACTCACCCAGTGGATTTGCATAGTCGGCAGCTTTGCTTTTTCATCTGCAAAGCTGTCTTTTTTTTTGCAGCATGTAATATCAGCGGCCCAGCTGTTCACACTGAAGTGCTATGCATGCTCATCTGCATCTGTAGGTGCACAGAGCAGATTTATTTCACAGCAGTGCTGAGTGTCACGTTGGAGACAATTTCTTGTATTAATGCATGAGATTTGCCAAAGACTTGAGAGGAGCTTTGAAATAAATGATGGGCTGAGCAATGGGATGAGAACCTGACAAAAGATTGTCGTCCTCCTTTTGAGTGAGTGGGGTGTGATTGCACCTGAACTGGCTGCAGTGTTACTTGCACTAATTGCACAAGGCATAGATGTGGGATTTTCTTTGCCTGTGACCAAAGTGCTGTGTGATGCTCACATGCTTTCTGCATACATCTACCTTCAGTGTTACTGAGACACTGAGTCATAGAACATCCTGGAAGGGACCCACAAGGATATTCAGGTTGAACTCTTGGCTCCACACAGAACCACCCGAAAATCCAACATTCCCTCTGAGAGCCTTGTCCAAACGTGAACTGCACTTGTCTATTTACGTTTGCGTGGAGGGTTCATTCTATATGCTTTAAAATCATCTGACAGTGATAGAGTAAAATTGTTTCTAAAGGGATCTATCACTTTTTCTCTCTGCGATAAGCTTGTTTGGTGTTTCATGGACATTCAGGGTGTGCATTTGTTTATTTTCCACTGTTTTCTTTGTGATAAATTCTGTCCTCAGCAGCTTTGTCTCCACCTGAATGGGAAGCATGGCTCCCTCATGCAGCCTGGCCTGCTGCAGAGCTGGCAGTGTTTGTTCTGTAGTGCTGCAGTGCAGGTATGAGCTTCTCACTGTACTTGGGATGCCACCAGTGACATTGGTTTGGTGTCCAAGATGTCGTTTCTTTGAGGGATGTAAATGTAGAGTGGGATGGGAAGAGAAGCAGGGCAGTTCTCTGGCTATGAGTTATTCCTGTGATGATGGAGCTCGGCTCATTTTTGAGTTGTCTGTTCTAAACAAAGTTCTCTGGTCTTTATGAGATGGTCAAGGAAAGGCACTGAGTTCACTGCAAGGTCACAGTCCAAGCTTTGCTCTTTAGGATCCTGATGCTCTGCAATCAGCTGTAGCTTTCTGGAACGTGTCCTTCTATGGAAGGTTCCTTCCTGGTTATATTTGCAATCAATGCTGATGTTAATCTGTGGAAATGAAAGTGAAAAACCCTCAGATATCCAGGTGACAGCATTGAATGTTTGCCTTGTGCTTATCTTCAAATACGCACAGTGCTCTTCTGGTGTGATTTTAAGGCCAAAGTTTTGGAGAGGGCCGGTTATGTTACTCGCTGTGGATGGGAATGACCTCACACGGTGTTTAATTTAAAGGACAATTCCTTTTTCCATTTTACAAGTCTTTCAAGTGTTGCTGTGCTTTATTTGCCTTCCTCTTAATGATGCTGGGAGCTAATTCTAAGAATTAATGAGCCAACTGGGTGAGTGTAACAGCAGCATTGATCCTGCTGATGCATGAGGTGCTTTGTTAGGCCCTGCTTTGTCAGTCAAGGTTGCACTCTGAGTGCATGCTCCTCTTGCTCTGAAGGGTGATGAAAAAGCAGAGCTAAGGTGAGGATGAGATATAGGTGCTGGAAGTAGCGGCTGGGTGCCAAGTGATACGGTTCTGCCTCCATCTGCCATGTGCTGCTCTGGCTGCCCTGCTCCTTGTCTGAATCCGGTTGGCTGCTGGCAGAGGTTGAACGCTTCCAAGTGGCTTTATTGTTCCTGTCTGCTCATGCGCTGCCTTTGGGGCTGATGGTTTGTGTTGGTAGCATGGAGGAGGACCGTTCTTACCAAACAAAGTGGCGGCGCTGTGCATCACACCCCAAATCAACCTGAAATGGCAGCAATGAAAGTTGATTTTGGGGTGAGTCTCGTCAGCTCGGCTCAATTTCATGGCTCCAGGAGCTGTTTGCGTAGGGCAGAGATCAAGGCTTAACCACACCTGGGCTGGGTGATTTTACATCTTTCTAATGAGAGTAACATGTTGCTCTGTGGAATCCAGGCTGAAAAGGGGAGATCCAGATCTCACATTGCACAGAGCTGCGGGTGCCCCATCCCTGCTGCTGCCCGAGGCCAGGCTGGGTGGGCCTCGGGCAGCCTGGAGGCAGTCAGCCCCCAGCAGGGGATGGGATGAGTGTCTTTAAGGTCCCTTCCAACATAAGCTGTTCTATGATTCTGCAGTCCCTTGGAGCGGTGGTGAGGACACGACACGCTCCTCATGGGGAGCAGAGGGTGGCTCAGCCCCTCATGGAGATCTGCTTGTTCCAATTCAGGTGCCCAAAACATCATTGCCTCCCACTACAGCTCCCGCATACAGTCCTGGCCTCCATCCTGCCGTTTTCTGGAGAGCATCTCTGTTGTTTCCTGCCGACTTCCTTCCCTCCCTTGAAATTTTGTTTTGTTTGGGGCTTTTTTGGCATTCCTTTTTCCTATGATTGGAATTATTCTGTGTGCTCTGTGGCACAGGAAAGGCTCTCATTGCACAGCAGCGCAGACCTGATCCCACCAGCAGAGGTTTTCCAACTGCAGCCGGAATTATGCAGGAATCTCCTTCCTTTTGTGCTGGGGCTGATTGCGATCTCTCATTACCTTTCCCTTCTGACTTGTGACGCCAGTGCTTTATGCAGAACGGGTTTGTAAAGAGACCAGTTTAAAGCAGGTCTGTGATGGACTGCGACTGATATTCATGCAGCCAGGGATGAGATCTCCATCCACCCACCCCTGGGCAGTGGGGCTGGAGCCCGGATCCCACCATTGCGTTGAGCGAGGCAATGGGTCATAAGCTGCCTTATCTGAGTGACGTGGTTTGGTGCTGCTGCGCTGCCCACACGTTCCTGTGTGTGACCTTCCTCTGGGCTGTGAGTGTGGTTCTTGCTGGGGATACCCTGTCCCAACTGGAAAATCAGCTCCTGAGGAAGCACGTCGTTAGTGGGGCTTGTTGAGATGATGGGAGTGGGTGTGATTGGCACAGAGGTGTGGGTGCAAACCTGCTGGTCGCGTACCACAGGAGCAGGTGAATGCTGAGCCCCGTTACTCAGCACAGAGTGATGACAGGGAGAGGAAAAGGGCTTTCTGCCGTGCCTTCCCATAGCTGCCATAGGGCAGGCGCTGCCCCAAGCACACTGTGCCCTGGGGCAGGGGGGGAAGCAGAGCTGAGCTCAGGTAGTGCAGGGCTGTGTGGGAGCTGCTCTGTTACCTAACGCTGTTCTGATGCACGGGTTCTCTTGGATCGACACGGATCGAGTTGACTTGTGCATCTCTGATTTCTGTTTGGCTCTTAACCAGGAAGGGATTAGTGCTATCAGTTCGGTGCTCTGATTCAAGGGGAAATGCCAGCGGGGGTTGTGGCCATGGTGGAAGAGTGGGGAATAGAAACTTCGCCACACCCATTTCCAGCTCTCTGCGAACATCACAGCATTGAGAAATACCTCTGTGCCCTGGCACCGGGCTCCTGTCTGAAATGCAAACAGAGCAGCACAGAGCAGGAGCCGTGTCTCCCTCTTATCGTCTTCTTTTAACTCCTTCCCCCCCGAGGCAGTTCTGCACCTGCCTGGGGCTGGCAATGCCAGGGCTCAGCACGAGGCTGCTCCTGGCTCCTGCTGGGGCTGAGTGTCCAATAATGCCATAGGGAAATTGCAACACGTGTGAGCCAGCACCTACATGACCCTGCCTCGTGCGTGGGCTGTTACCCACGATCTGACTTCTCCTCCACATCCATTAGTGCAACCCACGGCACAGATTGGGGCAGCCAACCCAGCACGTTTTTTCCTTTCGGTCCAGAGGACGCTGATAAGAAGGTGCAGAGTGGGAGCACACTTTGATTCCCCCCCACAAGGAGTGGCACCCAGCAGCAGCTCCCCGAGCTGCACCTTTCCTTGCTGCACTGTTTTATGGCAGGCAGCATCTGCTTTGGTTCCTGCCGTGATGCTGAAGGTCGTTTCCAGTGCCGGCCATCCCCTGATTTGCACAACAGCGTCCGGTAACACTCTGCAGCAGGAAGGTGGGAGTGGTTGGAGCAGGTTGGAGCTGTCCGTAAATACAGAGTACATTCTTTGGCCTCTCCCCTCCCTCCTCACATAAACCCATTGATTTCCATATTGTGCCAAAAATAGCCTCTATTTCCTGGCTGTGAAACGTGCCCCTGAGCGGAGCATCTGTACTGATACTGGGTGCTCCCGTGAGGTCGGGACCCCATGGGCTCTCTGCTGGCTGTGGGGATGCTCAAGCCCTGCTGGTAGGAGAAGCAGAGCTGGGGATTGTCCTTCTAGCAGCTCGGGATCCTTTTCCTTCTCAAACACATCTATTTATTTTTCTTTGCAGTATTTTTCTGGATGCAGCTCAAAGGCACCAGGCTGCCCGAGCCGCCCCGCCGCCCTCCTGCATCTCCTCCTGCAGCGGGACTCAGCCCTGAAAGCCGCTCTCTTTGCACAGCACTGATGTTCTCTGCTTGGATGGGAGCCCGGAGCCGTCCCCACGCCTGGGAAGAGCCGGGGGGCTCAGCGGGAGCGCGGCCCCACGGCCAGGAAGAGTGGGGCAGTGTTTGGGGCCGAGCGATGTGAAAGGGCTCAGTGTGTGCGCTCAGTGAGTCAGCGGCGGTGGGAGCCAGCGGGCAGGGAGTGCTGCTGCAGGAGGACATGAATACGATGAGTGTGGAGGGCAGGCAGCGTGGCCACGGCTCAGAGCTCAATGCTGGAGGGGGCTGAGCTTCACCTGGAAGGTCAAAGTGATGAATAATGGCTGCTGGGTGCACAGGTCCTGGGTGAGATCCCGCTGGGATGATGGAAGGGTTTTCTGCCCTGAAGGTCGAGGTCAGTCTCATGAAGCAAAGTTGGGCTGGAAGTGGCACGTGCTGTTGGAGTTTTGGCTGTGTGAGTGCATGCAGAAGCCAAAGTGTGTCCAGGAGGCGAGGAGAGGCCACTTAGCTTGAGTTCCCCATGTCCCCTGCGGGCACAGAAGGTGTGCATGGAGAGTGTTCCAGCAGTGCTGGGGCTGCAGTGTGAATGGGAAAGGCATCCCAGGAGGATGTGCTGCTTTATGGGGCTTTGGTTGACAGAACCCAAGTTGAACTTTGCTGAAAAGTCACGCAAATCTATTTCCTCCTGACGCAACTGCCTGCAGGCCAACGCGTGGGGCTGGGCTGAAAGGACATTCCAGGGGTTGGCAGCCACCCAGCCACCCCAATGTGTGATGTTCCAGGCCCCATCCGTCTGCCACACCTTGGGTTTATGGCTCAATGGGGCCCTATCCTGCAGGAACGTGCTCTGCTGGTACATGGCTGCTGACATGTATCCTTGCCACCTCAGTCACCACGCTGCCCTTTGTACTGGGCTCTCCATCCCTCTGTTCTTCCCCATCTCTCCCAAGAGCTGCACAGGTGCTCCAGGCTCCCACCCCACAGGGGCTGTGCTCTCTGTCCTGCTCTGGGGCAAAGCAGACTGAAAACACTACGTGGAGCTCAGCCAATGACCCGTGGTTGCTGATGGTTCATCCCCCACTCCTGGCACAGGGGTTTGGGTTGGTTGGGTCCGGAGCATCCCTTGGGCAGGGTTGGGTCCGTGGCTGCAGCCCTGCTGTGATCCAGGGATGCATTAGCTCAGTGACCACCACAGCCCACAGCATGACTTCACCGTCGGGTGCACATCCCAGCATGGAAACCAAACCTCAGGAATGTGGCTGGGTGTGCCGGCACTGTGCTCCTTGCCCAGGACTCAGGCATGGCAGGGACCCCCCCAGGGCCATCAGAGTGCAGTGCTCTCTCCAAAGAGCTGCATCCGAGCACAGTTTTTGGGAGGAGACACCCGGGAGCACTAAAAAAGCCTGATGGAAAGCTGCAGCAAAGCGCTTGGCTCTGGGCTCTGCTGGAGCCTGGAAGCAGCAGGGCTGCTGGGAGGGGAAACTGAGGCATTCCTGGTACAGCCCTCTGGAAGGGATGAGCCACAGGGGCTGGTCTATAACCATGTGGCAATGGGGAGCTGCCCACTCCCAGCAGCCACAGCCACACGAGGGGCTCACCCCACTGCCCAGGGAGGGAAATATTTTCCTTCCCCCCCACCCAACCCCCCCCACCAGCCATGGTTTCCCTATGAGCAGCAGCCAAGCAGCAGCTAGAAAACACATAAAAGGCTGCTGAGGGCTCCTGGCAGTCCCAGCTGAATCCAGCTGTGGGCTTAAAGCAGCAGCACTGCCACAGTGGGAGAAGTGGGAGTCGCAGGGACACACATCCAGCAGGGGGGGCTGTGTGTGTGGGGCTGTCCCTGCCATGATGCATCCCCAGCCCTGTGCCACTGCAGGGGCAATGCAGGGCTTTGGTGCAGAGATCCTGAAGAAGCAAGGGATTAGTTTGCCTTTTCTCGCCTGTTTTGGGAAGAAATAGTGCAAATCCCAAGGGCTGGGTGCCCAGTGGGGCAGAGAACCCTCCCTGGTCCCTCCCAGTGACCCAAAGTGTTACTGTGCCACTGTGCTCCTGCAGGTCGGGCTGAGCCCTGGGCTGTGGCCATTGAAGGGCTGGGGCTCATTTGGGCTCCCACAGGTTGCACCCTCCTGCGGGAAACCCAGCTCCGCAGAAGGGGTGGGGGCACTGGGAGGAGATGGGTTGGTTTTCTGGGTGTGTTCTTGGTTGGCAGAAAGGAAAGAAAGCAGAGAAAGAAGGAGGAAGAAACCCCCAAACCATCAGTCCCGCAGCAGGAGCCATGAGTCCAGTGACACAGAACCCAAAGCGCCAGTGGGAACGTGCTGGCTGGGTCAGGCTGCCACAGGGAGGGCTGCGGGGATTGCATAGATGATATATATATGTATAAACAAGTCTTAAAGTAAAGAAAGGCAAGAAAAAGGAGAGACTTCAAACCAAGTCTGCTTTCAAATGAAAGAAGCTCCTTGAGGTTTTCAGGGTGGCACCATCCCACTTTTCTCCCTTTCCCTTTGCTCAAAACGATGCCATGCAGATTCAAAGTGATGCCCTATAGCCCCAAAGCAATGCCCTAACCTTAACCTTAACCCTAACCCTAACCCACAGCTTCCTGCTCTCACCCCCCATCCTCCACTGTCCCCCACATCGGGCACTGCTGACACAGGACAGGGGGCACAACCTGAGCACAGAGCTGAGCTGCGGAGGGTCTGTGCCCCCCAAGCTTTATTGGGGTGGACTCACAGCACCCAGTTTCACCTCTTTGGGTTTTGCTTTCAGCAGAGGGGTTCTGGCTGCTCGGGTAGAACCAGTTTGCGGGGCCAGGAGGTGAGGGAGTGTGGGAGGCAGCGAGGTGTGTGGAGGAGAGAAAAACGAGGAAAACACTTTGTGTCTGCTTTGCTTCCTCCTTTTGCAGGGTGAAACGACCCTATAAACCAGGAGGCAGTGAAAATGTGGCATTTCTTCCATCCCTTCCCACACAGCAATGAAGCTGATGTCAAAACCACCGCTTCATTTTGAGATTCAGCCTTGAAAACAGGAACTGGAGGCATCGGGAATGCGTAGGACAGCGGGTTTCTGTCATTAGCAGCACCAGACCTGGCACTTATTGGGTGTTTAATTACCGTTGGCAGCACAGCCACGCACACCCAGCCCAGCCCCAGCCTGCACTTGGCACTGCACATCCCACAGGGGTGCCCAGGACACATTGGGGACATAGGGAGCCCCAGCACTGTCCCAAATCAGCAGCACTGCAGTGTTCCTGCCTCTCTGCCAGCTGCCCTCCCTCCCCCAGTGCAGTGCTGCTGTCCTGGTCCTCATTGTGATCCCAGAGCTGCGATGTGAGGAGATGGCAGCTGTATCCTCAAGGCTTTGCCTTTGGCATCCTTTTGGGGCTGCCGGTGAAGGTGAGTCTCCAGTGGGCTCCAGCCTTTGCTGTGAGCCCCTCTTTGCATTAGGATGAAACTCTTGGCATCCCCATCTAACGTGGCAGGCACGAGGCCAAGCACTTCATCCTGCTCCAACCGGTTGGATGCTCAGCTCCCTGGTACCCGTGTGCCCCACATCTCAGCCCTCCCCAGGGTCATGGCACAGACCGTCCTATGGGCACTGGGAACGGCCAGGGAAGGCGCAGAGGGACATGTGGTGCCGGGCAGTGTGTGGGGTGATGCCGGGCAGGGATTCCCCGGGGAGCTGCTCGATGGGGACGGGGTGTGGGGGGGGAGGAGGGGTAGTTGGGTCTATTTCCTCCTCACACTGCAGGACCTGGAGGTTTTCTGGAGCCGTTTGAGCAGAGAGGACAGCGTGTGTCCCCGGGGGGAGGATGGAGGATTTGGGAAAGGGTTGGGGTGTCTCCGTGGGGCAGGAGGGGGAAACAACCCAAAGGATTTTCCTGCGGGGTCCCCCCGCCTCTGGGGACGAAAAGGCGGCGGCGGGGGGTGGGCAGAGGGGCAGGGCAAGAGTTAAGCTACCTGCCGGGCCGTCCCCCTTAGCTCCACCTCGTTGAGAGGGGAGGGAAAAGGGAAAAGGGAAAAAAAAAATGCAAAACCGGGGAAAGAGGAAAAGGAAGAGGGCAGAGCGCACGGACCGCGTCCCGCTCCCAGCATGTTCCAGTGGTGAGTGCCGGAGGGGGGGAAAGGGGGGCGGCTGCCCCCAGTCCCCACGTCTTCACAGGGTCGCTCCGTGCCGGGGGGGCTCAGCTCTCTGTACCCCCAGCGCTGTTGTCGCACCGACGGGACACGTCGGTGGCACAGCGGGTTGGGGACGGAGAGTCGGGGGTGCAGATTTAGGGGGACAGCGGGTGGGGAGCAGCGGGTCGGGGATCCGCTCAGCTGCTTGTGGAGGGAGTCGGGGTTTCTCCACCCGACTGCGGTGCTCCGGCCGTTGGCAGCGCTAACAGAAGGGCTCTGTGCCGCTGCCCCTTCGCCTCTAATTGAGGGGTCGGGAAAAGCCGAACGGAGCGCTCCTCGGGTGGTTAAAGGAGTTTTCATGCAGTTCAGCGGTGGCAGTGCGCCCCGACGGGGAGTGGGGACGGATCGCCCCGAGCACTCGGGGTCCGCAGCATCGCCGCCCACCTCCCGGTGTGGCCGTGTCACAGCGCTGCTTTGAGCTTTTCCTGGGGGAGAAAAGGGAAAACGAGGAGCGCATCCGGAGCCCTCAATGTGCCCTCGACGGCAACGTGCAGCGGGGCCGGATGGGGCCGGTGAGAGCCCGACCGAGGCGGGTGGTGGTGCCCGGGGACACGGTGCTGGTGCTGGGGATGTGGTGCGGATATGAGCGGGGCTCTGGGGCCGGGCACGGCGATTCCTGTGCCATGGTGGACCCCAAATCGGTGGGTCTGGGGTCTTTGGAGAGCAGGATGGGCTCTTCACCCCATAATGTGATTCCCACCTCAGGAAACCAAAAGGCAGAAGGTCTGGAGGTCGGGAAAGCCCAGCATACGGTTATAAATCTCTGGCCCTGTGAAGTGCTGGGTTTGGAGTGGGAATCCCCCGTGGTTGTGGCTCAGGCTCCGCATGTCCCCATTGGTTTCCCAGGCCAGGATCAGTGCAGTGGGGTTACTCTGAGAGGAGCCCAGGTGCTGCAGGGCAGGTAGGGGGAGAGGTTCTGACCCTGCAGTCCTGCTGAGGTTAAACTGCTGCCGCATTGGAAGCAAAGGGTTTCTGAGAACAACCTTTGAGTGGGGATCACTGAGGGTTAAAGGCAGCGGGATGAAATCAGGGCTGCTCCCTCATCAGTCTCAGGTGAGTGCCCACACATAAAACCAAATGGGAGCTCTCCATTTGCCAGTAATTGCTCATTTCCATGCGTGCTCTCATAGTCCCCAATGGCATTCATACTTTTCTTATATGAATATGTGGCTGAAAACGTTCCTTGTGCTGAAGGGAACCAGGAGCCCCCAGCTCCCACTTTGAGGTCCCTCATTTCATAGTCCCTATCGCCACCTGTGAGCATCACCCATCCCGTGGGGATGTGACAATGGTGATGTGACATTGGTGATGTGCTGTTGGAGGCCGTAGTACATTGGGGCAGGGAGTTGCCTGAATTTATTACAGATCTCTCCAGGTAAAGCAATATATACTGAAGTGTAGGTACTTCATATGCTCACCTGTGTGTGTATCTATACAACTGAAGTGCTCCTGGTGCAGGAGCGGGGCTAACAGGACATTATAGCTCTATGAGGCTGCCCTGGGATCGCACACTGCCTTTGCTTTGGGCACATTCCTGCAGTGCACACTCACAGCTGTGGCCAGCTCCTGTTTTCCTGTCCCACTATTGCGGTTTCTTTGTTCTATGCTTACCAAGGATGTATTGGGCTCCCAGCTGCAAACCTCAAGGATGTTTCTGCAGGTTCCTAGGCAGCCTATTGAGATTTTTCCACCACCCTTGGGCTGCTCGGACAATCCCTAATGCAGTGCCATCCCCAGCCCTAGGGCACCCAGGGGCAGAGGAAATTGGTGCAGCAGAGCCAGCTGGGGGGCAGCCAGGTGCCCGGGGCACAGACCTGCCTGGCTTTGGTGTGCATGGGGAGTTAACTGGGGGGTTATTGAGTGCAGCAGTGATCAGTGGGTCTCTTTTGGGCTGCAGGGTTTGTGGCTTCCATGATATCACCCAGATCCTTCAGCAGATGAGCCCCCCACCGCTGGTTTCCTCTCCTTAACTCCCATCTCATCCCTGCAGGAGGAAGACCATCTACAAAACAGTCTGCCTGTCCTTCCTGCTGGTGATCACAGTGACGGTGCTGCAGCGGGGAATGGCCCCCAGCCAGTTCCTGCAGGGCCAGCAGCAGAAGGAACTGCCTACACCAGAGCCCCTAAAAACACAGAAGAGAGACAACGCCTTCTCCATCACCAGCACCTTCTGGAAAAGCAAAAAGGAAAAAGCTCCAGGCAAGGAAGAGGAAGGAGGCATGATGGAGAGGCAGGTCAAATCGTGGGACATCACCACTACCAACTGCTCAGCCAACCAGAACTTGAGCAAGTTGGACTGGTTCAAAGGGCTGGAGCCCAACTTCCAGCAGTTCCTGCTGTACCGGCACTGCCGCTACTTCCCCATGCTGATCAACCACCCCGAGAAGTGCAATGGGGACGTCTACCTGCTCATCGTGGTCAAGTCCATCATCACACAGCACGACCGCCGCGAGGCCATCCGCAGGACGTGGGGCAAAGAGAAGGAGGTGGAGGGCAAGAAGATCAAGACGCTCTTCCTATTGGGCACGGCCTCCAAGGAGGAGGAGAGAGCCAACTACCAGAAGCTGCTGGATTATGAGAACCACATCTACGGGGACATTTTGCAGTGGGATTTCCTGGACAGCTTCTTCAATCTCACTCTCAAAGAGGTTCACTTCTTGAAGTGGTTGAACATCTACTGCGACAACGTCCGCTTCATCTTCAAAGGAGACGACGACGTGTTTGTGAGTCCCGACAACATTCTGGAGTTCCTGGAGGACAAGAAGGAGGGAGAGGATGTCTTTGTGGGGGACGTCCTCTACAAGGCCAGGCCGATCCGGAAGAAGGAGAACAAGTACTACATCCCCAGTGCTCTCTACAACAAAAGCATCTACCCACCCTATGCAGGCGGTGGAGGCTTCGTCATGGATGGACCATTGGCCAAGAGGCTGCACAAGGCCTCAGAGACGCTGGAGCTGTACCCCATTGACGATGTCTTCCTTGGGATGTGCTTGGAGGTCCTCAAGGTATCGCCCGTTGGGCACGAGGGCTTCAAAACGTTTGGCATCGTGAAGAACAAGAACAGCAAGATGAACAAGGAGCCGTGTTTTTTCCGCAGCATGTTGGTGGTTCATAAACTGTTGCCTCCGGATTTGATCCAAATGTGGGACTTGGTGCACAGTAACTTGACATGCTCAAGAAAACTCAATGTCCTTTAGCTCATTCTCTCTGGAGAGCTGGGACTGAGTGGGGACACAAGTGGGACACAATGAGCCTCTGCTTGTGGCACAGGCAAGGCTTGTGATGGTGGTTGTTCCTGTACTGTAATGTGGTTCGCCTATCTCCAGCTGGGTTGGGGGTTACTGAAAATGAAGAAAAAAAAGAGAAACCCTTGCACAAAGTGGGAAGGGAGAGAAAGAGAAAGAGAGGTCTGTGCCCTGCAATAGGTAGCACCTCCAGGTGGGGCGGGGGGAGGCGGGAGGGGATTTGTGCTGGATGTTTAGGGTCTGGCTACCCGGGAAAGCTGCTCCAAAGGGGGATCAGAGGTCTACGTGCACATGGACACTGCTCAGAAGGGGATTGTATTTGTACCTGAAACGTCTCCTCCGTGGTGTGTCACCTGGGGGGGTCGCAGGGTTGCACACCATGGCCAAGCACAGGGTTGCACACCCCCGTGTCCCTGCGTGCTGTGGACGTGCACAGCCACATCCACGGCGCTCAACACGCACGGCGAAGTGCACATGTGTGTGCTCGCTCTCTTCTCTCTCTCTCTCTCCTTCTCTGGTGCCAGACATTGAAAGGAAAAAATTTCTACTACCTCAAAGGTCCCCCTGTGCTGTGCCTTTTTTTTCCCTCCCCCCCACCTCTCCTTTTCTTAATGTGTTTTGGATAAGTGCCTGTTTCATTCACTCCAAGTCTGTATGTTCCCCAGGTTAGAAAACAAACAAGAAGGGGTGTATGGCAGCCAAAGGAGGTGGGGTGGTGCCAAGCCACTCTGCTTCTCCTCTGCAAATGCCCCTCGTCTGTTGGGGTGAGCTGCAGATTTGAAGGGAGAAAAGAGAAAGAGCCCATTTGTGCCCCGGGTTTGGCTGCTGCTGGCGGCGCTGGGGGCTCGATGCTGACGTTCCCTGTATGGTGACGTTGATTTATGATGTGCCTGAAGGAGCCACAGCCCTGGGTACCTGCAGGGCAGAGCCCGAGGGCACCGCTGGGCACAGGGCTCACTGCTGCTCCCCATCCTCTGGTGGGTTCAGCTGGGGCGTTTCATGGGGTGTCAGCGCTGTTGGGTACAGCTGTGTGCTCATCCCATCCACGAGGTGGAGCACAGAGAGATCTGAGCAGATTCGGTGAATATTTGAGTTTCTAAAATAAAGGTTAAAAGAAGGAAGAGCTCAAAGGAAAAGCAGCCCAGCCCTCACCTCGGGTCATTGCTAGCGGGTATCTGCTGGTCGGGACAGCTTGGATGGTTGGGGACGAAACCCTCCCCGTCGGGGCAGCCCGCAGCTCGGTGCTGTTCTGCTGCTGCTCTGTTCTGCTGCTGCCCTCTGCTGCCCGGCCCCGCCGCCACGCTCCGACCATTTGCCGTCGTGCTGGAGCGCAGACTCCGAAATAAAATGGCTGATGGCGGCGGTGCGAGCGGTACTGAGCACACAGCGATGGGAACGGGACTCCCTGCACGCTGCAGCGCTGCTCCAGCCGCACAAATGCCGCTCGCTATAAGACTGTTCGCGGAATGAGGCTTAGAATAGCAGGCAGCAGGCGCTAAGCTTAACGTTACCTCTAGAGAGGAAGGTGGGTGCTGGCAGTGCCCAGCTGGGGAGCTGCCTGGTGGGGCACAGGGTCCCCCTGGCTGAGAGCTACAGCAGCTTCCAGCAGGACCTGAACTGTGAAGCCTCTCTGCCAGCTTTGCCCTGCTGCCACCAGCACTGCCCAGGCTTGAAGGAGCAGCAGCTGCCCTCCTACCTTCTGTACTGGCATTCTGCATCGCTCAAAGGCAGCATTGTGCCCCAGCAACTGCTGCAGGACAGCAGCCAAGGACTTGCGCAGAGAGCAGCACTATGCCAAAGGGAGAGGTGCAGGAGTTCACCCATTTCCAGAGCAACGTTCACAACTTGTGCTTCAAGGTACTGCCTCAGCTTTGAGGAAGCAAGAGAAACAGGGCCAGGGCCAATAAAGCACACACACAGTCTTAATTTCATTCTAAAAGTGGTTAAGAGTAGCTGCAGTCCAGGGCCATACTTCTTACCTACTGTCATATAGGGGAGATGGGGGGCAGAGCAGACCAAAGCCAAAGCAGGACACTGCCTGCACTGATCACAGTGACCTTAAAGCAGGGAGCCTCATTGCAGACTTCGTTACAGCCCCTGCTGTAGTGGCACAGAATTAACACGAACCAGTTTAGGTCCTTTAATCTGTCCAAGACAGGGTGCTGAAGCACAAATGATAAAACATTCTGCGTTTTTACAGCAAAAAAAAAAAAAAAAAAAAAGCTACAGAAGTTTATAGGAAAAAACAAAATATTTTTGTACATGGGTAAAACATTATAAATTCATGACAACTCACAGACAAAGGGTAAATTCCCCACAGCTATCGCTCATTCCTGTTAAAAAGTTCACTTGAATGTGCAAGCAGTCAAAATAGCTTGCTTTTCTTCCTTGAAATGAAAATCCTTTCTTCCAAGTGGCTCGCTGTACTCCTTTGCACCTTGGAATGTCCTCCGAAGGCTCCACCAAGATAAAAGGAGAATAAAAACCCCTGGAGTCCTTTCAGATAGTCTCAGAGATTAAGAGAAGGGAAAGGAAAAGGGAAGTTTATTCAAACTTGATCTTCTTCCCTTGGGGTTTGTGATCTCCACCTCCTCCTCTGCCGCCTCGGAAGCCACCTCCTCTACCTATAAAAAGAGATGGGATCAGGAAACAAAGATGCGCGGGTCCCCCCTGCAGCCACCACTGCCTTCCCCAACCCCTCCCTGGTAAAGGACAGAAAACAAACAGATCCAGCACTGTACAGTGGGAGCACACTGTAATCCCAACAACGGCTTCGGTTGATTTTTGCCTACAGGCCTTAGAAGGGGGTTACTTACCTCCAAACCCTCTGCCACCACCTCTGCCACCAAATCCACCTCTTCCACCTCTTCCTCCTCGGCCTCCTCTGCCACCACGACCACCAAATCCACCACCAAATCCGCCACCACGCTGAAATTCACCCTTTGGCTTGGCAAAATCAAGGATCACTTTGTTTCCATCTATCTCTCCATCCTCCATAGCTTCTTTAGCTGCTTTGGCATCTTCTGGGGAGCTGAAGTCCACAAACCCAAACCTAGGCAGTAGATTAAGAGACACAGTCAAACTCCATGTGATCCATAAACTGCAGCACCACCTATTGGCACTCGATAGCAATCCCTTCAGGTAACAGCATCTTAGCCAACATAGAGCCACTGGAACTGTTACTTGTAGAACAGTAAGTGGCTAATCACAACCAATGGAACCAGGTTGTGAGTGTGCCAGTACTGAGCTGTTGATGTCCTTCTCGTGCGAATCCATAGGCTGCCACGGATTTGTCGGCAGGAAGGAGCTCATTGAGAAGTGAGCGTGCACAACCAGAGCCATAGGTCTAGTTCCACACCGTCTACTGCCTTCTAAGAACCACCTACATTAAGCATTAGAAGCACCCCGTACCATACAGATAGTTTTCTCCTGCAGGAACTGAAGTAACCCCAGATTATGCCCAACATACCCTTTAGAAGATCCAGTGTCTCTATCTGTGACTATTCTAGCACTTATAGAGCCTTCAAATGATTCTCTTAGTGTCTCCTCTGTCGTGTCCTCAGAAAGGCCTCTGACAAACAAGGTTTTGCTTTGTTCTGTGGAAAGACGATGAATTCAGAAATCAGTCTGAGCAAACCTACCCATCAACCTCTCAGCACCACGTTCAGCCTGCATTACTGACTCCAACAACAGCTCCCAGCATTGGTTCTTCTAAAGGAAGAGGCACCCAAAGGTAGACAACCTTGAAAACTCTCAGGACTGCAAACAGAACCTTACATCCACGTATCTCCAAATGGACCCACTCAGTACCATCAAATCCATCCCCCTCTCTACACACTTTTACCCTCCCATATTATCCGTACTGATACTCACTTGTGCTATCTAACGGGGTGACAGACACTGCTGGATCAGCACTTGACTATCTAGAGGACTTTAGAAATGGTTTCATCAGCATTTCAGATAATCAGTCATCATATCCAGCACATCCACTCGTGTCTTTCACAGTTGTTTGGTTGGTTGTTGTTCATTTTTAAAGCACACAGTAGTTTGCATGAATTGCACGCTCTTATCACGAGATCAAATCATCAGGCACAGAACACTTACGGTTAAATCCTCCTCTCGCATTCATGTTCCCTTTCTGCCACGATGGTGAACTGAATTCCAGCCTGATCGCTCTGCCTTCAATTTCTGTGTTGTTACAGGAATTCAGTGCCTCTTTGGCATCCTCGGTTGTGGGAAACTCTACAAACGCATACCTGTTTGGAAGAGGAAGATTTCAGTCAGCTTGGGAGGCACAGCACATCAATAGAGATAAGGCATTCACAATGCCAACCGAGAACTCTGTTTTAACAAACATACCCTTTAGGCCTGCCCTGGTTGTTCTGTGGCATCTTGATGGAAGTAGCTTTCTTAAACAGTTCCTGGAGAGTTTCTTCTGAGGCAGCGTACGACAGGTTGTTCACAATCAGAGTCTTTGACTCCCCCCTCTCTCCTCCACCTCCTAGAAAGGAAACACAGTGCTCTTAAGTCCGAGCTTAGAGAGGGAAAGCTCTCTACCTCTAGGCACAGAGTCCCCCCCTAAGGAGACGTTAACTGCTGCACCCAGTTCCCACTTTGAGGCAAAGCACAAAGCCAAGAGCAATACTGTTGTGGTCACCTGGACTAATGGTCCTCTTTTGTCAGAAACACGCAGGAGAGACCTGCAATGCATGCCATCTGGAGCACAAGGCAAAAGGCTCCTTCCCACTATCTTACAGCTTTGCTGCAGTGCTTCAAGTCATTCTGTCCCTAGCAAGTTTCTAACACAAGCAGAGCTAAGTCCTGCCCTGAAAACATACCTTTCTGGTTTTCTTGTTGGCTCTTCTCACCAGTGTAGTCAATGACCATGGCACGACCATCAACCTCTGTGCCTTGCTTCTCCTCCAGTGCTTTTTCTGCCTCAGCTTCTGTTTTGAATTCAATGTATGCCATCCTACAACAAAGAAAGTGACAGTCAGTCATTCCTGAAAGGAGGCATCGGTTTAAGTTCATGACTGAAGGGGATAACACCTAAACACATCAGATGCACTAACAGCAAATACGTACCCTTTGCTGCTCCCTTCCTTGTTAAGTACTAGTCGGACTTCCATGGCATTTTCAAATACATTTTTCATTTCCTCTTCAGTTATACGGTAGGGCAGATTCTTCACAAACAATGTTCTAGCATCTCTCTCTGCAAAGAGGAAAGCAAAGTTCTCACCATCTGCTCCACATCCCTTCTCAACAAGCAGACAGACCAAATTCATCCAGCAGAAAAAACCCCAAACAGTATTTGTAGTCCCAAAAGCAGCAAAGGCAAGAGCAAGAATTCACTTGGTTACCATTATGTTGCTTCCCTAAGGGCACTATATTCTGAATACAGCTCCTAAGGTTTGGACAAGACCACATTCCCTCCTCTATGCACTCTATGTACCTACTATGTACTACTTTCTCCCAGCTCTGTTATTCAGATTTGCAAGTCAGAACTTGCACATCCATTTTAGCATGTGAGAAATGATGACACAGGGATCAAACCACGGAAATGATTTAAGAGCAGCACAGCAGCCATCAGCAAAACCATCCACCTTTCTCTGATGTGCAGATAATTCAGAGTTGAGTCATACCTTTCTTATCTTCTTTAAGACCTTCTTTGCTCTTCGCTTTTTCCAGTTTGATTTCCAAGCCCATCAGCTTCTTTCCATTCAGTTGAAGAGCTTTATCCAGATCTTCAGCAGATAAGAAGTCCACATAGCCAAACCGCCTGAAAGAACAGCAGCTTCACTGGTTAAGTTGATCTATTTCTAATAACAATACATACAGAAAACAAGAACTGGGGACTACAGTCAAGCTAAAGCATCAATAAAAAGACACAGGCAGGCCAGCACAGATAACTAGCAGCAGAGAACAGCAGCTCTGTACTGAAGAGGCAGCTCTCCCTTTAGGGAGAAGTATACATCTGAAGTACGCCACTGCTATCAGCACTTCATGTATTCTGGTCCCACTTCCAGCTTCTGTTTGCTATCAGAAAACCATCCCAGGACCCCCAAAGGGAATCAGCATCAGCATGCTTACAGCCATCTAAATGAACTGCTGCCAAGCCAAAGAAAGAGGGAGCAAAAGTCTACAGAGGAACTTACTTGGAAGAACCAATTCTGACTTCTGAGACTTGGAGATTTTTCTTGCCAAAGAACTCTTTGATGGCAGTCTTCAGTTCTTCATAGTCCTTTGTGGAGGACAAGTTCTTCACGAAGAGTGAGAAAGCTGAAGCAGGTGCTTTGAATGAAAAGACATTTGAGCGTAAGGCAAATGAAGAGAGTTGGAATTCATCCTATTGACAGCAATAGCACATCAGGTTTGCTCAAAAATCACATCACATTTCAGTATTAAGTCCCTTATAATCATCATTTGTGCTGAGGAAAAAACACACCGGACATCCACAGCCCCTTCACCATTACATACATGCCTCACCCAACAGTCCAACAACTCAAATGAGCATCACTTATGACCCCATGCCACTTACTTTCTGTTTTCTTTTTCTTGGCCTCTGGTGCACTCTTATTGGCCATTTCTTTTTTCCTCTTTCCAGGTGCCTCCTTGACAGGTTCTGTGGTTAGAGAACAAGAAACAATATTGAAATAGAAGTACATGAATAAAACAAGTTTCTTCTGTGCCGTATCAATACAGGACTGTTAACATCTGCACTGTCCACATAGAAGGCCTGAGTTACAATTAACTGCTCTTCAGTCCTAAAGACTACAAAGCAAAACAAAATGTGCTCGGACACTTTTTTTTGGCTACTATAGAAAATGACCTTCTATAAACTCACTTTCATCCTCACTTTCTTCCTCATCCTCTTCTTCATCATCTTCATCCCCCTCATCTTCATCCTCATCTTCTTCATCTTCCTCATCTTCAGACTCTGCCTTGGCTTTAGCTGGTGTAGCCTTTGCTGGAGTACGTTTCTTCACAGGAACAGGTGTTGTGTCCATGGCCTCATCTTCAGACTCTGCAACAAGTAGGAGATTTCAGGAACATTAAGCCACTTTTGAGTCTAAAAAACACTCAATTAACTCTATAGTTCTGCATTTCTCATAAAGCTTGTATGTTCTCAGGATGAATGCACTGCCCGTATCTCAGCTTTTACTGCACTGACATCAGCTCCTTAAGATCTCTTTTTACCTCGGCAATAGAAAAATAAACAATCCTGCTATATCTGACATACCTGGTAGCCAGCTAAAGGCAGCTGGGCACTAACTGAACACAGACACGCTGCATCACTCCCACTAATCCATTGTGTTACCCCTCCCTTAAGCTCCCTGTAAGTGTCTACTACTTTAACAACTAAGTTTTCCCAGACTCAACGTTTCTCTAACTCCTTTATGAACCACATACCTTCATCCTCCTCATCATCCTCCTCCTCCTCATCATCTTCCTCCTCCTCAGATTCTTGCTTTGCTGGTACAACTGCAGGCTTTTTGGCTGGTACAGCTGCTGGGGACTTTTTGGCTGCAGGCTTCACAGGCATTGCTGGTTCCTCTTCCTCATCTACCACAACAGCACAATAAGCCGTTATCCACAGCACCCAGTGTTCAAACACTGCCAAACACTTTGTTTCACCAGAGAGAAATCAAAGGGTGTGGCACACACTTCAAATAACACAGCTCTAATATAGAAAGTTCTCCATCTTTTACCAAACACCCAACTGTCCCCCCTTTCTGAGCACTGCATTTTGCTGAACTGTCAAACACTATCAAAAACTGTGCTCAACTCACCAAGACAGAAATGCATTTCAAACGTAACTTACCAGATTCCTCCTCTTCATCCTCATCTTCCTCATCATCTTCTTCATCATCTTCATCTTCCTCCTCGCTCTCTTCCTTCTTGGCATTCTTGCCATTTTTTGCTCCTTTGCCTAAGACAGCAGCTTTTTTGGGAGCCGGAGTAACAGCCTTTTTAGCTGGAGTAGCCACAGCCTTCTTGGCTGGTGTCACTGCCTTTTTCGCAGGAGTAACAGCCTTCTTTGCAGGGGTAGCAACCTTCTTGACTGGTGTAACCGCTGCTTTTTGTTGTTTCTTTGGAGGTACCATCACCTGAAAGAGATTCATTGAGCGTGAGCCTCATGCTGCCCCTGATGGGATTTTAAGTTGATGAAAGTGACCCCTCAGTGACATTATGCCTTGATAACCATGTAGAACTTTGCAGCACTTGTGAAGCTGGCATTATAGGAGCTACATGCTCTATTTCTCCATATGCCAAATAGAGATCTTTGCTCTTTCTGAGCCACTGCTGCACTTGTTCTGCCTATTTCATTAATTCAATTAAAGCACCAATAACAACTACCACCTAAAACTTCTCTTTCCGTCACTAATTTTTGCTCTTTACCTTATTTGCCAATTGTGTTGAATGACTGTAACTTGAGAGCAGCTTTTAAGAGATGAACAGCAAAGCATCCTGCAACTGTCTGCTCCTGAACCAATCCCAACAATCCCTCCTGCAACAGGGACCAACACCTTCAAGTTCTCACTTCTGTGCTTTACACATGCAATAAATCACTTACTGCTGCTGATTTAACAGTTCATTTACCCTTCACTCACTCCCTGCTACTCGGACCAGCTTTAAGATCCTCACATTCGAAACAAAGCCACGAAGCATTGAGCTGCTCAGCCAGTTCTCCCCTCACTGCCTCCCCCTCATCCAATACAGTTAATCCTTCAGCCACAACAACCTGCTTGAGCACAGGTTCCCCCCCTCATCCCATAACACTCAGCCCCATCTGAAGCCGGTGGCAGCACGTGCTCCATCCCTACACACTCACCTCTTCCCCGCTGCTTTCCTCTAACTCGGAGGACTCCTCCTCTTCGCTCTCCTCGACCTTTTTAGGTGGAGGCGCCATTTTTTTCTGTTTCATTTGATTCTTGGGAGTCTGCGAAACAGATCGGACCGTAAGGACGCGTTAAGAACCCATTCAATGCAACAATCCTCCCAACCACGTGGCGGCCCAACCCGTCCCGGGGCAGCCCCGCGTGGTGTCCCCGTTCCTCCCCCCTCCCACACGTGTTCCGCCGCACCACGTGGCCAACCCCCCCCTTCCCCGGCCCCAAGATTCCACCCCAATACACGGATATTTCCCCTCATACACGGATATTACCCCTACAGGCGGATATTCCCCCCCAACACAATGATATTCCCCCCAACACAAGGATATTCCCCCCCAACACAAGGATATTGCCTCCCAATACGCGGATATTCCCCCCCAGTACGCTGATATTCCGATATTCCCCCCCCCAACACGCCGATATTCCCCCCCAACACAATGATATTCCCCCCAACACAATGATATTCCAATATTCCCCCCCAACACAATGATATTCCCCCCCAATACACGAATATTCCCCCCAACACAATGATATTCCCCCCCAATACACGGATATTCCCCCCAACACAATGATATCCCCCCCCCATACACGGCTATTTCCCCCCTTTAAAGCCTCTCTCCCTCACGATGCAGCTGCTGGGGGCGCTCCAACCCGCTCCCCCCCCTCTCGCTCCTCCCCCCGCCGCCATTTTTAATGTGGAGGATAAAAAGAAGCGGCGGGGCGGCCCAGCAGCACAGCGGGAACCGGCACATGGCGGCGGGACACGGCGGAGACGGGCTGGAGCGCGGACAGGAGCGCGGGGAGCCCCGCTCACAGCCCGGCCCGAGGCCTCACACCCGGAGGTGTCGCCCCGCCCGCAGGCCTCACCTTGGCGAGCTTCACCATGATGGCGGCGGTGGCTGCTGGCGCTGTGCCGGCCGATCTGCCTCGGGGGGCGGGAGCTGCGGCGCTGCAGGGAACGGAGCGGAACGGGGCGGTGCCGGGAGCGGCCTGCGGGGCTGGCGGCACCGAGCGGGGACTGAGAGCAAAGAGCGAGCGCACGGCCCTACCGCTGCCTTGCCTAGCCCTCGGCTTAGCCCCGCCCACTCCGCCCTTGTTCCGGCCAATCGGCGAGCGCGTCGCGCCGCGCGGCCAATCACCACTTCCGCCCCTCGAGGCGTTTCACCAATGGACGTCGCTTTGTTTTCAACCAATGTGAGAGCGCGTTACAGGAGGCTGAAAGGGGAAAGCTCGCGAGATGTGGTGCGAGAAGTGAAGCTCGCAACTCCCGCCCTCTAAGAAGTGGGGCGGCCAATGAGAAGGCGGCAGCTCGCTTCACGCGCTCTGATTGGACGGGAGGCTGAGCGGAGAGCGGGCGTGGCCGGGAGCGCGGGAGAGCACGTGGCGGGCGGGAGGACCACGTGGTGGGGCCGGGTGGGGGGGGGGGGGAGTTGGGGCGGATGGGGGGGGGGGTAAAGCGGGGACATGGAGCTGGAGGGGGATGGGGGATGCGGCCAGGGATGGGATGGGACCGGAACGGAACGGGGGACAGCTGGGGTGGCTGCTTTATTGCGGGGTTCCTGCTTTATTCAGGGGCTCCTAAAGCACAGAGTTAGGGTCGGGGTCTGCCCTGTGCTGCCCGTGCCCCTCAGCCCCGCTATTAACCCTCATCCAGCTCCGGTTCCTGATTGTGACAGCGCTGCTGTGAGCCCTGATCGGGCAGTGAGCGGCTTCACATGGAAGGACCCCTACACCCACACACACACCCACACCCCTTCCTTTCTCTCCCCCATTTCCCCCCTCCCCAGCCCTAGAGAAAAATAATCCACATCCGCACTGTGGATGACGCTGAATTTGTCCATTGGGAGCTGATATTCCTATGGGATTTTATTTCAGTGCATGAAGAATTGGGTGCGAATGGTCCCGAGGTCCTACCCCCTCCTCACCCCCCCCCCGATCTGGTGTGGTGTTACTGGAGTCCAGCCCTGTTCCCGTAGCTCCAGGCTCAGCCCTGTTTCCCCTCTGCCCTTCTAAGGAGAACAGCCCCTCACCTGGCGGAGAAAACCTAAAGAAAATATGTGGGGTCTGTGAATGAATGAAGTCACACTTGGTGTAGGAGGCACCATGGGGGGACCCGGGAGGCTCTTGGTAGCCTGCAGGCAGGCTGACGCCATAGGGAGGAATGGGGCAAGGACAGGGGGGCACTGCTGACTTCACTGTGTCCGTCACACGTTAGTGTGGGATATGGTCACTCAGAGTCCCACCCTTCACGTGCTGCAGGAGCCGGCCCTGAGTGTGCAGCAAAGGCCCGTGTCAGCTCTGCAGCACAGCTCACCCCTGGGCCAAGACAGGGCTGCAGCCATTCGCAGCATCAGCGTGAAGTAATGTGGCCAAAACAGGTTTAGCAGCTTTTGTGGCAAAAACGCTGTTAAGGTGGATGAGGGGGAACCCTGCAAAGCAAAGAGCTGCCCCTAGAGAAAGTGCACAGCCAGGAACCAGTGTGGCAGAAAGCAGAACAGTGCCTGGAAATGGCCGGGTGGCACCTGACCCTGTGACCCAGCATCGGCTGCTGTTCCCCAGGGAATGTCCCCACAGTCATCTCATGAATGAACCCCCAAAACCTGTGGCTGGAGCAAAGAGGACCAGCCTGGGACACAGATATGGGACCAACCTGGTGCTGAGCGCTGCTGTGTTGTGTCCCACTGAGCCAAGAGCCATTTCCCTCAGAGCAAACAAGTGCAGACCGTGCTGTCAGACCCTTATTTGATTTGTCTCCCCACGGTGCTGCACCATTTGCTTTCATTACTTTCCCTGTCCCTTGCCATAGTCCTACCGTGTAGCATCTGTCCAATAAAAGGCCTTGCTAATATAATTTACATCCAGTTGTCACTTTCTGCCTCACCCAGGAGAATGGGCTCCCTGGGTGTGCCGTGCCTCAGCAGAGCAGTTATCCTGAGAGGGAGAAATGACATCCTAGCAGAGTTTATTGCTATGTTCAGCTTTGGGAAGTTACATGTTGGGGTCTGTGCCCTGGGATGGAGAGCTCAGGAAGCTGTTTCCTCTAGAAAATCCTTTCTGAGGATGAAATGAGCTTCATGCTCAGAAAAGTGGTGTAAAAGCAAACTGCAGTGAGGTTGCAGGAGCCCTCCGGGCTGTGGGTGGTATGGTGTTAATGCAGCTTTGTACTTCAGCCATAACCCTCTGAGCGCTGAAGGAGCTGCAGGAGGATGGCACTTAGGAGCAGAGCGTCCTGAAGTCACTCACAGCTGCTCCAAAAGGAGGAACCAGTGGAAACAGGGTGAACCTAAGCACTAGAAGGGAAATCGCAAGAGGAATTAAGGGTGGCCAACTGCTGGTGGGGTCAGTGTGCATGGGGACAGATATGAGCCAGTGGGGCAGCAGGAGAAGGGAGGATTGTATTGTATAGGATTGTATTTGGGGTTTGCATTTCTCCCTTTGCGTTTTCCAGCCGTGCTGGCAGCTGACAGGCAGCAAAGGAAAGATAATGAGAGAAATCCGCTCTGTCTCTCTGACAGCTTTCTCCAACGTGTCACATTCAATTGTCCCAACAGGAGGAGATAAAACTTCCCTGGCTGTCTCAATGAACGCAAGGAGCAATGAAGCCAGGTAATTAAAGCTGCTGTGACTGCCTGGCTGCAGGGCCAGCTCTTGAGTTTCTGCCTTGGCTGTCCTAAATATGTAGAAAATGAGATGAGTTTTATCTTTTTCTAGTCTGGACATCACAGCCTTCGTTTTCACAATGCAAGGTGCTCCATCCTGCCTGGGCCTTCCTGAGCTCCAACATCAGTGAGTGTGATGGACTTCTCTTGGAGGTGGCCCATGGGCCAGAGATCCAGCCATGAGGGCTTTGTAAATGCTGCCCACGTGAGCTTTCCCCCACCGACAGCCATGTGAAGCAAGCAAAAACCAGCCCCTCCCTCTGCTTTTGAGGAAGGGTGGTGAAGAATCTGCTGGCATTCCCAGTGCCATCCATCATAGCTCCAGCCGTCTGGGAAAACTGCTGTAAAACTGAGTTTTGGCTCTGTCAAGGAAAGAAAAAAAGCCATGGCCGTTGCAAACAACCCCAGCATAAAAGCCTTACAAGGCTGGGGCAGCCTCGCAGATGAATTGCTTTTTAATCCCCCAGCGAAGGTGATAAATCTTTGTATTGGAGGCACCATCAAGGGGTGCTGTACAGCCGGGGGGATTTGCTGTGCCGCGGTGTGAGCACGTGGGGTTCGGCTGCAGCGGGTTCCAATGGGATCGGCTGCTGGGAAGGCACTGCTGTAAATCTCAGAGGACAGATGACAACTTTGGAGAAGCAGCTCTTGGGAAATGAACCATTTGGAGGTGGTGGTGCGGAGCTCGGGCCAGACACGTGTCCCAAACTGTGGGGACAGCGAGTTGTGTCCCCCAGCTCAGAGGAAACCCAGTAAACTCAGAGCAAACCCATTGCACTGGGGACCTCATAGCACTATGGCCATGCTGTCCCAGGGGACGTCTGATCCATGGCTGATAGCATGGGTGGGAGATGTGGGGGTCCCTGCACAGCCCCAAACCCTGACCCTATCACTCATCCATAGCTTGTCCCAACCATCTCTTCCATGCATAGCTCCCAGCATGGGTAATCCCTCTGATTAATCCTGCAGAAGCACTTTACCACCAGCCACGTATCTGTGCAACACCTACAAGCATTTGGCCAAGCCCCCAGCAGGGACAGTGACATGGTTGGTCACAGGGTTGTCCCTGTGTGCTGTCCCAGAGCAGTGGCTGGAGAGGTAAGGCTTGCCTTTAGATTCTATTTGGAGTGATAAAGAAACCCAAACACCTCTAAACAGCCCCAGCATCACCACCTGACAGACACTGCTGGAGCATCACCACCATCCCCTCCTGCAAATCAAAGAGCAAACTGAGCAGCCAAGGGGAGGCGGAGGGGGCACATGGAGTATGGCTGTGCCAGGGGACAGCAGGGGACCCAAGGGAATCACTTTCTGCTGCCCCTTGGCCAAGGTGTTTATTCTCCTGACTTCTGCCCCAAGCCAGGGCATGACGGACCTGAAACTCCACTTGCTGTCGCTGCACAATAAAATGCTATCGACTGCCAATTAAAAAGCCATTCCCCAGAGGTTTCCAGCTGGGGTTGTGTCCGTGTGAGGCTTAATGGGGCAATAACAGCCATCAAGGAGGCATCTGTCACTTCCACCCGTGGCTGCCTGGGACCGGGAGCAACGGGAGATAGAGAGGGGGAAGAATGGAGATGGATGCACTTTGCCACGTCGACGTGCTCTGAGAGCAGCTGAGAGGATCCTGAAGGGCAGAGGTTACAGCAGCCCCACATTCATCTGCACAACAAGACCCCAAAGGGAAATGCTTTGCCAATGGGACAGGGGCTGTGAGGCTGGGGTTGGGTCAGAGGGGCACAGGAGGGAGATTGTGAGTGCACGTCCTCGCTGGGAGAAAACTGCGGCTGGGAAAGTTGTGTAAGAAAAGGCTCAGCCTGCTCTGATAGCCACGGGGCGGCATTTTGGAGCGCTGATATTCCATCCCACGGGAGGACCCTGTGCACACCAGGATGGCAGCAGCATCGATCCCAGGCAGCGAATCGATCAGCCCCTCCAGCCGGGGGGAGCTGGCCTGCCTGCCTGCCCACCTGACGTGGCATTTGGTGACATTTTCCCAGCAGCGTGTCTGGGGACAGATTGATCGCCTCCATTCCGGGGGAGGCCACATCCGTTGTGTGTCCTGCTCATACTTTCCCTGCCTTAGGTGAGCAAAGGCTCAGGAGAACCATGGAGGCATGGCAGCACATTTCAGGGTGCCTTTAGGGGCAGGAGCTCCTGCCATCATCACCTTCCACGGCAACTTTGTTGTGCCAAGGTGTGGGGATGTGCAGGAAGGAGGACAAAGGGATGGTGCCCATCAGTGTTGTCGGCAGGTGGGAGGATGGCTGGGTGCTGGGGACGGGTCTGGGTCCCAAGGAATGCAACTAGGGCACAAATTGAGAGAGAATGGCTCTGATTTGTGATTCTTGGGTGAGGAACAGCTCATGCAGGGTGGGGATGAAGGGATCGTGTGACACCACAGTGTCCTCGCTTTGTCTGGCCCCAGTGCTGAGCAGAGAGGATGCATTGCAACCTGGGCATAGTGAAGCAAGGGATGGTCCCCGTGTCCCTGCAGCAGCCGAGAACCAGCCCTGTTCCTGGTGGAACAGCACAGTGATGCACAGCCCCATTGCACCCCTCAAACCTGCAGGTGAATGCCGTGGTGATGGTGATGCTGATGGTGGGGAAGCTGTTTTGGTTCCTCCATGTCCTCGTGCTGTTCAGCAGTGGGATGTGGCATGTGTGACAGCCTGGCCTCCCTCCATCTCCTCCATCTCTTCCATCTCCTCCATATCCTCCATCTCGTACTCCTCAGCATCAGAGAGGGGCAGCCCATTGGCACTGGGTATGGGCTCACACTCAGTGCTGCGGGTGGTGGCGTGGGTGACGCTGGGTGAGTGCCTGCATGAGCCTGGTGGGCGCTGGCCGGGGTGACACATCACCTCCTTGAACATCTCGCGGAAGCGGGTGGACATCAGGTTGTAGAGGATGGGGTTGGCAGCTGAGCTCAGGTAGAAGAAGACGCCTGAAATGATGTGGACGTACTGGAACATGTGGAGCATGGGGCCAGTCCAGGCGGAGATGAAGCTCCAAACGAGGCGGTCGGTGTGGAAGGGGGCCCAGCATATCCCGAACACCACCACCAGCACAACTGCAGGGAGACAGGGGCTGTTGTTAGTGGGGTATGGGGCTCAACATCCTGATGCCCTTTTCTGTCACCATACTTGGTGCTCCAGTGCTGGAGAAGCAGCCAGGGGCTGCTGGGGGAAAGGACAGGGATGGGAGTGAAGTGGGACAGAGGGGTGCTCTGGTCGATCCTCAGGTCAGAGCCTCATGTTCATAGGAAGGAGTAGGGCTGGAGACAACCACAACACCCCAAGGTTGTAGGGCAGAGGAATCTGGGTTAGCAGAGGGACAGGTTAACCACCCCAGCCTTGTCCCTTCCCCTTTCTTACCCAGGGCTCTCCTGGATGAGCCACCACAAGCAGACCCCACCCTTGGATCACAGCCACCAGCTCTGCCTTTGCCCCCACGACCTTCCTCCAGGATGACCAAGGATGACCAAGACCTCTGCTTCCTCCCAGCACCCTTCCAACACCCCCATTGGCTTTGCCTGTTCTCAGACTCACACAGCATCTTTGTGACCTGTCTCCTCTTCACTTTCTTCTGTCTCCGGACTCTGTCATAGTCACTGTCACTACTGGATTTGGCTCCCAGGGCCTCCAGCATCTTTTCTTTCTTGAGCTGCAGGCCGATGAGCAGGTAGAGGATGCTGATGGTGCCCATGGGCAGGAAGAAGAAGACGATGGTGGTGATCTGGATGATGAGATTGTAAATCAAGCGTGGCTTCACCAGAGTGCAGATCTCCGAATCAGGCACACGGCCCCGGCCAGGCACATAAAGAGGTTGGAGCCCATGGATGCTGGTGTTGGGGATGGAACAGATGACTGACACCACCCAGATGGTGATGATGACCCTCTTGGCGTGGTTCCTGGTCACCACATACTTAGCTTTGAGTGGGTGCACCACAGCAATGTAGCGCTCCACGCTCAGGGCGGTGACGTTGAGGATGGAAGCGAAGCAGACAGCCTCAAAGAGCAGCGTTTTGAAGTAACAGCCCTCAGCCCCCAGCAGGAAGGGGTAATTGCTCCACATGTCGTACAGCTCCAGTGGCATCCCCAGCAGCAGCACCAGCAGGTCGGACACAGCCAGACTGAACAGGTAGTAATTTGTGGGCGTCCTCATGAAGCGGTGCCGCAGGATGATGATGCAGGTGAGTGTGTTGCCCACTGCCCCCACAGCAAAGATCAGCAGGTAGATCACACAGACAGGGATGAAGAAGTTGGACCTCCGAGGCCCTAAGTATTTATGCCGCAGCTGCTCCTCCGTCAGGTTGGCATCTTTGGGGTCGAATAAAGCACCAGGCTGAGTCCTGTTGCAGAGGTCGGGGCTGGGGGGCTCCATGGGGAAGTCTCGCTGGGGCAGGGGGAGCTCAGGGCCAGAGCAGATGATGTAGGGATTCATGGCTGCGGGAGACGTGGCAGTTCACAGGGTGTTTTCCCAAACCCTCTGCTGCTCCTGAGCCTGATCCTCTCTTCCCATTGGGGTTCCAAGACTTTGCTGATCACCACAACTCAGCACCCCCATCCTGCCCCAGCAAAAGCTTTTCCACTGGGAAAGCACCCAAATTTTTCCAAACCTCCCCCTATAGGAACCCCAAGCTCCCCTTGCCCCACGTCCCATCTACAAACAGCCCTGGCAGTTCCCTCACCTGACTGTGGTCCCTTTGTCCCAGCTGTGGGGACACTGTGGCAGGGCTGTCCCCTCTTCACTTATCCCACAGGACACAGCCCCGAAGCCAACCCCGGACCGCATCATGCATTGCCCCAGCTCCAGCTCCCCGTGCAGAGGGGCTGAGAGGTGAAATAGGCAAGGGGAAAATTCATCCTCCTCCCCAGGAAGAACTTACGTCTCGCCGGGAAGCTCCGAAGGCAGGATGAGGTCCCAGCACCCCTATGTCAGACAGGGTCGGACGGGGAGGGAGCGAAGGAGGGGATGGAGACGTCGCTGCCTTAAGAGGCAGGAGAAAGGAATCCCGCTTTCCACTTGGAGCTCAGATCTCGGCAGCCCGCTGCCCCTCTCCGCCAGCTGCTGCTCTCCTCCGTCAGCGGGGGGCTCCCAGGGGTCTTCCTCTCGTCCCCAAACCCAGTGCCCAGACCGGCAAAGCGGCACCGCGGAGGAGATGCTCTTCAGGAGGGGAGAGGAAATACGTTAAAGTCATAAACTCCATTGACTCGAGTGAGTCCCGGGGGAGGGCAGCACGGCCGTCTCCATCCCCACCAGCAGCCTTCACAACGCGGTGATTTGCCATTTGCGTAGTGAAGGAGGCATCGATCAGCGCTGCTCTGCCGACACTAGCGGGCGCGGGGGCCGGAGTTGGACGGAATTCTGCAGGGAGGGCGCAGACGGAACCAGCGGCTGCTCGGGGTCCCCGGGCTCCCAGATGTGCGACCCCTGGGTCCTCCCCACCGCCGGCTGCGGAGCGCTGCCCGAGCTGGAGCCCATCACTGCTGCGATCGCGGCATCAGCTCTCGCTATGAGCCGGGCTCGGATCCCTCCTGCTGCCTGTCCGTCAGTCTGTCTGCGATCCTGTGTGTCTGTTTGTCCGTCTGCCCGTCCTCTGCACTGTAACAACCCGGCTCTGCAGGCATGCAGACACGTGCACACGCACACCCCCCACACACCCCATGCGTTCACATGTCCCCGTGCACCATGACAGGCTGCCCGTCCCCTCTCTCCAAAAGTCTGTGCTTTTCTTTTTTTCCTCCTCTTCTTCTTCTTCAAGTCAGTTTCAGCTCAACTTCCAGCCGGAGGAGCAGCTGAGCACCCAGCTCGAATCCTGCTCCAGTGGCTCCGTTTGAATATGTGGTCATCATCATCTCTGGAGGTGGTTCCAGCAGCCCCCAGGATCCCCGTCCCTGCCTCCAACTGCACTGTGTTGCTGCCTCCAGTTAACAGGGGTCTCCCCTTGTCCTCCCACCACACAAGCTCAGGAGGTAATGTGTAGAGTCTGAGGTCTCTGCCCTGCTGTGGCTCCATGGCACTTTGGCTGTACAGCTGAAGACATGCACCCACGGCCAGCATCACCCTTTGTCCCCTTGAGGGTGTCAAGGGGTTGGTAGTGATCCAGAGACCCAGCACTCGAGGTAGGACCTTGAAAGGTGTTATCATCCTTGGGACCTTCCTCTGTCCATCCCATCTTTGTTCCATCCTGGCTGTGCACAAAGAGGATGGAGCTGGGAGAGAATCCAGCAGGGCTGGGTTTGAGCAGGCAAAGCAGGGATCTTGGAGGAGATGGAAAAGAGCAGGCAGGACAGATCTACCAGGACAGACTTTATGCCTCCTGTCCTGTGTTACCTCTGAAACCCAGGCTGAGCCCCAGTGCAACTCACTGCATTCAGCACCTGTATCTGGGCACTGCTAGCCTGGAGGAGGCACAGGTTTTTCTCCCTGCTGATGCCCGGGCTGCATTCTCCCCATCCACACCCAAGGCTGGGATGGATCCATGATGGGTCCACAAAGGCCACCTCAAAGAGGGAGCATTCCTGAAAACCTCTCCATCACTGCAGCTCTTGGGAAGGGTTTGTGCCTCCCAGCAACTGCATGCTGCTTCCCATTTTTACCCCTCAATATTTGTTTCCTGCTAAGTGTCCCCTGTGGGCCCAGCAGCACTTCAGAGCAATCCATTCCGCTTTCCAATTTTCTGATGAATGAAATCATCGGAAGATGGCAACTCCTGTTCCATTACTGCTCCATAAAGAGGAGGAGCTGTGTATGGGGAACGGCTCTCCATCCCATTCCCCTTGTCAGGCACTTGACTGCATTAACCCTACCTGGCTGATACAGATTATAAGGAGCATCTCTCCCGGACTGTCCCCATGACCGCCAGGGGACACTGTAAGCCCCGAAGTGATGTGGGATCCTATGGAATGCAGGACAGCACTCGGGATGCTCTGCCCCAGGTCACCCCATGAGCTTCTCCCAGCCCATCTTTGAGATCCCAGGAGGGGACAGTTCTTTTTTTCCTCCCAAACCTCGGACTGAAAGTAGAAAGGAAATGAATGAAAGGCCCATTGAGATGTCGGCTGGGATAAAAGCAATCAGCTTTCTGGGAAGAGTGCAATTGGCCTCTACTCCACGTGTTCCTCCCCCCTGGGTCTACTGGGGTGCAGAGCAGTAACTGGGGCTCCATGGCAACCATCATTCTGCTAATCAGGGCCGGCACAGACAAGTGCCTCTGCACCTGGCAGGAGAGCAGGGCTCTTACAGGGCTCCAACAGGACTTGGGGATGCACTCAGCCATAGGCAGGAAAGGGAGAAGGCCCATGACATCACTGAGCACCAGTGATGCTCGAGAGCTGCTCTTGGTAAAGGGCTCTTGGTTCTGATCCCAGGGAGCATTCCATCAGCCAAGAACGTGCTGCCCAACCCACAGTGTTTTGGGCATCACTCCGCTCCAGCACGACCTCCTCTGGATCATTGAGACAGAGCACAGACCCAGGGCATCCTCCCAAGCATCAGCGAGACACTTTATGGGCTCTATTTATTCCTTTCCAAACCTTCTCCCGTGTGAGTCACCAAAGCAGAGAAATGAGCATTGAGAAGCAGGGACGGCCTCTCCCCAGCCCTCACTCGCAGCAGCTCTGCATTCACTGGCGCACTCCAGGTGCGGCTGCTCCTCCAGGATTGATTGCCAGAGTGTTTATTAGCTCACTGCCCTGTGAGCCCCGCGGTAAATATTCATTCTATCCCACACCCAATCCGTGGGCTTTTAAATGGGGCTGGGAAGAGGCCTTTGGCTGGAAGGAAAAGAAAAAATAAATGTTCCAAGTTCTGCAAAATCTCATTTGCAAAGAACACCGGGCGAGGAAATAATGTTGCTGTGATTGGATCCCATTTGCCACATAATGACTCACTTAAGATCAGCCCCACCAGCCACAAAGAGCAACAACATCACCATGAAGAACAGCACGGCAGCAAACAGGGACAGAAGCCAGAGGGAGAGGAGTGAGCAGCACGGTCTGTGTGTGCCCCTGAAGCCCTTTGCAGAGCATCTCTGTGTGCACTCTGCTCCGGCACATGGCCAGGCTGAGGGATGGGGATGTGGGGATGGTGGAGATGGGGTTCCACACAGCGCAGGGTGGGATGAGGTGTTCTCTCTGCATCTTCTCACAAAGAGCAGTGGGGCACTGGCTGCCCAGGGAGGTGGTGGAGTCATCAGCCCTGGATGTGGCACTGAGGGATGTGGTCAGTGGTCACGGTGGGGGTGGGCTGGTGGTTGGACTTGGTGATATTCAAGGTCTGTTCCCAACTTAATGATTCTATGTTAGGGGATGCTAACAGGCTCAATGAACCCGTGCATGTTAGTATGACCACATGGAATCCACTCTGGGGTACCGTGGACCCCAGGCAGCTCCAGATGTTAGCAGAGCCCTGGGGACAGCCAAGTGATGGAAGATTAGGTATGGTAGTTGTGTCCAAGTGGATAGAGATTAGAGGCTCTCAGCCCGATTTCCACACTCAGAAAGTACAGAGTAACCAATGGAGCATCTCACCTGCAGCACAGGGGAAGCCCAACCCTACCTCTCATGGGCAAATCAGACCTCAGCAGCCCCATCAGGTTATTCCATGCAAGTGGGTGATGGCTGGGTGCACAGCATCACTGCCAGCCCCGTGCTATAGCAGCAGGAATGGTAGTGCTGTGGCTTCTGGTGGGTGAGGGAAGGAAGTTCCCATGGGCTGGAGGAGATGCTTGGAGCACAGCTTCCTTCTGTTGACTGCAAAGGAAACACATTCAGCTGGTCACCCCATCCTGCCACCTCCTCTTCCAGCACGCGAGCAACAACCACCCCCTGCCCTACTGCCCATTCCTACAGCCCCCAGCCCATTCCTGCAGTCCCAGAGCCCCCCCAAAGATGGGGCTGGGAAGGGGCCAGGCTGGGCTCACTTGCTTGCCAGCAGCTCCAGAGGAGAGTACTGAGGACATGTGTGCATCCATGTACTTGGATGGGATTTCCTTCCTGACTGTGCCAGGCTGATGGCAGCAGTCCTGAGCAGCAGCCTGATGCCACCCGCTTGTGTTCAGCCAAAATAAAGCTCCCGATTCACACAGGACCACTGCAAATCCCACCCCATGTGGCCGCCACGAGTGCCAGGCTGTAAATAACTGAGCAAACCCTCAGCAAATGGGGGAGATTTTCCTCTGGCACAATGCAATGAGGTTTCTCCTCTGCCTTTCCCCCCGCTCCCATCTGGTGGTTATTCCCACCCCACTTGCAGAGCCTGAGAACCAGTGAGCACACGGGAGATGCTGGGAGAGCACCAGGAGCATCCTTCCCAACCCAGCCATAGGGTCCCCATATGGGACACCCATAGGAGGGGGGACAACCCCATGCGCCTCCTGGCCCGGTGTCCGTGGTCGGCGGTTCCGATTCGTGGCTCGCTGGCTCCCTCTGGTGGACACGCGTGGGAGCGAGGAGCAGCACGAGTGACCGAGGGGACACGGGAGCAGCGGGCAGCGCCTGGGGACGCGAGGCGGTGGGAAGGAGATACAGACATTGCCCCAAATGAACCCCTAACCACGAGCTGAACCGATGGCTTCTCCATCCCACGGGTGCAGAAGAGGAGATGCACGAGGTCTGGACGCTGGCCTTAAGGTCGGGGTCTTCTCCGTGGTGTCCGCAGCAGCCCATGGGCTCTGACACGGCAGCGATGCACGCAGTTCATCCCCTCCCCAAAACACACCTCCCAGCCCAGCGCTTCTGGCAGCAGAGCTCGTGTCCCGTCCCCCCCCCAGCTGTCCCACATTAGGGAATCACCCACGTCCCCCATCCCTCCCTCTCCCAGCAGCCCCATCGGCTCAGCAGCTGCTCAGCGAGGAGCGAGCCAAGATCCCATCACAGCGTGCAGGGTCTCCGTCTGCCCTCCTCCATCTGTCGCCCTTGTCCCACAGCCCGCCTGGAAGCACCCTACGGGTGGGGGCTGCCCTCACCCCTTCCCTCCACGGGGTGGGAGGAAGATTGTTCTCAAAGGTCCCTTAAGGAATAGCCCAGAAGCTGAGCTCTGACCCAAACACACCTCTGTGGGGTACAACATCACTTTGGGGGACCCCATCTATGTCATATGGGGGCTCAGGTTTGGCACTGTTTCCCTGAGGGGTGCTGAGACCCGGGCTGCCCTAAGCTCAGCTTCTCCATCCCCATCCCTGCTCATCCCTCGCTAAGTCACTTTAGGTACCACCACATCCACCACGGGCTGGGGTTTGACCACAGGAAGGAGGTGAATGGAGGACACAGAGAAACGGATGTCCCATTGATCGGGATGGGGCCGAGCACCCCTTCACTCCCCCCCCTTCAGCCCCCCCCCCTCATATCCCCCTCCCCACGCAGCCCAGCCTGCAGGGCCCAAAGGCTGTCCCCAAATGGTCATCCTGTTGGCTGTTAGCACTTCCAAAAATAATAACGACTCACACCGTGCCAAAAATAAAGAAATTAATTAATAAATAGCTGTATTTTTGTTTTGTTTTTCTTCCTTCCCCCCCCCCCCCCCTTTCCCGTTGTAATGAGAAGCTCCTGCTGTTCCCCTGGGGATCACTCCTGTCGTCCTGTCCCCCCTCCCCCCCCCTTGGCCATCCCTCCTCCCTCAGGCCCCGTATTGCCCCCCCACCCCCGCCCCCTTATGCCCCCCCCTCCCCATCCCGTCGCCGTGGCGACAATGACCTCACGCTGTCGCGTAGCAACCGCTGACATCATCCCGGTCCTGTTCTCATGGAAACCCGCGGGGGGTGGGGAGACAACGGCAGCACCGGGCGGGGTCCCGGGACCAACCCCCCCCCTACCACCACCACCACCACCGGAGCCCCCTGGAACGGCGAGGAAAGGGTTAACCCGCATAAATCAGCATAATATAGGGACGTCAGCCCGCGTCAGCCAACTGCAGGGGGTGGGAGGAGAAACGGGCTCAGCACGAAGGTGGGGGGGGGGAAATGGGCTGAACTGTTCATCCTCCCTACCACGAGCACCCCCGTCCCACGTACAGTGCGCCCTACACCCCGCGTCATGTGCACTCTGCATCCTACGTAATGTGCATCCCATTGCACAGCGCACCCCGTGCCCTTATACCCCCCCCCCCAGGCTCTGTGCCCTGTGTCACCTTCCCTGGCTGTCCCCAAGCTTCTAGTGAAGCCAAAGAGCAGAGCAGCATCTGCACCCTGCAGGACTCGGATCCTGATCAACCGCCCCGTCGCGCTGCAGGCACCCACCTCCAGGCACGGCTGTGCTCGTTCTCACGACCCCACGCACCCTTTGCATTCCCCTAAAGCATTCATTTCCCTTTAAGCTCTCAGACTGCCTGTTTACTAGGGGTTGTGTTTCCAAGGACCCAATGGAGGCGGCCAGGAGGAACGAGGCTGCTCACCCGGCTCCTGGGGGAACTGCCCTGGGGGTGTGATGGGGCAGGAGTTGGGTGCAGGGGCCTTTCTGGAGGGGTAGAAGTCATGGTATATCCCATAGAGGCTGGAACTCCGTGGTGTTGTACTCACAGTGAGGTACCCCCGGGGTAGCAATGGGTCCATCTCAGAAAGATCAAATGTCACCAGAATGGAAAAGGTCCCCGTTTCATCTTCCTTCATCCCTTGTTCCCCACCATTGGACCCCAAACAGGAGAGCACAGAGGGGGCCAGTTGTGCTTTGTGATTCCACGGCACATCTGATGACCTTTGAGTCCCCTTGTGAACGTGGAGGTGGTAAATGTCACCGGCTGGGTGGCAAGGAGGGGGCTGGACACATAAAACCCCGTCAAAGGGAACCATTGTCTGTGGGGTGAGGCTGTGGGGTCGGGGGAAACTCACTGCGTGCCCTTCACTCCCACCACCCAGGTGCCCCAATGAATGGGTGGCATTGTCCCCTTGAGCCCCATGTGGGAGGTGATGCAGATCCCAAATGGGCAGCAGGGAAGGGACACTGTGTGCCACCACCCCATCCCACCCTGGGCCCCATTCCCACATCCCAGATGATCCCGCCTGGGCTTTCTCTTTCAGGACCTTTTATGGCCATCGGTGCTGGCAGATGCTTCACAGCCCACTGCATCCCTCCAGGCAGGGACAGAAGCATTGCTGGAGTCACCCTGAACTTCCACATCAGCTCCTGCCTCATGACAGCAGTGGTTTAGTGTGGCACACTGATAACTTAGTGCTTGCTGTTGTGTGCTGGGATGGATGGAGCGAGGGGTGCTGCCAAATATCCAACAATGGTGACGTGAGGTCCCCAGAGGATCCCACAGAGTCCCAAATATCCCTCCCTGGAGCTGGCTGCAGATATGTGGATGAAGAGGTCCCTCTGCACTGGGTGAGAAGCACTGCTCCAAATACAGCCCATAATTTCCACTCGTGGCAGGAGCTATGGAACAGGTTCTTCAGCAAGCCAGAGCAGAGTGATGGGATGGGGAGAGGCTGGGAATGGAGCCAGTGGGGACTTGGCACCAGCAGCCGGAGCCACCCCTGCTCAGTGGAGAGGGACCTGTAGCCCTGGTGGAAGCCGTGCATTGCAGGTAGAAACCTTCTAAGGCAGCCATAGGGAAAACACTCTGGATTTAGTGCTTTCACACAGCTGGAGCCCCACCAGTCTCAGTGCAGGGACTGGGGCACCCAGGGGTGGGAGGTGAGACCTCTCTCCCAGCCCCAAAATGAGCTCCTCATTCCCAATCGTGGAGGTGCCTCGGGTGGGAGTTTACTGGGCTCTGACGCAGGAGACGTGTGACAGGAGCACTGTTGCCAGGCTCAGGGAGGGACCCAATCGTGCCAGGGTGCGCTCAGCAGATTAAGGACTGGAAGGCTCTGGTAATTACTTTGCAGGATAAAAATAGGCTCAGCTTTATCCTGCACTCTGATCTCCATTGTCCCCACCCAGATGCCACCCACTCGCAGCAGGATGGGGAGTGGCACAGCTCCCATTTTTGGGTAAAAAAAAGAGAGAGAGGGACTCAGGGATGAGATGGCACCTGGCTGGTATGTTCAGAGCTGGGGCTGGAAAGGAGCCTCATGACAAAGCCAAAGCGTCCCTCTGTCCTCAGCCTTGCAGGAATCAGGCTGAAGGAAAGCCGAGGTGAAGCCTTGGGGTCTCTGTGGCAGTGGTACATTGGGTACAGGGCTCGCCAGGAGCTGTAGGCTTCCAGCAGCCTCAGTGCAGGGCTCCCAGGCAGAAAGCAACACCAGCCCCCGGCACTGCTCATCTGCCCGCCATGCCACCCCAACCCCCCGCTGCCCTTCTAAACTCCCATTACAAATACAAACACTCCTAAACCCACCCCACAGACCCCGCACAGCACCCTCATGCCCACGCACACACTCGCACGCTCTTCTGCTCCCACCCCATGCCTCACTCCAGGTATCCCAAATCCTGCATTCCCTCTGTACTCCCAACGCTGCGGTACAATGACTGGGGGGTTGTGGGGGCTCATTCCCCTTGCTCCCTCCTATAGGGACGGGCACACCCCTACACCCCGCAGAGCCCACAGTGCAGCGCAATGCTCCGGGCACGGTGTCCCCCAGCCCTACAACCGCCCTGCCAGTATTTTTCCACTGCCTCCACACCCCCAATCCTTTGTTCCTTGCAAACCCTAAATCCGGCCCCATCCCACCAGGGGATCGCATACACCCCTAGGCCAACCCCCCCAAAAAATAAACCTTTGGGAATTCACACCCCCCCAGCAAATCCCTCCGGTTGCGTGGGCAGTGCTGTGGGCTGGGGGTGCCGCAGTTGGGAGGGGGCTGCAGTCCCACAGCCGCTTGCCTGCCTGCTCCCGCCGCCTCTTCCTCCGTTGCGCCGCTCCGAAATCACAGCGGTACCGGAGCCTCCGCCGCGCCGGGGCCGCCCAAGTGTCGGGACCGCCGGAGCCGGCGCCGCCGCTCCTCCCCTCCTCTGCAAAATCTGCCCCCTCCACATCCTCTCTCCCACGGGAACCGTGTCCGATAGCCCCTCCGCCCCCACCACTCCCGCACATCTGTGCGCAGGTCGGGGTTTATCGGATCCCTTTCTACCCGCCCTTAAATCCCTGCCTCCCGCGGGATGTCCCTGCTGTCACTTCCAGGGGTACAGATGACCCCCCCTTTCCCCCCCCCGGGCACACCCTCAGTCCCCACCAGACCCAGTCCCATGGGGAAACTGGGGGTCCCAGTCCCTCCGGGGTACGTTTCACCCCTTATTTCCTTACCTTTTGCAATAGCCCCCCGCAGTCATCAGTGAAGGGGGTGATTGCTGTGCCCTGGGCTCACAGCCCCGAGCTGAGAGCAGGGCCGGGTGCCAAGGGGGCACGGGGCAGGGGATGGGGCCGTACATCCCCCCTGAGACCAAGTGTGCCATAAGGGACGTGCTGGGACTATCTGGAGGATAGAGGGGGAACGTGAGGAGCAGAGGGGCAGTCCCAGCTTCCTACTCGAGCTATGGTGTATGGGTGACTTTTAGGGGACGGGTGGAAGTGGAGTCACAGCCCCATCCCTGCTGTGTTTGACCCACTCCCATCCCTTCCGTGCCGCCGAGCCGAACCACGCTGGCAGGGAAAAGGAGAGTTAAAGCTCCCTCCTTCTCATTCCAGCAGGGAAATCTGAACAAATCCAGTGTTATCCTGGCATTTCGGGGCTGGGGCTGTGCCCAGATCCTGGCAGAGCCCTCGCAGGCTGGCACGGCCATCCCCGGTGCTGAGCTGAGACCGCGCCAGCTCACTGCAGCCCGAGGAGCGATGCCAGATCCCACTGAGCGAGGCCGTGCTGCTGCCTCCTGCTGCTGAGCCTTGGGGATGAACGCTATGAAAAGGGGACAGCAATGGGACGCTCCCCAGCCTGTCTTGTCACTCTTAAGAGACCCGGTGACACCCGTCCAACTCATCGCATCCGTCCTCTGCCAGGGCTGGAGCAGAGCGGACAGCGGAGGGGACGGTGCACACGAGGGAAACTGAGGCACAGGGGCGGCTCTGCGGGCGGAGCGCTCCCCGGAGGGCGGCGGAGATAACGCTAAAAATACGCCGGGCGCTTTGTTACTGGCGACAATAGCCCGAGGTATTTTGGTATTTTTAGCTGTTGCGGCGTGAGCAGCCGCTGTGAGTGACCCCCCCTCCACCCCCCCCGCCCCGCTGCCCCAGCCCGGCTCCCCACGGCCCCCGGGGTTCGGGCCCGTTTCCCGGTGCTGTGGAAACGGTAACGTTAGAAACTAAACACAAACACCTCCCGGCTGCCACCCCCAGCTGAGTCACAGCAGTGCCGGCTGCCCCCGCCCCTACCTCCAGCTCTGCCCCGCGCCCCATCCCTGCCCCAAAACCTGGCACCCCCCGGCCCAGCCCCATTCCGGGACCTCCTCCCATGGAGGACGCTGCTTTCCCCCATCCCAGGACTCCGGGATTAAACTCTGCTGGGTGGAGCTGCTGTCCCCAACCCCGAGCCATGGGGACACCTCTCACTGCCCCAAAGTAGACCCCGAGTGCTGCCCCAAATCAGACCCCGAGTGCTGCCCCAAAGCAGACCCCGAGTGCTGCCCCAAAGCAGACCCCGAGTGCTGCCCCAAGGCAGACCCTGAGTGGCGCCCAGCTTCCAGCCCTCACCCCCCAAACCAACAGCAGCTGCAGCTCTGGCACAGCTCCAGCCATCCCCATCCTGTGCCAGGGATAAAAATAAACGGGCAGGAGAAGAAAGAAACAGCAGAGCTGCAACACACCCCGACACTGGGTCCTTTGCTTGGGGATGGCCAGGCTATGGGGCTCTACCACAGTCCCCATTGCACCAAAGTGAGTATTCCTTTCCCACCTCATCAGAAGACACGGGACAAGCAGGGATTCCACCTGTCTTGTGGGATCCATGGGGTCCTGCTGGGTTTTGGGGAGCTGTGGAGCAAGGAGAGCTACAGCCCCATAGCCAGAGTCACACACACAGCGGGATGGCCACTGGGAAATGGTGATGGGACAGTGGCTGTACCTCCTCCTTCCTAAAACTGAGCAAAGAGTTCTGCAGCTGAAGCCATGCCTATGTTGGGATGTTGTGGGGCTGAGGGCGGATTGCATCGCAGCACAGATTAATTAACACTGAGCAGCCCTGGATGCCGGCCCAGCCTGTTTTGCTGTTTCCATTTTTGCCAGATCCGAGTCCTGCAGTGTCCACTGGGAGGGAGGGAGCACCCAAAGGCAGCTGATGCGGTCCACACTTTTTGACCACAGGGTTTTTCAGTCCTCTCCCTATCTTAGTGCCCAGCCCCAGCTCACAGCCCTGAAAAATATGTCAAAAAAGGAACTTATCAATACAAGCTGTGAGCCCGTCTGCCTGTGTGTGCGTCTGATTGTGTTTCCCTTGTCCCGGCAGCCTCTTAATTTAGCTTTTTCCATCTCCGGTTGTGTGAGCTGGGCTGGAGGCCAAAGCCCTGCAGAGCACTGTGCAGGATGTGACTCCCATCCTCGCATGGGTGAACAAGTGTGCAAAGTGCGTGTGCAAGGACAGGGTGTGTGTGTGCACATGTGCCCACCCAGGGCTGCGCACAGACATAGGGGGCTCATGCAGGAGAGCACGGGTGGGCAGCAGTGAGCTGTAGGTAGGTTCCATCAGAAGGCACCCAAACCTGTGCCCCACGGAGGGATGCAGGGTGGGGGACAATGGGGTGTTCTCACCCTGGGCTGTGTGAGCTGTGGGATTGGGGCCCTGGCACGAACCTCCCCCCCCTTCTCTCCTTGTTCATTGCAACTAGGCTGAGACCTGAGCAACTTCATCACAGCTAACAGCAAGGAGTGGAGGGAGCAGGGATTTCTGCTCTGTGCCCCCTCCCAGCACTGTGAGTTTAAGGGATAGCACTGCCCCATGCATGTGGGTCAGCCTCTGTCCCCTCACGGCCCCCCCAGCACAAAGCAACAGGCACTAGGCAATGGTCCCAGTCCCTCCCACCACCAGCCCAGCCCCTCATTGCAGCTGGAGCACAGCTGTCCTCCGCTCCTCGCCCCAGCACTGCCATCCCCACCCCAGGAAGGCAGTGGGTCTGGGTGGACCTTGATGAGCAGCTATTGGGGCCAGGTAGGGGGATTGGGGCCAGCCTGACCCTGCAGCACCTTGAAACCAGCCTGACTGGCTGGGGAGGCCAGACCTGCTTGAGGACTGGGGTTTTCATGGTTGTGCAAACCTCTCTCCTAGGACGGGCCCCATCCCCAGAACATAAGGGACCCCTTTAGCATCCTCTCATTGCTGCTAGGTGGGCAATCCCTATGGGGTGTGCAGATCTCTAAAGGCGTGAGACCCGCAGCCCCACTTTTTCCAGCCACCCCAAAAAGAGACATTGTGCCTTTAAGACAAAGCGTGGGGCACAAAGCAGCTTTGTGTCCTGACTTGCTGAGTTTTCCCAGCACGGCTTTGTCCCATCTATGGGCACAGAGGGGCATATGGCTGCTGTACTGCAATGCAGGACGGCCCCAAAGCGGGGCAGGGAGAAGCAGCAGAGGCAGCCAGAACCCACTGCCAGGCACGGCAACAAGGGGACAAGAGATGGGGTTGCTTTGGCAACGCAGTTGGGGGTAACAGAGCAGAAGCCATGTGCCCACCCACCCATCTGCCCCCGTGTCCCCCACCCCCCCGTACACAAGGGGTTTCACCCCACTGGGCTGTGCGACCTCACTGAGACATTTCCATCCCCCAGCAGCCACGGAGGGGCAGCGCTGACCCCAATGGCTGCAGGGTGACCCCGGAGATGCTGCAGAGCAGCGCGGTGGGGACGCTGCTGTCCCCGTGCCGTGGAGGCCGCTCCGCACGGCGTCCCGCTGCCCTCCGTGTTTTCCCTGCAGCCTTTTGTGTGGCTGCGCTCGGGTAGGCCGCATGGCGCCCGGCCTTCCCCACCTCCGTCCTCCTCCTCCCCCCCCCCGATCCCCGCCTCCCTCGGCCGCCATTTCACAGCGCCAGCCTCGCCCGCTCTCTCCACATCATGGAGGACTGAGGCGAAGGGGGGGAAACAAAGAGCCGCGGCCTACGGCACTGCCCCGCGCATCCCGTCCTGCCGCATGGGATGGCGTGCGGGCATTAAACATATTAAACATGCCGTTCCCTTCCATCCTTCCATGTGTAGGGGCTGGGCAGCACAGTGCCGTGCCAGCACGATGCTCTGTGCCCACCTCCCACTGAAGGGCTCGGAGCAGGAAGCCATGTCCCCAACGTGTGTGCAGGGACACACAGGGCGCCCACCTCTGCCATGCAGCACAGTAATAGGGACAGCACAAATGATGCACCCACAGCATCGTCCATGAAGCAGAACACTCCGTTTCCTGGTCAGGATGGGAAATGCTGAGGACAGCACTGTGCTGGAGGGGTCCCAGCAATGATGACAGCAGCAATAGGCATTTGGGACCCCCAGGAGGGTGCCACTGCAGGGCCACACCAACCTGCCATCCCAGCAGCGTGCTATCACTGCTGCACACAGAGCCATCACAGTCAGGCTCAGCGCCAGGGCAGCACTCAGCCCCCAGCAGAGCACAGCACAGCCCTCATAACAACCCCAAGGCTGCTTTGCCTTCCCCGTGCCCCACTACCCTAATTCCAGGCAGCTGCTCAGCTTCCCACCGCAAAGGCTTTTTTGTTGTCTAATATGGGGTTGTGCTGCAGGGCAGCCCAGAAAGGAGAATCTACCCCTCCACCTCCCACAGCTGCACTTTGCCCAGCCCTGCTGACCTGAGCATGTTTGCACATTTCTGCCCCTCCATCCACTGGGATGGAAATGTGGTCAAAGTTTATTAGAAAAGCACCAGCCACACGTGTGTACATGTGTGTGTGTGTGTGTGTGTGTGTGTGTGTGTGTACGCCTGTGCAAACATACAAGCAAAGCACAACCTTTGCTTTGTTTTCTTAGGAAGTTGCTCCGCAAAGCAAGGCCACGAGCAGAGGAAGCCAACAGGCAGGAAGGGAACTGACCGTGTTTGTGTTTCCAAATGTGTGCTGCTCTCAGCACGGGATGGCAGGTGGGGAAGGAGGATACAAAGGCTGCAGGGGCAACAAAGTGCCCCCAGCACGGTGACTGTCAGGAGACCAGACTATAGCCAAGCCCTTGGACTAATGCTCACTGTCCCACCACCACTGCAGTGACTCCAGCTCTAACCCAGGCCACAGTGGCACCAGCAACAGTGGAAAGAGCTTCTGCTCCGGGCAGGAACCAAAGTGGTGTCTCGGCCAGGAAAGCTGTGGTGACTCAGAGGCAAGAGGGGAAATTGAGCCTCACTTTGGCCCCCCACGGCCTCTCAGCTGGTTTCCTGGCTCCTTTCAATTTGCGTAACGGCCCTTGTAAAGGGGGAGTAGCTGAGCTGCCACCCCCCATTTCCCCTTCCTACCCCCAAGGAGGCTGCAAGTCCCACAGTGCAGCAGTATCTCAACATCAGCCCTGGCTCTTGTTCATGCCAATGGCTTCCTGTACATATTGCTTACAAGGGTCTGCCATTAAGGATGCCCCTTCTGTGCTCTGCTCTCACAAGACTGCGGGGGCACAGAGCTGTGTCATCTACTCTGCCACCAGCATGACGTGCCTTTGGGAACAAAAAAAGCAAACTCAGCTGGAAGGGGTGACTGACAAACTGATCCCTTTTGCAGCTCCAGTGCCAGCAGCACATCCCCTCCCTGCTCCATAGTGCCATTTGGGGGCAAACACTGGAGAAGAGTAACACAGACTGGGTCCTGCGTCCATGGTGCTGTTGGTTGGTTCCAGCCATTGCTCCTCAGTTCTGTTTTTCTGCTTTCAAGGCCTTGGCACAGCTCTGGGACTGAAGCAGCAGCTTCAGCCAAAAGGCAGCACTGGGGCTGAGAGGGGGTTGAAGAATGCAGCAGGTCCCATTGCCATGGGGCTGGCTGGGGTCTGAGCAGCGCTGTGATCACCACCCAGGGCCACTGATAGTGGCAATGCCCAGCGACAAGGAGCCGCAGGGACACCCTGATCGACTTGAAGTCACCCCAGATCTGAGAGGGGTGAGAATTACAGAGCCGCTTGCTTCCAAGTGGGGAAATCGAGGCAGCCCCCCACCCCTTGCTTTATACCAGGACACATCTCACCAGTGCCCCCCCCAGCCCAAGCTCTACAAGCAAAACCTGGAGGTTCTCAACAGCCTCACGCGGCGCTGAGCCCCCTAGCGACCCTACAACGACAAGGGCAGCCTTGCCCCGCTCGCAACCTCCGCCAGCAGGCAGCACCCCCAATACAACACAACACCCCCAACCAGCCCAACAGACCCTGCCGTAACAAACCACCAGGTGCAAAGGAGGAAGGAAACCAGGCGGTTAAAAGAAAAAAAAAAACAAAACAAAACAACCATAGACAAAGTAACAATTAAAAGAGAAAACAACAGACCCCGGCAGAACAGCAAGCAGGGCGAGCCGAGCTGCCGCGTGTTTATTCGGGTATAAGGGGAAGACAAATACCTGCCCGCAGACAGCCGGGGTCCCTCGCAGCCGCCCCGAGGCCGCTGCCCACCCCCCTGGCTGCGGGGATAAACGCACCCCGACCCCGCCGCTGCCGCCGGGCTGCGGTGCACAAAGGGCTCCGCTTTTAAAGCCCACGGCCCGATTTCCCCCAACCCCACCGGGCCCTGATTGGTTGGGCCAGGGCAGCGCTGCCGGCTGGGCCCCCCCCTCGGCGAGAAAGGGGTGTGGGTGAAGGATGGGATGGGGGGGGGGAGAATATATGTTAAAAAAAAAAGCCAACAGCGAAGGAGAAAAGTGCAAACCGGCCCCAGGCAGAGAGCAAACCCCAGCCGGGATGCTGCAGCGTCGTGCTTTCAGCCCCGTGCCTCCCCCCCGCCCCTCCCCAGCCACCGGCCGCCGCTGTGCTCCGCTCACCGCCCTGTTTTTATTTATTTCTTTATTGGAGGGGGTGTCCATGCAGCTGTGCTTTCCCCTCTGGTCGGCAGGGGGTACGCTTGTACCGAAGAACGCGGCCCTTTTGGTCCCGGCTGCCCGCTCCCAGCCCCGATTCCGACGGCAAACTGTACGTCCGACCCCGGGGCTGTGGGAGAGCTGGGGGTGTCTCGGAGCATATTCGACGCTGAGGTGTCCGCTGAAGGAAATGCGGGGTCGGATCTGCTTCGAGACGCTCGTGCCCTGCCTTGTTCAGTGCCTTTTTGGTGGCCAAAGCCTGTTTTGGCTTTGTGAGCCCTGAGCGATGTGCTTGACCCAGCATAAAAAGGGAAACTTTCTTTGACCCCACATGAAAGGGAAACTGAGGCACAAAGATGTTGCACGGAGAGAGCCGGGGCAGATCCAGCTTCAGCTCTCCTGGAGAAGCACCAAAGAAGTTTGGGGTGTTTGTCCCAGCAGTGAGGATGGGGCAGTTCTCACCCTCTGGACCTCAGGCTGTGCAGGTGCAGAGGTGATGAACAAGGATGGAAAAGTGGATGAGTTTTTGTTTGGTGTCTAAAACCTTGCAAAATACACTGTAACATGGAAAGGATCCTGCCCCGCTGTGCTGCAGCTTGGGTGCTATATGAAAACATCTCCAGCTTGAGCATGAAGCATTCCCAACCTGATGATGTCTTGCATTCTGGGGTGTGTGAGTGAAGCACATGCTTTCTAGGGTGCTGGAGGAGCAGACCCTTTGCTTTGAACATCTGCAATGGCAGTGCTGACACTGGGTTTTATTGGCTGGTGGCATTCCACAAGTTGGCAGGGCGGGTTGGTAGAGACTGCCCTTGTTATTGGGGTGGCAGTGCTCGGGGCTCCCCGACAGACAGCACTTCAGCATTCCCAAGACTTATTGAAACTCACTCTGTGATGAGATTGCCCTGTGTATGAAACAGTACAACCCTGCTGCAGTGCACTGGTGTGAAACCAGTTTTGTTTAGAAGCTTGTCCAAAAGTCTCCCTGTTGGCTGTGGCCATTGGGACCAGTGGGGTGAGGCCAGCAGGATGCTGGGATCCAAAGGGATCTGAGCTCTGCTTGGGAATCTGCTTTGGGATGCTCCATCTAAGGAGGGGCTCGCTTCATTGCTGACACCTTCATGGGATGATGGGAGTCACTGCTCAGCCCTGAGCTTGTCCTTGTCTGTGTGGGCTGGAGGAGATCAATGCCACCAAACCCAGATGCCTTTTCTCTCCCGAAGAGAGAAATCTTCCACCAAAGCCCAGGCAACAGTGAGGAAACAAACACAAATACAGAGCAGCAAAGTTTGGCTGGGGCTGGTTGGAGCATGCAAGCCAAGCAAAAGCTCCTGCTAGCACTTGTTCCAGCTTTCGTGCGAAGCCCCCTGCTCATTAAATAGGATCTGGGAAGGTTTTGCAGCCTGTGGGATCTTTGCAGAACCGTGGGGCCAGGCTGGCTGCAGGAAGGTGATGCTGAGCCAGGAAGACCCCAAGCAGGACCTCGCTGTTTCTTCCAGCATAAAGTGTAGCAACATCATGCTGGGGATATTGAGGGGCCATTTATCATGAACAATTCATGTGATAGCACTAGCTGTGCAGGAGCACCCAGAACCCAATGACTGCGTGCTGCTGATGCCCGGCTCTTGCTTTCATTGCTCTTGTGCAATGGGATGGGCACCATCCATGGAGTGGCTTCAGCAGCTGAGTGCTAATCCTCAACCAGCCAAGAGCAGGAACAAGAACTGGTCAGGATGCAGTCCACACCATGCAGCTCTGTTACATGCACACCTTCTCCTAGTCTCTCCTCGTGCTCTATTTAATGAGGTGCTGAGGGACAGTGAAAGGAACCAACAATTAGGTGAGCTGAGGAGTGCCCTGGTTTCCTGGTCTCGCTGCTTTGAGCACTTAGGAAACCGGGGGCCCTGGGGAGAGCAGGAGGGAGCCAAGGCTCTCAGAAACACAGAGCCGAGCAGAATTAACTGGGAAATGCAGGCAGTGGGTTAACTCCTCAGGAAGAGGTGAGTTGAACAGTGTGCTCCTGCACTACTCGGTCTGAATCAGTGGGTCTGAATCAGTTCAGCATCACCTCCAGCCAGAGGGACATTGGTCATTGGTCGCTCCTGCAGCAGGAGTCACCTCTACCTCCCAGTCCAGGAGGGAAACAGGTCCAAGTAACCACTGCCTCTTCTCACTGCCAATCCATTGCCCTGGAGCTGATCTCTGGTGCCTCCAGGAGCTCAGGGCTTGGCCTTGTTGGGAGCTGTGATCTTGAGACACTGTGAGCCAGGTTATGGAGCTGGGGTCCTTCCAGATCGTGGAGGGGCAACTGAGTGGGTGACAGAGGTGACCCTTGCCCAAATCCACCTGGAAATGCAATGGGACTAGAGGCCAGTATCTGCATCTTGCTGGAAGCTGGAGTTATTAGGGGGCTTTCTTGGTTCTGAAGACTCAAGACGAAGCCAAAACCAGAGCTATTTCTGTGCCTGGCCAAGAAGCTCCAGCCAGGACATAATTTGGCCTCAGTCCTGGAGGCAGGATAAATCAGCCTGGACTTGCAAGCCCCAGGCGAGCGGCTGCGCGTGTGCACAGACACACACCGCTGCCAGAGGCTGTGCTTATCCGCGCTGCTCCTGCTGATCCCCCTTCACTCAAGGTTGTCTCAGCTCCTGCTCATCTCCCTTAGCCTCAAATCCCATTAGGCTCCTACAACGTCCTCTCAGAAGGCTTTTCAGGAGGTTGGTGCCCAGCTCCCCCTTGCTTGGGAGCTATGCCTGGCAACAGCATCCATGGTGACATGGGACAGAAAGCATCCAACAGCCTGGCAAGGGACTGTTTGCCCATCCTTGAGGACATGCAGCTCCTCAGGCTGATCCTGCCTTTCCCACCTGCTGATGGAGCTGGTTGCTATCCCTAGGTCCATGTCCTCTTCCAAGTGGTGCCAGTGGGTCTTGCTGCCATGGAGGGGAGATCCCAGACGTGCCAAATTTCCTACTAGAAGGATCCACAGAGCTGATCCTTTGCTTGGACGTGGCCTTTTGCACCTCCAACTCCACTAGACTCATCCCAAACATGTTCACACCATGCCACCAGCAACCAAGTGCCAGATGGCAGCAGGCCCATGCACAGCAAGGAGCTGGAGGCAGCTGGCAGGGGGCTGCAGCCAGGTGCATCAATCAGAGGAGTCCGATCCATTATTCATGTCCAACCTGGGCTGCAGCTTTGGAGAAAGTGTTGAACACTCACTTATCCTTGGGAAACACTCCTGAAAGAGCTTGAGAGATCCGGCTCTCAAACGGGGAGAAGACAGGATGCCAATGTGGCACACTTCTGCTGCAGCTCCTTGCAGAAGGAGAATGTGTGATGTGTGTCAGAACCACTTGCACCCACCCCACAGGCGTTTGTGGACACAAGGAAGCAGAAAGGGCCACAAGTTTGGGATGATCTGCATCCCAATCAGACACAGCGCCAAGAAGCATCAGCCCCAGCAGGCTTTCCCAAGGGAAGGAAAGTGGACAAAGAGGAAGGCAGTGGCCCACAATGAGGACAGCTGTGTAATTCAGTGCATAAGGAACAGCTCAAAATGGGGGAAATCCTGTTATGGAGCTCAGCTGAGTCCTTGACCGTTGAGTGGCAAGAAGAGGTGACAGCAGCTCATCCATGAGATCTGGTGCCCACCACTGCATCACTCCTGGGTTCAGGGAGAAGCTGAGTGACCCAGGGGACAACTCTTCATAGCAGCACTCAGTACAATGCCACCACACTGCAGAGGAGCCAGGGTTTGGGAGAATGGCTGGGCTGGGGCATATCAGGCTGGAATTTGGAGTTCGGAGAGGTACAAAATGGGGCAAAGAGAGCAGCTAGGACAGTCATGCTTAGGACATATCCTGCTCTGATGCAGCAGCAGCCCCATAGTGCTGGGGGGCTCACAACCCCCCTACCACCCCACAAGCTTCCCTGCAAGATCCCCTTCCAGTACAGAGCTACACCCCTTCCCCAGTTCCCTTCCTGGGACACTGACCTCCTCCTGCAGACACCACGGCCGTGGTTCCTGCAGAGACCCTGTTGGCTCCGTATGGCGGTGGGCTCCCTGCTCACAGCCTGCCTGCAGCTCCTCCCCGGCGCAATATGGTGCCTCACCACCCAGGCTCAGCGCTGCGGGATTTTTTGCTTTATTAGCTAAACCTAACGAGGCAGTGGCTGTGCAGGCCCTCGGGGGCAGGTGGCTGGGATTGATGACTGCAGCATTGCCGAGTGACCCGGAGCAGGGTAAAAAGACACCAGGGCACTGCGGATCCCTGCATCCCTTGGGATGCTCGGATGTGACGCCTGGAGCTCCGCGTGCCCCTGGAGCTGGAGCTGGCAAAGAGGTTGTGCCATGCTGAGAGAGCACCCGTGCTGCGAGGGGCACAGCTGGCACAGGCAAGGAGCAGTGATGAAGGGGCATTTCACTGCCCAGACGGGCGCTGCACATGAAAAGGGCATTGTAGGGAAGCGTGCATGGCTGGGGAGCAGCTGGCAGAGGCACAGCACTGCCGCCTCTTAAAGGCACACAAAGACCTCTGAGTTTGCAGCTCGGGGAGGGGTGAGAAGGCAGGGCAGTGTGGAGGCACTGAGCATCACTTGGGGAGATGGGAGAACGGAGAGGACATTGTGACCCTGTGATGCACCCAGTGCACGGCATGGAACATCCCTCCTGCATCCCACAGTGCCATCACCGTGATCATCCCCTGCCCTACCTGGGGGGCCCTTGTGTCCCCGCACGGCACTGCGTGGGCCTGCTTCGCGCCAAGGATCACAGACGTTTCCTCCCAAAACTGGTTCCCAAACGGGCTCAGCTCCCTCAGCACGACAAGCAGGCTGGGCTTGCTTCAGACAGCACCAAAATCTGCCTACGGCTGTGTCAGGCTTGGGGGGATGTGGGAGCTGCCAGAGGGGACATTTCTTTTGCAGCTTGGGGCCTGAATGCAGACCCATGGACATGTCCAGCTTCATGGCTGGGGACACACAGGGGACACACAGATGGTGAAGTCCCAGCTCACTGATGGGATGAGACAAAGTGGTGTGGGGCTGCCCAGAGGGTCCCTCCACACGGCCCAGAGAGCAGAACCCCCCAGGGTGGGTGGGCACAGAGGGCTCAGGGTGCCAGGCAGCCACACGAGACAAAAGCACTTGGATGCACCGGCAGCAGCCAAGCTCACCAGCCCCAACATGCCGCACCCGCAGCCGAGCATCTCTCTTTGGAAGCATGAAAAAACACTTTGAGGAAAAAACAGAGAACACAACCACGCTGCTCCTCCTTCCCCTGGGGGCCCGGCCCCGCTGGGTGGCACTGAGCAGCCCCAAGAGCAGGGGGAGCTCCTCCAGCATCCCCGGCTGAAAGCGGCAGGGAGAGGAGAGGGGAGAGAGATGGGGGCTCGAACTCCGACAGGAGAAAGGGGGATGCCCGGGGCCGCCCCCCCTCCGCTCCCGGCCCGCTCCGTGCCCGCTGCCCGCGCCAGAGGGCGCCCGGCTCCACGCTTCTAACGCGGCTCCGGCCCCGGTCCCTGCGGGCAGCACCGCCGCCGGGATAACGGGAGGGCAGCGGGGATGCTGCGGGCTGGGAGGGCTGCGTGTCCTGCCCGGGCACGGAGAGAACAGGGGGAGGTGATGGGAGCGGGCTGTCTGCCACCGGAGATGGGACAGTGGTGGAGGTGAACCCCTGGGCTGCCCCGTTCTGCTGTTCCTCCACTCTCACGCCGTCTGGTTTCCATGTTATGCTGTGTCCTACCGGACCTCCCTCTGCATTCAAAGTCAATGTGATTTTCTGTGCAATTTTTGCCCCTAAAAAGGCCAGTTGCTCCTACTCAGGAGTAGCTGTTCCACCAGGCTTCCGGGTGTCCTGTTTTCATTGCACAAGTGAAGGACCAAGAAATAGACCATAGAAATAACTGCCTGCAACTGAACAAGAAGGATGCACTGAGGAGGTGGGAAGCCAGGATACACCAAGGAGGTGGGTTTAGGAGATCTGTGTTTCTAAGGATCTGGATGTCAACTTCCTCCTTCCACACCAGAGACAGAGGCCAGTGCTCGTGCAGAAGGAGAAGCAGGGCTGTAATTCAGCTGCTCTAACAATTACAGTGTGTGTCAATGCTGGGAAATCCCCAAAGCTCATTGCCAGATTAATTCCAGCCTGTAGCGAGAGGTTTGGGTGTCTCAGCATGGTACCCTCTACCTGCCGTGATGGGGACAAACTGGATGTCACCAGCCATAAAAGGGAGGGAATACCATGCCAGGGCTGCATTCTGTGTGGGGACAGCACGCATGAGAGCTGCGTGGGAGGAGAGCTTTAGGAATGGGGCACTTCCTGGGATCAGACCTATCGATAACCACGAGGGATCTGGAGCGCACATGGAGCGAGGTGCTAACAGCAGCTGCCATGCACCAGGGCTGAGGAACAGCAGCGCTCAATTATTCCCTAATTGTTGGTCTACCATTGAGGGAACGGGGATAAAGCTGAGTTGTTCCGAGGAGCTTCACATAAGCAAAGACCATCCTGAAGATTTTACACATCCAACAGTGGAAAAGCAAAGATAGAAGGCTGCCAAAACTCTAGGTAATGACTCGACATGAAAAGAAAACCTAAACACAACACGGCACACACAATAACGTGAGCTTGGCCCTCGCTGAGGTGGATATGGGTGGATTAGTCACCAGGCTGGAAGTTTGTTGTTGCCTAGGGACTATTTGGTGTGACCCGATTCCATCTGTTCCGGGCTAAAAAAGGGACAGTTGGAGCTCAGTCATGTACTCTGTATATCTGATACTTCGTAGGGTTAATTCTCCAAAGCTGAGAGAAAATGGCTGGGACGAATAATTTAGAAAGAAAAACAAATGTGAGAAAATACTGTGAGCTCCTTAGAAAGAGTTTTTGAGAGCTGGCAGGTCACAGTGCGAGTGCAGAGGAAACTGGTTTGGCGTCGAGCCCATTCTGATTCGGTGGCAAACTGGAAACCAAAGAGCTGCACCTCACAACGGGAGGGGAGGAAGGACGCCAAAAGTCGGTCAATACCATCAGAAACTTAAGGGATCGATGAAAGAAGCTGAAAAAGAACAAAGAAAATGAAGGGCTGATGGAGATGGAGAACAAAAGGAATGGCAGCATTGGTGCAGCCACTTCCCGGTGCCACGGGGATGACAAAACTAACAGCAATGTGTAAAAGTTGTTGTGCTCGGTAAGTAATTCCATTTGGAGAGCAGAACTATGGGGATACACTCGTATCAGATGAGATATCAGCCAGACCACTGGAATCTTGGAAGGATATTAGAGCACACACAAGAGTAAACTCACAAGCCTGGAGAGCTGGCAGAGGTGGCCTGCCTCCCTGATCTTTATTTGCAAGAAGATCAGAGAAATGCTAATGTTTTGCCAGAATTTCTAACCAAGGCAAATGAGATCACTGGATAATTCAGACCTGTTAACCTGGCACCATGCAAAATAGGCAAAGAGAATCTGAGCTCCAACCAACACAGAGCTAACAGGCAAAAATATACATAATGAATTGTACTTTTTTTGTGTCAACAAGGCTTGGTACACAAAAACGATCCTGAGTTTGGCCAGCGAAGTCACAGCGTGACCACAAACATTGCTCTAGAGAACTTCTTGGCTGATGTCTCTGCTATATGAAAACTGCTGTGTCCCACAATGAGATGTTTCCTACAGGAGGCAGATACAAATGGGCCTCAGGAGCAGTTGATCTCTGTTGACAAGCCAGAGTCCTTCCCACAGGCTTCCCTGGAAAGGAAGTGCTCCTGAATCCTCACCACTGATAAGGCAGAAAGTTGGGTGTGAGATAAGGGCAGCACAGTCCTGCTCCTCCATTGAACTCAACCCATTAAACCAAACATATCAGTATGTCAAACACAAGGAGCACATTGCGGACTCCATTAATGTGAGTAGAGCAGGGTCTGGAGCCTGCAACATCGGGATATTTAAATAGAGAACAAGAGGTGGTTGGTGTATTTCTGTTCCTATTATGATTTGGCTGATGCAGAAGCTCTGCTCATTTTTCTATGCTGTGTTTTGGTTTGTTCTTACTGGTGATGTTAGATGGGAGAAGCTGCACAAAAGGACCACCGCAAAGAAGCACATGGGAGAGAACAAGCGTGCACATGCCCACCCTGGTTATCTTAATGACACTGAAATTAAGAGGTGTATGAGTGTTTTCCTAAGGCTGCAAGAGAGCTAATTTCAGTTGTTGAAGGTAACACAGAACATTCACAGAGGAGAAACCAACCATCTACAAACCCCGTAGCCTGCTGCCGACACGAAGGACGCGTTCAAACAAAGTAAAACCTCCATCCCTCTCTCATCGCGTTCCCAATCTCTCTGGCTTGGCAGGAGGAAGATGCATCACAGGTGTCGGAGACCTTACCCTGGGAAACAAAACCCTCAGACACGCCCTTCAATCCCCTCCAGCAATCCCAGCGTACACATCCAACCCACTATCCCAGCAGCACTTACCTGGGATACCTTCCTATGCCGGCTGCCATCCGCTCCTATCAGCTCTGCATTAGTCGAGGCTTTGGGGCCACTTAACGCGTCATTATCGGTGCTTGATCTCACAAGTATCTTCAAGAAGTTGCAGTTAATGCAGCTGGATTTCGATAATGTCTTTGGAGGATAGCTGATGCTAAAGTACCCTTATTGCTCTGTCTACACCCAATTTAATCTTAGCACCTCTACAGATCGAGAGATTTATTGTTTTACTGCTCCATTAACAAAATCTTCATCCCAGATCCCGTGACTCTTTTCCTTACACTGACAAAGCCCTTAACTAGGTCTCTCTGGAGCCTAATTGCTTCCATTTCAATGCTAACTGCTTTAATATAAGCGACAAACCAATGGCTAAATTTCAAAGCCAGATAAGTCCACAGTAGAAACGATCCTGCTTCCTCATCAAGGAGCACATTTAACCATCGGAACTAACCAGCTAACCAGAGACTGCTGAGACTGTATGGATTTACCTCTAGCTTACTTTCTTTCTGTAAGAGGGAGGGTGCACATTTGGCCTTTGGTGACCTCCCCAGATGCTTTGTCCAGACCTGGGGGTGAGGTCTCTGTGACATCACAGAGAGAGACCTCATGCAGCCCCTCTAGCTTCACAGGAATCCCTTAAAACACAACATGAAACAGCCAAGGGCAGAGAGCCAAGATGTGGCTAATCCAACCCTGCATCAGCAGGGACCCTGGGAGCCACCAACGCAAAGACTAAGGTAATCAGGACATGGTGTTCCTTGGGGATCTCAGCTTGGGAAACTCTGCTGTCTCCCTTCTTCTCACCACCATTTCTGGCTGCCCCACAGTGACCTGGACACGGGGAGTTTTGCCCTGAGGACACAGTGGTGTGCACACATTTATCTCCTGCAACTCACACCAAATACGTCAAACCTGTCCTGCACTTCCATGTCATCATCTCAGGGCTGGAGGCTTGCACTGCATGGGTTGTGCTTTGCCCTTGGGGCTCTTATGGAGGTGAACTTTGTGTCTTTGAATCAAAGCAAGCCTTTGGCTTCCAGAAGAATGGGCTCTCATCTCTTCACTGAGGTGAGGTCAAGTTCTCCTTGTCTTCGGGCACTCTGTGTTGTGAAAGTGTGAGACAGCATTAGAGCCTGAAAGCCCAGGAGAGGGCTGTTAACTTCACCTTTGACATAGAATATTTGAGGGCAACAAAAATGTTCACCTGGGGTGGAGGAGAGGCCCTCTGTGTCCAAGGGCCTACTCAGCACAACACCAGGGGTTGGACTCAATGATCCTTATGGATCCCTTCCAACTTGGGTTATCCAGTGATTCCATGAAAGGGATAGGATCGGCTTCCCCAGGAGCAAAAGGCTGCTCCAACCCTCTGCTTCCAGGCTCACTTCTTACAATAGGAGTGAGGAACGTTTCTGCAAGGCCATGCAAGTGGTGATTACCAAAGCACGGATCTCTTGCTTGGGCTCACCATTCTGGGAGCACGTGAGAGAACAACCACATGGTGTGGGTGTGCGTGCATTATTGGTGGTATGCGTGCACCATCGGGTGCTGGGGAGCAGCACTGCCCCCACATTCAGTGCTGCAGCCCCACGCAATAATCAGCACCAAATGTGCATGTGCGTAATGCGAGCAGAGGGAAAGCCTTCATCAGACAATAGCTATTGCTGCAGCGGAAACAGCCTGGCTATTGTCTGAGGACTGTCTCCCCCTTCAAGTTTACTACTTTTACTACTAGTCTGGCCTGGCAGCCTTTGTTGTTCCAAATGAAGCCAGGAGTTTGCTCTAAAACCGACAAACAAGGAGCACCTGAATGCTTACATCTACATACACAGGCATGAGCGTGCCCATGTGCATGCGTATCTCTGCATATGGGTGCAAGCGTGCATGCGTGTGTGAGTACTAGCACATGTGGAGGCTCTCGCCCACCTTCTACCCATTGCTGGAGGCTGGCAGGAGGCTGGGACCTGGCCTCACCCACACTTCTGCAGGCGAGGAGGCCTTTGAGAGTCGGGATAATGGCTAATAGAGCTGTTTTCCTCTGCTCTGCTTTCCTTCAAGTGAATTATCAAGGCCTTGCTGGGAATTATCCTGCCATTACCCGGCGCTCTGGGGAGCTGCCAGTGATTTACTTAACAGCAAAACAACACAAAGAGCCGGACATGGCGAGAGCTGCGCCACCAAGCGAGCTGGGAAATGTGTGCCTAGAAGGAAAACGCCGTGAGAGCAGCTGGGATGTGGGGCTTCAGCCCTGAGACAGGCACTCACCACCACCCCAAAGCCTAGCAAGCAAGAGGGTGCTCTGAAGAATGGGGTCCCAAACGCTGCACCCCCTGCAAACCTCGTCCCTTGCACACTTTTCACTTTCACTGTGCCAGGCGAAGGAGGATGCAGGAAGTTGCCTGTGCCCTGTGCTGGTAGCCACGGTGTTACTCACTCATCCCTCTTTTGCACACCCGTGTGCTTCACCCTTCCATCCCTGCTCCATTAGCTACTATGGAAACAAGAAGTCATTGCCTGGAGGTGGGGTTCAGCGGCAGCCAAAAGGAATTCCTGCACCCAACTTCGCATTACAGGCACAACCCGCATGACTCTGCTGAGGGACAAGGATGGTGTCCCCATCCCCACAGGGCCATTTGTTCTTCCTGATCCTGTCCGTCCTCACAGCATGGCAATAAGGAGCGGATCTGCGGGGCCTCGCGGCTTCATTTCCGCTGCCTGGCCACTGATTTATGGGCTGAGGGATGCTGGGGAGGGGAAGCCCCTTCCTGTTCATTTCTGCAGTGCGGTGCTGCTCCCTGTACCCTCCTCCCGAGGGGGCTCACTGTGTACCCCCTTCACACTGAATCCTGATAACCATAAGCATCCCAATACCTGCCAGGGAGATGTCTCCACAGTGGGGCCACCAGGGGACCTGGGGATGGGGAGCGTGGCACATCCTGCATGGAGACTCCGTGCCTGGCAGATGGAAAATGCTGGAGAGTGGGAAGCAGAGCCCTTGGAAGGAGGAACTTTCCCTGAGGACAGCCAGCAGCCAGTGATGGAGCTGTTCCTGCCTGACAGTGCCCACTTCCAACCCGAGATACCAGACTGCTGCATTGCACACCCTGGGGTCAGCTGTGTCACCAGCATAGGGGACAACCACCCCGACACTGTCCAGGAAATCCTTCTCATTCCCAGAACAGCCTTGGAAGTGGGAAAAGGAAGAAGGAAGCAGTCTGGTCCCAAAAGGGTAGGTTGGTCCTGCAGGTATAAGGGACATCCTAATAAAGCACATCTCCTCTCGATTCCAAGCAGCCCCAAGATGAGACAGCCAATTTGGGGCCAAAATAACCCCACAACCAGCAAAAAATAAAAGGGAAAGAAAAAAAGGGCAGGGCTTCTTTTCCCTGACCCCTGCTGCACGAAGAGGCTGCGAGGCTGCTGGCTGCACAGCTCCTCTTGGCAGCAACGTAGATTTTGATCAGCTTGAAGCAATCGTGCAATCGCAGCCTGAACTTCCAGTGACTCATCCAGAGAAGGGAAACTTCCTGGCTTGTGTGTTCTTAGCAATTCTGGAAAAACTGCTATATTTGGCATGGAAAATAGGAAGGATTCCTCTGGCCACTCGAAATGGGAGCAGCAGAAATGACTCAATGGACGGCTTGAGAGAGATGTACAAGGATGCTCTCTAAATTATTCATTGTGATACTCCACATCGTGCGCTTTGCCCACAACAGTGTCTGCACACCGGATGATCCGGGCTCCGCCAGCAAGATGTGATTTATTGCTGCGAGAGCCGTCCCATGAATGCATTTTTCGCTGTATGTTATTGACTACGGACACGACGGGCTGCTTCCCATCTGTTTACCAACAAATACGGCTCCTAAAGGTATGGCATCGTGCTTATCGCTCCACGTTGACCCAGCGTGAAAAATCTGCCAATTTATTTGTCGGTGACATCAATCACTGGAAATGCATTTCTTGACAGCTTCAAACACTTTCATCCGCTATGCTGGGGAAAGGGGGAAAAAAGGGGGAAAGAAAAGGAAGAAACTATTCTCTAAATTATTGAAGCTGGTGGAGGGGGGACTTAGTTGAGAGGATTTGAAATGGACTCTGCTTCTCTCTTCTTTCTTCCTTAATATTTGTCCAAACGCTTATTCAAACGGCTCATTCATTAGATTCCTGAGCTGGCAAAATGAAAAATTGTTATTAAAATAGATCACAACAGTATCATCTAAAGGACGGGAATAAATCCCAAGGGGGGGTATGTGTGTGTGAGGGGGGGGGGGGCACAACCCAGCACAACCACAACTTCTCATGAAAAATCTGTTCAAAAGAAAGAGAGAGCTGCAATCATTTTCCATTGGACAAAACGCCAACAGCCCCCTGGTTAGCGTAAATCAAATTAAACGTTCACTTCGGTCATGCACCACTTTGATTAGCAGATTCGATATCAACAAAGATGTCCAACATGGGGAGATGCTTCACACCGCAGCTCCACGTCGAGCTCTGGCCAGGAACACCTCCTCCTGCCGCTGGCCAGGCCCCGCCGTGCCCATGGACAAAAAGGCATTTGTCTGCTTGTCTTTTATTGCAGATTTTCAAGCTGTTCCCCATGCAAGGAGGCCATTTGGCTGTGATAGGAGAGCTGTCACTTGCTCACTTGGAGGTCGCTGCTTTCTTGTAGCCCGACACTCTTGTAGAGAAAAAACTGAGCGCTCGATTTTGTCTGCGTTTTCCTTCCTTCCTGCTCGTCCTGCTCTTTGAAAAGGGTGTGACCACCCTGCCAAGCCTGGGCAGGTGCAGGGGCTCAGCCTGGCCCCAGCAGCGGTGCATGGGGTGAGCTCAGAGTGAGGTGCTGTCCCCCAGAGCCCCAGCAGGCAGGCAGGAACCAGGCAGGCTGGCATCGTACCAGAAAGATGGGGCTGCTCTAGGGCTCTGCTTTGCAGCCCCTAGAGATTTGTAAGCTGCTGGAGGCTTCTGGGCCATCAATTATTTAATTCCTTCCAGTCATGTGGTCTTCATTTGAGTGCACCAGCCCTGGTGTGGGGGCAGCAGGGCTGGGCAGGGGGATGCAGTGCTGGCAGGGAGGAGAACATGGGGCTGGTGCCATCCACAGCGTGTAGCCGAGGGCTCTTCTTCCACTCTCTCGTGGTAGCCCTGGGCAAGTTGCATCCCTGCTCCACACCTCAACTTCCCCACAAGTGAACTGGGTCCAAAGATTTCACGTCCAAACTTTGTGGAAACAGACTGCCTGCTGCCGCAGCTCACAAACACACGTGCTTTGCAGTAATACGCCAAAACAGGGCTCCCAGACCTGCTACGATGCCACTGAGTGGGTTGCTCGACGTCCTTTTTGGCCCCTGGTGGGCCCCCATTTGCTGCCTGCAGTTCTCAAGCTCAGCCAGCCGGGCACGGCGCGGTGGGGTGGGCAGGAATGGCAAGCTGCGACAGGCGGGGAGGCTGGAGCTGGGTAGGTGTGTCCCTGTTACCCAATAAATAATACAAGCCCTAGAGCAGCCCATTGTAATTACGGGGGCCCCGCGCGGATTGAAAACGAAAAGAGGGAGAAAAAAGGAAATCTAGGTTCTGCCTTTCCAAGGAAGGGAGCGCTCCGCCGGGAAAGCAATGGAGGGGAGCAGTGATTTATATCTCTCCAGAGGAATTCTTCTTCCCGGGGCCGCCCCGAGCGCCAAACCGCCGCCAGGTTCAGCTGAGTTTCTAATCTGAATATTCATGAGGCAGTAATTAATTCTCTCAGATAACGATCCAGATTCAGGGTTGGTTTTGCCAGCGTGTGCGTGCGTGCGTGCGTATGTATGCGCGCCTTCTCCCAGGTGTACAGATGCAGCGAGGAGGGATGAGAGGTGCACACAGTGGCTGACACGTGGCCATCCCTATAGGACGATGTCCTCCAGCACCCAGTGGCCCACAGGAAGGGACAAGGAGGGCAGCACGCCATGGGGCTGTGTGCTGGCTGCTATCCCTTACCCCACTGCACATCCAGCTCCGTGTGAGCGCATAGGGTGTTCTCCTTCCTGCTAAGCAGATGGCAAAGACCTCGTGTTTGCAAAGCGCTGGGAGAGGCACAGAGGGAGGGTCTGGCCTCACCCCCTCCCTCCTGCCTTCCTCTCTTTAGATCTCTAATGTGCAGCACTTTAAGCACTGGGGCAGCAGCCCCGAGGAGTGAAACCACATCTCTGGCCCACGGCCCAGGCCCTGAGTGGGTGTGTGATCTCGGTGTGATGCCCCCAGCTCAATCCATAGTGCTGCTCACTCAGGCTTAGAGTCACAGCCGACCTTCAAACAGGGCGGAAAAACAGAATGTTTATTAAATGACAACGAAAAAGAAAGTAAAACAACTGCTTCCCAGTTTACCCAGCCTGCATGCACCCTGCTGCGTGTGTCTCATCCCCCTGACTTTGGAGCAGGCTGCCCCGATGTCCTGCTCACCCTTCTCTGGAGGGAAAGGCAATAATCAGCTTTGCTGCCTCTAAAACCAGCTGGGGGCCCGGCACGCAGCCGGGCAGGGAAGGACAGGGCTCTGAGCCCCAGCTCCTGGGGCACAGTGCCACTGCTATGACAGCACAATGTCTCTTGTCCCCCCAGGTCACGTCCCTAGACTACCTGCAGGAAAAAGCAAGAGAAGCAGCAGCACCAGTGTGTTTTGCTACCCTGCTGTCAGCACCCATCTAGGGGAGGCAGGAAGCCTCTTGGCCATCCAAGGCCATGGTCTCTTAGTCAACCAGGTCTGTGGTCTCTTGGCCAACCAACATTGTGGTCTTTTGGCCACCCAAGGTGGTGGCTCCATTGAGAAGTCACTGAGTATCTTGGACATTGTGGGACCATAACGTCATTCCTGCTGGGCTCAGGGGGCCTGGAGAGGTCACGCTCCCTTTCCTATATCCTCTGTTTGCTGGGGATAAGCCTCCCTACAGGCTGTCCTGACACAGGGCTGCACTTGGAGGTGGACATCAGTGGATGGTGCCGTGTCCCACAGGGCAGCCAAATGTCCTCCTGCCAAGAGAGCCCGGCAAACTCCCCTGGCTCTGTTAGCACAGAGCTGGGAGACGGCAGTGAGTCACAGCCCGGTGTTGTAATGCATGTAAGAGCAGGGATGGTCATAAGCGAGAGAGCAGGGCCCGCCTGGGCCTTTTGCAATCCCCTGGGGAAAGGCGAAAGCCGTGTTTCCATCCTTTAATTAAAGGCGCTGCGGAGACCTGGGATCTCTAGGGGAACACAGAGGTCGGCCCCGTCTGGGCTGGAGCATCCCCACTGTCTCCCAGTGATGCTTTTTGTACCCGTGGGACACAGTGCCATGGGCATCAGGGGCAGAAGATGACACAGCCAGGATGTCATCTCTGCCAGCTTCATGTCCCGCATCCACAGCCTGACCTAGAAACACGTCTCGTGCCGGAGCGCAGCGATGCTGCAGGCTCATCCCTCTGTTTTTCCAGCGCTGCCGAGTGACAGTCGCCCCTCCCCTGCTTCTCCAATGAGCATAATGAGAATTTCCTCCGAGGAGCAGCTTGCTGCGATGAAATAATCGCCTGAGCAGCAGGATCTTCGGCAGGGATTAAGCAGACAGCTACTTGCTGAGCCGGGGAAACGGCCGGCGAGGGGGGAAAACTCCATATCCCCATCCACCAGAGCTGTTGTAGGGCCGAGGTGCGGGCACAGCCTGGAAACTTCCGTCCCACTGCCTGGGCACTGTACAGTCCAACTCCTCCTCCTGCTGAGCTGTTCCCCAGCCCGGCGGGTGGGAGGGAGGCAGGGAGGGGTGGAGGAGAGGTGAAGCAGCAGCTGCCTTTTACAGGCAACAGTTCTTTTAGTGGCGGTGTTTCCTTTTGGGCCGCTGAGGCAGAAAATGCCGAGCGGCGGCAGCCTCCCAATGGCTCACACAGCAGCGGGATGGAAGGCTCTGCTTGGCTCCCCAACAGCTTCAATCCTGGTTGTTGTTGTTGTAGTTGCTGTCCTGTTTTCCTTCCCTCTTTCCTCTCTCTGTGGGATCTCAGCATGACCCTCCCCTGAGGATTCCTCCTTTTCTCCCTCCAATCTCCCACATCCCATTTTTAAACCTCTCTCCCAAGTCTTCTCGAAACGTGGGAACCGAGCCTGAAGGAACATCCCCTATGTTTGTTTTCGAGAAGACACGCATTAAAACCAAATTCTGCTTTATTTTAGGGCCGTGCTTAGTGTAACACTAAGCTTAGGGTGGCTTTTCTCCCCTTTCCTCTTTGGGATGACCCAGCACAGCAGTGACACAGGGATAGAACCACTCGGCCATGGCACGAGCATGAGGGCAGCGCTGTCCCCATGGCTGTTCCCTTCAGCCCCATTACAGCCCCATTACAGCCCCATTACAGCCCCATTACATCCACACACTGAGGTGGAGGACATTGAAACTGAGGAGCACATCGGAGCCGTGTGGTGCAGCCCGGGACCCCCCGGACCCGCCGCTCCGCTCCGGGCTTTCAAACTCACTTTGTTTATGACGGACAAGCTCTTCAGCCAATAAGAAGCCGCAAAGCGTCAACACTACGTTCGCTCTGCTCCGTCAGCCAATCGCCGTCGCGCAAACGCTATATCCCGCCCTCCGAGGACAGAGCCTCGCCATCTGTTGGCGGCCATCTTGAGTGTGGCAGAAACGCCGCTCCGTCCTAAAGGGCTCTTTTTCCCCCTTTCCCCCCTTCTTTCGCACCGTCCGCACCTCATAACGCTGAGCCGTGTCTCCTCCGTACACACGGGGCTGTAATTGGCGGCTGAGCGGCTCTCGAAGAGCTGCGGAGCCGTGGGATTGCTCCTCGATGAGCTGCCGGCGCCATCTTGAGTGTGGCAGAGCTCCCTCAGTCAGCGCCCCGTTATTACGAGCGGGAGCGGGGGGCAGCGATGGGCAGAGAAACAGAACTGTGTAATGGGGGAGAGAGACATAGAACTGTGTAATGGGGAGAGAGACAGGGCCCGGGGCGGCCCAAAGTGGGAGAGAACGTGAGGGGAGAGAGATATGGCGGGGAGATTATTTGCTTTTTGGTACTAAAATAAGCGAATGGCCGGGAATCCCCCATTTCTGCGTCAGCCCCGGGGTACGACACTACCACACACACACACACACACACACAGACACACACGGCCCGTTACCACACGGCGCTTGTGTGTTACCACACGGAGCCGGTGACCCCGAGCCCGGTCAGAGCCGTGTGAGGGCGCTGTGTGTGTCCGGGTGGGGGGTGCAGCGCCGCTCCCACCCGCCTGTATTCTTATTTTTCACTCCTATTATTCAGTTCCGCCATGCGGGCGGCGCTGCGGCGGGGGATGGAGCTGAGATCAGTGGGGGGAGGGGATGGAGAAGCGGGGGGCAGCTCGTCCCGCCTCACACGGCGCGGGGCGGGGCGGGCAGGGGGCGGCGCTGGGGGCCGTGAGGGGCGGGGCCGCACTGTGCGCCTCGCCCACGCTGAGCCCGCGCTCCAACTCATCGCCGCAGTGAGTGGCGAGCGGCGGCGGGATCCTGCCGCTTTAAGCGGCCGTGCCCATTGTTTGCTCGGCGGCCAATGGGAGCGAGCGGCCGCGGAGCGCGCGGCCAATGGGAGAGGAGCGGGGCAGCGCGCGCGCCGCCCCCGGCTCTATAAGAGGGGCCGTGGCGCCGCGTGAGTCCCCACTGGGTCCGCAAAGCCATCTTGGCATTGTTCTGCCCGCACGCTCTGCCCGCACCCCGCCATGTCCGACACGGCCGTGGACACCAGCGCCGAGATCTGCGCCAAGGTGAGTGTGCAACGCGCGCATCCACCGCTCCGTCCCCACCTTTAATTCCCGCCGCAGTTCGGTGCCGTGCCGCTCCGTGCCTTTATTTCCCCCATTAATTCCGTATTTAGCGGGGTGATTGGAGCTGCCGTTGTGCTCCTTGTTCCTATCGACTTCCTTCCCGCCCCCGCGCTGTGGCGCCGCGCGGTGCTGCCCGCGTTCCTTTGTCTCCCGCGTGCGGGAAACGTGCTGCGGCCGGACCGCGCGGGAACGAACGGCGGCACCGTGTGTGTGTCCATGGACGGCACGGAACGGGGCTGCTGGGGGCGGGGGTTAATGGGGGGGTGGGATGGGGGTGATGGCACCGAGTGCGGCGGGCTCCCATAGGATGGCGATGGGGGTGAGCGCTGCGTGTGGAGTTGGGACGAAAATGGGGCGGGCGGGGTGTTCGGTGCGTGGGGATATGGGGATAGTCGGGCTGTTGGGGGCTGTTAGGAGCTATTGGGGGCTGCTCGGTGCTGGTAGCGCGGGGCTGGGGGCAGACGATCCCGCGGGGCCCCGCCGCGATCCCGCCGCCCGCCTTTGTGTGCGGCCGGTCCCCGGGGGCGCGTTGGGCCCGGGCCGCGTTTCGCAGCGGGCAGCGTGCCCTGCAATGAGCCGTGCTGTGCTGGGCTGTGCCGGGGGGAAGACGAGGGGATCCGGCTGCGGGCGTGGAAAGGCGGCGGGGGATGGATGGATGGATGGATACATAGATGGGTGGGTGGATGTGTTCGGTGCTCCCGGTCCCGGGGGCAGCATCGGTGCTGTGAGCGGAGCGGGGCACATCTCGTTGCTGCGCCGTGCTGCTGTTTGTCGCTGTTTGTCGCCGTTCAACCCCTCGTTGGCCGCATTTGGATTTCACTTCTGTTTCCCGCTCGGTGCCGCCCCCGCTCCGCTCCCCCCGCCGGGCTCCCCCCACCTCCTGTATCCAACACTCCCACGGCCCGATCCCGCCGTTCACCTTCCCCTGCCCTTTACCGGAGCGGGGGGTGGCCGCGTTCAGCCCGTTTCATTCCGTGGGGTCGCAATACAAGGTGACCCCCCGTCGTTCCCCTCCCGTCCCGGTGCCGCTCTCAGCCCCTGGTTGCGGTCGGGGGGTCCCGCCCCACCCGCTCGGCTCGGAGCCCAGCGCCGCCCCCGGCAACAGCGAGCAGCGGGGCGACACCACGTGCGGCACCGCCCGCGATGCACCATGGGAATTGCAGTCCGCACGGGACTACATTTCCCAGCTGGCCTCGAGGCGCCGAGCCGGCGCGTTGGCGGGCGGCCAATGAGAGGACGAGGAGAGTGGCGCGCGGTTTGAAAGGCGGCCGGGCGCGTGGCGGGAACAGCGCCCCCTGGTGGCGGGAGGAGGAACACGTGGATAGAGCGAGTACAGCGGGGTGAGTGCAGCCCTGCATTGACTGCAGCGGGGTGTGAGTGCAGCCCTGCATTGACTGCAGCGGGGTGTGAGTGCATCTCCGCACTGAGTGCCATGACACACCTGTAATGACAGCTCTGTTGCTGCTGTGCTGGGTCCTGTGTGTGCTGTGCTGCTCGTGTTGGCTTGGCATGGGGAATGGGAGAAGCTGCGGTGTTGTTATGCAGCCATCCTGGCTTGGCACGCTGTGGGTATGGGGCTGGGAAGGGTCAGGGTTGTAGACTGAGGAGGTGTCAATCCCCCTGTGAAGTGTTGGTGCACAGTGAGCTGTGGGAGCTGAGCTGTGCCACAATTGGCTTTGGGAGTGTTGTGTTCTGGCGTTGGGCTGCCTGGTAGGTACTGATGGCTGTAGGTGAGGTCAGGTGGCTGTGATCAACCTCCAGCAGCAGGGAATGGAGTTTGAAGGCTCACAGTGTGTCTGGGCTGTGCAGAGGAGGCAGGTTGGGTGCTCAGAGGCAGCAGGAGGCTGTTCTGTGGCCGTTCCAGCTGTTGGGCTGCTGCTCTATTAAGCACAGAGCTGGCTTCAGAAGTGGCACGTAGGGTGGGTGAGGGCTGCCCCTGTGAGCAGCATCCCCTGTGCTCTGTCACTGTGTTCTGCCCCGGGTGCTGTGAGCCCCTCCATGGCACCGTGCTCCCACGCGGCAGTGCCAGCAGTGAAAGTGCCCCGTGGCTGCGGGGAACCTCATCCCTCCCACAGCCCCGTGTGTGCAATGAGCAGCAGGCTGCCAGCACCTCCAGCTCCGTGCGGCCCCTCTGCTTCCCTTGGCTGGGCAGCGCCTGTGCTGGAGGATCTCGTGTTGGCTGATGGAGGAACAGAAGGGGAGGAGGATGCGCGCCGAGGATGCCAGTGTTAAATCCAAGTGTTCTTTATGCGGGAACATCAAGTTGGATCCTCGCAGCCTGTTTGCCAAGCGACTTGGCATGACGTTTTGACAGTGATCAATAGCTAAAGCGCACCAGCTCTCGCTCTGCTCGTGGTGGAGGCTTGAACCAAAGTCAGCAGGGACGGCTCCGGAGCGATACAAAAATAGGCTGCTTCCCCCGCCCCATCCTGTTAGACTGAGTGCTGTGAGATGGATCCCGGAGCCCAGAGCCCTCCTCTCCAAAGCGCAGGCATTGCATATAATGCGTGCTGAGCGATGTTCCCCAGGCAGGGCAGAGAGCGCAGCCTCTGCTAATGAGTCTCTGGGATTTGCTCCTGCTGTGAAAGCACCGAGCAGCCGCTTGCAGCCCTGGGGCGGTGGAGCCTGCGTTCAGTGGGGCTGACGGCTCTTTGCTGCATGGCAGGAGCTTGTGTGGACTGTGCTGGGATGGGGGATCTGCCTGCAGTGCTGCTGTTTAGTGCGTGCAGGCAGCTCAGGAGCTCGGAGGTGAAATGCAGCCGTCTCTTCTTAGATGGGTGAGCTCGGATTGGAATTCACCCCCACTCTCACACATTGCCAAGAAGGAGCCAGAACGTGGCAACCAAATGACAGGGCAAATGGGTGTGAAGAGAATCAAGTTCCTGGGTGCTCTTGGACCGCATCTTTCACACCTGATCTGCAGCTTTTCTGGCCCAGCTTCTGGACTTGGGGTGACTCTGCTTTTCTGCTCCTTCCAGGATCTAAAAGAGAAGAAGGAAGTTGTTGAGGAAACAGAAAATGGCAGAGATGCCCCGGCCAACGGCAACGCTGTGAGTATGGCTGGGTCTGCAGGGGGAGGCAGCCCTCGCTTCAGTGACTTTTTGTTCTCCTTCCCCTTCTTGCTTTTGCTACGAGCTCGTCCCAGTCTGAGAGGGGGGTTGATCCTCCAGAGGCCGCCCCTGTGCTGTGCAGAGCCTTTGGGGCTCAGATTGAACAGAGTCTTAGCCTGCAGCAGTTGCTCTGCGTGCAGAAAGGAAGGTTGGAGCTTGGATGTGTCGATCCTTTCCCCATAAGCCGTGCTGGATTGTGTCCAGCGCTTCCTCCTTTCTAGGCACTAGAGAAAGGGATAAAAACTACTCTGCTGTTTACACTGTAACAATCAGTTGAATGGGGAAACACGTTGCGTATAAGTAAACCAATTGGTTTCCTATTTGTAATGTGCTATGGGAAACTCACTCTGCTCGTTTTAATGTGTCCCAAGAGCCTCTGCAGACTTTGTCTTGGCCTCAAAGCTGCAGCCTCGAGTTACTACAGACCTGATCCTTCATGCCCGGGCTGCCTGTGTCGTGTGGGGGCAGGCAGGAAGCGAGGCGCGCGCCTGGGGCTCCCGTGGGCTGGTGCTGTGCTTTAGGAAGGAAAGGTGGGGATGCGTGCTTCTGCTGAACATCTCTTCCCCCTTCTCCCTTTCCCAGTGCGTTTTCTAAGTGATGTTTTGTCTTGCCAAGGAGAACGAGGAAAATGGAGAGCAGGAGGCTGATAACGAAGTAGATGAAGAGGAAGAGGAAGGTGGTGAGGAAGAAGACGAGGAGGAAGAGGGTGATGGTAACTTTCCTTGTTCCCCTTGCCCCAGCCCTCTGGCCAGACCCCGGGGAGCCGCAGGAGCCAAGAGCAGCATCTCCTCCTTGTGGCAGCGGTGGGGCGGCTCAGCAGCTCAGGGCTGCCAGCTCCAGGGAGTGAAGTCAGCCTTGAATCCCTTCCAGCAGGTTGAGGGCAGGTCCCTTCCTCCCTGCTCCAGCCAGACAGCGCCGTGCCGCTGCCGTGCTCTGTAAGCACATTAGCCCTTCGTGTGAGGAGTAAAAGCTGCCCTTGACTCTTGCAATGGCAGTGGCTGTCGAGAACGTGAGTGGGGCAGGGTGCAGGCAGCCAGGCAGGCTTTGCCTTGCGGCACATAGCACAGCCCACCGCCCTCACTGAGCACTGTGTGTGGGGGCTGGTGCAGTGAGCTCACCCAGCTGAGTGCTGTGCAAGCAGCAGAGGAACCTGTGGCTCTTCCCTCCGGAGGCAGCGAGCAGGCTTTGATCCGACCCTGGTCCCCTGTCCTGGGTTTCCCTGACCCGACCCTTCCTGGAATAGGGTTTTGGCAGCAGTGACCATGAGTCCAGCACTGACTTTGCCCAATCACATCTCACCCTCCCCGCTTAGTATTTTTTTTTTCCCCCAAGATCTGCTTGGATGAATAACATTGTTTATTTTTATCACCCATTAAAGCTGGGAGGAAACCATTCTTGTTCCGCTGGAATGAGCTGGAGGCTCTCGATGAGCTGTTACTGGGTTAATCCCCTGTGAATTTTCGGTTAAGTGCTGACCTAGTAACCTGGTAGTTTTGGGAGAGAGAACCAGGCAGATGGGGCTGGAAAAAGTAATGAACGCTCTGCCAGCATCTCTTAGGGTAGAACATAATGGGGAAGGCTCTGTCAGAGCAGTGCTGTGCTCACAGCCTGATGCCCACTGGGATCTGGCTGATTGGAGTGGTGGCACTGCTCACACCCAAAGTTTAGATCCTTGAGGACAGATCAGTGTGATCCCGACCCATCCACCGCCAGCCCTGCTTTGAATACAAGTGCCCCCTGTGGCCAGGAGAGCAGCACGTGCATGTGTGGGGTTGGAATGTTGCTTGGATACTGCTGCAATGAGCACGGGGAGCTGCCGTCCCGCAGTGCTGGCCCTGCTCCCCCACATCACGCAGCCTTGGTGTGCTCCTGTTGTACCAACACCTCGCCACAATCCCGTGCATGTTCTGTCCTTCCAGTCCCGCTGCCCTCGGCTGATCCCTGCCCAGAGCTGCACCTGAAAGCTGTGGGAGGCAGATGTAACAGCAGCGAGCACAGCTTGTATCAGCGTATTTCCACCACTTGTGGGCAATCTGCAGCCCAGGTTTTTGACAGCAGAGGGGAGCTGGAGGGGATACTTTTATTTCCTCACCCTTCTGGTCCCATCTCATTATTTGCTTTGCTCAAAGCTGCTCAAAGAACTAAAAATGCTCCCAATCAGCTTGGTGTTGTCACCTGACCCGCTGCGGTGCTGGCTGCAGGGTGCTGATCCATTGCTGGGAGCTAATCTGGGCCCTTCCCACAGCATGGGCTGTGTGATGGCTGAGCATATGCCGAGTAGAGGAGAGTGGAAAGGAGGATGGGCTGACCTTAATCCCCCCCAGCTGCCCGTACGTGTGGCTCGTGTGGTGTTTTAAAGCCAGCTTACAGGCCTTAACGCTGCGAGTTTTAGTAGGGTCTCACGTTACGCAAGAGACTTGAAGGCACCGAGTGGTGGCTCTTCTTCCAGCACCTCCAGTCTCGCCTCTGATGCCCCGCAGCCACCCAAAGGCCGTGGCTGTCGCTCTGATCCACTGGCCTATTTGAGCTCAAAGTGGGTCAAAGCCCAGAGCTCCGCTCATCCTCTCCCGAGCTGCAGATAAGGTGGGAGCATTTGTTTGCCGTTTGGATAATTAGAAAGTGTTCTGACTCAGAACTAATACGTTCTGGCTCTCTTAACTCATTAAAGACGGACTAATCGCTGCAAAGGGAAGCAGAAGTAATGTGGAACAGTCAGGCAGGGCAGCCACTAGAAAGAGTTTCCTTTTTCTGAGTTGCATTTATTTATTTGCTCAGTGCTTGAGCACCAAGTGGATTCTCCTGCTGTCTGTTATCACTCAGTGTGAGCCAGGCTGGATGCAGTGAGTGCCCCTTCCCCTCTGCCCATGGGTCAGGTTGGCTGGAGCTGCCCCCAGAACTCCCCATTTCCCTGGGTGCCACTGAGGTGATGTCAGGTGTTGGGAGGAGCTCACCTTCCTCTCCTCTTGTGCAGGTGAGGAAGAGGATGGTGATGAAGACGATGAAGCTGAGGGAGCCACAGGCAAACGGGCAGCTGAGGATGACGAGGTATGAACACAGCCTGGCTGTGCCAACACACACAGTTGTGCCAGTGGGGCAGGAGGCATCGGGTTGGGCTCTGGGACCCCAGCCCTGCCCATACACTTGCATTGCCTCTGAGCAGCGTCCCTGTGGGATATGGCCCGGTTCCATTTACTCACTGCCCTGGTTAGCAGAGTGTCTGAGCCTGCTGTGCTCATCCCAGCTTGGCTCCTGGTGATGGGATGGGGTGGTGGTGCTCCTGTCTTTTAGCAGGGAGCTGGATGCTCTGTGCTGTGGGGAATGTCCACATTGCTCCCTTATCCCTGTGGAATATCCCTTATCCCTATGGAATATCCCTTATCCCCCCTTTGGAGGGGACTTTAGGCCTACAGAAGTAGAGGGGGCTCTAGGCTTACATCTGCCCGCCCCGGTGGTGTCCCCTTTCCCTCACAGTTTTCCTTTCCCTTTAGGATGACGACGTCGATCCCAAGAAGCAGAAAACCGATGAAGACGACTAGGCAGCAAAATTATAATTATTTTTTTTAAATAAGGAGGAAAAAAACAAAAACAAACCAACAAAAAAAGGCCAGCGCGTCCTCTGCACCCCTGGGACCCCCCCAGCCCTCACCTCCCACCCTCCCTACACACACAGCCCCTTCCTCCCCCCCCTCCGCCGTGGTCATCCTCACCAAGTAGAGTGATCCCCATCCCACCCCCCCGTTACGGCGCTGCCACTCAACGAGCATAGAAACGATTCGCCCGTTCACGGGGGAGAGAGAAAAAACCCCCTTAAAAACCCCAACCCCACCCCATTATATCCCCCACAGACCCCCATCCCGCCCCCCTCCCCAAGCACCAAAACTTCAAGGCCCTGCTTTCTTTCTTAAAAGTACTTTAAAGGAGAATTTGTTTGTATTTTTTATTTACATTTTATATTTTTGTACATATTGTTAGGAGGTCCGCCATTTTTAAGTGATCTCGGCTTGACCAAAAGGGGGGCTTTGAAGTGTATATCTCTTGTTAACCTTTATCTTTCTTGACTTTACTCCGTGGTGTGACCAGGCCCAAAAACAAAACCATTATCTCAAAAAAAAAAAAGAGAATAAAAAAAAAAGAGAAAAAAAAAACTTGTAAAAAAAAGAAAAAAAAAAGACAAAAAATGCAAAAAAAATAAGAAAAAAAGAAAAAAAAAAAACCTTACAATCTTATTCTGAGCATTCCAGTAACTTTTTTTTGTGTATGTACTTTAGCTGTACCATAGGTTGTGGTTTGTATGAGGTGGCAAAGGCCAAAGAGACACAAAAAAAGGGGGGTTTTCTTTTGTTTATTATTATTTTTTTTTTCCTGTCCACGAAGTTGTTTTGATTATTTTGGGGTTTTTTTTTTGTTCGTCATTTGATTTTTTTATTTTTTTTTCTCTCTTTTTTTTTCATTTTGGCCTGTTTGCTGTATGTGTGAAACGATGTTGTCCAACAATAAACGGGATTTTATTTTGCTGAGTTGTCCTAACCCGGCTGCCTCCCAAAACGCTGCTTTGTGTTTGTTTGCTCCTTCTTTGGTTGGTTTTATTTCTACCCCTTTTTCTTTCTGTCCCACTTCAGTTCTTTGCTTTGGAGTCAGAGATAAGTGGGGAGGGGGCTTTGATGTGAGGGGCTGGGTGCTGTGCTATGGGTTGGGATGGGTGGGTGCTGTGTGTGTGGTTGTATGGTGGTGATGGAGCTGTTGGTTGGTGGGAGTGGGGCTGGTGCCCAGCCTTGTGGCTATGGGATGTGGTGCTGTGTGGGTGTCTGCTCTAACCCAACTCAACCCAAGGGCTGTGCTCCCTGCTTTGCTCCTGACTCAACTGCTGCCTCCTTGGTGCTGCTGGAGCTGAGCTGTTCCATCCTCAGCTGGATGAGTGAGTCCGTTTCATTTCTGCCGGGCTGCTTTGGCACCGAGATGCTCGTTTCGTTCTTTAAAAGCAGCCATAAGAAGAGCAGCATCGAGTGCACGGGCTGCGGTGGAGCCGTATTTACACCAGTGCCAAACAAGCTCAGTCTGCTCCCTGCCCTCATTATCTGGGCTAATTGTGCTGGGTTCTCAGCTCACATCCCGCTGTGCACTACCTGCCTGTGGCCCATAGCGCAGCCCTGCCCTGTGTGTGCTCAGCGGCTGCTTTGCAAAGCAAATGCTGCAGCCGGTGCCTGCAGCAGCATTGGGGCAATGGGGGCAGGATCCACATGGCTGTGATGGAGGCTGAGGACGGGCGCAGCTCGTTGCACTGGTGCTGGTGCAGCCTGCAGCCCCAGCTCTGCCCTCAGTCTTGCACCTTGTTAGCGGTGCATGCCCTGCATGGCGCCCGCAGCTTGCAGCCCTTCTCTCCCTGCAGCCCCGTGCTCAGACCTGCTGGGCCGGGCTGAGACCGGACACAGCTCAGTGCAGGGAGAGCCAGCTGCTCGACTGCAGCCAATCCCTGCTCACCTGTGCAGCCCACAGGCCAATCGCGTGCTGCCACCTGTCCTGCTCCTATCTGCTGCCTCCATTGTTCCCTCCACCAATGCCAAGCAAGCAGCACCCAGCTCTGGCCAATCGCAGGCTGCTGTCTGCTGTGCCCCGACCAACCGTGAGCCGCCACCTGTCCTTGCCTCCCATAGCAGCTGCCCACCAATCACAGGACTGGCTGGCTGCTCCCAGCCAATCCGATGTCATCCTCCTTTAGCAGCGCCAGCCAATCAGAGCAGCCTGGCCCTACTGCAGGGTATAAAGCTGGGGGGGCTCAGTGGTGTCAGTGGGTCCTTATGGCTGTGGGTGCTTTGAGGTTGGGTTGTGCAGGGGCTGTGGGCAGACTGACCTTCATGGCTCTGTCTGGGCCGCTCAGGTTCTGCCTGGGCCTCGCTGTCTTCATGCTGCTCAGCTGATGCACCGCGGGCAGTGCTGCCGTGGGCTCCATGAGCTCAGAGCTGTGTGGGGCCATCCCGGCTCTGCCCATTGCAGGTCAGGGCCTGCTCTGTCTGCTCCTCCCGGCTGCTGCTGTACCATCATCCAGCCCTCCTGACCTCATGGCTGCACCTTGAGAAGCTCCGTGGGACGTGGAGCACCCGAGGGCTGGGCACGGAGCTGTGGGACGGCAGAGCTCGGGCTGCGGGTGGATGTGGGCTGAGGTCACGGCGCCGTCTGTGTCCAGGGCCGATGCACTGCGGGCGTCTGCTCTGACCAGTATGAATGAGCACAGCCTCCAGCATGGCTGCTCAGGGTCACCAAACCCGGAGGGGCTCTGGGGTGTCTCTGTTACACATCAACGTGCAGAGCTGTTCCTTCACGCTGCCCGGCCTCAGTGTGAGGTGCCCTGTACAGCAGCCCTATGGAGGGGGTTGAGTCTGGGGCTGTGGCTGGTCCCGGCCCATCCCAGTTAGTAAAGGTACCTTGAAATGGCTTACAATAGGAGAGCCCAGTCTGTGCTCGAGGCAGCAGAGGGGCAGATCCCGCTGTAGGCCCCATGATGGGGGACAGCCGCGTGTCTGATGCCCGATGGGCTGCGCTGGGTTCTGCTCTCACCCTGCCCTGCACAAGGGCACAGTGTGGGGCAGGGTGACCCGTGCCCTACCCGCTGTGGATGGCCGTCCCTATACCTCCTGTGTCGGTCTATGGCCGCAGTGTGACCCCAGTGCACGGTGAGGAGCTGCCCTCGGCCAGCAGCGCTGTGTTACATTGCGGCCTGGGGACACAGCGCTGTGTTCATTGCAGTGTTGCAGCACCATCTAGTGCTGCTGCCCGGGGAAGCCGGACACCCTGCAGCTCCCGTGGAGTTACTGCAGCACCGCGGGGACGGGACTGCTGGATGGTGTCCCTTGGGTCACAATGGGGCTGTGACACTGAGGATACAATGGGAAACTGGGGATGTGGGTGACCTTCCCATGGGCTGCACAGGGTGAGATTTCACTGCCTTGAAGGAAGACACAGGGACCCGCAGCCCGTGCCAGCTGCAGCACAGGGTAAGAGTAGCAAAGCGAGCTCTGAGCATAACGTGGCCCCGGGCTGTTTGTGCGCCTTTTGTTCACCCATAACCCTCAGACAATTAACCGCATCACGGAGGCTCTGCTCGCCCATCCGTGCCTTATCGGCAGGGCGGCTGTGGGGCACGATGCCAGGAGCAGAGCCCCGAGGCAGCAGGTGGAAGGAAGGCACGGGGAAGGAGCCGGCCCCTCGCTCCTAATGAACACCGGGGTGCGGCGTGGAGATGAGATCCCCGTGTGCCCAGAGCTGGGATCCCCATTGCAGTACATCTACGGGCCATTAACGGGCTGTAAGCCGTGCCCGTGTCTTTGCGGGTGTGATGGGCCCGACACCCAGTGGAGCCACTGGAGGGCGGCAGTGCTGCAGCGCTGGCATGGACGGCAGGATGGGACTTAGAGGTACCCGCTGTGCATCCTCCCAGCCTGTCATGAAGGTATTTTTACTGGTTTTGGTAGTTTTTGCCTCCCCTCTTTAGCAGAGACGCCGCTATCGCTGAGATATCGTCAGAGAGAGCTGCTGTGTAACAATAACGCTCTTATAGGGATTAATGATCCCACTCAGCAGAGAGAAGAATGAGGCTTTTACCTCCCACCCACACACTGAGCGGCTGAATGTGGGATCCTGCATCTCTCCTGGAAATCTCAAGCTCTGGGTGATCACAAGGTGGTGTCTGTGAGCTGAGGATGAGGATGAAACTCTTGCTAAGAGTTACAGGGGCTGAAGTGCAGAGCCCTGTTCTGCTGCTGTGTGAGTGGAGCTGTCTGTGCTGGCATTCACTCCTGTAATGGAAAGAACACACGGAATCAATGGCGCTTCCCTTCTTTGGACGGTAGGAATGTTTTAATTGAGAAAGAAGTCGTAATTACATCGGGTGATCTCACAGTCTATTTTACAAGGTCGGGGGGGAAGAGGAAGCGTGGACCAGTTACACAGAAACCCAGTGAAAGGATAAAAACCTACGACGTGAGAAAACGGAAAGGTGAAATTCATCCCTCCAAAAGGAAACGAGTGGAGTTGGGTGTGAGTGGAACGGGGAGCTTTGTAACGGGATCCAGAGAAGTACAAAGGAGGCAAAACTAACATAATTTACAGTATTGGTTCTGCATGACCGTCGTGGGCCCGTTGTCAGAGACAGCCTCTGTTCCCCACCGCGCTGCCGAGCAGCTGCTGCTGCCTCTGAGGGTTTGATGGGGTCTGGTCAGAGAAGAAAAGCAAAAGAAGCGATGGGCAAAGGTCACAACCCACGGTGAGGTGGTCCCCAGGGTCATCGCCTACGGGAGTGTCTTCCACTGGATAGTCGGGAGGTTCTGCACCAGGAACTGCGCGGAGGAAAACTAAAACAGCTCCAAAAAGCCCCGTCTCAAACGTAGAAAAGTCTCACTCTGGAAGTGCTTACAAGAAGGTCGTCGTCGTAGAATTTGGTTTCTATAATAACATTACCGCTGCGGAAGGAAAAGAGAAAGAGGCATTAGGAGAACGCACAGCAGGGATCACACCAGAAAGCAGCTCCTCTCCGTGCTGCCACGAGCCTGGGCTGATGTCTGCCCCTGTAAGAGCTCAGAGCCAGGAGCAGGGAGTGCTGCGTCCCAGCCCTGTGCCCTCTGAAGGATCATTGTATTCCCACATGGAGCAGCTCCCACCAGCCCTACAGCACTGCCCCTTCGTGGGCTCAGTCCCATGCAGGCTCCCTTCTACCGCCCTCTTCCCTTCAGTGAAGCTGGAAAACAATGTGATTTCATTTTTACACGCTATCTCTCTGTCTTTTAGTGCTCAGCAAGTGACTACAACCAACTCAAGTTCTTTCCCCCATGATGTGCTTTAACAGAAGTATATGAGCACACTTCACATAAACTGCAATGGCAATTTAGATTTGGGCGTGACAAAAAGCACTGAGACAAACATGGAGTCTAAAGGAGCGTGGGACGGAGAGGGGCTCTCTGTGTCTTAGCAGCTGAAGAAGGAAGAAGCTGATTTCTTTGGGCGACAAAACTTGTTTGCATCTGCTTGGGCTAAATGTTCTCTTACAGAATGACCCAAGGAGAGAAACATTGCTCCAGGGAAAGAACAGGACACTGGGAAACCCTCAGTGTCATTTGAAAACCAGACCCTCAAGACTCAAAGTCACACAAATGACACGATGTCCTGAGACAGTCAATGCCAACTTGTCTGATGTTCCTTTACTCTGTGCCTAAACTGGTACCTCCTGACAGACTGGGAGCCACCAGCTCTGTGAGCCAAAGGCAATGTGTGGCACCTACAAACTTCTGAGCAGGCAGTGCCAGGAAGCACCAACCCAATGCTAATACCATCTTCTGAGCCCGCTATCTCTTTGAAACGTGCTGCGAATAGAAAGCAGTGCTGGTGGTTCCCATCCTGGTGCGTTCTCTATGCGACTGGCTTTCCTCCAGATGGAACAAGAGGGAAAATGCAATAGAGGGAGGTCTTCCAGAGGGCACGGTGACCTTGCAGTGAGACTCGCTGCTCCCTATCTGCCTCATGTTGGCACAAGGATTCCCACAGCCTTCTGTCTCTGCTGGCAATCTGCTCCTTGTGCGCTTGCCAGCACCCATCTAGCACCGCACCAGCCGCAGCAGGGAGGGAGGCCTTTCATCAGTGATTACAGCTTCCCTGGGGCTTTCCTCTGGGAGCCTTTTCCTTCATGCAAACAAAGCTCGTGCCCCGTTGTTCACATTCAGAGCAGTGCCCAGCACACATTGTTCTGACCTACTCAGAAGTTGACGTGCAGACACTGGTGAGGAGTCTTCTGGTTTATGAGGGAAGTGTGTGAATCCCATTATGGACTGCAGTAAAATGATTCTTAAAGGTGTTTTATCCCCTGATACAACTCCATATGACTAAATATAAAGTTTATACTCCAATGTATAAGACTCAAAGCCTGGAAAATGGTAGTGATGAAACAGACATTAGAGCAGCTCCCATTCACTTACCAATGGCTGTATCTGAGAATGGCCCAAACAACTTTTTATTCTATGGGCCCACGTGGATGTAAGGGGTACCAAGTTGTAAGGCATTTTAAAACCCTTTTTGCAGATCACCTTTCAAAATATGGAAGCAGCTCTAATGAGGGATCAAACTCCAGTTTCTCCAAACTTTTTATTGCTATATTAATGCAAATTGAAGCTACGGGACAAAAGGTAATGAGGTTGGCTTAACCCTTTTGTCTCGCAGTGGCTAACAGCACTGAGGGTGACTCAGTTGGTAGCAGCTCCCTCTCCATTCCCACTGTGGCCCCCAAGGAAATGTCCCAGCTGCTCTCAGATTCCTTAAGCCCAAGGCACTCACGTTAAAACGTTTGCTGACATCATCTGTGATTCCGGTGCTGCCTCTATCAAGGACTGCCAAGTGTTTGTGGAGTTAGGAATCACAAAACCGAATTCAAAGAACCATTCTGCAAAGTAAAAAACAAGATTCAGAGGTATTTGAAAGAATTAAAATTAAAACAACAAACGGTTCTTTTGCTTTTCACCTGACAGGCTGGGGAACTCCCTAAACTATCCTAACTCTGCTGCCAACGTTTTATATTTAAATGACTTGGTGCTGGACCAAACCCTGCCCTCCTCTTACTGCTGATACTCCTTTCTGTAATAGCTGACAGAGATGATAAAGACATGCTGCTTGGCATGCTGCTTCCTTGACATTCAGTGGAAATTCCATCACACCTAACTAGGAATAGTGAAACCACATTCCCCTCTTGCAGCCATCCCCCAGATCCAGTTCAGACCAAGCATTACCCCAAAGGCAAGGAGGCTGATGTTGATCTGCCCCTCCTCCCCCCCAGATTAAGACTGATGCTGCAGCCAGGGAGATGAGATGGGCTGTGCTGAATGGAGGCACAATGACAACTGGCAGTGGCACTGCTGTAACCAAAGTAAAGCAGAGCTCTTGTGGCCCAGCCTACAGCGTGTATCCTGGCAGCACGAGGTGCTGCTGAGGAAGATATGCATGAGTACCCACCATGGGTGACACTGAAATAACCTGGTTCCGAGCCCCAGGCAGCCTGCAGTGGATTTGTACCCCGCAGCGTGATTACCCAGATTTTTGGCTTACATAACAAAGTGTTAATACACTTATGAAATGCCATCCCTAATACTGTGGCCCATTAGTCCTGATCAGATGAATGCTTCAAGGGTTACTCTGAAAAATTAACATTTCTGTGTTCGACCCATTTGAGCTCCTCTGATCCCCCACCCCGGGATCCCTCCCCGCGCTGCAGCTGCGTACCTTCTAAACACTGCCCTTTGAAATAAACTTTCTGTTCCAGTCGGAATTTTTCCATCTGTTCTGCTGAGGAAAAGTTCAACTCCCGAGACACTGCTTTGCATTTCAGGATTTTTTTAGGAACTCGAGCTGCCAAACAGATAAACGACCATTATTAGGACACAATAAGACAAACTCAGGTGCTATTACAGTGTACTCTGAAATACTAATCAGTGCAGTACGAGATCACAGCGGCAGGAGAAATACAAACACAAAGGGCTCCCCCTGCTTTGCTTTTGCATTTGTGGGAGTGAAAGCCGAGATGCAGCCAGGTAAAGAACCTTGCCCAGAGCCAGGAGCACAGCACCGCTCTCTCAGACTGTTAGCTGTCTACTGCTAAAAAACACGGTTCTTCAAGCCAAAACGTGAGATGCAATTTGAGTTTCTGCTTTAGGAACCATGCAGCCCAAAGGCTCCTCTGTACACTCAGTGTCTGTCTTTCTCATTTCTTCTTCCCTTTCAGGCCGTGTGTCCCCAGCAAACCACAAAGGGCTGCTGCTCAGCCCAGCAGCAGTTCCAGCCATCTCCACAGCCGCAGGCAGAAAAATCACTTTCAGAACTTAAGAGACAGTTTAAGTGTGAAAATAATCAGTGATCCAAGATACCCGGGCTCTTGCAGCGGTGAGACACCGATACACGTGGCAAAGCACACCTGTATTTCATGAGGCTTTTTTTGCAGGCACAGAGGTAAGAGAAGAGGCACTTTGCAGCAGATTCTCATTTGCTGAAAGGTCCAAATCAGGAGAATATATTAAAAATCTCCAAAGCCCACTGTACGTAAGTGGTGTGATTGTACATAATCCTTCCTGTGTATCAGAAAACGTTTCTTTCATGTAGATTTATTAGAAATAAAGCAGGGGGGGAATACAGCTGGTATGTGCTTTATATGCCGAACTGTTCCCAAATGGAAAACCTACCCACATGTTCCTGAGCAGACAGCACGCCGCTGTTTAATAAAAGTAAGAGTCTATCAAACCCCAGGCAAATCCAACTAATGTAAAACAGCTTAATGGAGTAGGACCTTGATATGAGACCAGTCGAGAGAGCAGGAGGGTGAGGGAATGCGAGCTACCATCCTGTCCATGGGAAAGCTACACAGCCCATGGTTTGCCAAAATAGGAAAATGAAAAAGAAAGCTGAAAGTGCCAAGGAAGAGTTTTGAATTTAAAAGCACTCTGATGATTTTTGGTCTTTTTTTTCAGCCTGGAAATCTGCATGGCACCATTCTTGACTGCTCTCACAGGTACAGACTGCAGCCTGTTGTGAATAAACAGCCCTCAGCAGTGAGGTGCAAAATGACTTATTAAACTATTCTGCGATCTAGTGATTGCATTTCTTGATAAGCAGGTTTGCTTTAATACTGCAAAACTACAAAAGGAAAGGCTGCTTTTGATAAAAGTAGTTCTGTGTAGCCTTTAAACCTCCAATCTAAGAGATTTTCATTGATATTTCTAACATCAAGCGGAACATTTTCAGTTACTTATTTTTAAACTCATTTTACCTCTATCCATCTCAGCATTCCTTCCTTGCTAAGCTGTATGGCAATAGCTTTTCCCCCTCTCTTTTCCTAATGAAGACCATCTCATCCTTAACCTTTCCAGTGGCTTTTTCTAATAGCTGCTCTCCGCACCTGGTCAAGTTTGCAGTCACCCATCTGAAAGATGGATGACTGAACTGCATGCCAGATAATGTCTGACCAATTCCTTGTGCAATGGACATTAATCTCATGCCAGAATATGCTTTAATTCATTCCCTGAGCTCCTCTGATCGAGGTGAGCTGCTCATTCTCTAACCAGCTGAGGTTCTGGCTTAGTGATGTTTAACTCGTCCCTTTTGCCAGACACCGATTCATTCCCATCCTTCTCCACATGCTCCAGGTGTCTCTCAAAGCACAGCACGCTAGCAGTTCCGGTGACCAAGAGGTACAGTGCCACCCAGCCCCAAATGCACATTATGGCCGTACCTTCATGCTCCACTCCAGGTACAGACAGATCTTCTGTTCCTTGCCAGAGGATTTTCCCCGTTTCTGCATCCCGAAGATTCATCCAATTTCTGATTGGGAAGCAATTAAGGAAAACAAGCTACCTACGTCCCCAAATGCAGAAGCACCTGGAATTCTTAGTTCAGCTCTAATACAGGCTATTCCAGCTGAGTTTCAGTCATCTCTTCTGGTTTGCAGGAGGCCAAGAAAAAAAGTCATGGAGCAAATAAATGAACTAACCAACCTCTGACCGGAATGTATGCAATGAGAGCTGCAGAGGCACAGATTCAGATTCCATTTAGACTAAAGCCTGTTAACCTCAGTTATCAATTTTTGTCACTTCCAAAGGGTAGAGGCAATGTCACCGTGGCACAGAGAAGTGGAACATTGCTAACAATAACAGATAATCCCACACAAACACTCCATCATTTGAAAAATGCTAGAAAAAGAAGTGCTTCCTGTATAACATTACAAAAAAAGGAATGGCACGAGGAACCATTTGTTGTGGTTCTCCAACCTCTGTCCCCCACTCTGTGCATTTATGTAGCCTGACTTGTTCCAAAAGATCTACTTACTATCTGCCATTTGATCCATAGGAAAACAAGGAGAAGGTGGAGAGCATTATCCGGGAGCGCTCTGCATGCTGCCCTCATCTCCTGGTGGAAAGCTAACAAGTTGAAATCCCTCCCCAGGTACCAAAGCAAGGGAGATGGGGCTGTAGGCAGCAAGTCAGAGAGAAACAAGCAGCAGCAGCATGGCAAAAAGAACCTGCAGAGAGGCTGGGCACTTCATGTGGTTCTGGCTGGAAAAATCCAAGACCCCAACCAACACGAGCTGCAGGATGGAACTGCCTCAACTGTTATTGAAGATGTCAAAAACATTAAAAAAGAGCCACCATGTTTAGGTACATCTTCCTACAGACAAACACAAAAACTAGCCAGGGTGAAGCAATTTGCATAGAAAGCACTATGCCATCTATCACACCACGTATGAGAGAAAAATAACAAATGAGACAATCTGAGCATCTCACTGACAAATTCATTTATCTTCACAACACCCTGAGATGTAAACAGACTTGGCTATTAGCAGTACAGTAATTCACTAAATTGGGCACTTGATTACCGAAACCCTACGTTATATTTAAAACATGAGCCCCTCCAGATGTAATCCTTGCTTTTTGTTAACTATTGGTATCAGCTGGAGTTATGAGCTCCCAGGTCTGGCTGCAGTGCCAATCTGAGCAGCAGACTGTACAAGGGCTTGGGTTGGAAGTGGCCTTAAGGACCACCCAGTTCCTACCAGGGTCACCTTCCATTAGTCCAGGTTGCCAAAGCCCCCTCCAACCTGGTGCTGAGCACCTCCAGGGCTGGGGAACCACAGCTCTGGGCAGCAGTGCCAGCACCTCAGTGCCCTCTGAGTAAAGAATTTCCTCCTAACATCCAACTGAAATCTCCCCCCTTTTAGATTAAAGCCATTCCCCCTTGTCCTACCAACATAAGGCCATGTAAGAAGTCACTCTCTGTTCTGCTTATAGGTTCCCTCAAGGACTGGAAGGCTGCAGTGAGGTCTCCCTGGAGCCTTCTCTGATATCACACAGCCAGTTCACAAGTTATTTTTCCCCCTGTAACTAAACATTATTCAAAGGGAAGATCATCACATTTCAAATACACACACAGTCGTCTTCTACTGGAACAAGAGCTTCAATTGCAGGAGATTCACTCTTGAAAAAAAACTAATCTTTTCAAAGAAACAGGAATCTGCACACAATTTTCTAAGACAAAACTGAAATCATTTCTAAAATTCAACTGCAGGGGAAGTAAAAAAAAACCAAATGGGCAAAACACACCTGCCAAAGCTGCAGCTGTGCTGCTTACCCAGTTAGCAGCTTATCACACTATTTCTGTCAGCTTGGGCAGAAAGGCTGGTGCTAGGACGTAGCCCAGAGGGAAGAAAATGGAGATCTCGAACCAAACCCACACACGCAGTTATCTTCTAATGTGTTTAATTGGTTTAAGATTCTTCCATCCCAGCATGAGAGATGCCGTTACTAAAAATAAAAAGTGCTCCATCTTCCAAGCTGCAGCGGAGACCTGCGGGCAGGATGAAGAGGGCACTTGGAGTATTGCTGGAATGGAGAAAGCAAATGAGTCCAGGTTTAACACAACTGCTCTACTTGGAGAGGCTCACGCCAAACCACCTGGTGGGGGCAGCTCCAGAGAACAACTGCAGGGCCATAAAGTTACAGCTTTGTGAACTTAGTGTGAATTAAAGAAAAAAAGGAAGAACTATAGAATATCCTTAATTCTGTTTCTCGTTCTGAAATCCCAAGAACACTGCCCAGCCACTACATGTTCATTCTCCTGACTTTTGGGGCATTTTCTGTAGGAAACAATGTCTGATTTAAGGCTCCTGAGATCAAATACTCTTCAATCCTGAAGGCAGGGAAGGATTAGGTAGAACAGCTGAAGGAAGGGAGTACTGTTGATCTATTTATATTCCACCACCTATCGGGTCAGCAAAGTCTTACATAAAAGCTTTGTAGTAGCAGGAATTTGACTTGCTTTATATACTTGACATGAATTCACTTCCTCACAGACCTACTTTGCTTAGCCTGATGAAGGGAAATGGTTAGTGCATTTCTAAATCCAATTTCTGGTGTCTTGAATGCCTCTGATCTCAGAGCACAAACTCCTTCCCTTTCATATCTGTCACAGACATCATTTCCTTCAGACAAGTCAAAATATACATGCTTAACTCTAAATGTTTTAGCACTGCAAAGATCCCCATGCGTTACCACACTGGTAATTAAGAATCCCCTTGAAGGAAGGGGATGAGTACAAGCAAAATGAATCATTAAAGGAATATGGAATTAAAGGAGTTCTGGCCCAATCTCCCACATTATTATTTGTATGCTGTAATGTTTAGCACTTCATGAATATCTGAAAGGCTGCAGAGAACAGTGGGTGCCATTTCTCCCATTATAAACCAGTCTATTTTGAATTCTGTTCCTTGCTGTCTACATCGTTCTCAAACCTTTGGAGCTGCTGCACTCTTATCTCTCATAATAAAATCAAGCCTAATGTTCATAACTACCCCTGGATGAGGTCTTTCATCATCTTGGCAGCATCAAAAACAGCTCACTGCGCGCCAGGTACAAACAGGATCTCAACTATCAAGTGGAAATAAGGATTGTCCTACAGGTTAAATGACAAAGAGAAGGCAGAGCTGGAAGCCCAGAACCATTCAGACTTACAACTCCTTTGCAGACCCAGAGAAGCTTCAGATCTGAACTGCTCAACCTGCACTCCTGGTTTCACACTGCTGTGCAGAACAGCTCCAACCACACGCTGCCTGAAGTGGGAGAGCGTGCTGCTTTTCAAGAACGCTACAGAGAAGTGAGGATCGGCCTTTAGGGCCTGTATTTTTATCAGCTTCATTTTCCCTTTAGAATTCTGTTTACTCTGAGGTTTCAATTCAGTCTGAGGAGTCAGGACCAAAATAAATTACACAAACAACTACCACAACGACAGGATTACAGAACAGACCACCCGGACATCCTTATGCTCCTGCTCCACTGATGCCATTAGTCCTCTAATCTTAACAGTCTCCAATCTCACTTTTTATTACAATTCCCAAATCCTTCCTTCAGAGAAAGCTTAATTGTGTGTTTCTGTTTAAGCATGGGCACACGTACTCTGTGGAATCAGGCCTTAAAGTTCACTGTTCACATACAAAAGAAAAGCAGCTGTCTTCAGTGTTTAATAAGCCACAAGTGTAAATGTTGGCAACCTGCTAAGAGAACAGGAGTCTCTCCTCCTAGGCTAAGGTTGAAGGTTCCATCTTTGCTTGCAGATGCTGTCTACACAGATCTTGTATCTTCACAATGTTTTCATCCACCATTGGACAGTTCTGGATTAAGTTCTGCTTGGCCTATACTTGGAAAGACAGTCGCACACATTACTGAACCCCCTGTCAACCTTACATGAATACCTTTAATCGAAAACAGTGTTAATAGTGCAGAAGTTCATAGTGCTACGTTCTATTAACTTAAATAGATCTCAAATCACTTCTGTGGCAGAAATGGTCCTAGAAGGCAGTCAGCTTGGTCCTGCTGTTAGGCAACAGCATTCACTGCTACATGTCACACTCTTCTTGTAAGAACTTGACAGACACACTCTGCACTTGGGTGACATCCCTGCAGATGAGCTACGTCCCCAGCCTGGATGTATTTTCTACTTGAGCGATGCTGAAACAACATATATTAGGAGGTTTGTGTTGCGGCAGGCTGTCAATACCTACAACACAAATGCAGCATAGATCAATCTTTAGTCAGATCAGCTGCAGTGCTGATCAAATGGGAGAAATACACAGCCATCTCATTCAGCCTCCCCTGGAAATGCAGCAAAATCATGTCCAACACTTGCTAATACAACATGTGTGCAGATGATCCTGTTTAACATCTGTGCCTTACAGACAATTTTGGTCCAGCAAGACAACTATTATTCACTATTTTCACCCAAACAGACAACCAACAGTCAGCTCTACTCCACAGCACCCAAGTGACACCACGTAGCACAGAGGGAAATAAAATGGACTCACAGAGCAAGGAGTTAAGTGCTGTTTCAAGTGGGAATAAGCCCCAAAGTGAACCTCATGGGGTTGGTTCTCCTGTCGTTGGGAGCGAGCTGCTTGGTGTGCCAGCTTTGTGACTGTCAGAAATGGGTTTTGTTTCCTGTAGAACCAGGTGCTAAGCTGGTTCCAAGGCCCAGCGAACAGCAGCACAATAAAAATGAGCTGAAGCAATGCAGTGCCTTTCTGCTGCTTTTTGCTGCCTGTGTCTTTTAGGTTTCTCTTTGGCTTCTCCAAACAGCCTTGATAGAATTCCATTATAGCAATGCCTCAGCAGGAAGAATAATGTGCGACCACATCTGGAGATTGCTTTACATCCTAGGTAATAAAACAATCAATAACACAGAAACTCATCATTGTTTGCAGGACCATCTCATAAGCATGACCTGCACAAAGAAAATGATTTTCTCGTTTCCAGCACGGTAACACCGCTCCTCCCCACCTTCCTTCCATTTTAAATGGATCTTGAAATTAGCATGTAAGAAAAGCCTGAGCTCACGCTAAGAAAGCTCTGAATATTAACATAATTAATGTCATCAGTAATACTTGGAGTTTGCAGAAACAGCGGGTGAATCAATGGGAACGATGTATTCATCCAAGAAAAGAATGTGACCTTTAAAATCCATAGGGCTTGATCAGAAGGTAATTTTAAGGCGGTTTCCTCGTTGCTCAACAGCAAGAATAAAACCAAACGTAGCTAAGAGAGAGAACATGCAGGGGAACTAAAAATGCAATTAAAGCCTAATTACAACCCTGGGACCACCATGCAGAAGATGCCCCACCTATAGTAAGGTGTGGCAGCACACAGGGCAGCCTGAGAAGCCACCCCAAGGAAAGGCAATTAAAAGATCGTTCCTGCAATTCAGATCTGCCTAGATAGAGCTTTGTTTGAAAAAAACCCAGAATGTTTAAAATGAAATTAAATGCTCCAAACCCCAAAACAATTTGGAATAAAGAGCGTGTAATTCAGCTCACCCGCTCTTCAATTCCAGCACATCACACCATTCTCCATGCAAGTGAGCACCGTACGGTGATTCAGCCATTGGAACAACTTCATTTTGTCTCGACTGCTTTAGAACAGTCAACATTCTCAACACAATGGAACTGTGATGATAACACTTCAAGGTTCTCAGGAGTAAGTGAACCAGAGGGAGTTTCATGGAGATAACTTATCAAGGGGTTCTGGTAGATAGATAGCTTCAGCTGGTAGACAAGGCTGCAACCAGAAGAATGCACTGCCCTGCACGTCATTGCTGTTCTTCACACACTGGATATCCTGATGGTCACACAGCAAAATTAGCTGTAATGTTATTTTGAACCTCGATATGCCTTTTCATTTGATACCATTATTCAATTTTATACCATTTCAAAATCCACATTATGTCAGTTTGCCTAGAAAGGAAAGCTTGGTTTGATTTCATGTCAGTCTATAAGGACCTTCACATTTCTCTGTGCAGGGCACAGACCTGAGCAGAGAAACAGAGACTTCACTGACCAAATATTTCAATGGGATGAGCATGGCTGCTCAGCTGCTGCTCTCACACAGTTTCCTTTGGAAGACCTGTAGCCTTGTGTCAAGTGTGGAAAAAAAAAACACCCTGAAAGGCTTTAAAAAGGCAGTTTTATATAGCACCGTTAGAGGCCAGTCAATGCTTTTATTCCTCGAAGGCCTCTGCAATAATTTCTCTGTCGAGTGATGTTTATTGAAGACGGTGCAGCTGAGCAGCAGCGGGTTCCCCTGCTGTTTGGTTTATCTGTCCTCTGAACTCCAAGCAACATCTCGGTCTAAAAGTGTTCCCCTGGTAAAATAAGCAACTGACAACACAAAAAGCTGAGACGACTTCCAACTGCCAGCACTAATGTTGTGCCTACAAGCTTTTCCCCCATTGATGTTTCTCTATTTTTTCTCTCCTTTACCTCTTCCAGCAGAGCTCTCTATCACAGCAGCCCACTGAGTTCCAAAAGACTAGACCTAAAAATCCACAGATTGATTAGATTCACATACTTTAGAAGTGTTATGTCACTTACTGGATGCATCAACACATCAGGTATTTCTAAGAACAAGTCTGCAGACTGGAAACTGCTGTCTGACCGAGCAGCTGGCAACCCTGCCCACAGCAGGGGGCTGGAGCTCAATGATCTTTAAGGTCCCTTCCAACCGAAGCCATTCTGGGATTCCATGATTCCATCTCTAGAGGCGTTTAGCTTCAAGTCTTGTCCTTAAGAAGAATCCTGCTTCCCTCCTAACAGGCAGCCAGGAGCTGTGCTCTCTGCCTGATGGAAATTCTGACTCTGGCTTGGAATGAATGCGCTGAAGCAAACTGCTGCAGTCACACTGTGGGGTGGGTGCCAGTGGTTCCCTTCACTCCATGTTTTCTTGCTTTTGGTGGTTTCTTGTTCACCCTAACCAGAAAGCAGGGCAGCTCTGAGTCACTGCCAAACATCGCTAATGGAAGCGGGGAGCAAGGAGGAAGTAAAGATGACTGGTTACAGAATTAGAAGTACTTCTTAAGTGTCTAAAATGGCACTGTAAAGCAGGGCAAAAAACAGATGTGGTAGCTCTGTGAATAGCAGCAAAATGCTTCCAGCCAAGAAAATGAATAAACCTATGAAACTTATCAATAACACCTTTGTTCACTTATCAATAACACCTTTGTTCACTCAGACAACATAAAAGCACCTGAAATATAAGAGAGTTATTGGGGAAAACACTGTATTTGTTTCTTTCTCTGTTCTCTGTAATTCAGATGGAGTTCCTGTGAAAATGTTTTATTTCCTTTGCTATTTCCTTTAGTTTGGATGCTCAAGCAAATTTTGAAGTGAAGTGCTTCAGTGAAACCCACCTATGGGCCATATTTAAACTTTCAGGTCGTTTCTTTGTTCGTTTAAGACAAGCAATGAGTTAAGGTACAAGAAGTGACCTCCTCCACTTAAAAAATTAGAGATGCCACTGATGTGCAGTTTCTAATACATCTTTATGGGCCAGGCTTCCTCGCACACAATGTCATTAGGTGTAAAAGGGAGCCCCACGAACGAGTGAAGACACAGCACTTTTTCATGTATCCAGGCTGTCCTCGGAACTGCTGCCTCCAGAAACTGCAGCAATAATTTTGCAAAACGTAGTCAGCACTAAATCTGGAAGGTCAGTTTTAGGACAGACGCTGTGACTGCTCCTTTCTGGCACAGACAGGCACGCACCATTTTGTACCGAGCAACCATCCATTTTCTATACAATGACACTCAGGGACTGCAGTCCAAAAGGCTCCAACGAGCCTATAAACGTATTTTCCTACTTAATTCCAAACAGCCTGATATCACCTTAACTCCAGCAGCACTCTCAGTGTCAGTTTCCTTGAATATGAGCAGTCAGTTTTCTTTCTTTCTTGCTTTCTTTCTTTTCATTACCTCTTTTCAGAGCCTCCTGGGGTCAGAGCAGTCCTAGAACACAACGCCTCTGGAAAGCAGGCAAAATGTTCCAGTAACAAGCTTTTCCTAACTGAATGTTGCTTGAGAAAGTTTCCAGTAGCTCCAGCCTCCCAGATCCAGCTGGGACTGAGCAAGGATTTAGAACTCTTTTTTTTTTCACTCACGGTGGTAATGATTTTATAAAACCTACTAGCACATCTAGTTCAGTGTTTCAGTGGGAAATGTTCCAAATCTTAGCCATCAACCTGAAGCCAAGCTTCTAAATACAAGGCTACCTTCCATTCACAAATTCCCATGCAGGAACATGTATATCCACCTTAATGAATTTCCTCTATTGTGAAGGACATATGAATGTTTGCTAACTCTGTCAGATCAGATTGCTCCACACAGGCCAATTTTAAAGAGAAACAGCAGATCTATTAGCACAGACACACGCTGTGACTGCACAGCAGGGATTATCAGCCCGGGTTTGGCTACCAGCACTGCACCTCAGCATCATAGGCCAGGAATACAGGCTAATGACAGCCACACAGAGCCAGCACGTGTTGATCGGACCTTGAAGTGCTGAACCTCAGCTGTGACATTCTGAGCCTCGTTTCTGTGCTTTGAGAGAAGCCACTGCCCTTGTCTATTCTACCAGAGGAATAACCTTTTGAAAACCAAATAGATTACTTAGTTGAAGAGAATGGAAAAACAACATTTTAGGAAATGAGACATGCACTTAGATGAGCCTGACATGGACTAGCTACATACACTGCGAAAGGGTGACTGCACCTTACTTGGAGTTAGCAGAAACAAAGCCATGGGGAATTCCACCTGTTGGTGCAGAGTGCATTTTAGTTCAGCCCAGATGAGCTGCTTGGCTTCCCAGCACTTGTTCTATTTATTTCTCTACTACAATCTTCTCAGTGTGACGTCTTCAGGAGATCACCACTTCCTCTATCCTGGCCAGGGAGATTAAACAACATCACACAATGAGAAAGCAAGTGTCTGAGGCTGTACTCAAAATCTAGGCTGGTTTGCCATAAAGATGTGGCATTTAAATGACTGAATAATGTAAATCTTGCACTACTAATTGACTGCTGTTATGAGTAGGTATTACAAGAAAAAAATCAGATCTTCCTTTTGAAAATACCTCTTTATCTCTATATAAAAGATTTCCCCTGAGGTTTCTTATGTTCCTGGGAGATAGGAATTTAGTGGTGGACTTAATTGTGCCTAGCTGGCACTGAGACCACAAGCTAGGGAACAAGGGGGCTGTTTTTCATTTTCATAAAGCTCAATAAATACACTGTTCACTATGAGAATGACAAGTGATATACAAGCAGAGCAAAGTCCATCTATTTTTGAACAGACCGGTACCAGATTTTGTAGTGTTTCTTTACAGGATTCACCAGTATAACGAGGATCCCAAGAACATAATGGAAGTAATTAACCTCCCATTTTTGTGTTCACATTCATGTGAGGCTGCTTTAGGATGAGAAACATGGAGAGAGAAAAGAGGATCAAGCTGAAACAAAAAGAGAGGATTTACTTCTTGTCAGTAGTTTGGCCACACTACAAAGCAAGCAGGCACAGCAGCAATAAATTGGGGCATTTTAGGAGAAAAACTAAGCAACAATCTTTGAACCACACAGCTGAAAGCTCAGATGCGTGGCATCAAATAGCCTCACACTTAAATAAGACTGCTTTAATTGCGTATTTTCTATCTTTCCCCATTGTAAAACAAACAAAGATGCCATTGAGGATGCCACTGGTAAGGCAATCAGAACATGAGCTTGTTATTATGGTAATATTTTGCATAAAGGCTTCCCTTACATTTATTAATCCAAAAGAACTCTTATTTCAAACCCCATTATTTTCCTATGGCAGCTCAAAGACTCTTCTGGATTTTTCTACTTGCTCTCCAAGCTACTAAATGGAGCTGCCTCTCTTTACCTTCACTTAGTCAATTTCCAGCTGCATGCCCAGTGGTTTGGTAATGTGTGGTGCTCCACATTACTCCTGCTAGGATGGCTGCCCATACCAAAGTTTCACACCACAGGTCAGACATACAGCACGCACATACTTCTAGACATCTATGCTGGTAAAACCTCCTATTAATCATTCCAGTGCTGCCATCAATTAAGTAGCTGATTAGTGTTCACAAAGGAAGCAGTCCCGCCAGCTTGGTTACCTCTCTCAGCGGGATACTGTTTAAACAAGAATCTTACTTTAATCTCTGTTGGCAAAAAAAAAAAAAATATATATTCTACATTGAACATGTAAACATTTCATCTTTTAGGGGAATCGTTCTCCTCAGTCTTCATTAAAGAAAAACGTCCCAGTTCTTTCAGCAGCTGCACGCCGACAGGTTCTGTAAAATAAGGAGGAGATACAAGACCTTCCAACTGAACTGTGTGCCCCACACCTGCCCCTGCTCTGCAAAGAACTGTTGGCTCAGAGAAGGTTCCATCCACGAACCTTACATGAGGCAGACTTCTCCTTTCCTTCCATACCTTCTTAATACAGATCAGACAGTAGAGGGATGCACTAACACATGAGACAGTGGAAACCTGGATGGTAAAAATCAGCAGTTGTTCGCAGTTCTCCCTGTTGAACCAAGCAACTTGGCCATTCAACCTTTACATCTTAAAACATAGATTTCAACACCAAATCTCTCTGCAGTCCTAATTTAGCTTAATGAGAAAAAAGCTGTGGCAAGTATGTCAAGTGGCAGACAGGCAGCATTTGTCAACGAGCTTAAACACTGAACATGTCCTAAAGGAGACGGGTCTTCAAAAGAAAACACTTCTTCTACACCTTTTTTTGTTAACCCAGCTGAGTTAGCTATACTCTTAGTGTCTGGGATAATTGATACATAACGCCAGCTATAAGTATAGAATTTGATACAACATTCAATCTTCATTCCACATGTATCAGTGGGAACATTTCTTCCCATAACAGTTTTGCTGGAATACAGGAGATTGATTCACCCTCCCAAAATGATATGAGAGGATTCTGCTTGTTGGAGCTATAACAGGAAAGCCTTAACAAGAATCAGTGCTTCCATCTATGAAGAAAAATAACAGAGCTGGATAACAATCAAAGAAACCTTTCACAGCAAACCTGAGATACCAGAGTTCCTTAAATGTAAATTCCAGAATCTAACAGTGCCGACATTAAGATTATGCTACATAACCCGTTATATACAAAGCCATCAGCTCAAAGAACTCTCAGGAGATAGTTTGGTGTTTGCCAGCATTCTTATATAATTAGTGAATGGCTGGCACATGCAAGTAGGCAACTTCTGTACCAAGAGCTTTCATATTCAGCCATCACATCTGCATAAGGGACAGAGTAATTCCTAGAAAGTCCTGCCCTGACTTTTACATTTCTGTTAAAGCTGACATTGCTCGGCCTCTTGTTCTTTAGGGAATGGGGAAAGTGCAGAAGCAAAACTGCCTGCAACACCACCCTTTAATTTGTGTTGCTGAGAACAGATCCTGGGCTGAGGGAGAATTCAGAGTCATTATCAAGTCAGGCACCCACCTACACAGAACAAAGCAGAAAACTGCCATGGAACAAAACTGTGTGCAGGGGCTCCTTACAGGGAAAATCTGTAGCTCAGACTTCACAGAGCCACGTCCTGATTTCGGAGAGGTCTGTAAAAGAGGAAGAATTAATTTGTGCAAAGGACTTCAGAGGCTCAGAGGTTGTTATTTGGCCAATCTTCAGGTTCACAGTCAGCCCTCCAAAGCCCCATCGGATCAATAAAGCCTACAGCCATGATGTCTGGTAGCTCCAACCTTCCAGGAAATGAGCTTGTGAGTTTTATTCTAATTGTAAACACACAGGTGTCGACACCACCAAAATCAATAGTAAAAGGAGCACTTAACAGATTCTTGCAGTCACTCAGAGAAAAGTGGGAATAAAAGGTCGAGCCCTGAATTTCTCTTGCATTCGTACACTGATTCTGTCTAAACCCACCTTGTGCTATACAAAGAGAATTTCTATTCCTCAATATCTTATCAATACAACATCAATTTTTAAAGAGTACCTACTGCCAGCAGCTGAATTAATTAGGGTTTGCCAATGCACAGGAGCCAAACCAGAAAAGGCCCAGAATAAATTCATCCTGTATTTAACCCTTGTCTGAATGTTCTCTTTCTGCATTGAATCCAGTTCCAAAGTGACTTGATGTGCTTTGAGGTGACTTCTGTTATTCGAAACTGGACACATCCTGGGATGAAGGCATTCATAGAGGAAAAATTAAGCAGAAATAGTTAAGCTGGAGTATATTCTTGGCATATAAAGCCATAAACAGGTGCTGTTTTACTCGCACAGTGGAGCTGCAGCAGTTCAAACAAGCTGCACACTGCCCAAGGCAGCTGGCTTAGAGACAGCGTGTATTCCCTCGGGGCGGGATTACTGCTCTGCATGCTATTCAGGAAACCAGGCCAGACAGTTGACCTTCATTTTCCAGGTGTGCTCATATGCCCCCTCTCATAAGCACTGCTAAAATGTGACAAAAAGGAATGAATCCTGAAAAGAAAGCTCCTTTACGGAGCTTTCAAAGGAAACGCACATTGCAGCCACAAGAGAAAAGGTGAAATGATTACTGCTGCTAGAGGACAGCTGTTAATTAGTCTACGAGGATTTGTGTTTATGACAGTGAAAACTAACATGCAATAGAACGAAGGCTGCAAACACAGCTCTGCTGTTGTGCTCAGCCTCACAGCAAAACTCTGACTCTGCACCAACAAGAATGGGACACTGGAATTGTCAGAGTAGAAGACGCTCAGTTTTACTAAAGGCAAATTACCCCCAAAACCCTGGGTCTCTTTGAACCCCCACACCTCTAACGCTGCTCTGAAATACAATGCACAGAGTACATCCTTGGCTGCTCCACGCCAGTGTTGTTCTATAACCAGGGATGCATTTAGAGACAGATCACCACAGGTTCTCTGGGAAAGCAACTCAGTATCCTTGAAATGTAATTAGAGAACCACAAGGGGATTTAATCTTATTGAGATCTCACAGTAAAACAGTATTTAGCCCTGGCACTTAGCACTCTCCACCTAATAAACAAAATAAAAACACCCATCATCCAGAGGAACAACCAAGACAAGCACTTTCATGAACTCCCAATGACAAGCACCAATCTTGTATTTGCTGGAGTGGCACAGCACGGAAACAAGCCACCTCCTTCCTGGTGTTACTTCAAATGGTTCCATAGGTTTAGGTGAGCACTGATGGCCCTCTAACCTCATGGAACGAGACCAGAGTGAGGGTCAGAGGTTCTATAGTCATAGAAGTACCTTTAAAGAAGTTCTCCCTTCACTGCTGTCACTGTTCAGAGCAACAAACAATTGTCACTGAGATGCCGGGAGGCTGCTATGCAGACAAGGAGTTGATGGCTCACTTCAGGACACGCAGTATTGAAAAGATAGAATATAAAATCACCAGCTGCTGCTCTGGACACGAGTAAGTTATTTACAAAGTGAAAGCAGTAAATGAGCTTAATGGCAAGACCACACGCTGCGATATAGATCAAACAATTTTTTTGTTTTCTACTTCCAGCTGACAGGATTGAGATTACTCAAGGAAAACGAGTTCATTATCTTGTCTCTTCCGAGAAGGGAAGAAAACCATAGAGAACAAGTAAGGAATGAGAAAACCACCATAAAAATACAGTCAAGTGGTGGCTGCATGAGGAATGTAATCTTGTAAATGGACCAGAGTGCACTGAAAGCGGAGGGAGAGGGGAGGAATCAAGGGGGATTTAGGCAGATTGAGGCAGAACTCTCAGGAAACTGGGACTCCATACCAGAATTACTGTGCTTTTTTAGGAACCTGATAGAATATGAGAAGTGCTTAAATCTGCAGCATGGATTAGTGGATTAGACAAGTTAACCATCCCACCATCGTGCAGTGTTAGACAGTATGGCTGTCTGAAAAGACAGGAAGTTGTCTGAGAAAGAGCTACAGCAAAGCACTGACATTGTAAGCAATAAAACTCCATGCCAGTGTAGTTCAGAGTAGGCAGAAGGTTGGTGTTTGGTTCTGAATGTTGAACACTGATGTATGTCCGAGCTCCACAATGCGCCTCTATGGATACATGGATGTGAACAGCACTGCTGTGAGTGCAGAACATCACACCATCAGGGGACTGCCGAGATGGAGCAACACTCCAATTCAGAGTAAAGATATTCTTGTGGAAATGCTGCAATCTCTACTGAAATTACCAAAAAAAAAACAATGATCCCTATTATTTCCCAGCAGTTCCTATGGCTTTTATTGTCAGGGAAACTTATAGTTAAGCTCATACTAAGATTTTTGTTCTCTATTTTGATAACAAGTTTGTATACGTTATACACAATGAGGTAACCTTTTAGGTCCCTTCCAATCCAAGCTGTTTTAAAACGTGTAACTTCATAGAACTCAAAGCAAAGCCTACTTGGCATTATCTGAAGCCTTTATAGGTGTCCCTACATTAAAATGTTATCCTTATTTATTTATTTGACTCTGCACAACCTTTTCCAACACGCCCCACCTCCTTTTCTGCATTTACTGTTTCAGAACTGGAAAAACTGGGGCTTGTGCATGCAGTTTTGTTAAGCAGTGCTACTTTTCACACTTCATTCAGCAGGAATCCAGAAGGTGCCCTTCCACCAATGAGACAGGTGCGAGGAGCTGCTGCCATCAGTGTGAAACATTTTCACCTGGCCTCTAGCAGGCCTGTATTTACATGAGGAAGAGGCCACAATAAAAGCATGGCTGGGAGCCCTAAAGGAAGACAGACTTGCTTTCTGCTCATCTAAGTAGTGCCTGGCTCCTATTTTACATAGGTTATAGTGGGAGATGGTGGAAGGGAGCAGTGAGAAGAAAGGCTTGATTCTCTTCTCTGTGGGGCACATCAGGGTATTGAAGAGGTAAGTTCACAACCTTCCTTGGGGAACCTGTTTTTATTCTGCAAGTGGTACCTTGGTTCAGGCTACTTTTTATAAAGATGATGCTCTGAATTTTTATGTTTTTGTGAGTTTTGGAGTTTAAACTCTGAAGGCTTTATTCCAGTGGCAGGATGCCGAGAGGACTAGGGAACCTGTCCTTTATTTCTGAGAAGATAAATGCTTCTCTGCAGAAGTAGAGCTTATGGTTGTTATTATATGAACATAACACAGTCCCCTTTGAATGAATCACAAGGGGAAAGCAAATAAAAACAACTCTCTGGGGCTGCTTGAACACTGCGCTTTCATTAGAGGCGTAACTGTGAAAACTCCTTGTGAATTAACTAGGGTGTCATAAATGAACAGCCCAAAGAAGCTCTGGGTGCCTGCTGGCTTCTCTCCCTCTTTCTGGAAAGACTATTTTACAAACAGTGTGCACTTGTTCTCTAGCCACTGGCTTCCCATCGCTGGCTCATTGTGTTGTGTGAAAATCAAGTTTGGAAGGGCATTTGCTCCATGATCCTCTTGATGATGTGCTGCCAATGCTAAGAACTTTTTGCACAGAACAAGGGGAAAGAGAAGACATACCTAAAGGGTGTTTCTCTTAAGGGAAGTTAAGTAACCATAGACTTAACAATGTGATATTACAGCTCAACAGTGCTAACCTAGGATTTTAGTCTTGGTTCTGCAAGGGTATCTAAATGAGGCAATGTGGGCACAGCCATATCTGTGGTGAGGACTGGAGGAGGCAGTGTGAGGCTGAGCTGGAGCTTCAATGGAAGCAAGAGTGAGGCTGGGAGCTCTGGCAGGTGCCAGCTGCAGACAGGGCTGCTGCTCTCTGCCTTCCCCAGATGTATGTCTTTTTCCACCAAATCTTAACAGCTGAGCTGTTTGTAAAACTGCTGACCTGATCTACTTGACTATCGCAGGTCTTTGCTCCTTAACCTACTGCTTAAGCTGCCTAAGCAGTGTGCCGTGCTCTGAGAACAGAAGGTTAGAGGGTTCATCGGAACAAACAGGTAGGAATGGTACCCTCAGCTCTGCACAGTTGCTGCTGTGACAGAAGTGCATGTAAAGGGTGTAATGGTGGATAACTTTGAGGCTTTCTTCTCTCAGAAGCAATAAAACCATGCAATTTCACAGATAACTTCTGGAGGAAAAAAATATATTAACTTCACCTGGGCCTTATTAGCCTTACAATTAGAAGGACTTTTTTCACTATCTGGTGTTCTGGGAGAGGAAGTAGCTTTACTAGAGAACCAGTTAAGTTGGGCTAGACTGACAGGTGAGTGCTCTAATGCACTAAAGAGTATATTCTAAAGACTTAAATTAAAGCCAAATGTCTAAAGCACCTCTAGAAGATTCCCCTGCATTACAAATCAGTAGGTACTTGACATACTTGCACTCTGCAGATGGATTGCTCTGTTTCACCATGTATGGGAACAATGGCTCCTCCTTTACCCTTTCTCTCTTTTCCCCTTCTTCTTATTGCAGTGTTCTCCAAGCACAAAGCCAGCAGCAGTCTGTGCCAACAGAGGAACAGAAAATGTGTTTAATCTTTTCTTTAATGCAACAAATAGGAAGAGGAAAAAGTCAGCTGCTCTATGTAACAACCTTCTGGATAGCTACTGAGTAGATGACTTACACACACATCACAGCATGTAGACTGATACATGCTGTATACACAAATACTCTGTCATAAAACTACTAAGTAAAATTCCCTACACCTCCTGTCTAGGGGAAGACTACACTGCTCCAAGTTAGTTAAGCAGTCCTTTCAGTGAAGGAATGGATAAATCTAATAAAACATGATGCTTTAGTGCATTGTTATCTCAAAGGCTAACTCAATGTGAAAATGATGTTTTGCCTTCTGCTTAGGCCTGTCATTCTCCCACGTATGTAATATCTAGTCATGAGCATAATCAACTGAAAGGCTGAATAATCTGATAGGTTCCCAGTTATCTTCTGTACCTGACACTGACATCCCAGTCAAACCTTACTTCAGGAAAAATCTGATAATGGGATCTCATGTATCATCATTCTGGCTGACAGTCAGGATTTAGCAATGCGCAGCTGAGATGTGGCTCCTATTCCCAATGAAGAGTACCTTAGTTACTGGTAGGTGCCTTCTGGAAGAAGCCTTCCAATGCTGGTTTTGCTGTGTATACCAGGACATCCTGTCAAAAGCTGGAAGATTTATAGTAATGTCTAATAAGGATATTGCCTCGCTTCTTTTGTCTTTACTACTGGCCTGGTGGTGATATTACAAAGATGCTGATTCTTTGTGGATGCTGGTGATGTGCTCTCAGGATGAAGAAGTAACTGCTGAAAGTACTTAGCATTAAATAAATCAATATTGTTTTGCACATCAAGTGTGTCCAAATGAGATCTGTTTCTTAAGGTGTGTGAGCAACACAAAAAGGCTGTCTCATGCATTTACAGAATTGGATTTTGATGATATACTGGATGGAAAAAACCTCATATTTGGGACTGAATTGAGTTCTGTGCTTGCTACCTGTATGTGGGAGCCCAGCAACGTGTCTCTTACTTCTGTATAAGGTTTGACTGACTAGATGGAAACAGAGCATTGGTTTAGTCTTTGAGGGTCTGAACTCAAATTTGAAGCACCTTAATTTCCCAGTTTAGAGATGGGGAAATACAAAATGGTTATAGATCTTGTAGAAGTCAGAGTATAGTGGCCTATTGTCTTATTAACTTCAGGTAAAATTCTCACTCTTAGTGTTCTTTCCAGGTCTGTTTCAATTCTGAGATGATGTGTAAGAAAGCTGAATTAGCTTTCACGCTTTCAAACAAGTGTTAGTTAAGAAATAATGCTGTAGCACATGGCAACTAATTTGCTATTGTGATAGAAGAGCTCTTGCTGTACCTCTCTTCTTCTGCCTACAGCACAACGTACTGCTTCCAATGCTACAAGGGAGCTGATTATAGCTCATACAAACTGTCTATGGGAAGGAGAGTAAACAATACTGTTAAAAGTATGGCTATGTCTTCAGTGAGAGAAAACTGGGGGAGTGCTGTGATGGTTTTTTGGGTGTTGTGAAGCTTTGTGGGTTGTGAGTGCTGAGGAAGAGGTAGGTACAGCCAATCCTTGTAAAACTGCTCTGGTGGTGTCTGCAGACATACCTCATGAACTGCATGTAATAAACAATAAGAGCCTGTCCTGTCTTTAGTCTGCCATAACTACAGATCAGAGCTGAATATCTATTGATGCTGAAGCCAGTTCTGATAAGGTACTGGTAAGGTAAAGATACCTCAAGTGTAATGACATTTAAATATGACACACAACCTGGCTAAAGCTTTTATTTGAAGCTGGTCTCTCCAAAGACCTACTAATTCTGTCAAGGTGTGAACTAGGAAATGTGGACTGCTCTTTCTTCTAGAGCACCACAGGAAAGTGGTACAAGATCAAATTCTCAGGTTATGTAAATGAAGATTATGCCTTCAATAGGAGTAACTTTTCCTTTTTTTAAAATAACAAACAAAATGACAGACTTGAGTGGGGAGCTCAAACTTCTGTCTCCCAGCTTACACCAATGTAACTTTAAAATCAGCTAGATGCTAGTCTTGCTTTTGGCTCTCTATAGAGTATACCTTCCTAGCTTCTGGGGTGTCCTGATCCCTCCTAGGTGGGCAGTGTCTCCTTCTAACCCACCAGTTTGATGATTCATCTTTCTCATCAGCTGCAGGAAATCCAAACAAGCCAAAATCTGAGGGAGCACACAGAGGAGACTTCTAAAGCCAGCTGAAGCTGCCAGCTTATCATTCACTGCATTAAAGAAGTGTTTTAAGTGAACAGTCAGTTAAAGATTGACTGACCTGACAAGAGTAAACTGGAAACCTGATTTGTTGGAACTTGGATTTGGATTTGTCCGTTTGTGACGGCTGCAACAAACCAGTCACTTTCCTATTTTGGGAACTGGCAGGCAAGATTGTGATTTATCACAGTTCTTGTGCGTATGGCAGGAACAAGGCAGAGGTTGGAAATGAATCCCACTTTCTGATTAAAAACAAGGTTGGTTGTTCATAAGGATATAACTCTAACTAATACCATTACTACAGCTGCGTCCATCCTTCCAAGGTGTTAATGCCCTGAAAAAAAATAAATTGATTTCCTAGATGGAAAAATAAAGATGAGAACTGGGAGAAGCTCTGGGAAATGGGAAGGTGTTGCAAAGGAAACCTCAGGGATTTTAAGAAGCAGGACAGTCTCCAAAGTGCTCTTCCTACAAAAGCCTGAGTGCCTGAGCTGGTGGTACGTGCTTACAGTGACTACAAGTGCTAGCTTCATGAGTCTGTAATTATTCTGACCTACAGTTAATGCTTTCCTCATGCTTTGTTCACTACATCAATCTGTTTCAGGAGCCTCCTGAAGCGCAGCAAGGTGCTGCATTGCCTTAAATGGAAGTTCATTGAGGAAAGTTACCCTATGCTGGTAAGTGCCTAGGTGGCAGTTACCTAAGGTTAATGTTCTGGTGATCTTCTGTGAAAGAGCAAATAATACAGGTGATATCTTGTCTGAATTGTAAGTTTTAAAATAGAAAATGGATATGTTTACTTAGTACCTTAACCATGCTACAAGAGTCAACTGGCTTTGCTGAACTCCCTTCTCCTTGCTGGTTAGAGATCAATTAAAACACCACTCTGCAGTTTGATGGAGAAACTGCCCCAGTTCAGGAGGAAGCTACAGAGGGAGGGACAGAACACAGAGCAGAGTCAGACTGAATGCGCTTGAGATTACAGGACCAGCTGTGTATAAAAGCTTGTGGAAATGAAGCTCAGTAATTACTGATGCTTTCCTCTGGAATATTAGCTAACTGAATTGGTATTACTTATGGACAAGCAACTAGAATGTATTCTCAAAGTGCTAGAGCACCAAGATGCTGTATTTTAAGCAGCATCCTTAGAACAGTGAGTTGATGAATGTACCTGAGAGGTCTGATAACAAGTACTGTCTCTTAGGAAGTGACAAGCTATAGAAGATCTTGATGGTTGCTTTCCATCTCTTATCGTAACACACTTACTACGCTGTTGGTGTTTAGTTAACTGGTGCCACAAAAATATCCTAGTGTAATAAAGTGGGAAATCTCTTTTGTCTGCAAGTATCAAATATTTCTCCTTTCGGTTTTCATCTTCTTAAGTAACAAAGTCTATGGGAAGAGGGAGTAAAATACCCTGGTCTGAATTTGACGCTAGCCACAACATGCTTCTGTGCTAGTGTCATAAAGGAAGGGAAGCATATCTTGGTGCTAAGTCAGAGGGTGGATTTAGGCTGTAATTTAATGTGCACAGCAGCATGTCCCAATCAGCTTGAAAGCCTGTAGTTAGTCTCTTCTCAGAAACCACAAATGAACAGACTTTAGTTGAGGGTGCCCCAGTACTCAATGCAAACTCCATTTCCAAAGTGCGTGTTCTTGCATTCAAGTGAGTATTCTGGAAAACTGATTCCTCAGTGATGCCCTCTACCAAGTAAACCTACCTTGGCATAAAAAGAATTAAGTATATCCATACCTAAAGTACTGCTGTGATGGCTTCTGGTGCTAACAGCAAGTTTGCAGGGTGTGCTCCTTCCTTCTTGGGAGGAGGAAGAAGTTCGAGTACTCCAAATATAAATCTGAGAGCTTCTCGGAAGATGTTTCTCTCTTCCTTTCTTATTGAGGGCACTGAGTTAACACATACTTCAGCGCAGGGAGCAGAAGATAAAGCATCTCTTTCAAATGTACTGTTTTAGAATACACACTGTCAAAAAAAGGAAGCCTGAGCTGGTGGCTGCCTTACAGAGAATGAGGCCACATCTGGGAACGAACTGCTTCCTGTGTGGATGCTGTGGTGTCTCAGGGTTTTCTCTCATAAATGAGGAATGCCTGCTCTGTCGCTTTCCTTATAATACTTGCATATTATTCAACTACTTCAACTCAAGAAATCCCATCTATGCAATACATCGATAAATGCTTTCCTGATTTACCTTTAACACCAGGTCAAGAAACATTTTCTATTTAAGTTACCAAACAATGGAAGTGATTTTTCATCCATAGCTGGACACAGACCTTCAGTCAGATTCTGCTTCTGTAGAAGCAAACACGTGAAAGTCTGTACCTTAGGCTTAACTCTCCAACTCTTCTCATCTCTACCAAAAGCTCAGTCTCATCTTGTCAGGAGCTTATGCTTTTCCTAATTACTCGCACAAAACACGCTTAAATCGTGTTTTGACAGCCATAATCTTACAGCTCCACGAACAAAAAGAACTGTCAATATTACCAGTGCAGAAGCAAAGGAACCAGCTGCAGAACTAAAAGCTGGGGGGGAGGGGACAGTGATTCATAAGTTCAGCAAAGCATCTGCCAATAGTTTGATAGCAGCTGAATCCAACTGAGTAACTCAGATTCTGCTGCAGCTGGCACAGAGATTAGCAGCACCTCGCTGGCCAAAAATATGCTCAGGAATAACAGCATTGGAGCAAGAGGGTATTCACTTTGGTTCTGTCCTTTCATTCACTTTGGTTCTGTCCTTTCATACGCTTTGGTTCTGTCCTTTCATTCACTTTGGTTCTGTCCTTTTATTCGCTTTGGTTCTGTCCTTTCATTCACTTTGGTTCTGTCCTTTCATTCGCTTTGGTTCTGTCCTTTCCATTATGGGGGGAAAAAAAATACAGCCACCGGTTTTCTTGCACCTTAAGGCCAAGCTGGCACCTGCCCACTATGCGCAGTAGAATCTGCTACGGTAGAATCAGCTGTACACGTCTCCCACCCTTACACACACACAGACCTATGCGCTGAGCCGTCATTCCCCCCCCATCCCCAAGGTTGCAAGGCCGCACTCAGGACCCTCCGCTCCCACTTCTGCTTCACTGCACCGGCGTTAAACTGGTGCTCGCCCAGCACGCCAAGCGACAAGGCGCAAACTTTCATCGCGTACCGCAGACAGACGCGTTAACAACCGGACTCGGGCAGCGCTGACGCCTCAGGGCCCGGCACGACGCAGCAGTGCCCGCTCGGAGCCCCGCGCTGCCCCCGGCCCAGCGCCCAGAGGGACGGACCCGCAACGCGAGGCCGAGGGGGGGACGCGACACAACAGCCCCGTGTGTGGCAGAGCTGCCATGACAACCGCCCTCACACAGGGAAACCCCGGTACCCAGCCCCCCCCCTTTTCCCCCAGCCCCGCCCGCCCCCCCCTCGCTCCCCCTCGGTGAGGATACAGCTTGAAGCCCCTCAGGATCTCCTTGGCCCGCTCGTCCGTGGCCGACATGGTCCTGCCGCGCCGCGCCGCGGGCTGGGCGGGCTGAGCGGGCTGTCCTGGCTGCGCGGGGCCTGGCCGGGAGCGGCGCTGACAGCGGCGCCTCACGACCCCCCGCCCCGCCCCCTCGCACTCCCTCGCACCCGCCACCGGCCGAGGCAGCCAATCCCAGCGGCCGCTCTCCCCGCCCCGACGGGACGACCAATCGCGAGCCGCCGACGCCCCTGCCGGCTGATGAATGACAGCAGGACGGACCAATCAGACGGCGCGCCCTCCCCCTCCATTGATATAAGGGCGGCTGCGCAGCTCGTTAAGGCGCTGGGCCCGGCTGGGGCTGAGTGACGTCGGCGGGGACGGGAGGCGGCGCGGGACAAACCTCGCCCGGCCCCATTGGGGACGCGTGTCCGGTGCCGGCCGTTCGTTAATACGTTAACACGGCTCGTAACAGTCTGTGTGCGGGACGACAGCTGGGGGCTCCGCGGCGTACACTGCCACAGAGCTCCTCAATAGCACTGCCCCGCTAAGGAGAGAGAACCGCGAGGCGTCGAACATACGAGGGCACAGCCTATGAGTGCCATTAACGGCACAGCCTATGAGTGCCATTAACGGCACAGCCTATGAGTGCCATTAAGGCTGGCGGTGGGCAGCGCTGACCGCCCCGTTAGCTGACATGGAGCAGCCTTGTTGTGTTCTGGATAGCCCGGCGTTACCCAGTGCGTCCAGAGAAGGGCAGAGAACGCTCCCGAAGAAAAGCTGGCAGGGAGACAGGGAGAGCGCAGGCAGCAGCAGAGCTGGAGAAGGCCAGAGCGAGCGGTTGTGTGTGAGGGAGAAGCCTGCGGGGCAGAAGTACAGCATGCTGCTCTACCCACAGCACAGGGGGCTCCGAACCGCCCCGCTTAGGGCTACAGGGAGGTGGCAGCCTGACAGAAGCGGCTCTCGCAGCGAGCAACGGCAGCGAAGGGCTCCTGACACGAGAGTGTGTCCTGATGTCGGTGTTGGGGCCTTTGTGGTTCTGACATGGGTGCCCAAGCTCTCCACGCTGTGTGAGGAGGTACGTGCTTGGCAGCCTCTGCGTCTCAGCTTCAAAAACCACCCATTTCCCCTCCTAAAACTAGGGAAGACGCGTGTGGTGGGACAGCATAACTCAGGAGGTTCAGGTTGGATATCATGAATAGGTTCTTCAATTAGAGGTTGGTTGGGTGCTGGAGTTCAAAAAGCACCCTCACAGTGCTGTCAAACACATGATCTGAGTGGTTCTGTGTGGAACCAGGAGTTGGGTTCAGTGGTTTTTATGGGTCTCTTCTAGTTTAGGATATTCTGTGATTCAGAGTGACAGAAACCTTGAGTTCTTTCAAAATACTTTCTCTTGCAAGAAAATTGCAGCCAGTCTCACTATTCCCTTGAACCATTTTGTTCTAAAAACCTCACCTTTGCTTTTACACCTCTGGCAGGCATCACAGTCTCTGAGCTGTCACTGCAGGTGAGGAGACACCTCCAGCCTCCTTTCTGCCTCCCCAAAGCACATTGCAATGCTCTTCTCCAAAGGTACTGCTACAAGAGCTTGTGTCCCAGGGAGACGGGCTCATAAGCTGAGGTCTTCTCCCATCTGACACTTGATGGAAGGGGTCAAACAACTGCATATGTGCCACCATTCAGATGTGTCTTTCTCATGGTCTGCTTGAAGTGAGAGATGGTGAGCCTCTGGATCCTGGGAAATGTAGAGTTTAACAGTGTAGACAGTTTCTTTAGCAACTCTTGGGTGTCCCCATCACCTTGTGCTCTACGGATGTGTGTTCAGCTGTGGTGTTGAAAACCTGGAAGGGGAGAGAAAATAAATGGGTCAAGTATGATGAAAGTGTATAGATGAGGAATGAAGCCTCATCCAGGACCATGTTAACACTTACACAGCCCAGCTTACCCCTGGAGCGCTGTCTGTTGGGTCAGGCTCAGATGCTCATGCTTTAACATTGCTGTGGTGCCAGCAGAGAGCAAATGGTCTCTCAAGTCTCTCTGGGGCTCCATGCCCCCACTGCTTGGAGAGATTCCTTTGAATTTATGGCTTATTTTCTCAGGCAACACGAGGGAGGAAAGGTGAAATGATCTGCTACCTAGAAGGGACCTAGATTGCAGAATCACAAGGGGAAGAGATGGGGGTGAGTCAAGAGATAATGCCAACATTAAAAGATAAAATGGATTAACATCTCCCTGCGTGTGGAAAGCTGCGTGGGTGGAGCAAGAGGTTGCAATAGCAGTTTAAAAGGGGACGAGCCAGCTGTGCGTGCTTGTATTTATCTACTAAAAAAAAAGAAGAAATCCATCCCAAAAGCTGAGCTTAACTGATGCTATCCTCTGCTTCACACATTGCTTTAGGGCAGCAGGCAGGAGATGTCAGGACAGCCTGACAAAAAGGCCTTCCTGGATGACCTGAAAGGAGCTAATGCAGCAGGGCTTGGTAGCAGCTGGTAGTTTTTTATCTGCAGGCTCCCTACAAGAGGTTGCAAAAACAATCCATGGGAAATAGCTCACAGTCATGTATTTCCATTTTTTTGCTTCAGCCCTGTGGATTTTAGCTTGAACAGCTCTTGAGGTAAATGAGGCGATGTGTTTTACTCCCAAGGCAGATGTGTCAGTGTACCTGTGGGGTAGTATAAGCCATAGTGGAGGGGCCTGTTTAGGATGTGATTAAAGAGTTAATTCTCCTTCCCCGTGCAAATGAGATCTAAGCGTGGCTTAAGCAAATTACTGAATGGCTTGTTATAGCCCTGGCTGAGTTCCCTTGCTGTGCCGGGCCCTCGTTTTGTACATCCAATTTGCTGTTGTGACACTTGAGCTTCAAAACATCCCAACAGCTGCATCTCTGTGCTCTCCTGTCACCCCTTCTGTGGCAGATGGGACCCTGGGGATCAGCTGTGGATGGCTCTGAAGCACTCTGAGCCCTGTTGCTTACCCTAATAGTTTCTGATGTTCATTCCCTTAAAGCTCCTCGCTCCTGGCTGTGCAGGTCCACGGTTTGATCTTCAGGGTCTGGCTGACTTAAAGCCAGAAGCACTTTGCTCTTTGCTAAGGAGTTTTAAACAGAAACATGCTTTATTCATTGCACTGCATAGACAAGCGAGCAGATTTTGGATGGGAAACAAGTCCCACAGCTGTCCTGCTCCCACCTCTGCTCTTCTCCCTCTTGGTCCCTGTCTTCCAGCTGCCTCATCCCATGCTGAGCTCAGCCTTCTGGTTTATCACTCTCGCACACTGTTTGCCTCAAGACTCACAACCCACTTGAAGCACTTTATGATCCTTCACCCCACTTTTTGGCAAGGCTCCATTCACACCCCAGCAGGGCTGGCTGGCTGGTCAATGGCTCAGCTGGCAGTTTCCATTATCCTGCCCAGCACAACTGCTCGATTGTTTATTGCCATTAACAGCCCCGCTGCAGCTCCTCAAGCATTGTCTGCATCTCGCCATAAAACAGAAGATTTAATCTGCTCTGAAGGCTGTAGCGTATGCACAGACTCAAAAGATGAATGGAACCTGTAAGCGTAGCATAGACCCAACTCTGTCACGCCATCAGAACAAAGAACGTGCTAAAAGGTGGCTTGGAAATGGGAAGCCCTTTACACAGGTCATTGCGGAGTGCCTGGTGCATCGTATCCCAACACTGCTGTGCCCTTGGGAGGGACAGACACTTTGCTTGTCATTAAACTGGTTTTGAGGCAGTGGTGCAGGCTGAGAGCAGGCGATTGCTGTGAGGGATGGTGCTGGGATGGCTCAGGGACACCTGCCCCAACAAATGAGTGCTCATTAGGCAGGGTGTGTTAATCACGGTCTGCAGGTGGATGTTATGTTCATGTGGAATGGCAATGGGATGAGGGTGTGCCTGTGCTTTTGTCCAGGTGAAGATGGGGACAAGGCCGGGGCAATTTGGCCACCCAAACAGGCAGGATGAGCCGTGCCCTCGGAGCAGGAGGGGACGAAGGATCAAAGCGGGCTGTATTGGGCACGCTGAGCCCCGCTGCTCCATGGGGCCGGAACGCTCGGAGCGCGGCGCTGTGTGCAGGGGGAACGAGCCGCGTGCGGACCCCGGCGCCGCCATCATGGCGGCCTGAGGCGCGGCGGGCACGGCGCCGGGAGCCGCGGGGCGGGAGGCGGGCGGAGAGGCCGCGGGGCGAGGTAAGGCGGGGTAAGGCGAGGCCGAGATAGCGAGCCGGGATAGCCGTCCTCCCTCCCGGCCGGCTCGCAGCCCGCACAGCCCTTCCCCGCTTTCCCCAGCCCTCAGCGGAGCGGGCGGTGGGTGCCTGGGCTGCTGCAGGAGGGCGCGGCGTGCGCCGGGGAAGGCCGGAGCGGGGCGGGGGGCGCGGAGCAGGATGCTGCCCGGTGCTGCCCGGTGCTGCCCGGTGCTCGGTGCTGCCCGGTGCTGCCCGGTGCTCTTGAGCCGGTAACCCGGTGGGAGTCCCAGCAGCACGGCTCCGTGTGGCTGCGGTAGCGCAGGAATGTGAATTCGGAGAGAGAGGCAAAGAATTGGCGTTCGTTTCTCCGTATACCGCGTCTCTTTTGTAATGCTGTGTTGGTTACTGGGAACGGAGGAGAGGGAGCCACGAGCTTTGCCTTGTACTCATAGCATGGCTCTGGGCTGGGGGAAGCGTCAGATGTACTGGGGTACTCGATGTACTGGGTGTCAGATGGAGTGGGGCTGTGTTGCAGGTGTTTCTCAGGTTGGGACCATAGAAGCGGTTCAAGGGATGGAGCACCTTCTCCACTGTGAGGGCAGACTGAGAGCTTGGATGGCCTGGAGGAGGGAAGGCACTGGGAAGACCTGGGAGCGTGGCTCTGGGTACCCAAAGAGGGGCTGTAGGAAGGGAAGGAACAGACTCTTCAGCAGCACCTTTTGTGATAGGACGGGAAACATTTTCAAACTAAAAGAGGGGAGATTCAGATTAGATATAAGGTAAAAGCTATTCATGATAAAGGTAGTAGGGCACTGGCACAGAGAGGTGGTGGTGCTCTGTTCTTAGAGACACTCAAGGTGAGGCTGGATGATGCTCTGAGCACCTGATGGAGCTGTAGGTGCCCCTGTTCAGTACAGGGAGTTGGACCAGCTGGCCTTTAAGGGGCCCTACCAACTCAAAAGGTTCTATGAATGAAATGGAGCTAAGTGTGTTTTCAGAGGCTGAGTGATGAATGAAGCTGCACTGCCTGCAGTGCAGACACCCATGTCACCCTGCACCGTGTCTGAGGTGGCTGTGTGCCAGGGCTCAGCCCCAAGATACTGGTTCTCCAGTATCTGATTTCTTCATCAGAGCAAGGGTTTCCTCCTATACCTGAGTCGTCTTACACCAATATAAAATAAAGAACACCTCTCCCCCCCCACTAAGTTCTTTGGTATCTGAATAATATGGAAGTTTCTTTTCTTAGTGTTTGTAAAAATGTCTTTTTGTTTCCCATTGTTTACAAATAGTGTTTCGTAAAAGCAACATGCTGGTGCTGGGAGACAACACGCACACAGGAAATGTCAGGCAGCAGCAAAAGACAAAGATCTCTCTTAGCAGGGACTTAAATAGAGCCTTTGTAGAAGGGATATTTCTGTCACTGAAGCTTCACCGTTAACCCACAACACTTTCACTGTATAATGGAGGCTGTGTACAGGCCACAGTTCTTTTCTCCTGTCAGTCTTAAGAAAGCAATGGGTGTTACGTACTCATGCTTTGTCAATGGTGATGTCAAAAGTGCATGATGCAGGCCTCAAGGCGTCTGAATTCTTCCAAGTAAAAGGAAAGGGGGGAAGAATGTATAAATTAATACTGTATCATTTTATTGACAGATTGAAAAACTTAGAATGGCTGGAGAACAGAAACCATCCTGCAATCTTCTAGAGCAGTTTATTTTACTAGCCAAAGGTACGAGTGGCTCAGCTCTGACTGCTCTGATAAACCAAGTGCTGGAGGCTCCTGGGGTTTATGTCTTTGGAGAGCTGTTGGAGTTAACAAATGTGCAAGAGGTAAGAAATGAATTTCTATCCTAATGTCCCCTCTGTGCTCCCAGTATAAGGGTTCCCCTGAAGTTTCTTTGTGAAATTTCTGTGCCAGGAAAGGCCTGGTGTAACTTACCTTATTTCCGAGATGTTTGTATGTGAAGCTAGCATTGTTTTTGTCTGTGTCTATTTAGATGTGGAGAAGTTGCCTACCAGTCTCATGTTGACTGTTATTGTGTTCAATGGGATTTCTTTTTTCTTCCCATCCAGCTTGCTGAAGGGTCTAATGCTGCTTATTTCCAGTTGCTGAATCTGTTTGCATACGGAACGTACCCAGACTACGTAGGTAAGAGACTGCTGCCTTTTGCAGATGGCAATGCTGGATTGAACATTAGCATTGTCATAGGTAGTTCTTTGCTTTTTGTGGTACCTGGTGTAGTGAGGTTTGGTGAAAGTGTCTAAGCACTCAGTTTGCTTGGGAGAATTCTTGTAGGGGGTCACTGGGTCATAAGCACTTCTTAATTACTGGAGAGAAGCAGAAAGGCCATAACAAGATGAGGGGCTCTGGTATTTTATTGGTTTGGCTTGGACTGCAACACTAGATTCAGCCGATCTGTAGCAATATTCATTGATGTTCATAGGGCACTTACATCTGCAAAGTACAATTTGAGACATCTGTTTTCAAATTTGAATGGCATTGGTTATGGAAGTTGCAGAAACTTAGTAAAAATTGTCCTGCATTATTTATCATTTAAACCATAAAGGTTTTTATAACCTTTTATTGTGACAGCATTGCTGAAATAAAATGAAACGTTGCTTTGCTAGAATAGAAATTGTAATAATGACCCTACACATCTTCAGAAGGGCTACATGCGAATCATCCTTTTATCTGTTAGGATGCGCTTCAGTTCTTCTTCATTGGTGGGTAGCAGCTCAATCCAGCCTATTACAGACTGTGACAGATAATTCTGTCATAGTGCTGGCTGTCACTGTGGTGGGTGAGCATCCAGTTCTGGTAAGGAGAAGTTTCATGAGTAACTGTAAGTGCTGGAAATTCCAATGGATGCAGAGCAACGTGAGCATCGTGCGTTTTGTGACCAAGGAGAAGGATGTGTTTGCTGTGTGTGGGTCCTGCATCCCAGCGCGCAATAGTACAGTTCTGTTTTTGAGATGGAGAAGGGGAGAATTGGTCAAAAGTTGAATCTTTGAATCAGGTGGGATGGCTGAGAGAACTTAAGCACAGCAAAACACTGATTTCCATAAAAGCAGTTATTTTAAAGATTTGATTTGGAAAGCTGGCTATTTCCTTTCTGCTTTTAAACATTCATAAGGCATACGGATACAGTTCGGTGACAGCGAGGCTGTGTAAGTGTGTAGATTCAAAGTTTCTCTTCCTGTCCTCAGTCTGGTACTTTATACTCTCAACTGGAAATGCTGTAGCCCTTCAGAGAGAAAAGCAGCTGTATTTTACAAGCAGATCAACAAAAGGAAGTTAAAATTTGTCAGCCCATTAATGAAACAAAAATGACTTGGTGGTGGAAACCAAATGTATACCAACTGTTTTGGTAGGACATTACTTGTGTAGATGTGAATTACATCCTAATTCTAAAACCAGAATTAGTGAAGAAACAGACCTCTCTTCATCTCTGGGTGCAGCTCTCTGCCTTACCAGCACCCCCAGTAGTTGGAGTTTCCTTTCAGAACTCAGCATAGTGTAACTGGCCAGTGGTTCTGCAAGCTGGATCGTGTTGTTAGTGTAGGAAAGCTCCAAATCTTACCTTTTTGTTTTTAACATTAACAGCAAACAAAGATAACCTGCCTGAATTAACAGCAACTCAGAAGAACAAGCTGAAACACTTGACAATAGTAAGCCTGGCTTCTAGAATGAAGGTAAAGTACACTGTGAATGACAGCGGACTTTTGTTTGAAAATTGAATCAGTTCTTTGCATTTGGGTTTTATTAAACTGAGTGCTCACAAAAGTGCTGCAACATGGAAAGAAGCTGTAATGTGTGATGTTCCCATGGTGCATTTGGGACATTAACTTAACGGACTTGTGGGGATGAGGTATGGAAGTGTCAGAACAGCCATACAGTTTGATTAGTAAGGGCTGGGAAACCTTTTACAGCTTCTTTCACATCTGGAGGTGGGGAATCATCCTTAAAAAGACAGCCTCTTTGTTCTGGAGGAAACTAATCAACATTCTTCATTTCTTTTCCAGTCCTATTACCTTTTTCCTCCAGAAGGCACTACGCCAAGGCTTCAGGAATTACTCAAGCTGTGCTGGAATATTAAATAGCGTAGTAGTAGGCATTTGTTTTGTCCCTGCTGTACTTTCAGACTTGAAGTGTAGGTTGCCATAAAAGTTTGGGCCTTGACCTTCTGCCAACACTATTTCTGTTCGTTCTGGTTAGGACTGTTAACTTATTCTTGGACTTGCTGGTTTCAGTGCATTCCCTACTCCGTGTTGCTGAAGGACCTGGATATGAGGAATCTGAGGGAGCTGGAAGATCTGATTATAGAAGCAGTTTATACAGATATTATCCAGGGGAAGTTGGATCAACGAAACCAGATGCTAGAAGTGGATTTTTGTATTGGCAGAGATATTCAGAAGAAGGACATCAGTAACATTGTCAAAACACTCCAGGAATGGTGAGGCAGATTCTCCAGCTCGATTGTTTCTTGTGCATAGTTTGTCCTATTTTTTTCTCTTTCCTTGGAAGTTGTAAGTGCTGGCTTAATTTCAACTTGTTCCATCAGCTGGGAGTCTTATGCTTCAAGCAGACACTTAAAGGAAGAGTCTGTTGAGTGATTTTTCTGTGATCCCATCTACGTTTCAACTTGTGTTATGTTTCAAGCCGAACTCGAGATTCTGATAACACCAAAACTTTTACATGACGGAGCCCTAGGGAGGAGTCAAGGGACTTTTCAAACACTTGTGCCAAACTATGGTCACTGTCTTAGGGTCTGTACCACTCCTGTCATGCTGTTACACTCGGTAACAAAAGCAGAGCTATTCGTTTTCAGCCATTTGTGCCATGGTGAGATTCCAGAGAATCACAGCTCTTAGGGCAGATGTCTCTTCAAGTCTGAAGTTTTATGCGTTTGCCTTCTCTTTGCCTCCTGCAAACGCCGGCTGAATGCAACCACTGTGTTTGGGGCTATGGTGCTGTCGTTGTGTACCTGTGCTGAGAAGCTGCTTCTGGCTTTTTGTCAGATTCCCATTCCACGCGACAAAATCTCCCTGTAGTCAGTGGGGGCTGTGGCAGGTTCTGAGCTGGCTGGGAGTTGCTGCCTGGTTTGTTGCAGCAATGGGTGCGTGGAAAGTGATTAAACTTCTGTGGTAGAAGCAGTTTTGTTTTTTTTTTTTTTTCTGTTTCTCTTTTCTACTCCAAGTGCCCCAGTCCCATCTCAGCAGGAGAGCTCTGGCAGCCTCCAGGAACTTACAGCATTGTTTGGAAGTTAACAGTGAACCCGTTGCCAATTCCTTTTCTGTCCTCTCCAGTTATGAGCTCTGTGTTGGAGGAACGCTTTTGAACTCTTGAAGGGCAAGGGAGTTCTCTCAGTCTGACTCCTGTGTTTAGTTTTACGATTGTATTGGTTTACATCCTATATTAAGCTGTAATTCTGATTGAAAAGGCAATTGATGGTGCGATGAACCTGCACCTTGTGGCAGACAGGTAAGAGTAACACAGACTAGCTAAAAAATGCTGTGCAATGCATCAAGTAATCAGCAAAGCTTTATCTGGCCAGATTTTTTGGAGTTCCTCTTAAAGCAGGAAGTATGAATTTAATAATCTTCTGATAATCTCACTTCAGCATAACTTTTCAGATTGCATGAATGAGCTGCTTCAGGGAGGATGTCTAAATACTCATGGATATTGTTTGTGTCTTGCAGGTGTGACGGTTGTGAAGCGGTTCTTTTAGGAATTGAGCAGCAAGTACTGAGAGCCAACCAGTACAAAGAGAACCATCACCGAACCCAGCAGCAGGTAGAGATGGAGGTGGGTGCAGATTTATTTCAGACCTCTCAATGCTTTCTGATTGAACGCTGCTGTCGACTGGATAGTCTGGTTAATGGTTACAGCTTTGAAGTACTCTAGCAATTGTGCAAGTCAGATATACTGTTCTGGGGTAGGAAAAATAGAAATCATTTTCCTTGTGCTAATAACACCACAAAGACCAACGTGAAATTTGCCCACTCTGAGTAAGTTGGAACTTTTCTGTATAAAAATGGGCCAGGTCGGTGCGGTGCTTGTAGTTCCCTCGACTGACTGATTAGGGAAATAGCCCTTGTGATACAGACCTTGGATATAGTTCTCTCTTTTTTGTGTAAGGAAGGAAAACCACACTAAAACTAAAAATCTCTTGAGACTCATTGCTTTTGCACACAAGGGCTCTAGAGTAGTGTGGACTGGGCGCGCTCCCACTGTAGGCTGTACCTCTTCTTAGACCATAGATGGCAGCACGAGCACACAATGTCAGCTCTGGCTGATGTGTATTTACTAGTGAGAACAAATCTTGGCTAATACAGCTGTAAAGGTGAAAATGGTCCTCCTGAGACACTCGCTGAGGGTTTATTTCTTGCGTAGTGCTGCATCCCTGCAGGTTTACGTTTGCTTTCCGAAGCAGTTCATGCTTGGCGGCTTGATTGGCATCCATAGTGCTTTTAGTTTGCCAGATGCCTTTAGCCTGGAGTTGGTGCACCTGACTCCCAAACTTGTTTGGGCCTTTTTTTTCCTCCTTTTTTTTCCTTTTCTGTTTTTAGTGCTTGCTGACTGTATTACTGGTGAGCACTACAGAGTTTTATGAGACAAGGTATGTTGCCTGGTGCTTTGTCTCTCCTTTTCAGCCAGAGTTGTGGGAGCGCTACTCTTCCCTCCCACAGACCAGTTCATGTTCCTGCTTCTAGCAAATATCCATGGCTCAGCCAGACAGATCAAGTGGCATTTTTCCTTTTTGTTTTTGAGTGCTCTTGGAAGCATACGTTTGTTTCTCTCTAACTACTTTGTCCCTGCTGCTTCTGGCCAGCCTAGTGGTAAGATGGCTGCCTTCTGCAGCAAGGCAGTAGTAGCTCCCTTTGGCCAACCAGGAAGATGGAATAGTGTTGTATTTTTGTCTCATAAAAGAAGTAGGTAATCTCTAGTTATTTCCATTCTGAGTCCAGTATGGATTACAAGAATGCTGGCTTTAAGTGAGCGCAAAACATTGCCTCAACGCAAACTCAAATGCAGTCTGTTTCTGTTGGGAAAGTTTTTGATAGCCTTCAGTCTGCACTCCAAGGGATTTTCAGTATGTTTATGAACAGAGTTTCTAATGCAAAGAGAGAAGGAAGCTGGTGCTGACTCACTGTCTCTTCTTGGCCAGGTCACAAACATAAAGAAAACATTAAAAGCTACAGCCTCGTCGTCTGCACAGGAGATGGAACAGCAGCTGGTAGAGCGAGAGTGCCCTCCACACACAGAACAAAGGCAGCCCACAAAGAAGATGTCCAAAGTTAAAGGGCTGGTCTCCAGCCGTCACTAGAACATACCATCCAAATGTCATTCAGCTAGGAATGACAGCAGGAGGAGCAAAAAAGGGCCTGTGTCTCCTTTTCCAGTGGGTTCTGGGCCAGTCCCTTCCAGGCTGGCAAATAAAAGCCCTGTTTGAATGCAGCACCTGGCAAAGTTACACTGTGCAGCCCCTATTCGTTAATGAGAGTGTCTCTGTTCTGGTCCTTTAAAGAGGGACTTTTGAAGAGAGGGACTGGCACAATGGGGCAGTAAAAAAATCTGTGGACAGTTTTGCTCCCTCTCAGCCAGTTTCATTGCTGCTTAACCTTTAGGAAGCTGCTGTACTAAATCAGATCTTGGGATGACTTCTGTGTCAAGAGTGAATCCCAGGGCTGAAGTGTGGCTAATAAAGCCAGGTTGGGAGTGAGGAAGCCACCAACACAGATCTTTTCATTCCCAGAGGGAGCACAGAAAGGTTTCTAGGCCATGAACTGCTTTACATTGAAGTTTTCAGCCTTTCCACTACCCCTGTCTGTTTTGAACTGGGGTAAAATTCACGCTACCTCGCTCTGTGAGGATGAGATTCAGTGCTGGGCTGTTTACTTAACTGTCTGTTTACTGCCCTTACTAAGCCCTTCAATCTCTTGCAGATTTAACGCACTGGTCTGCATCCCTGAGGCCTCAATACAGAAAGGAGGAAGCAGGCTGCTCTTCCAAGCCTTCCTTCTTACAGATGGTTAGGGACACAGTAAAAACAGTGCTCCTTTGGAATGTGATGTCACCTCTCAGAGCTGCTTGTGAGTTGTTCCCCCGTTGATACCTCCAGAGGGTAATGCATTTGCTCTTCCTTGGGTGCTAGTGACAGTGGTCTGCGTGGGAGAAGAGCCCCTTTAGCATTGTGGCAGGCTGGTGGCCCAGGACCCACTGGCAGGGGTCACAGCAGTATCCCCTTGCTGAACCAATGGACTTGACTAGTCTTTCTGAATCTTGAACACTTTCAGGTTGTATTTTCTTCTTTTTTTTGTTTCTTTTTTTTTTTTTGTACATTGTTGTGATTCTGAAGCATTTCAGCCTTTGTTTTGTGGGTTTTTTTTTTTTATATGTTACAGTCTAACTTCAGGTGATTTGCACCTGATTTGGTGAGGAATGGGTTGGGTTTTTTTTCTAAGGGGGAGGATGGGGCCGGCAGTGAAACAGCAATTCACAAAAAAAAGCACATTTTAGAAAAAATTAAAAATGCTGATTTAATGTCAGAGTTCAGAGTCTTGGCTTTGAGACTGCTTTAGCACTTGTTCACACGAGCCTTTACTTGATTCCTGATGCTATGTTATCAGAAGGTCTGACTAATCTCTCCCTGACGCATCTGGGAAACAGAGAATTACTGTTCCTGTTCTGTCAGTGCTTCATCTTTGTCCAAGTTTGTGTGGAAGGATCCGTGGCAAAGCCAGTAACTGAGCCCAGAGTCCTGAGCCTAAACACTGTTGCTGCCTGATAATGGGGGGTTTGAAGTTTTGCTCCATCTTTGGCAGCTGGGTTCCTTTCTCTGGGTCTCACAAACTGAAATGTTTTATTTCAGTCAGTGTTGTAAAAAATAAATAAATAAAGGTTTTCCAGGAGCGGGAAGGGGGGCTGTTGAAGCAGACAGCTGTGACAGCACTCCAGTCCTGCATTTACTTTGTGCAATGCACGTGCCGTCCACTAAATGCTGTGGAGTTCTTTGCCATCTGCACATTCTCAGTCCTTGGCTCCAGGACCTGCTGTGCGCTTGTAAAAGGAAATTCTCTCTTTTTCTCTCCTCCTGCAGTGCAGGCACAGCAGCTTTCAGTCTAAGAGGTGGATCTAAATGCCTCCCATCCAGCTGCCTTTGGGTCAGGTCCCTTGGTTTCTGATTCATTGTCAGCTTTCTCCCTCAGAAATACTAGCCAAAAAAATTCCCATTGAAAGATGTTAAATGTTAAGTGAGTAAGCCTGAAACATGAAGTCTTCACTTATATCTCAAGGGAACCCTTGCAGTGACTGTTCTGGTTTCTGTACTAGCATCTCCTGGTGTTCAGCTGACAGCTTCAGGAGGTGTAGGTGGACTTCATGTACCCAAGCTTTTTAGATGTGTGTGATGAAGGGGGGCTGAGTCTGCTTCTGGCTCCCCGTGTGGGTGGCTGCAGTGTACTGGTCATTCAGCTCCTCTCAAGTTTTGGCTGGTGAGAGGTTGTGTGGTCCTCAGTCAGCTGTTTTCTTTCCCTCCTGTTTCTGATGGTCCTGCAGTGATGCAAGGGGAATTCAGATGTCTTTGGAAATCAGTTTAGCTCCTCAGCAAGTTTCAGTGCAGGGGAAATAGATGTGAATTTGGTATCCCTGATGTTTGTTCCCCGCTGGTTACTGGAGCCACATTAATTTGCTGAAAATTCTTTAGTGTGGTGCAAGTTCTTGAGTCCATTCTTATGTTTTTGCTGTTCTCAAAGCTCACTTGGGCTGAAGGTCCTGTCTGTGCCTCAGCCTTTGAGGCGCAGGTAGATATTTGGTTAACCCGTGACATCAGCGAAGGAGTAAGGGAGGAAATAGCACTTTGAGTAAAGAGTAGTCCTGTGCATGATGGTGAGAGAGGATGGAGAAGGGAGGAACATTGGGAAGAATTGAGCTATTTGCGTGTTTGGCTTTGTCCTGGTGTGTCAGTGATGCACTTGGTGCAGCAAAAAGAGAGGGGTGTCTTTGCAGTGAGCCCAGCCTGAGATGAGTCATTAACAAATGACATGCATAGAGTACCTGGGGGAGGCAGACAGCTCTGCAGCAGCTGGTTAATGAGTCTGGCTCAAACGAAAAGAGTTAGAAACTATTCCAGGAATGAAGCAGAAGGCAGAGCTGTTAACAGGGACAGATGCAGGAGGTGCTGGGCTTTTTGAGAAGGACATGAAGATGGTGAGGGAAGCAGAGAGGGCAGCAACTTAGAGCAGAGTGGTCTGGATTAGATGGGGACTGAACTGTGGACAGCTTGGAGTGACTGGAGTGACTGGAGAGCTTAATTGTGCTCTGAGGATGGGAGGCAGATGGAAGTAGAGGTGGTTTTGATACAATCCCTGGTGCATTGCATGTGCCTGTTGGAGGCAGCTAACACAGCTAGTGTGGGCGCTGCTGGACACTGCTCCCTGATGTGGGGAGAGCATCCTGACCTACTTTGTTTATGGCAGCCACGGGCTGCTCCAGCTGTAGCTCGCTTCAAGATTGCAGCAGGGCAGAGTTTGAGCTATTGAACTTCTGTTTGCCTCCTCCACATGGAGAGAGACAAGTAGACGGAGCTGCTCTTAAAGGCTTTATTGTCTAGCTTCATGTTCTGCAGCTCTGCTTGTACTAGTGCTTGTTTAATATGGAACTGAGCACTGAGCTGGAAAATGGAAGAGAGGATCTCAGCTGATTGCAGTGCTGGTAGGCTGCCCTAGCCCTAAAGCTGTGCCTCGTGCTAACAAATGTCCCTGCTGTTCCTGCTGTGGCTCAGTTGATAGCAGCTAACATCAGGCAATTCTGGAACATGATAAAGCAATGCTGATAGCAGTTTCTTTTTTTTCCCTCCCCTTTAAACAAAGTTTGGGTTGAGCATCTATTGTTCTTTTGCTTTCCTCGCACCTCATCCGATGAGTTGGATGCTAATTTAGTCTTCTGTTGAGAACAGGAGGTTAAACTGGTTACACTGTTGGACCTTCCTGTGTTCTGCTTTAAGACCCATCCTGCACTCAGGCTTTGAGCACTTTCTAAGCTGTTTAGAGAGACTTCTGATTTAAAAATAAGGCCCACCTCCTGCTGGGATGAAAACAGGCAGAGTTTGTGCACTTGTAGGTTTGTTGGTGCTGAGCCTGTTAAAAGATTTGCCATGGAGGGAAATGTGTATTATTATCAAGGTGGGGAAATGGACCCAGCCAGTTAGACCTTCATTTATTCCTGCACAGAGCTTTCTGTTGGCTTTTTGCTTCACAGAGTCCTCTGTAACATCTGACCTAACGCACAGGAACCAGAAAGTGAAACTGTCAAGTTTATTTTTGTGTAATCTGAAGGAGCATAACCCAGGGGGGCAGCTTGAAAGGTAAATTGAAGTGGAGAGTGATCTCAGTTCCTGCTCGCAACCTCAACCTTGTGTGTTTGTTATGGAATTATAACCTGTCAGTCCGATTGAATTTCTCAGCAGAGATTTTTAGAAGCATGCCACTGTTCTGCTGTGCTCTGTGGCGATGGCCGATGTCTCTCAGGGACTGTTGACATTTTGCTGATATTTCTGCAAGTTTGGCCCTACCACAGAGGTAAGTAATTGAAGCCAGGGAGAAATGTGCTGTAAGGAGAGGAGCGTATTGACCCCCTTAGCCTTGATTGCCTGCAGGCTGCTTCTTAGAGGCACTGTGGGGGCACCCCTGTTCCCAAGTAGTGGACCAGGCAGAGGACTTGGCAGAGCAGCGCCGTGCACACTGTCTCTAAATACAGGCTTCTTTTTCCTGTAGACCTCACAAGGTGCCCTGATGTGTTTGTTACAGGTTGCAGATTATGAGAGTGTGATAGCTGGGTTTTTCTCATCAGGGAAAGGTAACAATTTGTGTCTGTAGTCCTCATTTGATTTAGTTTTAGTGAAAGCGAGGCACCTTTCCTCAGCTCCAGCTCTCCTATAGAAGCTTGTGAATCTCAGCATCATTCGGGCACTTACAGAAGAAGCTCATTGTGGTGGGTAAGGGAAGCCTTGTTCCATCAGAGATCAGCCTTTGTGTGCTACTCTGACCATAGGTATCTTTGTGAGTATGAAGTTTGGAAGTCGTGCTGTTTGACTCTCCAGACTCTTCCTGAAGATGCTGTTTATCTCACCAGCTCTGGTGTCTCATATGCTGCACAATCCTAACGCTGCCCTGTGCTGATGCAGTAAGTAACATCTTGGTGTTTCATTGTCACCTTCACAGCTGTTAGAGAGCACCGGTCCCTACAGGACCACCTGCTAGCTGTGATGCTGTTCATTTTACATCACCATCATGAGATGACACCTCTCCTTGCTGGCAGACGAGCCAGGTGGGAAGGCATTGCTCCTCTGAGCTGTTCTGCATTTAAGAAAGGGAGGTCTGTTGCCTGATTGAATACAGTGAAAAATCAAGGACATGAATAAGGGGCAAAGCACAGAGCTGTGTCCCATTCCAGCTCTGCCCGGCAACCCTGGGCAAATCAGCCCCTCAGCAGCTGAGTTTCCCTGGACAGCTTCTCTCGTGTGTGCTGACTTTGAGACAGAAGTTTGTGAAGTGTTTTGGTCTCCTGGCTGGGCAGAGTTTAATTGCTGATTTAATTGAGGAAGATGCAATGCGTGTGTATGGAAGGGGCGTGGGGGGGAGGAACCTCAAAGCTTCTTAAGCTGTTCTGGAAGTCATCTTCCACTTGTGTATTGTCCCCTTCTTTTCCCTGATGCAAATAAGGTGCTCGACTGTGGGAATATTGGCCTGGAGTATTATGGGTAGTTTGCCAGGTTAATTATGAAGGGGGCAGGAAAAATAGCCTGTGCCGTTTTCAACAATATCAAAGGGATGCTACCTAATGATTTTCCTATTAGCTCTTTTCCCAGCCTGCCAGAGTCACTGCAGAAATGTCATTTACAAAGGCAGTTTGCAACTCATTACCCTGGATTTTCACTGTAGTTCTGCTCCAGAGAGCGTGGGCTTTTGCTGTGTGCCCCAACCTAATGAATTGCCTGATTCAGTTAGCGCTGCCATCCCTTCTGACAAGGTTAGTTGCTGACTGACAGGAAGGGGCCTGGATTCAATTCCCTTTTTGTTTTCGACTCATGCTTGTGTCAAACGCAGGCTCCCTCTGGAAGCTGCCCTGTGATCCTTTCCCTTTGCTTTTCTGTACTGAGGAAAGCAGCCCATGCTTGGAGAAGCCCTAGAGCAAATGGGGGGCTGGAAGGGATGTGGCTGCCCCCAGCAGTCCCTGCTCAATGTCTCAGGTCCCATGGAAAATTCCAATGCTCCCCTGCTCTGCAGCTCTGGGCTTTTCTTTCTCATCATTAGTTTGGGACTTGCTGTCACCTGAGCTGGGCTTTGTGACCCTTCAGCAATAAATACCTTGGATAAAGCTGTGTTAGGGGAAGAAATGCACATTGTGACCTAGGAGAATAGAACAGATTTGCCACGTGTGGGAGGGCAACTGTGTCCTTATTTCTGGGGGCTCCAAGGTCTGCCCTCAGCTCTTTGGCCTTTGCAAGGCACTTGTATACAGCCCTAGAAAGAACTCCTGTCCTTTTCCAGCAGCCAGCTGTGTGCTTTTCCATGCTGTGGGTCTCCTGCTGCTTCTGCATGTTCCCTCAGTGTGGACAGGAGCCTGGGACTCCAGCCACCCTCATTTCCATGCATGGAGACACATGTCCACCTCTGCTAAACACCATTCTCTGAGCTCTCTTTTAAGAAGTGGCTGCCACCCCCTGAGGCTGCAGCTTGCACCCAGGGCAGCTCTTGGTGTTCAGTTCTGCTGTGTGTGTGCTGGGATGTGGCGAGGAAGTTTTCCAGTGCCGGCTGTGGATCCTTTTCATGGATGTCTTGAGGATTTGACCTGGTTGGACCACACGAAGGGCAGTGAAGTCAGATCCATTTGTGTTCGCTGCACGTGATGCCTTCTTCCCTCTTAATTGGATTCCTGCATCCCTCTTTCCTCCTGGCCTCATTTCCTACCGAGCCTTTACCAGGGGGACCTAATTGTGGCCTTATCAGATGCTCGCTGTGCTCTAATGAGCCTTTTTCCTTTCTGGCCTGTCTGCCAAACCAGGGAGGTGCTGTGAATGCTGACTCCTCTCACCGCTCTGCCCTGCTGTCCCTCCTTTTTGGCTGTGCCACACGGTGCTGAGTTGACCTGAAGGTTTTCCCAAGTGCTCTTTCACCCCTGAGTGCTGCCAGTTCCCTCTGTTGGACAGAGGCTCTCAGACCTGGGGCCCACCTTCATCTCAGCTTGGTGCTATTAGCGTTGTGCTGAAGGATCAGCAGCCAGCAGGGCTGGCTCCTTACACTGCTGCTAGACCTGGTGCGTGCATTCTGAGCTACAGGTGGCTCCTTGCTCTCCGTCCCTTAGGCTTTGCTGGGTGACAGACAGTCCCCTCTGATGGGCATCACTTCAGGAGCACCTGGCAAAGCCCCTTCTGTCCTGTGAAGGTGTGCAGAGCTGGTCGGATGTGCTTTATGGGTGTAATATTTGCCTTACAGGGCTATAAGGGCCAGTTGTCATCACATCTCTGGCAGGCTGAGCCGAGGCTGGGCATGGAGCTGCCTCCCTCCCAGGATGCAGGTTTTGTTCCCTGTAGGCAATGTCTTATGTGGCCCATGAGTTACTGCAGGGCTGTGGGCTGGATACCAGCCTCTGAGCGGGCAGCTTTGCTTGTATGGGGCTGGAAATGCTGTGTGCACACTTCTAACCTGATGGTTGAGCTGTTGGGGGGTCAGGATGAATCCTGTGAGCTCACGTTCCCTAATAGCTGGGGAGAGCATGACTGGAGGTTTCTATGGTTTCCTGCTGGTTGCTGAGGGGGAGGATCTCTTTGCCTTTAGGTCTCGGTGACTCTTTGCCCTGCCCTATGTGCCAGAGCATATAGGGCACACAGCACCCACTGCAGTGGGGAGGGCACAGTGGGTGCCTCCCATCACAGCTGGGCTGGGCGCCTGCTGCTCTTTCCTTGGGCCTCTGATGAATGAGACCGAAGAGCCTTCAAGTGGGAGTTTGCCCCCTCGCTGGCTGTGCCCTTCAGAGCACAGAGCCATTTTAATGATTTATTTCATGAGCTTTACATAGCAAGAAGCTGTATCCAGGAATGCATCCCAGGCAGCTCAGCTGTATTTTGCTGTACGTACTGTCCTGGGCACGGTTCAACACATCGCTGCTGCACCAGAGGGTTCTATATCATCTTAGCAGCCAGAGGGAAGATCAGCTGTTGTGTCCTGTGAGCAGCTCCAGCACAAAGCTCAGCACATCCAGCGCTGGGACGGCACCTCCGTGCAGCACCCAGAGCAGCACAGCATGAAACAGGGACTGCAGCCCGGTGCCGTGCCATCACTCTGCTGCTCTCCCCTCCCGGCCGGGCTGTGGCAGCGAGCTCAGGTGCTTCCATCGGGCAGAACTGGCTCCATCCGAGCACAGCAGCGCTGGGCACGACTTAAAGCACGAGGGATCAAAGCTTCCCCCATCACAGCCTTCCTCCGGCTCCTGCCTTCTCTAAAGCATCCCGACCATCTCTTGGCTCCATTCCAATCAATCAACCCGACGTTGCAGTTGGACGTGGGTTTGATAAATAAAGACATGTTACCAAAAGGTTTTTCTTTCTTTTTAACCTTTTTGCCGGCTACTTAGGACAAAGAAAAAACAACAACCCCAGCAACGTGACAATGCTTGACTTCTCCTTTAGTTACATAAATAATTTCTTTATAAATATCTCTTTATAAACAATATATAAATAGCTTTACAACATAAATACATTTATGCATGACATGAATTTACAAACAGCAACGTTATACAGCCGGCTTCATCAGTCTCTCAGAAAAGCACTGTCCCTTGTCTCGGTGAGTGTTTGTATATATAATATAGAGAAGATAGAGAGCGCTTTTAAGGGGGGGGGAACGGGGAGGGAAAAAGAACAACCGAAACAGCTGGTGGGTGCCGTGACTCCTCGTACCGAAAAGAAAAACACAGCCACATCTTTTGTCCGATCCTGGGGGGGTTTCTCTGCTCTTCCAGGCGGTGCCTGAGGGGCGGCCGTGCCCGGCCCTTGGGGGAACGACGGAGCTGCTCCGGTGCCCTGCGAGGAACGAAGGAGAGCCGTGAGCGCCCGCCCCGCATTGCCCAGCATTGACCCGAGATGCGACCCCGGCGGGATGTCCCGGGTTTGGGGTGCGGGTACGGAGCTCGGTGCTGTGATACAGCGAGGGGAAATCTCGGCCCGCTCTTGCCGGGGTTGTGTGTTGGTGATGCTGACCGCTCGCCCCGGGGCCAGCAAGGACGGGAGCTCGCGGCTTTCTCGTCCTGCCCGCCGCGCTAAAGCTTTATGGGTACGGGGGGATCCGGGAGCAGAATGAGAACGGAGCTGGGATTCGGGGGGTCCTCCGCCCCAACCCAGCCGAAGGTTTCCGCTCCTCGCACCCGGCCGAGAAACCGCCCTGAGCGGAGCCGGGCGCGTGGGGTGAAAGTTCTGAGCAGAACTTAAGGACGCAGGGCGATGCCCCGGGGATGCCGAGAGCCGGTGCCGGCACCTGCGGGCCGCACAGCCGGGTGTCTGCGTCCGGACACAGCCCGGACCGGGGCGGAGCGGCGGCACCCTCGGTCCCCGACACGGCGGAGGAGCCGCGCTCATTGCCGCTGCCCATGTGCCGCTGCCCATGTGCCGCTGTGCTCAGCGGATCCCCCTGCTGCTCGGCTCGGCCGGACTCACACATCGCAGCTCCACGGGAACCACCCCCGGGGCAGCCCCGCCCGCCCCGCGCCCAGCACCGCCCTCGGGCCGCGCCGCGCACTCACCGCCAGGGGTCCCTCAGCAGCCGAGGCCGCTCATGGCTCCGATGCGGTCCAGCTTGAGGCCGAAGCAGCCCTTCCCGAGCCCCTTCTTGTGCAGCCCCTTATGGCGGCGGCCCGACGGCTCCTGCAGCAGCCGCGCCCAACCCGCTCGGGGCCGCGTCTCTGCCCGCGCCTCCCGCGCCTCCCGCGGCCCCGCGCCGCCTCCTCCGCCGCCTCCTCCGCGGTTCCGCTCCTTCTCCTTCTCCTTGTCCCGCTCCGCTCCCGCAGCCTCGGGCGGACCCGCCGCCGCCGCCGCCGCCGCTGCTCCGCGGGACGCCTGCGGGGAGACGGGCGGTCACTGCGGGGCGGTCACCGCGTCCCGAGCTCCGCGTCCCTACCCCGCAGCGGAGCATCCCCCGCTGGGTCAGTGCGGCCCGGAGCGGGGCTGGGGCGGAGCTCCCCCGGGCTGTGTGCAGGGCAGCCCCGAGCTGGGGTCGGAACACCCCAAACTGGGGTCACCGCACCCCCCAATTCAAATGGCTGCGCCCCCAAACAGGGGTCGCCGTGCCCCTCCGCCTCCCACCAGCCCTCGGCCCCTTCCGATGTGGGGTGGTCCCGCTCCCCAGCTGCAGGGTCGCTGCCGCTCTGTGCTGATGCCGCTGTCACCCCACTCTGCAAAGTGGGGAACACCGGGTCCCTCGCTTTCCCAGCTCTGCCGCTCACACCTCATTAACACGCTCTGAGCACTCTCACTTCTGCGCCTTCCTCACTGCCTCCACTGTCCCGTCTGCGGCTGCTGCTCACCCCCTTCCTGCCCATCACGCCCCCCAGCTCTCCATGCCGACATCCCCCACCCACCCCCCCGCTGTCCGGCTCCGTGTGCCGTATCTCCGGTACAGGTGTCGGTGTCCTCCAGGACATCCCCGCTCCATCCCCGAGGGACACACAGGGTGCCCCCCATGGGCTCCGACCTCACACCTACACCCGGGTCTGACTCCAGCACCGCAGGGTGACGTGGGGACAGCCGTGTCCCCGCTTGCTGTGGTCCTGCAGGGCGAGGACTCGCAGCGTCCTCTCCAACCACAGTTCTCCCCGACACGTGGGTCGGTGGTCTCCTACCACCCACAAAACCCAATGGGAAGGAGGACTCCGTAGCGCCATCCCCTCGCCCTAAGGACTCTATTGGGGCTCAGCAGCGGGGCAGAGGCAGCCCTACCTTCTGCGGGAGCTGGGACGCCGGCTTCGCCTCCAGCCCGACGGAGAGCAGAGCGAGCAGCAGTCCTCCGGCCAGCACGGGTGAGATCTGCATCCTGCAGTGCAGCGGGAATGGGGCCGGGGGGCAGCGGGGAGCCCCGGGGAGAGGCCGGGACGGAGGGAGTCAAAGTTCAGCGCGGAGCCGCGAGGTCCCTCCTGCCGCCCGCGCTGTGCCGAGCCACTGAACTTGGGCTTTCTGCTTCATTCATTTTATAACCCAACCTGCTCGGTGATGTCATCTAAACAACCAGGTCCAGCCCGGCCTCCCACTGCACAATAGCAGGAATTTAAAGGGGGGGTCCCCTCTCCCCTGGCAGGAACAAATGACACATCAGCCCAAGGCGATGGGCTCACAGAGTTAGAGAGCCAAAGAGGAAAGTGAGGGGCATTTGGCTGAGCTCCCCAACCCCCCCCCCCGAGGGTGGCTGTCACCCCGTATCCCCCCACCCCACAGCCCCTCTGCTTCCCCCTCATCCATGCAGACCCCCAGGAGGGGCATGGGATGGCTGCTGCACTCTGCAGGGGGATCCTGGAGGGGGATTAAGTCCCAAAAGCAGAAATGAATGCGAAAAACACTTCCCCGCCCCCCCGCATCCAGGCTTCAATCGGAATGAAACTCTCAGACCCCCGTTTGCCAGGAGAGGGGGACACTGCCCTGCATGGCGGTGACACGGGGACACGTGGGAACAGGCTCACAGGTGGATGCTGTGGCTCAGACCTGGTCCCGCTCCCTGTCCCTGCCCTCCCGCTGGGGGTCGGGATGCTGCCCTCACCCTGGGGCAGTCACAGCTGCTTCGTCTGCAGGGTACGGTCAGTGTCACCCTGCCCTGCAGGGACAGTCCCCGTGCGATGTGGCTGTGAGCGCTCCCACCTGCTGCCGGGGCTGCAATGGAGGATGAGCTTTGGATGCTGGTGGCAGCTCAGGGCACGCAGCCGAGGGCAGGACTTAGGATTTGTGGTACCACCGTTGCTGCCATGCATGGCACCAGAGCAGCACCAACCCCATCCCTGGTGCCCTGAAGTGCAGGGATGCTCTTAGTGGTACAATGCCCCCAAATCCTATCCACGGCGCCATGGAAAAGCTCCAGGCTCTTCCCAGGTTGGTGCTTTCCCTGTTCTCTGGGACTCCCCGGGGCTCTGCTCTGCCTCCAGCAGGATCCGAGCTCTTTGGGGGGCTGTGGTTTCCCCCCCTGCAGCTGCACTGCTGGGCACGGGCCGCCTCGCAGGGAACCATCCCTTCAGCTCCATGCGGCCGGGAGCTGGAAGGAGAAGGTCTCGGTGGTTTTTCCATTGTGCCTGCCAGGTGGAGACAACTTGGGCTTTTTGGAGCGCAAAGTTGCACTCGGGCACTCGGCTGCATGCAGGCAGATAAAGGCGATGGAGGCAGCATTACAGCCGGCCCCCCACACTCACAGGCTTGGGGCACAGAGGTCCCTTCTGTACTTTGTGGGGCTCAGCACTCAGCCCCATGGGGAAGGATCCCCCCGTGGGATGAGGGGATGCAGCCCTATGCCTGAGCATCCTGCACATGGCACAGCACAGCTGGATCTCACCACCGTGCTCTGCTGGGTTCCCGTGAGCATGCTTGCTTTGTCCCAACGCTTGCAGCCTCAGTTTTGGGGGCTGTGCTTTTAAAATCCAATTAGTGCTGTTATTCAAATCACCCTGCCCTTAACCGAAACCAGACCACATCCACCCGCACTGCTTCACAGCAGCAAAAAGCTCTGTGGAGAGGGATGGAGGGGGGAGAAGGGATGGAGAAGGGGTTAAAAGCAACAAAATCTTTTTGCTTTGTGGGATGGGGGCTTGGAAGCCTTTAACCCTTGGAGGGATGTACTGTACCACCCTGTGTCTGAGATCTGGCAGAATTTAGGGCATGGGTGGATGATCTCACCCCCAAAGCATAGGGGGCAAGTGGATGTGTCACCCTGTCACCATGCGTGGCAACAGCACGGCTGTTCCTGCAGTGATGCTGCCTGATCACGTGGGTGATTCCCAGGGGTCCCGTGTCCTGTAAGACCCTCTGGATGTCAGCAGAACTAGGGAGGAATGTGTCCAGGTTTTGGGCACATCCTGCATCTCAGTGCTGATTTGGGGCTCACTGTCCCAGTTTGAGTTTCTCTGGCTGCCTTGGTCCAACGAGCAGCTCCCACTGGAGGTAAGCACCGCTGCAGCATGAGGACGATGCTGTGCTCCTTGCATGAGAAATGTGTGTCCACAGTCACCCTCTGGCAGTCCCAAATTCCATTGCCTGGGAGCGAGCCGCGGGCTGGCGTCTTCCAAGAGACCTCTATGGGGGCTTTGAGGTGACACAACAGCAAGTTTCATCAATTCACCTTGTTTTACAAGATTTCGGCTCTGGCCCTAGAGCAGAACAGGCAGCCCCGGTGACACAAAGTGCAACCGACCCGTCTGGCTCCACGCGACATGCCCCGGGGGAGGCTGCATGGCCACATCTGGGGGAAACACCACCCCAAGGGGGCTGGGTGCTGAGAGACCCCCATCATCATAGGACTGTGGGCACCTCCTCACCCACTGGCTTGGGTTCTTTGTGCCTGAAGTGCTGATGGCAGCCCTCGTCCTGTTTGAACATCCCCGGTGTTTATTTTGGATGGTTCTGCTGAATGAGGTATTACAGGAAACGTTAAGTGGTTTTACATTTCCCCTGTCTCCTTTGGGTCTAGGAGAGGGCTTCGGTCCAGGACACACGCGTGTCCAATAGCCTACAGTCCCCATCTGGGATTGGAGTGAGGATCTGCTCTGATGGATGGGATGGGATGGGAACACACTGCCTGCAAGCAAAGGATCCAAGGGAGCATCCCAGTCCCCTCCCCAGCACCCTGAGCAGCAAAGGACAAAAGAAAACCCCAGACAGAGAATACTGGTTCTTTGCTGGTGTTGGAGGCAGAGCCCAACACCATTTGGGATTTGCTGTGTCAAGGTACCTGGGATGCTCCAGCATCCTCCAGACTTCCTGGGCGTTTCTTTCCCAAGGGGATGGCTGTGCTCCAGGGCTGGAGTGGGAACTTCTCAGACTTCTGTTTAATATCTATATAAAAATTACAAGTTGGGCAATTAGGATGTGCTGAGAGCACACACCGTGAGTCTCCTAATGTGTCAGCTGCAGATGATGTGAATTGCGTTGCCTCCAGCTGCCGGCACTAATCATAGGAGCAGGTTGTTGGGATTTTCCAACCTACATCCCATGTTATTCTTTGTCTTCCCTTTCCCAGATGCTGCTTTGGATAAAAAAAATGGGGGAGGGAGGGAGGGAGGGGCATCTGGGAATATTTTGCCTGCAATAAAGCCCCAACATCAGCTCCATACTGATGGTTTTGGTGCTGAGCATTGCTTTGAGAAGAGCTCTTGGCCAAGGGATGGTGGCTTGGAATGGCCAATACTGGGTTGTTGCTACCACACTTGTTCCAGAGAGTAGGAATGAGGCCACAGGGAACTGAGACTTATACAGAGACCATCCAAAGACCACGGTGGGGATAGACACCCAGCCTGGTCCCAATGTCCCCTTGGTGCCACCCCATATCCCCATGGGCATGTCTATGCCATGTCCTGGTCTGTTGTGGATTGGACGCCTCCTGGCGCAGATGAAGCCCTGAAGCTCCAGCTGCTCTGAGATGATTTCTGAGGAACTGCTGGGAAATCCCATTTGGCATCGGCCCATGGGGCAAAACCATGGACACACCATGGGCTGAGGTGGATGTGAGGGATGCGTGGAGCAGAATCCCTGCTGCTCTCAGGGCTGCAGAGGTCAGAACCCTGGGAATGGCTCCTCCTGGGGCCGTGGTCTTACTGGAGCCAAAATTGGGCTTTCTGTCCTTATTTTGGCACAGGGCCTGGACGACTCCCACGGGGGCGGCTGGGGGCAGGAGCCAGTCCAGAGCTGTGGACGTGCGGGGCTTCACAGCCCCGACCTCCTGCAGCCAGGCAGAACAACAATGCAGGCTTGCACGGACATAATGGCCAGGGCTCGCTTGAGATACAAAGGCACAGGGCTTTCACATGAGGTAATACTGATAAGTTACGCTCTCATTCACCACTCTGTCTGCCAGCCGGCAGTAGATCTGCTGTTCCCTGCTTGCCTTCGCCGGGACGTGCCCGGCCGCCGTGCCCCGCTGCTGCCTGGTGGGAACGGAGCCGTGTCCTGCCCGCACCCCAGCACACCAGAACCCTGCGATTTACCACTCAGAATTTCTCTGAGCATCCCTATGAGGCTTCATCCTGCCTCTGGAATGGGTTCAGCCAGCAGCAAGCCAGGAGGATGCTGAGGATGGAATTGGAAGGCATCCAGGAGGCAAAGCTTGAGGATCCCAACACGTGGCTCTGTCTCTCCTCGATGTCCCCTTCAGCTCCTTCTCAGCTCTTGCCCTCTGTGGTCTGGGCATCCCTGGACAAACAGCCACAGCAGACCCCTCCCCAGCCTGGGGGGAGCTGAAGATGTTCATGCAGATGTTGCTTTGTCTGAAGGAGATGGGAACCCACCAGCCCTGATGATGATCACCAAAGTGGTGATGCGTTTCCCAAGCAGAGGGCCGGGAGAATACTGGAGAAGCTGAAAGACAGGTGGGGCAAGACCACAATGGTTGTGACACAGTGAGCAGATGAGTATCTATTGAGGAGAGAGATGGCTTTTAGCTTATTTCTGGCTGCACTTCTGCCTGCCTCTCCCTGAGCCCCTCCAGCTCGTGCCCTCAGGCATAGTGCCCACTATGCCCACTGTAGCAATGGCAAATGATTGTAGAGTCAGAGAATCGTTATGGCTGGAAAAGACCTCTAAGATCACCTAGTCCAAGCAATGATGAGGCTGTGGCCAAACTCTTCAGGTGCTGCTGCTATTGAGATATTTCCATAGCAGCTCAGAGACCATGAACCCACATCCCTGCTCTGCCCAGGTGGGATCTGGGGGGCAGAACTGCTTGGCTTTCACCCAGGGTTCCTTCCATGCGTCACCCCAGGGCGGCCCTGTCTCCATGGCCAGTCACCCCTGATTAACGCTGATGTAAATGAGCACAGGGTGGGCCTTCGCTGGAGAAGCAGAGGAGCCAAAGCCTTTGTAAGGTGATGAGCCACACGGTTTGCTTCTTGGCTGCGCTGCTGCAACACGTTGGTACAGCCACCGGTGAGTGCCCGGGGGGAAGATGGTGAGATAATGGTGCGCTGTGGGAAGGCAAGCCGGGACACCGGGCTGGGCCTGCTGCTACAGGACCCCAGGGAATAGAGAGAAGGGGAAAAATCTGCCCTTTGAGAAGGGCCGGGAGGCAGCACGGCGGGCTGTGAGGTGTGTGCTCCTCTCTGCTTGACAGCTGTAAGGTAGCAGAGGGAGGGGAGTGAGGCCTTTTTCTGCCAAGGGAACACTTGGGGGCATCCCGTGTGAGGATGTGGGTTGCTGATCGCCTCTGTTTTCCCTGCCATGGTCCATTATCTGCTATGGAAGGAGCAGGGTGTGGTGAAGCTGTGGCAGCTGGTGGTGCCACCCTGTGCATCAGGGAGCCGGGCCAAGCTGCCGGCTTAGCTCTGACCCCACAGGGGTGACGAGGAGCCACAGTGTGACTCAGTGGCATGGAAGGGAGCAGCCTGCTCCCACACGGCTTCACAGCGAGGGGGGCTGTGGGCTCCCATGTCCCCCTGCCCCATCTAAAGGGACGGTGTGGGCCAGCCCTGCACTGCTGGGATGCATGTCAGCTGTGCTGCTAGCAGAGCACACCGATCGCTTTGCTCTGGCATCAGCTGGGAGGAAGAGGGAAAACACTGAAAGGGGCATCCCTGGTGCCAGCGCTGGTTGGGAACAGCGTCCACCTGCTGTCACTGGGGCTGGATGTGACTGTGGCTGGATGTGACTGGGGCTGGATGTCATTGGGGCTGGATGTGACTGGGGCTGGATGTGACTGTGGCTGGATGTGACTGGGGCTGGATGTGACTGGGGCTGGATGTGACTGGGGCTGGATGTCATTGGGGCTGGATGTGACTGTGGCTGGATGTGACTGTGGCTGGATGTGACTGGGGCTGGATGTGACTGGGGCTGGATGTGACTGGGGCTGGATGTCATTGGGGCTGGATGTGACTGGGGCTGGATGTGACTGGGGCTGGATGTGACTGGGGCTGGATGTCATTGGGGCTGGATGTGACTGGGGCTGGATGTGACTGGGGCTGGATGTGACTGGGGCTGGATGCCATTGGGGCTGGATGTGACTGTGGCTGGATGTGACTGGGGCTGGATGTGACTGGGGCTGGGTGTCATTGGGGCTGGATGTGACTGTGGCTGGATATCACTGGGGCACTGCTGCCTTTATGGTGGCATCCCAGCGCACGGGTAGATGTGACGGTCCCGCTGGAGCCATGTCCCTCCTGCCGCTGTCGGCCTGCACAGCCATATCCCTCCGCTTCTGGGCAGCTCCCTCGGCCAACACAGGGCCCGGAGCCGAAGAGCCCTCCGTCCGCACGGCTGCCACAGTGGTGCCCCCTTCGGCTGCTCCATCATAACACTCCCCCCAGCCCCTAACGCTCCGCGTAGTGAGGCCTTGAGGACCTTGCCGCGACCCGTAGCCGCTCCGACCCGGAAGCAGACGGCGGGTGTGCGGACATTTAAACGGAGCGGAGCGGCGCGGCCGGTGAGTGCGGGGCCGGGCTGGGCCCGGTGCGGAGCGGGACCGAGCGGGGCCGGTCCGCGGCCTGGCAGCGTTCGGGGCCTCCGGGCAGCGCTGTCATCGCCGCGGGTGTCGGTGGCCGAGGCCGCTCGTCGGGGTGCGGGTGCGAGGGCCCCGGCTGGGAACCGGGGTCCGCCAGCAACGGCTGCGGTGCTGCGGGAGCTGCGGGCACGGTGATATCGGCAGGGTAATGTCAGCGGGTGTTTGTTCTGTGTAGATAAAGGTGGCAAACTCCCACCTGCCGGAACTGCTGCCCGGCTTTGTGAGTGTTATCTGCCCCTGTTGAACCGGCAGCTGACGTTCAATGTGAGCTCGGTGCAGACCTCCCCGAGCGAGGGTTTTGTAACAGCCGGTCAGTGTGTGTGAAAGGAGCCCGGCTATTGGCCGGCAGCGATGGAAAATGTTAGGAAGGAAGATCTCAAACCACACAAAGAATTTTTCCTATTGATTCAGGGATTTTTAATTTTCGCTCCGCATTGTGCAGCCTGTTCACATCCGGCATCAATTACTTCAGCAAATCCTGTCGTGGCTTGTGCTGCTTCTCTAGGAGGGTCAGGAGGAGGAGGCAGCGCTGAACTGTGCCCTGCCAGCGGTGCTGGGCTTGGACATGCAGAGCGAGGAAGGCTGAATGGGCAGCGTGTCCTTGTTTGAGCTTAAAGGCCGGTTTTGGCGGAGGAAAGGTGAGATGAGGCCTTGAATTCTCACCGTAACGGCTGGGGTGGAATTGAGCTGTTGAGATGCCTTGGAGGAAAAAGAGAGACCTTTGTAATGGAACCCTGCAGGATGCTGCGGTTGCCCTGGTGAACAGAACCGTCGGGTTTTTCAGTCCCTCTTTGGTGGTAGATACAGCAGAAAGAAATCATCGCTATGTCCTGTCCAAGTCAACAATATACCTTAGTAGTCTAACAGTTTAATACATCATTTTGCTTCAACAACTTGCTCTACAGCAGCTGAGGTAGGATTACAGGCTGATGAAGTCCCGTGTTTGTGCTTGCGAAGGTGGAGAGGTCATACACTCTATGGAGACCAGTGCTGGGTGGGGTGGCAGCTAATGCCTCTCTTTGCTGAGAATTCTGAGCTCTTGCAAGATACTGAGATGTGCAAGGGATGAGGTGTTATAATACTGAGGTGTTTCATGTTGGTCACAGTGGGGGCAACTTTGTGGCTAGAAAGACGGGCTGAAATGGTCAGAGTTGGTATTCAGAGCAACTGTTCTATATAATCCCATAGTCTGTTGCTGTGAAGGTGAGGAAGTGTGCAATATTTACTCTTTACTCCAACCTGTAAGGACTCAGTTGTTTCTGAAGGTTTGAAGTTGGACTCAAGACCATCTCCGGGCTGACACATCTGATAGTCTTGTGAGCTACTCCCTTAATTTACCTGGCTGTCAGAAGGCAGGGAGGGGAGGATTAAAGGTGTCAGTCTTGTAATGGAGGTGTGAGCATTGGGACGGAAGTCTTCACTTCCTGCAGCGTGTGGATTGTGGTCACTCCTTGGTCACCACCAGTGTTTTGGTATAGGGCGGCTGTTACCTACACCGTGAAACCCTGTCCCCCAGTGGAGCAGTTAATGGAAGTGGTATTTGTCTAAAGGTCAGTACGTTTCAGTATGTTTGTGTCTTTATCGTAGGTAATTATTTGACATTTTGTTTGAAGAAAATGACCCTCTTTTTTCCCCGTGTCTATTTATAACTCTTTGAAGTCTGGCCCTGTTACTGCACTATGGATCCACTGGGGCATGTAAGAAGTGCTCCTGCCCAAGGTGCCAAGGAAGGATTAAACAAGCCTGCCGTTCCCCAGAAGAACGCTTACGCTCGGCTTGTGCAAAAGCACCACAGCGGTCGGTTCCGGTCCTACATGAACCGTGTTGCACAGAAGATGCAGCAGGAAGACAGCACGTCCAACGAGCACAGCTCGGACCTGGAGCAGCCCCCGCGGAGAGGGCTGGTGAAGGAAAACCTGGCCAGGAATGGGTTGAACGTGCGCAGCTATTCCCCAGTCAGAACATCTCACATGGATCAGCCTGGAGGATTTGAGAATGATAAACCCCAAAGCCTTTTCAACAGATGTCTTCATAGGAAAAATACCAGTGTTAACTCGGAAGGAGACTTGGAGATGGAGGAAGACTGCTATGTCCATCAGCACGGAGCTGCGGCTGACCTGTTAAATACGAGTGATGCCATGGGTGGGCGAGTATCAACCGGCCCGAGACACAGCGCAGCTCTGCAGAAGTCTTCTGGTTCTGATGAAAAGGATGAGGATGACATGTGGAGGAGGAAACATAAGAAACGAGGCAGGTGTCCTGCCAACGCAGATATGGCAGCTGGACACTTGTTGACTGAGTACTTTAGTGGGGATGTGCTGGCAGCAAATGCCAGGAGAACCAGTCTCTTGTCTGCAGGTCAAGTCCAAGGTGAGTTCAAAGTAATGAACTGCTTTGTGCCTTTGCCGCAATTACCCTGGAATTGAATGTGATGTTTTAGCCATGAGTGAGTTAACAGGAGTCAGTTCTACTCTGTCCAAGTGAGTCAGTTCCTACTTACTTACCTGTGGGTGGCTTCGTTCTGATTTACAAGTAAGCCATAGGCCATGTGCAAATGGCTTTGTGTGGAGCCAGCTTGGTGCTGGCAGGACCTAGCCCCCTGGCGTCGGTTCTATGAATGTGGCTGTGCTGCTTCCAGCACCAGCTCAGGACTAGGAGAGCCCAGTTCCTGTGATGTGCAGTCCAAATTAATAAGACCGCTGGATGTGAGTTGGCTCAAGGCAGAGACACGGCTCCCTCTGCATCTCCTCTTTGAGCGCTGCTTGGCTTCTGCAGAGCATCCCAGTCCGTCTGATACTCAGCCTAAGATGCGTGCATGGTATCTAATTCCTGATACAGCGTTGGCTGTAGTGAATCTTGCTGTTAGTAACAAAGCAAACATGTCTTGCAGTAGTACAGTGAATGTCTCTTAAATGTGATGGTCAAGGCAAAAAGCCAACTAACTTATGGAGATTAAGAAAAAAGTTATTAAAACACTCCACAGCATTAACAAGCAACCAAAGCCAGGCAGGTTAAATTTCATCTTCCTATGTAATGGGTTAAAACTTCCTCTGAATGGTATTTATGGCAAAATACTTGGATTGCCTGATCTTATGAGCTACTATGGAGAAGCTCATAAATGTCACTGCATTAAATTCTCTGTAATAAGTCTAAAAGAAATGGGTTTCTCAGCTGGGTACAAGTGGCCTGAGGTCTGTCACAACTTTTGGGTTGGAAATCAAGTATATGCTTAACTCAGTTGCTTGCAAAACTGCCCCATCACTCAATAGCAGCCATGTTCTTTTTGCAGAGCTTGCTTGATTTCCATGGTAAATGTTGTGCTAAAGATGGTAAACTCTGATGTGTCCTTGCAAGGATAACATCATAATTAGATGTTAACACAAATAGATTATGTTAATGTTTGTAGATAACCCTAGTTTGGGGAGTGGGTTTTTTTTTTTGCGTGCCTCATTGTAAAACTTCTGTATTTATCATGCTAGACTGTTATGATAAACTTCATTGCCTTTTGCCTTCAGGGGTCTAATAGCTTTTGGAGAGTAGGGAAGAGCAGCCAATAGATTCCATGCTGATGTTAATTGAGGCTAGTTAGCTTGTTGCTTTACAGAAACTGAATCCAGCACCATGCAGGCTAATCGTGTGGGTATGGCAGGAGGTGTGAGGTGCTGATATGGAGCCATCCGAGCTGATCTGCATCAGGGCTGCCATAGGCCTGGGCTCCTTTCTTTTCCTTCTAATTCACTGCCAGATGCTGAGGCAGTGAGAAGTTCTGCAGGAATGCGTGTTGTAAATCTCACCGACAGCAACGCTTTGTACATGGACTGTCTGCAGCACCCTGGAGGATCGAGGTAAACCAACATTTGACACTGAAATTTGGCCTGAACCCATAAATGTGTTTAGCGTGGAAAGTTGTGCATTCGTTTTATTCATGGGGTGAACTTCAGTGGTTTGTTTGGGCATTGTTCCCTCCCTGATTCTTTGGACTTGGTTTGGGATTTGTATCTTTCTGCTGTGGGAGAAGCGCGATGCTGTCGACCTTTCCAACCCCCATGGAAAGTCCGTCTGGTATTAGGAAAGCAACATCACCTGTCCAAAGAGGAAGCATGAGAAAGGTGTAAGTGCATTAGGAAGGCTGCAAAGAGATCCCAGGTTTCAAGGAAATACATTTGTAAAAAGCACATTAAATGGGAAGTCTGGAGATCCTGTGGTTGTAGCCTTGAAAGCAATAGGTGCCTGCATGGGTTTCAGTCTAACAGGAATAACCCAGCTTTCATAATCAAGCACCTGCAGTTCCCTCCTGCTTTTTTGGGAGGGAGGTTTACAGACCCTTTGAAAAACTAGTTATTTATTTAGAAACTTAGTACAGAGACCAAGAGTAGAAAATGTTGGCCCTCGTGTTTGACCTCCCAGGTGGAAAACTCACCCTGTGGGGAAGATTATTGGAAAACTATTTACTTAAGTGACACCCTTCCTTTTCTTCCCTGTGCATAGCTGAGCCTGGTTACACTCCAGAACGCTTGCAGGGATGTGAAAACAGCTTCCTGGGGAGGAAAGAAATAGGAAAAAATAGATGTAATTTGATTCAGCGAAATGTCTTCTGTTTGCTTTGAGTACGTTTTAGCACTCCTGTCTAAGTGAAATGAAGGCTTTGCAATATGCGAGCGCTTAGATATAAGATCTCACACATCACAGTACCAGATTAATATTTTCCCACTTCAAAGCTCGCCTTTTTCTCTTGATGCTGATATAAGTCATATTACATTGCGCAGGCAGGTGTCTGGTTTGATCAGTTTAAATCAAGGCTCGTGAGGCTGTGGTGGCAAGAATTGCTTCTGTCATAGCAGTGAGGCATATCATCTCTTCAGTAGTGACATTTCCTCACAGATTGACTCTGCTCAGGCTGTAGCATGCTTGCTGAAAGGCTCTTTGAGCTTATCTCAAAGCCCAGCGCCTCTCTTTATATTGCTTTGTTTCATTGTCCTCGTCTTAACAGCTCTTCAGCTCAGGTTTAGCTGTGAACCTAAAACTGAGAGTGCCAACCTGGAAGGCTGAAAATCCCCTTTGAGGCTCTGTGCAGTGAGGAGCTGATCCCTGTTCATGTCCTTTTGGTGGTGCAGCAGTTGCTGTAGCCCTGTGGGGATGAGGGGGAAAGCAGAGGGGTTTCTGTGGCTCCAGATGAGCACTGCCAAGCCTTGCAGCTCCCTACCAGCAGTATTGTGCTGTCTGTGGGAAGCAGTGAAGAGCACTGGCTCTTCCAAATGAGCATGTCTTGTTTGGTTCTCCTCTTGCCTTTCCCTGCTTACCTGTTGGTAAGACAAGAAGCTAAGACCTGGAGTCTGCATCTGGAGGGCTGCCTTACAGGAAAAGTAGATTATAAATTGCATGTACATCGTGATTACCTTTGTCATTCTGTATTGCACGGTCCCAAGTCTTGGGGCTAGAAATAGATGTGTAGCAACTAATTGAGAAGCTGATGGTGACAACCTCCTCTGTGGCACCTGTTGTTACAAGGTACTGGTCTGTCAATGCCCTGTCCAGCTGTACTGATATTACCCTGAAAAAGTAATGAGTGATAGGTGGAAAGGCTTCCTTAGGAGCTCTGGTTCTGTGTGAAATGGAGCAACACGTTTAAAACTTGAAAATAGCACTGTCTTGGTGTGAGCTGTAATTAGCAAATGGAACCTGCCATTTAGCAGTAAAGATCCCTTGTCACAGCAGGCTGAAATGTTCTGTTACTCATCAGACTGGTTCCTTCTGCACTGGGTTTGCTGTTTTTTGTCCTTTGGACCTTTCCCCCCTTCTTCACTAGTGCTCAGATGTGGATTTGGGATCCAGGCTTAGAGGTACAGAATCTGGCGCTGTGCTGGTTGGCATCCTCAGGATCAGCACCTACTGCACAGCAAGTGCTGGCATCTTATTTATATATCTTATATAAAAGTGTGTGTGTCCTGTAAGGTTTTACATTCCTTAGAGCTCCCTGAAACCAAAGCATGACTTGAAGCTTTGCAAAATGCATGTGGGCATCTCTGTGCCATGTTTTCTTTTCTGTTCAGAGAGAGAAATTCAGGATCCTATGTGGCTGATTTGTTTCTTCCTTAGTTAAGAGAGGTCTCTGCTGTGTCAGGATGCCCCTTACCTGCTTTTCTGCCTGTGGGGCTTTCATTACAGAGTCCTACCTCTGAGCTCTATGTGGCTTTGTAGTTTTTGAGGCTGTACCACCAACTAATCTTGGTTCTTTTGCTGGCTTTTCCACCTCTCTGCTCTCAGCTCCCCGGGGTTGTGCAGAGGCTTAATGTAGGCTGTCACCATCTGGTGCGTCCAAAGCTTTGCAGCTGAGAGCGCTGGGTTTGAACAACCCTCTGTTGTCCCTTGTCTGAAACATGTGACACAGCTGGGAATAGCACATGGCATTTGTTGTGAAGGATCCTCAGGCTTCAGGAAGACAAAGCTGCATACAGACACATTCTGTGGCTTGTTCCTCCTCTCTGTGTGATCTCTGTAAGCATAACTGTTGTAAAGCCTCTTGTTCTGAAGCTTTTTAAACTGTAGTAAAGCAGAAAATCACTCTGAAATGTCATTTTAAATTATTATGTGTATAGATTTGTATCTAAAACAATTTCTCTGCTGTTTTTTTCCCCCTCCCTCAATCTCTGATCCTTTAGGCTCATTGTTTAAAATTTGCTTTTCCTGAACAGAAAGTCTTTCATGAAGCCTCCTGGGTTGTTTTCTGTTGTTTTGATCAAAGACTGTAAAGGTTTTCCCACTTCAATCCAGCGTTAGTTATCAAAATCTGTTTTCAGGCAGGCTACTGACTGATGTTTTTTATCATAAAAGGCCTTTAAACCCCCTTTTCCCTGAGGACAGAAGTATGGACTCTTCTTGCACCATGTCTGTCATGTGGTTGAGTCTTCCTGAATCTGCAGGAAAACTCTGAACAAATCTGCATAAGAGACGGGTCCTCCAAATGTGGGATACAGCTTAATCTTTGGGAACGCCGTCTCCCTATCAGACTATTTCAAAGGATGCCAGAAACTCCACTACATGAGAGTGGGGTGGCTTTATTGATGCTGAAAGTTTGGGTGGAGCAGGATGCTTGTGCCCCTTTGAAGGCTGATTGCTATGAAATACGTTCTACTGCAGGGCTGTATCAGTACCTCCTTGGGAAGAACACCACCAGCAGCTTTGCCAGGCACTCTCCAGAGGCTCCTCTCACTACGATCTGTGCAGGGTTGTGATGTGGTAGAGCTCTCTTGCCCACCTGCCAGGGTCAGCACGACCCCTGGGCAGAAGCAGCCAACCCCTGGGCAGCAAAATGTCTTGCCTGAAATGTCATGAGATTTCCACGGTCCTCTGATTTGTCTGACATTTATTTGTCCAGTCTGTGATACTTAACCAGCTTGGGCAGCTTCCACGTAGCAGTGCTTCTGGCAAGCAGGCTGGTGTTTAGCATCGTACCTTTAAAAACAATGGTTGTCAGATTGAAGTTACATTTGTGGCTGCAACCCTGACACTTAAGAGGTTCAGCATAGGCTAAGGAAATGTCCTGGAATCGTTTTCCTGTGTGTTTGATGGGCAAAGCTGGTCATGAAATTTGAGGCGAAATCCCAGTTTTGGTTTTTTTTTTTTTGCATTTCCATCATATGCTGCAGTAAATGTTGTTTGTTTCTCAGGATGAGCTCTGAAGGAAGAGCCATCGCTATTCCCTTCTTGCAAGGCAAATGTAAGATAACATTACCTTTAGTGATGAGTCTTCCAGCTCTTGTATGGAGCAATTCAGTGCTTAAGAATGCTGTTATCTCCCTATCTGGCACCAATAAACGTGAGCCAGCGACCAAGTGAAGGCTACAGAACCAGCTCAATAAATGGAGAACGCTGGTTGCTGTGGAAATCTTTTACATGTAGCAAACCTTGCCAAGCTCCATGTGACATTTGCGTGACGTTAATCATTGTAATAAGATATGGGAGAGGAGGGAGAGCTGAATTTACTGTATTGCCCCATCAGAGAAACACTTGAAAAAATAAAATGCTCCTTTCTTTAATGGTTTAGCAGCGTCATCACAAACATAAATTTCTGCACTGCTTTTGATAGGAAAAAATGCTGCATTCCCAAAGCTTGTGCAACTCTATGTTTTTGGCTAGCATCAGCTGTAGTATGTGAGTTAATATCTGATGCATCTTCTCCTGGGGAGGTGAGATCCTGCCTTGCAGTGGCTGTGGTTTTGCTGTGTGATCTCACAGCCGTGTCTGTGCCTGCCGACAGTTCACCTGCTTTTCTTAGAACTCTGTTATTTCTTTTTCTGCCTCCGTTCTCTGGGATCAGACCTTGATTTGTAGCTCTGGTTACTGGGCCTGCCGGTGCAATGCCAGCCTGGAGGAACAATAGCGAGTCCAAGAACTGATTTAAATTTTTAATGACTTTTAAACCCATAATGCAACTTGTCATCAATTTATGTGAGCAAGGGCCTGTTGAGCTCCCTCAGTATCTCTTTGCGAAAGGGTTTGATGATAGCTGTGTGGGTATTGATGGTAGCATGTTAGGATAATAAAATCACATTGCGTGTGTAATGGCTTAAAAGCCGCTTAGCTGGACTAATTAAATGCAGCTATAAATTGAGAATGGTTACCAACAGGTGTGGCTGGTTCCTACGGTGTCACGTTCTGCCCTGTTCTGTCAATAGTCAGGAGGAAAACATGCAAGTATGGCTGGAATTTTTGTATTTTGGATGTCTCGGAGACAGCGGGGAGCAGTGAGTAATGGGGGCAGTTACTGGCAGCAGTCTGCATCGCTGGGTGGACTGGGAGCAGGCAAAACAAAATCCATTTACTGGGCCTGAATGGAGCAGCGCGGGGAGCCCAGCATGGGAAGCAACGTCGTGGAAAAAAGTTTGGAGTTTTTGATGGATTAATCAGCTGAATATCTCCCTCCTGTGAAATGTGACCCAAAGGGTAATGTATGAGCATGGGAACTGCAAGATGGAGTACGGGCTGCCTGTGTCTTTGGTGCGGCAGCAGCAGCTTCTGGAGTGTCATATCCTGCAGTGATGCCCTCTGTTCGGGGAGGATGATGATGAATTGATGGATGTCCATAGGAGGGCCGCAAGGAAGATTAAAACGCTGGGAGTGTGATTGAATGATGTGAGGAACCCTGCTTTACTTATCAAAGATGCTAGGGGGAAGGGAGCTCTCATAAATTGCCTACATGGGGAACAGATGTTCCATAATAGGCTACTCAGTTGAGCGGATTATGATATAATGCATTTGAGGCTAAACAAATCCAGGCTTGAAATAAAGCGCAATTTAGCAGTGAGGGTAAATGACCGCTGGAACAGTTTTACCAAAGCTTGTGGTATGTGGGCTGTTACTGGCACGTTTAAAGACCTTGGTAACAAATTCTGTACGCACAAAGTATGCTGTGGCTCAATCAGGAGTGAATTTCAGAAAGCCCTTTGTCCTCTGCTCTCCATGAGGTCATCCAGCCCTACACCCCCATCACCTCTGGCCTGTTGCTCGGGTAATCTCTGCAACGTCATTTTTGTTCCTTGAGTACCAAGGTAGGACAAACATTGTCAGCTAACTGCAGTTCCCCTGCAGACCCTGCTTGCTGCATGCTGGTGCCCAGTGCTCCAACCTCTGCTCCCGGCCCTGTCCCTGGTGCTGGAGGCCACCTCCCACCTCAGGTCCCCCAAAACTATGGAGTGCATGGCCCCCACTCCCTCCTGTGGGGAAATTCAAGCTGCTGAGAGCCCTTGACTGGGGCAGGATGGAAAAGAAAATGTTGGGATCCACTGAGTAAAATAATGTCTTCAGTGACAAAAACAAAAATTGCCAGGGTGCAGATGGAGAATGTCAACGCGTTGTCAACTTATCTGTGAGTTGCAGCACACAGATGTATGGGGCAGGTCATGCCTTGGGACTATTTCAGGCTTTCTATAGATAAAAGCTGACAGCAGTAGCATGTTTTGTTTCATTCGTGTGTTTTTAAAGCACTTTTTCCACCACAGCACTAAGGACACGCTGTGTACCTACTGGCTTGAATGGGCAGTGTGGGTAATGGTTCTTCAGCTTGTTGTTGTATTCTGCAGCACAAAGGGTAACCTCAAGATATGTCTGAATCTAGAAGCACTTTCATTTCTTCAGCTGTTAACATCTAGTTTGATAGCACCTCCTGTCAGGTGCCTTTCAAAGCCTCTTGACTTCCTCTGATCTCTCAGCGGCTTGCTTAAATCCCAGAGAAATCAAAGAGAACTTTGGCCGTATAATGTTTTCTAAGTATTTCTCTTGAAGTGTTGAACAAGCCTGTTCACATCAGGGCTGCTGGATAAGAGGTTTGGCGGAAGATAATTTGGGCAAAGGAAAGGATGGAGGTCAGGGAAGCAGCCATGACCCACATCCTGGGGTAGGAGGGGAGGCCTGGGGGAGCAGAGGAGCGCAGTCATCAGGCGGAGTAGGTGCTTAGGAGGTCATGAGCAGGGTGGAGCAGGTTCACAGAGAGTCCTGAAAACCAGCAGAGCTGCATCCCCTCCCTGACAACGCCGCTGTGCTGCTGCACGCAGCTGGAGCACAGTAACTATTTTGATAAACTTTTAGCCTATTGCTACTAAATGAGTTTCGTCACCAACTCCTAGTTCAGAGCCTGGAATGGTATCTTTGGCACTTGTGCTCTTATAGTATTTCTACAACACAATCCTTGCTGAGGAATTGAATAAAACTGTGATTACTGCCTACTGAAGGCAAAGTCTTGTAGGCATGAGGATGCATTGGAAGTGTTTTGCAGAGGAAGCATGCTGTTGCAGGTACTTGAACCTGATGTTTGGGAGCAATTTCCACAGCATTGCTTTCCTAAGCAGGAAGAGTCTATTTTGCCTTTTTTCTTCTTTTTTTGTCTTGAAGCATAGGTGCTTTCAGAAAGCCAAAGTCAACGGAGCATTTTCATTTTTTTCCTAGGTCCACGTTGAAATCTCAGGACACGCAACGCAATAGTTTTAGTTGAGAATACACAGTTTAAAGCAGAAAGGTGGTGGCCACATGAGCTTCCCACGGCTCAGTGCTGAGCTGGGTGTGGGTCTGGGAATGTGCTTCTGTCTCTGCTCTTGACTCCCTATGTATCCGTGGACATGCCACGTCACTTATTTACTGCTTCCATCTCTTAAGTGGGATGTTTCCTCCTCAATGACATACTCTAGTGACTGTATTCTGGGAGCCAATTGTAGGGGCACAGAAGCAGCTCGTGGCCCTACAAACTTACTCACGAGCCATGACAGTGTGTCTTTCCCCATCCTGGGAGTCACTCTTGGACACTAAAATTTTCTGTGCGGATTTTGACACTTTCTGCCAAAAGTGTCTGGAGAATCACCCTTTCCAGAGATGCTGGACAGGAGTTCTCTCTAGATTTCCTTCTGGATGCGCAGATGACTCCCAGCTGGACCACAACCCAGAGTGCAAACACAGTCGTGTTCTCTAAAGGAACCGGTTGCTTTGAATTGTTTCTAAAATCACGTTTAAGAGGTGTGTGGGAAGGCTTTTGCTGTTGTCTTGCTTTGTTTTATCTGGGCTATTGAAAGATATAGCTTGGGTTTATGCTGTACTGGGCCCTGATGGTCCATCCTAATGGGTCAGTTGGTGGTGAGCATGGGAGCTAGGTCTGAAGCTGAATTTCAATACATCTTCCTCTCATTTCAGGATATTTGCATGTAATTTACATTTTTTGGGATGACTCCACATACTGAAACGTAGGTCTGCATTGTTTCTCCTCTTTGAATGACTGTTTAATTAACTTTAAACTTAATTACGCAATCTGCCATCTGCCTAAATCCCTACAGTGCTGTGATGTCACCCTCCTTTTCCACTTCTGCCATGATGCTCTTCTTCCTGGAAATCTGCCCTACTTTTACGTTGTTAAGGTAATTTTAAATCACCTGCATCCTTAATTGTTTCTGCATAGGTCCAACAGTCATGTTATAGTAAAGGTTTTTTGTGATAAGGGTAGTGAGGCACGGGTTGCCTGGGGAGGTGATGGATGCCTCATCCCTGGAGACACCCAAGGTCAGGCTGGATGTGGCTCTGAGCACTGATGGAACTGTAGATGCCCCTATTCAGTGCAGGGAGTTGGACCAGATGGCCTTTAAGGGTCCTTGCCAACTCAAATGGTTTTATGATTCTGTGATCAGCCTGTGGCATTCCTGGATTTTTGGGGTTGTGGTACATTACAGGGGTGTGACAGAACCTTCACTTAAGGATTATCTGAGTTTGTTTCATCAGAAAAGAATCTATTTTTTTATTTTCTTGTGATAAGGAAGACGTGCTCTCAGACTTTCTCTCAGACCACGGATTGAACATCTGAAGTACTGCCTGCCAGACTTATCTCTGCAGCAGTGAAACCTCACCAAACTGATAACCTATCTCTAAGTCTTGCCTTTCCACTCCTAAATTTCTAATGAATTCTTTCCTGTGACATCCTTATTCCTCCCGATTGCTTTGTCCTCAATCTCAGGCCATCTACTTTACTTAACCTGTTTGCTTCAAGATAACTGTAAAATGCATTTGAGACATTTCTGTTCTGAGGCTCTGAGTTCTGAGCTCATGGGATTCCTCTTGAAGCTCCCAGCAAAGGCTGCCATGGTGCTGAGCTCATGGGGAGCACGGGAGATGGGCTTTGCTCCTGCTTGTGTTCCTGAGCAATTAGCACAGAATTCATCTTGAGCTATCTTCCAAGGAGTATCCTTTTTCTTCCTGGTACAGAACTCTTTCTCTGAACAGCTACACCAACAGCTGTCTGTGTTTTTCCTTCTAAAACAAAATAGAACAGGAAAAGTACTTGGCTGTTACCGTTAGTGGGACATTTAATCTCTTAAATCCACAAAATATTTTTGAAAACATAAATAGCTAGTTACTTGTGACCTGTCTATGACCAGCTTTTTATCGTCATTGCTCACATTTGAGACGGCTTCGCTGGTGTTTGTTGTTTTTGCCTGTGTGCAGTAACTTGATCCTTAATATTGGAGTAGTCATTTAAATGCTTGGAGTTCTCGTTAGTCACTTTTGTATTATGGCACATACTTGATGTTGCTGGTGCATTAGGAATTAAAAACAATTTAACAAGTGTTTCAGCTTTGGAATTTTGAGATGAAATTTTCAGAAGCTCCCGAGCAGCGGAATATATCAAATAGCTTGTCCATTGGCTTGCCCACTGGTACAACTACATTGACATTAGGTATGTGCCTAGCTGGAGTTACTGGCCAGAAGCTGCATCCCCCAAGCTGACAGTTGTTCACTTGGGATGGGTTGTTCACAGGTTGGTAGCTGCCATGCCTTCTTGCCGATGGGTGTATCCTCAGTGGTTTAGTAAGTGCATAGCTGGGCTGTCTTGAAGAACTAAATGTCAAAGAACTTCTTGGAAGGTTTGAAGGAAATTGGCTTCAGTCATTGAAATGTGTCAGCAGTAAAGTGAAATGTTGTAGGAATATGGGCAAATATTTAGTAACCATGTGTCGAGAGTGGCTCATTAGCTGATAACAAATTGTTCTATTGCGTTTTATCAGTTCTGGGGATGTGCTTCTGTTTCTTTTCACGCTTATACTAACTGGATAAGCAGTGGTATTTGAAAGATTCCTTTGCACATCTAGATCATGATCTAATACTGGGAAGCAATGGGAAAAATCCCTTTAGCAATAGCAGAGCCAGCAGAAGGCCTGATACCCAGTTGTGGGCTGATAATGGTAATTAGTAGATGGAAGTATTTAGCATTAAAAGTGTTTATTGTTGGCCAATCAAATTTAGGATCTTGGTCCTTTCTTACATAATCCAATATGCAATTTTGGTATAAAAATCAAAGACTTTGGCCTTGCTGAGTTCATGATTAGTTGACCATATTAGTTGATTTAGTTGTCCACCTGGTTGATCAACTGACTAATAGATATAAATCTATTGAAATGAAGTAATTTTCCAAACATAAACTATAGTGGTTTTCTGTGCATTATGTTGAAATAAGCAGATTTAAAACATCCAGCCTCCTTTCTTACTGTAAGGCAGATCAATCATTCTGGGAATCTGCTTGCTTTCCCCCCCAAACCCGTCACTACACTTAAGTCTCCTTCTGATGCAGGCTTTATTTATTTTATTAAGTCACTGAGTATTTTAATGCCTAGAATGCATTATACTCTGTGTGACATCCGCACGTCACTCCTTATCCTCAAAGATTTTATCTTACAGATCTTGCATCTGTAACAACATAAGGAAATGAAAACTTTTGCCACACCTGGTGCTGGAATAGAGTTTAATTCTGTGATTGCAGTTATATCAGGAAGGGTATTCTGAATGCACCCCGTGCTAGCTATAGAGTTTTGCAAGTTGTGGTTGGCTTTATTGGGTATTGTCTGTTTGTCAATACAAACTGATCAACAAAGGCAGCAGGAATACTTATGGGCAGTGTTTCTGTCTTCTAGTATTGAGGGACAGGTGTGTAAAAGAGGCAAATGCTGAGTGTAGCTGAACCAGATGGCAACCTGTGGTTTTCTCTTTCCCTTAAAAAGAGAAACTCAAGAAATCACACTCATGCAGAATCAGACGCGTTCCAGTTGAGCGCTAATTGTGACAGTTGTCTGTGGCTTTATAACAGCAGCGGTTTTGTTTAGCCAGAAATGTCAAGGTCAACACGGTCAGACATTCATCCCAAGTGTCTGTGTGTAGACTGGCTTGCAAGCCAGCTCTGTTGAAGCGCACTTTGTTCATTTGAGTAAATTGTTTCTCTGAATTTGTGTCCAAGTCTGAGTGGATGAAAAAGATTGCTGGAGAGAGAAGCAGAGGCTCAAGTGTTGGAAGTGCGTGAGTGCCTCTGATACCTGCCTTGCACGGAAGGTGCTTCTCTGCTGCTGTGCATGAATTTGGGCAGTTGTGGCCCAAGACTTGCTGACATAACAGCCATGGTGAGTGCTGGGGCAGCTCTGCTTCGCCATGGCCAATTCTGGCTCTCAGCTTCCAGACTTTTTAGACAGTTGTGCTCTTTTTCCTGTATTTCAATTTTCTGCTTTTTTTTTTTTTTTTTTTTTTTTTCCCCAGCTTAATTACCTGTTAAGATCTTACCTCCTTTTTATCCCAAGCTCTTTAATTCATAGTAGTATTTTTCTGTAACTTGCTGCCATAGAAACGAGGACTTTAGAGGACCTTAAGAGCTCATGTAATCCACTGCACTACCTCAAGGAAAAAACTACTCCTGGAGCAGCTCTGACAGACATCTGTCTCACCTATTTTTAAGAACCTGCAGCAAGGCAGATGGCATGACCTCTCTGGCAATCGGCCTCCCACCTCTCTTTTTAAATAACTTTCCTAAGATCCCACTTCTCTTGTTGCAATCTAGGTAAAATTCCTTCTTGGAAGTGCACGAACAACTTCTCCAGGGCTAGTGGTGCTGCCAGTTCAAAAGCTTTGCTGCTTAGATCTCTAGCCTGTATTTTAAGTGTCTTGTTATCAAACTTAATCTTTTGACCGTTAGGCATTTGCAAATCAGGTAATTTTAGTTCCTCATAATTGGGTCCATACAGGTAGCGTTGCCTCTTCTGCATCTGTGGAAATCTCAGTCTGCAGCAGTGCTTGTTGTTTTGCAGCTTCCCTCAGGCTCCTCCCTTTCTTACCACTGCTTCAGTTTAATCCCACAAAGCACTTTCCAGTGTAGTTTGTGAAGGATATTGTATTTTTTAATTACCTTGTAACTTGGATAGCCCCGTAGTAAATAAGTTGGCGTTGAACGTTTTCTGACTTGCAGGTACAAGCTTGGACCCAGGGAGCGTAGCCAGGAGGGGCTGGAAGGCAAAGCTGTGATGACATGTTCAGTATCCAGGTGGAGGGCCAAGAGGGCAGCTGCACGGCGCTGGGTTGCATTCCAATGTGCTGATCCGTGGAACAGCGTTGGCATACGCTTTGGAAGCTGCTGCTTGCTCTCCTGGCTGTAGGGAAGGGTCTGAGGTGATGGCAGGGAAGGAAGGGGTGAGTCTTTGCAGAATATTTTTGTATGATCGTGACCTATTCTGAGCAGGCTGGGCATTTGGAGCCTTGGCATTTCTTGGCAATGTCATTGTGTACAATGCTGCCTCTGGTAGCAAAACAGTTAATTAGTGCAGGGTGTGATGTTGTGATTTTTTTTTCTTCTTTGTCCTTGAAGTACTTTATTTTAAATGCGAGTTGTAGGGAAATTACATTTTCTCACTATTTATCTGGGGGCTTAGCGGGGTGGAGGTGGGGGCTTTGGAAAGTGTTTAACAATGTCACATTTTATATGCTCTAATGAATTTCCCAGGATTTTGGAAGGGTTGTATCCAACTTTAGGATCGTAATTTCCAGAGTTCCGTTTATGCTAAAGTAAGTTAGTGGTGGATTAAGAGGCACGAAGAGCCAACAGATTACAAATGAGCTAATGAAGACATCATTTCTTTTGGATAAAGAGCATGACTCACAGTTGTGACTGGTATTGAGGCACTGCAGACCATGAGTTTCACCAGGACCGTGAGCTGGCACTGAGGTCCTTCCTCACCCCCCTGCTATTTCAAACTTGTGTTTGATTTCAGGTGCGGAAAAGAGAGGGTTTGCAAGGACCAGAAACAACTCGGAATCTGCGAGAGCTCCCCAGAACTTCGATAGGAAGAGACAACTTTCTGAATCGCAGACAGAAACAATGAGCAATTCAGACAGCAGAATAAATCCTAGACAACTGGGAACTCCCAGAGGTATTAAAGCAGAGCATGTACACGCTTCAGGAATAAGCTGCCTTGAAGCATGTGCTAAGTGCTATTAAAAGATGGGCTGGGATGAATGCTCTTAGCTCTAAAATGAGCTATAAAAGCTGTTAATTATTTGTAAAATATGATCATTCCAGGATTTTCAGTGCTCTGAAGCTGGGTGCCAGTATTTCTAGGCAAACCCTTCCTGAAAGTTCAATTTCCAGTACAGAGCGTCCGTACAGCTGCTTTTACATAGATACACTGACAAATTTGGTGGGTAAGATAACACTTATTAATTTCTCTTTGCAGGAGGATCCTATGCTGCTCTCCCAACATCAGGTGACAGAAAGAATCGAAATAAGCCTGCTCCAAGGAAGAAGAAGAGCATATTCGAAGCTTACATGTCAAAGGAAGATGTTTCAGCAGGACTGAAAAGGGGAGAGCTTATTCAGGTGCCTGGAACATAGAATGGTGTTGTGTTAAATCTGTTGAAATCACAGGCAGTTGTTAGAAGTCAGTATCAGTTAATTGCTTGGCAGGGCATTGATGTATGACTTGTAAATGCTTTCTCTGGAGGTTTTAGAAATAGAATGAAACTTTTTATATCCAGCTACAGTAGAGTTTTTGGTTTGACTGTAAAATTCCTCATCCACAATCACAATGAATTGCAGGGTTGTGTGGTCTGCCAGCCATGATTGTGACTTTTGTGGGGTTTTAATTACTTTTACCAATGACAATCAGAAACACAGCAGGTGCTGGCAGCCTCTTTCTTAGTCAGTGTAAGTGAAAAGGAATGCCCTTTGCAAGATGCTTCTTGCTAAAATTCTTTGCAAAGACAGATGTTAGTTCTCAGCAATGAGGTGCAAGTGGCTTCTCATCCAGATGTACTCATCTCCTTTTAATTTGTCTCTATGAACTCTTCCCAGAAGCCTCCTTCCCACAAAAAAAAAAAAAAACCAAAAAACCAACCATAGGAGAGATGCAGGTATTGATGTGGTCCCTGAAGTGTCGTAGGGTTGTGCCTATGGAGGCATTACAGTAAAGTGTTATAAACTACAAATTAACATCAAACAGCCAGCTAGTAGTGCTGGAATGTGAGTTACTTGCATGATTTTCTTTGCGCTCCCTTAAGGTCATAGGGCTGACCCAATGTCCGATGACAGCATGGCTTACTGAAGTAAGGCACAGATATTAGATGGAGCAGGAGAACCCAGGACAGTACAGAAAATCAGCTGCCTGTGAGTTTGTAGTTATTTGCCTTGAACAGGTAGCACGTTCTCATTTCACAGATTCTATACCCATCAATCAAAGGTTGGACTTCATGTTTCCATTTGCAGCAGCAAAATTGGAGCTGTAATTAGGCAGCAGTTCTTCCAATAGCACGATGTAGGGTTGGACCTGCCATGTGTGTGGGTCACTGGATCATGGAGGGGGTTGTGCGTGAAAGCAGCAAGCAGGGCTGAGGTTCACTGTGGTGCAGAAGAGGAGAGTGTCATACAACAGCAGCTGCAATGCAGCCCTCATCGTGATGTGATGTAGAGGACACACCCAGCATCCCAGTGAGGTCAGATCGGCGAGGAAGAGGCAGGTGGAAGTCAGTGAGGGCATTCCAGTCACTCACACTGAGGCATCATTTACCTAAACCAACCACCAGTGCATTGCTGTTGTAATGCTGGTTCCTGTTGCGATATTTTCATCTATACATCAAAGCTGCTGTTGGCATTGCCTGCCTTTTTTGTCTGATAGCATTACATGCAGAGTGTGTAGTCTCCTGGTGAGGTCAACTGCAGCTGCAGATGAGACACATCAGACTATGGCCACTACCTGAGAATACCATGAAAATGCCAAGTCTCAGAAGGCCTGTGATTGCATGCTATCTGGCAAAGCAATCCTTCATTCTTGTAAGTGCGTAGTGTCTACTCTGGGTCATGTGCTGTGTGACTGAAAGAGTCACATACGCTTTCTTAGGCTGTAGCTGTTTTCATTTCACTCAGTCTCATGTCTCAGGGAAACAGCTCAGCCTGTGCAATCTGGATTTAATCACTTAGGGCTGAGTGTCAGATCATGAGCATCTCAGCTCAGCGTCTCTCATTTTTGACTCATTCATCCTCATGATCTCATCAAGACCATTCATCATTGTCTTCAAGCAGGATAGGTGAGATCCTGAAATTCAGTGAATGCAGTAAAGCACTGCTCTGTATAGTGATAAGAGACATAGTCAACAAATGCATTGTGTTAATCCCTTAATACAGGGCATCAGTGGCCTGCAAAAATGCTTTGTAAGAACTTACAAAAGAGGAGAAAATACGTACATGTCTAAATCTGATGGTCCTGAGCAACCTTGGAATCAGAATTGTTTCAGTTGGAAGGGATGCTTAAAAGTCATTTGATCCAACTTCCTGCACTGTACAGGGACACCTACAGCTCCATCAGGTGCTCAGAGCCCTGTCCAGCCTGACCAGGGCTGGGGCACCCACCGCCTCTCTGGGCAACCTGTGCCAAAGTCTTTTCCCTTATATCTGGTCTAAATCTCTCCCCTTTTAGTTTGAAACTTGAAAACTAGCTAGTCAGAAGCATGGCTCTGAGCAGGAGACTTCCAAGGTGGTGCAGGGAAATGCTGGATGTGTGGGTGGCAGGGAAATGTGAGATCTGGTAGAGAGTAGAGACCCTGCTGTGAACTCTGAGGATGCTGCTGGGCTCTGGCAATGGAGCAGTGCAACTAAATGTGCCTGAAAGCACATACTACTGGCAGATGTGGGAGATCTCTTAGATGAAACATGAGTGCAATGAAGATTAAGCAGTCCTAGATCAGGAAGGACAAAAGTGTATCTTGATGGGCGTTGATGTCTGTCAGTAGCAATAGCCTTAATCACTACTGGTACCGTATCTGATATAATTCAGTTTTCATAAGTAGCATGGAGAAGTGTGCCCTGCAGGATGCCTGGATTCATTTAATCAAGGGGTGTGTGCAGAAGTGTCCTTCCACAAGATAAAAGATCCGAGTGCAGGTGCTTGAGAGTGCAGACTTCCCTCTTCCACACCCACAAAGCTGTCTGCAGTGAGCAAACACCAAACGTATCAGGTTGATTGGAATCTGAGGCTGAAGGCAAACAAGATTGAATAACTTCTACATGGTTACGTAACCGGATGGTGTTGGCCATACACAGCAGATGAAGTCAGGTTATGTGTTAAGGAGCATTGACCCAAAGGACCGTGGTCATCTTATAAAGCGCCAGCCAGAACCTCACGTCTGTCCCACGCCTCCAGCATCTCCCAGACCCTCCCTGCAGGGCTGCTGGGGTCAGGCGGAGCGAGAGCTCGCAGCACACAGGCAATCAGCTTGTTTTGCCACCTGGAGGAGGATGTTTTAATTTGGAGTGCTGTTGCTTTGTGTGTATGAAGGCTGGGTATCCCCCGCTTTTCATGGGCTGTCTTTTCAAAGGTAGGTTGATAGCAGGCAGGCACTTGAATCCGGACTTTTAGTTTGACATATACTGACCAAGTGAGGCGTAGTTGTTATGATAAGTGTTGCAAACTTCTGGATTTGAGATCCTTCAAGAATGATCTGAGTATTGCCTGTCTGGTTCTAGCTGAAGAACTTGAGAAATGGTAACTTTCTGTATTTTGCTGGAGTACTTTAATAAAGTTAGGAACTTTTTTTGGACTGGTCTGTGCAAAGCTGACTTAAAGTAATCAGAAAGTGTTTTAGAAACCTTCCTCCAAACCTCTATCTTCGTTTTCAAAACAAAGGCTCCACTGCCATAATAATACTGATAAATATAGCAGCTATTATTTGTGAGGTATTGTAAAATAATACAACATTCGTGTGACATCATGAGACTCTGCAGCCAGATCCTCACCCCCTAATACACATATGAGAACAGTTGTTCATTGCAGATGGGGAGAGTGACTGGTTCCAGATATGATATCACAGCGTGAAATGTACAACATTGTAAATAGGATTTTCATAGGCACAGATAATAGGGCCCATCTGCTTTCTAAGATAAATTTTGGGAGTTCCTTGCTTTAAGGAAAGAACCGAAGTATTTTAATGCTACTTGACGTAAGAATTCTAATGCTGATCATAATTAGGTAGTGCATATAAAATGCAGAGAAAGCCGTTCCACTGTAAACATGGTAACGCTGCTGTGTGTTTGCCTGAGCTGGGTGTCCGTGCACACGTCGCCACTTCGGCGCCTTCTGGGCCGTGGGCACAAAAGGGGATTTTTCACGCTCAGGATGGGCATCTGCACCTGGCTGATTGACAGCTGCCCCACACTGTTGTACAGGGTTCTGCAGAGTAACACGAGATGCCCCCTCATCTGCTTTGTGCTGTTGGGCAGATCCTGGGTGTGAGAATTATTTGACTTATAGTCAAGCGGAGCAATCATCGCTCTTAGTTTTTTTCCTTTCTCTCTGCAGCAGCTTCCTTTGCTAATGGTGTGTTAGTTTTGATGGCTGGTTCTGGGATATAAGTGGGGAAAAGACCAGTGAGAGTGAAGTATCCCCATGCTTTTCTTTCTGTTGCCCCTGGTTGTGCTGGCCATGTGGCTATTGTGCTCATTGATGTTAACTTCATAAGGCACAACGTGATGTCACAGCAAAGCAAGCAGGTAATGCCTAAAGAATATAGGATGTATGGTGCTAATGCTCCCAAAACTTAAACAAATAAAAACAATGGAAAACCTTCATAAATTTGCACATTCTTCTTCAAGGCAGCAAAATTTCCTCATGGTAATCAGCTTTATTTCCCTCTCGTCTGAATGTTTCCCAGAATGCATAAAAAAATTATATGCTGCAGTAAATTCTTAAGGAAGCAATCCCTGTGAGGGGTTCCTATGATTGCTTAACACAGAAGTGCAAACAGATGGAATCCGTTCATGTAACAAATTGGCCAGCGTTATTTCACATACCCAAATGGAGGAAGTTTAAACTTTTCAGCACAAGGCAAACACCTGCGTTAAAGCAGATAGCTAGCAGGGCTGTGGCTCCATGAGAATCAAGTGCTGTCAGCTTTAACTGCAGCCACCTGAACCCCAGATCCTGGGACCCTCTTGGGATGGAATCACAATTGCATATCCATGCAACCTCAGCAGGTCAGCTTTTCCTTCTTCCAACACTCTCCTTTTCTAAAGGAGAGCAAAACAAATGGTTTCAATTGTCCTTTTTAAATGAAGTTGGTGGATGCTCAGCAGGAAATGTGTGAAGGGAACAGGAGGGCTTGTATCCGTAGATCATGCAGTAGCAGCAGCAAGCAATGATTCAACATCTCCTCTGTGACAGACTGCAGTAGATCAGCTTAAGCCTATGATGAAGCTTCCTTTTGGCTAGAAATTGCTCGAATGCTAAGTTGTCAAGACTTAAAATGTATAATGGAAATTTAGATGTATCTCTCATGTTTCACAGCAGATATATTACCCACAGCTCTAATTTAACTGATGTTGTATAGAATTAATAAGATTCAGGCATAATCTTTCTCTGTCTCCTTTTTTATAATTATTTTTTTTTATTTAAGGGGCCCTTGAGAATAAATCCTAAGAAGTACCACGAAGCCTTCATTCCATCTCCAGTAAGTGTAATTTTAAAATGCTTTAAAGTCCATAAGTAAAGGTGCATTAAGATAGGAGTTATGCTGTGTATGAAAGGTCACTCAGAGGTGAGTGAGCTAGAATAAATGAACATGATCTGGATTTACTTTTAAATCAGATACTCCCAAACAAATCTTGCTTTTTTATCCTTCAAAGAACAACTGACTTTGCTTGTGCTGAAGCTGGGGATACCGCTGGGTCCCACAGAAGCCAGCTGAACTCAGGTTTGAGGACCACCACATAGCGTAACTGTAAACCCCTGGTTCATGCCTACAGAGGTTTTATAGATTTTCCACTGATTTGAGTTAATCTTCCCTAAACAAATATGCTCTCCTTTTTCGATCTGCTGCATGAGCTAATTTGAAAAGTCATTCCAGAAATAATACGCATGATTCCTTTTCATGTGCCCGCTTTTGCACTAGCTGGATATTGGTTGGCTTGGGATGTGCTTCTGTCACGTGGGACTGCCTTGTGCCCTTTCTCCCTTCTTTATGTCAACTGAAAAGAGGGGCTGTTCTTGCTCTGACAGATGCTTTAGGAACTTATCTTTCATATAGCTGTATTTGCCACTGAGGGTAGCAGGAGGGTTTGCAGCCTTAGTGTTCTGCAGGGTTTCCCATCATTACCAGATGCTGCAAGTTCTACAGCTGTGAAGTATCACCCCATCTCCCCTGCTGCTGTCTAGGGCACCATCCCTGCTGCTTGCAGCTCTCCCTTGGCTACAGCTTCATGGATGTTCAAATGCAACAGCTGTTCACCTTTTAACACCAGCAGTCCCAGCATGTTTCTTGCTGTGAATGTTCTGCCTGTCTGTCTCTCTGTTGCAAGGCCCAGAGCCTTTCTCTTAAAAAACCTTGGGGAGAAGGAAGACAGGAAAAAAGGGCAGAATAAACAAATTGTCCTGAATGCCAGCCTGTGTCTCACAGCATAGAGCAGCTGCATGTACAGACAGTGACAAAAAAAGGCATTTTCCTTAATAAATGACTCTGATGAAGTGGTGGATTTAGGTGAGGAGCTCGGGCAGAAGGCAGAGGGTGGGGAGGAATGAGGAAAAAGACCATGTGTAAAAAATCTGGCTTTTTGAAAAGAACAGCTTCCAATTTGAATTATGTTGGTCCAAGAGGCTCTGCAATTTTTCTGCATCTTGTCATGGGAGGCAGCTTTCACACAGCTGTTGAGCTGCTGCTGCTTTTCTTTCTAAGAGTAATTTGGTCTCTTGGAGGACGGCCTTAGTTTCGCATCACGGCAGGGATCTGTCGTTTCATTGTTTTGGTATCTAAGCAGAGTAAGATATTTATGTGATATTAAGGCCTCGTGTTTTCAGGTTATAAAAAGTTTTTCTTGGAGGCTGATTGTGCTGGTAGTTCTGATTGGATTTACTCGAGCATTTGAGATTCAGGAGTGTGTATCTGAGAAGCCGCTAACGTTGTGAGTGAGATTTTAACTTTTGCGAGGCAGGTTTTTCATTGAAAGGCGATGAAGGTTTAATCTAAAGAAACTCATCCTTTATTTTTTATGTACTTCAAAGTGATGGGGAGAAGCTCTCTGTTGGAAAACGCTGTTCACTGCTCACGTTGACACTGAATGCTCACACTGTTTGACATGTTCGTGGTACTGTAAACAGATTCATGGAATTCTTCATATACCAAATCATGGGGGGATAGAAATGAAAGCAGCAAGAGTGCTATAGCTAATCAGACAAACATAAGGGCAAAACTGGCAGTCCCTTAAAAACTAAAACATCTGTGTTGGCATCTTCAGAAAACTTTGTCTTTATTCACCCCATTAAGAAAATCTTCTGCTCCAAATCTAGATTAGCAGAATGCCAAACGTGTCTGGGGTGCATAATCATAGTGTCTACAATTAGTAGAAGCTCTTATGCAAGGTTGTTAACAAAGAGTATTGAGAAAAGATGTCCTAACATGTCTGCTTCAGCAGATGATCCTCATGCCTGCAGTTGGCATCTGTAGTCACCATTTCTTTCTGAATTTGTTCTGACATCAGTTGTGCCCGGTGTGGGATGTACGATATTTCTTCATTCAAAAGAGCTGCATCCCCAGCCTCTGTCCAGGCCACCTCCACAGGTTGCCTCACTGCTCCCTCTGGTCCTGCTTTCCCACCTCCTTCAGGACAGCAGCAGGCAGCTCTGTGCAGGGCACTTTGCAGAGACTGCCTTGTAAACATGATCTGAACAACAGCTTTTACGGTGCTTCAACTGGGAACTTAATACACGGAGAACTGTGGCTGCGGAGAACTCTCTACCCATTCCCAAGAGTAACTGTAGAGGAACTGAGCAGAGTTTGCAGACAATATATTTGGAGAGCTTGACTCTGCCTTGGATAAATACTGTGCAACTACTGTGCTGGCACATGCATACGAAGAGCTTATTTGCTGAAAGATGTTGCATATTGAAGGGCATGTGGTGAATCCATTTCACTCCTGTGCTCGACTGCAGGATGTTTGTCTCACTCGGGTGTGTCTTGTTGATGACAGTGTTTTAAGCCTCCTAACAGCCGTAACTTAATATACTTTGGTCTGATGTTGATTTTTTTTCCTCCTTGTCTAGGATGGGACTCGCGATATCTTTATTGATGGAGTGGTTGCCCGCAACAGAGCCCTGAATGGTGACATCGTGGTGGTGAGACTGCTTCCCAGGGAGCAATGGAAGGTCAGTTCAGTGTTTGTGACGTGACAGAAAGATCTTATTGCTTTTTTCTTCCCTAAAGTTAGGGCCTAAACAGAGCATAGAGAATTTCCTACAAATCAGATTAGTTAAACTGCAGTTTGCACTGCTATGCATTCAAGTATTTATCTATTACAATGCCCGGAAGGAGCAATACCTGAAATGTTGAAACATCATTCTTTGTGTCAAATGACCTTTGTTACCGCTGCGTGAAGTCTGATGACAAGGCTGATTCAAAGTGCAGTTGTTAGAGGTTACTTTTGATATCTGGTCTTTATGCTCTGGCACCGGATAGCTCTGATTGGGTATTTGCAATTGCTGTTGTTATTTCACAAGTGCTATTCACAAAGCTTTCGTAATGATGAACCCTTTCTACTTTGTGGCTCCTCCGTCCATGGAAAGCTCATCCTGACACAGCTCCAGATTTTGTAGTATTACCCATCCTCACATGACTGAAGAATGTGTAAAGTAACCAGAGCAATGCAAATGTGAGATAATCTGTTTTTCATTTTAATGTCCATGAAACCCTCTCTGTATTATGTTTTTTCTTTCAGCAATCAAAGTCCAATTCCTCTTGAACATCAGAACTATTTTATTTTGTTTACAAATTTATCTTTAAAACTTTTATGCAAGAAAAGTTCTTTCTTTTCTAGAGATGTAAATTGTGGGGAATGTTAAGATACAGTCAGCAAATGTAACTTGGGTTTGTATGTGTGAGCATGACAGCACTGCCTCAGTTTGCTTTCTACACTCATAGTTTTCAAATTCTTCTTAAGAATATGAAAACTACTGTATGTTGGTTGGACAAAAGTAATGAGGGTGATTCCAGCAGGGTGGGAACTGTACTGAACTGTTTTGGCCGGGTTCTTTCTACTGATTCTAGCTACCTTCTCTGTCTGAGGTTGTGTGATTTCAGACATGCAGATGCAAGGTTTTCAGTCTGGTCATTTATGGAACTTCTTATCTTGGCTGTTTAATAACAATTGGAGTGATGGTTTGAAATGCATTGGAATGTGTCTCTTCCTTTTAAATCTGCATGAAATGAGTAAATGAGCTATGTGTATATTGGCACATGAAACTGCAAAACTGCCTTATGCAACAGATCATCATCAGTGGGAACTAAAACATTATACATATATCCATATACAGTAAAGGCGTCTGCTGCAGTCCATGTAGCCTCTGAGAACTGAGATTGAAGGCTGAAGCAAAAGTTCTTTGACAACTATTCGAGAGTCCAAATCAGAGTTCAGGAAAGCTATGTTGATTGCTCTAAGCTTGGACCACTGAATCCCTCTGAGTAAATTGCATTTAGTATGAGGCTATTTCATCTAGTTGGAAAAATGGAATAGTTTGGTGCTTAGATCCCCTGCCAAGATCTGCCAGCACAAGGGCTTCTTTGTAAGACTGATGCAGGTTGCCTGGGCTGGGAGCTTTGTAGCTTTACAGTTTTATCACCAGCTCTAAGCAAAGATAATGCCGATCTCACTTATCCTCATACCTTCATATATGTTCTACACTAATGGTCTTTTGTGAATAGGTGAGCAGTTTTATAAGAGGAAGAGTTCTGAGTATTTTCCCTATTCTGGGCAAATGCTGAAATAAATAAAGCTGCTGAGGATATGGTGTCTGACTGCAAGGAGGCAATTCAGAAGGCTTCAGTGTTTTGTATGATGATTACGATCCTTTTGTGGTGAGTTTAACCTTGCCAAGTGAATTAGCTGGAACATGCCAGTCATGTTTTTCAGCCACACAGGTGCTGCCCTATGTAGTGTTATTTTTTGTTTCTTGCCATCAGCAGCTTAATCAGCGATGACATCCCTTTTCCCCTATTCCCTGAATCTCTTGCTATGTGCTCGTGTTTGTATTAGTTCTTTGGGAAAGGTGCCATAAAGTTGCACTGAAAGATACTGAATTCTGCCAAGTAATTCCTACTGATTAATGATAAACTGTCGCAAGCTATTTTAGGTTTTTCCATTTGTTTAGTCTCATGCTGCTGCAAAGCTGCCACATAGGTATCTTGAGGATTTTCTCCTTCCCGTTGGGCCTTTGGAGCAAGCTGAACAGCTTCAATTATTTCCTTGAAAAATGTAAATCAGACGGGTGGTATAACTGATGCTCTCGGAGGAGACTTTACAGGCTCTGTACATATTGGTTTGTTAGGATGGAGATGTGCGTGCTGATCGTTTTTATGTTTCACCATTCCCAACCCATTAGCCTGCATTCTGCTGAGGGCTGAGCTGCTTTTTTTGCTGTTGAGCCTGTATCCTGCAGAAGGTGAGGCTGCTGGTGAAGTTGTGCCTTCAGTACATCGAGCACCCTGCACACCCTCTGGGAGCTGCCCAAAAATCTGTTATTAGAGAGGTTTCTCCAGGGGTGTGCTGTGTTCTGCTCTGCCTGTGGTACTGGTGCCTTATCCACAGGTTCCGTTGTAACAGTGAGACATATGGGAGCTTCTGAGTATTCTGGATGCTTTATGTAATATCTTCTTTGAGAGGCAAAGCAATATTTTCTTCCTCCAGCCATCCACTCCCTGGCTCAGTAGTGGGAAATTTGTTGGGCTTGAGTTTCTTAGCATCATGTCCTTACTGACATGTGCACTGAGAGGTTGGATGAGTGCTGTGGTCCTCCCTGGGCTTTTTCTGCCTGTTCACACATCCTCTGGGAGAGCTGCTTGCTGGTCAGGGCTGGTCAGTTTGTCAGTTCATCTTTCTGTGCTTGCTATTGGCTTGGATCAAGAGCCAACTAATTGGATGGGGCACCGAAGGAGAGACATCGTGTCCTGGGATTTTTGTTATCTTGTGCTCCAGCAGAAGGTAGCCACTGCCTCCTTGCCAGGGCAGAGCGGCTGGCGTTGTGGTGACCACATTTGGAGGCTGTATTTCAGAAGTTCCTCTCTTGTCCTCTTGTGTTACATCTTGGGAATACTGAGGTACTATGGTAACTTTCAAATATTTAGCTGTTGCAAAGTAAGGTATTTGACTTAGACTGTTTTTCCAGGTACTTAACCTACTCTTAGCGAATGAAGTCAGAGTATCATCGCAGTCAGTTTGACTGTCCCCCTCCTCATTTGAGCTGTAGGGTTTCCCCGAGTCTGTGCCTTAATTTTGTGGAAGAACGTCATGATAAAAGATAACCGGTGACGGAGAACTTACCTCAGACCTTGTCAATTATTCTGATAAGGAAGAAAAACAGCGCTTTTATTTCTTGACTGATTTTCACTACTTTAAGTTCCAGTCATGGGTTTTTATTGTGTTTTATGGACTTGTGCTTACATCAATTTCAGGAGCTTCAATTATACAGTGACATAATTACTGGAAGGCAAAAAAAAAATAATAATGATGAGACGATGATTACAGCAATATTTCTCAAGCTTGTCAAGGAGGGAAGCTGTGTGTCAGGATAAAGGATAAACCCAACCCATCTTTCCTTGCAGCCTCTTTTTGCTCTTTTACCTTCTGCTTTATTGCCAGATAGAATTTGTTCAATTTCAGATAGCTGTTTTGGTTTTTCTTGCAAGATGTAATTTCTTTGGTAGAAGGAAATCGCATAATAAGTCACTTGATATCACTTGGGGCTTGGATTCCTGGCCCAATCTCTGGTGCTTTCAGAACAGTGGTTTATAACGTGGAATGTTTTTCATGACAACCGTCTCACGCTTTGCATGCTATGGCTGAAACTTTAGAGTCCTGCTCTGAAAACAGTACTCACAAGGACTTTATGCTGCCTATTTGACTTGTGCTGCTCAAGGTTGTCTGAGAGGATCTTTGGGGTTCAACCTCTTCTCAACAGGAGAGAGCTCTGGTTCTTCATTTTATTGCAGCAATGGTGTATTCAAATGATAATGTGTGCTATATGTATATAGTAATAATAATGTGTATTAACTAATAGCATACTAATAAGGGATTAACCTACTAATTTTTTCACTTGCTGTGTTTGGTCTGGTCAGGAGTTCTCCATGGCCAAGGCTGTGGATTACGTACAGTGTGTGCTGATGGATGATAGGTCCAGCATTTGGGTCACAATGTGCCCAACATGTTAGCAGCAGCCATTTTTAAGAGAACACATTCTGTTCAGCAGAGATATCAGACACAGTGCAGCAGCGGATCTCAGTGCTGCCTCTTTCAGAGCTGTAAATCAGATGAATATTTAAACACCTTCTGTACAGAAGATGTAAGCTGCAATTCACTTTCCCCAGCTGTGACTGTTGTTGGCATAACTACAAAAGAAAAAAACACAAGAGTAGGAATAATTTGATTTAAACGCATTACAAATACTATCATATATAGTTTGAACAGAGCTGTGTATCCTGGCAAACCACTGCTCCAACTGTTGGTGTGAACCCCTGAACCATCGGCTGGCCGGGGGGGATGCTAACTTTGCATTTGCCTCAGTGAATAATGATTCGTTTCCACCAGATTCTTCTGAGAGTCCGTTTCTTCTCAAAATCTCCCAGCTAATGTAAGGATAACAGTAACGCAGGAGGAGATAAGGTTCTTACAGGGTTATCACAGCAATATTGTTTGAGTCTGACAATCAAGAATGTTGTTTGGAAACATTACGATCATCATAATTATTATTTAAAAAAAAAGAAGTTCTGGAGAAGCCATTATTGAACTAGTAAGTGTTTTGGCATGTTGAAAGCGTTCAAGTGGAATTCATGATATCCAGGAGTAAAGTGGGAAGCCTGGGAAGCCAGCTAGGAAGGTGTCCAGAAAAGCAGAGCTGTAGCAGATGTGGAGGTTTGATGGATGCTGTAGGGAGGAAGGGCGGCTGGTGTTTTGTTTTGTGACTTTATAGAGAAGGCTGTGAGTTGCACATGGGTGTGTGCACCCCCTCCCCATCTCAGAACATCCCCAGACACAAATAGCTGGAGAAGCCTCACTACAGTCTTACTTTCTGACAGTGCCATCCTGTAGGTGACCACATGTTGTTCCACAATGCAGGGCCTGGTGGGCCTTCAGCGTCTGGGCTGGGTGTGGGATAGTGACTGTAGGCTGATAGCAAAAGTACCCTGAGAACATAAGAAACATAAGAACATAACATGAGAGATACGTGGCATGAAATTTCTTCTTCTGGATGTTGCTTTCATGACTTGTTCATCAAATATTGCTTGAATTAAATAAAGCTTTAACACAGTGAATTTTAATAGAAAGACCAGGCATGCTTTTTATGAAAAGTAATGAAATAACAAGAATGTTTTTGAACAGTGCAGAGTCCTTCTAATCCTTCCTCCTTCTGTGCTGCATGAGTGATGTTAGAGGGCAGAATGTGTAGGTAGGGATGAAGGCAAGGGATTTATTATTGACTGCAACCTCCCTTAATGGCACAGAATTACATCATGGTTTGGCTGCCCAGATTCAAGGTGTTGCCTTCAGTGAACCATCAAGCGCTGAATAATAATCCATCTCACATGCAGTTGGTTGTTAAATCCCCAGTGGAATACCAGCAGAGAAGTCTCTAGCGATGGGGTGACTTCAAGCTGAATAATACCACTAAATTCACTGTATTCCTGGAGGAGCTGTGCCTGGAATGGGAGCGCTCGTGAGAGCCTCTGTTCCTATTTCAGAATAGGACTCAAGCCAACGTTTAATACCTGATCTCTATTACTGCTCATTTTTCTCCTTGGTCACATGAATATAACCTAGTACAGCAAATTGTTTCCTTCAACAACTAACTTTTCATCAAATGATTGTTTGAAACGCTGTTCTTCCAAGTCTTCTGTAAATACGCACACATCACTGTAGATTATTCTTAATCCAGTCTTTTATATAACCACTATCATTTTGGACTTTTCTTAGTCCTTACTTCCTGTGGAATTAGTATTTCTTAGAACTGTTTGCTTTTTGCCAGTTTGGAGACACGTTTGATGATATCACGTGAGTGTTCGGAGCCCACACCTTCTGAAGGAGGGTCAGATACCTGTTGCTGTGATGGTGTTGGACTGGGGTATGTCACGCATGTTAAGCTCAAACAGCTTTTTAATAAATGCTCCTTGAAAGGCCATCCAGATTTTCAATAGTCTGGGCTTCTTTCAGATCCTCACAATTAGACGTAAGTTTAAATGAAGTGTTCTGATGATAAAAGGCCCTCTCCGTCATAAGCTTTGTACAATGAATATTATACTGTGAAGAAAGGGCCAAGTGAGTTAGATTAATTTTTAAGGAGATTGCACCCTTGATTTAATTTGAGATTTGGAGAAATGAAGAGCTATCATGGCACCTAAAAGCTGTTAGTCGTGACCATCCTGAGATGTTTTGGATGGTATCCTGGGTTCTGAAGAGAAGTGCTGCATATCTGTGGCATGTTTGTTCTTGCTATTGGCTGGCAGTGGCTGGCTGCAGTATTTGCATGTGGTCAAAGCTGCTAAGCTGGCTCATTAAGTCTTTCTTGTATTTCCTTAACTCATGTTTATTTTTCTTAAAACCATAAATCAGAGGGACAAGGGATCTGAAATGGAGGTCATTTGTGTAAACAAAGGGTTGCAGCAGCTGGTGGTGTGGGGCTGACAGGGTTTTCTACTACAGGTTCTATGGGGCAAGATGTGGAACCTCATTAATAAACAGCTGGTTCCTGAAGATAAGATATTTATCGTTAGTGATGAAATACTTTAAATTTGTGGGCAGAAGGTAATTTGTAACTCAGAAAAGTTGTTGCCAGCCTAGTAGGTAGGTTTAGAATTTGCCTGTTGCTAGCTGCCAAGTGCTGGAATGATTGAGCCTTCTCCCCAACACTGATTTCATGTTTGTGTCTAGACAAAGCAAAGCCCTGCCAGGCTGAGGCCTCCCATTGCCCCCGTCATACTTCCATGGCATCATTTGCTATGGGACGGAGGCTAGGGGAGAGTTCCCTTCTGCTCAACCTTTAAAGCAAATGCTAGGCAGATCACAATAGAATTAATCTATTCTAGGTGCAGTTGTGCCATGGAAGATGCCCATTCATCAACAGCAGTTTTCCTAACACTACCAACATAAGAAGTCTTACTTCAGCTGCTGCCTGATATTATCCTTAACCTGATTAACATACAAATCAATGCTCTGGAATCTGTATCTGTGGCAGCATCTCTTTCTACAACATACATATTTCTTTATTTGTTGATCAGTTTTGGAAGTGTGAAAAGGAAATGTTGGCACAGTGTAGTGAGCGCTTGTGTATTTTGGTTGTGCAAAGTGACTGGTGAAGAATTCTCCAGGCTTTATTCCGTGTTCTGTCTGAAAGGCATCCTCTTCTGGGTTTCTGCATGAAGGCGTATATCCTGTTTGGTGCTTGTTGGTGCTTGGAAATCCCAACTGTTTTTGCTAATTACCTTGCAGTTAGGGCGTCCTCCTGCTTTTGTTCTCCTTGATTTTTGTCCTGTTACTGGAATAAGCATTGACCACTGTTGTTTGTACACTATGTTTAGGTTGGATATCAGGAAAAGTTTATTTCTATAAATAGTTGCTAAGCACTGGAATAGGTTCCCCAGGGAGGTGGTTGAGTCACCATTCCTAAATTTGTTTAAGAACTGCCTAGATGTGGTTCCCCAGGGACGTGATTTCGTGGTGGGTTGGTTCTTAGAGTAGTGTGGTTACATTAAGGTTGGACTTGATGATCTTTTGATGATAGAGGTCTTTTCTGGATGTGGTGCTCAGGGACATGATGGAGTGGAGGGTTGTTAGAATTAGGGTAGTATGGTTAAGTTGAAGTTGGACTCGGTGATCTTGAAGGTCTTTTCCAACCTGAGCAGTTCTATGATTTTATGTGTAAATTGACATCTCTTTTACTGAGACCTTCAGCTCCCTCGTGGGAGGGATATATATATATATATATATATAATGTATGTGTGTATATCTGTAGGGATCCCCAGGTTTAATGGAGAGCCATTAGTTCAGTCTGGTTTAGTTCAATAACTATGCTTCATGCACAGGGCCATGTTTTGACAGCACTGGTGTTCTGTAATCTACACTTAAAACTGTTTATTCTTCTTACTTCTCTGCACAGTTGTTGAGCTATGGGTGTAATATGTTTATCAGCTTAGATTCGCTTCTTGGAAACTTGGTTTACCTCTTTATGTAATAGTTTATCACTAATGCATGGTAACGTTTCCTGGCAGGATATGCATTGTTAAAGTTCATTAGTAGAGGGGGGAAAAAATCTCAGGAGCGGATGGTTACCCTCTTGTAAGGTTCAAAAGTTTGTGAGGCAAAGGAAAAATGTTCTTCATGGCACCTGACATCATTTTAGTCCCACCGTGCTACTTTCCCATGGGTGACTCCTATCAGTGACTGCGATATAACGGAGCCCAATGACTAGGTGTGGTGGCAGCTGTAACTGTCAGATGGAGGAAAGGCTGGGAGGGGAAAGCTGGCCTTGTCAGGGCAGTGTCTCTGGCTGTACAGTAATTTCCTATGAGCTGACTGAGACCTTGGGCGGTCTTTTTGCTACTGTACACAAAACCATGAGCACGCATCGAAATTCATTTCCCCCTCCTCCCCAATTGTCTTTTGATCACCGAAGGAGTCTGCGTTGTCCGGTAGTCAGTTTTAGCTGCCCACCCTTCTGTTCCAGCAAAGCCACTTATGTTGAGTTCATGAGTGAGTGGCACATCACTGTAGCAGCCAACTTTATTGACATGGGAATGGGCCTGGGGCCCAAGGGTTGTCTTTGGGAGGTAAGCTGCTGTGATCATAAATAAACTGTTATCCTGTGCTTCAGAGCTCCAGTTTCCAAGCATTAATTTCTTCTAAGTGCTTTGTAAAGGCAGAAAAAGAAAATAATCTGCAGTTAAACTAATCTCTTCTAACAATGTATAATGTGTTCTGAGGATCAGCGCTTGAGCAAAGGGCGTTGTCCAAAATGACAGACAACAAAATACACATAACTGTGCAGTGCTGTTAGGAAATGGAGCTCCCAACCTTATCACCCTCTGATTAAACACTGTGGTTTTACCCGCCAGGGATCCATTACTTTAGAAAGCCGTAAGTATATGTCAAATGCTCTTCATTCGGAAATTTCACATCCTGCTCCTTTTGTCTTCATAGACTTGCCTCAACACCTCTGTTGCTCAGCAGGCTGGGATTGCTCCCTCCTACCCCGCCTCAGGGATTAAATGTCATGTGTTGTACCTTTCCCTGGCTTTAACTTTGTATGAAATCATTAAGGTTGGAAAAGACCACTAAGATCACCAAGTCCAGTCACCAACTAACTCATCCCCACCATACCCACTGTGTCCCTCAGTGCCACATCTCCACAGTTCTTGAAGACCTCCAGTGATGGCGACTCTAACTCCATGGGCAGCCAGTTCCAATGTATCACTGCTCTTTTTGAGAAGAAATTTCTCCTAATATCCAACAAAAGTAGCTGTATGCATGGGGAATCTGTGTCACTTGAGTGACCAGGATGAGAACAGTCCTTTTGCTCTGCTAGGCATCTCTGTGCCTGTTTGTTAAAGAAACTCCCTTTCCTTTGTAGATGCGGTGTGAAGGAGGTACAGACAATGATTCCTAAGTCCTGTCTACTGAGAAAGTTTAAGATGTTCTTAGGTTAGATTATATCAGCCATTTTTAGGATCAAGCTGAGGCATTAAAACAGGCTGCCCAGGGAGGTGTTGGAGTCACCATCTGTGGAGGTGTTAAGGAAATGTAGAGATGTGGCACGTGGTTGGTGGGGATGGGCTGGGTTGTTGGACTTGATGATCTTTAGTGATCTTTTCCAACCTTAGTGATTCTGTGATACCAGCTGCATTCATGGCTGGATGTTTCATGTATAGTATAGGATTATGATATTAAAAAAAAAACCAAAAAAAAAACCACAAAAAAAAACCAATGAAAAACATCAGTGTGGGGTTTAAAATTGCCATATGTGTTATTTATTACTTTTATTTATTTATTTATTATTTATATTTACTTATAACACAGAATAGCTGAGTATAAAATGAGGAAGTTCAGTTCGTGTCTCTTTGATAAAAGGTAATGAATACGAACAAGAATTGTTTTGAATAACTGAGGAGTGTTTAAATCATGCCCTAATACATTATGCATGAAAGTGTAAGTACGCCTCCGTAATGGTTGCAGTTACAGTTGGGCTCAGTCAACCTTTCTGTGTTACAAGCTTAGGAAATTGAATGCAACTCTACTGTAAAACTTGGTCTGGCCAGAAAACTGACTGTAGGGGTTTGTTTAGAAGCCAATGCTGTGTGGACAAAATTTGGTGAGGCTGTTTAGTGTTTTTTTTCCAAATTAAGCACACTGAAGTGGTTTCATATCACTTTGAACCCCTGGAAGGACTTAACTAAATAATTTTCTTCTAGAATGCGGTTTTGTAACTTAGGACTTCAGGATCAAAACTTGACGCGTATTCCAAGGGTAGCAAATGAGAGGATGTGTTTAAACTTTTGCAGTTTCTTTGGAGAAGCTTATGCTCTCTGGAAGTGAATAGTTCTAGAACCCAGTCAATTATACAAGTGCATGTGACTATTACGGTGTGATCGATGGGGAAACCTCATCTTAAGCAGCTGTTGGCATGATCCACAGGAATGAGCCGCTCCCTCTGGGGGTCAAGAGTACAGTAGTACCTGTGTGGCAATTTATGACGGTGTGAGAGGAACAAGAGTGGTGTTAATTTCCAAGAAACTAATAGGTCCTTAAACTGTAGCCTACAAAGTTTCCGGCTAATATGCTTGAGTAGCTGAGACTTCCAAAACTTCTGTATTTTATCATTAGATGTAAATGAGACGTACTACTTCTGTAGCATGCTTGTTTCTCTGTGCCTCTGTTGCAATATCCATATGTTTCATATGACATGATGCAAAATATTTATACAGGTGAGAACAGTGTCTAACTACGTACAGATTTGTATATTAATTTACTTCAACCCCTATTTTCAAGCAGCCATAGCAAATTTCTGTTTTCCTTTTGGAGATCTGGTAGATTCTGAGGGCTGGTAGGTGTTTGCTGCCTGATTGGTTTATGACATTGACTGTTTTGAAGCTATTGATGTTGGAATTGTATCTTTCAGTTATAAATCCGTAACTTTCTGTAGTATCATTTTAAGTGGAATTTGATGGGAGCAGCTCCTGAAGTCATGGATAAGAGATATACGCTTAAATGTGTAAGAATTGCAACTGGTTTTCGTCTCGGTTTCGAAGTATCAGCTTTATTTTTAACTTGCCTGAAGAAAGGCTTTGAGCAACATAAGTATACAGACTGCACTGGGCAAGGAAAGCAGAATTCTTTTAAGACATCATAAAAAATCATTTATATGGTGAAGTTTGGGTAGAACATTTTAATTGCACTTGTAGGACTGCACATAAAGTGGTGAAAGAACTTCTGGGAGGTTTTAAGGCAACTTTACAAAGTGGTCAAATTAGGAAGAAAATTATGAGCTAAGAACTGAATAACTTGCAAAGTTTTATTGTGGTGGAGTCCCATTAAGTTTTTACAAGGAAGCACGTTTGATCATGCACTTGGTTTGAAGTCAAGTTTGCATTGCATGTAGTCTTTGTTCTTCAGAAGCCTTTCTTAGTTGGTTTGAAGGTGCTTCATGAAGGGAAGATGCCTTTGTTGGAGGTGGTAAGCTGTGCAGGTGCTGTGATGCAGAGCAGGGAGTTGTGGTGTGAGCCGGTAGGTCATCGATAACCTTTGTATGCTTAACAGAACAAATCCTTCCGTTTCATTGTTCCACTGCAAGCAGACACTTATCTCCGGATGTTTTTGAACTTGTATCCCTCTTAATTTGTTTTGGATTGTGGACTGCAAATGCCATAACCTCCTGATGTCATCTGCCCTTTGGCCTTCATGTAGTCTGGCTGAGGAGGTACAAGCAGGGATTTTGGTTTCCAAATGGAGAATAGGGTTTGGGATTTGAACCCCAGCAGCCCTGAAACAAACTGCAGTGTGAAGAGTTCTCTTCCTCAGATAATGCTGTGATTGACAAAAGAACTGATCAGCTTGCAGGGCAAGTAGCTGCTTCATAGGATCACAGAATCATTGAGATCGCAAAAGACTTTGAAATCATCAAGTCCAACTTTCTAAACAAGGCAGAGAATCCAAGGAGGTATTTGAAAAAACTAACAAACAGAGGAAGTGAAGGACTTCATGTTTTGCTTAAGAGAACATTAACTTGCTTTCTTGTCTCCTTAGCTTTCCTAATAACTTAGATGCTTTGGGTACTAACAGCCTCTGATGGAATATTATCTATGGATAGAATAAAAGCAGCAAGTAGGAAGTTTTCCTTGTCAGAGCCAGCAAATACGCTGGAGTTGCTGGTGAGAAAGCAAATGGAAGGAGTTTCGTAAAGCTGTGAACTGCTTGGATAGGAACTGGGAGCTTTCTCCTTCCTTTCCTGTACTATCAGCTTAAGATGAATGGTGAGTCATTGTTAGCTACACATCATATTTCATTATTGGAGGGCTGTCAGAAGATTTGATTAATAATCCACAGCATTTGGATTCATTGTGATAAAAGTAATCATAACAAAGGACTTTACTGCCTAGCTTGGCACTGAGGGGAAGATCCTCTTATCTTAGAGGTGTATTTATATAGAAGGGCAACTTTTTTTCTTTCTACATCATAAATATAAACTCACACAGTGAGTTGCAGGCGCGTGGTACTGTTTCTAGAGGCTGCTTTCCAGGCTCTCCTGCAGTGAAGCAGAGATTTAGTCCTGTCTTCTGTGGAGTTTCAAGAATATACCCCTTGAAACCTCTTAAGTTACATGATGAAAGTTAGTATGGAAACAGCTTATTTAAATGATGCATAAATAATAGAGACAAACACAAATCTACTTTCTTCCTAGTTTAATAGAATCATGGAATCATTAAGGTTGGATATCAGATCCAATGGCCAACCCATCCCCACTATGTGCACTGACCATGTCCCTCAGTGCTGCAATTCCTCAGCTCTTCAAACACCTACAGGGACAGTGACTCCCCATCTCCCTGTGCAGCCTCTGTATCACACCCTCTTTTAGAAGACTTTTTTTCCTTAAATCCAACTTAAACCTCCCCTGGTTCAACTTCAGGCCATTGCCTCTCATCCTGTCACTCGTTACCTGGGAGAAGAGGCTGACCTCTTCTTCACCACAACCTCCTTTCAGTAAAGAAGCCCTTATGGAAAGGTATGACTTTGTTTTTTTCTGTGTGCAGGTCTTTGATTTTTTTCTTTTTTAATGTCTTTTTATTAGTTGCTTACAATATATATATAATTTACACATTTATTATATTGCAGTTTCCCTGTATGGATAATCTTGGAATAATTTCTTCTTAGTAAGGAAAATAGGTAAATGCCATTCTATAGTGACTTTTACTAAGAGGGGAAAATAGACCTAGTGAAGGTTGCATTGAGTTCAGCAGATCTGGATGAAGTAGCTTCAGATTGACCAGGCTTGCTTAACTGGTGAGGCAGCAGACAGTGTCATTGCCTCTCTCAGTCTGTGGAAGGAAAAAGGCTCCTTCCTTTCTAGTAGAGGACACTGGCATGCTGCAGTTTTTGGAAAGGAATGCTCGCAGGTAGCACAGCCCTGATGCGCTGTTTGGGCTGGCTACCTTGCTGAGGTTGGATTTGATATCCTTGTTCCGTGATTTCCAGTGTTGAAGTGAGAGCTCTTGTTGGATGACTAACACATTTCAACACCGGTAAGCGCTTTTGAAGACCGAGTGCTCTTAATATATTAAATATTTTATTAATGACATAAGCAGGTGTCAAGGCTGGTTCACAGTCACATGTTATTGAGCTGTGCTTCTGAATTTGGTCATTCTCAGATTTGTTTTGCAGGAGTGTGGAGTGGGGTTAACACTCGACACTGCAGAGGCTGTGGCTTTTTGCCCACATGGCCTGTTAGCAACTTGGCTTTGTACCTTTTAACACAACCGAGCACTTAATTCTTCTTGCATTTCTGCTTTCCATTGCATTTCATTACAGTGTTCACTGTGCATTTTGAAAAGTAGTGGAAGTGTGTTCAGGATATTAAGAGGACAGTGTTGCACAGTGGGCACTGATTCATTGTATTTGAGGTAAATCTCTTCCAGTGACTATAGCTAGGCAGCTTGTCACCACTTCTACATAGCATGTGAGGTTTGGGTTGTGACAGTATGCAGCCATGCATTTCTTACTGGAAAGCAAAGTTTATTAGGAGGGGAAGGTTCCCGGCCAGTTGTAGGGCAGAGGTTTGGGCTGTCAGCAGGGAGGTGCTGGCTTCTGTGTGGCTGTCTGAGCTGCATCTTGTCATGGTGGGCTTCTTCATCGTGCTGAACCAAAAGATAAAACAGGCAAAACTGAACACAGATCAGTGGATTAATCATTTCTGGGAACGGCTGTGGTATTAGAATTTGGAAATGTAATTCAGAGCTTTGCCAAGTTAGCTGGTGATGGCCACTGGGAGAAGAGTTAGCCCAGGAGGAATGAGTTATAAAGTAATTCAGGGCTTTCTTAAAAATAATAATAAAAATATCTTGCACTTTAGTAACCGAGGTAATGGCTTTGTACTGCCATCGTCACTGCTTAAATCTTCAGTGTTGTTTTTTGTTTGCACCTGTTCTTACTGATCTCATAACTGGCCATTGTTACAGAATGAAAGTGGAATTTGGTGGAGAGACCAACTTTTCCTTTTGGATGGGATGCGAACTACCTATCACAGCAATGTTTCTGTGCTTGTGATCATGGGCACTGTCAGTATTTCCATTATAAATTTCTGGATTTTTTTTTTAAAAGGAGCTTAATACTCAGTTGTAAAAATTTGTTCTTGGCAGAAAAAGTGTATACAAGATCTCAGCTTAAATAAGGCTTTTTAATGAAGAGAGAGGAAGAGAGCCAAGGCTCCTCTGTAAGTTGAAGTTACAAAAGAGAAACGCATTGAAATACCTTGTTAGAGACAGAAGCGTAGAACAGAAACCCTCCAGCGTTAGCTCTTTTCCCCATGTTCAATCTCCATTTAAATTATAACTTTTGATTCATTCTGTAGAATGGTTTTGGTGGAACAGCATCCATTGCCAGGCAGGGAAAACACAGCAGAAGTTGTCCGGCATTAAAGAGCTGCGAGCTCTGTGGTGACTTGAGTGTTTGCTGCAGGGTTTGGTGTTTGCAAAGGTGGGATGGGGTGTACCGTGCTCATGGTGGGGAGAAACCTTGTTCTGAAGGAGAGGAGCAAGAGTTTGCTGTTCCTATTGGCTGACTTTTCCAGTGCTGCAGGAGATGCTCTGAGTCTAAGCTTAATCAGTGTATATTTTTGCTGGATTAAGTAAACCTGAACACTGACGTCATGAATATAAGTTGAGGAGCCTGGCGGAGGAGGCTGATGCATTTTACCCTTCTAGTAAACAGTGTTTCAGAACTTAATGAGGGATACCATATTGCTAGAGGTTTATGCAAGCAGACAGAGCTATAGACGTCTAGCTTGAAGTGCTTGCTTTGTGTTAAGATTCGTCCCCAAGTAATTTGAGCAGATCTGTGTGACGCAAATGCCAGCAGTCATTTCCCTGTCACCATTTCAGGAGGAAACCTGGTCCTAGTGATTGTTTTCACCAGGCAGAGAGAAAACACTGCTGCAAAATGCGTCCTCAGCAAAATGCTGAGCATCTCCCATTTGGTTCAAGAGGCACGTTGGGCTCCCATGTGCAAATGCAAGCTCAAATGATTTCACTTTAACCCCGTAAGATGGGCTCTTTTCCAAGTCAGTCTGTGCATAACTGTATTGTTCTCATCTATTCCCTCCTGTTAATGTTTTATCTGTAATAAAAACTTCCTAAAAGTTCTGTGCAGCAGTGTTGTATGGCGCTGAGTACGGCGTGTCCCTGATTCAGACTGGGGCAAAAGTGCACAAGTGGAAAACAAATGCAGTCATCGAGGTATGAATTCATTTCAGAAGAGCGTGGGTAACCAAATCGTTCATAATTCTTATTAATATGTGTTTGAAGCTTCTGAACTTGCTACCTTCAGCTGTAAGTAATACAGCCCTACCTCCATGCGAGCTCCTATGGTGGAAGGCTGATCTGTGTAGCTGTGAGTGCTCAGTACACCCTCACTGTAAAGAAGTTCTTGCTCACATTTGTGTGGAACTTCCTATGCTCCAGTTTCTGCCCATTTCCCCTTGTCCTGTCTCTACATAGTGCTGAAAAGAGTCTGGCCTCGCTACTTTGCCCCCACACTTCAGATATTTGTAGACCTGGATCAGGTCCCCTCTCAGTCTTCTTTTCTAAAGGCTAAACAGACCCAGTTCACTTCTCCTTTATTCATAAGGGAGATGCTCCAGGCCCTTCACCATCTTTGTGGCCCTCTGCTGGACTCTTTCCAAGAGATACCTGTCTTTTTTGTACTGGGAAGCCAGTACTGCTTTTGGCTTCTCTTCAGAAGTGACTTTGGGCCCAGAAAGCTCTCAGCATGAGAGGCAGCTGGGGTTCCCCTCCAGCACCTGTCAGGAAATCCGTTACCTTTACACCAAATGATGGGGATCTACAAAGGAAGCGCTGCTCTATGTGTGTGGTTTTACTTTAATAGCATCGCTCTGCCTTCTGAGGTGGCTGTTGTTCTTGGCTGGATCTGTGTTTTGATGTGATTGGAATCTGCTTTAGAAATCAGTGGAGGTGCCAGTTTCCTCAATGTGACAGAGGGTGGAGGAGTAGCATGTCGTTCTGCCAAGCTCACCTGATGGTCCAGAGGCAGGGCGGCAGGATGCAGGCAGTGTGCAGCTGTGCTTTGCTGCCTCGTCCTCCAAGTGCACCGATGACAATGTATGTGCAGGAATGTTTCTGCAGAAAATGAAGTGAAATAAGGACGGGGCAGCCAAGCTGTTGACTGAATGCAGCCATGAAGATGAATGACAGAAGGGGCTGAGAAGCAAGGAACTATGTGAAGCACTCCCGGAGTGGGAACCTCGGTGGCACTTCAGCAATGACTTGTTTAGGTTCCTGATGCTCTTCTTTCACTGCATGAATAAATAAGCAGACCTGGGCTGATGGAACACATCAAAGGAGGCTCCCACTGGGCCATATATACTCTGAAAAGTTCCATAAATTGTTCTGTTATTTGACAGTTTCCATTTATGGGTTTTCATAATAAGAGACTTATTGGCAAACAGTAATGAGAGTTAAGCGTGGAAATATCTATTGCTTTTCTTGGCACCGACGAACTTCCTGAACAGTGTGTGCTTTGTCCCAGGTGTACCATTCTGGGCTTTGAAAGTGTGTCCGAACATGTGCGGGGCTGAGACCCCTGGGAACTGGCACTCAGAGCCCAATCAGAAAGACTGAATGAGAAAACGAGGGGCTTAAGGAGCAAGCTCCGACGTGTTAACTCCCTGCTGAGTTGTTTGTTTCCTGCCTCGATAACTTCAAGTGCCGATAGCCAGCGAGAGATTTTCATAGACACGTAAGGAATCATTTTTACACAATTCTGAGCAAAGCTTCCAATCTGTATGGCCTTAGGAGATACAGAGATGCAAATATCTTGGATAGCCCTCGTGGCACGTTTCGATCAGTTAGCACTGTCAGCCCGCTTTCCTCATATGGGCACGTATGGGTGCAGGCCTGTTCTGCTTGTGAAACGCTGACTGTGTCTTCAAAGATTGTTATTGTTTCCAGGAACTCTGCTTTTCATACATACTTGTATTGTAAGAAAGAAAGAAGAAAAGGCAGTTAATGGGTTTGTGTGAGCCAGTGGTGTGGATTTGCTTGGCATCAAGGCTTTCAAATGATACACTCGGCGCAAGTAGATTCTTTTCTGATTACATGCAAGCGCTGTGTAATAATCACATCATTTTAGAGATATTGATTCATGGTATTGTTTCGAAGTTGCAGACAATCCAGAAGCCTGTCTGCTCCTCTGCACCAGCTTCGTGCTGAAGGACTTTCTGCTCTGGTTTGCAGAACATGCTGAGAATCGTATCTTTTGAAGATGTAACCTTACGTTGCTCTCTTCCTCTAATCCACCTCTCTTGAATGATTTATTCTAGGGGCTGTGCATCATAGGCTTTGTCCTGGCACCCACTCCTGTGGTGTTGCAGCGCCTGTCCGCATTACCAGAAAAAGATGGCTGGGAGACAGCTTCTAAAAACTAAGTTAAACCAAAAAGAAAAGAACACACACGCAAAGAAAAGAAAACCAGTTCCAGTTAGCAGAGAGGGTTTTTGCTGCCAGTGTGGATGGGGCATAATTTGATTTAAATGACTTTTGAAAAACAGTTCTCAAAATTGTTCCATGCATTTTCTTCCTGGCTACTGTTGAAAATATGGAGCCGAATATTTTCTGTGATGTTTCAAACCAATATGTTCTGGCAACCTCAGATCTGGGCCCTGTGCATTACGCTCTCGTTTCCAGTTTGCTGTGGCCTGGAGTGCACCGCACAGCTCATGAGATGCACCAAAGTGGGAGGTCTTGCGAGGAGCAGGCAATGCAGAGCCCCAAGGTACAGGGAACATTGCGCTGGGGTCCAGCAGGGCGGCTGCCAGCCCGGAGGGCCTCTTTTATGAAAAGGGTTTGCTTGTAGATGGAGGAACTGTGTGTGCCTGATGGGATTTTTGAGCCTGACTGTGAGGTGAGAGTGTAGGAAAAGGTCAGTTCCTGCGTGTTAAGGGTTGGATGCTGAAACCGCATCTTGCGTACCTCCCTGGGGTCAGAGTTTCTCACCAGGGAGATTTGAGAGGATGGGATAATAACGCTAAATATTCATCAGTGCTTTAAATGTGACAGTGTACAGCTGCCCAGGAGAGCCGTGTGTGGGCTGCGAGGTGTTTGCTGCATCACTTCTGCTCTGGGGACTCCTGGAGAACGTGTGTGGGATGGTCAGAGCCATAGCTGTGGGCATTCTGAAAATAGAGGCTTCGTTTTCAGCCTCGCATCAGATCCTGGGGGTGGTAGCTGGAGTGGCAAGTGTGGAATGACTTTGTTGATCTGGCTATAATAATACACAGCTCTTTGTGGTGCTTTGGGAGCCCAGAACAGGTTGGCTTGTTCACCAAGGAGATTGCAGTGTTCCATGAGCAGACCCTGGGATGCCCTGCTACCCCATGTCTCCTTGATGCTCATAAGCCTTCACGTATTGAAATATCATACAGCTGCTGTGAGGTGTCCTCATGCCCAGGGCTGGAGGATATGAGAATCAGGAGCATACTGATGGAGCTATCTGATTACTGAGTTACAGGAGAACCAGTTTGAGGAGAATTCAAAGCAACGGGGTGCTGATCACAGAGCTGTATATCCTGCTGCCAGACCTGGGAGAGATGGGGAGCCAACAGGCAGGGCTGGAGGCAGGAGGGACTTCAGGAGAGATGGGGGCAGAGGAGAGAGCAGCTCCTGCCTGGTGATAATGAGGTGTTGCTGGACGTGTTTGGAAGCAGACTGGAGGTGTGGGACAAGGGCCAGGCAATGTGAGCGTGGAGCTCTTTGGGAAATGATAGGTCAGAGACCAGATAGGGAATGGAGGTGTGTGGGGAGGAGGCAGTTCTTGTTTTGACTGTAGAATTCAGAAAGGTCAGACTTGAAAATATTCCCTTTTGATGCTTTTCCATTTGTCGCTCTGGTTGTTTGTACAGGGGGTAGGAGAAGGACTTGGGGGGGACGTGCTGTAACCTGTGATGTTTAAGTACAGACTGAAGAAGAGAGAAGATGAAAGAACAGCTCAGGAGTGATGGAAATGAGGTAAAGTAGTGAGAAAAGGTGACTGCTTGGCAATTACTTTTTGTTTCTCTACAGTTAGTTCTGTTACTTGGACCATCATTCCCTCCCTGTGGTCAGAATCATTGCCTATTTCAGGCAGGACTGATAACTACTTGGGGTGCTGGAGGCAGCATGGAGATTCCCCGTGGCATTCAGCTCACTGCAGGCTGCTCTGAGAGGAGAGGATGCAGGATGCTGGTGAGGGCAGGGCAGGGCAGGAGGTGGCTTTGAGGATTCACTAGGTTTGATAAATGTATCGCAGATTTGCCTCCTTATTTTGTTTTGAAAACACGTGCATTAGATTTCATTTGTTTCTCTCCCACCTCTCACCTCCTGCAGTGAAGAGCTCTGAAAGCACTCAGCAATTAATCGTGCTGTCTCCCCTGCGCAGCTGGGGCTGGCTGCCTCCATGGATCCTTTGCCTCCTCGTGGAGTTTATTCCTTGGAATCTGCAGGATGGCTTTCTTGCAACTGTGTGACACCTGGGAACAGCAGAGCCCACTGGGGAGCAAGCAGCCTTTGCTAGTCAGAAGGAGAGATTTTGGTTTGGATGTTTGTACCATTATTGCGTCCAGTGTGATGTGTCTGGAATGTAAACTATAACGTGCTGTATAATATAAAATAGCGATCCTGCTGGCTGTTAGCAAGTGTTTCCAGTGACTTAGAATTGAAGATTGCTTAAAAAAAGCAAACACAACGCACACAAACAAGACACAAAAGAGCAACCTTAACACTAACACTGTAGTTATTTTAAAAGCAGCACCATAACAGCTCCCACAGAGACTGCTCATCTGTACCACGTTGTCATCTTTGCCAGAGCGTTTGGTGTACGTGAGATTGCAAAGAGAAGGATAAGTGCCTGGGACAGGTGGTTTTTCTCTTATTGGAAGTACCATCCTTTCTTTAGCCAAGAAGGAGCTCAAGCAGGCCAGCCTGTGTTTGGTTGCTCTTTTCAGAGAAGCAAAGCTCTTCCTTGTTAATATTTATGGTAGCTTGGCTCTAGCATGTATGTATGAGCTGTGACAGCATCCTCATGCTAGCCAGGCTCGCTCCTACTCCCTCGTGAGTGAACATGAGGGAACCAGGTTTAAGTGAAGCCTGTTTAATATGGCAAAAGCTGGGAGACTAATAGATGCAGGTGTTCACTGTATTGGTATGAAATGTGTTGTTTGTGTTAGTGTTGTGGTGGCAACGCTCTTTTTAAGGCTGAGATGGTAATTTGGTTTAAAGTCCCTGTTTTCATCTGTCTTCCTTCCTTTTGAAATAACCCCTTTTAACCTGTTTCTCTTTTTCAAACTTATTGCTTAACCGAGCTCAGCACCAGAGATGACCAATGGCTCTGCCCTAAACTTTGCCTCTCTATCATAACTTGTCCACAGCTAAAGCAGAACTTGTGTTTGAGCAATGTGTTTTTTGGAAGGAAGGAATCTTACCTTGATTTGCAAGTCTCAGGAGGTAGGCTTGGGCTGAAGACCTTATTTCTTTGGAGCTGTTCTTGTTTTTTGTGCTCCCTGTCCTTCGCTTCCATGTGCTGATGAACAGACTGCACCTTTCTGCAGCAGCTGGAGGAGCCCCTTTGCACCTCACTGAAGGCAGTTACCACGAGTGACCCGTCACTTCAGTCTTGCACATTCTGGGTTTGATGAGGTGCTTTGTCAGGTTTTTACTGACTTCAGGCGAAGGGCTGCTGTACTCTGTCATCTCTGACTGTATCGGTATGAGACTGTGCACTGCACAAGCCTGCTGTCTCCCATTGGTGAGACGTTACAAAGCTGAGATTGCTTTTACAGTTAGTAGCAGAAGGGATCCCAGTGCTGACATTCGTGTTAGAAATCTTCCACATGCTTTCCAGTCGGCAGCTTCCAAGGCAGACCCATTCACAGGCATGTGCTGCGTATTCTCAGATATTTGAGTTTACTTTTGGCTATTCTCGAGCGTTCTCAATTCAGATCAGCCTTGTTCAGCAATTGGACTTGACTGCTCCGCAAGTCTTTGTCATCCGCAAGTTTTATTACCAGTGACTTAATACGTAGTTTCAGATTATTGTGAATGCTTGGCCAACTGCAGACCTCCATGGAATCCCACCAAAAACCTGATTCTCGATGGATTGTTTTGTATTCTTGTGGGTTTCCTACCGCATGTTCGCAGCAGCATCTCCTTTGGGGACTTTGGTGAGTTCTGGAGGAGCAGAAGGCTCCTCCCAGGGTGTCTGGCTGACTGAGTTTGACTAATACGATAAGTATCATGAGCGTACTCCTTCATTGTCAAATCTAAACACATTTAAACACTTTAAAATAATATAAAAATGAGTCATGTTCTATTTGTTGTTTCTTTCTAAGTGAAAGCAAATGCTGTCCTTAAAACTTTTAATCAGTTCTGCTGTGGGAAAGGACGGCAGTTTTGAAAACTGAGCTCAATGAGTGAGATGTTTAAAGAACATTTAAAGGTGTTCTCTGCTCAAAGTAACACTGATGTCTCAGCGTGGTGGAGAAGTCTGACCTGAAGTGTCTCAGGGAAGATTGCGTCCTACTGGAAAGGCCTGAACTGTAATATCTTAGTCTGTCTTCCAGATGCAAACATTCTGAGATGAATTTCACTTTTTTTGAACCCCTGTTCAAAGTGCTCATAGTGAGGATACTCTGCCCAGGGGGATGTGGTGGAGTCATTAGCCCTGGAAGTGTTCAAGAACCATGGGGATGTGGCACTGATGGACATGGTCAGTGGGCACGGTGGGGATGGGTTGGGGTTGGACTCGGCAATCTTGGTCTTTTCCAACCTCTATGATCCTGTGATTCTACTTCGTTACCTGCAAGGTTCTGGCAGCGGAGGAGGACTCTGCATGAGCTTCTGTTGGAAACAGTGACACTGTGTGCAGGTTTTAGCCATGCAAGGTGCATACCCCCAGCAATGCCTAGTCCAGCAATCATCCATATCTATGTCTCCTGGATGATGTGGTTCCATGTGTGGCTTGCAAAGATCAGAGATGGGGGAGAAAGAAAACCAGGCCTATTAGGATCAAGGTAAAGTACTCTGGGGAGTTGGTACATATATTGGTAAAAGCACTGTGGGTTCATAGCTCAAAGGAGATTGCAGGTCACTGCTCTAGCTCAGTAGTTGGAGATAGAAGACACCTGTGAGTGGTTAACTCTTGCTATTGAGGAAGCAGCAATAGAAAAACAGGCTTGTGCTTTCTCCTATGGATAGGAGGCTTAAGTTGAAAGTCTGTGAGAAGTCTGGAGCTAACAGGGCAGATAGAAGATTGCTGCTGGCAGGCAAAGCCATTCTCTGTGGCTCGGAAGGCAGCCCTCAATGCTTTCAAATGTACGGCTTCCTGGTTCAGTTTTCTGCTGGAACAAATTCCTCCCAAGTAAGGACAATCATTCATTTGATGGCTTCTTCAAGACTGGCCTGGATACAGCGAGGTAATGGCTCTGCTGTCCAAATTATGCATATTCATGCCAGGATGCACTTGCCCACTAGCTGTTTTTTATTACATTTATGGTTGAGATGGGATTTTCATTCAAAGATCTTGTGTTCAGTCATCTGTGACTTTACAAACCAATCACTATGGGGCAGAAACTTGATGCTTATTCAGCAAAGGGTGTTTGTTTAAAGTGGAAGAAAACTTATTCAGCCACTATCTTAAGGATCAAACATTGAAATAAGCAATTGAATTTCAAGAAAGTGCTTCTTAAAAGGTATTTTTTTGATTAAGGAGCATATGAAAATAATACAACAGTGAGGTTGATGTTTAACTTCCCAGGTCAGAAAGTTAAGGTCCTCTCGTGGGCTTTAACCATGCATCCTGGGATGTCTGCGTGATAGTAGGGTCATACACTAGAAGGGAATCCTCTCTTTGTGGGTCTGTGCAAAGTACTGATGGCTGTGCTGCACGTAAGGCTGTGTGACAGATATACACAACTGGGCATTTGACTTGTTCGACATTTCTGATAAAGTTCTAGTATATTCTGTCTGGATGCATTACTTCATGTATGAGCTCCAATAGCAGCAGAGTAAGAAACAGGAGAGCAGAATAACGTAAGTATCTATCTTCCAAGATGCTGCATGCAAGAAGAGGTCGGTCTGTGCTGGTCAGATATGCTGCTGCTGTGTTTTAGACACTGAGTGATGAGCTCATCTTGGCCAGCACCTCTTTGATCTTAACTGGAATAATTGTATCCATTGAGCTCCAGATTTTGTGAAGTGTAATGCAGCTTTCCAGCCGCGTGATGTACAGCTTCCCCACATTTTTGATGTGATGCAAGAATGCGAAATTCCCTGCTCTGTTATGTCAGCCTAAGTGATCTGTCTTGGCCTCACAAAAATAACCAATCCTATCACCCATGCTTGACAGCATCTAAACGTTTTGCTGTTCTGCTCCGCGTGGAGGTTGTGATTTTGCAAACTCTGGAAAACTTTACTCAAAAATCCATTTGCAAATCTATAAGGAAATGCGTGACTGGGGGCTTAGGTAGTCACAGCTGGAGCATCACACGAGTGTGTATCCTAGCTTGGGGGAAGCATGCTAATTTTAGTGTATGGCATTTAAAAAGAAACGAGTATCTGCTGCTTTCTTTAATACAACATAAACTTTCCAAGCATAAGCTTGTCAGTGCTGCATCTTGAGAGGAGCACTTCCTAGCATTCAGATCTATTTGATGTTGTTAACTGCATTAGATATAGAAAGATTTGTGATTTAGCACCCAAAACACACCCTGCACTCCCAGAGAAGAAAAAAAGCAAACCCAGGCAAAGCCTGAAGGGGTTGAAGAAAATGAACTCCTGCTGCAGTTGCACACTTGCACACATCTGGTGCAACTGAAACTTTAGAGCTGAGTACATCCACATCTGACCATAGCAGGGTCCAAACATTACTGTTGACACTGGTTTTCTTTTTGGAGAGGCACACTGGCAGCGTCACTCGCGTGTGGAGCCTTGTCAGCTCTCTCTAATCTAATAGACTGTTCTTACCCAGACCATTGTGTGTCAGTATTTTGTGTACCAAATGCAGCCAGCTTTAATAATAGGCAATTTTCCCACCTTCTGCCAAACCTTTCCCTCCTCCCCCCTCTTTTTTTTTCACAATTGAATGTTTGATTCAGAGTCTGCCATGGCAACAAATTATATACATATTAAAGGGGAAAAAAAAAAAAGAAAATAAAGATGGAAAGCAGAGTCACAAAAGGTAACAAGAGTTCAGGGTAATGTCATCTTAGTTGGTTTTTTCTTTTAAGACTTGAATTCAACCCCATTTTAAAATTGATTTTCTGTTACATATTGTGGAAAGATTACAAAGAAACGGGTATTGCTTGGAAGCACGGATGTAGCTTTATATATTTAAAGTTCTGGAAGTCTTGCTTGCATAGGTCTGATTTGATCTATTTGCTTTTTAGTTGCTGAGTTAAAAAAAACGTGGAGCTTTCTGGATTGTACTTTTCCTCATTTGGAATGGTTGTCTCCAGCTAGGACCTCTTGAGGCTGCTTGTGCTTTATTGCTGATGACTGCACAGCATTGAAAATATGTTACAGGAAAACTTTTCCTGTATTTTTAGAGGCCCCTTTGCTTGCATTTCTGTTGGGTACTGGGGATGGGAGAGAAGAACCTCCAGCGTGCATCCATCCTGCTTGCCAATCACCAGCAGCAGTGGTGCCAGGAGGGCTTTGGGATGGCTTTTGGTGCCTGCAGCATCCAGTGGGTTTATCCCTTTTCCCATCCTGATCTGAATTTTGCACTGACACACTGCAGCTTGAGGGAAACTTAAACACGGCTTTGAATTTGGGCTCCAGGACCGCTTGGGTTGGTTACATGGTTGGGTTGGCTGCAGCTTGCCGCTGGTTGTGCAGAGGATGCTAGGAAAAGCAAACCTGTCCAAGGTGTGAACTGATTTGATCAGCGTGAACGAGACAGAGCAGTTCCTGCAGTGCACCAAGAGGGATGCCATCCAGGCTGGTTGTCTGCTTTACCTGGACATGGTTTCTGCATACATGCTATGGTTTCTCCTCCCCATGTACCACTGCTACAAAAAGTGGGGACAAATCTCTAGTGGTGACCAAAGTTACTTGTCTGAACTACCATCTAGGTAGTTACTGGTTGAATGCCCTGAATTTGTATCCCTTGGTAATTTATTTAGGAGATCTGTGTAGGTAGCAGCAGTAAAGGAGCGCCTTTAACAAAAAGCCAGCAGCCTACAATAAATGCAGATGTTGGTTGCTTACTGAGCTGCTGCAATCCAGTTCCTCCTCAGGTCGCAGGGCACAGTGTTCTCCTCTCTGTTCTTTTTCAGTCTGTTCCAAATCATGAGCTGGGAGCTCCCTGGCTGGGCGCTGTGTCTGTGGACAATGGCTGAGCAGCTCCTGCAGCTGTACCGCATCCTCCTCCATTGCTGTGCTCACTCCCAACTTCTGGGAGCTGATTAGAGGCTTGGCAGGAGCTGGATGGTTACGCTCTAAATACGTTTTGGATACATTATTGTCACAGTTGAGGTACTGCAAAAGCCATGCTGTTCCCATCTTTATCCTAGCGAGGTACTTCTTTTGATTGTGCAATATCTGTGGCTAATTACATGGCAATTGCAGTGTGCCACCAGCCACCCACAATTCATTGTCAGATCCTCGGGGATGCACATGAAAACAGAAAGATAATGTTTTCTTTCTTCAGTCCAGTGATTTAGCTCGCCTCTTGTTTTTAATCCCCTGCTCCTCCAGGTAATAAAGCCAGATGGTAGTGACAAAGAAACAGAAGCCACACATGAATCAGATGTCCCCGAGGATATGCTGGGGACTTGCGTTCCTCAAGAGGCAGCAAAAGGCAACGCTGTGAGTCCGGATGTCATTATTGAAGCTCAGTTTGATGATAATGATGCAGAGCATGGACAAGACCACTTGCAGGACACGTTGGCTCATGACATCAAGAAACTTTCCCTGGATACCGCTGAAAAGGGTGAGTAGATCAGAGTGCTGATTTAAACCTTTATTTGAGCAAACTGTTGAAGTATTGCTTTGTTGCCTTGCTTTGCTGCGAGATATAAAGTACAGGCATAAAATCTTAATGCCTTATCGCTTCTATCCCTTTCTGCTAAGCCGCCTTCATAGTTCTGAATGGATATTAGGGACTGGGTTTTATGTAGTTGTGATTGATGTAAAGTAAATCTGTGAAACAGAAGTCACACCTTTAGATTTGCAGTTCTCAGGGCTGTCTGGGGACTGCTGGTTGCTGTTTTATTCAAGATGCTGCTGTAGCAGTTTTCATCGCAGTTTGGCTGGCCAATCTATGTATGTCAGTCTGGGGATAAGAATATATTTCCTTAGGGGCAGCGAGGTTTGTTGCTGTTTTCAAACAGTTGAGTTATGAGCAACTTAAAGATTTGGTCCATTTAAAAAGAAAATTGCACTAAAACCTAAAGCCAATTATGTGATCTGTTTTGAAGGCAAACCTATTTTATTCTGAATCTGAATTCCATCCAAACCATCAAGTGTTGCTTAGGGCAAAATAAAATAGGCTCCCCTGTCCCAGACTATTCCATGCTGTTCTTTGCATGCTTTTTCTGATACTAAATCTCTGAAGATTTCCTCTTCTGAAGAGCTGTGTGTCAAAAGGATTCTGTCAATTGGCGCAGCAACTGAGGTTATAAGTAGTTGTTGGTCTCTGACAGATCTTGGTGGTTGTTGTAAAGCTATTCTATTTAATACCTTGCGTTTGCCTCAGATATTTTCTTGCATTTGGAGATGTGCAGACCTCTGCTTATGCTGTGTTGGTTGGTTTCCATTTCTCACACCCATCTGTTAATAGAAGCGGAAATAGCATTTATGTGGAAGTGTTGTAGCTTTTACGACAAAACGCTGGTTTCAGCTTGTGACTGGAGTTGCCACCCCACCAGTTCATGATGCTATTTCCTTCTGGTGCTTCCTCTGGCTTTCAGTTACTGCCAAAGTATGTGAACCAACTTTCGTCTTGTTCCGTTGCTTTCCAGTATAAGTTTTGTGTTGGGATTTACTTGTGTTGTGCTCAGCTGTTTTGTGTAGCTAGCAATTAATGCCCTCTTTTTGAAATCTTGGACCCCATGTTAGAGCTTTGTACTTTCAAGCTGCCTCTTTGACTTGGCAGTTCTCAATTTCCTGATGTAATCCTGAGTCACGTTTCTGTTGCGTCTCTGGTTTTGCTTTTAATAGCAATGGCAATTTAAAAGTCAGAAACAGTCTAGCTTGGGACCAGTATCTAAAATAAGCATAGACCTGTGCCAGTATTTCATTTCACCTGTATAAGTAGGCTTTGATATAAAAGCACAATGGAAATTACTTTCCTTGGTGTATCGTAGCTCTCAAGGTGCCCTGGAGTGACTGCTGTTGGAGGCTCTCAGGTTGTCTCTTAAAAATCTGAGGGAGTTTTGCCATTCAGTTCTATCATTGAATAATATTTGTAGGACAAATGTTAGATCATAGCGCTGTCTACATGGTGGAAACCCAACCTGTTTCTCCACTGTGGTTTTCTTCTTTTTTCGTGGCCTTTCCTTGTTCTTCTTCAGGTCCTGTGGCTGGTGTGATTGTGCTGGTTAGATTTCTGCTGGGTTTATTTTGCTATCAACTCTCTTAATAGGTGTTTCAGCTTCTTTGGCTATGCAACACATATGTTTTTTTCTCCACGTTCTTCCTCTGCTATTTAATGCCCTCCTTTTTTCACACATATAAAGTTTATGATGCTGCTTTTTCTGAAGGTGTTTTTGAGCAGCTAATGATGACTTTGGCTTGTTTCCTGTCCTCCGTGCAATTCCTCATATCATCACATATCCACATTTTAAGTCTTGCCTGGAAAACAGCTATAGTTATTCTAGCATCGGTGATAATTGTCCTGAAAAAAGAAGAGGCTCTGCCAAATTCTGCCCTCAGGACAGTCAGGTGTGGCTCAAAATGTTTTTTTAAAAGGACCAAACGTGCACTTTTTCGAGGCAAAATTTAGAATTTAGATGTTTGCTGCACTTGCTGGGGCCTTCCAGTGGAACAGGGCACCTGTGCTGGAAGGCAGGGTGGGCCTACAGCAAATGGAAGTGTCCATAGTGCAATAAAAAGCAAGCTGTGCTCACTATGGGTTGGGGGGTAAAAAGATCTGGGGGAAAACAACAAAGCCAAAGTTGCTCTAGACATTACTGGTATGCCAGAAGCTGTCCTGATCAAACTAGTTTGCTCAGCCCTGCTGAGCAGTTGGGTTAAAGATTATCTTTAGAAAGGTCTCTGGTTTGGGAAGTGATGAGCCCTTTTCCTCTCCAGCCAGCTGTTCCATACAAAGAGCAATACGATCTTGTTCCAAAGTTAGATCTTCTTAATGTTAAGTGCTGGTCACTGGATGTGGGTCTATTTTAGCAAAGCTGGAAATCCTTTTCTCCATTCCTCCCGTGCTTTCAGCTGTATTTCCAGGGCACAAATATCTCTACACGCTGAAGAGACTTTCTGTTCTTTCCTTGTGAGGACTCTACAAATTAGCACTGTTAGTGCCCAATCTCAAGGAAGCCTCTCAGCTCATTCACTGGTGGCTTCGGGTCCTCCTGGATTTCCTATGCCCTCTTGAAACACAGGCAGAGACCAAGGTGCAGTGTCCTGCCACTTCTCTGAGCAGTACTGCGTGCAGAGAAAAGATTAATTCTCTGTGGTGCTTGGTAAATCTTCAGAGTTTTACCCTGAGTTCTCAGGGTTACTCTGTGTCACTGCTATGCAAGGAAGTCATCCACCAGTGGGTACGACCTCTGCCAGATCTGTAATTCTTTTCCTTAATCGTCACTTGCATTCACTACTGGAACGGAGGTGGTGTAACTTGTATCGTTATTACTGAGCTGGAATATGTTACTTCTGTGACTTATCGCTGCTGTAAAAGGATTTTCCTTACACTACATGTCAATATGTAATAAAAAATAGATTTTCTTTCTGAATCCTCCCAGCCTAGGGAAAGGGCAAGATGTTCTGTACACAGTGCTTTACAATGGTGTATCCCTACACAGGCTGCTGTGTCACCTGAGTTTATACAAATGCGAGCTGTCTCTTGTTAAATATCAGTATCGTTTTGCTCTGATAAAGAGAAAGTAGCTGTGGAACAGTAGCAACTGCTTGTGAGAATGGCAGATGTGCTCATAAAATGCTCCAGCCTTTCTTTGTGAAAGGATATTCAAATAAAAGTTCGTAGCACCGTGTCACTGTGCCAAGAGCTATCTTTGTCAAACTAGTTTGCTTGGCTTTTCTCAGCTCTTTTCATGACAGATGTTACTTTCCCAGATAGGCAGAATATCCTGCTTCCCACAGGGTGGCTCACAGAGGTAATCAGGTCGGTGGACTGCCTGCCCTGGCGGCAGTCAGATAGCTGTGTTTGTTCAGGATTTCCCCTTACACCTACACCACTGCAGATCAGAGTTTGGATGTTATGAGAGGTTTGCTCACTGTCTTGACGTCATAAAGTTTGAATAGAAATAACTTGCTTACGGGCAGACTAAACTGACAACCAACTCAGCCAATCGTGGGATGGAAAACTGAATCAAATAGCTGATGGTTAATAGGTAGAGTCAGTGGAATTTGGGCTAGAGCTGCTGCACTGCTTAGTCCTGTCTCTGCCTGTTCAGCATTGGCCAGGTGGACTCTGGTCAGCCTCTTTTCAAGTCAGATGTGACTATCTCAGTCTCTAATAAACTTGGTAAGATTAGAAATCATCACCGAAAATTGCTTGGTGTCCGTGCTGCTGACCACAGGGTGTTATCGGATACCTTGGGATTGATTGGTTCAGAAGGAGTAGTGATGTTTGGTACCTTTGCATTACAGCCATACAGTAATGCAGTAATGCATTTTTTCCTTGAGGTCTTGCTCTAGTGTCAGCGCTCAGAAAGGCTTTTGGACCCTTCTTCAAAGAGGAAAAATGTATCTATAACCTTGAGTTTGTTTTGCACTTCTGCAACCTCTCAAGAGCTTCTGTGAGTCTTTTGCTTTCATGTGCTTTCTCTTTTTTTCTTGCATTTGAGTGGGTGCTTCAGTGCCTTCTGTGCTCACCTGGAGCCCTCCTGCAGCCAGCAGCGTCTCATATTGGCATAGTCAGAGTTTAGAACAATATTCCCATTTCTCTGTTTGGCCAAGTCCTCTGGTAGGGAGGGGTGATGGTGATGAGAATCTGGACAACATGCTCGTCCCTCTGCTCTGCTCAGGTCCCATTCTTTTAGCTTAGCTGTCATTAAATCTGTGACAGATTTGGAGTCCACTGACCTCACTGGCTGCTGGAAGGAATAAATGTTCCTCTCTTTCTTCTTCAGAATCTCCTGTTTGTTCTGAGTGCTATTAAGGAGCCTTCATGGTTCTTTCCTAGCCTGCAGCTTTCTGGAGATGGATCGTCTCCACTGCATAGCTCTGAACATTTCTAGGCCACAGCAGAGTGAAAGCTCACCAGGAAATCTTCTCAGTTACACGGCTTTTAATAGAAATCCTTGAGGTGGAACTGTCAAAAATCAGATCGGTTTCACTCTGCTTGAAGCCTGGAAAACCAGCAGAGGAGCTGGAGCCATTTCAGCTGCTCGGCTCAGCTCTGTATTCCTTTATCGTAAGTTGACGTTTGCAGGTCTCTGGATCTAGCTCCTTTGGTTGTTGCTATAACTTCTTGTATACGAGAGCATAGATTTCTTGAAGAGTAAACAGTACAACGACTTGAGAAAAGTATTCAACTGGTGTTGGACAAATTGGGCTTTAAGGTAGCATTGACTGAGTGCTACAGGCTGGCTAAGCCTCTGTTGTTCTTCTGTTGCGCAGCTGATGCCTGCAGTGGAAGTTAATGTTGTGGAAGCTTCTTATGCTGTTCTTTCCCAGTAAGTTATCTTGACCCACAAATGACTCCTCAAACAAAGAAAAAAAAAGACTTTGGCAGTTAGTTAATGGGAATTAGATTAAGTTCAGCATATTACCATATGTTCCTTAATTCACCTGTGTTTCTCCTTTGAGTTAGGAGTTTAGGTCAAGAAAAAGGAGAGGGCATGGTATTGCAACTGAATGGTGGGTGTGAAGATAAACACGTTAGAGTATGGTCATTGTTAGCAGTGAGATTTCCAGGATGAATCAGATTAGGGTTCATTCAGCTAACATATTTTCCATGCAATTGTAAAATTGGACACACACACTTTAGGAACAAATGCCCGCACAGGAAGGAAGAACATTAAGTAGGCAAAATAGTTAATGGAAATGTTTTTGTAACATTTTAATTTTACTTGTTGTTAATGTAACAAAACTGTATTTCTGTAGACTGTAGAGATGCCTGAGTTTTTGGAGGTTTAATTCTGTTGCAATAGAGCTTCCAGCCCCCCTGTTGACTGGCAACTTCTCAAGGATGGAAGAGGGTCTGAGATCTGAATACAGCTCTGTGGTTGCAGTTATGTTGTGTGGCTACTGAGACAGACACAATTTGATCTCTTGGGTGAGATGGCAGCTTTCCAAAAGGATGCTGAGTCTTGGTTGATCGGGTTTAGAGGGTTCTAAAGAGCATTGACACTTCTGTCTCCCTGCTCTGCCATCTCTGCTGTTCTTTCTCATGGAGGTGATGAAATACAAGTAGATGGCTGTGCTTGGCTGAGATATGTGAGTAAGGAAGCCAGCTGTACTCACATCTTCACATTGCCCTTGCTCTGTGTTATTGCAGATGGCCATTTTTATGCTGTACACATCTGTTATTATGCCCTTCCTTTCCCTCTCTGAGGGTCTCCTCCCATTTGTGCATCTTCATAAATCTCCTTGGTCATCATCTGAGTCTCCAGGTCAGCATGCTGTTGGGTACACAGATGTGTGAATCCAGGTGTTCAGACATCAATGGCTGTGCTGGATGAGTCTGCTTCAAAGCCAGCATCTCTGGGAAGTTACTCGTGTTCTGTTGTTACACTGCTCTGTGATGAGGCAGCTCAGGAGTGCTGTGTGTTTCAAAGCTGCTTTTCTTTTATACCTGCAGAGCCTTCCCGCATCGCACACAGGAGCAGTTAGGCTGAATTTGGACAAGCTGCACTTGTTGAATTCCAAAGCTGTTATCTTAGCAGTGTTGTCACAGCCAACTGTGTGTTCCCTCCATCACGGGTGGAAAGCACTGTGTAGATATAAATACTTGCAAAATATTGCTTCTTGTGTGGCTTTTTCCCAAGCAAGACTTGTAGCTTATTTAATGTAAGTTCTAGTTCTGGATTGTGTCTGGTGACAAGTGAATTTGCTCATACACTGCCCAAGTAGTGACTGGGTTTCACATAAAATTGTGTTGTCTACCTCTCTAGGTACCAAAACAAGTTTCTAGAAGCTGAAATCATTTGTCCAGGAACAGATGTTTCTAAGAAACCAGATTCCTTTTGATTTGACCCTCAGATAATTGCATTTTGGTTTACTTGGTGATGCGTAAGAGCAAGTATGGATGTGAACTATTGGTTAGTACTAGTAGTTGTACCAGTGCTGCCTTTGGCTGAGCTGTGCAGGTGTGCCCATGTAAGCCAGCTGACTGCTCAAGCAGCCGGTTCTTCTTCTAGCTGAAGTAGCAAATGCTAAGCTAAATTCTGTTAAAAACTTGTTTCTTTCCATCCAGGGAGAGAAGATTTTTCTTTTCTTTTTTTCTTCCAGTGAGTTGTTTTTGAGATCTGAAACTGTGATATATTTTCATTTGCAAGTGGATATTGCATCTTTAATTGTATTCTTTTTGGACAGCATTGCAAATTTCCACAGTGACCAATGCAAACCTAGTGCAAGTAACTTTGGATCTGTCACAAGTAATCAGAATTTTAGTCTGATGGCTTTTGGTCCACTTTGGCCACCTCTTAATGCCTGGTAATTGAATTGGAGAAGGAAATTTGGGGGAGCTTTGAAAGAAAGAAAGGGAAAAGTTGGAGCTGGGAATGCTGTTGGACAGATCTGACTGTGCTCCGAAGCTGCCTCTTCCCATCTGTGACAGAGGGAGGTGAATTCCACAACGTCCTGGATCTATTTTGTTGGTAATAACATAACTAATTTGAGTTGCTTTTTGTATCTAGTGCCTAATATGTATTTTTTAAGTAAGACTGTTACAGCTTTGGTTTGTCAGATAATCGCTGAAAGGAAAACACTGAGATTATAATGCAGTTTCACTGGATCCTGGTTGCTGAAGTGTGTTTTCACTGTAAGATAAGCTTATGAAGTATTGCCCAAGCTAACATAGTAAATCTTTCTCAGAAAACATGTCTTTGCCCAGGGTGGAAATATTGAATGGTCATTGGATAACCACTACAGTAAAGGGGTCAGAATAATTCATTTTTAGTTTGGCATAATGCAAGGAGTTTCTTCCCACCTCCCCTGCTCAGAAATCTGCTCCTCTCACAAGTTAACTCTCCTTTTAGAACTGCCTCTATGGCTCTGCCTTGTTGTGTGAGTTGTTCCTGTCTCCCAGCTCAGATCTTCCAGACCACCAGCTTCTCCAGGGGCCCTGGCTCCTCTACTGTCCACCCATCCACATGTCAAATTCCACCTTCAGTGCATAGAAGGACAAGAGAGAATGACCTCAAGTTGTGCCAGGGGAGGTTCAGGTTGGAGGTTTGGAACAAATACTTGTCAGGATGAGTGGTGGTGCAATGGTACAGACTGCCCTGGGAGGTGGGGGAGTCACCATCCCTGGAGCTGTTCAAGAAGCTCAGAAATATGGCACTGAGGGATGTGGTTACTGGGCAGTGTTGGTGGTAGGTGGATGGTTGGACTCAATGATCCTGGAGGCCATTTCCAACCTGAAGGATTCTATGATTCTGTGAAGGCAGATGTGCAATGCTGTCATACTGTGCTTAGGGGACTCAGGTGATAGATTTCTCACTGCTTTTGATGTAAGGAACCTGTGCTGTTGGTGCTCCACTGATGTAGACCTCTGAGCATTAGATACAGCCCTGTCATCAGCAGAATGTTAACTTCAAAAGAAGCAGCTACAAGCTATTGAAAAGTCCACGTCTTTTGGCCCCAAGAGAACAGAGCTTCTTGTGCATCTGTTTTCCTGTCCTTTGTTTCAACAGCGGTGTCCAACAGTGAATGTATGTGATGGCCTTTTAGATACTAGAGAAAGGTGGGAGGAATAAGTAGATGTCTGGGATTTACTTTCTTCTTTCTTTCTGTTGATGTTGTAGATCTGACCCTCTTTCTGATGAAGTTTCTACTAACTCCAGGATTTTTTGGGAGGGATGCTGAAACTGGAGAGACCCCTGAGGAAGGAGGTATTCTCCAGCCAGCCAAAGGCCCCTGGTTGATTTTGGCTGTGAAGGCAAGAGGCAGGCTCTGCCATGTGTCAAAGTGAGACTTCATATGCCTTCTGGTACCCGTCCTGGGTTCACATAGGTGAAATACAGCAGGTCCTGCCTGTTCTTTGGTCCTGGGTGAAGGATGTGCTGGTGACCCATTTGCTGGGCTCCAAGTGACAGCCCCTCCTGGTGGTTCTGTGCTTTTCTGTGTGTGCATGTGATACCTTCCAAGGACGCTGCTGCTGGCTCCTTTTCTTCCTGCTTCTGTGAAAAAATGCAAGCAACGTTTTGGAGAAATTGGAAGGAAAAGTGGAAAGAAGTCAGCATTAATAGGGATGTATTCCTCGAGCATGGTGCTTTTCTCATTCTTGTCTGATGTGCCTCAGGTCAGCGCCGTCATTCTGCTTTGCTGGGAAAGCAGTAAGTGCAAATCTTGCTTTCTCCAGACACATTTAGGTCTGGTTCCTCTTCCATCCAGCGTGTGTTGTATGGTGGCAGAGTTCACTCCAGCAAAGCACTCAGCTTGTGTTAGCTGTGCCTGCACGGCTGGCCCTTGGAAGGCTACCAAGCTCCCATTGCCCTCCGTGCCTTCCAATGTTTCCTTGTCTCAGATCATCCCGTTCTTTGTCCTTTATGGTTGGCACACCACAAACCCTTTACTATTAACTGATGGCTTGAAAATTTTTAAGAAAATAGAACATCTCCTTGCTTTTATTCTTTGCTGACCAGATTCCTGGTCCAGCCTCTAGCTGACAGTGATCTTAGAGGAGAAAAGCAATGAGGTGTGTAAATTGAGTGTCTCTGCTTTTTAAACTGTGTGCAATGACCCAGCAGGTTTGTTTTTCCCCAACTTTTTTATAACCGTGAGGCTTCATGGGGTATTTATCCTACAGTAACCCTTGTTGTGGCAAACCCAAGTTCGTCCAGCAGAAGTGAGGGAGAATCAATAGAATCATGAAGGTTGGAAGAGACCTCTAGCATCATCTAATCCAACTACCACCAGTGCTGCCCACTGGCTACATCTCACAGTGCCGTATCCTCACGGTTCTCCAACACCTCCAGGGATGTGACTCCACCACTCCCTGGGCATCCCCTGTCAGTGCATTGCTGCTCTTTCTGGGAAGCATTTTCCCCAAATATCCAAGCCCAATGTTCCCTGGCTCAACCTGAGGCCATTCTCTGTCATCCCATTGCTGTTACCTGTGAGAAGAGGCTGAACCCCACCTTGCCACAACCTCTTTTCAGCGAGTTATAGAGAGCAATAAGGTCTCTCCCAAGTCTCCTCCAGAAAAAAATCACATCCTCAAGCCACTGTCAGACCAGTAGCCATGGGCTCCCAGCAGCCATTTGGCTTGCAGGGGGCTGGTCCAAGCCTTCTCGATGGCAAGGATTGCGTTGGCTGTTTGTAAATACAAAAAGCATTGGCGTGCTGGCTGCCTGTAACAGATACTTTCATTGTGAAAATTGTGTACTGGAATTTAGCTGTCAGTTGATTTAAATACTCTTGGCATCTGGTGAAGGAGTTTCAAGGGGAAGGAGCGTGGCTGTTTGTCATACGCAGCAATTACTTTCATAAGGCTTTTTAATAATCCTGGTCTGCAGCCGAAGAGGGTCAGCTTAGTAGATGTGGTTTCAATGTCTAAGATAAACATGTGTTTTATAACCTTGCATAACATTTGTTAAGGAAATTAAATATTAAATGAATGTATGTACTTAAAGGACTGTTTATATAATGTTAATGACTCCAACTAAGCAGTGCCAGGAAATTAATGTATTTCTTAGCATTTAAGAAATAGAGTGTGTTTTCCACCATTTTGTTTATTATGGCTGATAAATTTGTACTTGTAAAGGTTGGATTTGTTTTGACTTTTGTTGTTTTTCAGCAGATCTCCATGGTAAGTATGTACCTGCTTTCTTTTGTAGTCTGGAGAAATAAAGTTGCTTAATACTTGGCTATGCAAGCACTTGAGAGCTTTCTCCTTTCAGATAAGTCTAATACATGCACCTCATACCGTATTTTACAGCAAAAGTCCAACATAAATTCATGATGGAAACATGCTACAATAACAGTTGTGTTTGTTGTTTGTTGCAGTGAAAGCTGCTGGGATTGGAGCTGTGCACAGAACAAAACAAGAGGAGGTACCCAAGGTGAACGATCCCAGGCTCCTCCCAGATAAGTTCCTTCAAAGGACAGCTAAGGTAAGTCCATAGAAAGTTGCAGCTTTCTGCTTTCAAAGGCTGGAGGAGACCAGCATTGGCCTCCTCGTAGCCTCCATTTGTTGATCTTTGAATAAACATTCCCTGTTTCAAAGAGAGTAATTGTCCGATCTGATAAAACTCAAGTGTTTTGTTATTTTTTCCAATTATGCTAGTTTAAATTCCCTTTCTTTGTTAGGCAAAATTATTTAACAAGATTCAGAAAAAAAAAATTTAAAAAAAATTGGATACTAATATGTGTGTCAGAATATCCAGAGTTGTCAGAATTAATACTTAAAGACTTTGGAAGGGCTGTTAGTGCTGTTGGTTCAAGACTTGAGCCAACCTTCGAATGTCAAGAGAGCAGTGAGACAGGCTGGGTCAGGTCTTTTCCACGTCTTGTGCTTTCCTGTGCAGCCTCTTGTTCTGGTTCCTGCTGTGGGCTGGGCTGCCCACTGGTCTCCTCCAGCGTGGCAATGGCAGCATTCAGAATCACACAGAGGTGCAGCTTCTGAAACCTTCAGGAAGGACTCGTCTGTATAAGTTTAGGAAATCAGCTATAGTATTTCTGTTATCCAGTGATTTATTATGGTCTACAAAAATACAGCCTGGATGAACACCCCTCTTTGGAACAATTATTTAACGATATTGTAATTTATTATTCTTTTCAAAGCTGTCTTGTATAAAGGTAAAATAACCCCTAACTTCAGAAAGCACGGGGAGGAGAGAACTGCCAAGTTCCCCACAGCACATCCTTTCCTGTGGTTAGCATTGGATCCGCCAGAGGCACCGTTTTTGAACTGGCCTGTTCTGCACTGAGTGTCAAAATCACAGGCCGAGGATACAAATGAAAGATCTTACAGGAGTTTGCTTGTATGTTGTGGCTAATTCCCTGCATTTGGAAGCATCTGCTTCATGTCTGGTTTTGTTCTGTAATCAAGAAAATCGCTGCAGAGAGCTTGCACTTGGAAGGCACAGAGCTCTCCTATAGCCATCAGCAAGATGGCAAGGAAAATACACTGTAAATAGGTGCTCAGTTAAAAAAATGCAAACAAGAAAGTACGCATAAGGAAGTATAGAATACAGGCCTTGTGATTTTCCAAGGTATTCTGCTGAGCCTCTGTGCAGCAGAGCCTATTCTGCTGCAGAAAGTAGGTTTATCTGAAGGTATTAACTGTAGAAATCCTTGCCTCTTCCAGGTGGTCTATATTTTGGAAAAGAAGCATTCTCGAGCTGCTACAGGCTTCATCAAGCTTCTGGCAGACAAGAACAGTGAACTCTTCAAGAAGTGTGCCATGTTCTCACCTGTGGACCACAGAGTGCCCAGAGCCTACGTGTCTTTGGCTGATTGCCCCTCAGACTTCATGGCCAGACCTGAGGACTATTCAAATATGCTCTTTATCTGTCGCATAGTGGACTGGAAGGAAGACAGCAACTTTGCATCAGGGTATGTGGCTGCTTTTGGAAGCAGAGATAAATGATACTCAGTTTGATGTATGCAATACAGACATGAATCTGTTATCTATCCATAGAGGTTGTGAATGCCCCTTCCCTGGAGGCATTCAAGGCCAGGTTGGATAGGCCCTGGGCAGCTTGGTCTAGTATTAAACGTGGAGGTTGGTGGCCGTGCCTGCTGGAATAGTGTTGGAGCTTCGTGATCCTTGAGGTCCCTTCCAACCCAGGCCATTCTGTGATTAACAGGATACTTGCCTTGCATTCCTCCTATGGCTAATGGAGAAACTCAGATGAGGCTATTGACTGCTAATTGCTAGTTATGTCTTATGGCAATAGGATATTAATTTCTTCTGGTGCTTGCTTTGACTTGCTGGCATATCGCAGCATTGATGTCCTTAGCATTTTCATTCTTCCTTGGGAACTGCTGCAGGGCATTAAGCTCCCACCTGGAGCAACCACACTGTTTCCTATTGAGTTGGTCTCAGTAAGGAGTGGTGGACATGGATAAATCTGTTCAGTCATCTTGGGAAAAACGGAGTAGTCCTGATTTAGTTGGTAATGTAGAGTATTTCTAACCCATGGAAATGGTGTGGCCAGATGTTCAAGGTGATTGGGCTCTGGATGTAATCTGGAATATGTACACTACTGGGAGTTGGGCATAAAGCCACTTTCTCTTCCTCTTGCAAACCTGTTCTGATGGAGTGTCAGGACAAGGTTTTTACAGTTCTCAGCTCAAACTCCTTGTAAAACTGAAAACTTGCATCAAAACTTTTGTTTTGAAATGTGCTGGCACAGATATATCAGCCCTAAAACTACAGGCAACAAGCAATTAAAGTCCCTCTTACCCTGCGGGTTTTTTTTTCTGTTTTCCAAAGTTCATTATCAGTTGTGGCTGCTTTGTAACAGCAAGTTTCAGATGTACTTCTTGAGAGCCACATGAGCAGTTAAGTCACTGTATTTTATGGCTAAACTGTTGTGTATGAACTGAAGTGGCCTCCCTTTGAGCCCCACTTAACTCGGGGCTGGCTGTGCTGTGAACTTCACTATGACTAAGTTGCTTGTTGGCAGAGAGGGTTTTTTTGTCTTTGACTCCAACAGAGAAAAGACTGGAGGGTGATTGTACTGCTTGGCATCGTGTCACAAACAACCAAAGCGGATGAGGAGGATGGGCTTATGTCTCTTTTTGGGAGGGGGCTAATGCATTTTTCTTTAATTGTGCTTCTGACAGCATTTCATATTCTCATCTGGATATTTTGGTAGTTTCCAAGATGTAAAGGGTGTTGTCAGGAAAGAAACCTTCCACGATTGTCTTCATACATAATCGTTTCCTCTGTAACTCAGTTGCACTTCAGTAAGTGCCTTGTGGAGATGGGAGCGTAAATCCTTGTGACCCATTTTGTTTTTAACTATAAATACATGTTTGCTTAGACAGCGCAATTCAAGGAAACCTCTTGAAGGTCCCCAAAGTTCCTGATTCTTTTGGAGTGTGTTGATGAGCTGGCTGTCTTGCTAGCTGAGCCCACATCTGAAGGAGATGAGCAGGTGACCAACAACTCATTGCATGCTTGGTTTTCTGAAGTTGCTTGGCCTGGTGACTAGATGAGGAAGCTGAATGTCCAACCTTGGTTTTGTTGACCAGAGATTGTCGCTACATCTTTCTGGGTCTGTATCTTCTTTTACACAGGCACAGCTAATGTGGGGCCATTAGTTTTACAGCTGGTCCCTAAGCTGGCAGTCAGGTTTTCTTTCCTGCTCTTGTCCCTTGTGGCACTGTCATGCTGCTTGGCCTCAGATACTTCTTTCCACCACTGCCTATACTAGGGGAACTGAGAAAGTGAGTTGCTCATAGCTCTAAGGACAGTCCCTGCTGAGGCAGTGCACTCCTTGCTTCTGTGCAGACTTCATGACATGTCTTTGGCAGTACTGCCGTCATTCTGAAAACGTCTGGACAGAAGACCTGTAGATCTTTGTAATGCACCACGTAAATCTGCTGGAAGTACAAGGAAAACTCCCTGTGAGGTTGGCAGTAATTTCTTCTGGATGTCTTAGGTGTTTTCAGGCACTTTCTGTCCTGCAGTCGAACTCCTGCGGGCTGCTCGTGTGCCTTCGTCAGCTTTCCTATTCCCTTGGGAAGCTTGGTGCTGCGTTTCGAGTTCACAGGGTGTTCTGATCTTCACGGTGACCACACGTTGGCAGTGGGATGTCCCAGCTGAGGGCTTGGTGGTGGCACTGGTCAACCAGAGTGGTCACCTGCATAGCAGGAAACCTGGCAGCCCCTGGAGGTCCCCTTGGGGAGGGGGTGCGTTTCTGTGTCGTGATTGCCACCTGGTGGTCACCACTGAGACACGGTCCCCTCTGAAGGCCACCTCGTGTCACCCTGACTGCTGGAAGGAGCACGGAGTGCCCAACAGCTCCGTGTCCCACTGGTGATGCTGTAAATGTGTGCTGCCATGCTCCTTTCTGCATGTGATGTGTTTTTACTATGGCAGTAAAATGCCATTTCACTGTACCTGCTTCAGGTCACAGATAAAGCAAAGCAGCTACAAAAGATTCTCCTGTTTCAGGTAAATATTACCAGTAATATTAAGTAATGCCATATACAGTTGTTTGGCTTATCAGTGATAGAATCTAAGGCTGTTTGGAGTGTTAGTCAAAATATCCCCACACGTTTGGAGGTGGTGACGTTCCCATATCCAAAGGGGCCTGCTGGAAAAATTGTGACAGGGTAAGGGGTAGTGGTGCTTTAAAATGAAAACAGGAAGGTTTAAATTATATATAAGGAGGAAATTCTTCACTCAGAGGGTGGTGAGGCATTGGCACAGACTGCCCAGAGAAGCTGTGAATGCCCCATCCCTGGAGGAGCTCAAGGCTGGGTTGGATGCGTTTCTGGTCATCTGCTGGGTGGTATCCTTGCGTATGGCATGGGGTTGGAACTATGTGGTCTTACCAGGACCTTTCCAATTCAAACATTCAGTGATTCTGCTGCTGCTCTAAGAAACTCTCTGTATTAGAATGGCTGTGAGCATCTCTGCTCTATGGGAAGGCTGAGAACGACTATGAAGTCCCTGGGGAAGTTACTCACTTTCATTTGGGAGCCTGCCTGGTCTTCTAAAAGAAACCAGCCTTGTGTAATTATGCATGGTCTTTTTGGAGAGTTCTTATCAGGTAACTTTTGACAACATCGGCTGGTTTTGGCTGAGTGTGGGGAATGGAGAGGGTTCCAATGTAGGATTGTGGAAACGGATGGTTGAATAGATTGGATCAACATCCCGGTGAAGGGGCAGATGGCAGCAGGAGCATTACTGCCTCAGGCACACAGCTGTGGGAGATGAGGCCGTGGTGAGTCGGCATGGCTGGCTTGGAGAAAAACCCTTTGCTGCAGCCTCCCCACATCCCAACTTCAGCACGTTGCCATCAGTGCTTTCCCTGAGCCCGACGTCAACATGAGGGCATTAAAGCAGCCCCCTGGGATGTTCTAATACTCTCCCATCAACGTCACAGGCAAAGAAATATTTACGTCTGCTTCATTTTTCACCTTCTAACATTTGGAGAAAAAAAAAACATGCAAGCCTGGGGTGCCACGGACACCGTGACCGCTGCTGGGCCCGGTGCCTGTTGTTGTTTATAAGACTCTTGAACTATTCTTGCTACCCTCGGTGGCCGCAGAGCCCCATGAGTGAGCCTGGCTGTTACTCTGGGGCCATTGGTGATCCTATATGCGTTACCTTTGATCACATGCTGTCCTGTCAGATTCTGCTCTGATGCAAGTCATCATGTCTGTGTGACTGTAGCATGGCCCCAATTAAAGCCAGTTGTGCACTTTTTGTTTCAAGATACTTGGGAAATGTTCCCTGGAACACCGTAAATCAAATGTTAATTACTATTAAAAAATATTAGTCCTATATCAGACCTCTGAGTAAACCCCTTATGGTTCCTAATCTAATTTCAGTAAACGGATCAAGAAAACATGGGTTTCAAAACTGAGCTGGAAAGCACTCTGGCATTAAAAGGTGCTTTCCATGGCTTGTAGTGCGGCCCTCCAGCCACCCCTCTGCTTGCTGCCCTTCTTAGGAAAGGGGCACCCAAGACTTAAGCTCTTGCCCTTTCTTTTTGTTAGGGCAGCGTGTCCTTTTTCCTCTTTATTAAATATATTTCTATCTATCTGTCTGGTCAGGGAAGTTGTCTGGGTTGAGGTACTTCTTCCTGTGCCTTATGGAGCTGGGTGCAAGGTGTGAGGTTCTAGCATAGATACCTGGGGGCCAGCAGACCCACAGAGCCATCCTTGTGAAGCCTCCCAGCTGCACATTAGATCCTGCAAACAAAGTGGTGATTTCTCTGGTTTATTGTTACTGCTGAGAGAGGAGGAGATAAAACTGATGCCTCGTTTATTTACATTAAAATAAAGATCAGACTGGGACCAAGCTGCAGAAGTGGAGAATTAAGCCTCCATGCCAAATGTGCACGTATTTCTGCCGTAGAGTTTGCACATAAAATTGAAACAATGGAGGGAAATATCTTTTATCCTTGTTTTCATTTTTATTTTAAAGCTAGGCAATGTGAACTCTACAATTTACCACGCCACAAGGCTCACAATCCTTTTCAGCATATTACACAACGTGACAGGTTTATTACGCAGCCCTTCCCGTTGTGAAGAGAGAGCTCTGCTCCCATAAAGAAGATGGGCTTGCTTGCACTGCGCGGATGAGGTTTGTTCTGTGGGTTTATGGCACGTTTGAAGCACTGAGAGCATCTTGCTAGTCCAAATGACAAGTACGCTGCTTTGGCCCCGATTTTGGAAATCCATTAGTGCCTGTTCGCACTCATTAGAATTAAAGCAGAAGGATCAATACTGTGATTGTGTATTTTATGCAGTGGAAAAACACGTATTAGAGTGGCTGTATTTGCACTATGTTATTACCCCTCTCTTTTGTGTCATATTTTGATGGATTTGCCTTAATTTCAGTTGTAATTTTCTTGGACCGGCGATGTTATCTCTATTGCCTGCAATGTTCCATCCACCCTAATGGTATATTTAGAAAATAATTATATATGTACGGATTTATAAATAATTACCTCTGTGTGCTATAGAGCATTCTAGGGATGAGAAAGGGAAGAGAATCACTGTGGGGCTTTGATTCTCCTATTTGTGAGCAAATAGGGAGAGAACAATTCACCCCTCCCTCCCCCCCATCCTTTGGAGCCCCATTTGGTGCTCTGCATCTAGAACTGAGCGCTTGTTTGACACCAGAGCTGTCAACCAATGTGCCACAGGGTTTGCAGGAGGACAGATGGAAACTTGCTCTAAGCATAATAGAGCAGCCGCCTCATCCACACATGTGCAGATTACTGCAGCAAAGGCTATTAGCATGTGGGACAAGTTCCCTTGTCTGTGGTTTGCTTCTAGATCATGGTCCTGAGGTCTCTGTGTCACCAAGAGGGGAGGAACAAACTAGTAGGACTGGTTCTGAAGAGAGCCTGGACAATGAATGGAGAGGTGATCTGTGGGCATGTCTATTCTTTCAGGCCCTTGTAAGAAAGGCTGCAAGGGTTCTTTGCACTTTTGCCTTCATGGGGTGGCAGTTTGCCCAGGCAGGGCGGTGTATATCTCTATGATGGTGTGAGCTATGCAGAGCTCCATAGCAGCTCAGTTGTCTTCTGCAGAGCTGCCTGGGATCAGCTGGAATCCTGCTTTCAGGTTGTGGGGCTGAGTCACTTTGTGCTAAGGAGAGGAAGGGGGATCTCAAGGGAAGATGCTTCTGTGAAGCTAGAGCTGCCTATGAGACAGGATACACTTCTCTTATCCTTATTGAGTATATTTTTTTCCTACAGAGTAACATTTCTACCTCTCCAAGAACATAGTAATGTAAAACATCTCCTTAAAATGAGATGTACAAAGCAGCCCAGGGTTCAGTCTGGTAGTTTTGCATCTCCAGCAGGTAAGTCATACATAACTCATGGTATGGTCTGATTTCCTGCCGAGTCCTCTTCCAGAACTCAAAGTGAATGGATGAAGGAGTGAGTTTGAGGGCTGGGCAGCCACTGTGTTGGGACTGCAACAGTGCAGTGGTTTGTAACTATGCACTTAAAGAAGCAACCCTTTCTCTCTTTTTGCAGGCAGTTGGCCAAAAGTCTTGGTCAGGCCGGGGAGATCGAGCCGGAAACGGAAGGAATCCTGACAGAGTATGGCGTGGATTTCTCTGACTTTTCCCCCGAAGCCCTGGAATGCCTTCCCCAAAACCTGCCCTGGGTGATCTCACCAGGAGAGATGGCCAAAAGGAGAGATTTAAGGTAATGACAGAAGGCCTGGTCTGTCGCTCCTCCTTGGGTTGGTGCAGCATTGCTTTGTTTTTGTTTAGTTTTCATCGCACTTTGAAAAAGCTCTGATGTTATTACAGGGAGCGTATTACACGTTACCTCTGCTAATGTGGAAAGAAACTGCTTTTGAAAGTACCTACAGACCCAAAAGACGAGTTATTTGAAGAAGTGTTTGTGAGGCAAAGTAGGCTTTCTCTCAAAAGAACTATTGAAAACTGAAAATTTGGTGTTTGGCACCTAATCTGAAAGCTTTATGTTTTTGTCTGGAATGTATTACGTATTTCAAGGGTAGTTTTATTGCAGAGATTTTCTGAATGCTTGGCAGATCAAATTATCTTGGACATTGTTAGTTTGAAACTTGAGTACAGGTAGAGACTGTCCTATGTTTTCCTGTCTAGTCTCAGTGTTCTTCTGCTTTGAAGAACTGGTGTCATGGGGAGTTTGTGGCGGCTCTTGGTCAGGTTAGCAGCTGGCAAATGCATTCTCTCCCTGCAGCCTGGCAACTTCACACTGTCCACCCACCTCACATTACCCATCCCTGCAACTTTGCGGTGCTCCCTTCCACCGGCTTTTGGGAACTCTGCAGTCCATTAGGTGATAGACGCTCTGACACTGTTGGTCTGCCTGGATGTAACAGGCAGACCTTCACTAGAAAAGATATAAAGGCAAAAGAAGAGTGGTTTGAGACCTTGATTTGCAATAAAGGAAGGAATCTGCGTGAAAGCAAAACAATCATTATTAAGATGGTAGGTTGTGTTCCGCTTTTGTTGTGCTGGAGCATCCTGTCTCGCTTGGGAGATCTCATTGTGTTGTGGGTAACAGATTCAGCAGCTCAGTGTGGCGTTGCTTTCTTGCTTCTCACTGAGGTGAGGCAGACACACCAGTTTGATGCCTCAAGATATCGCCTGCAGTAGTAGAAGCTCCTCTCTCTCTATCTCTTACTGGCATGAAAGCTAGCAATCAGAGAGGGATAAACTGTGCCCGTTTGTATCTGTGCTCCAACTCCAGATGTTACTTTGGATTTAATCCCACACTGCAGCCTGTGACCTTCTTACTGCTTCAGCTTTAGTGGATCTCAGTTGCCATACAGCAGGATAGTTCAGGGGAGGACTGTGCTTCATTTTGACCTGTGGTAGCACTCAGGTACCAGATCCAGACTGTAGACTTCAACTAGCTTAAAAAAAACAACAAAACACCCAAAAGATGCTGAAACCTGCAGTTGAGAAGTCACTGGAAAGTGATTATTTTTATATTCCTGACTGCATTTCAGTAGCATTCTCTGCTTCTTCTGACCAAGTTCTTTCAAGCAAATAAAGAACTTGACTTGTCTCCAGTCAGACAGACGTTTTTGGAAACAAATTCCAAGTGGATTTCTTGCTTTTATTGCTGAATTATTACACTGGGACTTATCAAGGTGATAACAGTTTTGCAGTTAAGCCATGTAAATCCCTCTCTGCCCCTTCCTGACCATAGTGCACACTACAAAGAAGATTTCCTTTTGATCCTCTCAAATATAAACATTTAGCAGTCAAGGTTTTTAAGACAATTATTCGAGCTTAATTTACTAATCCTTTTAATGTCAACTACCACACTGCTGACTAACTAGTCTGTAGTCTAAACACGAAGATAACATGAGGCTTTTGGTTATGACTAGGCACCTGACCTGGGCAAACCCATCTGCCAAGGCCGAGTGAGATGAAGGACAGATATCTTGTCCGTACCATCTTGTAAATGTGTTCCTTATCTTCCTGCAGCTCTTTCAGTTTTACAGAAAGCATCTTCTTGCCATACATAGTCTGTTTGGATAGCAACTGTGATCTCACCTACACAGCTTGTGCAGAATTGCTTCCAGGAGGTTTTTCTTTTCATTTCTTCAGCAATGGCTCACAAAGAAAGCCTTACTTAATATTTTTTATATTACTTAAGGCTGAGAAGATCCAAACCTTGTGGATGGCTTTGAAATCTTTCAGCTGATTTAACTCTCTGCCACTCGTGCTGTTTCATCACGGACATCTGCTTTTTACCTACATGATTTTATCTAACTGTGAAATGAGGCAAGTATTTAATGAGCACTCTCAGCTTAATTGTTTGTAAAGAGCACTGAAAGCTTCTAGTGAAAGGCACCAGGCAGATGTTAGGTACTGGCATTGCATATTGCCATTGTATTTTACAGAGGGCATGAAGTCTCATAAGGTATCACAGTAGTGTGGTTGAAGAAACTTCCAGAGACATTAAATGTGTTAATACAAACAGGACCAGAGTTCTTTTTATTACTCAGGTGGGTGGGAATTGATATTTTTTTCACTGGTCTTTTGTTTTTGGGGAAACAACAGAGGATTGGCATTATAGGGACAAACTTTGGTGGGTGCAAAGTTTCAACCTTTCTCCCATCTTTTCTGGTATCTCAACTTGTAGTTGTCATTTCCTTGTTTGCTTTGCTTTCTACTCGGTGTTTTGGTGCTGCACAACCCGTGCACTGAAAAGGGTCAGGGCAAAGGAGGAAATGCAAATCTCAGGGGTGGATGCAGCAGACAGGGCACCAGAGGAGGCCATTAGAAAAGGCGTAGCCAAGAATCTAAGAAACACAAAAGCTATTTATTTCTATGGCTTGTTCCAAATGTTTCTAATTTCATTCATATCTTTTTTGTTTCCTTTACTTCTTAACTGGGACAAGAAACTAAAGCCAGGAAAGTCCAATCATAGTGGGAAGCAAAAACCTAAATATTGGAGAGAGAAAAAAGGCTGATCTGTGCAAAGCAGTTCTGCCTTTTGCATGTCTCCCATTGTTGGTGTTACTGTGGAAAATTGATAACATCACTCTTTTGGAAAGCGCTAGAGCCTGTTCAAGTGGAGATGGTTTATATAGTCAAACATGGAAGAACTTGAAGATATCTGTTTCTTTACCATTTGCCTAATAACAAGTGAGCCTGTTGACCTCTGCTGGACTATTACAAATGTGAAACTTGGCACTCAAAATTGCTTGCTCTAAATTTTCCAGTTGCTTTCTCTTTTTCCACTTGATGTCATCCTGCCAACTAGTGATTTTATTATTATAAACAGGACATTGTATTCACTTTTAAGAAGAAATATGAACCCGAAGGTAAAGTTACAAACTGCAGTTTCTCAGCTGGCAAAACACAAAACAATGAGCTAAAAATACTGAGCAGAGAAAGGGTGCTGTAGCAAGGAACTCTGAAATATCTGCAAGATGGATGTGATCTGAAGAGAAGAAACTGATTGACTTCAAATGAAAAGCTCTGTACTCATGAGAACCTCTAATGGCTGAGATCAGAAGGGATCTCTGGTGATCGTGAGCTTCAACCCCCCTGGGTGAACTACAGCAGGGACTCAGTGCTGCTGATTTTGGGTATCTCTAGAGATGGAGGTTCAGCGACCTCTCTGAACAACCTGTTCTGGGGCTTGATCACCTTTACTGGCTTTTGTTTAGTCCTATCTTCTTTAATCTTTCATTTGAACCCTAGATAGCTCGAGAACAATCTGACTTGGTCACCTTTATTTCTGCACATCAGTATTTTCAGATATTGATAAGATGTCCCCAACTGAGCTGAGCTTTCTCCTTTTGAGGCCGAATGGTCCCAGCTCTCAGCCTGTCTGTTTAGGTTTATACACTCCAATACCTCGATCAACATTGAAATCCTTCAGCATGCTTGCTTTGATATGCTGATATCTTCTTGTTACTGATAAGTCCAACATTAGACACAGCACTTGAGTTCTGATCTTACCCTGGCTGGCAGTACTTCCTACTGCAGCCCACGAGGCTGCTGGCCATTGCTGCAAGGGCATGTGGTTGGATCATGTTCAACTTGCTGCCCACCCCAGCCCCTTTCTTCACCAAGCTGCTTTCCAACCAGTTGGCTCTCAGCTGTACTGATGTGCAGTGTTATTCCTCTCCAGGAGCAGGACTTGGCTTTTTCCTTTGAGCTTCATGTGATTCCCATTGATTCATCGCTCTGCTGAGGTCTCTCTGAATGACAGCAAAACTGTCTGTACCTCCTTTGAGAAGCATGAGTCTTTTTCAGCAGCCTCCTGGTGGCCTGGAGAGCGTCAGACTGGGGACAGCAAGGATCCACAGCATTGGCAGGGAGCAGTTAATACTCACTTGCTTCCTTGCTAGGGCACAGCTAATGAGTTAATGAACTTTGCTCTTGCAGGCAAAGAGCTCTGAACGTACAACAGAGCTTTCAGCCAAAGTTTGCATCTTGGTATTTCAGTATGCTGTGACCTAAATTGCAACTGACCTAAAGCTCTCAAAGTTATTAAAAGCTAAATCGTAATGTTGGCTGCCCATTCAGAAACGTAGCATCCTTTCTTTGGTTGATGAGGGAGGAAGAGTGGAGATGCTGTGCTGGCTCTGCCCTGCTGTGGAGGGAAGCACTGTTCTTAGCACTGTTTGTAATGGGAAGGCGCTGGCAATAGGACAGTACCTGCACTGTGGTTCTGCCCAGTATTTCATTCTCACTTGAGGTGTGGTGCAGCTAATAACAGGGATTAGCAGTGCTTATAGTGAAGGTTTGACAGCATGCTCTTTGCAGCAGTTGCCCAAGAAGATTGTTGGCTGATAAAATGAGAGGTGATGGCAAAAAATGAAACACAGAAAATGGCAGCCTTGAGTGGAGCAAGGAGCTGGAGGAAAGCACTCGGCCTCTGAAACAGATGCCTTTTCAAGGCAGGTGGAATACTTTAGCTTGAAATGAGTGCAAGTCAGATAAAACATCATTAAGCAGCTTGTTTCCTGGAGATTTTCCACTACAAAAAGCTAGTGTTAAGTAGAGCAGGTCTTACTCAGCTATAATAGGATACGTGAAAATGCTCTGGTTTCTGATGGAAACTGAAAAATGGCTTGTTTAGCAAATGTATAAGCAACATTGCTACAGACCTGACTGTTATCTTGGCATGGAGCAGAGACACAAACAAGGCCAGATTATGATCTCTGCCTGGTCGCTGGGCAATGAGCTGCTCTGTGACTAATTCAGTGCTCTCCATAGGGAGATAGAAGGCACACAGAGGATTACTCAGTGGTGTCCGAGGATGTCAGATCTAGACCCTCTCTAACAGGATGGATTCCAGAAGAGCTGTGATGACTGTACCTGCTCTGGGTACTTCTGCTCCCTTGGATCAGTGAGGAGAGCTAGTATTAGCTCCATGCTCACCCATTAGCCGAGTAAGTAAAACTGAGTAGAACAGTGCTCCTGTCAGAGTGATGTGATTCAGCTCCATGCTTCTGACGTTCAGTTGGCTTCTTCAGGTCCTTCGCTCTGTTTTCATAACATTTTCTACTACGCTATAGCTACAGCAATTGTGGTGACACTGTTTTGTGCAAGATGATGCATGGTGTTTGCTGTCAGATGCTGCTGTTACCAGTGGCTGGTGTACACAGACGCGCTGGCAACTTCACTGCTGTTTTTCCTTACAGGAAGGCGCGTGTGGTCATTGGAAGTGCAGCTTCAAGAGGAATCAGTGGTGTGCAGTTGGACAGGGTTATTGTGTTCTGGTGTTGTATGCCATCAAAACTGAGCTTGCTTAGTTAAGAATCTGTTTTGCTGTGGTAAACAGTAATAACTTTTGCAACTAGGTTGTTATGCATACAGTCTTGTTCCTGTCTGGCTGCCTGTTTTATGGAGAGAATTACAGAGGGAGATGAGGTGGGCTTTAGCTGCACGTGATGAGCAGAAGAGAGTGCCCTCTCCTGTTGTGATTATACGTGTGAGGTGTTACCACTTTCCCTGGTGTCACAGTGCTTTGCTGGCCCTGTTTGCTCATTGCAGGATGGGTAGATAGGAGATGAAGGACCCAAGACCTGGTGTCAGGTGGGGTGACAGTGTGTTGCTGTGGATTAAGAAAACAGAACCTCAGTAGGGATATCCTCACTGTGGCTGATCATTATAGTGAACAACATTTTCCTTGTGATTTCATTCTCATTCTGAAGACTAGGGGGAACCTATTTGTACCTTTACAGAATCCAGTGTTTGCATATGAGTCTCATCTCAGTCTGCCTTTCATATCTGTGCAGAGCTCTTTCCTTATCTGTAGCCTTTATGAGATGAGTTTTCACACACAAATAGGAAGTGGTGCCCATAAAGCAGAACATCACAGCCACTGTCCTGGCTTTGTGATTCCTGAGGTTACAGGAGAGAAGTGCACCTTTGTGCCCTTGTGCAACCAAGAAAATGGGAAGTAAAAATCACTTTTCTCACAAGATCTTTGCTCTGAGCTGTTGAGTGTCCAGACTGTGCTCTCTGACCTGACTGTCTTGGGTGATGGCTCCCTGTTCCCAGCTGATTCTTGCATCCTCACTCTCTAAAAAGACAGAAATGAACGTAATATAGGTGGGAAGTGATGAAGGCATCACTATGGTTAAGAGATACAGCAATCCAGAATAGACCAACTAAGGTACTCTGGGAGCTGAGGGACTGACTTGGAAGGGACGATTAACCATTCTATGTGTGTTTGCCAACAGTGAAACTGGGAGTTTGTGGAAGATGTACTATTTAACGGTTAACATGTGCAGACCAAAAGGAAGTGAGAATCATTTATGATGGTGGGAGGTTACAAAGGGGTATTATGATGACAAGTAAGGTAAAACAAGGAGGAAACCTTTCCTGTCCCACCTAAAATAGAACGTAGCTTTGAGTGCTAAAGAAAGTATTGGAAACTCCATCACTAAAGATGCTTAATACTATACTGGAGAAAGTCCTTGCAAATATATTGTCAAGAGTAGCTCTGACCTATGAGGGTTGGATGACCTAATGTCTCTTCCATTTCTAGCTCTGTGCATCTATGATTAAAGTAGTTTATATAATGCAAGTGCATTTTCAATTACACTCCACCTTCCTGCGTGGGATAGCGGTGGTGCAGAGACCTCATTATATTTGTGGCACAATTACAGCATGACTTGTAGGAAGTATTGCTGGTGCTTGGTCTCTCTGACATTCTGATCTCTTTTATATATACATCGGCTTTTCAAACCGTTTAGTTATGTTACAAGACTGCAGTGCTCTTTTGGAGGCCATAAATATATGGAAGGAATAATTGATTCTGGTTCGGCGGTCCAGGGAGCAGTCCTTGGTGAAAATGTAAATGTTTATTGTTGTAGAAGCTTAATTCATCGGGAGTCATTGTCAGCCATTCCCTTGGACTAGGCTCTGTTTTCTGAACCAGAACAGGACGTTAGCTCAAACATAAACACAGAGAAAGTAAAAAGAACAGGACAGGTTTGATGTCTGAAGTTGGGCTTTCGGTGTGTTTTATGCCGTGCTGGGTTTTTGTGGGGTTTGTGCAATTAGCCTTCGGAGCAGGCAGTTTTTTGCTTCCCATTACTGTATAATTTCAGTTCGTTTTGAAATTCATGCACCATGCAAAAAGAGCTTTGTGCTGTATCGAGTATTTCTGTCGGTGTGTTACAGTGCGGTCAGAGTGCCTTCAGAGCTTTGTCAGGGCACTTCTACTGCATGCATGTTTTGTAATGTATTCCTTTTAAGCGTATGCCTTGGAAGCAGCCGCTGGGGTTTTAAGTGAAATGTGCCAGCATCGAGTGTGACAAATGTGGTAGACACTCCTCGTAATGGATGTCTTTGGGAGTGGGATGTCGAAATCTCTGCAAATGTTCAGGCACTGATTGTTCTCTGAGCTTTCTGCCTGCAAAAGAGTACTTCACACCCGCGTGAGTGATGAACACGGGTGGAATTGGTCCCATGCTTGTTGGCGCTGTGCAGCAAACCTGTGCAGACAGCGTGGTCAACTTGGGTTTAGTCGTGATTGAAGAATGAGATTGATTTTTGTGGTTGCCATAACAATTGGACTGCTGTGTGAAAAAATGTTTATAGCTTTCACTGGAGTGAGGTGACAGCTCTAGGATGCCTATTTCCAAATTAAAACGACTGTTTCCAGCTCTGACAAATGATGTATGTTTAACTTTTCCAAGGTAGAGCTCCGCGGGGTCTTAGAAATGACCCAGAGAGCTCAAAGATTCTTAAAGTGCCTTTGCTGCTTAATTTTCAAAAGCCAGCTTTGAGCTGGAGCTAATGAGGGAAAACCAGGATGCTGAGCTTTCCCTCCCACATGGCTATTGTACACACTCACAAAGTGAAGAGAACAGGACAACCTAAAGAGTCCCTGGAAGAATGTAAATGCATTGCAAGTGTCTAGACATGCAGTCACTCTCACTGTAAATGTCTTAGCACTGACATATTCAAGTTTAAAGCAGGCTTGCAGTGCCTATACTTCAATAAACAAAATGATGGTCATTGCCATCTCACCTCGAGCTGCCGCAGGCTGCATCCTCTGTCCTTAGCCTTCCAAGGCTCCCAGAGAGCTGGTGTCTGCTTGCTTCTTTGTCTGGTAGGGACAACGTCTTGCTTCATTGAGGGTTTTCTCATGGTACGTGCAGTTCTCCAAACTGCTATTTCATGGTTGCCTGCATTTGTTATAGCAGTGGAAATCTGGGCTCTGTGTCTCTGCTGAAGGGCTGCTGTCTGCGTGCTGCTGGTGGGAAGGCCATCAATTGTGCCTGGAGGGTTTGTGTGGATGACTTGGTTCCCATCAAGCTTTTCATTGGGCTGTTTTTGCAGAAATCATCTTGATAGCTCCCAAACTTTGCCCAACTGCTGACCGTACCAGGGACCTTGGCCCTAGCACAGCCTGAAGCCATAGCTTGCAAATGCAATGCTTCATCTTGGTCCAGGTAGACCTCCACTTGTGTGCTGGAGCACTGAGCACTGGGATTGTCATAGTATTACAGAATGGCTCAGATTGGAGGGGATCTTCAGGTTCATCCAGTCCCATGCCATGGCAGGGCAGCCCAGGCTGCCCAGGGTCCCATCCAGCCTGGCTGTGAGCACCTCCAGGGATGGAGCATCCACAGCTTCTCTGTGCGGAGGTGCCAGCTCATCTTCTTGTGTCATGGGTGTTTATATTTTATGTCTAACTTCAACCGATGTGTTGAATTTTGGACTCTTCTAGCTGGCAAAAAGCTGATGTTGGTGTATTGTACCCAGCTCTGCAGCACCAGCTGTATGCTGTTCTCTCCACTAATTCTCGTGAACACCTTTGCACAGATGTACTTATTTACACACGGAAAAACAAGCTGCTCTTGCAGCCCCATGATCTGTGAACATTTTAATTATGATGATGGTAATTCTAGCTCACTAACAGGCTGTTTATCTTACCTCTACTCCTGCAATAGCCATTTATTTTAGGTCCTTTTAAAGGTATAAAGACTAACTGCTCTGCAGATATGCTTGTCTGCTTTAATTAGTCTTCCTTAAGCCTTACAAAGAGAAACTGCACTTAATTAGCTAACCTTAAATTAGGATTGATATTCCAGCCTGTCTACGTGCATGCTGTCATTCCTGTCCAATAAACAGAGTGCTCTGTTCTGCAGTTATTCCCCCCAGATGGTTGATATGCAAGATGGCAGACGGAGCCAGAGTGCGAGCTTTGCCTTCAGCAGTGTTTAAAGGGCTCTATAGGGTGTGAGTCCACCCTGCTCCTACAGAACTCTTGTAGGCATGGCCCGGTTCCAGCACACAAATCTCTGGCCATGAGGAGGAGGGGGAAGGATTTAATTTTTCCTTCCGTTGGCAGAGACTCCATGTCAGAGCAAGTCCACCTCCGCAGGCCTGCATTAAACATATGTTTTGGACCCAGCATCTCCCATAAAAAGTGGAAGTGTTTGTGTTCAGTCAACGTGTGGAGGCTGGGGGGTTCTCAAAGATACATATTTCTCTCAAGCCCTTCTCAGCACTAAGGCCGGTAAATGTCTTAACTCTGTGTGTGTCTCTATCTCCTCAACCAGTTTCCTCTAACTAACCAACTTGTGTGTATGTTGGAACGAACAGACTTGGAACATCTCATTACTTTTACGAAAGTATGTTTTGACAATTTGAAATGAGTAAAACAGATTTTTATTAGGTGCAGTGACAATGAGAGATGGCTCCTTCAGGGCTTTCAAAGAAGGGGGTGGGAGGAACGGTGAGACTTCTTAATCCACACGGTCACCTTGGCAGCCCCTCCAGGAGCTGGGGGCAGCTGCCAATTCATGTTTACCTATGGTCAATGCAAATATGCATGCATCAGCCATGATATTTGCTTGTGCTTAAGCAACGTCTTTGTTAGCAGGTGCATTAAAAGTTCTGTTGCCTTGAGGTTTGGTCACACAACCATGGCAGGTTGGGTTTGTTATTGGTTACGCTCAGAAATGTGATCTGATCTTTGGGCTGTAGCCTTCAGGGGTATTGTACAGCCAGACTTGGCCAGTGGAGGAATTTGAATGGCTCCTTCCCCTTCACAGGGCCATATAGCTGGGAGCAGTGCTGTTTCTTCACCCCAATGGCTCCAGAGTGCTCTGTGCTGCAGCAGATGCCAAGGGAGGGGGACATTTTGCAGCGCATGGACATTCCTGGAGCCGTTCCAGGCCAGGTTGGGTGGGATCCTTGGGCAGCCTGAGCTGGTGGTTGGCAATGCTGCCAACAGCAGGAGCTTGGAACTACTTGATCTTCAAGGTCCCCCTCCAACCTAAATCTTTGTATGCACTGCCCACACCCACTCTTTCCTCCCAGCCTGCTCCTCACGTGCCCTGGGACCAGAGGTGGGTCTGAAGCTGCTGGAGATAACAGGCGATACTGGTTGGGCTGCAGGAAAAGCAAGAGCTGATAGCAGAGTATATGCCTTCCTCTGGGAGGAGCACATGCTGGGCTGCTGCACCCATGCTCAGTGCTGCACTCCCATCACTCAGCAGATTATTTTCTATCCCATGTGCCAGTTCCTATAGCCATCTGAAACCTCTCCAGCCATAAAAACTGAAAAGCAGAAATATAACTCATCACACTTAATAATGCAATTGCTGGTAAGCAGACTTCACTTAGAAGACTTTAGTCAGGTGTACTGCTTTGTGCCAGAATTATCTCATTGCTGTGAATTTTGAGCCCTGTTTGCAAATCAGTTTCACTCATCCCACTACCTGGACATGGACTCTGCAGTATTTCTGCAGTCCTCATGCCAAGGTGTATCATTCCCCTTGTTACTTGCTCAGTGACTTTCTTACCTCACCTTTGCAGTCTGTGCCCAGAACGAACTGCATGTGACAAGCTACAAGTTCAAGTCCCTTGAGCAGTTTTAAAGGAGGAAGGGAACTGTGCCTGGTGCTAAAGCATATCCCAGCTGTGCTGCGAGCAGAACTGCTGGTGAGAAATGCTACATCAGAGTTCAGCTGGACCCCACTTCTACTCTGCATCTGTGAGCTTAAGGATCTTGGGCTGAGAGCTGTGGCTGTGCCTGTGTGCTTTGCAGCTGGGAGCAGGGCCAGCATGTCCCAGACACAGCAAAACATGCCCTGGGTGCTTTGTGGGGGGGCCAGGTGCCCCCAGCCCACGAGCCACCACCAGGCTCTGCAGCAGGCTTCCTTGGCCAAACACGGCTCAGTGAAGCAGCCCGTTCCTTGTATGAGGAGCCATTCCATTGTATGAATGCGTTCAGAATTTGGCACCCGCAGATTTATGCTCACTTCTTTCCAGGGCAGACTGCAAATATGCACTTTGTTGAAACCAATCTGCTAATCTCTAAACTGCCTGGAGCTACAATTCTCAATGGGTGGCAGACGCTTGTGGTTACAGGCCCGAACATCTGGGAGAAGCTATCTATCCCACTGACACAGGAACTCATGCTCTTTGAAGAAGTTCTTTAACCTTTTTCTTCATCACTTGTCAGTGTAAAGCAAGCCATTCGTTTCTGTTCAGTGCTGTCTATAGCAGGGTCTGCTGTGATAGGACAAAGGGAAATGACTTGAGGCTAAAAGAGGGGAGCTATAGATGAAGACATGTTTTTACACTAAGGGTAGTGAGGCACTGGCACAGGTTGCATGGAGGTGGTGGGATGCCTCATCCATGGAGACACCTGAGGTCAGGCTGGATGGGGCGCTGAGCACCTGAAGGAGCTGTGGGTGTCCCTGTTCGGTGCAGGGAGTTGGACCAGGTGGCCTTTAAGGGTCCTTTCCAACTCAAACAGTTCTATGATTCTGTGACTTATTTATGGAAGCGAGGATGCTTGCAAGCCTTTAAAAATTAGTTGATTTCCGCTGCTGGGTAGCAAGGCAACAACAGATCAAAGTCCCAGTGTAGTTGAAAAGACTTTATATCTTTCAGCATCACAATCTCTAATTTGTTTAGATGCATGAGAAGGATCAGAAAGTAACGTGCATCTGGGGATAAAGGCGGCTTTGCTGCTCAATCTGAAAGCTCGCATGTTCGGAAAGATTTTCAAAGTCTCAGGAGGGAGTGAAGTGCTTTAGTGATTTTTATGCCTTTGAAAATCTCTGTTTAGCTTCCCTGGTGGAATTACGTAAATACACACTGCCAGCTGTCTGATGCCAATAGATCCCACCCAGGGCAGTTAAGCACTGAAGTGACAGGGCTGCAGAGGCTGAGATGTTGCTCTCACTGTGCAAGCAGCCATGCTCAGAGACGAAGATCTGATGATGCCTTGTGACATTTGCTCCTTTTAAAGTTTGCCATGGTTTTTCCTCCCAACTCTCCTACCCTATAAGTCTGTTGGTGGCCGTGCAGTCAGATGTGTTCTACCTCTCCAGAAGGGAGTTGCCACCGTGACCCATGACTATCTGCCATGAGATGTGACATGAGACATAGGTGTTATAAAGTGCTGCAACCCTTGAGCGTCTTTACATGCTCTCACTTGTTCCTGTGCAGGTCACTTTGTAAATGTGACTCTTGCTCCATGTTATCAGTGCTCATGGAATTCCATATGTCCCAGTATCTGCTCTTCTGCGTGGTAATGTGGGTTATTTGTGTTTAACTTAGCTTTGCAATTGGGAGCCATCTCTTATAGCTTTCCACTAGCTGCAAGGCATGAAGAGTTTTTCTTGCTTGTTTCTTTAGTGAGAACTCAATGGGGTCGGTTGTTTACTTTTTGTGCAGGAAAATCAGTAATGAGACAAAAGCTGTTTTCTAGCAAAAATTAAAATCAACCACAAAAATAAAACCCACAACATCAAGAAGCATTGCTTTTCCAAAACCTTATTTCAGATTAGATCTAGGCTTTCAGATTAGTTTGAAGGTGTTTCAGGTCTGAGTCTTGTGAAAACATGGTTGTTGTTGTCTGGATGTCTCTGGTCTGTGTGTTTTGATGCTTTCTCCATGACTGGAAGATAAATTTTCCTTTTTTTTTCTTTCTTTTTTTTTTTTTTCTTTTTTTTTTCTTGGATAGGAAAGAATGCATTTTCACCATCGACCCATCAACTGCCAAAGATCTTGATGATGCTTTGTCCTGTAAACAACTCCCTGACGGTATGAGATATATTTTACAAAATACTGCTCAGTGTTTATATTCAGCAGCTGACACTCTCATATATGTGATTTGTCATGAAGTGTTCTTTACCAAATATGAGTAAATGTTAAACTGGTTTTCTCCTATTGTTTTAACTGCCTGTGTTCAGAAATCGTAGAGCAGAGCTCTTCAAGCTGTGGTCTGCACTAATGTTGATGTCAGGAAATGCAGAAAGCACGGTGTTTTGCATAACTGAAGCTGTAATTTCATTTGAGCAGATCTCAGCTGTCTCCTGTCATTACTGGGCTTACAGCAGAGTAGCTCACGTGTCACTCATGCATACTGAAGCCTAGTAAAACTTTGACCTGGAATACGTAGTCCCAGATTAAAGGAACCTTGTTTTTGAAGGTCACTGGCTGCACTACTTCTCAGTGTTTGCTTATGGGATGCTGAGAATAGTCTGATGAGCAGAGTGTGCCTTATAAGTTGTGCTCTTCTTCTCATTGCCTTTTAAGTTTTCTGTTCTGCCTTATTTGTGCTTTTACTATGCCATAAGCCAGCAGAACAGAAAGTAAAGCTTCAGAAGCCAAGTCTTGATGATTCCGACTAAAGGAACTTCACTCTTGTAAGCTTACATTGCCATCCAATTCTGCTCATTTAGTTTGATGAGATCCAGTAACAGGCTTGGTTTAGAAATAGAGCATGGTTTGATTAACACATCTACAAATAATGAAGAAGATAAAGTGACTTTTTTTATGTGTTTAGTTTTACTTGTTGTTATTACTGATCGTGATATGATGACATCAGACATGGTTCTCTGGTCTTGGTTGCTTTCATTCTGTTTAACATGGCCAATGAATATTCATGTCATTTAGACCCTGTTACAGAATAGTATTGCAGGGCTACAGAGCTGATTAAAACAGTCAATCAATCAATCAAACAAACAAACAAACAAACAAAAAAAAAACAATTGGAAGAAAATTTGAGGCTAATAACATTGTTTCTAATTATATTGTATGAGGTCAGTTTTGAGGTGATGTTAAGGAAAAATTGCTGTTCTATTTCACTGAAAATTTAGGCAGTCTTGAGAGATCCTAAACTTAACCCTGTCCTCCCTCTTTGCATTTTATGATCTGATTATCCGTAGGTCAGATAAGTAAATTCAAGAGCAGACAAGTGCATGCCCCCAACAGAGGCTGTCCCAGTCCAAAGGCTCTTTGTTCAGCCCCACATATAATTTTCCAGAAATCATCAGGTGTGATTAAGAGCCCTCTGTGGAGGATCTAGAATGGTTCAAAACCAATACTGGAGGTCCTTTGGGTTCGCTTGCTTACGAAGCTTGTTCTGTTCGCAGCCTTTGTGTTAAGGAGAGCTCTTCTGGGAATCTTAATCCTGTGATACTGGAGCTTCTTGATGCATTTTGGAGGATTTCTGGCTTATAAGTTGCTATACTAGCTGCAATTATTATGACAAAGAGTTGTTTTAGAGGTTAAGAGCTCATCCAGGGCTGGCAAGCCTTCATGTCTCATGAGGACAAAGTTGTGTTAAGAGTTAACAGAGCTTTTATTCTAAATGTAAACCTGGTTACAAGAAATTATTATTTTTTCCATCTTTTTTGCCCATATGTTAAGCACTTTAAAAAAAAGAAAAAAGAGCCAGCATGAGCAAACCGCATATCTGGCATCCTCACGATGTCAGGAGATTGCCAGAAATCAATAGAGAATGCAGTACCTGATGCAGAAAATGCCCCAAATGACCCAAAGTAAATGCAAGCAAAGGACTTTACTCACACTTTCCCTGTCAAGCAGCAGAATGAATGCATTTCAGATGATTCGGAAGAAGGGAATTGTCCTCAAACATTCACTGCTAATTCTTTCAATGTTGTGGCTGTTCCTTTGCCCCAAGGCAGGGAGATGTGGGTCTATTTTTGCACCTTTTCTTAGTTTTACAACTTTTCACTGTAACCGTTGTCTGTTCTGGTCACTGGATGGAGGACTTTCCTGTGCTACACGCTCAGGAAAAGATGAATATTTTTTTGCAAAAGTGAATCCATAAGTCTGTCATAAAGAACTACCCAGTAGCAAAGGAAGCATGGGATGGCTGTGGGAAGAGCTTTGTTTTTAATGGAGCTTGTAGTAAGATATTGCAGCAGTTGGAAACTTTACAGGGATATATGTCATACGTAGGCCAATCTGGTTTTGAGAGGATTTTATATTGAAATCTGCTTTTGATTAACTGTCGTGCTCCTCGTTATTGTTTAATGATAGGAGTAGGGAGGTACGCTTGCTGTTTGCACTCGTGAGTGTATATTTTAAGAGATCGGCTCCAGTAAAGAATGAAAATAGGGTTATTTATGTAACAGCTTTAGAAATATGAACGAGCTGTACTCCATTTAGATGACTCAGCATAATCTTGGAGTAGGAGATGGATCTGGATGGCAGCGAGTTTCTGCAGCATTCGTAGAGTTGTTTCAGGATAGCCTGAGGTTTTAAGCAAGTTCATTTCAGTCAATGCTCCTTTGTGGTCCTTTCTGCACGTATTCTAGTGAATGACTGCAGCCAGCAGCACGCCGCGGAGCAGCTCTCAGTTTGAACAACGGCTGTGGAGCGTTCACGGAAAGCAAATGTACGGCTTTCAAGCCTGAGTGCTTTCCTCCGGGGTGCAGATGTTTGAAGATTTACACTGACCTTATCATGTAAGAGCCTGTCGTATGACCTGCGTGTCCCAGTGGAACCAGGCAAGTTCCATACGCTTGCCAAACTTCTCCTGGGAATTATGATTATTATTTCTGGTAACACACACGACGTATTGTGCTCGAAAGCTTCTGACTATAGAAACAGAGGTGAAATCTGACAAATTTGAAGGCAAACAATTCCAAATTCCATCTATTGAAATTGCAGGCCATGATGAGAAAGAAGTTACCTGGAATTATTGGGTGCATTTCAGAGGGGTTGTCTCACCCACATGCACATCTTCCAGTGCTGATTTCAAAGATGTGCTGGCAGCATCTTGGTACATCTTTTTGTGTGTTTATTGATGACTAACGTGGTCCTTGCCTTTCTTTCATTCCTTTCAGAGAGTAATTCAAGTTTTAAGTAATTCAGATCTCACTGTGGGAGGAATCATTGTACTGCAGAATAGAAATATATTTTGTGGGTTGTTTGTCTGGCTTCTTTTTTCCTTAGTGATATTGGTCTTCTGTATTTTGGAGCAAGGTCAGATATAGATGAATTCAATGAATGTATATTATTACCTAAGGATCTGAGCAAATGAGATTTCTGCAGTATGCTGCTCCCTATTTTTTCCCTCCCCTTTGAATTCATTCATCCTGTTGGTGAGTTTAAATCAAATATACCTAAGGGGAACACAATGAAATCCTCAGAGACATTGTGTTTCTTCTAGTATCATGAAAATGAGATATGAGCAAAGAAGAGAGATTCACTTAGTGAGCCAAATCTGGGAAAGGTGCAGCATGACCTTTGTCCTTAGCAGGTGTGTGAGAGTCCACTGTAGGCTGCAGTTTTCAGAAACAGGTCTGAGGACACTGTGGATTCACATCTCTGCTCAAGGAGTATTTTCCATATATGATGGTAAAGTCATCCTTTGCTTCCTTTCCGTGGACCTCATGGGCACGTTAAGCCATCCCTACTGCATGAGCTCCAGTGTCTCACACTGAAACAGGCCTGTAGAGCCCTTGTAGCCCCAAGATGCCATCTCAGGTGAATACTTGCTTTTCCTTTCCTTCCATCCTTGTTCTTTCCCAATGCACATCACGAACACATGAGGACCAAGTCGTTTTTGTTTTGCAAAGTTGCGTGCACTTATTATTTAAAGTTGTAAATAATCCCTTTTCTATTCAGTTTTGTCCCTCCAGCCACGTGAGAACTGTAGGATGAAATTTGCTGCAGTGACAGTTGGTGCAGAACCTTTCAGCTAAGCCATTTGGTTCCTGCAGCACAGACTACAGGAAGAATTTGTAATTAGAGTCTTGTGGGCTGATTTGCTTAAGATAAACACTGAAGAATGAGCTAGTGTTGAATCAAAAGTTATATTATGAATTAGTATGCTTTCTTCTCTGTAAGGTAAGTGTACAAGATGAATAGATACCAGACGTGGTTTAGAGAGAAAGTGACAGAAAACCCACGTCACTACATGAGTCAAATATAAAATAGCCATAAACTGCTATTTACTTAAATTTATTGCAGGACTCAAATGTAGGAAAAATAAAGACATACAAGGAAAGGGATTGTGCATAGTATTTGGTTGGTTTTTCCTTTGGTATCGTACATAATTAGCTCAGCTCCGCTGTTACTTGCTGATTAGTCTGGAGCTTTTTAGTTAAGGGTCTGTGTTGTGCCAGTAGAAAAAGGGAAAAGACCGATTGCAGTGATTAGAAACAGGTACATTTTTCTTTTCCTTTTTTTCCCATCAAGAACTTGTGGTTGCAGATTCTTTGCAAAATACAGTCAGATCTCTGCCAAATCCAGGTCAATGTTGTGTCCCACAGTGTGGTCCCATGCATTGCTGGTGGAATTGCAGTGTGTACAGTATGTTTAACCTCTTATTTTAAAATAACATGGGGTTGCGTTTGCGGAAACACACATCACTTCCAATTTCCAAGGCCAGAGTTGAATGGAATCAGAGGGTTGAATTGCTTCACCCTTCCCCTACTGATTCCTCCTCTTTTGAAATCAATGAGACAAGTAAACAGCATCGTGCTCCCCTTAGCTTGGCTGGAAACAGAGCAGATGGTGGTTGAAAGGGTAACCGAGTAAGCCTAATTCCCAAACAAGTGCACTAAAATAATAAAGCATTGGGATGCAGAACAAGAAAGTTTGGATTTGGTTTGAGCACTGATTGTTGGAACGTAATTTGTCAAGCATTTATTGCATCTGTGTGAGAGCTACTTGTGGGAAGATTGTGGGTTTTTTGTTTTGATTTCCCCCCCGTACCTCCCCACACAAAACTTGGGCAGAATGAGTTATTAGTAATTTGTATTTGTTGCACTGGATTTTTGTATCGAGTATAGAAATTTTATAAAGATTCCACCTATATTCCAAAAGCCTTGTATTTGGAAAACAGAGATATCAAATAGAGATGGTAAATAAACAAATTCATAGAGGAAAAAGATGTGGTGTTAAAGCAATATGAAAGGTAGGTTTCCTATAAAGGGCTAATCTAATGAAGATGGTGGCTGCAGAACATGCAACTGGACGTACGAACACAAAGTAGAATTACCCTTTAAAATGAATGTATTTTCCTACAAGTGAAGAGAGATGCTATGGAAAAAAAAACCACCTTTTGAATCATTTCAGTTCATAAATTCAGGACCTGGGACAATTCCCCAAGGATTTAGAAATTTCCTTGGTCGACAAATATCCCTAGTTTGGATGCTGACTGAAAAATGTCTGTATTGAAGAAATACCCCCTGAAAGCTCAGAATTCATTTAAGGAATTGGGTAGTGAGGAGAGGATCAGAAATTCCCGATTTAAAAGCACTCTCTCTATGATTTCTTTTCACTGAAGAGGACCTCAGAGATGAGGAGGGTTGTTAGAGAAGAACCACAAATGATAGGTTATGACCAGACAGAGCTAGAGAAAACAGGATTTACGAGCAAATTTAGCAGGTAAGAATCCAGAGATGTATGAGGGTAGAAAAAGGGTACAAATTGTTAGGAATAAGTTCCCACACAGTTGACCTCAGTCATATGTTCTACTGTATTCAGGCAACAAAGATACTATTGCTGTATATCAACTGTTATCAACTTTTCAAAATGATGGGTTCCCTCGGAACTGCTGGGCTATTGTTGTAACTAATAATTTATCACTGTGCGTGGGTTTTAAGAACCTAATTGAACAGGAAGAATGTCTTCTTACAGTGCAGCTCAATACAATGCTTCTTGATTGTTGACTATTAGGTTGGTTATTCAAAGTGTAAAACAGGGCACAGATGGAAATGTTTTGGAAATGTTTCCAAACATAAACGAAAAGTTGGATGGCTGAGAGTGAAATCTCAGGATCTGCCTTCTATTCTCAAAGAAGTTGAAATGTCAAGGCTGCTCAGTGGGGAAGTAATTTGTATGTGTTTGGCCTAGCACTAAATTCCAAGGTCTCTTTGAATGCCCAAGAGCATTTATTCAGCCTTGGATTTCTGTGTTCAGCAGAGATATCACAAAAGATTGACCTAGGAGAGAGGCAGGTCCCTTCGCACTTCAAACCTTCATTTCAGGAACAGGATGACATCCTACACCCCCAAAAGATTGTAATCCATCTTGAAAGCTTCAGGGTGCCACTTCCCTTCTCTTCACATTCAAAGACTGTTCAAAGACCTGGTAGAGTTAACCTCTTGAATGCCTTTGTCACTTTGGAAACATAGCTGCTAAGAGGGTGTTTGATAGAGTTAAGCACAGATTCCCTTGGTAACTTCTATCTACTGGCAAGAAGTGCTTTCTGAGCTGCAAATCTGAGCTCACCTTGGTGACCTGCTTGATATTTTGTCTTGGGAAAAGGTCGAAGAGTGGTTGGTGTAGACTGAGTAGCAAAGATTCACGTTGGGTGTAAGTCATGAGCAGTTATCTAGATGTTCTCCCAAAGATGACCATGTAGCAATCACTGTCATCCAGTGGAGAATCTAATGTATTTGAGATTCTTATTCTTCTTCATTTTACTTGTTATGCTTGAATCTTGCAAAGAATTTAATACAATTTCAAAAACTTCTCAGTGGAAATTGCTGCTTTGGCACCTCACAGTTTGCTGGGTGTTTGTGCAGCCATGGAGGAAATGAGCTGACTTGTTACCTTTTGCAGTGTACATCAGGTATCAGCACAGGAACAGGGAGGAAACCTTTGTGAGCAGATAGTGGTACATACATAGACATCACTGCATAAGGAGCCGTTGTGTCTGGTCACATTCTTCCAACGTTGGCCAAATTTGATTCTTGAAAGAAATGGCACAGTCTCTTCATTTCCCATCATTATCTTTTCTGTCCCTAGCTGCCCTGTGGCCTGGCTTGACATTTACTATTAAGGTACTTTTGCCTTATTTCCATCTGTATTCTTCTGTGTGATTCTGGTTCTGCAGTGTGAACAAATCTTTATGCTGTGTACTTATTCTGCTGGATATCATTCCCTATGTCCTTCAGTCTGCAATTAAATATTTTATCTTGTACATGCTGCGTAAATTCTGTCCTTCTGAGTATTTAAGTGCTTTTCCCCCAGGATAATTCCTTCTTTGTTAAAGTATCTGACTTAACGGTGCAGTGGTAACACTTGCATGGAAGAGCTCTTCTGTTCTCCTCCTAAGTTATTGCATCTGGTTGGAAGGTAATTTTCATGAACAGCAGAGGCAGTAGCTGTGTTCCAGATGGCAGCAGCTCCCATCACAAGGTGAAGAGCTGGCAACTTGGAAAACAGGACACTTGGGTTTGGGTTTCTCTGCCTTGGTATCAAGGTATGTTAAGTGACATCTGGAGATCTGACCTCTGATTCATCACCAGCTGAGATGCTTCCAGCATCTACCCCGTGTTCCCATGGTGGGACTGATTCCCACTCCTAGGAGGCTGGGGATAGTTTGTGATGACATTTTGCCACCTCTGAGCTTACTCCTCCGTGTTAGGCAAGGCAGGGTAGTGTGTTCCTTGCAGAGGATTTAAATGCTAACCTTAGTCAAAATATTTAAGTACTGAAGTGATTTGGGTTATGCTGTTTTGTGTATAAAGCTCAGGGCTTTGTAATGCACGATGTGTGAAGTGCCTTGTTATGTCAGTGTTCTGGCTTTGTTTTTCAGTATAAAAGGTAGCTTTTAAATTCTAATAAGAAGTGAGTTCAGGAAGTTGCTGAATTTATTAGCTGCTACAGACTGAAAACTGTATGCAGTTCACATGGAAGACCTGCTCCCAGAATTTAATTTAGTAATAAAATCTCCTAATAATTCTGAAAGTATTTAAAGATTTGTTTGTTGGTCATGGAAGAGAAATATCCTGCTTTGGGACTGCTCCTTTCCTAGTAGATTTCTCTGCTTTACATCCTCACTTGTCCACCTTTGCTAAAGGTACTTAATGAACACAAGTTCTGTTTTGTACCTTACCTGGAGCCAGTCCCAAATTTGTTTGTGAGATCGTGCTCATCTCCATAACGTTCAGTCAGTGCCAGAGACTTAAGTACCAAAGGTCAGAGTGGCTGTGAGAATTGAGTAGAACAGTGCTTTAAAAGTCACTCCAAGCAGATAGGAATTATTCCGGATTTTAGATTCATTAAAATCTCGCTTTGACCTTTTGCCTTAAAGGGGAAGAAGAAGAAGAAAGAAAAACCACAAAAAATCCATTACCATCTGTTTTTATGAGTTGAGCTGTGAATATTTTCAGATTCTCTTGGGATGGCTGAGGGCATCACTTTCCAGCATTGCCATTTGTAGCAGTGGTTTCCCAGAAATCCAGAAGTTGCTGAGATGCTCTCAAAGTCTCTCCATGGCTGGTGAGCGTTGGGGGTTGTTTCCGTGGTGGGTTGTTTCTTATGTTCTTATAGGGGCCTAGAGGCCAGGCTGGCAGTGGAGCCTGGTAGTGTGTAGTATTTTGTGAATCATTGCTCTTTAGAGGTGCTTATTGTTTGGATAGAGAGTTTTTCCTCTTTTCAAGTCATTGCAACTTTCCTAAAGTAATATTCATGTTTGGTTGGGTAACTGCCGCTCAGTGCCCTGCAGACTAGTCCTGCTCTCTTTGAGGTTCAGAATTCTGATTCCTATTACCAGGGTCTTTTCGGAAAGATACATAGAAGAAGGGAGACCTTTCGAGAAAGAAGAAGATATGAATTGCTCTTAAAAAGGTGTAATTAGTTGTATTTCGGTTGGATGGAGCAGCGTCATGTGATAATTTAAAAACTTTTAGTTTCCTGGTAAACAAGTTAATGCATTTATGCTCAGTTGCGCTGTGCTTTGAAAAAGCAAAATGGCCCTGGGGCACACAAGGAAAATTTAAGCACTCTCTTTGTTATTCTAAAATAGCTGAAATAAAACACACTGTCTGATTCTCTGAACAATAGTGTGGCTTCCTGTGCTTGAAGAGTAACCTCAGCTGAGAATTAAAGCCACCCACCTGTATCTTCAGACTCCAGAGCAGACAAATAACTTGTTCTTCCCACAGTTCCACTTGTAAGTTTTGTGTTAATCTCTTCTCCTCTCCTCCATATTGCTCTCTTTTTTATCTTCTTTTTTCTTTTTCCCCCCATTTCTTTCCTTTTCCTTTTTTGTTTTATTTTTCCTGTCATTCTCATCTCTCTGTCCCTGTCCCAGCGTGGACACTGCCATGCCTGGACCATCAATGTACCCATGTAGTGCATGCATATACCAAAGACAAAAGGAGATGCTTATGCATGGGCCAGGTCCTTCATTTAAAAGCACGATCTGATGATCTGGAATGATCCTTAGCTACTTCCAGCAGCTTTTTCCTACTTTTGCTAGATGCTAAACACTGCTTTGTAAATAAGCGAGCAGCACCAGGTACCCCCAGGGCAGGGAATGGGGAAGAGCTGTAATTATTTGCTTTAAGAGTTTGGCCTAACCTCAGATCGGCCGACTGCATTTAATTGCTGGAAGCAGCTGGCTGTTTTCTGGCTGGAGCAAACACTGCAATCTGCTTTGAACTTTGCTGTATCTCCCTAACTGAGAGGTAACAGATGTATTCAGAAATAGCGGTTAACACAAAAGACTTGGTATTAGATTTGAAGTTGGCGTAGTGCTCTGTGAATGATTGTCTTCTCTCCTGAGGAAGATGATGAGTGAAGGTGAGATGGGAATAAAGGAGTGTGTATCCATGTGCAGGACAATTACCTTTTGCTGTTTTATCCTCAAGGAGTAGCGCTTCTAAGTTCCATGGTCCAAAAATTTACATATGCCAGAGTATGGAATGAATGTGCTTGGTCTTCCCCTCTGCATTCGTGACTGTGGTGCTGAAGATGGAGAAGGTTTGCTGCCGTTGTCTTAACTCGCTACTGTTCAGACATATTCAACCCAACTTTCTGATTCCTGGGGCAAATTCTTGATACAGCTTGCTGGGTTGGCAGTTTTTATGGAACATTTACAGACTCAAAGGTCTCTCTCCTTTCTTCCAGCTCCTTCTTTCTAATCCTTTTTGTTTATAATTTTCCTCAGTAAAAAAGGAAGAAAGGTCTTTGAACTCTTTTGTTGTAGTAGTTGAGATCATCAGTGAAGAAAAAAGAAACAGCTTGTTCTTTGTTCTTCTGTTAGGTGCCACACTTGAACCATTGTCCTTTGATTTTAGCATCATATCACTGTTACACACACAAGGTTTTGGAGTGAGTTCAAACAAACTGGATTCTCAGATCAAGGAGCTGAACCTTCTCTAAAAAAGCACAGCATCATGCTGGGGGATGCAGCTTTGCCATTTGGTAAACGTCTGGAGGAGATCCGGGCTTCAAGAAACTTGGAGAATTTCAAGTCTGTTTCATTCTGCCATTCCAGCCACCCATGGTGTGTGTCACCACAAATCCCATCCATCCCGTTTGCTGAGTTTTGGCTTGGGAGTGTCTTTAGTGGCCAATTGACCAGCGATTTCCCTCTTTGTACTCACAGACTTCCTTTAAAATAATATTCCCCTCAGCAATCCATCTTTGCTGCCTGGGCTCTGGGTGTGTAAAGGAGGTGAATAGGATGCTGCTGGCCAATAAACCACTTGTTCGATTCTGAACTGCATTCCCCATTGCTAATTGTCTCCCACTCTTCAGATTCGTAGTGACAGAGTTTAAATGGGGTGACAGTTTTGCACCCACCTTCAAATGAAATAACTTCAGATGAAAAAAGGTCTGAGATCCTGAATGAAAGAAGCCACCTAAGTGCCTTCAGCATTTTTCTTGCAGTAGATGCTCCCTTTTGTTCTTGCTTAAATATCAACTATACGAAGTGTCAGGCTAATCCCCCATGTATTCTTATGTAGATACTCTAAGAAAAGATAAAGGTTTTTAAACTAGTAGTGCATACCTTTAGGGCTTGTGCAGCTTTAGGTTCCTTGTAGTAGAGTTGTAAATTGGGGTCAGATAAATCTGGTTTGTGATGTACTTCTTTCTGTAATGAATTTAGATTGAAATCAGGATGGAGAACTACACACCAAGATACGAAGCCTGTGTTTGCTGGAGAAGTAGATTTTGTCATCAAAATGAGGGTGGAGTAGGTCGTGTAGCAGTGTATAGTGTCTGGTCCATGCATTGCCCACCCTTTCCTCTCCATTGCAAGACTTTTTTAATGCAGGAGAGTCCAACTCTCTTTTCTTTTCATTCAGACCACATAATCTTTTTTTTTTTCCTTGGGAAATAGCGTAGGACTTACAATGTGAAATGCTCCGTTTGTGATTGTCATAAAAATTAATGGGACTAGAAAAACTGTGGACCTCGAAGGGAATCCTAGTAGAAGAACTTTGTAGATAGAGAAATGCTATTCATTTTAATCAGCAAATAAACCAAGAGAGAGCACTAGACAGGCATTTCTGTGCAGGCTAAGGCCAGTATTTTCTGCATCACATCCAAGGGAAATCAGTTTAGTTGGTCACTGTCTGTATCTTCAGTTTCTCTTGGTCTGAATTTGTTGGGGGATGAGGGAAATGGGGTGATTCATACTTGAGCAAGGCAAACCCAAGAGCTGCCAGTTTGCATTATGTCAATGTATGTAACAAAATATTTAGATAGAATTTCCATTAGAAGTTCAAAAGCAGGGGGCTTATCCTGACCCCAGCTCTTAGAACCTCTGGTGGGAAACCTGAGTGAAATTTAACTCCGCACAATGTGTTTTCATTGGCAAACTCCATGTTTTATTATCTCATGCAATGAGATCTTTCTTGGTTTGTCAATTTTCTACCGAGGACAAAAAGTTCATGTATGTAACAGTGCACATATTGAATTAAAGTGCGATTTAAAGGCATGATGTAATGACCCCCTCTCCTTTCCTTTGGTCAATATTTGCCTGCAGGGTCAATACATTTCAATATTGACTTCAAAGTGTTCAATATTTTTTTACCTTCTGAGTGTGTTGGCTTCAAGCGTGTGTAATATTAGACCTGTTGGTTGAACTGTTAGTCTAAGACTTACTGTCTAAGTAGTTTCAGACTTGGATGTCTAATCCATGTAGAGCAGCTTTCAGGGCATCTGATAATATCACAACACAGCTGTAGGCAGCTTTCTGAGGTGAACCATTTAATCTGCAGCCTTTTCTCCCTGCTTTCCAAGTGGTGGAATTTGTCCTTTGGTGTGCAGTGGGATTATTGCCCTCTCCCCCTGCTGCCATGATATTTACTCTCTGCAGGACTTTCCAGCGACTATAGGTTGTGTGGAAAAGCCTAAACCACAGAGCTCCCATCTTCCGTGTGATTTTCTGCTGCCTTTACATCTTCTCTCTATCAAGGGAACAAAAGTAGCACGAAAATACTTTGGAGAGTACTTTATGTATGTAAACACAGCTTGATAAAACTGACTGGAGGAGTTGTTGCAGTCTGTCCAGGGAAGTGGTAGAATCACTGTCCCTGGAGGGGCTCAAGAAATGTGGAGATGCGGCATTGAGGGATGTGGTTATTGGGTACGGTGTGGATGGGTTGGGGCTGGACTTGGTGATCTTGGAGGTCTCTTCCAACCTTAATAATTGGGTGATATACTTCTTTCCATTCCTGCTCTGCTGAAATCCAGCACTGTTACCCATTAGGTGTGCACCAAGGCAGATACACTGTGTAGTGACATCAGCTATTAACAATTTGTCCTTCAAAAATGTGACACTTGAGAGAAAGGCTTTGATAATATCCTCTGCAAGGTGTATAAACAAACAGGATTATAACCAGTGTGGTATCTTATTATGCTGTCTTTTTGAAAAAACAGAAGAAAGAACAAATATTTATAGATACCACAAAGTTAGTGAATTCCTCTAAAGAACCAAGTGTTATAATTAGGAACCCGCCACACTTAGAACTATTCTACAAATAAGCACCTCAAATCTAGCCTCGTTCTTCCAGAGAAAATAAAGGCCAATGGGCTCCTTTGAGGATTAGCAGACCAGAATTTCTTGGACTGTGGTACTAATTACTTCCAAAGCTGAGGATGATCATGACTTCCAAATTCAAATTATTGCTGAAACCTCACAGTAAACCTCAGTAGTGCTCCTCTCTAGCTTAACCTTTGAATTAAGGTGCTTTTAGACTAGTCTGTAGTTGGAGGACAAAGAGCCTAATTCGAGGATAAAGCAGGATAACAGGGAGGATATTCCGCTGCTCAAAGCTTGTGTCCTGTACTGCCTGTGTAGTTGCCAGTGGGGTCCCATATCTGGTAGCAGAGCTCAATATTATAAACTCTTGGCTGTGACGACTTAGTGACGTGGCTTTTAAGGGCTTTCACTGCCTGAGCACTCATGCATGGATGAGGGATAAGGTAAGCTGTGCTCACAGTGGTGGTGAATTTGGTGGTGTTCTGAGAGACCACGGATTTCATTTCAGATGGAAAGAGATGGATAGAAATACCATTTTTGTGAGCTGCTGGCATAGTATATGAAGGAGGAGACAGAGTAGTTACACCATCACTCTCTATTGTCAATCTCTTTTCCTTTTCTTTACTGTCTCCCTAACCCTGGTGGTACATCACAAGAAATGTCTCCTCCAGATTTGATCCAGCAGAAAAAGCAGAGGTCATCAAATTGCTGATTTTTTTAAATTTTAATTTTAAATTTTCTTTTCCTCTGAAAAGTAACTACTGGATTGAATGATTCCCCTTTTTTCCCCAGTTCCCTAAATGCCTGAATTTCTACCTGCAGCCTATTGACTTGCTTGTGTAATTTCAGGGAACTTTGAAGTGGGTGTTCACATTGCAGATGTCAGCTACTTCGTACTGGAAGAAACAGCACTGGATAGAGTGGCGAGCGAGAGGGCAACGAGTGTCTATTTGGTGCAAAAGGTAGGAACAGCTTCACTTCTTTTCTTCTAAGCACTGTTTTTTTTCCTTTTGCCGTAATTTCATTTTCGAAGTTTATTTTCAGATGCCAGCAGTCAAAATCTGTTTACCATTGCAACAGTGCTAAAAAATTGGTGAACTGGTGTAGTCAAACACAAGACTTAATGCTATGCACTGGCTCAGAGCTTATGAAGACATCAGTACGTGAAGCATGGTCATGTGTCTTTTGGGTAGAAACTCAGGTATGCCAGGGCTTGGTAGCTTAGGAGCAGCTCAGTTGGAACAGGACTGTGCTGAGCTGGTTCAGGTCACAGCTTTAGAGCTATGTTTGTACTATCATGAGCTGGAGATAAGCTTGACAAATCCCACTTGGTTTCTCTGCGTTGCTGTCGCAGGCTCGAAATTTGCAGATCATAGGATCACGTTATCATTAAGGTTGGAAAAAGACCTCCAAGATCACCAAGTCCAACCCCAACCGACCCCCACCGTGCCCACTGACCACATCCCTCAGTGCCACATCTCCACGGTTCTTGAACATTTCCAGGGACATTGACTCCCACCGCCTCCCTGGGCAGCCTGAACCCATGCATCACCACTGTGTCTGAGAAGAAATGTTTCCTAACATCCAACGTGAATTGTAGTGGTAGTGATGGAGAGTTTTGTCATCTCACTTCTCGAGGAACCACAGTATTTCAGTTTTCTTTCATCTTGGTATTCCAGATGTGGATAAGTGGTACTCTTTCATCATGCACTGAAAATATACTTCTAAATTATAGAGATTTTAGTACAAAAGAACCAAATATTAAGCTCAGTTTTGAAGTTGACTTGTAAACCATAAAAATGATGAAATTTGAGCTTAATGTTAGAAGAGAGGAAACATCCATTTGTCATCCATGGATGATTATTTTTGTCTAATTTTTTAGTTGAATGTGCAAAAACTCTTCCTAGCTCATGAGCTATTGCAGGTATCTCCGTCAATAAGCCCTTGGCTCTGTGATGCTCTGCTTCCACCTCTGGTAGGGGTGACTCCATGGCTGTCACTCACCATGTCACTCATGCTTGAAGGCATGTAGTTTTTTGGAAAGAAGGATATATTTTTTTTTAACAGTCATTTTTCATGAAAGCATAGTTGAACTCAGAAGTTAATTGTCCTTTCCAAGTGCTTTTTTTTCCCCAAGCACCAGCCATATGTGATGCCTACAATAAGTTGTATGTTACCTTTTCACATCCGTTATCTCCAATTGCTCTTCACCTGCCTTGACCTCTCGGCCAGTCATAGCATTTTGCCCCTTCTTATGCCCTGCAGAGAATGCATTTTAAGAGTACAAACCAGGTTATATTATTAAAGCACAGTGTTGGTCAGTATTTAAACTGCAATAGATGAAAAGGAACAAGAGGATGGGCAAAGGAAAGCAGCCAGCAGCCTGAAACAAGATGGTAGTGTGACTCTTGTAGAAAATATGCTTTCCTTTGATGGAATTGTTTCCTAAGACAGCTGTGATTCTGCTAGAGGTTAACACCATGCTAATCCTCCCAAAGAAGTTAAGTAAGCCACATATTTAATTTTCCCGAGCCATGTATCCAGAAGGGGAGTTATTGTGTAATTGCTAGCGGTCTATTTAATAAAAGTCAAAAGTTTTTTGAAATAAGAGTGTATCAGGTTTTAAGAAGCAAGAAAACCTAAACAGTTTCCTCTTTTTTGGCACATCCCATCGTGTTATTTTAGGTGTGAAGCAGCTCAAGTGAGAGGTCAGCCATAAATCTGTGTAATATTTTATTGGTGCTATTTTATACTCGAGATCAAAGATGTGATCTGTAAGCCTATCTCCGCGCTGAGTCCCAGGGCTTCGAGACACTCACTTTTGACACCAGCAGGTTGTCGGGGTGTTGATATTTTGATAATCTCGGGCTGAGTAACAAAGAGTTGCTCAAAATCTGAATTCATGGAAGTGTTGATATAACTCTTAAGCAGAAATCTTGGCTCATAAACAAATTGCCTATTTCCTCTGAGTGTCTGTTAGTGTGTAAGCAGTAGACTTGCTGAGCCTGCCCCGTTGTAGACCTTGGCACCTTCCTCCCGGCACTGGGGTGGGTGCTCCTGGTTAATGCAATCCCTTCCCATGGGATCCATGGGAGAGACGGGGTCACCCCAAGAATCAGCAGCGGTTGTATGAACCAGCAGGGCAGATGCAGAATGGGATTATTTGAGGTGAGCAAAACTGTCTTTGAGGCCTTTTGAAAATGAGGAGTTTGTTCTCTTCTCCCTGTTGGTCCGACTGATTTTTTTTCCCTCCTCTGTTCCTTGCAAAGCTGCTCCAGCAAGTCCAGCGAACCGAGCCACCCTGGCTACTGGGCTCTGTACTTGGCCAGTGAATGTGGTGACTGTAGCAGATGGTTCTGATTTCAGAGGTAGTGGGAAGTTTTATCATCCCAGTCCGTGCGCTCCCAAGGAATGAATCTGAGGCTGGAAACTCACACTTGGATGCTGGAAATGCTTTGCTAGCCTAAGAGGCAAAGCAAAAATAAATAAATAAATTAAAAAAATACAACCCAAGGGGCTCTTGCAAGCAGGAGGTCAGATAGATATTCCTGTGCCTGAAGTGGCTCCGCCATCTGAGACCTAGCTGTTAAGTACACTGCAGACTATGGTAAGAAGTCCCGGTGTTTTATAACCCCAGGGTGACGATGCTGTAGGAAACCCCCTGCAGTGCTTTGTCCAACTTTGGCTTTCCCCTTGCCTGGCTGTGTGAGAGGCTGGCAGGGCTGGAGCTCTGCTGCTCTGGCCAGGTACAGCAGCAGTGGGCCTAAGGAGATTTCACACAGTGAGAAATGTGGTCTGATTTGAAATGCAGACTCGCAGCTGTGAGCCTGGTGGATATCAGCCTTTCGCTGGAAGAAGTGCCCATTCCGTATCTCTTGGGCCCTGCTGGGCTGGTGGGAAGAGATGATGTCTTTTATTGGTCTGGCTGAGAGATGAGCTTGGAAACCAGACAACACAAGCCTTTCTACAGCCCTTGATTCTAGGATATGTTCAGTACAAAGGATTTCCGAGGGTCTGCGGGTCCTTTATTACCATGGTGGAAGTTTTTTTTCCCTATCCCTTCTGGACTCCTCTGAGTGCACTTCTGGCTCCAGCTACTTTTGCACAACCCTGCTCCCAGCTTTTTTGAGGTGATGCCATGCAGCCCTGCTATTTTGTACATCTTCCATGGCCGTTACAGACGTACTTAGCAAAATCTCCTCTCATCCCACGTTTCTTTCAGAAAGAGATGAAAATAATCCTATTGCAATGGTTCCTCCAGGGCAGCCCCTGGGATAACATCTCACTCTCTGAATTTGACACAATTGTGATGTCTTTGTGTGTTAAATGCTGGGCTTGCAACTACTAAGAATCCTTTTTGACTGTGACCAAATCACACTGAGGATCAGGCCAGAAGAGGAAATTTCTTGCTGTCTTTGGAGACTTCTTGCAGTGGCTGGGTTAAATTGCTTTGCCTGAAGTTCCTCCCCTGTAAAACAAGGGTGACGTGGGTTGGAGCTTCTCCATTTAACAGTAGGTTTGTTATAGCTAATTGCTCGGTGAGCACTTAGAGCTGTAATTATGATCTGAGTTAAAGCTTTGCTTGTGTTTCACATCATTGAAAGCCCTTCCGTAGAATTATAGCCTCTTGAATTGGATATTAATCCTGCTCAAGTACACTTAAAACACGCATCCTGTTGTTTCAGTCGGGCTGTTCTTCCTGGATGGGCTTTCATGTTTCATGTCGGCGTTTTGCTAGCAGGCTGTTATTGCTTCAGGAGCAGCGAAGGGAGAGGATGTGCTAAGGCATGAAGAGATTCAATAAGTACAGACCATCATCTCTGGGAACCAAAAAGCGAATCGTAAGGCGGATAGAAAGAGATGGAGGCAGATGCTGGTAACAGCAGCTTAATTTGGATGGGAAAAGGATGGGAGCTTTTGTAAAATTGCCAGCATGTTGTTCACTGTGACCCGAGTTTCGGGATCTCATGGAGGTCACGGGCAATCCTAGACAGGCTGGGATTTCCGGTAGTCTAGAAAGCTATTTTCTCTCATTTCTGCTACAAGCTGGCATTGCTTGGGCTAAATTTATAACCCTATGGCGTGGGCCTTTCCAGGCAGCATGGCAGCCCTCACGTACCGAACCTGTCAGTTATGAATGTATGAGTATTGTTAATGTGCTTTGCACAACTGGAATAACAGAGCTCACGGCCTTTGTGTTGCGGGAAACAGCTTATCGTAATCTGTGCCCTGTGACCTCCCAGCTGAACCGGCGCTGCTGACTCATGTTGAAAGGGACTCCTTGACAGTCAGAGACCGTACAGTTAACCTCTTGGCATTAATATACAGCGCAATCAGAATGGATTTATAGCCATCGCCCAGTGCCAAACCACAAATGTGATTAAATGTTTTAAGAGCCTTCAAAGCAAAAGGTAAATATCAACTGTGTGCACTTAAGGAGAAGATGGGTATCTGAGACTGTTGTTTTTTTCTTGCTGTGTTGAAGAGCAGTTGTTCCCTTTGCACCCAAATGTAAAGTGTTGTCTGTGAAATCACTCAGTGTGACAGTTTGGAAGAGCTGGGGTTGCTGCTGTTCCTGTGCTGGGTGGCACAGGGGAGCAATCAAAAGTCAGGTGAATTGAATAGCTGAAATATCGTCATGGCAAACTTGGCTCTGTGTTCTTCTGGAAAGTACCAGCCCACATCACCACTCAGGATAGTTCTTTGAGGGCACTTAATGCTTCCTTATAAAGGTTAACCATGAGAAGAGAAATGAGAGTGTAGAGCTCTAAATAATTAGATTTGCTTCATTAAACAGCTTCTAAATATTAGCTTTACTGCTGGCTTTACCTGGGAAATAACTCAGGGATGGCAGAAAGACTTGGAGCTCCTCTGCTTTGCTGTAGTGTGAATATGTGATGAAGCACTGGCACAGGCTGCTCAGGGAGGTGGTGGAGTCACTGTCCCTGGGGGTGTTCAGGAAACGTGGAGATGTGGCACTGAGGGATGTGGTTATGGGCAAGGTGGGGATGGGATGGGGTTGGATTTGACCATCTTAGAGGTCTGTCCCAACCTTAATGACTCCACGATTGTATGTTCTGCACTTCTGCTTTGCTGCTGCAATCATGTGAGTAATTTGTAGTTTGGTAATTCAGTGATCAACAGGTGCAGTATTGATTGGTTGTAAGGCATTAGAACACAAGCTACAACGTCTGCCAGGAATTTCTGTTGGCTGACATTTTGTTCAAGCAGAGCTAAACACAGGAAAATAGTAATTGTTCTCCTTCTGTTTGCAAACACCGTGTTCAGTAGGCACAAAACAGGTGCTTTTGTTTATCTCACCAACATCTACGTGTTCCTGTCTGTGCTGCAAAGCACAGCTCAGTCCTTATTAGAGCCACGCACACTCCTGTGATGCGTGGGAGAAATTTCATTTACACTTTGCAGAAAGCAGCCTCAGACTTGTGTTACTTGCCTGGTGCAAGTGGCAAAACAAGAGGCACGGTTCCCAAATCCAGGCTCTTCAGGTTCTTACTGACACCACCATGTTTCTTCAGCACTGAGTTTCCTTTTCTCTTCTAGGTGATCCCAATGCTTCCCAAGCTGCTCTGTGAGGAGCTGTGCAGTCTCAATCCCATGCGAGACCGGCTGACGTTCTCTGTGATGTGGAAGGTGACTCCAGAAGGCAAGGTGAGTGGAGCAGCAAAGCAGGCATCCTGCTTATCAGTCCTGCCTCACCCAGTGACCAGACCCTGACCTTGCAAACAGAATGGTAAAAATGCCACCCCATGACTGCCAGCTGGATAGCAAAGGGTTTGGTGAACCATTAAGAGAGGTTGTAGGACTGTCCTTATATCTTGTCTTAATGATGACTGGAAAAAATCTCACAGTGTGGTAGGGAAGGGAAGAGTATCTGTATGAATGTTAGAAATGGAGGATTTCCAGCTCCATGCCAGGTCGCTCATACATTTAATGTCGTATCTCCAGCAGCCAGTCACAGCTAATGGTCTGGGACAAGATGTTTCTCCCTTAATCCAACCCTGCATTGCGCTTGCAGGCAGTTGTGCTGTGCAGTGGATAAGGATCCCTCTGTGGTCTCCCTGGTAAACAGGCTCTTTTATTCCTCATCTGTACTGCAAATTACGTGTAAAGTGTGACAGCTCTTCAGCAAAGGCACAGCTCCATCCTCTGTATGCTGTGTTATTCCTGGGGATCAGCTGGTGCAGCAAGCGGATTTCAGCTCTCTTGATTTCTCTCCCTCTTCTATACTCTTAGTAACAACCCAACAGTCTCCTGTTTGGTGATCATTGGGTCCATGCTGCCCTAATGGGCACTGCATCTTCTTTTATGCTTTAATAGAATGTGGTTGCAGATCTGTAGCTGTATCTCTTCAGCTCTGGCACTGAAGTGGATTCTATTTGTTCACTGTAAAAAACAGTCCGCTTCCCGTAGTGGCAGCATGATTACTCCTGGGACCTTCTAATTGTAACTACTTGGTGGGCCTTTCATTGACTCTGAGAGCTCTTTGAACAGTTAATAGTCAAGTCTTAATTAAAATAAGCTTTTAATTAAATCATTAAGTCTCTTATTCCCTGCAATGTACCCAGTATTTGCTTTTCAAATAGTATTTGTACTGAACCTATATGGCCAGTAAGAAGGTAGGAGGATCGCAGTGCCAAGCTTTGCCTGTGGAGGTGGCTGATGCAAGCAGTGCTTTGGGACACAACCTGGGGAAGCAAACTGCATGCGGGTGTCTGAGCAGCCAGGTTTCTCCTCGGAGGTTTTGCAGAGATGGTAGCTTTGGTTGGGGTCAGTTGATAGGAATAGGAAGTTATCTCTGAGGTGGGACAGAGTAGATCTCCTGTGTTTCATCTCTGAGCTCCCCCCATCATTGCTCCAAAGCAAGTAAGCCTGTGCATCTCCCAGGGAAAAGCCATGCAGATTCCTCTCTTGAATGCAACTGTTAAGTTGGTGGAGTTTTTGTTTATTGTTACAGAAAAGTAATGCCAGGTTCAGCCCTCTTTGGCAACAGGCACTTTCTTGTTTTTATGGCTTTTGCATTCTGGAGTTGTCATCAGGAGTGTAACACCAGGAGTGTAACAGAATTTTGCCTGAGCAGTTTTCTACGTAGCTTCATGGACTCCAGTGGGACACTGTGGCATGATGTGTCTGGGATGACTTTCCAAGGGCAAAGGCATTAACTGTATTGCTGAGCCTGTGCTGTTCTTCAGATGCAGAGCTGGGTGTTTTTAGGAACAGTGTAGCACGTTCCTGTTCAGATGCAGTCAACAGAAAGATATTTGTAAACAAACGATGTAAGTCCTTGTTACTGCCTGCTGATGTTTGAAGCACAGCCCTGAATGCAGCCTGTCTGAGATTTGACATTCTCATTATGTTCCTGGGGCCCAATATGCTGTGTCTCTCATCTTACAAGGAAGCTCTGAAATATTCTGAGCCTCTTCTGAGCAAGCAGAAAAATAAGATTTTATTGAAAGCTTCAAGTTCAGGCAGCAAAGTTGGAATCCAGTCCATTGCCTCCTGCAAGGAGCAGAGCAAGTTCTTGCAAATCAATGGCAGAAAGACATTAAAAAGACAGAGACAGCAAAGGTATCTTGGGGTTCAATCCTTTCTTTTTAAGTAAAAAAAGCAATGTCCTTGAAGAGTCTGTTTTACAGATGGCTGTGCTTCACAGGCACTGTCACTTGCAGAGTTTACCTTATTCTCTTGCGCTGATGAAGGGTAGGGTGGCACTTGTAACTGAAGTAGAATTACAATTCTCCACTCATTCACTGAGCACTTGTGCTTTGAATGGTTGATCACAGACTGCATCCCTCTCCAGAGCCCTCCTCCGGCCAGTGCTCTTGACTTTTCTGAAGAGCCTTCAGCCCTGTGTCCCTCTGCACCTTCACACTGGTTAGATGTGCTTTTGAGCGCTTATGTATCCTTTGTGCGCTAAGGAATAATTTTGAATTGCTACTTTCACACTGGTTTTCTTTAATGGAGCTTAAAATGGGAGTGACTTCTGGTTAAATTGGTTTAAATTTTGTAAGTGATTTTTCCATGATTTTCCTCTAGAGTCTGAAATTATTTGGGAGCTTAAAACACTTTGTGGCTTGAGTTTGGGCCTCGCACCATAAACTTGCTAGGAGAAATAAGGAGTCAGTGACAGCCCATCTTTCCTCCAGACACACAAAAATCCTATTCAAGCACTTTCACAAGTGCCACTCAGACACTACAGTCCCTGTAGCTTTATGTGGATGTGGCCACACAAGTCTTTTAGGGCCAGCCTCTCGTGTCCCACTGTTTAGGCTTTAACTGAAGAGGTGAAATGGAATCTGCTGTTTTCAGATAAGAGATCTTCCTTTGCATGAGCAGGTATCTCTGTCTCTTGCCAGTCCTGCATTTATCGAGCTTTGAGTCTGCTGTCTGATTTCTGCTGTAGTTCTTTATCGAAGAGGGAATCCAGGTAAGGGGAGAAGACTGGGGCCATTTTCAATGCGAAATAAAGACTTTGTCATGCCTATACACATTATTAGACACTAGGGAATCTAAAGAGCCTTCTGATTGCCTCAGTGTGAGAAGATCTTCATTCAAAAATGAAAATCAGTGTTGAGATCTGTTGTCATTTTTTCCACTGTTGGTACAGCCTCTCATGCTTTTGTGAAGTGGAAGCCTCCAAATCTACTTATACTTTCCTGTGTTGCAGATCCTTGACGAATGGTTTGGGCGGACAGTCATCTGTTCCTGCGCAAAGCTGAGCTACGACCACGCACAGAGCATGATAGAAAACCCCGGGAAGGTGTTCTCACCTGAAGAACTGCCCCCTGTCTCCCCTCAGCACTCAGTAGCCAAGATACAGGAAGCTGTGCTGAATCTGCATCGCATCGCCCAGCACCTCCGCAAGCAGCGCTTCATCGACGGTGCTCTGCGCCTAGACCAGGTGGGATTTGCTGTTGTATTCCTTTAGAGTTTAATGGTAGAATAAAAACTCCAAGGGAAAGGTAGGCTGGAACAGGAAGATGAGTTTGTGTGCTAATGTCGTCTTAAAAATGGCATCAATTTATTTACCAAAAGCACCAAGTAGGATGAAAAGGAAGAAAAAAACCAACTCTCTTTGAGGAGTTGTTCATCTTCCAATATTTTTCAGAATCCTGAAGCTGTATCAAACTTGGTAAGTAACTTGCACAGCAAAAGCAATGACAGCAGTGCCATTCATGATCAAGTATTTCGGGTATCCTTAGTGCACATCACACTGTGAACAGTTATCCTCTACATTTATTCCTGTGCTTGCAATACTCCTGTTTTCCACCACTTTCATAGCAGTTCTCTGGACAGGAAAAGTGGCTAAAATGTTATCTAAGCTAATGCTTATAAGTGAGTGTGGTTCAGAGGGAAGAAATGTGTGCGAGGAGGGTTTGTGTCTGGGACAATCTGAGCAGCCTTGTATGCTGTAAAGTAGAAATGACGCACAGAACAAGTAGATCCAGATATTTTAGATTACTACAGCAAAAATACTCTGCATTTGAGGTTCTGCTGCTCTGAGGTGGCCATGGACAGGTTTTGTGGATGGGAGATTCCTGTAATCCGTAGAACCCAATGGCCTTCCCGACCAGGAGACAAAGTCATCTCTTAATATAAGGAAGCTCTATTGTTTCATATTGCAAAAGGTGCATGAGTCAACATAATCATACTGCTGAGAAAGAAGCTAGCGTACCAAGATGTATAAACAGGACTATTGTATGTTAGAGGTATGTTGCAATTCTTCCATTTTATTCAGGGCTGTAGTATTGTCTCCAGTTGTGGGAAAGCGTGGTTTACATCTGATTGTAGAGAGGGAGAGCAACCAGTGTCTGTAATCAGTGAACTTCCTTGACAGAGCACATGGCTTAATCTGGTGGAGCTGCTGTGAGGAGGAGGTAATGCAGTGTCACCATTCCAGGACAGGCAGGATGAGACATCCATGTCTTGAATTTCAGAGATGGGGGGTTATGCTTTAAGATGAATGTTCTGATGTAAGAGTTGTGGTGGCCAAGGCTGTTTTGCCTGCATACACTGAAGGTCCTTAGGGACTGGTTAGGAACATACAAGTAAGCCTGGAGCCAAGAGCTTTTGGTCAGGGTCCTCTCTTGCTTGAAAGAAACAATCTGTTTGTAATCTATTTTTGGAGATCAGACTCATTTTGAAATCGTGCAGAGTTTGCTTAAAACTTCTTAGGAACAGAGGTTCACCTCATTGATGTTTATCGTGCAGTGGCTAATAAGCTGGGCTTTTGTTTCCAAGCACACTGAGTGCTAGAGAAATGCAGTTTGCATTACACAAGTCATTACACAAGCTTAGTGTTGTGCTGAATGGACACCCTATGTGCTTGACTTTAGTACCTGTTATCAAACTAACCTCAGCATATGTTTTAAAACACTTGTGACATTTTAAATGGGAGGATTTGGCCCAGGAAGCATCCTGTTCCAGTGATATCCCATAACAGATTAGTGGTGTTTTATTTTGCTCTGTGCTGTTGTGGAGGAGCCATGAAAGAGACTGTATTGAAGCATCACTTGTGAGATTTGGGTTAAAAGCCACTTCTGCTTCTACTTTCAAAAGGGCTGATTCCCAGTCAGCCTGCTTCCTAGGTGGTGTTGAACTGGGTTGTACAAATGCCCTACAAGAGGCATTTCACACTGTACTGGATCTGTCTCCCCTGGCAAGAGAGTCAGGGTGAAAGTAGTGGTCCTTGAGGAGTGTATTTTAGTTCAAGGAATATTCTCGCTGTACTTACTCTATTCAAGTACTGCCATGATAGCTACATTTGATAAACTACATCCTCCTCAACGCATGGGAAAAGCTGTTAGTGTAAGGCCTGAATAAAAGCACTGTTTGAGGGGTGTGTATGTGAACACGTCCAGTGTATATGGTGGGACAGAGCAGTCTGTAACTAGAAGTAGAATGAGATTAGTCTGTCTCCCTTTGTTCCCCCACTTTGAGTTCCCATGGATGTAGCTCTGATCTGGGTCTGACTTCCAGCCTCAGGGGTGGGCCCGAATGGGAAACACACCTTTCTAATCTCTGGACCTCTCACTGATTTCCTGTTGAGTAATGTAAATCCTGAACAATGGAAGACAAACTCCAGCAGGAAACTAGGGGCAATGAATTATCAGATTCCAAATAAATATGTGAGGAAAGGAAATGATCATCCCATAGCGTTAAGGGAGGGGGTGGCTGGGCATGGGTGACTTCTGTGCTTTTTTTTTTCCAAGGGATGTGAGCCCTCTTCCTATATGTTGCGTTATGTTTGAGTTCTGCTTTGGGGTCACTCCCTACTGAACAGTGATGAGCTTTTTTTCCTTACTCCCATCCTGTCATTTTTCAACCTGACATGCTCTTGTGCTTCCTGTTAGTAGGAAGAAAATCATTAGGAGAAGAGTCTCCCTTCCTGCTTTGCCACTGGCCATGGTGGCCTCAGGCTGGTGTTCTCCCTGCCTGCCTCAGTTTCCCCTTTGCAATAATATCTATTTCCCCTGTAGCATCCATATAATCTAGGATCGATTCCCCAGAACTAAGAACATCTCCCTTCTGAAGCAGTTCACGTTGGTATTAGGAAAAGTTTCAACCCAGAAATAGTGGTGATGCACTGGCACAGCTGCTCAGGGAGATGGGGGAGTCACCATCCCTGGAGGTGTTCAAGGGCTGAGGAGTTGTGGCACTGAGGCTCATGGTCAGTGGGCACAGTGGGGATGGGTTGACATTTGGACTTAGTGATCTTTGTGGTCTTTTCCAGCCTCGATGACTGTATGTTGTGGTGAGGGGAAAGTTTCCTGTCTGAACATTGCTGCTGCATTTTTGGGACCTAACGTGAGAGCAGCATTTGCTTGCCCATAGTTCTCCTTCAGCAGTAATTTTAGAAGCAGGAATCTCCGTAGCTCAACAGTTGAGGCATATTTTTTTGGATAATGTGGGAATAGCACATCTGAGTCACTCAGCAAACCTTGAGAAGAATTACAGATGTAGTGCGCGGTCTTGAAAGCTAAGGGTTTGTCAATGCAGTATCACTGTAGGGCTGTGAAATTTTGACCACGGCAACCTGCAGTCCTGCCACTCTTTTTTTCCCCCCTTATTTCCTTTCTGAAGTCATTAAGAGGGGAATCCACCTCCATTGGACCTTAAGTCTGAGGACCTTCTGGGCAACCTGAGCCACATGTCTGATGCTCTATGGGATCTTGCAGTTCCCATAGCCCTCTTCTGGGGCTTTTTCTCTAGCATACAGTTATATATCATATTTGCTAGCTTGCTAGCTCCAGAAGGCAGCTGAGCACTAATTTTTAAAGGTTTAGAGTCTTTGCACCTTCAGCAGCTAAAGAGCTTACAAAACTTTGTCTACACAAACAGGGATGAAAGTATTTTTTTTCTATCTCCTTAGGAGCTACAGCTTTGAGATGTAAAGGCAGGACTTGCTTTATGCTGTGGCTTTGAGCCAGAGTACTCAGGTATTTATGGCATCATCTGCTCCTGGCCTCCCTCCTGCCCCAGGCCACAAAGTGCCACCCCTCTGCTTTCCTCTTGCAGCTCTTAGCGCGCCCGTGCTATAAAGTGGAGCAGGGATTTGACCTGGTTTAAAAACCAAAGTGAGCGCTCCTCACAACTTTTCTTTTTTTCCTGGCCGTGTTACTTTCATGCTGGATCACTTCCCCGAACCACAGCTTTTAGAAACACTAGCCAGAGAATCAGATAGAAACTTGCTGTTAAAAAAGAACCATCAAGTTTATAAGAAAAGCTCCTTAGCTCAAGCCTGCCTAGAGGAGACCTGCTGATAAATGGTTCTCTTTTTGGCTTGGGAAGTTTATAAATGAATCACGAGGACAGATGCCTACAAAGAGACAGGTTCAAAGGGATTTCAGTGCGTATTTAAAATGAGAATGCCCTGAGATGCTGATCTGTCTCTATGACAACTGTGTGAGCTGTGAGAGGTGGTTGTGCCGGTGCTTCTCTCTTTGCCAATGCACTTAGACCTGTGTGCTCAGAATGTTGGCTTTGACCAAAGTTCATTGTGTGAAGAACCCAAAGTGCATTTGCATTTGTTGGTGGCTTTCGTTTGTTTCATAGAATAGCTTTTCTCCTTGTTTTCTGCACAACAGGTGTTCAGCTTTGCAAGTGAATATGAGAAAAGAAAGAAAGAAGGATAAAGATGGCAAAGATGAGACTGTTATGCAAATGTAAGGACTGAATTGGTAGTGAAGTGGTCTTACTTCTGCTTGTTCTCAGGCTGTGTGCTGGGTCAGTGTCACCTCATCTGAGCAAGCATTGCTTTTCCCTATGGGTTTCTTATTGTTTCAAATAACATAAAGGCAGTAAAAATGGTGGTGGTGTACCCCTGTGCCATGCTGGAGACCTTGCTTGTGTTCTATCCAGTGGCTGCTGGCAATAAGGAAATAAGTGATCTTTGAAAATAGCCGTGTTTAATTAAAATTGGTGTGAATCCAGAAGTGATAGTATTGCTGCTACGTGCTATGACCCCCAGTACAGGAATGTGTGCTAGCAGGATGCCAGCTCCCAGTTAGATACTGTACTGCACAAACTCACCAGATCTGTATGGTTTTTGAACCTCTCAGAACAGATTCTACTTGATTGAAACAGTTCTCAACTAAACATAGAAGGTGAAGAGGAAGAGGTACGTTGTACGTGCAGGATGTGACTTTGTATGTTGGGAAATTTGGGACTTCACTGTGGCTGCTGGGATAGGCCAGAAACACGTTTTTAAACAGTAACACCTGCTAATGCTGTTTGCTTGGAAGTGTCAGAAGGCAGAGATTAATTACCATCACCACTGAAATATTCCAATATGAGCAGTTGCTAGAAATAATTATGAGACATCATGTTGTCATATTTTCTGCTTTGTGTCTGTAAGGCAAGCATTCAGATCATCTCTTCTTTTTGCTGTGTGGAGGTAGTAAATGTTTCAACCAGAACAGCCAGTTAAGCAGCCCTTGTGCACTGAATACAGTATATCTGTATACAAACAGGAGGTGCTTTGGCTTGAAACTGTGCTTGGTTCCAATGGGAGCATTGGACAGTAGGTACCAAATTCCTCTCATGTTCGGTTCCCTTGGGATAGGCTGAGGTGTGTGCACAGCCATGTGGTTTGGCTTGGGAGAAAAACCAAAAGGCCCATTTATAAAATGTCAGGAATTGCTGTGATACCTCCCTAAAGATGCTGCTACAGCAGCGGTGGGTGAGGCAGGATGGGCTGCACATACAGTGCTGTGAGATAAATGGAAATGCAGACTGACAAGGGGCTTTCACTATTCACTTCCTATCACAATTCTGCCATTGTCTAGTGCTTTTCTTTGATGTCTGGTTAAAGAGACGTTGCTGATACCCAGAATGGGGACAGCAGGTGCTGTGTGATCATTATGGACAGTTACTTATACTGCGTGATACATTAGGCAGCTGGGGGGATGTTGGATGTATTTGGAGATTCATTTCCTCTGAGGATTTTAATAGTCTTTTGCATAGCCCCAGTTAATACATCAAAATGAGCATCTACGGCCATAGCTGTCTTCTGGGGGATGCTGCTCTTCCCTGCAGGAGAAACCCAAATGCATTTGGAAAGGTGAGCTGGTGAAGTAGGAAGGATTTTCAGAATGCCTTTCCATGATACCACAGGGAAAGTGGTCCTTCTCAGGCCACTATGAAATGTCATGGTTGTCAGGAGCAGCCAGCAGCTCAGGTCAAGCAGTTTGCACACACACCAAGGAGACGTGAGGTCATGTTATGGAGTTGGGTCTGTGTGGGCTGAGCAGCTTTCTGTGTGCATGGAGATGTTTGCATCGCCGGTAGGCATTAAAATATTTTGATTAAGTTGGGATTTTGAGTGAAAAGCCTTCCGAATCTAACTGTGGAGGGTCTTTCACCCTGAGATTTTAGTGAAGTGCACCCAGGGGTGTGAGTAGGATTGATGTCCTCGCTCATGTCCTGCCATTCCCTGGTCATTCTTATAGAGCTGAGCAGCTGTGTCACAGCAGGAGCAGGTGGTGAAGTGGCCAAGTTGGCTCCAGCAGGAGCAGGGAGTGGGACACTAAAGTGTAGGACTGGGCTGTAGAGCGTTGTGCTGGGAGCCGCTGCAGCCAGATGTCTGGGCAAACACATCCAGGAAAGAGCTCCCCACACAGTGGTGCTCCAGCATTGATTTACCACCTGTAGTGCAAGAGTGAGTCACGACTTCTATTATTGTTGGAGTATTCCAGCTACTAACTGATGTATTCAAGTTCTCTGGTCATGTGCAAGTGTTTTTCTAATAATCAAATAAACACATCTTAACTTATTTGTATTAAATCTACCATGTACCAGAAGCTTCTTCAAAGGAAAAAAACAAAGTCATTGATTTTGAGATGCTGTCACAGCAATAGCTTCATTCATCTGCCAGCATCAGAGCAGGTACCTGCGTGTGTCAACCAGATTGCAGCTATCCCATGGAAATCTGTCGTGCTTGATCAAGCCAGAGTTGCAGTGGGCAGTGCTTTGTGACACTTTCCAAATGACTTGGTTTTATCCCATCAAGTGAATCCAGCTACTCATCAGCCATTGTAAAAGGGGCTGAGCAGGCAGTCATCGTGTGCTGACTTGCTGGAGGTGTTTGCAGGTGCTCCAAATTCACACATGGAAGGCACCTTTTGGTTTCCTGGGCTATCTATCCAGTCAAAGGTGGGTCAGCAGCCTGGGGCGAGTTGCTCTTGGGGGCTTCAGGTAGCACTGAATGTCTGTAGATGAGGGAGAGAGGGGATCTGTTGCAGGTGCTGCCTCAGTGTGAAGGGATATGTCTCAAACGTGAAGCTGTTAGCTAGGGGTTGAGCAGAGAATTCAGTGCTTGATTTAGCTCTTGTTGGTGTTTTTTAGGTTAGAGGGAAGAGAAGTGGCTTCTGCTGGTTGTACTTCAGGAGGTTCAGAACAGACAAACTGGTTCTAAATGTTTGTGTAGCGCTGCATGTGGGTTGAATGTTAGAACAGAATTCTGATTTTTCATTTCTTATTGAGGAAGCAATCCTTGCTCTCTGTATGTCTTCCTTTCCAGTTGGTTGTTGGTGTTGTTCTTACCCAGTGATGAACAGACGTCATCAGAACGTCTTCTGTTGCTTTAGATTGCATTCGTCGCATATTTGAACAGAGACTTGACAAGGTTTTTTTTCAGGTATTAATTATTGCTGACTGCGTGGCTAATCCATCATTGTGTTTAGATGGAGTCAGTGCGTGTTGAGTGATATAAGTTCAAATGTGATCAGTCTGCCGTAGGTGAAGATGTAGCAGCTCTTTGTCAAAGCCAGTTCTGTTTCACCTAGCAGTAAATGGAAGAAAGGCTAATTGTATAATGACAAAAGACAACGTTTGGAAGGAGTTGAAAGATACAGACGGTGCAGTTCTGTGATTCCTCATTTCAGTTCCCAAGTGAGAGTAGAGGGGAAAATAATTCTTTCTTTCCATGACTACAGCTCACTTTATCAAGTGTCTCTGGGCATGATCATTTCCCCTGAGCCCTGGGACACTTTATCTTTTCTTGTGTAACATAAGGATGCTGAAGTACAAAGAAGCTCAGAGAGCACCTGTGCTTTTCAAGGCCTTCTGAAATGAAACTACAAGAGTTTTAGGCAAAATCCCAGCAACTGAGATGAGAACAAAGCCCATTTTGCCTGATTTGAAGAAGCCAGTGTGCTGCTCAAGTCCATTTTTGGGTTTGTCTTTAAACTTTCCAAGTCCAAGCCCATGTCTCCTGAAGTGATATGCCCTGCTAAAGTTTGCAGTGATTCACTGGGAGTGCATTTTGTTGAGCAACCCGTTGCTTTTGTTTTGAAAGCAAGTGACCGAGAATCTGTCTTTAGTAATCTAGATCAATTATCTTGTACTTCTCTGCATCTTCCTGTGGTAATAAGGAAGTTTTTCTAGCATGAGTGTAATTCAGTGTTATTGTAGATTTCCCCTGAATACGTAGTTGTGTAAAATGGGACAGTGAAACATAACTTCCTAGTTAAGATGTTGGTCCACCTTGCACTTTGTTTTTGAGATTTGTCAGTACTTAATATTTCATGAAGACCTCCTCCCTGCATGCATTCCTTTGTGTGGTGCTTTGCTGGGTTGTAAAAGAGGCAGTGTGTTGCCTTGGTGCTGCCTGCTCCATCTCCAGACACAGCTATCGATTCCTCCCCAGATATACATATTCATAAGTTGTATTGTCAACACCTGAAAACTTGATGGTGGTATTAAGCCATGCCCTCTGAAGTTAATGCATTCGGTGGTTTGGATCTGGGCTGGTAGCAGATTTATTGCCGATTTTGTGCCAATTTATTACCAACAGAGTCGGTTGCAATCCATTGCCCGTCCGTGATGGGCTTCTGTTAAATTGATATTCACTTGAAAATGAAGCAAGAGGCGGTGAGAAAGTAGTCTCGGGGGTTTGCTGAGCTCAAGGGGTTTGAGAGACTTCAGACATCTGGAAGAAACCAGCCATGCAAAATCACCATGAAAGGTTTTTGTGGGTGACTCCTTTAACTAGAATTGAAAATCTTGTTCCTGTCTCAGAAGTACAAACTTACTGAGCAATCACGTTTGTTTGTTTGTTTTAGAAGCCAGAGTGAAACAAATTGTGCTTTGTGCCTTCCTTGACAATTGAAATCAACTATTTGTATCCTAAAATTTGATCCATCTGATCTGGCTCTCCTTGGGGATTGCGGAGCTGTAGCTTATTGGGTGTCCTGTGGCAATGCTGGGGTCAGCCCTCTAACAGAGACGTTCTCACTCCCATGCATCAACAGGAGGTTTTGCATTAGCTTTACAGCTGCAGTTTCACCTCAATTTCAAGGTCTCTGTTTTAATCTCAAGACTCTCCTTTCTTTTCTGAGAGAGCTCCATTGATCCAGCTAGAACTTTGCTTTTAATTAGCATGTTAGGGTAGGAGCTCACCCACAATACTAGGAAATAAAATGCTTAAATGGCTAAAATGGGATTTAAAAAGATGCAATTTATTAGATGGTTTCTCTCAGTGATGTGTTTAGCAGGTATAGAAGAGAGAATGAACTAAACCGGGCTTTGGCATTTGGGAAAGTGAGTCATTTTTTCTGTTGCATCACGTATAAACTTTTCCCTTCTCATGTATGGTATGGTTGAAATTACTTTGAGGTTTTGAATTTTCACTTCAACTCTCTGTTTTTTATTATTTTCAAACATTGCTGAAAGCGGTGGTTGATAGTCTTTAAACTGTGCTCGCATTGCCTTGCTCTTTATGGTTTTTATTGCTGTTGTTTTTTAAGTAAGTCAATGGGCAACATATAGGTGGTTAAATGAGATGGAGAGTTAATGGTGAGAGCAAGAGGTAGCCATGGTGATGGATGAGTAGTCTATGGTGGCAAGTGGTTCTGTTGTTGAACTGCCTTTACTCAGAGGACCAACCTTGGATTCTTTCTGCATTATGGTCATCCCTTCAAATTCTGAAGCATTTGCACAGGTTCTTTAAAATCAGTTAAACATGATGGTATTGCAGCTTGTTGAGGCAGCAGACAGATGAGTCTTCAAAGAATGCAAAACGGCATGGAACCCTATGAATGCCCCACTGACATAGGGCCATCACAAGGAAGAGTGGTTTCTGCCACTATGTCTTCCACGCTTTGTGAAAACTTGGTTAAGTCTTCAATAGGCATTGAATATTGAGAGAGGCCAGATGGAAATCCAGTATCTGAATGGAGTCTCCCCAGATTGGACGCAGCACAGAAACAGTTGATGTCCACGTGGTGTCTCCCATGATGGACAGGCTTTTTGGGGTGATGAAATTCAGCAGGTGGAGTGGTGCTAAACCTTCCCTGCTCTGCCTGTTTTGTAGGGAGAAATGGCTGCTCCTTCAAGGAAGCTGCTGGATGACCTTCCTTCCCTTGAGCTGAAGGCTCCCAGCTGCAGCTGGACACTGCAGCAAAGAGGGGACTTGCCCCAGCCCCTAAGCGTCTGGGCTCAGTGACACCATCTGGGCTTCAGCCCTTCAGGAAAATTGTTGAAGAAAAGGCAGCTCTTAAAACCAAATTATTTGGTTTAGTGGTTTTGGATTTTTTTTGCACAGTTTTGGCTTGGTATGTTCTTGGGCCTGGTTTATCCTTGCTCTTGCTGTTTGTAGCTTGCTTTGGACTGAGCACTGAGGAGCAGTGTTTTTTAGAGTAATATTTGCAATACTGGTAACATAGTGATGGGTACAAAATACAACTTAAAGGGGGAAGACTTGCAAAAAAGAGCCGTGAAACGGGTGCAACCATGAGTTATACCACCCAACTGTCATTAATGCTTTGTTTGAAGATTTATGTTAGTGAAGGGCATCTTTTGTTTGCCCAAAAGAAAAACTCTTGCCCTCCTTCAAGGAAGGGCTACCCTAAATGTTTTCGGAACTAACATATGGATCACAGAGTTGTAGGGATTGGAAGGGACCTCTGAGGGCCATCAAGTCCAACATCCCTCTAAAGCTGGTTCCCTACAGTGGTGTGCCCAGTCTACTTAGTCTCATGGGGAAGAGGTTTGATCTTCAGTGCTGACAGATCTTGTCAAAGCCCACATGATCCTCCTCTTAGAGAGGTCCTTATGAGAGGACAGACATTTCACAGCTCGCTGAATGTCAGCTGTGACTGTGCACCAATGCCTGGAATGTGCTGTGCCTGGATGCCGATGCCTGCAGCTATGGCATCCTGGAAATGTAAATCTGGAAAGAGCTTTAGGGGAAGATTCTTTCCTTTCCTTGGCAATAGGAGGAGCTCAGCTGGCAACGGTCCTGAGCCACGTTTGTCATTGCTTTGTAGCTGCTGGGGCCTGTAGGCAGAACGTTTCCTCCAGGAGATGTCTCCATGACCTTCACCCACACAGCCATCTACAAGGGACATGGGAGAAATTTGCCCCTGAGCCCTTCCCTCACGTGTCCCTGATTAGTCACTGCCTGGAATCTGAAACACCAGAGGCCTGCAGACACTTCATGAGCCAAGGTCCACTGGGGAAGAGTTCAGCAGTCTGCAGAGCTCACCTGACTTTAGCCCACTTGTCAAGCAGGGTGACTCACACAAGGTTATCTTGAATCTCATCCAACATTTATGCTCATTGCAATCAACAAGACAACCTGCTGGCTGTTTTAATAGTGTTTTACTGCACCTAGCTGCAGCGTTGCACTGTGCAGGGGAATACTGGGGTGTGAGGTGCCCTTACATGCAGGCCAAGCTAGTCACCTTGAGCTCCCCACAGATAATTAGAATCACAGAATCATTAAGGTTGGAAAAGACCTCTAAGATTACCATGTCCAACCCCAGCCCATCCTCACCATGCCCCCTGACCTTGTTTCCACATCATGATTCTTGGATGGTGACTGGGATGGTGACTCCCCCACCTCCCTGGGCAGCCTGTGCCATGCACCCCTACTCTTTTTGAGAAGAAGACATTTTTCCTGATATCCAACCTGGACCTGCCCTGGAGCAACACCGTCACCTCTTGTCCTCTTGTGGTGGCAACTGTGTTTTTTTCAGCCCTAGGGTTGGGTTGATGGAAAGAAGCGTGAGGTTTGGTTTAGGGAAGAAAAAAAAATTAGCCCATTCGAAAAGCAATTTGTTTCTGCTTTCTGTGAGCGAGGCTTCCAAATGAACTTTTAGTCAGTTCTGCAGTACAATCAACAGGACTGGAAAAAAATACCAAGTGAAGTAACACAGTGGCTGTGGTAAACATGAACCGAGGCCTTGGAAGTAGCTAATGGCATACCACAAAAGAGTCTCCTTTCACCCACCGCCGGCCGTGCCAGCAGCAAGCGCTGCCAGCGCTGGCTTCTCTCAGAGGAAAGCATCATTTGGCTCCCTTTTGGATTTCATTACTCTTCCTGCGCTCCCTCCTGCTCGCAGCAAAAGCCTTTCCAGTTGTAAAGAAGTGAATTAACTCCCTTGGTGTCAGTGATGGATGAGGCGCTTTCTCCCTCTTCAAAGAGGCGAGCCGTGCCGGTGAATGCGGGCCAGCCGAGTTGAAAAGTCCAAGCGGAACAGGGGAGCCCACGAGGTGACCCAGCTGTCACACAGGCACCCTGGGGACGGCTCCCACTGGTGCCGTGCAGGATGGGAACAAAGCCGCTCTCAGCGCGTTCCCCTCCCACCGGGCTCCTGGGTTTTGTCCCCTTTCAATGGCCTTGGGCTCATGGCTTAGCACACAGCAGCCGTCGGCACAGGGCTGGAGCCTCAAAGGCTTTCAGGGTTAGCACGCTGGTACTTGGAGAGCTCATTCCGGGCGTCCATGGCTAATCATATTAAAGGTGACCTCGTGGGCAGTGCTTTCCATTGTTGCCATATGTTTTGTCCAGTGCTTGAGTGATGTTGTGCATTGGAACGTATTCATGCGTCACCTAATTTAATCACCAGGCTTAATCCCTTCTCCTGTTCTACACTCTTAGAATTTACTGGCTCTTTGTGCATTGTCTGGGTCTCCTTCACAAGCCAATACAGACTCCTGCAGATATTTTTATTTACTTCCAGAATCTATTTAAAAAAAGCATCCAGCAACAAACCCAGTAAGTTCTGCACAGAGTGAGTGGCGTGGTGGGTGCTCTGGAGGCTGGCCCTTATCCCTGCCCTCTTCTTCCTCCATCTTTTCCATAGAGACATTAAGGATTGGGCTCAAGGGTTTAAATAAGAACAAAGCAAAACAATGTGAATGGAAAAATGACTGAGAAAGCTGTGCGTCTCCTTTTAATATTGTTGGAATAACTAACTAATTTTGAGAACTTTACTGTCTCTGTAAAATATAGTGTTGGTTTCTGCCTTTAAAACTTACTGCTTTGGTATGGACAACTCCAATTCCAGCACTGAACTGGACAAGATTAACCCAGCAAAGCCACGAGTCCATCATGCTGGGAAACTGGAAAGTCTGATTTATGCAAAACTGCTGCACAAGGGAGAGAATAGAGCTCTGTGAGAGCCGACATGGTTCACAGAAGCCAGACGTTTCTAGGGAGCGGCGCTTGCAGGATGATTTCTAAAGCTTTTCCCTGCCCCAGCTGATGCTGCAGCGTGGAGGTATAGGTTAAAAACTGGGATGAGAGATCCAGTTGTCTTGTGACTCGCTTTAGGAGCGGACGGGCTCAGCCCTGGCAGGGGAAGGCAGTGATGAGATTTTAAGATGATACATGATCAGGTTGCTGCTGTGCTGGACTCCCAGAGGCAGGAAGCCTTTTCGTTTTCTTACACTTGCCGAGGCAGATTGTTGAATAAATAGCTCATGGTGCGGCTCAGTTCTTAGATTCTCCTTCCCCGCCTGCAGCGCACTGGTACCCACAACTCCAAACAGCGGAATACATCCCGGATGTCTTTGAAACCTTAAACATGGCTCGTACCGATCTGACTGAATTGCAGCTTTGAGCTTTCCTCTGTGTTAGCATGCAGGGTTTCTTGCAGCTGAGTTTGCACGCGCCGATTTGCTGATCTCCTGCGACCGCGTGTTATGGTTTAGGCTTGATAGGAGGAAGGAGGAATGACGTAAAAGATTGCAGATTTGTGACCGGTTTTAAAAATAGTTTTAAAATATTATGTATCTTCATCTTGAAGAAATGCAATACTGCTTGGAAACCACAACTACTGAACATAAACCATGTCAGGCCCCTTACATATGTTAAATAACAGTGCGGAATGGAGGGTTATAAACAGCCTGCTGCGCGCTAGCACTGGAAGAAGATCACTGATTTGCCCCCAGCGATCAACAACGACGTCGCAGGCTCTGACGTCGACTTGGCTGTACAACACCACTTTACATTTTATACCGCACCTTTTCAGAGCAAACCTTGCCAGAGTCCTTTCCGAAGCGTGTGCATGCAGGACTCACTTCTCCGCTGGACCGGAGCCGGAGCCGCTGCAAGGGAAGCGGGAGGGCAGGGTGCCCACCCGGCCGCCAGCGGGCTCTTGGCACCTGGCTGGGACAAGTCACCTGGCCTCCATCCATCCCCGCTTCCGTCTTTTCACAGGCTGTGACAGAGGAGCTGTGAGGTCCCTAGGAAAGAGTGAGCGGGAGCAGGTCACTGCCAGAGGAATTCCAGCGAGCCACAGCCAGCCCGTTCCTGGGGGAGCCCAGCGGCAGCCTGCTCTCATCGGCCATGGAAGGGGCAGGGATGTCCTCGAAAAGCTTGGAATCGCCTGCTGAGAGAGCTCAGAGCAGCAAGATTGGGGCTGGGCTTTGGGGCTGCTGGGTATTTCACAGCAGCACCTTGAAGGATGAGGAAGAACAGCGTGGCTTTTCAGCTGAAATCATAGAATCATTAAGGTTGGGAAAGACCTCTAAGATCACCAAACACCAAACCATCCACACTGACCATGTTCCCCTGTGCCACATCTCTACAGTTCTTGGACGCCTGCAGGGACAGTGACTCCCCCTCCTCCCTGGGCAGCCTGTGCCAGTGCACCACCACTATTCCTGGGAAGAAGGTTTTCCTAACATCCAGCTTACCCACATGATATAATCCAGGCATTCTGCATCTTCCCAATCCCAGCTCCAGTTTAACGGCTTGCAAAAATGACTAAGCCCAGAAATACTGTTGTGATCTCTCTCGTTACCTGGTGGAGCCCTTATCATCTCGGCACAGGGGCTGTTCATATTTTTATGAGTTTATCTCTTGTATGGAGGGTATTACAAGCTTTCGTCTGTCTTCCCGTGCAGCTCTACGGAAATCCCTCCAGGCATGAGATAGTACCTGGACACTGAATTAATCTGTGCTCCTGGGTTCTCACAGCTCCATTAGGGGCTTAGCAGGGGAAGCAGTGAGCAATAACAAACTTAAGAAAATAGGATTTGCTGTGTTCAGTCTGCCCTCAGCTCCTTGTATCCTCCCAGCAGCAATGACAAAGACTGGGCATGTTACTGGAGGATCCAAAACACCAGGGCTGATTTGCAAACTGTGCATCAGCATTCCCCAATGGGAGAAAAAAGTTGAGCTGTAGAGTCAGGCACGATAAGAGATGTGGAATCATTTCTCCTCCTGCCATGCGCCCAGAGACATCTGCACCCACAGCTCTTACCTTGTTTCCATATGGCCTGAGCCACATGAAGGCAATGCTGTGTCCCATTGTCCTGCCTGCTTCACTCAGGTTGCAGCAGCCCTTGGAAACCAACATAGATCAGGCATTTTGTGGTGAGCAGTCCGTCCTGTTGCTCTTTGTTGAATGCATATATTTCCTTTCTTTGATCTGGAGCTTTCAGTGTAGCTGGCTTTCTTGTTGCTTTCCATGAAAGAAGCCATGTGCCATGTTTCACTCATGGTGTTGTGTTCCTTGAGCAGAGCTTAGTATCAGTGTCCAGATCTGCTGCTGCTTTGAGTGCTGCTCCTTTGTGCATTGCAGTTCTCTCCTTACTTCAGGCTCTCCCAAGCTAGCAGTGCTAAGCCTAAAGAAAAGCTGCAGACTGCTTGAGCTTAGGGCCAGTAAATTGAGACCTGTTTTCAGAGATGACTGTCAGGTGGATGAAACAGTGCAGCTGGGGATAATGACGGGCTGCCTGCAGTATCCACTGGTAACAGCATACCGAGCAGTGGGGTTAAGAGTTTTCCACTCAATTGTGTCACTTTTCTTCTAAAGCAAACAGAGAAAACACTGACCGCTTTCCTTTAGTTTTTCAGGATCTCACATTCATATCATCTTTTGGGACAGGAATGCTGTAGTGATGCCATTCTGGTCAGGTTTCTTCATCAGACCAAAACGGCACATACGTGGCTTAGAGAATGATTGATATAACCTCCCTAGCAGACTGTAGGCTTCTTTCACATTCCTGATGGCAGTCAAGCCTCTTACTCTTGGTCATCCTTCTCTCTCAAATTCCCTCTTTTCCAAGTGAATTTCCATGGCTCACATGGGGAAGAGTTGGCCAGTTGGGCTGGGTGGTACCTACCTCTTCCCTTCTGTCTGAGTACAGCCAGGAAGTCAGCATCAGTCTTCAAAATGCAACAGCTTTCTGTAGCCCCCAAACTCCCCTCTATTAAGCCTGGCAAAGCCCACCTTGTGAATGAGATGTTCATCACACAGCAAAGTCAAGTTGTCTTTTGTTGTTTGTAGAGCATCAGAAGGGCTGGGAGAAGCACTGGGAGATCAGCAGGAGCCAGGAGTGCTTTAAGGGGAGGTTGTGAATAACGTGGAACAGCCAGGCAGTGAAATTTGGCACAAATCTTGTTGGTGTTGCTATTTTTTTATGCGGCATTTCCTAGGGATGTTTTGCTTTTATTGCAAATTGATGTATGTGTAGCAAGTTCTTCAAGTTCACTGACAGTTCCCTGGTGGACTAGAGCGTACAGTCCGGTGTCAGAATTCGTTAGTTTCCGAAGAAGATATTTTTAATCTACCAACGTAAACTCTTTGCAATTGTATAATCTTTATTTTAGCCCTGTGGTTTCCTAATCGTGCATCTAAAGAATGAATCATCCAGTTTATAAATTATAAAGGAACCGAGCAGAAGCGTTTAACTTTTCTTTCTCAATAAATCTGGTTGTTTTCTATGTTCTAAACTTCCAATGCAGGCAAGTGTGAATGCTTACAAATGAACTCATTGGAAGTTTAGGTTTTTGCCAAGTGCATCTGTTTGCAAAGGATCTGGTAGAGACTGTGCTTCTCTCTGGTTTTGCTGTATTACCTGATGACATGTAGCAGAGGATATGTGGCCATGAGATGGTGGAGCAGCCCTTCTATGTGCTAGGGAGCATGAATTGGTTGTTCTGATCCCATGATGGGAACACCCTAGGATCCTTGCTGTTTACCAGGGTTTTTGGAGAGGGAGCCCTGCTGCAGCCCAAGAAATTATTTAGCCACTTATAGTGGCTATAGGTCCCAGGCTCAAAGCCCCTCTTCAGGGAGGTCAATGGGAGAAAAGCAGGAAAACTGCTATCTTCTGTTTCCCTGTTTGCTAAGGATTCACTGGCTTTTTGTGTATTTTAAATTGTTCTTGTGTGAATTGCAGGCAGTAGCAGAGGAATGACAATGTGAGTGGAACAGTGGGATTGTAAAATAGAAAAGGGCAGTGGGATTCAGGCCAGGAGTAATGCCCCAACAAGTTTCAGCTCCTTTTCATAGACTAGAATAGACTAGGTTGGGTTTTGGGTTGACATTAAAACCCCATGCATGAGCCTTGCAGCTTATTAACAGGGATAGCATTCTGGCTAATGTCATGAGAGGGAAAAGGCATCATAGAGATGTGCTGCTTGGGTGGTGCAGAATGAATAAGCCCAAGGTGGTATGTTGTTGTGAGGCAAGTGAGAGAGAACCTGTCTTCTCAGGGGACCATGAGGCTGGAAAGCACAGCTGGATTGAGTTCCCATTCCACCAAATAAGACTCCCTTTGCTGTGTTGTCTGTTTAACACCCAGTTGTTGTTCTGCCCTCTTCTGTCTGGTGGAAGGGAAGCAACATAGAATGGTAGAATGTCCCAAGTTGGAAGGGACCCATAAGCATCAAGTCCAACTTCTGGCTCCACATAGAACCACCCAAAAACCAGACCATAACATCAGCCTGGGCTGAATTTCTACCAAATGTGCTACTGTCACCATGAGATGGGACCAGTCTGACACTTCCAACCAGTAGCAACAGCAGTTGCATGACCAGGTATTGAGGTTGGCCAAACATTTTCTGCCTGCAAAGCCAAACAGAAGGACCACCCCAGCCCAGTGCAGCAGGCAATTAGTTTTGCTGGCAACAGCCTGCCACACCTTTCCTCTTTTTCTACTGTAGGACTTTTCCTCTCTCTGTTGTTACTCCATCCTGTCCTTACTGCATTCTCTTCTAAAGAAAGGGGCAACCAGGAAGAAGCGCAGCTTCTATGCAGGGTCTTTCTCCAGCAATTCTGAGCTGCAGCACAAATAGAAAAGCTCTCTGGAAGAAGTGCTTTGGACTCAAGAACAGCTTCTTTAAGTGAAAACACAGCTGTGAGGTTTGCAGGCCGTGCTTCTGTAAGGGCTCATCCAGTCGGCACAGCCAGCAATGCTGCAGCTCTTCCAGCACGCAGGAATTGGGAAATCCATTGTGAACAAGATTGAGTTTGATGGCCTGTGTGCAGGCAGATGGATGTATTTTTAAGGGACGGGGTGCCAGAAAACTCTGTGATTACGTTACTGGAGCACGGCTCGTTTTTTGTGGTTTTAAAAGTGAGTGTCAGGACTTCAGGGCTTTTTTTTGTGTGTGTGTGTGGGTCAAAACCAAAGTTTGGGAGGGGCATAAAAACCTGCTTGATGACTAAGTTTATTCTTAAAAAGCTTTCTAGAGCTTGCTAGAGAAGGAAAGCTTCATTCTACATGGGAGCTGTTACCAGTCTTTTTGGCCATGCAGGTGGGATTAAAATTGAATGAGCACCACAGGTAGCAGGGTCCCCCTGTCCTTTAGGAGTCTGCTTTCAAGCTAATCTTTAGATCCAGTTGCCTAGGTTTTGTCATGCAAGCTCATGTTCTGCTTCTCCTTGCTGTGAGTGACCTCTTTCTGCTTGAATACCACTACATTGGTGGAATTACCTTGGACAGCATAACCGAGACTGGTAGAAGCATGTTCTTACATTGACCCAAAGTTGGGACATCTGAAACTTTTGACCTGGTTGCTCAGCTGAACTGATAATACCTCTCTGAACCAGTGCATGTGTAGGGAAAACTTTATGTCTGATGACAGAGGTTTGGTGCTCAGAGCCAAAAGGGGATTCAAGCCAAACCATTTACTCAAGGGGCATGTAGAATTTACCCAGTCGAGTCAATATCAGTACTGGTGGTGTTTTAGTGGCCAGAAGGTTTGTCACCTCCTTGTTGGAGTTACCAGGCTTTGTCACATGGCTGGGCCCCTAATTGCTGCAGGCCTAAGATTTGCTTTTGCTGCACCAAAGCCCAGGCAAGCCTGGAGGTCCATGACATCATCCCTCAGGAAGGTGGCATTGCCTTCAGCTCCAGCTTCTATCATGTGCCATCCAACGTAACCAGGGGTCAGCCATGTACATTAAGTACATTCTCTTCTTCCATCCACCAGTGGCCAGATCATGAACCCACCTCTGCTGGGTACCCTGTGTGTGCAATGCTCTCCTCTACTGGGGAGAGCCCATCAAAGCCCAGCTGTGTGAATTGCTCAGGGAAGTGGTGAAATCACTGTCCTTGTAGGTGTGTAAGGAAAGAGTAATTGCAGCACTTAGGGACATGGTTTAGTGGGTGATACTGGTGGTAGGTGGACTCCTGGACTAGATGATGTTAGAGGTTTTTTCCAACCTTAATGGTTCTGTGATTCTTCTGTTTGGGTGTACTGCAATTGCGTCTGGCAGCAAGCGAGCCTATCCATCACTGTACACACACAGATCCCAATTACTCCTTTTGACAGCTCTTATCCATGCACCTCCCTGTGCCTCTGACATCTCAATTATTGATGGGGCTCTCCTGGTAGGCAGCGCTCTGTTTGCAGCATGGCTGTGTTCCAGCTCCCTTTCCCATTGAGTTCATGCACGCACGACACCGAGCGTTTCTTTATGTGCAAAGCTATTGAAGTGGAAAGGGATCTTTATTAGCATGTGAGCTTCGGGGCTGTGCTACTGAAGAGGGCAGTGCAAGCCAAATCGCACGGCTCAGCGCTGGGAAATCTCCCCCTCCTCTCCCTGTGAAGCCCAGCAGTGTCTTGTAAGATGAAATGATCTCATATGTTTAATGCTGAAGATCACTTGAGCTGATGATCCTTCCTTGTGACGGGGTCACCCCGCGCTTTCATTTCTGTAGGAAACCAGCCCCCCCGCTGCCCCTGCAGACATACAGTCCTGTATTTTGAAGAGCAGTGGCCTTTGCTTTGTCTGGATATTTGTTTGCTGGCTTTGTGGCAACTCTTTGCATTCTGATGAGGAACACAAAAAAGGAGCTTCAAAGCAGCGTGCGGTGCTGGAGCAATGTTGTCAAGTTGGTTCAGAGTTAGAGCTGTGCCAGAGGGAGTATTGCAGAAGCCTGTTTGCTTTGTAGGTCTGCGTGTACCTGGAAGGCTTGGGATGTCTCGTGACATTGCTGTAGCAGAAGTCAGATAGGAGGGATGATAAAGTGGTTGTTCGGCTGCTGACATCTCTCCTATCCCCAGCAACCTTTAATTCAGAAGGAAGCAGATGTTTTGTGCTTAGTGAATGATGGCAAAAGGAAAGGGCAGCTGCTGGAGAAGTTGGGACCAGGAAACAGCAGCAGCAGTGTATCAGTACAGTCCCCATAACATGGGCTTTCGTGGCACTGTGGGTGAGCAGAGATGGCAGCACGGTGTGTTTTGCTTGTCTGGAATACCAGAGCCAGAGAAAGAAGGGTTAGAATAACAGAAGTTGCAAACATGGTATCTCAGGGAGCTGTCATTTTTGCTTTTTGGGTAGGCAGGATCTGTGGGAAGGGCCCCCCCAGATAGTTGAAAAGTCACCCTGCCCTACCTGAATAGCTGTCCCTTGCAGCCTGTCCAAACACAGCCAGTTTCCCTCCCGGCCCTTTTCCTTCCTTCCCATGCCCTGGACTCACCCCTCACACAGAGCAGTGCTACAGAGCCCAGGTGAGATGTAACCAGAGGTGCAAGCCCAAAGGCCGCTGATCTGAGAGCTGGCAATGGGGGAGGTTCAAGCCATCTTCACTGTGCCTCTATCAGAGCTGTTGTTACAAGCAGCCATAGCCACACATACCCAATTTTGCACTTTCTTTTGTTTTTCTTCCCTGCAATGTGGTCCCTCCCCTCACAGTGCAGGGCGTGTGGGGCTGTGATAACCACGGTCCCTCTTGGCTCAGCAATCCTTTCTGATATCCCAGCAGGAAAGCTTAGGATAACCCGACCTGGGAAAATGGCTTTGGGGAGTTCTCAGCTCCTCCTGCTCTCAGAGGTGGGTCTGAGTGATATTCTGGGCTGCAGCAGGTCACAGCTCACAGAGCAGGTGCAGTTGGGAACAGCCATGTGCAGGTTGCCATCTGGACAGTGGTGTGAATTGCAATGCTTCTGTCTTGAGCACAGACACGTGTGCTGCACGCTGCTGTAGGAGTGTGTTTCAGAAGGGCTCACAGGGTTGGGGTGTGGAAGTCACAGGAGATTGGTTGGGTTTGACCTCAGAGTTGCTCCTGGTTCTGGACTCAGTGTCCAAGATGGTGAAGTTTTCCATGATTTCATGGTATTAGGTTTTATTTGGGTCAATGAGAGCACAATGTAAGACTGCTCCTCGGTAGGGAAGGGAATATTGGTGCTCTGTGCAGTGATTCAGCACATGGAGTTTCTTAACAGCCTATGGGAGAAAGATGCTTTTATTCACTATTTACTCCTGAATAGACCATCAGTTCGAGTTAGCAATTTCCTTAGAGCCCAGAGGAGAGAGTGTGATCAAATGGAGTGGCTCAGCACCGCTCTCCTCCTCTCCCTGCTCAGTGAGGTCAGGCTCAGCATTACCAACATCTCAGCCTTCACTGTGGCCTTCCAGGCCCATTGCAAGTCTTGAATGATCACCAAGTCCAACCCCAACCCATCCCCACCATTCCCACTGACCACATCCCTCAGAGCCACAGTTCTTGAACACCTCCAGGGCTGGTGACTCCCCCACCTCCCTGTGCAGCTGTGCTGGTGCATCACCACTCTTCCTGAGAAGAATTTATTTCCTAATATCCAACCTGAACCTGGCACAATTTAAACCCCTTGTCCTGCTGTTCTCAGCAACCCCCTCTGAAAGATGTGTCCCTTCCCACCTGATCCTGGTGAGGGGCTGCAGCCCTCCTGCAGGGCACAGAGCTGCCCATGGGGCACCCACATGGCACCCCCAGTCTTCCCCCGGGCTAAGGGGCTCAGCCATTTTTGGTGCTGTTTGGCATATCAAATCACCAGAGACGTTTTCATTAGAAATAAAGTCTCCTTTCAGAACTGCTCTTTGAAAGAGGATTAGCTTTTCCCCCTTAAATAAATGGAGCAGAGCAGTGTCTGCAAGCCGCCAGCCCTTGCCGAGTGCCTCCTTGGAGCTGCAAGGAAAAGCAGCTTCCAGGTCCCATCGCAGCCTCCTGCCGGACACCGATCCAAACTGCAAACCCTCCTAACAGCTCTTTAATAACTCCGAGCAGAAGGAAAAATCTGTCACCTTTCCTCCTGCGGTTTTTCCTCCGCTCTAATGTGCTGGGGGAATGGGATGGAGCCGGGAAAGCTTTCAGAGAAAGGCTCGTGGGAACTGCAGCGAGCGCTCCTCTCTTTGGTGTCTGAGGGGAACCGCAATCGCTTTGGTGAAGTGCGGTGTGTGTGGGTGGGTTTGGAGGGGTGAGCTGCTCTGACCCATGCATTGCAGAACAACCACAAACACTTTATAGTAACAAAGGGTGGAAAAAGCTAGAGCCTTTCTGCAACGCATGTGACTTTTCCCTGAGGTTTGGAACCCCGTGCTATGTTCCAGGCCACGGTGTTTGCGTGTCAGGCTCGGTGAGCTGCTTGGAGTTGCTGTGATGACTGAGAACAAAGCCTAAAATGTTGCTTTCTTTTTTGTCTCTCCCTTCTCATCTCCCCCCACCCCCTCTTTGCAGCTGAAGCTCTCATTTACCTTGGACCAGGACAGTGGGATGCCTCAAGGCTGCTATATCTATCAGTACCGGGACAGCAACAAGTAAGTCCCACGGGCGCTGCACACAGCAGGTAGGGGAAGGTGCACCCAGAGGAAACTGCCCTGTGTCTGGCACAAGGAGCATAGATGCTTGTGCCACTTAAAAGTGGGTTGGAGCAGGCTTCAGACTTGACCTGAACCTGGGAACAACAACTGCAAAACCAGCTCCTTTAACCTGCACAAGGCCCTGTGGCCCCCTTGTTCCATTATGAAGTCCCTTATGATACTGGAGTTTTGGAGCACAGTCCTCCATTTCCAGGTGCCCTGCCTAGTTTTTCTAGCTGCCTGATGAATTGGCACCCGAGATGTTTTTATTTCAAATCGCATTCTCATTATCAAATTGATGGCAGCAGCACAGTTGAGGATATTTCTGTGCTCGCGCTGGGTTGCTTTGCATGAATACCAGTGTGTCATAAATCCATAGCCTGTTACCTCCACCCTTAGAGCTCTGCTGCTTGCCAGTTATTGAAGGTTGGCCTAAAATAGCAAGGTATGTGAAATTGTCAATGAGCGCAACACCCTGTAATTAGATCTGCTTTGAAAGGCTGAGAGGAGCAGCCCTGACAAGGAAGAAATAAATCTGCAAACAGCACCTACCCCTTTCTTAGCTGAGACATTTCTGTTTGAAAGGCAGCGGCACACAATGGGCAGTGAGGAAGACCCCCAGACCTGTTGGGTTTTGTTACAGATGTGTGTAGATCCCATGTTTCTAATTGCGGGGATGTATCTCCAGAATCAGCTGCCGTGTTTTCTGCTCTGACCCTCCTCTGTGTGCCATTGTTGGAAGAAACTCCTGGGATGGGAGTGGAACTGTCTGGTGCAAGTGCTGAGGCCAGTAGCAGTGCAGTTGCAAACATTGCTTTTAGCCGTGAGCCGTCCAGCAGGAGACAAAGTCACTGCAGCATGTTGGCAGCTGTTGCTGTTAGAGATGTATGGCTGTGACCTGCATTTCTGGCAACCACGAGAGCTGAGACACCCAGAGCAACGCCAGCCTGGGATGGCTGTGCATTTATGAAACACAGTGCAGGCAGGAGGAGTGGAATTGCAAACAAACCCAGACCTGTGCACATCTGACAAATCCAAGCTACAGTGACATCTCCTCACGAGGCCCTCTGCTCTATATTTTACAGCTGGCTTGAGCAGGGGCTGGGGAGAAGGACAGCCATTCGCAGGGAGAGCCCAGCAGGGTTTGGGCAGGCACTGACCCCCTCCATGCCCTGAGCCCACTTGTCTGATGGAGTGGAGCATGGAGCTCTGTGTTACAGCTGTGTATTGCTGCGACCTAGTCCCTGTGTCCACACCATGCTTTGGAGCTGTGTGCAGCCCAGAGAAGAAATGCTGGTGAGATGCTGTGCATCCCTGCCTGGTGAGGCTCCATGCCACCAGCGTAGCGTCCCTTCCCTCCAGGTGGCAAATGCTGTTCCAGGCTGCAGCCAGACGGGGCCACCGGAGCACAGCATATGCTGGCCTCCACTTGCAGAACAAAGGGCTGAGCCTGCTGCAAGTGTAATTACTAGAGCAATTAAAAATTCTATTGCTTAGGCTAGTAGTGCAAGTACCATGCAGGCTCCTACAAAGGCAATCAATTGGAGTTTGTTCTCTTTAAAATGATAAAACCGTACTAAGGAATTTATGCCTGCTTCTCGCAGCTTTTTGCTCCCTGTCTGCCTGTACTGCTCCAGCAGTGCTGGCTGGCACAGGGCTTAATGGGAAATGGGTACTTGGGGGAGTCTGGGATCAGTGGTGCATCCTCCCCAGCACCACTCAGGGCACGGAGCTCTGCACCTCCTTCTGCAGAGCTCTGTGTAGGCTCCTGGTCTGGGGGAACTTTTGGTCTTTTGAGGACCTTGGACTGAGAGCAGAAACAGTGCTGAGCATCCAGCTGGTCGGCCCTTGGTCCTCTGTTATGATGTATTGCTATCTGATAGCACTTAATAGTCCCTGCAGAGCTCAAGGTGCTGTGCTTGGAGGAGACAGGCTGTCACTGCAACCATGATGGGGGGACCAGGGACATCACTTCTCGCCTCGTTCCTGCTCAGACCCAGACAATTCCCTCCCTTTGGCTGCCAGCCCCTTGAGCCTTCCTGGCCCCAGAGGAAATTGCTTGACCTCACACAGATGAAAGCTGTCCACCTTCTCATTTTTAAGCCATGGTACTTAAATTCTCCATAACAGAGATCAGTCAGTACAGTGTGCAGAGGACAGGCTGCTATAACTGGCTGCTCTAGGAAGACAGTCCCCAGCTGTGACATGGGGACAGCCCGATGATGTGTGCACAGTGACATTCTACCAGGCAGCAGAAGGGATGAAGCTGAAAACGTTGTGGGTAATTATGGAAGCCTTCTTTCAGCCCAAGTACAGGAGAAACCGAAGCCATCTTGGGATGTCCCCTGGAATTCTGGCTGCATCCAGGAAATGAAAGATCCTGTCCTCTGCATTCAGTGTCACCATCCAGCTCTACTCACCTGCCCACAGCAAACCTGACCTTTCAGATGCATTGGTCTTCCCCCAAGGACTTTTATTACTGCCCCCATTCTCAGATGAGGATTTGTCCATGGTCCCCACCATCCCACACAGCAAAGAGCTGCAAATTCTAGGCAAGATTCTTGCATAGGCTGCATTTGCAGGTGCTGGAGTGCTGCCTTGTCCCCAGCTGGCTCTCCTCTAGCACAGCTCCCCTTCTCCCTTGGCCTCCAGGTACTGCTCTATTTCTCGGGTCATCATGTTGTGCTGCCGTGGCTGATACACCAGCTTGCAGTGTGCCAATGTGTTCCATTTTAACTCCTTGCTGCAGCTGTTTTTTGTGCCAGGATCATGAATTTGCAGTGTGGGCTTTCACTTTCTTTTTGGAGCAGTTTCTAAACCCAGAGGAGCTGCATCTCACATGGAAGCACTTAAAGATCTCTCATAAAGCAGCATTGGAGTCTGGATCATTTCTGCTCTCCATGGATGCAGGGTGTTACAGGTAGCGCTGCTGTGTGCTGTAGCCACTTGCGGGCAGCACCACACAGCTCTTCAAGATGAAGAGTGAAAAATAGCTCCAGTTGAAAGGAAAAGTGGTGCCCCCTTTTATATGGAGATCAATGATGCCTGGTACATTGGATTATCGCTCAAAACACCAGGACTTCAAATGCCAGGGTGCATGCACTCCTGCTGCTGACAGGTTAGTGATATATAATGTTGTTTGGGTTAGAAACCAAACTCCTTTGTGTGAGCTTTTCGTAAGGTGAATATAATATCTGCAGTGATGTACCCAACGCTGCATCAGGAGAGCCAGCCTATAATTATGCTTGAATTGTTGGAATGGGTTATTTGTCATTTGCACATTAGCTCACTCCATTTATTGCTACCACTCTGGGCTGCAGCAGACTTGGTGTAAACAGAGCCCTTGGGTGGAGGCTTTGGTTGTTTGATTGTTGCAGAAAAACAGAATTTCTTTGGGTTTCTTCCTGTTTTCTGGGAGGGCTGTTCACTGGGAGTGATAAGAGCAAAATATCTAAACCAGCTGACACAGCGTGACTCCTTTGTTTTCAAAGGCACCTCTCATGTGTACAGCTCAGTTCAGACTTCAGCATGGACCTGGTGGTTTTAGAGTGTGCTGAAAGGTTCTCCACTGTCTGGTTTGGGGTCTTTTGTTTTGAGGAACTGAGGCTTATTTGGGCAAAGAACTAAAGAACTACTTTATTACATGGTTGTTTTGTGCATCTCTGCAAGGCAGCACTGTTTGTCTTGGGGTAAAAGAATCAGAAAGTCCTTAAGATTGGAAAAGATTTCTAAGGTCACCAAGTCCACCCCCACCATGCCCACTGACCACGTCCCTCAGTGCCACATCTCCATTAAGCACCTGCAGGGATGGTGACTCCACCAGCTCCACAAGCAGCCTGTGCCAGTGCAATACTTCTTTTGAGAAGCTTTTTTTTCTTAATATCCAACTTGAACCTCTCCCGGTGCAGCTTAAGGCCTTTACCTTGAGGTACCTGATGGTATCTAATTTTCTAGTTAGTGATCAGCAAATACATACCCTGCCTGCTCTGATCTGCATGGCTCAGGGCAGTTGCTGAAGGTGCCATATTCTTTTGTTTGTGATGCAGGCACGGATTTCATGGGGGAAATCCACATACATGTGGTCCCTTGACATCGCAGCTTAGATGAGTGCCATCCAATAGTGGTTGTTCACCTGCAGCTTATAAAATGCCTTGTTTAGATTTCAGATCAAAAATAAAATCAATTCCATTTGCAGAACTGGATCTACCAGCTAATGTCAGATTCTCCAGAGTGAGATTTTCACTTCAGGGTGCCCTGTTGGACAAGTTGGCTTAGCTGGCACAGGGCATGTCCTACTATTCTGTAGCCCCAGGCTCAACTCTACACATCACATAACATTTTGTAAGCATTTCTGAAGTCTTGTCAAATTGCAGGCAGATGAGTTGCCCTGTCTCTCTTTCCTAGTGAGCTGTAGTAGGGTTGAGGTGTAGTTGGAGGGCATTGGAAGCTGTTGGGCTAATAAAGCTTGTATTTTCTTTGCTCAGAAGGAAGAGTAACACTTTGGTTGTAAGCAGCCCCACGGTTTGAGGCTACATCAGCCTCTCTTGGGCTCAGAGCACTAGCAAGATCTGGTGGAAGGTGTCTCTGTGTGGATGAGAACAGAACTGAAAGCATGGGGCAAGCCAGGCCCTGAGAGCAGTATCACAGAGCTGACGAAGCAGGATGGAGTTTGGAGTTTTTCTTTTGATACCATATCTTGTCTTTCGTTTGACTTTTTGGTGCTAAACTTTATCCGAGTCTACAGGTGATGCATGTCCTTCACCTGACAAAGAGTAAGCATTGGTGTTGGCCAAGCAATGCAGGTGAACTGTCACCAAATGTGGAGATAAGCCAGTCCTCCTGGTTTGGCATGGGCTCAGTGTAGGTGCTAAGTCTGCATGTTGACCTTTATAACTCCAAAAGATACGTAATCCTTTCTGCCTTAAGACAGGGACTCGATGTTCAGAACATCACAAAGTCTATTGGGATGTACGCTGCAAAATAGCCTTTGCCACCTGAGACCTTGAGCAGCATGAAGTTGTTCTTTCTTGTAGAAGGGACCCCATATCCACGTGAGGAGAAGGGTTCCTACTAAGGGCTTTGCCCAGGGTGCTGCTCATCTGCTTTTCTCAACACAGACCTGCCTCCTCTTCCTTCTGCCACCCAGCTACTTTAATAACAGGTTGCCAGTCCTCCACTGCTGTAGAAATAGTAACTGTCAGCTCCTTGGAGAGCCACTGTCACGTGGGGGCTGCCAATGGAAAAGGTGGCCAAGGAAACCTGCCCTTCCCGGTTGTGAGCCGATAGGATTCGATAATCTGACCCCTTGCAGATGAAAATTTGAGGCTTTCCTTTATGCCATACACAAATCCCATGTGAAAGAGTAGATCTCTCTCTAAAACCCCATGGCGTACAGGTCAGTCACTCTCCAGAGGGGTATGTGAGCCCTGTTTTCCTGTATTTGAATCAGGAGTTTGTTGTTTGGCATATTTCAGTGTTTGTACTCAATTGTACTGTTATACCTCCTCGTCAGTGCTGGATACCTGGGTGTTCAGTGGCAGTCAAATAGGTGGGAAAATCATCTGCAAATGTAACTGAGTCAGAGATGCTGTCTCCATGTGTCATCCCTGGAGATCTATTTACATATCCATTCGCTTAACAGTATGTTTGGAAGCCCTCAGTAGCACTTCAGCATCATTTCCCTGGCCTATATATGTCTGTGTAATGCCCAAGGCACTGAGCTATATCTGAGTTAGAATTGTTAACCTGTGGGTCTGGATGTTTTCAGTAGCGGTGAATCACACAACTCTCTGATTAGCCTTTAGGTACATGGGGTGCAGGTTTGACGTGGGGAAGAGCAAACAATCCTCCTTCCACGTGTTCAAGGGCAAGTTAGATGGAGCTCTGGGCAGCCTAATTGAATGGGTGGCAACCCTGCCCCTGTCAGAGGTTTTGAACTGGATGATCCTTAAAGTCTCTACCGAGCCCAGCCGTGCTATGTTTCTAGATGAAGTCTCTCTCACTTTTACCTAGAAACCAAGTTACTGGATTGACTCTGTGTCCAGGAAGACCCTGTGCTGAGATCATCAGACCCCTACCCATCCCTCTCCCAGTGGGATTTCTAGGCATAGTTGTTCATATCAAATATGGAAAAGGAGCCCTTGTTTTGGCTTTTTCTCCACATCCTTGAATGTACAGTCGAGTTGCAGTGACTTCTCTGGTTGTGTTGTCTCCATGACAGTACAAGCTGGGAGCACTGGGACCATCAAGCAAGGGTGTGTGCTTTCCATCACTTTGTTAGGATGTGCTTTAGGTACAACCAAGCAGTGAAAAGCTGCGAGCAGCGTCAGGCCGTGGAGGAAAACCAAAGACAACAAAGGGGATGGCTGGCAGTGCCAAAAAAGGCTCTGCTCAGAGATGCCTTCATGCTGCTGCCTGCTGTGTGAGCTTTGGGTTTGCTATGGGCAAGACCTGTGCAGTGTGTTCAGCACAAAGTACTTCTGCTCCTCCTGGGATCAGCAGTGTAAGTTGGAGTAACCCAGTGGATCGTCAGCCAGGTGGGGTTGTTTGCTCTCAAAGAGCTCATGGCTGAAGTGCTCTATCTAGGAACAAAGCACACATTTGAAAGGCAGGAGGGATTAGCCACTGGGTGAAGCATCCCAAGAGAACACCAGGGAGTTCTCCCACTCTCAAGGAGAAGAGTGCTCTTCTGGGAGATGTTCTTGGAAATCAGAGGGTGAGAGAGGAAGCACTTCTTATCGACTCCTGGGCAGCAAGGGTGAGTGGTTCTCCTTTCTCCATAGCTGCCATGCTTTGTTCTGGGTCCTGCTGCTTTTTCAACTGTATATATATTTTTTTCAAAGTTCAGTGCGGATAAATCAATCTGATGATGGACTCTGTTCCCTCTGTTCCCTGCTTCTGCTTTGAAAAAAGGAGCTTTGTATCGCCGCTGTGTTTTGTGTGCTCATTTCCTCAGGTTATCACGGTCACCCTAAATGGGGTTCTCGTTACAGCTTAGTACTTTCACCTCTTTTGGTTTGTCGTGTGTTAGTCAATCAAAGCCTAATGGGTTTGTTACCTGGCTTTACCTGTACCACTGGAGGTGTTCACAGCAATGTAGGAGGATTTGCTCACAACTTCCTTTCAAGATAATGGGAAGATCTTGCTTGGAAAGAACCTTCTTGAGGATTGGAGCATACTTTGCATTAATATTTCTATTAATTTTAATGGGAAATAGTTCTAAATTCTTCAAATCAGCTTCAGACATCTTAAGTTTTGTGTCCTTCACCTGCTTCACCTAAAATGGGGCTGATGAGCAGAAGTGCTCTTAAATGAGCAGTACCATTATGGACCAAGGCTTTTCCACCTTTGCCCTGCCTTGAAATGCTCTGTTGTGTTATGTCCCCTGTGGGTGCAGGGCAGAGCAGCAGGGGTCAGCCCCAGTTCCCAGCAATTAGTGAGGCAGATGGGATCTGCATTGATCTATCTGTGCAGGGTGAGCCAACGCCAGCCAGAAATTCTCCCTTTCCTCTATCTCTATGTTACTATCACATGGTAGATAAATGGGAATTGTGAGGCAAGAAGGAAATAAATGCTGTACTAATGCGTAGGAAGGATCATTAGGACAGAAAGACGTTGATATGGCCAGGCTGCATCTCTGTGCTGAAGGTTATGCCCTGTGGAATAGCCACTGCAAAAGGCAGATTTCATCAAGGTCTCTGCTATTTGCTTGTTGCAGGGAGTGTAGAGACAGAGTTTGGTTCAGAGTAAGAACCAGTTCTTGGCAGCAGTGCAGTGATACCTGCTGTAGAAATTGCCTCCTAGTGCAGCTACTAAACCATAGAATCATAGACCCGTTTGAGTTGGAGGGGACCTTTAGAGGCCATTTGGTCCAACTGCCCTGCAGTGAGCAGGGACACCTGCAGCTCTATTGGGTGCTCAGAGCCCCATCCAGCCTGATAGATATTCGTGGGTCACTCAGCTGTGTGCAGTCCTTGCCCCAGTCAAGGCACAACAGAGGTCATGGGAAAGGAGAGAAGGGATGCATTGCTTTAGCAAATACACAAGAGGAGGAGCATGGTGCTGGGCTCAGCTTGTGTCTCTTGGTCCCCTTGGGTATGTGCATCTGGAAGGGTGAACAGGATAAGCAATGTGTGAGCTGCTTGGCTGCTCTGGAAAGCAGAGCCAAGGGATGCTTGTCCCAAGATCCATGGTGGTTGCATCTATCCCTGAGCTTCTACAAGTGCAAAGGGGTGGCAGAGGGACAATGCTTTGTGGGTGCTCATCCAGGGCTTTCATCTGCGCAGTGCCACTGCTTGTACTTGACAGCTCAGCTATTGTTGCAAAGTATGATTTAATAGTGAGACTTGATTACAACATGCAAATGTAGCGGCTGGGGGACTATCTCAGAGGTTTGTGGAGATTAGCTGTTAAATTGGCCAGTGCAAAAACATTATTAAGCAGAGAACATAATTACTCATCTTGTGCTTTTGTAGTGTATGGAAGAGACAGATTTGTTTAAAAGCCAGCAAGTCCTATATAGAGAAAGGACTCGTGTAAATGCCACATCATGTACTGCTGTATGTTGCAGCATATTTTATTAGAGAAGCAATACTTAATAACAGCATTTGGGAACTTGTGGAAGGAATCCATTACATTATTCTGCATCGTAAAAGCAAACCTAATGTCTGTTGTGCGTGAAGGCTGTGCAGAGATTGAAACATCTCCTTTTGGTGGTGGTTGATTGCTTTTATGGAGATTGTATCATATGGATATAAACAAATCTGGCACTTGATGTGGAATCTGGGAGCAGGGCTTCAGACCGAGGCATCTATCTTCTGTCTGCGTGCATTTCCTCTGAAATGCATCAAGGTTCCCATTAACACCTGAAGTGTGGGAAGTAGGATTAAAGGGAGACAGTCAGCATAAAGAGAATGAAAGTCTAGGAGTGGACTTGTCTTTATTTTTCACCTTTCAGACCTAGAGTAGTGTGTGGGGCAGCTGGTTAGTGCTGCACACCTGGTTCTCAGAGCAGTTGTGGTTGGGGGATTTTCTCCTCTCTGAGTTATTTGTGGTTGGGGAGCAGGGGGTGGATCCTGAGCCTTTGCACCATTGAGCATCCACATGCAGGAAGCCCCAGAACTCCTCTCCTGTCCTTTCACTGCAGCTCCAGAGCAGTTGTGCAGCAGTCATTGCTCCCTGGGGCAGGTTCCTGTGTGACTCAGAGCTGAGCGCTGAGCTGCATGAATCTCAGCATCCTGGCACAGACTGTTCATATCACTGCACATCTGGATCCTCAGCCCATGTTATCACCACCAAGCACGAACAGTAGCAGCAGAGGCCAGAGATCAGCTGGGAGTGGATGGCTCAGCCCCACTGGCAGCAAGGCACACACTCAGTGGGCACCAAGTCCAGGAGCACGGAGTGGCTGAGCTGGGGCACACTGAGTGCCTGTGCAGGCACATCTTGGCTACAGCTGATTTTTTATAGTGATCTTTGATAGTTTGTACTGAAGCCCAATAGTGAGAGAAAACACACAGCAGTATTTTACAACTTGAACCCAACTGCATAGGGCTGAATGCATGCAGGCTGCTCTTATCTCCTTAAACAGCGCATTCACATTTTTAAGCTGCAGATGCAATGATAAGTGCTGATAAGCACAATAAACTCCATGTGCTGGTAGCGTCACAGTAGCAGTCCCTGGTAAGCAGAGAGCAAGCAGGAGGGACGTGTTCCTGTCAAGCCCCATTCTGGATGTACGACAGAGATGTCTGCTCAATGGGTATTAACCTGTTCTCAGCCCAGAGTGCAAAGAGTCGTTTGTGAAATCCTCTTCTCTGGCAGCACTGATGTTGTGCGGTGGCTCTCAGCTGCAGGGTTGCATTAGGGAGAGTTGTGCTGGCTCTTTTATGAATGATGGAGTTGTACTGCATTAAACTGAATAGCACAATTTGAGGCAAAACCTGCTTGGTCCTAAGAGTTCGCTGTTGGTTCTCTGAAACCCTGGGCTGGAATAAGGCAGTGATAATTAATGGAGGTTAAAGTCCTCCTCCTGTCTGTGAGCTGGTTGGAAATGGAAAAGAAGAACCTGTCACAACTGTGACTGGCTCTAAACTGCTGTCAGGCTCTCCTCCTTCCCTTCCCTTGCCCCAAGTGGAAAATTGTATTGGAAAGCAGCAGTGAGAGCACTTAAATCTTTCCACAGTTCATTTCAAGCTCCCTTTCTTCTTCCCAGCCATTCCCAGGCCAGTTCGGGGCGCGGATGGGAGACTGCATTGCTGGCTGAAACTCACAGGATGTTAAATAACAATGGGAGAGTGGCTCTCACAGAGGGCACGGTGTGCCTGGGCTGCACGTACCATGATTTGACGTTCAGCCTGTTTGTGCATCACTTCTGAACAGCTTCCTTGCAGTATGTGATGTATCTTGGTGTGTTATGGAGTGAGCTCAGGCCAAATTAGGGTCAGTGACACCTCTATGGCAGAGGGATGCCCTCAGTTGTTGAGCAGCTGTCGATGGAGAGTTGGGCATCTTTTAGTGTCAGACTTCAGAAAGGACATGGCACGGTGTTTGGTTTCCCCAGATCTTAGTGTGTTTGCACCTTTGTGACTAGAACATCAGGGACCTGCTGAGAGGCAGCAGGCATTGGGCACCCTTGTTTTTATCCCATCCCACAGTATTTTCAGAACTAGGAATGATAAGGGACCTCACTGTTTGATCTGATGTTGGAGGATGCAGTGCATTCCATACATGTGGGCAGTTGCAGGTTGGCACTACTCAGATTTGCGAATGGTTGGCCAAGTGGATAGAGCTGGTGGCCAAAGTCATTCCCATTGGAATGCTGAGCAGTCCTATGAAGGCTGAGCTGGGCTGCCAGGAAGGAATATGGCTGGTTGGGATCCAGCCACCGCGGGAGCCTGAGTCACTCCATCTGTAGTACTGAGGACATGCGAGGCCAGGGCTGGAGCCACTGTTGCACTTCCAATAGCAGGGTCTTTGCAGGTGACTTTCCATGGTGGTTTCCCAATGTGGAGCATCAGATCCAGGCTCTGAGGAAGAGGAGGGCATTGCCCTCCAATGCAGGATGGCGGTGTAGAAACAAAAAGCAGATTTAACATTGTGCTTCCTGTTAGACATGTACTCTGTTCATCCAAGGGTTAAGCTGCTGGAGAGAAGCAGCACTCAGGGCCAGGTATCTGTCAGGCCTGGACTGGAGGCTTGCCAAGACGTTGGGATATATGGCTTTATTTCTGTTTTGTCATGCAGAGATTACTATTCAGTGTCTGTAGGACAAGAAGGCTCTGGGGCATCTTAGGATATGCCCCATGCTCCAAAAGAACTTGTTGTTTTGGCTTTGCAACACTTGATGCAAAAGCAAGAATCGATGCCTGAAGTGCTTCTTTTCCAAGGATTAAAAGACACTGCCAAGGCTCTGCAAGATGTCTGTGTTGCAAGTCTTATCGTGATCCAGTGCTGAGATCCGTTGATTTCAGCAGCACAAACGTGCTGACAGATCTGTGTGTCTGCTTTTTGGTGATGGTAGGGTTTTTTTTTCAGAAGGTTGATCTGTGTTGTTGAACTCTGGTTGTAGCCTGGAAGGCGGCATTGCAAGGGCTCTTCTTCATCACACCTGTGTCCTTCATCAGCTGGAGATGGGTGCTATGGCCATGCCCACTTCTTTGTACATCTCTGTTCCCGATGCTCTCGGTTGCATGCCCAACATCAGTAGGATGTTTAGCTGTTTCTTCCCACTGTGTAAACAAGGCTAATTTCAGCCTGCCACGATGTGTGGGCTCGCTGGAACGTGACTATAAATCCAAGCCTGAACGTTTTCTGGTAATGGATGGGGTGGTGATGCTGCATTGCTGCCTTTAATCTCAACCTGTCCTTACACCATGTTAACCTCAGGCTGTCCTCAGACCAAGCCAGGCTCTTCACAGCCCTGTGCCGATAAATCAAGTGAAGGCACATAAAAGTCAAGAGGGAGAAGTTACAGATGGAAAAGACCTGTTGTACCCCAACCCTGTCCTGCTGCAAAGGGAGTAAGGCACCGTCAGGGATTTACAGCACTGCTCCAAGCATGACCACTGGGGCCAGGCAGGGGAAATGTGGGGTGGTGGAGGGGATGGCCTCCATTTACTGCTGCTTTTCCATCCCACTCATCTCTTTGCATTTCATTCCCTTGGCTTTATTTTTAGGAAAGAAAACCGTTGTTGGTTGTGTATTCAGCAAAGCCGATAACATTCGTTTTCCTGCTCATTGTTTTTCACTCAGAGCTATGCCTGACTTTTCTTCAGAAGCATGTTTTTCTCACCTAATATTTAGTTTAAGATCGTAGGAGCTGGATGTAAAATCTTCTGGGACGTTTACATCTGCCAAGAGGTTGCCTGAAAGCAGAAGTTATCCAAAGTACTTCAGTAGTCCCTACTTAGAAAACAGCACCCCCAAATCCCGCGTCGCCTGTCTCCCTTTCATCCTCTTGCCAACTATTATGGGTTGTTTTAACCCCGATGTGGTGTCCGTGTCCCATGTACCTTGCTCCCCTCCCCCTAGGGTTTCCATGTCTTTGAAAGCCTCTGTAACCAGAGCGTTCATTTGTTGTGCTTCACCATTGCTGCAGACCAAGAATAATAGCGCCGAGGCCAGCTGGATCCCTCGCTCTGTATTGATACAACTGTTCCCCTTAACCTGCCCACACTCAGTGCTACAACTGCAGCTCTGAGGTTGAAACGGAGCAGTGATGGGCAGCACTGGGAGCCCTGCTCCGTGCTTGTTTTCCTATAAGCTCGAACAACGCTTACAAGCGCGGTTAGGAACTGGATCAGAGACCCAGAGGGGCTGTGGGATCATTATCCTTGGAGATTGTTGGAACTCAGCTGGAAAAGGCCAACCTGATCCAGCTTTGAAGTTATCCTGCACTGAACAGGAAAGGGGCTCACTTGGCAAGTCGCTGCCTGGCTTCATCAGCATCAAGGGGCACATGTTGGGTCATTGTGCCGCCACTGCCTTTGACTGCCAGATTATTTAGATTACTCTGCATGATTTTGGTCTTTTAAACCCTTTTTTTTCCCCCCTTGCTTTTCTTGTTCGTCTCTCGTGAGCTTTCTCACACTCCTGCTCGTTTGTCCCTGAGTCACGTCCAGGTTGTTAGATGGATGCACAATGCAAACACTGCCCATCTCAGAGTCTGCTTCCAGTCTGGGATGCCCAACAAATCCATTTTATTTTCCCCTTGTCTGTAAGTTTGTCTTATTCTTTGAAAGTAATCAGCTCTTCAGTGTCAAGTAAGCTGGGAAAAAGCATAGCCAAAGGCTCAAGGGAGAGATGCACATAAGGTCTACGTCTCCTTAGCTGGAGGGGCTGCAGAGCATTAGCTGATGGGGATGTGGGATGGGAAGGCATCGGTGGCAGTTCCAGGTGATGCCCTGTGGCACTGTCTGTTCTGAAGGTGTTTTTCCTCTCACTGAAAATTTGTCTCAGTTTAAACCACGATAATAGAAAGCTCAGTTTCTGGAGCAATCCCAAGAGTAGGTTAATATTTACAAGCTCTCAGCTTCAGGTTTTATCTCCATCCCTTGCTAGCACAGAGATAAAATCCTTTTAAAAATCCCTTTTGATCTTTCTGGTTCATGACACGGCGTTAGTAAGACACGTTCCGTATGAAACTGCCAAACATCTTCATGGAAAGGTAAGTTTTTCTCATCCTTCCAGGGACCAGTAACAGATGAGGAGCCCCCTGCATACAGGGGCCTTGGCTTTATAATGGAGCGTCAGTGATGGACAGTGTACTCCTGCTAGGAAATGTCAGAGTGTTATTTCTGCCTCAATGGCTTAAGATCATCTGTTTACCTAATGGACTTACATTTGCATTTTGCAGGTGTTGTGTTAATATTAATGTGTTGTCTGAATTGTTAATATTCCTTCACTTCAGCGTTACATTAATGAAGGCTGCAGGGGATGGAAAAAAGACCCAACTAATTAATTAAATGGGCAAAAAGCATCTTTAACTTTCTATCATGCTGCCCTTTGCTTCCCCTTAATGGGTCTTGGCATTTCTGGTCAGCAGCCATGTAACACATGCTGCTGTACGGAGCACTCAGCAGCAGACTTGCTAATTTTTCTGACCCATAAATCATTTGCGTAAACTTCTAACTGTGAAGAAAAGTGCTTTTCATTCCTGCTTCCTCGTTTCAGTAGGAAATGCAGCCTGATAACAGGCAGTGCTGGGCTGATGCGTGGGGCTGGAGGCTCTCACGTCAGGAGAGGGGCTGTCTGCATTTCTTCAGCAATTCTTTCCATTCTCCTCTTAGCCGGACTCTGGATGACATTAATATTATGTGTGTATGAGAGGATTCGTGTCATAGGCTCTGCTTTCAGAGCCAGTCCCCTGTCAGGCTGTGCGTCTCAGGAATGTGGGCTGCCAGTCCTCAGTCTTCTTTGGGAGCTGTGTCTGTAGGGTGTTTCCCTTCTCCTGAGCACCATCCCAGACCTGGACCAGCTCTGGGTTCTTTTGCTGGGCACCACCTCAGCTCAGGGGCATCCTGATGCATTCCCATTGGTGAAGTTTTCCAGCCCAGGTGGTGATTGCTCCCCACTAGACCCATTGGCAGCATTTAGTATTATGTGTTTGTGGTCCCTGGTTATCCCTCCCTGCAGCTCTGCAGGGTTCTGGTCATCCTTTTGCAGCTCCTTGGGGAGATGAGATCTGCATGAGCCAGCACCTCTCTGCACCTGGTACAGGAGCCCTGGCAGCTCAAGGTGCAGTTTTGCACAGGGGGACACATCAGCTCCATGCAAGGAGACTGAAGGTTGTCACCAATTTGCATGAGAAGGAGCAGACTGCAGTCATATTAACGTTTAATGAAGAGGCGCAGCTCGCAGAGGCTGTGTCCTCTGCAAGTCTCCCTTCACTTCAGCACTGTTTCCTATGCTCAACCCAAGGTGGGATGTGGGGCCATCACCAGACCCACAGATGAGGCTGAAGAGCTCCAGGCTTGGGCATTTCCATTCTACTCAGCTGAGTATCAGTGGATGCTGGACGTCCCATGACCACTAGTGCTGTCTGCAGCATTCCGACATCCATCCCGACGCAGTGCTGCTGGATGAAGTCAGCGCTTTATGTAACACTGCAAAATGTCAATAATCTCAAAGGAACTTAGGCAAATGGGTCTGGCGGTCTAAATCCCTGCGTGCAAACCCAATGCATCAGGCTTTAAGCAATTAATTCCTAATCATGCCCAATGCCTCCAATAGCCCGGCTTTAGGACTGGGAGCTTAAGCGGTTTTCCACTGTACCGCACTTAATTTGGATAAAGCGAAGGGAGCGGTGTCATGGCATTCCCAGCCTGAAGGTGTGAGAGTGACCACTAAGGGACATTTGTATTCAGAAAACCCTCCCATGCATTTGTGTTCTAGGCATCTATTACCAAAAAGGCACCATAGCTAATAAAAAGGACATTCATTATACCCCGGAAAGAGAGTTCATTAGAGGGAAAAGCCATTCTAGCTTTGTAAGAAATGAATGTGAAACTGCCTCAGAGCTGCTATTCTCATCAAGTTTCAGTGTTAACAGTTTTAACCAAGAGCTAATTGAGCAATCTCAGAAAGTGGAGTAATTCCATTATTCAGCTCGGCTTTGTTCAAGGCTACTGCCAGCTGTGAAAGGAGCACAAATGACTTTCATCGGGCCAGGAACCACCAGCCTTCTTGCCTGTTGCTACTTTTTCTTTCAAAAAATGTAGGGCTTATGGTCTTTTGGCAGTTATCTTTGGCAAAGGGAGCTCCACACCGACATTGCAAGCCTTGTGTATAACACAGCAATCCAACTTTTGGACAACAGGAGATGTAATGATCATAACTCATCAAGCAACAATGCGTGGCTGAAGATGCTCCTGTCTACTGGGCAGTGTTACAGGAGGATGGCAGACTATTACTGTGAGATTTTGCATAGAAAAGGGCCATTGCAGGCTCCATTCTGCCCACTGGTTACAGAGCATGGTTCTGTCGTTGGCTGTGCTCTCAGGAGATGTGGGCTTAGCTAATGTTGCTTTTAGAGTAGCTTTTATAGAAACCTTCCAGTTTCATTTTCTTCATGGAAGAGCTGTAATCAAATCTAAACATACATGATTTAAAGAAGAAGAAGTTGTCACGTGTTCGGGGTCTTTGGCCTTGGTGCTTCGGAGAGGATGTGCCGTTTCTTTGCCCTTTTCTTTCAACAACTGCCGCTGCTGTTGGATGTGCACAGCTCTGTTTGCAGCCTTTCATGGAAGGTGACTTTCTCCTGGTGAGCACAGCAGGATTTAGAGTCCCATTCCCAGGAGGTGCCTGTAGATCTGTTTGTTATGAGATTGCGCTGCGGCGATAATCCCCTTCCAGCCAGCGGAGAGTGTGGGCTCTCGGTGATGCACTGCCCTCAGCAAGTATATCCATCTGTGTCTCTGGAGCCCTCTCAGGTACACACAGACAGGCTGAGGCTTTCTTCTTTGTGCACTAGCTTCCCATGGCACTGTTTAGTTCCCTGCCTTGTTGGTGCACTTAGTGGATTGCAAACAAAGTCCTTGTCTCTCTCCTTTGCAGCAAACCTTGCTCTGCTAATGTCATTTGTCAAGTTAATCAGGGAGAGTGGGCACTTCTATGGCTGCTGTGTAGCCTGGCCACATTGCTATGGAAACAAGCAGCCAAACAGGCATTTTGCTTGCCCTGCTTTACTCTGCGGAGATTTGGCACGAGAAACCAATGTTTTATTTGCCATCAACAAAACAGCTCACCGAGGATGCGAGTAGTTTTTCAAGGTTGATGTCAAGAGATTGGAAAGGAGCAGAGCAAATAATAGCCTTGGGGCTGCTGGCCAGTGCCGTAGTCTTGGCCATCTGGATGGTCTCAGAGGTCCATAGCATCATTAGGATTGGAAAAGACCTCCAGAATCACCAAGTCCAACCCATCCCCACCGTGCCCACTGACCACATCCCTCAGTGCCACATCTCCACGGTTCTTGCATACCTCCAGGGATGGTGACCCCACCACTCCCTGTGCCACTGCATCACCGCTCTTTCTGGGAAGAATTTTCTCCTAATATCCAACCAGAAGAGCACGATGTTCTGTGTTTGAGAGCATCTCAGAAGCTTGGAATCTCAGCAGGCTGTAGGAGCCGGCGTGCCTCACTCACACGTGAAACTTGAAGGCGAATTCTTTTGAAAACTCTACACTCAATCTGACCTCTTACATAAGTCAAGGTATAGAGTTTCACCCGCTAGCTCCTGCACCAAGCCCATAATTCATAAGCGGAATCTGGGTATTGAAAGAGCTGGCAGAAGATGCTTACGTACTTTACCAGGCTCTCCTCCCTCTCACACGTGCGCGTACTAAATGATGCGTAGAACAGGTCTGGAATCACTCCCCACTGCAGTGCAGGCATATGGGGCTGTTGGTTCCTGCAGACACCCGCACAGGGACAGCCACCTGCCTGCCCGCACCACAGGGCAGCAAAGGAAACCTCACATGAGCCCAGAAAGGGCAAAAGTTCAGATCAGATTGTTTATGGGATTTTATGGGAGCAGGAGCCAAGGATAGCTCAGCTAATCCAGAGGAAACTGTAGCGATGGCGTTAGGCTGCGTTTCACATGGGATGCATTCAGCGCGCATTCGGACGGACCAGTCTTTCTGTCTCCATTTTTTTTTTTTAGCCATGAAATATTTTTCTTTGCACTCCTGTCTGCCAGCCACACCGAGCCAAGCTCCGAGCTTGGCTGTCTTAAAGAAAAAAAGGAGGAAAAAAATAAGACAGAAAGAAAGAGCACCCTCTTGTCATTGACCTCCGTCTTGTCATTGATCTCCTGATGGGCTGTTGGCTGGCAGTGCTGTCCCCAGTGCCACCAGCAGCTTTCAGTGGCTGTCTTTGATGCTGTCTGGGAGCTCGTGCTCCAGGTGTGAAGGTGTGGAATAGACAGAAGGGATCTGATGGAACAAAACTTGCTGCTTGTTCTCCTTCAGGTGTAAAAGGCGCTGCCTTCTGCCTCTGGTACAGCCCTGTTGGTCTCCTGGTCTCCCTGCATGCTGTCTGCAAGCATGGTGGCTGAAATGCACCTGGAAGATGGGGATGCTGCAACCTGGCCAGCCCTGGGTTGGGTGCCCAGCACCCTGGGGCCATACTGTCCCACAGCCCCCAGGCGCTGGTGACCATAGAGGGATCGATGTTGCCATCTGCTGGCTTAGTTGTACAGGAGCAGCAAGGCTTTGCTCTGCCTTCTTGGAAGCCACCCCGAACAAGTGGATATGGATGCCACCACTATGTCCACAGCACCTTGCCCTCTTATTCCAGGCTGTGGGTGCATTGTCCACCCCACTGTCTCATCCCTTGGCCTACTGGTAGTGTTGCCATTCAGTGTTCAGGGACTGGTGGCCCCTTCCCACTTGTGCTGTGCTGCTGTGCCATAGGGACTCCCTCCTGCCATCCTGTTGACATCTCCACAGTGGTACACACCCCAGCTTTGGGAGAACCCACCAAACTCTTGTTAGGGGATCTCCTTCCTGTTAAAGATGAACATTTCCGCTGCTTATTCCAAGCAGCACATGCAGATTCCTCCTCTGGGTTCATCTTTATTTATTTCTTTTCTCTTCCAAATCCTTGTCAAGTCCTCCCTGACCGGGAGCACATTGCAGTTGGAGCACACAAACCCTGCACATCACACCCATGCTCCTGGGGCATGGGGAGCTGCAGGATACAGGAGCCTGCCCCACGTCTTGCAACAAGCCTTGCAGAAGTGCTGCCCTGCGTGCAGGAGGGCCGAGCTACCCTGATCAGTAATAGCTCTCTTGGGCATTGCGTGGAGTATGACGTTACTACTGTAAATCTATTATCTTTTTTGGCAATTAAGATCAATTAGGAACCTGGGGAATACAAGCAGCAAATAACTGGAAGCCCAATTAAGCACATCTCGTTGTTTATCTGAGCCCAGATAAACAAGTATCTGGTGGCACAGCCCTTTGGATGGGAGCAAACCACAATCAGTGGCACTGGGGTCACAGCCCTGGAGATGCACATTCATTGAGGCCAAGGGTGCTCACCCCAGCAAAACACCCCACAGTCCACATCCAATCTTCATTTATAACTCCCTGTTTCCCCCAAGTCCTGTTAGCTCCCATCTCTCCTAACACAGGGGAATGCCTTCTCAACCTGCGGTTGTTTCTTGCCCTACAGGCTGGTGGAGGAGTTCATGCTGCTGGCGAACATGGCCGTGGCCCATCAGATCTACCGCTCCTTCCCCGAGCAGGCGCTGCTTCGCCGCCACCCGCCGCCTCAGACCAAGCTGCTGAATGACCTGATGGAGTTCTGCCACCAAGTTGGCCTCGAGATCGACTTCAGCAGCGCGGGCAGCCTGCATGTGAGTGCACCTGAGAGTGAGGACACCCAGATTTCCTTTCTTTGCCTTCTTGGGAGATCCTGGGCAAGTCAAGGAGGGAAGGGTGGGGATTGGGGACCGGCACAGACCAGAGAGCAGTGCTGGGAAGGGTCAGGTGCATGCAGCACAGGAAGCATGGAGCGATCCTCTGCTGAGTGTGTCCTGAGGCTGAGCTCCAGCTGAACAGCACAGCGCAGCTTCCAGGATTTTCTTTCCTCGCTGCAACCAGACTGTGGATAATCCCCTGTTAATCCCATCCCCGCTGGCCTCCCGCACGCTGCTCTCCTTGCTCGCTGGCCACGCCAGGGCTATGTCAGCACTGCAGGGCTGCGCACTCAGCTCCTCCACCATGCTTTGAACTCTTCCAGCCCTTCCTTACCACCAGCTCCAGGCAGTGACCTCCCATCATCCCCATGTCCCTCTGGAGTCCCATTAGTGCACACACTGAAGCTCTCAGTGTGTGGAAGAGACCCAGGCACAGATCAGAGGGGGGGTTCTGAGCACTGTTGCATACTGTTTGTCAGCCTGAAAACTGTCTTTTTTCTCCTTCAGAAAAGCTTAAATGAAACATTTGGAGCTGACAAATACTCTGAAGCCAGGAAAGAAGTGCTGACCAACATGTTCTCCAGGCCCATGCAGGTAAGACTCGCACATCTGTAGCTCTTTTCCAAGGCCCCTTTTCCATCCCTGACCCTGTCTGCATTACCATAGCTGGTTACTACATAGGGGAGGAGTGAATGGATGCAGGGAATGATGCTGTAAGGGTCAGCAGTGTCAGGCTGAGCCTTTCCTCACACTCTGCTGTGCTCCTGTGGTATTGGGATATATCACCGTGGAGGTGATGTGCAGGATGCCAGCAGACTCACAAGAACCCAGCCTGTTCCATGAAGAGCTGGTGACAGGCTCTGAGGTTCATATTCACAACACCACATGTCACGGTATCTATACTGGTTTCTTGTCCAAGAAGAAATCAGGTGTCAGGACAGTGCAGAGCTGTGGGAGTCAGAATCACTAAAGGTGGAAAAGACTGCTAAGATCATCTGGTCCAACCATCAACCCATCACCCACGCCCACTAAACCACATATCTGGCCACAAATCACAGTCTGGTACTTGGCCACATCCTCTTAGAAGCAGAGAAGCTCTGGAAACCCTTTGGTCACCCTCCAGACTGAGTTGACTCCTGTCAGTGCCTGTGCATTGGAGGCTCATTGTGCTCCTTCCAGTGATTGTCATGTTTGATGTATCTGCAGTTCAGGACATTACTGGAGTGCTTATCACCATCAGAAACCTTTTTATGAGGCATCTGTCTTCCTACATTTGCTGCTGGGCATAGAACAGCCTCTTCTGAGGGAAGTCCTACCCCACAGGGAAAGGAGCACGTTGCTGGAATGGTCTCTCTGCTGTGGTCTGCCAATCGCTGCAGGAATGAATCATCTTTCCTACATCGCTCATTTGACTGTCACTCTTCTAATTAGCTCATTTGCTCCATTTACTCGTTAGCAGTTGCCTGAAGTCCTGCTGTACTTTAGTGACTTAATGCTTGCAAGCGGAACTGGGGACCAAAACCATTTAGTAAATCACCTGCCTGCGTATGTGCTCAGCTCAGGAGTGCTGCTTTCTAAAGTGCAGGCAGTGCCTCTGGTGCTGGCTGTGTTCTCCTGGATCCCATGTCCTGCTCTGGTTTGTCCTGGTCCTTTCTGTCATGTCTTCCTTTTCTGGTGGAAGGCACCAGCAGGGTGTGTGCATTCCCTTGGGTCCCTCTTTGGTCCTGCTTTGGTGCAAGCCCAGGCTTTGTTGGAAGGTGAAATCTTCTGAGGAGCAAATATCAGGCAGTTTGGGGAAGAAGAAGAGGAGCTTTCAGAGGAGATATTCCATAAGATGAGGATTCTGGCAGGAACTCAACTTGCACTGTCTTCAGAAGGTGAAGGTGCCCTTGTGCTCAGGTGTACAGTGCAGCCCACTCTCTCCTGGCAGACCCATTGCCTAGAGTGTCACATAATAGGCAAAACCCAGCTTACAGCTGAGCCCATTGGCTCTGCGGGAGCCAGAGGATGCAGAAATCCCTCTTGGTCTGGGGTGAGCTTGTGCAGTTGGGTAGACCACGGCATATCCATATGATCTCTGGTCCATAAGGAAGGGTTGCAGGGCTGCTCTCTGCAGTCCATGTCCCCTCCCCACACATGCTGTTGGCTGGACCAGCTCCCCCAAACCCTGAGCAATTGAGATGCCCACTGTTGTTCTTACTGCTAGGAGCAGAGGATTGGCAGTGCAAGGCCATGTCAGTGCCCCTCAGAAAGGTCATGGCTTCCAAGTGGGAAGAGAACTTTTCACTACTTAACTCGGCTACTGGAGCAGATGGAGAAATCAGCCCCATCTACCCATCCCCACAGCTTGAAATGGGGGAGAGCACAGCTCTGAGCTGGCAGCTGCAGAGCGGGATGACACGGGGCTGGGCCATGGCTCTGACAGATGGTGCAGAGAGGCCCCATCTCCCAGTGCACATCTCCAGGTGATGGAGCGGGTGTCTCGGGGACAAGGCCACATCCAGCCATCTGTAACAAAAGCAGGTTGATCCCATGCTCATGCCACACTGCATCGTCCATCTTGGCTGCGTGCTGGTGGCCATCAGCCTCGTGGAGGAGGCAGGCAGTGGGTAATGCATGTGTCTGCCTGGATTGCTGTACCAGGAGCTTGTAACAGATGAAAGAGCAGTGACATATCATTTTTCAGGGGCTCAGTCACTCGGGGATTCAATCTGTCCGCAAGAGCAGAGCCAGCCTGGGTTGGCTGGGGCTGATTTATTTCCAGGCTCCTTATTTTTCTCCTGGGATTGTGGCAGTCAGACCCTGGGGCTTTGCGACCACTTGCTAGTCAAATCTGCTAATGAGAAAACATCTGCTCTACATCAGGCTGGTATTACTGCGAAGTGCTGTCGTGGTAGTGAGGACAGGTATAGACAAGTGCCAGTGTGTCACCCTACCACAGCCCAAAGGAGCATCTCATCCCTGGAGGCACCAAGGCCAGCTTGGATGGGCCTGATCTGGCGAGGGGCAGCCCACCCACAGCAGGGGTTTGGAGTTGGGTGGGCTTTGAGGTTTGTCCCCAACCCACACATTGTATGATGTAATGATTCTGAGGTTTTGCTGTGACACCAAGCTGTTCCCAGCCTCAGCAAGGGTCATCACTTGCCATCAGGGTGTTGAAAACTGGACCAGCAGCAGCTGGGCTCGGCACATCCATCAGGAAATGCCCTGGGTAACAGCAGGCAGCATCTCTCTGACTTCTCTGAGCGTGTCTCCCTGCCCGGCCGTGCAGAGCCGTGTTCAGTGGGAGCTGAACTAATTGAGTGGAGACCATACTTCGTGGAGTCCATCAGAAACAATTTAGTTCTGGGTTGTGGAAATTGGCAGCTCCTTACCCAGCTCTTGGGTCTCATAATAAGGCCGGGACCGACGCTGCTTTTTTTAACCTGCACTATTTACTTGCCCGGATCACTGCGTTGCTGCTCAGCGGGAGCTGGCTGCTCCGCCGTGCTGGAGAGTGGAGGATGCAGCTGCCCAAACCGTGGCTCCCACGACAGCTCTGTAATCAGAGCTGCCTACTCCTGTTTGTTTTAAATCGCTTGCTCTTATTTTTAAACGGGTTCATTCAATCGCCACTGTGCTGTGACCCCGCTGCCACCCCCTGACCCTGCAGCCTCCCCTCCCCACCTGGGCTCAGGCTGTGTTGTTTTCCCAGCTTCAAGGGCTGCTGTTTCGCAGATGTAAAAATAAAAGCTGTAACATGTTTGATGAGAACAGGGGCAGCAAAGCCTGCGGCCAGACCCAGAACACAGAGGGTTCGAGCTCTGTCTTGCTGGCTGAGATCCCTCCAGCCTTATGGTCCTGCACTGTCCTTTCTCACACCCTCCCCTTGCTTCTCATTGCTTTTCAGATGGCTCAGTACTTCTGCACTGGCGTCCTGGAGGATGAGATCCTCTTCCGTCACTACGCCCTCAACGTGCCCTTCTACACACACTTCACTTCACCCATCCGCCGCTACGCAGACGTCGTCGTGCACCGGCTGCTCTCCGCATCACTCGGTGGGTGCTGTGAGTCCCATACAGGTGGGGCTCCTGGGTTCCTGCCTTGAGTACTTGGGGTCTGCATCCCACCAGGCAGCTCTTTGGCATGTGGGTGTCCTCAGTGCGCATGGGGGGAGCTGGGCCATGGGGCTGCTGTGCGGTACCTCTGGAGCAAGAGAGTGTGAACCTGTTGTTGTCACTCATCTCCTTCCTAGGTATCAGCTCTCCCATCAAGATGGAGAAGGAGGCCATCCAGCGACAAGCAGAGCACTGCAATGACAGGAAGATGGCTTCCAAGAGGGTGCAGGAGCTCAGCACTGACCTCTTCTTTGCCATCTTTGTCAGGGTAGGAGCAGTGATGTTTTCTCCTGAGGGGTCTCTCAGATTTCCCTATGAGTGCTCAGTCTGGGGTAAAGAAGGGGATGCACTGGGACAGTCCCTGAGCTTCAGGACCTGTTGTCAACAGCAGTGAGACAGGGCTCCCCTTGTGCATGCTGGTGTAGAATCATAAGTGGTAAAATATCCCAAGTTGGAAGGGGCCCCATAAGGATCATAGAGCCCAACTCATGGCTCTGCACAGGATGACTCAAAAATGCGACCATGTGTCCTATGAGAGAGTTGTGTCCTAACAGGAGTGTGGTCCTCTGGAGTCTGAGGCCATGGTGATGGGTGTCCTGAACGAGGCCTTTGATGTCCTGGTGCTGAAGTTCGGAGTCCAGAAGCGAATCTACTGCAATGTAAGTGCCCCCAACACTGGCAGTGTGCTCACTGCCTCAACACACTGAACACAGCCTGGGTGTCCCTCAGCTCCCTGGAGGAGTCTGGGGGCCCGGAGCATCACAGACCCTGAGAGCAGACTTTCCCCACTACATGCTGTGGGTAATTTGTCTCCTTAAAAGGTGATGGAGGCAGATTTGTGGGGATGGAGATCAACATGGGGCTGAAACAAGGAAAGGGAAGGAGGTTGGCTTCCATTTCATTTGATCACGTGGTGTATCTGGGGCTGAGACAGCACTGCCGTAGGCCAGCACCTGCAGTTAGTGACAGCAGCTTCTCGTAATAACCTGGTTATGTGGCTGGCAGTGACATCTTTAAGCAGGACATATAGCGTGATCTATGGGCTGTTTGTGTATAGCAGCTGCCCCTGATTTACTTGCTGAGCTCAGGCTGCTGCATCCTGGTTGCTACAGAGGACTACACAAAAGCAGTGTCATTGCCATCCGAAGTCAAAGCAGGGAGCGGGGCTGGGGCTGCCAGGGGCCACAGACTGTTCCCAACATCTCCGTGTCTACAGGCACTGCCTTTGCTGGGCTTCCACTTCCAGAAGGTGGGGAGGAAGCCAGAGCTGACACTCATGTGGGAGCCAGAGAGACTGGAGGAGGAATCTGTGTCCCAGGTAAGACCCCACAGCACAGGATGGACTCAGAACCCCACGGATCCATCCCGTGATCTACATAGGAATGGATCTGGGCAGCACGATGCCTTGCTGGCAATCAGACCCTGCTGTCCCTCTCTGTCCCCCTCTCAGAGAGCCTGACCCCAGCCTCCACTTCCCCTCCCAGCACCCAGCCCTATTCCATCCCATCCACTGCCCCCACTCCTGACCCCACCACCGCCTTCAGACTCTGCCCTGCCTGCTATGTGCACTGCCTCCCAATCCAGTTTCCTCCTGAATTTAATTAACTTGCTGTTTACTTCCTTCTTCCAGATCATCAATTAAGATATTAAGTAAGATCAGGCCTAAGGCAGCTCCTGCTTAGTCCCTTCCCCCCATTCTGGTATTTCTTGCCCCTCTTGCTGACACAGCCCTGCCATCAGGTTTCCACCCATGTGACAAGGCTGGGACCCAATGAGGAGGGTATTTTTTTTAAACCAGACTTCCTGGGATGCAGCGTCAAATGGTTTAACAGCATCTAGAAATCTCTCTCTTGTGTCCCTGTCATCTATTAACTTGGTAACTCAATCAGAGGGAGCAATCGCATTTGTCTGGCTTGATTAAGTGGTGCCTCTCTGCCAACGTTTATCTGGCGTGGCTGTAAAATCACAGCTGTGTTGATTGCTGTGTTCTCTTGCCTGGTGCCTGGGCAGGGATGGGAGGGTTTAATCCAACCCTGTCCTCACACTGAGAGCTCTGTTCTGGGAGAGTATTACTCCTGATAGAGCTGACCTGGAAAATCCCTTCCTGCCCAGGGGAAATGTTGCTCAGCTCAGGAGGGTCAGAGCAGAGCTCCCCAGTGCTGCTGGAGGTTTTCTCCTCTTGAGCTGCACTGTGTTCACAGCAGCCCTTCAGTGCGTCCTGAAGTGGTCTTGATTCCTCCTTCTCTACAGGAGTGGGTATCACTCACACCCTAGCAGGGACCTGCATTGGAAAATGAAGCCCCCAGCATGAGCAGAGCCCATTTTGGTTAAGCAAACACTCGGCAATGGAGGAAACTCCTCCACGCCTCCTAAGAAAACACCAGAGCTCTCCCCCTGGAAGCAGCTCTGAGCTTTCCTTGAGCACATCCCCAAGCCAGGAGTGCGGAGCTGAGCACAGGATGGCTGCAGAACGGCTTCTCTTTGCTTTGCTCCTCACTGAGTGCTTTGATGCATTTAAATCTCAATGAGATTTTCCTGCTCCAAGTGATGAATCTGAAGCAGCCAGGTGCAGGAGGAGCAGGGAGGGTTGGACTGTGTTATCCCCAGTGGCTTTCTACCTGCTCCTGCCCCCTAGAAACCCAGAAGGATGGCCCTGCCAGACCTTGGGGACAGTGAGAAGGGGATGAGGGCACACATCAGGGCACGATCCCCAACACCACACACATCCATGCTGGCTGTCCCGACCATCTTGTTGTTCTGTGTTGGGTGCAGAGCTGATGGATGATTTATGTCCCTAAACCACACCATTGCACAGTGATTGATCCAGGGGCCGGCAGGCAGCATGCATTCCTGAGCAGCAGGCATTGATTTTCTGCTGTCTTTATTCCCTCACGTCTCCCTTATCCAATCCCTTCCCAGGTCTCCTTTCGCTGTGTGTACACCAGCGGTCATTTCCTCATTACAGGATGCTGAAAAAAAGCACGATTCAACCCAAACCCTGCTGTGATGGCAGCCCACTAATAACCCCCTCTGTGTCCTTGTGCAGGAGATCACCATTTTCACGCTGGTGGAGGTGGTACTGAAGTCAGATGGTGTTCCCCTGAAGTACAGTGCTGTGCTCAAGAGGCCAAGCACCAAGAAGTGAGCGGCTGCAGCTCCAACACTTCATCACCAGCGCCTCACCAGCACCCACGGGGATAGAGGGGACCCGCCAGGAGTTTGGGGATTTGTGTTTTAAAAGTGACAGCCTTTTATTTCTGGTTCGGATTTTAACCCAGGGATTGGGTTGCCCCAGATGGGGCATTTCTACTGGCAGATATTTTTAGCTTTCTGGTTTGGTTGTTTTCCTTTAGGAGGCAGTGGGTGCCCATCCCTTGCCATTGGGGGTGCCTGTGGTGGGGGATATGTGGGGACCGATGTCCCTGAGAGCGGAGGGGCTGCTTTAGACCAGGTGGGTTGACCAGGCCTCTCAGGAGGGCTCCCAGCTGGGCCATGTGTCGTGAAATAAAGCCAGGTCAGCAGCCATAGTGAGGTCTGTGCGCAGGTTTCATTTTGCCTTGTTACTTGGGCAGGAACCCAACTATAACTCATCTCCCAGGCTGCCCTGTGCCTCCCAGGGCCTTGTGCAATCCCAGCCTCTGTTTGCTCAGTGGAAGGTGGGGGTCAGGGGGATGCACATGCTCCCAACCTGCACTGCTTCCACTAATGCCCCAGTCTGAGCCACCACTGACCAGCACCAGGTCCCTATGGTGCTCTGGAAGTGTCTGTGTCATCACCTCCATGGGGCTGGGATGGGCTTCTGGCAAGAGGGAATGGCTTCACCGTGCTGGCATGCAGGGAGAATGAACACTGTGCTTTGCTTTGCATTGGTGATGGTGACAGCTGTGGCCCTGGCATGGACACAACTGCTGCGCACAGCAGCTGGGACCTGACTGAGCCTGGTCTGCCTGGCTCAGCACCAGGGATTGGGCACTGGGATGGGTCAGAGCTGAGTGTACTACGTGCACCCCAAGAGCTGGGAGATGTTGAAAGTCCCTGAAGTCCACAGGGGATGGGATGGTGTCATCCTTCCAGTTGTGCCCATGTGCCATGGCCTTGCTCTCCACTCATGTGGGACGTCACTTCTCCCTGACCGTGGACACAGCAGCCTGTTCCTCTGTGGGTTTCCTTCTTTCTTCTGCTTCATGGACACAGAAGGCACTGCATCACCCTGTCCCTTGGGAGAGGGAACCTGAGGACACTGACACAGTAGCAAGCTGTCCTCCCCTACCCCTCATTCCTGCATACTCTTCTTGTTTCACTGGGAAAACAAGCTCAATCCAGCCTAGCCCAGCATATCTGCAAAAACAGCCCTTTGACCTACACACTCCCCACCTGTCCCTGGGGTCTCTGCAGGTGTGGAGCTATGGACCCCCAGGTACCAATACAGCCTCAGGTACAATGAGTGCCTCACGGCAACCCCACTCCCCAGGAATGGGCTGGAGGTCCTCCCTCACCCTGGGGGGGAAGGGATGACCCCCGGGGAGGGCTGGGGACACTGGGAGGGCAGGGCCACAAGATGTCCCTGAATGTTATCAGCCCATCGTCTCACCTGCAGCAGGGGCTCAGCCCTCCGGCGGCACAGGGCAGGGCAGGGCATAAAGGGCTGTGAATCCCCCAGCCTTGCACACAGGCGGCAGCATGGAACGGCTGCTCTCTCCCAGGATCTGCTGCTTCTTTCTTCTCCTTGCCCCGCTCACAGCCACTGCGACCTCAGGTGAGAGCTCAATGGGGGACATGGTTGGGTGGGAGCTCTGGGGCTGCTCTGGGGCTCTGCACATCCCCAGCTCTGCTCTGACATCCAGACGCCGAGAAGACCCTGCACTACTGGAATGAAGGGGCCAGGAGGAAGCTGGAGGCAGCCCTGACCTTGCAGCCAGCGGCACAGCGAGCCAAGAACATCATCCTCTTTGTGGGTGATGGTGAGTGCTCCACGGGTGCTGCCATTTCCCATGTCATTCAGCACCCTAGGGACAAAGCTGTCCTCTAGCAGCTGTGGGCCCCTCTTCCCCTGGTAGCATGGCCCTGGAAAGGGAGGGCAGGACCATCTCCAGTCACAGCTCTTTGTCACCCCTGGCTGCAGGCATGGGGCTGCCCACAGTGTCAGCAGCCAGGATCTACAAGGGGCAGCTGGCCGGCAGCTCGGGTGAGGAGAGTGTATTGGCCATGGAGATGTTTCCCCACGTGGCCCTGGCCAAGGTGAGCAGGGCAGTGCAGGGGGGGCACCATGCTGCCCCCAGCCCCTCTGATCCCCTATCACCCACAGACCTACACCATCGACAGGCAGGTGCCTGACAGCGCTGGCACGGGCACAGCCTACCTGTGTGGGGTGAAGACCAACGCCAAGACACTGGGGCTGAGTGGGGCGGCTGTCTATGGCAAATGCCGCACAGCATTCGGCAACGAAGTGGATTCCGTCCTGCACCGGGCCCGGCTGGCAGGTATGGGGTGGGTGCACTCATTGAGGAGCCCAGCACAGCGCCGGTGGGCTCCCCGCAGACCCTGTGCCGTGCTGCAGGTAAGTCTGTGGGCATCGTGACCACCACGCGGGTACAACACGCATCCCCTGCTGCTGCCTATGCGCACTCGGCCAGCCGCAGCTGGTACGCCGATGCCAACATGCCTCGGGAGAGCCTGCGGGATGGCTGCAAGGACATCGCACACCAGCTGGTGCACAACACCGACATCAACGTGAGCTGGGACATCAGGGTGACTGCATCCCTGGTGCTGTGTCCCTGTGCTGGTGGCAGCTCTCCCCCCTCTCCTTGCAGGTGATCCTGGGCGGCGGGAGGGCCTACATGTCCCCCAGGTGGACCCCGGACCCTGAGTACCCAGAGGACTCAACGCAGAACGGAACCAGGAGGGATGGGCGGGATCTGGTGTCCGAATGGCTCAGCAGCAGGAAGGTAGCACAGAGGGGACGCAGGGCTGGGCACAGCGTGTGTGCCACTGCCACCACTGTGTCCTCATCTCCAGGGCGCACGCTACGTCTGGGACAAGAAGGGCCTGGATGCGATTGATGACACCTCTGTGAGCCACCTCATGGGTAAGAGCATCGCTGGCTTAATGTCAGCAATGCAACCCCACTCTGGGTGGCATGAAAGCTCCAGCCCTGCTCCTCCAGGCCTCTTCGAGCCCAAGGACATGAAGTACGAGCTGAACCGCAACACCACCACGGACCCCTCCATCGTGGAAATGACGGAGAAAGCCATCCGCATCCTGCGCAGGAACCCCAATGGCTTCTTCCTCTTTGTGGAAGATGAGTGCAGGGCCCGGGGCTGGGAAATGGGTCCTGGCAGCCAGGTGGGATCAAGGTGGTGATGGCCCCATTCCCTGTGCAGGTGGAAGGATCGACCACGGGCACCACAGCGGCCGGGCCAAGCAAGCGCTGATGGAGGCCGTCATGCTGGACCGGGCAGTAGCACGGGCAGGAGAGCTGACGGAGCCCTCCGACACACTGACCGTGGTGACAGCTGACCACTCACATGTCTTCACCTTTGGGGGCAACACGCTGCGAGGAGCCTCCATCTTCGGTAGGATCTGGAGAGGGATATGAACCCCAGCTCCCACCCTGTGCTGTGCCCCCATGGGAGGCTGTGGGAGCACCAGGAAGCTGCTGGCTGGTGCAGAGAGTGACAGAGCCCTTCCCCATGCCAGGGCTGGCCCCTAAGAAAGCAAAGGACAAGCGAGCCTACACCAGCATCCTGTATGGCAACGGGCCGGGATACAGCATCCGTGATGGGGGCCGCCCAGCCGCCAGCCTCCCAGCTGTAGGTAGGATTCTACTGGAAGAGAAGGGATAGGGTGGGGGTCTGGTGCCTTTCTGGGCTTCACTTGGGTCAGGAACTGCCCCAACAGCAGGGTGATGGGAGCAGCTTCCTGCAAAGGGCAGAGGAGCTGCCCCCAGCACCATTTCTCCTGCTCTCCCCACAGAGGACAAGGACTACAGGCAGCAGGCAGCAGTCCCCCTTGATTTGGAGACCCACAGTGGGGAGGACGTGGTGGTGCTGGCCCAGGGACCCATGGCCCACCTGTTCCATGGGGTGCAGGAGCAGCACTACGTTGCCCATGCCATTGCTTATGCCGCATGCCTCAAGCCTTATGATGCCAGACCCCGCTGTGGTTCACCCCGTAGGGCATCCAGCAGCACCCAGCACTCCCCACGGCCCCTACTTGCTCTCCTGGCCCTCTGCATGGCTGCCTTCATGGTGGTGGGCTGAGAGACCCCACCAAGCCCTGATTCAGCCCCCTGTTGTGGACAGGAACACAGGATACAATAAAATGTGGGATGTCTTTGCCATGAAAGGGTTTGTAGTGGTAGTTGTGTGTCGGTTTCTCCAGGTTGTGACTCCTAACTGGGGTCTGCAGTGGGGTGAAGCAGAAGAGATGATGGTGAGGGGTGGCCATGTCCCTGCAGCTCCATCCCTGGGGTACTGGGAGTCCATGGTACAGAGGAGTTTGCAGAGCTTTGAGGTGCTTTGCACAGCTTGATACAAGGGCTGGTCCTTACACTTAGTCCCCATCAGTGCTGCCTTTATCACTCCATGAAGTGCTGGGTGGAGCCACCAGGAGCACCCCAAGTCCCTCCTCCTGCACCCGGTGTTCCCCCCCACACCCCCTGCAGCACCCAGCAATAAGAAGGCAATGAGGTGCCAGCAGCCCAGCCCCATGGCCTTTGCACTGATAGCCCGATAGCCCAGCATGATGCCACGCCATCTGCGAAATGCCAAACCCCTCAGGGGCTGATCCTGGTCCAAAGTCCCTCCCGAAGTCTGCAAAAGAGGCAGGCACAGCTGGAGCCGGTGACAGCTGCTCCGGTCCCATCATGCGGCTGCTGGCACCCCTCGCCCTCTGCCTTGGCCTCTGGGCAGAGCTCTGTGCTGCTGTCATCCCAGGTACGAACAGGGATGGGGATGGGGACACACAGCCCTGGTGCCAGTGTGGTGCTGGCCTGGCTGCTCATGGGGCATGGCTCAGCAGGGAGCAGGGGTATCCAGCACTGGAACGGGGCTTTGTGTCTGCTTTCTGGGGACACTGGGCTGGTGTTGCCCTTTGGGGTTGGGGTCCTGCTTTTGTTTGGGCCAGGAGGGGGGTTGTGATGTGCCTATAGCTCCTTTACCTCCATGCATTTGTCCCTATCCCACTTGGCAGCTGGTTTCTCCCACTGCATCCCTTCTCGCTGCACACTCCCTTCCTGTCATCGTGTACACCTCTGTGTCCTCCCCTCATCCCAAGCCTGTGGCTTCATCTGTACTCCCCCAGTGGGGTTATCTCATGAGTGGGAGCCCAGTGAGGTCCTCAGTGTGGGGATGCCCAACACTGGGTGTTCTGGGGGAGTGGGTGCCTTCAGCTGATGTGGGCAATGCCCCTTCCCAGTGGAGGAGGAGGATCCAACCTTCTGGAACAGGAAGGCAGCCGCTGCCCTTGATGCCACCCTCAAGATCGAGCCCAGGACGGCAGAAGCCAAAAACCTCATCATCTTCCTTGGAGATGGTGAGTCCCACTGGTGCCAACACACCGCAAAATGGGGAGGGCTCCTGGGCTGGGGATGACCTGAACCCTCTCTCCTCGTCCAGGATTCGGGGTCCCCAGCATCACAGCCACCCGGATCCTAAAGGGGCAGTTGAAGGGGAACCTGGGACCTGAGACTCCCCTTGCTCTGGATTCTTTCCCCTACGTGGCTCTCTCAAAGGTAATTCTCCCCATTGCTGGGCTTGTGGCCATGCTGCAGGCTACAGGGCTGTGGGTGCAGACATATGGTGAGCATGCCCTGTACATGTCCTCGGCAGACATACACTGTGGACCGTATGGTCCCCGACAGCGCGGGCACAGCCACTGCCTACCTGTGTGGGGTGAAGGGCAACTACAAGACAATAGGGCTGAGTGCGGCCGCACGCTATGGCCAGTGCAACACCACGAAGGGCAACGAGGTCATCTCAGTGCTGCAGCGAGCCCGTAAAGCTGGTACTGTGCAGGGCATGGGGTGGTGGGGACACGGGGCATCACAGCACTGGGGCTGTAAACCATGGTGTGGTGTGATGGGGCAGGGAAGGCAGTGGGCATCGTGACGACCTCGCGGGTGCAGCATGCATCGCCCTCGGGGACCTACGCGCACGTGGTGGATCGCAACTGGTACGCGGACGCCAGCATGCCTGCTGAGGCCTTAGCACAGGGCTGCAAGGACATTGCCTGGCAGCTGGTGCACAACGTGGACATCAATGTGAGTGCCTGTCCATGGGGGGGCAGCCCCTGCTGACCCAGACATCCACACACTCTGTGCCCATCTCATCCTGTCCAGGTGATCATGGGAGGCGGTCGGATATACATGACACCTGCGGGGACACCAGACCCTGAGTATCCCACATACAGCTCCGAGAATGGGATACGGAATGATGGGCAGAACCTCATTAACAAGTGGCTGTCAGAACGGAAGGTAGGTGACAAGGAGGGGACAGCCCTCTGCCCACCAGCCCTTATGCATGGGGCTGGGCATCACTGATCCCATGGGGTTCTACCCACAGGGTGCCCGCTATGTCTGGAACAGGACAGAGATGCTGGAAGCTGCTGCAGACCCCAGTGTGACTTATCTGATGGGTAACAAATGCCTCACGGGTCAGGATGTGCACTGCTGGGATGCCTGCAGGCACTGAGGCAGTGCTCACTGTGTCCCCCCGCCAGGACTCTTCGAGCCCATGGACATGAAGTACGAAATGGTGCACAATGCCACCCTGGATCCCTCTCTCACTGAGATGACGGAGGCAGCGATCAAAGTCCTGAGCAGGAACCCCAATGGCTTCTACCTCTTTGTAGAAGGTAATTCAAGGTTGAGGTCCCAAGGGTGGGCAAGAGAGGGGAGGTGGGTTCTGCGCTACTCATCTCTGTGGTGGTTTCCAACCCACTGTGGCCACCCACCTGCAGGTGGGAGGATCGACCACGGCCACCACGAGGGCATGGCTCAGCGGGCACTGACGGAGGCGGTGGAGTTCGACACGGCCATTGAGCGTGCAGGCGAGCTGCTGGACGAGGCGGACACACTGACCGTGGTCACTGCTGACCATTCACACGTCTTTTCCTTTGGCGGTTACATCCTGCGTGGCACCTCCATCTTCGGTAGGGCTCAGAGCAGGGAATGGCCCCAAGCTGGGTGCTGCCCCTCTCTTGGGTTGTGGTGTGGGTCTTCCTGGCTGATCCCCTCTCGTTATCTCCTCCCCAGGCCTGGCCCCTCTACAAGCCACCGACCAAAAGAACTACACCTCCATCCTCTATGGGAATGGGCCGGGCTACCCAGGCGCCATCCGGCCCGATGTGAACAGCAGCATTGCTGGTGAGGGCACAGGGCAACAGCGTGGTGGTGGGAATGGGCTGGGGGTCACCTCCCCACTCACAGGCTTCTCTCTCCCCAAGGGGATTTCAGTTACATGCAGCAGGCGGCCGTCCCCCTCAAGTCAGAGTCCCACGGGGGTGAGGATGTGGCCATCCTGGCCAAAGGCCCCATGGCCTACCTCTTCCACGGGGTGCAGGAGCAGAACTACATTGCCCACGCCATGGCCTATGCTGCCTGCCTTGAGCCCTATGAAAACTGCCGACAGCGCACCAATGCTGCACCCTCGGCCCACCTCACCCCGCTGGCTCTGCTCCTGCCTGCTTTGCTCTTATCCCTCTTCCACTGACCCCACAGCTTCCATCCCTGTCCCCCTGAGCACACCCATGGACAGCAGCTCTTTGGAGCATCCCTGCTTTGGATGTGGTGCACTGAATCCTGTGCATGGGCTGGTCCTCACAGCCTGCACAGGGTGCTCACTGTTCAATAAACCTTGGTGCAATGCTGGCATGTGTGACACTTGGTGTGTGGGATGGGGAGGATGCCCCTGCCCCATGAGTCTCCTCACCACTGTGCTGCCTGCTGCCACCTGTCCCCATACCATACCCCGGCACATCTGGCATATCCAGTGCTTTATTGACCAGAAAGAGCAGCAAAAAAATACAGCACATGTCTGTGTGCACTCCCAGGCAGGCTGGCATCACCCCAGCCCCCAGTGACTAATGGGAACAGGATGGAGCTGGCACAGAGATTAGTACTCTTGGTACACACAGTGCCTTCAGGTCCCCTCCTTGCCCTGAGCAGCTGTATGTGGGGAGGTTTGCAGTAGCATGGACAAGAGGGTCCCACTGGGATGGAGCTCGTAACCCCAATGAGTCCCCTCTGTCTTGCCCCCCCCCCACCCCAAGTTGTTGCCTATTTTGGGGTGCACCCTTTGCCTATAGGGCAGGAGGGGTGCAGGCAGAGAAGGGTGCTAGTGCAGGGATGGGTACTGGGGTGCCAGCCTGGGAGGACAGTGACCTCACCACACCGAACACTTGTGCACTGGGTTCATGGGTGAGTTCTTGGGGCAGTGGAAAACCCGGCCAAACTCCTCAAACTGTGAGACACTGCCCAGGACCCTGTGGGCAGGGGGAGAAGCTCAGAGCTGTCCCAAGGACCCTGCCCCTCACCCCTGCCCACCCCAATGGCACCACACCCCATCCATGCACCCATTTTTACCTGTAGTGCTCCGGGGCGTGCTTGTCTGTCAGGACCTGAAGGTAGATGGACTGGGATCGTCTCTTGATGCACCAGTTCTAGGGGAACAAAGTCCCATGGGTGAGACAAGCAGGAGACCCCAGATTCTGACACCCATCGTGACCCCCAAAGTCCTGGCACACACCAGGACTGGCCCATCTGGCTGCTGGGGGATGAGGGCAACAATGCTGTGTTTGTTATTGCAGGGTCTCCCGGGAGACTGCAAATGTGGTTCAGATGTATTGGGAGCACTGGGGAATGTTTGTTGTTGTAGGGTCACACTTGTTTATTATTGTAGGGTCTCTTGGGGCCGTGGAATGTGCAATTGCGGGGTCCTCCAGGTTCATGTGAAGTTGTTATAGTGGGGGTTCTCTGGTAGAGATGGGGGAATGTGGTTGTTATTGTAGGGTCCCCAAGAGCACGCAGGTTGTGTGGGGTGGTCTGTTGGATAGTGGGGGTACCTGCAGAGCACAGGAGCTGCTCATAGCCACAGACACCACCTCACCTGGGCAAAGGCGATGAAGAACAGCTGGTCGTGGGTGTACTTCAGGTGGTGCAGGGGGTGCTCCGGGCCATGCTCCCGCACCCACTTCTGGTAAGCCTGAAGAACAAGAGGTGCCAACTCTGCCACAGAACCCCCAGCAAGCAGGACTGCCATGGCCCTGCTAGGGCTGTGATGCCCCAGGGTGGGGGACACTCACGTAGTAGGCAAGCTTGAGCCCCCCCATGTCAGCGATGTTCTCCCCCAGTGTGTGTTTGCCATTCACCTGCCAAGAGAGGAGTGGCATGGGTTGAGCAGAGATGTGCTCTGTCTCCATGGTGGCATGAAGGCAGTGCCTCAGTTTCCCCCTCAGGGCTCTGGGGGTGTTCCCATCTGAGGTGTGTTAAGTGGTGGGGTCCCTGGGCATTGCTGTGGGAAGGTCTTACCCGCTGGTTGTAGACAGTGAAGTTGTCGTAGAGGTTGACAATGCACTGTGCCTTCTTTAGGAACTTGCTGTAGGACGTCTCTGTCCACCAATGCACCAGATTGCCATGTCGGTCGTACTGTCCCCCTGCAGGCACCACTACTGGTCATGCCAAGGGAGCTGGGTGGCCCCAGGACCCCTTCTCCCACCCCAGCAGGGCAGGGGTCTCTCACCCCAATCATCATAGCCATGGGTCAGCTCATGCCCGATGATAGTGCCGATCCCGCCGTAGTTCAGTGACCTGCCAAGGGGAGCAGTGGTCACCCCAAGATCTGACCCCACCCACAGCCCTGCCCCGGCCCCCTCCCCAGCCCCACACTCACTGCGGGAACTCAGGATCATAGAGGGTTGGTTGCAGGATGCCAGCAGGGAACACTGGGGACAGAGGACAACATTGCAGGGAGGGGACAACCTTTTCCTACCCCGCAGCATCCCTTGATGCCAAGGGACCCCACACTGTCCCCCCCCCGTCCAGTACTGGGCGTTGCCTCACCCATCTGGTTCTTGTTAGGCAGGTAGTAGGCATTGAGGGCCTGGGGGGGCAGGAGCCACCTGTAAGAAGAGATGGAGGCTGTGGGGACATGGAGGGACAGGGAAATGCCACCCCCTCACACAGTTAGGATGCCTCATAGCCCCCCTCCCAGGTAAAGTGATACCCACGCAGACTTGTCCACCTCCTGACGGATCTTCTTCACTGAGAGCCTGATGCTGAAGGCGATGCTGTTGAGGATGTTCTTGAAGTAGGTCTTCTCATCAACCTCAAACTGCAGGGGGACATGGCCATATCAGAGGGGGACTGCAGCCCTGAAGTCCAGCCCCATGAAGTGTGGGAAGCAGAGCTAAAGTGTCCTCCCACCCCTATGAGCCTTGGGGACAGAAAATGTAGAGTTGTGCTGTTGTGCTGGATGAGGTACAAGTGCTGCTGTGCCCCCAGCACCTCCCTGGAGTCCCTGGGTCATGAGGGGTAAGGGGCACCTCCAGTCCCTGCTGAGAATGGGGTACGATGTGGGGAAAGGCTCCACCCATGTGGCTGTGGTCATGCAAGTGATGGAGCTGGTGATCTACCAGGAGGTGGCTTGTATTGAGACAGTATCTTCCCATCCCGGTCTGCCTGCACCTCTAACTAGCCACCCATAGGGCCCATCTCCCACACTGTGTGCCTGTGTGCTTCTTGCCTCATACTCCTTGTCAATGGCCTCTGGCTTCAGCAAGAAGTCGGGGTACCCGATCATCACCATCATGTACTGGAGCTGTGGGCAATGCAGGTGGCAGGGTCAGGGCCTCTGTCCCACATTTCCCCATGGGGACAAAGATAGGGGAACATGCTGGGGACTGCCACCTTGGCCCTGGCAGCTCTCCGTGTCTCCTCATCCATCCAATCCAGCTCATCCAGGCGTTGGTCCAGGATGTATTTGATGTCCTCCACCAGCTGCTGCACCTACAGTGGGTCACCACGGGTGATGGAACTATGTTCCAACCACCCACCTGCAGGGTGGCACCTTGGCAAGGGGACAGGAGGGCACGTACCTTGGCCTTGCTGGCAGAGGAGAAGTACTCCTCAACAAAGAGAGCACCCAGGGCCATGCCAAAGTGTTTGTTGGCCTGGCTCAGGCAAACCTTGCCCAGCTCCAGCTGCTTCTCATTGCCCTCCATCTCTTTGGAGAGTTCATGGATGGCATCACGGAAAGGGGTGGAGAGGTGCTCGCTCAGCACCACCACAATGCGCCACAGCATGTAGTTGTGGAGGATCCTGGGGAAATGGGATGGGATCAGGTCCCTTTTGGGCATGTACCAGAGTGGGGACATCCCAGTAAGGAGTACCCATGTCCCATGGCACCCAGGGATGAGGTGGCTCTGCGGACATCCCTGCAATGTTTGTGGCATGGTGCAGGTCTGGCAGTGTGATGGCTTTGTTGGCACCCATGATGGGGAGATCTTGATGGGGACTCATGATAATGTCCTCAACCACAGCTCCCCATGCACCCACCCCATTGTGCCTTACCACCCCCTCACCTGCTGGGTGTCACACGGATGAGGTCAGACACCTTGTGCATGTAGTCGGTGGCCAGCAGCACCACCTCTTCATCCTCTGAGAAGTTGTCATGGAAGATGCGGTCCAGCAAGCGCTTCCACTTGAGCTGGCAGCAAGGGGCACATCAGGGTGGGGACCCCATCCATGTCCCCTTCCCGTGGGACCAAGTCTGGTCCAGACACCACACCCAGCACCCAGGGAAGTGCGGAATGGACTGACTCATCACCATCCAGAGTGCATTGATTTGGGGGAGCAGTGAAGAATATTTCTAGGGATATAAGGGCACTGCACCACAGGGCTCTTCTTACCAGGGGACATGGGAGTGGCAGCAAGGATAGTGATGGAGCAAGAGGACAGGGACAAGCAGGGGCACAGGGCAGGCAGGATATGTGGGTAGCAGGGTGCTGGTGGGGGGAACACACCGTGGGGGTGATGCGCTGCAACTCGCCCAGAGTGATTTTGTGGTACATGCTGCTGACGTCCCTCCGCACATCGTCGTACTCGGACACCGTGATCTGTGTGGGGTGGGTACAGTTGTCACCTCCCCAATTCCCATCCATGGGAATTGGCATGGGGATAGGCACAGCTCTGGGGTATAAAGGACTGTGGTCCCACATGCACCATGGCTCACTGCCCCCACTGGGAGTCCCAAGGGCTGGACACAAGGTCCCTCAAGGCTGGAATTTGTGTTCCCCAAGACAAGGGCAAGGGGCCCTCAAGGAGCTGGGGTCCTTGAGCTAGAGGGACCCAAGGGCTGGGAATGGAGGTCCCTCTAGGCTGGGACTAAGGTTCCCTAAGATATGGGCATGAGGTACTTAAGAGCCTTGTGTGGGTTCCCAAGGATGGGGAATGGAGCTCCCCTAGAGTGGAACTGGTTCCCAGTGTGATGTGGCTGAAGTCTCTGGGAGTCCTGTGGACCAGGCATGAAGGTCTCCAAGGCCTTAGAGTACAAATGTCCAAGGGGATGGAGTTCTCAAGGGCACAGCAGGGGCACCCCAAACCCAGAACAGTCACCCCACTCACGTTGGCGAGATGCTGCTCCAGCTGGAGGATTTCCTGTGCCTTTTGCTCCACATGCTCAGCTCCCAGGAGTGTAAGCAGCCTCTCCATGAAGACACGGTAGGCAGCCAGGATCTGTGCCAAGGTAAGGGACGTGTGTGCCTCCTGCACTGCCCCCTGTCCCCTCTTTGTCCCCCACTCCTCACCTTCTCACTCTCCTCATCCTGCCCCAGGTATAGGGTGCGCTCGGGCAGTGTCAGCCCATCCTGGTCAATCTGTGGATAGATGCAGGCAGGGGGTGAGCAGAGCTCTGGGGTGAGTGGGGAGCTGCACTGGTGGCAGGGCACCTCCTGACACCCCGAATGGTGGTCTCACTCCTTTGTGCAAGATGCCCCATGGGGAGCACAGAGATGGGCAATGCTGCGCAACTGAACACATCTCATGCCTCTACCTTGCCCATCACACGAACTCAAAGCCTTTCCCTGTAACACACGCTCCCTCTAGTGTACACACACACTCCTTCAGCGCAGCCTCTCTCCTTCCTGTCCCCTGCCTCACACACAGCCACACACACACCTACACACTTACATCCCTCATCCACAGCACCACCAAGGTGATGGGGACCAGGGAGGCTTCATGCCTACCAGTACCACTGCCGTGACCAACACCTTGTCCCCACCATGCCATCCCCATCCTCACCATGCCATCTCCATCCCCACCATGCCATCACTATTGCCATCATGCCCCCATGGTGTCCACCCACATGCTGACCATGGTTCCACTGCTGTGCCCCACAGCTATGCCATCATCATGCCCACCATGATGTCCCCACTATGCCAGTGCCATATCCCAGCTGCACCCACTGAAGATGCTCGAGGCTTGGCCACTTGGACAGAACCCACCCACGCCCTGATCACACCATAGGGTGAGGGACATGGGTGGCAGGAGTGGGGCAGCCTGTCACAGCAGTGCCACTGGGATAAGGGTGGCAAGGTGTCCTCACCCGGATGACGTAGCGGGAGGTGTTCCTGTCGTCCAGGCTGACGGTGAGCGAGAAGAGCACTGCGGCACTGTAGACCCCCTGCGTCTTGTAGAGCAGCTCGTTGAGGTCTCCACTCCCCGGCGATGCATCCCATCCACCACACTCCCCAATCACCTCTAACATGGGCCGTGGCCCCAAACGGTCGATCTCAGCCCGGTTGAGGCATGAGCGGAAGAATTCTTTCACCTTCCTCTCAGCAGATGTGGGGGCACGGCGACGCACAGGGCGGCTCAGCAGTGCCCGCAGCTTGGCCTCGTTCTGCTCGGCGATGGCCCCAATGGTGCCGTACACCAGTTTGTCTTCAGGGATGCCGTGCCGACGCAGCCACCCGCCGCAGGCAAAGGAATAGAAATCCTGGCAGGGGTCGATGGTGGCATCCATGTTGGCACTAAGGAAGCGTGAAGCCCGTAGGAAAGCCTTCTTCTCTTGGCAGCCCTCCAGGCAGTAGCTGTCCCCTTCAGCCGCCAGGTATTTGAGCACCAGCATGCATGTCAAGATGACACAGAGCCCGGCAGCGAACACCAGCCCTGAGAGCAGGCAGATCTCCCTGCGGCTCCAGCGTGGCAGCCCCCCACCACCACCGCGCTTCTTGGTCCCAGCACCCAACTGGAGAGCAAAGCCATTGGGCAGCGTGCCGCTCTGGTAGCGGCTCACGTACTTCACCTCCTGGAACTCGTCGTAGTGGGCAGTCAGTGAGTAGGTCTTCTCCATGGCAGGGGCTGCAACTGGGGCTCATGGACCCCGGTTCATGCTGGAGGTGTCCGGGTAGGTAAGATGCTCCTGGAAAAGGCAAAGTATGCGGTGTAGGGAGGAGCAAGATGGGGGATGTTTCTTGCCATCAGCATCTCCCATGTCATTGTCACAGCACTGCAACACACTGGTGGCATTGGTGGCCCTAAAGCCAGGAGCTCAGTGTCATCCCAACCCTGCTGCTGTCCCCTTTGTCCCCACCTGGTGTTGGGTTCCACCTCCACCCAGCCCATGGCTCAGCTCCATCCCACCCGCCTGGAGACAGCACTCCAAGTGCAAATCCAGAGTGATCCAGGGAGCTCAGCATCACACCACAGGGTGAGGGGGTTACAAGGCTGCCAGCCCCTCCAGGCAGAGTTCAGAAAGGGAAGGAGGGCTCCAGGGAGATTTTGGGGGAGGAGGACACTGCACAAGGCTGGGTTGAGTGGCTGCACACTGGGTTGCATTGCTTGCACTGCGTTGTGTCGCGTCGTGCTGTGTTGCATTGGGTTGGGGTGGGTCGTGGTGCTCTGCGTTGCAGTGCGTTGTGCCTGATTGTGTTGCATGCAGCGCACTGTGTGTGTGCAAAGTTAACTCTTGTCTGGAGGGGTTCCTGCATCCCCCCAAGCCCCCAACAACCCCTCTCCGCTACCCAGTGCCCTGTGGTCTCTGTTCTGGAGATGGGCGGGGGGGGGGGGTTCTGCCCGTGGAGAGAAAAGGGATTGAGGGTGGGGAGGACTTCAAAAGGAGATCCCAGTCCTTGCTCAGTGCACACCAACATCAGATTTGCAGGTGTGGGCAGGACATGCTGGAGACAAAGAGCTGCTCGGTGGGGGTGTGGACCATATTGCTGCAGCAGGACCTCCTCAGCACCCCTAAAGCCTCACTGCCTCTGCTCCCACTCAGCAACTTAGGTGAAGTTGTGCCCGGGCATCACAGCTCTGTGCCGGGGAGAAGCTGTATGGCTGCTGCTGCCATTGGAAAGTTTGTGGGGCGAGCGGTGAGCACAGAATCGGGGTGGGGGCTGGGAGCTGGGAGGGCTGCAAGGAATGAATGGTCCCTAGGATGGTCCCCGGGATGCTCAACCAAACGCAAGGGGATGCTCGGGAGGTGCCCACGGAATGCTGCTCAGGATGCTCCGGGTGCTCGGGAGGTGCTCGCCTCGGTGCTCGGGTGATGCTCGCGGGATGCTCGGGAAGTGCTGCCCGGCATATTCGGGGGATGCTCGCGGGATGCTCACCGGTAGGATGCGGGAGGGTGCTGGGGGCTGCTCGGGAGATGCTCCCCGGGATGTCCGGGGGTGCTCGGGGGTGCGTCCCGCTTGCTCACCGAGGCACTCGGGGGCTGCTCCGGGCTGCGCTCGGGGGATGCTGCTGGGGATGCTCTTAAGGTGCTGCCCGGGATGCCCGGGGGATGGCCGGGAGGTACTCACCGCCGTGCTGGGAGATGTCTGCAGGCTGCCCCGGCGCTGCTGTCGGGCCGGTCCGGCGGTGCCCGTCCGGCTGCGCGCCCCGTGCCGAGCTGAACGGAGCTGCGGGGCCGGAGGGAGGGAGGCGGCGGGGCGGGGAGGGGGTGGCGTCTCCAGCCCGGCTCTCCCGCAGGCCAGGCTCCATTAACGAGATTATTATGCAAATAGAGCAGCCCTGTGCCACCCGCCTGCCTTACCTCATCCCCGGCGGCGGGGAGGCAGGGCAAGGGGAGGGCGGGGGGATGCCCGGACCCCCACCCCGGGGGAACTGGAATAGGTTTGGCAGTGCCACCAAGGCTGGCACCGCTGTGTGGGGACGCCGGTGCCACATCCGACAGCCTGGAACATAGGGTGGGCACTGCCCTTGGGTACATCGTGGCTGTCGGATCCCCCCTCCGTGCGGTACCTGAGCACGTCGGGGTGCCCGTCCCGTCCTTCCAGGGGGGATGCAATGGGATGGGCAATGGACGGAGCTTGGGAGGCTCCAGGTGGGAGAGAGTGGGCATGGGGGTGACGCAGGGAGGGGGGTATGCTCACTCAGACACGCACACACACACACACGCGAAGGTCCGGGAATATTAAACTGCATTGCAGATAAATCCCCAACATAAATATCGTGAGCTGCTCTTCCACTGGGGGTGGGGGGGGAACGGGACGGGAGGGGGGGCAGCAGAGAGATTTATGACCCACCCATTGCACAGCCCAAACAGCAGCTGCAGACCCCCAGCCCCACTCAGCCATCCTTCTGGGTACCATGGTATCCCCATCCCATGCAGTTCTACGGCGCCTGGGGTGAGCGCTGGGTCTTCCTGGTGCTGGGGTGGGTGCTGTGCCATGCGGCATGGGAACACTGTTTGGCATGGGGACTGGTGACTCAGCCATGGGACACACTCATGCACACTCACACCACCTCTCAGTGACACAGTGACACTTTCCTTGGCCACACTCCATGCTCCACAACCCCCCCCCCCCCAGATGCCTCCAACTGGGCATCACCAGCCCCAGCAGGGCACAGGAGCATCCAAACCCAACACCCAAGACCCATGGGTGGGCAGGGGATGCCCAGCCCTGCTGCTCACCAGGGGATGATGAAGGGTCCCGGACCCACTTGGCACCTTGGTGGAAGCATGACAGATGTATGCAGGAAAAGGGGAGAGGGATAAAGGGGGGGGGGGGGGGGCAATGTTATTAACAACCCTGGGTGTTGCTCCAACAGGGCCATAAAAATTAAAGGCGTGTGGATATAAAAGAATGGATAAATCTGAGCTGGCCGCAGAGCACTGTGGTGTCCCTTGGGGGGTGGCAGCTCCAGAAAATGTGGTACAGGGAGTATGGGATGGGCACTGCATATAGACAGATCCTGGGGGTCAGGCAGCATCCATCCCCACTGCAAAGTACAGCAAAAAAAAATGCCGTGGGCAGTGCCAACTTGTGGAGCTGGTGCTGCAGAGCAATAGGCTGCTCCTAAAACTGGGCTGGAGGAAAGAGGGGTCGCGCTGACCGGCAATGGGCATGGGGTGCTCCTTTCTGGGGTGCCCACAGCCTACACATCCAGCCTGGCCCCAAGGATGGTGCCAGTGCCCCTGTGCCATGCACTCCGGATTGACCCAACCTGGTGGGACTGGGGGTCCTGTAGCCCCCAGCTCTGACCCCCCCCTCTCCTCCAGCCCCACAGGCCACCCCGCCAGCATCCTCATTTTCCCTGAGATTAGCCGCGGCGCGGGAGCCCCTGTGCACCGCCAGCAGGTGACAAATAAGATTTTTCCACTCTCCCGAGCACCCGGCATGGGTCTGTCATTGAAAATGCAAAGCAGCGCAGTGCCAACCTCCGCCGCTCGCCCTCCCCTCCACCTGTCCCTCGGGGCCCACATGGCTGAAGCTGCTGCTTCTGGGACCCCAAAATGATGTTCATTCCCCATTGGGTTTGAGCCATGGGTGCCCTCCTGCCTGGTCCTCGGGGGGTCTTGGGAAGGGGATTGTTTGGGGGTGTCAGCCCAGGTGGGTATTGCATCCCTTGGGTGGGAGAGCAACATGGGGAGGTGGCTGCTGGGGGTCTCCGTCACCTGGGTCATTGCACCCCAACATTGTTCCTAGGCTCTCCCAAGTGATACCAGCATGAGGGTTTGGCCTTCCCAGGCAGCATGTGACCCTCAGGGCGAGCACTGCCCCATATACCTATCCAAAGTGACCCCCATGCCTGTTCTCAGTGGGGGAGAGTGGCAGTGGTCCTGTACCCCAAAGCTGAGCACATCCACCCAAAACCCATCACCTAAACCCCTCCATCTCCCAAACCCCTGTTTCTCTCCCCCAGGCTCCTCAGTCCCCCTAAGGCTCAGCCCTGGGGCCCCATTATCTCACACCCCCCGGATTAAACACAGCCCCGCAGCCCCATCCCTGCGTCCCCCATCCGCTATTGTTACAGGGTTGCCTCTGCCTCTGTTTGTGAAATTAATTCGGAGGTGGAGAGGGAGAATTATGTAAAGTGTGGTTATTCTGGAGCGGCGGGGGAAGCGCGGCTGATGGCAAAGTGCCTTTTTGTGTGTTTAATATGCATTTTTTTTTCCAGCGGTGCATTTTCAGGCGGGTAATTTGCTGTCTTTTCAGACCCCGATCAGTATCATTTCTCCCTCAATGACAGCTTTTATTTGCTCTGAAATGAATGCTGCGAAATTTCCAAGAAATAGCCGAGGCCCCATTGCCTGCCCACCCCCGCGGGCACCCCACAGCCACGGCCCCATCCAGCACCAGCACCGTGCACACGCGTGTGCACACCCAATGTGTGTGCTCACATCCACGTGCACACCAATGCACATGCCTATACCTCAGCCCCCCCCATAGGTGCAGACATGGCTCCCATTGTGCACTGTGGGGGGTGGTCATGATTAGGGTCCCTCCACGCATCCCCCCCTCACTTGGCTCAGCCCAGCTACTGGGGAAACTGAGGCACAGATGGGTGCTTTCATTCCAACCCTTGCCATGGGGCAGGTGGGTGCCCCCCACCCCAGAGCCTGGCACTGTCCCCTTGGCACATTCAGCACCTGGGGAGCACTCAGGGTGAGCTGAGGGCTGGTGGTGCCAACAGCAGGGACAGAAGGTGTTGGGACTGTGAACAGCCCTGGGCACCAGGAACATGTGGGGACGCAGAGGGCAGCTGTGGGGGTGCAGAGGGTGTGTGTGTGAGCAGAAAGGAAAGGATGCTGTTTGTGTAGGTGTGCATTGAGTGGGCGTTGTGCGATGCTGGCTTTGCAGCATGCTGCGTGCGTGTGTGCACGTCTCGGTGTGTGCACGTGTGGGACTGCATCAGCCCCCCATGTCCTGGTGCATGTGCAAGGTGTGCAGGGTCACACGTGGCCATGCGATGCTGTGTGTGCCAGCTCCTATGTGCCATGCTGGATATAGGGGTGCGTGCTCCCAGCACACATGTACCATCCCAGATGTGATAAACAGAGTTATGGTGCTGTGTGTATAAAGCATAAGCCCCCAATTGCTGCACCCTAATACAAAGCCCACTGGGGGTCCCCACCTCCCTGGTACCAGGACCTGGCATGGCCAAGGTTAACTCTGCCAGAGCCCAGCAGCGTGGCACGGCGAAGCTTTAATTTAATGAAGTGTGAGGCTTTTTTATGGGCTTTTAATTACGTGGTGATAATTAACATTATAGGCTGCCGGGTTCTGCTGGTGCCCAGCTGCCCTGTGCCAGCTTCCAACTGTAAATAAATGCAGTGGGCAGCCAGAGCCGTGTGGAGCCCACACTGAGGAACCAACCTCCCACCTCCAGCAGCAGAGCCAGCCCCAAGTCCTGCTGGGGAGGGCGGGGGGGCACAACCCCCTGAGAGAAGTGGGGAGCAACAACACAGCCCCCCTCTATTTCCCCAGAGCAGCACACAGGTATACAGACTTTTCCAGCCCTCTGGATGAGCCTGATAGCAGCGTGGTGGTGATGGGAGTGGGAGGCAGAGGCTGTGCTGTTAACCACCCCCCACACACAGCCCCTGGCCCCAAGCAGCCTCCACACCCATTTGGGCTAATAAGAAGCAATTCATCAGGCAGCACCCGGGCGTGCTGCCCACCTGCCAGGCACCCAACAGATTTATCGTCATCACCCAGGCAATTTCCTGCCCTCCCCCAGTCAATACAGTAGGGTAAGGGGATGGGAGGGGGAGCAGCATGGGGAGCTGGGGGTCAGGGCAATGCAACTCCGCTACTGCTCCCTGTAGGCATGGGACTATAACACCCCACACAGGCACCACCTCCCACTGTCATTTCCCCCTCTCTGGGGGCAGCAGGACCCCCACCCCATAGTGTCACACATCCACAAAGAGCTGCCCCCTCCTTCCCCAGCCTCAAGGAACTCAGGGAACTCAGGCACACGGGCTCCCTTCCCCCAACCCCTTCCCATTTAATTTTCCCTAATGAAAGGCACGGAGGATGGCGGGGAGCCGGGGCACCAAGGTCGAGGCTGCCTTTAATCAATCCCCGCTGCTGGCTGGGTGCCCGGAGGAGCCTGCAGAGGAGAGCACAGGGAGGAAGGCTGCAGGCAAAGGGCTCCCAGTAGCAAAACGGGACCCCCCAAGGACCCCAGAGAAAAGGCACAGTGAATGCATTAAGTGCCCGGATCCTGCCCAGGGTAGCTTTAAATGCTGTGCCTCCCCCTCAAAAAAAAACCAAACCCCCTGCTCTCCTCCCAGCACAGCCCCTAGAACAAGGCCTGCAAATGGGAGTCACGGCTGGGGCCAGCTCCCCCCAAGCCATGCCCAGCCCAGAGCTGTAAGGCACTGAGTGCAGGAGGGTAGGGGACAGGGGGACAATCCTACAGCTGCGTGCTGGTGACAGCGCTCACCCCGTGCACCAGCACAGTAGGGCCAAGGTCACGGGTGAGCAGCTCCAGCTGCCGCAGGTACAAGGGGTACAGCCCGGTGTCGGCTGGAGGCCGTGGCAAATAGAGGAAGCGGACGGCAGGCGCCGGGCCCTGCTCCAGCACCATCTTGTTGGCGGCACGGACGTACTCATCCGACACTTGGGTGGTGTTGGGTGGGAAGTTCACCGCCTCCTCTTCCTCCTCAGTGTGTGCCGGGCCACCTGGGGGTCCCCGTGGGGCCTGCCAGTGCAGGCGGACCACCCCGTCCCACGGCACCAGCTGGATCTGGGCCTGGATGCGCAGGTCCTTGAGGAGCTGGCGCAGCTTGTCCTCCTGCGCGTGGGGCATGGCGCCTGCCTCCACGCAAAGGAAGAGGCGCAGGCGGGCCCGGCGCCAGGCCCGGGCCATGTTGAGCACGCAGGCCATCTGCAGCAGGAAAAGGCTGCATGTGTCGGCGTAGCGGGCGCTGTCAGGCCGCAGCAGGTTGACGGGCCAAACATGGATGGAAGGTGGAGGGCTGGCGGCCCGGCGCAGCTCCCACACCTTGTCCAGGCTCTCCAGGTTCCGGACCAGCAGGACATTGCGGAGCATCTTCAGGGCGTCAGCCACGATGCCTACGTACTCGCGTGGAGACAGCAGCTTGGGGGCAGTGGCGGCCCGCAATGGGGGGAAGCCCAGGGGCAGCTCCTCACGGCTGCTGGTGAACGCAGGGTGCTGGGCCAGGCTGTCCTGTGGTGCTGCGTCATCGTAGAAGCCCAGCACCAGTGTGTTGGGGCGCATGCCGCCTGAGGAAAGACCACCAAGTTCTGGAGTAGAAGGGAAGGATGGGACTCTACCAGCCCCACAGGTACCCCCAAGCCCCAGCTAGACTTTGACATTGCTCATCCAGGTACTCACCAAGACCCCCCATAGCCCACAGCAGTTACTTCCAACCTCCCTTCGGTATTACCCATCCAAGTGCTTCCAAACCCTTCAGCCTCGACACTTCCAAGACCCAACTTAACTTTGGCATTGCCAAGTGTGTTAAAAACACCAGGTGTGGACGTTGCCAACCCATGTCTTCAAGTTCCAGCTTGGCTTTTGCACTGCACACATACAGATGCCCCAACCTGGCTTTGCAGGGTATCTCTGCAGCCCTCAGCACTGCCCACTCTGCAGGGATGGCAGGGTGGACCCCCACTAATGCCCAGCTCAGTGACACTCACCAAGGCCAGAGGTGAAGAGGAGCTGCCGGACGCCGTGCCGCACTGAGGGCGCGAGGGTGAGGCTGATGAAGGCCTTGACATTCAGCTTGTCCACCAAGCTCAGCCATGAGTCCTGCTGGGGCTGCAGCGGGTCTGAGGGGAGTGTGTCTGGGTGGGAGGACAAGGACAGCAAGAGTTATAGGGATCCCTGTGCTGGGGGTCTCCCTGATGTCCCCCACAGCTCCCCAGCATGGCACTGAGCACTCTTAGCACCATCTTCCTCCTGAGCTGCCTCATCACCTCAGCACACATGAGCACAGGGAAGGCGTAAGCAGGTGCTTCCAGTCAGAGATATGAAATTATACACAAATATATAAAAAATACGTAGACAGTCCCATCCCCCTCCCCAATTTCAGGCCATTAGTCACCATGGCAACGGGGGGGGAGGGGTTGGGGAAGTGGAGCCCATGCATCCGCTGGGGGTGGGGATGGCCATGGCAGGGTGAGTGCGTGTGTGAAGGTGCACATGTGCAAATGAATGTGGAAACACATCTGAAGCATGTGGATGTACAGCAGCAAACATGAGATGAGGATGGACACAGGAACACACGTGTGCAAGGCTGTGCCAAGCGTGCACAAAATGCCCACGCTTGCTGGGTGTGCATAAGGCCAGTGGAGTTAGTGAGCCTGTGCCAACATGCAGGAGCTCCATGTAGATGTGCAAAGATGAAAGTGAGTAGGATACGTGTGTGCACACAAATCATGGGACAGAGATAAGTCACCTACATCCCTTACACTATGCCAGACTGTGGCTATGTCCAAAATGCTGATATCTCCCTCCCTGGGTCCAATATGGCCAGCTGGGAAGTGCTGAGGGCCACAGAATTACAGAAAGAGACAGAGCCGGGACAGAGCAGATCCTCACCTAAGTCTTGTAGCTCCACATGGCCCAGGACATAAAGGCCACTCTTCTTGAGGTCATTGACAAAATCAATGAGGCGGGCACTGCCCCTCGGGTTCTGCACCATCAGCAGCATCTGTGGGCGCCAGAACTTGACATGGTCCTTCCGCACATCCAGCATCAACAAGTACTTCCGCACCTGGGTGGAAGGAGGGAAGCAGGTAAAGATTCCTTCAACGTGCCACCCCACAGGGATGACAGCCCTGAGGACACGCAGCTGGGACAGGACTGCCAGCCCCAGGGACATCAGCTCTCCAGCCCACAATGGGTGAGAAGAACAGGACTCACCTGGTGGAAGATGAGAGCCTGGCTGATATAGCCCCATGTGCTGCTGGGAGAGAGGTAGTGGAGGGCAAGGAGGAGGATGAGGAGGAAGCCCAGACTCGCCGAGGCTGACACAGGGCTGATGAGGAACATCATGACACAGCAGCCAGCAATGCCCAGCAGGCACGTGTGCCAGGTGAAGTAGCGAAAGGTGGGTCTGGAGCAGGGAGAAAGAAATATCTAAATTAGCCAGCATGGCTTATGGGCTCCTTGCAGCAGGGAGGTCAGCCCAAATGAAGCTTGGCCTGTGGTTTTGAGCCACTCGCTTCATGTCAGCCATGTAGACTAGCTACAGGCAATCCACATCAGGCACAGACAAGTTGGCATTACCTCTGTCCTCATCAGTGACACCATATAGCCCCTGGCACTCAGCCGTGCTCAGCTGGCCCAAGAAAATCCCAATGAGAGGCAACAGGCATGCGCCAGGCTGTCAAAAGGATCGTGAACTAATTACACTGGGGATAACCACAGCCCACATCAGGGCTGAGCATAGAAATGGCAATTTCCATCCCTATCAGCTCCTTTCAAGGCTTGAGGGAAGGACGGCCTGGAAATGGCACCCTGGAAAAGCCAACCCCTCTCTCCCCCTCTGCTTCTCCATGGGACAGGTTTGGCAGCACAGAGGGTAGTGGCACAGGAGAGGGACCTCCTCTACTATAAGGTAAATACTCCATGAATGGAGGGGAGACGGTACCATGCAGGGCACTGGGCAGACCCACACTGCCTGCCCCTGGCAAACAGGGATGACCTAAGGCAGTGGGAATGGCCTGGGGGTGGACAAAGCTGGGAAGCACACAGCAGCACCAACAAATGAATGCAGCACCCACTCATCCCAGCACAGGGAAACAGAGGCGGGAAGGCGAGATGCTGTTATTTTCTCTAATTGTTGTTTTTGCTGAAAGGTAATTAAAATCCTTTTCCGCTGTGCTTGATGGGAGACCTCAATACGGGGGCGGGGGGCGGGGGGGAGGGTGAGAGCACTGAAGCATGGGATGGGCAAGGAGCCCTTTGCCACCCAGCCCCACAGCCTCCCCCCAGGCACCAGTCCATGCCTGTCTGTGCCCCACACCCTCCGGCACAGGGAGGGGGAACAAGGGCCAAGCTGGGGGGAGGAGGGGGGCTGTACCCAACCCAGGTCCCCTCAACCACCCTGCCTTGCTCCCCCCAGTTTAGGGCAGCCCCACACCCACTGCCCCAAGCTGGGGCTGCCTGTCACACACTGTCCTTCCTGGAAGATCTTTTCCTCCCCCCTTGGGCAGGATCCCCCATCCTCCCCCTTTCCTTGTTAGTTTAATTAGTGCTAATGGAAAGTGGGCTCCATCACTGCTTGGCGAGCTGCCTGGGGGATGCCGGGCGGCACAGCCTATAAATTACCTCTGGAAAGCCTACAGGGAGGGGACCCAATGGTGCTGCATTTATCTGTGCCTGCTAAGTAACAGTGCCAGGCCATGGGAATTGTCCTCTCCTGCTTCCTGAGGGGTCTCTGCCCCCCCTAATGCTCAAGGAGAAGGTGGTCTCCTCTGTGCCCTGTAGGCAGATGGACGGACAGACAAGTGGGTGGACAGCCCATCACAGAGCAGGTAGCAAGTACCTGAAGTTGGGGGCCGATGCCCACTCCAATGCCAGGCAGGCCAGGTTGACAGTGGCATAAACCAACAGGAAGAAGGTAGTGACAACCCCTGCAATGGTGTTGAGCTTCCCAGAGAAGAGCACCAGCTGCAGGGAGAGCACACAGGTCACAGCGTGTAAACAAATCAGGGAAGTCCCAGAAAGGGGCACACAGCATGGGCACGAAGCCCAGGGACCGGGGCAGGAGCATCACCAGCAAACTCACCTGCACCACCAGCCAGGAGAGGATGACTGCCATGATGGGGTTCCCACTTGCAGATGTCTTCTTGGCGAGCGCCAGCGCCCGGCCTGCAGGCAGAGTGAGCAGGTTAGGCAGGCACAAGGCAGGAGGCAGCCCAAAGGCCACCAACTAGCTTGGCCATGAGCCCTGCCCCCATTCTAAGTGCTGTGTTTGGGGCAAGTGCCAGGGAACAACAGGGACCCAAGTGCTAGCATCCCTACAGGCAGACTGGGGTTCAGGCATGTCCCCAGCCTGGCAGAACCAGGGTATGCTCTACAGACCCCAAATCATCTGCACTGGCACTGGCAACCCCAGGGTGGAGTGGGTATTGCTGGGTAGAACAGAAAAGGAGCCTTGACACCCCAAGCTCACACTGATCCACAGAACATCATCACCCCAGCCACAAGGGGAGTTCATTTTGTGGGAACAGCCCTGGCACTATTTGGGTTCTGGTTGATGCCAACACACTCCAGGCACTCACCAAAGAGATCATCCCGTGCCAGAGCATAAAGGATGCGGGATGCCCCGATGAGGTTGCTCATGGCTGCGGAGAGCGTGGCAGCGTAGATGCCCACTGTCACCAGAGGTGGGAAGATACTGATGTCACGCAGGAAGCCATAATCTTTCTGCAGGAGGGTCCTGGAGAGGGACAAGCACATGGTGGCACTCACCTTGGCTCATGCCAATACCGATAACCCCAGAAAGGAATGCAGGCTGTACCTGTTGCAGGTGGCACACATGAGGAAAGCCAGCAGGTTGTAGACGAGGTAGGTGAAGAGCACAGCAGAGATGGTGCCCCGTGGGATGGAGTAGCTTGGGCGTTTCAAGTCCCCTGGGGGCAGAGCAGCAGTGTCACCACGCTGTAGGTGCAGCACTCCCTGCATCATTCAGCTCCACCCCAACACCACCCCACTCCTTACCTGACATGTTGGAGCCTGCCATGATGCCAGTGCAGCCATTGAACATCACTGCGAAGACAGTGCTGAAACTCATCATCTGCCCCGTGGTGTAGTCCACTCCGTACCCACCTGCAGGACACAGGGCCACATGCTGTGACGGGCTGCTCAAGGTGGCACTGCCCTGCCACGTGTCCTCTTCTTAACACCCCTGTCCCCAAAGGAAGCCCACTATGGGACAATACACCTCACGTACCCTCAAGCTCTCCACACCCTCCATTGAGCCCCTGCTGATGCAGAGGCAGGTGCCACCCCTCTCCAACCCAGCAGGTATATGACCACAATGGGGACCATGGGAAGCCCTCAGTGTCCTCACCGCCCAGGTTTTCTCGCAGAGTGGCAAGTGAGAAGCCCGTGAAGCTGCCGTTCTCAGTCTCCGTGCTGTTGAGGTACGGCATGCGGATGGGCACACCGAGGGGCCGCGTGGCAAAGAAGCTGACGAGGATGGTGCCCAGCACACCCGCCACGATGAGGAAGATGAGGAAGGTGGCTTTGGCATAGATGGAGGCACCCACCAGGCACACGACGAGGCACAGGGCCAGCAGGATGGTGCCGTAGAGCAGCTCATACCAATAGCTCTGAGGGAGGACGTGGATGCCTGAACCCACTTCCTGCCCTGGGCAGAGACACATAGGGATCAGTAGGGCTCAGTGCTGGCACCAGGGGCTAGCCAAGCCACGGCAAGCACAATGCTAGGCACAGTGCTAGGGCTGCTTGGGGAAGGGATGCCCTATATCCCCTGCTATGGGGTAACATACCTGGCGGGATCCCAAAGCTGTCCACCACCGCCTCCACCAGCCCCAGCACGTAGAGGGCACTGCCACACACATTGGCCAGGAAAAACATGATCCCAATGCTGCCCCCAAACTCCGGGCCCAGTGCACGACTGATCATGTCTTGGTGGAGTCAAGGGAATGTGTCAGCAACCCAAACCAATGCCCAGCAGCCATGGATGCCCCGTCACACCCACAGCCCCACTGTGGTATCCCGGTGCCATTTGAGCATCCCCCCAGGATTCCTGCACCCAGCAAAGGATACAATAGGCTCCTCCAGCATCCAGTGCCCCATTGGTGGCAATGGCACACACCGACAGCACCGTCATGCCGATGATGAAGTAGGCCACCGCAAACATGGCCAGAGCTTGGTACAAGCCAGCATGGCCCACCACGAACCCTGCCAAGGTCAACCTACAGTTAACTGGGCATGAACAACCCCACGACGTTGCCCCATCCCCATGCATGCCAGCCCAGCTACTGCCCCCAGCCTCAGGGCATCTTCCTGCCATGCCCATGGAGCCACACACCCAGAGAGCAAACAAGCAGGGAGGGAGGAGACAGCAGGGTGGCCCACTGCAAACCAGGAAGCAAAAGGAGCCCAGGGAGGGTATCCCTGTCAGCCAGACACCAAGCCCAGCTCCAGCAGCCCCTGGGGGCTCAGTGCGACACTTGGACTCTCCCAAGTCCCTGCCCAGGGCACAGTCAAGTTGCAGGCAGTGAATGGGACTGTGGGCAGGAAGGGGTTGCCCACAGCAGCAGTGGGAGATGCCCTATCTCAGCCACGAGATTGGCCACAGAGATGCCAAGGGGAGGGCTCGGGGAAGTGCTGGGAGCTGCAGGGAGCCCTCTGGGCTGGGTTTTCTCTCTCCATTTCTGTGTTAAAAGCTGGGGGTGGAGATAAGAAGTGATAAGAGAGCAAAGTGGGTGCAGCCAGGAGGGACTGGGGGTCTCCAGATCATGGAGAGACAGAGGTGTGTTTGAGGTGTGCAGGAAAGGGAGAAGCCAGCTGCCTGGGGCCCCCCCGAAGTGGGACAGTTCCTCTTCCCGGCAGCTCCCCTCCCACCAGCCCCACACTTCCCCTATGCCCTCCCCACAGGTAACACCACCTCCATGAGGGTCTGGGCTCAGTGTTGTGCTGGGAGTGCCTTGGAGGGCAAAGCTTGTGGGGTGGGAAGGGATGAGGGATGGGGCTGTGCCTCCCATCTCGCAGCTTGGGATATCCCATAGGCACAGGAAGGAGGCTCAGGGCCCCCTCCAGGCCCCACGGCACGCAGCCAACTCCCACACAAGGTTTTCCGCAGGCAGAAAGCGAAAGAGGAAAAGCTTTCCCTGTTCCTGTCTGGGCCTCTGCCTGAGCTGGACCAGGATATCCCAACACTGGGGGACCTCCAAAGGGCTGCTGCCTGCCCCTGGTTGGGCACAGCCTGCATGCCCCTCCAAGGTCCTCCATACTGCCCAGTATCAGGTTTATAGCTCAAACTGCGACCCGACTGGGAGCCAATCTATGTCCTCCCAACAGAGTGGGAAGGAGGCTCAATTCTGAGGCATGACAGAAGGGTGCAGCCCGGGGGATGCCAGAGGGAACAGAGAGGGCACTGGGGTGCAGCACAGAGGGATGCTCAGAGCAGTGGGGTCCTGGTACAGTGGGGTGGGGGGACACAGACACACTGGGATCTGACTTACAGAAGGGATTTGGGGGGCACGGGGATTCTGTCCCAGGGACAAGGGCCTTCAGACTCGGGGTGCTGGGTTCCTGCCCTGAGGGTACGACTGGAGCCCTTGGGCTGCAGACCGAAGGGGTGTGTGGTTGGGGGGCAGACAGCACTGGGACCCCAGACTGGGAGAGCTCTGGATGGAGTACAGGGACTTCAGCTTGGGGTTGGAGGATATGGAGGGTGCTGGGAGCCCCTAAACAGGAGGTCCTGGGGGAGGGCACTGAGATTCCAGACCGAGATGCTCAAGAGGGCACTGGGAAGACATTGGGAGCTGAGTGGGGAGCACAGGGCGGCACTGGGACCCAGAGCAGGGGGAGCAAAGGGTCCGCAGCCAGAGGAGCTCGGGGTGGGCTCTGAGGCTGCCGACAGGGGATGCCCAAGGAGGGTCCGGGAGCGGGGAGCCCAGGAGATACTCACCGAGACGCAGGAAAAGGACGACGCTGAACATGGAGAGCAGCGTGGGCACCACTACGCCCAGGAACGTGGGCAGCTTGCGGGGGGTGGCGGCGGCGGCGGCCCGGCCACGTTCCCGGCCCCGCTCGTCTTCTCCGGATCCTCCGCACAGCCGGTAGGTGAGCAGCGCGCTGCGCTCCGAGCTCGCCATGGTTCCCAACCGAACCCGGCCCGGCCGAACCAGGCCCGCAGCGGCCCCGATCCCGCCCGCACCCCGGCCCCGGGCCGCCCCGCTCCGCCCAACGCCCCCGGACCGACCCCACGCCCCGCCCCCTTTTGGCCCAGCCCCCCACCACGCCCACTACCCTCCGAGCAGACACGCCCCCTCCCCAACCCCATTGCGGGGACACGCCCCCATCCCTCCACCCTCCTTTAGCTGCCCCAGCCCCGAATCCGACCCCCAGCCCCAAATATCCCCCCTAGACACACACTCGCCCCGTAGCTGCCTCCCCCCCCCCCCCCACTAACCCAGACCCCACGCACCAGGCTGACCCCTCTCCCTCCCACCACCTTGCAAGCCCACGAAGGACCCCCCCTTCCCCCACCCCCCCTATTGCCGCCCCGACATCCAGGTGGGCACCGCAGAGGATATCCCCCCTGTGCCCCCCCCGGCCAGGGCATGTCGCCAGGGTGGCGGCCGGGCTCTGCTGCCCACGCCAATTATCGGACAATCGGGGGCCGCGGGGCACCGTCCCACCCGCTCTGGGGTCCCACCGCCATTGCTGGTGCCAATTAGGTTAATGGGGTTGGCACCGGCACCGGGGCTGGGGGGGGGAGGAGGGGCGCAGTGGTGCCGTGGGACCGGTGAGCAGCACCTCTGTGGGCTGAGCCCATTGCGTGACCTCACATCACCCAGGGGCGAATGGGGACAATACAGGCATGGCCACGCAGGGTGGGGTGCGGGGACGCTTCCAGTGGTGGGATGGTACCGTGTCCCCCCCGGAGCATGTCCCTGCGGTGTCCCCATGCCAGGCAGGCAGAGAGGGGGGCCGAGGTGGGAGCTTTCACGTGGGGCTGTCCCGGTGCCAGCGGTGCCCTCGCACGCCGCCAGTGCCGCTCCTTTGATGCGCCACTGAAGCGGCATTGTCAGCGCCCCGCTGGCACAATTAGGGCCGGGGGGTGGAGGGGGGCGGGAGGGGAGTGCAGCACGGCCGTGGGCACGGGGGCACCCTGTCCCTAGTGGGGATGGGGGTGGGTTGTAGGCACCCCTAAGTGGGCATGGGGACATGGATTCCCGTTCCCCTAATGGGGACCGAGAGAGAGACATGGGCAGAGACAGAGGTGTGGGTATTGCCAGACCCCAATGGGCTTGGAGACACGGGCACCCCAAGTGGGTGGTGTGGCCGTGGGAACGTGGGGAGGGTGGCAAAGGGGGCACCCCCAAAAGCTTGGAGTCGCAGGCACTGGGGGGAGGGGTCTGTCCGGCACTGTGAGCTGTGGGGACACAAAGCCGCCCCCTGCCCCATGGGCCCCCATCTCCTCATCTCGGTGCCCGCCGACCACCTTTGAAGCGTCCGCCACCGCCTCCGCTGCCGCCGCGTTCCCACCCGCCCGCAGACCCCCCCCCCCCCCCCCGCTCCCAGCTGCCCCTTCCCCGGGGCCCGGGGCCGAGTTCGGGGGGCACCGTTGGGGAGGAGGGAGGGTGACGGGGCCGAGATTGGCGTGAAAATGATCAAGGGCCGCGGGCAGCGCCGGAGCGCAGCGCCCGTCTGATGCTGCCCGCCCAGAGGCCCCGTCGAACAAAGGCGGCATTGAGGCCCCGAGCTGCGTCCCCAAGCCCGGACCCCCCCTCTGGGCTGGCATCTTGGCGCGACATTAATGAACTCGCCTGTTTGTGCTCCCCTGGCCCCTCTCTCCTCCCACCACCCGGGGGGCACTGTATATATCTGTGTCTCCTCACCCGCCTCGGGCACTTCAGGGCTCACCCCCTAAAACCTCTGCCCGGCCGGGATGGAGCAAGGAGGGAAGAGGACGTGGTGTGCTGTCCGCACGGTCTGCCTGTCCTCCCCTGTCATGCTGCTGCTCCTGCAGCTGGCTGGGGGGGCTCCCATGGGCCAGGGGCTGTACCCCATGCCAGCTAGCGTCCTGCAAGGTGAGTGCCAGCGGTGGGCATGGGGCATCATTTGGGCTGGGGTTTTATGGGGGAGCTGTAGGAGCTGGGATTCATTACTTTTATTTCTGGGGGTGGCACAAAGAGGATGCTCAGCTCCCCATCCCACCCACGTCACCTCCACCTGCCCATGTGCCAACCCCATGGGTAGGTGACATCATCCCAAGCAATGGCAGCGGGACTGCCAGAGCCTGTGCCCACCTAATGCCCATCGTGGAGATACTAAGGCATGGGTGGTGGGCTGGGGGCTTTTTGGGGGTGGTCACAAGAGTCTGAGTGAGCCCCCTGCAGCGCTGTCGAGCCGTGGGACGCTGGTGCTAGAGGCAGCACTGAGGAGTGCACTGCTGGCACTGGAGCAGGCACTGGCTGAGCAGCAGAAGCAACGGGGAGCCTGTGGGCTCTGTGCCCCCTGCCTCTTCCATCCCTGTGCCAACATCACCCAACGCTGCCCAGGTGAGACTCATTCCCCTGCAGCCCTACCCCATCCCATACAGATCCTACCCAGACAATATCCTACATACTTGCCACCCCTATAGGCTTTACCAGAACAGTGCCACATCTGCTAGAGACCCCACTGAAACACTGCCCAGAGATCCTACCCAACCAGATCCCCATCCTCCTGACATCCTACCCAAACTGAAGCCCTACCCAAACAACTGCCAGACCCTTTCTTCCCACCCCAAATATCTCCCCCTCCCCCAGAACATACCCTGAGATCCTACCCCACCCAGGAGACCCTACCAAAACACAAAACCCCCACCATGCCCACTCCCCACCCACCCTGGGATGGCCCAGGATGACAGAGGTGGGCAGAGGGCAGTGGGGATGTGAGGATGCCCACAGCCTCACTGTCCCCACAGCCCCTGCCGTGCCCCCTGCCATGCCCCCCAGCTGCCAGGCCCTGCTGGATGCCCAGGATCTGCCCGAGCTGCCCCAACGTCACTGGGCTCTGAGCCAGGCGTGTGCCCCCTACCTGCGCCTGTGCCCCCCCCAGGGCACTCAGCCTGACTGCACCCTGCTCAGTGCCCAGCGCTGCCAGCACCGCCTCCAGGAGTGCCGTGAGTGGGCACCTCCTGGAATGGGGAGACACTTCAATAACAAACGAGGCATCAGATTGCCTTGGGGAGATATGGGGCAACGAGGGTGGGATGGGATGGAAGAGGGAGGCTGTGGGATGATGGGATGTGAGGGGGGTTGGAGGATGGAGCACTGTGGGGAAGAAGAACTGGGGATGAAGGAGGAATGTGGGGTGAGATTTGTGGGCTGGAGGCACTGGGATGGGGAAATGGGGGTGGAGGCATTGAGGGGTGATTGGGAACATGGGTGGGATTAGGGGGAGAAGAACTGGGGATGAAGGAGGGATCTGGGGTCTAGATGCGACTTGGGGGATGGAGGTTTTGGGAACGATGGGGAAATGGGGGCGGGGCATTGGAGGTGATGCAGGGATGAGGTGGGATGAGAAATAGGTGGCATTCCGGGTTCAGGAGGGCGATGGAGCACTGGAAGGATCACAGAGGGATTGAAGTGGAACAGAGAGATATGGGGTGGAATGGAGAGATCGAGGGCACAAACACACTGAGGGGCAGAGGATCTGGAGTGGGACAGGACACTGGGTGTACAGACTGGGGACACAGAGCCACTGGGGACAACGAGGACGTCGGGTGGCACTGAGGGCAGCGGGCACATGGCCCCCACCCACCACACCAACCCATCCCACAGTGCTGGCGAAGGCAGCCCCAGATCCCAGCGTGGCAGCAGCGATGCCAGGTGAGCCGGGGACAGCAGCCCCGACCGCCCCCCCAGCCCCCAGCCCCACGCTGTGCCGGGGGGCAGAGGTTAGCGTCGGCAGCTGTCGGCCCGCAGGGTGCCCCCGGCCCACCGCCCGCTCGCCTCCTTGAGCACGATGAGGCGTGACAGCGCATCCCACCCCCGCTGCCCCTTCCCTACACAGACACACTTCTCACAGCTTTATCCCCTCAGGGCGCTGCGGGAGCCGGGCGGACCCCCCCACCAACAGCACAGCCCCACGAGGACGCATCATGGGCGGCAGTGAGGCTCGGCGTGGGGCTTGGCCGTGGCTGGTGTCGGTGCGGCTGCACGGGGAGCTGGTGTGCGGTGGGGTGCTGGTGAGCCACGCGTGGGCACTCACTGCCGCCCACTGCTTCAACGGGTACGGTGTGGGGATGGGGCTGTGGGGTGGCACTGCTTTCCCTCCCACCTAAATCGCTGCTCTCCATCCCTGTGCCAGGAACCAGAATGAGTTGGCGTGGACGGTGGTGGTGGGTGACTATGAACTGGGCAAGGTGGACCCCGGGGAGCGGGCAGTGCCCGTGCGGCGCATCGTGCCTCACCCCAAGGTTGGTAGAGGTGGGCACCCCCCAGATCATTCCTATGCTCCCTATAGCCCCTCACCTACACTCCCTTCACCTCCTTCAGTTCAACCCCAAGACGTTTCATGGGGATCTGGCGCTGCTGGAGCTGGCAGAGCCACTGGCTCCGTTGGGCACCGTAAGCCCCGTGTGCCTGCCCAGCGGTACCACCGAGCCCAGCCCCGGCACCCCCTGCCACATCGCAGGGTGGGGGTCCCTGTATGAAGGTAGGTGCCACCCAGCACCCATGGGGTCTGTTGCTCAGTGCTGAGCCACCAAGCCAAAGCAGCAAAAAGAAGAGGGTGTGGGCACCCCAAGTGTAGGGTACCCCATAACGGGCACCTTGCCTGGCAGAGGGGCCATCAGCCGAGGTGGTGATGGAGGCACAGGTGCCTCTGCTCAGCCAGGAGACCTGCCGTGCAGCCCTGGGCAGAGAGCTGCTCACCAGCACCATGTTCTGTGCCGGGTATCTGTCCGGGGGCATCGATTCCTGCCAGGTAATGCCACCCCACAACATGGCACTGCCCTGGGCATGGGGTGAGCACACAGCCCTGTCCTGCTTGGGCTGATGTGTGGATGTCCCCTCCAGGGTGACTCGGGTGGTCCGCTGGTGTGCCAGGACCCCTCCTCACAGGACTTTGTCCTCTATGGCATCACCTCGTGGGGTGACGGCTGTGGTGAGCGGGGCAAACCGGGTGTCTACACTCGTGTGGCTGCCTTTGCCGACTGGCTCAGCCTGCAGATGGACCGTGAGTACCAGTGGGGGGCACGGGGTGGCACCCCAGGGGGCTCAGCATCTCACAACAGCACTGTGCTGTCGCAGTTGTTCCTGGCAGCCGGGAACCAAGCTGCTTTGACCTGCTGGCCCTGTCCCAGCTGCCCCCCGAGCAGCAGCCTCTCGAGCGTACCCGTCTCTGCTCCTTCTATGTGGGGTCCTGCCGGGCCTCCCCAAGCCGAGCCAGCTGCACCCACCTTGCTGATGAGACTTGTCGTGCCCGGATGAGGCGATGTGGTGAGATGAAGTGATAGCACAGGGCTGGGGGACTAAGCTGGGTTGGCATGGGGCTGAGGACAGAGCTCTCTTGCTGAACCCACAGAGCTGCACTCCTATGCCCAGACCCTGGTGGGTCTCCTGCGCCAGGCTGGGGACTTCATCCGAAACCAGCTCGACTTCTCCTTCCTCACCCGCACCTTGCCCCAGCTCCTGGGCAAGATCTACGGGCACCTCTTCCCTGTCCGCGTCCGTAGGGATGCCCCAGGTACCCACATGGGCTGTGCCTCTCTTTGGGGATGTGCCAACCCTGTGCTGATGGCTGGAACATCAACACCCCTGGGCTGCCTAACACCCTGTCCTTCCTGCCCTCTGCTTGTCTCTGCAGACTCAGCGATGACCGAGCACTCTGCATCTGAGGGACCCACGAGACCCCCCCACAGGTAAAGGGGGCATCATGGGTTGTCAGTTTTTGAGGAGGTGGGCTTCTTGCATCCAACAGCAGGGTCTTGCTCTTCCCAGGTCCCACCAGGGGTGCATGTGAGGTGGCAGTGCCCAGGGGATGGGTGGCACCAGGCACCCACCTGAGTTTGCCCTGCTGTGCTTGCAGGCAGCTGCCCACCTTCAGGGAGATTTTTGGGTCCGTGGGACCGCGGCTGCAGGACTGGGTGCAGGCTCTGAGGGCCACAGCGGGGGGCAGCACCCAGGTACCCACCCCAGACAGGGAGCAGCTCCCTGAGGAGACATGGCTCTTCTTACAGGTACTTGGAGAGAAATGGGCTGAGGGAAGCACTGCTCCTTTCGTGGTGCCAGCAGGGACCATACCCCTGCAGCACCCCATGGGTGCCCCACTGTCTGCATTGTCCTCCTCCCCTTCCCTGCAGCAGGGTGAGGAGCTGGTGGAGGAACTGGTGGGACAGGGCAGAGCCTTCCTCACCCAGCTGCAGGCAGAGCTGGACCTTGACACCCCCTTGGAGGCTATGCAGGCACCCGGAGAGCCAACTGGAGAGCTAATCGAGAACCCTGTGCTGAACCGTGAGCCCTGGGAGAACCGGGGTGGGGGTGATGGTAGGGTGTGGGGTTGATTGAGTATGGGGCTGGTGGAGCATGTGGGTATCCAGCACCAAGCTCCATGCCCAGGCACTGCTCACTGAGAGCATCACCAATTACATTCTTATGCAGGGTCAGTGCCAAGGGAGAAACGAGAGCTGGTGCCCACAATGCCAGGGCTGGAGGAGGAGGGGGAGGAGGGAGGCACAGGCAGAGGTAAGCACCCTGCAGCACCAGTGCTATGTGATGCTATGGGGATGGTGACAAATCCCGCCCCAGCACTGCACCCCAGCCCTGGGGCGCACTGCAGATCAGTGCCCCACACACCCCCTGACACCCACCCTCCATCTCTCTCCTATTTCCCCCCAGCTGCAGCTTGCCCTGGCCTCAATGCCTCCGCACTGCGGGTTGGCGTGGTGCAGGAGCTCTACGCCTGGGTGCTGCAGGTCCCAGAGCCAGACCTGGCCATGACCTTCCAGGAGGTGTGAGCAGTGCTATTGCCAGCATGTCGCTATTTCCCCGGCTCTAGGGTTGACAGTATTTTCCTCTCCCTATAGATCCTGGTGGACCTGAGCTCCAAAAACACCAAGGGGCTGTACCGGGCGCAGGTACGGGCCACAGTGGGCGGCCGGCCCACAGCTTTTGCTGGGCTGGTGGGGCTGGAGAGTGACTCGCTGGCACGCAGCATGCCCGGCCTCGTGGCCATGGCACTTGAGGCTCTGAAAACATAGGGATGTTGGCAGGCAATGGGGAAAGACTCCTATTCCCTATGAGCACCTCTTATTTATTTGTACAGAGAAAGGTTTAATTTTCAATAAAGAAAGGCTCTATTTTCTGGTAGCTGGTGAAGATGAAACAAGTGACGTGCCAAGTGGTGGCAGTGAGGTGGGCATCGGCAGGATGTGACACCCCTGTGATCCCCCCCCATCACCTCCCACCCCCAAGAAATGTTCTGCATCTTCAGGTCCTTCCCCTGGCATCAGTGGGGTTGGGTGGGTACCTGCTGTCCGCAGCAGCCTTCACCCCAGAGTACAGCACCAATATCCACCCCCTGTGCCACTCAGCTGGGGACCCTCACTAAAACTCACACTAGTGACAGACTACACATGCCATAGGCATTGATTAGGTGCCAACACCTCCATATTCCCCAGTAGCATCTGCTGAGCAGTGAAGGGACTGCTCCTGGCAGTGCTCAGGTGACTAGATGGCACTGAGGGGTGGTGATGAGCCCAGCTGTTCCTGCCCGTCTCCCTTCTCTGGGCGTGGGGGTGCCGGAAGCAGGGGGGCCAGAGTGGGTATTCGGAGGCAGCAGCCTTCCCCCCAGCACCTGGCACCATCCATCTCTGCGGCCGGACATCCGCTGGGACAGGCCAAGCAGGGAGGTGGTGAGGAGCTGGCACGGCACGAAGGCACCGCGGGCACCGCGAGGGGGACATGGCAGTGCTGCTGGCCTTGTTTGGGGCACTGGTGCTGTCGGGTGAGCAGAGCTGTGGGTTTGGGTGCTGGGGATTCCTGGGTCATTGCAATGAGGCTGGGGCTGGGGTGGTGGTGTCTATGTCCCAGCTGAGCACACGTGTATCACTGTGTATCCTAGTTCACGTCCATGTGTGTGCTTACCTCCGCATCCAGTGTCACGGCTTCTGCACTGGCATCTTGTACTAGTTTGTCCCTACATGGCTCTGTATCCTTGTGTTTGTATATCCCTGTGTTCTGTGTCAATGCATGCCCATGTGTCCCCATATGTGTGCCATTCCTGTGCCCATACACCACATCTGGGTGCCCACCTCCCTGCTCTTGCATGGCATCAACACGCTGTGCACCCACACCCTCTGTCTGCCTCTGCCCACCCCCTCTGCCTGACCTTGAGCCCTCCAGGTGGGCTCTGCATTAACCAGGAAGAGCGGCTCATTCATCACCTCTTTGAGGAGAGAGGCTACAACAAGGAGGTGCGCCCCGTTGCCTCTGCTGATGAGGTTGTGGATATCTACCTGGCCCTCACCCTCTCCAACCTCATCTCGCTGGTGAGCCCCGGTGGGCAGTGCCTGGGGTCCAGTTGTACTCTATGGGCTGCCTTGGGTTGAAGGTCTTGGTTTGGTCAGTGAATATGGCCATGGCATCTCAGTATCCCCCACACTGTTTCAGAAAGAGGTGGACGAGACACTCACCACCAACGTGTGGGTCGAACAAGTGAGTAGGGACAGGAGGGGTTGGGGGATTGGGGCCAACACTGACAAACTTCTACTTAGACCCCTCTTTCCCCTTGGTACCATCCTCCCTGTGCCATCTCCATGGGCAAGGGGTGTCTCTGGCCTGGGCGTGGTGAGGTGACCCAGGGTTGTCTCCCACCAGAGCTGGACTGATTACCGCCTGCAGTGGAACACATCTGAGTTTGGGGGCGTCAGCGTGCTCCGCCTGCTGCCAGAGATGCTGTGGCTACCTGAGATAGTCCTGGAGAACAAGTGAGCAGAGCTTGGTCCCCATCCCCAATCTCCCTGGGCAAACATCCTTAGCCAGAGCTGTGCCCAGTGCCCAGGGTTCTCCCTTGCCTTGCCACCACTTCAGTTTCTCTCATGCAGCAATGACGGGCTCTTTGAAGTTGCCTACTACTGCAACGTGCTGGTCTACAACACCGGCTATGTCTACTGGCTGCCCCCTGCCATCTTCCGTAGCGCCTGCCCCATCAACGTCAACTTCTTCCCCTTTGACTGGCAGAACTGCACCCTCAGATTCAGGTGTGGGGTCTGGCATGGTCCCAAGCACTGTGCCAGAGGATGGGGTGGGAGGTCGAAGTGGTCGGCGCAGACCCTCACCACCTGTATCCCACCACATTTCAGCTCACTGGCATACAATGCACAGGAGATCAGCATGCACCTGAAGGAGGAGAGCGACCCAGAGACTGAAAAGTATTACCGGGTGGAGTGGATCGTCATTGACCCTGAAGGCTTCACGGGTAGCGCTGGTGCTCCCTGCTGTGTACTGTGGCAGTGGGACACCCCGTAAGGGGAACAGGGTCCCATGCTGTCCCATGTGTTCCAACAGAAAATGGCGAATGGGAAATCATCCACCGCCCAGCCCGCAAGAACATCCACCCCAGCTACCCCACTGATAGCAGCGAGCACCAGGACATCACCTTCTACCTCATCATCAAGCGCAAGCCACTCTTCTATGTCATCAACATCGTCATACCCTGCGTCCTCATTGCCTTTATGGCCATCCTTGTCTTCTACCTGCCTGCTGACAGTGAGTGGTACCTGCACTGGGCATGGGGACACCCATGTCCCATACCTATCCTGGAACACGTGGCTACCCCAATATCCAACATGGCACTAGGATAACCCTGTGCAGGACACCATCCAACCATCCCTGAGCAGGGCATGGGATAACCCAAAAGGGACCCTAGGCTACCCCTAGAGCATAAAGCCCCGTATGGAGCGCTGTTGGGCGGGACACTGGGAGGGGACATGGGATGGCTCCCTCTGCTCTCCAGGTGGTGAGAAGATGACTCTGGTGATCTCAGTGCTCCTGGCCCAATCTGTCTTCCTCCTGCTGGTCTCCCAGCGCCTACCTGCCACCTCCCTCGCCATCCCCCTCATTGGCAAGTGAGTGTGGGGCACATCTCACAGTCCCAGGGTGGCTGAGAATGGCTCTGCATGTCCCCAGACCCCTGCAACAACACCAACCCCAGATCTGTGTCCCCCACCCCACCAGGTACCTCCTGTTCATCATGCTGCTGGTGACGGCTGTGGTGGTGATCTGCGTCGTGGTCCTCAACTTCCATTTCCGCACCCCCAGCACTCACATCATGTCTGACTGGGTCAAAGAGGTGAAGGGGTGATGGGCACGGGAGGGCATCATGGCACCACGGTGTCCAATCTGTGCCACCCCAGATGGTTGTGTACCTGGGGAGAGGACAGAAAGCGGGGACACAGTGGCATGTCCTGTGCTAGGTGTTCCTGGAGTTCCTGCCCCCCTTGCTGCGTATGTCACACCCAGCTGAGAGCCCAGCAGGTGCCCCATGCATCCGGCGCTGCAGCTCAGCTGGGTACATCGCCAAGGCAGAGGAGTACTACAGTGTCAAGTCCCGCAGCGAGCTCATGTTTGAGAAGCAGTCAGAGAGGCACGGGCTGGCCAGCCGTGTCACCCCTGCTCGTGAGCCTCACCCCCCCTGGGGGAAGGGGGGACATGGGATGTGTGGCTGCTATCCTTGGGGGCTCAGGGTCATTCCATCCCCAGGCTTTGCACCAGCAGCCACGAGCGAGGAGCAGCTCTACGATCACCTGAAACCTACCTTGGATGAGGCCAACTTCATTGTCAAGCATATGAAGGAGAAAAACAGCTACAATGAGGTGGGGAGCGTGGGCACAGTGGGGAATGATGGGGCAGAGTGGGATCCCTAGGCTCCCCATGCTCTGTTCCTGGCTCCTTCCCCAGGAGAAGGACAACTGGAACCGCGTGGCGCGCACCCTGGACCGCCTCTGCCTGTTCCTCGTCACGCCCATGCTGGTGGTGGGCACGCTCTGGATCTTCCTCATGGGCATCTACAATCACCCACCACCACTGCCCTTCTCTGGAGACCCCTTCGACTACCGGGAGGAGAACAAGCGCTACATATAGGGCAGCTTTGAGGGTGATGGGGGTCCTATGTGGCAGCCCCTCCGTTCCTTCCTGCCTATCTGCTGTGGCTAGGAGAAATAAAGTTGGGTGCTTCACAATATGGGGTGCAGAGGTGGTGGTTAAGTGGGACCCAAAACCCCATCCAGACCCACAAGTATTGCCCTATCACTCAGTGCCCCACTGGTGCACAGTGGGTGCCTCCTTCCCTGCACAGCTCCAGTTTCAAGGGACACAGCTGACGTCCCCATGCCGTTGGGGGCCCAGGACAGCTGCCACATCCTCTCCGCTAAGCCAGGAATGCACTGATGAGGGGCTGGACTGCACTCAGAGCCTTGGGATGGGCATTGCTCCCCAGGCAGAGCTGGGGGACTTCCCCACCCTGGGGACCACTAGTGACCACCAAGGGGGACACAAAACACTGTCTGGGGGGGATACAGGGAAACTGAGACATGGAGCTCCTTTGGTCCCCACACCCAAATCCAGCACTGCCATCACCCCACCAGCACAGAAGGGGGGATGTGGGTTGTCTCCTACCCCTCCCTTATCCCACATTGCTGCTGAGAACAGCTGATGGGGTCAGGGACAGCTGTCCCATCCCAGTGGGCGCCTGGCCCAGAACGCTGGTGCGCAGGCGACTGAGCGGAGCCCCAGCCCTGCGCCAGAAGCTCCAACATGCGCTGCTCTGATCTCCTCCTCCTCGCCCTCTGCGCCCTGCCAGGTAAGGTGCACCCACCCGAGGGAGAGGGGCTGCCAAAGGGTCCCTGGTGCCCCCTTCCACCACCTTTTCCCCGGGGTTTTGTCATGGGTGCCCCCATGTGTGCTGTCCCCATGCCCTGCTTGCACACCACCAAGGCTTTACATGCACCCCCCTCCCCATGCGCCCTCCCCCCCCAGCCAATATCAGTATCGCCCCAGGGGCAGTACTAAGCTTCCCTTCCCCTGCTGGGATGCCCCCCCCCCCTCCCAGGCATAAGCTGCAGGAATCAGGAGGAGAAGCTGCTCCAGGACCTGATGACCAACTATAACCGTCACCTGCGCCCAGCACTGAATGGGGACCAGGTCATTGATGTCACCCTCAAACTCACCCTCACCAACCTCATCTCCCTGGTGAGACCCCTCGGCACTACAGATCTGGGGTGCTGGGGTGATGCTGCAGGAGCTGGGTGGCCCCAGTGGGATGGGATGGTGGAGCTAAAGGTGCCTCCCCTCTTCCTTCCCTGTCAGAATGAGCGGGAGGAGACCCTCACCACCAACGTTTGGATCGAGATGGTGAGATCTCAGGCAGGGCACCCCCTGCTCACCCCTGGCACCATTACCTACAGTCCCTGTTGTGGGTGCTCCTTTTGGGGCAGCCCCAGGGAGCACTGTGACCCCTACGCTTTGCTCCCCTCTCCCAGCAATGGTCCGACTATCGCCTGCGGTGGGACCCTGATAAATACGATGACATCCAGCAGCTGCGGGTGCCCTCCACCATGGTCTGGCTGCCTGACATTGTCTTGGAGAACAAGTGAGGCCACACTAGAGTACTGCAGAGACACCTTCCCACATGTTGTTGGCCCCACTTCGGGGCTGAGCCTGCACTTCTCCCCCCAGCATCGATGGGACATTTGAGATCACACTCTACACCAACGTGCTGGTGTACCCTGATGGCAGCATCTACTGGCTGCCCCCCGCCATCTACCGCAGCTCCTGCTCCATCCATGTCACCTACTTCCCCTTTGACTGGCAGAACTGCACCATGGTCTTCCAGTAAGCACAGCTTGGGAGTTTTGGGGGTGGCCCCATAGGGACAGAGGTGGGATGTCTCACTTTGCTCCAGGGTGGGCATCTTTCCATGAGCCCCAGAATGGGCGAGCACCATTGGCCTGGCATCTGGTTAACCATGGAGACATGTTTGCCCAGTTAAACTCCCATACAGCAGGGACACAGGTGACTGGCGTAACACAGCATCACTTTCATAGAACCACTTAGAAGGGAATGGATCTCAAAGACTGTTAAGATCTAACCCCCCTGCCATGGGTAGGGTTGCCAACCACCCCTGCTATTTTCCCATTGGTGCCACCCCTGTGCCCCCCGCCCAGGTCCCAGACTTACAGTGCAAACGAAATCAACCTGCTGCTGACAGTGGAGGAAGGCCAGACCATAGAGTGGATCTTCATCGACCCCGAAGCCTTCACAGGTAACCCCATAACCCCCACATGGCATCCCAAGGACAAATATTCCAAGGACAAGCATCCCACTCCATGATTCCCTACAGCCTGCAGCAATGCCAATGGCTGCTGAACTCAGTCAGTGGTGGTGGGGGGGGGGAAGAGGAGGGCTGTTAGCAGCCCTTGCCATTACACGGGCACTTAAGTTATTAGTGGAAGAGGGAGCAGGGGGGAGAGATTTGTTTTACCAGCCCCCCTGGCTCGCAGCACTCACTGCTTGGCAGTCCCTCCCGGAGAGCTGCTCTTGGCAGTTTGATTGATGCTGGGAACGTATCTGTCACGGCCAAACGATGACGTTTTCCATCACATTTTAATTGCATATTGAAGGAACAAAATGCTTTTCGGGCAGCGAGATTTATTTTTTCATTACCGGCCCAAGCTGAGATCTTGATTGGGAAAAATCTATCGCTCCCGCAGACAGCGGGGGAAAACAACGCGCCTTAATAAAGCGTCACGCTCGGCTTCCCCACGGCTGCCCAGTGGCAGGGAGATGGGGGACTCCCAGCCCTGCACACAACTCATCCCCATAGGGCTGCAAGTATCCCCTCCTGTAGCTCCCAGGGGGACTTTGGAGCAGCCCTCAGTGCTCAGCTTCCCAAGGTGGCCACGGCCCCGTCCTCCCACCTGGTGCCACTGGGATGTGGGGACTCAAATGGTGACATCACTGCATGGCAGAGAATGGAGAATGGGCCATCAAGCACCGCCCCGCACGGAAGATCATCAATTCAGAGCGCTTCACCCCAGATGACACCCAGTACCAGCAGGTGATCTTCTACCTCATCATCCAGCGCAAGCCGCTCTTCTACATCATCAACATCATCGTGCCCTGCGTCCTCATCTCTTCCATGGCTGTGCTGGTCTACTTTCTGCCTGCCAAAGGTATCCTAGCTCTGGTGGGCACAGGGGTGCAGTAGTAGGAACATGGGTTAGTGGGCATGGTGGTGATGGGTCAACAGCTCAATTTAATGGTCTGTGTGGTCTTTTTCAGCCTTAATGATTCTATTATATTTGGGATTTGAGGTGGATTTTTGGGCACCTCAGAGTTCTCTTGTAGAACTTGGTTGGGTCAGTGCTGGGGCATGGCAGCTCCTTTGGCAAAGCAGTGCCATGCCCACACCATTGCCCCCCACCAACCTTACCCTTTGCTTTGTCAGCGGGCGGGCAGAAGTGCACTGTCTCCATCAACGTCCTCCTGGCCCAGACTGTCTTCCTTTTCCTTATTGCTCAGAAAGTGCCCGAGACCTCCCAGGCAGTGCCACTCATAGGGAAGTAAGTAATGGAAGTAAGGGGATGGGGAACAGCATGCCAGCAGGGTCTCCAGGTGCCGTGGGCAGGTGGAAGTCACCTCCAATCTGCCCATATCCTAGGCAGACAAGGGACAGGGAACCAGGGCTCACTGACAGCCACGTTCCATCCCTCCATGTGCAGGGCCTGCATATGGATGTCATGCACTCACATCCCACTGCTGGTCCCCAGTTTCTTCTGGCATCAACCTGGACCCATCACTGCTTGTAACCCAGAGATTGCACTGCCTACTGAGGTCTCACATTCCCTCCCTAGGTACCTGACCTTCCTCATGGTGGTGACAGTGGTGATCGTGGTGAATGCTGTCATTGTCCTCAACGTCTCACTGAGAACACCCAACACTCACTCCATGTCTCAGAGGGTGCGCCAGGTACCTGTCTCCATCCTCCTGCCCCATAGGAAACGAGGTCAGTATCTGTGGTCCCCCCCACAGACTGGGGTCCCCAGGGGACCACACAGTGCCACCATGCTAGTGAACACTGGGGAGCAGTAGGTGCACATTGTCATAAGGGCATCCTAAAGGGATGCTCCCCAATGGGAGGAATGTAATCACACCTGGGCAATTTGGGTGGGTTGTGTCCATATTTCCAGGTGTGGCTGCACCTCCTGCCCCGCTACCTGGGCATGCACATGCCACAGGAGGACCCGGGGCCACCACAAGCCACCCGGCGACGCAGTTCCCTGGGGCTGATGGTGAAAGCTGATGAGTACATGCTATGGAAAGCCCGGACTGAACTTCTCTTTGAGAAGCAAAAGGAGAGGGATGGATTGATGAAAACTGTGCTGGAGAAGATTGGTGAGTGAATACCTGCTGGGCAGGGATGTGGGGTACTCACTGGTGCACTGAGTGATGCTGGATCATGCAGGACGTGGCCTGGAGAGCAACTGTGCACAGGACTTTTGCCAGAGCCTGGAGGAGGCGAGCCCCGAGATCCGGGCATGCGTTGAGGCCTGCAACCACATCGCCAATGCCACGAGGGAGCAGAATGACTTCAGCAGTGTGAGTTGGGGCCACAGGGCTCAGAGAGGCCGGGGGCAGTGGGATGGGTCCTCATCATTCCCTTGGTATGAGCCAACAGGAGAACGAGGAGTGGATCCTGGTGGGGAGAGTGATCGACCGCGTCTGCTTCTTCATCATGGCCTCGCTCTTTGTGTGCGGCACCATTGGCATCTTCCTCATGGCTCACTTCAACCAGGCACCCGCCCTGCCCTTCCCTGGGGACCCCAAGACATACCTGCCCCCGTGACAGGTCTGAATGATGGGGTCTGTGGGTCCCCAGACCTGGCTCCCAGTGTCACATGGGGTGATGGGAGCATGGGGTGGCTGTGGTTGTGCTGAACGTGGAAGTAAAGCCCATGGTGGTCTCACAAGCTCCTGAACATCTTTGTACCCATTGGTGGCTTTACTCCCTTTGCACAGCCCCGGCATGACCCTGAGGGTCACACTTAACAGGGGACATGGATAGTGCTACAGACCTTCAAGCCACACAACACCCTATGGAGGCACTGAGGGATGGGATGAGGGGGAACCAGAGCAGAGTTGGGCATCTGATGGGCTATGTACTGCAAGATCTACAGGCAGCGAGATTCACATTGCCCCCTGCAAACACTCAGCTTCAGTGCTGGGGCAAATGCAGGCCCTGGTATCCCCACAGCCATGGTGGCAATGGGGCAGCAATGGGGCTAAAGGTGAGGACAGGCAATTCCTCCTTTCACTTCTATCCCAGTTACAACAATTCATCTGCCCCTGCTCCCTGGCAAGCTCCAGCAAGCAGCTTTGAGTGGGAAGAAAGTAATAGAGCACCCAAATATTCTCTGGGGATGGTGCTGCTTGGCATCCACCATATTATAAACATCACCTCAGTGCCTCAACTCATGTACTGAGCACAGCCCCCTCCCCCTGCCCCCACAGTGTCACATCCCCCCCTGCTCCTCCCTGACCCCTGGGACCCGCAGCTTTGTCCCTGCTGGCAGGGGGGTGCGGGAGCCAGCTTGGGAACGCTGGCAGGCAGCACACGTCGGCAGCAGAGCGGCACAGCAATACGGCCTCATTTTGTCCCTGTGCCCCCATAGCCACGCACACTGATGTCCTGTCCCCAACCCCGGGGTGGCTGAAAGGCTGGGGGTGCCCTGGCCAAATGACCCCAGCCCTACAAGGGACAGGAGCTGATCTCAGCTGCCTAAGCGGTAGCACCAGACACATCCCCAGCCTCTGGGCTTTCTCTCCCTACCAAGATGCAGCATTGATGAGCTCTGGTGGGGAAACACTTTGCAGGTCACTGTGCTGTGAAAGGGAAAAATCCCCTCTAGCCCAGCAACCTCAGGTGCCTGTGCCACACCAAGAGCACTAATAAGGGCAACATCTCCCCACGCCTAGCAAGACCCACCTGCTCCACATCCAAAACTAGGAATTCCTTTCCTCTCTTCCTGGTTCAGAAAGTAGTTTTCCTCCTTGGTTCCAGATTGGAGACACTCCATGAGCTCCTACTGTCACTCTCTGAACCCCCAACTCAGCCATCAGCCGAGTCACACATGACCAGCTATACCCAGACAGCCACAGTTCCCATCCTGGCACAGCCCAGCATCCCCTGCCCAGGGAAAGCAAAGACCTGGTGGTTTACTCAAAGGCTGCTACACAGGGATCTGAGCAAGTGCAAGGGTGGATGAAACCTGAAGAAGAGCAGGGAAGGTCATGACTCAGCACAGTCTTGGGGCTCCTACACAGGCTTGCTTTGTCAATGAAGATGTGAAACCTTTTCTAGAACATGACAGTTTCCTTCCCCTCCCAAACAACCCACGACTATCTTTCCACCACTCTAGCTGGACACAGTAGACCACAGTCCAAAACCAATGCTAAGAAACCTATCTCCCAAGCCAGGAGAAGCACCAAACCCAGTGCTCCACATTACCAAAGAGCACCCATTTTCTTCTGCCCTCCAGAAACCTCGTATTGAAAGAAGTCCTATTCCACCTCCCAACCAGCTCATTCCTCAACAGGAACCAGTGCTGGGTTCCTCCAAACCTCAACCACAGTGGCAGCAGGAAGAACAGCCCCAGGGAAGGGCTCTTCCGCATTTCCCTTGCAATGATTATTTAAGGGCGAGCACAGCAGGACTGCAGCATTTTCAGATTTAATAGCAAGCCTGCACTCATCAGCACCAACTTAGACGCAGGGTATCAGAGGAAGAAGTGGGCGAGTACACGAAATAGCAGAGGTGGATGCGACGCACAGCTGGGCAAAACAACAGGACTAAAGCCCTAAGTGATGTCATCTGCAAGCAGCTAAATGCACTGTGGATGAAAGGAGCCTGCAGCTAGTATTTCAGCCTTGCCTTGCAAGGCTATTTTTGCTTAGACTGCTAAAATGTAATTACAACTAAATCCCCCCTAACAAATACCAGGGAGCAGCAGGGGAGAACTGTATTTAAAAGGAATTTTAAGTAGCAGCTGTAGTAGTACCTGATCACAGTGGGGAAAACAAACTACGCCTGGGAAAGATCATCTGGTTGAAAGCTGGTGGCAAACGAGTGGCAAGAACAGAAAAAGGGCTGCGGGGTCTTAAGAAACATGAAGAGTGATGCCGCGGTCAGGGAAATGGCCTCTCCCCCCTGCCCAGCCTGATGCCACAGGGGAGGTGGCCACAGGGGGCAGTTAGTCATTGCTGTCACTGCCTTGAATGCTTCCAGAGACCGCCTGGGACTGAAACCCTCAATGCGGAAAACAAGCCCTTCAGAAGATTGAATTATTTCAGGCTGTCTTCTCTGCTGGTCCTGGCTGCTTTCAGTCTAGACTTCAGTAATAACATGGAATTCACAATTTGGAGTCACAAGGCTGAAGGTCTCCCGGGCTCTGAGGCCAGAATTTGTCCCAGACACAGGTTGCTGGTTCTGCAGTCACTGCTGAATTGGCCCCAGCAGCCCCTTCTCCTGGGGGATTGTGCAGAGAGCATAGGGCAGGAGGTGTGCCCCAGCTCCGGCCACAACCTCCCCCTCAGGCCCATGCAAAGACTCTATTAAAAATGAAAGGCAATTGTGCGATTCCCCAAGGAAGAGGGGAAAGGCTAAAGCTGTTAATGAGTACAATTAGTGTTGTAGTCAAGCAGAATCAGAGGAAGTAATTAGCTCCTATTGTTTCCGTGGCATCTGAATTGCAGCCATGCTGGTTTTCCAAGCAGCAACCCATCAGTCCAGCCTTATCTAGAGCACAGGAGACAGGGGGTCACAGCTTCCACGCAGCTCCAAGCAGCAGTCCAGGCCATCACCCTCTTTCACTACAGCCACTGGGGTCCATTTCACAGATGACTGGAGACTTGCAAACAACAGCACACCCCAGCTCAGCTGCCCACAGGAGCATGCACAGCCCCACATCCATCCTCTCCTGATGGTTCTCCAGTGAGATGGCTGGAGTACAGCAATTAAGTGACACCAAATACCTCCTTGTCCTAGTTTAAAGGCAGCTTGCAGCCCTCTCCCAAACAAGGAAGGCTAACCAGGGAATATGAAGAAGCGGCAAAGACATAATAACCATCTCATTCTTCAAAAGAACTATTACATCACTGTTTGTCCACATAACTCCCCCAGTACAGCGCAGCTGGACCACCACTGCCACTTGGGGTGCTTTGCTGCTTCAGGGCTAGGGGTCATGGAGGTGGGAAGCTCAGGGAAAGATGCCTCAGGGAACTACCAGAAACAGCCACAAGGCCTCACCACAGACTGGAGAAGCACCACCTCACCATCTTTAGACAAAGCAGGGGGGGAAAAAAATAGACCGGAAGAAACAAAGAGACCCAATAATTTATTGGCAGAGCTGAAAGTGGGCATTTGAAAACCATGGGGCTGACTCTCAACTGGGAAGCTCCTCCCAGCCGCAGAGAGATTTGTAATACTGGTATCCCTCAGCAAAAGGCTCTGACATCGAGGCAGAATCCCAGAGATCCTGCATGCCACATACAGAAAGAGAGGAAAGTGCTGCAAGATGCGACCCCCAAGGGCACATTGCTAATCGAAAGGTTGGCCTCCCGCCCTGCTGCTAAAAAAGTTTGTATATGATAAAATCAGCCTCTATCATCACCACTGCTGGAGGGCTTCAGATGGATCCTTCCTCCGAGGAGGAGTGCGAGAGTGGCCCATGAGTCCCTTCAGAGGTCGGAGGGCACTGGTGGAGACCTCTCAGTGCTGTCAACATGGAGAGAGGAGCTTAGTGCCAACTCTTGTTCTCACAATGTGATTTTTGTGTTTCGAAAGCTTGAATTATCCCTGGAAAACAGAGGGAAGAAAAAGGTCAAAGATGCGCATTGTTCAGATCCCAGCACCCCACCCACCATAGCTATCAGTGTTACCATCCCAGCCTGTCACCCAAATCAATGCTCATTAAATCTCCTTAGCAGATCTGCTTCCTAACTAGAGACTTTCCACCTGAGCCAACCTGCTGCTCCAGAACATAAGGAAATCTTGCTTCATCATTACTCATTGGGAAGAAAAAGGTGTTATCTCCTGTGGACAAAGCATGCAATAGACACTGCAAACCTCCCTGACAGATTCTGGGATTTAAACTGCAAGATCTCTTCCTTCTCAGATCTTTGTCCCCATGGATTCTGCTTGGAGCACAAATATACTGGCAGTCCAGCACACTCTGTTCCATTGTCAACAAGTTCACTCTTTTAAGGTAGGACAGACCAAAGGACTATTTAATCTGAACATGACAGTTCCCCCAGATTTAAATAGGAGAGTTTCCTCAGCAGCTTTTACTCACATGAGTACAGCCATGGCGCTACCAACAAAGGAGTGCTGGTCCACCACCTTCACTTGTACCGTGTAGCAGGATGCAGCAGTGATTGAAGATGGGGCAGACTAAAGAAACCTCTGTTACTGCTTACTGCTAGTAGTCTGTGAGCAGCAGCAATAGGCAAAGCACATTTACCCATCAACAGAAAGGTATTGGTTCGTTTTAGTTTGTTTTCTTTCTCATCCAAGTGGAATTAAAGGAGATGATAATTACTTTGGGAGGATGGGTTTGGTGCCTCCCCCTGACAGGGCAGGACAGTAAGTTGCCCAAACCAAGCACCCAAGGATGCCCCAGCACACTGCACCAAACTGGGACAGCTTTGTTGAAGAGTGAAGGCAGCTCATAGCTTCAGAAGCAAGGTGCTCTGCAGGACTGTAAAACCCTGTTTAAAGCCTTGAGCTAGGTTTGTGCGCTGCTGAGAGCCACATGGCAGCTGTAAGATCACAGCGCATGCTGAACAGCCCCAGGAGGCAAGTTAGAGGAGCAGAAGGAAGTCAAAAACACTCTTCATGAGAGTTAACCAAGTTATTCTGCTATTACTTGACAGCAAAAACCATGCTGGAGGCCATCTGTAGAAGACTGGGGTTCACCTTTGTACTTGCAAACAAAGCAGGCTGTGCTGCCACCTGGGAACACGATTCAGAATTCATTAACTGGATTCCAGTTAATTTGCAATAGCAGCAGTGTGACTTTTCATCCCATAGTGTACTTTCACCTGTGTCATCTACCCCAGGAGGATGACACACTCTGGTGAGCTCTTAAACTATTTTTCCCATCTTTTGTTTTCTCACCATCACAATGTCCCCATCCCTCTGCTCACCGCTGCTCTCCCTGGTTAGCATAGGTAACTCAATATAGTGGAGAACTAAATCAAATCTGTCACTGTCCTCCTATCCACTTGGCACATGTACTGCCTTCTGAGACTGGTATTTAATGAAGTGAGCTGGTTTTCTCTTCTGGAAGGTCACTTGAACGCCCTCTAACAATAAAAACACTGCTATGTGCTTGTGAAATATTTTGTAAACACTGATCCTCACAACAGCCCAGATCTGGGAGGAAGGAAAGACTTCAGAGCAAACTCTGAAAGCACTGTTTGTCCAAAGCTGTGGAAGGTGGTTTGGGAGCAGTGGGACTCCCAGCAGCCCTCCAGAGCTCAGCTGTGTTGGAGCAGCTACATCCCATCACAAGGTGGGATTCAGACACTAGATTTGCTTCTCTGAGTGGTTTCCTCTGCCCTGGCACTTGGCAACACAGCAGCCCCACTTGGCTACAACCAAACACAGCCTTCATCACAAGGCCTCATGCAATCCCTTTTTAGTGGAAGTGCCTGCTGTCAGAGAACTGGGCCCTAGAGGGGACAAGCCATCACAACAGCACTGAGCTCACCTTGCCTATTTTCTCTGCACATGGTTGGTTGCCATTACCAGAAGTAGCAGGTGGTTTCATCCCTTGGGCCACAGCATTGTTATTATTTCTAAATACAGTAGCTACTGTGTCCTTCCTGAACAAGCTTTTATTGACAGACTAATTTATTCTGCCCCAGCCCACTGACAAGAGCAAAGGCATGTATGCCAAGCTCCAGGCGCCTCTCTCAGCATCTATTGCATGGATGTGCTCAGCATTCATTTACTCCATAGCTACTAACAGACAACCCTAGGCAGCAGACCCAAGCTGAAGACGTACCTCTCAGCCTCCTAGGACCAGGTCTGGGATACAACTGGCTTGCACAGTGGAAAAACACATTAACAAAACAGCACACAGCATTGTAACACAAAGTGCTGAGTGAATGCAGACCACTGTGAATGCTGGCGTCTTTGGTCAAGAAAATGCAACACAACAACAACCAACCACACTTTTTTGACCTTTGGGGAAAAGCCAGCAGTGGAACGGGCCCACCAGCAGGCCTACAAAGGCAAGAAGAAAACATGCCAGCCTGTGGGAAGAGGGTTGGAAGCTGAGAGGTATGCCATGAAGTCACATAGGAAGAAAGATGAGGCCCTACCCTGGGTGTGACAGAGGGGGGGGAGCGTTCGATCAGCGGCCACTGCTGTTCACCAGGCCATGAAACTCCTCCCAGGCCCTGGCAAGCCAGAGGGAAAAAAAAATAATAAAAATGAAACAAAAATAAAAACAAAACAAAAAAAACAGCACTTCAGATCAAAGGCTTCTTAACTTTTAACAAGAGCAGAAACATTCAATGGCGTTTGAAAGGCACTCGTCTTCAGAGAGCAAGGCAATATTCTCTGATAGCCCTAGTGGATAGAAGCATCCTTAAAACCCAGCCAAACATCTGACAGCGCGAGGCAGCTTTAACGTTCTGCACAGACGTGAAGCGTTCCCACTGGCTGCTGGCGATACAGCCACATTAATACCCAGAGACAGGTATGACCTTCCCAGTCACAAATGGAATATCCATTTCCTATCGCTAATAAAATAGCCAGTGTTTTGTATTTCTAGAGGATTATCACATTCCTTGGCTGGTTAAACTCTGCCAGTTACTGGCCCCGTGCTTCACCACATATCTGCAGTAATCCCCACAATAGGGTCTTCTTTTAATGCCATGTGGCTCGGTTATTAGGCCAGTCTTCCATCAGGCAGCAGAATCCAATTGTTTATAGAGTCTCACTTCCTATTGTAAGCCTGCATTGTTAATAACAGCCCAGTAAAAACACCGGAGCTATCTGAAATGAAAACGTTTTCCAACAAGTTAGAGGGACAGGCCTAACACTGCGTTCCCTGGTGGAGAATGTTACTGACGTACAAAGTTAGCAGACTGAAAAATTGCTGTCTGTTTTACAAAGGCACCATTCTGAAAGCCCCTCTCAGGGAAATAAAGAAACGATGCTGAGGTTAATGTGAGCATGACTACTATCTTCCAGGATCAGAGACATCAAAGGACCTTGTCGTTTTTCAGACGCAGATAAACAGTGCTGGAGGCTACAGCACATGCCAAGCCATTCACCAACCCAAAGTCCCACAGAGCCAGAGGGACCCTAAAGGGAACCCAGGTCAGCCATAAACCCGTGCGGTCTCGCTGATTTTAGCTGCTAAGTGCCAGCCGAACCTCATATCTTGTTTCCTGCATTGCCTCATCAGGCCACTGCAACACAACAGGAAAGTACAGAGATGGAAATTCCACAGCAGTCAGCATCTGTGCATGAAATGGACCCTCAGCCTGGCTCCTACCTGCCTCACAGTCAAACTCCTCATTAGCATTTGCAAAAGCAGCTCAGCTGTCACATGCTCTTTCCCAGCAAAGGTCCAAATAAGCAGAGAATATACCAGCAGAGTGCATGTCATGGCTATTGTGAAAGACTACGCCACAAAGAGGCAGGCTTGCTGAGGACACAGCAAACAGGACATGAGCAAGAAACTCGTTACCATGATGCCTACCTTGGAATTTGTGACACTACCTTCCTGTGAGGCAGGATGGCAAATCCCTCTTCCGAAGGGATCACAATTCACCTTCTGAGCATCCCCAGGAGCACAAAAATCTTCCTGATCATGACTAGGATGGACAGGTAACAGCCACCTACGGGACTCCCAGAGCTACATCTAATCTCTGAGCTGACACTCAGACACTTCAAAGCAAAGAAAACATGAAGAGAAAAAGCAGATAGCAAAGGTACTGTAGATGCTGCAAGGACAGCGCACCAGACAGCTGGGGTTCACCAGCACATCACTCTTCTCTCAGCACTCAGTTGGGAAAGTGCAGGGCAGAATAAAGGGTAAGTTAGCACAAGGTCTTGCTAAGGCATCTCACAGATGATTGCTGAGGTCAGATCTGCAGTCCAGCTTGACATACAGCAGAATGCTGCTTTGTCAGAGACGAACCCACAGGTGGCTCATTCTAAACAAGGCATCAGTGCAGACCCCAAAATGGGTGCCTTTACCCCAAGGCTCCCCTGATAAAGCCAACACACAGTGCTCTGAAAGGCCACAGAAATAGCCAGTATTACCCAGCCAGTGCCCAGTACCAGATGCTGCAGGTACTGTCCAGAAGAAAGTTGGGGGAAGGCAAATGTGCAACCAGAATTCCTCTGAACTTCTGAATACGAGCTGGAAAGCTACCCACATCTCCAGCCTCGTTCCAGTCTCTAATATCCTCCCTTCAGTCCCCCATTCCTTCTATTCCTACCACATTACCAATAATCACACCTTTTCTCTTTCCTCTCCTGCAGTCCCCCTCAAACCCACAACTTTTGTCCTCTACACAGAAGGGACACAAGGGCAGATCATCTGTCTATATGACCAATAACGTACTACCCCTTTCAAACCAAAGAGCTCTCTGTTCCAACATCTCATAACATCATGCACATAGTCCTTCAGCTGCCAACCCCTTCTCACACACACAAAGAAAAGGATCTTCCAGCCAAGAATTTTTAAGCTAAGACCCTCATACATATTATACTGCTAATTAATCCAACTATCTGCTGACTTGACTGAAAAAATCCAGCAAGACGTGTCTGCTCTAATGTACCTAAACTGTGCTAGCAGAGCAAACTGCTCTCCATTTCGTACTGAACGAGGCTGCCAGTTAATTTTGTCTGGCAGAATCTTTATGATCTGTGATGTGCCAAGGGCACAGCGCCAGGGAGTCTAAGAGGTTATTTTTATGTATAGACATTTTTAGTACCTTAGTGCTATACTGTCTGTGTGGCGATCAGATACTCAGTGAATTGATCCCCAACACTTAAGTTATTCCCACTGAACAGATGGGAAATGGAAACATTAGCAGGCTAAATAAAGCCAGCCAGAGCTGCTTGTCCACACTCATTCCTGACCTACAACTGTTGAAGTTTCCTACTCTCTCCCTCACTCCCTGGGTCAGGATGCAAGCAGAGCTCCCTTTCAAGTTGAAGGGAAAAAAAACCCAACAAAACATGCAAAAAAAAGCCACCAATACAGAGTTCAACAAAAAGGGGAAGAGCAGCCACAGCTGTTTCAAGGGAGTTTCCAAATCTAAACTGTGAAAGCAGCACTAGCTGTTTTCTCAAAATCCCAGCAGTTCCCCCTTTGGTATTTTTCTACGTAGCCTTGCTTCCCTCCCTTCTCCTTCCCCAGATAAAATAAAGGAAATAAAGAGCTCACAGCACATGCTGCTCTCACGGCACTCACCAAGGTCTGTCCTTTCCACCAGCCTGCATGCAACCTGCCAGCATGTCCACTCACTGCACTCTGCACACACGGTATATCTATCTATCTATCTGTCTATCTGTCTATCTGTCTATACCAAGGATATTCTTGTAGTTTGAAATAGTCCTTTCATTTAACAGGCAGTATCTGCAGCTAAGGCCAACAGGATAGCCAGCATAACTTTGAAATCAATATATCTGAACTGATCTCCATGAAAAGAAACACAGCAGCTTCTTTGCTAAGAGACAGTCCACCAAGATATGGGAGCCTTTTACGAAGTCTCAGATACTTCTCAAGAATTGACAATGAACAAGGCAGTGAATCCATCACTTCAAAGCCCGAGTCTACGGAAGTGCTCTTAACTCGCAGCACTGAGAAATGTTACTGGAATTGGAGAATGGAGTGATAAATGGATTAAGCCAGCATTGCAGAGCCTCAGGAGAAGAGGACAGCTATCAGATATGGAACCTCACCACTCTTTTCTGCCTTTTATTCCAGTTCTTCAACTTGATGGAATGACGGTGAAGCAACACAGCCCTCTAGAGCTGGCAAGATCCAAGACAACCCATTACTCCATCGACAGGCATCAGTGTGCATGGGGCCCATTTAGAAACTGGGTAACTTCAGACAAGGTACAGCTGAACACAAAGATGACACAAATAGGGCAGCACCACTGAAGAGTATCAACTCCTACCATTCCTGGAAATTAGCAGACAAATGAAAACTAGTGCTACAAAACCATAAAAGTTTACCTAATAGTTACAGGAGTAGCTGAACTCCAATGCAACAACAAAGACTTCTCACCAGCACTATCTTACTACTTCAGAAACACTCACCTGGCCACACATTTACCACTTCCCTGAGGATTTCTTTAGTCACATTTCCCTTGAATTCAAGATTGCACTCCCCACTTCCCACCCCCCCTTTCTTTCCCTTATTCTTTCTTTTTCCCTTTAAAACACAAGAACCTTGTTCCTGCACTCCTCTTACGGTGCATACCCTTATTCCCTCCCTAGGATTATCTGTTTGCTTCCTAGCTAAAATATTGTCCAAGGCCATTTCCTGCAACCGCCTGCAGTGAAATGAACCCAGTGCCAGCCCTATTAAGATCAACTATTCTTCTCATTTACTCGAGCCATCCCATTAGTTATCAGTAGTGACTTTGAAAGGAACAGGGAGTTTTATACCCTGCTCAGCTCTCACTGCAGCAGGCACTTACAAATAACTAAAGCTTTGTTTTCAGAAAAAAAAAAAAAGTAGCCTTGCTTTTGAGCTGACAGGACGATCCATAAAGTCACACAGCAACCGAAGTATTTCCAGGCCACTCAGCTCAGTGGAAGCTTTGCAGCACGGCCACACAGAGAATGCCTGGTCTCTCCTGTCACATGAAGCAGTGGTGTTCAGCATCCTGGATGGTGCTGCAGGTGGGAGCTCTCAGCAGAGCTGAGGAAATATGCTATAAACCACAGACTATACATTCTAAGACAGCAAAAAAGGTTCATTTTTCCTTAATTTCAAACCGCAGGGAGTGCTGTTGCCCATGACCCACTATCACAGCTGAACCTCGTCACTTCCAAGGTTTAAGAACACTGATGAGCAGAACCTTTGATATTGCCCACCTCAGGCAAAAGCACCCCAGGGAAGGAACAAAGAGAAGCGATCTCTCTCCAGCTACTGAAAGAAGGCAGCCCACAAAATGTGTTCTTCTCAGGTACCGAGTGAGCACTGTAATGCCTAAGGTACTATAAATCCTCTGGAATTAAGAATAGTCCAAGAGAATGCTCTAGCTCTTCCAGTAAGACTGGTAATTAATACAGACTGGGCTGACCCTTCCACTTGAAGGGATTTAGGCAGCTTGTCAATATAGCAAGCAAGAGAAAGGACGAACACGTGAATACTGCAATGAAAGATCTGCTTATCTAGCTAACTGCACAAGCCACACCACTGTGAGCAGAAGGAACAGAATGCAGAAGAGCTCCTTGGAGTAACTGTGAAGCAACAAATACTTTTCAAAAGCAGCCTGGCAGTACCACCATCTTCTGAAACAAAGGAGGCTGCAGCCTCACTGACAACTCATGAAAAATGGTGTCTAAAAACAAGTTAATACGAAGTGCAATATCACAAAAGGAATATATAAACCCTGAAACACAGTGCTCTGCTTCCACAGCGAGGGGCACGCTAGCAATTTCTACCAAAGTGTTCATTTACAGTGTGTCAAAAGCTAATCCAGGTCAATTCACTACCTAAAAGTCAAGGTTCTGAGAAACGCCTGTTCTTTTCTTGCTAAGCATGCTCCCTTTCCCGAAGCACAATCAATGCCAATCAAACCCTGCACACGAGCAGAGCTCTAGTGGAGAGATGCAGCCCATACAAATGAAAAATGCCACAAGCTCCCCTAGAAAGGCAGTCCTGACAAAGCCTACAGCATGGCTCTTCCATTAGAGCCTTTCATAAAACACAGCCAGAGCGCGAATACTGAGCGCTGGCTAGAAAGCCCTCTCGAGCCATAAATCACATGGTACATGCACAGCATAAGTGGAGTTTATTCATGACGGACAGTATTTCAACAGGGCTTGATAGATGGCCGAGGAAAAGGAGCCAGGCTTTATGGAGGATAGAACTAGTTATACAAGAGATTCTTCATTAGTGAGAAATCCTTAATGACATGAAGCTTAGCCAAGCGAAGTCAGCCTGAAAGCTGGGGCTGTCCTGCTCTTCTCTGTCAACAAAGCAGGCACCATCGCCTCCCTGCAGCTTGCTGCCTGCAACTCCTCCATGCTAGCACTGATACTGAGCAAGAAAAGCACAATAAGTCAGTCCACGCAACACTACACAGAAACTCCAATGACAAGCAGCTCTGGTCTGAATTTACACCAGCACTATTAGAAGGAAATGTTGGACCGCACTAAAACCAGAGCGCTGCAGCTCAAGTGAGGCAATGGAAAAAGAAGTCTCATGACACCCTACATGATGGAAGGTTAATTGCTCAGACCTACTCCACTAGGACACCAAACCAACTTCTGACTACCGCTCCAACCCACAGAAGGGTATACGTGGGAGACAGGTCAGCCTGGTCCTATTTAACAACTGCTCCCGACTGTAATCTGAACCACTAAATTTGATTCCTCAAACACCTGTTATTCTTGGACAAGCTCCTCTTGCACCATACATCAGAGGAATAAAATGAAACCTATGCTGCACAGAAAGAGAGGGAAGCCAGCACAGTTTGTTACGCTACTGTAGGGAAATAAGACCGTGACACTGGATGCACCATCACTCAAGGACTGATGCCTGCCAGAGCAACACCAGACACAAACATTGCAACAGTAGCACTCTGTGACCTAGGAAGTGCTGATGAGGATAGCTTATAACGAAAGGTCACATCACTTCCTGTCTAAACTTGCTGCAACAAATATCACAGCTGCAACACTGGCTTGGGATACAACCTTCCTTAGAGAGCCTGGGAGAACAGAACGATCTCCTCCCTCACAGCACAAAGCTGCAGTCCCAGCCTGCAGTCTGCTGCTGCAAAACAGAAGCAAAATACCCTGGAAAACATCCACATGAGCACTTTGCTATCTCATAACACAGGTAGAGAGTTGACAGTGCCCTCTCCTGGCAATAAGCACATGAGAAATGTTACTAACAAAAAACATCACGAGATTTCAACAACAGTGGGAACTTTCAGAAACACCAGAGCTCACTGGAAAAAGACAGGGTTTAACAACAATCATTTCCCTTTTCCTTCTCCTTCCCACACACACAGGCAGGAGGGCCGTGTGGAGCACTAGATGCCTAAAGGCAGTTTAAACAGACTCATGTATTACTGCTAGTGACTCACACCCCAAATCAGATGCTACTAGTAGCTACATCTCTGCTAACAGCAGGACTGAGCTCACCAAACTCTCTGCCAGCATAACAAAGAGATGGTGTCTATGTGGAAAGGACAAGCCAGCACAATGAAAATAAGTCATGAAATCTTGGACCCTGATTAAGGGTTGGATTAGAAAAGCTCACCGTCTTATTAATTTGTTTCACTTCTTCTAAGCGTAAATTTAATCAATATGACCTAATTGGTGTATTGGTTCATAATATACGTCAGAAAAAAAAATGTTACGTGATTGACTATAAGCAATGCTTGCACATGCAATTCTCTGTCACACTGTGGGAAATAAAAGTCACCCTGAATGGCCTGGTATAGAAAGCTGTAATAGGTTTATTTAAAAATACAGTTGTCCTCTCTGTGTACCATGATCTTCTAGTCTTGTTAAAGAGCCTCTGTCACCAGGGCCTGGAAGACTTAATATATGACGTTTATTATGATTAGAAATCATTTGTACAGCACTGTAAATTCACACAGCTCTTTCCCAAGAACATTTATAAGTCTAATGGCACTATAAATCCCTGTTAGCTTCCGCACTTTATTCCCTTGAATCTCTATTTATTCAAATGATCTCACATCCTCCCTTTCCCCCCCCACACCGCAATCTTGTCTCTGAATATATGAAGCCACAGTCCCACACTGGGCAGCCATCTCCCAAGTGACAGGCTGGGTGGATTGCTAACAAAGCCCAGGACTACATGCTTAAAAAAGAATACTATTAGAACAGAACAAACCTAATAACAGTGCAATAATGACACAGATATTTAGCTTTCCAAGCACACTGGCAACAATTGCTGCTGTTTGTCTTACTGTTTGCACTGAACAGCCCTGATGCACATGAGCAGTTCTCTCCGTTCTTGCGATCTGCATTAAATTGCTTGAGCTTGCATGCAACCAGCAGCAGGCCCTCCCCCTGCCACCATACGTACTTGATGCTATCGGTGTGTGTTTTATATTCCATGATGGTGTTGGGAGGTAGGTTGAGCACTCTTCGTAACGTGTCGCGTATCCTGGCTGTCGTGGCCTGGTCACTGGCTGTCTTGTTCCATATCGAGATAATGTCCTCCTACAGAATAGCACAGAAAGAAGGGGTAAGCAGATGGCATTTTCTGTAGCCCTGCCAAATGGAACTATATGCCAGCTCTCAGAACAGCTTACCTGGAATCGGACAGAGACGACTGCCCCACAGATTTCTTCACCCACCATAAACTGTTCTCCAAGCATTGCCAGAATGAGATTCTCCCAACACCGTGATGCTAAGCCCTTTCGCAGACGGATAATCCATTTACCACCATTTTTGTTGGCATCATCCTAGAAAGATGTGCAAGAAATCAATTTGTTTTCTTCTAGTAATTTTTCTGCTTCCCACAAGACAGCAAAGTCATAGACAACAGCAGATATTGATTGCATGGAGCACCAGGGACTGATATTTGGAGGTATTTCAAAGCAAAAGCATTTCACTGCTCCCCCATACAAGCAGAGAAAGAGGAACGCCACTTACTTTGAATACAAAGCATTTGAAATAACCACTCTCAACATTTCAGAGGACACTAAACACTGAAGACTTGAGCTCCAGTATTTTGATCCCACTTAGTAAAGACTGCAACAGCCCATCCATCTTCACACAGAATCAGAGGCAAAAACCCTGGAAGTATTTCAAACTCTAGCCTAATTCCAGCTCTGTTTAATCCCCTGAATACGTAGCTCTCCTGGTTAAAAGAGGAAAAATCCCTTATCACGGAACATGGAAGGCATGGAAACAGTTTGCAAAATCATGTTCAAAAGTAAAGGGAAAGTTGAAATGTTTTTCTTCAGCATTTCCAGGAACGAGCTCACATAACAAGTTAACCCAGAAGGGCCAGCCTGTTCTCTGGAAGCCACTGTCATTATCACAGATACAGACGAACTGTGCTGACCCAAGGAAATACACAAAAATTGGAAGAAAGGAAAGGAAAAATTTACGCTAAGCACCCAACCTGTCATCTCAAAGTTGCAATCCTGTATGTTGAACTGAAAACTGCTACAGACTGCCCTGCTTCACAAACACACAACCACATCAAACAGCAGTTCTTCCTTTGTGCAGAATTCTCACTGTGGCATTCCCTTCTAGCTGGAAACTCCTACAAAAGGGAACAGATTCCATCCAAAGACAACAACTGAGAAGTAAGAACAAGTCTAAGGGGAGGTGGCAGTTAGGAAGGGAATGAACAGCAGTCTAGGACAAAAACAGAGAAGGAAAAAGAGCTCGTAGTGATCTGTATTACACAGAACATCCCTGGCCAAACAATTAGCATTCCCCTTTGCCAACCTAAGTTACACTTCAAAGATGCGAGGCAAGGCAGCCCAATCCTTCTTAATGGGACAAAATAAACTTTATTTTAGCTATAAAGCTTCTTTAGGACTTTGAAAAACTAAGTATTTGTGCACTCTCAGAAATAGCAAATGCCAATGAAACAATCCTGAGCAAAAAGGAAAATGCCAGCAGAGGAGCAGCATTCACCAGATCCCCAGTTTCCATCTACATGTTAAGAGTCCATAGTGAAAGGGGAAGGTGTGAGCTCTGGACAAACCTCCAACACACGAGAGCAGCCACATGCAAGGTGAAGAATCTAAATCAGCAGTTCTAGGAATGCTGCATATTCCCATGAAATGCAAAAATGCTTTTTGATTAAGCATCCTTGTTTTCCAAGTTGTGAACATCCCACTCTGAGAATTAAGAATTCAGCCTAAGTTGGGTTTAACTCCTCGAACATTCCACACTGACTTACAGAGGTAAGAAAATAAATTGGTATAGCTCAAAACACCTTAAACATTGTTCAGGAAGGTTCAAGGCTAGAAAGAGAATGGTCATTGGGAAGCAGATGCTGTATTGTGTGTTTTATGGTTACTGTTAGTTTTCTTTCAGGTTAAACAAGCTTTGGTTCAGTCAAGCATTTCATTTCCATTTACCAGAATAATAATGATCTGCAGCCCAGAAAATCACAAGGGAACATTATGCTTACTGCTACTGACTTTACCCAGAAAAGGCACAGATGGATTCTGAAAAAGATCAGAACCACATATATGTATACATGCTTACAAAAATTACAGTAATTAAGCTTACTTTCAAAGAGGAAGGAACATAAAGCCCTAAAAAGGGTAGCAAAGAGAAGGGAAGCTACAAGGGTAAGTCTTCCACAAATACAAGAAGGCAACGTGACCAGAAATAAAAGACAAAGAGCCTCTCCATCTTCATCCTAAAATGGCTACAGGGAAATTCTTTATAGAAATTCTGCTATCATTAACTTGTGGACTCTCTGGTGGACACATTATCAGAGCAGCTAAGCTGACTAGGAGTCCAAGGAGGGTTAAGCGTTTTATATAAATTGTATTTGCAGTAACTGGCTATAAAACACCTTGCTTAAAATAATTGCCAACCAGGGTCACATATAAATTTCTCAGGACCAAGCAGCATAATTAGGTACTGCAGAGCAACACATAAAATTCTCATATTGCAAATGGTATTGGTCATTGCTGGAAGCCAGCCAGGAGCTGGAAGAATGATTTGTTGGGCAAAGATTTTTTTTTTCCCTTCTTTATACAGATTTGGACAGAAATGAACATGTGCAAATCAAGTGCCTTGTAAAGGAAAAAAAGTGAATGAAGAGCTAAGTCTTCTTTCCATTTTCTGTTCTGTGTACAGCTGTAGGCTTTTAAGCACATGCATCTCCTTGCTTCTTATTATTTCTTCCCTTATTGAGAGGTTCTGTTTCTTTTAGAGGAAAGCTCCATGCTGCTGCCATAGGACAAAGCACTAATAATGGGTAAAAGTGCTGTGCTGTGCTGTGTAGTGAGCACAGAGCTTAGCATGGCTACCCTTTACTGAGCTGCATGCAACACCAGCCAGAAGACTCTTCTGGACCCACAGCAAGCACAGCTAGCAACTCCCTTCATCTGCCCTCTCCTCATCCAGAAGACCACAGAGTCACCAGGTTACATAGAACAGAGTTTTGAGAACAAGTTTACAGCAAGTTCAGAAGAAAAGGCTGAACTCAAGAGTGCCATTAAGTGACAAGACTCTCTTCACCACAGAAGGTTTCATCCATCATTCTCTGGGAAGCATCAAGGCAGACACGAGAGCTCCAACTCACCTCCCACATGGGTTTGATGCCCTCTTTGAAAAGATGGAAGTCACTATGGCCTGTCAGGTCCCCAGGACGTACCATGTGACTGTAAAACCGCCAGAACTGCTCCACCTGCAATGACATGAACCACACAGTGAGGATGCTCAAACTGCTCAGAGCCACAGCTCTGACTAAAACAGGCTTCCCTTTCTACAACAGTTAGCCAGACACACCTTCCCCTCTTGTATTTACATGTCACAAGGGAGTTTATTAGGATTCCCATAAAGCAGCCATAGGATCAGAGACTGAGTGCCTACATTTCACCGGTTCTATCAGCAGGTGACCACCTGAAACATTCAACAAGTGCCTGCAAAAATTACTTGGTGTTTCTTCCAAACAGTCTGTGCTAAGATAGTTACTGCTCTAGAGAACAGTTACTAGATTCTAATGCTCAAACTTTAGTGGATGTGACATATCAAGTGCAACAGCTACAGTCAAGCCTCCCTGCACTACACAAGAACTCATTCCTGCATGAACTACTGTTCTCAGCACCAACAGAGACCGAAAAACCCTCCAAATCTGACATATTTTGGATTTTTACTGTGTCCGGGTTCTAAGACAACAGAGACATTCTGCTGCTATTTTTAAATCTTCAGGCACTACTCAGAACTTCTGTTTAAATCCTGCTTATTTCCCTTTACAGCCTGTTATGACATTCTGACCACTACAAAAATACCACTTTCCACCATGCCACCCCCTGTGTCCACTTCAGACAGCCTGGCAAGAATTTTTAATTCTTAAAAATAAAATACCTATTCTTTTAGATTCTTTGGGTGAAAAGGGATTTTAGAGAGGCTGAACCTTCAAAAGAAGGCACTGGAACAGATTATACTAATTTCCACTTTCTAAGAGGACTCTACTCAGTAGGACCATAGCTATTAAGCAGATCAGCAGTGAAGCTGGAGGGGTTGGACACCATTCCAAGTACTTTATCAGAGACCTCGATGACTTGGTCAGCACTTGGAATTCTGCTTCAAACTCTGATCTCTGCCACCCAAACAGAAACTTGCTTTTATAGTCGATATAATTACGAATCAAGGCTGAGATGGGGTCAGAAACAATCTATTTCTGCAAGATAATTTCTACACTGCATTTGCATCTAAGTTCTCAATGAGTGTACCTGCCCTCTAGTGGTTAGAATTTAAAAGCTTTGACTTACAGGTTTCTACTGAAAAGCAGAGGACAAATGTGAATCCAGGCTTCAGCTCAGACAGTCCCTCCTGAAGCTTATTCTCTCCTTTAACAAAACTTGGAACCAAATCTTCTGACCAACCTCTTTCCAACCTACCTGAATTCTAGCATTTCCAGCCTACAGTATCAATCAGAAAATCTTTACAGCAAAGAGCAGACAACCCAACACTGCCTTTCCAGTACTTACTTCATTCTAGGAATAAAAAACCACGAACAGCTAAAGGGTAAAAGGAAGAAAAGTTTCCCCTCCAACCAACTTCACTGCAACACTCAACTGTACCTCAGTCACCACTTCCACAGCAACAGCAGACACCATGCCAAAAGCTGCTTACACATCAAGAACACCAGATGACTGTTCTTAACACACTTTGTGGTGGAAATACTGGGGGTAGAGGGGAGCAGCTGTACAGTCATTGCTTCACAGCTTTCCTTTCTTCTCTTGCTCACTTGTCAAGCACTGGTGCAGCTAGCAGGTTACACTTATAAGAGCTCTCACCATTCTTCTATTATTATTCCAGCTAACACAAGGCAGAGAAGAACTGCTTAGGACACTCCACCTGCTGTAGGTAGTTAAAGAACTCACCTGTAAGTCCTCTGCTCTCAACAGCAGAAGCACAGCATGCACGTGCATATGCTCAACATACAGAGAGTAAGCCAGCCGCAATGACTACATCGTGTCCAAGTGATACAAGCACAACAGGGATATACTCACTGAGGCAAAGGTGCCAATCTGTTTGATGTTCTGTTCATAACTCTGTGAGCTGGTTGGCCTCCCAGGTGTTCGTCTGGAGTACCAGAAAGTGTAATTATACTGCAAGGGGTGCTCAGCTGGTCCCGGGACAACCGCCTGCAGAACAGAAAACCTTGCTTAGCCCTAATATGCTCCTCTACAGCAGGAATGGAAAAAGAAATACATTCACAGCATCAGAAATCTACATGTTCCCATCCTAACAGAGTGTAAAACAAACAATAAAGCCTGACTTTCACTGAAAAATGCCATTACTGTTAGTTGACTTTCATGGACCATTAGGCTAACAGCAGCTGGCCATTCCAAAGAGTATTAGAAATTAGCTGTATGTTCACAGTTAAGGAAATAAGCTCTAGGAAGAGACACACATAAACAGGCTTCATAACAATTAAAAACAGCATTATTAAATTTACCTTTTAATTCCGCACTGTGACTGTCTCAAAAGAAAATGACAAACTGAAAACAGCAATATTTTCTTCTGAATGAAAAAAAAAAAGCCATTTTTCCCTATGAAGAATAAAACACATGTATACTAAATCATGCTTTAAAAGCATTACAACTGATTGCTAACTGCAGCTCCCCTTAAGCAACTGACACTCCCAAAACTCTGGGAGGATTATTCTGTCTTCTAATGAGTGTGAAAAGGGGTTAACAAGAACTTATTACCCAGGAGTCAAAACTGACATGACACAAGATGAGGGCTTTGGGTTGTTTTTTTTTTCCACTTGGTATTGCTGCAGGAGTAAAGAGCTTAAATCTCTATTCCTTTCTTGTCTATAGTTAATTTATAATGACATAAGCACGAGATTAAAAATAAAAACAACAAATAAGCATAGAATTATAGAAGCATAGAGTCATATCCACCTTCTCAACCAGGGTACACTGCACTCAATGAGATCCCATCTTAAGAATAATGTCAACAGCAGGACAAACACAGTTTGTAAGCCAGCAAAAGGCCACCACTCCTCTGTCAATCACTCTCTTCCCCACATCCTCTTCCAAATATTGTTTTCAACAGTCAGGGGAATAAAGCTTTATTTTTTTCTAACATAAGCAAAAGCCTGGCTGCTCCTAGATGCAATTACGAAGGAAGTATGAAGGAGATTCAGGCTGGACATTAGGAAGTATTACTTCTCAGAAAGGGTAGTCAGGCATTGGAATGCACTGCCCAGGGAGGTGGTGGAGTCACCGACCATGGGAGTGTTCAAGAAACGTTTGGATGTTGCGTTGATGAACATGATTTAGCTGGGAAGTATTGGTAATGGTTGGACTAGATGATCTTCTGGGTCTTTTCCAACCTTGATAATTCTGTGATTCTGTGAAGCGTTCACCCCACAGATTATATACCTCTAAGAACTCCAAAATGAAACTTCAAAATCAGACAGAGTAAAAGAGTTCTTCCAACATCATTACCACAGCAACAAAACATAACATGACCACAGTCCTCCAAGACATTTTCCTTATCCTTAAACTGAGGGCTCCAGTACTCTCACCTCAAGCCCTGGTGAGGGGAAGCAGCCACCAGCACCTTACCTTCCTCTTGGTGGTACTCTGTGGCTTCTCTCGATCATTTTTTTCCTTCTCACTGTCTTTCTGTGTGTTATTCTCCTCGTTCTGGTCATGGTCTCCACTATCATCATCTTTCAATCTGGTAATGAAGAAGACCAGTGGCTGTGAGCATTATATCTTGGAGCTGGGAAGTTTCACAGCAAGCAGCAGCAGCAACCTCTTTTTATACTCTCCTGCTAATGCTTGACACACACTCAGGCACACGCAAAACCGAGATACAAGTGAATTCAAGCACTCAGTAACCGACCACAGACCCTCTGCAAAACAACCCCACCGTGTGGACCCTCCAACCTGCCGGCAGCATCCACAGAGCCCCCACTGCAGCTTTCTGCCCCTCCACAGCCTGTGCCGGCCACGGCAGCCATCACCACCCTCACGCCTCAGTGCTCCGGGCCTGCCCCGCTCCCTGCCGAGGGCAGGAAAAGCTGAACGAGAACCGTGACCAACAGGCCGGCCCGGTGCACAGCGAGGCCTCCCTACAGAGAGCAGGGCCGGGAAAGTGGCTGTGTGCGGCCCCGTGACTCATGGCGGATGGGAGCCGCGGGCAGGGCCCGAGCCACGCCGCCGACTCACGCGTCGAATTTGTTGTTCATCGTCGCTCGCTGCCGCCACCCCCGTCCACCTCAGCGACTTCCGCTCCGCCGAGTCCGCTCTCCAAAACCTTCCGCCACTTCCTGCGGCGACAGCGCCGCCATGATCCCCGCCCCGCCATCATGGGGGCGGAGCAAGGCGGAAGTGGGAAATAGACATTTCCGGCCGCCATCTTGGTTCTTGTACTCATGTATATGGATATGAATATATATGTATATGGATATATACATGAATATACAAGGGCAGTGACACATCAAAGTGCAGATGCGTGTATTTCTCACCTTATTCTTACAGATACACCATAGTTTAGAGACATACTAATATACATACTGCCATCATAAAGCGGTACTGTTGGCATCTGAACCAGTTATGAAGAAATCTGTGGTCATTTGAACGTGTTGTGTATGAATATAGATCATGGCTCATCCTTTATCTGCAGATATAAGGGAGGTGCTGAGCTTTAAGAATCTTTTAATACTATAACAGATTTCCAGCATGACAGATTTATCCATATATGCATATCCACAGAATCCATACTGAGTTAAGTTGGAAAGACAGCAGCTCTACTAGAAAAGTAATGGCTGACTGAAGAACGTACAGTCAGCTTTGTTCCAGTCTACAGTGGAACAACGTTATTATCTTAGTGGTGACTGCCAAGGAACACCAGCAAGTACTTAGGCAAAGTGCGGGGCTTTTGAAGTGCAATTCAAATAGATAAATAACAGTCTTTCAGAAGGAAGAGGAGGAGGATGTGGGAAGACAGCTGGAAAATATCTGAACTGCAAATGTTTTAAATACGTTGCAGCTGCACAAGAGACAAATACTCGTTACCTTTAATTTCCTGAGTGAAGTATGTGTCACTGAGGATCCATGACTCTCCAGGCACCCAGCTCTTCTGGTGGTTCCTGGTCTCACCCTTAATAAGTGTTTGCAGATCCTGCAAGTGTGTTAGTGCCAGCAGCTGTCTCATTAACACAGGGCTGAAGCACTTTGATGGTGGTGGGAAGGTTTCTTAGAGCTGCATGTGGAAATACAAGCGCAAGGAATACTATGACTATCTGGGCTTCATAGCTTTGTTTAGAGCCTGAACTGTCAAAGCTGAGCCATGTCTAACCATTTCTGTGACCCAGGTGTATTACTTATCTGAATATAGGAAATAAATGCCCACATAATTTTTTTAAAGTTGATTTTGGAGGCAAGATCTGTGAAGGGTGACCATTAGTATGCAGGTATTTCTCAGATCACTTACTCTCCTATACTGACTTTGAGATTTGTGGCATTTAAATACCCTTGGATACAATTCTTCTTGTTTTCTAAGTGAAGCCTTGCCCAAAATGACGTTTCCTATATTGATGTAAACAACAAAATCATAAACACTTGCTTTTAAAACCTTATTTGTTTGTACTTATTTGTTTTCCTATTGTTCAGCTGCCTTTATCAGTCTATCAGTACTCACACAAGGAGCTGCCTTCATTGTTAAAGTAGAAATTATAGATGTAATTAACACTAGCAGCCATTAGATGGTAATGTTTGCTCACCGCTGCACTGAGCATTATGCTTGCCAAATCTCAGTGAGGCAGTTGAGCCAAACTTCTCAAACAATAGGCACTGTTTGGGGTATTTCATTTGACGTGGGTAGAACGTCACGAGTGGCTTTCAGAGTACTCAGATACTACTGATAGCTGCTAGAGTTCAGGTTCTTCATAATTCTGTACCCATAAATCAGACCAGTTTTGAACTCTTCAACCCTGGGTAGTTGAGAAAGACTTAATTGCAAGGAGGGAGGGAAGAAAAGGTGGTGTTATCTTGCACAAAGGATTAGGTTTTCAGATAGCAGCAACATCAGTTAAAGCTTGTGACTGTATGGGGTAGGAGGTAAGAATTTCTGAATATCTGTTCCAGGGACAAATAAATATGATATTTGCACGTGGTTTTTGATCTTATATAAGTATACGTAATACCAAAATTTATGTAACTATATACATACACATATGTAACAGTTTACATTAAATATGTGATCTTTTTTTCAATTTTCTAAGCAGCTGTAGCACTTCATATGATGAACTCTCAAAAGATGAAGAGGCATCTTTCTGCACTAGTGATTTCCAGGGAACTGGTGAAGACAGACTGTCTACAAAGCCGTGAAGAGTTTGACTTGACTAGGCACAGTTTTCATATGTGCATTGGCTTCTGCAATCTGCTCTCAGGAATCCACTGTCAATGTTGTCACGCTGAACCCACATCTCTAGAACATCTGTAGGCAGGTCTGCGTCACACTGGAGGTAGGTGCAGGCCTCCTCCTTTGCAATTGTTGGAAACGAAGATGTTGCCAGGGATTGTGAAATATGCTGACCATACTGACAACTGATGCAAATATAATCAGGTGTCTAGTTGCTGTCACTTGATTTGGCCAATGGCTGCTTTCTGTAGGAGAGAATAATTTGAAGAATGGCTTTCCCAGCATTTGGAAGTCCATGCTTTTGCCTTAATCAATAGCCCAAATAAGGTGGAAAGAAAAACACAAGTGCTTGAATCCCAGAATTGGATTCCATCTACTACCCAAAGAACTGCAGAAACTGTGTTTTCTTCTGTACACACAGGAAAATAGGGAGCTTAGATGATAATGATCTCACACTGTAGTACAAGAAGTGTCACCTAACTGCAGTTATGTGCAGCTTCTTTCTTATATAGACCAACACGTGTAGATTCTAAACCATCCACTGCATTGTTTTGCAGGATGTATCAGCTTTGATGATAACTGACACTTGCAATGACCTCCCCAAATCAGCAGAATTCTGTGAATGAGGAACTGTTGTCTCAGCCCAGCCTTTAAAATCTTAATGTCATTGGTAACAAATCTTTTCTTTGTCCTTTCCACTAAAAGCAATATAATTAATTCCTATCGCCAACAGCAAGGATGGGCCCATAGCAGGAACAGCTCCTGTGTGCTGCAGTGTTTCCCACTTTGCTGCACCTGCAATGGCCAGGCCTCTAAGGAAGCTTTCCAGAGCCTCAGTGTGCCAAGACATAATCAGCTGATGGCAGTATTACCAAAATAAGGACTACAGCAAAGATTCAGTCATCAAGCAAATAATCTTTGCTGCCTCTCTTTAGTGAGTTTTGCTTATTCTTCCTGTTTCCTTCCCTTCCACCTTGTAGCTTGTACTGTAGTAACAGGCTTCCCCAGGCACTGTCTTTGACTGGGTGACTGTTCAGTGAATTGCAGCATTTGCTATTATTACTACAATCCCTTTCCATTCACTGCTAATCCTTTCTAAAGTCCCACTGGGAGACACATAGTTTGAAGTTCTACTTAGAAAGCTCAGTGTTCCAACTGAAGCTGGGGAAGAGCGGCAAGTTACTTTTGCAGTTGAGCCAAGGATATATTAGGAACAATTCCTAACACTATAAAAAGAAAGAGTATCTCCAAGAATGTTTCATGGTGAAAACATCACTGTCCTCATCTCCCTCCTTGCCCAGCTGTGACCTGCTATCTCCAGAGCCCTCTGCTCCCAGATCTACCCCCACTAGGTATCAGCCCGAACAGAGCACTTGGACAGCGTGGGCAAATGAACTGTGTTGAGTCCCAAGCAAACACTGCAAGGTAGTGCATGCCTTGAACCATGCACAGAGTGAGCAGGGAGAATGGAAGACATATCACAGTGAGAAAAGGCTGATATTCTGGTCTGGATGTCAGCTTAGACTTTAGAAAACTAGTTCAGTTCTCTGCTGAGCTACACACAAATCTCGTGTGATTCTGGGCAAGCTGCTTCATGTAGTTTCATTTTATAATCAGTCTGCAATCTACCTAGATTAGGATGCCTTGAAAACAAACGTTCCCATCCCCTTGTTTCTCTTTCACCAGGGTTGCATCTTGTGACCAGAGAGCCATAAAGTGAATGACTTCATCTAGCTGATCTAAGGGAAAGCCTTAAGTTATTGGTTTCAGGAATAGGTTTCTGCTAGCTCAGCAGCCTGAACATGCTCACCTCCTGGCTGCTATCTCACTACTGCAGCAGAAACAGAGTGAGAACACAGTCAAGGACAAAGTGAGCAGAACAGCCCCTTTTGGCACACTCTCGTTGATGGTTTTACCTGCAGCATGAATCTTCATTGGAATTCCTTACTCCTCACAGTCCCTCCTACTTGGATTTGTCTTAGGAACACGTTCTCAGTTAAATGCTCCTGTGACTGGAAACAGAGAACTACTCTGTACAGGAATTATATTAAGCTCTCTGGTGACGGTTTGTTAATAATGCACTAAAACATTCTCAGCTAATTGCCTAATAAGACTCTCACATAACTGCCCAGTAGCATAAGGATGGATGTGAGTTTGGTCAGTATCCCCATGATGAATGGGTAATGGCTCGACCTTTCGGCACCAGTGCTGTTGTGCATTTCTAGCTCACTTTCTGCAGACACTCACCTTCAAATGGGAACTTAAAAAACTCCATCCTTTCTGCAGATTTAACCGCTGACAAGTAACACATTCCTGTGATCAACAGGAAGTTTTCTCCTCTGGGCTGTCCCTGCACTAGCATCCATGTGAGGCACTTTAGTCATGGATGAGAAAAATCCCTCCTCTTTTATAAGAGGTCCATCTTTTCCAACAATACCCAATAAAATAGACCAAAATAGTAGAGAAGGAGCTCATGGGGCAGCTGTTGGAAACAGAACTTATGTCACTTTGTCTGTGACTGTTTCTGAATGATGTGAGAGTGTCTTCTCACAGTCCTGTTACGTGCCACCTTTCTTGGCCTTCCTTCTAACTCTCAAAGAATGGAAAGAAGAGTGAATACTTTGTGCAAGGTTACAGCGCAGCAGGATGAAGATAACAAGCTTGGATGCATCTGTGATACTCAGCAAAGCAAAGATGTGTTTGTCTACTCGCCAAGGGTATGAATTTCCCTGTGGATGCTGTTTTAAAAATGTTTACCTTTGCACTTCCATCATAATATCTTTGTGCTGACCTTGGCATGCTCTTTGAGAAAGCACCATCCAGATGGTTTTATGTGGGACTCGTTAGTCTTTCCTTTTCTCTTGGCTGAGACAAAATATGGAGCAGTGCCCAGTGCAAAGTAGCCAATGTAGTTTGTGTTGCTGCCAAAAAGAGAGCATGGAGAACCCAGACCAGATTGTCTTCATCAGATCACAGAGCTGGGGTTGCCTTTAGTCTTCAGGCAAGAAAAGGGTGAGATGAGTACAGCAGACATGACAGCATGCACAGCCATCATCCAGATGACTTCAGCAAACCATGGCTCACAGAATCTGTGTTTTTCCATAACATCTGAAATGTTGAGCCTGAATGACTGCAAAAGAAAGAGCCCTTGGAGTCTCTTGAGTTTCTTGACAGCTGGCAGGTTGTCTGTAGAGACTTTTGCTACAGTGCCATACAGTCAGCTGGGATCTGTAGCTGGCTTGCAGCCTTTTCTGCTTTCATGTTTTGTCCTGTGGCTCATTCCTGGATTCATTATATTTTTTGTTGATCATGTTCCATTTGTGGTGTTCATATTTTTAATTTTCTTTCCTTTATAGGACTCTTTTCTATCAGGCTTTTCACATCTGCAGGATACAATCTTCAAGCAGTTTCTTCATTGGTTCACTGGAACTAGTTAAACTTCTCAAGTCTTACCTGGCACTTCATAATAAAGCTCCAGAAAACTCCTTGCAAATTAGTGTGGCCTTGTGGGTGCCCAAGTTGGCCTACTGGCATCCCATATTGCTTATATTTAACATTGGGACCCCTGAACTTGGCCTGCTGGCATCCCACAGGGCTTATATTTAATGTCATCTGCTGTGGATTTGTCCCTATAGAGACACCTCTGATTCACCTGAGTACACAGCAGTTAGCAAGGCTCAGAATTAAAAGAAGAATGCTGAATTCTGGTGATTGCAATGTTAGAAACGATCACAGAAATCATGAAGGTGAAGAAAAGAAGTGAAATAGATCTCTTGTACAGTCTGATACCAGGTCTCCTTTGGTCTTCACTTCATTGAGTTATCGATAAGAGAAGAATGGCAGGTCCTAGCTCAGACCAGAGCCCATTCTGAGTCTCCATGGCTCTGATGACCATGCCTGGCAGCCCCCTGGATCTCCTTAGGGCAGTACATCTCTGAATTCTCCATACTGTTCCATACATTTCACGGCATTTGTGATTTTAGTGGCAGGCTTTTCTCTCTTTTCCGCCGAGTATTTGAGCTCAGTGTGATTTTTGCAGGTATATTAACTGTATTTTTCCCATGTTGAAACTGAAATATTTTAATGCTTCACCTACCTCCAGTTCTCCATAAACTAGTTCTTTAATGGCACTGAAGCTGGTTGTTTCTTGCAATTTAAGTCAGCTGCAAATGGTATTAACGTGATATTTCACAATGGTAAAAAATAATGGGCATAGTGTAGAAAGAAGAGGCAGGCAGACAATGACATTTACAGCATGTTAATTTTATGGGGAGGGATTTCCTCATCTCGGGTTACCCTCAGTTCCCAGTTCAGGCTGCTCTGACAGCATGAGCTTGAATGCAGATCTCACATCTGATGATTCGTGGCTTCGTAACAAAGCGTTACAGGAAATGTGTGTAACCCCGATTCAATCAGCACATAATCTCTTGTTTTGACCAGAAATGTCACTGAAGAAAATCTGATTTGCCATTCCCAATGTATTTTTATCACCTGAAGACATCTGGCGAATGAATACATTAAGCTTTGAAAAGAGCCAGCAGCAAGACTTTCACTCAGAGGGAAATGGGTAACATTAAGTGCATTTCAGCTCATGTTTTGGGGTCCCAAGTTGCCTGAATGACCATCTCTTTCCAGTCTCAGCTGTGTCTCAGCAGGCACGGTCAAGGTTTTGTTTGAGGGTAAGATGTTCAAATGGAAAATAGAAGATTATGGCAATAGACCGGAGTCTGATATACCAAACCATTGTGATTTGGAGTAAATGGCAGAAAGCATAAGCACAGCCATATTGTGTCAGGTGAAAATTCCACTAGTCTGATGTTCCATATTGACAGCACACGATAGGCATTAGGGAAGGTTGATAGAATGGGAAGCACTGCACTGGTGTGAAACAACCCAAAGGGAATTTTCCTGCTGAAAAAAATCATCCAATTAAATTTGAACAGAAGCAAATGTTCAGAACATTTGGCAGTGAGGAGTTAAATAGCTTACCAACAAGACATGCTGTACCATTCCTTCTGGTTCATTTAAGTGATCTCCATCTGTGTTACATTTGATACCTTCCATTGAAGAGAGGGTGAATGTTTCCTTTTCTGTTGGCTCCTCTGCATACAGAATTTTTTAGGCCTCCTCAGAATGACAGGGGAAAAAAAATTCCAAATGTGCTGTACTTGTACAACAGAAGGTTTTTGCAAAGTGGAATCCCAGCAATGTCAGTTTTCCCCACTACAAGCAATCGATTCATGATTTCATACACTGGAGCATCAACAGGGACAACATACCCTGAGCCTGTAACAGACATGATATTCCTAAACAACTTGTTTGAACAGAAGAGAAATCATTTGGTTTTGATCTTTGGAGGGATGCAAACTCTACCAGACTTTTATACAAGGCTCTCCAGTATCAGATGACTTGGCAATGTCTTCCTTAACTGCAACCTTTGCAGCGCTAAGCACCGTACCAAGTTGAGCAGCTCTCTCTCCTCTCTTGTCCAGCAATATAAATCCTGTAGGCTTCTGCTTTCAGATTCCCACTGTCCTGCAAATATGAAGCAGAGCAGCCACCTCCTTGGTTCTGTGACACGATCTGGCTTTTTCCCAAAGGAATTGCAGTGGTTTAAAAAGCAATAGATCCAGCTGGGGACCTTTCACTTGAATAAACACCTGCAAACTGGTTTCAAACTCTTCTAAACCATATTATTAAGGATGACAAAGCTACCACAACTCAGAGACTTGAAGCTGTGGTTGACATTGATTATGTTAAAAAAAAATAGATGGGGTGGAGGGTTAGTCACTTCACTTAAATGTTACATCACCCCATTCATTGGCACCAGGGTGTATGCCTTTCTACATGGCAGGTCTCTGATGGTGTAATGCAGATGTATGCCTAGGGTCTGTAACCAGTGTTGACAAGGGGATCAGGAAATAAAGCAGCACTTCAGGAAGCAGTAGGGGAATGGGGAGGGCTGTGGGCAGGGGATAAGGGAAGCCAATTGAGCCAACCCAGTTTCCTTCAGATTGGCTTTTTTTGTGTGTGTGTGCCAACCACAGCAAGGAACAAAGCTCTAATGGCTAATTGTACTGCGGCACATGGAGTTCACCTTTAGGAGCCACCAACAAAGTGCTAAAGGACAGTAGTAGCTTGGGGGTGCCCTGAATCAACACTTATAGCTAAAGACCCTCAGCACCACATGGATACAGTGGTTTCTTCCATGATCCCACTGCTCATTGCTGTCCTGTCTCTCCACCTGGCTTGGAATGACTTCAGCTCTGTCCCCATATCTCACACATCTCTCAGTCAGTCTAGAAGCTGGGTGTCTGCAACCCTGTACAAGTACAGGGAAATTGATCTCTGGGAGGGAAAGCAGAGCTGTTCTCTAAGGCAGTGAGTCTCAGAGGACATAATGTTCCAGTCCATGACAACATGTCTTCGCATTAAGCCTCTTCAGTTAGCAGCAAGATGACAAGAGGAGTGGGCAAAGGCAGCAAGAGATGTAATCTTCAGCAGAGGTAGTGAAGAGGAGGAGGATGGGAGGGTAGGGTGGAGGAGAAGTGCAGATAAAGCTGGTAAGGAGAATGAGCAGAAGTGTGTAGGCCCTGGAACAGCAGTTGATATAGCATGTAGTCAGCAGGCTGGATTATTCATGGCAGTTATTGCTATTGTGAAACCCACTACTGTTCTGATTTCCCTTCCAGCTTGCTGATACCGGGTTGTGGTGGAGCAGTGCCAGCATCTGGTCCACCTCAGCATGACTTTCAGTAGCTATCACTTCTTTTTAGAAACATTTTTCTCTATTTTAAACTTAGGAAGTTCATATGTACCACAATTATTTAATTCCAAATAGTTTACACCCCATTATAAAAACACTTGTCCTCATGTGAGTTTAATCCTAAATTTATAGCAGTGATTATAGTTTTACTGAACTCCAAGATTTTAATCCTTTCCAAAAACGATTTGGACTCAAGAATATGACAGCAGTTTGCCTTGTCATAGCCACAGATGAACTTGGCTGTCACCTCCAGCTATATGCTAAAATGTCTCTGTCTTGAATGGGATCAGTGCCTATAGGCAATTACATTAGGAAAAAGCTCTTTCAGACTTCCCCCATCAAATCTTCATTTATATTTTCTTACTCTGAGCTACCTCCAGTGCCTCTGTAGTTACTGTTTTATGGTGTAGAACCACAAAGAAGAAGAAAAGGGTATCTTCCAAATGCCACCTATAACTCACTGGTTGCGGTTTTCAGCTTATCACTGATGTGTCTATAATACATGTGCAGAAGAGCATAAGAGGAAACCGAACCTTGATATGATGAAAGGATATAAGCGGTGGGAAATCAAAAGAGAAGGAGAATCCTGAAATGGAGTTTATGTGGATAAGGAATGGATGGGAGCAGGAACTGAAAATTGTGAGGGAGAGATTGCAATGAGTTTGAATGGAAGACTGGAAGTATGGCATGGGTTGTAATTAAGAGAAGGGCCCAGAGAGGATGGGAAACATCTGTGTGTTCAAAAAGTGTTCAGATGTTGTCTTCCAAAGCCTCTGCATTCCCCTGCTGTGAACAATTAGCAGTGAGATCCACTGGCAAATGAACATCTCGTCCCACATTTACACCTCTTCCAAGCAGGTTGATAATGGTCTTCTACTGACAGTTACTGTTCATTCAATGAGCAGAAGGTCTGATTACAGAGTTGAAGGTCCCAACCTCGTAGCAACCCAAACAATGTCAGCATGAATCTACATCATAAAAAAAATCCAACTTAAAAATGACAAACTAAAGTGGCAATATATTATAACAATGATTACACTGCTGAGTTACACATTCACACTGCTAGTAACTATGAAATTTAAGTTTCTTTGAATTCACGTTGACTCTTTTCATCTTATCCATGCGAGATGCTTACCTCAAACTCAGACATTAATGCACTCATATTCCAATGTGTTTCCATTTTATTTTCTTTTATTTCCAACCTGCCAACAAATTAAAGTGCCTCGGGATAGTAAAACCATAGTAGGCCCTTTAAATGTGCACTTTCCAGAGTCAGATGCCTTGAGGTCAGACCACTCACAGAAGTGACATTTGCTCAGCTCTTGGTGAGGTCTTCTGTTTAATCTCACTGAGGTTTGCTCAATAGTGAGCACCACGGCAATCCTACTTGGCTAAGACAGGTAGGCACAGAATGCAATCTTCACAACTGGGAGCCATTTCTTCGGATGCTCTCCAAAAAGGGGGAGAAAAAATAGATAAGATCCTTGCAAGAATGCCTGGGACCTTCACAAGGACCATATCAGAAGTATTGTCTCCACTTTCAGAATAGTACTGCAATAGACTAATGTCAATATACTGGCTGATCAAAGAACATTTATACATCTGAGAGGAAGTTCACTGAGGTAAAGGTGGTCTGTGATGTCCGCAGCCTAGCGTGGGATGGCACAAATCTTGTATGGATGGGGCTGCAGTGTGCCCCCAAAAATAGGCTTAGTGTTGACCGTCGTCACTCCCTCGGGGAGCCGGAAGGTGAATGCCCGTAGCAGGTTGGCAAAGAAAATGAAGAGCTCAGTCCTTGCCAGATGCTCCCCCAAACACACCCGGTGCCCTGTGGGAGGAAGAAGGCAAGAATGCTGAGTATCTAGGAACTTATTTGACAATCGCTTCTTCATCAAATGAAAAGCCCTGAGGTATCACCATCATTTCTTTCTCAACCTGGCAACTTTCATTTTATAGGACATTTTGATCTTCGTGGTCAGACCCAAAGAATCTGCCAGTAGTTTGCACATGTTTTCATAATGACATAAAGTCAGCAGGCCAAAATTACCTCGCAAAAGGCATTTGCAACTGAACAAAACTTGGTCATATGCAGGCAAAACAAGAGGCCTACTCTTAATTGCCAAGCATTCCTTCCTGGAAGCAGTGATATGAACAGCACAGAAACCATACAAATTAAAAACATCCACATTTCCAGATCAGTGGACAAATACAGGGAAAACAAAAGCCAGCTATTCCATTTGCACTAAGAGACCACTCCTAGAAAGGCATTTAAGTGACTACCTTGCTATGTCAGCAGAGACATAGAGACTAAAACCAAACTGTAAAGGTAAGAACTTAACTACTGAATGTGTTCCCAAACTGTGCTTTTATCTTACTTCCCTTCTTTTGCAACTGGGTTTTCGGTTCTGAAACTAGAAACTTTGCATATAAGGATGAATTTCTGCTTTTCTTTCAGCTCGATCCTTCAGAAGGGATTGCAAGCAATTCCAGCACACAGGAGGCACATTGCTTATCAGGGAAGAAATACATATGAAGAATAATACAGGAAAAATAAATCAGCACCTGTGGATGACTGCAACACGCAGCAAACCTAGGAAGTTCAGGTGTTTGAGTGGCATTCCCACTGCAGTGTCCTAAGAGCGTTCTGGGGCCTGACAGCGAAGAATTGTCCCCTCAGTAGATAATGAGTCAGTACTACCCTTTAAAAGCAGCAAATATTGAAGATATAAGGTGCTGTCTGAAGCAATACTCACTATTCTGTATCCTTCATCTAATCTATTGGGGCTGCTCTAATTACTGGCACCCTTACCTGTCGAGAACGGTAAGAAGGCTTCTCGATTTACAAAGCTTCCTTCTTTATCCAGGAAATGGCCAGGGTTGAACTGTCGAGGTGTCTCCCATTGCTCGGGATCATAGAGAACAGATGCTATGTTTGGAACAACGATGGTGCCCTGCAAGGAAGAAACTACTGATACAGTTCTGTTGACACACTTCACCTATCAGTTACTACAGCCTTGTAGCCATTTCTTTTTCAATGATCAGATATCACGTGGTTAGAGGACTATCCTCCTAGAAAATGGGACCTGTTAGTTATTTCCTATTGGAAATTATCATTTCCCAGCCCTGCAGCCACATCAATGGGAGTTAACAGCATTGATTTTGGTACAACTGCATCATGGTGACCACTTCTACTGCTAGTTTTAATGACACTTCTAGTGATAACCCACAGCAGGTAACCCAGGTGCCATACTCCTGGGTTATGTGAAGAACAATTTATAAGCAGCAGGTATTGAAATATCCGTACCTTTTTGACAGGATAACCCAGCAATGTTGTGTTCCTCACACACACCCTGGGCAGGCCAACAAAGACAATGTTGCTGAAGCGCTGGATCTCATGAATCACAGCGTTCGTATAGGGCAGCTTTTTCCGATGTTCATAGCAGACTGTCTGGGAAGGATCCAAAACAGCATCCAGCTCCTTCTGCACTTTCTCTATGGAGAAATATTCACCATTTGAGAAGGGGAAAACGCACCAAATGTTTCAATTGCTCTCTCTTTCTTAGATAAATAGGAAAATTCAGCATAGTATATGCAGTCTTTAACGTACAATATCTCAATTTAATATAAAAAATAAAACTCAAGAGAAAAACAAAACAAACAAACAAAAAACATGTGTGGCCCAGAATCATAAGCAAGGACCACCCTGTACTTATCCCAGCTCTGATGTTTCTCTCTCTGCACCCTCGGTTAGTATGGGGAGTATCATTCAGCTTCAGATGTTGAAGGTATTTAGGGATTGCTTGGTTTCCATTGTCTCAAAATTGAAATCTCTCTTTCAAAAGATACATAAACATCCTGGATACTGACTCTCAGTGCATGAGGAGTTGAGCAGAGTTGGTCAAAGTATGGCAACACCGAACAAACACCATCAGAATCAGCCTAAAATCTTGAGTGCAAATATGCACACAATGACACAGACTTTTCTGCCTCCTGCAGAGGTTGTGGGAATATTGGTATCTCCTTCACTTTCAGTGTCTGAGCACAGTGGATGGAAGAACCACCAGCCCCAGGAGTCCTCCATAAGCCCTGGCCATGCCCTTTCTCTTCCAAGCATAGGTGTAAGATGGAGGAGTCTCAGCCTGGAACTACAGTCATTCATGGAATTGGTATTAATTAGATGTACAATCTCTTTTGCAGTATTAACCAGAACAGAATCAGTCTGTGTGCACTGCCAGCAGTTTTTGCTTGAAAATGTCTCTACACATCAGGCAGCCAGACTCCTTACCTTAAACTTCTTGTTCTGCATCTGCAATCTTTCTGTCTCTAGCAGATATTCTACATTCATGCTTTGTTTTCTCCTAAATAATCTGTGACAAACGTTAGTCGTTATTTAAAAATGAGATGATAACACCATTGGCTGGTTACACATAGAATAGGCTTTCTTAAATCTTGAGGCCACCCATATTCCATTAATGCTCACTGTCTCGACTTGTGCTTCGCTGAAGCACTCAGCAAAGGCAAGGATTCACAGTGCTCTTCAGAGAGGTGTATGGTTTTGTGCTGTACCAATTATCTTGCACATCTCCACCTTTTTCCTGTGGGGAAAGCTACAGGAAGAGGCAGCTGACTCTATCAGAACCTTCCTTTGTGCAGCTGGCAGCCCTTTAGAACTTGCCAAGGTTTGACCAACTAGTTTGGCCAGTAAGGGATCAAACAATCCAGTGGCATGTTAGGAGTACTGGCATGCTTAGCATCGTGTTGCTCCAGAAATGGAAGATAACCATTCAACCACCTGGTTTGGTCAGCTCAGAGGAAAGGTCTCTGTTTTCTTCTGGTGCTATAATTTTAGCAAGTTGGTTTTAGTGTTCTCAGAGGGTCAGAGCCAAGCTTATCTAATGGCTTTTGTGCATGGAACTCCTTACATTCAGTCATTAACACTGGTTGTACTCACAGTATTTCACAGCAAGAATCTCTCTCACCTTGGATATCTGGATAGACTACCATGTAAAGCAGTCCCCAGTACAAGGTTGTGCTTGAGGTCTCTGATCCACCGAGGAAAAGATCATTTATAACATGCACCAAGTTGTCTTCATCATACTTGGGTTTGTCCTCATCTTTAGACTGTAGATTATGATAAAAAGTTGAAGTTAAAGATTAAAAGTTAGATTATACTTCATATTTTCTGCCTGAGAGTCATTACTTCCACAGCTGGCACATGCACAAAGAATATTCAGAGTTACAGTTCTTGTTGAGCACTAAGAGGTGAACTGTTTCTCAAATGTACACTCTAAGTCTGCACTGCTCTTTTTCATGAGGTGAAACGTTATTTCGTTTAAAAAAGGAGAATAACAAGAAACAGGCAGTTTTGCGCCTGTTGACTTAGAGATGAGGTTTAGTGGGCAAGATTGGTGGTAGGTGGATGGTTGGACTTGGTGGCCTTAGAGGGCTTTTCCAACCTTAACAATTCTAGAATTCTATGAGAAAATTAGCAGCAGCTTTTACATGCAGCCTATGAAATACAACAGAATAAGGCTTCAGAATGGATGACTTAGTTGTCTGTTTGGCCTTACATTCTCTATCAGTGTGCGATCAGGCAGATCAAACACTTACTTTCTCTATCTCAGCCAGATAAAAGTCAATGAAATCCCGCGGTTCCTCTGGTGTCCCTCTCTCCACATGTCTTCTGACCTCCAGCCTTGAAAAAGAACTCAGGACATCATAGCACGACAACACTTTCTTATGAGGACCAGGGAGACGGCACATCAGCCAGGGGAGGATTTCATACAGCTGCAGGAGTGACACACCAACAGTAGTTACACATCAGAACCCAGGAAGACACTCCTCTGGATCAAAAGGAAAGTATTGCTGGAAACACTAAAGGGTCTGTTTGCCTTTTTCATCCCATTATCTGTTAGTTTACACCAGTTTCTTTTCCCTAAACCTTAGGACTGGAATGTTATAAGCTTATAGCAGATATTTGTCTCGTTACTTCCTGACATGGTTTATAATTTGTTTTTGTACTGTGCAGTTTTAGAGGGTATCTTGAGCCTCATCTGAAGCCTTCCATACTACTGAGGCAGGACTAAAGAGACTTTCCTTCTATCCACTTAAACAGCAGCTTTACTATGGCTGACCTGAATAGTGCTACTGTCATATGATAGATCCATTGAACGTTTACTACCTCATCAACTTTTTGGTTTCCTTTTTCCTAGAAAACTCAGATATCAGTGGAATTTGTCATGCAATTGAAAATCCCCATTACCCAGTCTATTCGCTGTTAAGAGTGCAAACATTAAAATGGGGGAAATTTGGATTCAACGTTGGCCTTCATTGTGTCTTATGGGAGCTATCTAACAAAAAAATCTCAGGCAAAACTTGAATCTTGAGACTGTCAGAGAGCATGTACATTGGTTTTGTACTGTTGCAAATAGTTCTTCACTTAGTGCAGACCTATTTCTGTAACTGCCCTTTCTTTTGTGACCTAGCTCAGAAAAATATAGCATGTTACTTACGCACCTGATAAACGAAGCTGCCTGCAAAACTAAATATCTTCTCAGTGGCACTGATCAGTTCGTGGAAGGTTTTGTCTTCATCAGAGAAGTGATATCCAAAAACCACAGCACAGATTACATTTGAAATAGAATGGAAAAGTGGGAACAAAGGATCCATAGGTCTTCCTGCAAACACAGTAACTAGAGTTCACTTTCAGTGCTTTCTTCAGTTGTTCCTTACACAAACAGAACAAGAGATTAATAGAGATTGCATAAAAGTCTCCATTTATCAAGCTGGGGCATGAATGGGGACAGATGTGGCATAAATGTGTATCCAGGATAATAAATACATAGTTTTTGTGCATAGCTCTAAAACAATCTCATAGCCCTTCCTGTGCTAGGGAAGACTAAAGAGGCAAAATAGGTGGATAGAAACTGCAAAGTAACAAAATGATTATATACTCTCTACATCTGGAACTGTCATAATTATTTCTGATGATTTATTTTTTTTTCAAGATATGAGACGGAAGCCCATCAAAAATTATTTGGATGGAAGTGATCCTGGCTTGGATGCTACAGCCAGCCAGATAATCTGCTCGAGTTCCCCTCCCACCTCCTACTTTTGGTTCTATTGCCAATAGTTATTTAGCCAGACAGACACTGAAATTCCCAGCTGATGTCATGGCACTTGGCATCGTTGGGATATAGAAAAAGGACTCAGCTCTGCAGTACTCTTTAGTTACCTATTGTGGAAAATCCATGATTGACTTTGCCACACAATTCAATGACACCACATCGCTGTTCATTCTGTAATTAATATATAAATGATAAACCCAAGAAAGAAGGATTTCAGAAGTTTACAACTTCAGTAAGTTTATAAAGGGCTTTTTGAGAAATTCCCACTTGTAATAATAGACTCAATCTGCTCTTCAGGCTTCTGTGAGTTTGGATATCGCATTCTGTACCCACTCTTACCCTATAAAGAGTTAAGTAAGCTTTCAGACTGAAGGTATGGATCCAGGACTGAAAAGTGTCTAATTTCATAGCAGACAGATACCTTTCAGGTTCCTGAAGTGCTCCACCAGGTGAGCAGCCTCCTCTTGCACTCGGTACTCCAGGCCTTTTTTCCCCATTCCCAGGCTGCGTAGAGTCATCATACCAAAGCGTCTCTGCTGCTTCCAAGAGCGACCAGTTGCCAGTAAAATACCTGAGAGCATTGCCTGGCATATCAATATTTACCATAGACACAAACAACTCATTTAACAATAGTGTATTATGACATATATGGGGTAAATCAGGGGACGCACTGTGATAGAAGTATCTTTAGGAGGTCAAATTTCAGTAATCAGAAATCATAGCCCAATATATCCAAACTATACGGAAGGTGTTTGGCAACCACATGTATTACATATAGTTGCTAAACCTACCAGGATGCTTTGTGTTCATGTAATATGCAGCAAAATCCCTTGCAGCAGGATGGATTATTCCATGAAGAGAGAAAGATTGCTGATTCCTGAGCCAGGATTGCACACATCTTGAACACAGAGAAAAAAAGTCACCTAGAAACAACCTGATCTGGAGTGTTTCCCAGGCTTGGGAAAGCTCAGGATAAAAGGCAACATGATGAATAGCAGGCTTTGCTTGAGGGCTAATGGGGGATTTGGGCAGTATCCATTGGAAGAGCATTCTGAATGGGAGGGTAGAGGGTTTGACAAGGCTGAGGCAGAAGTGTTTGCAAAGTCAACATTACTCCACATTATTTATCACTGTGCAGGAAAGTCTCACCTTTTCCTTTGGCCATTGCCCTGAGGAAAGGAGATATCATTCTCCCAGCAACATCTTCAGGGTGTGTCGTCATGCCATCCTTCACTGCTTGAAATCCATTCAGTATGATCACTGGGGTCCACCCAAACCACAAGGTATATATGTTGCCGTAAGTTTTTGCCAGCTGTAGATGGGAAAGTTGCCAGAAGTGAACACATGAAACTCCATACGTCTCCAGTAGATACCACACTTGCTATTCACTGGCTAAATGGCCAGTTTTATGCTGAGAACATCATCCCTACTAATAGAACTACAGTTATAAGCAGAAAGACTTGCTTTTCTGAGAATTAGGCTTTCAGCAGCTGATTTCAATTACCCTGGGGAAGTGACTTTCCTTTCAAAGCACAGGCTGCAGCAATATTGCACCAAAAGAAAACTTTGTATTTTAGGTTGTGTCATATCCAGCCCCAAAGCTTATATCTAGTTCATAGAACAACACATCTCTGGGGTTCTGCACCTCCAGGTAACCCTTCTGTTGCAAGAGGAAACCAACCGATTAAACCTGCTTCCTCTGTGTGATCCAGGAGAGAAGATGGAACCACAAATTAGTCAACAGTTCTGCAGTGGGTTCCAGTTAAGTCACAGTACTAAGAGCACTGGCCATTGGAGACAGTAGAAAACCCCAAAGAGAGACAAGAGTATGATGGAGGAAATTCAATGAATCGTGGAAAAAGAGCTTCATGGAAGAATGGGACTCTAATCCCACAGTGATACAGAAAAGGTTGTAGACCCTGTGTAAGGCACCACCAGAATTACATCCAGTTGGTCACAGTAGTCACTTACTTCTCCTGAGGTAACACATTTGGAGTTAGAATCATGGAATCATAGAATGGTTTGGGTTGGAAGGCACCTTTAAGATCATCTAGTACCAGCTCCCCTGCTATAGGCAGTGACACCTCCCTGCTGAGTTATCAGCAGCGGAGAAGCACCTTTTAAACTCAGTATTCTCCTAGCTAAATAATGAGTCAGAGACCCTATTCACAAGTTTGATTCCTAAGAATCACTGAATACTGAGCTTATTTTGAGGCCAACTTATTTCACATAACCTGAATACAGGAATCAAGTTTATCTTTATATATCCGTATGATCCTTATGGGTCCCATCCAACTCAAGATATTCTATGATTCCAACTTTGTCTGCCACTCTCCTAGGAGTAAAAAATGTCATTTGATTGCTAATTTATCAGCTTAAAGTTGTGACAAAAATTAACCGATTAGGAGTATCTGAAAATAAATACCTCCATCAGAAGATCCCGATGAAACTGAAAGTTCAAGTGCAACAAGTTTCCAAGCAATGGGAGAGGAGTTGGTCCAGGAGGGAATTGCTGGCGAGCCTTTTGCAGTTTGAGAAACTGAACACTTAACAAAAAAATTACTAAAATGACAAAAGCTTGGCTAATTGTCAGCATTTCAAAGCTGATTTTTCAGCTTGTCTCTATCAATAATGAAGTACTGGAGCTTGGGAAAGGTGATCTTCCTCCTTGTTACGCCACTTCTCTTTGCAGACTGAGTCCTGTAGCGTCTCAGTTCTTTCCCTCCCTCTGTCCCTCCCTCTTTATCACTGCCTACCTTTTCCTGGCACCCCATCTATTCCCATTACTGAGATAGATCAGGCTGATCACTGACCAGAGGCACAGCATGCTGTCTGTAGGTACCCAGAACCTGAAAACATGGAATGACTTCTGCTGAAGCCTTGGGAAGCTTAAAAACATACGTAGCTGTTCACCTCCTAATTACTGAATTCAGATGATGAGTGTTACATGCCAGACTGTAAATAGCAGGTTAGACTTAGCAGGTGTTTTAGTCTCAAATGTTACCTATCTTTACATGTAGTTGCAAATTTGGATTTGCCTGCCAGTACATGAACAGCCTTTTCCTCAAGTGAGGATTAATGACACAAAGATAATGATTACAAACATACATCCCAATATCAAGAGATAAAAATTATGCTGTATCTAACAAATATAAATTTCTAATTGCTATTAATTTCTGTTTTTGAGTACAACCCTTCTTTTTAAGGGTTTTCTTATCCTTGGTTTATTTTCTACAGTTTCAATTGCATTTTCAGAATCCTGGCTATGATGACCAGTTGTCAGTAAGTTTACAGAACACGTCCAAAATCTGTCCTCTGATAACAAAATGATTCACACCTACTGCACGACACAGGAGGAAAGCGTAAAGACTGTCAATTATCAGGGGATCTTATCTTGCATTGGAAAGAGAAAGCATCTTCATTGAAAAACCAAGCACAAGCCTGAACAAGAAACTGCCCTGTCCTCCCACATACATGCAGTATTTTGCAAACCTGGCAAATCAGGGATATAAGTGACTCAGTGATATCATTCTGTCTCCTTCACTTGGCCCAACACTGCGGCTATCACACATGCCTTCATGCCTGCGCTATGCAGGGAAGACAGAATAGAAAAGTCTTTTTTTATGACCTTATCTATGCAAAATTAATAAATAGACTCACTCCTCCTCTTCCAGGCACACCATCAGCAACATTTATTTGCAGGACCAGTGTGGCCCAGGTCCCATCTCCACCTTAAAACAGTTCATACGCTCAAAACTAGCATGTCTGGGAGTTTATAGAATCATTAAGGCTGGAAATGACCTTTTGGATCACCTAGTCCAACCATCCGCCTACCAGCAGTATTGCCCATGTCCCTCAGTGCCACATCCCCATGGTTCTGGAACACCTCTGGACAGCCTGTGCCAATGTACCACCACTCTTTCTGAACAGTTTTCCAAAAATAAAACCCAAACCCACCCACTCGAGACATAAGGACGGACCTATAACTTCAATTTACTTTATACGGTACTAACGATAAGGAATGATTTCATTTCTTTAGTTCCCCAATCTATCAAGTAGCTCAGGGTGCTTTATCATTACTAACCACACTTAGGATACGTCAAAGAAAAGATATCTATTCCTACAAGCCCTACAGGATTATTTATATTTAAAATTTGTAACGGAGCTGACTTGCTAATCAGACAAGTATTAATACCCCTGCATTTACACAGCAGGAACTTAAATAATAGTCAGCCGTGAAACATGAAAGGCAGAATCAGCCCAACGCAGTAATATAATTACTACACTCCTCTTGTAGCAATACATTATCCCAGATTAGTACAAGTGGAGCTGTACCAACTCCCACTGCCTATCTTCAGTTTACACCTCTCATTGTAAATCCTTTGCAGTCAGGTACTTACAACTCCCCAGAGTCATTAATTAGCACGTGACAAAGAGAAGAAAAGCAACAGGAGGTACAACACAGGGGAAGGTTGAGACAGAAATGGCCAAGTGGGCATCGCAGAGGGTCACAGGTTGGTGTGTAACCATGGGAAGATGTCACATCCTCTGACCGAACCTGAAGTGGTCACAGTTCTGAGCCTTCAATTAATGACACTGCCATTCCTGCTTCTCCCCTCGCAGACTTTATCTCAGGCTGCGTTACTTTCTATGACATCCCAGGTTTTACAGCTTGACTCAGGATCATAAATAAGCCTCCCAAATACTTTGGAGAAAGATTTAGTGAGATTTCTGTATTTAATTTTGTATATCTTAAAGGGAGAAAAAAATGAGCCAATAACACAGAAGCTCAATAACCTCCCATCACATCCACACTCCTAAATCTCCAGCTTGATGGCAGCCAGCAGCCTTACAAAGTGAAGCACTCACCACATTAAGCTGCTAAAAGAAGAAATCTGTTTTGCTCAAGCAGCAGTGTGACAGCAGGCCATGTAAATGGCCAGAAGCTGACTCATGCCTTTCCTCCCTGCTCAGGAAGTTTTCCTTCTTGCTTCCAAGGGCAGCAGGATGATGGGGACAAGCACTGTGAGGTGTTCATATGAAGAGAACAGGAGGGTTGCACACCATGTGTGGCAAGAAATTCCCTTTAAAATTGATCTTACAGACAGAACTGTGCCCTGACAAGCCCTGCTAATCTGCCCTCCCTCTCAGCAGCTGCCACCATGCTGGTTCTTTGCTGATTTTCTGCCAGTTCCCTGCAGGAGGGAGGGACGCATTTAATCAGTGACCTTGTTTATCCAAACCTCCCGCGGAATAAAGCTCTCAGACTGTGTCACAAATGGCTCTGCCATGCAGCTGCCTTCCAGCACCTACAGCACCCCTGCTCCTGTGACTTTCAAGAAAGACGGTGAGCACACTCAGCAGCTTTCGGCATTTACCAATTACTTACGGATCAGAGGTAACGTTGGGTGGCAGAACAAACAAATGTGCAAGAGATTAGCAGTCAACACTGGCACGGAAAACGCAGTCCTTTGGCCTTAAGTTTCTCAATCGATTGCACATGAAGCAACCGCAGCACATGGACGCGTCCCCACACTTAAGCAAAGAAGAATTAAAAAAAAAGAAAACATGACCTAATTTTTATTTACTGCCCCAATAAAAAGGTGGCTGTGGATTTCCAGGCAAGAACATCTGACCTTTTCCTTTTGCAGGACTTTCCAGAAGTAGGCACAGCTCCTGCACGTGGGAGCTTTGCAGGGCTGGTAGCTTGGTCACTCCCCTCAGCTCAACCTTTAGCCATGGGGACCTCTCCAAAGTGATGCTATTTCCCACATTTACATCCAGTTTCACCTCGCTCAGTGCAAAGAGTGACTCCAGTTAGAAAAATATCCATGCGTAACTGGGAAGATTTCTCTGCTGACCGATGGGCATTGTATGCTTTGTTACTAGGGAGTACATCCTCATCTCTCTTGTTAAAGACTTATAAAAACAGTAGGATAATTTCATCTTTCTTTATTCTTGCTATTTGCAGTACACCTTCAGGAGGAGAAAATTCTTCTAAACAAGGCAGTCACAATCATATGATAATAATGTCTTTAATGAATAGACGTTTTATCCCCAGAGGTCCTTGTGATGTTCAGTTTATGGATGCCAAAAAGAACCGCATGACCAAATGGAACCACAAATGGACAATGCACTTCACCCTGGGGCTGAGCAAGAGAACAGAAACGGTCAATCACTCCCAAGACTGTGATAATAAGAGAATGCACATGAAAGGAGGTAACATCCCTGCATATTGTAATTGCGAGATAACTATGCCACACAGTTCCACTTGAATCTCTTACTTAGATTGCTGTTCCCATGTCAGAGCTCAGTTCAGACCCTTGCGTGAGTAAAGTCTTTAATGATGTGCCACATCCTATCGGCAGCACTGCGTCAGTGCCCTGCTCCGTGAACAAATTGGGATGACAGAAAGCTTTGTCTGTTGTCTCAGGCCTTCATCCCCGTGCTGCAGAATTCTGATGCTGTCATGAAGAGCCAAGGAAGAGCAAGAAAATCTGGACACACCAACAGAAAACCACTTTTTCAAGCTGGCTTCTCGCCCTGAATGCATGTGTAATGCCTGGCAAGTCACAGTCCCTACCCTTCAGATGCAGCCAACTGCTAATTGTAACAATTGCAACAGGGAATGCCATACATACACGCAGCATTAACTTCAGTGCAAATGTGGAGGATGTGGTAAGGCTGAATGCACCCAAGGGTGTTGAGATACAAAAGGTAACCTGTACCATTGGCAACGTCCATCCTGCCCCATGGGTACCCTGTGAATAACAGTGTGTGATCAAACAGTGACATTTTAGCATGCCTCTTAATGAAGGTTCCAGAGGGACCAACTTAAAACCATGAAATAATACAGAATTTCCTAAAGCCTGAACATTTCAATATATGCAAGCACATTTTCATAGAATCACAGAATGGCTTGGGTTGGAAGGGACCTCAAAGCCCATCCATCCCCAACCCCTGCCATGGATGGTGGGGCACCCACAGCTCTCTGAGCAGCCTTTTAAACACAACACACAATCAGACAACTGTCAGTGGGCAGCCAGGCAGCTTGCTACATGCAGACACTCACTGCAGCCTGTTGGTAACATGGCAGTCATCTTTTAAACATCTGCACTTGCAGCATAACCCACCTTTCAGGACAGGAAGGCAGGTGGAAAGATAAGTCCTCTACCTTAGTTCTCTGAGCATTTCAGGTTGAGCTGTGGAGACATTTCCTGCTGCTCTGGTGCATGGAGTACTGAGATTTCTTTGATCCAATGATTGTGCTGTTCGAGGGGAATCATTTTGACCAGCTCTGTCTTCATCTTCTTCTCAAACTCAGCCTAACCAAGCCAGAACTTTTCAGTCCCAATTTCTCTCCTGCAGAAACATAACTGAATGAAATCAAGAAAATGATGGAAAATAGCTAAAATTATGGATAATTTCTGGTTTGCTTTTGTTTATTTTGAATTATAACAGAGTTTTTCTCTCTTGGCAATACTTAACAGCAAGGAAAGGATATTAGGAAGAACATCTCCAAGAGTGGTGATGCAGTGGCACAGGCTGCCAATGCTGGTAGTGGAGTCACCATCCCTGGAGGTGTTCAGGTGCAGTGAAGATGCAGCACTGAAAGACATGGTTAGAGATGTGGTGGGTGGGTTGTGGTTGGACTTGTTGATCTTAGAAGTCTTTTCCAGCCTCAATGATTCTATTCTATGATTCTGTGAAAGGAGAAAAACAGGGTAAATGGAACGGTGTTCTGCTTCTAAGCCTTGCTGTTGCAATTCCCACATTACAAATTGTATAATTACTTTGTTTTTCTAGCATGTGGGCCTGGTGTAATGCCACTGTCTCACCTAGAGAAAATGAGGTTATATACAAGATATAATTTGTCTGGGAGCTTCCTCAGTGCTCTGCATTCCCATATGTGGGAGACTGTAAATACAGAGAGAATATGAACCTTTTATCTTGATCAGAGGAACGTGGTCATGGTGAATTATAGCACTGTACCCAGTAATCAAGTAAGTGTGGTGATGCACTGGCACAGGTTGCCCAGGGAGGTGGTGCAGTCACCATCCCTGGAGGTGTTCCAGAACCATGGCAATGTGGCACTGAGGGATGTGGTTAGGGGTATGGTGGGGATGGCTTGGGGTTGGACTTGGTGGTCTTTTCTAAGCTTAATGATTGTATGATTGTTACACCAAAATCTCCAAGAAACCTACTGAATGCATCATATCATACCATTTGAATCTGTGTATTCGTGCACAGCAGCTCCTTCCCATCCTCAGCCAGACTCCTGCTGATGGCAGATGAACACATAATGAACTACAGCGCGCCCCAGTGAAACTTATTCCCTCACAGCCAGCTCTTGCCAAGCTGGTTCCAGCAAAGCAGGCTCTGCTTTCTCCAAGAGACTTTTGCTGCCCTCTGCCTGGCTCCTCAGAGGATGCAGTGACACTTAACGTTAAACATTAAAACATTAAAATCAGATATTTGTTTTTCAGAGCTTCAAATAACGTTTGACAGGGTGCCGTGCATGAGTATTCCCAGAGCTTAACATTAAGTTTTGCAAAGCTTCACCCACCTCACATTTCCATAGATTCTTCCTGAGGTTGTGCCAGAGCCACATTAATGAGCAGCGTGTTACACAAATGCCTTTTCTCCTAAAACCAGACCTCCCGCCACACCATCAATGAAAACTACATTAAGTCGACACTGTTTGGTGATTACAGATTTTTCTGTTTACCTCCCAGTCTCACAAGGTGTTTCTTGTTGCCGGGAAGTTCTGAGAAGTGCCATCAGGCTGATTTATACCGCTGCAATTTCTCCTACCTGCTGAAGACAAACAAACGTTTGACCTTTCCCCATCCTCCACAGGTTCTCACAGACAGCTGCTAATTGCTCTGAGGTCGGTACTGCTCCCTAAGTGCCCTGGGATGAATCAGCCTCACCAGTGTGAAAACATCACCTCAATCCAGTTATTTTCTAACCTCTTCTCCCTAATCTAGACAGAAATCTTCCATGAACATCCCTGACATTAAGCATATTTGCCTCTGGATCAACACTACCATTTTCATTGACAAATAAAGAATAAATAAATATATAAAAAGGCATCAAATAGCCCATCTACCAAAGCCTTCATGTTATACAGCAGTTTTAAGGGACCACCAATTTTTTTGGTCTTCACTCATTGTCACATTTTGCAGTTGATCCCGAAGGAAGCAAGCATTGCTCCATGGCAAGTTTAGCAAGCAGACGACTAGTAAAGAAATAACTGGAGTTACTACAGATACACCCACTGCTCCCATCTGCTTGCTGCTTTATCCATCTTCCAACTGATAATGGAAAAAAATACATATATCATGCTAATTCTAATGCTCTCTGCCCAGTAAGGTTTTATTTTTTTCCTTACCTTTCTCCTTTCCTCAGAATTCACTGGGTAAAAAGAAGGCTGCAAAATCTCTGCACGGTGAGCCATTTTTCTTAACCTCTTACCTCTGAGAAAGTGTTTTCTCTAGTGTTGAGTGCCCCCTCCTGGGCACCAGTGCGCTAAAGGACTAAGGAACTATAACGCCCAGACAGATACCAGCACAAACACATGGCGAATGCTCCACTCCTGCACTCTGGAGTGCTGTGTGCCCAGCCAAGCTGTAGCTATGCTTGTTGCTTTGGGCTGTGCCATTTCATTTCCATCTCAGACTATTTCTGAGCTTCCCTTTTGAAAGCAAATCCCGGGGAGCACATGGCCATCAGCAGTGACAGCATTGCACAGCAACGACGTTAATGCTTGCAAAGCTGTTGCTGTTCCATGCTTCATTTTTAAGAAGCAATGACAGCCCCAGTGCCCGTAGATCACAGCGTTTTCTGCTTTGCCTTATCTATGCACACAGACATGCAAATCCAGAGAGACTCTGACATCGGTTTTTAACAGGGCACACAGATTTCGGTCAAATGAAATGTCAGAATGTTGTCTTCCATATTTCACTGGTGTTATTCTGCCATTTAATTTAATAACAGCTAAATATCAAGTGCCTTTCCATTTCGATGTGATGTCCTTTCAGCAATTGAACAAGAAATAATGAGACAGTTCTTAATTTGTGGTGCACTGTAGGCTGCCTAAACTCATCTCCATCGCGCAGTGGCCAACATCTGGTGATGACTGACCCAGCAGATGATCGTCTGTTCAGTTGTCCTATCCTCCCACACTGAAGGAAGAATATTAAGAAAGGGGAGGTTCATTTACAAGTCTTTTTCAGACAGTATAAACAAAACTGGTGTTTTCAAGGTATGTGGAGACGTGGCACTGAGGGATGTGGTTAATGGGCATAGTGGAGTGGGTTGGGGATGAACTGGATGATCTTAGAGGTCTTTTCCAACCTATGGTTCTGTGAAATCTTCACTCAACCATTTTTATTCTACTTTTCTGCCCTTACAGACTCTTTAATTAGACTTGACTCCTACTTTGTGTCTGTAGCCTTTGTAGCTTCAGGTACAACACTGAATTTCTGGGGCAATTACAAAGCACTTCTGGTTTTTCCATATGTTATTTTCATTTTACCATCAGCTCTAATTCCTAAATCTAGAAATTCACAGTGAGCTGTAAATAAACAATGAGCAAGAACAGTTTCTAGTATTCCTCCTTCGTGTCTTTTATTAATTATCTTCAACAAAAAGTTGACTGAAACGTTATGAGTGATGACAATAATATCAAGAGGCAGAATTTTCCTCTCACGGTTTTCCAAACTACATTGATTTTAACAATAGAATGGCTCAGCAATAGTGACTTAATTTTTGAAGACTGCAGTCAATGTTATCATTTGTTCAACAGATATTGTCTCTAAATCTGCTGGGCTAGAAAGCATCTGCATGATGTCTTCATGGCTGAGTACAATGGTGGGCTCCCGGTCAAGAGAGTAAGTTCAAAAACAGAAACACCTTCAAGAGCACATAACAGGGTTTGAAAAACAAAATCCTCTAATGTAGACAAAAGGGACTTTCTGAGCAGCAGGGAGAAAAGTAATATAATCTCAAGACCATGGAGTTGGTATGTATGATCTTGAGACCATATATTCACAAAAGTAAGACTGCTGTGCAGCTGGTCTGTGATGTCCGCAGCCTAACGTGGGATGGCACAAACCTTGTACGGATGGGGCTGCAGCGTGCCCCCAAAAATGGGCTCAGTGTTGACCATCGTCACTCCCTCGGGGAGCCGGAAGGTAAATGCCCGTAGCAGGTAGGCAAAGAAAATGAAGAGCTCAGTCCTTGCCAGATGCTCCCCCAAACACACCCGGTGCCCTGCGGGAGGAAGAAGAGGGCAATGACGGTGAATTTATCACTCTTACCTCAGACAACTTGAAATGAATTTATTTAATCATATAAGTGAAGAACAAAGAATTGTTCTTCCCGGAAGATATCATGCTCCGGTTTTCTAAGCATCCGCATAAGTGATTGAAAGTGCTTTCCAAACATATGCCTGGAGTTGAAATGTGTGCCACAAATGAACAACCATAATCATTAGCAGAGAATTTCCTTCCAAAAATAGGGCAAGCTGTATGCATACATTTACCAGTATGCCTCTGATTTTCCATGTTATTATTTGTTCAGTAGAACAGATGTTTACAATTAGATTGGGAAATATTACCAGAAATAAGTTTACCACTGTTTTTCACAAAGAGGCTTAAAGTAGACGACCAGCAGGTCTTTAATAGATGCCTTATTTCTACTGTCCCAACCCAACCCACTGATGTTTGTGGTGTCAGTAAATTTACCTATCGAGAATGGCAAAAAAGCTTCTTGGCTCACAAAGTTTCCATCCTTATCCAAGAAATGACCAGGGCTGAACCGTCGAGGTGTTTCCCAGTGCTCTGGGTCATACAAAGAAGAAGCAATATTTGGAAGAACAATGCTGCCCTGAAAGGAGAGAAACGTTAGTTCTGGCTGATCATCTTCTCTCAGCAGCCAGAAACTGAGAGGTGAGACCAGTGTTAGACATTGCTTGCTTTCGGTGTTCAGCGTTATGGGTTGGTAAGCCTTGGTGCAAATAGGTTTGAAACCACAATTTGCTCTACTGATAGAGGAAAGGCCTGTAGTGAGAAATGGTACCTTTTTGAGAGGAAATCCCAGCAATGTTGTGTTCCTCACGCACACCCTGGGCATGCCAATAGAGATAATGTTGCTGAAGCGCTGGATCTCATGAATCACAGCATTCGTATAAGGCAGTTTTCTCCGATGCTCATAGCAGATGGTCTGGGAAGGACCCAAAACAGCATCCAGCTCCTTCTGCACTTTCTCTATGGAGAAATATTCACCATTTCAGGTGGGAAAACACATCACCGTATTCAAAGACATTTTCCATTTAGAACTACTAGGACGGCAACAAAACTAATACAAGAATGTAGCACATTTTATAATGAACAGTCAGTGGGGTGTTCCAGCAGCTTGAACGTGTATGAACTTTATTGGTCTGACACTATTTGATGCTATATTAATAAAAGGCGTTTGTTGCTCAGAATTTTAGAACTCAGCATTCCCTTGTGCTTCAGTGCAAGAGATAACTGATTTATCATTGAGTTTTCTTTTGGTCAGGTGCCTTTGGAACTTACAGCCATTTACAGCCAATACAGTCATAGCTGTCTGAAATTCAAGCAAGGTGATTCTGTACCTTAAAAGCTGAATTCCTATTAAAAGAAAATGGGTCTTATGCAGGACTTGTTAAATGAAGCAATGCCAGCTTCTTGGCACTTACCTTTTGGTCAAGAGTAGTACCATTGAAATCACTTACTGCCCAGCATCATTTTGTTTCATAAATTTCAAGAGAGGCGGCATACACATAATAAAACTGCCCTAGATTTACAACAAATCATCTAGTCTTTTCCAGGCCCTTTAAAACAATACTAAAATGCATGGAAGTCTATTTTCTATTGATCTGTTTATGTTCATTCCAAAGAGACCTGCTCTGAAACTGCCAGCAGCCCATCACAAAGGTCAGGTAACTCCAAAAAGTATCTCCAATCCAGTAGTTCAGAGAAGGAGAACCCACTTAAGTGATTAGGTTAAAAAAAACCCAAACTTTTCCATATGGCACATACTGCTTAACATGGTCATAGGGTGTCATTGCAGGCAAAACTATGAATGGGATTAAAAGACACCGGTTGATAGGGGACAGACATACTGGTGTATGTTCATTACAAGAGTCTGGATGAAACATATGACTCAAGAAGCTGGGCATGGATCATCCTGCACACACCCAGCTTTCCCAAGTATGTGCAGGGTGTTATATTTAGATAAGAAAAATTATTTAGGTGAGTCAGCACTTTCATAACCTTAATTACAGGGTGATAATAACCATGCAATAACACGAGATTAAATAGACCTTATTGTCTGACAGCTACGCGTTAAGCAATTTTTTTCTTATCTTCATCTCTCTCATCCATTTAAATTCCTCTTCTTCTCTGGGTATTTGCACATGTTCTGCTATCTAACAATGGCTTCTCTGTTATCCAGCATAAGAAGGGATTCTCTGGTTTTCATTTAGCATTCTGTATCAGTGACTGATATGTAAATGATAGGCTTAAAAATAAACTACTACTAAAATATACATAGACATAGCAGATAAACCATCAAATTCTCCTCCCAGGTGGAACAATGTCTGCTGCAAGAAACTCAAATGCATCATAGAGTTGATTTAAGCTCAGATTAAATTGACACGCTGATACCTTTGGCTCAGAAATGGACTGATAGACAATAAACATGAAGCTGCCAATTGCCCTTTAGCTGGTGAGCTTTACTGCTCTGACCTACAGAGCACACAGAAGGGCAGCACCCCCTATAGACCCCAGCACTCATAGCGGGCACAACACAAAACCAAACTGAAGTTCCCAAAAGTGGCATCCCTGCTATCACACATCAGTTTATGGTTTATTATTTTCAGCCAAATATACTTCTCTCTAAGGCAGAAACCAACTCAAGATCTATTAAAATGTTACATCTGTGCTGTTTTACCACATTAGAGATATATGTGATGCGTTTACCTACTTCCCATTACCTTGAACATCCGGATATGCCACCATATAGAGCAGGCCCCAGTTTAAAGTAGTGCTTGTTGTCTCTGATCCACCCAAGAAGAGGTCATTTATAGAATGAACCATGTTTTCTTCATTGTACGTAGACTTGGGTTCATCTCCTGACTGCAAAAAGTAAGAAAAAAATAGAGGTTTATTATGTAGATATCAAAATCATGAAGGAACATTGTTATGTTTTTGGAGAATTCATTACCAACATTTAGGGAGGATATGCCTTATTTTTCCAATGGAGCAGAGTGGAAAAGATATTTTTCCCTACTGTAATAATCACATCTCTTTATATTTCCCCTACATGTCCACTCTAAAAACAGCTCTATCTTTTTAATAAGCAAACCTGGATGATTTCCACCCAGCAGAGCACCAAAAGAGCTCACTAAAACAATTCCTGGTCCACCAGTGTTCAGGTTTCATAAATCTTATTACAGCTCTGGAAGACCTAATAAGTACTTAAACATTAAAGTGTTCATACTGTGAAAATAAAACAAGAAGATTCAAAGAACCAAATGTTAGGCTGACATCCATCCTGAACTATACGTACAGTATGTAGAACACTGCACTCTGACTCTCCAATCCCCTTCCATCCCTCTTGTGGTCTGCTTCTAAATCCAGTGTTTTTTCACATAGGCCACAAATAATTCCTTAATTAAGAAAACCAGCACTACATTAACTAACCTTTAATGAAAGAAAGGTTCAGAATGGATGATTTAACAGTCTTTCCCCTTACACCCCATTAATGTACGACCAAGCAGAACACACACTTACTTTTTCAATGTGAGCTAGATAAAAGTCAATGAAATCCTGCGGTTCATCTGGTATCTCTCTCTCCTTGTGCTTTCTGATCTCCTGCCTTGTAAAAGAGCTCAGGATGTCATAGCAAGACAGTGCTGTCTTATGAGGACCAGGGAGACGGCACATCAGCCAGGGGAAGATTTCATACAGCTGCAGGAGTGACATACAAGAGGTATCACAAGGTCTCTATCACTCTGAAATGCACTTAGACCTACTTTAAAAAGCAGCTAATATCAATATTAGCACACAGAGATTTTTTTCATAACAGATAAAATATTCTGAGTACATTCATGTTTTTGAGTTGTGAAATGATATGCAGCATAATTTCCAGCTGTGTTAATAGTGAGACTCAGAGTTACACGGACCTTCATGCTCAGCCAAAATCCAAACTAGAGTGATTATCGTTAGAATGGGCTGTAGCCATTTATTCAGTTATTCAGCCTGTCTTCAGTTAGGCTGAACTGCACTCGGGCATTTTAAAAGCGAGTCCTGCCCCCCAGTGGAGGATGCCAGGAAACGAAGAAGTAAAGGCATTGCAAACTGTCCTCACCAGGAGGTGTAAAAACAGTTGGTGAACCCCCAAAAAAGGCCACCTAGCAAAGGCTGGTGTACAAACTGGGTAGTTCCCCAAAGCACTCTGTACTGAAAGACCTCTGGAAGAGTCCTCAATAAAACCTGACATAACTACTACACAGATTTCTCAGCCTTCCTCTTATTGAGCTTATCTTGTATTCTGCTAATTACACCTGGCTAAATTAGAGACACTACGCTAAATTAGTGAGACTAAATTAGAGGGACTGTATACTATATTTGGGGTGGTAAATCACATTTCCAGATCTGACATCCAGCATTTATCATGATGGCCTATGCAGGCCATTTGTTGGGCATGAAGGTTGAGCAACTTCGTACCAAACATGACCCAGGAGCTCGTGTCATCATCACATCAGCTCGTGTCATGCTGTGAAGACCTAAGAGCAAACTACTTTACTGTGAAACAATGAGCACAAGTGATGAAGACTGGTACGTAGTGCATTACCATCCCATTTGAAGACAGTGTGATACCCAGTAGAGACGCATGGGCCATTGCTCACTCATTAGAAACTGTTATGCCCAACAGCCACCTCTCAAATCTGCATTTCCCACTCTCTGTGTTGTTCAGCCAAAGACAACAGATCATTTACTTACATGGTGAAGAAGGCTGCCTCCAAATTTGAAGATATGCTCTGTGGCTCTAATCAGTTCATGGAAGGTTTCATCCTCTCTGGAGAAGCGGTGTCCATAAACAACAGCACAAATTACATTGGAGACGGAATGAATGAGAGGGTAATAAGGATCCAGAGGTTTCTCTGCAACCACAACAATAAACATCACCCTGAATGGCTCACATTTTGCTTCATAGGATCCCTGAAGAACCTTCTTATAAAACTGTAATCATCATCACCACTTAAGTTGGAGGAGACCCTAAGGGCCACCTGGCCCCACTCCCTGCACTGAACAGGGACACCTACAGCTCCATCAGGTGCTCAGAGCCCCGTTCAGCCCAACCTTGGGTGTCTCCAGGGATACCACCTCTCTGGGCAACCTGTGACAATGCCTCACCAGCCTTATTGTAAAAACTTCCTTATAGCCAGCCTAAAACTCTCCTCTTTTGGTTTGAACCATTTCTCCTCATCCTATCACAGCAGACCTTGCTGAAGAGTCCATCCCCCTATTTCTCATAGCCCCTTTTAGATACTGAAAAGCTGCCATCGGTATCTTACTGACTTTTTACAGCCATGGTGCAATCAGTAAGAAAATTAATAAGAAAATAATTTCACAGCTTCAGAGAAAAAGAGTGTAAAGAAACATATTTACATCTGTACTGATGCAGCTGTTCAACACCCAAGGCACAATTCTGCTTAGGAACTTATTGTTCTCAGCTTCAGGAGTCGTCTTCTTCTCCTGCACACGTGGCCAAAACTCTATCTCTCCTAGTTCTTAAGTCAAGAGACTGGGTTGGATTTAATTACTTCTAGTTGACACAGTGCTAGCCACAGCATGCCCTGGTTTACTGTGCTTTGGATAATGACCAGTATTGGGAAATACAACTCAAATGCTCCTACCTGGGTTGATCAGGATAAAATGTTGTAATGAAAACAAAACTGTACTCTGCCTTCCAGAGCGCATGCAAATAGTGCTGCAGTGTTTAATTCTGAGCCTCCCACTGAGTCTGAAAAAGCACAGGACTGGGTTCTTTGTGTTTCCAGTCTGTTCTACATTGATGTCATATGACTCATGAAACAGGAGATTGAAGTGTGATCCACTAAAGACATCAGGCCAATGACATCAATGAATTGATTTGTGTCACAGAGATACCTTTCAGACTTGCAAAGAATTCCAGCAGGTGCTGGGCCTCTTCTTGCACTCGTTGTTCCAGACCTCTCTTCCCCAGTCCCAGGTTGCGTAGAGTCTTCAGTGCAAACCTCCTCTGCTGCTTCCATGTGTGACCAGTGGCCAACATAATCCCTGAGTCCATGCAAGGAAGAATTCTTTATCGTGCTAACATTTACTACAGACAAAGTAGTCATTCCTAAATATCACAGTGTTGCTGCAAGTGGAGTTGTAGAAGTCCAACAGGAAACATTTTGCAAGACTGTGATGATTGCAGCTGCTTGGAGACCTCAATGCATTACAATTACAGTAGGCAAAGACCTAAACAAATTCACAGACATACATCTATAATACATTTTTTTGTGCCAAATAGGAAAAACTCAGAGCTGTGAAGTAGCTTAACTATGGTCTTCATCAATGCTGAATCAAACTCAGACTGCTTAGCCAGGCTAGGTATGGGCCTGAGATAATAATGATGGGAAGAAGAAAATTAGGAGCTTGGGAATGTCCAGTGTGGTTGGGGAGCATGGAACCTATAATGAGGATGGAGGAAGTCACCCCTCATAGACATACCCTGCCACTGTGGTGCTGTTAGGGGTGGGTACCAGCTACAAAAGAGTTGCAATTGCAAAGATAATGTTTCTGTGCAAAAAAATCACCATACCTTTTCCTTTGGCCATAGCTCTAAAGAAAGGAGACACCAGCCTCCCAGACACATCTTCAGGATGTGTGGTCATACCATCCTTCACTGCTTGGAATCCATTCAGAACGATCACCGGGGCCCATCCAAACCACAAGGTGAACACGTTGCCATAAGTTTTTGCCAGCTGTGGATGGGAGAGGAGCCAGCAAAGCACAGCTGAAATCCCACACACCACAAACAGAAGATGAACCTGTTTTTATGCTAATTACAGGACCAGCCCTAACATGGAATGATGTTCTGCATCTTCTCCATGAGATTACAATTATATGTGAGAAGATATGAATGTCTTTTCCAGCATTCACTGCTGGAAACAGCTGAGTTTGCCAGCTATTCAGAGCCACGGATTTATGCCAGCAGACATCAAGTAGGTTCTACTTGTATACGAACCAAGGCTCAGTTCACAAGAGTCTCATCGTCTGCTGTTCACATGATAGAGGATATTTGCCATCCAAAAGACATTTTGTTTATTTCAAGAGGGTTTCCTCCATTAACAAAACTTCTGTGGCTTTTTTTTAGATCCCATCAATATCATGAACACATCCACACACAGCAGACCTTCAGTGTCTGTTTACCAATGAAGTTAGAGAACAATACTCAGAGAAAGCTAAAAACTTGTGCTGTGAAAGTCACTCTTTAAAGTGCACTTCTTTTCCCCGACTTCAGATCTGATATGTTATCCCTAAAGGTGTTTAATCCTAAAGGATATTAAGTTTCACACAAGTTTGTCAAACTCGGGGTTAAAAGGGGAGAGGTTGAAGCATTCGGATGGCTTTCACACAAATAACACAAGAAACAGCAAATTACAAAGACTTTTAAGCTGTCAGGATTATCTGAAAGTAAATACCTTCATGAGCTGGTCACGACTGATCTGGAAGTTCAGCTGCAGCAAGGTGCCAAGGACAGGGAGAGGAATTGGTCCAGGAGGAAGGCGCCTCCGTGCTCGTTGTAACTTTAAAAACTGCATAACCCAAAGGAAGACAACCAATGCTATCATAACTTGATTTATGAACAACATTGCTGCTGCTTTTACTGGATTCTCGCTATTGAAAGCAGCCTGCTGCAGCTATGAAGGCTGGTTGCTCAACCAGTTGTTTTTTTCGTAAGGGTTTAATTTTCACATAATAACTATTTATTCCACGCCCCTAACCCTCCCTCTTCATTATCAACCACTCTGTTCCTGACCCACCCATCACATTTTCATGTTGAAGCGTATTTAGGTACGTATCCCTCTCCTTTTTTTTCATTCAGATTCCAGTTATCAAACATGGATCACGGGTTTTGTAGGAACTTAGCTGTGTCCAAGAATATTAACCCATGGCCAAGATTCTCCAGGCAATGTAAATACACGTATCCACATGCAAGCCCTCTGGCTAATTTCCTGAATCAATCATGGATGCACGAGCTCCTACAAATACATCATGAATGCTTTTAGAGAAGCAGTAACCGTACATACAAATTAAGCATGCAGATGTAAGTGGATACTAAATCTTGGAGTTTCTGACATGTTTTGTCTGTGTTTTATTTATACCTACATCCAGGACAGCCTCTGATTAGGGGTAATGGTGAAGCTGATAAAAGTTAAAAGCCTACATTTATCACAGAATAGAGATATCAGTATACAGGTATCTAATGCTCAACACACACAGTAAACCTAATAGGAATCTTGAGCTACAGTCAGAGCTAAAAGCCTCTCTTTGAGAACCAGTTGGAACACGCATGTGCCATACTTAGTAAGTGGAGAATAAATGTGGTATGAAGCAGAGCTCTTTGCCAAGACTCAAGACATGCAGGAAGTATAAAGCTGCTCCCAGGAGATCTTTATATGCTTGCAATCCCACCATGAAACTGCAAGACTTGTGCATCAGCTTGCTTCTTTCAGCAAGGGGTCAGGAGAGAATTGGACTATTGTCAGACCATTGTCTCCATAGGATTTATGGCTCTGGGACATGCAATGGGTGTACACAGAATGAATGGCCTGGAGGCTGCCAGCCCACAGTTCCCAGACCTCTGCATCAGTTAGCTTTCAACCACATCACTTCGTTAGCATTAAAGCATAATGAAGGAATGCATATTGACCATTGGCTGTTTCAGTGCTTCTACAAAAGCTTTATTCGTTTGTAATGACAAGCTTATTTTTCAAGTCACTCATTTAACTCTCAGCAATACTTTTTACTCCAGGCTCAAGGACTATGTTTGTTTCAGCATGTTGGGATTTTCCACTGTAAATCTCTGAAACATTAGAAAATGTATTGCATTAAGATGGTCCAGCTCCTTGTGCTGCAGGCATCAAACAACGAGAATCATCAACAAAAATTACATGGTTTAGTGGACAATACTGGTGGTAGGTGGATAGTTGGACTTGGTGGTCTTAGAGGTCTTTTCCAGCCTTAACAATTCTGTGATTCTATGATCAGTGGTCATAGGTCAAGCAGTGCCCAACCCAACTTCAAGAAGCCTTTCAGAGGAATCCAGACATTGCAGCCAAAACCCTCCTAACACGGCTGATCTCCTCAATGATCTCAGTGATGAAGCAATAGCTGTAGGGCCTGGATCCAACACCAGAGACATGGAAGATCCTGGGATCATGGGTACGGATTCAGGCAGAAATAAACAAGGGTTGTGTAATTTCTGCTTTGTGTGCAAGAACGGTGATGCTCCGATGCTGACTACATTCTCTAAATGTATTTTCACAAGAAAGAATTTGGGAATGTTAAGACATAAACTCCATGGGTCACAACAGGAGCCCCACAACTATCACTTCTTTCCTACCAAAGCTTCAGCATTCATAGAGAGAAAGGAAAAGCTGACACTTACCCATGCTGATATCCACATTATCAGTTTGTCATTTGTTATGGTTATTTTTTCCTCTTAGGCTTTTAACAACCGCTCCTTTTTCAAAGCTGTCCTGTTTTGCTGCTCTGAGACAAAGCTCCAAGCTGCTTTCTCCAACAATGCTATTATTCCTCTGTCTCTTCTGCTTGTGGGAGTGAGGAGGCTGCAATTCATGCTGCCATTATCTACTCTTTGGCTTAATGCAGACAAAGCTGTGCTGTTAGGGAACATAACTACAGCTACTCTGCAGGTAATATAAGAAACTGTTTAAGAATATGGTAAGACAAACAACTCCGTAATGTAGGAAGGGCAGTAAAAGCAGAAACTGGATATGGGACAAATAGAAATAAGGAAGACCCTGCAGCAAGGAAAATACAAAGGCAAATATATCCATCCAGCAGATGGGAGAGAGATAAGGGGAAAGATTTCAGTGAGGAGAGAATATCAGACAGCACAGGCCTGGGAGGCATCCAAAGAAAAACTTACAGGAGATGGAGTGCAATATGTGTGGAAGAAAATTAATGGAGGTTTGTGCAAGGGGGCTGAAAACATGGGTGTAGGAAAGCACATGGATGGAAAAGGGCTGAACTCATAAGCAGCTGCGTTAGGAAACAGAAAAAAATAGAATTTCCTTTGTAGACACAACACACAGCTTGCATAGAGAGCATCTTCAAAGCTGAATTTCATGCTCTGAAATTATCCCTAGTGAGCTTAAGTAGGTATTTACCATGGACATTAGAAGGAACCCACAGTTCTGTTGAGTCCAGTTCTCTCCTGACCCCTAACAATGGCATACAGTAACCACCTTCTATGTCCTGCTGGAAGAAACACTTCCAATACTCCCTAAAATAATCCCTGTTAAATGTCAGTGACTGAACAAAAATGTGAATATCCATATTTACCAAGTACTGAAGTACAATGATCAGAAAGAGCTTCAAGAAATCTTGAGCAGTGGCAAATCTCCTGTTGGCAGTGATACGCTAATTTATGCTGATAGGTTTCAAGTCAGCAAACTGTGATAAAGAATCCATTAAAGAACTGGAAAGAATAAATGAAGCTGAATACACTATTGAAAGATCTGGAGCGAGCAACACCAGATGATTACTGATCATGAAAAATACACATTCTCATGTTGCTGCCAACCACAACGTGTTCATTAAAAGAAAAACCAATTTGACAACACTTAGTGACTGTTTGCTGCTGCTCATCTTCCAGTCTCTGCTCCTTGCCTGAGTTATGAAAAGCTTTCCACCTCTGGCTGATAAACCCATTACTCTACTTCTGTCCCATTGGGCAGAATTACTCCTGCTTTGGCAAGTGAAATGCTCAACTCTCTTGACACCAGGTTGCACAACAGCAGACCTGATCAGTATAAGGAAAGCACAGAATCATTAAGGGTAGAAGAGGCCTCCGAGATCATCTAGTTCAATTGTCTACCTATCACTCATACTGCCCACTAACCCATGTTCCTTATTGCCACATCTCCATGGTTCTTGAACACCTCCAGGGATAGTAATTCTATCACCTCCAACTACAACAGTGTAATTGTTATCTCCAACACATCATCCACCAATATACAGGCTGAAAGATCTCTACACCCATCACCACAAATGCAACTGTGGTTTATGAGAAAGAACACACAGATATTTGATCACAGAACTTCTATTTTATAGACCTTGATTCAAGTTCTTTCCCTCTTGACGCTGTTCTAATAAATAAGGCCCAATTCTAATTCTTCTCTTTGTATCTTTATTTACTAAGCATTGGGACAAATGTAGCAAGTGTTGATAACAAGAAGAAAATATTGACTTTTCAGGATGCAACTGTCCTAAAAGCACTCTTCAGTGCAATAACTGACCAAATCAAGAGGAAAGCAAAAATCTTAAGAGAGAGTAAGTAGAATCCATATGCAGAATCATGCAGAGTTAAGTCTTCCCTGAATCTGTACGACACTGTTTCCTACCGAGGAATAGCACATAGCTGGTGTGGAGGTGGCTTCATGGTACTTGAAAAAACAAACTTGGTGTTGACTTCTTTCACTCCATCTGGCAAGGTGAAGGTGAACGACTGCAGCAGGGTGCAGAAGATGATAAAGAGCTCCAGCCTTGCCAGCAGTTCCCCCATGCATGCACGTTGCCCTGGGAAAAGACAGAAAAGGCAATCAGCCAAAGGATTTCCCTCAAATCTACCTTTCTAGCTCCGGGCTCATTAGCATTATGAATTTTTCTGCTATTGTTGTGATCACCAGGTCTCTACTTCAAGAGAAGCCAGATCTTTTCCAAGAAAAAGGCCTCTCTATGTCATCCATCCTCTTTCAATTGGGCTTTTTTCTTCCCGGAGTTCTTTAAGACACTGGAATGCATTTCTATACCACTTTGTAGATGCCTCCTCAGTTCACATTGAGGAACAAGTGGATCTTTAGTTACTATCACATGGAATAGATCAATCCCTGTTCAGTGCATTTACCTATTGAGAATGGTAAGAATGCTTCTCTGTGTACAAAGTTTCCATCTTTATCAAGGAAATGTTCCGGGTTGAACTGATCGGGTGTTTCCCATTTTTCAGGATCAGTCAGAACAGAGTCAATATTTACCAGAACGATGGTGTCCTGAAAAAGAGTATGTTTGTTAAAGTGCATTGGTTTTACTTTTCCTATTGCTATTGTATTTTTGGCTTTTCAGTAACGCAATGAGTAACAGCTCTTTGTCAGTCTGTGATTTCTGCAGTGCTAGAGTTGCTTTGAGCAGATCCATAAAGAAGGGGTGAAAAAGCAGCTAAAGGAAAAGAAGGGATGGGAGAATATTCAGAACCATTCCTAATGCAGCTTTTAGTTATAAAACTTGAAAATGTTTCAGACTCATTACAACACTTGCAAAACACCACATTTAGAATCTTGCAATGTGAAAATGATTCCACATTTCCAAGGTTTTCAAGTAGAAAACACTCAGCTTGCTTCTTCAGTACCTTTGGAATATGAAATCCCAGCAGCTCCGTGTCCTTCACAGTATATCTGGGAAGTGCAATTAAGACAATATTACTGTATCGTTGGATTTCATGAATTACAGCATTTGTGTATGGCAAGTTTTTTCTGTCTGTGTAGCAAATTAAACGGGAACTGCCCAGGACAGCATCCAGCTCCTTATGGACTTTCTCTGGAAAGAAATAGTCAGCTTTAAATGCACAACAATCTGTAAGCCCTACAGTCATCCTTTTTCCTATTGTTTTGGGGTTTTTTTTAGCTTATAATTATACTCATTTTTGTTGGTTGTTTTTTTTTCTTTATATACTCAATACTACAAAAAAGATATTAAAGAAAAAGAAGAAATTCAACATCTTATGCGGATGAGCTAAAAGAAACATTAATCTCTTACAAAGATACTGGTTTAGAAACTGAGCAGGGTTTGGTCTTCACTCAGAATCACACAGGAATGAATGAACTGAAAAGGCAATTTCTGCTCTGAAATGGCCTGATTGATACCACAGCCTTGATTAATGCAATTAGGTTGATCCTGTGCATCAGGAAACTCAGAGAGGCTGACAGATCGTGTTGTGAGCATTCAGCAAATGCAGTCCAGTCTCAAGTTTTAGGTCTTTTGAAGAGCCATTAGTTAAGAACTACAGGAAACCCCTTCCCTTTATTATCTCTACTGTTTTCTCCCTCCAGTCTACTTCTGCTGCAAAGTACTCAGGAGCACATGGAACAGCAGGAGTCACAAATCAAAGACCCATCATGTGATCTTAGCAGTCTTTTCCAACCTTAATGATTCTATGTATGACGAAACAGATGCATGCAGTTCACCTGATTCACATTCATTAGTTTCTCTGCTGTTCTTTAATTAGCTCTGCTGCTGTCTGAACATGTATACTTTCTAAGAAGCTGCAGAACTGTGCATGGTTACCTTGAACATCAGGATAAGCCACCATGTAGAGCAGAGCCCAACGCAAAGTGGTGGCTGTCGTTTCTGTGCCAGCCAGAAAAAGGTCAAAAATAGTCTGCATCAAATTGGCCTTGTCATATGTAGCATCAGCATCTTCTTTAGACTGCATACAGGAGTGGAAAGCAGCAAGTTAAGACACAAAAAGAGAAGCAAAGCACCTTCTTGTATCAGAGGAATGTTCACTGATACTACCCAGAATGGGGGGGGGAATAAAACAAAAACCTGAAGGGCTAGGAAAAAAAAACAACTTATTGAATATAGTAGGAATTTAATAGGAAGACATTTAACACCCCCCAGTTTCAGCTTTTGTTTCTTTCTCTCATTCATCCAACTATAAGCTATAGGGAGAGATTTTATATTTCCCTAACTACTATTAAACACCATAATAATTAAAGGAATACTTAAAATCCCTCTTTGTCAGTGGAGCCTAAGAGAAGCAGCTAGACACTCACTTTAGCCATCTGATCCAAATAGTAACCAATAAAATCTTGATTTTCACCGATTTTTCCTTTTCCTTTATGGCTTTCAATTTCCTCTTCTAATAGAGCCCTCATAGTATCTATACTGGCAAATGCCTTCTTACACCGTGTTAGAAAACGGGTTGCAATCCAGGGGAGCCGATCGTGGACCTGTAAAAGAGGTAATTTAGATCTGTGCTGTTACTGACATCAGCATAATAAATTTGAATCCTAATATAGGACTGTAGGTAGTGGAGGAAGGGAACGAAAGTCTCCAATGACTCTATCTTCACCACTACTTCAAAAACATATTGCCTACCCAGTAATGTATTAAAAGTTTCCTTAGTCCTAATATTGGGAGAAAAAAAAATGTGAGTATTTTTAATTTCTGATTTATTTTTAGCTAAAATTGACCCTCAGATTAGCTAAGAGCTGAGTTATGGTCCTTTTCAGTTAGTGAGAGATAGGGAAAAATCATGCAAGGTGCAAAACCTGCCAAGTTCCAGCCATGTACACTGGTAACATGACTTCTTGCCTATATGCAGCATTATGGGTCCCATCTGTAAATGGTTAATGGTGTAACTGACCTGTTTTCAGGCTGTCTGTCCCACTGCTTTTGCAGCTGCAGTCACAACTTCAGGCAAAATCACAACAGCAAATTGTTCTGTAACCAGATGTTACAGTGGGAGTACCTCAGTCCCTCTAGGGGCATCAGTATTCATTTCTGTTATAAAAACAACCAGATGCCTTTACATTCTATGTGTATAAAAATAATACAAAAAAACCCCATTATCCTCACATAAAATGAGAAGCTGTTTGCAAATGCTGATATATCATCCACAGCTTCAACCAAGCGGAGAAACCTTTTATCTTCTATGGAGAAGCGGTGTCCCAAAATCAGAGCACAGATTACATTGGTGACAGCGTGAGTTACAGGCACAGTGGGGTCCAGAGGTTTCCCTGTAAACACAGTGACCAGTTTCTCCATTAACACCAATTCTGCTTCTCCCCACTGAGCAGAAATCTGAAGAAATAGAATCGTTCAATCATTACAGTTGGAAAAGACCTCCAAGATCACCAAGTCCAACCCCAACCCCTCCCCACCATGCACTCAGTGCCACCTCTCCACAGTCCTTGTACTCCTCAGAACATTTTACCAAATTCCCTTCATGCTGGTTACGTTGTAAGATGGAAAGTTGCAATTTGTTAGCAAAATATAAGTGTAAAAATGACTTCAGATGGCCAAAACAGTGTTGATTAAAGAAAACAGCAAGACAGCCAGAGGAAATGGAATTCATAGTGGTAATAAGGAAAACATACCCCTTCCAGAGAGCCTTGGCATTCTGTTTGGCAGCAATTGGTAGTAAGAAAAGGGAAGATGTACATACCTTTTGTGTTCCGCAGGTATTGAACCAGGTGACGGGCTTCCTCCTGGATTTGACACTCCTGGCTTTGTTTCCCTACTCCCATTTTCCTCATTGTTAGGAGTCCAAAGCGCCGCTGTTGCTTCCAGAGATGACCATTAGAGAACATAACACCTAGGATCATCATGAATTAACGCTTTATGAATAAACGAACTGAAACTGTTCATGTTTCAATGATGTTTCTCTGTCAAGTCTTTCTCAGTTTTTGCCAGCAGACCCATAGCATTCCTCCTTCCCTTTCTCTCCTCCTTCCCTCTAGTCTTGCCATCTACATCCCGCATAGAAACTTCTTACCATAGCTGTATTCTGCCATTATCGTTCCAAGAGAGCCCAAAAAGAGATGTTTCACAAAACTTCATGAATAGATTAACCTATATTCCACTGTACATTAGGCACTGTTTCCAAAGCACAGTTAGAATTTATCAGGAGAGTCTGTGAAAATAATAGTTACCATTTCCATTAGTCAACAACCTGAAGGCTCTGTTTAATGGCCTTCCAGCCACCTCTTCAGCATGGGCAGTCATCCCCTCCTTCACTGCCTGGTACCCATGTAGGACAATTACAGGTGTGCTCATAAGCCATAAGGTGAAGATCTTGCCATATGTGCTGGCCATCTGTAGAACAAAACAGCATCACAACAACACAACTGAGAACTGGCACATTAGAATCCAGCAGGGTCAGGCTGGATGGAGCCATGATCACCTGATGGTGCTATGGGTGTCCCTGTTCATTGCAGGGAGTTGGACAGGTTGACCTTTAAGCATCCCTTCCAACTCAAACGGTTTTATGACTCTCTGATTCTACATTTAACTGATCCCCACTGATTTTCACATTTATACAATTGAGAATAAATCTCTCCCCAGAATTCAAATGAAAACCGCGTTAGCAAAAACTCATCTTCATTCTTCAGCCAGCTGATGAGTCTATCCACGAGCTGCCTGAAAATACCTTTTTAAGGTATTAAAAAGTACCTTTTTAAGGATGCCGTGGTGAATTCGGAACTTCATCTGCAGCAGATTCCCAAAGAGGGGGAATGGAGCTGGTCCAGGAGGGAGCTGTCTTCGCTTCCATTGCATTCCCAGAAACTGCACGAGCAGCAGAGATGCTGCCAAACACACGAGCACTGCACTCACTGTTAACATTTCCCTTCTGACTTACACGGTGAGCTCGTCTCTGGACAACTGCTACGTAAAGAGAGGGCAGACCCATTTATCTTGTTCTGCCGGTACCTCCCCAAGAAGAAAACGTTCAGGCCTCTGTTCTTCCCTCTTTATCACTTTCCTTTACCTTCTGATCCCAGAGAATTAAATGTTGCTTTTATGCACATGTGGCATTGCCCCATTACATTATAGCCACAAATCCGGCAAGAGTTGGTCCTTCAAAGGGTTCCAAATGCAGTTAATTATATGCTGAGACCACGGTGACAAAAATCCCTGCCTAAGGTGCTGGTTTCAACAGGGGCCTCTTGCAGAGCAGGTAAAACCAACAGAGCTTTCTGGGGGTGCTGCACAGGTAGGTGGGGCTGTGAGGTGGCAGAACGAGGAATTTCTTCAGCCACTGCCTGCAGCAGGAATAAAGATGACGTCTCCATCAGCCTCTTTCACAAGTGCTCTCCCGTAGTCAAGCAGGAGCACTACCCTCTGGGCCCAGTCATTCAACCAGTTCTCTGTTCATCCCTCTTTGCCCATCCAACTTGTGGTACGACAGTTTGTCAATGGCAATCTTATGTGGGACAGCATCAGTGTCCTTACTGAGGCCCCACATTCACTGCTCTCTCCCCATCCACCAGACTGTTCATGTCACTGCAGAGGTTCATCCCATTGGCCAAACACAAATGTCCCTTGGAAGCATTAGTCTGCATAAACAAAATTAAGAAATTCAAACTGGTAAATTGAGAAATATCATAGTAATGTAGTAAGAATACAAGCAAAATAAAAATGCCAAACTAGTCATTATTAAAGATTATGGTGTTACTGAAGATACAAGAGTGGGTGGGTAGAGCGTATGTGAAAAATTAGTTTGCTGACCAGCTTAAAGCAACCTGTAAGCCTTTCTGAAATGCTGAGATTAAACGCTGATGAAAGCCATTCACTGCTTGTCTCGTTGTTAGTAAGTTAAGACTGTTCACATGTGCTTGGGATTGCCATGATTGTTTGGACACTGATTTGCACAAGTCAAGCACACGCTTAAACTGTTTGACTTTGCTCTGTTGGTTTAGGGTGTGAAAGACTTTTGCTTCTGTGCTGACCTTGCTGCATTGTTGCAATCCCTTCTGTGGTCAGGACTGTGCTGACTGAGATCCATTTGTTTATGATTCTGGGGGGTTGGCAGAAAAGGATCTAGAAGAGAACAAAGTTGAGGAAGATCCTGAACAGGGCAGAAGCAGCAGAAAGGTTTGTTATGAGCTCCCATAATGGGATCAGCCTGCAGAGCTGACCTGCTTCTGCAAGGATGACAGATGATATAGCCACAGTTTGGGAGCCACAAGCCTGGATATCAGTGGAGAAAAATAATGGGTATCTTAACAGTGATACGAAACCCCCGTAGTGCTTGGGATGGAAATTAGGAACAAATTGCCTAATACATCACACGCAGTGGCTGACAAACACATAAGCACACAAAATATTCCTTACTGAAGTTTGTCCCACTATGACTGCAAACAGCAGCCACCACAGGTTAAGGATCTATTTAAAAACACAAAGTTAAATGGCACAAATTACTTCTAAGTGAAAGATTCCTCCAGTGCCAGCAGGTTTACTGCTTCATCTGGCACATTTCCTTTTGCCCACCAACGTTTTTACTTTCTCATTCTCATGGAATAGTTGGGTCATCCAGTTTCAACCCTTTGCTGCAGGCTGGTTGCTGCTCACCATGCCGGGCTGCCTGAACTGACTTTGAGCACCGCCTCGACTCCTCTGGGCAGGCTGTGCAGAGCCCCACTATTTCTGAACATCCAACCTAAATCCCCCCCTTCTGGTTTACACACCATGTGGTCCAACCCTGCAGTGAACAGGGACGCCCACAGCTCCATCAGGTGCTCAGAGCTCTGTCCTGCTTGACCTTGGGTGGCCCAAGGGATGGGGCATCCACCACCAAGCTGGACAACCTGTGCCAGTGCATCACCACCCTTCCTGTCACTTTTTTTCTTTTATCCAGTCTAAATCTCCTCTCTTTTAGTTTGAAAATATGCAATATAGGAATGCATGGGAACGATGGGAAGCACCCCCCGTGACCTAACTTTAACGTTCCTTTTCCCCTAGTAGAATTCCTACTGAGCATTGAAGTAAGACCACACACTCTAATATTAAATTTTCTGTGTTTATTTCATTTCTAATATATAAGAAAAAAATGTAAATAGATTTTCCAGATGCTACAAAAAGGAAAACCAGAATATTTTTCAGGTCCAGCTTCTTAGAAACATGACACAACAGTTCAGATTCACTCTGAACTTGAGCTAGAAATGAGGAATATAAAAGGTACAGAAAAGATCAGTCTGCTTGCAAACCCATGGGAGTGCCTCTTCCCCAAATCTACCATACACTGCAACCTAGCGAAGAACTGCACAGAGCTTATAGGGGTGAGGTTTCATTGTGCTCCCAAAGATAAAGCTCAGATTGATTTCCTTATCTCCTTCTGGTGGGGTGAACTTGAATGTCTGCAGCAGGCTGCAGAAGATGATGAAAAGCTCCATCTTGGCCATCACCTCTCCCAGACACACACGATGACCTGCAGGGGAAGGGAAATGCAGTCAGCCCCCAGAGAAGGCTGGAGCCTTACCTTGTCTGGAATCACACTCCTTTTGTTTTGCTTTTTCCAAAAGGAAAACAGTACTGCTTCACATACAGAATCTAACTCAGTTCATTATTAGCTCACCTACCTGCTGAGAAGGCCAGGAACGCCTCTGGGATCACAAAATTCCCATCCTTGTCCAAGAAATGACCAGGGTTGAACTGGTGAGGGGTGTCCCAATACTCAGGGTCAAAAAGAGTTGAGTCTATGTTTGCCATGATGATGGTACCCTGCAAAGAAGATGCTGTTGGCTCGGTTCTGCCTCTGTGTTTCTCAGTCATCAAGAACGAAAGGACACAAATGAATTCCACATAGAATCTGGGGCACAGCTGGGTACACAGTAAACATAGAACAAGTATTTTATTGGGGAAAAACTGCTTAATCACAAACTGTCCTATTTTGCTGAGGTTTTTATCATGCTTCTGTTTCTTAAAATAAAGAAAGAAAACTCTATATCTCAGTTTCAGACATTTCCCTGCTTTATTCCCTTCATGCCTCCTTTTCCATCCTGTTAGCAAATGCAACAGAATGAAGTATATATGGTTATTTACCTTCTTATCCTAAACCTAATATAATGATTTTCCCAATTCTGACAAGCTTTTATAGATTTGCAAATGAAAACCAATGCATCCTGCAAATGGAATAATGCATTTTAACTTATAATTGTCAAGGCAGAGGGAGAGCACAGAGTGATACTGTGCAGGTAGAGATGGCCAAAGATCACACTAGAATAGACAGAGTACCTTTGGAATCTGATAACCCAACACAGTTGTATCCTTCACTGCTTGTCTAGGAATGGTGATTAAAATAATGCTGCTAAAGCGAATGATCTCATGAATCACAGCATTTGTGTAGGGCAGTTTCTTCCGATCCTCATAGTCTATTTGGTGGGAAGAACCCAGAACAGCATCCAGCTCCTTTTGGACTTTCTCTAGGGAGGAAAAGAACTTTATACGTAGAACAACACCATGTTGCTTGAAAAGATTGTCTTAAAGAAAATAAATATGTGGAACCGACTATTATCTACTTGAACGAATCATAGAATCACCAAGGTTGGGAAAAGACCTCCTAGATCATCCATCCAACCGTCCACCTTTCACCAGTATTTCCCACTAAGCCACGTCCCTCAGTACAACATCTGAACACCTTCATGTCCGCATCTCTGACTCACCTTGAATGTCTGGATAAGCCACCATATAGAGTAGTGCCCAACGTAGAGTGGTAGCAGTTGTCTCTGAGCCACCCAGGAAGAGATCAAAAACAGACTGCAACATGTTTTCTTCATCATAGGTAGAATTTGGGACATTTCTAGTCTACAGGTGTCAGTAAGAAAGGTGAAATAAGAGCACAGAATCCATCTAAATATCCGCATCTTTAAAACCACCCATTGCCCACCCTGCCCTAAGGATCGCACAGCATAAAAATAAGCAAATGCGCTACTTTATACTTCTAAAACAGGTCATTGCCTATTCAAGGTTCATATTTGTATTTGATAGGGATTGCATCTGTGTCAAGTCCAGCACAAATTACTCACTTTCTCCATCTGATCCAGGTAGAAGTCAATGAAATCTTTTGGTTCATCCACTGTGCGTCTTTCCCTATGACTTTTGATCTCTTGACTTATGAAAGAACGAATAAAATTACAGCAAGATTCTACTTCTCGTATGGGTCCTGGGAGGTGCTCTAAAGGCCATGGGAGAATTTCATAGATCTGTGGAGCAAGCATTCAACACAGCTACTGTAAGTTATACAACATGAGCAAGGCCATACAGAAATACAGTGCAGATACTTCTGGTGATGAGTTACTGAGTCAGTTTCAACCTTGGATTCCTCCCTTGTCTGCATAACTCAATGACTATCTGCCCTGTCAATTCATCAGCAAAAGAATCCAGTTTTGCAGATAGGTCTATTTTGCATGCATTAACAGTAATACATGTAATATTAATACATACTACCTTGATATAGAGGAAAAAAAACAATCTCTTCTACCCCCCTACAACAAATATCACTTTTCAATGTAATAATAGTGGTGTTTCCATTTCAGAAATGTGCAACACCCCAGGCACATTCCCTTTCTTGGAGAATTCTAATAAAGATCATTAATATAATGGTTGAACAATGACACATCCAAAGCACTTCAAATCCAGTTCGTATTCATGGTTGGTATTTTTTGTAAGATCAGCTTTTAGCATGTCCTAAATACTGTAATAACTATGACAATATATAATGCTATAATTATTATTGCATGAAAATTCTCTAATTACTATTGCCCGACAGAGCAGTAAATATCATGTTCAATAATTAAGTAATTTGCATGTTAAATGAGCTATTTTCTCACATAGTAAATGTAGCTGTTCCCAAAAGCCACGATCTTATTGTAAGCTTCCATCAGCTGCTGGAAAGTTTCATCCTGTAGGGAGAAACGATGCCCAAACACCACTGCACAGATCACATTGGAGACTGCATGAACAATGGGGAAGGAAGGGTCAACAGCTCTTCCTGCCAACAGAGATAAGCACTGGTCACCAAAGCACCATCATCTTTGCTATCTTGAAAGCAAGATCACAATGACGTTTTGTCACAGATATCCCCCATGCTATTTACTTCTGGAGCAAAAATAATCTTACCCCTCCGAGTTACACAAACTATGTGCTGTGTCAAAATCACGACTGCGCTCCCAGCCACCTCAGTGCCTTACCATCCTTGTTCCTGAAGAACTCCACCAAGTGTCGGGCCTCGATTTGTATCCCACGTTCCATTCCTTTATTCCCCATTCCCAGTTTCCGGAGAGTTGCAATTCCAAAACGTCTCTGATCTTTCCAGATAAGACCATTTGAGACCAGGATACCTTCAGCCATCAAGAATCAATTTGATGCCATGTTAATATTCATGTCACGTTAATACTTACTTGCAAGCTATGTTTGCCAACATCCCCACGTGGGTATTGTCCCCCTACAGATGTTGTGTCACCACTGCAGGAGTGGCAGAGAGATTTCCTCAGCCAACAGTACGTTCAGGTTTCTACACCTGGAAATATGATGGTCTCTCTCAGAGAGGTATAGAAGCCAAGAGACCTTTCTGAAGAGCCCATTGGAGAGGTTTGCGTGTTTTCTATTCTTGTTCTATCCTTGGATGGATACGAGGCTGATGGAAACCGGTTTAACCACTCCTGTTTCAAATACAGAACTCTATCCTCCATCCACCAAAATTCAGCAGTGCCTGATGTAAAAAATAGCACAGTAAGAAGTTCTAAACAAAGACACATTGCACCTACAGACTCACTAATACATCTAAAACTCCAGTGCCTTGGGGCATCCAAGAGGGCCACTTCTTGTTTAATAGCTCAGTGCATGCTTTCTCCACAGCAGCCATTGTGCAAAGAAGAAACTGGGAGCTTCAAGGATTTCTTCAGCCTCTGCTCCTCAAGCTCCAAATGAAGAGTTTGAAGGCCTTGGATTATTTCAAAGCAAGGCACAAACTTAGACAACACCAGTACTGGATAAATTACATCAGCAAGTGCAAACGCTGCTGCTTTGGTAAGATTCTGGGACATACATGTGATAGTGGGACTTAGGTGACAACTGAGGAATGCTGCAGAATTGCTTTATTTTGATCCTCATGAACAAATGAGATGGGTGAGCAGGGAACTAAGAGCTTGTCAGCAGACATAGTCCTTCAGCAGATATACACATCTCACCTTTTCCAGAAGAAAATCTGTTGAACCAGTAGGTCTGTAGCCGCCCAGAAACATCCTCCGAGTTGGTGGTGAGACCATCCTTCACTGCTTTGAAGCCATACAGCACCACGATGGGTTTGTGACCCAGCCACAGTGTGCAGATGTTCCCATAGGCTTTTGCTAGCTGCGTGTTAAGTCAATGTAAAACAAAAACAAACCAGCCAAAAAACAATAGGAGAAACATCAACCGGAATGCACACACAATGGGGTCTTCTCTTCCAACGTGACATTACCCCGGGGTTCAGGAAATGAAGAGGGAAAAATAGTTTTGTTCTGTGATGGGAACGTTTATGACAACAAAGCTGTGGCATCACTCTGGGATCCCACTATTCACAGTAATGGTGAAAAGAACAGCTGCTCTTGCTCTTTTTAACACATAACATGGGTTATCTTTCTGATATTAATGATTATAGAAATACCCCTGGCTGGGTATTTACAGTAGGTTTCATATGAAAGTTCACCTGCCCATTTTTAGTTACATTTTTCGACTCCTCGTTTCATTTCCTCAGCCAAAAAAAACCCTAGAACTTCTTGAAATTACACATTTACAAACAGAACATTGGAGAAACAGGTTCAAAAATGCTGAAATCCTCCATTTGTCTTTAACCCAAAGACATCACTATCCCCATACTCATTTATATCACAGGAGGCTGTAGATTTTGACTCCTTTAGGCACTTAACTTCCATGACTTATCTTTCCTCCCTTTTAAGTTCTCCCAACCAACATATCAACCTGTCAGCAACCATAGTTGTTGGTTACAGCTTTTGTTCCTTCATTCCCATCCACAAATGCGTACCTTTTTCAGGCTCCCGTGGTCAGCTCTAAAATTTATCCACCAGATGCTTCCAATGATGGGAAATGGGACCGGGCCTGGAGGAAACCGGCGACTTCTCCATTGCAGTCTCAGGAACTGCAAACCCAAAAGAAACAAAACTAGGGATAATAGCACCACAGTCACCATTTCATACCTCCAAACCAGTCTGTCACTGAGAAAGCTGTTATTAATCTGTTAAACTGACTCGGATTCTATTTAACTCTTCCCAGAGAGAACCCAGACTGCCACATCTAAGCTTCCTTCCCTACCACATTTCTCTAGCCGACAAAATGAAGAGTGTTTCCACTTCTGAGCACACTTAATACATTGCTATGCTGCAATATGCAAATAGCTGCCATCACTCTGAGATCCAACCAAGGCCAGAAGGCGGGCACTTTATTCTGACTCTCATCTGCTATTCAGAAACATCCCATTGAGCAGCCGATTTGGTTGGAAGCACTGGTTAGGTGCAAGCAGAGAGCTGGGATACTAAGCTGGAGTTCTTTGTTGTGCCTGCCTGCATGTGGTTTGTTGCTTATTTTTGTTTTTCCATATTTCTGTCTGTTTTTTAAAGAAAAAAAGATGCTCCATTGTTGGTAGCTTCTAGATTGCCCCACTGCAAGTTGTCAGAACTAGCTCTGAAAATACCTGTACTCAGGTTCATCCTTTCTCAGTACAAAGCCTCTGTGACATCCACGTGCACAACAAGGAACAGAGTGTGACTTCTTGTCCAATCACCACTGGTACTTCACAAGCCCATCAACCATCAGCCATCACCACCCAGCCCACTCATGTCACTGTGACATGAGTGAGTTTGGCTAAGGGCTTTTATTTGGTTGTTTGTTGTAACTGAAGGGTTCATGGACACATCCAGCACAGCCCACTCCTTCCTACAAACCCAGACAGAGCAGAATGGGACAACTGAGTTACTTCTTCTCAGTACATTGTCAGTGTCAGCCCTTAAGTCAATCAAGAAATGGGATAAGCAGCCAGTGTCATGAAAATTAATTTCCAGGTTAAAAAATGCTTTCAAGCACAACTTTCTTCCTTAAAAAAGATCATCATTTTCTAATGGCTCTGAAATACTGACTCATGTTTCAGTTTGTGATCTGCTACAAAACCCAGACCCTCGTCTGCTTACTCCCGCTCCATCTTCACCATACAAGGAGGAACAACATATTATTACATCATCCCCTACCTTAGCAAGCAGCAGGTGAATGTTTCAGGTTATTTGGCCAAATTATAAGAGAAAGCACTGATGGGAAAAGAACAAAAAAGCTGAGAACTTGGGGATGACAATGGAAATCAGCTGGATCCAAGAAGTGTTGTGGTGACATGTCCTCATACAATGGCTGTCTGCTAAGTACAGAATCACATAGTGACTCAAGAGTGGCAGTAAGCATTAAGTAGCAGGCTGACCACTGCTTGCTCCTGCACTGGGCAACAGGTAATTGCTCTATGCATTTCAACTGTGTATATTCACAGAACTGATGTAAAAGGTACTCTGCACAGAGGTGATACAGTCAGGGTAGACTGCAATGCAAGTAGTCACGCAGAAGGGGAAAAAAAACATTAAGATATTCAATTTGTTTCATTTTTATAAGGTTTGAATAGGATATTTCCAAGATAGCTGTTCCAAATAATTGTAATCTTTCTGCGTGTTTTTGTCCACATTAAGGCTTGTCATTCAGTAGGTTTCTACACTGCAGCCATTGCTGACCACAAATTACACCCAGTAACAGCCAAAATAAAGGTGCAACAAGAAAAAGCATTAAGCAAAAAGGATGTCCCGTAATAAAAGTAAAACAGATGAACAGCACAGCACTGGGCTTTTCCTTTCAGTCACTCCTAGATGAGCTCCCCTGCTTAAAAATCCATCCACCTCCTGGTTTCTCTGGGTGTTGCCACGCTGTTGAAAAATAGATTCTACCTTTCCCAATCGCGAGCAATCCAAAACCCTTTGGTGTTTCAGCCCACGTTCCTCTCTGAATGAGAATGGCATCGAGTGTGTTTATGTTCTTCCCAGTCCCAAAAGCTAAATGTGCAATAGCTGAACATTTCTCAGCTACCATGGTAGAACTCAAAGTTCTTCTCAGGAAGAAACAGAATGTTAATACCCATTTCAGCTTTCTCTTATCTGAAACGTTCTGTTCTGACTGTGACTATTAACATTCCAAGTGCAATATTTAGGCTACTAAATACATCAAAAATACTGAAACAAATACTCAAACACTAAGAAATGCCAAAACTAAGACTGTCTGCACAACAAGCATTGCTTCTTAGTGAAGCCTTATTGAGAGCAGTACCAGAGGTACCGTGGCTGAACCTAAGGCATTCAGCATCTCTACCATTCCATTAAATAAAACAAGGTGCATCAGAAGACCAAAAAACCGATAACACAGTGGTGGGACTGAGAAGGTAGAAGAGGATCTCACAGGGAGGATTTTGGAAAGGGGTTTGTTGTGAGGGCAATTCCTTGTTCAGTGTCTCCATTCTGTGTGAGCAGCACCTCCCCACGCAAGCCCTGCATACACGGCTGTGCCAAGCAATACCTGCAACAGCACAGAGCCTCACACTGCTTTCTAACACACTCTAAATCCACCTTTGCAACCCACAACTCAGCACCTAAGCCCTGGTATTATAACACACCCTGAGCACAATGCAAGCACCACACTCACCTCTTGTTTGCATCTCACCTTTCTGATAGTGCTGCTTTCTTGCTGGAGGGGGGGGGAAAAATTCAGATAAACCAGGTTTTGCCACCCCAACAGAAACAGATAAGATGGGAGATGCTTTTCAGTTGTAGAGATTACAGACACTTTTAAGGCAGTCTACTTCAGAGAAAGTCAATGAATAGCAACTAAGCAAAGAAAGACACTTAATATGTCAGTTTAGCCTTTTGTTGCTTAAATTCAACTGTTTTCCTGCTCAGAGTCTATATCCTATTGTGCACTGCGCACACATTTCCACTTATGTAAGAGAAACCACACAAAAATCACAGTGTTTCAGGGAGGTAATAAGTAACACATCCTCAGCATTTAACTACAAGTAACTTCAGAAGGTGTTACCACTATGCAAGACAGTTGGTTTTCTTGTATAACTGCTTGACAATGACTGCAAGAACCAATATCAACACACACAAAAAGAAAGAAAAAGAAAAAATACTAGTTGTGTCAAAAAACTGTGACAGATCACAATTGCAGATCATAAAAGAGAGAAGGTGTGGCTTGGCCAGCTGCAATGGATCACATATTTCCAAGTTTTCTGAAGACTTCAGCTTAGGAAAGCTGTAGATTGAGAGGGAGGGAGGGACAGACAGACGGTCAAAGAAGGCATGTGTTCTCTAGAGAGAGCTGGACTTCAGTAGAAGCACTCATTCATCTGCACAGCACTGTGTTTGCAGAGGAAGCCGTACACAAGAGCAGTGAGCAGCCAAGATTTCCATATGATGTTGGGGATCATTGAGTTGTTCGTAGCCCTGGTTGCCTCCCTGCTGCTCTTGCAGTTCCTGAAGCTGCAGTGGATGCGCAGCCAGCTCCCTCCAGGACCAGTTCCTCTCCCCATCATTGGGAACTTGTGGCTGCTCGACTTCAAACTTCGCCGAGAAACTCTCGCTAAGGTATTTAGTCTTATCTCCTGTATGGGGTTTAGTGGGGAAATGGTGGTGGTAGGTGGGTAGTTGGACTGAATGATCTTGGAGATCTGTTCCAACATTGGTGATTCTGTGATCTATAGCTGAAAATCTATCTGAACCTGTTTCAACTTAATTTAAATACCAACAAGCACCGTGTTTCATTACCAGATTTGTTCTTTGTGTCTGTATTGATCTCTCTCACCTTGTAAACCATCGTTAGCTGAATTTGCTTTGACTGACACTAATGTCACTGGAACACCTCCAGGCCACTATGGTCCAGTCTCCATTAGAAGATCAAACATACACTCTAAACGGACCCTTCTTTTCATGTTTGTATAACCAAAGTCAGCAAGGCACGTTATATTAGTGAAATGAAGCAGGGAAAAATAAATAAATGAATTCTTGTTCTGCTCACAGCACAAGTTCTTAATAAGCCAATTCAAACTCAAGACTTGCATCCAATTACTTTAAGGGAAAATACAAGCATTATCTGTGGAAAGACAATAGAAGCAAATATGAACAATGGTGGGAAAGCAACAGGAAAGAATGCAAAAGCATTTTTCTTTCTTTGAATGTTGGGGAGAAAAAAAGGATCATTAACAATTTTCATTTGTGAAAGAAAACAGAAAAGCTTTGGCATTTTGCATGCATTCATTTGCTCTTCAGTTCTTAAAACAAATATTCGTGTGAATGCGTTCTGTTTCCTATCCATTGATGCAATGTTATTAACTCTTCAGTTAACCAGCATCTATGGCAATATCTACACAGTGTGGATGGGACAGACACCCATGGTTGTACTGAATGGGTACAAAGCAGTAAAAGATGCCATCGTCACCCACTCAGAGGAGACTTCTGGAAGACCTCTCACCCCGTTCTACAGGGACATGATGGGCGAAAAAGGTGTTACAATACCAAAACATGCATCTTTCTTGCTAGTGAAATATAACCCAATCCAAACCCCGTTTTGCCTCCTGTAGTGAAAGGATTTCCCTGCCCAGCACTGAAATAAATGTTTCTGTGTTCTTCAGGCATTTTCCTGACAAGCGGCCACACCTGGAAGCAACAGAGACGCTTTGGGATGACCATTATACGGAGCTTAGGATTTGGGAAGAACAACTTGGAGCACCAAATTCAAATGGAGGCCTCTCACCTTCTGGGTGCCTTTGCAAACACAAAAGGTAAATTCACTAGGAAAAACAAGGCTTGGATTGCCTTCTGAAATACAGCGGATTAGGGGAACTAAAGGTTCACGACACATTCATTACAAGCTATAAAGATATTTTTCCTATTAGTGGGTCTTCTATTGGCTTTTTAATTGCATTCTTGAAAAAGGTGTTTTGTCTGCACAGCTGGCAAGATGAAGCTGCTTTTTTGTTTGTTTGTTCTTTTAAATAAGGGTAGTAAAAAATGTTTATTATCAACATTGTCTCAGGGACAGCTGGTAACAATTTTTAAGTTAAAGGAGGATAGAAAACCCGTGTGTTTTCCTCCATAAGGAACAGAATCTGTGACCTGCTGGGCAGCAAAAACCTCTACAGTTTGGCAGAGAAAAAAGCCCAGCACAAGGAGCTCATCATTCTATTGTCCAACAAAATTGCTTTGTAGGGTTTCAATGAAATAGAAACGGGTAGAATTTTAATGATATGCCAAAATAAAGCAACCAAATATAAATATTCTGAACAGCCAAATCCCCCACCCACATCACGTTTCATAACGACACGGAAGCACAGAGAGGTTCCCCAAGGTCTGTCACCAACTCATTTAGCCTTAGATGTAGCAAAATAGCCCTACTGACTTCTGAGAGCAACATTTCTAAGGTCAGTGGGTACGTAAGATAGGAGCACACCAGCTGGTAAGAGGCCTTGGTACAGCCCAAATCTTTACTTCCATGCAGTTCTCCTCCATATTAAACCCAGTAGTTGAACTTACTGCTTTAAAGAAACAGAACAAGTGTTGGACTGATGTCCGAAATGCACAGGGGACCATTTTCCTTTGGCCAATTTTGGCCAGTTTCAAGGTTGTCCTCACCTTTAGCACATGTGATTATTTGTCTAGATTTCACCTCTCTCTTTACCTTAAGTCTTTTTTAACAAGAGCTGCGTTCCATCCTGTAAAACAAGGAACGTGGGTCGGTGGGCACGGTGATGATGGGTCAGTGGTCGGCCTAGATGATCTTAGTGGTCTTTTCCATCCTTCAAGATCCTATGATAAGAATGATGGAAGTTTTGCCTTCACAATCCATGGAGACAAATATATATATATATATATATGTTATATGTAGTTGAATACTATGCTGCACTTGTAAACCAAACAGAAAGAAGACATTTCAACGTAACTAAGAAATTAAGGCTTCAAAATTGTTCCCTTCCATTACCTCCTCCTTCCCTCTTCCTTAATGTGAAATACTCACCAGCAGCCCCTGTCCTTGCAGGCAAGCCTTTCGACCCCCGCACTTCCATCACCCATGCTGTTGCCAATATAATTTGTGCTGTTGTCTTTGGTCATCGCTTCTCCAGTGAGGATGAGTCTTTCAGCATGCTTATCAAAGCTGTTCATTTTGTGATCTACTTCCAAGCTACTATCTGGGGCAGGGTAAGAACCTCTGCATTTAATCAGAGTTTCCTATGTTCCAACTTGTGTGTTGCCTCTCATCGTAACTGAAACGACTCTTGCAGTACCTTTACAGTTACCAGGAAATGGGAATTGGGCTCTCCAAAACGCTCATACTCATATGAAAATGCTCATATTTCTTCTTATTCATTTACAATCACAGATGTATGATGCTTTCCCATGGCTTATGCATCACTTCCCAGGACCACATCAGAAAGTGTTTGCATACAGTGACTTCATGCACAATTTAGTTATGAACGAGGTTCAGATGCACGAGAGAGAGAAGGCAGGTGATCCACAGGATCTCATTGACTTCTATCTAACCCAAATAGCAAAAGTAAGTATCTATTTATCACCACAGCCCCTCCTTGGCCTCAATGTCCACTACAAATACTTGCTCTATGAGTGACAACTACAGAACTTCAATACACACATTTTGCTTGGCACTGAAGTTTTGCTCACCATTTTCACAAAGTTATGCCCATTGCTACCTGGGCAATTGTACGTATGAAACAACCCACTTCATGTGAATGTATTCTACAGACCAAAGATGACCCCACCTCTACGTTTAATAAAGACAACATGGTTCAGACTGTGGTTGACCTCTTGCTGGGAGGGACTGAAACAACAAGCACCACCCTCCTCTGGGCACTGCTCTATATGGTACAATACCCAGAAATACAAGGTGAGTAAAAGCTTTAGCAGAGAACTGCACTCAACGTTACATCGTAATGAACACCATTACAATGTAAGTATTGGCTCAATCACATGCAGCAGATCAGAATAAACATTAACAATGAATACAAGTGGTAGATCTCAATTTCAAAGTAGCTCAGTCTCTTTTTTCTTCCTCTACCTTGGGGCTTTAACAGAGAAAAGAAACTTAAAACATTGTGATTGCTCTGCAGAAAGAGTTCAAAGAGAGATAGAGGCTGTTCTGGAACCTTCCCATGTCATCAGCTACGAAGACCGCAAAAGACTGCCCTATACAAACGCTGTGATTCATGAGACTTTGAGGTACAGCAACATCACTTCTGTGGGGGTCCCTCGACTGTGTGTGAGGAATACGACTTTGCTGGGCTTTCACATTAAAAAGGTATGGAGTACATATGTCTCCAAGCTTTGGTTGGTTAACATTTACTATGTCTAGCACAGCAGCTCCTACAATTCCTGGCTCAGCACAGAGAGAACACAGTAGCACATCATAGGCACGAAACAAAGCTGAGTGCTTCAAACCAGAGCCCACATGTAACACCTTATGACAAAAACAAAGATAGCAGGGTTTATTGTGCCTACATGCACACAGGAGAAGGGCGAGCTGAGTCCAAGCACCTGGCTGTAGACACAGGATGGCATAGTATCTATTAGAGAGAAGAGCCAGAGAAGATACATCGACAATATCATCTCCATTTCCTCTTGCAGGGCACACCTGTGCTGCCAAATCTGCACTCTGTGGTGTATGACAGCGACCACTGGGCAACCCCTTGGAGGTTCAACCCAAACCATTTCCTTGATGTGGATGGCAACTTTGTGCACAAAGAGGCATTCTTACCCTTCTCAGCAGGTAATGCCCGAACATTTTGGCATCACTCTTTGTTTTTGTCTTGCAGCACAACAACAAACATCCTAAATTCTAAAACATTAAGAAACGTTTTGATAAAAATATATGTGGCACAATGGTTTAAAGTCACTTATTTACTGTAAAAGCCACAGATTTTGTCTTGTCCTGTTTGTTTATCATATAGCTTAGCCTCACACTGCTAACTTCTCTCCTTTTTCCCTGCAGGGCACCGTGTGTGTTTGGGGGAACAGATGGCACGTGTTGAACTGTTCATCTTTTTCACTAATCTGCTTCGGGCATTCACATTCCAGCTCCCTGAAGGAGTAAAGGAAATCAACCCTGAGTACGTTTTGGGTTCAATACTGCAGCCACATCCATATGAAATCTGTGCTGTTCCACGTTAATCTGCAACATACCACAAAGCAGAGGGACTTTGACCCGTGAATAACTGCAGAATAAATATCACCATCTTATCTGTATTCAAATTCACGTACCTCATCAGAAAGAATTAACATAGAAGTATTTCTATTCAGGAAGGCTGAGCTCATGCAGATGAGCTTTCTGAAACTAGAAAATCACACTTACCAAAGCTCAAATAACCATGCCGTAGGTATATACAATTACTCTGAAGTGTTACCATATTTATACACTCACAGTAACAATTAAGCAGGTGTAGCATTTTAGAGAAGTGATCTGTAACAAAAGCTTCCTGCACGTGCACTGGGTAACACATCACATGTGAAATGGCACAACTGTTCCAACACAGGAAGGATGCCCGAAAACACCTTTTGCTTCAGCACAATTACTCCTCCCTGCAGAAGGTTCCATGGTATATAACCTCTGTTTTGACTCCTCTTCCTCACCTGCTCCCTGAGAACACTTCATATAGCAGTGTCAGCTTCACACATACATCAGTGTTGGCAGAATGCAGTCTCTTACCATCATATTCCATCTGGAAATACATGCACCCTTTTTTCTTTACTACTTCCCATATTTGTTCACCATCACAACGACCAGTAATTTGCTCTTTGAAGACAAGTAACAGCCCTTCAAGAAAAGAAGATGTCAGTATTTGTCAAAGCAAGCACAGTAGAGATCTACCACCCACAGCCTTCTCTTGTTGCCCCATACTTCTACAAGAGTGGAAAGCTTGGACCACTTAATATTCAACCGTGGCCATCCTAAATGCTCTCAGCTTTCCAAATTCAATAGGGACAAACAGAAGTTATGCTAAGGTGTCATTAAACGCAAAAGTGGAAAGTTACTTACTTCTCAGACATAAAACTAAAGGAAAACTTCTTTCTCTTCTCTAAAATTGCCAACTAGAAGCATCCATTTGATGAGAACCCCAGGGCTCAAACACGCTGTAAAGTTTGCTACTGCAGAACAAATAAAGACTTGACATTCATGCAGTTTCGACCTTTTTAATAAAAGACATTTTAAAACTTTTAATAAACAACACTCAATTTTTACTGAGGAAAATATAACATCTAAAAACATCCTCCTTGAATGCGAAATACTTTCTAACAGAAATCAAGGAAAAAAAAAAATCTCTCAACCTTCAGATTTCTTACAGTGAGGGCAGGGGGTACCTGGCATAAAACACATTCTCACAGATTAATGCAAGCAGTCTGATGTGGCAGTTCATAAAAGTTTTCAAGTCTTATCTCCAGCTTTTGTGGGATTCATTAAAGGAAAACTCACAAAAAAAAATCTCTTTTCACCCTACCACTTGCACAGTGCAGCCAAGGGCCCACAGTAAAGTGCTCAGTGGTATGACTGGCAGTGTAGGATATAAGCTTGGACTTGCTCTATTCCAGTTTATTTTGATGGTTCTTGAGGTATGTCCTACGTGAGAAAAAAACTCCAGTTTATTTCTTCTGCGTTCACCCTTTGGTCTCCTGATTGATTTTTCTTTTCCCCACAATATTATTCCATTATGCACCTGAATTTCCTGGTTTTCTTCTAAAAATAATCTCGAATGAAAACATGCACGTATCCTCCACCTGTATCTGTGAGGAACTGAGGTACATGATGAAGATCCGTTGTGTAATGCTGGTTCTAAAACACGTGGGAAGAACATACGTTTACAGTGTACATGATAAAGGAGGTATTTTTACAGAAAAGTCGCTGTAGACCTGACAGTTGTTACCAGTGGAAAAACAACTGGGCTATAAATTTCTTCTCTTTATCCTATTCTAAAACAAAACCAGCAAGAACAGAAGTGTTCCTCAGCTTTCCCATGATTTGACAGCATGAGAGTTACAGATCACTTTTTCATCACAGTTGTAAATGAAACCTATAAGAAAATAATCAGAGCAGGAAAAGAAAAAATTAATAACATTAACATGAGAAAAAGCAGTTCATAAGGAATTAAGTAAAACAGAAAACATTTAAAAATCAGGACTAAGAGCTACTTCTGTCTGTGAAACATCTTAATAAACTAAGAACTTGTAAATCCTGTCATGACAGTAATTAGAAATCACATAAAAATGACACCAACATTCAGCTCTATTCTGATGCACCAAATAAATCAATTTCCCAAGTTCTCAGTAAGGCAGACTGCCCACATCCTTCAGAGGTTACAGCTCTGAATAAACCAAGCGATTTAAAATCCAGGCTTTAGAAAAACCTCTTGGAGAGTCTTGTATTCAGACATTAACTTCTGCCCTGCTAAGGAAACTACAACTGCCATTTATTTCCAGTTTCTTCACATTTTGAAGCCCTGAAGAATCTAAACTCTTAGTTCCCTTGATGTTGGGCAGCACTCTTTGCTTTCATGGAATATCCAAGAAACACATCTTGAAATATATCCCCTCTGTAACAATGGCCTTGCAATCTTGTTTTCCCCAAACAACAGTAACGAAGAGCTTCAGTATGTACTTCACCTCCTAGATATAAACTTAGCAATCGCCAAGAGGAAAGTACACCCTGATCTTCACCCACTGCAGTGGAGCACACAAAATCCATACTGTCTGTGTGGTTTTAAGGATAAATGGACACTGGTCAGCATGACCTAATTCAAGAAAACCAGCAAGCCAAGAGTTTTTCCTAAGACTTCTTTTTAATCAAAGTTTGCCAAAGAAAAAAGATGGGTATCGAGATGGTTGTGATCTCAAATAATACGCCGAGTACTGTCCAGAGCACGCTCTGATCTACCAAACACATCAGATAAATTAAATAGTTTTTTTCCACTCAGTTAAAAACTCTGTATGCAGTACGAACTCAGCATTCACATCCGCCCCTTCAAGAATAATACATATACGCCCAATGAAGCAAAATATTAAATATGTGGCATTAGCTCTTAATAGAGAAGTCTGTATGCCAAGAATTATGAAAGGATGTGCAGGCTGTGAGGAAACCAGTAAGAAATTAAGCTACTGTGGTGCAAGGTAATCTCTGGGTTGCCTCTTCTCTTCTCCTTTTTGCTCTATTTTCTCTATTTTTTTCAATAATATGCCAATAGAATTTCTAAATTGGGCATCTGAGCTATTGGTATTACTATCAAAGCCAACCAGGTGGAGAAAGATTGTGATATTAATTAAATCTAGGAGATCTCTGGTAATACAAAGAAACAAATTACGTCAAAATGCATTACAACTGTTAATACTTTTGAAAGCAAATGCAAAGGTCAAATCCAACCAGTTACTCCTCACTGACAGCCCTGTTTCTCACAGACACTGTGGCACAGACACACACTGGGAAAGGCCTTCAAGGAGTAAATAATGGCTTTAAAGAACAGTCACACAAAAACTTCCACATATTTGAGCAGAATGGAAAGATAAACGTTCTTAGTTGCTAACTACTGCTACTCTGCTGGTAGAGAAACAAATAGAAGATTGACTGCTTGATTTAAGTAAATGAGAACATTCAAAGTCCAGTCCACTGATGCACGACTCTCAAGTATTATCTAATACATTAACTTTGATTATGCCTCTGTATCACCACTAGGACAAATTAAAACTGCATCACTTACTTCTTGCAATACTTGTCCAAGTGTCTCTCTGCTGTGAATGCGTTTCCTGTTGAAAACCAAAAGAACACTTACAGTTCTGCACAAAGCACTGGGGGATCTTGCAAATATTAACTGTTATACTAGGCATGGTCCACGCCCTTATCCACATGGAACCTTAATACAATCTTATCAAAGCTACAAACTTTGAGTCAGACCTGCTATCTATTGCTCAATGAGGTGTAAGAACCCACTGCAGCTTCTCAAACACAAGCAAATGTTGTTTGTTAAAAAGCTTACTAAGCTTAAAAAGCTTACTAAGCTTTTTAAGCATAAATCCAAGTAACTGCACATAGGTGACAATGAATCATGTCAGCATCATCTTCCCTGGACCTAGACATCTGTTGTTCAGCAACTGATGCAAGTTTAACCACACTGCTACTTCAGCCATTCTCCCAACATAGTCAAAGATGGTAAGCAGTGCTTGCTACAAAGACTTGAAAAGGAAAAATGAAGAACCTTCCACCAGAAGTGACAGTAACTATAGTTACTGTTTCTGAACATCCTGCAATACATGTACTAAAAATTACTATAGATCCAAATAGAAAGCAGCAAATTTTTACCTGTCTATTTTGGTTGCGATGATCACTGTAAAACTGCCTTCTGTGTTGGGTAAGTATGTAGATGGTATAATTACATAACTTCCAGCAGGAAGCCTGCACAGTCTGCTTACTTCCTGTGAATAGCAGTGAGGTACACAGCTCACCAGTGGCTCCAAGTGCAGAAAAGAGGAAGTATTTGGCTTCCAACTGCTGTTAGGTACCTACAAAAAGAAGAATAAAAACACGCTTAACCTTTCAACGCAGGTGTACCTGTGCCAGATACACCACAGGAAGATGCATTCAGTATGTATTCTGCTCCAAACACTCACTGTATGTATAGAACTACAGAGGAAACACTTTCTGAAAATAAAGCCAGCTGAGTGCTAACCTCTGCTGTAGGAAAAGTAGGAAAAAACAAATAAAAGAGCACACTTTATCTGGTACACACACAATTTGTTCAATGTCTGTAAAAGCCTTGTGTCACCAACTCACTCTGAGTTCACGCTCTACTAACCCTATGCCTGGCAAACAAGTCTTACCTGGAAGATATGAAAACCTATTGGACGACACTTGCTGTCTTGGCAGTGCTGCCGGAGGGTGATTTTCACACTGCTTTTTCCTGGTCCTACAGGAATGGAGAGGGGAAAGCAGGGATTGATATGGAAGGAGGGGAAGTTCCTGCTGCCTCCAGCACTCTGCCCATTTTTCCAGCATCCTTCCAGCTGCAGCGTTTCCCATTCACCTACTGGGGGTTCTTCAGTAAGAGTAGCATCTGTGGGTGGTTGTTTTATCTCACTATCAAACATAAGAAAGAAAAGAAAACAAAACACAACAGAACATGTATGATTTCACAGATCCAGAAAACCAGCTCACAGAAATAAATCAGTAGTACGCAGACTTACAGGAACACAGTCTAAAGCATGCACTATGTTGTTTGTTTGTACACCTACCACATCTTCAGACAGATGTGCACACCTCTGCACACCTAATCACTGCAATATTAATACCTATTTCAATCCTAGCCCAGCATCACTTGTCATTTATTGTCAACACCAGTCCCACAGCATTCAAAATGACATTTCAACATAAGGACAAATGGTATATTTGAAATTACTCCCAGTCCTGCATTCAGTTAAGAACACAACAGCTGGTCTGATTCTATGATTGTCATTTTAGACACATATCCAAGCTGACACCTGTTTCAGACTTTGCAGTGTTACACTTAGTAGCAGTAGATGAGAGGACAAAATTTGCCCTGAAGTGCTCCACAGATGCTGTATGTTCAGAAAAATAAACTGCCAACGCAATATATAAGCCCACGTCTTACACCCAAGCAGCAGAACTAGCCTCATCATTTTGCAGACCTTTATTCAGCCTAACACTTGATGACATCTTGCCTCCAAATTCTGCAGAGTAAATAATCTGACTTTATAGAGTGACTTGCCAGCTTCTTTCCAAGAGCAGAGGAGTTGTTAGAGCACTATTAAAGTATCAAAAAAACCACACGAACAGCTTTTGAACACGCTGTCAGTGGTACGTTTTGCCTCCATGCTTATCAGGCACAAGCTATTACATATGCCCATATTTCTCCAGGTTTATTGGAAGAAGACAGAACTTTGCTGACACCACAAGATGACTCAACGCTGCCTTCATAAACATGAAAACTATAATTTGCCATTCTGCACAACTGTTCAAAAACACTTTGAACAGTTTCATACTGTGCATGTGTACCTCCACGTATCTGTGCCCACAAGTCGAAGATGTTTTCAACTTCTTTTTAAACGTACCTGAGAGAGATTCTCCCTGTAGAAAACACACGAAGCAAGAAATGCCCTACAGCATCTTTCAGGAAAGTGCTGGGAACAACAAGATAGTACCCAGGAGAAAGGTCGCAGCATACATGCACTTCTCTGTCATAGGAATGGCAGACGGTACCTACAACTGGAGGAGCAGAGAGGGTCTTTGGAAGGTTAAATCGTTTCTTCTCCACCTAGAACAGATGCATAAGGATGCGTGGTGGTTTAGGAAAAATGAGCAGTTTTTAATAAAAGCTATGTAACACTGTTTTTTGAAACACGCCTACATTCACAAAATGAAACAAGGAAGAGAGTATCAGTATGCAAGCTGATTATCAAAGAGGAACAGAAAGCATTAATATTCAGAAGTAAAATTTGAGATAGCCATAAAGCAATCAGCCTGAAACATCTTTCACTAGTTTGGAAGAACCCCAGAATTTCCACTATATGGTGCTCACAGAGTAGAATCCAGGGCTAGTTCATACCTAGGCTGTATGGACAGTAACTCTGTGACACATTCAGGGTATAAATGAGAGGTGGAAAATGTTTAAACAGTGGAATTACATCACTGTTGTAAAAAATGAATTATTTTAGTCAGATGTTTCAATAATGCCTTAAAACGTCTACTTGCAAGAGAAAAACATCACTTCCAAATTACCTTCCAGACATGCAGTCCCACAGCCTGATATTTCTTCCCTTGTAGGCCTTCAGTCAAAGACAGATTTTCCTCTACTAAGCGAGTCAGATTTTTAATTCTTCCAGCCCAGTCAGTGCTGTATTTTCTGTGTTTCTGCAGCAGAGCAATGCAAACTTCACTCTTCTCACAGACTCTCAGCCAGAATTTAGGGTTGGTAGGGAAGCTGCTGTTGTTGCGGCAGCCACCTGCAGATTGGCCTCTCACCCAGGATCCAAAAAGATTCCGAGAGTGATACAGCACTTTCTCTAATGAAATAAGAAAAACAAGGGGCAAACTTCAGATGCCAGAGTTCATTTCTTTTATCCAACCAACACACAGCAAAGATTTCCCAGCCCAAGAAAAATGAAACAATGTCATGACTGGTAATGGCAGATTGACTTGATTTTAACAAGTAACAAAACATTGGTTTCAGAAATCTGATGTTTGTATCTCACTAAGAAAAAAAGCACCTCAAAGCTGTGCAGAGCAATAGCCATCTAGAGAACACTCATCGCTCAACAAACAAGCACGAAACTAGAGCTCAGAAGAGTATCAAAGGCTCTTCCAAAGATCTTCAGTTTCCTCTCACCCCTCTACTCTTCCCAGCAGTAGAGACAAAAAAGGCCTACAAGTATAGAAGACTGATAAATTACAGTCTACCTGCAGCTATTTTCAATTCAGATCGCTCTTTCTCATTGATTTAATATTATCCATACAAGAAAGAGGTTTTTTCATACCACACCTGTATAGAGGCTCTGCAGTTGTCCTTCTTCATTCACTGGAAAGCCCACAGTAATCTCATCAAATTCTCTGAAAAATTCCTCTTCATCAACCCAGAATTCTCCCTCTTGGATCTGTGAGAGGAGTTCAGAGGCAACCACCGGATCCAGCTGGCTCCATCCTTCACCACTACACATAAGACAAGGAGCTGAAACATGGTTCTTCACACAATAGAAGTTCCATTATAATCTTTTGTCCTTTGTAGTAGATTTGCATAGCAGGACTACATAGCAGTATCTTCATTTTAGTGTCAAAGACTTGCCAAGAATGCTTCCTGGATACGATCTGCTGGTCAGTGAGATGGATCATCAGAAGTACAAAATGCAACATTCCAAAGAGAATTTGGAAACAAACAAACAGCAGTCTGAATATTCTAACACTTCTCAAGATAAGCTCTCAGGGCCTGACCTTTCCTTCTTAATATTTTCAAGCTATAATTCTGCATTTCCTTTAAAACATTTCTCTTTATATCTACTTGGCATCAATTCTAGCTTCTCCTATTCATGTTAACCTGCATAAATAGAAAAAGCAGAGAAGCAGAACAAACCTACTCACCCCTCACACCAGGGACCCCTCCAGCACCGCCTTCCCCAGGGATTTCGTATTCGCAGTAGGATGATTTCCTTGCCTGACACTTCAGAAAGATTCAACATGTCTGTCACTATAAAGGCATGAAATTCTCCTAGCTCACTTGCACCTGGATAGGAGAAATAACAACAACAACTCAGGGTTAGATGTATATAAAAGAATCCAGACCTTCATTTCAAAAAGACAGACTTTAAATCATTCTGTGAAAGAGAGCAAAACAAAGAAATTGTTTATTGGATCAGTATTAAAACAGCATTAGAATTTTTTTTGCAACTATATAGAAACAAAACAAATAAAACTCGCTGATCTCAAGTAGCTACAAATCCTCAGTGATTTTTTCTGACTATTTCTGGAGCTGGCTTTGGGTGATTTTTCTGTTGTTTTGAAAATGAACTGTAACAACTTCCCACACATCAAACATAAAAAGCACCTCCCAGAAAACCCCTCCATCCTGACCCTAACAATATCTTTAAACCCTTCTTTATCCAAGGTTACAGAAAATCATACCACGCAGCTCACACAACACAACAGCAGTATGCAATGGCTGGCTGCCTTGTGCTCAGAGCAACATCAAATCACAGTTTTAAATGCTGAGAACTTTACTGTTATACCTTGCCTGGAATTGAGGATGGAGCAGCTTATCACACATTGCTCTTTCAAAACCATTAGCCTCCTAAACACTTCTTTCTTCAGAACCATGCCAGACTTCTCCTTCCCCGTGTTTCTTGCAGGTTCTTTCAAGGCCCATCTTTCAGCAATGCCTCCAGTCAGATCCACCAAAGCATCTGCCACCTGTCCCGCCCACAGCTGTTCATAAGATCCATGAACTCTACCAGAAAACACACACACACAAAATGTTTCTACAAACAGCAGAATTAAGGAAAGTTCCCGTGTCCTTTCAATCCTGCCCATCCCCCCAAGTAAGCAAGAGAAAACATACAATTTACTTTACAGAATAAATCACCTAAAGAACATGTAACAAACCCATCAAGCAATGAGGTGTCTGAGAGGTTACAGTTCATTCCTTCCTATATAGAAACTGCCCCAGCCTTGATGTTTGTACCTTATATGCACACCAGATTCCATGATATCATAATTACTTACTGCATGTTAACATTTATTCCTCCTCCTAGAGGAGGAGAAATAACAATCATTTAATTTATTTCACTTTGCACAAGGTGTGAAGAAACCACTTCATACTTAAAGGCTTTTTCTGCCCCCTGCTGGCAGTCACACCATCCCCCCTCCAGGCACGTTAGTACATTTGATGTCAGTACATTTTGTACATTTCCCCATGTATAGAGAAAAGCTGGCAACCATTATCCTTTATATCAAATTACATAGAGATCTATGCCCAAAACTATGACTATGCCAAGTCAGATGTCTAAGCAAGCAGAAGGTAAAGCACAGATTAGTGTTCTACCTCCCTTCAATAACAGCACTCACATACTTTGCATAAGCTTTTTCCAGCAGTGGAAGCCAAAACAAATCTTCTGTCTGACACTGGGAAAAGCAGAGTTTACCACCGAGGCAAGGCAAACGATCATCAATGGTTACTTCCACCCAGTGTCCAAACTGCCAGACATGGCAGGTGAAACGGCCTTGATACAATTCATCTGTCCAGCTGGGCTGACCTGGAGGGAATACCTACAGAACAAAAGGCTCATATCAAAACAAATAATGAATGGTTGTTATTTCAATACAGAAAACTAGTATAACTAGGCTGAATATCAACCACTTGTAATAAATGAAAAAGGAAAGTCACGATGCAGTAAAACCAAGCATAACTAAAGTGATATTCACACAGGGACTTGGGATTAAAAATTTAAAGAAAGCAATATACAATTGTAAATCAGGAAAAAAAATATCTAGACTATGAAACAAGTTCTCTATACCTTATTCAGCAGGAATTTACTCTTCTGCAAAGCTACACAGGCACACAGGAACCAACAGTCTCCCAAGATTCCTTGCTTCACCTGCACATCCTGCAGATTGCTTGAAAATAACCGAGGAGTAGAGCAAATGTCCTGCAGTTAAAAGAAAGGAGGGTGAAGTTGAATGTTGCTTGACAGTCTAAGGAAGTTTATGATTTGGAAAACTGGAGGGCACAGAGACCTCCCTCAAAATAAGAAAGATTTACCTCTTATATTTCCTCTTTAGACTCAGCCCAAGCCAGCAATAACAAAATGTCTTGTGGCTTTTTGCAGGTACTTTATGAGAGGTAAAACTTGTCCTTATATAGATTTTACAGCACAAACACCATCACTGAGCGCAACCGCATCAGAAGAGCCAATAAGTGAAAGACAACTGAATTCACCAGTTCCTTGCAAGGTTTGTGACCAACTGGGATAGAAGAGATGCCATCCACTTTGCACTGCACACCCCAATTGCCAAGAATCACCAAACTCGTATGATAGAAAAAGCTTTTCTAGGGCAAATAAATATGGATTGCTTGCTAGCAGAAGAGATTACTACAGATGTAGAGTCTTGAACTACTCGATCGGACAGTGAGCTTTTAAAATGGTTCTTCTCTTACCTGCAAGCACTGGGAATTAACCTATCAGCCCTCCTTAGTAATCTAGGCACAACATATAAAACAAAGCTGCTCAGTGGGCTCTATGAAATCTTTTGTTTGTTAATTGCTCCATCTGTGTTCTACAACCAGCCCGGATATAGGGCAGCAAAGCAATAAAACTAAAGGCAATGTACTTTTTCCACTACGTTACGTTTTTATAGCCTTATTCTTTTCCACACCCAGAACCATGTGAGTTGGATGGGATCTTTAAAGGCCATCTGGTCCAACCTCCTGCACTGTACAGGGACACCTACAGCTTCATCAGGTGCTCAGAGCCCCATCCAGTCTGACTCTGGGTGTCTCCAGGGATGGAGCACCCCCACCTCTGTGCAATCCGTGCCAGTGAATCATCACCCTTATCATAAACAACCTTATTTCTTATTCCCAACAAAAATGTCCCCTCGTTTAGTTTCAAACCATTTCCTCTTGTCCTGTAACAGCAGATGCTGCACAGTTTTTCCTCAGCAACAGCAAAGGAATCAATACAAACACAACAGCCTGGATCCCTTCAAGACAGTTATATAATATACTGAAAAAAATGAGAATGATGTAGATATTCAACTTGATACGTGAATAATTTGCACAAGGAATTATATTTTATAGAATCAAAGGTTGGTCTGGGTTGAAAAGGACGACAATGGTCATCTAGTTTCAACCTCCCTGCTATATATATGCAGGGTCACCAACCACCAGCCCAGGCTGCCCAGAGCCACATCCAGCCTGGCCTTGAATGCATCCAGGGATGGGGCATCCACAGCCTCCTTAGGCAACCTGTTCCAGTGCATCACCACCCTCTGGGCGAAAGACTTCCACTTAATATCTCACCTAAACCTCCCTGTCTTAGTTTAAAACCATTCTCCCTCGTCCCATCACTATTCACCCTTGTAAACAGCCACTCCCCCTCCTCCTACAATACAATACCCCAAATTCTGCTGGCACCGTGGAATCCCAATATGGAATTCCTGCTACATGCACAAGCTCACAACTCACCTGAGGTCTCAACCACGATATCTCACCCCTGAACTGGGCGAGTGGGGTGCAGGAATCAAAGAATATGGAGGTGTCGCTGGCTGGGAACGCAGGGTCTGTGTACAGCTCCCTCCTCGCCGTCAGCTGCTTTTTCTCTCCCAGCATTTTCAACGCAATCCCAAGCTGCTCTGCCGGCTATTCCTAAGACTCCGTTTCCAAGCATCGCCCTAGAATGTAAACATTCCAGCGTTACAATGAGGATTGCAACCGAGAAACCATGAAGCGTAAGTGTTAATACCCAGCAATGGAAAGCTCTCTCTTGTTTCCTGGGTGGGAACAGCGAGGAGGCCTCAGCTCCCCCCACCCCCTCCTCACACAGCCCCTCTCGCCCCCCTTCCCCTCCTCATACCGCCCCCCACCCCCTCCTCTCACATCCCCCCGTCCTCTCCTCTCACATCCCCCCACCCCCTCCTCTCACATCCCCCGTCCCCTCCTCTCACATCCCCTCTCGCCCCCCGCCCCTCACCGCAGGGCAGGCCTTGCCGCCATGCCCGGAGCGGCCGTTCCCGCAGCAACACCGGCCACCTCCGCCTCTCTCCACCCTCTCAGCCCAGAGGTAACGGTTGGAGGCGGCGACCAATGAGAAGACGGAAAAAGGGGCACGTGATATCGGCTCCGCCAATCCGGTGCCGGCTGGTGGGCTGTGCTGGCCGGCCGCTCGTCCCCTCAGGGTGGGCCTTCCCTTGTCACCTCAGCCCTGTCACCTCAGGGCACGGGCTGGGCCCTCCCTGCTGCTTATAGTCATGTTAGGGCTCCAGCCCCACAAGCTGACCCAGAAACACCCCCAGGCCTACTGTAAGAATGTCATCCACATAAAGACTTCCCACAGCTCAGCTTTGTCCATTCAGGCACCGACACAACGGGCGGGCGGTAAGAATAAGGGCCCCACTTGTCTGCTCCTCACAGCTGCAAAGGCACAGACAGGATGGGGTTCTGCTGGGAGAATGGGCCTCTGTTTGAGGAACAGGGAGGATCTCAGCCCTCTGAGTTCACCCTGCCTGCTTTCTTCATGCTACAGCCATCACAGAACTGCATAGATGTAATTAAATCAAAGCTCTCATTGCTTTCTGGAATGGTGTGATTGCTACCTGGAACAGTGTGATAACTACACATAGATCTGTATTTATCATGCTGTTATCTCTGTCTTCTGAAAGTTATGCTGGGCTGTGAAACACCTGACATGCTTCTCTCATGCAATGTTGGCAGCAGGCAGTCAAATGGATCCATTATACAGCTGCCAATGTGATGCCCTATTGACCCACAGCCCTCTGAGAGAAAAGCAGCCATTTTCTCTGTTGTCTCTTGGCAATCCTGCTGGATTAAACTGTTCCTAAAGGCAGAAACGTGGGTCTATCTAGATAACAACTCTTAGACTGTTGTAAGACAACCTGACACTTTTTGTCTTACTTGATGCAGGTGCTTTATATTTCCTCCAGAAAAGCAGACGCCAATAGGCTGAGTCCAGTTGCTATGGAAATGCAGAGTTAAGAGGGATTTGCATCCAGTAAAACAGCCATGCAAATAAAGCCTACCCTTTGACAAGGTATCTTCATGATTTCCCCCTCTACCCCCCCCCCCCCCCCAGTTCTGGGGCTGAATCAATTTCTCACCCACCTCTGCTGTTCATTTTCAATTGCAGGTGGTTCAAGGTCAGGGAGACCACTGGAAGGGATCTGAGTGTATGTGCAGTTTGGAAATTCCAACACATGTAAGTCCTCTAAATTACACAGAGAAACTCTTCCAATCCTTTGGATCCTGCTAGCAGGCTTAGGAACGCACAGGCTTAGACACTGCAATGCTACTAAGCTGACAGTGGCTCCTGCTGTGTCAGAGCCATGGCGCGGAATGTCCTACTGCTGCTTAAGGGAGATTTTGGAGAGAGGATTTGAGTTTTATGCTCAGAGCCTTTTTCCATACCACACGAGACTGGTAGCACACTGCTCTCCTCAGCTCCTGGGAAGACAGACTCAGTCTTCTTCCATAAAGACAGCAAGGCAGAGGAGACAGAGCACAGCTCCAAACTTCAATGCTGGCTACCACAGCACACAGCAAGGCAGCACAAGGTGCCAGAATTAAAGCAAGAAGCTGATGCTTCCCTAAGTTAGAAGTGCATATACTTAAGATCTAGGATAACCTCAAATTTTCAGCAATTTGATGTCACTTAAATTGGGTCCTCCCAAGAGAAAAATCTTCTGTCTCAGAAGGTTGTGGTTTGATAAATCTCATCCTGTGGTTTTAGTACACAAAGTCTGATGTTCTGGCCATAATAATGACTTCAAGCTGTTATCAGCCTGTAACAAAATGTGTGAAAGCAAATGTCATGTGATAACTATCGAATACGTTACATTCTTTCTGGACAAATCCAAGCAGGGGGAACAGACTGAAGATGTGCACTTGATTGAAAGCAAACTGTGCAGTAAGCAAGCTTACTTACTATAGGCAAACAAAGTCCTGTGCCATCCAGAAAGGGCAATGGCCAAGGTCAGTTTGTGTGAGACCATGAGAAAACTTGGGTTAAATGAGAACATTTGGGATGTTGCTCTTGGTTAATGGAGTGCACAGCTGGGATCCTGTAATAACCTACAGCAGCAAACTGATTGATATCAGCTTAACAGAGTCATTTGTGTTGCTAACAGGAGTTATATTTACATTAACCCACGTGGCAATGAAATGCTAAAAAGTTAGCAAGAACCCATTTTATTACAGTGTTTGGCTATTCAGAGTTTTTCCACACCTGATACTGCCAGACCCCACTTCACTCTGCTCAAGGCTGCAAAGACATCAATTAATAGCTTTCATTGTTTAAAGTGAGGAAAATAACCCTATCTCTTGGCATCTGCTTAAATACAACTGCTTTGCTGTACTAATTTTACTTTAACAGATAAGAAATGAGCCCAGCATAGATAAGGCAATAATAGTTGCTATTTAATCTCAGCCTAATTTGCCGTTCGACGTCAAGTCTACTACAAATCAAGATAAAAAGTTGTCTGAAGCATTAATTTATTTCATGTCAACAAAAGGAAGGCTTAGCTCCAAAAACTTGCTTCCAATTTTTTCTCTTCCAAATAAAAATACACTCCCAACTCCCGGGAGGAGCAAAAGTACCTGAAGTAAGACAAACAGAATATTTAATACTCAACAAACCCTGCTGCTTCTCTGTGTTTCAGAGAAGCTGTTGTATGAAAATAGCCCTCTGATGTGTTCTCACAGGGATGGGAGCAGAAATACTAACTTAAATTTCATATTGTTCAATCACAAAACGGTCAGTTAGATCCAAGCAACATTTCCCTGCTCGAATTCATGCCCACACAAACACACAGCTGAGCTGATGTCAGCTGCAGTAACAACAGGTAATATTCCCTTTTATTTTTGCCACCACTCCAGCCTTGTGCCGTGCAGCTTTTAAACAGCTTTCCAACCCCCTACACACTGTACTCCAGGACAAAACAAAGACAACATACCAAGTCAGTTCTTCCATGTGTCCATAACAAGGACACTGAAAAAATGCCCCAAAAGGCTAAATTTGTCACAAAGCGTAGTTTAATTTGACAATCATCATAAGGCATCCGTGTAAATTAAGAACTCCCACCAGGGTCACATTCATTCTCCCACAAAATAAAACGTGTTTAAACAGAGGCCTGGGATTCCAAAGGATGCTCGTGGTCACTGCCTGGGCCAGGCTGCCACCACCCACAGGGGGGAGGTCCAGGAAACACAGCACCAGCAGTGCAACTCAGGAACTGGAAAGTCAGCTCGCACAAATCTCTTTCATGAGAGCAACAGACAAAAAGAAAAGGAAAGAGATCTGTACAGAAAACGTCATTCTCTGTCCCTTCTGGGAAAACAAGACAGAACGGAAAAGGTAACCCATTTACCAAGCAGAGAGCAGAGCTTGGAGCTCAGAAGCCCAGCGATGCTGATGGCTCGTTCTGAAAACTAATGAAGCACTAAGGAGGCCTGAGTTCATTATTGCTTCATCCCAGTTCAGCCCAGGCTAAGGCTATGGTGAAGTCCAAATTAATTTAAAGCCAGAAAACGCAGATCCGGTAACAGCACCTAAGTCCCCATCCGCACATGGGTGTAAACAGATTCTTTTGGTGAATAGAAATCTCCCAAATTTCCCCTCTCCCTGTGCTATGCAGATCCCCATAGCAGTGCTAGAATTTATATAATAGATTCTGTCACATCTTCTTTAGCTGAGCATCTGCAAAGTGTTTCATTTTGTATTCACGCTCATCCTCTACCCTGCTGATACATCAACTCAGAGAAGTTCGCCGGGAGCTCACCAGGAGGCACACAGTTGGCTGCATCTAAAAGAACGTGGCACAGAGTCTATGAATCATCACCTGCACTGTGTAATACCCAGCCATGCTCTGCCCTCAGCGCTTCAGAACCAAACAGCACCAGGCTCTCCATCCTGCATGCCTGGCCAGAGATAGAGAAACAGCATGCTGTGTAAACAAAATGGCACCTGGCCACCACCATGAGTCAGAAAACAGACTCAAGTTAAATGGGGCTTCATATCAAGGAAGAGTGCTGCCCTCGGATTACTGTATGATGGGGGCAACTGTTAGAGGCAAATATTATTCAAGGCAGTACAATTTGAGACTGGGTATCTCTGGGGCTGACTTACAGGCCCACCATATGCTGGGGCTCTTCTAAAACATATAAGGGTCCTGTTAATTCTTCCGAAAAGGACAGAACAGAAAAACAGTGTATGCAATGAACACACATGCAAGACAATACGAAAGCTTGCAGTCAAAACAGATAAAAAGGTTTAGGCATCCAGTTTGTACCAAAACAGATGGATGGCAATTGGGCACCTAATTTTACTTAGTGAAAATTCGAGTCTAAACATTTCCTTATTGCTTGTCCCACTGAGTGCAAAGGGAAAAGTGAGGGGTTAACCACAAAAAGATTTCAAATCCATCATAAGGTTTCCCTGCTCTTCTTTATATATATAAAAGCATATATATATAAAGCATTATTATTCTTTAGCCACCTGGAGTAGGGGGATGAGAAAAACAGGAGCTATTTCATTTCTTAGTTATCTGTGCATTAGTCCCCTCCTTCCCATGTGATGATACCTCTCTCTGTCACAGTAAGAGTGTGACATGAAAATGTATCTACTGCCACTGAGAATTCCCGGGTCTCTGCAAAATTTCAGCCCAACTATCAGGATAACGGCAGTCTGACACACATACACTCCCCAGCAACATACACACAGCAAGTAGGACATGCCTCAGTGGCCTCAGATGGAAGAAAACAATTAAATAACCTTAGAGAAACCAACCAGATGAGCCTCGGGAAAGAGAACTACCCATATTCCCTGCAAAGGCAACCACAAAGGAGTCCATGCGCAGCACAAACCAAATCCAAATATCCGTCCCACGGCTGAAGGAGATCTCTGAAGCCTGGTGGCGTCACACACTGGATACTTGAAGGCACATTTCCTACGTGTTTTGGAAGAGAAATCCAGTTACAACAACACACTGCAGCTGCAGGGCTGAGGGAAAGGAGGCGACACTTGGCATCTCTGATCCTGTCCCCACGTTCAAGCTCTGTGGCTGGTGTGAGCTGGTGATCTAAGCAGACACATTAACATCCCTGAGTGAAATGGCACCGTTGGTGGCCTCTGAGACTTTGTCCTCGAGCACCATTGCTGGTGTGTCTGCAGTGCCTGCTGTAGTGTCTATGGCAGGAAGCGGATTTAAGCCCTGTGATAAAATCTGTTGGATGGTTTTCCTCAAGTTGGGGTGCAGCTGGTTTTGGGTCTGGTAAAAAATTTCTAAGGCAAAAGACTTGAGCGTGCCAGTGCAAAGGTCCTCATAAAGTGGAATTGTGTACATCCGAGACATCTGCAAAGAAAGGAAAACTGGATAATATCACTCCAGTAAAAGTCGAGAGGTTCAGCTCTCCTACAAGTATATTCCAAGAGACCTCAAGGAATCCAGGCTGAAGACGAGCAACACATTTCTTCAAAAGATGAAAAGTCTCAAGTTTAATGCAAAGTTTCATGTGAGTGATAATCAAAACCCACTTGTTCTCTATGACTGAGCTACTTCACACAAATAACAGAGCCATTTACAAGGCCAAGGAAAGAAGGCCACAGAGAACACATGCATTAACCTTTTGCTCCTGCATAATAACAAACACTGAAAGGAATCGTGTGAGCCCTAGCTTTGTCTGAAGGGTACGTATTCAAACAATCCCATGATTTAGTATCATAAAAAACTCTTCTCTGGAAACACTGGGGCTGCCACAAAGCAATGCAAAGACGCACTGGGCTGAGCTGGGACAAGGATATTGAGTTAGGCTGGAAAAGCACAGACTATCCGCAGGCATTTCAAATTCCATCTGCCCATTCCTCCCCACCGCTAGCAAGTGAGCCGTGCTCGGCCCCTTCGCTACACACCTGGTCTACACTTGGCCAGGAAGCAGAAGTTCCAAGGTCTTTCACGTCGCATGTCTCATGCACATGTCTCATGCACTGAGAGGTGCAGTGATTTTAATCCAGCAGTTAGTACCTGGTTTTCCAAGAAGCGACGGACTTTGTAAAGGTCTGGGTAATAGTCATTGCGGACTACAATCTGCAACCAGCGGATGCGGATTTCTGCGTTCATGGAGTCCAGCTGAGAGGAGTAACACTCCGAAAGCTTTTTTATCACTTCTGAAAAGAGCACATACACAGAGAAAGGGAAATAACAACTATGACCCGTTTTGTCAAGTTTGGAGGTCACCAGAAAATGAGCGATAGCACCAAGGCAGAGCAGGGCTATTTAGAATTCAATTTGTCATTCCAGGAATACTTTTCTACTGTCCTTACAGAGTACTCACCATGGCGCAGTGGTGAACCATCCAGCAATCTGTCCAAGAAGAGCACAGTTTGGAACGTTCTCCATTTAGTGAGGTCAGCGCTGCTGGCAGCAGCATCAGAATCCAGAGGCTCAGTGGTCCAGAGTTTGAAGAGCGTCTCCACCGGTCTGGTCAGGCTGGATCCCTGAGATAAGTCTGGCTCAGCTAACGGAGGTCCTGTAGCATTGAGCCAACGTTCAAACTCCAGTCCTGGAATGAGGAGCACCAAAAATGTCGAGCAGGAGTCTCTGCGGATGGCTTGGCTGCCTCAAGGCTCAGGACTGCTTCTAGCACAGTTAAGAGAGGTTCTAACAGTAGCAAATCAGACCAACCCATAGTTACAGTGATACAACAGTCTTAGTCTCATCAAGCCTGCACTCCATCTGGAACAGGAACAGCAACATCTCTGCCAAATTTAACTGTGATTCTTCCAGAGCTCAGTGTTAGTGAGTAAATAAAAGACAAACATATGTGCTCATCAGGCAGACCGGCTAAAAAGTATCTATGATCAGATTCATGTTCTAATATCAGATCTCACACACTTCTCTTTTGTTGAATTTTGAGGAACACTGGAAAACATGAAGCACATTCTCCCCAGTAAAAATAAGAGAGAGGACTGCCTAGACCCATCCTCACCCATTTGCTTATAGAATTGATAACTAAATCCAGAACACACTGATCACTCTGCAGTGTGAAAGATGAGCTAATGAGAAAGTTAACCAAGGGCCACTCAGATGATCAGTGCCAAAATGGTCAGCAACTTACAACGTTCTTATCCACCACAACAGAGGGGGTAACAGTAAGACAAGACAACCTATTTGTACCATAGATAGATATGGCTGTTGTCAAAGTGTTTTGTTTCCCTCGACCTTAGGATTGGCTCGTGCATCTTGTAAGCCAAGTACAAAATGTACCATCCGGACTTGTTAGTTTTGACAGCTAACCAAGTAAACTGCATCCTACCTGCTTTGCTCTCAACACATTGCTCTTTCAAATCTGGAAAAAAATTCAGGAAGGAATCCAGAAGATCTTGAGCCACAACACTGGTGAATTTGTACTTCTCAATGTAGGCCTGAAACAGAGAAAGGGATAAATAACAGTTAGGAAAGCGGCAACTCTTAATCTCCAGCAGAACGTATGTGTATGCACACTAACTCTGAGGAAGGAGTCAAAGCGTCCTGGATCACCACACAGCTGGGACAGGTAGTAAACAAAGCAGTAGCCTTTCTCATAGGTGAAGAGGTTCATTAAATTACTAGGATTTACACCTGGAAAAAAAAAAAAAAAAAGATGATGTTATAAGACACTGTGCAACAAGAACACTGATTTCCAACTAGTCAAAATGCAAAGACACCCCATAGATCTCAGAGTCAAGATGCAGTGACTTAAAAACAGAACAAGCCTGTGTCAGTACATGTAATTTACTGCAGTAAAATAACAGAAGCAATCTAAGTGTCCAACTCACACTGCACATTTTCAAATATAACAATATAAAGCAAGCAATACTAAGCTCCTTTTCTGAGACCTCCAACAGTCTTCTATTCAGCTCCAATATCTCCACACGCATTTGGGTTTGATATATCGTCTAGACTGAAGACTGCTTAACACCTCCAGCAATGATGACAGAACTAGAGAGCTATCAATCCTGCACTCCGTATCTCACTCAAGGGATAATCAAACAGCCTTCACCAGCATATGGCTCACTGAAGGGGAGACCAAGTACTCATCTGTATATGTATTCATAAAGATGAGTAAAACCATTTTGAAAACAAAGTCAGTGCAAGTCTTCTTGCTTTCTATTAGACTGCTTTACACACAAGTGTTTTGTTTTTCTTTCTTTTCTAAAGGGCATTTGAAATTACATCACTTTGGTCTACATTCCTACAGTGATGTGTGTGCATTTTGAACAATGGCTTCAGCCAAATGAAATACCTGGCTCCAGTTTAACCTGAAGCTTGCTGACCGGGTTGTCTTCTCCAAGGAGCTTCATCTGTCTATGGAGAGCATCAAGGCGGAACGCAGTCTCCAAGCACGTGAAAGCAGCTCCTGCCCAAGAAACAACATGTTAGTTGTGGGCCAATGGCTGCAGAACTAGCACAGGTACTAAATAAAGGTGACTGAAGATATGAGACAGTAACAACAAAAGAGAATCTCAGTAGTGTAATATCGGAATTTGAGTACAGGTTCCTTGCAATTCCTTGCAGTTGATAACAATGCATGATACAAGACATCCCACTCCGTAGGACCTCTCTTACAGCTGCAGCTGGGTACACTGCTCTTTTAACTGCAATGTAGAACTCTATGCTTCATACCAGACTTGCCAGTGTAATGCAGCTCTTTAAGGCATCTTTCCTATGCCTCTGCAGATGTGCAACACTGTGGAAAAGAGATTCCCAGATGCAGAGGTTAAATATCTAGGACCATTAAGGTCTTGGTTTTCTTTTGCAAGTCCTCAAGAATAGTGCTTGTTACATAGATACAAGCACAGTGTCTCATTGTATACACAGGAATCTGATACAAAGTAAATGAGAATTAAGGACCAGGACACATCTGGAAGACAGAAGAATCTGTACTGGGTGGATGAAACAAGAAGAAAACAAGAACCCTGCAGAATAACAAGTGCTTAGGGCAATTACTTCAAGCTGTAAGCAGGGAGGAGAATTAAGCAAGATCCAAGAGGTGCGGTGGTCACTGGGCTCCAATTTCTGTAAACAATGTCATTACAAAAATGCCTTTTTATTAAGTGCAGAAGATATGCCAGAAATGATGTCAGAAATGGCAAGATTTAGATCAGAAGTTTGCTCTTGATATAAAGCAGAACACAAAAAGAGCTTATTACAGAGTGGCATGGAGAAAAGCATTGCTTAGTTTGCTGAAGTGCTTCTTGAAACAACCAGCCCTGAATTCCAAGAGAACACAAATGAGGACCTTGCCTTATGTCAGAGACACAGCCTCAAATGGGACACAAAGCAGTTCTTCTGAACAATTCATATTGCTGCCGTACAGAATACGACGTGAGGCACTAGAAAGTCCTAACACCACTGAGAATCACTCAACATAAAGCAGCTTACATAAAACACAGTAATGACTCCATAGGTGCTTTCCCTCAAATTTCATTATCATCATCTCCAAAAACAATAGACATGACTAAAAATTAACGTGCTCTCCTAAGCACACTTGCTGCCAGCATTTCCAGGAAGATGAAACAGAACAAAATCATTTCCACAGGACACATGAAAATACACATAGTGCAAGCTTTTAAGAACATAATGGGACAAACTAGAGAAACATACACTTCTATTACTCATTTCAATTACTAAACTGAAAGGCAATAGGAATGATTTACTGCTTATATTTGCTATAGATGGTACCATACAGTTGACCTGTTAATTTCACTGATGCAAGCAGCTAAAGTAGAGCTCTGCAATCCTACAAGAAGCCTCTGGAGCTTAGCAGACAGCTACATAGTTGTGTCTGTTGCATTTGATAATGGCTACTATCCTCATTCCTTCCCACAGTAGATAACTACCAACTGACCAGGTATAGACAGACTGTAAGCACCCAGGATGCTCCAAGCAGAGTTTGGGACTGCTCATGTTCCACAACAACAGCAACAACAACTAAAATAACCCAGCTCCCAACACATCCTCGAGCTCCCAAGGAAACAGATCTCAATTGTTGGTTCGACACATCACAAGGAAAAGCCTCTCTTACCATAGGTCTCAGTGGTGATCCGGCGCTGCGCGTACGTGGCCAGCCCTTCACTCAGCCACATCTCCTCCCATGTAGCGTTGGTGACCGCGTTTCCAAACCAGCTGTGGGCAACTTCATGAATGACATCAATGATTAAAAACTCATCGCTCTCCAGAATGGAAGAAATGATGAAAGTCAGGCATGGGTTTTCCATGGCAACAATAGGGAAGGATGGAGGAAGAAAAACAATGTCATATCTAAAATTAAAGGGAGAGAAAGAGTACAGCAGTAAATTACAGCTATTTCAGAAGACACACAGAAACATACATGTGTATTTTTCCCCCTTACACAAAGCTCTTCTAAGAGATCTTGAAACTTCAGGAGCAAATCTCTAGATCACTGGTACCTACTTCTGATCTGGGAATTCCTTGGCCAAAGAGCTGCTCATGCTTGGACGTAAGGCTGGAAGCCTGCAGCTGTAGCATGCCCTGCCCTTCCCAGAAGCATCACACTCCTTTCACACATACAAACTCACCACAAGTTGTGCATCTGACCACCAGAACCATGATCTTTACATACACTGCCCACATACACATGCAGATCTTTATGACTCCCCCAGAGGCTCCCAGGAAACAGATGCCAGGATTCTCTTTTAAGACACAGTCAAGATTAACTTCAGAAAATATTAGTGTTGGTGCTATGGTTCCAAGTCCATAATGAACCATTTCAGCATTTTCAGGCATAATGCAAAAAACATAAAGCAACAAGACAACATCTTTGATTCTCAGGGAAGGCCAACTGTTCAGAACCCCCACTGCTCACCATACCAGCAAAGTACCGCCATGCTCCCATGGTCCTCATTCTCATTATCTTGTTCCCATCACACATTCCCGGGAGACCTATGAAACTCACCTTCCCCAAATATATGGGCCATACAGGCTCTCTGCAGCAGTCAACCAGCGCTCAACCATGCCAGAAAGCTTGCTGATGGCAGTTGGCAGCAGGCAGGGCTCTGCCCACACTCTGCTCCTGTCAGAAAGCACAAAACATCAGGTGATACTTCAACAAACGGAGTTATCTCTCAGAAATAACAGCCTGCTTCCACAGCACATGTCCACAAATGGTCATAGTGCTAAAAGGCTTCAGCCTTCTTTAGGCCAAGCTGCAAACCTTACCTTGGACCTATATCTGCGTGTATAAGGTCTCCTGCCACCAGGGCCACGAGGTAGGCAGGAACTGGATATTCCATGTAGAATTGATACACTCCTTCGTCTTCTAGGAAGGTGCTTTGAGTGGCGCTCATCAACACCTGCATGCCCGCTGGAGCCTGGAAGACCAACATCGTAACACCAGCGGATGGGATGAGTAAGGCTGAAGGACTACAGCACAGATCTCTCTGCTTCAGATGTACGGTAACGCATGCAGCTTTTTCATACCGTTAAATATCATAAGGAACATTTAATGTTAAATATACACACATACATACAACGTAACTACAGTTTTGCAATTAAGGGCAGCTAAGCCCTCCATAACTAGACCAATTTGTCACTGACCTTGACAGTGGCCGAATAGGTGCATTTCACTGCTGGTGTGTCAAAGCAGGGGAAGAAGGAGCGGTTACACACCGAATGGCCCTGCGTGAAGACAAATGGCTTGGTGTTGCCGTACGTCAGCTCTGGGTCCAGCCACCAGATCTGTTGAAGCATTGAGAGAAGAAGTGAGGGAAAAGGATCGAGTCTGAACAGTCTGAGAGCAAAACCTCAAAATCAAGAGGATGCAACACGAATGGGAATAGCAGAGGTCACGTAGTACAAGCAAAAACCAACACAAAACAGAGGCTGAACAGTGTACACAGTGTTATCTCCGACCCTGACACTGCCCTCCCAGCTGCAGCACCAGTGATTCTGACACTACGCAGAATGAGTCAGCGTATGGCACAAATATCTGTGGTCAATGGCACCAGAGGCTGCTTCATATGGAGCGGATAAGGAAGTTCTGAGTGGCCACAAGAACCCCACAACACCGAGTGGGTCAACTTTCATATCAAACAGTAAACAAATGGTGAGTCAGACCCTCAGCAGATCATCAGAGCTCACTAAGAAGCATACAAAGAAGGGCAGTTATTTGCCTGTTGGGTTTTCCCTTTTTAAGTGCCATGTTTGTGCTTTCACGCACTCCCTGCCTCTAACTTGGAAGCACAGAAACAATTTCAAAGAAGTATTTCCTTGTAACCCTAGAGCTCAGGAGCTGATTTTTATTTGCAATAAAGTGAGAACTGCCTGAAGTCCTGGGAGCAGTCAGGCACAAGGAATAAAGCTTCTGAGTCTGCTGCATTCTCAGATCAAAGTAGCCAATAAATCTGAATTTGGGGAATAGCAGTTAGTGCCCACACTCCTTCAGCTCTTGTTTTCAAGAGAAAGACATGAAGAGCTCACAGAGAGAAGCTGGGGTGCTCCCTCTGCTCTATTTTAATGGCATATTGCAGTTCTGCCTCCTACTGACCTCTGTGTTTTGAAAGGCAAAGGCTTCCCCTTTCTCCCTTTGCCCTTTGAGGTTACTCTTTACCTTCTTCCCTTGCCTTCAGACCCTCCTCTGATGCCAATGTGTTCCTCTCCCAAATCACCCACTGGGGACAGGCACAAGGGACAGAAATGAAGCATACAGCTGTTTCTGAAGGGAATTAGGGACAAATGCCTCATTAAAACTCAGTTTGAAGACAAAGCTTCTCAACAGAACACACAAGTGCAGTGCTCTAACCCAGGTAACAGCACTCTAATGACACAGGGAGGAGGCTCAGAAAGTCACTTCTTCAGGATGTGCCCCAATGTCAGCATAGGAAGGTGAGACCAACAACCCATCACAGCAGCCTTGGAGCAGAGGCTCACCTTGAGAAGGCCAGGTTCCCTTTGTTTTCTGAGGCCAACAAAGCACACGGAGAGATAAGACACTGCCAGAACTAAGCCACAGCCCCAGAATAGGATGGAAGAGAGGCTGACAGCAAGGACTGCGGAGCAGATAGATAAGGGGAAGCGTCCCAACCAGCACAGGAAGAAAACACAAGCAGGAAACAAAGTAGAGCTCAGAAAGTAATGCCTGTTTACAAGGAGCTCCAAGAATCTACAACACTTTCTCTTCAATGTGCTTCCCTTTCTGTGACGTTACATTGAGGTTAAATGAAGCAGCGGCCCCACAGGCCAAAAGGAAAAAGTCTGCAGAGAATGAAGTATTTTTTTCCCCTGTTTCCCAACGTCTGCAGCTACGCAATCCTCCGCCTCTCTTTCCAGATGCACTTGGAACAATGATTAAAGTTATCCTCAAACAATATAAATAGATCTGCAATATAAATAGAGCGGCCGTGCCGCTGGACAGGGCTGGGGATGAGGAACAGAGGCTGCAGCCCAGAAAGGAGAGCGAACAGCAGCATGTGGGGGCAGGGAGCTGGGCCACCATGGGGCACATGGGGGCATCACCAAATCCCAACCGCGCTCCGCTGAGGAAACACACGTGACAGCATCACAATCTGGCAAGCGACAAAAGTAAACAGCTGAACCTCTTCCAATGTTAAAGTCTTTCCATGTTTCCACCTGCATTATTGATGGAGGAGAGCAGTGGTGCCACAGCCAGTGGCCAGCAGTGACTGCTTACAGAACACGCTGTGCAGCCGGGACATGGGGGCTGTGATGGGGCAAAGACCCCAACAGTGAGTCACGAAAGACCAGGAAAACTCGACTGGATCGCCAGGGAAGTTCCCAGCACTGCCCCCTTTTGCTTGATCACAGCGACAAGGAAACGCTCTCGCTTTTACACCAGCACAGAGCAGGGTTTGCACTGAAGGTTGTCATGGAAAGAAAACAGCGCTGTGTTGAGATGAGCGCTGCCAAAGTGGAGGTGTGGCACAGCGGGTCAGAAACAGGCGTGGATTTTTCCCTCTGGGACAAGAGAACAAAAACACGATGAAAGAATCTCTGCGGGGCTGAGAGGTCAGAGTGAGGAGCTGCTGCCTTCCCTACACACCTGCAGCAGGGGATGCATGGCACTGAGCAAAGCCTTGCTCCTGAGCAGAGGATACGACGCATGAATGCACAGCTCCCTGCAGAAGGCAGGTTGAAGCTCCTCTCCCAGCATCCATCACACAACCAAAAGCATCGGCTCCTCACTCCAGAGTAAGGCCGTGGAAAACAGAACTTTCCTAAGAGAGGTGTGATGCTGCAAAGCTACTTTGCCCATAGAGAGCAAAGGGAGCGCACCGAAATGCATTGGTACTGTGTGTGCATGAGGTCATTGTTCCACATATGGGGTTACTCACCGCTATTAACACACAGTGCAAGGCTGGACAGGTGCTGACAGACAGCATGACAATAGCAGCGCATGACTCCGCAGCTAAAAAGACAGTCCAGCAAACCCGAGCAGCGTGAAGGGCTGCAGCAGGTGCTGCTTGGGGACAAGCATTTTGCTGGCCAAAACCTGCAGTGCTGGACACACACAGCACTATGTGGGAGCGTGCCTGCTCCTGCTTCACAGCACCACTGGGAAAGGGCAGCGTGGCCCTGCTCCACAACCAGCAACAGCTCCACCACCGGGTCTTGCAGCTCCGTTTCAGCTCGTGTTGGATCAAATGGGAGCGAGGTGAACTGTAGGAATGGATAAAGCACCCGGCTCCCAGCATCCCCACACATGGGTGGAAAGGATGGATGGTGGCAGGACTCTGCACACAGCAGGACAGGCCGCCCCTTGGCATCGGCACTGGGGAATCCCAGCAGGAGCCCAAAATAAAGCCACTCGTTCGAGAGGAGCGAAGTGCGTTATCACCTACGGAAGGAGCTACGGCTCAGCCGGGCTGAGAGCGATTACAGGGCACGGCAACAGCCAATGAGCTTCAAAGCCTCCCTGCCATAAATACAGCGCCGAGCAGACAAAACACGCCGGTTTCTTTAGGAAACCATCGTGGTTTTAAAGACCATCGACCCATCCGCAGTGACCGAGGCCCTCAGTGCCACAGCTCCACCGCTCTGAACGCCTCCAGAGACGGTGACACCCCCCTGCAGCCCGTGTCGGTGCAGCTCCGCTCTTTTGGAGGAGAAACAGTCGCTAACATCCAACCCGAACCCGCCCTGGCACAACCTCAGCCCGTCCGCCCCATGCTCCGGGGCTCTCCCAGGCCGCTCCTCCCTCCCCACGGTCCCGCGGGGATCCCCCGTACTCACGGCGGGGCCGTCGGCCGTGGTGTAGCGAACGATGACCTGGAAGGGCTGGTGCGGCTGCAGGGCGGCGGGCAGCGACAGCGTCAGGGCCGAGCCGTAGTCGGTGAAGGGATCCACGCGGAATCCCAGCGGGCAGGAGGCGGCGGGCGGCCGGGAGAACCGCGGCAGCGGCGGCTCCGCCAGCGGTGGGTGCCCGGCGGGCGGCTCCGAGGGCGGCGCGGCGATGCAGGGAGCAGAGAGGAACGTGGCGGTGCAGGGCGCGGCGGCGGCGGAGCACGGAGGCGGCGGAGGAGCGCAGGGAGGCGGCGGGGGAGGAGGGGGCGGCGGGGCCGGGGCGGCAGAGGAGGAGGAGGAGGAGGAGGCGGCTTCGGCGGGGGAGAAGGCGAAGGAGCAGGGGGCTTCCCCCGGCGGGGCGCGGCGGAAGGCGGCCGAGAGGACGCGCAGAGCCGGGTGCACGTCCAGCACCAAGGCGCAGGGCTGCGGGCGCAGGGCGCACAGCTCCAGCACCAGGCAGCCCGCCAGCGCCCGCGCCTCGGGGCGCAGCTCCAGCCCCAGGTGCAGGTGGCGCAGGGCGAAGAGCTGCGAGCTGGAGGCCGACGCCACGTCCGGAGGCGGCGGGTCGGGAGGAGGAGGCGGAGGGGCCGGCGGAGCCTCCGGGCCGCCCGCGGAGCCTTTGCGGCAGCAGCACAGGCCGGGCGGCCGCGGGGCCGGAGCCGCCATGGAGCGGCGGAGGAGGAGAGGAGGCGGCCGCTATGTGAAATCCATGGGCGGGCTGCGAGGGAGGGAGGGAGGGAGGCCCCGGCGACCGAGGGAGCTGCCGGGGCGGGGAGGGGAAGGGAGCGAAGGGAGAGCGGGGCACGGCCCGGAACAGGCCGGGGGGGCGTGGGATGGGATGGGATGAGTTGGACCGCCCTGCTCCGTCCCGCTCCGCCCACCGCCTGCGCGCGCACACGCGCCGCCGATCCGTCGGGTGCGCGCAGCGAGAATCGGGAACGGCGCCGTGTGAGCGGAGGGACGGTCGGGAACGGCCGGAACCGCTTCAGTGACACACGAACCTTTATTGTGTGCTTGGCGAACACCCGCAGCGCACGTTCCCAAGGCCCCCCGAGCCTCACTGACAGCGCAGCGCTTCTCATCGCACCGACACGGCACGGCACGGCACGGCTCGGCTCAGCCGCAATAGCGCCCTACGCCCCGCAGGGTGAGCCCGGCCCGGCGCTGCGGCCGCACGGAGCACGTTGTGATGAGCGCTCACAGCCACACGCAGTGCAGCCGCAGCACAGCAGCACTACAGATACCGCCATCTCCCCATCATGTTCTTCAGACACAGCTTCAGGGAGCGCTTCTGTCCTCCCCTCGTTTTTCTCTACACACTCTTGTTGTAAGCCACTTTCTGCACTCACCCTTTCCTCCCAGCGCCTCAGCCCCCATCCACTCACAGCAAAGTCTCCATAGGTGCTCAGTCTGGCACAGCTTCAGGGCCCGACCTCAGATGTAATTAAGCCCATCGCAGCGCAGAGCGAGGCCATGGGGAGGCTTTAGGAGCCTCCTACCTCCATTTTGTTTGACGTCCCCAGCGAGTGGTAACTGCGCTAACCAGACAAGCAGGAACGTGCTCTAAGAGTTTCTAACCTTAGGACAATGAATCAGGATCCGTCTCACTCACTGCACAGAACGGATGCAATTCCCAAGGCCCTCGCAGCAAACCTGAAAGCTGTCTTAGGTCCATCCCTCTCAAGCTGTTACATCCCTCTCAAGCTGTACATCTGTCGCTCTCGGATCACGTTCACCAATTCAGGAGAGCACAAGGGGCAAACAGCAGCTTGGTGCAATGAATCCTGAGCGCAGCTCCCCCTCACAGCTATGCTAATGTTAGTTAGCACCTCCTGAAGAGAGCAGCCTCACTTCGCCTCCCCTCCAGCTGTGCCTTCCTGTCTCCTTTGTACAGCATTCCTGATTTTGGAGGCTGAGCTTCCTGCACTTTAGCTCTCTGGGTCACTGCTGGGCTAGGCAAGAGCCAGGGCTGGCATCGGGAAAGCTGAAGGGACTCCCAGCCTGAAAGAAGAAGGAGGACAAGGTCAGTGGCAGCCTTAGGCCACTTGGTGTTCTCTCTCCCCCTTAAAAAGTATTCAGACTTCAAGCAATGCTGTTTTAAGCGCAGCCATCTTCAGGTCGCAGACTGAGCTCTGTGAACAGCACGACGTTACCTGCTGTACCGGCAGGTAGAAATGCTCATTGCTGAGACTCTCAAAACAAAACACTTAAGTCAATCAAATGTACAAAACCCAAAATAGTTTTTTTTTATTTCCTTTTCAGATTTTTGCCTCGGCGAGACATTCTGCAAACATGCTAAGGCTACAAAATGCCCAAGTCGACAAAGACATGCAACGCTGACCACTCGATAAGTCACGGCTATTACAGGAGCGACCATGCCCACCTGGGCCACAGGTCCCTTGGGACGGGGATGGCATACAGTGATCGTGGCAACGCACTACACAGGCCCTAGTAACCTGAGGTAGGTCTCTTCACAGTAATGAAACAACATCCTACACCAGTGTTCCATCCCAATCAGCAGGAACCCCATTGAAGTTCCAGTAGAGGTGGAGTGGGGGGGGCTGTTCCCTTAACAAGTGTGCAATAAAGAAATGGGACATATTGATGTTGTTTAAGTATACGTGAGCGGGACAAAGAGTTAGTGTTACTCGTGCCGGTGAAAGCCAACCTAAACCTCTGAGGAGTGTTAGCAGCTTCAAGATACAGGAGTCAGTCAGCTGGAGCAACTTGGGAAAGGCTTTCCTGCCAGCATAATGGTCGGAACCTTAGGGTTAATTTGTTACAGATCATTCCATAAACAGTTACATTCTGGTTGCGTTAGATCAGCGAAGCAGAAAGAGCATAAACCCTGCTGATACAGTGAGAAATACTGCATCAGGACACTGAGAAAATACCAGGCCTTAATGTGACCCAGAAGTGGTTTTGCACTCAGGAGGTCACTACAAACCCTGCTTTGGGAAAGCATTATGGCAAGCAGCAGCCGCTGCCGCAGTGAACATTAGCAATGCTCCAAATAGCTTTGATAAGTTACAATGCAATAGAGTTACACCACAGTGCTCTTCTTCCCTGTGCTAGACGACAATGATGTGACAATAAAGGACACTATTGCAAAGCTTCACTTCCACTCAGACACGCAGAAAATCTGGCACTAGGAAAAGACAACTGTAAGAGACAAAATGGCGTCTGATACAGCCCGGTAACAAAGCCAGATCTCCGGTACCATAAACTGTACAAAAATGATAGAAAAGAATATGCACTGTTATTAATACAGTGCTTATTTTAATATAAAATAAACAGCTTACATTTCCACTGTAAATATAGGCTATATACAGAATTATGTATAGATATAGCTACATGTATAAAGCTTCATTATAGGCCTCTGATACATTTATAACTATGGCTCCCTGAGCCATTTGTAGAGTGCATTTAATAACAAAAAACAAATTAGTAACGTGATTAATGGAATAAATACAGTAATAAAAACATGAGGAATTCTGACACGGGTTTAAAAAATCTCTGGCTTGACGTACTGTGCTAAAAAATAAAAGATGAAAAGGCAATAAATCTGCTTGGAGGAGGAGGGAGAGCTGGCCCTGCCACAGGCAGGGAGTGGAGCTCTCCAAGATTAAAGTGACTTTGCCCTGAATTTTAGCCCTTGACAGCGACCTTGTTCTCTGCAGCAGCAAACATAGCATAGAAGCGCGAGTTCTCATTGGCCAGAAGGGCAGACGGCGTGTCGAATTCCACTACCTAAAAACAAACAAAGCAGGTAAAGCAGGTTAGAGGAAGCCAGCAGAAGGTGGATTCCCATTCACATCCCCTTGGACTTGTAACATGGCAGTAAAGAAGCCAAAACTTGGCAGTCTTTAGATGAGACAATAGTGAAAGCATCTACAATTACTGATGCTTTTGGAGAATTACAATCAAGGGCGTGAAGGAACACAGAGGATTTTCTACAGCTGTTCCTTCAGTTTATTCTATTCATGTGGCTAAACTGCAGCAGGGACTGAAGCCATAAAAGACTTTCTGCTTACCTGTCCTTGAGTTAGCACCATGATCCGATCGGAACCCAGTACAGTATGCAGGCGATGAGCAATCGTTAACATAGTGCAGTCTGCAAATGCCTCTCTGATGGTCTCCTGAATCAGCAGGTCGGTCTCTGTGTCCATAGCAGCTGTTGCTTCATCCAGTATCAAAATCTGAAAGTAGTGCAGAATCCTGGCTGTTACTTCACAGTGACTCCATCCCTTCCTGAACACTGAAATGTGCAGAATTGCCATCTGTGGTAACTCCCATTCACAGTAATCTTTAGAGCTGTGGTCACAAAGCACCATTCCCCCCTACATCACGAGTATCTGTTGGTGCCATTCCTACACTAGTTGGAATAAATCTGACTGGGAAAAAATAGCCATTTCTCACTGCTACCTGTTTGATGTCACCAGCTATTTCTCCCACCCAGAAGCTCACCTTGCAGCGACGCAGCAGAGCTCGAGCGATGCACAGTAACTGCCTCTCTCCAACTGAAAAGTTTTCCCCATTTTCCATTACTTCTGAGTCGAGTTTCATGGGCAGCTGGGCAACCTGCGTGGGAAAGAAGAGAGGAAAAAAGCCTTAGAGCCGAACAGGCCTTTAGTGCAGACCTCACAGACATCACAATACTTACACACTCCTTCATGTGAGTCCTTTCCAAAGCAACCCAGATTTGCTCTTCGCTGTATTGATTGAAAGGATCCAAGTTTGATCTGGAGTGGGAAGCAGAAAGTGTAACCAGAATCTGTTCTTCAGCAGTGAATGGCAAAACAGCGGTGAACTGATTTGTCCAGATGGACAGTTCCCATCTAACACCCCACTAAGAGAATTTCCTTGCCAAGGAAATCAGATGTTCCCACTATTAGTAGCCCAGAAACTATGGAGTAAAAACAGAAGACAAAAGATGCACAAAATTTCTAGCAAACCTAAAGGAAAAGCAGGAGTTCCACAGAGGGTGATCACTGAGATGATGCTACATGGAGACACCTAAAACCATTAACCTGTGTTTTTTGCTCTGTTGTAAAAACAGAACAGAAGCCAGAATGCCTTTGTCTTATTCACAAACTAACATCTCATTCCACTACAGTATGAGCTGGCAGCTGCCTTTTTCCTTCCTGACTTGTCATGGTTCACTGACCTTACGGTGCCACTGAACAGCACAGGTTCCTGAGGGATTATTGAGAGTTTGCTGCGAAGATCCGCCAAACCAATGTCATTGATTTTCACTCCATCAATTTTAATGCAGCCTCCAGACAGTTCAACCAAACGAAAAAGTGCCATTCCAAGGGAAGACTTGCCTAAAAACGAGACAGAAAAATATACCAGTGTAGAAACCAGCATCAGAATCTTAAACATTTGAGACAAGGCAGCATTTGGAAACCTGTCCTTATTAAGGTTAGTGTTTTAAAATACCCTGAAGCCCTGGTAAACAATGATGGTAAGTGCTGAGGTTCTGCATTTGAACTTGTAAGCAGTAATAACTGCATATATAAAGATCCCACTTATGTATGCATGCGAACAGAACCCACTACTGACAGCTCACTGGACCACTCTTAGGCAATTAAGAACCAAAGTGTATGTCACATAACCACAGTACTTTAACTCTGCTTGGTGTTTGTCCTTACCTGAGCCTGTCCTTCCCACAATGCCAATCTTCTCCTTGGGTTTGATGGTAAAGGACACTTTTTTTAGTACCAGAGGGAGATTTTCTCGGTACCGCATCTCTGCATTTTCAAAGACAACTTCACCTTCCTGGGGCCAATCCAGAGGGGGGGTTTTATTCTTAATTCGAGCAGGAGCTTCCAGGGAAAGAGTCTTGAAAAAGAAAAGAAAAGCTGAGCTCCAGAGGCCTCTGGAGATACCCTTTTTCTACACTGCATATAAAGAGTTCCTGCAGGGGCTGTGTCAGTTGTGGACATCTGCAGTAACTTAAGTCAGAGGCAGATTAGTTGAACTTGGTAAGTTCACTGTACTATGAAGCACTGTAGCTTCATAGTAGTTTCAGAGTTTCATAATCAAACGTCTGTCAGGAGAGAAGAGTAAAGCAAAAGTGATTTCAAAAAGCGTAACTTGTTTGGGATCTAGAATGCTAGCTGGTGACTTATAAAACTCATAACTTTAGCCTATGACTGAAGGCCTAGCAGTGATAAACCATCTTAGTCCAGTGGGAGGTATCAGGCAGTATTTGGCACACAGTTGTGTGGTACACAGTCTATACTAAGGTGGACCATAGCTGGCTTCCTCTTCTCTTGCCCTAGTGATAAACAAGAAACTCAGCTGAATGCGTTATTGCCCTACCTTGATATAGTGATCGATCCTCTCCACTGACGTGAAGCGAGCTTCTGTTTCTGAAGCAAGTCTGACTGTAAACTGGAACAACCCTGTTAACTGGGTGATGGGAGAGAGAAATTCAGAGAGCTGTGATTAATATATTTTTCAATTGATTTAACTGACTAACCTAAAGGATACTCGATACAAGTACTCTTGTCTTGGATCTCTTATATTTCATGTCAAGATAACCTTAATTTATGCTTGGAAAGCCAGCAGCTTAGAAAGGTTTCCCCACAAGTAGCAGCTTAAAGTGTAAGCCACCTAAATTCTGTAATTTTATGCTATTACCACCAGGAGGCAGAAAAGGGCAAACAACAGAACCAATAACCACTGAGCCACCAGGCTGACTCTGAACTGACTTCAACCCCCACCACCACCATTACCCAAAGTTCATCTTTTCCCATTCTTGTATATTTAGGAAGTATTCACTGGTCTGTTATTCTCACTTATTACTGTTCAGTACATTCAATAAGAGAGCAAGTTATGCAGACACTCACTTGCACAGCGTATGAGATAGCCAGCCCAGCATAGGCTGGAGGAATCTGGCCGTGCATCAGAACAATCATAAGGCCAGTGGTTGTGATAAGAGCAATGCTGATAATGTCCAGCCGTACAGCCAGCCAGCGCATCGCACAGCTGAACAGGTAAAATGGTGCCTGATTGTCATCAAGGAGCTCCTGATACCTGAAATACATAGAAAACGTTAGCATACCTTCCTGAGCCTGCAGTGCTGCAGGAGACCCAGCATTCCTCTATCTGATCATGCAATTCAGTTTCACACCAATCACGGTTGCACAGCAGAGTGCCGTCCTGCTCTGTTTCATCTACACTGCTGTCTAAGCAGCGCCTTCCCAAAACCTCTGTGACAATTCTCTCTTGCTCCCACGCTGCTGGTCTCACGACCTTGCACCTGCAGGCTGATATCATTACAGCAGGTTCACATGGGAAGCAAACACTGCTCCCAGGAGAGAGGTCTCACTTCCTCTCGCTACCAGTTATAGTTTACACTAGAAAAAAAACAAACACAGTCCATAACAAAGTAGATAACAGTCACTTAAGTACTTGGTAACTGCTGTCTAAGTATACAGGTGCACAGCTCATCAATATGCACACAGGGGATTTAGTTAACATGCCAAAAAATTGGCCTCCCCATTATCACTGCCACCTGCTGCAGAGAAGCCCAGAAGAGGGCACTCATCTGGGACTGCAGCTCTGTTCTTCCCAGTTGGCTACCAGGCTGTTTTTTCTTTCCATCCTCTTTCTTGCCCTTCCTCATCTTTTCCCCCCAGAAAAGTCATTTTCTCAGTTAGACCCAATGTATGTCACCAGCAACAGATCCCACTAAAGCCTTTCTGAATGTTAAGCCGTCACACTCTACTTTTTGCTCCATCGCTCTCAGCTAAGCATTCAGACTGACCTGTGCAGGAATTCCTGTCCTTTGTGGTATGCATGGATGGTGGAGAGACCCTGTATGCTAGATGTAATGTGAGACAGGAACGGAGACTGTGTGATGTTATCCAGTCGCTTGAGCTCTCGAATAAAGACTCTGGAAAGAAAAGAAAGTACTTTTAAGTACTATGTACGACCACTGTACTGATGCATATATAAAGAACCCTGCTTCTCTACTAACAGCTCAAAGTATCTCTTCTTCCGGTCAAAGAAGCTGAAGCACTTACCTAGACACAGCATGCAGAACCATGAATAGGACAATGAGGGGACCCACTGCCACCAGGAACCAAGGGAATACCCCCGAAATCACCCCCACGCAGAAGAACACGAGGATAACGTTTTGGATGAACATTTCTGCTTGAAACGGCAAACGAACATCCACTGGAAAAGATGAAGGGAAGAGATGAACATTTTGAGGACAGAAGGCTAAAACAACCCATATAAAGCAATTCAGTCCAGCTGTACATCATCACTGACAGGAACAGTGATGACTTCTCATGGCTTTTTCAAATGTAAGATGTACGTCGTCACTGGGGTGCTTTTATTTTCTTAAACACTAGTAGTTTTTCCAATTATTTCCAGTAAGAGAAATAGCACTGATGCAGCTCTGACCTAATTACCACCTTTCCTGCATGTGAGCTTCACCCTGATACTCCAGTTAATGGCCTGCATTAACTGCTAAGAGTCTACATGCAGACTGCAGGTGTAAAAGCAGCTATGCATTTTCTACCTTGTAAGTGGACAGACAGACCCGGGATATCAGCTGCCTCCTACAAGCAGAACCCTGGCATGTCCCAGTTCCTGCTGAGTCTATTACAAGTCTATTGCTCTACAAGAGAGACAGGGGTGGAATCCACACTGACATACCTTCATCCATGTCTTTGGAAAACCTGTTGAGGATCCGTCCAGTAGGTGTAGTATCAAAGAACTTCATGGGGCTACGCAGAATCCGCCTGAAGAGCTCGTCATGGAGCCTCGAGGATGCTCTGAGAGTTCCCTGACAATGCAGCAAACGTTAGAGCGTTATGAAAAGATGCTTGTCGTTCTGTTACTGCCACTGATCTCTCTTTATAGGCATGAAAAAAACAACTAAGTCACCAAAAAAACCAGAGACAGCAATGTGCCAAAGCAGGGAGGGAGGGGCTGGGTGCATGACAGCAGACCAGGCAGCACTGACACTTACCTTTACAAAAACAACACCACGAACAGCTTTCAGAACCAACATTACTGCCATAGACAGAGCATAGATACCGGCGTAGTAATGCATGTGGGGGTTATCTTTCATGCTGTTACTTATGACAGTGTCATTCCCCAAAGTCACAGTGGTGTTCTGCAAGAAATTCGAGGTTTCAGTGAATAGTTAAGGTAAGGATTAAGCACATATTTATTTCACATGGTAGAATTTAACTGACCCCCCCACCAACAACTGTTTTTGACTCTTACTTCAGTAATCTTTGACTAGTGGTAGGTGACACACGCTATTTCTGTGGCATCAAGAACTCCCTAAAAGGTTACTTCATTTGATTCCTAATCTCCCATTTCATACCTATCATTTCTTGTGCTCTGCAGAACAATGTTGGATACTCACACACCACCAGTGCCATTACACAAGACTATTCACCTTGGATGTGCATTCATTACCTCCTTATTAAACACGGTTATTTTCTGCCATGATGCAGGAATTTCTTTAATAATATGCTGTCATACTTTCTCTTAAGCATATATAAGAATCTCATTATTTATTGTAATACTGCTGGCAATGTGCACTTCAGTATCTATTCTCGGAGGCTATGTTGTTTAAAGCAAAACCCAAACCCAACAATCATATTTGAATTTTTAAAGGCAACAAGACATGCAGTCAAAGCCCCTATAATGGGAAAAGTCCCAAACAATCTTCAGTCATTATATTCTTCAAAGCAACTCTCCAAAGTCACTTGGCTTAAAGCCATAAACCATATCAAGATGACCCTGCTAGATTGTAAGGTCACAATTCAAACAAAAGGCGGCACTAAAACTAACAATTCTTCCTGCAGCTTGTTGGCCTCTTTCACATTTTCACTTCCTTCTCTTTGACAAACCAAGACAAGGAACAAGAGGGCAGCATAAAACCCCATGAGTTATCCTATCGTTTTCATTACTGGAGTTCTCATTCTTGGGATGTGCTCTCTAGCAAGATCACCTCTTGGGGAGCCTCACAACTTACTTAAGTTAGGAAGCCCCATTTGGTCTCCTGGGTCTGCTTGGGATTAGTCTGAGAGCAATTCCCCCAGCCATTAAATAAAAGAGAACTGAAATGCTTACTCCACTGCCTTGCTTGATCCAGAAGCTCAGCCACCAGTTGCTAAAAGCCGTACTGCCCACGTTCAGCACAAACAGTGCCATTATCACAAGGAATGCAAAGGGGCCTCCAGCTGCCTGAATGTAGATGCCGTAAACAGACCAGGGGACAGAGCCTTTGCCTTTCTCTTCCAGCTGAACCAGTTGGCCTATGAAACAAAAGAGGAGGAGTGAGGAAAGGAGCTCTATGAAAACTTCTGTGAGTTTGTGAACATATACAATACAAAAGTTGCTTCCACACTGTACAGAATGCTTTCAGAAACAGTCGTTTAATATGCGGATCACATCCAGTCTTTCAAATAGTCACAATTCTTCTGCAGAATCATTCAAGTCTGAAAAAGCTTAATCAGCGCAGACTCGAACACTATGAGCCTCACCATGGCTTTTAAAGTCCTGCTAAAGGTCAAAGTTAACATTAAACAGATAACCCCACAACAAAGGTCAGACCTTCAGATTCTTCATATGTAAACATGTCCTGCCTAGGAATGTGCAAGTGCCAAGCTACACACACTGCCCTCTTCAGATAAGAGGGGAGGTGATGCTGGAGACAGAGTGCTGTGAACTCCTTCACACCACTGGTTCTTGATCTGTGGCAGACTGATTAAACTTCTAATCATTGTGCTGGCACCAACACTGAAGGAATTAAGGAATGCCCTCCGCCCACTGCCTGAGTCCCATCAACCACAACAAGCCACCAGGACTTGAGACAGCTTTCAAAAACCTAAGAGGCACATTCATAACATAGTTTGAAATCAAATGTTTTGAGCTTATTAATGGATGAAATAACTGCAGCACAAAACTTAACTACGTAGTTACCTTCTTCCTTCTTCACAACCTTCTCCTTCTTCACAGAGCCAGCTTTGGTACCTTTATCCTGGGGTCTTTTCAGTGAACTGTTTGTGTTCTTCTTTACGTTAATCTGTAGGAAAATGGTGATAAAACACACAGGAATGATTTTCTTTTACGTTTTCAGAGCTGAACCAGTTCTTAATAAGCTGCCTCCAGAACATAACAGCTTTCAGCAGAAGAACACTGATTTCAGGGGAGATATAAATTTTGCTGTTATTATGGATAATTACCAACTCTGGTGGATTCAATTCTCCTCCTCCATTTACCTGCACTGCTACAAATCTGTACTGGTGGTGTGCGAGGCTTAGTTTTAAACAACTCTAGAAATATATGCATACATGGTAGAAGAACTGTATGTCTACTACAGAGAGATGCAATCCCCCACGTCCCTTGGAAGAATAACTCAATGTTATTCAGAGGCTTTGTTTCCCCCAAATGCTCTCTCTAGTCTTTCTCTCATGAAACACCTCTAAGGACAAAGTCAGTCTTCCAGAAATCAGATTCCCAAACGCTAAACTGCTCACACAACTGCTGTTCTACACCTGGCCATATCCCCACAGAATGGAAATGACTGTGTTCAGAGGCAGCTCAGTTTAACAGAAACCCCCCACACACACATCTTTGGGATCATTGGTCATCTTCCCACACCATACGTGACAAGAGACACCTGGCATGTATCAAACCACAGAGAATCCAGCCCTACCATCCCTTTCTTCTTATCCTGCAAGGAATTCAAATCAACGCTCTCTCTGCGAGCTGGTGTTTATAGAGAGACAGCGAAGGTCACCAAGCATTCAGGCTGGAAAATCTCACATGAACTGTCATTACATTTATCTTAAAACAGCAGAACTATCATCTTCAAGTCTCACAACGGATATGCAGAGCAGGATGTGACATTCCTTTGCTTCTTTCACTAACATCTCACAGGAGAAAATCCCACTGAGCACCTTGAATCTGTACACTGATCACAATGCTGCCTTCTGTCAGAACTGCAGGGGTTGGAAGGGACCTCAAAGACTGACTCAATAATCACTTCTTTCCAATGCCTGAAACTTATGAGTAAGGATTGCTTCATCAATTAAAAAAATAGGCTGCTGGTATGATTGTGTTTCTTACTGCAAATAACTACAAGAAACAAACAGAAGTGCAAAAAACTAACTGAAAAATGTACGTCCTACTGAATGGAGACAAGAAGCTTCCTTCCCTGAGCACCACCAGAGGAAACAATTTATTTCATTTTCAACTCACGAGCTCACTGGTGGAGTCCTCTCTATTATGCATTTCTCTAAGAGCTGTGATTGCAAATACAATGTGATAAAGCACAGATGATTCCACCAGAAGAAAACTAGTCAGACCAATACATGAAGCCATTTTTCACTTTTCCATTTCATTAGAGAAATCAGAGTGCTTTAAAATGGAAACACAAGTACCTCAATATGTGGTGTTTCTCCCAGTTGGAGGTTATTAAAAATGGTTGCGTAGTCCCCACTTAAATTCATTAATTCCTCGTGACTTCCTCGTTCAGTAATGCAACCTTCTTTCATGAAGACCACTTCATCACAGTCAACAAGATACTGCAGAGAACAGCAGCAAGAACGAGTCTTTATCACTGTGTCTAATAAAGGATTAGATCATGCTCTGTGCACAGTTGCAAAGCTAGCTTATAAAGCTAAAGTACACATCCTATAGGGACAGAGTTGTGCTATAACAAGTTGGGGCACAGTAATCTCCAGTATAAAGGTAACTGACTACACAGCATTACAGGGGAGTCCAAGAAAGCAAGCATGACAGATGTAGTTAGTACCTGAAGCTGATGGGTGATGAAAAGGACAGTCTTTGACTTCAAGTGCTTCCTTATTGCACTGTTAAAAATGTGATTTCCAACATGAGCATCTAAGGCACTAAGGGGATCATCAAGGATGTAGATGTCCCTGTCACTGTACAGGGCTCGAGCCAGACTGATTCTCTGACGCTGCCCTCCACTCAGATTAGCTCCTCGTTCACCGATCTGTACAGACAGAAGCTCGTTATTTTATTTCTATGGCACCGTGATGCAGATATTCAGAACCCAAGAGATGACTGGAATGAAGCAGACCACAACATCCTGTCTTTACATAAAGCACGTACACATATACACCATAGCATTATACATACATTCTATAGTTTAGGTGTCTACACCTTTCTGAAGTGCCCTACACAGTATAACTCAAGGTTACAATGCTTGAAGTTGCAGTACTTTTTTGCTCAGCTATTTTAAATCAAGTTCAAATAGGTCCTGTTTAGGCAGCAAAAATTACAACACAATGAACAACTCACACAATAGTAACTTCTCAGCCAAAAACACGGCACTACTCCCAATAGCTTTGGTGCTCAAGGTGTATTCAGCAGCTTGGCTTATATGCCAATATACCAAGTACCATTATTACGATGTTCCCCCTCACTCCAGTTCAGCAAACTAAAATTCTACTTTTTATTGTTTTGCAACTACTAAGTAGTTTATTATAAGCAAAGTTTATACCTCTGTCAGGTCCCCATTTGGAAGGATGGCTAGGTCAGGTCTTAGACAGCAACCATTCAACACAGTATTATATCTAAAGAACATGGATTAGATAAATAATAAGAACACTTTTCTTGTCCCCAAAGTATCTAAGCTAGCACAGCATTATTTCACTTTCTACACTATTAGCAGACATTCCACCAGCCTTAAGCAAATGATCTGCCTTGGATTCCCAAGAGAAAGCTTTGGTTAATAATCTATTACCAACTTCTCATGTCCTGGAAAGGTAAGAAGGCAATTTATTTTCAAGGATTGCTAGCAGTGGTCCCAAGGGTGGCCTCCACTAGAAGAAGGTCAGGAAGGTGCCCAAACATAGCAAACAGGAGTTATTGTACTTAAAGAGGGCAAGGCCAGGACAGAAAGAGCAAATGGCATTTCCGTGCTGCTCCACAGTGGCTGCTGCCAGCAGAGGTCAGATGATACTCTAGCATAAGCTCAGCCCTCACTGCAGATGAGCAGCGACTGCCATCAGCCACAGCAACCACACATGAGAGATTCAGGTTCTTAAATGAATCTTAAAGTGAGTCTAAAAGACAGATTTCTAAAAGCAGCGGTAGGTTTTAACTGCAGCACACTCTGCATTAAGTTTTCCTTCACTTGGGCCAAGAATTACTAAAGCTTTCATGTAAAAAAAAAATCAGCAAGCATTTCTGACAAACCTTTCTTCATCATATTCCTTGCCAAAAAGAATGTTGTCCCGAAGCGTAGCATTGAGAATCCAGGCCTGCTGGGCCACATATGCGAATGTTCCACTTACTGCAATGCTACCCTCCAAAAGGGTCATCTGGAATTCAAAACCATGAAATTATGCCATGCCATACCTATAAACAGTCTCCTACACAGTGTAAGTAAGCAAAACGGGAGATAAGAAGAGTAGAAGTAAAAAGAGAACATCTCACCTGTCCTAAAATTGCTGAAATAAGTGAAGTTTTTCCACTCCCCACACTGCCACAAATTCCAACAAGTTTTCCCTAGACAGAAAAACAACATATGTATGGTAGTTATTATACTCATTACTTACATTCTCCATCCCTTTCAAGACTACCTTTTTATCTCAGAGATTAAAGCCAGACAGTAACAACAGCTGAAAAACGGCGAAATAATAATGCAAGTGAGTCAATGTTCTGATATTCTAATTCTCCACAAACACTGAATACTACTCCACTGTGGACTAAAAGCACAGGAACTCCACAGGTGAAGAGGAATGCATCTTAGGATCAGTTTCCTTCAGATTGAGCCTGATAGAAACCCAAGCCCAGAAAACACTGCACTTAGCCAGAGTTTGTACATGCTTTTACCTGTCTTGGAATGAGGAATCCTATTGTCACTCCAAAACCTGTTTTTGTCCTTCTACTGCATTCAAATTCTCAGTGAATTAATCGCACATTGTTCAATTAAAATCCAGCACTGCGTTCTATTAGAACACTTAATCAACTAAAACGCTCACTCAGAATACAGCTGAAATCCTGTGACAAATGGCTGCTGGAATGAACCATCCACCAATACCTCACCTACACTTCTCCGCTGCTTCCTTAAGCTCAGTAGCTCAGATACAGTACTGACAGCTACAGACAGCAAAACCATGATATGAAGACAGCAAATCCTGCCATGTTCCACAAGCTGTTTGCAAAGATCTAGCTTGCTAAAACAGTACAGCTGTTTATATCAAGATCAGACACTGCACCATAGATACTGCAGTTGCCATGGATTTAGGAGGAGTGCACAAAAGTAATAGGCTTCATTTCATGTTCTTTATTCCAAAGGACAGCTAAATACGATGCCTTCTAAGAGCTCACGTTTCCTCCTTTCTTCTCTTACCTTTTCTATCTCCAAGTCAATGTTATACAGAGTCCTCTGAAGCCGAAGGTTAACCAGGTGGATGTTTCTGCTCTCCTCTTCGGGGCTAGGATGGTCATCATTGTCCACTAGAAGATGGCCCTTCTGTTCTGCCAGCACAGCTTGCTGTCCCTCATTCTGCAGCTTCATTTTCTCTTTCTTGCCCTTGGTTACTTTCTTGTCTTTTTTCACTTTGGGGGTCAACTTTGGTGAGCTCTGGACGCTGGCGTGGGAGAAGTCCCAAGCCAAGGTAGCATTTTTCACCTCTATCGCGGTGTGAGGATTGGCTGGTTTTTTCTTTATCATATGAACCTCTTCCATTAGAAATAAACTCTGATAGGAGTTGTGAGAGAGGTGTAAAGATGAGACACCTGATCAAGACTGGGAGACAAGCCTATGGCACACTCACGCAGCAAAACACATCAGGCTATATAGTGGGAGAAAGCTGAAGAGCAAAAGGTAGCTCATTAGTGTAAACTAACTCCAGGCGTGCTAAGTGGCTGGGGCATTCCTGGATGTGGTGGAAGTGCTTAGATACACCAAGACTTTCAGAGAATTGCAATGATCTGGGTGCTTTATGAGACAGCCTAATTCTATTTGGATTGTTTACAATCGCAGGTTTGTAATGTCCAGATATAAAACACGTGAATAGAATGCATGGGTTGAATAGGAGAAGTCACTGTGACAGAAAGTGACTGACTTGTCCTGAGCACCAGCTTAGGACAGAAGGAGATGGAATTACTTTTATCTTCAGCTTTTATCCTTCACCTCTTCTGCTGGGAGAATGTCATCACTCACAAATTTAGCTGATCTATGCTGGGCTGCTTGACAGTAAGCAAGTCATTAAGTCCATTGCATCATGTCTTCCACCACATCCATCAGTACTTATAATCAACACAGACGAAATACATATATTTTTTTACACAGTATAGTTAAAAATGAGAATCATTTTATCTTACATGACTTCTGTTCTGGACTAAGAAGCCCTAGTGATTACAGATATCTCAACTGTCAGACATATTGACTCTTAAGACTGCCCTGCCCCAAGTCATATGCTCATAAGAATGCCCATACATTTACAAAGCCAAAACATCAGTTACATTTTCAGCGTGCTATCAGAGTATCCCTACCTCGTGTTACACTCCTTATACAAGTTAAGCTTCCTCTCTTCTCTGCATCCCCCCAAAATTCCCTTCAGTACAACTGTACTTAGGAAAACTTGATTTGGGATGAATCAGTTAAAAGATTAAACAAAAACGCTCAGAAATAATGGGATCTCTCTCAACCATTCCCTGGATTCCGTTATTTTATGGCTATAATTTTCACATGTAAAGTTGTTCCATAAATGCATTACACAATCTAGATATCTTCTACTATCTGTGGAAGCCTGTATGGAAATTTCTGCAACCTGCAATATTACTGTGCAACAATGTCTACAAGAAGGCAAAATAAAGGCTTGCCCTCTGAGCTCATATTGAACTACCCAGTGTACTCACAGGGGTTGAAGGATACGATTGGATTTTTTCTGTTATCTGGGTTTAATTTGCTGCCATATATATATATATTTTAAGTCAGGTCACAACTACATTTATTGGTCTTAAAAGAGACTGCAAGGATTATTATTCTGTGAACCCATCTAGCTTTGAATACCATCTTCAACAGGGACCAACAGCAAAATCTTGAAATCATTAAGTAAGTCTATTTTGCTTCCCACAACAGTACTGTCTTTAGGCTCTAATGCTCCCTTGACTGGGTTTCTATTCCTTCTGCAGAATAATAATAACCTGGAGTGCTAAGTATGCAGAAAAAAACTCATTGTACAGCAAACCAGCACTGTCCTGAAAGAGTTCTCTTAGCATCTATTATACACATACAACATTCCACACTTACAGTTAAAACTGCAAAGCTAAAGGCCTGCTTACCTTAAATCTGTCGACAGAAACGGATGCCTCAGATAAAGACTTCACTGAGAAAGGTGTTACTTTTAGAGCAAAAGTCATCGAATTAAAGACAGTGACCACTGTGAATGCCTAAAAACAAAACAAGTCAGAATCACATTAGGATGTAACACACTGAACAAACAACTGCAACCTTCTAAAGGTTGAGCTGCCATAGCAGAAAGTTAAAGCCACAGGAAAGACCCACAGACCAAGAATAACCCTTTAAAGATTCAGCATACTCTGGAGTGGTAGAAAATAGAGCTTTGTAAGAAAAGTTACTGCAGCAATGCAATAGGGAATATCTTCAACATTGCAATTAACTAACCACCCACCTGAGCTGCTGTAAGATCATAGCCAAGTATCATATGGACAGAAAAGGTCACCACGCTGGCAATGACTACCACTATGGGAGCCACTCCCACAGTGATGCTCTGGAAGTAGCCCGCACGCTCCAAGATTTTACGCTCTTCCTCACGGATTTCTAGAAATATAAATAGCAGAATTGAGTTTGGAGTATTTTTCAGAAGAGCACATACACAACACACACTATCACAGTATAGGACGATCCCACACGAAGCAATGGGACATCAGCACAACAGGATACATTTATAAGTTGCGTGAACTCACTTTGAACATTCTGAGAAAACGGTTTGACCCAGGCATACATTTTAATGAACTTAATGTAATTAAGAACTTCGTTCATCTTCTGCACACGTTCATCTGTTGTTGATACACATTTTCTTCTGAAATAAGCAGTGAGGCGCGATACAAACATCTGAAACAAAAAGTAACGCCATCCAATATTAGTACAACTCAGAAGGAGCTTATTTACAGCTGAGCAGAAATGGAAGCAGGAACAACTAAGTATGAGCACGTTCCTCCCAGGTGCAGCACTTCTCAATGCCTTTCATTGAACTCAACAGTGAAACGCTCTTGGCTGAAGCATCTGAAGTTCAGTCCCCATACATAAGATGTCTAATCTCTGCCTGAACACTGCAGTTTAATTCAGCTGTGAGTATTTACCTGGAAGTCCAATCTATCAGCTTCCCTACTTTCATGATGTTGGGTTTTCTTTTCCTATCACTGTGAGTTTCCTGTTTCTCACATCATCTTTAGGAACACCTTCAATAATATACAGTGCCAAAAACAGCCTTAACTTAGCACAGGTCAACACCTTCTGTTCAGAACCATGCGTAAGTCTGGCCTAAGAAAAATGAAGTGGGTCTTAACCCTTTTCAACTTACCATCGCTGGGTAGAAAAGGATGAAGACAGCAGAGCCCAAGAAGCCTGTTGGGCCCAGGATAATTACATTGTAAACCATTCCTAAGATGGCCACGATGGGGCCCCCAGCCAACAAACTGCCAACTGCTGCAGCTTCAAACATCCTTTGACCGTCATTGGAACACACATTTATGAGCTGAAAAATACATGCAACAGATGATACAGATTTAAGGCACAGTTCGTTCTCAAAGCAATACATCGCATACCCCTTTATATCCCAGCTACTTCTGAAGCGATACTGCAGCCTACCTCGCCAAGAGATTTCTCCTTGATGTTCTTCAGCTTGAGAATTTTCTTAAATGCCATTGTGAGGATGGCTCCACGCAGTCTAACCCCCGTGCGGTAGTTCAAGGCCCACGTTAGCGCCAGGGACCAAGACCGCACTATTTCCGTCATAAAGATGCCAAAAACTAAAAACAAGCTGTACTGCAGGTTGGACTCACTCTGTTGGGTATACTCCAAAAGATGTTTCACAACGAACGCCTACAGGAAGAAATGCAAGCTTGCGTGAACACCCCATCATTCCAGAGGACCATGCAACAACTTTATGTTAAGTTAGAAATAAGTAGGCTACTTTGCTTTTAAAAGAGCCATTTGAAATAGAAAGCGTCTTCTTTCTAGAAGTAAAAGATGACAACACAAGGAGCACCGCAACAAAGCCCTGCTGAGAGCCGTGTGCCAAGTCAAATTCATTAAGGAGAGTTCAATAGGAACCACGTTCCTTGCAGCACGCTTCTAATCCCATGTCTTCTAACTTAACATAAATCTGTCAGTTAGCTGAAAGCAATGCATTGTCATATAGAAGAGTCTTAAAATATAGTCACTACTTATACATCTGATCACATTAAAAAAACAAAAACAAAAACATTCCTTTACGTGACATTAAGACCTTTTTACTTTATCTTTTGGCTTGCTTCAAACGTGCTTATTTTGATAAAAAGGAACAATGTACCTACAGTTGTGGAGGGGAAGAGTGAGAAGGACATTTGCAAAACATTCCTGGAAATAAACATCAGCAGTTTAATTGTAAAGAAAATAAAAACAAGCAGAAAGCACAAGGTACGAAACGCCACAAACCATTGGGGCGGGGAAAATAAAAAAGGAAAAGAAAGCAAATTAACCATTCGATCCCTCCCCGTACCCTTTCCCCCCAAAAACATGAACACTTTACCTCAGGAATCACATTGCAAATATGACCTGCAGAAAGAACGTAGCCCCCAGAACCACCAATTCCCACCTCGAGCTCTCTGTGGTCCAACGGCACAATGTAACATCATACAACTCACAATCATCAGCAATATTAAATACTATTGACTGAGAAACAACAGGTTTTTATTTGAAATAAAGCGTCATCTTCAATGGTAACATCTCACAAACACGGTACAACAGGTAGAGAATTGTATAAATATACAATCTGCACGTACAAGATAATTGCGAAGGGTTAATATCTAACAGTCTTAGCCTCTAACATAAACTATCATTGAAACTATACACAGTTATAAAAATACAAGAACAGAACAGTGTGTTTTCATGAAGTCCAAAGGAAGTCAAACTTGCAGGTGCCAACAGGAGAGGCTTCCGAGGCTGCCCAAATTCTGAAATCTGCTTTAAAATGTATGCTATCGTAAGGCTTTATAGGTAACAAAATGAGTTTTCCTAGACAGCTTTTCAACAAGATGCTTTAAGATACTGGTGCTTTTGATATGCTACTACAGAGCAGAATTACCTTTGCCCACAATGAAAAGCAACCAAAAAAAAATTTGTTTTAGACCAAGGAAAAATATGTGAGAAGCCTTTTTCATCACAGTCCTTTGAAGTCCTCTTGACTAAATCACGCTTTGTAAACAAGAGTTCTGCATAGTTTTATAGTTTGAAGAGAGATGGAAAAAACCAAAACCCCACTATTGCAGCAAAGGTATCGAAAGCTACAGCCCAGCACCAAATAACAGGAAAAAAAAATGGAGATCGAACTCATGTGTTCTGAGGAAAGTAATTCTGCGTGTCAGAACCAAGGAAACATGCTGTCAATAATTTTGCTCTTTCATTTTCACATGTGTGAATTAAAGCCAGATGTCCATCGGTTTCTAGAATGGCAACTGAGAAAATTTACATATCGATCCCTGAACAAATGTGAGGAGCTCACATTCACAGACCTATTGCGCTCCAACTTTCTCCTTACTCGGATTTAGTTTTACATCCACTGTTTGGACGACAACTGCATACAGTTGGTTTGCAGTTACTAAGAAGATTACTGACTTCTTTTTTCCCAGTATTCAATCCAACATATGCAACCGAGTCACTGAGCACTGGGGTGAAAATCCCCCCTTTTCCTCACGAGCTGTAACTCAGCATGGTCGCAGACTGCAAAGCCTTTTTCTCGCACACCACAGCATTGCTGAAGGTCTCCAAGAGAGGATGTATAAAGATAGCAGATGTTTCCTGGGGTCTCATTCCTTCCCAAATCTTTTTAGTGCATTATTTTTTGCAGCACTGTTTTATAGAATCAGCATCTCCCGTGATGAAATAGAGACCAGGCATTACACCCCATTGTTATTTTTATTTTTGCCCCAGAAGAAAGAAAGAGGAAAGAGCAGATTAAAGAATTTTGAAAAGGGAACGGAAAGAAGTCACACAGAATTAACATTTACACACAAGCACATACTACTCCAATTCAAACTGACTTCATCAAAAGAATCCAGCATCAAGTTATTTACAAAACAAGAAAGCTGTAGTACAAACTTAAAATGATCTAACGGGATAAAGGAATTCCTGTGACTATGACTGCAGTAGATGGTACTAGCTGCTTGGCTGTCTAAGCATTCTCATTGAATAAACATTACCTTACCTTTGCTCTTGGCGTTGGCTCTGCCCAGCAGGACTGCCTCATTCTGACGCAGAAAACAGCCATCCTGAAAATTCTAAAGAACAGCTTCTGTCACTGGTCCCACTGCAGCGCAGGCACCCCCACCACAGCCAGCGTGCAACGGGGTGGGCTGCAACCGGAGCCAACTGGGAAATGGGAAACTTACCTCCACCAGCTTACCACTCCCCCTCCAATAACTGACCAAACTGTCAAGCTGTACTCCACTAAGATGGCAAGTTTCCCCATCTCCCAAACAGGAAGAATAGCTCTGAACAGTTGCAAATGGGTACAATGTTCAGACCTGGAGTTAAACTATGTTCAGTCATAAACAAAACTTGTCTGCTCCTTCATCTGAATGTGAAGTTCTGGCAGCTAATTAAATGGCAGCAAATATTTTTGGGAGACAAAAAGCATCTCATCCATTCTCGTACATTCTGATGGTTATGACAAGGCAATCTGACACATGCAGCTATTTGACCGTTTAATGGATTTCGATGCTGTGCCAGATGAACAAAATAAAAGCAAGACCCCTGAAAGATCTGGTATCAACTGAAAAAGATGACAGAGGCCTTTCCAGTTATAACCATCACAATGTTCGTTAGCGAAGCCACAGCCGTGGGCTGGCATTTCAAGGTCACAGACACCCCAAGGTTTTGAAGCTTAATATAATTGTTTAACTCCATTTTGCCAGTTTCCACCAATATTCGAGGTCCAGTCAAGTGCTTTTCCTGGTCTCCCTTTTCACCTTCAGGTGACCGAAAGGGCACAACAACACAAGAAAGCACTAATGTACCAGAGGAGACAGCACAGGCATATCCATGAGGTGTGCCATTAAAAAAAGAAAACAGAGAGGAGGGATGGTAAAGACTCCTTTTCCATGCCAAATGTTAGAAATAAAAGGCTATCGTTCCTTATTCAGAGAAATGAATAAGGTTGTCTGCAAACAGGCAATGTCCACAGATTATTTTAAATTATCCAAATTGAACATCAACTGCAGTCGTAGCTCCCAGCCTTGTCAAGTTGGTTTGTTTTTTTCCTTTCCCTTCCCACTTTCATTCAGCAGTTTGGCTGAGAGAAATTGAGATGACTACAGAAATTAGGGAACACCCTGCTGCAAGTTTGTTACTAAGCATAAAAGCAGCTGCTAAAGCCCTGCAGTGAAACAATGACAGAAGCTCTTCTTGGGCAAAGCTAGTGCTGTGAAAATCTTAATTGTGATATATTGTTAATTAGCACAGTATGTTCGTACATTTTATAACTAACATAAGACAGACCATTACCATGAAAACAGTATCATAGAAACATTTGTTATTCGTTTCACATAAAAGAAGGCAAACTTTAAAAAGGCATAAAAAGCAGAAGAACATTTTGATAAGACATGAAAAGCTGGAGAACATTTCTAAAAAGACATTCCACCTAACAGTGCACCCAGGTGTACTTACCCCAGAAATGAACCTTCAGCTTACCAGCACACTGAAACGTGTACTACTAGCAGTAATACTGCTCCTACTCCTCAAGGGAAATGTGTAGAGAATAAATTTAGTCAAAATTTCAACTGCAAATCTGCACAGCACGTGCAACAAACAGGTGACAAAGATGTTGTGAATGCCAAGTCCCATATGTTGTTATCTTCATTACAACCCATGGCAAAAAACTGCAGCAGTTCCTAGAGGCAATAACATACTCTAACATGAACTCTACGTCAAACCTGTCTGACCAGATCTGCTCATATTATTAAGTAGCGCTCTAATAAAATTGCTCGGTTCCACTTCTTGAAGACTGTGCTATTAATGCCAATAATCTAAAATCAGTGTTTCATTGCAAGATAAATTCACAGAATGTCAAAACAAAAGGAAAAAGCAACACAACATAAAAGACCCGCACATAAGAATATTATGCAAAAAGATCACGTGTCAGTTAAGGAATGACTTTAAACTATACTGAAAAGCAAAGAGAAAAAACAGGTGCACATTTCCTCCAAGGTATCTAAAAGTCCCCTCCCTCTTCCAAGAACTTGGCCTCGGTATTCAGCAACTGATCCACACCAGCTGTAGGAAACCTATCTTGGATTATCGTAACACTCTGGAATTTCACCCCGAAATTTCTAGCTAGTCAAAACATTTAAACGACTCTGCAATGAAACCTTCGTATTTTGCACTTGGCCATGAGATGGAGCCCTCTGGGGTTGTTAAAAAAAAGGATGGATATTACTTACTGGTCCACTAAAACCCGCGAGCTGCGTGATCATCAGACACACGATGGAAATGATGAGTCTGGTGCGGCAGAAAATCCACACAACCCTTCGGAGAGAAGCATCGTCGGGCCCGTTTTCTTCCAGTTCTTCCTGCCACAATCTCTCCAGCCTAATAAAAACAGATGTCTTATGTTAGGAATCTTTTGCCACGAAAGAAGGTACAAGCTCACAGGCACTTCTTTGTGAAAATTCCAAGCGCTTCCCAGCTCAGAGCAACAATAATTCAATAATAAATTCAAGACAAATAAACACATGGTATATTCTGTGAGGTAAAGAGATGGCTCTGCATCTTGAGGTATCTATACTTAGTACAAACAGTACTAAAGAAGGGGACAAAAAGCAGTGCATCAATGCATTGGTGTTTTCTTCGCCAACGCAATTCTTTTCATTGCTTGTGAACTTATAAAAAAAAATGAAACAAAAAAACCCAACAGATGTTTCTACCTTCTACAGTTGATATCTGAAGACTCGTGCCTTGACAAAGACCACACATCATCCATGAACAACTCCCCTTTCTTGTATGCTCTGTGGGCCAAAGGAGTGAGCCAGGAGAAGGTCATGCAGGAGAAAAGCCCAGCGTTATCAACAGGGTGCTGGTGTCTAAAAGGAGAAAAAATAAATCAGAAACAAATGAAAAGGCTCCAGGCAACCTGATCTAGTCATGGATATCCTGTTCATTGCAGAGGAGTTTGACTACATGACCTTTAGACATCCCTTCCAACTCTAAGGATTCTATGACTCAACAAAAAGGAAAAAGAATTGTAAAGCCCCTAGAAAAACAAAGCCTCAAAGCCTCTTCCCTGTTCAAAGCACTCAGAGTTCCAAATGGCCCACGCAGGTCATACTGGATGAGCACACTCTGATGCTGAAAACGTCAGCAGACCTACAGCTGCAATCCTACTTTGTACAAGGTCTGAAAAGCAAATGCTGTATCAGCTCTCCTGGAGCCTAAGGACTTACTTGGAAGTAGTCCGTATGGGTTTCAGCGCATTCAGGCCATGGTGGTATTTGCCCTTGTGATGCTCTTCGTCCAGCATTCTCAGCTGGGAATGCACGGAGGTATCCAGTGGAAGCCCCTCTGCACGAGCAGCTGCTTCCAAGGCATCCTGGCACTCAATCTGCTTTCACAAAAGAGACAGCAGAGTCAGAATTCAAAGCTGTGTTTGAAGTCCAAAACTCCTGAATCCAGCAACCACGCACCTCTTCCTTCTTTAAGTCATTGCAACAACATCAACCACCGTTACTGAAATGTTTTAGAGGACAGATTTAGAAGTCATGGAAGGCACAGGCATTCTAGATCTGCAACAGACTGCTGTATTTGTATAATAAACTAGCACCAGAACGTTATCTGTGTGTTCAAAGGATAAATGGAGAGATTAATCTTGAATATTGCCACAGGAACAAAAGTTTCAGGAAAGGAAATACAATGGAGGAAAATGACAGAACCAGTTCTTACATCAGTTCTCTGTAAAATCAAGGAATCAATGACTGGCTCCTGCAGTGAAGTTAAGAGATTCATTCTTAATGAACTCCCCCCCTCTTAGTACAATTTAGATATTTCTATCCTCAGAAAAGTCAGATTACTTTTAGAATCCTATTAAACTCTCCTCAAAAACACCTTAGGTTGGACCAAAGGAAAAATACACACAGAATGGTGCATACTTTATCACATGCCCCGTTTTTTCCCTTTCTCTCTGAACTAAAAGAAATAAAGATGGTAATTCTATCTGCTCCCAACCACATTTCTCCATGGCTCAGCAACTCTATTAACAAGCATTTCTAACACAAGAGTTATCTCAGGAGAGTCTTCCCATAGCCTCAATAAAATGCAGCCTTTAAAATCTAATCTAACAGGAGAAAGTAAACAGCGGTGATATGGAGAAGTCAAAACTTCACAGAGTTCAAACAAATATTTTGAAGCTACATGTGGCAAAAGTAGAAGATAAGCTCGCTATCTCCACTTGCAAAGGGCTCGCTACTGGATCTGATGACTTAATGGACCATTTATTGCAGAGCCATGTTATCTGTTTGCTTTCTGGTTCTTTGAAATTTAGATACTTTGTGGACTCTGGTAGAAATCTTCCTGTCTGTCCCACAAACACGGATACAAGGAAATCATTATGTTCAGGCTGGAAAGGACCTTAGAAGACCAGCTAGCCCACCCCCAATCTCCTGAAGCTACCCCTGTTTACCCTTATCGGTTGCCCTGCCAGGGAAAAGTTATTTTATTGCTTTGAAACTGACTCATAGCCTCCTAAAGACACAATACCCCCAAAGCCTTAAATGGTCATCATTAGCATTTGATTCCTAACCTTGTGTTATATAATTTGTACTAGAAGTGCTACCATTTTATGTGAGACTTAACATGTGTTATATTAACCCCTAACTGTATTACACATTAACACAATTAGCTCCTATTTGCATAAAGGTCAAGAGCTGGAAAATGATAATGACGGCATAAATCTGCCCTTTATTTATTTAACCAAGTGCTTAAGTACTGCCTAAGCACAGTGTCAGCAGCCTATGGTCCTGGACTCAAAGAGCATAAGCCAAATCTAGAGCTGTAATTACAAAATTAGACAACAGAATGAGAAAACAGAGGAATATTACAACAATTTTAACGTGTGGAATAACCCAGAATATGTAACACTTGGAATGGAAAGGCTTCACAATTCTTATTAAATTACCAACTCACCTTCTTACCAAATCTACCCTAATTAGCAATAAAATGGGACCTGCCACAGATGTCTTAAAGATGTCTCAAAGGACTCTGCAGCAGAGGGAAGTTCTGCACCAACACTCTCGGATACTGCAGAGAAATTCACAGCCAGTTTGCCACAAAACCCATTCACAAAAGCCCCATGCAGATCTACCCAAGCATCCCATTTTGCTGACAGTATGCTACCAGTTCAGCTTATAATCCCTCTGCTGTACGCTGCTGAGAATACTCTGGGGTAGTATCACTACACACCTGCCCCTCTCTGCCTACATGCAAACCACAGGGAACAAAACCCTACCAGCAGATGCAATCTGCATTTCCTTGTACAAGGTCAACAAACTGCTCACAGTGATGGTAAGCACATACAACGATGCAAGGCAGAGCCAGGAATAGCAGCTTTTATATACATTTCCTCCTAAGCAGGGAACAAGGGCATTTATTTTGGCAGGGCTGATGAAGCAGGTGAAGGAAAAGGAGGCAGCTGTGCTGCAGACAGGAAAAAACCAGCAAGGTCACAGCCCTCTGCACAAGCAATCTCACATTTAGCAGAGACTGTGGCAACTTATTGGTTTGAAAATTGTAGCATCAGATGACAACAGCAAAACCAGACAAGTTTAAAGGCCAAACAAAGCAGAGTTTCCATCCATTACTTTTCTTGCAGAGAGAACTTGATTTATTTGCAGTGATCATGCACATCAAATCCCATCATACAATGAATGACTTCTCATCTTCCGCAAAGCAGATCTTCCAGGGCTCAGATCACTACAGAGGAGGAGGAAAACCTCTTCTTCTACCTAGAGTTCTTCTAGCAAACTAGAGCAGACAAAGTTTTAGTCATTAGTGCTTGCAGCTGACACTGAATATCAAAGCTAACGTGGCTAATTTAACATCACAGTTAAAACTGGTTTATTCAAGCAGTAAAGACCCAAGTTGGCAATACAGAAGAATAGGAACTCCCACCTCTCCCATTTACAAGGTAAAGCTCAGCAGGCCTCCTCACTCCTACATTCAGGCTCCCAATAAGATGAAGTGGGAAGCTAAGCACAGTATAGCTCAGGACCAGGCCAGTACATGCAGAAATGCTGAATCCACTGACTACCAGCCCTGCTCAGCAGTGCTTAGGATATCTTTTGTATTAGGACTTCAAGCAGAACAAAAACTTCATGTTTTAAGAGATCTCGTTAAAGGACTGCTGTTTCTAAACAAGATTAGCTACTAGTTTTCATGGGATTGGGAAGGATAGGGCCAACTGATCCCAGTTAGCTTAAGAAGAACTGAAGTATGAGTCCAGGAAGCAACATTCTGAGGCATGTCCTCAGCAATTCTTCTATCTCCAACCAAGTCACAGAACAACAGAACGGCTTGGGTTGGAAGGGAGCATCCAGTCCCAACCCCCTGCCATGGGCAGGGATGCCACCCACTAAATGAGGTTTTAACATCCCCAGAGGAAAGCTCTACAAGGCTTTAATACACCGCTTTTACAGGCAGCACAAGCCATTCCTAAAGTACCGTTGTCCCAGTCATCAGACCTAAGAGCATCTGAAAATGAGGTATTAATGTCAGTGCGTGGGACTGCAAAACATTTGCTATTATCTGGTAAAGCAGTAAGTGCCCTTCTGACTTTGTATTCCATTACAGCAATTGCCCTCTCCTCCTTTCACTGGATCTGATGCAATATATGATCTACAGAATTAAGAGGATTTGCAGCATTAGATTCCCAGCCTACTCTAAGTATAATGCTATGTTACACTGCCTGACTAGAGCATGAGCTTTTTAAGACTAGTTTGGTGCATCATTCATCCATGACGCATCTCCTGGGAGAAGAAACAGCAAGAAACAGGCAATGGGTGTGAGGAAGGAATCATTGATCCTATAGACATCTGCATGCACTGATCACAAAGTACAGGCAGCAGCAGAATTCACATGCACTGACAGGACAGAGCCATCAGAGAGCTTCCAGTGCCTCAGAAGTCTAGTTACTACTTCCAAGATGGCTGCAGAGAACCTCCAGTTAGATCAGCAGTCTCTCAGTAGTGCTTGTTGCCAATACGTAGACTACAGCCAAACAGGATCATAGTATGTATGTTTGTGATAAGGCTGAATACTGAGCATTTCTCTGCAGAGGCCTAGCTGAGGACAAATATATCAGTTTATTCCAAGAACATTATTTATTTGGCCTTGCCCTTGAATTCTAGGGAACATTAGTGTTGAGGCAAAACAGTTTAACCCCTGCCCTGGAAAACCCACTTGTTCTGACAGTCCAAGAAATATATTGATGGCCATGTCACATTCACTTCAGTGTGATTTTTAGACAGCAGCTGCTGTGGATGCATCTGATTAGCAGCTGTTCAGGTTTCTAGCGTACATGAATCCACATGATGTTTTGCATTCAGAAGAGCACTCATGATCCTGTAAACAAATGACCTGGGATCCACTTGGATCTGAGCCTGTACATTTCTCATCCAGCACTGGAGCTGCATAGCTCATGCAAGCCAACAGCAGGTGCCTGTTGAAGGAAAAAATATTGATCAGCCTGAACTGCGAGTTGCCACATAGAACTGCACACATACTCACGTGTGCTCTGAGCACAAAGCTGGGGAGCCAACTCCTCAGTAAGCAAACATACCAGCACAGCATGAAGATTTGGCTCCTGAGTCGCTCAGGTAGGATCTATTATATGCTGAGATGTTCTTAGACTAATTAATCTTCAGTCAGGACACACCTGAGCTGGGTCACAACAGAAGATCTGCACATCAGGTCAAGAATAGTCACTGAGTCTTAAACTCAGTGTGCACCCTGCTCAACTGGCAAATGAGCCAGTAGGCCCAGAAATACCCCCGGGCTCCTAACATAAGTCGACTACGACACACTTTAAACCTTAGTCCTCAAATTAGACTAAAATAGACTGCTTGTGGAAGAAGCATGCAGTCAGACCTCAACTCATTAACTCCAGGATATGAGCATTCACAAACTAACAGACACCTCAGTATCTGAAAGTATCAGAACTGCCAGCAGAAGATTTTTACTCATTTCAAGTCAGCTTCTCCATATCCATTAGACCATCCTGACAACGCTCATAGATCTATATTGAGTCTCCATGACAGCCACAGGGCTGTGCCAAGCATCCCACCACCATTTTAGAGATCTATTAACACAAGGTTTCTACACACCATGCTGCATTTGGTCAGATACCACACAAAACATACTGTAGAACTCCAATGTATAGGAGCTACACATTCTGCATCACACCTTACTGACAGTATATACCCTAGACTTCTCGTTGAAAACCTCATCCTTGCAGGGATTAAGGCTGTCCAGCACTTCTTACAAGCACTGTCCACTAAACTCATCTATTAAAGCTACCTAAATTCCTTGCTACATCAGCTGCTCAGCTACAGCACCACCGAGAAGACTGTATCAGATCTGGCACATCTCCTCGTTAGTCATTAGGAATCACATCATTTCATCAGTGCCCCAGATCTCATTATACGCCTGTACATGTCTCAGGTTTATTTCTTTAAATGCTTTGAGGCAACATTAACTCAACTTTATCACCTTCTACGCAGCTATGATTTGTGAAAATAAGGTATCCAATACTTCACTTGTGTGGGAGCTGTTATTAAGAGATCTTCAAGTGTACAGACAGTATAATGGCAGCTGTTATAAGTTTCAGAAATAAACATCCAGATTTGCTCTGCTTTTGTACGTGCCTTCCAGCACAGCCAAATACCACAGACATGGACAAGTCCAACCCTCTGCCAAACAGCTCAATTCAGTAGTCAAATAGCTTCACCTTTTCACACAGTGAAAATGATATCAGCTCAAGCTACCGCAGCTTTTAACTGCAACCTCTGAGTCAGTCATGTAGCAATATCTTCCTGCGCAGAGCCTATGAGAGCCTTCAGCCCACAAAAGCCTACTCAGGCAGCAATTCTTAGTTTTATTATGTTATGAAAATACAAAGTCCTCTAGAAAAAAAATGTAGCCCAAGCTGCTTTATGTCTCTGCAACTAAAAGCTTACAATTAAGCTGCCTCAAAGGCCTTCTCAAGGCACAAGGACCCTGGCTACAATCACAGCCCTATTTCTGAACATGTTCAGAGTTGTTCAAACACTCCAGATGTTGCAGAGGTTGAAAGCTAAAGATGATTTGACATTGGACAGCCCAATAGTGATATATCACTTCAAGGCTACAAGTGCTTGAAGGATTTACATCAACTCCAGCGAGCTCTGATCACATTCTGTTGTCTGGCAAAAGCTATCAAGGGCAAACCTGAAAAACAAGAGACCGAGATGAGGACAGGAATATTAGTTGGGGATCTCAAAGTTAAAGTCACAACATGTTTTTCCTGCATGTTTCAAGAACGTTAATTAGTGCCATAGGCTAAAGTTTCAAGAACTGAGTTTTCAGGTACTGTGCATTGTGAGAACACACTTCTCATCCTTTTCTACTGTTCCAAATGTAATGGGTAGGGGAACAAAGTAGACACTTGCCTTCTACTCCATCAAAAACACACACAGAAGGCTCCATTTGAAACTGGCCTACTCCAAAACTACTTTCAGAAGAAATTATTTCCCTTCCTTATCTGTCATTTTATACTATATTATATGGACACAATGAGGTCTCACCCTGCTCCTCAGGGCATGCTACTTCTGTTAGAAGAGCTACAATTATTTCAGATACAACTGAAGAGCACAAAAGTGTTTGGGAACAAGGAGTCCTAAAAGTACAAGTAGAAATCATTACTTGAAAGCATCCCTTGATTTTCACTCACTGGTAATGTAATAGCATCTTACAAGTGATGTCTACTGATTACAGTGCTAGGCAGCAAGTGCACCTAGAAGTTATCTTCATTCTAAAGAAGAAAGCCCAATTAAGTCTGGTATTATCGGTTGGGAACATGTAGTTAACACCCCCATTTTATAAGCTACATTAAAGTCTCCAACAATGACCTAAAAATCAAAAATCAGACTGCAGATGCTTATTCATGAATAAGAACTGGGTTTTTTGAATTTCAGTTCCAGAGTGCCTAACTATTTCAGAGGCCCACATTTCTATAGCAACATCCCCATTAAGCACCAGGAAATGGGAGATCTACTTATGCTGCAGCATAATTTCAATTATTCCAAGAAGTCTGTTTGAAAAGCTCCTGCCTTTCAAAGAAGTGATTTCTAAAGTTGTGACTGAACAGCAGTTGAGTTTCTAAGAAGTGAATTACAAGTTCTTTTCCATTATGATCATGAACACCCACTAATAGCCTTCTTTCAGCAGGAAACCTGAACACCACTTGTCAAGACAGAAAGGACTTACATAAGACGTCTTCAGCTTTGTTCAGATAAAGAGCAAGGTACATGAAGAGGCTTTATGACCTTGGCTTGGTAGTCAAACCAGCCTCTCACCTACCAAAGTCTTTTAGAGAATCAATCCACCTTGTCCACTTGTCCATATCAAAATGCAGCAATACAGGCAACAACAGGAAAGTGAAGTCAGGTAATTCTCGTACCCTGTGAGGAGTGGTCACCTCCAGTGGCCATTAACCAACGCTTCTGAGCATGTTCCTTTATCCACTCCACAAGGTATTATGCAGTTTTACCTTCTTCTATGATATTCATATGCATCACATTAATAAGAACACTACCTTATGCACTACGATACTACAAAATAGCCCCATACCTTCATGTCAGATTGAGTTTGTGGTGAAATTACTGCCTTAGACTTCTTGCAGCACCAGCTTGTTGCTGCTATACAGATCAAGCTTATAGTTTGCTATCTCCTGGCCAAGCTAGCTAAAAAACCTCCTCTAGGATTCCTACAAGAAAATTAAGAGTATTAAGAGCTCTTTGCTTGGTGTGCTGGACTCAGTTGCCCAGATGACAAAGTCTCAGCAAAGCTTAAGCCCTCCATCTGCACTGCTGTGGTCCTACCCTTCTTTCTCATGTCAGCTCTCCACTGGGTTCAGAGAACAGCATGTACCAACACGTGCCCAATAAACCAGCTTAAGCTGACCCAGCCCCGGGGTTCATAAAGGATCAGGTACTAAAGGACACTCATTTTCCCCTTGAAGCACTGGTTAGTGTCTAGTCTTAGTAATGCCACACCACATACACGTCCAACCCACTGGTTTTATGTTTGCTGCCTTCTTTTTTTAATGTCTTCAAATAAACAGAAGCTGTTACTTACATACATCATGCAGTTTAGACAGCTCCTCTTCACTCAGTGCAGCCCAGGCAAACTAGAAGGTCGGACATCAACAAGCTGCAACATCTACCTTTTGTTACACACCTGGACTTGACTGCACAGGCAAAGGTCAATCTTAAACTGAGTCTTTACTTACCTTTATTAAGGAACTATGAAGCATCCTAAGTAATAAGGCTAAGAATACAGGAACTAAAGCTTATTACACACTGAAAGGAAGAAGCTTGGTACATGCTAATGCAAACATGTGATTTTGATACAGTGTTACAACAACAGTTCCTCACCCTTAACCTGGGTATTTTGCAAGCAAGCAGGATTTAATCTCGCTGACATTCAGCAACAAATTCGGTGCTGTTTGTGTTTATTGATTATAAACATCCAGGCTGCAGAGTTAGCAGAAGAGAACAAAAGTTTGAGCTCAAAGTTAATTCGAACCTTGACAACAAGGATGGAGACAACCAGCAAGTAAAATAACAGACCCATCTGTGAGTACTTACCATTAATAAGGTAACAGTGTTCATTCTTCTACTCAAGGAAAAAAGCTCCAGGTAAGAACTGTCAGTTAATTATAACTATATCAGCTACTTTCTTGCATGGTACAGAATCTCTGCTACACAATCAGTTACCTGAGACTGTCACCCTGTAATTACAGGCACCAAGCCTGGTACAGGTAGGAAATATAACAAGGCCACAACAACCAAGTGAAGCTGATCTGAAGGCACCTCCCAATCATTAACTGTAATGCCACACCGTGCGTGTATGTAGGAATTGTTCTTTGTTAACCCTCAAAAAGATAAAAATGCTGATTTTATTTCTCTCACCTGAAAGGTTCATTCAAACACATTTGCCAGCTTTTAGGATTCTGTCCTCTGAAGTTAAAGTGGGAAACAATTAAATGGTGCAGACCAACAGGGAGAAACAGCACATCACAATTACTGTTAACCCTCCTCCCACTGCCTGGGAATCAAAGCTGCCACCAATGGCATTACCGTTGTCATCATTAATTTGACAGAGCAGATTTGCTACTGGATGATGTCCACTGGATGCCAAGCCGATGACATTAACATAACGAATGCTGTTAAGAAGCTGCACTGTGACTCCAGAGGGCTCCCAGTTCTGCATCACTGCCTGCTTTAATGCAATCACTCTGCCTTCCTCTGCACATCACCAGCAAGAGTCTGCTGAGTCATAGAGCCTGTAGGGACACCGGGAGCTGCAGGGCCTGCGACTACAAACAACCCAGCTCTGCTTTGCTGCAGAGCAAATCACCCCCATCTCAGAAAACAGCAGTGCAGCACTATTAGCCTGCATTCAAAACACACGCGGCCAAAACCTTTAAGCCTCGATCAAACAAGGTAAATCTAATCTGAAGGTGGCTGCATCTCAGTGTCCAGTACAATGCAGCGAAATTTAAGCCTTTAAACAACAAAAGAAAAGCAAACAATCTTCAGTTCCTCTATACAGATACATTAAGTTCCCCCATTTCCAATGCTTGCAGACTAGGACTGCCACAGGTAGATCATATGAAATAGGAACAAGCACCCTGTCATTGGGAAAATCTCGACACAGACAGCATTAACCTCAGCTTCAGTTAGATAATAACACTGCAGTGGTTTTCGGAAGGTTAGGAACAGCGCATGCAAGAAAATATTTCCGTATTTAGACCAGTTAATAGCATTAATTTTCAAGTGGCATCAGATAATTAGTCCTAAACATCTTCCACCAGTTTGGGGGCTCCCATTCCAATGGACATCTATCTGCCCTCCAGCACTCAGGTAGTAGTGCATACACTACCTGCATACACTCCCATAGTGGGAACAAGCTCCACATTAAGTGTTTAAAACACCACACAAGCTTTAAGCCAGTGGTTATTTCAAGACTCATTTCTCAATTTAAATTAGAAGTAATTATGACTGCACCACATTAAGTGTACATATGCATAGGGAACAGTTTTCCATCTGGATGTTAGTAATCCACACTGAATACGAAAGAACTGTGCTATTAAAGCTCGACATCTGCTTCAGAAAAGTAATCCTTGAGGAAAACATGCCATGATTAAGATTTTTTTCTTCCATTGCCAGCACTGAACGGTGTATGATTTAAGCTGAGCCATTCGCTGTTCTTACTTGGTTGTGATGATCCTCTAAGTACAAAAGCTTGGATTCACATCAAGATCTCCATGCTAGAAATACATTCTATTTCTAGTCAGTGACGTTTAAGTTGAAAACGCTTACTAAGCACTCGCATTTCTTAAAGATAACTCCAGCACTCCTTGAAATGACCTCTTCCACACAAAAGAGAAGCTTCATTGACCTTCAAGGCAGTAAACCTATGCAGAGCTGGCACAGCACAAGGGGTTGCTGCATGTAATTCGATAAGCAGAGACAGCAAAACAAGCAAGAGAGAAATTAAACTGACCTGGTGTTTAGCATGCTGAAATTTCGACCCCTCCTGCTCATCGTGCTGTACCGAGTCAGCCCTCTCCCTCACACTCCTATACCCAGGACTGGGTATGATGTACTCTTTTCCGATGTCGATGTCTTTCATCTTCTGTAAACGCCAGGGTTTACTGCTGTGTTTGCACCTGGGCAGCCTGGAAAGGATCAAACAGCACTTTGTTAGATGGAACACCTGACACCTTAAAACTAGCTGAGTCAAAGCGACTAAGGAAAAGTAAAGGAGAGGAGCTTTATTACAATAAGGCTGCAGTAAGTGACTGCATCGTCCCATAACACCAGCTCCTTCTGAACTAGTTCAAACACACCCCGAGGTGCCTATAAATGGTACAGAGGCTCTGGGTGCACTGAGCACAGCCACAGTCCCCCCCCAGAACTACGATTATGCAGCTTGACAGCTTAAATAACAGAAATGTGGAGTTAAAGCCTCGAGAAACCACGCTCAGCTCAACCCTCCCTACAGCCCTTCGTTAACACCGATAATTGCTGCATCCCCACGGCTCACCGAGCTCTGAATAACACACCTCCCTATGCACACATTGCACAGCACCATGAGTCATCCCACGCACCACGGAGAAAACACTCCTTCTCTATAAAACCATTTGCTCGCTCCAGTGGCCAGAGCCAGCATTATATATATTATATATATATATATATAGGGCCACCCCTGAGCGCTGCCTCAGCCCACGGCCCCACTGTGAGGCCTAAAGGGGGTCAGAGCCCCACACGGAGCCACCTCCCCCACCCCACGTAGGACACGGCCCGCACTGCGGACACCTCAGCGCCCCACACAGGGACGAGGGGCCCGACCCTCCTCGCAGTGCAGGGAGCGGCCCCACCCCCGCACTGATCCCAGCCCCGTCCCGGTACGGCTCGGCCCGGTTCCGCTCACCTCCGCGCTCCGCCTGCCCCCACTGCGGCTGTTCCACTCAGCGCCCGCGCAGCCAAACAACATCCCTTATAGCGGTTCCGGCGTCCCTACGGCGCACGCGCAAAGAGGAGGGCGGGGCCTAGGCGGCCGCTCCCGCGCAGCGCCTCACGGGAAATGTAGTCCTCTGCGCGATGGCTGCCGCCAGGTGTGCGGCGAGCTACGGACTACACTACGAACTACACTTCCCAGAATGCCTCGAGAGCGCGACCGCCATCTTTCTCCCCCCCTTCCCGCGCCCCGCCCTGGTCCTGCCGCAGCGTGGGGGGTCTGGAACGTTCGGCACCGGAGCGATGAGATGCGATGCCATGCAATGCAATACAATGAGATGCATGCAATGCAATGCAATGCAATGCGATGCGATGTAATGCCATGCAATACAATGCAATGCGATTCAATGCAATGCGATGCGATGCGATGCATGCAATGTGATGCAATGCCATGCAATGCGATTCAATGCAATGCGATGCAATGCCATGCAGTACAATGCAATGCGATGCAATGCAATGCAATGCAATGCAATGTAATGCGATGCGATGCAATGCAGTGCGATTCAATGCAATGCATGTGATGCGATGCCATGCAATACAATGCAATGCAATACAATTTAATGCAATGCGACATGATGCGATGCAATGCAACGCGATGCAATGAAATGCAATGCGATGCAATGCAAGGCGATGCGATGCAATGCGATGCAGTGCAATGCAATGCAAGGCGATTCAATGCAATGCAATGCAATGCAGTGCAGTGCAGGGCGGTACCCCTTGCAATGCCTGGCTTTGTCCCCCGCTGCTGGTCGGGCGGTGATTTACAGCCTTTCAGCAGCGCACAGGGGGAGCTCCCCGCTCACAGGCTGTAAATCAACCCCTCAAAGCAGCGTCGGTCCGTGCTGCCATCCCCTGTCCTCGTGTGACACCGCCCCGCCTGCAGCTTCACTCCGCCGTCTGCCTGTAGGGCTTTATGTAACCGCTTTTCCACTCCCACCGCTCGCAGCTCTATGGAATGAATTGCACGGGAACGTTCCCGTGCTGCAGAGCGCCGGGTTCAGCATCTCAAAGCTGTATTTCTCTGCCCAGAGCCGCTGAACGCTGCTGTTATCTACAGTGAGAGCAGATGTGATGGGCAAAGAAAAGATGAATCCTCTCCTTTATTGACCTGATTGAGGCAGGAGTTCATAAATGGTACAATCTAAGAACTGAGTTAGAAGGGATCCTTAAAGGCCGTCTGCTCCAGCTCCCCTTCAATGCACAGGGACACAAACAGCTCCATCAGGTTGCCCTGAGCCTGGTCTGGGGTCAGGGATGGTGCAGTGACCTGCTCTGATGTTATATCTGCTGTGACAGTGTTTGGGAGCAGAAGTGGTGCCGCTTCCCTTCCCTGCTGCCCGTGTTGGCTCTGAGCCTTCACAGCCCAGCTGCCACCGCTCCCCTGCTCTCAACACCTCCAAATATCCACGGCTCTGCAACAGATGCCTTTCATTGTTATGTAGGTGTTGACCATCCTGCCCTATTTTTGCAGCATTTCTGCTTGTCAGAGTGCAGGAGAGGTGCAACACGGATTAAATTTGGGCTGTAATTCACCATTCGGGTCAGGAGAGAGCACAGAAAAAGTTCACCGTCTTGTTTCATATGCTGCTTGTTTTGGGCTTTAGGAGAGTAAAATAGAAATAAGCAGCAACAACCAACATAAACCTGCTTTATTTTTCTTATAGAGAGAAGCTTTCAGAGCTGTTGCAATGTTTAAAGCGTAATCCAGCACAGAAAACCAGTTCAAGGCAGTTCATATCTGCGCTGATGGTTCGATCTTTCTTCCACAAACCTGATGATTCAGAGAGCAAGATCAAGCCAAGGGCAAAGCATTGCCCAGAGAGCAGATGTTGGAGCAGAATTATGCGTGTTAGCAAGTTGTGTGGCTCCTACAGCTTGCTCCACACCCACAGTTAATGAGTAATCGATGGAAATCAGCAGCATGGGTTGAGGCAGAGCCTGTGAGCTCTTGCTGGTGTAGTGAGGTGGTGGGCTGGTTATGCAGCTGCTTATTTGACAAAGGCAGTAGAAAGGCCGAACAGTGAAACAGTAAAAGGCCAGAGCATGACAACATTGGAGGCTAGGACTCCACCATTTGGCTTTGGGAGCTGTAGCCATCAGCTGATTGTTAGTTATTCGGGGTCTGTAGATGTGGAGCAGCAGCTTTGGTTGCTCTGCAGCAGTAGGAATGGGAACTCATCTCACCTAGAGGTGCAGCGTTGACCCCAAAGGTGGGGACACGGCCTCTCAGAACAGTGTGCTCAGATCAGGATGTTGATTCTGAAGCTGCCAGGGCTCTGCAGCAGTGGTGGTAACCAGGACATGACCAGTGTGACCTTCCCTTTGGCTCCCAGGATGGGGTCAGTTTGTCTCCATGTACAGGCAGAACTCACCCTCTGTGCCAGGCAGGCACCACCTCTTCCACCATTGGGAGAGCAAAGAGTGCACCATGAGCTGGGCTGTGGGACACCCAGAGGTTTGGGACAGAGCCTGGGCCTCAGAATGGGTCAGGCAAGGTGAGGCTTGCAGTGAAGAACCCCTGAACAATCTGAAACCTTTGGGCTGTTTGCTAAAGCTACAGAAATCCCAGAATGGGGAAACATATGTCTGGAGCAGGTTTGCTTTGCTAAATGGAGCAGTGTCACATGCCCGTCCCACGTTCTGCATTCAGGCAGTCCCCAGGCAGTTTGCAGCCTCTGATAGGAAAATTGCTGTGTGTGATCAGGGCTCCATCAGGTCAGCTGGAAACAAAGCACTGTGCTGCCACGTGCTGCAGGACAGGGATTGGGGTGGTGGTGCTCAAGGAGTGGCAATGCTCGGGATAATAAACCCAGCTTAATGCTGACAACCAGAGACTGGCCCAGCTGTGGTCCCAGGACAGAGAGCACAGCACTGAGGGATGTAAGGATGAAAAGCACCAGCACCACGTCCTGTAGTGCATAGTTCCTGGACAGGATGATGCTCAACCAGCAGCTTTTTCCATCATCCCACATGTATGACACCTTAATCCCATGGCTCAGTTTCCCATCTAAAAGACACAACTACTGGAAACCATGTGAGAGAGGCAAAGGAGAGTTGCTGCGTATAAAAAGTAGAGCAAGGTCCCAAACCACTGCTGTGAAGAAAAACCTTGGCCATCAGTGAGCAGCACCAGGTTTCCTCTTAAAGGCAGGAGGCTGAACCAATGGCAAACTGAAAGAAAGCAAAATAACCTGTTGGCATTTTCAAGCAATCAGACCTCATTGTCTGAGCGAGGTAACATCAGCCACCATCTGCTCCTGCTCAGAAATAACAGCTCTTCTTCCTGCGAGGGGAAGAACAGCCCCAAGTGCTGCCTTGTGAATCCTGGTGCCAATGCTTCTGTCTGTACAAAAAAGCCAAGGCCTGTTCTGTTTCCTCTGATCCTTTGCAGCATTTTACAGAGGAAAGCAGAGTTGGTTTAAAGCACATTTTGCTCGTGAGCAGACACACAGGGACAGGGCACAGTTCAGACTAAGTTTCTGGCTGAACTCCAGCCTCACCTGTGGGTAAGATGCTGTGTCTGTTAGCAGCAGTAGGAGAGCTGAGCTGTGCCTGTGCATGCAGGGATCCATGCTCTTCTTGCATTAGACTTGAGTCAGCTCGGTTGCATTGCCTTTGGGCTCATCTTATTTCCATACCTACAGCACATGCTGTGGCCAAGCATGCAGCATCATGTTCCTGCCCTGCAGAGCTCAGCTCATCTCAGGTGACAGCATCAAGCCAGAAGCAAGTTTGATAACTTCCAGGCCTAGGAATCAAATGTTATGATTGGTGATTTGACCAGTGCTTCACTCCATGTTCAAAGGGTGAACAGACATAGAAATAATGCATGTGAAGCAGTGCTGCAGCTGTGGACATGGAGAAGCTGCTCCCAGGGACAACCCAAGAGGTTTGATTTCTTTCTGGTTTCCACATATTCTGTTTTCTTTGGTACTGCTGCAACTTGAGCCAGCACTTCTGCACTGCCAGGAGAAGGTCATCAATCAGCTGCTTCCTTCTGCTTTTCTGCAACGTTATATTTTGAAATATATCCCTGACAAACTAAAAGAACTGTTGGAGTGATTCCATGGGAAACATCAGTACAGTAACCAGATCTGTAGTGTACAACATCTGTCAAGATAACGTGACCTCTCGCTGGCTTTGATGTGATGGAAGCAGGCTGCAGAGCTCTCCCTGAGAAAGTTCCCCTTCTCCATATCTTAAGGCAGCCCCAACACAAAGCTTTTCTAAAACAAAATGAGCAGCGGGGTGGAAACATGAAGCCCCTGGGATGGGGAGCTCTGAGACACACGCCTCTCCTGCAGAGAAACCAGCTGTGCGGGGAAGGAAGGGTTACAGGAAACATGGGCTCTGCTCTGAGCAGCACATTGGGAGCTGTGCCTTGATCAAAGGCTTCTGGCAAAGGGCTGCCTGGGAAGTAGGGTTGCCTCCTTCCCAAAGCAACACATCTGGGGCTGCAGCAGGCAGCAGAGGGATTCCTTCTCCCCCAGCATCCCCTCCAAGTAGGGCTGAACTCCAAGGGGATGCTGCAGGAGGCCTTTTCCTCCCCTGGAGGAGGCGAGAGATGAGGAAAAACCTTGTCCTCTGCACAGGAGATGGCAAGCAGCCCCAGCTCTGAACAGAACAGCAAGAACAGAGCAGCATTTGTACACAGTATAGGCTGGGAGAGAGCTGGAGCCAGCCAAACAGCTCTTCAAATGAAGTCCTCAACCATCTTGGCACTTTAAATCCAGGGAATTCCCTCTGTGTCACTGTAGCCCTGACTTGGCACCAAAAATTCCCCTCTTATGGTGCAAGTGTCACCAGACCCTGTCCCCATAACACTCTGACGTTTCCCTGCCAATCCCTCCAGTCCCAAGGCCATATTGTCAAGCTCCCTGTCTTGCTTGACCTTTTGGCTTTCCAAATGTATGGCAACTGTTGAGTCACGGCCTGAACCACTGATTAAGCACCTGGGGAAAGAGCCCAGTCAGCACAGGTGAAGGCAATTCATCTGTGCAACTTGAAGGGGTGGAACCTGGCTGCACTTCTCTTAGACCTCATTTAAGGACTGGCTGCCGCTGGGTAAGTTTCTATGATTGGAATCTTTCCTGTGAGCCTACATCTTCAGAGATGGGTGAGCTCTTTTCCTTCGTAACACCATTCCATTTGTGCTAGCTCTTTTGCTGTTATAGTCCTGTATCATACTTCCACTGTGTTAATCTTTCCAACTGTAGCACCAAAGAAGATGCTTTTTTTCACTCTGGCTCAGCTTGCAGGTTGCTTCCTACCAGCTGTTGCTCCAATTCCAAAGGGTAAAACTCTCTGAAATGACTTCACATGTATGCCTGGTGAAAGCTGTTCTGCTTTAGGAATCTGCATGGATCAGAGCTAGAAGAGGGTGTGTTGAGAAAACAGGATTCATGTGCCTTCAGACCCAGGGGGAACCCCTCAACTCGTGGTCTGACCACTTCCCCAAAAGTGATCTCCCAGCGCTGTGCAAAGGAAATCCTCCTCCCCGTGACTGGGAGCACTGGTTCCCATAATGGCTCCAGCTGCGTCCCCCTGATGGGAAACCCATCTTATTCTTCAGCCTTGAGCAGCCTCTGGGGTCACACGGGGTGGCTGCCTCCAGGAGCATCTGCCAAAGCCAGATGGCTGCTGACTCATATCCACCAGACAGGGTGTCCTTGCTGAGAAGTGAGGAGGAGCCTGTGCCTGGAGCCCTGTCAGTCTCTGAGTGACCAGCAAGGTGAATCAACAAAGGATGGAGCCAAAGCACAAGCAGCAGGGTCAGAAGAACACCAGGTAGAGCACGGTTACCTGCACGAGTCTGTTTGTCAGCTGGATGTGAGTACTGTCACCCAAAACTGCTGCTCCTTGGGAAAGCAGCTGGTGAGGGTTGATGGAAGGAACATCCTATGAGATGAGGCAGGGCGTCCCATCATACAGGCTTTGCCCAAGAGCCAAATTAGGAGTTTGTTGTTGGCTGAGACCACATGGAGAAAGCAAGAACACTGCAGGGTTTGGAGCAGTGCTTGTAAAGGGTTGGAAACTCATCTATGCAGGGCAATGTACCCTACAGCTCAGTCAAGCTGAGGGCAATTGAGATGCAGGGAGTTGTGGTAGCAGTGGTGCATCCTGCCCATTGGCGGGTGAATGATGCTCAGCACCTTGCTAGTGGAAAAAGCTACAAGCAGTTCTGCCAGCAGCATCCTGTGGTATGTGACAACCCCAGAAGGTGATGGCTGGGTGGCTTGTCTTTTTCTCCACATTTCAAGGCTGCCAACAAAGGAGCAGCAGGATGCTAAGAGTGGAGGAAGCCCAGCAGTTCATCTGGTAGAAACCTGCTTCTGAGAAACAGAGGAGAGGGGACGAAAGAGCAAAGAACAAGGCACAGCCCGTGAGTCAATGTCCCTGCTGCCAGCTTGGCTGGAGCCCAGGGTGTGGGAGGGTTGGGACACAGAGCAGAGTCAGTCTGGGCTTCACCTTTGCTGACCTACTTGTGTTCTGCAGGTCTCTTTTTACCTGCAAGACTTGGTTTGGTGCTCATGCAAAACCTGAGTCAGGAACAGAGCTGTTCCAGACCACAGGAGAGCTGGAAGCTGGAAGCATGGCCCATCAGCTGCTCATTATTGAAGGGGGAGGAGCAGCAGCTCTGGGGCAGCTCAGGTAGGTGGACCACTCTCTATACCTGGCAAACAAACACCAGCCACTGAGTAAGCCCAGGTTGGTCCTGGTGACAGACACCCTGTACCAAGTGCCCTGCATGTATTGGCCACCAGGCAGAATGTGCCATCTAGTGAAGGGAAAACTGTCCTGTGCTATATACACGGCTCCTCCATGCAGACCTCCCGTCATCCTCCTCTCTGTGAGTCTCACCATCCTTGGGATCCCCTGACACAGCTCCCCCTAAGATAGGATCAGATCTGGAGCTGCCTGACAAGGCTTAGCAATACATTGTAGAGCATCTTCTACACAGGGAGAAAGGTTACCAAGTGATCAGAGAGGAGGGAGAAAGAAGTGACCCATGTAGGGGTGGAGGCTGGAAGGAGGATGCTCCAGAAAGCAGAGCATCCCCACAGCTCACCATTCCCAGAGCTGCTGGATGCTGCTCCATGATGCTCTAAGGGGTGAAGGAGTAAAGAAAGCCCTACAGTTTGTGGGTCCTTCCACCTCCTGCCCAATTAATTTCAATTATAAAAGCTCTACTACAATTATATTGCTTTCAGAAAATGTTTGGTGTGAGTGCTACCGGCCTGCAGGTCCTCACTGACACCAATGGGAAGCATACAAAGCCTAGGCAATAATGATCAGGTTGAATTTGGAGTTGAATTCATTAGCAATGACATCAATTTGCCTTCCTTTGCTCCTGCTGATTTACCAGGGCGACGTCTTGGAAACCTGCCTCAAATTTGCCTCATTTGCAGAGAACAGGATGCAATTATACAGATAATCTGCAAGTTCTGTGTGCCTGCTCTCAACATGGGCAGCAGCGGCTGTGCAGGCTGGGTCAGACCTGATTTCCGATGCTGTTTATACACTTAATGCTACAAAGGCAGGCAGGAAGGTGCTGTGCTGCCCTCAGGCAATGACAGATCCACATCTCAGTTAATCCCTCAAGCTGTAACAATCTGGGAGCCATTTTTCAAGGCTTGGCTCCTTTGCTTTGCCAACAGGATTCCCACGGGGACGCAGGCACCTATTTTTGACTAGAATGGGGACAATTCATGTCTCCAGGGCAGCTGTCCAGGGACATTGGATTTTCGCTGTGTCCATCCTCGCTGCTTTGTTTCAAACCACTCTCTAAGCTCGAGCAGCTCAGTCACAAGGTACATAAAGCCCAGCAGGGGCACAGTCACAAGTACCTGGGGGCAGGTGGCGCCACGTTTTAATAGCTAAGGGAAAAGCAGGGATTATCCAATACTGCAAGGTCCTTCAGGACATGGAGGGAGGGTTGGCTTCTATTAAAGCGGTCCTTGATGTGCAGTTCAGCTGGTGGAAAGATATGGTGTATTGATACTATCTTTTCTCTATATCACTATCTTTTCTCACTCAGAGCCCATTGAAGGCTGTTGAGGTGTTGCTCAGGGTGATGATAACTCGACCTGCTGACCACACTGCTTCAGATGCAGCCATAGGGATTGACCGGGGCCAGCTCTGAAGCGACCACATAGAGCAGCTATAGCCACATAGAGCAGCTAACGCCACATATACTAGATATAGCCACAATTACCATGCCCAGATGTGAGCACTGCGCATGCGCCGCCCGCACACGCCTCTCGCGTTTTGAGCCCTCCGAATTCCCGTAGCTACTTCCTCCGTCAGACCGGAAGCGGAAGTTGGGGCTGTGGCAGCGTGAGAAGATGGCGGCCCGCGGTTCGTCGAAGCGTGGTGCGGGCGTTGGTGCGGCCCGAGGCTCCGACCCGCAGGAGGAGCCCCCGCCGCCCCTCCAGGCCGTGCTGGTCGCCGACAGCTTCAACCGCCGGTTCTTCCCTATCTCCAAAGACCGTCCGCGGGTGAGGAAGCCCTCTTGTCTCTTCCCGCTGCCCCGCCGGGATGGTGCCGGTACCCGGTGTGGCTCGGGTTGCTGTGAGGCTGCCCAGGGAGGTTGTGGATGCCCCGTCCTTGGAGGTGTTCAAGGCCAGGTTGGACGGGGCCATGGGCAACCTGGTCTATGGGGTCTCTATGGGGATCTATGGGGTCTATGGGGCCTCTATGGGGATCTATGGGGTCTCCTGGGCAACCTGATGTAGTAAATGTGTATGTTTGGTGGCCCTGCTGGGCAGGGGGGTTGGAACTACATGATCCTTGAGGTCCCTTCCAACCCGGGTCATTCTGTGATTCTGTGAATAAGCGACATCTTCGTTGTGCCGGTAATGAGTGGAATAATACAGCAAAACGGATGGGGAAAGCATTTCAGTGGATCAGAAAACCGTGTGCTGAAGGAAAGAGTGTCCATAGAGCTCAGGTCTGAGCTGCACACGAGCTCATTTGCTAATTAAATGTCTGCTATAGTCATAATTAATCTCATTGCGTCAAGGCTCGAACAAAACAATGAACAAAAAGAGTTAAGAGCAGTAAGACGACATTCAATTTTAAATCAGTGACTGGGTTTAAAGGCACAAACTGAGTCCCAAGACAAGGGAATGCTTATTTTGCATCCATTTGGGTCTTTTTTCTCGTTCTTACTCTTTTGTATTCCGGACACGCACGTTCCTGTGGCTTCATCACTCACATCTGACAGGTTTTTCTTGTGACAGCTGAAGCCTGAGTCAGGGAATTGGAATCCTGGGGTTTTCTCTATTTCTGGTCTCATTCACATCCTCTTAAAGAGCTCGTTATGTGGAAACTTTGCCTCCTTTATGCCTCCCATTGTGAAGTGAGGATCTGACCCAACAGAACATCAGAAATCAGCTCCCACTGTTTAGGTCCGCTCTGAATATTCTGTTTGAAAGGAGATAGAGCAGTTATTCATGGCTTTGTTTGTTTTTTGGCACTGCTGCTGAGGTTGGGAGGTACTTTCTTCTCCTGAAATACAATGTTCAGATCCCTGTATGTCTCTTTCTCTCAGGCTCTTTTACCTATGGCAAATGTGGCCATGATTGATTATACCTTGGAGTTCCTAACAGCTACTGGAGTAGAAGAAACCTTTGTGTTCTGCTGTTGGAAGTCAGCTGAGATAAAAGAGCATTTACAGTAAGAATCTTGTTTCCCTTTTAGCTTGGAATACATGGAACGTATTCTTCTTATCCTCCAGCAAACCTTAAAGGTTTTATATTGCACTGATCCTTCTGCTGTAAACCATGTGCTATAAATTGCCTTTCAAAGGAATGCCTCCTAATGCATCTCAAAATATGTCATTCCGCATGTGTCAGAGTGTGTTTGTTCAGTGTTTAATATGATTGTTTGAGAACTGCATTTAAACGCAGGAGTTGCCTGTCTAGCTGCGTAAATTGCAGTACCAGCCCTTTCATTACACCCTGTCTTGATGTGTAATGAAGCTTATGGAAGCAGGTGTGTCTGACAGCGCCTTTGTCTCTGCTTGCTGCAGGTTTGCATGCTAAAGGGAAGCATGTGGTCTTTTCTGGACTGTTTTCAGAGAAAAAACTTTGGGCTGTGTGTAACGTTCTTCATTTCCCCACTGTCTAACTTGGCTTTTAGTCCAGTTTCTTAAATTCCCATAAGCTTCAGTCTTGGTTTGATGTTCTTCAGTTCATCTGCTGCACATAAATGGACGTGCCTAAGCATGTAGATGGAGGTCTCACTGTAATGGGATTCTCTGTACATTCACTTCTGAATGTGTCACGCTCTGGAACTCGGTGTCCTGTATTGTCTTACAGAAATAACCTCTTAATACCTTTTTGATGCATTTCTGTCCTTTAGAAAATCCAAGTGGTGCCGTCACACCTCTCCCAACACGGTGCGCTTTGTGACTTCAGACCTGTACCGCTCCCTCGGTGATGTGCTGAGAGATGTCGATGCCAAGTCCCTTGTTCGTTCTGACTTCATTCTTGTCACTGGGGATGTGGTATCCAACCTCAATATATCCAGAGCTTTGGAAGAGCACAAGTAGGTGCTGAAAGAAGCTTGTGCTTGTCTGGGCTCTGTCTGTCTGAAGAGTGATTTTTAAAGTTGTCCTCTTTCTTTTTTTTTCCAGGTTACGTCGTAAGATGGAAAAGAATGTTTCTGTGATGACGATGATTTTTAAGGAGTCCTCACCTGGTCACCATGCCAGGTGCAAAGAGGATGACATTGTTATTGCTATGGACAGTGCCACAAACCGTGTCCTTCACTATCAGAGAACCCAGGGGCTGAAACGCTTCCGCTTTCCTATGGTGCGTCTGGAAGCTGATGGGTGGAAAAGGGCTGCAGTAGTGAAGCAGCCCACCCCAAGGAAATCCTCCTTGAGTGAGGGCTGGGAAACTGTTCTTGCTGCTTCCTTTGGAGGAGCAGATGATAGGAAGTAACTCTTGGTAAACTGACTTTTTTTCCCTTTAACTTTATTTGAGGCTTGATGAAATGGTGCTGGGACTCATTTCAGCATTTGAAGATGGGGCAGATATTTCTCAGAATTCAGCTTGAATCCTTTCTGCTACATGAAATGAAGGAGATGGATGATCTGTGTTGACAGGTCATTTGTGTATGACAATAGTATATGGAGCTCCTATGCTACTGCCATACATAGTCCATTTCTAAGCAATACTGATACTGTATCTCTTACAGGAGATGGAAGTTGTATTACTACTCACCTCTTCTATCTGTACTGTTTCCTCAGAAAGGTTATGGGCTCTGTTAATAATGTAGTAAGTGCTCAGTTAATATCTGTGGAGGTATTTTCTCCAGTGAGATAAATAGATGAGGGCAGTCCCTGCTGACTGATGCACAGCTGTGTGCACCTGGCTGTGCCTGCTGAGCTTGTGTCTCAGTGTTGATTGTAGACTTCTTTGATCTCCAGAACAGCACCTAGTTCAAGAATTCAATCAATATCATACTTCTGGCTTGTAGAAGACTTTAGGGGCTCAGTACCGAGTGAGACACTCAGATCATCTGATTTTTTTTTATCTTTCAGAGTCTGTTTCAGAACTCTATTGAGAATGTTGAGGTGCGCCATGACTTGCTGGATTGTCACATCAGCATCTGTTCTCCACAGGTGAGTTCTGTCCATCAGAGGGTCCAAAATTCAATTGGCATTGCTTGCTTTGCACTGCTGATAGGTGGAGAGTGCTTTTGATATACTAGTTCTAGACTAGAGTCTAGACTACAAACTAGAGTTTGGAAACCAGAACTCCAAGCCATGCTCAGTGACTGAGGTAGGATTTTGTGTCACAGCTGTGCTGACTGCAAGAGCTCAGTCTGTGTGACATTCCATGCTCAAGCCCAGGCAGAGCTAAACAGTACGTGCATCACTAGACTGAATAACTGTGCATGAAATGATACCATGCTGGAAAGTAAGAAGTTTCACTTGGAGTGAAGTCAGGTCTGTGGAGCAGAGGTGATGGCTATGCTGGGAAAGCGTTTGTACTTAAAAGCTAGTGCCATGTTAAGCTAAGAGTCAGGTTTATTCCACTTAGGCTTTGTAGTATTTCCTCCAAATCTTAAAAGGCTGGTCTCAAGCTTTGCTTTGGAAATAAAACTACAAAGCAAGGGTGGGTGGAGAGCTTGGAGGGGCTAAAGGTGTTTTTTACTTATTCTGAAAAATAGAATTTGTTCATAGCCTAAGATAGGAGGAAGAGATGGGAAGGTCAGCATTCCTACCAGCAGGAATCAAAGCTTTATTCAAGGCAAGAGCATTACTTTCCTATAACATGTAGGTCATCTCTCTGAGAACCACTGAGTAGCCATCGATTAACTGACTTCCCTAGTCACTTCTTCTGTAATTACATTACTTCCTTACATTTTATTCCTGACAGGTGGCTGAGCTTTTCACAGACAATTTTGACTACCAGACACGAGATGACTTTGTGCGTGGTCTGTTAGTGAACGAGGAGGTAAGGAGAGGAATGTTACAAGGGAGATCCTGTTACCTTGGACTAGAGAATCCTCTGATATATCCTGTTTCCAGATCCTGGGGAACCAAATCCATATGCACGTAACGACAGAAGAGTATGGTGCTCACATATGCAACCTACTAATGTATGAAGCTGTGTGCTCTGACATCATCAGGCGCTGGGTTTATCCTTTGACTCCAGAGATGAACTTCACTGATGACAAGAATCAGAATTATACCCATTCTAAACACAACATTTATCGGGGAGAGGACGTTAGCCTCGGTCATGGCAGCATGCTGAAAGAGAACGTACTCATTGGGCAGGGAACAGTCATTGGCAGCAATTGCTCAATAATGAACAGTGTTATTGGGCAGAACTGTAGGATAGGTGAGTATGAGAATGGGGGGCTGTGTACGGCATGCCAGATAAGGGCACAAGACATTTACTAGTGAACTTAATACTGTAGGAGAATAGCAGTCTACCTTGCTCAGAGTATTTGTACTTGTTGATGTGTAACAGGTGATGAAGTCACTTTGGATGGAGCTTTTCTTTGGGATGGAGTACACATAGCAGATAATGTGCAGATCCACCATTCTGTTATCTGTGATGAAGCTGAAGTGAAGGAGAAAGTGAAGCTGAAACCTCACTGTGTCCTCTCCTCACAGGTGATATATGTTTGTTTTTATTTTGCTTTCCTTGGCCACGCCAGAATACAGGGCTATTCCAGGCATTTTCTCAGAGGTGATGGTATGTTGCTGCTCCCACTTTTTCCTCCTTCAAAGACACTGGCTAGGGTAGCTTGATATGTGGTTTAGCAGTGCTGTCTTCATGTTTTTCTTATCCTCCCTTGGAATAGCATTTCTGGAGCTGCTATCCTCCCTCCTGGTCAGGGTATGTTACTTCACTGAGATACATTGCACATGTTTTTCAGGTAGTTGTTGGTCCTGACATCACTCTTTCAGAGGGCACAGTGATCTCTCTGCACCCACCAGATGAGGAGGAGGAGGATGACGACCAGTTCAGTGATGATTCCGGTGTGAACAAGGAGGAGAGCAAAGTGAAGCTGAAAGGTACGAGCATTTCTGGCTTCATGCTCTTGGGATGTACAAAGGACTTCACTCTCCACCTTCTGGGGACCTTTTCTCTTTCTATACTCTGCAGTTGCAGGCAGGAACTTAAAAGCTGACAACTGTATGCACCTGGGGGAACCCCAGCTTCCTCTTGATATAGGGTGTTTAGGAGCAGCAGTATGTGAATTTTACCAGTGTATTTAAGATACACTGGTATTGGACCTGCTTATGGGTAAACCTCCCCTCTAATTGTTTTTTCTTTTTCAGGTTACAACAAGAAGGATGTAGGCTCAGAAGGCAGAGGCTACCTCTGGAAAGCAGATGACAAAAATGAGGATGATGAAGAGCAGAGACAGAGTCTATGGGGTGAGAAGGAGTTTAGTGTGGTTAATGGGGATGGTGTGTGGTTAATGGGGGGGATGGACAGACAGACTTTCATTGTCAGGCAAACTTGCTGAATGGAACACTGATTATAGTTCTCAGGATAAGGCTTTGGGGTTCATGAAGCATTCAGGCTTCCAGATAATGTATCTGTGTGTGGATATGAGAAGTTGCATAGAAGGTGATGGGCTGGGTTCTCCCTGTGCTCTGCGAAAGATGGTTCACCTGCATGAATGTGCACACAGCTGTCTGTTCTCTGAAGGGCACACCACGGGCTGCCGGATCTTCCCATAGAGGGGACAGGCTTTGTCCTGGGTTCTGGTTTTCTTCCAGCTGGTGACAGAGTGCTGACACAGCTCTATAATGAGTCAGCAGTCTGCATGAGATGCATTTGCTTCTGTCCCTGTCCTTTGCTGTCTGCCTGCGGACTCTTAAATAAAAGTCCCCTTGTCCCAGTGCCAGCTGTAGTGTTCCCTCTGCAGCAATTCTAACCATCTGGACCTGTAAGTAAAGTATTCCTTGCAAGGACAGATAGTTGCTGATTCAATTGTGAATTCTGGTTTGTTTGGTTTTTTTGCGACACCTGGCTTTTCACTCATGTGACAACTGCAGCTTTTGAGCACTGAATACCGTGTCTTCTTCATCAGGCCCAGCTATGTTTTCAGAAGAAGAGAGCGAGTCAGACAGCGACCTGAGCATGGGCTCTGAGGAGCCAGACAGCCGGGCAGCATCCCCTCAGCTAGATGACATCAAAGGTGAGAGATGGGGCTGCTGAGAACACGCTTACTGCTACTGCGCTCAATCACTTTCTTGTAGTAGCTGCCTCTTTTGGCAGATATGCTTTATTTTTTTGTTTGGTTTGTTCTGTGAAGTTAATGTGGGTTTGAAATGGATTTAGACTAAATGAGGAAAGAAAAACTCACCTTTTTCACCTGAAAAAATCTGCCTGAAGGAAATTAATTCTAGCTTTGAATTCATGTCTTTAGGTGAGGGAATGTGAGGTTTTCCTGAATAGGAAAGGATTGATTGTAAACGTACAATAAAAACTGCTCTGAAAGATTGTGAAGATGAATAGATTTGTACTGGTTTGCCTGGTTAGATCAATGATACCTGTCAGATCTCTTCCTTTATTTGAATTCTGCCACTATTTTAAAGTATCCTTGATGTGGATTTATGCAAACACACGGTGAGCAAATAGATTTCTGTATCAGAAGACTTCCTTTGTTGAGGCCATGTGAATGAATGTGTTTTTCCTTGACCTGTTGAACTACCTGTCCTTTCTTCTATTAGTTTTCCAGAATGAGGTTCTGGGTACATTACAGAGGGGTGAAGAAGAAAACATTTCCTGTGATAACCTGGTCCTGGAAATCAACTCTCTCAAGTGAGTGTCCCCTTATGAAGATACTGTATTCTGAATAGTTGTGTTTGTCAGCAGATTGAGAAAGAGGAGAAATCACATGGATATTCACGTTTAATTATTGCATATAGATTATTGCAGAAGGAGAAATGCAGATCAGAGATTAACTCCCACCAACGTTCAGTCATAATGCATCTGTAGCTTCCTCAGTCATTAAGCTCTATTAGCCCCATTTCTGTAGGAGGAGGTGGAATTACTGTTTAGTAACTATGGACCAAAAGAGAGAGCAAGCCAATTCTTAGCACCAATTTCATGCAGGTTCATGTAGGAACTGCAGCTCTTTGCATTGCAGCGCTCAACCAGCTGCCTGCAGCTGAAACTGCTGCGGTGTGGCTTGTCTACTGCCTTTATACAGCAGCAAGTCTGGAACATATAATCAGAGTGCCTTTTACCTAATGTTTCTTGAATATGAACCTGTTTTCCTTCTTTTGCGCAACAGTATTCATGCAGCACTCTAGTAAACATGAGGGTGCTGTCCCTGCTGCAGCTCGTTCCTCTCTGATAGCAGATTTTCAGGACTTTTGGTCTTACACAAGGCGGGGAGGGAAGGAAGGGAGTGTGACAACCTGAAAAAAAACAAAGAGTAGAAGATTTGACTTATGTCTTCCACTATGTCCCTGTGAGGAACCGTAATCTGCAAAGATAAGGTTCTGTGGATTGTTTGTTGGATGGTTTCTTTTGTCTTTTTCCTTGCAGGTATGCATATAACATCAGTCTGAATGAGATGATGCAGGTGCTCAGTAAAGTGATTCTGGAGTTCCCATTACATCAGCTGGATGCAAACCTGGACTCCCAGAAGTATTTCTCAGCATTACTTCCTGTGAGTGCTGCTCCATTTGACTCTTCTTGGGGCTTGTCTTCTGGTGTGTAGGAGTCTGCCTGAGGTACTTCCTGGTTGATAAGTCTTTTTTCTTAAGCCTGAAGCCACTTGAACTCCTCAGGTTTGTGAGCTTCTTTGTCTTCTAAAGAAGTAAAAATGAGCTGACATTTTTGTACCTGCTTGATAGAACTCTATTCAGACTGCAGGTGTGAGGAGCTCTACTTCAGTACCTCTGATTATTGCCTATCTTCTGTGTGATAGTAGAATGTGTAATTTGTAGAAGAGATCAGAGAGGGACTGATAGAATTGTCTTTATGGGGCTGCATTCCGGGAACCAGATTCCAATCAACCCTAAGTCCTTTCCTTGGGGCAGCAGGGAGCTCTTGTCTCCCAATAGGCTCTTTCCCAAAGCACTGGAAAATTTAGAAATAAGGAAGTAGTGTGGGACCATGTCAAAGGCCCTACATAAGTCCAAATATATGACATCAGTTGCCTTTTCTTTGTCCACCGATGCTGTCACTCCATCGTAGGAGGCCAACAGACTGATCAGGCATGATCAGCCCTTGGTGAAGCTGTGCTGGCTGTCTCTGATTACTTGCACATCTCACATGCTCCTTAATTCCAGGAAGATCTGCTGCATAATCTTCCTAGGCATAGACGTGAGGCTCACAGTCTCCAAATGCTCCTGTTTAAAGAATGGCCACCAAGGTTCTTAGAGCAGTGAACAACTTGCAGTTGCTTAGTTGGTAAGAAGTACAGTCCCTTAAGTTACTGATACTTACATCTTAAGAGTCCAAGCCACGCTTGGTGTGGGTTAGTGCATAGTGAAAACATAACTGGAGTTTGTAGCTATGCAGCTAAAGTGGCCTCAGTCAGTAGTTCTATCAGGCTGAGATATGCTTATAACAGCTTATGTATGGCAAAGTTATTTTGTATGAGATGGGAATATTTGAATTGTGAGAGTCTTGAATATTGGAAGCCTACCGAGTTTTGGAGAATTGAATCACATTTCTTACCCTCCTTGTAGCTCAGTTTTGGTGAGGAGATGTTAAAGGAAGATGGGTTGTTTGTGCAATAGCAATGGTGGAGCAGTCTCAGACAGCTCAGATGGGGAAACTGTAGAAATGCCATAGTTATGATGTATGATTTGACTTGAAACCACAGTATGGCTCCTGAATATGAAGCTCCTCAGTGTTGCAACAGTTTAAGACCATCAGGTAAAGGATATGCCTGTGGGTATTTTTCAGGTGAGGTGTAGAGGTCTGAGAGATAGTTGCCCAATTTGAAGTTATGCCAGTTGTCTTGTTTGGCTCTTGTACATGTTGTAAAGCAGAGAAAGTACAGAAAACATGACCCTTCCCAGACTGTAGGTACACCCTGGGTGACTGTGGCTGAAGCTGCTGTGCTTCTGTTGTCACCAAAGCAGTATCAAGTAAAGTTATGTAGGTGAGAGTGTCTGAAAAGATCTAGGGGAGGCAATTTTAGCAATTCACCAAGCTCATGCTTGGGCTTCTCAAATCTAAGTATTAGTAATTGCTGAGCTGGCTGGTGTTTGCACTACTGCCCAGCAGCCAGCATCTATGGTGCATCTCTTCAGGTTTCTGGTAGGGATCCTTCCTCTCTGTAATATCATGTAAGGGTACACAGCATGGGATCGTGCATTCAGGGAACAAATGGATGTAACAATGAAAAATGCTTACATGGAAGCTGGTAATTTTCTTGGCACTCTCTTTTTCTTCTTTGTTGTTATTTGCTCTTCTGCTTCAAAAGAAAGTTCCACTAAAATGTTAGCTGTTTTTTGGTGGGATGCTTGAGAGCATGTACAAACCGTTCTGTATCAGTCTGCTCTGAGGTGATGTAAAGTCTCAGTTAAACATCTTTATTGTGATAATCCAGTATTCCAGTCAGGGAATCAAAACCAAGAACACTAATATGTTCTCAAGGTTGTTTGGTAAAACCAGGTCTTGTTATTATATCTCATGTGAGCAGACATCTGTTTAATGGACAGAGGAGGGCAAGTGCATTAACTGGTTGACTGAAGAGTTTTGTAAAATGCTTTTCTGGGTCAGTTTCTCAGCACAGCACGGCTGAGAGGCTGGGTTGAGCACACACATCCATCTCATAGCTCAGGAACACTTCTGTGCTTTCTCCCTGCAGCTGTTGAAGAACTGGACCCCGTTGTTTAAGAACTACATAAAACGTTCGTCAGATCACTTGAATGCCTTATTTGCCATTGAGGAATTCTTCTTGGAACACGACAGTCTTTGTACATCAATAGCTAAAGTGAGTATCCGCTCCCAGATCCGAGGACTCGTTTTTGCTGCAGTTGTGATGAAATGCATTTTGTTCACATCATCAGCTTGTCTGCTCCAGAGGAGAGAAAACTGGGGTCTCAGTTGGAGAGTGTGTATAGAAAATCTAGCTGTAACAATTGGGTTTTTTTTGGCTGCATGTGACTCTGAGCACAGCTGAGGGTAATTATTAAATACTGGCTTGAAGCCTGAACTGAGCTGTTACTTTGCAGCTTCTAACCTAGGTGCCTTTGTGTGATGTTGTGTGGAGAGTCGAGGCCATTCACCTCTTTGTCTATCTGTGGTGCCTGAGATCTAGCTGCAAATGATTTATGCTACTTCAGAGTGCAAAACAAGCAATGCTGGGAATAGGAAAAGAATTTATAATTGTGGCTGACCTACTTGTGAAACTGGGAATAAGGAGGAGCTGACATGAGGCTTATTTATTATTACCTATCTCCCTGCTCCTTAGAGTTTTCAGTATGTCCTACCTACAAGAATTTTGTCCATACATTCTCTGCCCATTCAGACTGAGAGTATTTGATTTAGATTGTAAGGGTTTTTTTTCCCATACCATTGTCTCAGGAAGCCTCTGTCTCTTCTGTGAGAATTCTCATAAGGTCTGTTTAACTCCTGATTTACCAAAAAAGAGTAATCCAAACTTCAGCTAGCAGAGCTTCTGGCTAATGGCAAAGCACTTAGCATGGGTCAGAGCCAAAACCCTGATGTTTGGTGAGCCAAAATGTCATTGAATTATAGCAATTATTTGGCACGTGTCCATTGTTCTAGGAGCCTGGGCTTCCCTGGAGGCTGAGAATTGAAGTGACACTTTATGTTGGGAGCTGGCAGCCAGCTTTGTCAGTGCTCTGCCGAAAGGAGATGAACTGCAAAGTGCCCGCTTTGCCAGAGCACAAAGGCACCCTGAGAAAGAATGATTGCATCTTACCCTCACTGCACTGTGCAGGAGCTGGAGCTGTCAAATGACCAATTGCTTTGACAGCTGCCATAAGGCACTTTTAAGAGAGAACTGTCAGGAAGAAGGAGCCTGGGGCAGGTCTGATCTATTTTGTGGATGGGCTTTTCAGTGCTTTAAAAAGAGAACCAAAGGAACGTCTTGAACTGATGACGCCCTCTCTGGCCTCTTGTTGCAGGGTATGCTTGAGAGCTGTGGGCAACCACAGAGCTGAAGCTGATGGGGCTTGAGCTTTGACTCATCACGTGTCATAGAGCCCAGCTATCAGGAGCGTAAAGCTTAATAGGGAAAAAAGTTATTTTTAACATCAAAATAAACAAAAAGGGGTTGTTTTCTGTTAAAGGTGGAGCCTGGAGCCACAAATTACATGCAGACTTAGAGCTTGGACGTGAGCTCATCCCAAAAGAGTTCATAAAGAGCCTCGTTCTTTTCTAATTGATGCAGGTGTTGATGACATTTTACCAGCTGGAAATTCTGGAAGAAGATGTAATTCTCAACTGGTTCGCTCTGCGGGACACATCTGACAAGGGAAAGCAGCTTCGTAAGAACCAGAGGGTAAGTCCCAGGAGTTTGTGTGTGTGTCTATTGCAACAGCTGCTAGAAGGAACTGCAGAATTGAGTTCAATGCCACTGTCACCCTCTGTGGAGTGCAGCTGCCGTTGCATGGTTGGCCAGTAATGCACCAGTGTATTGAATGCTGAGCAGTGCAACTTTGCAGTCCAGAATTTATATTTCTGTGCATTCTGCTGTAAGCATCCTGTTGTGATGAAGACAGGAGGTCGGAGGAGAGGAGCATTGTTTTTAGTGGGTTCTGTAGCATGAGGCCTGTGCTTTCTAGAGTAGCAGCATGGTTTCTCTAAGGCAACACCCATTTGAAATGGGCTTTAGGCCAATGCCCTGTTTGCTGGCCCCATGCAATTCCTTTGAAGCTTTCGTTCCTGTCTCACCGGCACCTTTGCATATATTTCTAAGCATCTGCAGTGCTGAGTGGTTTCATTTAGCTTGTGTTGCAAAAGGAGTCTATAACATCCCCCTCCTTCAGACAGAATTTTATGCTGCAGTTTGGCTGAGCCTTGTCGCAGTCCTTCATGGATCTGTAAGAGGAGGAAGGGAAGAAAGCAATCTGAGGAACTGCAGCTTTGTTTAAAGTCTTTGCAAAGTCAACTCATGGTATAGGTCAGCAATGCTTTCAGCTGGTTATTCAAGGTAAAAACAGGCTGCCTGTTTATAGCAGTCAGTGATGGAATAGGTTTCTCCTGGCAGAGCTTCCAGTGCCTTAGCTGAGGTGCTGCTATCACTTCTCTTGTCAATTGTGACCCAGTTACGTTTCATTCTGTCTGCAGCTTCAGAAGTTCATCCAGTGGCTGGAGGAGGCAGAAGAAGAGTCGTCGGACGGCGACCAAGACTGACATGGTGACTTGGCATGAGAAGAGGCACTCACTGCCTTTCTGGGCTGAGTGGGCAGGGCAAGATCAGTGCCAGTGCATGGTGTGTAGATGTGGGGCTTGACATCAAAGTGACTGACAATCCCATCACTAATTGTGTTGTGCATTCCCAACTTTGCCACTTCCCTTCCTCTCTGCCTCCCTTGCTTGCCTAGTGGCACATAGTGTTGGATGGTTGCAGCGCAGTGTAAAAAGAATAACGGGAAAAGCAGGAGGCAGTGACATCTAGAATCCCTGTGGAGCCTGGATAGGGTATATTATAAGCTATGATTTGGGAACTCCTTGTTACCAATGCAAAGGGAGAAAACAGATGCAAATACATACAACACTCTTGTAAATCAAACTGTTTGGGTTGTGGAAGAGTGCGGCCATACAGCCAAGTTACTGGGAATCATTATTGCTTCTGGAGCTAAGAGAACTGCTGAAGAGACGCTGGCAAGGTTGGTGAGTAGAAGCGTGTGGATTAGGGTCTGGAGTGCAGGACTGGGATTCGAGGGTTCCTGTGCCTTGAGAAGATACAGTGAGTTGTCTCAGGATGCCCAAGGCACTTTGCAGTCCAGAAGGTGTTTCCGTGATCTTTATGAAAGGGAAGAACCTCTTACCATCTGCTGTGCTAGGATCTGCACAGCAGAGTTGGTAATACCACGTGTTTCCACCTTCTTTAGAACCAGGGGATGGCTGGTGTCCACTCAGCTCCCCTTATGGGGTTGGCTAATAGCAGATGCACATTGCTCAGTGAAATGCTGTATAACTTATTACATCTTAGGTGCAATCTGCCTTCTGCACATCCCCAGCTTAGCAGACACATTGTTTTAGAGGTGTCTGTTCCTTTGTTGGTTTGTCTCTTAATACAAAGAGATCAGAGATGCCTGGCTCCTCCTGCTGCACAGCTACACTTGTGTTTTACTCTGTGGGCACCGGCTGGACCAGCTGCTTTCAGGAGCAGCCTCTGTTCATAGGTGGATGATAAACTGGGTATGCTGACCTTGCCTCTGCCCCTTCAGGAGGAGCGTGGAATAAAGCCCATGAGAGGGAGGGGGAACACGCACTGGAGCTGCCCACTCAGGATCTTTACTTGGCCGTTCCACGGTGCCACTGATGTCAGTGAGGGGACAGCGCTGGGTGCAGGAGGCCGGGGGTGCTGCCTCTTCAAACCGATGCTGCAGGGCCGCCTTGTGCACTCAGTGTCACCAGGATTGTGCACAATAACTGCTTCTTTTCTGACAGTGCAAACTGAGCTTTGTAAACGTTGGGGGAACGGGATCTGAGTTTTCTGTATCGGCCAATATTGAATTCAGGGAGCAAATAAACCCGGTCCTGGTGATGCTGGCCCGCTTGGTTCTGTGTGTGTGTGTGTGTGTGTGTGTGTTTGCTGAGCAGGGCTGAGCTCAGAGTGGGGGCACAAAGCCGCAGGGGGGGATGCGCACGTTGTGCTGCGGGATGGGGTCACGGTGTATGGGGGGTCACGGTGTATGGGGGGTCACGGTGTATGGGGGGTCACGGTGTATGGGGGGTCACGGTGTATGGGGGGTCACGGTGTACGGGGGTCACGGTGTATGGGGGGTCACGGTGTATGGGGGTCACGGTGTATGGGGGGTCACGGTGTATGGGGGGGTCACGGTGTATGGGGGTCACGGTGTATGGGGGTCACGGTGTATGGGGGTCACGGTGTATGGGGGTCACGGTGTATGGGGTCACGGTGTACGCTGCCCGGTGTGGGGACCCAGTTCGTGCGGTGCCGAGGGCGGCCCAGCAGCGCGGCCCCGTGGGGCGCCGGTTCCGGTTCCGGTGGGGCCGTGGGGGGGGCGGGGCCGCGGGTCGGAGCGTGCGCGGTGCGTCCGGGCGGCGCTGGGACCCGCAGAACAAGGGGCGAGGGGGGAGCGGAGCGGGCGGGCCGGAACCGGGCCGGGCCGAACAGCGAGGGAGCCGGGCCGGGCCGGGCCGAGCGGGACCGCGGCGGAGGCGGCCGGGAGGCGGCCGGGGGGTCTCGGGCCGGGCCGGGGGCGGAGGAGCGGCGGGCCCGGCGGCCGGGCAGGGGCGCCATGGCGGCGGCCGAGACGAAGATCATCTACCACCTGGACGAGCAGGAGACGCCGTACCTGGTGAAGCTGCCCATCCCGGCCGAGCGCGTCACACTCGGCGACTTCAAGGGCCTCCTCAACCGGCCCAACTACAAGTTCTACTTCAAGTCCATGGACGACGATTTCGGGTGAGCGCGGCCCCGGGCCGGGCCCTGCGCGGGGCACTGCGGGGGGTGGCGGCGTCCCCCGAGCATCGGCCGTTCCGTTCCCAAGGGCCGGGCTCCTTCCTTTGTGTGCACCCGGGGACGGTGCGAGGGCACCGCTCCCTCCCTGGCCCCTGCCCGGCACGGCGCGGCTCCCCTCACATCCATTTTGGGGAGCACCGTCCATTTTGGCAGTGCTTTCTCCCCTCCCCGGCTCTGGGAGGGATGGATGAAGGGGTTTGAGAGCTCTCCATGTGCTGCCCGGCTCTAAGTGGACGAGCTGTCCCCTGCTCCATCTCCACAGCGGGGCCATATGGAAGAGAGGAGCAGCCCTGCCTTGTGTTGGGGCAGCTCTCCTCCACTCCCCGTGTTTTCATGGTTTCTTTGCTCTTTCCACCACGCGTGGTTGTTTGGATGCACTCAGTCCTGCTCCTACCATGGACAGTTGTGTTGACTGATCTGCTCGGAAGCTGCTGCCTCCCATCTCCCTCAAGGCATGAACTGACCTGGGGAGCCCCGTGATCTCAGTGAGACCCTTTGTTTGGCCCTCATTTCTTGGTGACACCCTTTGTTTTGCCTGGGTTCTTCCCACCTCTCATTCTCCTCTGGCTTTGTTGTGGAGCTCCCTTCCCTTCGCAGCTTCTCTTGGCCTCCGCAGCACGTGACCCATCACCATCCCTAGTGCTTTGCCGTTTAAAAGAGTTGCGTGATCTCCTTCCCTTTGCATTTTTTCCCTTCAGAAGATGGAGTGTTTACAGTAGGTCTTGCGGATGGAGGCTGGGACTGCAGAGAGCTTTCAGTTTTATAGCCTTCCCAGTGTCTTCGTGCCGCGCCAAATGCCTCCCTGGGCTACAATCTTGGCTCCTGCCGTAAGTTACACAGGGCTGGGCCTGTTTGGGGCTTGGATGGAAAGCCGTGTGGCTGCCTCGGCAGGGGGTGCTCTCCCCTCTGCAGCCAAACCATCCCAGTGCCCAGGTTCCCGTTAGCTCGGGAGATGCCAGCTTTCAGTTGAGGCTTGGAAGTTGGAGTCACTCCTGTGACCACAGTCTGGGACGCTTCGCCTCCCTGCATTCCTCCAGGCCCAGCGGAGAGCTGCAGCCCTCAACAGCTTCCCCCCTTCTCTCCAGCCAAATAGAAGCTCCTCGGCCCTCGTTTACCATAAATCTCCCCTGCGCTATCAGTTGTTGGCCGATGGTTTCCTGTCCCTCAGCTGTTGGGTGCTATGGAACAGCTGCCTCTCCTCGGCTCTGAGGGGACCGTGTCTCCGTGGTGGGAGAAGTGAATTCTCCATTCTGGGCTCGCTCTGTTTGTAAACAAATGCTTTGAGATCCTTTGAAATGTTCTTGAAGTGAATTCAAACTTGTCTCAAATGAAATACTGCCGTGTGGGTGGGAGAGTGTCTGCGCAACTATAAACAAAGTTTAGTAATAAATAGCAGCGTCTCGAGTTGGGAAGAGGGGTCTGGTGGCAGCAGAGCTCTGCCTTGTGCCTTTTCATCCTCCTCTGTGTCTTTAAGGCTCCGTGAGAGGAGGCAGATGGTGGATTAATGAAAGTTGAAGATAAAGCACATAGAGTACGAGGAGGGAGAGGGAAGAATGGCTCAGGGAGACCCAGTGAGGTCAGCTGCACAGGAATGTGGGAGATGAGGATGATTTCAGCCAGCTCCTCTGGGAAGAAGTGACTTTGGGAAGGTGGTTCTGCTGCTGGAAGGGGTCTCTTGGGCTGTGGGTGAGATCCTGCCCCACTGTGCTGAAGCACTGCATGGAATGGAAAGCAGAAACCTCTCCTGGTGGCACCAGGGCTGCCCCATCGGGGTAGAGATGTTTGGGTCTTTCCTCCTTTCCAGAGAGCCAAAGGAAGCCAGGGAAGGGCTGGAGCCGTCCAACTGCAGCGTTGTCTCCAAGATGCTCTGGAGCCGCAGGCAGCACTGGAAATATTTGGGATCCCTGGTGGTTGGTGTCCAGGAGAAAGCAACGAGTCGGTGTGCAGGGACAGAAGGGCAGGAGGAAGCTCAGCTGCTCCTTGTGAGCCTGTAAATATCGGAGCGATTAGTGAAAACCAGCAAGAGATGAATGCTGGTTGTGCTCAGCAGCTGTGTGCCAAAGAAAGGCATTGCAGGGCTGTGTGTTCATCCCTCAGCCCCTTTCATAGAATCACAGCGTGGCTGCTTGGTTGGAAGGGACCTCGCAAGGCTTAATCCAACGCTTCCTCTCACCTCTGGTGCCCAGATTGAATGGGTTTCTCCTTCTTCCTCCCCTTCGGAGGCTGTGCATCTCCAGCCCAGCATTCCCTGCAGCCTGCCCATCCCCAGGGCAGCGTTTCAGCTGCAGTCTTGCTGTGTGGGATTTTTCCTTCTTTTGTTTATCTTGTTAATATTTGTTTGCCCTGAGAATCAGGGCAGTGATGGAGCAGCTTCAGTGTTTACGTCTCCTTGGAAATGGGAACAGAGGCTCTCTGGGGTGGCTGTGTGGCTGTGCCAGGGGTTCATCCTGCTCAGTGCTCAGCACCAAATTAAGAGTGGTGCTGTGCCCAGGTGGGAAGGAGGAGAAACAAGAATTCATCTGTCTAATTGAGGGGAGAGCAGTAGGAAAGCTGCAGTGGCTTCTTTGCTTCAGCACAGAGAGAACAGCCTGAGCCCAGCTGTGCGGAGCAGTGATTTCAGGTGTGGACATTTGTACCCGTGCCGGCTTCATCCTTTGCTTATCCAAGAACTGGAGACAGCAGGAAGAACTGAGCACTGATGGTGGAAGCTCAGTAGCGTGTAGATGTGGCGTATTCTTGGAGCTGAGCTACTTTGTGTGCATGTGCTTTGCTGTGAAGTATGAAAGTATCCTTTGCTCTGCTCAGACAAGGAAGGTTTTGTCTCTCTGGCTTTAAGTCTTTTCATCCTGTGCCTTTCAGGTAAGATCTGTGTGCTGGGCAGTAGGAGAGAGGGCTCTCTCCCCCTCTCCCATGCTCTGCCCACTGGTGAGCTCTGTGTTCTCTCCCCACAGTCTTTCAGGGACCTCTGAAGAAGCTGTTCAGTTTCTTTGTTCCTGATCCTGCAGATGTTCTTACAGTGCTTGTGTGGCTCCTCCTGTCCGCCTGACACTGTGAGTTCTGTGGGCATGAGAGTGTTTGTATGGATCTCGGAGTGTTGGCTGCTACAGCTGAAGATGTCCTTATGTCAACTGAATGGTGGTATCCCATGACACGTTTTTACTCTTGTATCTGATGCTGCTCAGCGCCATCAATAAAGGGGTTCCCACAGGGGCATGCTGAAGTTAAACTTTTCAAAGCAGTTTCAGTTAAAGGAGTGGGATTGGTGCGTCCAGGTAGGTCCTCAGTATGTGGCTTCAAGTTCTGTCTCCATGTCCATAAACCCCAGAGCATCTGAAAGCCTGTGTGGATAAAGCACTTGGGCAAAGCATCCTTTGTGATTGCTTTGCTTCTCTCTGCCTGGTCAGGGTGAGCTGAAGGGCTGCTCCTCCTGCATGGGGATCTCAGCCATGCATTGCTGGGAGGACCCAGAGCTTTGGGGCACTGTGGGGTGGTGCTGCTCCGCTTTCTCCCTCTTCTCTGCAGGACTTGATTGCAATTTGAGCTTCAGAGCTGCGGTGATTCCGAGGTCTCAGCTGTCAAGTGGAAATTGGTATTGAATTAATCTCTAGCCCGGTGTCTAATCCAGACCTGCTTAATTATCACCTGCCTGGTGAAGCCGGGTACGAGGCAGTGATTAGGGCAGTGTTCTGGAGGCAAAACAAAGCGGGTCCTGCTGGAATTCCCAGCACAGGGGTCAGATGCTGTTGGTATTTGGCGACCTCACCCCCTACACATGTGCGTGGAGAAACGCGTTGATGCTCACTGAAAGGCCGAGTGATTTATTGTTATTGCAGGATTTTTTTTTTTTTTGAGATTGATGCCAAGAGTGACTGTCCTGGCTGGAAGCATTCAGAGCTGGGGAAGGGATCCTGAGCTTAATAAGCAGTGTTAGTCCCGAAGCCCACTGGCAAGGAGCCCCTGCCTACTTGCCAGGTCTTTGTAGTGCGAGCCTGGGGGAGCTGCTTCATTTTTGCTTTGGTTTTTGAATTGGAAGCTTTGCTGTCTGCAGAAGACGTTTGCCTGTTCCATGCTCCCATGGTGATTCCACATCAGCGTGGGTATCACACAGGGTGGGTTTGGCAAGAAGTCTGTGCTGTGTGAGCTGAAGCTCCTCCAGAGCCGTGCGTGACTCCTCTGTGTGCTCAGTGCTTCTGTCAGCAGCAGCACTGCCCCACTGCGCTGTGGCTGTTGCATCTCAGCTCCCAGCTGGTCCTCAGCTCTGTGTGTGCTGGGACAGCAATTTGAACCTGAGCCCTTCAAAGGACTTAGACCTCCATCAAAACACCTGTGTTCTCATGGATCCAGAGATGACAAGAAATGTTCCCAAGCTACTTCTGGAGGAGATGGGGTGACCTGTGCTCCTGAACCTGTGCTGGCTGCTCCTTCTGTCCATTTCCTTTAAGGTCTGTGCTCACAATGACTTGCCTTCTGGGGCACAGCAGGTAGAGGTGGCTTCCTACCCTGCATGTTTCCTTCCTTGGGTAGAAATGTTGTCCGGAGAGCAGACCAGTGAGGGCACATGAGCAGCAACAACAATGCTCCTCTTCTCTGCTCCAGAGGAACACGGTTCCCTGCATGCTCAGGTACTCTGCTGCCATGAGTAAGGCTCTGCTGGAGATGGTTTGGGGCCATTTGTATGTAGGTTAATGCAGCTCACGCCTCTGTCTCCTGAGCTGGTAGGGGTTTGGCAGAGAGCTGCTAACCAGTACTTGAATGGAGATTACAAGCTGGGAGGAGGACTGACTTCTTACACGGTCTGATGGTGACAGGACAAGGGGGAATGGCTTTAAACTGAAAAGAAGGGAGATTTAGGTGAGACACTAGGAAAAAATTACTCAGAGGGCGGTGAGGCTCTGTGGAGGTGCCCAAGGCCAGGTTGGATGGGCCCTGGGCAGCCTGAGCTGTTGGGGCAATCAGCCCATGGCAGGGGATGGGCTGGGTCAGCTTTAAGGCCCCTTCCAACCCAACCATCTTGTGATTCTGTGATATTCTGTGATCTCTTCTGTCTGTTCCCTGCTCAGACCCAGCTGGGCTCTGGAGGTGCCTGACTCCATCTGTTGTGGTTGGGGCTGTGCTTCTGAAGGCCATGTTGGATGGCAGTCGCAGCCTGGTTTCTGTGCCCAGGGGTGGTGTTCTGAAAGCCAAGTTAGCCAAATTGGGCTGCATACCAGTTTCCCTAAGGCCTTGTCTGTACTATGCAAACAATGAAGCTTTACAGCAGCTATTGAACTTATTTGCTGCCAGATCTGGTCAGGATTTTTTAATTATCATTATTTATTGAATGAATTTCTACCAAAATATGGTGTTACGGTGAACCAGCATTTTACTTGGAGAGGTATTGTTTTCAGTTATGTTTGTGATGGAAATGTTTCTTAAGTTTGTTCTTGGCCAACTTGGGGATGCACAGGGAAAAAGGGAACTGAATATTGACAGAGAAAATTGGATTCTGAGGGTCTCTGCCATGGTAAACTGCTGCTCCTCTGCCTTTGGCTGCAGCCAAATAGATACAACAGTGTTGTGGTTTGGGTTATTTGTGTAAGAGCCCACGGAGGAGAGCTGTGCCTGCAGGAAATAGGCTTCGTGTTGTCACTCAGTTTTGCATCACACCGCACAGCTGATGAGGCAGCAGTGAGGGCTGTGTTTCTGTGGTGTTTCCTATGGATTTCCTCCTCCATCCATCCCCTGTTTGTTGTTTGGAGCCTGCCCTGTGACCCATAGTGGTTTTCCGGGAGGGGATGTGGCACCACGTGGCTGTGTCACTGTTTGTCCCCAGCTGTTAGACAGCAGAGTGAGCCCTAACTTTGTCTGTATGCCCTATGTGAGCTTTTGTGCTGTATTGCTGTCTGCAAAGAGCTACACTAGAAAGCTCACACAGCTGCCGTGCTAATATCTCCCTGAGCCTCTGATCTGAAGCTCTCGGTTTCACTTGTTTCCATCACTGTTTTGGGGTTAGTTTTGTCTTTTTGTAGCAATAACATTGATCCCACCCAGCAATGGGTCAGAATCCTCTGGAGGCTTTGGCAGGCAGAGATGCCTGATGCTGACCTTCCTGTTGTGTAGTCCCATATCATGGGCTGTCATTGCTGTATTAGTTGTTTATTGAAGGAGATGTGACAGAGGTGTTGTTTCCCCAGGCTGAGTGCTGAAGGCAGCAGGAGCAGTGGTTGGTACCCTGCCCCACTGAGTGCTCTGTTGGTCATCTCCTGGCTCATCAGCCCATGGCTCTGCAGAGAACTGAAGGACAAGAAGATATAGCAAGCAGTGGCCAAATCACCACAGTGGGAGCCCAGTCCTGGCTGAGGACAGGAGCTGCGAGAGGTTTTCTTCTGAAGAACTGACGCCAGCTGCCATGCAGGAAGGCTTTCCTCTGTTTTGTGACCTGCCCTTAGTGTCTGGAGAGGAACTGGTGTGCTGTGTGACCCCTCTGGTGGATGGCAGCTGTTTCTGTGATAGCCTTGGAGCTCAGGGTGGGGTGCTCCTGGTCTCCAGGCTGGGCAGGGTGAAGGCTGCTGTACTGCTGGTTGGTTGCTGTACTGGCCCCAGGGTGCATTAGCTTCTTACATTGAAGCTTTTATTTTTCTTTTCCAGAAGCTGCGATGGATATGCAAACTCCATCCTGCTGTTTGCATGCAGCTAACAAGTTGTCCCAGTTCATTCTGCTCTGCCCAGCCCAGCCAGTATTTTTGTGCCATTTATACAGACTTGCCCATGGGCCCGGCTGGGGCTGTGCTGTGCCGGGAACCTGTGCAGGAAGCTTTGCCACTGCACTGCGTTGGGTCATTTGAATGTATTCTTAATGACTCCTGTGACTCTGAGGAGCTTCACGGCCCTGTGGCAGGCCTCCCTGTTGTCTTAGGGAGCTGGTAAATGCACCTGAAGGGGCTCGTGTGAGATAATTTTCCTTCCAGAGTGAGCTGTGGAATGACATGAAACTCTTTAAGTTACATAAATCCAGTTATTCCCTGCCCAGGGATCCTGAAAGGGACAGAGGAAGTTCAGGAGGCAGCACCTGCTTCAGCCTAAGGTACGCTCTGGCTGGGTTTCCTTGTGGCAGCTCAGGTATGTACTGCACAGGTATGTAGCATCCATATGGGGCTGCACACTGAGTCCCATGTGCCAAGCTGACTCAGACCCACTGCGTGTTCCCCATGCATCAGTTTGGGGTCCAGCAATCTTCTTGGATGGGCTGGTATTGTCAGCCTGGGAAGCTTCCAAATCTTTGTGTCTCTTCTTACAGCATTGCCTTCGGTGCAGTCAGTGCCTGCGCTCTGGTACAGGGAGCTGTGTGGTAGGTGTGTTGTCTGGAGGTGGGGACTGTGCTCATGTCACCTGCAGGCTGTGCAAGCTCCCTGTTGGCTGACACGGAGTGCTCGTGGTGACTTCATGTGTGAGTGAAGGAGAGGTGTTTTGTGGAGACCTGATATCAATATCACAGCAATCAGGAAGCTCAAAATCAAGGTTTTGTAACTTGATTTATCAGCAGATCCACCGACTGCAAATGGCCCTATTTGCAGTAACGATGCGTGCTGAAGGTGAATGTGTACGGTGACCAGTTAATGGCTGTTACTGAGCTCACAGGATATTTGTAAGTGCAAACAGGTTGTGCTGCCTTCTGTTATGCTTCTCCATTCTCGGAGGACCTGGTTGCTGGCAGCCTTGGCTCTGAGATCCTCTGCAAGAGCAATGTTTTGTATTTTGGCCGTGGTGCAGCTGTTGGGGTGGCAGGTGGGAAGGCTTGCAGTGCTGTGCAGCAGGGTCAGGCTCGGGAATGTGCGGTCAGAGAAAAGCAGCTCTGAGCTGGGTTTGTTCCCTTGGAGGTGGGGTACGTTGCTTCTAAATTGCAGGGAAATCTTTCCTCCTGTTGAAAAGGTTCCTTGGTGGGGAGGCAAGTCCCAGCAGGCTCCAAGCTGACTTTTGTCCGTGACACCTTGCTCAGACTACTGACTAATGCCAGTCATCACTTAGACAGGAGGCTGAATGGCACAAGCTGTGCTGCTCACAGGAACGCCTTCCTTCCAGATTGTCCCTGCACCCTGTGCCAGCAATGCTCTGCAGCTCCTTTGGAGGAGTCCTTGGCAAACAACCATCTCCTGGCTGCCTGGAGGGTGCTTTATCCAGCAGAACATCCATCCGATGTCAGGAGGAGTCCTCTGGGCTTTCATAAAGACAAGAAAGAGAAGTGGGAATTTCCACTGTGGAGAAGAAACCAGCAGCAGGGTGGAGACAGCTCGCATTTTCCCTGCTTCTTGGCTAATCAGATTCCTTTCAGTTTCTAGTAATTGATTGGCTCCTGCTTTACAACTAGCTGTCACCCGATTTCTGGATCTTGAGCTGAGCGTTGTGTGCCAGCACATGCATGGTTAGGTTGGGATGGGAGCATCTCATCTTTTCCTTCCAGCAGTTGAACAGAATGTGCTTGTTTGCTGGGTGCTGACGGCAAAACGAGCTCGGCTGGCTGGGGAAATGAAGCTTGGTAGGAGATCACGCTGCTCGTTGTGTTGCTCAGCCCTGTATCTTCAAGGGAAGGTGGTTGGTATTACCTGAAAGAAGTGAAGTGTATGGAATGCTACTTAAATATTCTCTAGTTGCTCTCTGGTTGTACAGGGAGTACTTGTACCATTCCTACCATCAAAGGCAGGAGGTCAGGTGAAGCAGCCAGCCTTGCTCTGCCTTGAAATGGTGTTTTTTACCAGTAAGCTGAGCCTTTAAATGTGACTTTTGTGTTTTGCTTTCCTCCAAGTCCTTTCTGGCTTGCTGATGACTTTGTGTTTTGCTGAAGTTATCCAGGTTCTGGAGGTGAAAGAAAAGGATGCGTGTCCCTGACCTAGTGGTGGTCAGAAGCGGTTCTGACCATTCAGGTCCCCTCACACTCTCTCCTTCCTTCATCATTTCATGGCCATGGGATGTAGGATCACTGCTTGCCCTTTCTTCACAGTGCTGCAATAGCCTGTGATCAGCAGCAATGTTCTATCTTTGCTACTATGCAGCTGCCACAGCTCTGAAAGGCTTCTCTCGTTGTCTTTGGCAAAAGCTTTGTGGTAGAATGTCAAGTTTGGAGCTTTATTAACTCCCTATTGTTTTTATAGGGGTTGTCTGTATGGTAGACCCAGTCAGCAGAGCTGTTGTTGCTGGTATCCCAGCTGGACAGGGAGAGTAAGGACACTCATCATCTATTCTCCTTCTCTGCCCCTTGTCCTCACCAGGTGGGAGGCTGGGCAGGTCTCCTTGGGACACCCCAAAGCTGTTTGTGCCAGGAGAGGATGTGAGCTGGTCAGCTCTCGAGGGAAGGATGTGAATAGAGGCTGATTTGTCACCTCCCAGGGAAGGTGCATTATTAAATACAAAATAATTGTTAGCACGCTGGGAGAAATGAACATCTCTCTCCCCACGGAGGTCTGCTGGGGTCTGTGCCTTCCCAGCCCAGCTCTGCCCAGCTGAAAGGTGCTCCAGGAGCAGGGGCAGGTGCTGGGCAGGGACTTGGGAGCAGGGAGTGCTGGCAAGGAGGTTGCCATGGGGCAGCTCCCAGCCTTCCAGGTGGGGAGGTCTGGGTGTTCAGACCTTGTTTCCCACCCTCCCCCTCTTCCCTTTTTTTCCCCTCTTCTCCTCTCCTTGCTCTCCCACTGAGTTGATGCTTTTCCAGGAATGAGCTGTACTGCTGGCCTAGCACATTCCACAGCCGCAGCACTTTTTTGGCAGGAGCTTTGCCTGCTGTTAAGAAAAAGCAGGACTGACTTGATGTCCCTCCGCCAAGGGCCAGGAAAGGAAGGAAGGCCCAGTCCCACCTTCCTCGCAGTGCGGGCTGATCTTCCCCCATCCCCATCACCCAGCATGGGGCTCCCGTTCTCTGCAAGGGAGGTGAGCAACAGCCCAGCCAACATTTGAGAGCAGAGCAAGCGGTGTAGGTGACCCTCTTGCTGGGCTGTGTAGACGGCTCTTGGAGTTCTTTGGGAGCTGCAGTCAGGGAAGAGTCTGGCAGGGCTTCTGCAGGCAGGTCCGTTTGTCCTGATTTCCAGTTCAAAGGGCTGAAAGTGTCAGCCAACCTTCAGGGCCCTGCAGAATGCTTCCTTTGATGGTGACTCCCAGCGTCTTTCTGGGATTGAGAGCTCGCTGGGCAGGATGAATTAGTGGAGGTGCCTCCTGCAGCCCCACACAGCTTCCCCCAGGTCAGCTGCCCTGTCAGCCTTGTTGCAGCCAGATGGGCACAGCGGAGCAGGAGGGGCTCATCGGCTCGCTTTGAAATCCAAGTCTTTAACTTCGCTTTGATAAGGAGTGCTCCAGGGCAGGCCTGCAAGGTCGGGCAGCTTGTTCCCAAATGCCATTCCTTTTCCAGTCTGTGGGCTGGGTAAGCCTGTCATCTCCCACCTGGTGAGGGAGCACAAGTCCTGCTGGAGCCAAGCGTCTCCTGCTGTTTGTCCAGTGGAGTGATTGTGAGCGTGCTGATAGGAGTTCTTGGGGAAAGCAGTTGCCATTTCAGATGTCTGAGCAGTCCCTGCCCAAGTGACTATTGAGGGGATAGCATGGCAAGCACGGGGACACGTTGGGAGTGTGGCTGAGGGAGGCGGGGAGGTGTCAGGCTGAAAATGGAAGGAGTTGTTCTCCTGTTTGTGCTCCTAGGCACCATGTCCCTGCTGCTGAGTGCAGGCAGTAGCTTGAAATGTGGTGATGTGTTCCCTGAGGAATCCTTGTAAACTGCCCTGGGTTTACTAGGAGGGCAGAGATGGCTTCTCCTGCTCCGTGCAGAGCTGTGTTATCATTTGTGTTGTGTTTTGGAACGGGAGCCCACATGCAGACGGTGCAGCAAGGGGTTTTGCCCTGGCACAAGGAGCTGGGGCTGTTAGGTGACAGGAGGAAAACAGCAGCTCCCTGGGAGGGGATCTGATGGAGCTCAAACACCCACAGAGCTGCAATCCCTTTTTGCCCTCTGCTACTATGACATAGAGGCACAGTGGAAAATAGCGTGTCTGGGGTTTTGAAATGGGGAATGATGATCTCTGTTTACAGAGAGAGACCTTCTCACCCCAGTGTACTGCACAGTTTGTATCCCACGTTCTCTTCTTCCCCTGCATGAGAGATAAAAATACAGTGAGGAAGACCCAAAGAATTCCCCAGCTTATGGAGACAGACACCTCCAATCCTCTAATCCTGTTTGATGCACGCTGCTTGCTGTGAAGCCCAAGGACTCACTGCTACACTTGTGTATTGCTGGGAAGGACCTGCAGCCCTGGGGGGGTTGTATCCCTGCAGGAAGCACATGTGCTGTGTCTGGGCTCGACCTAACAGGCAAAGAGTTCCCATCCGACATCTCAGCTCGGTTGGAGAACTGCCCTGTCTAATTTTCTCTTCTGGTGATAAGACTGCAGTGCTTGATCCTGGAGAAGGGAGGAAGATTTTGCTCCAGAGCTCAGCGATGCTTGCATTTGGATACTAACACATGAAGGTGTTTCCTTATGCTGTTTAGCATCATTAATCTATACAGTCGTTTGGAGACAAGACATCCCTGCCCTAAGGCGTGTGTGTACTACAGGACTTGAAAATGAGATCACATTTTTTGGTGTGCAAATGCCTGAAGCTTGTGCTATTAGATAGGAACGTCTCCTGACTTAATGAATTTTTTCCCTGTGGTTCTGCAGGAGATGAGGTGGGGGCTGGTGAGGTCAGAGGTGCAATCTGCCTACACTGCATTTGTGGGAGTTATGAGGGGTTTAATGTCAGCGTTTAATTTCTTGCCTTTGTGATCTTGGAAGAAATGTCACTGTTCTGTGAAGGGCTTTCAATAATTGAACTAAACAAAGGAAAAGATCTTTTTTCCTCTGCTCTACTGGTTTTACATCTTCTTTTTAACGTGCAGTTGTCAGCACTTAATTGTGCTCTCAATGCCTGTTGCTCCCCTAGTGACAAAACTCCTTTTCATCCTCCCCATCGAGCTGTCTGACATGGCGAGGGGCTCCCTTCTCTCACGTCTCTTCTTGGTGCTGACCGAAATGCAGCAGTTTCTGATCTCTGCTGCGTCCTGTGATTGCTGTTATCTGAGCATCCCGCCCTTAGGTAGGCAAAAAGGAGGACGGAGCTGTTGGAGAGGAGCAGTGACTGCTGCTGAGCATCCAAGGCTGAGGCTCAAATGCTCCCAGCTGTGCCTGGGTTAGTGCCTGTGGGCTTCCATCTCTCTGCAGGCAGTCAGCTGGTGCTACTCCATCTTAGCTCTCCGTCAGACCCGCTGTGGTTGGTGGGCCCTGCTCAGGAGAGACCTGCGCTGGCTGCAGCTAGAAACTGCCTTGTATCCACAGCCTGGGCTGGGCTGGAGGCCTCCGAAGGGAGGGGAGGGAGGAAGGCTGGATGGAGCTCAGCAGCTGTGTGCTGGTAACCTCAGCGCGGCTTCTAGCGCAGCGAGAAGGCTTTTACTGCCTCCTCCTCTCCTGTGCGCACTCTCGCTCTCTCCCCACCTTCCCTTCATTCCTAGGACATGACTGCGTGATATAAAATACCCTCTAATTTCCTGATCCGCTCTGGGACTCCCCAGAGAAGGCAGCATCTGCCCACCCGTCCTCGCATCCTCGTTGCTGGCTGCCAGCAGAGCAGGAGGGAAGCTGGGAGCGTGGCACCTTCCCAGCCAGCAGAGAGAGGATCTGCTGGCTTTATCCGCAGCGTGGGGATGGGGTGAGGGCCGGAGCTGGGCTTCCACCCCTCCCTTTCCACCCTTCCCCCAGCTGCATGGGAGCAGATGTGCTGCTTGTGTCAGCCTTGGCAGGCTCCGCTTTCCTCTGCAAAACCCGAGCCCGATTCCTGCAGCAACCAGAGCCTCGTCCCCTCCTCCCCCTCGGCCTGGCCCCGCACAGCCGCCCCCGTGTCGCTGGGGATGGAGGCTGAATCATCCGCCCACTCCGCCTGCCTCCCATCACCCTGCCTCCTTCCGTCCCTCCTTCTTTCCCTCCCTCCCTCCTGCAGGTCTCTTTGTTGGAAAATTCAATGCAGATGAACACTTGGGAGCTGTGGGCTGGGCGCCCGGCGCAGGGTTTGTCCACAGCGCATCGGCGTGGAGCGATGCTTTTGTCACCCAGGGGAGGTCAGCCATGGGCTGGCCTGGGCTGCAGCTCTACAGCAGGGAGCTTTCGCCATCCCTCGCTCCCTGCTGTGTTGCACACACCCCCAGCAGTGCTGCAAACCTGGGAAAAACCCAAACTGGGCTGTCCCGATGGTTAAAAATAAAGCAGCCCCTCCGTAATCAGTGTGGAGCAGATGCTTTCCCCAGGCTGCTAAATGGCTTTTAGAGAAAGAGCTGGAACACTGCCCAAGGATTTGCCTTTTGGGGATTTCCACAAGACCCTGCAGCTCTGGGCTGATCCGTGGGGAGGTTTTCCTGCATGGCCGCTGAGGAGAGACGTGGCATCATGCACAGCTCCCCCAGAGGCTGCTCCCTGCTGCAGTGCTGAGAGCACAGGCAAAAGTATGGTCTGCATTGTGGGGCTGTGGAGTGCTGCATCCCAATAATGGGTCAGCATTAGGACTGGCAGACAGGAGCAGAGCTGCAGGGAGATCCTTGTGCCCAGCCCTCCACTGTCAGCTTTTGCTCTGTGTATAATTCACCCTGCTCTGTTGGCTGGGTGATGAGGAATGGGGCTGAGAGAGGGGTGTGGAGTGCTGACCCCAGGGTGTCTGGGACAGGAGCGAGGTGACAGAGGGCCGAGCACCCAGACAGAGGCTGTTTGTTCTGCCCTGCTGAAAGAGGAACAGTTCGTTTGCACCCAGCGGTTGGTCACCTTGACCCTGCAAATATATCACCCCGTCCCTACAGCCACAGACCAGACTCTGTGTCCCCGAGCACACAGCGTGCAGCGCTGGAAGTTGGCTCTGCCTGGAGCTCTCTCTAGGAATTGGATGGGCTCCAGGCTACTGGCGACAGCATGAATGGATGCAAGCACAGCCAGGCTGGGTGCGTGCACAATGGGAGCGGGGAGAAGCAGCTCGACTGTGCTGGGAAGGGTTGGCCTGGGTGCCCAGTGGGCTGCCCCACACCTGTGTCCTCACTGCCATTGAGCATAGCTTGCTGAGTTGCTTTGCCATTAAATCACAGAGTCGTTTGAGTTAGAAAGGACCTCTCAAGGCCATCTATCCCAACTCCCCTGCAATGGAATGGGACATCTGCACCTCACTGTGTCTATCAAAGGTAGTATTAATGAAACACAGCCAATCTACAAGTTGGTTTTGACTGGTGACAAAGGTGTTTGTACTGTTGGGGGGGAAAGAAATCAGTGCTCCTTCAGTGTGAAGAGTGATAGGAGTGCAGCTGCTTGTGTAATGTAGGAAGATGACATTGCAGCTATAAAGCTTGATGCGGTGTTGAAATATTATGTATGTAATTAAAAAGCAACAGTAACATTTGGGAGGCAGCGTGTTTCATGTATTTCACTTTCATCTGTTAGATGATTCTGGCATGGGCTGTGATGATTTCAGATCTTTTTAAAAGAGGTTTAAATTATGCATTTCTTGAGAAATAAGCAGAAATACGGATCTGGGTTGGTGGGGTTTTTTGTTTTGTTTTGTTTTGTTTTACTTTTTAACTGAATCCAGAGCTAGATGCACCCAAAGGGAGACTGTTCTGCCCTAGTTTTCTCCCCTCCAGCCTGGTTGTGGTGTCTGTGACACAGAGTGGGTCACACAGCCCCTCTCTGCCCCCTCCCCAAGCCTGGGCTGTGTGTTGGGTGCACACAGGTTGCCTTTTCCTTGGGGTTCTGGGACCCACTGTAACTGTCTGCTCTCCTTCACAGGGTGGTGAAAGAGGAAATCTCAGATGACAATGCCAAGCTTCCCTGTTTCAACGGCCGGGTGGTGTCGTGGGTAAGCACATCCCTTCATTATCTTGCTGCCTTCTTCTCTCTCTGAAAGCCATCGTTTGATTGCGTAGTGCCAAGTAAAGCACGGGGTCTGCTCTGTACTGTCAGAGTGCTAACTGCTAATGAAGCTGATGAACTGGATTACCATGCTCCAGACTCTCTGCTGGAGGCTGCGCTGTGTGGTGCTGGGTCTCCTGTGCCAGGCAAGATGTGGGATGCCTCTGTGAAGAGCTGGCTTGGCAGAGGTGGTGGTCCCAGCCTGTAACCCGTGTGCCCCTACGGCAGGGTCAGCTTTCCAAGGAAAGTCGTGCTCCGGTGACAAAGGGCTTAAGTGACTCTAGTGCTGGTGAAGCCGACTGGATTGGGCTGCCCTGAAGACTAAAGGTACTGCCTGGGCAGCTGCAGAACAAGCTTCTCATGCCGTGCCATGCACATGCTCTGCCCCCTGCCCGCATGCCTGCCTGTGCCCCAAAGGGGACCCTCTGTTTGCGGGGGGGAAGAAGGTATTTGGTCTCCATAGGCCATCATCCCATTTTCCCCTCTGCTGAGCTGCAGTTTGTGCTAATCAAGTTGTGTGAATCTACCCCAGCAATAAGATCCGAGACCCAGGTGCTGACAGATAGTCCGTAAACAGTGGAAAATCTCCAGGCTTTTGCAAATGGAGCTGCATAAGGCCTGAATTCTTTCACCTGCGTCAACCAGTGAGGCTGAATGGTGGCACCAAGGAGTGCTGAGCTGCCTGCAAGCTGCAGGACAGGGGGCTCAGGCTCCCACAGAGCAGCAAACTGTGCTACCCTCCCTCTAGTGGCTGCCCAAGCCCCAGACATCTCCCTACTTCTCCATTTCCAGCTGCCTTTTGTTTTCACATGCCCTGCTAGGGCATCCCAAAGGCTCTGAGCCTTTTCCATTGCTTTTGTGTTGTTTTTTTTTAACCCATTGTGCTTTTTGTTGTGCTTCACATCTCTGTGCAGCCTCTGGCTTTCCTTGCAGTGGCTCTCAAGGGGACTGATGGGTCTGAGCTGCCCATGGAGCAGCATGAGCTCTGATCCTGCTGGAATGCTGTGCTGCTGCAGCCTCTGAAATGTTGGCTGTTTGTGGGCACAGTGCCTGGGGTCAGCACCTCCACCAGCACAGAGAGTGATGGTGATCTTGGAGACCTCTGTGCACGTCTGATGAAGCCTTTTTCTCTCCTTGTTGAGTCTCACTGTCTGTGAGTGCTTTGGGACTGGGAGAGCATTTGCTTCACTGCTTGTGCCAGACAGGCTGGAATGAGGCTGTTTTAGGAACTTGGTGCTAATTTTAGCTAGAAGGAAAGATAGGGGCTGGGATCTAAGTGAATATTTCCTGACGGCAAAAGAGGCAGGAAAAGTGTAGGGTGGCTTTCAGTACCTTGCCTGGAGGAAATCCCAGCCTCAGGAGTAAGGCAGCAGCATTCCCCCTGCTCCCAAACAACCCCCCCCTCAGTGCAGTTTGACAGCTGCTTGCAGCTGGCTCCTCTGCCTGCATTTATTTGCCTGGTCTTGACTTGAGACCTTCAAGCACAGAACACTGTCAGTTTTCCCTGGGTAGCCTTGACCACTTGTAGCATCTCTTCTCCCATGTGCTTCCAGGCGGTGGCAGCCAGAGCAGGGATGCAGCCCTCAGGCACTGGGATGTGTCCTGGGAAGACAAGAAGGGACCAGGAGTGGAGCTGGGCTCTGGGCGTGTGCCTGGGGCATGCTGGAGGCAGGGAGGCTGAGCTGGGTGTGAGACTAGAGCTGGTTAGACACTTGTGAGAGCAGGAGCTGTCGGGCTTGTCCTGGGGCCTGCAGGACGGGCTCTGCAGCTTCTGACACCCCAGGGTGTTCTCTGCCCTGTCTGCTCCCTTGGCTGAGGATCTCTCGGGGTGCTCTGTCTTGGCATCCCTTTCTTTGTTCCCGGTGCCTCCCTGGCAGCAGACTGTTCTCTTTCTGCCCTGATGATGTGCTGTGGGATCTTTGTCATGACACCCCAGTCCTCAGAGGGATGATTTGCACTGAGTGTTAAAGTTTGGGTAGCAGCTGATAGTTCCTTTCCGGCCCATTTGATGATCCCTCTGTCGTGACCCAGACAGGAGCAGATCAGGGTGCAGGGTCCTGCTGCCCCCCCAGTGGTGATAGAGAGCCACCCTGCTGCTTGTCTCTGCTGTGCAGGGAGCAGCCATGGTGCATACGGGTACAGGAAAGAAGAGACACGTTGGAAAACTCTTAAAGATGGAAATTGATCTTCCCTTGCTGGCAAGCTCTAGCCTTTCCCCAGGAACTCATTCCCTGGATCCTCTCTCTGCTTCGAAGGTCTCAGAGTGTGTCTTGTAAGGAAAAGGCTATTCATTGCTTTACTTCCCATTTGGAATTAGCCCAGCACAGTGCAGCTCAGAGGTGGGGAGAGGGCAAAGCTGCATAGGGAACATTTTAAAGGAAACCACTTTCCTTTGAGCTCAGTTGGGCTCATCGATTTCATTTGATTTCTCACCCATTGGCGAGCTCATTCCCCAGGAGAAGCTCCATCTCATTCCCTGAGCCCTGAAACAGGTGATTTATCTTGGAGCCAGAGGCAGGGCAGTAGCTGTGCTTGGACGGCCCCAAAGCATAGCTAGTATAAACAGCTCCTGAGTTTTGACCCTGTCTTGAATTTGTGCACTAGGGGAAGTTCAGAAGTTTCAAAGCCTCAGCCCTGAGCTCTGTTACCCTCACCTCCCATGGGTGGAGGATGTGAAACTCCTGCTGGGTCCCACAGCCTAAAGGCCAAGCTGTAGAGGCTGGTCAAAAGAAAGGGAGGGTGTAGCTGCCCTCTTCTGATGTAAGAATTACTAAGGGGAATCCACTCCTTGCCACTGGGTATGTGTTAAGGTTACCTGAGCTTAAAAACTGTGCAGTGTGAGTGTGTAGGTGATGACAGTCTCTAAGCAGGACTGCTGGCCACCCAGGCTACTCTGCTGGGTCAGAAATTCCTGAGACACAAATAGCCAGTGTCTGGGAGGGCACTGAGGAGAACATTGCTACATGCTTGGCCTGTTCCATACCCGTTCCTGGGCATCTGCTCTTGTCTGCTGTCGGAGATGAGATCCTGAGCCAGACAGGCTTTTAGCCAACTTGCTTGGCTGCTCTTGCAAGTGTTCTCCTGCTCCCTCAGCCATTTCATCCCCTGTCTCTCATCCCTCCAGCTGGTATCTGCAGAGGGTTCCCATTCAGATGCTGGGTCAGTCTGTGCCGATAACCAAACAGAGCTGCCACCCTCCATGGAGCGCACAGGAGGAATCGGAGACTCGAGGCCCCCCTCCTTCCAGTAAGTTACCTGGACACCTGTCCTGGTTTCTGAGGGACCTGTGATGGCTTTGCTGTAAGTCAAGGTGGGAAGAGCAAGGGTTGGGACACTCCTGTCCAAATGGGCAGGAATCACAGCTGGCCATAGGGCAGGATGGTGGGACTGGGAGCAGATTCAAAGCGGGGATGTGTTATTTGGTAAGCAAAGGCATGCTGAAAGTAGTGCAGGGGAGCTGGCAAAGAGCTGACATCCTCCCATAGTCCCTTACCCTGTGCTCCTAGATGTCCTGTGATTGCTCCCCACCACCTCTGCTGCTGCCCCTCTGAGGAGGGAGACAGTTGATGGGTGCAGGCTCATGCTAGGTAGTAGAGAGAGCCTTCTCAGCCCCTTCTTGGACCTATTTGTCCCTTTATTTCATTGCAGCCCTAATACTGGGGGGAGTCGGGAAAACTTGGACAATGAGACAGAGACAGACTCAGTGGTGTCATCACAAAGGGAGCGACCTCGTCGAAAAGATGGACCCGAGCATGGTGAGTGCTAACAACATGGCAGGAGCTTTGCTGGGCATAGCTGGGGGCACCAGCTGCATATACAGGCCAGCTCTGGCTGTTATCTAGGACCTCCTCAGCACAGAAGGGCTTCAGTGGTCTGAAGCAATAGCTGTGTGTTGCATCAGAGCTTGGTGATGAAATCCTTTGGGTAAAAGAGATATCTTCTGTAGAATTGCTCCAGAAGCAAGAGGGAGGCAGCAGCGCCTCACTTCTGAGTTGAAAAGCAGACTGTGCTGTAGCCTTGCCACTCTGTGCTGGTCCATGGTCTACCAAAGGACCAGTTGCAGCAGTCTTAAGCGGTTTTAGTAGCCTTTTTCTTGGCCCCATCAGCCTTTTCCTCATTCTCTAGTGTTGTGGAAGAGGTAACCTACAGGGAAGGAACCTGATCCTTGTGTGGGCTCAGAGCTGACCTGTACTGGGTGGGATTTTGAGGGGAATTCATTCTGAGAATGTTGCCATGAGCCCTGCAGAGGGGATGGGGCTATTTCCCTTTTCGTGTCTTAAGCATGCTGAGTCTTGTTGTTTCAAAGCACCCAGAGTGAACGGGACAGTGAAGGGAGAGCGGCGCCGAGACCTGGGCGGGTACGAAAGCTCCTCCACACTCATGAGCAGTGAGCTGGAGACCACCAGCTTCTTCGATTCAGATGAAGACGACTCCACTAGCAGGTACAAGAACTTAGGGCTTGGCAGAACACAGGCTTCCCACCACCTCTCAGCACTGAGATGCCATCGCAGGGCATAGTAATCCTGGGTGCCAGTGTCCTTGCACAGACTTGCTACTGTCTTGACTCGCCCAGCAAGCCCCTGTGCTATTGTCTGTCTCCCACATACATGCTCTTCTCCTGCAATCTTCTATTCCACATACCCTTTTCTGTGACTCTTGCTGCCAGAGCCATCATCCCAGCAGCAGAAGAGCTGACTCATACTTTTTGCCTCTAGGTTTAGCAGTTCGACAGAGCAAAGCAGTGCTTCCCGTCTGATGAGGAGGCACAAGCGACGCAGGCGGAAACAGAAGGCTCCACGCATTGAGCGGGTACCCAGGGGCTGGGTATCCTGGGGAGGGCAGTGCAGGGCAAAGTGGGCTGCCTAATGGATCTCTCCACTTAGTTCTTTGGGGCTGATCAAGTATTCAGCTGCATTTGCTGTGGGCACTGCCTTGAGCAGGTTGAATCCAAGCAGTGAGATTTCATACAGTGCTGTAAACCCTTCAGTGGGGCCAGTGTAGCAGAAAGAGGTGGGACCACAGACCTTTTCCTGGCAGTGGAGTGGTCATAAGGGCAGTGGCTGATGCACTCCGGCTCTACAAAGCTTTCAGCATGAGGCCGGAGTTGTGGGTTGTGATTGTGGTGCTATGGGGGGGATGGAAGGAATACATATGAATGGAGTTGGGTCTGGGAATGGTACTGAGGCACCAGGTGACATCTTGTGTTTTCTTTATGTTGCAGTCATCATCCTTCAGCAGCATCACAGACTCTACCATGTCCCTGAACATCATCACTGTCACACTAAACATGGGTGAGTAGGTGGTGTGCCTGGAGCTTGCAGTCCTTCCAGCGCTAGATGGGTGCTGGAGAGGGACCCGGGGAGGGGGCAAACAGAGCATGCATGAGTAAGTGTGGGAATGGATTCTTCAGCATGTCTTGGAGCATTCAGGTATCTCAAGAGCTTTTCTACATTCCAGGATTTTAGGGGAGGGGAGTAGAAGTGGCTATTAGCACATGGGTTTTCTGAAGTCAGGACTGCTCGTGCCTGCTGCTTCATGGTGTTTTCCTTCTTTCTTTTTCCATCTCTGCAGAGAAATATAACTTTCTGGGCATTTCCATTGTGGGACAGAGCAATGAGCGTGGTGATGGAGGCATTTACATTGGCTCCATCATGAAGGGTGGTGCTGTGGCAGCTGATGGCAGGATTGAGCCGGGAGACATGCTCTTGCAGGTACTTCCCACCCACATTCCTCTATTTTTGAGACTAGAATAGTAGTAAGAAAAGACCCAGAAGCCTCCCTGTGCACTTAAGCAAGTTAAACCAAGGGAGCTGCTCTTGGAAGAGGGAAGCTGAGTCACCACTGAGCAGAGTGAGGGGCTCAGCCTCTGGTCACATCTCTGAGGTTCACCCCTTTGTGTTGTTTGCAGGTGAATGACATCAACTTTGAGAACATGAGCAATGATGATGCTGTGCGGGTGCTGAGGGAAATTGTGCACAAGCCGGGGTAGGTACTCAGGTTGCTCCTTACATCCATGAGAGGATGCAAAGTGTGTGCTTGGGGTGTGTGAATCACATCTTACAGCCACCTCTGCCAGCAGATCTGCAGGAACTCAGAACTTAAGATTTGGGTGTTGCTTTGCTTCCTGGGCTTTCATACCCAAAGCAGGAATTGGAGCCATCATAGTGGTGGTGAACTGGGATGTGTGTCCCTTTTTCTGGGTGTACGGTGTCATCTTTTTGCTTTGGCTGGCTAGCAGTAGGATTGCTGCTGCCACATTGTTCTGTCCATGCTGTTAAGGAAAGCTATAGCCAAAGTGGAGGGAGGGGAGGAGCAAGGGCAATGAGCTGGCAGTTTCTCTCTGTCTGTCAGTAGAGAGCCAGCGTACAGCAAGTGCTATGGATCACAAAGGGGTTTGTGCCACCAGGCTCTTGTTCTAACTTTTGTCTTTTTTGCTGCAGGCCCATCACCCTGACGGTGGCCAAGTGCTGGGACCCCAGCCCCCGGGGCTGCTTCTCGTTACCCAGGAGTAAGTGGATAGCTGACTCACCCTTAACGCTGGTGCCCAGCTCATGTGAGAGCCCTGCCTTAAGCACTTACTTGGTTGTTGTCTTGTTCCTCCTGTGTGTGTGTGTGGCTCCATATGGCACTGAATTGGGTTTTGATGGGGTTTCAGCTCTCCCGTAGGGAGGCTGCTATGCATTTCCCAGTCCAAAATGCCCATAGGCCCAGCCCTCATTCCCACATCACGCTGGGGACGCGTTTCACTGGGTCAGGGAGGTCACTTGCTTGGAGCGCCAGAGGAAAGAGAAACCCCTCCCTGAGCCATAGGGGGATCTCTCCCTCTGCACCTCTCCTGCTGACCCTCCCTCTCTTCTTTCTCTCCCAGTTGCTCCCCAGCGGATCTGGGCTGGGCCAGACTCTCCATGCTCCGATCCGGGTGAGTCCCGGCAGATACTGGGGATGGAATGGGCTGTGCTGAGTCCCTGTCCCTCCCGTGAGGTTGAATGGATAATGAGATAATTTCTTATAGTTGCTAACTGACTTCTTCACTGCAGGTGAGCCTATCCGGCCCATTGACCCAGCAGCCTGGGTGTCTCACACGGCAGCGATGACTGGCACCTACCCAGCGTACGGTATGAGTCCATCCATGAGCACAATCACTTCCACCAGCTCCTCCATCACCAGCTCCATCCCAGAGACCGAACGTAAGTCCTTGTGCCTCCGTGCTCCTCCTGCTGCACGGCTTCCACACCTTCACTGTGCTCTAAGGGGAGCAATACATCTGCTTGGGGACAGCTGGGCTGGGAAAGGTCTCCTCTGTCAAGGAAGTGGGTGGGAGATGGTTCTCACTGATCTGGCTGGGTGAATTTAAACCACATATTTCAGTCTTCTACTTAAGGAGAGTAGAAGATCCTGAATGCAGTCCAGGAGCTGTGGCAGATGCAGAGAAAAGGTTCAGGGAGTAGCTGGGGTTTGCCCCCTGGCAGTGTGAGGCCAGCTTGTCACTGGAGCAAGGCCGTCCCAGAGAGCACATAGGGCAGGACAGAGTCTTGTAGTGTGGCAGAGACCTGCAGAATACAGTGCTGTTTTGGTTGCTTTCTCAAGATTTTGGGTAATTATAGTGTGCAAAGCCCTGAAGCAAGGGTCTAAAGAGCTCAACTGGGCCAAAAAAGACAGAAGTTTATGAGGAGCAGTGAATTCACATGCTGGGCTTTGTTGGCAGCTGCTTGGGATCTTAGCTGATCTTAGCTGCTTGAGACTGGCTGGAAGGAAGGAGGCTTGAGCCTGGGTTTTGCACGTTAAGAAATGATTCATTTGTGAAGGACACCATCTGAAGTCTGGAAGGGGGTTATGTCAGCATGCACCACAGGGCTGTCTACGATGTATTGTTCCCTGGCCCATTCCTCCCATGTGTGTGATTCTTCCATTTGGCACTGTTGTCTTTTCTGTCTCTTCTCATCTCTGCTTCCCTTCCCTTTGCGTCACAGGCCTCGATGACTTTCACCTGTCCATCCACAGTGACATGGCCACTATTGTCAAAGCCATGGCCTCACCAGAGTCAGGCTTGGAGGTGCGTGATCGCATGTGGCTGAAGATCACCATCCCCAATGCCTTCATTGGTAAGAGACTGTGCTGCTTCCAGCAGGGGCAGGGAGCGGGGTGTGGGTGGTCTGTTTCCCAAGAAAGCATTCATGAAAGGACATCTCTTCAGTGTAAACTGACTTAACAAAGCCATTGTCACAAATTGAACTGTTGGCTGTGAAATCCCTTTTTTGTTCTTTTAACCCACCACATTAAGGGCCACTGCCATCCTCTTGCTTGCATTTAACTCTGACATTCGGTGGCAGGTTCGGATGTGGTGGACTGGCTGTATCATCATGTGGAGGGCTTTACAGACCGCCGTGAATCCCGCAAATACGCCAGCAATCTGCTGAAGGCCGGCTACATCCGACACACTGTGAACAAGATCACCTTCTCTGAACAGTGCTATTACATCTTCGGGGACCTCTGTGGAAGTACGACACTTGACTCTTGGTTTGGCATGGGTGGGAGGGAAAAGATGAAGGGAGACAAAGTCCTGCAGATCTCTGCTAACACGATGAGGGCGTACCTACAGTTATTACCACCAGACTGAGCTCTTTGTTCTGCAGACTCTGGTAGAGTGGGATAAAGAATATTCCAGCTTGTTTGTTGTGCTGATGGAGCTGTGAAGTTGGAAGCAGCATTGACAGTGTCACCTGCTCTGTGTTCTTTTCACCTGCATAACCTTAGTCTTTGCCATCTCTTTTTTTCAAGGCCCTGAACTTCCAGGGTTGGAAAGTGCTCAGACAACTGAGTTATGCTTAAATGAGGGGGCTGGTGGGAGTTAATTAGTGAGGTAGAAGATAGCTGTGATGTGGTCCTTTCTGATGTGAAAGTTGTTTTACCCAGCCTGTTTTCCAGCCAGGAAGGGCAAATGCCTGTATTTCATGGCAGAGAAAGTGCCAAGTCCTTTAGTCTCCTTGCATGCCCCATCGTTGTCCCTGTGAGGGCGGACATGGAGCTTCAGCATCACATGTGGCTGTCTTTCCATTTGGCTTAATCCCTCTTCTCTGCTTTCTTGCAGACATGGCTAATCTGTCCCTTCATGATCACGATGGCTCCAGCGGTGCTTCAGATCAGGACACTTTGGCTCCGCTCCCACACCCAGGAGCTGCACCCTGGCCCATGGCTTTCCCGTATCAGTATCCACCACCTCACCCATACAACCCACACCCCGGCTTCCCTGACCCAAGCTACAGCTACGGAGGGGGCAGTGCAGGCAGCCAGCACAGTGAAGGTGAGTGGAAAATATCAGAATGTGCCTGTGTGGGCAGATGCAGCAGGAAAAGGCTGCTCCTTTAGACAACACCTAATGTATGGGGGGAGCAAGCATAAAAGCCTTCGTTTTGGTGAATTCCAGAAGGGTTATATGACTCAGCATTGAGAGACTGAGAGCATGGACTGTGCAGGCAGTGCTGCAGTGTGTTCAAGTCCTCTCTTGGTTAGAGGAGCATCCTTTCTTCCTGGCTTGTCCCTTCTTATGATTCCTAATGTTGCCATGTGTACTTTGCAGGGAGCCGGAGCAGTGGTTCCAATCGCAGTGGCAGCGAGAGGAGGAAGGAAAGAGAGAAGACCGGAGAGTCCAAGTCCGGTGGCAGCGGGAGCGAATCAGACCACACCACGAGGAGCAGCATGCGGCGTGAGCGTGCGGCCAGCGAGCGCTCGGTGCCTGCCAGCCAGCACAGCCAGCGTAGCCAGCACTCTCTGGCTCACAGCATCCGCAGCCATCACAGCCAGCAGTCGTACGGGCCGCCCGGCCTCCCCCCTCTCTTCAGCCCCCCCATGTTGCTGATGCCTCCACCACCGTCAGCCATGGGGCCCCCCGGGGCGCCGCCGGGCCGTGACCTGGCATCTGTGCCCCCCGAACTGACAGCCAGTAGACAGTCCTTCCGAATGGCCATGGGCAACCCCAGTGAGTTCTTTGTGGATGTAATGTGAAGCGCCCGTCCCCTGTCTGTCTGCTGCCCCTCCTTCCCCCCCTTCCATCCCCATCGTTTGTCTCCTAGGACCAGCCCTGGCTTCACCCCTTGTTTTTTTGGGATTTTTTTTTTTGTCTTGATAACTAAAAGAAAAAAAAAAAAAAAAGGGAAAAAAAAATAATAAATGGAACTAAACCTTGATTCTAATCCCTCCTCAAGTGGGGTGGACGGGCCTGGCAGCCCTGCTGCGTTCCACCAGCCCATCCCGCCACCAGAACCATGTATTGCTGATGGTTATTCCCTCCTGATGGTAATTCCCTCCTGCCATCCTCTCTAACCCCATTAATCCGCATCCATCCCAGCACCCTGTGCTGCTTGCCCGTGTGTCGCTGCTGCCTCACTCCTTCCGCCCTAAACATTCTCTTCTTTCTTGTCACCCTTTTGTGTTTCTTCTATCAAGCAGCAAAGAATTACGGGGTGTTTGACTTTCTCTGAGCCTGCCGCCCACAGGGGGGAGAGCTGGAGCGTGGCGTGGCCCGACAGGAGGACACGGAGCTCCAAGGGCGCTGTGCACGCATGGCGCTGAAGATGGCTGCTTTTCTCCCCCTAGCGGAAGACGCCCTGAGAGGGGAGCCGGGCCCAGCCTTACATGAATTTTAAATCCCTTTGTAGTTGCCTTTCAGCCAATGTCTGAATGTTCCAGGGCTTCACTGCCTGTGGGGAATGGGGAGATGCTGCCCTTTGCCTCCCCTTCTTGCCCCGGCCTTGGGGAAGAGCACTCCTTCCCCCTGCCCTGTCCTTGGCACTGGGGCCATGCCCCCTGCCTTACTTCCTATGGGACTTGTAGAATTCAGGGCTATGGGGTGAGTGCACACTTGGCCCAAAGAAGCCTAGAGGGGGCCTCTGCCCTGCTCTTTGCCCCCATCACTTGCAAGGGCAGTCCTTGGGGCAGCTGTGGCTCTGCCATTGCAACACCACACAGCAGTGGGACCTTTTTGAGAGCTGAGAATGCAGCCAGTGAGGGAGGGAAGGCACACTATGGGGAAACACAGTGTTTGTGTGCAGAGAGGGGCAGCACTGACCTTACCCTGCTCCATTCCCTGTGTGCGATGCTTGGGAGGGACGTGAGCTTTGTGGGCAGTGCTTGCAGCTCCTCTGGGCTCACACAGAGCTGTGGGTCACTTGCTCCAGCCCTCCTCATCCTTTTTCCTTCTCTCACGGCCGCTCAGAGCTGCTCCTCTCCACTCCTGCTGGGCCGTGGGGAGGAGATGTGGGTCCATGGGCTGCCTGCTCCCTTAGCGCCCTCCTGTTGTCTCCTTCACTCTTTCTGTTTGCGGTTCTTTTATACTCCAGAAATGAGATGTATTTTGCTCCTGGGCTCTGCGTTGTGCCCTCATGTTCCTCCCCACACCCCCCTTCCCTCACACCTCATACCCATGGGTCACAGTGTGGTGGCACTGCCCCATTACCCCCCGCACCCCCCGGCCCTGCTCGCTGCCTCACCCCACCCCGCCCTCCCCACTGGGTTTTATAAGAACAGAACCGATCTCCTTGTTTTTATTTATAAACATAGTTTTATTGGACTCCTGCCTCGCGTTTTGTGTTGGACCATTCTGCTTCCCACTCCCTGCCACATCCCGCTGTGTAGGGGTGCTGGCTGTTCTCCATTGGGATATACAATGTGTGTGCCCATGCATGGTGTCAGCCCTATATATGCCCATAAATGCCCATACTGGGCAGTGGGAACCAGCGGGGCCGTGCAGGGTGAGGGCGGCCTCCCCTTACAGCCCCATATTGAGGCCTAGCTGCTCTGTGCCGTCCCCCACGAACTACAACTCCCAGCGCGTCCGCGCCTCAGGACTACATCTCCCAGCATGCACCGCGCGGATCAGTCCTTCCCGCCTCCACGCTTGACGCATGCGCAGTGCCAGCGGGGCGCGGGCGGCGCATGCGCGGCGGCGGCTCTGCAGTACTAGGGGGGGCGCTGAGGGACGGGGGGGCGGCAGCCGCCATCTTGGGCGCTGGGCGGCGAGCGGCGGCGGGCGGCGGCAGGTGAGGCGGCGTGCTGCCATGGGGCCGAGCGGCCTGGTTTGGCTCCCTGTGGGGCTGTGGGGCTCTATCTGTGTTGGGCTGGGTGACCGGCCGGGGTTCGGCGGGCAGCGGCGGTTTCTTCAACGCTCGGGGCCGGGGGTCCGCGGGCCTCCTCGGTGCGGCTGTGACAGCGCCGGGCCGCCTCCCCTCAGCGCTCGGGGCTCGGCCGCAGCTCACGGGGCGGCGGGGCTGCGCGGCAGGACTGTGCTCGGCCACGGGGTATGGATGGGGTGGATGGATGGATGGGATGGATGGGATGGATGGGATGCGACCGGCTCCAACCCCGCCGGGCTCGGGCGTTTCTTTGAGCGGTGGGGTCGCAGCGGCGGCCCTGCGGGTCGGGTGGGCTCGGTGCGGCACACGGAGCCTGGGGAACGGCCCCGGCTACGTGCCGGGTCAGCCCGAACAAAGGTCCTTTAATCGGATCAGCGGGAACTTCCCCGGGAATCATTCAGCCGATGGGACGGGGCTTCGCTCGGCCGTGGCTTGTCACCTCCAGCTTCCTCTATGGAAAAGCTGCTGGGCGCAGAGCGCCTCTGGTGATGCTGTGCTGAAGCGTAAAGAGGGCCTCTATCCAGCAGCGCCTATGGATGCGGTCCCTCTTCCTTCCTTCCTCGGGCTGGGCTTTGGATCCTGCAGAGCTGCAGGAAAAGCTGCCTTGTTTGTCACCCTGTGCAGCTGATCGCTGGCCCCACCGGGAAATGACTCCCCGTCAGCTGTGTGATCTCTGTTTTCTCCTCACTTCAGGATGACAAAGCTGCCCTGAGTTTTTAGCCTAAGGCTTTTGGAATCTGAGCCTGGAACCTTCCCAGATAAGCACATCTGAGTGGCTTCAGTAGCTCAGAGCTCTGGTTGTGTTGGATTTGTATCCACATTTAGGCTTATGCGGGTACATAAGTTGTTGGGCACCATTAGTGTGAATGCAGCGCTGCAGTTACTGCTTTTTTTTGCCTTATAGTAAAAGCTAGACTTGTCCCAGTGAGTTGCTCGCAGGGACAACCTCCAGCCTGATGAGATGCATCCCAGCTGCCTGCTGCCATATTTTCCTTGTCAGAGCGGGGGCATCGTTCATCTTCTGCGGGCAGAGCCATGTTACTGACATCTAGTGACAGAGATACCCAGCCTTCTTTGGGCTGTATTTTCTTCCACCCATTTGTGATGTCTCCATAGGATATTATGGCCGGCTTCTCCCCTTCTCTTGAGACAGCACATTCCTGGTCTTTGAAGAGCTGAGTCTTGAGGGTACAAAGGGTCGTATCTGCAGCTTTTTAAAGCAGAGATAGAGGATTCTTTCTGGGCTATCTCAGGGTTTGTGTGTGTCTTTTTGTTTGCTTCACATGACCCTGGTTAAACTTTCCTCAGCCTCTTGGTGCAGAGGTGAGATGAAACTACCTAGTGCAGCACAGTGTCTTGCATCAGTTTCCTGAGCTTGTACAGCTGAAGGCTGTGAATATGCTTTAAGCTGGAGGGCTGCGTGGTGCTTTAATAACGAGGCCTGTCGTGTTTCCCTGTGTCAGGGTTTCTCTCATCCCTCTATAAGCTGGTTGTGTGCAGCACGGCACGCAGAGGCTGTAGGAGGGGAGCCTGCTTAGCGTTCAACGTGCTTCTCTTCCTGCCCACTGCTTGTGGGGATTTGTGGGATTGGGTTTAAAATAGGAACGCTTCCTCTGACACCGATGTGCTTATCTCAGGAGCTCTTTAGCTCACATTATGTGTCTTAATTAAATTACACGGCCTGTGTTCCCCAGGATTGCGGCTACTCTTCTTTAAAACCAGGTGTGGCCCGTGGCCTCCTGGACAGTGGCTAATGCAGCGCTATAAGCAAAGCTTAGGTGCTCAGATTAGCTCCTGCGTGATGACATTCGAGGTAAGCCTTAAGCCTGTCGGTTTGATAACAGCTAGTGCTAGCTTGAAAAGACTAGTTTCTTAAATAGCTTGTTTGCCAGAGCAGCCTGACTAATCCGCCTCCTGCTTCTACTGCTGTCATTTGTCCAAGATCACAGTGACTGCTGGAATGCACAAACCGTTACAGTTGGTTTGCCCTTGGTCCTGGGAGAGCTGCAGCACCTCTCCTGGCTTCTTCCTGGATGAGAGCTCCAGCAGCTAATGTACCTCAAACTGCTTAGCTGGATAAGCTCACTAATGCACAGAAGTCTTACTTACTGTTAAGTCTGAACCCAAACTTTCTTTTAATAGACTGCTAAATGGGTTGGTGCTCTGTGCCAGCTTATTGACTGACTTGTGGCTGCTGCTTCCAAGATGGACTCTGTACGTAATAAACGCTCTTCTTTTCATTCAAGGTGATATCAGTGCTGCAAGGAAATTCCAGGAAGGTGTTTTTCTTCTGGTGTGGATGCTGCACTTAGTGCATTGTGTCTGTGCTCCCAGGTCAGCCACGTGCTGCACCTCAGAATTGAAGCTGCTGACAGCCTGGCATCAGGACACTGCTTTGCTGAGCTGCGTTCCAAGTGCGTGGCACAATGTAGGTGTGAAAGGGCAAAGTCTGGCTTTTAAAGGAACACCCGGCATTAGAGCTGACATGCATTCAAACACACATCCCAGCAGTTTGCTTTTGTACACGATCCTTTTTGTAGCAGACTTTTAAGATGGTGACTTTGCTACCAAGGTTACCTTAAGGCATTTCTTACATAGTCTTAACTTCATACACAGTCTTAACGCCGCTGGGTTTGTAAGTGCATGTAAGTATGTGGTCCATCTCTGAGGCTCTTCAGGATGCTTCAGCGTTCTATTTATGGTCTGGAATAGAAGCGTATTGGAATGCAAGCACTTGGCAGCAGGGCAGGAAGCAAACTGGCCATGGGTATTTGTAGGAGCAGCGTTGTTAGATCTCTACTCCCAGCAATTAATTGCTTGGAGAAGCAGGACCCTGTTGGAAGAGGACTGTTCTAAATTGATCTGATTAGTCACCAGCTGGTTCAAATTCAGTATTCAGATGGATCTTCTCTGCACCTTAACCAAAATAAACCTGTCTATGTTATAACCAGAAAAATAACATGGTAACTAGCAGCATGGAGTGGGTTGCCATATGTTCAAGCTTGTGAAACAGAAGGAATGTAGCTCTGAAAACGTGGTTGACAGACCATTAAGCCAGAGGCTTCAGCTAGTTGCCTTGGCTTGCAGGCAGTTATAAACAGTCACAGAAGTGCTGGGATTTGCTCTTCAGCTGTATTGCAATGAGCTGTTAGCCTGAGGAAACTCGAAAACAGTGCAGGACAACCTCCCTCCAACGGGCTGACTGTGGAGAGAGGCAGAATGAGTCACTGGAGCTGATTGAGCAATGCAGTTACTGGGAGCTTTCTGAGTCACATCGCCAAGCTCTGCGAGCCGATGAACCCATCTCCTGTGGTGCGTTTCTTATTCTGGGGCCTTCTGATTCCGACAGCAGTGAGTCACTGAATGGCAGTTACAAATTAATCCGAGTGCTGTTCCCTGCAGTTCTTAACCATTGCAGGCTTTTTCTTCTCAGATCAGCTTTGGAAATGAAACCTGTTGGTTATTTAAAAAGGTGTGGAAGATCTTACTGGGTCAGAAGTGCAGCACTAAACTCCTTGTTACAGTAAACTTCCAACAGTTGAAAGAAGTATCTCAAAAGCTTGTTTTGAAGCACAAAGGAGAGGACCAAAACAAAGCAAGCTTATTTTCACTGCAGCTGCTTCAAGGAGGGCCATTGTCTTCTTTAAGGGCCTTTCTCTTTGCCAGGCTCTTAAGCAACTTCTCTTGCATGGTGCTCTTTGTATTGCTTGCTTCTCATCTGTTCATATATCCTTGGGCCAGTCATTCCACGTCTTGGGTTTCCCAGTTGTGCAGACCTGAAGTCATTGTGGTTGGAAAGGAATATGAGCAGCAATCTGATCAGGAAAGGTGGTGATGCTGGGCTTTACCAGCAGGCTGGGGTGTTGTCAGTCCTTCTGAGCTTCCACCATGGATACACTGTGAATGAACTCCTCCATTGCACCAAAATAAAGAAAGAAATGTATCAAGCCAACTGGCAGAGCAGTTATAAAAGGTATATTAATGTAATATATAATTGTAAAAGGTATAATTAATGTATAGGAAGTAGGCTGGTTCGTGGAGTTAAGGCACTTCTAGCTTTACCTGCAGTATGATCAACCATCCTGAAAACTGAACTCAGTGTGATCTGCTGAGCGGTTGCTTTTTGCTTGTTTTAGGAAGCCGAATGCTATGAACCATCAAGAAAACAGATCAAAGCAGGGTGATTATATTGTCTATGCCATGGTTTGCTTACATCCTGAATAACTTGTGTGGTTTTGAGTTTCCTTCCAGAAGGAAAACATTCAGAGGAAAGCACTGAGAAAGACCAAAGCATGGAGCAGCTTCCTTGTCAAGAGGAACTGAGTTAGGTAGGAAAACGCCTTTCTGGGGAAGAGTTAATTGAAGGCAGTGGAGAAGATCTACACAATCACGAATGGCTTGGAGAGATTTTTAAAGACTAAATATGTTTGTGTGACGCTGTATCTGCTCATCCTCAAACACAGTTCTTGTAAGGTACAGGCAAGCTGCCTAAAACTGATGTACTTAAGTGAAGCTGTTACAGATTGTGTTCTCACCTAACATATGAGAAAGGCTAGCCTCGTTATCTCAGCCAGCATCTAAAATACCTAGATTTTCTGAATAGAAGGTTTTTAGTTTCCAACAGGAAGCTTCATCAGCAATTGTCTGTGTGTTTTTAGCACAGTAGTAAACACTCTGAGACGTTTTCAGAGAGTAGTTGGCTTGCCATGCCAGCAAGGTGCTTTATCTTGTATATTCTATTCTGATCCTGTTGCTCATCAAAGCAGATGTTTCCTTTATGCTAAAAATAGCGGAACAAATAACTTAAGCAGCCTTAAAACCCAAGAGGAAGATTATATTTAAGAGTAGGATGTGCTTTCTAGGAATCTTCTGGAAAGGGTTTGTAGGATTCATATGATCCAGCTTTGGCCAGTTGTGTAAGCTTCTAGGAGATTCTTCTCTACAGCTCTGAAAGAGGATGTGAGAACTCTGCATTGCTTTTGGTAGCAATGATATATACCCAGATGTGGAAGGCAACACTGCAGCAGGCTGAAAAGACATCATTGTCTCTAAACAGGAATAAACGTTGATGTCAGTGCCACATGAAGCCACTGATGAGTGGCAGGGAGGCAGTCTGTTAGTAGCCAGGAATGCAGCCAGCAGGATGTGTTGAGTAAAAGCCATGAATGAGCTTTGAGAACTCTGTAGGCTTCTGCGCTGGAGGTCCTTCTAGTTCAGATATGTTCATTGCTTTTGTGTTCTATTTCTCTGACCTTTGAGACGATCTGAGACAAGGTCACTTTGACTTTATTTCTGCTGTCCCCGAACAAACGATATCAGTTTGCCCTCAGCATCTGTTTCTAGACTCACCCTCCCTTTCCTTTCCACCCACCCCAGACAAGTGGGTGTAGGCTAATCTTCCGTACAGCAGTGTGGGGATGGTTGGTTATCTCATGTTCTAGGTGATTAGCCCAAGACCTGGTTACGTGACCTGCCCTATCATGTGTGTAGTGCTCTTCCCTGGGCTGTGTGAGTGGGCATTGTGACTGGGGATGAGGTGAAGTAGGAGTGTATGTGACTACAGGAATGGAGTCTGGTAAAGTAACTATACTTGGAGAAGAAGAACAAAAGGCTGTTTGCCTCTGTAGGGTGTACTGGTTATGCAGATCTCCTTAAAGCAATCTTTACAGAAGGGGAAGGTTAGCAGTTTAAGAGGGTAACTTTATCACCACCTGATTGAAGTGTCTTATGGCTGAGATCTGTTCTGATGTCTCGTTGTGGCCTCACTACTCTGTTATGACTCTGAAGCAAAGCTCACGGATATTATTCAGTATTGCTGTTAAGGTACAGAAGTGGCTATAACACTACTAAGTAATAGTATTCTAGTAGCTTAGTTTGAGCGACTCCTCTCCTCTGTTCATCACAGTTTGTGCTGTGTCTGTCTATCTTGAGGGCAAACTGCTGATGCTTCTAGAAATTAGGTCCAGGAACCCAAGCTCAAGATACCAGTTCTAAGCTGTGAAAGCAGTTAGAGCAATGCATAGACTCCACGTGCATTGTGGCAGTTCCTTATCACCCTTTGCTTTATTGAAGTAGTATACTACTTATGGTCTTGATGTGCATATGGATAGGCAATACTCCAAACAACCCATTGTCATTAGCCAGGCAAGCTTTTTAGACAACTGCTAGCTTTTTGTATCTAGATATTAAGACAGCTTATCCTGTGAGGCAGCTGTGATCCCAAGCAGGTGTGTATGGATTTTGGTCAAGATGCTGCTTAAATAATCTTTATCTGCAAACTAAATGGTTAGAAAGATCTTTCTAGGAACTTGATTGTGTCTTGTCTAGCACTGGAGCAACTAGATCAATGGCTGTTGCTGTGGAACCTGTTATCCCTTTGAAGTTAAGCAGTCTTCTTGGGCAGGCAATGGTAACCAATGTGTACTTGCTGTGAAGATCTCCCTGCAGTATGATGATCTAGTTTGTGTCTCCATCACTGCAGGGATATGTGCTTTGTAGTAGAAATAAAGAGTCTGATTTACTTTTAGTTCCAGGCCATGCTGTTTGTCACCATGCAACCTAATGTGTGCTCTCTTGCTCCAGGTCTTAACCAACATGGGAAGAGAAGATTAAAGTTCCACCATGATCGGAGGCTTATTCATCTATAATCACAAAGGAGAGGTTTTAATCTCTCGAGTCTACCGGGATGACATTGGGTAAGTGCTTCCATTGCATCCTTGGTCTTTGCACTTCTGTCTATCTTTGGTGCAGACAACAACCTAGAGCTGCTTTGTTCTGCATTAGCTGTGCATGCATGTAAGACTGCAACTCAACTTGCTGCTCTAGGCCTAGTTCTGAAATAGCTGAGCTTACTAAGCCCAGATCACCTACAGGTGGTAGTAGAGGATAACCTGCAGGCAAAGCTACCACTTCTTTCTGTATTTAGAGACATGGCTGTTAGTCCAGGTGCTTCAACAGCATAGGCTGCCATTGCAGGAGTCTCCCAGTCTCACTGTAATTGTTAAAACACTGCAGGAGTGATGTGGGAACTGTCTGCCATGCAATGTAACCAGGGTTCTGAGTTTCCAGCTCAGGTGTCTGGTATTGAGTGCAGGCAGAAGACTGCCTCTGCTCTTTGGCACTTGATGCTATCAGCAGTTGCGTAGTAGCCACTCCTGTACTCTGATGTTCTGTGCCCTAACTCTATGCCAGCCTTGAATGTATATTAGGTTACTAAAGCTGTGGGAAGCTTTGAAAAACTTCAGTAAGCGTAGATATCATTGCTCTTCATGTAAGTGCTATCATTGCTCACTTGCCTCCTTTTCTGGGTGTGAATTATCTAGTGGAGGTTAATGCTGAGTAAAAGTAGCAGCTCCTGAAGGTTTCATAGTTTCATTGATGGGATACTAAGTTGTCAGTGTTATCTGTAGCAAGGCTTCACCTAATAGGTTGAAGTATCTCTTGACTTGTTCTAAGTTGACTAAAGCAAAACAAAGTAGCAGTTCAAAGTATGGCCAAACTACCTCAAATCTTCCGCAAAGAGCAGAGCCAAGGAACATTTATACTTCTGAAGCTGCTGGCTGTGGAGTTTCTGTCTCTACTGTGTGAACTCTTTCAGTCTTGCAAGTCTGTTAGCTGAAGCTCCTCAGAGCAATTCCTCTACCAGATCTGACTTGTGAACTTCCCCTAATGAACGTTTATTATGGTGACGAAATGAAGGTAGGCTGGGTTGTTGATGAATTGAGAATGTGCTGTATGTAGGGCTAGAGGCACTGTTGTTGTTGCCGCAGTTCCTGGCTGTAAGGTCTTGGGTTTTTTTCTGTGGCTTGCAAACTTAAAGCATTTGAAGATTTCTCTGTACTTGAACTGCCGCTTTTAATTCAAAGGGCATTCTGGCCCTCCAAGTATAAGCTGAAGGGTTAAATATTGCTTTTAATGAAGTGATCTTCCACAACTTTTGTCTTGGCACGTTCTCCCTCTGGAGTGACTTAATATGTAATAAAGTACTTCTTACTGAACATCTGGCAGGGCAACACCGGAAAACTGGATTTCCTACCTGACCCAGTCTTACCTTTTTCTTTCAGATATAGGTGCCCAAAAGATCCAGAAGTTCTCTAGAACGTTAGGAGTTAGTGTTGCTTTCAGTGAAATCCTTCGTTCTTTTGTGAAAGTGTCTAAATGTGTCTTGTGACTGAGGTGGAACAGGAGCTGGCTGTTAACTGAGCCTTACTCTCTGAGGTGTTGGATTCCTCCTGAAACAGGCCTTCAGACCCAGTCTGTGACTTTTAGGTATATAATCTTATAAAAGCAAGTTGTCTTATAACAATTATAATATCAGATAACAGTATCTTCAGCTCTACAGCAAACAAGTGAAAGTGGATATCCACTGTTTCCTCTTCTGAATGTTATTGTTACTACCGAGCATATGTGAAAGCTTTTAAGTTACCTATGTCCCCTTCAGAGGGAGAGCTTATTCTCTCCTCTGTAGAAGTCTGTTTCTAAGGCAAGCATCTGATAGATTCCTCAAATAATTCAGTCTTTTAATTCTTAATTGATAGATTTGAAGTGCAGGGAGTTGAGCCCATTGGGCTTGCTGGGAGGTGGTTTGAATGGGACACAGGCATAGCTGCTGTCATATTTGTGGGGGTTCAGAGTGAGTGACCTGTAAGACACTCTGGTCTTGGCACTTGCCTTTGATGTTCTGAATCCTCAGCCTGTGTGTTTGGAGAAATTAAAAGCTAACCATAGTAATGAGAACATCTCCCTTTGTGTAGTTAAAGGGTCTAAATAAGCACGTTTTAGCTCAAGTGAGCAAAGTGGCAGTCAGAGAAGTCCTTCCCTTTACTCTGATAAAGGCAGAAAACAGTCCCCACAGAATTTGGGCTTTCTTTGCTTGCAGCTTAGGAGAATGGCTTTAGTGCATGTAGTGCATCAATCTGTGCAGCAGCTAGTTGCATGCATAAACAGCCTCTTAAAAATATAAGCAAAGTACTATGCATTTAATTCAGGATACCATGGAGGGCTCTATTGTGACCATAAGTGTCTTGATTCTCAGAGACATAGTCTCTGGGAGAACCCACCTGCTTTTAAAAGTGCAGCCATTTGATTTAAAGAGAAAGCTATTTGAAATTGAGCAGCTTACATGACAAACTGCATGCACTTTAAATAGGAATTTGGTTTCTGGGCTTCTAATACATCATTTCTGCTTCGTGGCTCTTGATCCTTAAGGAAAAAGTGCAAGCTGGATAGAGCAGTGTCTGAATATGAAAAATGTGCCGTATCTCTCCAGATGTGCTCAAGCTCTATCGAACTTGCTGTGTTTCCTGGTGGCTGGACCGACCCAGGAAGCCTCAACCCAAACAGCTTCCAATGAGAGTACTGCCATAGCAATGCCTGCTCAGACTTGCAGCTGTTATTAGGCATACCAGAATAAGGAAAAGTGGGACTCTGTGATCTCTAGGCTGTGCCTCAGACTGAGGGTTCATTTCTTTTTTTTTCTCTACCAAGGCATGCCACATGTGTTAGCAGAGCAGCCTTGATATCCGAGATGTGGTGTGAATACAGCTCATCTGGACTAAACACCCAACTAGTCCTGAAATTCAACCAAACGCAAGTCTGTGACACTGGCAGTCTGACCATGGCATGTCTGTGTTGTGCCATGCGAGGGCTTTGTTGCTGCCACAGCTTGTTACTTCCCAGCCAGTACTTCCTAGGCCTTCTGTGCCCAGGGGGAGGGGGTGCTGTTTGGTCTCTCCGTATCTCTTTGGATTCATTGTGCCTTGTGTGTGTGTGTGTTTCTAACCCTTTCTCTTGTTGCTGTCACTCCTCCTTTCTCCGCTGGCGCCATTTCTGTCCATCCCATCTCATTGGCTGCTGTAGCAATAGGTAAGAGACGCGTGGTAGGCCATGACTGGCATTGCAGTGGGCAGTCGTTGTGCTAGAGGAGCTTCACTGACCTGAAGCTTCTCCTGTAGCACACACCAGTGTGACTGCTGGTTGTGGCACTAGTCCTAGTGGGTTAGGACTTGAGGCTGGGAGGGCTGCCACTCGGAGCAGGTGGAACTTTCCTTGAAAAGCTTACTGGAGGGGAGGAATGGGACTTCTAGGTGTTGTTTTACAGCAGGTTAACTACTTTCTTGTGGGGGAGAAAAAAAAACAACACCCAGATATTAATTTAAATCAAATTTACAAGCTTTCTGGAGCTGTTAAGCCTGGGAAGTATTTGAATGCCAGAGTTTTGTTTATGAGGGAGGGTGTTTACTGAAGAGGCTTCTGCTAGGAAAGAATACCTGCTATGATAACGTGTTCCTCTGAATGTCCTTTGTTATTAAACTTGGAACTGGCTGCTGGACTGTTATGAGCATTTGCATGTATCCTTGCTTGCAAGGATGTTACTGCTGTCTGCTCTCAGGCATGGTGTACATAATTGGTACCATGCCATTGACACTGCAGAGAGGAGAGCCCCTGTTGTTCTATGTAGTCTCAAGGAAGGGCATGAGTAATAAAGCACTAGATGTGTCTTGGCTTGGTATGTGGACTGCTGCTTTTAAGTCTGTCCTGTTATATGAAGCCTTCAGACTTCCTTCCAATGTTCTTAAAATCAGTGGATTTTGACTTTACTTGAGGAGCTTATCCTCACTTGTAGCTACAGGATGAAAGAACTCTATAGTGTGGGAAGGCTGACATCCGGAATATGATGCAGAGATCTGTGTTTAACTAGGACTGATTTGTTCCCTTTCAGTAGTGTATAGTGAAACTAGCTTGGTTTAACGATGTTAGTAGCTAGGAGAAACTTGCACAGCGCCTTTTCTGCACTGTGCTGGGCTCCTTTCCCATCATAAATGGTACTGGATCATCCAGTGCACATAGTGCATTGCTGCAAGAGACCTGCTCGGAAGCATAGCAGGCTGGAAGGGACACGTAACTGGAAAGTCAGAAATGTTCCTAATCCTGCTTGCTGCTTTCAGCCTGCCCTCCATGGTACCTGGGATGTGGAGGTGAGATGAATCTGGGAATTAAAACTGCCCTTTGTGGTGTGTGCACGCGCACTGACATCTGTCAGGTGTCCTGGGCAGGTTTCCTGTTTATCTTTTAACTTGGAGGTATATCTGGGGGAACTGCCATATCAGGGGAGACTACGGCTTTGTTTTGGGACAAGAGTATGAAGGCCTTGGCATGTAGATTAGATAATAAATAGTCCAGTCAAAACCAGACTCTTCTTTGAGCCACAGCCTTTTTTAGTGTTCATTCCTGGCTATGGTAATCAATCAGCAAAATAAGCAGAAGGAAGGTTTTCTCTACCATCTGATTCCAGGTGGAAGTCGGCTTCTCTTTCTGCCTGCAATTAGAATTGTCATACAAAACTGCAGAGACCAATAACTTAATTTCCTTGAGTTTTATACAGGATTTTAATATCAAAGTCTGCTCAGAGCCTTCATTTGTCCCTCTTCGCTGTGACATCCCCAGGCACTTATTCTAAGTAAGCTGGGTACGTGTAGTTCAATGTCTGACTGTAATCACGTAAGCAGAACTGTGCAGCCAACCTGTTTTTGTGCACATGGTGGTAACTTCTCTTTGGTCTTGTAGGCGGAATGCCGTGGATGCCTTCCGCGTCAATGTCATCCATGCACGGCAGCAGGTCCGCTCGCCCGTCACCAACATCGCCCGCACAAGTTTCTTCCATGTCAAGCGTTCCAACATCTGGCTGGCTGCTGTCACCAAGCAGAATGTCAACGCTGCCATGGTATTTGAGTTTCTTTACAAGATGTGTGACGTGATGACTGCTTACTTCGGAAAGATCAGTGAAGAAAACATAAAGAACAACTTCGTGCTGATCTATGAGCTGCTGGATGGTGAGATGTTTCCCTTCAGCCTGCTGTATGAGTTCGCATTTGGTTGTTCTGTAATCCTTTCCTTACCATAGTTGTTAATGTGGTTGGCATGTCTCTGTTGCACTCCTGGCCTGTGGCTCTGTGCTAATTGTCTTCTACTCTCCTGTAGAAATCCTGGATTTTGGCTATCCTCAGAACTCTGAAACAGGGGCCCTGAAGACCTTCATCACTCAGCAAGGCATCAAGAGTCAGGTAACCAGAGGGATTTTGGCGTACAGCATTGCTCTGCTGGCTAATTTTCTGTAAGCTTGTTCAAGAAAGTGCAGTTAATTACCCAGCTAACTGTTTGACCTGTACTGGGTGGAGGTACCAGAGTAACTTAAGAATACCCTGGCAGTAATGTAGCTCACTGGCATCTTATTCCAGGAGTTCGTGTGACTTCATGCTCCTTGGCACCTGAGTAGTTGTGAGAGGAAGGGCCCTGTGTTAGGAGGGTAGTGACAGTTCCTTGGTTGTAAGTGATTACTGCCTTCAGGTACTGATCTGTGTCACCTTCCAACAAAGACTAAACACATCTGCCTACTGAACCAGAAATAGCTGTCCTGTGTGTGAATCTCACTGAGCAGATCTGTTCTCTGCAAGTCTTTGCTTCTTTTTAGCTATCAGGCTTTGTGCCTGGCTTTGAAATGAAGTATTATTCACCCTTCTGGTTCTTGCTGGCAGTCAGGAAACTGATGTTACTGTGTTGCTGCAGATGCATCTTTACAGTCTGGGATCTCTCATGTTAGAGGTGAGGTTCTCTGGCACAGCAGTAACTCTTGCAATGAAGCATATGTGGGATTGGAGGATAAATTGCTCCTGAAGGGAAAAAGATAGAAGTTGGAAGGTTTGAGGGAATGTTTTTCAAATTAGGTCTATCTTATTGCTGCTGGTTACTCCTCAAAACTAGGTTTGTCATCCCAACTCATGCTCAACCTCTATAAAACAAAAGGACTGCTGCAGTTACTGTTTCTTGTGTTCCTGGGGCATATTGTTCTAAAAAAGCGATGCAACTTGTTATGAGGACTCAGCCTAACACTTAATTCTATCATCTATTTAGTAAGTGAGTCAAGGAGAAGCTGGAAGTCAGCTTATACTAAAGCTGTCTGCAGAGTAGATCTGTATGAAATTTCAGACTCAAGGTGTAAGCAGAAATGAAGTATTCAATAGGAGACTGCCTGGTGACTGTTAAGGATAAGCAGAGTTCGGAGTCCCTGGAGGCTCTATTTTAGCTTATTTCATTAGCACTGACTTCCTAAAAAGTCCTTTTAATCTTCTAGTAGCAACACTAGCAGTACCTCAAGAAACCGAGGGGAAAAGGGTGGTAACAGCAGTGGAACAGGTTGCCCAACGAGGCTGTGGATGGTCCCATCCCTAGATGCGTTCAAGGCCAGGCTGGATGTGGCTCTGGGCAGCCTGGTCTGGTGGTTGGCGAGCCCTCACATAGCGGGGGGGTTGAAACTGGATGATCATTGTGATCCTTTTTGACACAGGCCATTTTTATTTATTTATTTTTTAAAGAGGGAGAAAAGCTGCCTCTGAGCAGCATATATTCTGCTAGAACAGCAGTGTTTTGCAAGAGGGCACGTGTATCAGTAGCCAGATGTGAGTACATCCGGTCTCAATCTTCCATCCAGAGCCCTGGTGTAAATCTGTTTGGCTTTCTGCAGTCTGACATTTTGGGCAGTCAGCACTCAAGGCAGCTGAGTCAGCTCCTGTTCCTAGGAAAGCTCCACCACCCTCACTTCCTTCCCTATTTATTTTGCTTTCGTCTGTTTTAACGAACTCTCGTGCTGTTTGTGTGCACGTTACTGCCACGGCATCTTACCTTGTTCGAGAATAGGCTTAGTCTTTCCCCTTAAAAGAGGAGTTCTGATCTACAGCTTTTGCTAAGCAACAGCCCACAGCTATCTGCTCTGTTCTGTGCATTGCAGTTCAAAAAGAGCAGCAGCAATCCTTTCCAGACATAGTATTTCAGGGGGAGCAATGGAAACAGAATTTTCCATGTTTCCATGTCTGCTATTTACTCTGGCACGTTGAGCCTCAAATTCCTCTTTCACATACAGCCAATTTCTGACAGATAAGTCGGGCTAAAATCTAGGACTGGATCATCTGTTATCCATGCTCCCTTATCTCTGCTTAGTTCGTGATGGTGTTTTCCTTGGGCTGTGTCCTACTGACTTAAAGGAACAAAATCTGCCTTTATGGCAGAATTCCTAAGCTCAGCTTTTTTTCCTTTTCAATGAAGAACTGAATACTCCACCTTTTGTGGTTACAGTGGTTCTTTCCAGGGCTGGTGGTCATTTTGTACTGCACTGAATACTTACCTAGGCAGCTCCCAGTGGAGTGTAAAACACTCTCCCATGTCAGTATTCTGATAATGGTTCTGTTTGCTCAAGGAGTGACCAGTTCTGGCAAGAACAAAGCCAACACTGGTTTTAAATTGTGATCCTGTACTGCCACCCTGTGGGCCCAGTGCAAGGCTGCTGGGGAAGGACCCACCTTGCCATTCTGCTCCACTCTGGTGGAAGAGGCAGGATAAACGAGGACACAACTTCTTACAGGACTGGGTTTTATTAAGATGCCTGCAGCCCTGGGTACCTCAGATTAGGCATCTGTGCCATGGTAAACATCCACACCTTGCTTTAGGAATGGCAACTTAAGGAGTTAACAACTGGGAGTGGTATTTGGTTTGTTTCCGCTGTCCTACCTTGCGCTGGGGTGGTGTATCATGGGCTGTGTCTGAAAAGACTTTTCACTGCTAGGGAGGTGTGCTGTGCTTTCTAAGCTAAAGGTTAAACCTCCTTGTCTTGTTTGTGCAGACTTAGTACCTAGTAAGCAATGAGCTGGCCTGCTTTGTTCCTGTCCTGAGGTAGCCTTAAGCCTAACCTGCCTCTTTCTCCCTTCCTCCTTTTTCTTGCTATTGACCTGCTTGCCTGTCTAACCCTGTGTACACCACACTTGCTGCTATACATCTACTTCTTCACTTTCTGCGTGTGATTGGACCCCGTCTATAGCATCAGGTAGGAAACCTGCTGGTGCCTCTCAACACAGTCCTTAAAGCTCATAGGAGGCTTAAAGCAGATACTGTTAGGTGTGAGATTAGTGCTGGAGTGCAACCATTGTCCAGAATGGCATGATAATGACTGCAGTCATTAAGAAACAGTTGTTACCAGCTGCCTCATGGTCCTAGGGTCTTACATTGGATAAAGGTACAAACTGCCCTGTCTCTCTTAAACACAGATTGATGCATTGGATGTGGTTTGAGTGTCATCAGTTTAGCCCAGTCCTCGCACCAAAATGTGGACTAATGTGCAACTAACAAAATGGAAGCAGCTTTCCTGTTGTCTCTGTGACTAATGTTTAGTGTTGAATTCCCTTGGCTGAGGAAGGATTGCTATTGTGACACTATCAGCTGTGTGACAGCACTTAAAATCTTAATTATCAAAAGTGTTTGTGTGCTGTAAATGGCAAGTACTTTCTTTTTGGTTTAAAGTAAGCTTTCTTAGTGCCTCAGTTTATCTAGAGACTTAAGATGTGATTCTTTCCCTTTAGACTAAGGAAGAGCAGTCCCAGATCACCAGCCAGGTGACTGGGCAGATTGGGTGGAGACGTGAAGGGATCAAATACCGTCGCAATGAACTCTTCCTTGATGTGCTGGAGAGTGTGAATCTCTTGATGTCCCCCCAAGGTAAGTGGGAGCTATTAAGCTGTCATCATTTTTTTTTTTCCAGGTAATAGTTGAATGCTTAAGTATTCAGAACTGTGCTCTTTTCCACTCCAGGTCAGGTTTTGAGTGCCCATGTGTCTGGCAGAGTGGTGATGAAGAGTTATCTGAGTGGAATGCCAGAGTGCAAGTTTGGCATGAATGACAAGATTGTCATTGAAAAACAGGGCAAAGGGACTGCGGATGAAACGGGGAAGAGGTAAGAGGCATATGGTAAAGGGTATGTGCTACCAGAGACTCTTATGAGAGGGCAGTGCTTGGTAGCTTTTCTGATCTGACGGAAGCAACTTACCTTTTTTCCCCCTTCAGTTCTCACTGCTGTTTTTTCTCTGGATAGGTCTGTTGCTGTGTGAGCTACTAAACTTAGGACTTCAGTTAAGAAGGCTTTTCTATAGCAGGACTAGTGTGAGCAAGTGGAATGACTTGCATGTCTTGGGTGACTGACTTCTCGTCTGTACAGCAGCAGGTGTCTGGAGCAGTGGGTGCTCTGGGCTGTCATCTTTAAAATTCAAGCATAATGATGAGCGTGGGGTCTTTGTACCTGGGAACATTTTCTCAAGGTGGATTCTGCCAGAGCTTGTCTTTAGCAGTTCTAGTCAGTACAGAATCTCTTAGAGGTTGTAGTCAGCCTTCCCAAGGAGCAGTGAAGGAACCCCTCTGTAACCTCTTCCACCCAGATTGCTTTTTATAAATCAGAACAGCAGACAAGCTGCTATGTAAGCCCCTACTGCTGTCACACAGGTGGCTGTGTGGTCTGGAGGCTCGTCCCTTCTGGGAGACCAGCTGCCTTCCAAATATGCCTCGGTCAGTATGAACCTTTAGAGCTGTGGATGGGTCTTATGCCTTCTTCCCAAGCAGGCAGGCAGGAAAAGAGGGGGAAACAAAGGGACTGCCACTTTTTCTCCCACTGGTTTTGACTGAGCTGTGTTTCTTTTCTTTTGTCTTTTTGTTCGTGGTGGTGTTGTTTTGTTTTGTTGTTTGTTGGTTTTCTTTGCTGACCCCCCCCAGTGAATTGGGAAGGTAGATAATCTGCTTCAACTGTGTGTGCTCTGCTCTTCTCCCTGTCTCTTGCTTTGTGTGATTTGTGCATGTAACTCAGACCTCAGACACTTTCCTAGATGGTTCCTGTAAACAGAGCTGAGCTGCTATTTGCCTTTTATCTCAGAACCAAGCCAAGAGCTATCACTTCACTGTCACCTTTAAGCTGTCTTTCTTGTAACCAAATCTAGTTAATAAGAAAATGGATTAGCCTCAAGTGGGTGGGGGAATACGCTAGGTAAAATATCTATGTAGGCCTCTGAAGAGTCAGCAACACTGCCCAGAGTTCCTGTACTGTGAATGCTTTCACCTGTAAGTGTGCTATTTTCTTGAGTTACAGAAGCAGAACAGACAGGGATTCTTGGTGGTTCTGCCCACTCGTGGTCCTCCAGCAGGCAAGAGGCAGGAGAATCACTGTCTGGAAGCATTTAGCACAGGTGACCTAAAGGAGCAGCTGCTGCCAGTTGCTTTTTGGCTTCTGGTATGTGGCAGTGTCAGATCCTGAGTAATGCTGCCTGAGACCTGGGCTAGTGCTGGGCAGCACAGTTTTCCCTGCAGCATCATAAAGAAACCAAGGAACTTGACGTTCGTCTGAGCAACAGATCAGGAATAGCTGACTCCCACTTGTGAAGCACAAGCTATGCAAATGGCTGGTGTAAACTGACAGCCTGGGATAAGCCTGCTTCTCATTTGTGCAGGTAGAGGTGGCTCTTAGGGCAGCTGAACCTCCCTGTTACGTGTACTGTCTCTGAACATCGGCATGGTCACCCTGTTGCTCGTAGCAGTGGAGGCAGCTTAGATATCACAGCGCTATGTTGCACCACCTTTTCTATACTTCTGCCTCTTCTGCTGCCAGCTAAATTCTCAGTTTTATGTTCACTTTCAATAGGTGAAATGAGTTCTTAGCTAATTGTAGAACCTAGCCCTGAAAACATCTTCCTAGCAACCAGAACTCAACACAAGCAGAGTGCTGTCAGGCTCTGAAGAGATTTCTAAACAAGAGGAGCCTATACCTCACATCTCCTGGCTTGTGGCAGTGGGATAGCTTTGTGGACAGGAAAGTGTTTTCTTATTACTGTGCTGCAAGAAGACTTGGGCTACCAGAGTTGCCCTTGCAGTACTGGGGTGCTGCTGGCAGGCAGGCCTGAGCATTGTGTTCCTCTGGCTGCAACAGGAGTGTCTCAGCTTTGGGGAGAGGAGGGAGAGAATTGTTTCAAACAATTGTCCTGAAATATGACTTTGGTAAAGCAAGGGAAGTCTGAGCCAGGAGGCTGCTGTCCCCTGAATCTCTCCCTGCCTCCCCATTTCCTGGACACTTGCGATGGCAACATGCTCTGTAGAATAGTCTCTGCCTGAGCAAACTTCGGCTGTACCAAGGTAGTGGGGCTGTAACTTGCAGCTGTTTAACTCTGTCTTGTGTTTTAGCGGCAAACAGTCAATCGCCATCGATGACTGCACTTTCCACCAGTGTGTGAGGCTCAGCAAGTTTGATTCTGAGAGGAGCATCAGCTTCATTCCGCCAGATGGAGAGTTTGAGCTCATGAGGTACGTTGTTGGGAGGTGAACAGGCTGGTGTTGGCATACACTTGCTGCTGCTGGTCTTGGACAGACTTGCAGTCCTTGAGAACTAAGTAGACTATGCTACACTTCCCTTCCTTCTTTTCAATCTGTAGATTGCTCTGTAAGCCCTTATTTTACAGATGGGGTAGAAACATGGTTTTCTTTCTTTGCTTGTTAGCACGCTCAGTGTGCAGAAGCTGTTGTTTTAAGAAGCTGGTATAATTTGAGAGCTTGAGGGAGTTTAACTCCTCAGTTATGTTGCTTTTGTACCTGCAGATACCGAACCACTAAGGACATCATCCTTCCCTTCCGTGTGATCCCTCTGGTGCGGGAGGTGGGTCGGACCAAACTGGAAGTGAAGGTGGTGATCAAATCAAATTTCAAACCTTCATTGCTGGCCCAGAAGATAGAGGTGAGCTGTGGGCCTGTTCTGTCTCACTGCTTGTTGTCTCCTGCTGTGCTGTCCTCGCAGGTGGCTTTTCAAACTTGCATGGGACTGAAATGAACTGAGTGCTTACAGATGTGTGGTGGTGCAAAAAGAGTGCCACTGCTACAGCATCATTTCTGTTCTCTATCCTCTGCCTTTCAGGTCCGGATCCCAACACCTCTCAACACCAGTGGAGTGCAAGTTATCTGCATGAAAGGGAAGGCAAAGTACAAGGCTAGTGAGAATGCCATTGTGTGGAAGTAAGTGAGCCTGCTGATCAGGGTGCTGTGTGGGTAGGGTCTGAGAAGGCACTTTGCTCAGTCTCTGCACCAAGCACATGCAGTGGAGAACTAACTTTTGGACACCTTGTCACTTCTGTGCTTTCTCTGATAGGATCAAACGAATGGCTGGAATGAAGGAATCCCAGATCAGTGCAGAGATCGAGCTGCTGCCCACCAATGACAAGAAGAAGTGGGCTCGGCCCCCGATCTCCATGAACTTTGAGGTGAGTCCCTGTTTCCCTTCCAAGGTGCTGCTATCCTTAGAGAGGCTTTGTCAGTCCAGCCCCTTCCAGCCTCCTGAAAGCTGAGTTCTCACAGCTGTTGTGCAACTGTGCCTAGCGTGAAACCAGCCGGGTGTCAAAGCTAATGGAAGAATATTGCCTTTACAGCCATTGGGTTCTGTCACCATGCACGTGGGGAGGGATGGCTCTTTGTGTCTGTTTCTGCTTAGCCCAGGTTGCTGTGTATGGGGAGCATCTTATCACCGTGTTCCCACTTGATTTGTTGCCTTTCCTTTGTTCAACAGGTCCCATTTGCGCCCTCTGGGCTGAAGGTGCGTTACCTGAAAGTCTTTGAGCCAAAGCTGAACTATAGTGACCACGATGTGATCAAATGGGTGAGGTACATCGGCAGGAGCGGGATCTACGAGACCAGGTGTTAGCCCCAGCGGGCTGCCAGGCTCCCTCTTCTCCAAGCCATCCTCCACGTCTTCTCAGTCTTCAAGTACATTCAGAGAACATCTGCCTGGCCCCTCTACGCTGATCCGCAGCCTGTGGCTCACCCGGGAGCAGACTCTGCCTGTGCTCAGTTACCACCCGCTGCAGCTGATGCTCAGAATCAGGTTGTGTGCAGGGGTGCAGCCTCCTGCTCCCCATCCCAGGGTGGGGAAGGGCTCGTCTAACTCCCATCCTCTCGTGATCTTTCTAGGGAACGTCCACCATTAAACTACTCTTCTGTTGGTGTCTCACTACTCGCATCATATCCTAGTATTTTTGAAGTTCTTGTGCATATGTACTCGTAGAATAGACCTTAAACATAGACTGGACAAATCTGAGTTGAACTTACCCCGGCTTCTGTACTAGCTATTGCTGTTGTGGTAGATGTCGCTGGCCAGTCTGGGATGCCTGAGGTGTCACCACCTCCTTATCTCACGCAAAGTCTTCAGTATAGAGCCCTGCTTTGGGAAGGTTTGTGACCAAAAACAAAGGCTGAGGGTTCAGACTCTTGGTGTGTATGTGGGTAATGCAGCATTTCAGGGCCATGGAGCAACTCACCCCAACCCTGCTGGCTCCAGCCAGTCCCCGTCCATTGGAAATAAGGCCGGCTCCACCCTGCGCTGTGGGGCAGGAGCTGAGCGGGGTCTGTTCTCTGCAATTAAACGCACTCACAGCCCCTGCCCCATCCCGTACGGCCCGTACAACATTGCTGCTGCCCGCAGTCCCGCTTCTGGTGGTGTGCTCTCCATTTTGTACACGTTGTGATTTGTCCAGCTCTCAATCTAATAAAGTACGTAGAACGGACCAGGCCGTGCTGTGCTCTGTGCCGTGCTCCGGGCCGTGCTTTCGCTTTCCCCGCCGTGCGCAGGCGCTGTCCCGTCGCACTACGTTTCCCATCGCCCCCCGCCATGATGGCGGCTCCGTCCCGTCATCCCTCGGCCGTGCCCGCTCCTTCCGGCCGTGCCGGGCCGTGCTCCGTGCGGCGGCGCCGGCCCCGCTGTGCAGCGCCATGGCGTCGTGCTCCGACATCCTGCGCACCGAGTTCCCGGAGCTGGACGGGGAGGTGTTCGCTTATGTCACGGGTGAGCAACGCCACGGGGAGCCGCTCGGGGGAGGAGAAGGGACGATGGGGGGGGGGGCGGCCGTCGGTGTGTCGCGATAGTCGCGATCGTGTCCCGGTGCCCGCAGGGATCCTGCACAGCAGCGGCGCGGACTTCGAGTCGGTGGACGAGCTGGTGGAGGCGGTGGGAGAACTGCTGCAGGAGGTGGCGAGGGACGGCAAGGACGAGAGCGCCATCCGCGACGTGTGTCAGCGCCTCTTCAACTGCCTGCAGCTGTGAGCAGCTCCCCAACACCCCAACACCACAACACCACAACACCCCGCAACGCACCGCACCGCAACGCGACTCCCGACCCCCCTCTCCCCTCCTCTCCTCTCTCCCGCAGGGACGAAGCCCGCGCTCAGCGCTGCAGCCAGGTGCTGCTGGACGCCCCCATCCAGCTCTCTCAGATCACCGATGGATACGGTGAGCGGTGGCAGCGGGGTGAGGCGGCTCCACAGGGCTCTACAGGGCAGCTCAGCCCCCGCCCTGCATCCCAAACCCCACACCAACACCCACCTCAAACCTACACCGCTCTGCCTTGTCCCAGGGCTGAGCTGTGCCATCCTCCAGCCCTTCATCTTTGTATTCTCCTGCCCTTCAGACCCCCACCATTCAATCCTCTGTCCTTCAGTTCTCTGTATCTCCCATCCTTTGCTCCCCTCATCCTCCAGGAGAGGGGACCCCACCGCTCACCCCCCTCCCATCCCCTCACAGATGCCAACACGGACCTGCTGCCGGGGCTGCTGCTGAAGAGAGGCCAGACGTCGGTAAGTGAGGGCTGCGGCCCATGGGGGGCTGCTGGGATAACCCTTATGTGGGGCTGCAGCTCTGCACCCCATTGTGGTCCCCTCACCTGCTGGTTTAGCCAGGCCCAAAGGTAGCGGTGCAGCATGGGGGTACAGGGGTGCCCTGCCTCTGTGTCATTGTCCTGGCCTCGATGGCATAAAGGATCAGAGGGAGCTAACAGGTTATTAACTTGATAAGCTCAATTTTCCTTTATCTTAATGAGCTTCAAAGCATGGTCAGTCAAGCAGCAATGCTCAGAGTGCACTGTCTCTAACTTCAGGAAGGACTTTGGCTTCTACAGCGCAGCTTTGATCGGGTGGTTATGATGTAAGCAAGGCTTCTTGCCATGCTCAGTGAGAGCTGAGCCCCACACAGCTGTTAGATGTGGGCCAGGAGAGGGGAAACACTTAGTGGTGCTGGGCTGGGGTAAGGTGTGGGCTGTGATGGTGATGCTGGGTCAGCTCAGGGTCATGGAATCATAGGGGTTGTAAATAAGCTCTGGAGATCATCCAGTCCAACCCATGTTGGTGCTGTTGTTGAAGTGCCTTGGCTGACTTGAGTCCCTGAAACCAGAGAAACAGGTCATGGGGCAGAGCATATGGGTTAAGGTCAGCCAGACTCTGCTTGCTGAGCCCAAACCGTTGCGTACAAGCTGTTGGTTTAGGACTGTGTTCCTGAAGTGTCGTACTGGCCCCATTAACCTCCTTGAGGCTGTCCCAGTTCCCCAGTCCCAGCTCCCTCCTGCCCTCCATTCCTTCCAGGCATGAGGGAACAACAGCTCTCTTTTCCCTTGGAGCTGGTTTTTGGGGCTTTTCTGAAGACGTGCTCTCACAATTACTTTTGCCCCAGATGGTGAACGCCAAGAAACTGGAGAAAGCAGAAGCCAAACTGAAAGCCAAGCAGGACAAGAGGATGGAGCGGGATTCCGTGAAGTCATCCAGTCCTCTGTGAGTGCAGCGCTGCCTGCAGCACCACCAGGCTGCCCTGGCTGGGATGTGAGCATACAGAGCTTTCCCATTGAGCCCCTTCTCTGCGTTCTGCCTACTGCAGAGTCCTCGAGGAGGCGACCGCCAGCCAAGCTGCCAGCAAGAAGGAGACCCGCATGGAGTCATCGGGCAAGAACAAGTCGTACGACGTACGCATCGAGAACTTCGATGTCTCCTTCGGTGAGCGGTGAGTGCAGGTGGGGAGGTGGGATGGACCTTGGCTGGGGCTTCAGAACACAGGGAGGTCTAGATTTCAAGAGTAGCAGAGAAACGACAGGAAGGATCCTGAGGTGCAGCCTGGAGGATGCTGGGGGCAGGTGGCTGCTGAATGCCTCTCTCCATGGGGCAGTCTGAGCAGGTACCTGCCTGTTCCCTCCCTTTAGGGTCCTGCTGGCAGGAGCAGACCTGAACCTGGCGTTTGGACGGCGCTACGGGCTGGTGGGCAGGAACGGGCTGGGGAAGACCACGCTGCTGAAGATGATCGCCAGTCGGAGCCTGCGCATTCCCTCACACATCAGCATCCTGCACGTGGAGCAGGAGGTGGCGGGTGATGAGACACCGGCCCTGCAGAGCGTGCTGGAGTGTGACACCACTCGGGAGAGCCTGCTGAGGGAGGAAAAGGAGCTGACGGCCAAAGTGAATGCTGGCAGGTGAGGTGCTCATCGCTGGGTTTGCAGTCCGTCTTCAACCTTTTGTCCATGAGGTCTTGCTTCTCTTAGTCCTGCTCGGGGTGCTCAGCCTCCCTCAGCGCTCAGATCCTGATCTCTTCTCTCTGCTCTGCTCTAGGGGAGAAGGGACCGAAGGCACCAGGCTATCGGAGATCTACGCCAAGCTGGAGGAGATTGAGGCAGACAAGGCCCCAGCGAGGTGAGGCAGCCCCGTGGCACTGCTGTCTGCTGGCATGGCCAGGAGGGGGCTGGAGCACAGAAGGGTGGTGCTACAGTCCTGCAATCCCGTGTATGGGGACAGGGGCTCTCCCTGCTGCAGTTTGCCCACTGTGCCCATGGGTCCAGGAGCTCAGGCTGAGCTGTGCAGACAGATGTGTTCCAGTTCTCTCTGCTTTTCCCCAGGGCGTCTGTCATTCTCGCTGGGCTGGGCTTTAACACAAAGATGCAGCAACAGACAACCAAGTAAGTCTCCAGGCTCTGGGCATCAAAATTTGAATGGACTTGAGTTACTCTGATTAAGTTGTAACCCTTCTCTGCAATCTCTTCTCTGCTCAGAGAGTTTTCTGGAGGCTGGAGAATGAGACTGGCCTTAGCCAGAGCCCTGTTTGCCAGGTCAGTGTCCAGTCATTCACTCTATACGGTTCACCTTCCTTGCTGTCCATGCTGCAGGGGGGCTGCCCGGGGGTCCTCTCAGACTGTCAGGGTGGGGAGCTTTTGAGGCATCACAGCTCTGCGTGTGGTGAAACGTGCTCTGCCTTGACCCTGTGCTCTTTTTGCTTCTGATGCCCATGTCTTGGTTTCCCTAGGCCAGACCTCCTTCTGCTGGACGGTAAGTCGATACCACAGGTCCCTCTAACCCTGCTGCTGGGCCTGCCCATACCCTTGCTGGGTTGGGAAGGCAGCGTGGCCTTTAGCTGCCTGCTCAAAATAGCTTGGGTGACAGGGCTGTCAGTGCTCCCCAGCAGTGGCATGGAGCCATCCTCACCCGGGAAACCTGCTTGGGCAGCCGCTTGGGCTGGTCACTGGTCTTTCCCGTGTAAAAAAGCATCATCCAGCCATCCCAGTCCCTCCTGACCTGACCTCGGTGCCTTTGTTCTCTTCCCTCAGAGCCCACGAACATGCTGGACGTGAGGGCCATCCTGTGGCTCGAGAACTACCTGCAGGTAGGGGTGGGAACAGGGCAGAGCACCAGGAGACAGGGACATCCCCCAGGCTGGTGTCCTGCTGTGCTGGGTGGTGGCACTGGGGCTCCCTCAGGTCTCCCTCTCGCTGTCTCCTCCAGACGTGGCAGTCGACCATCCTCGTGGTGTCCCACGACAGGAACTTCCTGAACACGGTGGCCACGGACATCATCCACCTGCACTCGCAGCGGCTGGACACGTACCGTGGGGACTTTGAGAACTTCATGAAGACCAAGGAGGAGCGGCTGAAGAACCAGCAGCGGGAGTACGAGGCGCAGCAGCAGTACCGAGAGCATATCCAGGTACTGGCAGAAACCAGCAGGGCTGGGGCACTTCTTGCCCCTTTCTCCTTGCTCTTAGCAAGCATCCCGTATTCACTGCTGCTCAGTGTGCAGCGATCTGTGGCTCTGTGGTTGCAGAAGGCTCAGCAGTGCTGGGCTGGCTGTGTTTGAATGGGGTTTTGTCACTTGTAGGTTTTCATCGACCGCTTTCGCTACAATGCAAACCGGGCGTCCCAAGTGCAGAGCAAACTCAAGCTGCTGGAGAAGCTGTGAGTGCCCGACCTGCTGCTCTGCGGAGCTGGGGAGGGGGCAGTGCTGATGGGGAGAAAACAGTGTTCCCAGGTGAATCTGGAGGACACCGTGTGTGGAGAGATGGGTGGTTTGGGCTTTGGGTGCTGTGTCTCTGCTCTGGAGGCTCTGGCCAGGATGAGGCTCTGCAGAGCTGATGTCTTAATATGGACTTCTGGTGTGGGGTCAGTGCAAGGCACCTCAGTTACACCGTGGCTTTCCTATTTGCAGGCCAGAGCTGAAACCCGTGGACAAGGAGTCTGAGGTGATGATGAAGTAAGTGTGGCCTGAGCCCTTGCTTGGAAGGGACCCAGCTTCCCTTCTGAAGCTCCCGGCCATCTCTCACCTCCTCCTGCCTTCCCAGGTTCCCCGATGGCTTTGAGAAGTTCTCCCCTCCTATATTGCAGCTGGATGAAGTAGATTTCTGTTATGACCCAAGTCATTACATATTCCGTTCCCTGTCTGTCTCTGCTGACCTGGAGTCCCGCATCTGCGTGGTACGTGGGATCACAGAGTGATCACAGAGTGATAGGACCCCTGAGCCCTCCAAGTCCCTGCTCAGAGCAAGGCCAGCTTCAGTGTCAGCAGTCCTCATCCTCAAGCTGTGTGCTTGCAAATGGGGGCTGGCCCAGCTAGTCCTTAAGCTCAGGGATCAGGGAGTGTGTTCCAGCAGTGCTGTGTGATCACCCAGGGGCTGAAATTCCCCATCCCCGAGGTAGCTCTGAGGGTTTCATGCTCTTCAACGCTGCCTTTGCTTCTCTAGGTTGGGGAAAATGGAGCTGGCAAGTCGACCATGCTGAAGATCTTAATGGGGGAGCTGGCACCAGTCAGAGGGATCAGACACGCTCACAGGTACCTGGTAGGAAGGGCTGGAGGGGGAGGAGTGGTGGCTGCTCACCCAGCCTTGTGCCCCTTCCTGCAGATGGGGCTGGGAGCGCTGTGGTTATGGGAACCACTTCCCTATTTCTTCTCATTCTGCAGAAACCTAAAAATCGGCTATTTCAGCCAGCACCACGTGGATCAGCTGGACCTGAACATCAGTGCTGTAGAGCTGCTGGCCAGGAAATTCCCAGGTGTGTTTTGGAGATGTGAAGAGATCCGAGCCCTCTCCTCACCTCCTGCTCTCAATGTCCCAGTGGGGTTTTTTCCCCCTCACAACACGGGTGCCCGTGTGCTACAGGCACGTTGTGCTGTGCTCTGCAGGGAAGACGGAGGAGGAGTACAGGCACCAGCTGGGGAGCTACGGTGTGTCAGGGGAGCTGGCTGTGCGCCCCGTGGCCAGCCTGTCCGGGGGCCAGAAGAGCCGGGTGGCCTTTGCCCAGATGACCATGTCCTGGTAATTGTCTCATATAAGCCCTTAGTTTTTCTATGGCTGCATCCTTGGAGTGTGAGGAAGGTGGGCAGCAGTGGCTGTGCTGCTCTTTGAACCCGAGGGCTGCATCCCGTGCTCTCAGTGCTGTCCTCTCTTCCAGCCCCAACTTCTATATCCTGGATGAGCCGACCAACCACCTGGACATGGAGACCATCGAGGCGCTGGCGAAGGCACTGAATAAGTTCCGGGTAAGGCGACATCCCCCCTTGTTTTCCTACAGCTCCCTGCAGCCTCCAGCCGGGGTGTCTCATCCAGAGCCCCCCCTAATGCCGGCTGTGCTCAATGCCCCTCTATTGTGTGTTGGCAGGGCGGCATCATCCTGGTGTCCCACGACGAGTGCTTCATCCGCCTGGTGTGCCACGAGCTGTGGGTGTGTGAGAACGCCACCGTCACCCGCATCGAGGGCGGCTTCGACCAGTACAGGGACATCCTGAAGGAGCAGTTCCGCAAAGAGGGATTCCTATAGGGCTGGATGGGGGGAGAGGGGGGTCCCGGTGCCCCCCGGTTGCGCTGCTCTCTGTTACGCCCTCACCCCACGCGGTGTGGGGCTGTGGGTGCTGCTCTGTGCTGGGATGTGGGAAGGCAGCGTGCCCTCCCCACCGCCGTGCCCCACGCTGGGGGGGTTTGGGGAGGCTCAGGGGGAAGCCGTGCGCTCTGTGTGCTCGGCCCCCTTCCCCATCAGCGCTGTTCCTCTCCCCGCCCCCCCCAGCACAAAGCGAGGCCTTTTGCTGCTACAAGTGCCCCCACCTCCCCCCACCCCCCGGACTCGCGGGGGTTGGGGCGCGCTTTGCCTTTGTCCCCTACCCACCCCTGGGGCTCCGTACCCCCGGGGGGGCCCTCGGGGTGCCCGCAGGAACCTGCGGTGTAAATAAAACCGGAATAAACGCTACGGGCGGGCTGCTCGTGTCTGTTGGGTTACATGGAGGGGGGGGGGTCACCCAGCACCGAGCTCGGGGCGCCGCGGTGCTCGGGGGGGGGAGGGCTGGGCTGAGGTGGGGAGCGGGGGTCCCGGGGGCTGTGGGGGGGTCCCGGTGGGGGCGGGGGGGTCCCGGGGGCGGTGAGGGGGTCCCGGGGGCGGTGAGGGGGCCCGTCCCGCTCCAGGCACCGCCCCCCGCCCTCCCCGCCACCAGGTGGGTCCGCCCCTGCAGCCGGGGCGGTGCTGGCGGCCGCGCTCCGACCGGCGGCGGACACCGAGCGACCCTCCGCTTCGTATCGGTACCGCTGTGCTGCTGGGCCGGGCGGACATGGACGGCGGGGGGGACGGAGGGACGCGATCGGCGGGGAGCAGCCCCGTGCCCAGCCCCGGGTCCCCGGGGGGCGAGGAGGTGAGCGGGGTCCGGGGGGATGGGATGGGATGGGGGGGGGTCCTTGTTGGGATTAGGGGGTGAGGGGGGGGGTTATGTGGGGTGGGGGGGCGGCTGAGCGGCAGTTCTTGGGGCGGGGGGAGCGTGTGTGTGTGCGTGGATCCGGCGTGGCCGGGGGCGGGGGGGGCTGTGTGTGTGTGTGTGTGTGTGTGTGTGTGTATGTCTGTGTATCTGTGTGTGTGTGTGTGTGTGTGTGCGTGCGGGGCCCTGGGGGAGGGGGCTGTTTGTGTGTGTGTGTGTAGGAGGGAGAGGTCCCGGGGGGGGTTCGGGCTCTGTGTGTATCGCGGCTCTGGGAGCGTGCCGGGGGGGCGGTGGGGGGGTTGTGTGCGTGTGTATGGGAGCTCGGTGTGAGCTGGGGGCGCCCCGTGTGTGTGTATGGGGGTCTGTGTGAGTTTGGGGGGGTTGGAGAGGGCTGCGTGTGTGCGCGAGGCCCCGGAGGGGGGGGTGGGGGTTGGGAGGGCTCTGTGCTGGGGGAGTGGGTTCGGCGGTGCCGTGCTGGGATGGGGGGCTGCTGCCGTGCTGCCCCGGGGGGGGATAGAGCTGCTCCCCCCTGTGCCCGCAGCCCACGCGTGCCCGTGTCCCGGAGCGGGGGGAGCGGAGCCCGGCGGGGGGAGCAGGGCTGGGGGGGCCGGGGGCAGCCCGGGAGCGCGGGCGCCATCTTGGGAGCGATCAGGTGTCGGCGGGGACCGGCCGGGCCGGGGCGGGGCGGGGGGTGCGGGGGGGGCCGCTCCCGTTCCCCGTTGCCGCTCCCCGCCCCGTGCCGTGATGGGGATGGGGCCGTTCTACCGCTGCGCCGTTCCCTGACTTTGTCCCCCCGGTCCCCGCCCGCCCCCGGGATCCCGGGGCTCCCCCGGCTCTGACTCACGGTTCCCGCTGCTGGGCGTGTCCCGTGCGGGGGGCGAACGGAGCGGGCCGCGTGTGTCACACGGCGGGGAGGGGATGGGGGGGGCGGCCATCGGGGCCCCGTGCGTCCATGTGCAGTGCTGGGTCCGTACGTGGGCAGTGGGGCTGACCCGTGTTTGCTGTTCATTGCAGCCGTTAATGAAGCGACAGAGAACCGTGGAGGATTTCAACCAGTTCTGCACCTTCGTGTTGGCCTACGCCGGGTACATCCCGTACCCCGATGAGGTGAGTCCCCCCCAAAGGCTCCCATGCGTCCCATGGACACTTCCTTGGTGTCGGTGCTGCAGTCTCACGTTGTCTCTGCTGCCATCTCACACCATTGCTGTGCTTTCCCCTCTTGCAGAACGAGCCCTGGGGCCACGGCGGCAGCATGAGCCCCCAGAACAGCACGGGGAGCACACAGGACAGCGATAGCTGGGCCTCCTCTCACTCCTCTGATATCCATCTCCTGGCTGATGACAGGAGCAGCCGGAGCGCGGCCAGGGGGGCTGCAGACAGCAGCCTGCTTCTGGGCTGCACTGCCTTCCCCACTGGATTCTATGACGTCCGGCCCCAGCAGGTGAAGCGGAAGAAGCCACCGGTGAAGAAACTGATCTTGGAGCAGGAGGTGGAGAAGCTGAGCACCGGGAAGAGCTTTGGGTCAGAGCAGGAGCGTGGGACGGAGCTGGCTGCGCTGGAGGGACGGGTGCTGCCTGGGAAAGAAGAGTTCTTGGAGCCCTCCTTCAGCCTGGCTGGGGACACACAGCCTCGTGCCCTCCTGGAGGAGCTGATGAAGGAGGAGAAGGACTGGGAGCACGGAGCACAGGGAGCAGGGAAACCAGCAGGAGACGATGTGCAGCTGAAGGAGCAGGAGCAGTGCTCCGGAGGGAGGAAAAGCCCCGGTTCTTGTACTACCTTGGACCAAAGCGAAGGGGAAGACGCAAGCAGAGGGAGCTCACAGCTCAGCGGTGAGTGCCTAAAGGAACGTAGCTGTGATTGGTGCCAAACACCGACCCTCCCTTGGCCAGGGCCACCCGTACTTGCATGTGGTCCTGGGTTCTCCCCACAAAGGGACAAGTGGAGAGCAGAGACCTGGTTTTTAGAGACTTTCCTCTATAGAGAGTGCAGTGCGGGCTGGGAAGGTGTCAGGGAGGGAGGGAGTTGGCTGTAAAGGTGCCGTGCTGATCTGGTCTTTACTTTTTCTCTTTCCCCTCTTGCAACACCAGCAGATGAATTTGCAGCAGCTCCCAACACCAAAGCAGAAGGTGAGTTGGGGGGGTGCTGTGGCTTCAGAGGTGGTGCTGTGCCCCACGGTGGGGTCAGACCACAGCTGTGGGGCCATTTCTGATCTGCATCCATCTCTCTGTGAGCAGACGATGACGCCTGGGATCTGATCACCTGCTTCTGCCTGAAGCCCTTCGCGGGGAGGCCCATGATTGAATGCAGCGAGTGCGCTACCTGGATCCACCTCTCTTGTGCCAAGATCCGCAAATCCAACGTGCCTGAGATCTTCATCTGCCAGCGGTGTCGTGACGCCAAGCAGGAGATTCGCCGCTCCAACAGAGCGCGGACGGTGCCCCGCAAGCGCTTCTGTGACTGAGCCGGGGGGCTGGGAGGGAAGGGGCCCCTCTGTACACCTCAGGCCGTAGCCCAATCTGGCTAGACAATCAATGCAGTAACGGCAGGGGAAGGGCTGGGCTGTGGTGTTGGGCTGTCCCCCTTGTTGCTCCTTGTCTCCTGGGCGTTGTGTTGATCACGGAGCTCAGTTACCCCTTGAGATGTTGGGGGAGAGGAGCCGTGCGTTGGGTCACTCAGACACATCTCTGTCCTTGCACAAACCTGGCTCGGTGCCTTCCCTCCAGGCCAGCTGAGGAGAACCTAGTTCAGATAGTTTCCATGTGGCGTGGTGGAAGCTTACTCTTATTCTAAGTTGTGGCTCTCATCCTCCTTTATCCATCCTCACCATTGTCCTTGCCTGAGACCTTCAGGTGGGCTGCGATGGCGAAGCCCCAGTGACCCAAGTTCTCTTCCAGGATGTAGATACAGCCCAGGCAAACTTCCTCTGTGTAGTGTGCTGCTCTCTAGGATGAGAGGAAGGAATGAATATCGGCCCTGCCCGACCCTGGAGCAAACCAGGCTGCTCCGTGTTGGGCATTAGGTGTCCATCTCTGGCTCATCAGCCCCTCAGGCTGCATGGGGGAGGCCCTGCCCCTGTCGTATGGTGCTTCTGATTTCAGCTGCTGTGCCTGAGACCTCAGGGTAGTCCCACTGGGCAAAGAACGGCGTGCAGCAAGGGCGTCCTATGGTAGATTGTTAGACAAGTTGTTCTTTGAGTCCTCTTGGTTCACATACTCCGGTTGCACTAAAGTCTCCTGTCTGAAACAGATGTGAGGTTGGTGGTAGGGAACCCAGCTACCCTCAGAGCGAGTAGGGCGTGGGATGAGCAGTGGGAAGCATTCTGTTGGTTATCCATGTTTCTAACAGTTGAACCTTGTACCCTGTGGCCATCTCCTGCCTGCAGGTGGAGCATCCGCGTGATGCTGAGAGCTGAGCTGGGACAGAGCTGGCTGCTGGGAGGGCTTTGCTTCTGAGTGTGCCCCTCCAGCACAGAAATGGTTTTTTTGGCTGTTCTTTTGTATTATTACTTCTTTTCTTGACACTTAAGAGTGAAGTTTGATGTCAGGAACAGGCCCTGAGCCCCTTCTGCTATGCAACTGCTGCTCCAGAGGTGCAGGACCTACCTTCCAGTTCAGAGTGGAAGGCTTTTCCCCAAGCAATGTGTGCGCTCTGGGGCCCTGCATTCACTCACTGTCCAAATCCTCCTTCACAGCCCCTCCAAAGAGCCTGGCCCGGTGCCTTCTGCACTTTCTGGGTGGGGAATACAGACCCCGCTGCTGTCCCATTGCCCCCTGGCCCTGGCACTCTGCTGCTGGAGCAGGGTGTGGGGCAGCCCCAACTCGCTATACATCCCATCACTGCTTCTCTTAGCTGGGTTCTCTCCTACTTGCACATCTGGGTTACTATGGGACCATAGCTGGGGGAGGTGAGGGGGCAGCCCCCCGCCACCCGGCGATCCCCAGGCTCATCCCCTGTGCCTCTCCTGTGGAAAGCCTGGGCCCCGAAAGTGCTTTATGTTTTTTATAGTTACTTTGTATTGATATGTAAAATAGCAAATTCTGGTCCTTGCCCTGTGGAGTGTGGCTGGAGTCGTATGTACATAATAAAGTACTTTTGCCATAATGGTGCTGGCTTCAGCCTGTTTCTCCCTTTTCCTCCCAGGTGGGATCTGGCCGAGCTGCTGAACATCTCTGCATGTAACCCCCCCATGCAGGTACCCCCCAGGCCACACATACACACAACAGGCAAGGAGTGGTTCAACAGATGGTTTATTTGACACTGAATCAAGCAGCCAAGGGGCAATGCCCACCTCCCTGAGAGCCCCTCCTGGGTGGGCAGCATCTGATCCCATTCCTGAGCACAGCGGGATGGCTCAGGACGAGGGCTGCCCCTGCTGTGGCTGCTAAGGCACATGGTGGTTTAGCTCTCAACTCGTGTTTTGCTCTCGAGCTCACATAAATCTGTCCTGATTGCTTTCCACTCAAGTGGAATTGAGGTTTAGTCCTGCCGAGTGTTGAGGTGAAGGATCCAGTTTTCCCCATGGAGTTCCAGTGCAGACGGACGTGATGTGCTGGCTTCCATCACACAGTGCCAAGGGCTCATGCAGCAAGGAGTGCAGGGTGGCTCCAGGCCTCTTCTCTTTCCCCATACAGAAAATCACTCCTTGCTGGTGTGGGTTCTTTCATCCTGGTGCGATACAGAAGCAGTGAACAGAACAGGAACAGCAGAAGATTCAGGTGCAGCTTCTACTCTAAGGGTTTGCCAGCAGGGTTTGCATGGCCGACCCAAAGCCAAGCGAACATCTGGGAGAGCAACGAGCAGGTTCTACTCCTCCTTGGCCCAGGCGGCGCTGGCGGCCTGCTGCTCCAGGTGGGGAAGGACGGCCTCGGTGTAGAACTTCTCCAGCTTGGGCACCGTCTGCCCCCAGAACTCGGCATCGAACTCCACAGGCACCATGGCCGTCTCCTTGTTGGTGTGCACCACCAGGTCAGCGTGCCGCATGCCGGTGGCCGCCAGCTGGGACTGCACCTGGGTGAAGTAGTCGTGATCCCGCTTCAGCGCGTAGGAGTCCCCGCTCAGCTCCAGGCAGAAGTCCTTGTCCTTGCAGGCCTCCCGCACCGTCCTGTTGCGGTGCTTGTAGGGACACTTCACCTCCACCAGCCCCAATGGTTTCCCTGTCTTGGCCTCGGTGACGATGCCGTCGGGGCTGGCGGCCATCCACGGCTTCTCCTTATGGATGAAGAGCCCGCAATCATCCACCTGCACGGGCCGGCCCATCTCCTTAGACTTGAGCTGCTCGTAGGCCCGCACGGCCTCCTTCTCATTGCGGATACCCCACGACATGGCCGGCGTCTGCACAGAAGGTTTGTTGCCCAGCACGGCCTTCAGGTAGGACTGCGGCACCTTGTCCGTCTTCCCGTTGGCGAACCTGCTGTTGGCGATGCGCGGGGCCAGCGAGGCCGTGATGCGGTTCTGCCGCCACTCGAACCACTGCGGGTTGTCGCGTTGGCCGCGGGTCTGCTCCTCCACATGGCTGATGTCGTGGCTCTGCAGGGCGGGTGGGAAGCACCCGGACGGGCCGGCCTTGGCCTTGGTGATGGCTTTGGTGTCAGCCTTGGTGTCAGCCTTGGTGTCAGCCTTGGTGTCGGCCTTGGTGTCGGCCTTGGTGTCGGCCTTGGTGCCTTCATGCAGGTGCGTTCCTGCTCTGCCCTTGGCTGTGCTGGGCGCTGCTCTGGTTCCCGTTGCCTTCTTCTGGCTCCCGGAGGCGGCTGCTCGCTGCTCCCCGCCATCACCCCGAGCACCGCGGGACGGAGCGGCGGGTGTTGGCTGCACCGCGGGCGGTGTCTGTACGGCGGGCGGTGTCTGTGTCTTCGCGTTGGCTCGTGTCCGGTCCCCGCCGCCCTTCGCCTCCCGTCCCGCAGCGCTCCGAGCCGCCCGGCCGGCAGTGGCGGATGTTGGCGGTGCTGCGGGCGGCACTTTGGAGGCCGCGGGCTGCGGGGACGCGTGTCCGGCCGGCTCCTTCCTGGGCCTCCCCATGTCGCGAGGAGCAGCACAACCGGCCCGAGCCCCGCGCTCAGCTTCCTCTGCCCCGCCCCGACACAAGCCCGGACCCGTGTCCCGCAGGCGGCGGATGGGGCCGGCCTTCCGGGCAGCGCCCGCCCCGTGCCGTCCGTCCATCCGTGCCGCCGCTGGGGGGCAGCAGCGCCGCGCCCCGTGACGGCCGGACCCGCGGTGCGCGGAGCATCCCGGGCCCCGTGCCGTGTTCCCGCAGTGTGTGCGTTCAATGCGGGTGTATTGGAGCCGGCAGAGCGGCGGCGGTGCCTCCCCCGTGCGTGCTCTATAAAAAGTGCAGCGGCAGCGCGGCCCGGTCTCCTGTCTATCTATAGCCCTGTCTATAGCGCAGGGCGGGGGCTGCCCGGATCAGCCCTACAGCTGCTGGGTTTTTGCCCGGCCCCGCTCAGCTGAGGGATTCCCGGCTCGTGCTCCCCGGGCTCTCCCTCCCCTGCCCGCCCCCTCCCCATCCCCGCTCTTCGCCCTAAAGCTGAGCTCCCCCCACGAGCCCCCTCTGCTTTTTCCCTGCCCTCCATCAGGGCTTTCCCCGCACGCTGTGGGTTCTGGTGGGTGGGTTTGGGGCGGATGCTCGGCCTCACCGCAGCCTGACCCCCGCCCTGGGGCTGCCGTAGCGGGTCCGTGTCCCTTTAACGAGGCAGGGCTTGGAGCTGGTGCCGCTGGCACGGGGATGGAGAGGCGGTGAGGAGCCGGTGCCAGAACGGCAGCCTGCAGCGGGTGGGGCGGCGGCATCGGTGAGCGCAGACCCCAAGCGGAGCAGAGGGAATCGCTCCGGGCGGAGCTTGGTGCGGCTCGTGTGGGCGCTGAGCCCCCAGTCCTTGTATCATCGTCCTCCAGGTAAGGCCCGGGGCACGATGGGGGGCTTGGGCTGCCCATGGTTTGCGTAATGGTGAGGTGAGGCAATGGGGGGCCGTGCAAGTGCTGAGATCATCGCCCCACCGAGACCTGCCCCAGGGCATCAGTCCTAGGACTGTGCCATAAATGCCCTCCCATCACCGGCGGGACCCTTCGTCAGAGCTGTTTGCTGGGATTGTTCCCCTTCCGAGGGATCCGTGGGGTTGGGATGCTTTTATTTTGGGGGCTGCACTGAGGGGAAGTGCCCTGGCATGGGGCTGGGGCTGTCCAGGGCTTTAACGGGAGGGAGCTCTGAGCTGGGCCAGCTGCAGTGGGGACCCCGCGCAGTGCTGGGTTTGGGGTTGTGATGGGACATCATGTTTGTGGGGCTGTAATTTCCCATGTCCGGGCTGAGCTCTCCCAGGTGCAGCTCTGACAACTTTACAGCTGCTCGTGGCAGGGAAGGTGAGGAGGGGGCTGCAAAGTGCTGCAGGTGGGCAGGGGACGGGGGCCTGGTGGGGATTCTGTGCTGGGCACCATTTGCTGCTGAGTTCGGGGCGAAGAGCATCTCTGCTTTTATTCATCACCTCAGGGCTTAGAGCAGCACATGAGGCCAGATGGGCCTTGTTTACCCTGCGAGTGTAAATGCAAAGAGAAGTGATAAAAAGCAGCTGGAACAGCTTCTGCTGGCAGCCCCGGTAAACAAGGCTGCGTGGCACAGCAAATAGTGGGCACGTTGCTGAGCGCTGAGCCGGGTACCTTGGGAACTGATGGGAGGGCTTTGGGATGGCCCCATCCATGATGGCTCCAGGCAATGGGGTTGGGGATGTCCCCATCTGGGTGCTGCTCCCACTGCTGTCCCACGGTGGGTGCTCCTCTCTTCCCATGTTGGGGTTAGAATGGGGTTACCGTTAGGGTTAGGGTTACGGTAAGGGTTTTTGTTGGGGTTAGGGTTAAGTTTAGCGTTAGGATATGGTCAGGCTTAAGGTTAGAGTTAGGATTAGCTATAGGGTTAGGGTCAGTTATAGGGTTAGGGATAGCCACATGCATGCATCCCTGTGCTGCCCCTTCCCCTCCGTGCTGCTCATCAGTGCAGCACTGACCTTGTTGTTAATTATTAAACCCCCAGCAAACACTGCACTCTGTTGTGCCCTAGTTACGCCGTGGGCTTCTTGTGCATCTCTTCTTTTTTTCCTAAGCAAATTACCCTGGTAACCTCAGTGGGTGGATGGAGATGGGAGTGGCAGATGCTGCTCTTCCCTCCAGCACAGGGGATGGGCTGCAGAGGCCCTGAGGCTGCTGAGCTGCTTTGGGTGGCCAGGAGACAGGGATGTGTGGCTGTCTGCTGCTGCTGGCTACGTGGGCTTTCATGGCTCCACAGGGCTGAGGTTCAGCTCCAGAGCTGAGATTTGGGTTCAGGTCCATGTGTGTGTTCCTTTGTTGGTGTGCACAAGCCCCTTCTCTACAGACCCTCTCCCAGCACCTCATCTTGCAGCCGTGCCAAGGGACCAAGGGACTATGCCAGGTCTGTACGTGCTCTCCTCTTGGGAGGCTCTGCCTCTGAAGAGCTCCAGGGTGAAGGCGTGCACCAATGGGTACGTGCTGAGCATCACTGCCCAGCTCCTGTACACCAACCCACGTGAAGATCCTGTGGAAGGTAAGGACGGTTATTGGGGTGCAGGAACCCTATAGACACCATGCCGGGGTACCCCATTCCAACCCCACTGCCACTCTGGACTCTGCCTCTGGGCTCTCTCCCACCTGCAGGTGTCTTCATTTACCCGCTGGAGGACTCAGAGCTGGTTGCTGGCTTTGAGGCAGTGGTGGGCAGCCGGCGGATCACCTTCCAGGTGCAGAGCAGGCACCGGGCTCAGGAGTGCTGCCTGGAGTGTGGCAGCAGCCCAGGGCGGCCGCGCCGCTGTGCCAGCGGTGAGTGCATGGGGCAAAGCACAGGGACACGAGGGGCTGATGAGGCCCCTTTGCGGCTCCGGAAGAGCTGCAGGGATGCTCCTTTATTTCTGCTCTCCCTATTGACTCCACGACTTTCTGCCATTTCAGCCCTATTCTCTTCCTCTCTGTCCATCTTTCCCATCCCTTTGTGCTCCCCTCTGTTATCCCCTCGGTGAGTAATTGGTTCAACTACTGATGCCCATGTTGTCCTTCCCCTCACCCAGGTCACCTTGTCCTGGATGAGGACACTGAGCGTTCCACCTTCGTCATCATCACGGGCTCAATGGGGCCGGCAGAGAGCCTGGCTGTGACCCTGAGCACAGCACGGGAGCTGCCCACGCTGCCTGGGGGGGCCCTGCACCTCATCCTGCCCTCCGTCCTTGTGCCACGCGTTGCTGCCGCCCCCGAGCGTGAGAGCGAGCCGGGAAGCTTGTGTGACGACAGGTTGGCCCTATGGTGATTTTCATGGCTTTCTGAGTCTCTGCTGTCCTGGGGTCGGGGGGGATGCTGGGTGTGCAGGGGAGCTGTGGGAGCTGCCCTCACCCCATTCCCCTTGTAGCCCCACCAGCTGTTTCGGGGGACCCGGTGCACGGAGCCAGCCCGTACCCGCAGCACCTGCGGAGAGCTCAGATGTCTTCAGGGGACAGCCCTACAACCCCTTTCCTTACGAGTTTGCTTTTGAGCTGCTGGTGAAGGGCCCCTGCCTGCTGGCAGGTAGGGCTGGGGGTTGGGGGCTCGCAGAATTGTTCTGCATGTGACATTAGCACTGTTTGAGTAGCGCCACCAGGCTCTGAGTCAGCAGCCTACATCCTCGGCGGGGGCATGATGGATGGAGGCTGCAGGGGCACATCGGTCAGCCACGGTGCAGCTGGCTGCCAGCAGCATGAATCCCATCAGCGCTGCCTGGTGGCTTCCTCAGGGCCGGGTCCAAGTGGGTCTGTGCCCCCTCCAGGCCTGGAGAGCCCGACCCACGCACTACGTGCCGATGCCGACCCCTGGGCCAGCTCTGCCACCACCACCTGCGTCACCCTGGCTGAACGTCACTGCTATGACAGAGATGTGGAGATCATCCTCTACCCCTGCGGTAAGGGCTGGGGGTGCAGCGGGTCCGGGGGTGGGTGGGCATGTCCCCAAAGCATGGGGCAAACGTGAGCGCCTGCAGAGCCCCACCAGCCCCACCTGGTGATGGAGGAAGGCACCATGACGTACCCAGAGTATGAGGCACACATCCGGAGACGCCGGGACTATGTGCGGATAGCCAGGAGGGACGGCAGTGGGGAGAGACAGGTGAGCGGGCATTGATGTGACTGGGAGGAAGAAGAAGGTGGTGGTGGTGGTGGCGAGAAAGGCCCTGATGTGAGTTGCACTCTTGCAGGTGGCTTTTGTGCAGAAGCGTTTCCACAAAGACATCTTCCACAACCCCGTGCTGATGCTCAACTTCTGCCCGGAGGTGGAGGCCACCCCAGGGGACCTGCAGAGTGTCACCCGTGAGGTCCTCTTCCTTGTAGATCGCAGTGGAGCCGTGAGCAGCCCTGACGTCGACAGGGTCAAGGTGAGGCAGGGTGATGAGCCTGGGGACCCCGCACCGAGCTGAGAGCCCTGATGACTATCCCCAACCCCAGGAAGCGCTGCTGGTGGCCCTGAAGAGCCTCCCCCCAGGAACTCTGCTCAACATGGCAACTTTTGGTGCCGAACTGCAGCCGCTCTTCCCCTCCAGCCGCCTCTGCAGCAATGTGAGTGCTGTGGGGGACCCTCTGTCCCCCTTCATCCTCCCCACCCGGCCCCGCTGCAGATGGCTGCCTGGTGCCATCCCCACCAGCCGGCTGTCCTGGCGGGCAGGAGACGCTGCAGCGGGCGTGCTGCCACCTGGGTGAGCTGCGGGCGGCCACGGGCAGCCCTGACCTCCTGGCGGCGCTGAGTTGGGCACTGGCACAGCCCCTGCACCACGGGTACCCCCGGCAGCTCTTCCTGTTCACCGCGGCGGCAGCAGTGGGTGATGTGGGCCGCATCCTGCAGCTGGTGCGCAGGCAGGCCAGCACTGTCAGGTATGGCGTCAGGCATGGAATCCAGAGGCTTGTCCCTGAAATCAGAGGTGTTTTAGTGCATGGCTCCCTCCTGCAGGTGCTTTAGCTTTGGGATGGGCCCACGGGTGTGCCGGCGGCTGCTAACAGCCATAGCCAAGCTGAGCCATGGCCGTGCTGAGTTCCTGGATCTGGCCGAGAGGCTGCAGCCCAAGGTAACGGTGGGACGTGGGACACGTGGGTTATGGTGGGGCTGGATGCCAGCTCCTTTCCCTGCCCCAGCTCATCAAGGCCCTGAAGAAGGCGATGGAGCCGGCCGTCAGCGACATCACCATCGACTGGTACGTGCCTGACAGCACTGAGGCTCTGCTCTCCCCCACTGAGATTGCAGCACTCTACCCAGGGGACCGGCTCATCAGCTACTGCACCTTGTACAGCATCGCCCGGTTCCGGGACCAGCGCCCCACGGTGAGGCCGGGGGGATACTGCCATTGGGGATCCTCCTGACCATCTTTGTGGTCCCCTCCGGTGCTGACACACTCTCTGCAGGGCCGGGATGGAGCTCGCCGGGGCTCAGCTGTCCCCTCACAGGAGGAGGTGCCCACCCCAGCGGGCACACGGCTGTCCCGAAGCTCCAGAGACACCTCCGTGGAGATCTCTGCCATTGGCACAGAGGAGTCAGAGCGCAGTGAGTAGAACGGGCATGGAGAGGGGCTGAGAGGGGCTGTGAGCTGACGGCTGTGTGCTTGCACTGCAGGTGCTGACCTCACTTCAGGGGGAGACATCTGGAAGCGTATTTACCAGCCCTCCTACATCCAGGAGCAGTACGTCCTGACACACTGCTCAGTCAGCACGGAGCGCAGCCAGGGGCTGCTGTCCCGCAGCTCCACCAGCAGCGAGTCCACCGGCTCCCGTGACGTGGCCCCAGACAGTGGCTCTGCAGCCCCTGACACCACCTCCCAGCAGGGCCAGAAGAGCTTGTCCTTCTGTGAGTCCTCCACCAAATCTGCCCCACTGCCCTCGGCCCCTGCTGCCATCAAGGTAAGGGATGCACCGGAGCTTCTTCCAACCTTGCTGGGGCTTTGCCATCCCACTGTGCCTGGATATGGGGGGATGTTAAGGTGGAAACTGGAGGGCCATGGTCTGTATTTAGTCAGGGTCAGCTCTGGATGCTGCCAGCAAGTTCCTCAGGTGGGTTTGTCTCATTGGAACCAGATTGCTGGGCACCAAAGAGCCAGTCCCCCCCAGGTGCCGGTAGGCAAGTGTGGCTAATGAAAGCCTCAGCCAGCTCACGTCCTCACTGATGCTGCAGAAATGAAGTGGAAACAACCATTTGGCCGTCAGGCAGTGAACCTGCCAAGGCAGGGAGGGGGTGGTCTGGCTCCTGCCTGGCTGCTGCAGCCCTCTGCCAAAGCCGCAGGATGCTCTGTTAGCGATGGGTTCGTCCCTGCTGCTTTGTGTCTGGGTTTGGATCCAGCCTGGCTGCTGTGCCAGGGGAAGCTGCACCCTGCTAAGCACAGTGCCGTGTCCCCGAGGCCAGGTGAGGCCAGCTGTCACCCAGCCCAGCACCGCCTGTTGCTCCCTCCCGACGCGTTAGGTAACCGGCTGCACAATAGCACACACAGCTGGTGGCCTTTGCAGCTGAAATGTCAAGCGTAAGTGATTTCCCCAGTGTAAACCATCCCTGCGCTCTGGCTGCTGGCTCTGGGTGCTGCAGCCCTGCCCCAGTGTGAGGTTTTCAGCACCCACAAGTGCAAACATCACCAAAAACATGTAGGATCATAGAAATGTTTGAGTTGGAAGGGCGTCTCCAGGGATGGGGCATCCCTCCTGTCTCCACATCAGCCCTAGACAGATGTTTGCAAACTCACGTCTCGGTGCTGTCATTCCTTCCCATGTGCATTAAGCAATGTATGAGCACAACCTGCTGTGAGGGAGGTGATGGGTTTTGGGTGCCAGCTCACACTGCAGCAGGGCAGGGTACCAGATAGGGCGGCAGGGACCCTGCTGAGTGCTGGCACAGCCCCACCTGCACTCCGTGCCGCTGAGCCCCGTGCTCGCCGTGAGCTCCCTGCAGGTGCCGGTGTCTCTGAGCAGTGAGGAGCTGGCACGGCGGCAGAAGGCGCTGGCACGAGCTGCCCTGGCTGGCCGCAGCTTCTCGTCGCCACATGGGGAGCTGGACGCACGCCGGCTCTGCCGAGCCTTGGAGAAGGTGTCCCAGAAGAGGAACCAGTCTGTAGAGGGGCAGCTGGACCAGCTGGGCCCCAGGACACCGCGGCTGCAGCACAGCATTGGGGAGTCAAGTGAGTGTCTGCCCTGGGAAGGACAATCATCCCAGTGTCACCTGGGGTCACCGCACTGATCCCACATCCTGGGCCATGCAGATAACCTCCTGTCACCAACACACCTGGACTGGGACATGCTGGTGGAGCCCTCTTACCTCTTCAGCGCGGTGGTGCCCGAGGCGAAGGAGCCCAGCCAGGGCGATCCCTGCCTGCCCCTGCGCTGCCACGTGGTGATCCACGGACTGCACGCTGGCCAGCCCGTGTCCTGGGAGGTGACGGCCTCGCTGGAGGCCCTGCTGCAGCCACGGGATGGGGCGGGCAGAGAGGACCCCCCGCGGCGGGCGGCCACAGCAGGGGAGAAACCATTGCATGGCTTGGCAGCACGCTCCGTCATCCAGGACAGCGAAAAGGCGGCACAGCGTGAAGCTGAGCTGGAGCAGGGTGAGTGCTGCTCCCTGCCCAGGTCACCATTGCTGCCACCGCACACTGACACCTGGCTCTGTGCAGGTTTTGCTCGCCGCTTCCGCCTGAAAGCCATGCAAACCAGCAAAGCCTGCAACGTGCCTTCCCTCTACACGTGCGTGGTGCCCGTGGATGGGGCCACGCAGGTGGTGCTGCCTGCAGCCCCGCAGGTGTGGAGCACAGGTAGGGCTGGGGGGACAGAGTGGGGATGGGGAATTGAGCATGGCATGCACTGAGCTGGCGTTGGTGCCTTGCAGCCACACACAGCACAGGCACGGCAGGGAGCCGATGTCGCCGGCAACGGGATACGGGGGAGCAGGAGGCTCTCATTGGTGCAGGTATGGACCCAACCCCTTACATCCCACCCCGAGCCCTTGGGGATCTTGATGACCCTGAGCATAGCAGGGTGTCCCTTGAACTGCATGTGCCCAGCCCAAGTTGGTGGTAATGAGGCTGCAGGAGGAACTGATCTCTGCTCTGTGCTGGGCATGGGGTCAGCAGCAATTTACCACAAGGACTGGGCTGTGCAGGTCCCCAGGCCTCAGTGCCCTCAGTGCTTTGCTGTTCTACAGGGAGGGATGAGGTTCCTGGGTCTCCAGTCAGTGCCTCCTCTGCCACCTCTGGCTGGGAAAAGCAGAACGGCTCTCACGGTAGGACACGGCCCTGAGGATGAACCCATCCCCGTGCACCACGGCCTCTCTGCACTGCCTGCTTCTCCCATTTGCAGGGCTTCCAACCAGCCCCTCCAGCTCCTCCGTGGCCTCCCGGAAATCCACAGAGAGCATTGCTGGCTCCAGGTGGGGCTGCCCTGCATATGGGTTCTGAGGTGGGGGGGATGCAGCGCCTCAATGGGAGGAGTTGGGCAGTGTCACCTCTTGAGCTCTGGGTGGGGTGGGAGGGTCAGTGGTCCAGCCCCATCCTTGCAGCAGCGTGCAGGGGTCCCACTGCCCCAAATGAAGGAACAGGTGACACTTTGCCCTGTTCATTCACCATTTGCAGGTTCAGCCTGACCCGGCGCAGGGGGCCCAGCCTGATGCTGCGACCACAGTGCCTCAGCCCCGAGAGCGAGTGCTCCAGCACGGCCGCCAGCCACGACTACCTCCCGCTGGTAAGGACCCTTCCAGGCTGTGCTTGGTATCTCCAGCTGCAACTGCAGAGGATACATGTCCAGTGGCTCCGAGGAGCACTGGTGAACCCACAGCATCGGGCAGCCCCTTCAGCCCAGGGCCCCTCCTGCAATGCCAAGTATTGGGACTGCAGACAATCTGGGTCCCTGCCTGCTCCCCTTGCAGTCCCCTAACCCCCTTGCAGGTGCAGTTACAGCAAGCACGGGGGCCATTCCAGCTCACTGAGACCTTCTCTGAAGTGGTGCAGATCCCCTTAGACCGCCTGCGTCGTGCCTCACCCTATGCCTCCCACCGTGCCAGCCTCAGCCCCACATCCCCCGTGGCCAAGAGCAGCCCCAGGGCAGGGCTGTGCACTGAGGGCGAGGAGCCAGTTGCAGCCCCAGAGCCTGGCTCACCCCAGTCCCACAGCACTTGCTCTGAGGTGCCCAGTGCGGCCGTGTGGGCACAGGCAGACAGCGGGCACGGCTCCGAGTCTGACACTGCCCCACACTCAGCTGCCCCATCGGAAGCAGGCTGGCAGGATGTGGGGCTGGAGGACCTGGAAAGTGCCAGCTGGGCTACGGCGGTGGCCCTGGCGTGGCTGGAGCACCGCTGTGCTGCCTTCTTTGATGAATGGGAGCTGGTGGCAGCCAAGGCAGACGCGTGGCTGCAGGCACAGCAGCTGCCTGAGGGCCTGGACGTGAGCTGTCTCAAAGGGGCAGCCCGGCACTTGTTCCTGTTGCTGCGGCACTGGGACGAGAACATCACATTGAACATGCTGTGCTACAACCCCAACAACGTGTGATGGCCACAGGGGCCATCAATAAAGGTGCCTGGCTTCGTGCTGCCTGTGTGCTTCCATTCAGCCCAGAGACCTGGAGATCATCAACCCTTCCCCTGGGGGAGGGAGCAGACAGGAGGTTTGGGAACAGCCAGGCTGCAAGGGGGGGCATCAAAGCCACTCAAGCCTTGCAGCAAGGCTTGTTCCACTCGCTGGCCCCAGGCACCGCTCTCCAAAAGGAGCACACTCTGGGCACTGTCACAGTACAAGGACACTGCGGCCAGGAAAGGGCCCCTAAAGCCCCTTTATTGGAGAAGTCCTGCCCAGCACAGGTTTCCATATTGCCCCCTTTGTAGTTCCAGGGCTCGTGGCCCTCCTCAGGTGGCCAGGGGCAACCTGGAAGCAAGGCAGGCAGAAGAGCAAGCAGAGGAGCCGACATGGAGTCCCTTCCCGTTGTCCAGCCAGTGCTCTCACAGTGCCTTCCTGGAGAGGGGATCCGACTTCTTGCTGGGCTGTGGGGGCTGTGGGGCTGGTGGCAAGGCTGTGCCATACCACAGCTGGAGCAGGACCAGTCCATGACAGATGTGCAGGGAGAGGGAGCTGCAGACAGTGGAGGGGTAGGTGTTCCAGCAGAGCTCGATCACACCCAGCAGTAGCACTCTGTGGGGGGAACCAGGGGTTAGTAGGGGGCACAACAGCCTCCTCAAAACCTCAGCAGCCACATAACACCAAGCCCTACCAACACGTACTTGGGCATGTGAGCGAGTTTGGAGGTTGGGGTGCACCACAGCAGGTAGGGCAGCGTGTGGAAGTACCAGACGTAGAACTGATAGTGGAGGGAGCGGCTGCAGCAAATGCCCAGGAAGTTGGAGGAGAAGAGGACGAAGACGATCTGTGAGTGGGCATTGAGGTAACAAACCCAAGAGGCTGGAAGCGCAATGCCCCCATGGTTCCCCAGGAGCAGCCTTTAGTGCTTGCCCTGCCCTTCCCACCCTCCTTGTCTCCCACCCTGCCAAAGGATATTGTTGGCACCCAAGGGAGGAGATGGGTGCTTCCTCTCGACTGGATCCTTCAGCAGAGATAGGATGCTTTCTTTGGACCTGCGGGGAAAGCACAAACATCAGTCTCAGCTGCTCAAAGCCTTTCCCAATCCCAGTTTACCCCATGAGCCAAAACCATGGGGGCTGTCAAGGTATGGCTGGTGGGGGACCAGTACTAATGAGGACACCCAGGTCTCACCTGTGCCATCGGTGTAGTGCAAAGAGCACCAAGCCAGCCACGTGTGCCAGGAGCAGCCCGACATGGAACGCCCGGTGCTGAAAAACCTCCTCTGGGAGGAAACGCCAATTCACTGTCCACTTGAACTGGAACTGACGGCCCAGGTCGAAGGAGCGTGTCAGGTATCCAACAGGATTCTCCAGCAGGAAGGGCAGCCCTAGGGCCAACTGCAAGATACAGCAGCCAATAGTTGGGGCTCCATCACCCCCACTGCGTGCTGAGGCGAGTATGGGGGAAAGCCAAAGCTGGGAACCCTTTGGGGGGCTGTATGGGGCCAACACAGGTCTTGGAGCTGCAGCAGACCCACAAGGATGCTCTGGTGACAGCGGGCAATGGTGAGTGGCAGGAACCAACCTGGAGCACGGCACAGATGCAGAGCTTGGGGATACAGCCCAAGAGGCCGAAGCGCAGTAGGAGGAGAAAGAGCAGCCCGGGTGCGAAGAGCAGGACGTTCATCTTCACTGACACAGCCAGGCTAGGTGGGAAGTGGTGTTACAGCACAGCCTACACAGGGAGAGCCTCAGCGCTGAGACCAGCCCCGTCAGCCTCGCACCTGAAGAGCAGGCAGCCCCAGGACCAGCGCTCCTCCAGGAAGAAGTTGACAGCGAGGAAGAGGATGACCATGGCCACGGGGTCATTGAAGAGCCGCAGGACGAAGATGGAGTGGATGCGGTAGGAGGCGCAGCACATGAAGAAGAAGACGTAGGGGGGAACCTGTTGAAACTTGGGCTCAGCGGCGGGGCCTGGCACAGGGGGGGCACACAGGGCATGGCACACAGGGCATGGCACACAGGGGGCTGCACACAGGGCATGGCACAGGGGGGCTGCACACAGGGGGCTGCACACATGGCCGCTCACCGTGGTGCCCCGTACCTTGGAGGTGCGGCAGTAGATGCGGAAGACGAGCAGCAGGTTGAGCAGGTAGATGGCAGCGAAGATGTGCTGTGCCAGGCGGATGTCGGTGCCGCGGCCCGTGGCGTAGTACAGCCCCAGGAACAGGTAGACGAAGCCGGCGGGGTAACTGCGGGCACACAGCGGGTACACACACACCGTGCACACACACACCGTGTGGACAGCCGCCCCCACCCCGCCCCCATGCCGTCACTCACACCAGCGGCCCGGTGTCGCCCCGCAGCTCGGTGTAGTCCCGGGTGCCGTTGCTGACCCCCTCCACCTCCTGCATGTAGGCCCGCCAGTCGATCTCGGTGTCTGCGGGGCGGCGCGAGGCTCAGGGCGGCTCGGGGCTCCCCGCGTCCCCCCGTCCCGCACAGCCCGGTACTCACAGGGCACCCTGCGGATCACCCACAGGTTGACGCCGCCCTCGGCCAGGCACAGGCAGGCGGCCACGAGCGGCGTGTAGCGCGGCTCCAGCAGCAGCTCCCGGCACAACCGGCGCAGCCCCGCCGCCATGCCGCCTCTCACACGGAACCTTTTATTCACAGGCGCGTTTCCAGCCGGAAGCTCTGAGCGGAAGGACCGGAAGCTTTTAGCAGCCGCACGCCGGAAGCTGCACGTGTTCGCCGCCGCCGCCGCCATGGAGCGTTGCCCCCCGCCCGCCGCCGCTCGGTGCTACGCGCGGCGCCGCTTCTGGGAGCAGCGGTACCGGCGGGACGGGGCGGAGCACCACGAGTGGCTGGGCGGCCTCCAGCGCTTCCGAGAGGTGCTGGAGCCCGAGCTGCGCCGCCACGACCGCATCCTCGTGCTCGGTACGGGCGGGTTCGGGGCGGGGGGTCGCCCCGGGGCTCGGGGGGGGGCGGCCGTGACACGGCGGGGGGCGGCGGGGCGGTGTCAATGAGCGCTAATCCCACCTGAGCCGCGCGGCTTAGCGGGATGAGCCCAGCGCGGCAGGTGCCGTCGGGCGGTGTCATCGCCGATCGCATTAACGGATCAGCGGCTGCCGGCAGCGACCCCCGCGGCTCAGCTGTATCACAACGTACCCGGGTCCGGGAGCACGCTCCGGTGTCCCGTTGGAGTCACTACACGGAGGGACCCCCCCGGGACGCTGCTCGGCTCCGGGATGGCACAGACCGGGTTGGGGGATGCGAGGTTACGGGGCTCTCATTGGGGTGAGACCCCTCGATGTGGGGGGCACGAGGTCCTGGTTGGCACATTACAATCAGCCCCTGCCTGGGTGTCCCCAGAACATTAATCTCAAGACGTTTCTAGTGGGGTCCCTGGGGGTGTGGGCAGGGTTGAAGGGCACAAGGTCTCAGGGGTCCCGTTGGGGTCCCAAGGGGCACAAGGCTGACCCCCATTTACGGGTCCCATTGAGATTATCCCCAGCTGAGTGTTCCTGAGACAGTATTTGGGTCCCGGGGTGCATTGGTAGGGCTGGGAGATATGGGCAGGGTTGGGTAGCACGCAGCATTTTGGGTCATTGGGGCATCCCCAGAACATCCCTGCTTAGGTCATAGATTGGGGGGACATGGGCATGATGGCAGGATTATGGGATACAGCATCTTGGGGTTCTCGTTTGGGTGCCACTAGGGTTCCAGAGGGCACGAGGCAGGATCTTGAAGGGGGTCTTACTGGGCTGGGGGACACAAGGCGGGGATTCCACCTGGAGGTCACAATGAGTCAGTCCCCAGCCAAGCATCCCTGGGACAGCACTGGGGTCCTGGGGAGCATGGGTAGGGTAGGGAAGCACAAGGATTTGGGGTTCCTGTTATGTTCCCATTGGGGTTGGGAGCTCAGGGTTTTGGAGTCCTATTGGAGTCCCATTGGACCTGATGGTGCGAGGCAGGGCCTTGCCTGGGAGTCCTATGCGACCAACCCCTCTTGATTGAGCATCCCCATCCCAGCACAGGCTGTGGGACCAGTGCTCTGAGCTACGAGCTGCACGAGCTGGGCTACCCCGACGTCACCAGCATCGACTTCTCTCCTGCCTGCGTGGAGGCCATGAGCTCCCGCTACGCTCACTGCCCCGACCTGCGCTGGGCCGTCATGGACATGCGCTCCCTGACCTTCCCTGATGCTTCCTTTGACGTGGTGCTGGAGAAGGGCACGTTAGACGTGCTGCTGGTGGAGGAGGCCGACCCCTGGCACGTGTCCCCCCGCGGTGCCGCTGCGATGCACCGGGTGCTGGCAGAGGTATGGCAGGGATGGGGCAGTGCCTCCCACCCCACACACCCCCCAGTTCCCCAAGTGAGAAGTGCTGGGGCTGGAGGGGCACCGAGAGATCCTCCCAGCTCCTTTTGGTGCCTCTCCCAGACTCTTGTAGCCCAAATCCCCAGGAATCGCATGCATATTGAGCCCCATCCCCACAGCTATGGGTACACACACAGCAGCATGGCCTTGCCAGCTCCAGGCAAGGTGACGGCAGTGGGGCAGTCACAGCCATTCACCCTCTCACCATCCTGGCTCAGCTTCGATCTCTTTAGCGGGGTCCCTGTCCTGCAGTCCCCACCGCAGCATTGCCATGGAAACTCCCGTCAGCATCGACAGGGCTGTGGCGTTTCCACAGGGACGGGCAATGCCTCGGGGCCCCCATTAATTGGCAGCAGGATGGAGCTGCCTCAGTGCAGCAGGGGGGGCAGCGGGTGCTGGCAGCCCCCAGCATTCCTCCCCAGGAGCTGACACCAGAACCATGGCCCCCCCATGGCTGGGGCTGCCCCCCCATCCCCTAATGCCTTATAGCATCCCAGCTGAGTAGGGCACCCTGCACGCTGCCAGCACCGAGCCCAGCCCTGGCATCCTATCCCTGCCTGTCCTTGTCACTGGGCCAAGCAGTGAGGATTTAGGACTTTTTTTTTTTTTCTCTCTTTTCTCCCCATTTTTAATCCTGCGTTCAATCCCTGCCCTCCCCCAGCACCATCGGGCACGGCACCATGCTTTGGTCTCTGCTGTCCACACAGAGGGCTCAGCCCTCTCCCTGGTGGGCATCCACTGCTTTTCCCACCCCTTTGCTGCATTACCCCCCCCCCCCACCAATCCCATTGCTGCCTCTGACCTGGAAACCTCCATTATGCCGCCTCTGTCCCAGGGGGGGCCGAGCAGCCCCTGCCCCATAATCCTCTTAGGGAGCCCCCTAACGGGATCACCGCTGCATGGTGATGGCGGGGGGGTGTGGGGGGGGATGACTTAGGGACACCCCTGGGGACATTCCTGTCCCTATGTCCTGTGCTGGGTGGGGGGCTGTCCCAGTGTGGGGCGGTGCTTGGCAGATAATGTTGTAGGGATATTTGGGATGGAGCCCCGGTGCTGTGCCGCCATCCCATTGCTGCAGCTGCCCCGGCGCTCCTTGGCATGCAGAGCACGCGGGCGCCGGCCGCGAGAGCCTTTTGACATTGGATAAAGCCAAGCAAGAAAATTGATGTTCTTTTCCATCCTATTAGCGGGGGCTTAGCTCCAGCCAGGAGAAAATGGTGATTAAAGGGCCAAGTCCTTCCCCATTCCAACCGCACCTGGGGGGGGGGTGGAGGGTGATGGGGACAGAGGGATCGCTGAGGGGGCTGGGGCTGATGAGTGGGACAGACTGACACCATTTTCTCCCCCCACACACAGGTGAGCCGCGTGCTGCGCCCGGGGGGCCGCTTCCTCTCCATCACCTTCGCTCAGCCCCATTTCCGCATCCCACACTACGCACAGGAGGCCTTTGGCTGGTCGCTGCGGCACACAGCCTGCGGGGACACCTTCCACTACTTCGTCTACATCATGTGCAAAGGGCAGCCCCTGGACCCCCACCACCTGGCCCTGGGCAGGCAGCTGGGGCGGCCCCCCCCAGCCCCACCGCCCCTTATCACTATGGCAGAGGATGAGGATGAGGACTTTCTCCACGCCATCGAACTGTGACCCCGCGGCGTCACCTCTGCGCCTTTCTTTTTGGCTGGGGAAATCCAGCTCCCCATCCCAACTGGATGAGATGGAGGGGGGGGCAGCAGGGCTGTGTGCTGCCCATCGCTTTGTGCCCCCCCCCCCACCCCTCCTCCTCCTCTCGGATTGCAGCCAGGGAGCTGGGAATGAGACTGCAGCGGGTTTAATTCCACCCTCCTCCCCACCCCCCAGCTCTGCTGTGACAGAGCCCTGGGCCTGAAGGGGAGGGTGGGATGGGGGACGTGACCCTGCTGTGCTGCTCCCTGCGGTCTGGGGACACCCCTGTGGCAGGGGAGGTGGCACAAGGACCATGGTGGGTGATGTGTGACCAGGCACAGGGCAGCTCCATGCAGCAGGCAGGTGACACAGTGGGGTGTCCCAAGCCCAGGGCTCTGCCATCGCAGTGTAAGTGGGTCAGCAGGGCCCCCCCAGAGCCGTGGGGTGCAGTGTGTTAGGGGGTGGTGTTGAGGAAGGAGCAGACGGCAGCGGTACATGGACGTGTTTTATTCATCGCGTTTTGTTCACCGTACAGTGACAAATGGCGCTGGGCGTTACAATGGGCCGTTGGTAGAACACGATGGCGCGCGGGTCGCTCCTCTTCCTCATTGATCTCGTGTGTTTCTCTGTGGTTTCCTTTGTTTGCTTATTTGTTTTTGTTTTTTTTCTTTTTTTTATTTTTCCTTTTTTTTTTGTATTTTTTTTTTGCATTATTGTCCCCATAAACGTGACCGAAAAACAGGATGACGGCTTTTCTCATGCACAACATCCCCCCCTCCCCACCCCCCTCCCTCAGACCCTCCCCAAAGAAGCTTCTTACAAAACAAGATTAAATTAAAGTACAAAATTAAGAAGGACAGCTGAGGAGCGGACCCCCAGCCCCCCAACCCCACATCCCTCCAGGCAGAGGCGGCTGCAGGGCGATGGATGATGGTGGTGTGGTCCCCCCCCCCCCTTTCCATGCTGTGTTTTTCTCTCTCTTTTCCCTTTCTCTTTCCCCCCTTTTTTCTCTTTTTTCCCTTTCCTGTTTTTCCTCCTTTCTTTTCTCCTTCTCCCCTTTATTTTTCTTACCATATTCCCCTTTTCTCTCCCCATTTCCCCCTGTTCCTTTCCCTCCTTTTTTCCCCCTTCCCTCATTTCCTTATTCCCCATTTCTCCCCTTTCTCTCACCTCTTTTTCCCCCCCTTTTCACTCTTTTTATTTTCCCCTTCACTCTTCTGTTTTTTCCCCCTTTCACCCTTTTACTTTCCCCTTTTTCACTCTCTTTCCCCCTTTCACTCCTTTTATTTTCCCCTCTTCACTCTTTATTTTCCCTTTCGCTTTTCACCCCCCCCTTCACCCTTTTGCTTCCCCCTTTCACTCCTTATTCCCCCTTTTTCTCTCTCTATTCCCCCCTTTTCTCTCCCTTTTCCCTCTCTCTCTCCATCTCCCCCCACCTTTATATATATATATATGTATATATATATTATTTTTTTTCTCTCTTTTTTGTTGTTTTCTTATGGAAAAAAATATGACCCCCTTTTACACTGCAGACTCCAACAGCGGACCGACGTCGGCGGATCGATCGTATTTAACAAAGATTCGGATCGATAGATATATATATAAAAATACAAATATGAGGATTTTGTTTTGTTTTTCCTGTTAAAAAGAAGCGTGCCGGAGTGGGGCTGACCCTCGACACCAGGACACGGCGCTCGGGCCACCAAAGCTCATGCAGAAAAACGATGGAGCAAAGAATTATCTCCGGGCAGCAGCAGCGCTCCGAGTCCGCTCCGACCCCCCCCACACCTTTAAAGGTATATTTTTTTGTTAGGGGGGGGTCCCTCTGCCCAGGGGAAGGGGGGGGGTAAAGTGCATGGCCCGAGGGGGCGGCCCCGAAGGCGGGGATGGAGCGGGGGCCCCCGGCGTACGGTACCCCCTCCCCGGGGTGATGGGGGGGGGCGTGGGCATGGCCCCCCCCCTCTCCGTGGGTCCTGGTGGTGGTTCTCTGGGTTTATACCCCCGATGGCGACTTCTCCGTCATGCCCTTGAGCACCTCGTCTATCCGGTCATCCTCGATCACCACTGCGGGGACATGCGGGGAGGGGGGGGGACGTGGGTGGGTGTGGGGACAGGAGCGGGGGTGGCTTCATACCCTCCCCCCTTCCTCCCTGCTGCCCCACCGCTCTCCCATTCCAACGGCTTGGGGTATGGGACCCCCACACACACCCTATGGGATGTGGGGTGGAGGGTGCCCCCCCCCCCCTCCCCGGCAGTCAGGTGTGGGTGGTTGGATGGGGAAACGGGGGTGGGAAGGACCCCCCCCCTCTGCGCTGCGGCACCGCTGATGAGAGCAACAGGAGCAGAATGGGTAATGACCCGATGGGGGGGGGGGCATCATCGGGCCCCCACGGCATCACTCACTGCAGTGTGATGTTATGGGGGGAGCTGTGAGGACCCCCCCTCAATGGCAATCAGCATCATTAGACCCCCCTTGCACCCAGTCATATCCCTTTGGACAGACACCCCCCCCCACAGCAATAGGCATCAGCAAAGCACCGCTGGACAGACCCCCGCAGCTGGGCAGAGCCCCTCCATCAGCATCATCACTGTGCAGGACCCCCCAGCAGCCCCCACTGAGAGGGTCCACTGCCCCCATCCATGAGCATTGCAAAATGAGGTGGGGGGGCATGGGCAGCAGTGCATCATCTCTCAGGGGTGGGAGTGTGGGTACTCGGGGGGGGGGCTGTGTGCCCCCCTTTTGCTCAAGAGGAGGGTTGGCAGTGCCCCCTCCGAGCAGGTGGGGAGGGGGCTGCTCTAAGGGTTCCCCAAGAATGGATGGATGAGGATTTAGCAGAGGGGTGGGGGGGAGTATTTATTTGGGTTCGGATTGAGCTGCTATAGGGTCTCTGCGGCATGAAGGGAAGCGGGGAGGCGGGGGATGGTATACAAACAGCCTTACGGAGCCCCGGGGGGGCACAAAGCGGGGGTGATGCTGCTGAGCATCGCTGCTGTGAGGTCGCTGCAGCAGGCGGGGATGTGGCAGGGAGAACGCTATAGGGCCGGGGGCTGCCTATGGGGCCGGGGGCGGACATCCCAAGGGGGGTTCGGTAACCGCAAAGCAGCTCCCGGGGGGAGCGGGGGGCAGCCCCAGGGATGCCCGGGGTAGTTCGGGGGGGTGGGGGGGCGCATCATGCGGCTTTGGAGCTGCGCCGCAGAGTGGGATTCCTGGAGCTGCCCAGTGCCGGCGGATGGAGCCGGGGATGCTGTGGGGCAGAGCCGGGGATGCTGGCCATGGGGATGCTGGCCATGGGGATGCTATGGGGCACGGCTGCAGTGCGGGGGGGCACAGCCGGGGCTCCCAGCGCTGCTATAGGGCACAGCCGCAGGTGCAGCGGCTGAGCGACGCCGGGGGCAGCCCCGGGGGGAGCGGGGATGCTGCAGGGCGTAACCGGGGGGTCCGGGGGAAAGCGAGGGGTCGCGGCGGCGGGTCGGGGGGGTCCGTACCTCTCTTGGCGCGGCCGATCTGTCCCAGCTTGGGGGGCCGCTTGCCCTGGTTGCCCCCGAAGAAGGCGTTGGTGTCCTGCAGGCGGCAGCTGAAGGGCAGCTCCCCCGCCTCGGGCTCGGCGCCGTAGCGACCCACCTTGTCCTCGCCGTAGGGCAGCACCTGCGACATGGCGGGGCCGAGCGGGCCGAGCCGCGCCGCGCCGAGCCGGGAGCCAGTCTGCGGCGGCGGCGGCGGCGGCGGGGAGGAAAGCCGGGCGGAAGGATGAAGTCATGCATCCGGGGGGAGCGGGGACCCCCCCACCCCGGCGGGGCGGGAGGGGGCGGCTCCGAGCTCCGCGGACGGGACGGGACGCGCGGGGGGACCGGGGGTGGCTGCCCGTCCCCACGGCCCGGGGTCCGTCCGCTCTCGGTGCGCCCATCCCCAGCGCTGCACCGCCTGCGTGGGTCCCCCCCACCCCACCGAGCGGGCAGAGATTCCCCCGTGCCCGTCCCCAGCTCAGCGCTACATCCCCATCGTTGGCAGCCCCCGTGTAGGGCTTCCCCCACCCCCTTCTATGGGTTCGTGTGGGTCACTGTACACGTGTGCACCCAGATGGATGCGCGCAGGGTGTATCTGTGGGGCTGTGGATTGGACGCAGAGCTGTGGGTTCCAATGGGAATGCTGCTGCCCCTACACTCAGCCTGGGGACAGAGCCACGGGGCAGTAAGGACAAGAGACAGAGCCATCCCTACATGGATGTGCCGTGGGTCAGCTGCTGTTAGCCCCAGAGACCATCATGCCTCCCCTCCAAGAGCCACAGCTGCACCACGTTGGTATCAGTGACCTGAGAAAGCCCCACCTGGGACCCCTCCCCATCGCTGGGGTGTTATTTGGGCTCAGCTGTGGGGGGAGGAGGGACAGGGTCCATTTCTCAACGCCACCACCCTCCTGTGCTTTGAGATGGCAGATGAAAGCTGCTGTAGAAGAGCATCAGTGGGGCCAGTCCGTGCAAGGGGGCAGGTGCTGCTATTCTGGGAAGGCTTGGCCGTGCCTTTCTCTTTGTGCTGGGCTCTGCAGAGCCCGCTCCCCTCTGAGAGCAGCACTGGGGCAGCGGTGCCCCCTCCCCACCAACAAGGCAATCCTTTATCGCTGCCTTTGCTGGGGATCCGGCTCCAACCCCTTCATCTGGCAGCTTCTGCTCCCTCAAAAAAGAAGAGCCTGGAAAAATAGGCGAGAGGCCCACGCTGAGATGTGCCCTGCTTTCCCCATCGCCAGGCCCACGTGCCTCTGCCCATGGGCAGGGAGCGGTGAGACACGGGGCTGGGGAGCAGATGGGCTGCGGGGGAGATGGCAGTGGGGTGTTGTGCACCGGGGGGGGGGAGCAGGGTGACGGCACCACGCTGGTGACGGGTGAGCAGGGACAGGGCTTTGGTTTGCCCTTATAGTTGGGCTCTTGGTGTTGGGGATGTGGGTGGGTGTCACAGCGGGGGCTGGCTGTCCCCCCAGGCAGCAGGTCAGGCGCTGTCAGAGCTGTGCCTGCAGCCTGCTCCTGGTGCCTCCATCTGCTTGCTGCCAGCCCTGCCAAGAAACGTGAAATGGCACTTCTGCTCACTGGGTGCCATCTCCCCGCTGCCACCACCCTGAGTGCACCCCCAGCACTCTGTGTGGGGACAGTGGGGGTCACCTGCAAGTGCCGCCTGCATCCTGCCTTGTCCATCGTATGGGATGGAGCTGGGAGCTGCACTGTGTTTCATTGGAAAAGCCTTTTGTCCTATGGGGTCCCTGTATAGGGGAGACCAACCCCACTGGGCAGACAGCATCTCTGTGTTGGTGACAAGCTCCATCTCATCTGTCAGCACCTCTCCATCACCCTGACAACAGACAAGAAGGCAGCGAGCTGGCAGCCTTGGGGGGCACGATGGGGGCAGTGAGCACCTACAGGGCACCGTGTGGGGGTGGCAGCAGTGGGGACACCCAGGTCCTGTTTAGTGCTGTGGGATGGGGATGTGGCTCAGCACTGCGTTCTTTGCATGTGTCCCCAAAACAAACGCCCCCAGGGTGATGGTGGGGATGTGCAGCGGGTTCACCCAGGGGCACGGCAGCCCCACACGGGGCAGGCTGGCATTGCTGGGCTCCGGCTGGTGCTGAGGGGTTGAATCACGGTGCTGCCTGGCAGTGCACCAGGCTGTGCTGCAGGGTCTGTGTGCTTGAGTTGCTGTGGGGCTGGTGGCTTTTCTGGGGGCACAGGGTGGCAGTAGGGTGCCTGCACCTCTCTGTGTGCCTGCAGGGACAGGGTACAGTGGGACACAACCCCTTCCCTCTGTACCCTCAGCCCTGTGGGGCTTCAGCCAGGTGCCACCAGCCAGGGGTGGCTGTGGACCCCTCTGCCCATCCCTGGCTCAGCCCCAGGAGTGAGGAGAGCAGTCTCCGGGTACACAGACACCTCCCAGCCCACGCACCCACTCGCGCCAGCAGCTCTTGGCACGCGGGGAGCGCGTTCCTGGCAGCCCGGCCCTCTCCCATCTGGTATTTATCTCCTTCCCGAAATCCCTCCTGCTGCGGGGGGGACGACCGGCTGGTGCAGGGGACTCGGTCCCCATTGCTCACTCTGCAGCGCAACGCAGCCATATTGGTGAGGGGGAGAGAGCGGGGTGAGAGAATGTGGTGGAGAAGTGGGGAAACTCCTTCACTTCAATGGTGCGTGTGGGTCCCTGGAGCTTTAGCTGGGTGTCTGGGGGCATCACAGCTGGCCCCAGGGATAACACCTCTGTCCCAAGTGAGTGCCTGAGGGGGCATAGAACCCCATGCACACACAGTGCCAGCATCACTCCCACCCCAAATCCCGGGTGCCCCAAAGCTTTAGGAGATGGGAGAACCCGTTGGTTGCCTGGGCAACAGCAGGCAGTGATGGGGAGCCATGGAGACAGGAAGAGCAGAGTTGCCTTGGTAACGGCACCCCCCCCCCTTCTTCATCCCCATCCTTGTGCCTTTCAGGGCTGTCCCAAAGAATGCACCCACAGCCAGGGGTCCCCAGCCCAGCCGGGTTGGGAGGGGATGGTGACACTTCCCAGCCCTGCTGGAACGACGCAAAGGAAAACGTAAGGCTGTGCTTGGCTCCTCAGCTTTATCAATGACAAACAACCACACGTCACTCCTGCGCTGGCTCCAGGGCGGGCGCACGGGGCTCAGCGGGTGCTCGAGGCTGCCTCGGAGCTGCCCTCCGGCTCTGGGGAGGCCGTGGGGAGGGACAGCAGGATGCTGCAGCCCACGCTGTCCCCATTTCCCTGCCCAGGTGCCAGAGCAGCAAGTGAAGGGAGATTTTTCAACCCCCACAGGGTCTGCTTAATGGGCGCGGGCACACGGTAGGGGAATGCTGGTACCAGGGTGTGACACAGTGGTGGCTCTGGGTGGTTTCTGTACCCTCACCTTCCCCAGCTGTGTCTCACCAGCCCTGGGATCTCCCTGCAGTCCTGTCATTTACCCACAGTCAAAGCCACACACCGGGAAAGCAAAACAAGGAAAAAAGCCACATCGCAGGGAGGGGAGGGAAGGGGGGAAGTGTTCAGGACTCAGAAAATAGACCCAGAATGGCACAGGGTCTCCTCTCCTCGTGTCAGGCACTAGGAGTACATTGACCCTATGCTCTCACGTAAGGGGTGGAGGTGTGACTTGGGCAAACAAAGGGGCAAATAGGATGACTAGGCTGTAAATCCCCTCAACCCTACCCCGGAATAGACTGGGGTAAGCCAGGACACCTCCCTCCCCAGCAGGGTCCATCCAGCTGCACGCCAGGGGACGGCTGAGATTTCTACAAGCTTCACACCAAGCTTGGTTGGCACTGCCCTGCTGCCCCCCGATGCTCTCAGGCCTGGTACAGGGGCACGACGCGGTCAATGGGCCCTCGGCAGATGGGGCAGAGACGAGTAGGCAAGGCCTGGAAGCAGCGGAAGCAGCAGCAGATGTGGCCACAGCCCAGGAAGACGCACTCACGGGGCCGGGTAAGGCAAACCACACAGGAGTCCTCCAGCCCCTCATCGCCGTCCTCCTCCACCTCTGGCTCTTTGTCCTGGTGCTTATGGCGGATGGCACGGCACAGGGTGTGCAGGAGGACAGCCAGCCCCACCACAGCACACAACACAGCTGCGCCTTTCCAAAACCCTCTGGCTGACTCCAGCTCGACCAGCACCGTCTGCCAGTCCCCCAGGCACAAGAAATACTCGCCCTCTCTCACCGGTGGCTGGAGGTGCAGGGAGCCATCAGGGTGCAGGGCCAGCTCCCCAATGCCTGTCAGCCCGGCCCCCACCCGTAGCATCTCCTCTGTCTCGAGGATGCCTTTAGGTTTCTCCCCACTCAGGTAGTGGCCCAGCAGGTCGCGGAAGCCGTGTGCTGGCTGCTCGAAGCGCTCGTACACCATCTCCAGGGGCAGGCAGACGGCTCGCAGCGGACTCTCCACGCTCACCTGTGTCACCACATCAGCATCCGGGGAGGCCAGCAAGAAGGGCACAGTGTAGACCTGCTCTGAGAGCACCCGCTCGCTCTCAGTCCTGCAAGTGGAGAGCACAGCACTGAGATGCAGAGAACGTGAAGGAAACCTGAGCTGCTGGGGCTGAACTGAGGGTAAGGACCGGAGTCTCTAAGCAAGCTGCTTTCTGCCTCTCATGTGTCCCCAGAGGTTGGGGTCTGGCCCCGATGTCCCCTCTGTTGCTCACCAGCTCCGTGCCAAGCTGTTCCAGATCAGCCGATGCTCTTTCAGAAGCAGCTTCTGGATCACACCCTGCAATCCCCCGTGGTAATGGCTGGACAGCGCAGCCTTGGCTGGCAGCACGATGCCTGAGGACAAACGGATGTATCACAGCCAAAGGACCAGAGCCTGCTCCCCGTCCCCAGCGTGTGGCCGTGGGGATGCCTTACCTTCCAGGGCAACATAAGGCAGGCACCTCCCTTCGGCCGCAGACACCACTGCTGGTAAGCTGTCATCAACCTGGAGCTTTGGGGCCTCCTGGAAGAGCAGGGCCGAGCATGGACACAGGTCCACGGGCTGGTAGTACAGGGTTTGTGTGTGACATGTGGCAGGACATGACCTGCCAGGTGCTGGGCATCACGATACTGATGGAGGACATAGCAGCAAGTGCACCAGGCTGGATAACGGGGCAGAGACAGCGGGTGGGGGAGGGCCCGGTGGGCCAGGCTACCTGTATGCGAGCCACAACACGGGCCTTCTTCCTGTACAGGTAGTAGAACAGGCCGGACAAGGCGACGCTGGAGCCCAGGCACAGCAGCTCCACGGGGCTGATGGGCGGCGCGTCCATGGCCGGGCTGGGGCCTGAGCTCGGCCCTTCACTTCACTCCCTGCTCATCCCGCACCCGGCCCGGGCTCTGCATCCAGGGCCGCACCGAGACCCGGCTCACCCGGCTCACCCAGCACACCCGGCTCACCCAGCACACCCGGCTCACCCAGCTCACCCAGCACACCCAGCACACCCGGCTCACCCAGCCCGGCCCCAACCCCCCGCTCCGGCCCCGCTCACCCCGGCCCTGCCCGGCCCTGCCGCCCCCCGAGCAGCCTGAGCCCGAACCCAGGCCCGGCCGCGCTGCCTGCTGGGAGCTGTAGTGCAGCCTCCGCATTGCTGCTGCAGAGGAGGCGGAGGTCGGAACTACGCCTCCCGTCATCCCTCGCGTCGAACTACAGCTCCCGTCGTGCCCTGCGATAGGCCGCGCTGCTCGCCGCGAAGCCTACAAGTCCCGGCGGGCATTGCGCGTGGCGGCGTGGGCCGCCATTTTCCCCCCGGTTCCCCCACGAAGGACACGGGGACGTTGGCGTGGGTGGAAACTGCGTTTAATCGTTCAATAAAGTCAGCGAGAGCCACCCGCACAGGAAGGCACCAGTGCCCGGCGGGCAGGGATGGGGGAGCCAAGCCGGGGCGGGACGGAGCGTGAGGACGGCGGGGCCGGGGGCTGCCAGCCTCCATCCACACGGGGGATGGCGGGGATGGATGGGGGAGCGGGGGGTCCCGTCCCTACCAGACCTCACAGTGCTTGCCGGGGTTCATGGGCGAGCCCAGCGGGCAGCCAAAGTGCTGCACGAAGTCCCGCGAGTTGCTCAGGGTGCCGATAACACGGAACTTGTCGGGGCTGTGCGGGTCCGTCACCAGCCCTTCGTGGGAGCTCTCGGGGGTCCGCACCGAGCACCACACCTGGGGATGGGGTGTAGGGATCGGTAATGGGGGCAATAACCCCTTGGGGACACAAAAGGGGGGCAATAACCCCCTGGGGGTGCAGAAGTGGCACCCCAGGGGGCTGCAAATGGAGCCATACTTGTGCAAAGCCCACGAAGAAGAGCTGGTGGTTGGTGAGCCCCAGCGCTGGGAGCTGCTTCTCCTCTCCATTCTTCTGCAGCCAGGATTTGTACGCCTACAGGATGGATGCTGTGAAGCCATGACGGGGGGTTAAAGGCTTTGCCCCCCACCCCGGCGGTCCCACTCACGTTGTAGGCCGCCTTCAGCCCGCCGTTGTCGGCGATGTTCTCTCCCAGCGTCTGGCGGCCGTTGACGTTCTCTTGGTGCACGGTGTAGCGGCCGTACTGCTCCGTCATGCAGGCCGTGCGGTTCTTGAAGGCCTCCAGTGACGAGTTCTGCCACCAGGGCCGCAGGTTGCCCTCCTTGTCGTACTCACGGCCTGTGGGACCAAACCGTGGGGCAGCGACCCCAAACTCACTGTAGGTTCCCCAAACTGAGCACTGTAAGGGCCTTCAGGGGGCTTGAGTTCATGCACTCTGAGCACAGTGTCCCCCAGCCCCTGCGGTGTGTTTATCCCCATACAGAGCTATCCCCTGTGATCACAAATCCCCCCACGGCCCCCGCTCATCCCCGCTGAGTCTGGTGAAGGTGCAAAGCAGAGCGGATGTGAGAGGGACCCATCCCAAAAGGAGGATGAGGAGGTTGGGGGGCCACGGGCCGGCCCGAGCTGCAGACACCGTGTCCTCACCAAGCGGATGGAGCGAAAGCTGCACAGAGAAGCCGGGGGGAGGTATCGGCAGGTGCCACCTGGGGAGACAGGACATAGAAGGGGAAGCCAGCCAGCCGGGTTGGGGGGTGGCCAGGGCCACAAGCACGCGTGATGCAATGGATGGCAAAGCGGCACCCCCTCCCCACACCGAGGGGATGAGTCTGGGAGGGGGATGGGAAGACAACAGGGACTTCTGTTGCTCTCACCTTGGTCATCGAAGGCGTGGGTCAGCTCGTGCCCCATCACCACGCCGATACCACCAAAATTGAGGGCTCTATGGGGCCGCAGGAAAGAGGTGAGTGAGTGTAGAAGGGATGCAGCTGGGCAGCCCCTCCTGCTCATGAGCACCCCCCGTCCAGGAGCTGCCCCTCAGCTCCATCTCAGGCTCACTTGGGGTGGTTGCGGGCGTAGAATGGTGCCTGCAGGATGCCAGCGGGGAAGACGATGCCGTTCTTGGTGGGCAGGTAGTAGGCATTGACGGTCTGTGGGGTCATGCTCCACCTGGGGAATGGGAACAGGACATGTGTCCTCTGCCCAGCCCCCCCAGGGCCCTCCTGTGTCATTTCCCTCCTTGGGTCCCCCTTGGAAGGGCCTGGCACCCACCCCATGACCAAAGGACTCTGCATCCATCCTGGGTAAAAGCTAGAGTCCCCACAATTATCTGTGCCACCTCATCTCTTGAAGTGCTCTAACCCTTATTCCCACCCTGGTGGGGTCACCCGTAGGGAAGGGATGCCTAAGTGACCCAGGACCCCTAAGCCACCCCTAGATGACTTGCTGCCGCCATGACACCATGAAGGTGCCAGCCCGTGCTCTCTCCTTGAATCCTCCACCCCCATAGCCCTCCATCCCACTTACTGGTCACGGTTGGGAGGTTTCCGCAGCTGGTCAGCCATCACTTTGGCAGAGAAGTTGTAGAAGTTGAGCATGTTCTGGAAGAAGGAGTCCTCAGAGACCTCGTACTGGTGAGGAAGAGGATGGGTGAGGAACGACTGTCTATTTCTGCACTGTCCTACCATGGGTTTTGTGAATGTGTCAGACCCCTCCCCATGAGCCCCTACCCCATCATAGACATCGTCCAGCTCTTTGTTGTCCAGGATGAAGTCTGGGAAGCCGATCATGTCATAGATGGCATCTGCCTGCATGGGGAGAAGCCCTGGTGGTTAGATGGGGTGGGGGGATACCGGAGGGGTCTCCTGAGGATCTCTCACCTTCTCCTTGGCAGCCTGCCTCGTCTTCTCATCCATCCAGTCCAGCTGCTCCAGGGATACCTCAAAGGCTGTCCGGATCTCACTGATCATCTCCTCTGCCTGGGGATAGGAGGGGATGCTGTGTTCCCCATGCCCCTCATGCAGGGGGAAAGCAGGAGATCTCATGGATGGGGAGGGGATGTGTCCTCACTATGGCCTTGCTGTCCCGGTCAAAGGTGGCTTTGACGAAGAGGGAGCCCAGGGCGAAGCCCAGCGTGTCATCTGTGTTGGAGATGCAGGTTTGCCAGCGGGGTGTGCAGGACTGTGGGAGTGAGACCAGAGCCCATGAGATGCCGGGGCAGACACAAACCTCCCTCCCTGCCCACTGCTTCCCCCTGGCTGTGGGCAGATGCTCCACTGTGAAACTGCATCTGGGGCTTAGTGTCCCAAGGAGTGCCCGGGGCAGAAGTGATCCCAAATACTCATGCACTGCTGTGGATAGAGAAGGGTGGCCCCAACCCCCCTCCCATTACCTTCCTGGTGCCATAGAGTGTCTCCAGCAGCCTTTCCTGGGCTGTCTCAAAGCGCTGGTCCAGGCTGGAGGCTGTTTTCTGCACCAGGTTCCAGATCAGGTAGTTGTTCAGGACGCTATGGGACAGAGGAATGTTTCATGTGGCCACAAGACCAGCGCATGGGGGATGTCCTATGCCTAAATAGGGTCCCTGGGGGTGCTCACCTCCTGTCGGTGCTGTTGATGAGCTCAGAGACCTGCTGGAGGTAGGCGTCCCCATACACCACCACGGGCTCAGTCTCAGCCAGCTCCAGTGGGGCCAGTGCATAGGAAAGGTAATCCAGCCAGTCGATGGCAGGGGCAAGGACCTGCAGGGGCATGGGGACGTGGTTCTGCAGCACTCCTTCTGGTGTCCTTTTGGGACACCCTTGCATCCCACACTCACTGGGAGCACACCCACCTGCAGCTCAGCAATGCTCATCTTGTGGTAGATCTTCTCATCATCTCGCCGCTCAGCCTGTGGCACGGTAATGTTGGCCAGCAGCGTCTCAAAGTCCAGGACCTGCTGCATCTGCAGGCGGGTGGGCTCCTTGGACCCCCCCAGCAGCATGCCCAGCTCCACCATGTAGTCCAGGTATGCAGTCAGGACCTGGTGAGACCCCAAAACACATGTGCAGCTCTACTCTGCCCACAGGTTCCTGGTTTGGCCACCCCTTAGGATGAAGGTCTGACCAGGGGCTCAGACCTGCTGCCCCTGGACCTCCTGTCCCTAAGTCCCCAGCTCCATGCAGAGATCCTGGACTCACCTTCTCATTGGCAGTCTTGTTCAGGTAGTAATCCCGGGATGGAAGGAAAAGCCCTGACTGGTCCACCTTGGGGACAGAGGGGCAGCATGGGTGTCCCATACATCCCAGAGCCCCCAGTGCCTGCTACCCCCAGCGCCCACCTGGATGACGTTGCTGTTGGAGCTCTTGGAGTCTGCACCCACATAGACAGTGAAGAACGGGGTTGCTCGGTAGGTGCCTGACACCATCTTCAGCACCTCCATGAAGCTGCTCTGGTTCCAGGAGCCGGTGACATTCCATCCACCGATCTGCCACCAAATGGAACCAGGAGGTGTTTGTCACTCAGTGCCGTGGGGGAGGCTCCAGAACTGTCCCCAAAGCTGAGCCCTCACCTTGTCAATGAGTTCCATGAGAGGCTGGGAGCCCAGCTCCTCGATTCTCTGCTCCTTGAGGCAGGACAGGTAGTAGCGCTGCGTCTTCCTCTCCGCCTCACTGCTGGAGTTGAAGCTGGAGTTCTCTGCGGGATACTACAGCTCAGCCCAAACCCCTTCTGCTGGCACCCTCAGACAGCTCCCATCCCCACCGTGCCCACCAAGGAGGTGCTTCATGATGGCCTGGTTCTGGTCCCAGATGCTGTTGAAGGTGCTCCACTTGGAGCGCCCGTTGGGCAGTGGGTTCCTCTTGATCCAGCCCCCACACGAGTACTGGTAGAAGTCCTGGCAGGGGTCAGTGTCCGTGTCCAGGGCTTCCAGGATCTTGCTGGCCACCCGGACACAGGCGTCCGTCAGGCACATGGTATGGGAGGGATCTGCAGGGAAAGGGATGCGGGGAGGGGTGGGGGGGGAGTGGAACTGAGGCACAGAGTGGGGCTGCTACTGGGGGTGGGTACAGCACCCAGCAACCTGCTGTCCCCACGAAGGGCAATGGCATCTCTACCCCAGCATGGCAGTCTCCTACCTCTGCTGTACTGGACGGCCAGAGCCACGATGGTGATGCCGAGCAGAAGGGCCAGTGTGACAGCGACAGTGCAAAGCACCAGCTCCAGCTGGGAGCGCGAGGCCAGGCGGCTCAGCAGTGGCCCCGTCCCCTTCCGAAACCCCACCTGGGCAGGAGGCAGGGGCTGACATCACATCCCCTCCCCAAACTGCTCCCAGGTGCCCTGGCTTGGCTGTGGGCATGGGGACTAGATGGGGACTAAGCTTGGAAATGGCCACTCTGAAGCCAGTGCATCCCTTGTGGACGAGCCATTTGTGGATGCTGGTGCACCCCCTGTCGAACTGCAGGGAAGGGGATCACTCTTTGCTGCATTTTGGCTGCCTCCCAGCACATCATCTAATGACAGCCAAGGCTGGCCGGGCTCCCGGCCCCACTCATGCTGCGGACTGGGGCTGCAGGAAAGGGGTCCTAAGCAAAGCGGGGGGGCTGTGCCATAGCTCACCTCCACGCTGTCGGGGGAAGCGCTGCCATCCCCTGCCGGCTCCGGCCCCTCGTCCTCCTGCAGCGTGGCATGCTTGTAGTCAGGCATCTGAGGGGGGAAAGCAGGCTGGGGGGGGCTGCACCCCACTGCCCCCTCTGCCTCCTACAGCAGGTGCCTGGGGGGGACAGGGCCTCCTCCAGAAGCCAGCCCCATCCCCGGTTTGCCCTGGGGAGGGCAATGCAGGATGCTGGTGGGAGCCTTTGGGGCCCGAGCATCCCTGCGTGTCACCATGGCAATGGCAGCATCACCCCGCTGACAGGTGCCACATCGCCACGGAGATGCACTCCCCATCTCCTGGCAACCGTTGCTTAGTGCTGCTGCCTCGCCCCTCCCCCCCACCTGGAACTTTCCATGCAGATGTGCACTGGTCTGAAACATCTGGAAGCCCTCTCCCCTTCCTCCCACCCATGCAACACAGGGTGCAGGGATCCAGGGGGACAAGGGAACCATGGGGGGGGGCATCAGCTGGTTGCAAAGGACCAGTGACGCTGGTGAGATAGAGACCCTTTTGCACCAGAGCCGGGGGGGCAGCCCCATTGCTTGCACCCTCCCTGCCATGGAGGCTGCAAACAGCTCAGCGAGGAGGGAGGGATGGGGGGATTGAACTGCAGAAAGGAGCAGGGTGCTTCGGTATAGAGTTTCTGGGTATGCACTGTCCTCAGGCTTCGGAGTTAACGCCTGGGTGGGCTGTGGCTCAGCCTCCATCTGCGCATCTCTGCAGTGCTCAGGGGTATGGAGTTGCTGGGGTGTGTGTGGGGGGAAGGATAAGCGCTCTGCTCCCAGCTCCCCTGCCCATCACTGGGACGCAGGGAGGTTGCAGAGCCGGGGGGGGGGTTCCATCACTGTGGGATGGTGGTGTTGGACAGCCTGGTATTCGGGACTGGGGCAGGCTGGGTGCTCCAGTCTGCCGCGGTGCCCCATGTCGCCTCCAGCCGCATCCCTCCTGGCACCCTGAGGTTAAGGCAGGATCCAGCCCATGGGCTCTTCCTGCGCCATCTGTGGGGGAAATGGGCCCCCCAGCCCCGGGACTTGCAGTGGGGCAGCATCCACAAGCTCCAGGTGTGCCCCCTGCTTTGGCACTGCGAGGGGCTGTGGGTTCATCCCGATTTCTCCCATTTCTGCCCCATTTCTCCCAGCGGGGAGGTCCCTTTGCCCCTCTTCCCCTGCTGCCGTGGGGAGCCCCCCAAGCCCCTTCATCCCACTGGCTCTCAATCCCTTTTTTCCCCCCGGCTCCTTCCCCCCGCATCCCCCCGCATCCCTTCCCATCTCCCGCAGCTCTCCAGCCCCAACACTCGGGCTGTCCCCGCGCCCCCCCCTCCTGTCCCCTGCGTCCCTCCCTGCCGACACTCACGGCGTGTCCGAGCTCCTGCAGGGCCACGTTCATCCTGGCCATCCCGCCTAGCTCCGCTCCCCGCCCGGCCCGCTCCGGGCCCCCGCCGCCGCCGCAGCGCCGCCTGCCTCCGCCATGGCCCGGCACCGGCACCGGGAATAGGTCCGGGAGCTGGAGCGGCGCCGGGCAGAGACGGATGGAGCCGCCGCAGTGGGAAGGGACCGGGGGGCTGGGGACCAGCGGGGTGAGGCACCGGCACCGGGGAGCGGGAACGGTTAAAGACCGGCGACCTCAGGGGAGGCTGCAGCGGGGGGCACCGCTCCGCCCGGCCCCGCCGCCGAGGTGACCGCGAGGGGCAGCGCCCTCCGCAAGAACGGGCGGAGCCGCAGCACCGGCACCGGCACCGCAACCGGGTGCGGTCACAGCGATGCGCAGCGGGACGGAACCGGGAGCGGAACCGGGGACACGGAGCCCACGCGGTGCCACGCACAGAGTCACGCACAGACACAGTGTCACGCACAGACACAGACACAGCCGCCCACGGCAGCGCTGCCACCCCCGGGGACCAGCGGGCGGGTGCTGTAAGGCGGGCACGGAGCTACGAGACCGGCTGTGCCACGCGTGTCACACTTCCACGCGTGTCACTGCTTTGCGGGTAATGATCTCCCTCCGGGCTCCCCGTCCCCACGTCCCACGTCCCCATCCCGTCCTGACCCCGACACTCCGCTCCCCACGCCCGTGGGTGTCACCGCCCGGCGCCAAGACACGCGGGGAGGGTCCACGAAGCCCCGCCTACATCCCGCTAAGCCACGCCCACAATCCACCTAAGCACCGCCCACATCTCGGTAAGCCCCGCCCACTTCACCCACCGGCAACTCCCATCGGGCGCACGGTGATGACGTCACTGAGACGACGGGCCGTGCGCAGGCGCAGAGCGTGGCCGGTGTGCGGCGGAGCGGCCATGGACGCGGGAGGCGGCGGCGGGCAGAGCCGGGTGCAGGGCGGGCCGGGCTCGGGAGGAGACGAGAAAACCCCTCAGCTGTGGGGACGGGACCGACGGGATCCGCCCGCGGGGCCCGAGAAGGAGCAGGAGCTGGTGAGAGTCGGCCGGGGAGCTGAGTCACGGGGCGGGATGGCGTCATCGGGGCTCCCTAGGCCGCGTGACGTCATACGGTGACGTAGTACGGGGGGCTCCGGGGTGGCTGTGTGTTACTAACAGGGACAGCGCTGTCCCCGGGGGTCGCCCCTAACCGTGTGTTCCATCCCGGCAGTCGGAGGAGGACAAACAGCTGCAGGATGAGCTGGAGATGCTGGTGGAGCGTCTGGGGGTGAGTGCGGGCCCCGCAGCCTAGAGAACTGGGGGGGAAATGCCCCGTGTCACAGCCCTGTGGGTGCTCAGAGCTGTGCCCCGTGGGTGCCTGTCTGCTCGCTGTGCCACAGCCCCATAGGGCTGACTTTAGGGTGTGGGGGGCTCTGAGCCCAGAGTCAGCATCTCACACACCTCCTGATGGGCCTCTTCCATGTGCAGGAGAAGGACACGTCTCTCTACCGCCCGGCGCTGGAGGAGCTGCGCAGGCAGATCCGTTCCTCCACCACCTCCATGACCTCTGTCCCCAAACCACTCAAGTTCCTCCGACCACACTATGGCAAGCTGAAGGAGATCTATGAGAACATGGCTGCTGGGGAGAACAAGGTGAGTGCTGCCATCCTGTGTGGGCTGTGACTTGCCACGTCCTTGCTTTGCCCCCTGTGGACACAGTGGGGCACTCAATCCCGTGTGGGTCTTCTGGGGTGCACTCATTCCCATGTGAGTCTGAAGCTCCAGCTCTCTGTCCCCAGCGCTTTGCAGCAGACATTATTTCTGTCCTGGCTATGACCATGAGTGGGGAGCGTGAGTGTCTGAAGTACCGCCTGGTGGGCTCTCAGGAGGAGCTGGCATCGTGGGGGCATGAATATGTCAGGTGAGACTGGCTGGGAACAGGGCTTGGGGTGGATAAGAACAGCTGCCTCGCATCCGTGGGGCTGGGTGAGGCTGGTTTCTGTGGTTACGATGTCCCCTTCTCCCTGCAGGCACTTGGCAGGGGAAGTAGCCAAGGAGTGGCAGGAGATTGATGAAGCTGACAAGGCACAGAGGGACACACTCCTCACCCTGGTTAAGGAGATTGTCCCTTACAACATGGCTCACAATGCAGAGCACGAGGCTTGTGACCTTCTCATGGAGATCGAGCAGATGGACATGCTGGAGAAATACATCGATGACAACGCCTACTCCAAAGTGTGCCTCTACCTGACCAGGTGAGGGACTGGTGCATCTGTCTGGCCCTTGGTGGGCTAAGGCTGCCCAGCTTCATTGGCTGACACTCCTCCTCACATGCATCTCCTCCTCAAAGCTGCGTAAGCTATGTCCCAGAACCTGAGAACTCTGCTCTCCTACGCTGTGCTCTGGGCATTTTCCGCAAGTTCAACCGTTACCCTGAAGCCCTGCGCCTGGCTCTGATGCTCAATGATGTGGAGCTGGTGGAGGACATCTTCACCTCCTGCAAAGATGTGTAAGTAGAGACATGGGCTCGGGGGGGCGAGTACAGCTGAGTAGGATCCTGGCATTGTCAGATGTGGCTGGGGGCTTGGCCAGATACTCATGTCCCCAAAATAAAGATGAGCAGGAGCCAGTCATCTCTGGGCTGTTCTTGTATGCTGCTTGAGCAGGGTGGGCTGAGGAATGTGACTGCTGTTTGGCTATGGGGGCTGGATGCTTTCAAAGCCTCTTCCCTCTGCAGAGTTGTCCAGAAGCAGATGGCCTTTATGCTGGGCCGCCATGGGGTCTTCCTGGAGCTGAATGAGGACGTGGAGGAGTACGAGGACCTGACTGAGATCATGTCCAACGTCCAGCTCAACAGCAATTTCTTGGCCTTGGCTAGAGAGGTGAGCACTGTGCTGGAGAAAGATCTCTGGGCTGCTCCAGGCTGGGATCTGCCCTGGCCACCAGGCTTTGTGCTCTGTGGCAAGACCTGGGGAGAGCTCTCTTATCCCTATGAGCCTGGCCAGGTCCTGCTGGCAAGGCTGTCTTTGTAGAACAGCTGCTGTGGTGCGTCTGTGGGGAAATAACCCTCTTTTCCCTTGTCTCTGCAGCTGGACATCATGGAGCCCAAAGTACCAGATGATATTTACAAAACCCACTTGGAAAATAACCGTAAGAGCTCATGTTTTGACCTTGTCTGTCTCTGGATAGAGCAGACCCCATTGCTTCTGGTGGGCTTTGTCTGCTCCTTCCCTGTGGCTGGGGATGGGGCCTCACCCACTGTCTGGCGTGGGACAACTGTGCAGTGGAGTGTTGGCCTGCCTCACTCTGATCTTGTTCCCCAGGGTTTGGGGGCAGTGGTTCCCAAGTGGACTCAGCCCGGATGAATTTGGCATCCTCCTTCGTGAACGGCTTTGTAAATGCTGCGTTCGGCCAAGACAAGCTGCTGACAGATGATGGCAATAAATGGTTGTACAAGAACAAAGACCACGGTGAGGGTTGGAGGTGGCTGTGGGCTTGGGGTTGTGACCCTTTGTGGGCCCTGCTGAAAGTGTGGCAGTTGGGTACAGCCCTGCTGTGTCCAGGCTGGTCACACTGACTTGGGCTTTTCTCCCTGGGAACCACAGGGATGTTGAGTGCTGCAGCTTCATTGGGCACTATACTGCTGTGGGACGTGGATGGGGGCCTCACACAGATTGACAAGTACCTCTATTCCTCAGAGGATTACATTAAGGTGAGTGGCACTGATCTCAGCCCCATACTCACTTGGTAACAACCAGCCTGTCCTGGGGAGCAAGTGTAACCTGTGGGGTGACATGAGTCACTGGCTGGCAGGGAGCTCCATGTGGTGGTGGCTAGTGCATAATGGTGCCTCTGTTTCATAGTCGGGTGCCCTGCTGGCCTGTGGCATCGTCAACTCAGGAGTGAGGAATGAATGCGACCCTGCCCTGGCCCTGCTATCTGACTATGTCCTCCACAACAGCAACACCATGCGGATCGGAGCCATTTTTGGGTAAGGGTCTGCCCTGGCGTCCTTGGCTGTGTGGGATGGTGCAGCCATCCCTGACGTTCCTCTGTGTTCTCCATAGGCTGGGGCTGGCCTACGCGGGCTCCAACCGCGAGGATGTCCTGACTTTGCTGCTGCCAGTGATGGGGGACTCTAAGTCCAGCATGGAGGTAGGGAGCAGAGCAGGGTGTGCTGCACGAGTCCCTGACAGCTCCTGGGGATGCTGGGGCTGGTTTGGGCTCTGCGTGTCCTTGTGTGATGTGCTGTGCCCTAAGAACATGGCTCCCTCCCCAGGTGGCTGGTGTGACGGCCCTGGCTTGTGGCATGATATCTGTGGGCTCTTGCAATGGGGATGTCACCTCCACCATCCTCCAAACCATCATGGAGAAATCAGAGACGGAGCTGAAGGACACCTATGCCCGGTGGCTGCCGCTTGGCCTGGGCTTGAACCACTTGGGTAAGAAAGGGCAGCACTGGTGGTCCTGTGAGCTGGGACTGAGACCATCTCTTGGGTGCCCTGAACTCTGTGCCTCTTCACAGGCAAGGGAGAGGCCATCGAGGCGATCCTGGCAGCGCTGGAGGTGGTGTCGGAGCCGTTCCGCAGCTTTGCCAACACATTGGTGGACATCTGTGCCTATGCTGGTGCGTTGAGCTGACCAAGGCTGAGGGAGGTGGGAGTGGGACCAGGCCTTCCTTCTGCTCATCCTTACCCACTGCTGACCCCACAGGTTCAGGGAATGTCCTGAAGGTACAGCAGCTTCTGCACATCTGCAGTGAGCACTTTGACTCCAAGGAGAAAGAGGAAGACAAAGACAAGAAGGACAAAAAGGAGAAAGAGAAGAAAGAAAACTCAGCTGACATGGGGGCACACCAGGTAGGAAAACCTGGGCTGGAAACTGCAGCCCAGGCCCAGTAGCTGCCCTGTCTGGGGTCAGACCCAGAGGAAGTGGCCCCAGCAGGATCCTCTGCTCTCGCTGTCCAGCTGGGCTGTAAGAGATTGCATCTGGGGTTGGTGGTCTCTGCCTGGCATTCAGTACTGGTGTCTCTGCAGGGTGTAGCAGTGTTGGGCATCGCACTTATTGCCATGGGTGAGGAGATTGGTGCAGAGATGGCCCTGCGCACGTTTGGTCACCTGGTGAGTGGCAGCTGGGGGACAATGTGGGGCTGGGAAGGGACCTGGATGAAGAGGGCAGATCTTCTCTCACATCTTGGCCTTGGTAAGCTGGGTTGTGGATGCCCCACTGTGCCCTTGCCCCTACCTGGGTTTTAATATCCTCTCTCTCTCCCTGTTCCATGCAGCTGCGGTATGGGGAGCCCACCCTGCGCCGTGCTGTGCCCCTGGCCCTGGCGCTAATCTCTGTCTCTAACCCCCGTCTCAACATCCTGGACACCCTCAGCAAGTTCTCCCACGATGCTGACCCTGAAGTCTCCTACAACTCTATCTTTGCCATGGGCATGGTGGGCAGCGGTAAGCCTGGGGGGGCAGCTTGTGTGTCATGGTGGGCAGCCATGGGACCAGGCCGGTGCCTCAATCCCTGCCTACTCCAGGTACCAACAACGCCCGGCTGGCTGCAATGCTGCGGCAGCTCGCCCAGTACCACGCCAAGGACCCCAACAACCTCTTCATGGTGCGGTTAGCCCAGGTGATGATCCCACACTTGTGGTTGGGAAGAGATGGGGGTGGCTGTGGGATGGGGGGCCACCACGTGCTGCCCTACTTTGTGCTCACGTGCTTTCTGTGCCACACCAGGGCCTGACCCACTTGGGTAAGGGGACGCTCACCCTGTGCCCCTACCACAGCGATAGGCAGCTCATGAGCCAGGTGGCTGTAGCTGGACTGTTGACCGTCCTCGTGTCCTTCCTGGATGTGCGCAACAGTGAGTAACGTGTCATAGAGTGTTTCATCCATCCCCTCCTTCCCACACTCACACTCTCGCTTTCATCCCCTTTCAGTTATCCTGGGCAAGTCCCACTATGTCCTGTACGGGCTGGTTGCGGCCATGCAGCCCCGTATGTTGGTCACTTTCGATGAGGAGCTGCGTCCTCTGCCTGTATCGGTTCGGGTTGGACAGGTGAGGAGCTGGAGCATGATATGGGTGGCTGGGGGGGGTTATATCCCCATAACTCCTCATCTCACATTGCTGCTCCCTGCAGGCTGTGGACGTGGTGGGCCAAGCAGGCAAACCCAAAACCATCACCGGCTTCCAGACCCACACCACCCCTGTGCTGCTGGCACACGGCGAGCGGGCAGAGCTGGCCACCGAGGAGCACGTGCCCGTCACCCCCATCTTGGAGGGCTTCGTCATCCTGCGCAAGAACCCAAACTACGATGTTTGAGGGGGGGCTGGGGGCTGAGTGGTTGGGGGGGGGGAGGAGAATGACTGGGGTTTTTTTTGGGGGGGGTTGTTTTTATTTGTTACTGGGAGATGAGGAAATAAAGTCTGCGTGGATCGGTGCTGTGCTGCCCTTCAGTTCTGAGCCTGTCCGTCGGGCAGCACCCAGCGAGGGTCGCGCTGTGTGTCCGTGCCCCCGCCGGTCCCTCCATTCACGTGACACGGGCGGGGGGCGGCGCTCGGTCTCGGTCCCTCCCGGTCCGTGTCCCCTCCCCCGCTGGTTGTGCCCCTCCCCCCGTGGTTGCGCTGCGCGCTGGCTCCGGAAATGGTCGTGCTGCGCTGCGCTGCGGCTGCGTCGGGCCGCGCGCGCTGAAGGAGACTGAAGGTAACGGGCGGGGGCGGGGCGGGAGCGCGCCGCGGGGGGGGGGGGGGGGGGCGAGCCGGGTAAGGGGGGGGCACCGGCACCGGGACCGAGTGCGGCGGGGTGAACCGAACCGCGGGGTGGAACCGCCGGGCATCGCCGCGCCGCCGGGCCCCGCCGCTACCGCTACAAGCGCCGCCGCTACCACGTGGGCGCCGCCGGTCTGCACGCCGTTATCCGCGCTAAGCGCCGTCTCTCGGCCCCTCGTTCCGGTGTAGCCGGCCCGAGCGCCCGTTCCTTCCCCACGTGCCGCCGCCGTGCACGTGCTCCGCCGCCGGGCCCCGCCGCTCCGCCGCACGTGGCGCGCCCCAGCGCCCCGCCCGGGCCCGGTGTGAGGCCGCGGGGCCATGGCGGCGGGCGGCGGTGACACGTGTCCTTGGCACAGGCCGCGCCGCCGCGGGGGGGAGCGAAGCGCCGGGTGCCGCCCTGGGCCCCGCGCCGTGCCCCGCTCCGCTCCTTCCTCATCCCGGGGCCGCCAAGATGGAGCCGGCCCCTCCGGCCTAACACCCCCCCCCTACACACACACACACACACCCCCCCCCACACACACACACACCTCCCCTCCGCCCCGGGGTGAGTCACCGCCGCCCCGCTCTGCCCCGCTCTGCCCCCCGCCCGCAGCCGGTCGGGCCGGTCCGGGGCCGCGTCAGGCGGTGCTGGGGCCCGGCAGACGCCGCGGCGGCTCGACCCGGCCCGGGGGAACGGCCCCGTCATCGCCCCGCGGCGGGGGAGGAAGGACGGCACGGCGGGACGCGGGCGGCCGCACGGACACGGCGGGGGGGGAAAGGCTGGAGGTGTCCGGACCCGGTAGGCGGCACGGAACGGGCTCCGTGGGGCCTGAGCCGCCCTGTGAGCCGCGGGGCCCGGATCCCTTCGGGCGGCGCTTCGGGCCTGTAGGGCCGGGCCTGTGCCGCCTGCGGTGCGGCCTGAGCCCGCGTCTGGGGGCACCGAGCGGCCCCTCGGCTCGGCCCCGTGCCGGGGTTGGCGGCGGGGCGGGGCTGGGCCCGAGCGGGTCCGGGAGCCCGGCAGCGGGACCCGCGGCCTGAGCCGGCCCCTTGCGATGCCTCGGGCTGACTGTGTCTCTCCCCCCCTCTCTCCCCTCCTGCCGGCCCAGTCAGTCGGATGAAAGGTCTCTGCAGGCCCGATCAGTCGGCCCAGGTTTTTCCCGCGGGGGGGTGAGTATGGGGCGCCGTGCAGGCGCTTTGGGGCCGGGTTGTGGTGTCCCTCCCTGTGGGCCCGGCCTTGTGGTGGTGGTGGGCAGCTCGGTGTGTCTTTGTGGGCCCGGTGCCTTGGCTGTCCCCGAGAGCCGCTGCCCCTGCTGTACCTTGAATCCCTTTAGCCCCCCCCCATTAACCAGCACTGTCAGTGCCCTGAGTATAGGATCCAAGCACCTGGATGGTGTCAGGGCTGACGGCTGTATTTGGTGCTGCGGGTCCTTCTGAGGGTTGCTACCCCCACGCCTGGGGGGTGACAGGAAAGTGAGGGGGGTAGGCTGTGCCTTGCTCACCATAGGGCAGGGGGGCCAGCAGAGGGGCTGGGGGGCCGGCAGGCCGGCAATTGCTGACGCAGCCAGGCGTCGGGTTACAGGCACTGCTCGTGGGGCAGCCCTGCTGGCAGTGAGGCTCCCCCCCCTGCCCTAATGCTGCCATGGGACACAGGGACCCCTCCATGGGCTGCAGCGTGGGGGGCACCTCCTCTCTCCTGCCCAGGTGCCCTTTGCACTCGGGCAGGAAGCGTGGAACATGGTGCCAAGTCCCTCCTGGGACCCAGCTGTGTCCCTGAAGGTGGGGGTGGTGGTGGTGGTGTGGTGGCATGGGGGGGATGTGGGAGCTGCTCCCTGCCCTCCCCGGTAGGCGTTTGCGGCATGAGCTGGGCTCCTGGCACCACCGGCAGGAACAGGTTTGGCCGGCCAGGGGAAGCGCTTTGTAGGTCAGCCGGGGTGGAGCCAGGGCACCCCGGCGTCAGCCTCTGTCCAACTCCACCCCGGCTCCTGGAGCTTCTCAGAGGGGCTGCGTGGCCCTGTTTTAGGATAGGAGATTACTGCAGGCTGTGAACACGATGCCATTTAGCTTATGCCTGTGCCTGCAGATAGCAAGGGGATCCTTATGCACAACCACATGAAATGAACAAAGCTCCACAGCCCACAGGAGGAGCCCCGACAGCCCCGCACCCTGCCCCTTCTCCCGGACTTCCACAGGTAATAGACGGCCCCTCCGATGGCTTTTGGGGGTGGGAGGTGCCCAGCTGCCTCTCTGATTTGGGATGAGGCTTCTAGAGGCTGTAGTGCCCACTGGTTCCCTCTATGCAGTCAGCGTTCCCACCTGGTCAGACGGCACCTGTGATTTTTAACCCGACACCGACCTCACAAATGAATACGCCTTCTCAGCCGCGACAGGTAAGGGCTTTGCTATGGGGAAGATGAGGCTTTGGGGAGCTGGTTAAGATCTGCAGCCTCCTGACTGAGCAGCCCATGCTCTTCCTGGTTGGCCACAGCAGTGCTGGGGGCATGAGGATCCTGCCTTAGGGGGCTGGCGTGCACCTGCCCCCAATCTCCATCATGGTTTCCCTTCTCCCTGGCTCTGGGGTGAGGGCAGACAGCTCCTGCAGGGCACCCAACAAGTGACCGCTCTTTTCTCCTTCCTCCCCTTTCCAAACCTTGCTCTCTCCTCTCTCAGTTTCCAGCAGGGCCTCGTGCTATTCACCAGCAGGTACTAACCAGTCCCTACCCTGCATGCTGAGCGCCCGGGGCAGCCCCAGCACCTGGCGCTGCACAGAAACACTTGGGGAGAACGTGGGGAGCTGCACCGAGCCCCAGGGGGGAGCAGGCTGGAGGAAAGAGGTTCATTACTCAGTGGGATCAGCTGGAGGGGTTTCACTGCGGTGTCCCCGAGTTTCTTGGCTGCTTTTGCATGAAGTCTAGTGCATGTGGCTCTGCCTGTGCTAGTCCCAGCCCAGGCCTCTGCTTCTGCCTGTGCCCTTCTCCTCATCTTCTTCTTCTTTCTTTCTGTGGGGTGGAGTGTGGGGGGGGTCTCCTGAGGCAGCAGTTGTGTCACACTGCTGGCCTGTCCCTGACTAATGCAGTGCCCTGGGAGTGATAGTGTCTCTCTGCAGTGTACCCAGCATGTCCCTTAGGCTGTGGGAGGCTGCAGCCATGGTGGGGCTGGGACCTGACAGTGCCAGGAGGTGGACAAGGCCTTGTGCCCAGCAAGCTGGATGTGTCCCCCTGCATCCTGCCTGCAACACTGCAGCTGTTGCCCCTGGGAGTTTGAGCAAAGCACCTCATTCAGCTCCAAGGAACAGCTGGGCACAAACCTAGTGACATCCACACTGTGCTGGGTCCCCCTGGCTCCATAGGGACCTCCATAGGGGCAGGCAGCTCCCCGCGTCCCCCAGCATGGGTGGATCTGGGACGTGGCCATCACACTGGCAGCCTGGCTGCTGCTCCTCCATCCCACAGCACCACGCTTGCACTCCCACCCTGTCCCCTCCCACCACCCCATCCCCTCATCCCACCCCAGCGCGGCAGTGTAACTCCTGTCTCTCTCTCTTTCCCCTCTCCCTCTGTCTGCGTGCACTTGCTATCAGGGAGGATTCAGGTCTCTCCAGGTAATGCTTTCTCCTTGCTCCAGCCTTGCCCTGCACACCAGATGTGCAGACACCTCCTTCCCTGCTGCCTGTTCCCCAGCCCTGGGGTGCTGCCACCCAGTAAAGCAGTGCTGCAGGGGCTGTGTGTCCTGCACGTTGCAGCATGGCACAGTGGGACTGCAGGTCCCGGCATTCAGCGCGAGTGCCGGCCCCCATTGCAAGGCACGCTGGGACGTGCCGATGAGCTGCGTGCAGCCGTGGCCGGCTCCGGGCGCTGCCGGCCCTGCTGGGCTGGGAGTGGGCTGTGCTGGGCATGAGCTGGGTCGGATGGAGCCAGGTGGGCCCCCCGCAGGTGTGTGGGGCAGTAGGGGGTGCCTGGAAAGGAGGGGAGGGGGTGTAAGGGGTGAGCTGCATTCTGGTGGGGGGGCTCCCCTCTTTAAATCTCCACCCAGGGGTGCTCCCTGTGCCTAGGATGAGTTTTGGGGTGATAGGTGCTGTGAACCTTCTGTCTGGGTTAGGGAGGGGGCCTGGCTCGGTTGCCTCGTCCCTTTGGCAGGGGGGTGCTATTGCTCTGGCCTCACTGCATCCCTGTCTCTCCCAAAGCATTTCTACCAGAACAGGGCCCAGCCTCCTGCCAGCGCGTCCCGCGTGCAGAGCAACACAACGGCCCGGCCTGGCCCTCCTGCCCATGTGTATCCAGCTGCTTCCCAGGTGATGATGATACCCTCCCAGATATCCTACACACCTTCCCAAGGAGCCTATTACATTCCCGGACAGGTGAGGGCTGTGCCCCGGGCTCTGCGGGATTGGGCTGGGGTGGGCTCAGGGTTGGAGCCCAAGTTTGTTCTGGGAGGTGGAGGGGGTTACCCTGGTTCTCTGAGCTGTCCCTGACTCCATCAGGGTGTTGTCCAGCTCTGCAGAGGGGCAGCACCTGTGGGGTTTTGTGGGCTAACCCTGGGTACTTGATGCTTGTCTTGTGTCCCGTGCCCTGCCTTAATGGCACGCAGGTTTGGGGCACGCACTGGTTTGGTATTTGCCTGTGCCCTGCTGGGAATATAACCAACTTTCTTCTCCCCTATTTCAGGGTCGTTCAACGTACGTTGTCCCAACACAGCAGTACCCAGTTCAGCCTGGTGCCCCTAGTTTTTACCCTGGAGCCAGCCCCACAGAGTTTGGGACTTACGGTACAGACTGGGGGGATTACTCTGTGTGCCATTGCTCTTCCATCCACGATGCTTCATCCCTTTTGCTCCTCTGACTCTGGCCTCCCTGCAACCCCACAAATTGGTGGGCTGAGCACAAATTCCCTGTGTCTCTGGGTTTTGTGAGGTGCATTCTGTGACTGCTGACGCCACTACGTGCTCTTTTGGGATCTTAGGGGGGGCTCTATGTCTCCCAGTGCATTCCTGAAGGCCGTGCATCGTGTCCCATCTGTCCACCCACCTCCTTTTCCAAATCGGGACAGATTAATGTTTAACTGCCCAGGCAGAGGGACAGGGCAGACTTTATCCCCTTTTCCCCTTGGCTTGCAAGCTGGTGGTGAGTGGTTGTTTGGTGCTGCCTCCCCTGCCTGAGCCAGCTGCATGTCCTGGGTGAGCAGGGTCTGGGCAGTGACTGCTCCACGCCTGCCCTCTCCCGGAGCTGGGGAGTGGTGGTAAAAGCAGCCCCCCCTCCTTCCCCCGGCTTGTATGCAGCCACCCAGGCTGTGACTATATTTAGGCTTGGTCCTTCCCGGGAGGCCTGGCAGACTCAGAAATGTGAGCTGAGGCCTCCGTCCCGTCCCCGGTATGGCAGCAAAGCAAACTGGGGCGGAGAGGGGTTTCTCCTGAGCCAGGTATGTGTTTGTCCTCCCTCCCTTTTGTCCCATCAGCCCCTCGGAGGGAGGAAGTGGCCCCAGGCATGGCCAGCTGGGCCCAGTCCCAGCACTCGGCCTGTTGCTGCACTGCTCCATAGTGCCTGGAGCGTGCTGGGTGGTTCTGTCCCCTAGCCTGCAGTCTTAGGGTCTCCTCCTTCCCCATCCCCCTAGCTACTAGAGGGATTTGAGGCCCTTCTGATGTTCCCCCAGCCTGTCACTGGGGTCCTCTTCTGTGGCTTCATGGCTTCCCTAACATCTGGCCCCAACCCCATGCTGCTTCCCTGGGCAGGCAGGCTGGCTTTGTGTCATGCGTGGGTCACCAGAATGGGGGCAAAGTGGCTGTCAGTGTGTCACTGAGTGAGTTCTGTGTTCAGTGTGGCTGAGAAATGCTAGAGGTGGGAGGAGGCCAGGGTACAGCTGCTCCTGTCCCTCCCTGTGCAGGTACTGCAGTCGCTTCCAGCCTGGGGCACGATGCAGCCCTGGCTGATGCCAGCCCTACCTAAGAGGCTCATTGCATGGATAACTTGGGGAGGAACACAGCACCTTTTGGGGTCTGGATCAGGGCCCAGTGTTGCATCCAGCCCTCAGCATCATTCAGTGCTGTGAGCTCAGTTCACAGTGGTCTGAGTGGGGAGCCCAAGGGTGTGAATGAATGGAGGGCGTGGATGGGGCTGTGTGGAGCCGCCCTTAGGCTGCTGCTGGCCCAGGAGAGATAAGGTTGCTGGCAGGAAGGCAGAACCCATGGAGCCAGGGCTCCTGCACCCAAGCATGGCTCAGCATCCCGGAGGGACTGGCGGTGTCCTGGAGCCGGTGGGCACGGCTGGGTGTGGGGGCGGCGCAGGGACGCCGCGTCTCATAGGGAAGGAATTTGGTCAGGCCTGTCAGGTGGGTTGGGATGATGCAGGCCAGATGCTACTGGGGTTCTCTGCAGTGTGGTGTGGGCTCCCCCGGCTCCTGGCAGTCCCCCTGCATTTGTGGGAGTGGGAGGACTGGACTCGGTGGATGAACACTGGACACCTGCTGCCTCTCACGCTCTCTCCTCTCCTCTAGCGGGTGCTTATTACCCGGCCCAGGGGGTGCAGCAGTTCCCGGCGGGGGTCCCCACTGCCCAGGTCATTGTGAGCCAGCAGCCATCGATCCCCCCAAAACGAGAACGCAAGACGGTAAGGAGCCGTGCACCTTTGGCGTGGGGGAGATGTGTGCTGGAGATGGGGATGGTGCTATGCATAGCAAGGGGCACGCTGCCTGTGCTGACTCTTTCCTGGCTGACTATTGTGCTTGGTATGTGGCACACCAGCTGGGGGTGGTACCGGGCTGTGCACCTGGGTTGGGGGGCTCAGTGGGTGCTGACGACCTTGGCTGTCCCAGCAGGCAGCGTTGTGCTGAGTCATGGCTCCAGGGGGGTGGGTGTGCCGCGGCTGCCAACTGCTGTCTGCTCCCGGAGATGCCGGCGTTCAGAGGCCTTACGTGGGTCCTATTTATAGTGGGGAGCCAAGCAGCTGCTGGGCCCGCATTGCACTGCGAGCTGGGGGGCAGGGGGTGCTGCTGGGCTGGGGATTTCTCCAGGTGTACTGATGGAGAGGCATCGGTGCTGCTTAGGCTGTGTTCTTGTTGGTACCTGTCAGCTGGTTCTTTTTGCAGATGAGTGAGAGCAATAGCCATGCCTCTTCTTTGTACTGGACTCACACATCCCACCAGGGTGCCCTGCAGCTCGTGCTGCACCCGCACTGACTGTAGGGATGTGGGGTGCCTACAGCCCCTTAACCAGTGTGGTGCTGCCCTTGGTCCACCAAGCCATGGAGGCAGGCACTGGTCTGAGCACTCAAATAGCTGGGAGCACCCTGCTGGCTCTGATTGCTTGATGGCATCTGAGACGAACCCTGCCTTGCACCATTCCTTCTGGCCAGGCAGTGGGTTAGCACCCTGTCTGTGAGGATCTGTGCCCTGTTGAGAGATGACATACAACTGGCCAGGTGGCCTTTGAGTGCTGCGTTCTCCCCTCTACTGACAGTCCCCCTATCTCCGCTCTGGCCCACAGATTCGGATACGAGACCCCAACCAAGGTGGCAAAGACATCACTGAAGAAATAATGTCCGGTGCAAGGACCTCATCTACCCCCACCCCTCCCCAGGTCGGTGGTCCCCATTTTCCCAGCTGGGGTGCTAGGAGATGCATGGCGTCCTGCTTAACTCCCTCTTTGTCTCCTTAGGCTGGAAGCGGTTTGGAACCCCAGGCTAATGGAGAAACCCCTCATGTAGCAGTCATTGTCCGGCCAGGTATGTGCACGCACTGGGGGCTGGCTGTGCCACACTGCTTCCTGGCACAGCTGGTGCCAGGCCTCACGCCAGCCCCACAGATCACTTGGGGCTTGTGGGGATGGACATGTTCCCTGTGTACCTGGAGACCAGTGTTTCCACTGTTGGTTCCAGGAGAGTTTATGGGGACTGTCTTTGCTTGGCCTGGCTGTACCCTGGGCACTGGAGGACCCCCATCATCCCTGTTCCCCGTTTGTCCGCTTAATGTGGGTTGGCACACCTGTCCCTTCCCTACTGCTGATGGAGATCTGGGATTCGGGGGGATGAGGGCACAGCAGGGGTCAGAGCCCCCCACTGACACCTCCTTTCTTGCAGATGACCGCCCAAAGCCTGCGCTGGTGGTGAGCAAGCCTGTCTCCCTGGAGCCCAGCAAGTCAGCGTCCCCGTCGCCTCCCCCTCCCCTCATCCCCGAGGTGGAGCCTGTGGTGATGTCAACTGTGACGCTGGTGCCAATGGAGCCCCCCGTGGAAGCGGACACTAAAGTGGAGCTGGGCGAGGCGCCGCCCGACCTGCACCAGACGTTTAGCGCTATCACTACAGTGCCAGGGGCTGGGGAGTTGCCCCTCGTACCCCCACCTGACATGGACACGGTGGCTGTGGTGGAGGAGGAGGTAGCAGAGGAGGAGGAAGAGGTTGCCGTTCCTCTCCTGGAGCCCACCTTGCAGGCGCCCGCCTTGCCCGAGGTGCCATCGGTGCCTGTTGCCCCCCTCATGCCAGCTGTGCCCCCAGTGCCAGCTGTGCCGTCACCACCGCTCGTTGTCCCACTGGTCCCTGAAGCACCTGCCAAACCCGCCTCTCCCAGCCCACCACCGCCCCAGGAAGAGCCCTGCCCTGAGCCTGTTGCTGAGCCTGCTGCTGAGGCCAATGGGGTCTTAGAGGAGGTGCCCGAGCCTCAACCTGAGGCACCTGTGTGCCAGCCGGTGCCCGTACCCGTCTCGGAGCCTGTCCCGGTGCTCACCTCAGCGCCCACCCTGGACTCCCCCATTGCGCAGCCTGAAGAACTGCCCTTGCCCAACGGGATGGAGGGCTCCAGCAAAGTGGAGCCAAGCGAGGAGCAGCCTGAGTCGGACGTCAGCCCAATCTCAGAGCCGGAGGAGCCAGCACAGCCTGGCACACCCACCTCACCCCCAGCAGAGGAGGAAGAGGAAGAGAGCGAAGGCCCTGCTGAGGCCCAGGAGCGGAGCTCAAGTCCAGCCCCTGCCCCATCACAGACCTTGGAGGCGACTGTGCAAGGTTTGGGGTGCTGGGGGGGGTTACTTGGGTGAAGCGCTTGGTATAGGGTTGGGGAAGGTGTAGAACAGGAAGATGGCGCATGTCACCTTGGGATGTGATGTGGCTATGGTTCAGTTTGAGGAGATGTGTGGTAGTGGCTCTGGGACACTGGGACATGTGGGTGTATATAAGGTGCCTTAAGCACTGGTATGCAGAGGATGTGCCGGGGTTATTTGATGTTGTTTGGGGATGTGGGGATGAGGTGGATGGATGGAGGTGTGCTTCTGAGAGACTGTGGAATTACAAGGGTTGTGAAGTATAAAGGCACCCTTGAGTGGAAAATGGGGTGCCATGGGATTGTGGTGGGGGGGAAGATGCTCTATATTCTTGTTTTTTGAGGCACCCCACACAGATGTGTGGGAATTAAACGATGGAGCTAAAGGAGGATTGTGCACCCTGGGGTTGGGTGGGGGAGATAGGGTGTGTTCATAGAAGTATGGGTTGCAGAAGTACAGGTTTCCATAGGAAGGCATGGGACAGGTGTGTTTTTTGGGGCGTGTGTCTGTATAAGGTAGTACATGGGGCTGCTTGGATGGGGATCATGCATCCCGTGGGCAGTGGATATGGGAGAAGTATACATGGTGATGTGTCTGTGAGGGAGATGGGGTACCCTTGTGCACAGCCCTGCACAGGGGCTGGAGTGCTGTGAGGATGGGGAGCCCCTGAGGCCAGGGAAGGGTGTGGATGTGGTGCTGCATTACAGCACAAGATGAGCAGGGGTGTGGATAGGGAAAGGAACGGAGTCCCTGCATGGTACTGCCTGTAAGTATGCAATCAGTGCATAGGTACCATGGTTGGGGTGGGCTGTACTGGGAAGTGATGGGACCCCATCTTCACGTTGCTTGGTGCTACTGGGGCCGCACCAGTGACCCCAAAGCTGGCACTGGGCCGTGTGGATGCTGCATCAGTGCCCAGCCCTCACATCCTTTCCTCTTTGCTAGTTGCTGTGTCGGTGCCAAAGAAGAAGCGAAGGATGAAGGAGCTGAACAAGAAGGAGGCAGTAGGCGATTTGCTGGATGCCTTTAAAGAGGTGAGTGTCCCAAGGCACCTGAGGATCACTTCGCACTCCATCCCTTCTTGTGATGAATTCTACTTTGTGCCATCGTGTCTGGGCCACTGATAGTCTGTGATGGTAAAGAGGATCTGAGGGAGCAGGACACCTGGTGTAGGGCGGAATGGTAGAGCTGGACCCACAGCGTGACTGTTGTTCCCATCCCTCCCCTGGTGCAGTCTCAGATCAGCGACAGTGCCTCAGAGGTGGAAAACAAGCCTCCCCCTTCTGCCCCTGCCCGTGAAACAGAAGAAGCAGCCCCCACCCGTCCCCAGGAGGAGTCGGAGGAGACGTGGGAGGAGAAGGAGGACAAACTGGCCCCAGAGAAGGGCAAGGCTGGGGACCAGAAGTACCGCTACAAGGAAGGTGAGCCCTGCCTGGGCCTGTGAGGCCTCTGATAAGAAACACCGACTCTGGCTTCAGAGATGGGGGAGCTCTGGGTAGTATGGGCCGGCTATCCTAAGCATCATGTGCTCTTCCTGTCTTGTTCTTAGACTTTGCACAGTGTTGTGGACAGAGGCTCTGGCTCATGTATCTTGAGCAGGAAGCCAGTGGCATCAGGCTCTCTAAGAAAGCAGGGTTGTGTTTGTGGGGTGCCAGGCCATGGCAGCTCTGTGGTTGTCTCAGCCCTGTCTTGCTGCTCCCCAGCATCACAGTCTCTTTTTTCTCTCCCATTGTAGAACAGTGGAAGCCATTGAATCCTGAGGAGAAAAAGCGGTATGACCGGGAGTTCCTGCTGGGCTTCCAGTTCATCTTTGCCAGCATGCAGAAACCTGAGGGGCTGCCCCAGATCACAGATGTGGTGCTGGACAAGGTTGGTGCGGTCCTGGAAATTGGGGTATGGGGGTTGGGCACCTCTGCTCTGCACCATGGCAGGGCTGGGCAGGGACCTATCTGCTGTGCTTTGGGTCCTGCTGCAGCACGTGTGATGTGAGCAAAGCATGGGGGGGAGTATGGGGAGCTCTCTGGGGCCATTTTTCCAGTTCATTGTCCCGGCGCCAAGGCTGGGGGATGGATCCATTCCTCCTCTGCCCCCCCGGGCATCCTCAGCCCTGTGTACCTTCGCAGGCCAACAAGACCCCATTGCGGGCACTCGACCCTATCCGCCTCAGCGGCATGAACTGCAGCCCTGACTTCACCCCTTCCTTTGCCAACCTTGGACGGCCTGTCATGGGCAACAGGGGTCTGGTGAGTATCTGCCTGCTCCTCCTTTTGCCGTGCTAAATCCCCCTGCCTCTCTGTGATGATCAAGCCTTTGAGCCACTGTGTCTGGGCCACTGATGTCGGTGATGGAACTGAGGATCTGAGCAGGCAGATGGGGATGTCGCAGGAGCTGGCCGGCCTGGCCTGTCCACCAGAAGGGCTGGAGCAAAGAGTTGAGTTCCGTCTTCCTTTGTCAGCCCTCAGGGTTGGGTCCTCGCCGCTCACAGCAGACTCAGAGGAAGGAACCCCGCAAAATCATTGCCACTGTGTCCCTCAATGAGGATGTCAAGCTGAACAAGGCTGAGAAGGCCTGGAAACCCAGCAGCAAGCGTGCCTCTGAGGAGGAGGATCCTGAGAACATCAAGACACAGGTAGGAGTTGGGAGCAGGCGGGTGATGCACCTGGTACCCACTGAAGAGACAAGGAGATGTACCTACTCTTGCTGACCCTGTTGTCCTTACAGGAACTACTTCGCCGTGTCCGCAGCATCCTTAACAAGCTGACGCCCCAAATGTTCCAGCAATTGATGAAGCAGGTGATGGAGTTGTCCATCGACACGGAGGAAAGACTCAAGGGTGTCATTGACCTTGTCTTCGAGAAAGCCATCTCGGAGCCAAACTTCTCTGTTGCCTACGCTAACATGTGCCGTTGCCTTATGGGGGTGAGCAGGGGCTGGGGGCCTGGGATTTGTTAAGGACTTTTGGCTGAGCTCTGCAAGGTGCCACTGCTTCTGCATGGGGTGGGCAATTTACCTCTAGCAAGAGGGGAAAAATGGGGTGTGTGGCTGGCGGGTTGAGCACAGAATTGTAGCACAGCATCACAACGAGGTAAGATGTTTTGGATCTGCTTTAAGCAGTTACCAGGGGTTGGGGCTTTTATGGGAGGTACAACTCACACTCTTCTGGGCTGTACCTCTCCCTACAGCTCAAAGTGCCCACGACAGACAAGCCCACAGTGACTGTGAACTTCCGCAAGCTGCTGCTCAACCGCTGCCAGAAGGAGTTTGAGAAGGACAAGGATGACGACGAGATCTTCGAGAAGCGTCAGAAAGAAATGGATGATGCCAGTGCTGTGAGTTGGGGTGCAAGCTGCAGCTTGGGGCAGGAACCAAGCCCTTAGGTGGCTCAGGGCTCTGACCTGCCCTGGTGTGACCCTTGCAGCCCGAGGAGAAGGCACGTATGAAGGATGAGCTGGAGGAGGCGCGGGACAAGGCCCGACGGCGGTCTCTGGGTAACATCAAGTTCATTGGAGAGCTTTTCAAACTGAAGATGCTGACAGAGGCCATCATGCATGACTGCGTGGTGAAGCTACTCAAAAACCACGATGAGGAGTCTCTTGAGTGCCTTTGTCGCCTGCTTACAACCATTGGCAAGGACTTAGACTTTGAGAAGGCCAAGGTACTCCTTGCGCTGCCCCATCTTGTGTTGCCCCATCTTGCCCTGCCCTGCTTTTAGGAGGAGTGTGACCATGATTCTGTGCCCCTACAGCCCAGAATGGACCAGTACTTCAACCAGATGGAGAAAATCATCAAGGAGAAGAAGACATCATCCCGAATCCGTTTTATGCTGCAGGATGTGATTGATCTCAGGCGGGTAAGGCCTGTGGCCTGCTATCCCCTGCTTTGTTTCATGGAGCTGTTGGCCTATCCTCTGAGTGCCAGCAATCCATGTGTCCTTGAGAGCACAGATGTGGGTATGTAAGCTGTGGCCAGCCCCAGAGACACCATGCTAGCTCCCAGCCCTTGGTTAGCATGGCAGCGGTAGTGGGCACATAGTAACTGGCAGCTGTTTAATGCAGGGAGCTCCTGAAATGGAGCCCTTTTGTGCCAAAAGCTGCCACAGCACACAGGGAGCTGAGGTGGGTGGGCCTTGGGGACTGGACAGATTGGAAGGGGGAAATGTCTCTGCCTCCATCCTCCAGCTGTCTGAGTACCCCATGCCCTGCTCCTCTGCCCTCTGCAGAATAGCTGGGTGCCACGGCGAGGAGATCAGGGCCCCAAAACCATCGACCAGATCCACAAAGAGGCAGAGATGGAGGAGCATCGGGAACACATCAAAGTGCAGCAGCTCATGTCAAAAGACAAAAGGAGAGGACCTCCTGGACCATCCATCAGTGGTGAGTGACTTAGGGCCACCAGATACCGGTTACCCTATCACTGCTTGAGGTAGGGCTGTGCCTGACTTCTGTCCCCTTGTGACCAGGTGGACGCAGCAGCCTGGTTGCAGATGATGGCTGGAACACTGTGCCCATCAGCAAGGGCAACCGGCCTATCGACACTAGCCGGCTAACGAAAATCACCAAGGTGAGGCTGGGGAGAACATTGGGCTGCCTTGCCCCACAGTCTTGGTGCAGGGCTTGGAGCTGACTCTGTTCTCTGCCTTCAGCCTGGATTGATCGACTCCAACAACCAGCTCTTTGCGCCAGGCGGGCGTCTGAGCTGGGGCAAAGGCAGTAGTGGAGGGTCTGGTGCAAAGCCTGCAGATTCAGGTAGGTGGCATGGGGCCGGCTTGTTGGTGCCACTGAGTGGGAATGGGAACCCTTTCTCCCAGTGGTTCCTGTACTGGGGATATGCCGAACTCTGAGGCTCCCCTCTTTTCACGCCCAGCATCTGATTCAGGGCGACCGGCCACAAGCACCTTGAATCGCTTCTCAGCACTCCAACAGTCCACCCCTGCCGAGAGTTCAGAGTCCCGTCGCGTGGTGCAGAGGTGAGTGTACTGCACCTGGTGGGCTGGGGAACATTCCCTAGATTGGGCAGTGGTCGGTTGGTGTGTGGGTAAATGGAATCTGATGTCCAGGCTGGAGTCATCCTCTGTGGCAGGATGGGTCTGTGGGCATGGGCTTGGTATGGCATCATTGCATTCTTGTGGGAAAGGCAGTCCCTGTTCTGAGCTGCACAAGCCCCATTACCACCAGAAATGGGAAGGCAGATCTTTCTGCTGTAGCTTGGCACTTTGGAGGACAACATCTGGGTGCTGTGTGCAGTCTGGGGCTACCAGGAATAGACATCCAGGGATGGGCCCGGGGGTTTCTTACAAAGACCACTGGGGGTAGCTGGAGCTGAAGTGCAAGATCCCAGACACTTGAATTTGTTCAGTCAGGAGAAGGAATAAGCCTACTGCAGCAAGGGGTGGTGTGGGGAGAATGGAGGCAGACTGCCCTCAGCGTTGCTGAAGGTCAGAGCAAAGGATGGCAGTGGGGCTTTGGACCAGGGAGTGTTCCCATGAGGGAAGAGTAGTAGAGGAGGAACTGGAGAGGGCTGAGAATTGAAGTGGGACAGCGTTGCCTTGCGTAACTGTGCAGAATTTGGGGTCAGAGGAGTGTAGCAATGGACTTTTTCACACTGTTCTTCCTTCTTCCACCCAGGAGCAGTTCCAGCCGCGACAGGTCAGAAAAGGCTGGAGACAGAGGGGACCGGGAGTCACGTTCAGAGAAGAGCGGCGACCGTCTGGAGCGTCCCGATCGGGGTGAGCGGGGAGAGAGGAACAGGTCTGCTGTCACCAAGAGGAGCTTCAGCAAAGAGACAGAGGACAGGAGTAGAGAACGGGAAAAGCAGAGTGGCCCTGAGGCTGTGCGCAAGACTGCTAGTATGTCAGAGGAACGGGACAGGAGCCGAGAGACAAGTGAGTTGGGGAGGAGAGGTGTCCTTGGAGTCTGGCTGTGGGCTGAGGCTCTGCTGGTCCCAAGCGGCGCCTGATCCTTCTGCTCTTCTCAGTTAAACAAGAGCCAGCACCTCCTGCGGCATCGCCCAAACCCATGCTGTCAGAGGAGGAGCTGGAGAAGAAATCTAAGGCGATCATAGAGGAATATCTGCACATCAATGATATGAAGGTGAGAAGAGGAGGTGGCCAGGCACCCTCAGGATGTCATCTGCTTCTCCAGGCAGCACTGCTGCTGGACAGGTTGCTGGCAGTGTCAGGATGAGGAGCAGGGGCTGGCTATGGGGCAGCACTGACCCTTCTGTCCCCACAGGAGGCCCTGCAGTGTGTGCAGGAGCTGGGCAGCCCCTCCTTGCTCTACGTCTTCGTGCGGAATGGCATTGAGTCCACGCTTGAGCGGAGCACGATCTCCCGCGAGCACATGGGGATCCTGCTGTGCCACCTGGTGAAGGCTGGCACGCTCTCCAAGGAGCAGTACTATAAAGGGTGAGGGGCTGAGGCAGCTTGTCCCCAAAGCATCATTTGACCTGCTTTTGAATTCAACTCTCCCAAAGCTCCTCCCAGCTGAGGGCGCAGGAATTACTTGATCCCAATACCCCCTTTCTGCCCTCCAGGCTGCGGGAGATCCTGGAGATTGCGGAAGACATGGAGATTGATATCCCGCACATCTGGCTGTATCTCGCCGAGCTCATAACACCTATCCTGCAAGAGGAAGGCATCCCAATGGAGGAGCTGTTCAGGTAGGGGCTGTACTCCTTTTCAGGGCTGCTGTGGGGTCCTGGTAGGGGCAAGTGGTGACAACTATGTTGCTTGTGCCCCACAGGGAGATAACAAAGCCCCTGGTGCCCCTTGGGAAGGCCACCACACTGCTGGTCGAGGTGCTGGGCTTATTGTGCAAGGGCATGGTAAGTGCATGCTGCTCACATAGTTGCCAGGGGCTGGCTCATGGAAGGGGTTGAACCCTTTTGCACACAGAGAGGATGATGGTGGGCAATGCCTCTTGCTGTAACTGGGGCAGCTGGCTGCAGGATGGGGAGCAGTGGCACTGAGGGCTGACTTGAAGTTTTCTTGCAGAGCCAGAAGACTGCGGGCAAGCTGTGGCGAGATGGGGGCCTGAGCTGGAAGGAATTCCTGCCTGAGGACCAGGATGTCAACAAATTCGTCACAGAACAGGTGAGAGCTGGACTGTGGCTCCCAGACCCTGCTGCTGGGAGCAGCTTTCCCCTACATAGCATTTAACAGATTATCTCTCTTGTGTCCCCCAGAAATTGGAGTACACGATGGGAGACAACTCGGACACGCCAAGCTGCAAGGAGCTGACCTCGGAGGAGCTGTGCAAGCAAATGGACAAACTGCTGAAGGAGAACTCGAACAACCAAAGAATATATGACTGGATTGAGGTGAGGGTGAGGGCAGAATGCCTGCAAGGCATCCTCCTTGCTCAATTCACATCTCATAGCCCTTCCCTCCTTCCTTCAGGCCAACCTAAGTGAGCAGCAGGTCTCGTCCAACACATTTATCAGGGCCCTGATGACATCTGTGTGCCATTCAGCCATCATCTGTGAGTACTGGGGGGAGGTGGGGGCCTGGTAAGCCCTTGCAGCCCCCTCTCACACCTACTCTCCTGCAGTTGAGAACCCGTACCGTGTGGATGCCCTGGTGATCCGCAACCGGGCCAAGCTGCTGCAGAAGTACATGCGGGATGAGCAGAAGGAGCTTCAGGCACTCTACGCCTTGCAGGCTTTGGTGGTGAAGTTGGACCAGCCTCCAAGTGAGTGTCACGCACAGGGATGGATGATGTAGGGAGTTGGGGGGGTGGCAGGTGTGTCCTTGCTAACAGAGGGTGTCTGTTTTCCCTTCTGTTCCACACAGACCTGCTTCGGATGTTCTTCGATGCTCTCTACGATGAGGACGTCATCAAGGAGGAGGCTTTCTACAAGTGGGAGTCCAGCAAGGACCCAGCCGAGCAGCAGGGCAAAGGGGTGGCCCTGAAATCAGTGACAGCATTTTTCACCTGGCTCCGGGAAGCAGAGGACGAGTCAGACAATAACTGAATGAACAGCTGTGAGGAGGAGGAGGAGGAGGAGGAAGGGGGGAGAGCGCATGGGGCACCCTGGGGTGTGACTCCATCCCCTCCCAGCCCTGGCCCCCTGGACTTGCTCATGCCGGGGCCGAGGGACCTGTTGTGCCCCCAGCAGCATCGCCCTCACTTTTTATTTCTCCTCTCCCTCCTCCCCCCCGCCCCATTTCTGTTGGCCAGGCCTGTACTAGTTTGTCACGATAATAAATGGATGCTGATGGAGGCGGCTGTCGCTGTGGGTCTGCTCCAGGCCCCTTCTGTCCCCCCCTCCCAGCACAGCACCCTGTGTCACCGGGAGCGGGGTCTGAGCCCACCAGGCTTCTGTCATGGGGAGGGGGTCGAGATGGGGAGGATGGTCTCCCTTCCTCTCCCCTCTCCTCTTCCTTCTCCCGCCTCCTTGCTGAAATATAGAGAGATTATATATATATAAACTTATTAAATTTGGGTTGAGGACAGGAGTGTGATTTCTCCCCCTCCCCTGTCCTCTCTCTATTCCCCTCTCACTGCCTGGACTCCTCCCTAAGGTTTTTTATTTTAAATATAAATCATTCCCCCCAGCTCCTGCTACGACACCTGGGGAGGGTGCCTGGGGGGCAGGGGGGGGCGGTAATGTGTGACCCTTTCTCTCTGGGCCAGGCCGAGTCCCCGTCTTCCCCTCATCCTCCCCATCCTCCCCACCCCAAACGTTTAAGGCCACAATTGGGCAAAGTGACGGGGCGGCCCCGCATCCGCGTCCCCTGTATTTATAGAGCACCGGATGTGACGAGCCGCACGTGTAATTATTAAAACAAGGATTCAATAACTGGTCACGTGAATTTGTAAATAATTTTTTTTTTCTTTTCTTTTTTCTTTATTTTTTTTCTTTTTTTTTTTCTTTATGGAGTATTTAATTGAAGATTTAAAAGGCATCTTTTCACCTTAAAACTGGAAATAAAAAGAACATTGCTAAATAACGCCCCGTGTTCCACTGTTGCCGCCTGGCCCTATGTCCCCTGTCCCTTGTCTCTTGCCCCCTGTCCCGTCATGGGGGTGCCCCAGGGAGGGCCATCCCAAGTAGATGGTGGGTACCTCCCTCCTGGGGCTGGGAGGGGGGTGTGTGGTGCTCAGCTCTGCAGGGTTGGATGTTCCTCCATGTCCCCAGACCCCGCTATTCATGTGGCCAGGGGTGGAATGGGCCTCAGCGCCAACGTGTTGGGGACAATTTCCCCATTCCCAAGCACTGTGTATCCCTCTTGCTGTGGTTATGGAGGTGGCAGGAGCTGGGGGATCTGTTGGGTGCAGTTCTGTGGTGGGAGGGTTAGGGGTACGCTAGGTTTGCTCCTATGCCTTCTGTCTTGGGGGAATTTCTCTCTGCACCCTTTGTAGTCTTGCAGCAGATATGGAGGCAAGGCAGGATGATGGCTCTGGGCTGTAGGTCCCTGTGAGGTGTTGTGGGGTCGAGGTGCGAGGTTGGCCTATGGTGTGGTGTTGGCCCTATCTGGGGCTGGTGTTGGCTGTGTTGAGCTGCTGCTTGCTGAGTCACCCTGGCCATAGCCTGGAGGGCCCAGAATAATTAACCAGAGGCTGTTCCCCAGATTAGAGGCTGATCTGGCTGAGCTGCAGCCCTGGCAGCACTTAATGCTGGGAAGCATTTGGCAGGGAATGGCTGAGCAGGGCTCCTGGGAGCCATAACCATAGGGCTCCCTCTGCCCATGAGCCTGCGAGGGCCCAAGTCCCCAGGCCCTGGGCTGGGGCAGCACCCAGCAGTGCTGTCAGTAGGTTCAAGGGTGAGCAGCCCTCTGCCTGCGCCAGGGCTGCTGGAGGTTTGGGGTGTGTTCCCAGCTCGGTTCTGGGGGTGGCGGTGCCGGACGTTCCCCCGCTCTGCGCCTCTTGGGGGGACACCCGGGCCGCTCTTTGGGGCGGGCGCTGTCCGCGGTGCTGGCACGGCGCTCTCCTCGGTGCCCGGCCTTCCTCCCATCCTCCTCCTCCTCGTTTTCCTCCCTCCCCCTCATCCTCTTCCTCCGCCCCCGCCTTCCTCCATCCTCCATCTGCCTTCATCCCCCCGCTCCTCTCTTCTCCTCAGTCTTCCTCTCCCTCCCTTCCTCCTCCTCCTCCCTCTCCTCCTCTTCCTCCCCGTCTCCCCGCCTCCCCTCTCTCCCTCCTCTTCCTCCCCCAGCAGTGACGTCTCTGGACGTGCCCGGTACCGGCCCGGCTCACAGCACCGTTTGGGGCTCCGGGCCCGGTGTCACCGTCCCGGGGGGGCTGCGGGCACCGCCTGGGGCCGCCCATGCGGTCGGGGGGCGATGCGGACGGCGCGGAGCCGGCGGTAGTGCCCGCACCGGGGCCCCCCCCGGGAGCATGGGCTGCATCGGCTCCAAAACCACCATCGGTGGGTGAGCGTCACCGGGATGGGGCTGCCGGGGGGGCGTGTTTGGGGCCGAGGGGGGCATAGGGAATGTATAGGGTCTTGGAGACTTGGAGGGGGGAGGGGGAGAGGGGTGTTGCGTGGGTTATGGGGGAGGCTGCTTTTGGGGATCCTGGAAGCTTTGGGGGTGGGGCTGATGCGGTGAGGGTGGTGTGTGGGGAGGCTGTGGGGTGAGGAGAGTTGTGGGGGCTGTAAGGCCTGGGTAGGGGGTGCAGAGTTATAGGTACACTGTATGGGGGGGTATGGGGATCTCAGCATTGCTGGGGTGCTTGGGAATTTATAGAGGAATGGGGGTAAATGGGGGTGGATATGGAGGATCTGTGGGTACTGGAGGACTTGGGAATCTATAGTGGGTTGACGGGGCATTGAGGACTTAGGGTTGTTGCTTGAGGGGAGTCAGGGGGCTCAGGGAGTGAGGAGAGATAAGGAGTGATGTGGAGGTGGGGAGCTGTGCAGGGGCTATGGGGGAGCCACAGGCTCTCTAGGGGTTCAGGGGTTGGACAAGGGTTATGGGATTAGGGTATTGCTGAGGGGCCTGCGGGGATGTGGGAAGCTGTGAGAGTTGATGGGGTTTACTTGGGAACTGGGGGGCTATGGGGGCTGACAGAGGTGGAGGCAATGGGTGGTTATGGAGCTGTGGTGACCCCAGGCTGGGACTGGTACAGGCATGGTGGGGCTGTCCTGGGGGTGGCTGTGCTGGGGGGTGACCCAGGTGTGTCTTTGCCCATAGCTGGTTGGGGGGGAAGGGGGATCAGCAGCTTCCCCTGGAGCCAGACCAGGGTCGAGGTGCACTCTTTGCCCCCCATATCCTACCCCATGGCCACATCAGCCCGACACACCTCAGAGAAAGGAAATGAGCCCCTGGAGGTCCGCTGCCTGTTTAGGAGCTGCGGTGCTTTGGGAAGCCCCCCCCAACACCGACACTGGGGTGGTCAGTGTTGGAGGGGGCGGGTTCCCCTCTATTTAGGGCTGTAGAGCTGTTGCAGAAGCACAACCTCCTGCAGAACAGCCTGTCCCAAGCTCCCCAAGCCCTAAACTCGACCCCAACCCCATGGGCATCCTACCTGCCTTGGCCCCATCCCAGGGACACCCAGCTGAGTGCTGCCTCCTGCACCGTTCCCACCCTGAGCTCATGCATCCTGAGCTCCCACAACCCGGGCCAAGGCGGGCTGTGTTCCCACTCCCGGTGCCAGCCTGGTGCCGCTGACACAGGCTGAAGAGCTGCCCGGCCGTGAGTCACCCAGTGCCGCAGCGCCGGTGCTCTGTGCGATGAGTTGCACCCAGCCTCAGCTGGGCAGATGGAGGCACTGAGCTCTCCCTGCAGTGGCCGTGGACACGACCCTGTGCGTGGAGTGGAAGGAGGTGAAAGCGCTGTCCCCACTGCGAGCTGCCCATCCAGCCCCATTGCCCCGCCTGTTGCGCCAGGCCTCCTTCGACAGCCAGGACTTCCTCGAGGTACTGCCGCACCGGGGCCCTGCTGCCTGCCCTGCCCGGCCCCATAACCGGCTCACAGCCGACTCTGACGTCAGCCCTGAGCTGGGCTGTATCCTGGGAGAAATCAGTCCACGGCGCCGCGTTTCCATGGCAATACGAGTTGTTGCGCGCCTCCAAATCCTGCTTCACTTCCCCATGGCTGTGGGCACGGAGATTGGGAAGGGATGCCCCAGCGCAGCGGGTGCACTGACAGCCTTGCACGTGTGTGTGTGTATGTATGAGCCATGCTCAACTGCACCAGCTACAGAGAGCAGAGCACGTGTGCATATATGCAAGCGTGCACGCACAACAGCTCTATGTGCATCAGTGCAAGTGCACGTGTGTGTCACCACAGCGGTGGGAGTGGGCACACCTTAGTGCATGCACAGCGTGACAGCCCTGCTCACCCACAGGTCAATGTTGAAGACACTGTCGAGATGCTGCCCAAGTCGCGGCGTGCACTGACCATCCAAGAGATTGCTGCCCTGGCCCGCTCCTCGCTGCATGGTAACTACTCTGGGACATGGGGGCACAAGGGAGGGCGGAGGGGTCCCTGCATTGTCCCTGTGATACTGACGTGGTGTTGCCCCAGGCATCTCGCAGGTGGTGAAGGAGCATGTGACGAAGCCGACGGCCATGGCGCAGGGCCGCGTCGCACACCTCATTGAGTGGAAGGGCTGGTGCAAGCCCGTGGAGCCACCCGCTGCGCTGGAGAGCGCCTTTAACTCCTACTGCCACCTGAGCGAGGGCGAGCAGGAGGCACGATTCGCTGCAGGTGGGCACGGTGTGGAGTCTCCATCCATCCATCCATCCATCCATCCATCCATCCATCCATCCATCCATCCATCCATCCATCCATCCATCCCCATGCCCATGCTCATCTATCATCTATCATCTATCATCTATCATCCATCATCTATCATCTATCATCTATCATCTATCATCTATCCATCCTCCATCCATGCACCCATCCATCCATCCCTCCCATGTCCCCACCCACCCATTCATCAATAATTCTTCTTGTCCCCCCACTCATCCATTGTTTCATCTGTCCATCCCTCCATCTCCTACCACCCGTCCCCATGTCCCCATCCATCCACCCTCATGTTCCCATCCATCTGCCATCCACTTTTGTGTCCCTATCCATCCATCCATCCATCCATCCATCCATCCATCCATCCATCCATCCATCCATCCATCCCTTGCATGTTGTCCCCGCTGTGCCGGTGTCCCCCAAATGCTCACTGCTGGCTGTGTGGGGGTCTGTGCCACTTCCCACTGTGACCACACTGTCCTGTGCCAGGTGTGGCGGAGCAGTTTGCCATCGCTGAGGCCAAGCTGCGCGCCTGGTCCTCGGTGGATGGGGATGACTCCAACGATGAGTCCTACGATGAGGACTTCATGCCATCCTCGGAGAGCTCCCTGCCAGCCGGTGAGCACCCTGGGGATGTGTGGATTGGGGACAGTGTCCTGCTGCCAGGACTCCCCATGGTGCCGCCATGGGGCTAGCAGTCATTGGGATTCCTGGCTGTGGGGCTGACTGCTGTTCCTGCAGAGCGTCATCCCGGCGCGGCGCTGCTGCGGGACCTGCTGCGGGGCCACCTGTGCCAGCTGGGAGCACGGCACGGCTCCTGCGAGCCAGAGAGTGACTCGTCACGCACGCTGTCCCCCGAAACCCTCTGCTCCAGCCTCTGCAGCCTGGAGATGGTGTCCCCCTCTGAACTCACTGCCAAACTGCTGGGCTCCCTGGGGGGTGAGCTGCCCCCCCCGAGCAGCCAAAGTGCCTTGCAGGGTCTGGTATGGCCCCGCTGCCAGGACTCACTGTCCCCCATGCCCTATGCTGAGGCCTGCCTCTCACCCGCTGAGAATGAGGTGGTGCTGAGCAAGGACTTCGCGCTCCGCCGCAAAATCTCCGACGTTGCCTCCTCTGGGGTGGTGTCACTGGAGGAGGAAGAGGAGGAGGAGGACGAGGAGGAGGAGGACGATGAGGCTGAAGAGCCATGATGCCCCACAGGGACCCTGCCTCTCCCCAGCACCGTGCCCTCCAGGACTGACGGGACCCGAAGCTGTGGGGCTGGCTGTCCGCATGCATCCCCTTGCCATCCCTTTTTGGGCACTGAGCCCCCCACCCTGTTGGCACAGCTGAACCTTTTCTGGGCTAAGCCCCCACTCTGGACCAGGGCTGGGGGTGGGAGTTGGGGCACAGAGGCTTTTCTCCTTGCTCCCCGATGAATTTTATACTGTGAACTGCTGCCTTGGGACAGGGGGTTCAGGAGGGGGCCAGGGGGGTGCTGATGTGCCGCGGTGATGGAGGTTTCTATGCTTTTGTACGCATGTGGGGGCTGACATGGGGAGGCTGTGGGTGGGAGTGGAGTGGGCATGACAACCCCCTGTGGGAGTACCCCCAACCAGCCCCATGGTAGGGTCCCCCCCACGTCTGCTGTGGGCCAACCTGGGGTGTGTGACAGGTCCCATGACTGATGTCCCTGTCCCCAAGTTGCTCACCCCTAGCAGGGAACCAAGTGCCTACATGGAGGTGATTGCTCCCCCTCATTGTATCTGGAGGGGTGACACCCCAGTACAGGACCCCCAGCTGTCTGGGCACACTGTTTGGGGGAAGGAATGCCAATTTTCATTGACGCTTGCCCTCCCTTCCTGCATGGCACGTGTTCTTGTGGGGCCACTTGCCCACTGCATGCCACCCCTTGCCCCCCCATCCCTGCACCCCCCTTGTGCCCTTTGCTCCCACGCTGCCACACATCCCCAGCTCTGCCCTGTGCCACCCCGTTCCTGTAGTGGAGCCCCCAACTCTGCATGACCAAGCTGCCAGGGGGGCCTGCTGCCATGGTGAGGGGCTCCCTGCCCCCTGGCCCCTGTCCACCACCGCATATGGGGACATCGGCCACTCAGAGCAGGACCCAGGGATTCTGGCCCCAAAACCCACAGTGGAATGGGGAGAAAGGGGTGTTTGTGTGCACGCGCCTCTGAGGGGGTATGTGCACCTCGGTACATCCCCGTGGGGTGCCGGGATCTGCCCCGTGCCGGGGTGCCCCTGCCCCTGCCTCCATCCCACCTGCCCTCCAATAAAATCAGTGGTGTGAGCGCTGCACAGCTGCGTCTCCTTGAAGGAGAGGGGCCCTGGTAGGGTGGCAGGATGGCGGTGACAGCGGAGTCCCCTGCATGTCCCCCCATAGAGTGATAGAGAGGCCCCGGCCGTTATCTCGCATTCCTGGCTGGGCTACCAGGCTAATTATGGGCATGTGGCAGCAGGCGCCTGGCCATCCCCCTGTCCTGTGCGGGGTACTGGAGACAGGTTGGGAGGTGGCAGTGGCACACTGACATGGCATCGCTCAGCTCGGCTGCTACGTACCGTGCTGAGCACATCAGCACCTACAGCCAGGGGCTGGGTGCCGGCGAGCCCCACTTCGAGGGGGAGCGGTACTGCTACGACACCTTCGGGTACCCAGGTATGGGGTGTGGGGTGGGGGACCCCAAAATGCAGCCTTCTGCCCTGTGTCCAGGCACTGCCAACCTGAGTGCCCTATGGACCATCCTGCATCTCCTACCCCATCCCCTCAAGCTGAGTCCCTTCAAGGGCCCCCCAGGGTCGCCAGGCTCACGGTATCCCCTGTTATCTCCTTCCTAAACCTTACAGAGCCTCCCACTGCCCCCAGACACCCCCATGCCTCTTTCTCCCCTGACCCCAATCTTCCTGGGTGCCCTTGTGTTCCCCCCAACCCCTGTGCACCCAGATCCTCAAGGTGACCCAGATACTCCCATTCCTCCTTCCAGAGCCCTCACGGTAACACCCAGCCCCCAGCCTATTTTCCCCAGACTTTTCTGGCCATCCCGTGTCCCCCTGTCCTCAGGCCACCCCATATTCCCTCTCCATACCCCACTTCTCCCTGAAGCCTCCACAATGATCTCAGCCCCCAGTTTCCCTTCACACCTTGCCCCCTGCATGCTGTGCCACACACCCCTATTCCCGATCCCCACAGGTTCCCCAGGTGCCGTGTGCCCCTACACCCTGGGCACATGGGTGCGGGTGCAGGGTGACACCTACCAGGTGGTGGCTGACGTCAGCCAGTTCGACCCCCCTGACATTGTGGTGACCACCTCCAATGGCCATGTTGCCATCTGGGCTGAGAAGGTGAGGACCCCCTCATCCCTCCCCACATACCATCATTGGTACTGGACTAACTGGGCATCACCCTACTGCCTACTCACCACATGTGACCATTTGATGCCACATTTTATGCAGGTGGCAGAGGACGGCACAGTGTGCGACACGTTCACCCACCAGTGCCGGCTGCCTGAGGACACGGATCCGCTGTCGGTGAGCTGTGCCCTGACGGATACTGGCACACTGGTTATCACTGCCCAGCGCCGTGCCGGTGCCCGTCCCGGTGAGATGCCACAGCCGCTGTACCGCAGCGAGGCAACACTGGGTGCAGGGACAGCACGGGGACAGTGATGGTGACCGTACCCTGGGGCTCGGTGTCCCCTGCCCACCTCCATGCTCTGTCAAAAGTGGCTGTTTATAAAGTCCTTTAATTAAATTAATATAAAAATCTCTGTATTTACACAGGGGGATGCACGGTGGAGAGGTTGCAGGGTCCCCATTCCTGGCACTGAGGCACTGGGGAGGGGGTGACGACCACTCTTGTCCCCATGTCCCTCGATCCAATGTCCTTCTGCCCCATGCTTGGGGACACTGGGGTGCCCATGAGGGCTGTGGCTGTGCTGGGGGGTAATGGGGCAGGGAGGGGGCAGAGGTAGCAACATGGGGAGCCCCGGGGCATGGGCGGGCTGGGGGGGCACCTGGCCACCCCATGGCACTGAAAGGAGGATGCCCATGTCCCACATAGGGTGCCCCCACAGCACCCCCGACACAGGGTAGGGGTCCGGTGTCACCGTCACTTGCTGGTGTCCCCGTCATCAGGGCCGGCCTCGCGGGGCATGGGGTGGTGCTGGTGGCGGTCCCAGAGCTGGCGCAGGTCGGTGGTGTCCAGCTCACCTGCACTGGTGCTGCTGCGGCGGAAGCTGGCGAGCGGTGGCAACACCTTCACCCCCTTGGCAGTCAGTGAGCCCTCGATGGCTTTGCGCAGCTGTGGGCACCCCAGTGTCATCAGTGGGTAAATGGGGCGTCTCTGTCCCATGCTCTGCCCCCATCCTTACCTCCTTGAGGGACACCATGCCCACCAGGCGCCCGATGCTGGTGACATACGCGTGGTCCAGGCCCAGTAGTGAGAAGATGGTGTGGGTCTGTAGGAAAACGGGGGGCTCAGTGGGGTATGCAGTGGAGAATAGGGGTGGGGGGACGCAGCAGGGGCCCACCTTGTGCAGCGAGGTGCGCTCCACCAGCTGGAATGGTGCGGGATCAATCTGGGCGCTGCTGAAGTCCACGCTCTGTTCCAGCTGCTGCTCCTCCCAGTCCAGGATCTGGGGCATGGGGAGCACGCTATAGGACCCAGCCCCATGGCATGGTCCCACAGGCAGTCCCCTGACCTAGGCTCACCTCTGCTGGCGTCATCCTGTCCCCCAGGTCCAGGTCCTCCTATGGGAGAGGTGGGGTGACACCTTGCCATGTGTGCACAATGGGGTTGTGTGGGAGAATGTGATTGGGCACGCCCAGCTTGTGATTGGTGGAGAGAATGCAGCCTGGGTTGTGATTGGTGGAGGAAAGTGGGGGAAATTCCATTGCTGCGATTGGCTGATAGGATCCATGCTATGATTGGCCAAGCAGATTTGGGATTGAAAGTTCCCGCGCCCTGATTGGCCAAGCAGAAATCGGGACGCATCTGAGATTGTCTACGCAGACACAGGCCAAACGTGGTTGGCCAAGTGGAATCGTGCCAGGACATGATTGGTTGAGAGGATTCAGGCTGGCCTCCAATTGGCTGAGAGCAGCTTTGCCTGGGCTGCCATTGGCTGCAGCTTACCGTGACAGAAATGCGGACGTGCTTGGCCTTGCGAGGGGCCTGGCCCTGCGCCTGGCACCATGCAGGAGAGATGGTGTTAGGGGGCATGGCATGGCAGGGGGCCAGGCTGGGACAAACAGAGATGGGATGGGATGGGATGGGATGGGATGGGATGGGATGGGATGGGATGGGATGGGATGGGATGGGATGGGATGGGATGGGAAGGGAAGGGAAGGGAAGGGTCAGGTAGGGATGGGATGGAGTGGGATGGGATGGGAAGAGTTAAATAGGGATGGAATGGGATGGGAAGGGTCAAGTAGGGATGAGGTGGGATGGGATGGGCAGGGGCAAATAGAGACAGGCAGGGTCAACTGAGGATGAGGCTGGGACAGAAAGGGTCAAATAGGCATGGGATGGGATGGGATGGGATGGGATGGGATGGGATGGGATGGGATGGGATGGGATGGGATGGGATGGGATGGGATGGGTGGGATGGGATGGGATGGGATGGGATGGGATGGGATGGGATGGGATGGGATGGGATGGGATGGGATGGGATGGGATGGGAAGGGTCAACTATGGATGTAAAGGGACAGGCAGGGTCAGGCAGGGGAAGGAGATGGCGGGCAGGATGGGAAGGGTCAAGTAGGGACAGGAAGGGCCAATGAAGGATGGAGAGGGATGGAAAGGTGTGGAGTAGTGAGGGACAGGCAGGGACAGGCGCTCACCTCAGCAGGCTCTGCAGCACTGTTAGCACAGAAGAGGCTCTTGAGGGCGATGCTGGAGCTGTCGGTGGCGCTGGCTGCAGGAAGTAGAGGGGTCAGCGTGGAGTGGGGGGCTCCCAAAGGGGTCATGGGGTGCTGACTCACCTGGGGAGCCATCGGTGGGGATGCTGGGCACACGCTTCAGTGCTGGCTTTAGGGGCTTGCGGGATCCGCTGCGCGTGGGAGTGAAGGAGGAAGCTTCAGTGCTGATCTGTGAGAGGGAAGGGATGGAGTCAGGGAGGCAAAGACACCCTGAGGGGGGGATCCTGGGGTGGCTCCTCACCTGGAAGCAGACGCTGGCTTCGGAAAACCGGCGCCCGTCATCTGTGCTTGCCCACGCCTTCTGCCGCAGGGCCTGGAGCCGGCGCTGGGGATGCAGCTGCTGGCCCAGCAGAGCCCCCACCTGCGCCCTCTCAATGGAACCCAGCAGGATCATGGACTCTGTGATCAAGAAGGGAAACGTTGGAGGAGACAGTGATGCAGGGACACTGAGGACATGATGGAGAAGCTCCCATGTGCCTCTTACCTGCTGAATCCACCAGCGCCAAGCTCTTCATCTTGGTGCTCTGCAGCACGTGCTGCAAGTCCCGGTACTTGCAATTGAGGGAGACGTAGGGGACGTCCCGCACCATGATGTCCTCCACCCGCATGTTGTATTTCCTGCCCAGGGAAATGTCCTCAGCACGTTGCCACACAGTACTTGTGGTTGGGGATGTGGGGGCACTCACTCATGATGTCCCCAGCCCAGCTCGGGGAGGTAGGGCAGCTTCTTGATGCGGATAATGCTGTCGTAGAGGGAGGGCTGGAGGCTCTGGGCCACTGCATTGGCCAGGATGACAGCGATCATGACAGGCAGGATGTGGGAGATCTGCCCCGTCAGCTCAAAGACGATGACGGCAGTGGACACAGTGTGGGTGACAGCACCCGACAGCGCAGCCGCCCCTGCCAGACCCAGGAGGCATGGACAGCTGTCTACTGGAGCCGTGTCCCACACCCCTGGGACATCCTTAGGACAACCCCATTGATGGGGGTCACCCAGGGACCCCAGCAGCTCTCTGGGAGTGGGATGGGAAGGATCAAGTAGGGATGGAAATGGATGGGATGGGATGGGATGGGATGGGATGGGATGGGATGGGATGGGATGGGATGGGATGGGATGGGATGGGATGGGATGGGATGGGATGGGATGGGATGGGATGGGATGGGATGGGATGGGATGGGATGGGATGGGATGGGATGGGGATGGGAAGGGTGCAGTGCTTACCCACCACAGCGTAGCCCCCTGGCACAATGCGATAGGTGTTGCTGTCGGTGTGGATGCCATCAGGGAACCAGGCTGCCATGCTCTCCCCGACCAGCCGCCCAAAGGCTGCCCCTGCCCACAGAGAGAGACTGTGGAGGCCTTGGGCCTCTCCCAGATCCCAACCCCAGTCCTACACTTGCTCCACGTCCCTCTGCCAGGGGACATCAGGCGACTCTGTCCCTCACCAATGACGAAGACCGGCATGAAAGCCCCACAGGGCACTGGGATGGTGGTAGCCAGGGCTGACATCCAGAACTGCATGGGGTATACAAGCACATGTTAATTGCCATCCCCTTGGCTGGAGAAGCGCCAGCCCTAGAGCAGGAAGCAGGCACGGCACCCCGCCAGGGGCACCCCGCCAGCACTCCCTGGTGGCACCCTGGTGGGTCTCTGCCAAGATCCCCTTGACAGCACATTGGTGGCACCCAGCCACCACCTTGGTGGCCATGGGAGCAGCCACCCACTGTCTCCCAGGAGCACCTTGGTGGCTCCCATCCAGCACCTCCCTGGTGGCGGGTAGGAGGATGCACCCACCTTCATGATGATGAAGACAACAAGGGTGACAAAGACGTTGGAGCGGGGATGTCGCCAGGCCTCCAAGATGCCCAGGTACTCAAACTCATCACTGGGCTCCCGCTTGGCCCATGTCCGGTTGTCAAACAATGTCACCAGCGTGTCCTTCTGGGTGAGCTGGGGACACATTTGGCTGAGCTGGGTGCAGGTGGCCCAAGGGACCAATGCACTGCCCCGTGGCCACACCGTAGCTACCTGCCCAGCCATGAACTGCCCAAAGCCAGGTGGGAAGGTCAACGTGGAGATGAGAAGTGTCACCAGGGCAGGGAACAGCAGGCGCCTGGTGGGGTGGCATGGAGGTGATGACACTGGTACAACCCCATCCCTGCCATCCCAGAGAGGACAGTTGCTCCCATGATGGTAGGGACCACTGGGCACCTACTTCTTCATCAAGAAGCGATTGATGGTCTTCTGTCGGCGCATGCACTGCACAATCTTGCGGTTGAGGTAGACAAAGAGAGCACCACCGAAACCACTGGCAATCCTGGGCAGAGGTTGAGGCTGAGTGCTCATGTCCACCACATCAGTGTGGGACGGGGATGTAGGATGGGGCGGACACACTCACCCGATGACAGCGAAGGCAGGCAGCTCCTGCAGGTCAAAGGGGAAGTCGAGGCGGAAGCGGGTTTTGAAGAGTGCTGTGATGGTCTCTGGGGGCACGGTGAGTGTGAGCAGGGCTGGGTGGGGGGACCCTGGTGTCCCCAACCTCCCACTCCATGGGGGTACCTTCATCCTTGATCCAGACAGCCAGCACGCGGAAGATGAAGGCACTGAAGGTGGCGGCAAAAAACCCACGCCAATAGTTGCGGACGGCAAAGAAGGTGGAAGTGACCTCAATGCTGAACAGCACACCTGGCAGTGAGAAGAAGGACAAGAGGGGAGAGAGGAGAAAGGCAGGCAGAACCCAGGTGCTTGTCATGCTGCCCACCCAGAGCCCCATGGCCACACTGCAATTCGGGGCTTCTTCAGCAAAGAAGCTGTCTGTGAGCAAGAGGGCAGTGTGGGGACGTGGGAAGCCATAAGGTAAGGGATGGCAGATGGCGCTGGGGTACATGCACAGGGATGGACTGATGGATGGATGGGGCAGCTCAGCATGCACAGGACAAGGAAAGAGTCAGACAGCACAAACCTATGGGCAGGGCTCAGCGGGGAGCTCCCTGGAGTGCAGCGCAGTGCAGTGGGGAAGAGGACGAGATGAGATGTTACACCTTTAGGAGGATGGTGCCTGCTTCTCCCTTTATCCTTTGCCCTGTGGGCACCCTGAATAGTGCTGCTGCCTCTGCCATACCCACCCAGGTGGGCCCCTGTCCCCTGCCTGGTACTCTGAGTGGGATCCTGCTGGCTTCTCTGAGAGCAAGAGGTATGAGCTGAGGGGTTCCTACCTCCAATGGGGGCAGCGAAGCAGCAGCCGACACCAACAGCACAGGCAGCTGCAAGCATTTCTGTGTTTCTCGCCTCATTCTGCAGGTGAGCACAGGTTCAATCAGTCCCAGCACTGCTGGAGCTCCCCAGGTGCTACCTGCGCTCACTCACCTCATAGATGCCCCCAAAGAAGGAGAGGAAGCGGCTGAGCAGGGCTGCACACATGCTGGCAATATGGACAAAGGGACCCTGTGGGGACAACGGTGGGGGGCTGAAGCTAGTGCCCCCCACCCAGCCCGCTGCCTGCTCCAGCCATGGGGAGTGCCCTCACCTCCTTGCCCAGGGGCATGCCACTGCCCAGGGCACATGTCAGCCCGATCACCTTGGCCACAAAGGTCTTCAAGGTGAGATACTCTTTCAGGACAACACCCCGCAGGATCGTCTTCATCTCGGGGATCCCCGAGCCTGGCAGCACAGAGACAGTCATGACCCACAGCCATGGGGAAAGCCTCCATTTGGTAGTCCTGGGATACACTGATACACTGCCATAGAAATCCCTGTGAAGCCTTTCTCACTGTGCAGGTGGGACCCCTGAGAACATCTCCAGGCCATGATGGGACACCCCAACCCATAGCCCTGCAGGGACCCCAGTCTCACACCCCCGAGGGACCCCATAAAGACCATCCCATGGATCTTGGAATACCCCAGCCCCATAGCTTAGGCCACCTAGACTGCTCACAACCCACAGCCCCAGGGAGGAGTGACCCCATTAGGGCACGTGCACCTTACCCACAGCCTGTGGGGCGAGGATCTGGGTGAAGCCGGCTGAGAAGGTGATGAGCACAGTGGGGTAAGTGACCCAGGCCAGATACTGCAGCATCACATTGGTGTCCAGGCCCCCATACATCCACTTCTGGGCTATGGGCACAGCAAGTTGCGGGCAGCAGGGGATGTGCCATTGCCCTGGAGTGTTCATCACCCATTGCTGCCCACTCACCTTGGAGGCAGGTGGCGATGGCAAAGTCCATGGCCCAGCTCACCAGTGCCATGACCAGCCCCAGGAGGATGAGGAAGACCCAGTCCTCACCCACCCTGGCGATGAAGAACCTCTGGCACCGCACAGCACAGCCTGCAGGCACAGGGCAGGCTCAGTGCTGGGGATGGGCAGAGCAACACAGCACAACACGCCTGAGTGCTGCCCCTTGGCACCATCCCAAGCAGAGCTGCCAGAGGGCCCCGTCCCTACTGCTGCCGTCCGGTTATTTTGGGCCATTGTGTCCCCGCAGGTGGCATTGTCCTCGGCGCCAGTGTCCCATGACAGCAGGAGAAACCCTACCCGTGGTGGCGGCAGCTGGGCGGGCAGTGGTGCCCAGAAGAGCACAGAACTGCCCAGCCGCAGTGCCAGGGGGTCGGGGTCCCCCCGGTATGTCCCCACCCCCCCTTACCGCAGCAGGGGGCACAGCGTCCCTGGCTGTACTCCAGCAGCTCAGAGGGGCGGCGTGGCCGCGGGGTCCCACTGTCTTCGTGCTCCTGTTTCAGTCGCAGCCGGGCTGCCTCATCCTTGGCGAAGGTGCCCAGGTCCTGTGTGTAGCGGCCATACATCTGGGGGAGAAGGAGTGGGAAGGAGCATCAGGAGGGTGGCACAGGGCTCTGGGCTGCAGGTGGGGAAACTGAGGCAGGGAAGCACTGGACATGGTGCCGGCACCAGGGTGGGGATCAATAGCAATTGTTTCGCCCACACACCCAGCACGGTGCCTGGCCCCACTGGTACCAGTCCCCAGCCCTACCCAGGTGCTTCAGCCATGGGTTGGGCTGAGGTGGGCGGGTGAGGGCATCCAGTGCCAGGAACATGGCCAGGCTGGCAGAGAACTTCTCTGAGGGCCAATATTGGGGTTGTGCCTGCTGTTGGAGCTGTTACGTGAGTTGGGATCCCCCCCCATGGTGGGCACATATGTTCCCAGCTGAGCCCATGAAAGCAGCATAGAGCAGGGCACACTCTCAGCCCTGCAAAAAAGGGGGCATGGAGATTTAGGGTGCAAGGCACATAGGGACACTGTGCCCACTCGGGTGGCACACGGCACGTGTCCTGGCCCCTGGCACTGCCCCCTGTGCTCATTGTGCCTGTCCTCCCTGCTAAGCTGGGGGCACCGGTCCCACACTATGGGCACTGCCAAGGGCTTGGTTGCTTGGTTTCCACCTCGCTCCCCCTGCCATGACCTGAATGCCAAGCGCCAGAGGTTGGCTGGGCACAAAGGGAGACTTCAGGGCCATGGGGGCCCTTGCCAGGCTCCCACGTCGGGTCGACGTGAGCCCCATGCCAATGTATGCCCGCCTGCTGTGCTGCACGTGGCCGCCCCACAGCCCCTACCCCGGCACAGTGCCCAGCAAAGGGGCTGTGGCACGGGTGGGCACTGTGCTTGGCACGTGCCGGATCAAGTGGGAATGGCATAAAGGTGAATTTCCTGTGGGGCATTGCCCAGATCCCTCTGGCCAGGAGCAGAATGCAGCCAGTGTGGCGCCAGGTGGATTCTCTGCTGTCTGATACCTGGGTTAGGTTCAGCCCTGGGAGGGGAGAGGGAGGGCACAGCCACATCCATTGCTAACCCCAAAACTTGGGCACGGGCCTATGGAAATGTGCTGGGAGCTGCAGCTCAAGCCTCCTCGGGGGCTGCATTCAGCACTACGTGCCAGAAGAGGACCCCAGCCCTGCATGGTGCTTGGTGTTCAAAGGCTCCCTTCGGGCAAAGCTTGTTTCCTCTGGAAGAACAAACGGCCCCACACCCCAGGAGCTCTGTTGTTCTGCCAAGTGCCTGCCTCCCCCCAGCCCTATATCCCCCCTTTGTCAGGATGGGGGCACCCCAGGCTGAAAGCCCCCTGTGCCCCCTGCTGGGGGGCTGGAAAGCTGCCCCATGGGTCCCCAGCAGGATGCCCCTATAGATGGAAGGGGTTCAACCTGGCAGGGGGGGGTTATAACCGCATTAGCCCCCGAATGCACCAACCCTGCTTAAAAAGAGGAAAGGGGCTATGCCACCCCATGCTGCAACCCCACAGACATGGGGTACCCCATAGCAGAGTCTGACTGTCAGTGAGGGCCAGCAATGCATTGTGCCTTCCTCCTCCTCCTTCTTCTCCTCCTCCTCCCGCTCGGGTTATTTTTCCACAAAGGCCTTTTGAAACACAAACAGCCCCGGGACTCCAGCCTCCGCCGTGAAGCAGCTGAACAATCACAGTGCCGGGCAGGCAGGGAGCGGGCATGGGGCGGGGGGGCTGGAGGGGCCATGCAGGGACATGGGCACGGGATGAGGTCTGTATTTTGGGACTGGACTCCTGTGCCGTGCCCCCCCCCCGGGCTGTGCCAGGCAGTGGTGCCTGCTGTGCCCGGGTGATGCGGTGCACGGTGTGTCTGCTGGCATCAGCACTGCTGTGTCCCCAGGCCACCCTGTCCCATGGCAGATGGGGAACTGAGCACCCTGGCAGTGATGCCCACAGCTGGGGAGTTCTAAAGGTGGGGGACACGGGGAGCAGGGAACCCTGTTCTTGGGCAGAGAGGCCAGGGGGGTCTGTGTCACGCTGCCTGTCTTAGCCGGGATCTAATCGGCTCCACGGTGAACAAGGGCAGTTTGTCAAGCTTAATCTTCCCCACTGGAGGCCCTTTGGTCCCCTGGCACATGGGGGGCGCTGGAGGTGGCAGGGACCCCAGGCACCCTTAACAGCAGGTGGTTCCCACGGGCACCTGCCCCATGCAGGCTGTGGCCGGAGCTCAAGCCTGGCAGGAGCTGGTGGCACCGGGGAGGGCACCCGCCCTTCTGCTTGGCACGGGGGTGGCTTTTGGAAGCCAAGCACGAGGCTGTGGGATGGGTGCCCATACCCAGCCTCGCCCACGTGGGCGGCTTCAGGAGCCCCGAGGCCATGGGATAAGCGCCCCGAGGTGTGGGTACCTCCCTGCCTGCAGGTGGGGAGGGCAAAGTCTGCTGGCACCACAGGGCTGCCCCGATGCCAGCCTTGTGCCTCTGCCCTCCTGCGGTAAAGGTGCTTGGGAAGAAGATTCAGAGGGCACCCGGCACACAGGGCCATAGTGCCACGTGCGGGCTGGGCATGCCCTGGTTGAGGCTACACAAACCCTACAGCTGTGAGTGCCCAGCAGTGCTCAGCCCCTTCCCTGCCCTGCCTGAAGGCCTTTGCCAGGGCAAAGTACCCGTTTACTGAGCTGCACCGGGCACCAGCCCAAGCAGAGACTGCAGAGAAGTACCTTTGCCCGCAATGTCAGAGGGCTGTGGGCAATGGAGGGGCTGTGGGCATAGTGGGGAGGGAGGACACTCCGAGGTGCCAGTGGGTAGGCCCCGAAGGTGACAGTCGTAAACATGGGGCTAAGGTTGCAGGCGGGGGAGATATGCTATCTTGGGGACAGAAAGCTGAGGCTGGGCACGGTCTGGGGGTTAAAGGGTGCCTGGGTGGTGTGGGGCACCCTATGCTGAGGGCATGCTGCTGGGGGGAGGTGTGCCCGAGGGTCCCACCACGGGGCTGGGGACTCCAATGGGTTTCTCTATTGCTGTGGGGCTGTCGGGCTGTGGGGCGGCACCGAGCGTTCCCCAGCGGCCCCCAGATGGAGACAGCCCCCGAGGCTCGGAGGACACGGTGGGATGGAGCAGGTGTCACGGGCGCTGCTCCCTCACAGAGCTCCTGGAGGGGGATCACCCCGAAACCGCCCCTCTCCCCGCGACGTGCTGCGGTGCCCATTGCCCCCCGCCATGCCCTGTGCTCTCGGTGCCCGGTCCCGACGGCACTCACCAGGGTCTGCTCGTACTGCAGCGCCCGCTGCTCCGCGCTCTCGGCGGAGGCCATGGCGCTCCCGGTGCTCCCGGTGCTCCTGGCCGTGCCGGTGCCGGCGCCCGCGGCGGCAGCAGCTCCGCCCGGGGCCGTGCGGGGCGGACCCGGGGCACTGCTCAGGGGAGGGCCCGGCCGCGCTCCGCCTCCGCCGCTCCGACGGCGGCACCCGGCACCGGCACCGGGCAGCCGGGCAGGACCGAGGGGATGCGGGGCAGGGGTCGCTCAGAGCCCTCCAGACGAGGTGGCCCTACGGACACTTGTTTTCGTCCACGGGCACCTGGTGGGGGCTGGCAGCAGCTTTGCTGCAGGGTCTGGGGTTTGTGCAGAGAGCACCGTGCCCACCCCCAGCTGTAGGGTCAAGGTTAGGGAGAGGAGAGCCCAGTGTCTTGGCACCACCGGCAAAGAAGCAAGGGAACTGGGGATGCACACAGATTACGGACACCCCAGCACAGTGAGAACCCGTCGGAGGTGGCTGAAGGAAGCCCTTACCGTGGCACTGCCAGCACCGGGATGGGGTCCCAGACAACGCTCTTCACTGCCGGGCAGCAGCGGCTCAGCCCGCTCTGCAGGGATGCAGGAGCACAGCTTGGCACCGGTATTCCTGGGGCGAAGCACTGCGGCATGGCACAGCGGCTGCTGTCCCTCTGGGGCCGCCGGCATCTCCATTTCACCACCTCAAAGGGCTCAGGAGCAACTGGGGCAGCCGGAAGGACCGAGCTTGCTCTCTCCCCTCTGGTACAGCATGGCACGCTCGGTGAAGATGGAGCTGCGGCACTGCCGGGCTGGTGGTGTGGGACCAGGAACAGGCTGGTTCGCACTGCCCAGGTGCCGCCTTCTGCTTTGACGTTGGCACCCCCAAGGGTGGGTGACAATGGCCAGGGCTGGGGTTTGCCCTGCACCAGCCTGGGAGGGTTCATCGCCTGCCGTGAACCAGTTTGCGGCGGGCAGGCGATACAGGAACCCCCCACTTATTGTTTCCCTGGGCACCGAGTCCCCTCCTCACGCGTCAGCTCCTGGCACTGCCCCACGCATCCGGAAGGAGTCCCATGCCAGGACACAAGTGCTGCTGCCAGCGGGCCACTGGCCGCAAGGTCAGCACCGGCGCTGCTACCCTGCTGGCCACAGCACCACATGGGCACATGCACAGGAGCTGGAACACTTCAGCTGGCACCAAGGACTCCATGCCCACCCTAAACGCCACCATGCCATCCTCCTAATGCCCTGGTGCCAGCCCCTGGTGTCATGACACCAGTACCAGTACAACCCAGTGTCCCAGTATATACTAATGCTGCCTAGCATCATTGTGCCAGTGCATCCAGTGCCATCCCAGCAGAGCCCAGTGTTACTTTCCCTGGCTTAGGGCCCAACCCTGTCATCTCTGTGCCATCATGGGAGTGCTTGGCTCAGCACTGTACCTGCTCTGGCATCACATCTTCAACCACAGGTACCAATTAGGGCCACCCCAGCCCTGCTCCAGTTCCCTCTGGTGCCACCCTACAGCTCTCCATTCCACGTAGAAGCCCCATATCTCCAAGACCCCATGTCCCCACCGAAATGACATGGCCTGCATGTCCCCAAACCCAGCAGCACCCATGAATGTGTGATACAGAGGAAAGGAGTGGGCAATATCTCTGTCTTTAATAAATACATTGGGACCCCCGTCCCTATAAATTACACACCAAGTCCAGCCAAGCTGGGGCAGGCACAGCAAGACAGGGGTGAGAGGGATTTTACACTATATACAAGGAGGGCATGATGCCTGCTGCACCCACCAGCTGGGAGCTCGTGGGTGGGAGTGTGGGGTGCCCCGGCTCCCCCAGCCCTGCTGCTGGCTATTAGGGTGGCTCGGCACTGCAGCTGTGCCCGGATGGGGTGCCTTCCCCATCCCTGCTCCTCTGTGCCCCATGCCCAGCCCTGGGGGGGGGAGCGATGGGGCTCTGTAGGGCCACCCGGCATTGCTGCGCTTTCAAGCTGTGCTCACTGCTCAGTGGCTCCATGCCTCTGCTGTGGCTTCATGCATCTTTTCTGGGGGCGCATCCGGGGCTGCAGGGGGGGAAATGGGGTGAATTGAAGACATGGAGGGTGTGCGGGTGGGTGATGGTCCCCAAAGGGATGCAGGAATGCACAGTGTGCCAATGGGTACCCAAACTCACCACGGCACTTGGCACAGCAGGGGTTGTCCCTCCTGCTGGGGCTGGCACAGGCACCTGGCGGGCACTCCTGGCGCTGGCAGTGTGTCTCTCCTGACTGTAGGGCATAAGCAGGGCTGGTGCACAAGGGTACCTGCACCACCAGCCCAGCTCTGCTCCCAGCTGTCCCCAAAGTGCTTGGATGGCAAATGGCATCTCTGCATGCCCAGCACACTCACCACACACCAGCACAGGATGCACTTCATCTCCCCAAAGGGCGGCACCGAGGGGTGCCAGCTCTCATTGTTGAGGTACCAGCGGCGCCCAAAGCGGCACGCACGGGGTCCATCCGCCTGCATGCCATCAGTCAGCTCAGGGACACTCTTCTCAGGGGCTGTGAAAAGGGCACAGGGAAGCTGCATGCCCTCAGGGTGTGGGAGGCACAGGGGACGAGGGGGGAGCAGGCTGCACATACCTGGGCACTGCTTGCAGCAGTCAGAGGGGCTGACACGCACCGGGTTGGCGCAAGTGAGACGTGGGCACTGCACCTTCTCACAGTGCACTTCACCCGTGGTGCCCTGTGGGGAGCATGCACAGAGATCAGGGGGGGCACTAGAGCTCCCCTACTTTGAGACCCCCAGCACTCACCTTGCAGGTGCAGATGGCACATTTGATGAGGCCGAAGGGTGGCACGACGGGGTGCCAGCGGGTTCCGGAGCCTCGCCACGTCTTGTCCCCATCAAAGTAGCAGCCTGAAAGTGGAGGAGGTGGGCACAGCATCCATGTGACAGCTGCAGTGCCCTCAGCCTGTGCCCGGGGGACTCACCCTCACTGCTGTCACGTGCCCGTTCCAGCTTTAGATCCTCCTGCTCCATCTTCTTCTCTGCAGGGATCAGGGAGGGCATGCTCAGGGTACCAGAATGGGACCCCCACCTTATACCCATAGAGACATTGCCCACAGCCCCCTCTTTCTGCCCCACACCCCCCCAGGAGCTCCTTGTGCCCCCACACCTTCACAGACTGGGCAGCACAGCTCCTCGGGGTGCACCTGGCGGGTACAGTTGAGGGGCTGGCACAGGATGGGATCGCAGATCACCGTGCGCTTCTGGGAACAGCAGGCAGATGGCTCACTGAAGGATCCATCATCAATGGGGCCACCCACAGTTCACCCCTATAACTCCATACCTGGCAGCTGCAGATGGAACACTTCTTGTCATAGTCCGGTGCCCAGCGGGTGCCATGCGCGCGGTGCTGCCCCTCGAAGAAGCAGGAGTTGGGGTCCTTTTTCAGCTGTTCCACATCTCTGCCCTTGGGGCCCTCGGAGAGTTCAGTCTCCCCGGTGGACAAGCGAGCCCCTCCTGCCTGGCAGCGGTTGGGGATGTGCACCTGGAGAGCAGCAGTGGGTGACACCATGGGCATCTCACTAGGCATCCCACTTAGGCCACCCATGGCTGGTAAGACACATGGCCGTGGGCACATGTGTCCCCACGCTGTCCCCTTCCAGTGCCAACCCATGGGGTTGTGTCAGGAGCACATACCCATCCCCGCATCTCCCCACGCGGGTGTGCTTTGGTGCTGACTTGCAGGAACGCCGTGCCCTGTGCCAGGTGCTGCAGCAGTTCAGCATCCAGGTCCTTCACCACCCCCTGAGCCTACAGGACGAGGGGGACAAGTGAACGTGAGGACTGACCTGAGACCTGTGGTGACACCGTGGTGTATCTGCTGCGTGCCCTCCTCACCTCGGTGCCATAGAACCCCTTGAGCATCCGTTTGTGCAGGTGCGGCCGAGTCCCCATCTCACCCAGCTCGGCCACACCGTGCAGCTGGGCGCTGACTGTGCCATCAGCCGGGCGACCCAGCCCCGCCACCACAATCTCGTAGTGCAGGTGGCAGTGCTCATCCAGCGACAGCCACGCGTGGCCTCCAGCCCCGCTGCTCACTGGGGGGGATACCAGCTGCCCTGCCAGCGGCACCGGCATCTCTGCGCACAGAGAGGGGTGGTGGGAGGTGATGGGTGAAGGGCTGCACCATTGCTCCCTGCCACCACTCTCCCCTCCATGTACCTGTGTAGCGTGCGAGGAGCCCGCTGTAGGGCAGGGAGATGACCTGGCCCCGCAGCTCACCCTCTGCCCAGTCCTTGGTGGCCACGTTGAGGAAGAGCTCATTCTGCAGCAGCATGTGCACATCGCGGGCGCCAGGGCTGTGCCACAATCCCTGAGCCTGGCATGGAGAGGGGGAGAACACACATATGGGGTTGTGCCCACTTGTGCCTGCACCAGCCTTGTGCCATGTCACCAGCACTCACCAGCCCGTCCCTATAGCTGTGTGTCATGTCAAAGAGGATGTTCCTCTTGTTCTTCCGCCGTGGTTTGGTCTCTAGTGTGACTCCCACCACCTCGCTGGCTGTGCCCACCACCCGCACCTGCAGTCAGGGCATAGAGAGGCAGCAATAAAGTGACTGGCGGGGCACAGTGCTGTGTCCGGTGCCATGCCTGTTCCCATTACCTGGTACTCCAACGTGCCGTTCTCATGCAGTGCCAGCTTGGCTGATCCCACCGCCCCCGTCTTGGTGGGCTGCAATGCATCTGCACCGCACAGCACGCTTTGGATGGCTGCACTCAAGCACAGAGAGTGGAGAAAACGGTGAGGACAGAGAGGAGGCAATGACACCCCCGCGTCCTGCTGCGCCCTGCTTACTGTCACAGCTGCGACGGGCAGTAATGGTGCCCTCCAGCTGGCGTGGGTGCCGGCCCTCGGTGTCAGCCATGATGCGGAGCTGCCCCTGCGCCAACCATTGCAGCTCATGTGCAGACAGGTCACTCAACACCTCTGCGAAGTCGGGGTCCTGGGGGTACAGGCAGCGGTGAGGGGGATACTGGAATACCCGGGGCATGGGGAGGGGGATGGCTGTACCTCCATAGTGATGTTGGCATGGACCTCGCGCAGCGTCTGGCCCTGGTGCAGGATGCGGACTCGCAGTGGTACCCAGGGGGACTCTGGGCATGGCAGAGGGGTTGGGGCTGCAGGGGGTGTCTGTGCATGGGGCTATGCTCCCAAAGCACAACCCTCTGCAACCCCACATCCTTATACAACCTCCCACCCACCCCCATGCACTCCCACTGCACCCCCACACACCCTGTGCCCCAAAATGCACATCTGAATCCCCCTGCACACTCCCATCCTGACCCCATGCATCCCAAGCCAATTGCACACCATGGACCCCCCAAGTCCCCCCAGTGATGCCATGCCCTGCAGGTGCCTGTGCCCACCCTCACCCCCAGCGCCTGGCTGCAGTAGCCCATGGGCCATGAGGATGAAGTGTAGGTTGTTCTCAGTGTCGCTCAGTGTCAGCATAGCCATGCCCCCGGCCCCAAGATGTGCAGGGTCTGATGAGGTCAGGATGGCACCAAATGTCTCTGTGCAGGGAGAGAGACATGAGGAGCACTTTAAAGGGAACCCCCTCAGGGGGGTACTTGGGTGTGGGGGTACATGGGGGGGGATCTTACCTGCAAAGAGTGCACGGTGCTTCAGGATGTGTCCATGCACCTCTCCGGAGGGCTGAGCACGGGTGATGAGGGACACACGGAGCTGCTCTGCACGCAGCAGCTGTATGTTGGCTTTGGACACTGTCCTCCACATCCCACAGAGCTGCGGATACAGCAGAGCTGGGCATGGGGCACCGGCATTGGTGTGCCATGCGCATCACCCTGCCCTGCCCACTCCTCTCACCATGCCGTCCTCAGGGCCTGCGTTCTTCTGCACTGGGTGCTCAAACAACACGGTGCCCTCGGGGTCACTGAAACGCACACGGCTCGGCCGGCCCAGCCTGCAAGCACCAGGGGTTGAGCAGGGACTCCTAGCCCACGTGCCTGGCACCGGCCCCATGTAGTGCCTGAGGGGGGGTGGGACACGGAGCAGGGTGCCAGCTGGCATTGGTGCCAAGGGGTCCCCAGGTTGGCACCGTGTGGGAGGGAGTGCACATTTGGGAAGGACGGCGGGAGCTGAGCGCTCGGCCTGGCTGTAAATTAGGAGCATTTTCAGCTCAGTTTGGCTCCCCCTGGTTGGAGCTGGAAATTAGTCACCACTTTACTATGCAAAGGGGCCTGGAAGTGAGGAACAGCAGAAGCAACCCGTGCGGGAAGGAGAGAGGGAGAGACAGACAGCGGGCACTGGGGGAGGGCATGGGTTTAGGGTCCTGTGGTGGTACCCATGAGCTGGGCCATAGGATGGCACAATGCCTGTCTCCCACTGCACCCACAGCCCCCTCCCAAAATCTCACCCCACCAACACAATGCTGTGATAGCACTGAGGGCAGGTAGAGGGGAAACTGAGGCACGAGCAGCATCGCATCCCCAGGTTAGATGGTTTCAGGCTGTGCTCACCGCTCGTAGCTGATGGAGAAGAGCAGGTAGGAGCGCAGCAGGGTGAAGCGAGCCTTGGCCACTGCACTGGACGTGGGGTGCCATGGCTCGGGGCCGCTCGTCAGCAGGGCCACGAATTCTATGGGAGATTACAGTGATTACTATAGGAGCACGGGGATGCCCTGCACCGCTTTTCCTGCCTGGGCTCACCTGTGCGGGCATCGTCGCGTGCCAAACCCTCGGAGCTGAGGTAGGAGCGGTCATTGTATGGCTTGTCCAGCTCGTCCTCCTTGTCCTGGAAGTACTCAAAGGTGTCGAAAGGTGGCTCGGAGCTCTTCTCTGGGGGTCCTGGCAAGGCTGGCGTGGGAGGCACAGCAGGGAGATGGATGTGGCACGGGTAACCCTGACACCAAGGAGCCCCTCCGTGGGGCTGCCCAGTGTCTCATGTCCCAGCCTGAGCCCAGCAGTGGGTGAGAGCACCATGCTCACCTTTGGGGCAGGTGTGGCAGCAGTGCCCGGGCAACAATGTGGCACGGGGGCAAGTGGGAACAGGGCAATCCTGCTTCATGTTCTTGCAGTTCACTTTCCCCACTGGTTTCCCTCGGCGATTCCTCTGCTGGGGTGGTTAAGAACTGTGTCAAATTGTGCCTAATTATGCCACAGATACAGCTAACCCCAACATCCAGCCCCAGTGGATGGCACAGCAGTGGGTACCAGTGTTCCTCTGGTGCAGCCCCGATCCTCTCAGCCCATCTGCACAACCCCTGGGCCCCACACACCTTGCGCAGCCTCCAGCTGTTTGTATGGCAGCCAAATCCCGGCCCCCACCCCCCTGCCCAGCTGTGCACAGCCCCTCCAGCCCTGACCTCGGGGGGCTGCTGGAGGGAGGGGGCCGTCTCCGAGGAGGGGAGGGAGGAGAATGAAGCATGAGCCTTTAACCCTCCGCTGCTGGGGGGTATCCAGGTGTGGCATCGGCTGGAGGAATCTCCGCTGCCGTTTCCCTCGGGGCAGGGGTAATGAACGAAGGGGTGATCCCGTCCCCAGCAGGGCCTCGTGTGGGGGGGTCCCCTATCCTGGCAGGGGAGGGGGTGGGGGGCACTCACCGTCTCGCAATGGCAGATCACGCAGCGCATCACCCCGAAGGGCTCCCCCAGGTCGGGGTGCCACGTCTCCTCCAGGGCATAGAAATGCCCTCCGAAGGCACAACCTGCAGATGAATCCCCACCCCATCATCGGAACACCCCCACAAGAAAAAAGTCACCTCCGGGCCGCGGGCACCCCCCTGCCGTAGCCCCGATGGGGCGGACAGCGTCCGGCACCGCCCCGTCGGGTACGGACCCGGTTATTGGGACCGAACGGCAGCACGGGCAGGCGGGGGTGGGGGGGGACGAAGTTGGGGGGCATAAAAGGGATGCACCGGGGGGGGGGGGGGTGCCGGAAAAGAGGGTGCACGGGTTGGAAGAAAAAGGGTTGCATGCAGCGGGGGTGCACGGAAAGGGGGATCGAAGGGAAAGGGGTGCAGGGAGGGGGGTCCTACCTGCCGTCCCCCCGGGGGGCAACGGATCGCTGTCGGGCCGGATGGGCAGGGCGAGCTTGGGGCGGGCGGTGCGGGCGGGCAGGGCGAGCAGGGCGAGCAGCAGCAGGGCGGTGCGCATGGTGCCGGGGAACCGGGGGAACCGGGCGGCCGGGGGCGGGGAGGGGGGGCCGGGCGCTGCCTGCCGCCTCCGCTGCCACCGCCTCTGCCCGGCCGCCGGCCCCGGCCCCGCTTTATAGGCGGCGGCATGGGCAAGCGGGAGCTGCGAGCCCTGTGCAAACAAAGGGCCGCTAATGAGGCGCAGGCAGCGGCCGGCCGGGGGGACGCGCCCCCGCCGCGAACCGAGCCCCCCCTCCTTCCTCCCAAACGGGTCCCGGCCCCCTGGGCATAGGGACCCCCCCCAGCCACTGACCCCCTGCTCTGGGATAATAAGGTACCTACGGAGACCCCGTCCATGAAGCACCACTAGGGACCCCTTGGCACGGAGCATCCCTTGGATCCCCCTGAACAATTGGTCCCCTCCCAGACATGGGGTACCTCGGGTATGGAGCCCCCGCTCACATAGCAACCTTGGAGCATGAGGGTGAAATGTAACCCCTTCACCTGCATGCCCCTGGTCAGGGTGTGGGGGACCCCCCTCACATCCACACAGCACTCACTGGGGCAATGCAGAACCCACACTCACACCCCCCTCTGTGGGGCTTGAGGGTATTTCTGGGCACTGGACACCATGAGTACACCCCAATCCACATCCCCCCACACACACTCCACCAGGACATAAAACCCCTGCAAGCCCCCATTTCCCCCACACCATTGGATCACCCGTGGGACAAAGGGCACATCTCCCCTCAGCATCCCCCACAAATCCACTCTGTGCCACGTGTTGTCAGACTCACGCACCCCACAACATGTGCCTTTGGCATCCCCAGATCCCAGGGCAGAGGGTGACCCCAGAGCAGTGCCACAGGACTGTTCCCACGAGCATAGGGACAGGACCTGGGGTCCCAAGGAGGTGCCACGGCCGAGGATACGGGAACAGCACCCAGTAGGGATCCTGCTCTTCACCCACATGAGCCCGGGCTGACGAGGGCAGCAGCGGTGGTGGGCAGGGAGCAGACACCATGGGAAGGCCTGGGGAGAGCACAGTGTAGCTGGGGAAACTGAGGCACGGGGCAAAAGGAGAGAGGGGGGTGGTGTGTCCCACCCGTGTCTCCCCCACCAGCAGGGAGGGAACGGGATGCCGGGTCCCCCCCCACCAGTGGGAGGCGGGCGGGTATGCAGGGGAGGAGGGGGAAACGCCGGGCTGCCAAAATCAACTCTGGGCGGTGCAAACAGCCGGCCAGCTGCACGGTGTAACTAGGGAAACACGGCGCAGCTGGAGCACAACAGGCCCTTACCTCCCCAGAAAGCTCCTCCTGGGCCTCCCCACAGCACAGCGAGCAGCTGGGGGGGCTGCAACCCCACGCACCGCGCCCTTGCTGCCAGTGTGCCCCATCCCTGTGCCCTCCGCGCTTGACACGAGCGAGCCCCGACAAGGGGGAGCCGGGTTTCCCCGACGGGACGTTCCGCCGGCACCTCCGGGGATGGGACACCACGGATATCCCATGTGTGACGCCTTACTGCTCGCAATGGGCTGTGCCCAGCGGCGGGGCACCCCATCCCCGTGCCCACCCCGTCAGTGCCACCGACCTGTCCCTGCTCCTCTCTCCCGTTGTTCCTGTTGGCCTGGGATCCGGTGGCAGGGGAGGGCTGGGGGCTGCGCGGCCGTGCCAGCGTCACCGCCCGGTGCCCACCACCGTGGAGCAGCCCGGGGGGAACGGCGGGGAGCGAGCGGGGCAGAGCGGGGAGGAGGAGGCGGGCGATGGCTGCCGGCCGCCCCGCCGGTGCCAGGAATCCGCCGCTGGCTCCGCGCACCCGGAGCTCGTCACAGTCTCCTGGCTCGGCTGCGGGGATGTGGGGAAGCAACAGGGGAAGCTCCCTCCCCTTTCCTGGGAAGGAAGGAAAGCTGGGAGAGCCGTGGCCTTGTCCTGGGGGAAACTGAGGCACGGGGAGGGCGTGGGGGGTAGCGAGGTGTCACCGCTACAACGGGGGCACGTAGCGTGGGAGGAAAGAGGCACGGGATGAGATAGGATGCACGTGGGCATCCCTACCCCACGGCCCCACATGGCCCTGTAAAGTCCTGGAAGCGCCCCCCAGGGGTCTCCGTACTTTTGGGGTGGGAAGGGGTCCCAGTGCTGCCAGCTGGTTCCCGGCGCCTGTTCGAGCACTGGGAGCTCCCGGCACAAAGGCGGCTCTGAGGAGCCCTGCAGCCGGGCCTGGCGCCGGCACAGCCCCAACGGGACGGGGCTACCGGCTGCGGGCAGCTGGAGCTGCATGGGGACAGAGCCAGGCAGCCACGGCCACTGTGTGCCACCCCATAAGCTGGAGCAGGTGCCCGGCCCCGTGGCATGTGGGTGCTGAGAGCACATCAGGGTGGGCACACTGATGATGCTCCTTCCCTGCACCCCGCAATTCTGTGTGGGCTCTGCATGGGCTGTGTGTGCTCTGTAGCCATGTAGCCACGAAGGGTCATTCGGAGGGTCCCCATCCCGTCCCTCTCTGCCCAGTGGTGCCGTGCCTGGCTTTGGGGTGCCCGTGCCAGCACTGCCGCCCCACGCAGCTCCCTATTGTCTGTCCCTATTAGCTGCTGTCTGCTTCAGGCTTTGAACATGAGCCGGGCTCGGGGCGGCAGGAAGGAGCCTCTTCTCCCCAGGGATGGGGTCGAAGCGAAACCGCATGCCCTAACCCCTTCCCACGGTCTCCATCCTCCCGCAGGCACCTTGGCACCCCGTGCCACAAGCAAAGGGGACCGGACCCGACCGGATCTGGGGAGCTACAGGGACACCCCCCCTCTCCAAAAAGAGCCCCCCTCGCCCATCCCACTATGGCCTCCCCAAAGCTCTGTGCAGAACGAAGCCGTGCCCCGTGACTAATCCCCCCCGGCCTCGCACATACGCGGCGGGGAGGGGGGTGCTGTCGTAATGGGTGGAAATATCTCATAATTCACGTTGGACACGGGGATTGCAGCCGTTCCGGCAATATTTGCACAACTGGCAGGCGGCTTGTAGGGCTGGGCCGCCCCAGACGAAGGCAAGGGGGGGGTCTGAGGGTGTTTGGGGGTGGCAGGTATGGGGTGAAGGGGTGCAGCTGGGGAGCTGGGGGATTGGCTGCTTTTTGTCTCCAGACACATGGAGTTTATTAGGGACTGCGTGTTCTCAGTACGGTGGGGATGGATGGGGCTCTCTGTCCCTTCTTGCCTCATGGTGGATGGGGGCAGGATGTGGGCAGAGATCCCAAAGCATCCTCATGTGCTATGCTCAGGGCACTGTGCCCACTCCCAGTGACCCGCTATGGGGCACCCAAAGGCGCCAGTGCCCCCTCCACTGCAGAGATTCCCTTCATCCTTATGGGAAGAAGGCAGGGGGTGCATGGGGTGGGGGGGCCCTGTTTGGCATGGGGATTAGCACACCGAGAGCAATCGATGGTGGTCTCCCCCCCCCCCCACCGGACATGCAGGCAAATATTTGTGCCCAGACTTCGCGGGACGGCGAGAAGGAATTTCATTCTTGCGCCCACCTGCGGCTCGGCCGCCTGGCATTAACCCCTTCACAGCCCCAGGGGATGGAGGGAAGTGCCCTCTTGGTACCCCCCATGTGTGCAGTGTGGGTAAGGAGTGCGACAGGGCAGCGTGTGGTGCAGATGGTTGGCCACGGCTCTGGGCATGGCCATGCTGATGCTCATTGAGGGCACAGCGTGGTTTATCCTGGCAATCCCTTACTAGACATTCCCTGTGCAGGGCCTGTGGGATATATGGAATAGGCAAACTGTGCCAACTCCCTCCCCCCCCCCAAATCCTCTCCCACCCAGGTGCCCTCTGCAGCACAACCACCTCCCTGGGCTGCTCCTGGGAGCGGGACGGTGGAGCAGGAGAACTCTGTTTGCCCACGGATGTTTATTGACAATTTGCAAATGTAAAACAGGACCGGAGGGGATTGAGATCTGTGCCTGTGGTGGGGTGGGGGGAGCACAGGGCCTGCTCACAGCATCCTGCTGGCACCCCCAGCTCAGTTCCTTGTTCCTCAGCCCCTTTGTGCCCAGCTGGGTCCTGAGCAAACGGGGCTGTTTGCTCACTCCGGGATTAGCTGCTCTCTTTGTTCCTTTGACTTTCTCTTCCCTTTATGCTGGACCCTTTTATGGGGGCTTCAAAGGGGGCTCAGAACCACCCCCCCCCTACTGCCTGCAAAGCCCATATGTTGGTTTCCCGTGTCCCACTGCTTTGCACCAACATCCTGGGGGTGCCTACTGGGGACACCTGGGTGGCCCGTGGGGACATCAACTCTATCACCTGCCCGGTCCTCCCCCGCTGCCTGGCACCTCCGGCTGCCCTTGGCACTTGTTGGAGTGGGTGCGAACGGCTGCTCCCCGCAGCAGGAATCCCGGCACTTTGCACCCTGTAAGCAGAGGTGGGAAACACAGCACTGGGATCCGGCCAGCTGCACGGCTCTGCGTCCCCCCCAGGACAGCACATTCCAGCAGCACCATTCACAGCAGGAAAACAGCAAGCTGCATGCTGGCATTGCTGGAAGGACTATTTGGGGGTGAAGGGCCAGCTGCCCCATTTCCCTGATGAGCTTTTTGCCTAATTATGAAGGCTATGGGGCACTGCAGAACTCCAGCCTGGCACTGTGAGGGGCTATGTGCCCACAGAGGGATGGGTACCAGGGCATAATGCTGGGGACTGTGAGAAGGGATCAAGAGTCGGGAGTGAGGACAGAGCTGTCCCAGGGTGCCAGTGGGATGCATTTGCAGCCCGTCACGTCCGCAGAGCAGGGACACGTCCGAGCGGGGAAGCCCAGCGGTGTTTGACCCCAGTGCTCACAGCTGCTGCCAAACCATGCTGCGCTGCGTCACCAGCGCCGTCCCCATAGACACAGGGCTGCCAGGACCCACCCGGACCCCCCGCCACCCGCAAGGTGGGTTGATAGCTCTGGGGTCGGGGGGACATGGGGTGGGCACAGTGTGGCTGAGGTGTTTATTCTGGTTGGTGTCACCTGGCCGGGGGCTGCCAGGAACTGCTGGGATGGGGTAGGAGAGTGACAGAGCAGCGCTGTGCATAGAGTGCAGGAGGATGAGATCTGGGGGCTCCTGAGTGCATGCAGGTGTGAACACATAGGGGGCTGCACAGGGGCCACGTGAGCATGCAACCCACAGTGCCTATGTGGGGCTGTGGTGCAAGTATGGGTGTGCACGTGAGTACAGATGTGCACATGGGCATATTTGCATGCACTCCTGCCACTGGGGTCTCTCCAATCTCTCTCCACAATAAAACCCTACCCAAACATTTCCTGGATCCCACACCCCATTACTGTCCCTCAGCTCAGAGCACCACTGACACCATCTATCCTGCTGGTTCCAGGACCACCTTCGTGCCACAGATAGGCACGGCCACCGCTCCAAGCTCCGATATCCCACTTGCAGATCACTCTCACCCAGGGCGAGGGGCAGGTGAGTGCCTGGGGACGCCCTTCCCGATCCCGGAGCCAAGGGAGGAAGCGGCTGGAGGCAGGAAGCCGTCCCCAGGGCCCCCGGAGCACTTTTGCTCGAAGGTCAGCAGCAACACAACAGGAAATCACGCTCCCTCGGCACGGCGGCCGGGCCAGAGCGCTGCGCCGTGCTGCGCTGCCCGAGGGCTGTTCCCAGCCCCCAGCCCTCCATCCCGGACCGGTGGCTTGCGGGGGGGGGGCCCGCGCCACAGCTGCCCTCCATGGAAGGGGGACGGGAGCCGGGGAGCAGCCGCTGGCCCCAGGGCGGAGGATGCAGGGCTGAAGCCCCCAGCAGAGCATGGAGCTGAACAGTGAGTGTGGGGTGAAGGGGATGGGCACGAGTGGGAAGGGGCATTGCTGTGGCAGTGGAAGGCCAAATCACAGTCCCAGACTCCCAGGCATGGGCACAGCCCTCGCCCCACACGTTGGAAGGGAATGCCAAGCGTGGCTCTGGTTTGGCTGGAGCTGCCCAGTGCCAGTTTGGCATCTCGCTACATCCAGCCTTGGGGAGCAGGTTTTGCCCAATCCTTCTGGGGACAGGTGCAATGCTGATGTAGCGGCAAGCAGGGACACATGGATGGACCAAGGGCTCTCAGAGATGGCAGTTACCAGCACGGAGCTCAGACATCAGCCAGCTGAGGGGTGCCTGGGGCAGCAGCATGCCCACGCTGCCCACTGAGTGTATGCACGGCCGAGCCCTTGGCTGCTGCAGTGCGGAGGAGCCGACGTGCAGGGCAGGAGGCTGCAGGCAGGGATTCCCCGAAACGCACGTGACAGCCAGAGCTGCTCCTGGCACCAGCTCCCAAAGGAGGGACTGCACAGGGAACACTGCTCAGCTCCCTGCCTGCTTCCCAGGCTGGAGCTGAGCCTAAAACCCAGCACTGATGCTTGTCACTTCCCCCCCAGCCCTTTTACACTGCTGGGAAATCCCAGCTCTGCCCAGACAGAACCATGTCCCTGGGAACAGAAAGGAGACAAGACCCTTCTCAGCCCCCAAAAGCTCCTCATGCCCTACTACAAGGCAATCCCAGCCACCACCAGACCAGGCAGAGCAGTTGCTGCTGTAGGCGTTACCTGAGCTGGGGCTCTCTGAAGAGGGTGGTCAGGTGCCCACGAGTATCCCCTTCTTTCCCAGGACTACTGCTCCTCACATCTTTCCTCCTGCACGTCAAAGAGGGCCATGCCAGGCCGATTGGGCCGGTCTGCGACAAGAGACTTATCCAGAAGTACATCGGGGAGGCCAAGGACATGGAGAAGAGAGTGGTGAGGAAGCAGTGCCCCCCAAAACCCAGAACCAGGCTGCGCTGGCAAGACAGAGCTGGGAACAGCTCCTGGCATCTCACTGCAGCAGCTCTTCTCCCCCAACAGAGCGAGTGCCAGGCACTACCTGCACTCAGCTGCCCCGTGGTTCTGCCTTTGGTGGACTTCAACATGCGACAGTGGAAAAGCAAATCGGTGAGAGGGGCTGGGAGGATGGTGCTGGGGTGCCCATGGGACTTGAGGGGGAGCCCCTGGGTAAGCAGAGGGGTATGGTCACCAAACAAGCTGAACAATAAGCTTGTAGGAACAGCAGCACAGGAGCGTTGTGTGGGGATGAGGTGGAGGATCCATCCGTATCAAGGGTGGGCATGGGAAGGATGGGCCTGCAGCCCTGTGCCAGTGGGGTCAGCACACACACTGCTCCACAGGATGAGATCAAGTGGCGTGAGATCCTGTGCAACCTGGTGCTGCTGGTGGGTGCTGTGACAGAGGCTCAGGGCCAGGTGAGCCAGGAATGCGGGGCCGGGCAGCTGAGCCAGCTCTATCGACACGCCAACTCCTTCCTCCTGCTCCTACAGACGTTCGGCTGGGAGGTGAGACCTCCATGTGTGAGTAAAGACACAGGGCACGTGTCCGCTGGGCATGATAGCATCTGTAACCCCCCCATCTCGCTCTTGCCCCTCAGGAAGGGCCCTGGGAGCCAGGCTGCTCCCCACGCTCCATTGAGCAGACTGAAGTCACTGAGATCTTCCTCACCTACCGACAGCTGGTGCAGGGCAAGCTGCGCTTCTTCTTCCACAACCTGGCTAAGGACTCGTGTGACTGAGATCAGGGGGAAGCAGGGACCTCCAGTCCAGGGACTGATGAAGCTGTACACGGGATTTAACACTGATAAAAGGTCAGAGCAATCCCACAGGAGAAGGAGCCGTGCTCTGGATGCCCAGGAAGGTGCCACGGGGAAAGGGTTGGCTCCTTTTCCACAAGCCTTTGGCTATCACACAGCCCACAGAGGTCAAAAGCAGCCATACCTGTGCAGCACGAGGCACATGCCCTGCTCCTATCAGACTGTGAATGCTTTACAATTAAAGACCTATTTTTCTAAAGGATTGTTTGTGTCTTCCTGTTCCCCCTGCTGTAGCACTGGCCTAAGGAGTGTACACCAGTCTCTGGGGGAGGCAATAGCTGCGGAATAAACGCTCCTGATTTCCCCAGTGTCCAGCTCCCTCCTGTGGTGGCTGCCATCTCTGCAGGGCAGGTGGGCTCAGCTGGGGATGTGAGATAATAATGCCCCTTGCCTTCCAGTATCCACCTGCCAATTTCACTGTGCTGAGCTCAGTGGTCACACAGCATCACTCAGACTAGGCCAAGCCCCTCCAGGAGCTGCAGCTTGAAAGCCAGTGCCCCTGATGTGGTACCTTTGCTGTCTGCTACCACAACATCCTCCATGAGCATCCCATCTTCATCTACCAACCAGCATTCTGGGAAGCCAACCTTGCCACAACAACCACATCTAGAAAACACATAGCAGTTTAATTAAGAAGCCACATCTGTCTCAGAACAGCTCCTTAGAAAATGATGCCCAGCCCTAGCACAGACAGGTGTGTGCCCCAGTCCAGCAGCCCCTGGTTAGAGCTGGGGCTAAGCCTGCTTTTGAAGTGCAGGAAGGTGAGATCAGCAGGCAGGGCCACAGAGCAACCACGGTCTCCACTGGGAACGAGGCATCAGCCCCTGCACAGAAGGGAAACAGTCAGAAAAGACTGGGATGACAAAGGGGGAAAGTCCTCCACCACCACTGGAGGGACTGGGCAGCAAAGGTGCTGGGGCAGGATTTGGGGTGATGGTGTCCTTTCTGCTCTCCAACAGAATGTCTCTGGGGGCAGGCAGCCCTCTGAGGTGCATCATCTCCTAGAAGGCCAACTTCTTCATCAGCAGGTAAACTCTGGAGTCCACTTCAAACCCATGCAGATTGTTCGCGTCTCCCTGAAGGCGCATGAGCAGCCCCCCGTAGGACACATAAGCAGAGCTGGGGCAGGAGGAGAGGAGCAGTGAGAGCAGGGAAACCCATAGGAGACCCAGTCAAGATAATGCTGCCTCCCCACCACCCTCAGGCAACGCGTCCCCTTCTCAACAGCCACTCACAGGCGTGTGGCTGCCTCTGTGGACGTCTCATCCCCCTCAATCCTGTACACCTTGCCATACATCACGTACTCAAACTGGTCCGCCCTGCAATGACATGAGGGGAGCTGAGAGAAGCGTCAGAACATCCTTCCCACATCCCCTAACAGAGGGGTGGAGGAGGCACCTTGTAGGAGGGGTCTCTCCCACCACTGCGAGCCACGTTACCTGGAGGGCCGGTCATCAGTGGGGTTGTACTCCCCATCATCCAACGTCCCATCCTCATACAGGGTGCTGGCAATGACCAGACGGAACTTGTCCCCTGGGAGGCGATAACAAGGCAGCGCTCAGAGGGCACAGCCGGAGCTGCCCCCCCCCCCCCGCCCGTCCCGTACCGAGATCCACGGGGTAGATCTGGATGTTGACGTCCAGGATCAGATCCATCTTGAACGACTCGCTCTCGCAGTGCAGCCGGGACACTGAGCGGGCCGGGACGGGGCGTCAACGGGGAGGGCCCGCCGCACCCGGCCCGGCCCACGGAGCCCCGGGTGGGAGGAAGGGGCGGGGAGCGGGGGGGTCGTATCTCACCACGGTCGAACTTCTTCCCCTCGGGGTCGATGTCCTTCACATCGAAGATGTCCTCGAACAGAATGCCGGCCATGGCGGCGCCCCTTCGCTCCCGCGCCGGCTCCCGCTGCGGCGCACGGTGATGACGTGTTTCCACATCCGGAAACCTCATTCGTGGTGGGCGGGCAGAGGTGCCCGCGCGGTCCTAGCGCCGCCGGCAGCGCCCCCTGCAGGCTGGGGGGGCGCACTGCAGCGCAGGGGGCGGTAGGGGGCGCTGCGCGGCCGCGGATCGAACCGCGTGGGTCGGGGGGGATCCACGGCGGGACGGAGCTCGGAGCTGGGCGGGGGGCGGCAGCGTCACCCCACAGCCCACCCGTGTCACACCCCACAGCGTCACCTTCCCTCCGTGTCACATCCCCGGTGACACCCAGCTCCTACCGCCAGCCCCCTCCCCAAAGGGCTCAATGCGGCCGGGCTGTGTGAGCGGAGGGATGCGCTGGTACAGAGGGACACGGAGGGGCAGAGGACACGGAGGGACACGGGTTGGCGGCCCCGCACCTCCGGGGTCGAGGAGCCGAGGTTGGGGTGGGCAGCCCCCACCCTATAGCACCTGTCTCTTCCTTATCTGGAGCCAAACAAGCCCATCCGGCACCTGGTGCCGCTCAGAGCACACAGCACCAGCCCTCAGCCCGCCCCCAACCTGCACGGATCCCACAGACCGTCCCCAGGTGCTCTGCAGCCCCCGGTGCGCCGGGATATATGAAGGGATTGGGGGGGGGGGGGGCACAGCTCTGCCTTGGTGCACCCCAAAGCATCCCAGCATACAGTAGGACACACCGGGGGTCCCTCCATGTGGGCTCTGCCCAGGCTGGGAGTCCCATTGCTCACAGTGCCGGGCTGTGTGTGGGTGGGGAGGGGAGGTTTAGCCGTGGGGCTGTTATCTTTCACTGATAAATTATACAACATGAGCACGGCTTTGAACGGCGGCCAGGCCTCCATCCGGTGGGGCAGCATTGGGGGGCCAACACAGCCTCCAGTGCTCTCTGATGGGGGGGGGGGGGGATGGTGATGGAGATGGGGCCGTGGCTTTGGAGTGAAGGGCTGATGGGGATGGGGTCTGCACACAGAGGCAGAGCAGGTGGCAGAGCCACGGCGGCACCTGGGTGGTTGGGCAGCCCCAAATCCTGCACCCTAAATCCCTGCCCTCTCCCCAAAGCCTGCCCGGCTCGGGGGTGGGAGCGGTGCTTCAGAGGCAGCCGCGGCCCCTCTTATCTGCGGGCACAAAGGAGCCGCGGCACCGCCGTTATGGAGCAAACAGACCTGGGGAGAAGCTGGCTGGCATCGGGCAATGGGGTGGCACCATCCCCATGTTGCGGTGCTATGGGGTGGCACCATCCCCATGTTGCGGTGCTATGGGGTGGCACCATCCCCATGTTGCGGTGCTATGGGGTGGCACCATCCCCATGTTGCGGTACTATGGGGTGCAGCGCTGACATCCCCCCACTGAGCGGCCCCCCTAAGGCTGGGGTTGGGCAGGAAGAGAGCGAGCCAAAATTAAGCTGTTAATGAGTCTGTCTGTCACCAGGCTGCCAATTACCCATGTGGGTAAGGAGGAGATGATGGAGGTGGCACGGAGCAACATCACAGCCCACCCGATCATCCCCTCATTAGCACCGCATCACCCTGAGTGAGGGACAAGGCCCTGGGCAGGGATTAGCCCCTTCCTCTCCCTGCTGAGGACATGATGGGCGATGAAGGAAGGGGAAAAAATGAGCTTTGGGGGGAAAATATGTGATAAGTGGTGGTCCTCTGCCCCTGCAGTGCGGGGCCTGGGGAAAGGCTTGTGCCCCACAGCCCTGTCCCCAAATTCCTGTGTGCTGATGCTGACGTCTGTTTTTCCGTGACACCTCGGCCGGTGCTGCAGGGGGGACAGGGCCATCTTCCTGCAGCTGTCAGCGCGCTGGGCTGTCCCCGTGATGGCCCTTATCAGCGGGTGGCCCTGGGCTGCAGGCTGCGGCCCCCATTCCCGTGGTGGTGGGGGGCTGAGTGTCCTTTCCTGCTGCCCTCTGTGCCCCGCTTGGAGTCTCGGGGAGCTCTGGGGTGCTGGGTCCCATCGGGTCTCCTCTTCCCCCAAAACTCAGCAATTCTGCTCCCTCCCCCCAGACCCATCGACCAAATCTGGCTGAGCTGGGTTGGGATGAGAGCTGGGGGACTTTGGAGGGCTCCAAATTAGCTTAATGGCTTTGGAAGACAAACAGATTAGAGAGCTGCAGCGGTCAGGACAGGGATCAGCTAAATTGGAAGCAGAGGCAGCGCCCCAATCCCTGTGGCCAGCCCCAGGCCACATTCCTACAGCACCCCATCCTGTCCCCATCACCCCCATCCTTTCCTGCAGTGCTGGGTCACAGCAGTCCCTTCTGCCCTGGGTTTTGGCCATGTGTCAGTTGCCTCTGGGTGTTGCTGCGCTTCCCCTTCCTTTTCCCTTCCTGTCCCTTTCCATTTCCCTGTGCCCCTTTTCCCTGCCATGTCCCTTTGTACCACTCCTCCCATGCCATGCAGGAAGCAGGGCTGACATTGCCATAGGGGAAGAGGGGGCAAAGGGGATGCTTGGCATTACAGGTGCAAGGGGGCATGAGGCTGCTGTCAGGGCCCTGTTGGTTTCAGCAAAGCACCCAAGACAGGGGTGCAACCCTGCAGCCCTGCTTTACTGATAGGATTCTACATCCCCGATGGCATCACGTCCCCTCCAGCAGCCAGGCATGTCTCTGGTACCAGGATACTGGAGACCCGGCTGCCTGTTTTGGGGTGCCATCTCCCAGCATCGCTGGTGAGCTGAGTGTGGCAGGTCTCAGCAGCGCAGCAGGAGGAAGAGGAGGAGGGGAGGAAGGCCGGGTGTGGGGGACAGCCTCCTGCTGCCGTGTCCCCCCCAGCATCCCCGTCCCCCTCCCGCCACCGCTTCCTGCGCGGGCGGCCCAGGGCTGGCGATGAAAGCCGCCCCAGCAGATGTTTCTGGCTTGTTTTCATCTCATTAACCGTTTCCTCTTTTATTATGGGATAAATTATTAATTGTTCGAAGCGAGGAAGAAAGAAAAGAGAAATCCTGACCGAGATCCCGAGAGGGAGGCGGGCACGAGATGGCACGGAGCAGGGAGGGCAGGGAAATGGGGTCTGTGGGATACAGGCAGCCCCCAGCGGTGCCCCCCGCCCCCAAAAGAGGCCGGGGTTGTGCAGGGGGCTGCCGGCACCTGGCCTCCATCAGCAGCCACTGGAAGTAACCTGGGCAGACAGGGGCCAGGGGGGCTGAGCCGCCTGGCACCCAGCACAGACCTCTCCTGCCGCGGCTGAGGATGGATGCGCTCATTGCACGTCCCTTCCAGAGCTGTGAAAAGGGGCTCAGCTCCGCCTCTGCCCCCGTGAAATATTCATGTCCCACATCGACGAGTTAATTTAATTGCCCTGATGAGGAGCTGAATAATTTACGCTCTTCTTTGCGAGTGGGTCGGGAGACATCATTAGCGGCTGAGCTGGGAGCAGGGGGATGTGTCCCCGGGGCTGAGGCACCGAGACCCCATGCAGCCTCGCAGCACTGTGCCTGCAGCCTCCCTCCAGCCCCATCCCGACACGTTGGTCCACAGCCAGCAGGATGAAATATGGCTCCGAGAAGGGGCCGGGGCTGTGCCGGCGCGCTCCGGATTCCTGAGATAATGGGGACAGGCAGGACAGGGACCTTTATTTACAATTTTTCCCCTTTAAACGGATGGAGCCCTTTCCTGGGGGGACCCCGTCTGGCTGCCACGACACCAAGAGGGGCTGTCTGGGGATGGCTGTGGTTTGGGATTCATCCCCCGAACCCTGATGCTCATCCTCCGTCCAGGCACCCCATGAAGAGAGGGGCAAACCCCAATTTTCCCATTTTCCAGCAGAATGTGGGCCCATTCCATGCCCTCCCTTCTTTCCCAGCCCGGTTGCTCAGTGGGAAGCTACATCCCATGCCTGCTTGGTGGCCCTGGGTGAAGCCCATAGCAGCGCTGCTTTATGGCCATGCCAGGAAATCTGGGGCCAGAGGCCGTGGCTGAGGCAGGGCTGAGCCAGCGGGGCGATAACACCCGTGTTTCCTCCCGGCTGTGCCACATCCGACAGCCCCATGGTGCGGGGTAAAGCAGAGCTGGGGTGCAGAGACCATCCCCATAGCAGGGCTGGGGTCCTGCAGGTGCACCCCACACCGAGTGCAGCTGTGTCAGGGGGAAGCTTTGCATGGGATGACCCCAAAATGCCCCCTTGCAGGGTCTGGGCTCTGTGCCATGCCCCTCTCCTGGCATCCCCGCTTGGAGGGGCCACAGTGATCAGGGTGTAATTAAAAACGCAATTAAGCACTGCCACTTAGCAGAAAAGTCATACAGTTTGGGGATAATTATCTGACAATATAACAAGTTGCCCAACATTAATCAGGCGCTGATCTGCTCCTGCAGCTGTGCTCCCCGCTCCGGCCCCACTTGCTTAATGGCATCGTTTAGGAGACAGCCATAAATCAGATCCTTATGGGGGGCCCTGGGGGGCAGCATGGTGTCCCCTGGCTGTGGGACCCCACCACCTCTGTGCCCTCATTTGGGGGGTTTTGAGTGGGCATTGCCCATGGGTTTGGATGGGGCAGCCTGATGGGGAGTCCCAATGGGGTGGCTGTGATCTGGGGGCATGCCCCCTTTTCTTCCCCCATGGGAAGCCCAGCAGCCCCCATGGGAACCCAAGGGATGGGAGCTGAATTAGCAGCTCAGAAGGCCATCAGCGAGTGGGGAATTAATGAGTATTTACAGCTCGTGTTTGCCAGCGTTAATGAAGTCCTTGTGCTGGAACAATATTAACTCAGGAGCAGACGGGTCCTCCCCCAGCATCCCGCAGCATCGCCGCTATTCTGGGCAGCCCCAACCTGGATTCAGCCTCCCAGTGCCCCCATCTCCCATGGGCAGCCCCCAGCCCCTGCCCATCCCTGTGTGCTCGGGATGGGGACACGGCCCAGTATTGCTCCCACTTCTAAGGGCCGCGGATAAAAGCGGGGATTGTCCCCTTTGTGCCCATGGGCTGGGGAGGGGGAACCCAGAGGGAACGCGGCAGCTTAAGGCATTCACTTCTCCCCTCATTCGACGCTTCTGCAGCAAAATCCCATTACAAAGGGCTTAGCGGCCGCGCTGAGGAAGAGGTCACTTGCAGGGGCCCTCGAGAAGATTTCCTGGCCATAAAAAGCACGAGAAAAGAGCAACCCCAGCGGCTGCGGTGCCCCATGAGCTGTGAGCGTGGCCACCAGGAACGGGAGCACCGAGCCCGCTGTGTTCTGGCTGTGCCCTGCAGGCTGTGCCTGGCAGGACAGTTACAGCACCCGGTTGTGTTAATTCATCTTTATCACCACAAACACAAATAAAATGTGCATTGATCTACCGGTTTTACGCACGGCCATAAAAGCAGCGGTGTGTGCGGAAGGGCGCTGCCAAGTGCCAGCTGTGCCACCCCACTCCTTGTGTCCTGCTTTGTACCCACAGTGCCACCGGCACCGGGGGACCTGGTTTTGCGGTTCATGGGGGGCTGCTGGGAACCCCATGTTGTGTGTGGGGTGTTGGGTGTGTAATGTGGGTGTTTGTGGGGACACACAGTGGGTTTGGGACATGGGACACAATGTGTAGGGGTGCAGCATGCCATGGGAGAGGCATGAGGATGGGGACAGGGACATGGCACAGCTGTGGGGTTGGCACCGCTTTTGTCTGCAGCCGGAGCAAGGCGCAGGCGGTCTCTGAAAGGATTGGGGCAAGCGCCCGGGCGGGATGGAAATGAGCCCCCAGGGGTCCGCCTGACACAAAGGCGCCCGCTGGGGTGGGCCGAGACCTTCCCAGCCCCTCGCCACAATGTTTGCAAATAGCGGAGGCCACTTCTTGCGGGGCCGCCGGCGGGGAGGGCCAATGGGGCTCCCACACCCCCAGCCCGGCTGTGGGTCTGGCTCTGCCCTGTAGCCCCCCATATGGGTAAGGGGCTGCCCCGGTGGCTTTGTTGGCAGCGTGGGCTGCGGAGCCAGGGGAGCAGGGAAGAATGTTCCTGCTCAATGCCCACCACGCCGGGGCTGACAGCCCTGAAATCGGGCTGTCACTTCCCGTCTGGACAGCCCTTCACCTCCATTCGCCGTGCCTTGTTAGGATCCTGCTGCATTCAGCCAAGACAAACACTGCACTTAACCCTCTGGATCCCGACAACCCCTCCAGGGGATGCGGGGCTCCGAGCACTGCAGTGGGCACGGGGACATGCCACCACCATGGGGACCTCAATGGGATGGGACATCCCAGCAGGGCAGGATCTCTGGAAGCAGTGTTTTAGAGCCACCCCAAGATCTTTTTCATGCCCCCCAAGGGACATCCTCAGCCCACCCCCATCCCTCCCTGCAGAGCCCACGACCACCCCGAGCCCACATCCCCTTCCCACAGCCCCCCCAGTGGGACACCCACCCTGCAGCATCCCCTGGCCCCGAAGAAAGGGAGCGCGGAGCTTTTCCTTTGACACAATTAAGGAGCGCAGGGTCCCAGCGCCTCGGCCCGCCGCAATGTGTTAAATTAATGTAGCAGAAAAAATCATTATGCGGGGACACAGATGGAAGTGACCAAGCAGAAAATGCGATGTGCAGCGGCAGAGGACCCCTGTTACCCATGTAAACACAGAGGGGAAGGATGGGTTTCCCAGCGCCTGGGGCGAGGAGGTGACCAGGGTGCCTCTGTGCTGGGGCTGGGGCAGGACCCAGACTGGTAGGGCTGATGTGAGGCACTGGGGTGGGAACGGGGAGAAAGGGTCATGGCTAACCTGGGTGTGGGGCACAGGGCCATGCGTGTGGCCAGGACCTGGCTCGCAATTACCATGTCATTATGTGCCGGCACAGCCGTGGCTAACGGAGCAGAAAAGCGGCACCCGCGGGTAATGGGGTGGTGGCGGGGGTCCCATAGGGACACCCGACCCCATGTATGTGTGTACCCTCCTGAGCACATGGGCATCCCTGGGCACCCCTGGCACCCTGATGTACGCTGCTTTGTGGCTGTGGGCACCTGCACCCAACCCAGGAGGGAGCGGGTCCATGGGGTTATGCTCCTTGGGTGGGTAAATCCTAAGGGCAGACAAAGCCCAGGGTGGCACTAAGCTTCTCAGCAAACACAGGGGGGGCTGGGGCTGCACCTTGAGCAGAAATCCCAAATATCAGACAAAGCTGGACAGGGAAATACAGGACCTGATGCCACCTCCCTTCACCCACCACCAGGTCCAACCTGCTGCCCAGACACAATCTGAAACCTCTTGTTTTGACCCCACAGTCCATTAAGATTCCAGGTCTAACTTTACACAGGAGAACCCAGGCAGAGCCCTAATACCCCACACAGCCTAACACAGCCCTCATTAGCCCTTAGCTGCCCCTGATGGTGGGAAGCTGACCCACAGCTGCACCCTGGCACTAATTAATGACACATTGGTTCTTGGTCACCTGAGCTCCCAGTGCCAGCATTAGGGTGCTCCCTCTCAGGGTGACTCCAGGGGCTGCCCTCTGCCCCAGGGCTGTGAGGGTTATCGCTATGGGGCTGTGTGGGATGATAACCAGAGCTCCCTGCTGTCAGCACAGTGTGGTGTGAGAGCGCATGGGGATGCTCCCTGCACCCCATCCCTGCCTTGGGGACACCCTGGGGACAGCGGATCCTCCCCATGAATCCCCCCCTCCAACTTTGTCTCTCCACGTTCCCACCCGCCAAATATTCATGCAGGCCCCTTTGCTCCCCAGGGGGCTGCTAATCCCCCCGAAACGGGCCGGGGGATTGTTGACCAAGCTGCCATATCCCTTGAACAAGCAAGCGCGGGCCCCACAGCTGCTGGAGGATTAGCAGCCACCCTTTCGCTGCCGTGGGCCCTGTGCCCCTGCTATGGGGCACCTATGGGGCTGCACATGTGCACGCATTTGTGCAAAGCCATCAGCATGCATGTGTGTGCCTGCAAAGGTACTGACACATGAGTTCACAAATGCTAAGCTACCAGCACGCATATGCATGCATGCAAGAGATTCCTACCCCTCAGCCCCCCACAGTCTGCATCATGGTCACATGCAAATGTGCAGCATGAGGGCACCCATGGGGGAAAGACCCCATGTGAAGGTGCTGGGAACTGCTGGCTGTGGGCAGAGGCATCACGAGGAGCAGCTCCCACGCTCCGGAATTGTGGGTCACCAGAATTACATTAATTAGCTGATGCTAATGGTGGCTAATTAGCAGGCAGCTGTGCTGATGCAGAGCCTGCATGGCTGAGCCATGGAGCCACGCTTTACCCAGGGGTGAGCCATGTGCCATTGCAGAGGACAGTGCAGCATGGAGTAGTGTCACCAGCTGAGCTATGGGGATGAGGGCTATCAGGCAGCCCTAAGAGCCCCTGCTGGGCTGCCCCAGCTCTCCTGCTATCTTGAGAGCTCCCTCGGGTCAGGGTGGATATGTCTGCACAGACAAGTGGGTGTCACTGGATGCCCAAACTGCTGCCACCTTCATCCTCCCTTATGGGGACCCCCTAGTGCTGGCTGGGTACCCAGGAGAAAAAGACCCTTTGTTGTGCCTGTCCCCATCCTTGGATGCTCCAAGTGACACATGGTGTTGCTGGGGGCTGCAGTGGGTGCCACCACAGGGACATCCTGCATCACCCCAAGTGGCAGCCAAGGGACTGTGGTCAATGCCTCATCCCCATTCCATAGGGCAGGCATCCTCACCAGCCCCTGCCCTGGCATTTGGTAGCATTTGGGGGGCACTTGGGAGGCACTGGTTCCAAAGTCAGCCATGCAGTGGGGCGATATGCAGTGGGCATGCGTTCTTCCAAAATCACCAGTGCTGGCACAAGCCACCGTGCCTCCGGTGCGAGCGGAGAGTGTGAAGTTAGGAGATAAAGAAGGAATTAGGAGATAAAGTCTGCCTAATCCCGGCTGCTCCATGCAATTAAAATGAGCTTCACCCCGCTGTAATTGGATGGAAGCCGCCCGCCAGCAGCACCGTGGCTGGGAGGATGCGCTGCGCCGAGCACGGGGACTTATCTCCGCCGCAGAGAAGCGCGAGGGCAGCGGCACCGGGCGCGGGAGTTAATGGGATGAAAGCAGAAAGGCTGACACAAAGGATTAGTGCCCGAAATCCCAGTGTTTGCTGGGAAGGTTTCCTCGCATGGCACTGCGGAGCTGTACCGGGGAGGGGGCTGCCTTGGCCCCCAGCCCTTCTGTAGGGTCCTAACAACACGTCCAGCTGCTGGTATTAAACAGGAATAAAAAAAACTGATGTGCAGATTAAAAGGATGCTGATGAAATGCCAGGAGATGAGTTACGGCCCTAATAAACCACCGCCTCCTGACGGGGGTGGGTGCGGGGGGCGGTTTATGAGGCCATTTAGATGGTGCTGGCAGAAAGGTGTAGGAAAGCCATAAAGGCTCTGTTGCCTCTCCTGGCCCCTGAACACCAGAGCACGGCTGTGTCATAAATCCATGGCAGGGCTGGGGGCCCTCGGCCCCACCACTGCCCCAAGAGAAGCTGGGTGAGGCCGGGGTCTGGGTGGGTGGCAGCAGCTGTAGGGTGAAAGAAGGGATGGTGTCATCCAGGCACAGGGGCTGGGATGTGCCCTGACCACTGGCCACTGATCTCTGCTTGGATGGGGATGAGGACAGGGATGGGGATGGAGACTGAGACAGGGATGGGGGTTAGGGATGGGAACAGGAGTGTGGACAGGGATGTGAACCGAACTGGGGATGAGGATGGGGACAGGGATGGTACTGGCTAGTGCTTTCCAGTGCAGGCTGCCTCAGTCAGCCTGACTCACCATATCCGGGTTGGGTCATGGTTTCTGCTTTGTCCTCCCGGGGTGCAGCCTCAGCCCCACACCTGGGTGACACTGGGGACAGCATGATAGATACACTTGCGGCTATGGAGCCTGAGCCCTCAGAGAACCAGTGCAGGGCTCTTGGGGAATGGTCTGGGGGCAGCAGGGATCTGTTAGGGGCAGGGGGCAGCTGGGGATCCCCAGGAGCAGACGAGACCCCACAGTCTCCATATAGGATGAGGATGGGGGCCCCTCTCCCCCCACCACATCCTGACCCAATTTTGGGGCCCACACCTCCCACCGCTTCCCACGCTGCCTCATTAGTGAGGAAAGCCTGGAAAGGCACGGAGCATCGGCAGGCTGTGAGCGGGGAGCCGAGCCCAAACCCTCACGCAGAGGGGGAGCTGCGGGTTTCTCCCGTCCCTTTGAACTCCAGCAGCAGCCTGGAGCTGCGGTTCCCTGAGCACGGAGCAGGGAATTGGGGCCTGTCCTGGGGTATCGCTTATGGGCACCCACTCATGCGCCGTGGTGGGCCATGGGACATCGGGTTTCTGATGCCATCCCAGGAGAAGAGAGGGTGGTAGAGTGGTGGCGGAGTGGGGACGAGGGCCGGGAGGTGCCCCATGACTCAGCCCTACGAGAGGCAGAGGTGGGGTAGCGATACCAGTGCTAAAATAAACCAGCGAAGCGCGGGGAGAGGAAATTTCTCATTAGGCAGCAATGTGTCGCAGAACCAGTCTGACACAGGGACTGCCCCACGGCCCCCGGACGGGCACGGAGAGATACCACGAGATCAAAGCAGAATGAGGGCAATAAAAGGGGATCAGAACCCTTTGGGCTTCCGGCTGCGGAAGGAAGAGTGGTGCGGGGGGATGGAAGGCCCTCCTGGGGAAGGGTTCCCCATCGTGGTGCTGGGCTGCTGGCAGCCCTTTGTCCTCAGAGTCACGGTTTGGGATGCTCAGCCCTGCTCAAGTAGGGGACAGAGTCGTGGTGTGATGGTGGGACCAAAGGGGATGGGAAGCAAAGGGTGGGAAGAAAATGATTAAATCAATCTTTTTTTTTTTCTTTTTTTTCTTTTTCTTTTATTTTTATTTTTTAATAAATAATTTAAAAAAAAAAAAAAAAAAGCCCTGGGAGAAAAAGGCTGTGTAGGGTCCTGGCACGTGAACAGAGCCTGTAAGTGGTCTTAAAAATTACCAATAAATAATCTTAACGGGAAACAGAAGGAGCAGAGCTGGGGCGCTCGTGGGTGTCTTGCTGCTCCATATGAGCATGGGAAAGCGGCCGGGTCCCGTCCCTTTGTGCTTTGTCCCCCCTGGGCGGGCTGCGATGCTGCCCTGGCTCTGTACACAGGGCAACGACCCGCCTGGATGGCGTCCTGCTGTGTCCCATCCCGTCCCATGGATGTGGGTTCCCATAGGTTTGCATTGGGGTCGAGGTGTGATGGGGACAGGCAGGGCGCATGGGCACCCATGGCCCCATCCCGCTGGCTGTTGGCTGCCATGGGCTGAGCGGTGCCGAGCCGTGATCCCTTCCAGCTGCTCCGGCCCCAGGCAGCTGACGGGGCTGCTGGAGCGTCTCCCTGCCAAGTCACCGAGGTGTCAGCCAAGAGTTAGCAGCGACAACGCCAAGCAGCCGGGCGAGCCGGCCAAGCCGTCCGCAGCCTTCCTCCTCCTCCTTCTCCTTTTCCTCCTCCATCTCCTCCTCCTCCTTGCAGGGAGAGGCTCAGAGCTCCTGCCATGGCCGGGTGCCCCCATAGCTGCTCCCTATGGCCAGGGGAAGGGTCTCACTCCTGGGGCAGCCTGCACCCCATCTGCAGTGGCATTGCTTTCCATCCAGTGGGACCCACCCCTGGTGCCACCCCGGTGTCCCCCCCACCCCCCACTGTCAAACCCCTCCACCTGGGCTGTGCGTCCCCCCCTTCCACCAGTGCATCTGGAAAGAGACGGTTCCCCTCTCTCGGAACTTTCCAGATCTCCACAGAGTGGGGAACAATCGGAGCCTTTGTCTTCCCTTAATCTCCTGGTTAGGAATTAAAAGGAGGGAGGGGGGGCGGGAAAGACCCCAGCAGCACAAAAGGCTCTTTGGAAGGGCTGGGAGAGGGGAGAGCTGAGTGCGGGGAGGGCACAAGCAGGGCTCACCCCCGATATGTCCCTCCAGGGCCACCCCATCCCCAGCGCTGCCCCCACTCCCCCACAGTGCACCCATAGTGGCACTGCGCCGCGTCCCCATGGGGCGATCACAGACTCACAACCCACCACCCTGACCCCACAAGAACCACGCGGGCATCACAGAGCTCCGTAAAATTCCTTAAATAATTTAATTGGAAAAGGAAAAAAGTCTTTTTTTTGTTGTTTCTGTTGTTTTTTAACCTTTTGTTAAAAAATATTTGTACAAACGCACGCTCGCATTGATCCGCACTGCTGCCGGTGGTCGCCTTTGCTTTCTTTCCCCGTTCAATGCACCTTTCTTTCTCTCTGTACACATTTGTATGAAGGGGAGCAGCACAGCGTGGGGTGCAACACCTCGGGAGCAAATCCCACCAGATGAACCCCCTCCCACCCCCCTAAAGCAGCAAAGCCAAGCGGGGAGCAAACAGCGGGGCTGCTACAGGGAGCGGGGTGCTGGGATCCCCACTGCAGCGATGGGCACACGGAGCTCCGGGGGGGCAGGTGGTGCGGAGCCTTTCAGCCGTTGCTGTGCTGCGGTGCCGTGCTGCCCTCCTGCTGTTTGCTGTTCCTTGCGGAGGAGGACGGGGTTAATGAGAAACCCAAGGGCAGGTGAGCGTTAAGGGAAGGGGAAAAACAGCACCTGCTGTGCGGCGCCTGGCAGGGAGGGGGGCACCCCATGGGGAGCACCTCCTCATCCTCAGCCCACTGCACTGCGTGTGGAGCAAGCGGGGTCTGGCATACAGGGCAGGATCAGAGCCCTGGGGAAGGATGCTCGAGGGGCAGAGGGCACAGGGACCATATGTCAGCAGCCCCGGATCCTTCCCTTGCCGTGCACTTTGCAGCAGCGGGTGAGTTTGCACCCAGCTCAGCAGCTCCCGTTTGGCATCTGTGACTCACGGAGGCAGTTGCAACACTCCCATGTGCAGTGGGAAAGGCAGGCTGCGTGCTGCGCTCCCCATGTGCTGTGGGTCAGGGCTGGCCTCGCTCAGTTTGCACTCATGGGGCTGCGGTCCCACAGGTCAGGCTCAACACAAGGAGAGAATGGGAAAAGCACTATCAGCAGCTCCAGATGGAGTTCTGGGGCTGGCTGTGCCCTGAGACCTGTCCCCTCCAACCCTGAGAGCACCACAGGCTGGCACCCATCTGCTTGGCACCTCCCTGCTGGCACACATCGGTGCCTACGGGCACCTATAGGGACCCTGCGGGAGTGTCAGTGTTACAGCAGGGGTTACGGGCACACAGGGATGGGGACCCACGGCCATGGGCAGTGATGGAGGCAGCAGCCCCGCGCCGGTGCAGCGAGAGCGATCGAGCAAAGGAAACGCTGATAAAATTCTTATTGCCTTTATTCTGCCCATTGCCTCACACAGTCCTGCCGGCCAGCACTCACGCACGCACGCACACACTCACGCACACTCACGCACGCTGGGAGTCTTGCCCTCAGCACAGAGGAAGCGGGCTGCAGTGAAGTCAGAGGAAGGTGAGTGAGTCTTTTGGCAGCAATCACAGCGTGTGGCAGGAGCGGCACCCGCTCCTTCTGCATAAAACAGGAGGCTGGGGGAGGCCAGGCCTCCGTGTGGCCCCGGCCCCGCACCCGGCCCCGCTTCGGGGGCTGGAGGGTCCCTGTGCAAACGTGCTGACGGCCTCACTCTGCAGTCCAGAGCTGGCCACGAGAACCAAGAGGGTCCCCTTTCTGCACCCTCTTTTTTTTTTTTTCTTTTTTTTTTCTTTTTAATATATCTCTCTCTATTATTATTATTATTATTTTTTTGCCTAACTCCCTGCATAGTAAATCTCACGGGGTTCGGGTTCTGGCGTGCAAAGCCAAAAAGGGAGCAGAGCCTTTCCCCTTCAGACACGTCCCAGTGAGGACCCTCGTGCGGAGGGGTGGAGTGATTGTCTGGGGCCGTAGCCCTGTCCCTGGCGCCGTCTCCATGCAGGGACCGGGCTTGGGGAAGGCTTCGGAGTGTCTGACGGACTCAGCGGACGGGTCAACAGTCTGTGGCCTCAGGGGTAGGGGGAAGTGAAGACTTGAGGGGGGAAAACCGGGGTGTAAAGAAATCCAAGAAGCAGAACATCTCTTCAAACTGATGAGCACTGAGACAGGGCGGGAAGCGGGATGTGCCATCTCCGTCCCATAATCCATCTTCAATATGAAGACTGCGTCACTGCCTCGCCGCAGCGGGACACGGGACGAAAAGCCGGGCTCCCTCTTGGCACGAGTGCCTCAGATCCAGGGAAGGGTGGCCCGGCCCAGCCTGTCCCCGGCGAGCGTCCGAGGCAGAGGAGCGCCACGGGAAGGGGAAATCGGGAAGCCGGGCTGCACCGCAAACAGAACCTGGTTGGCAGGTTCCCTCAGTCCGTTCCAATGCAGAGTCCCCTGCGGTCAAACCTGAACCGGCAGCGTCTGGTTCATCTGCAGCCTCATGTCCTGAATGCTGCTCAGGATCTTCTTCTGGTGCCCTGCTAGCGTCACTCCTATCCTCAACAGGTCCCTGCAAGGAGAAGGAGATGGATTTGGTGATCTGCCCACCCCAGTACCAACTGGCACATGGCCCTGCCCCATCTAGCTGCCACCAAGTGATCCCATCTTCACTGCAGCAGTCTGGCATCCCTCTCACACCACCTTTACCACCAGATGCTTGCTCCCAGATCTTTACTTCATGGGATGACCCCACACAAACCACCCAAGATCATTTGCCCCAGTCCTACAAGCAGGGACTCACTCTGCTGTCATTTGCGCCACCAGATCAAAGGAGGCGAAGCCGGCGTTGACAAAGTTCTCCTTGTACCGTCCCATTTTGATGGCATCCAGCCAGTCTCCCACAGTGGTGAAGGTGGTGTAATCGGGCACAGTGCGGTCCAGGAGCGGCTGGGACACACTGCAAGGCAAGAGAGCCACAGGTCACGGGGAGCAGGGGGTGCAGAGGTGCACATGGAAGCAGGGAGATGCCTTATCCCTGCTATCTTGTGACTCCAGCCCTAAATGCCTCTGTGCTCCCACAGACTGTGGATGCCACTGACCCGGACTGGACGCTGGCGATGACCTTCAGGCTGGCAGCATTGCGGATCAGCTTGTCCAGCGTGTTGACGATCTGTGCAAACTTGGGCCGCAAGTTGCGGTCCCGCACCCAGCAGTCCAACATCAGCTGGTGCAGCGCTGTGGGGCAGTCCATGGGGGGTGGCAGGCGGTAATCCTGCTCCACTGCATTGATCACCTGTGTAGAGAGGTGCACAGAAGCAGGCTGTGAGTGTGCTGGGTCCCCACTGGTGACCCCAAGTTCCTCACTCTTGGGTGAGCACTTACATCCTGGTTGGACATGTCCCAGTAGGGTCGCTCCCCATAGGACATCACTTCCCACATGACGATGCCGTAGCTCCACACATCACTGGCAGATGTGAATTTGCGGTAGGCGATGGCCTCGGGAGCTGTCCACCTGATGGGGATCTTGCCTCCCTGCAGGGATACAAAGCTCTGTTATTAAGCACATGCCTGCTCTGTCCTCCTGTCCCCAGCTCTGCAGATTCCCATGAGTGTCCTGTACCAGGGAGCTGGTGTAGGTGGGGTCGGCCGGATCATCCTCCAAAAAGCGGGAGAGCCCGAAGTCAGACACTTTGCAGACCAAGTTGCTGTTGACCAGGATGTTGCGGGCAGCCAGGTCTCGGTGCACGTAGTTCATCTCTGAGAGGTACTTCATGCCAGCAGCGATGCCTCGCAGCATCCCCACCAGCTGGATGACTGTGAACTGCCCATCATTCAGCTGCCAGGGGAGAGATCAGAAGGGTTTTAACACCCTGTATGGACTGGGAGGGATCTCTCTGTGCTACCACCACCCTTCCTCCCTAGGGCTATTCCAGAATAGGCACCCAGAGGTGTCTCTGCACAGTTTAGCCCTGGGGGTGTCAGTGTGACCACCCAGAGGGATGGAGAAGATCAGGGTGGGCCTTGTTGCTTACCCGGAGGAAAGAGTCGAGAGCGCAGTTCTCCATGAACTCTGTGATGATCATGACGGGGCGGCTCTTGGTCACCACACCCTCCAGGTGGATGATGTTGGGGTGGTCAAACTGGCCCATGATGCTGGCTTCGCTCAGGAAGTCCCGCCGCTGCCGCTCCGTGTAGCCCACCTTTAGTGTCTTGATGGCCACAAAGATCTCACGGCGGCCAGGCAGCTTCAGGCGCCCGCGGCACACCTCACCGAACTCCCCTGTGGGTGAGAAGGGGGTGAGCTGGCAGCTGGGGACAAGCTGTGTTCTCAGCAGTCACTGTGCCCAACCCTGGGACTTGCCTGCTCCAATGACCTCCTCAATTTTGACGCAGGAGATATCAATCTCTTTGGCAAATTCCCGGACAGCTTCATTTGGGTCTTCATAGGTGAAGGGGTCAATGTAGACCTTCATTCCAGGAGTGACTGCAAGGGCAGAGGAATCATCACCAGTGGGGATACAACATGGACGGCATGCCACACCAGCCTGGCATGGTCCTCAAGTAGCAAAGGCTGCACCTTCGCTTGCGTGTGGGGTAGGACTCAGGAGAAAGCATATGTGCTGGCCTCACACTCACCATATTGCTGCAGCTTCTCTGTGTACTCGGGATCTGTGCTGTTGCGCTGCTTCCTGCCCAAAGGAGACGAGAGGAGTTGTTCAGTAACCATCCCTTTCCTGATGGGGCAAAGACATTCACTGCCAGCTTCCAAATCCCAGCACAGGTGGACAAAGCCAGAGAGTTCCTCCTCCAGCAGCAGGACCCCAGTGCAGCAGGTCCAGCCCTGTGCTCTCAGACTGGAGCTGCTGGAACTCTGCCCGCAGGCATAAGCAACCCCCACCTTGCTCCAAGCCACCACGCCCTGCAAAGCCACTACCTGAAGCAGACGATAGCGATGATGACCACCACGATGACGAACAGCAGCCCTGCGGTAGCCGAACCCACGATGAGAGGCAGCTCCTGGAAAGTCTTGCCAGTGGAGCCTGGCACAGGGAGAAGCAGGAATCAAAATCAGGCTGGGGAGGAGGCATGTGTAGGAGGGCTGGGGGATGGAGGCAGTCCTGTCCTGGTACCTACCATCCTCTGCAGTTGTCTGGAACTCAGTGGGGAGGCTGTAGCGGCCATATCCAGCCACTGTGCGCGCTCGGACCTGCACCATGTAGCGGGCATTGGCCTTCAGCCCATCCAGCCGCACTGAGTTCTTCTGGCTGGTGACAGTGTTGGCAATGCCATCGCCCTGGCCTTGCTGTAAGGGAGATATGCAGGTGTCACCTCTGTGACATGTCCCCCGTCACTGTGGGGCTGATGGCCGGCCAGAAAGGCCAGGGTTAGGGAAGGGATTCTCTGCTTTACCTTCTCAGAGTACTTGATTTCATAGTCGAGAATGATGCCGTTGGGCCTCTCCGGGGGAGTCCATGACAGAGTCATGCTGTTCCCGGTGCTGCTGTGCAGGTGCATGGTGGGCACAGCAGACGGGGCTGGGAGAGGGAAAGAAGGGAAATTTGGCAGTGCCAGCACTGGCACCCAGCCAGGCTGTGCACAGTGTGTCCCCCGAGATCCTTGGGGGGACCCTTGAGGAACCCAGGACCTGCTCAGAGAACCCCAGTGAAAAGGCTGAAAAGTTTTGGGACTGCCTCTGGCAGCCTTGCAGCCAAGATGACAAGGGACCAAATAATTGCTCTGAGCTGACACTTCATCCTGTGCACAGCTGCAAACTGGTCCAAGGAAGGACCCTGCAGACCAAAGCAGAACTCCCTTTGCTCCTCCCCTTGCAGGGAGCTCCTCACTCCACCCCACCTGTGAGACCTGTGAAATCAGATCAGTGTGGTGGCTGGAGATTACCAGCACACTGGAGCTGGGCCAGGTAGGAAGGAAGGAGAGAACAGCACAGCACTCTGCTGGCTGAAGAGGTTTGGGCTGGTGCTGAGCCTTCCCAGGCCCACAGGGGGAGAAATCTCGCCTTCTTCCTCCCTTCGCAGCAGGCACAGCATCTCTCTGGGGTGGGTCTAGGAGCTCTCCAGAGCATCTGCCAAGCCTGCCCTTCCCTGCCTGCATGCATTCAGACTGCATGCTTTCAAGGGATGTGTGTTTAAACAGAGAGGAGAATTCACCCAGGGGATTAGAGACAGTGGTGCAGGGTGGCACTGACCTGCCTGGTTGGTTGTGATGTTGACGGAGGCAAAATGGGGAGGGTAGGGGCTCTTGCTGGAGATACCATTCACCGCCTGGATCTCGAAGGTGTACTGGGTGTGGGCCATCAGGTTGCTGATGTAGATGCGTCGCTCGGTGAGGCCCAGCTGGCGCGGCACGAACTCCACGTTGTCGTCGCAGCGCGTGCACAGCCGCCTCTCCACGCTGCACTTCTTGCAGATGACGTTGTAGAGCAGGTCATCCCGCCCGCCCGCGTCCTGTGGCTCACTCCACTCCAGCACCAACGACGTCTCATTCACGTTGGAGATGACGCTGCGTGGGGCTGAGGGCACACCTGGAGAGGCACGGGGGGATGTCAGGGATGGCTGCCCCACGCGTCCCTCCCACCCCCAGCTCCCATCCCACCCGCAGGGCACTCACTGGTGCAGGCACTGTCTGCGGGGTCCGTGTCTGCTCGGAAGAAGCCGCTGCGACATATACAGACTGTGGCTGCTCCTGCAGTGGTGCGGCTGTTGGGAGGGCAGGGGGAGCAGGGGCCCTCGCCCTGCTTGGATTTGAACATTCCCGGGCCGCACGCTGGAGGAAGGGAAAATGAAGCCACATTCGTGAAGGGCACACAGCAATGTTCCATTTGCTCCCCCCTGCCCACACCCAGCCCCACACTCCATTCCTGGAGGCACACGTCCAGGGAGGATGTGCTCAGCCCAGCCTGGCATTCCCTATGGGAGGCCCCTGTCACCCTGAAGTGCCCACCCCACCCCAAATCTCCCACCCTGGCCACTTGAACCACTTCTCAGCCCGTGGCGGCGGCACCTCCGAGCTGGCTCCAGTGCTGTGTGCTGAGCCAGACTACAACATTCCTGCCCCTGCTTCCGATGCACACTGGAAGAGCCCTGGAGCTGGCCCCGCTCGCACCGCAGGCGCTCAGCCCTAACGAGGGGCACGTGAAGGGATTAACAGCACTCAGGCCTAGGAGCAGAATGGCATTGGGAAACCACCCTGTGCCTTCACATAGCCTCATTTAGTGCAGCCCTGTGATAATCGGGGTGTGGAATCCTCCCAGCATGGGGCCCACAACATCTCCTGCCCCATCCCCACATCAGCAAGACCCCCACAGCTCTATCTGCCTGGCCCTGGGGCATGCGGCCATCCTTGCAGTCCCTGAAGTGGAAACTCTTGCCCCGTGCCTTCCTGATGACATCACCCTAAACACAAGGAGCTTCAACTTGCTTCACAGGGCTGCGGCGAGCGGAAGTTTCCTGCTATGAGCCATCTCCTGACACCCTGCATGGAAGCTCTCCGGCACCAGGGTGCTGTGGGTCACTGCACCCAAGCACTGCAGGGACCGCAGCCACCCTAACTCCATGGCCAGAGTCCCTCAGAGTGAACAGGATGGGCCCCACAGTCAGGCTCACTGACCTGAACTACCCTTTAGACTTCTGTATCCATCCTTTAGAAACTCAAGTTTAGCCCATTCTGTGCAGCTCTAAAGGAATCATCCTGAAGAAAGGGATGAAGGCAGTGCTCCATCCCCCTGAGATATGGAGGGACCAGCCCAAGGTGCTGGAGCAGCCCCGGCACGCAGAGGCCCAGCCCAGCCTCAGTTGCAGGCAGTTAAAACTGGGTGGATGCAGCTTCACACATCAGGAACCAGATTGCTGAGGAATGAGAGATGACTGAAACCTCTTGGACAGGAACACTCTGGGCTCCAAGAGCTGCCAAACATGCTTTGGTTATGGACAAGAGCCCGGATCTGTCGGGGACAAACCCCCCTGAAATAATAGAGGGGTGAAACTGGAGCAGTGCTTGCGTGGAGCAGAAAAGGCCCAGCATGGGCTGGGAGAGCAGCAGCACACAGCCTGGGCTGGTGAGCCCACAGTCACCCCTCTCCTCTCAGAGGCCTTCCTCCTTGCTTCCTCCTCCTCCTCTTTGCAGTGCAAGCCTTGCTGCCACCCATTTGGGAAGGGGAAAAGCAGGCTGAGAGGCGAGGCCCAGCTGCACCACTGTGCCAGAGCATCCAACTCTGTTTAATAAATCAGAGCATAAGGACCTCGGTGGCAGCGTGACAGCTCTCAGCCACATTTGAAGCCGTAACTGAGCTGAAAGCTGATCCCAGGTCCCCGTGGATCTGTGTCATCTCCTCCTGCACAACGCCGCTACGCTGAGCTCCTCACTTCCACCCGCAGCTCTGCATCTGCCCTTTTTTTCCTGCTGAAGCATCCTCAAATCAAATAGCAGCCCCCAACCTCTGCACACAGATCACATCTCCCGGCGCTGGGCTGCAGTCACCTCCGGGGAGAACATGACAGCTGCTGACAGCCATGGGATAACAGGTCAGGGAAGCGAGCAGAGCTCTGCAGAGGGGCTGTTGGATGGCAGGAGGGAGCTGCAGCCCAGCAATGTGGGGTAACTGTATGGAGGGTTGCTCCTCCTGGTGCACATCAGCCCCACAGCTGGATCCTGCACTACTGCTCCTGCACTCTTCCCCCGTATTGTCCCCACCCCGTGAGCAAAATCCAAGGGAGGGAGCCGAAAAACACCGAAACAAAACTACCATCGAGAGCATGGTGACTCACCCCAGTGATGACTGCATGGAATGGGGGAACCACACACTGAGCATCCCCTGAAACCTATGGTCCCCTCCCATGGAGCAGCTCCGATTTGCCCCAACTTAACCCCTCAGCTGCTTTCCCATCCCGGCTATTTCCCTCCCTGTAGGACCAAAGCAGTGTGCAGGTGAACGCATCCCTCTGCCCAGCAGCCCCGTCCTTCCACTACAGACAGCTACCAGCTCTGCCCAAGACCGTGTGCGCTGCATGGACCTATGCTCATCACTGCCTTCACTCTCCTGTAAGCAGCCCAGCCCCTGGCGAGGCAGTGGCTCTTGTTTCAAGTCTCTCTTAAAAGGCACTTGATTTTTCTTTTAAAACACCCTTCAGGTAGAAATATTTTACACCTGTGCAGCCCAGAAATGAATGGAATAAACTCGTAGGGCAGAGGAAGGGAAGACTCCATTGGGGTTTGAGCGGTGGCATCTGAGGAAGAGGTGGGAAAATGATATTTTGCGTGGGTTTGCTTTTTTGTTGGAGGAATTTTCAATGAGCAAAGTGCCCCCAGAGCCACAGCAGGTCACGGGCAGGACGGCAGATCTCCGTGCTGTGGTACAAGCAGCCCATTGTGGGGCTGCCCAGCTCCGCAGGCCAGCGCTGCTCTGCCTGCACTGCCTTTGATCTGTAATCCCGGCCAATTAATAGAAGGCAGTTTCACTTCCTGGTTTTCATGCAGCAACCCCGTGTTGCAATGCAAAGCTGCAAACAGTTGGTGAGTGCAATGCTGGCTTGGCGTTTTCTGTTGTGTTTTTTTTTTTTCCTTTAATTCGTGGTGATGTTCCCATTAGTCACCGATCGCGAGGAAAACGCATTTTGACAAACCCCACACTTTGGCCGCGGCCTGACCTGCTATCACCTGCTGACAGCACCCAAATAGGCAGCAGCACCGCCGTGCACACCCTGTATGGCAGGAGGGGGTTGGAAGGAAAGGGCTGGAGCTCTGCTGGCAGCGCTCTCATGAAGCACCGGAATCTGACTGCTCCATGGGAAATCCTATTGCTGGCCTGTGGGCACCACGTGCAAAGTGATGTGGAGGTACTGCAGAGTGAGGGGGGATGAGGGCACACGTCCCCATGGTGCCAGCCCGGCCACGGGCTCCGCTCCTGTGAGTGCTGCCTCCGCACATCTCTGCATGGAGCGTGTGGGAAGCGGCACAACCCCCAGAAGGGCCGTGTGCTAATTAAATAAAGATAATGAGGCTGAGAATGAGATGCCAAATCAATGCTGTGGCAACTCCCGAGCAGGGCGGCAGATCCCATTCTCACAGCTCGCATGACAAAGCGTGCCCAAGGAGCTGCCTTCAGCCAGGCTCATCCCTTGGGACCGGGATCCAAGGCGTATTGTCACAGGTCTGAATAAGGACCCTAATCCCAGCGCTGGATGCAGATAAAGAGGAGGAGGAGGAGAGCTTCAAAGGCCATGGAAAGGCTAGGGAACGGGAGAGATTTACAAGAGGGCTTATCCCATCTAAGTGCTAACGCAGTATTGTTATTTATTAAAATGCCATCTGGCACCTCGTGGCACTCTGAGCTCCGCAATCCCAGCAGCGATGCTGGGACATGGTACAATACGGCATGGGGGGCTCTGTCCCGCACTCTCCATACACCAGCTATCTGCAGGGGTATTGCCAGGGTGAGCTATGAGCAAAACGGGGGAATAAAGGCTGAAACGCAGCTATGAAGCAGCCAACAAAGAGCAGAAAATGGAGCTGGGTTATGCGAGCCCTTCCTCAGCTGTTTCCACTTAAAACACACGGTCATATGGTGGAAAATGTGATCGTATGAACGTGGTGCGAGTTTCCCAGAGAAACGTGTGTATGCCATTTCCACCCAGTGAAGGGCAGGGGATGGGCGCTGGATGGGGTCATGCGTGCAGCTTCCCTGTGTAAGGAGAACCCAAAAGTGCTGCCCATGGGCTGGAGGATGGGGGAAGGATGAAGCTCCTCTCCCTGCCTCTCCCTGGGGAGGATGCTGTATGTAGCACTGCCTCTGATACCTCTTCCAAATGGGGAGCCACGAGGGCTGGCGTGAAGTGGTACCCCACGCCCCTCTCATCACTGAGGAACAGCAAACACCCTATAGGGGCTGTAGGATCTCCCAACTCAAGCAACATGGAGCCATCTCCCCAGGAGCAGGGACCACAAACCAAACCAAACAGTGGGTGCCTGCTACTGGTGGCTGTCTGTTCCCAGACCAACAGTACTCAAAGGCTGAGCTCCCTGCAAGCAGTCGCTACGGTCACATATACATCCCAAATCCCACCACCCCTGCCAAGAGCAAAGGCTTAGTGCCAAGCAGCCCGTCATCTGTGAGCACGAGGCAACCAGCCCTGGCGCCCTGTTGTCCGTGCCTCCATCCAAGGGGAACACTGGGGTCCTACCCCAGGGCAGGGTCCTCAGTGCTGGAGGCAGCTCCCTAAGGCATAATAACCCCAAAAAGCAAGCATTACACCCATCCACACTGATCTTTCCAAATCAGCATTTCCTGCCTGGGGTGAAACAACAACACCAACCCTCCAGTGCCACTCATCTGCAGGCAGGATGCTTTCTCCTTCCCTCCAAGGAAGGAAGGCTCACTGCAAGCCTGCAGCTCTGGCAGGGGGCCTCCCACAGCCAGCTCAGTGGGGCCCCGCTCACTGTCAGCATTCTGAATGCCTCTGCACAGGCCGTGTGAAATCTTGCTCACTGGGAGCAGGGGCTTGCCCCGACCACCTGCACCTTTACACACTGCAGGAGGGAGGGCAGAGACATCGGTCACAGCAGCCGGTGCGAGAGGAAAGTATTGGAAACACATGAGGGCTTGCTACATCCCCCGAGCCACACGGCGCTGCAGACTGCGCCATGCAGACACATCCCATATCTCAGCACTTCGCGGATGCTCCCCAGCTTGGCACTGGTAAGCTATGCTGGTATGGACCACCAAAGCTTTAAAGCAAGCAGTCATCAGAAGCACAGACCAGTCCTGAGACAGCACAAATGCTCCATCCTTACGGAGCCATCTAGGCTCCCCAGCCTCCAAAATGAGACCTAGCTCAACACCTCCTCTGCATGAGCACGCACGTGCAGTGCAATGGATAAGCCAAGAGAGACCGCACCAAGCCCTTACCTTGGCACTGGGTGTCCTTCATGGCTGGCTCGTACCCAGCTGCACACGTGCACGCTCCCACAGGCACCATCCACTCGCCGTCACCATTGCAGTACAGCTTCAGGGGCACAGACACCTCCACTGCGTTGGGGATGCAGGTGCCCGGAGCAATGACCAGCGACGTGGGCTCAGCCCCCGTCAGGGTCTCAGGGAAGATAGCAAAGCCAGCGATGGTGTTGGAACATTTCTTGTAGAAAGCCCGGACGGAGATGAGGGACATACAGGCCCCCAGATCCTGGAAAGCCAGGTAAAAGCCATTCTTGGAGAGTGGCCCAAAGCTGCGCACCTTGGTGTTCACACGGCCAGACTCCAGTTTGGAGAAGCTCTCATCTGGAGCAATTGTATCCACTTTGATATAGGGGTTCTCCATCCAGAAAGGGCTATTGGCAGAGGCAGAATCCGTATCCGACTCATAATAGAAGAGGTTGAAGGTCTCTTTGCAGGAACCAGGGATGTTGGGGATGCTGTTGCAGTCCCGTACGGTGAATTTCAGCTCCACATAGACACGCTGGACATCCTGGCGCTGGATAAACTTGGTACGAAGCCAGTTGTTCTGGTTGGCCTCTCGCACGTTGCACACCTGGTACGTGCGGATGGGGTTCATAGCCTCGTCGTAACCACTGACCTCTTCCCACTGCAAGAGAGAAGCAGGGCATCAGACCCTGGCACTGGGTAGGGCAGCAGATAATGGGGAGCACGTCTGCCAGCCCCAGCCCTACAAGGTGACCAAGGGACCCTCATTGCGACCAAGGGACCAGGGCTCCACCGGCTGGGAGTCAGCATGGAGCTATAGGATTTAGAAAGCATGGGAGCAAGGGGAGGGCAAGGGAAAGTGTGAGCAAGGGACCCTGACCCCAAGTTCCATAGTTGGGGACGGAACTGGCTTCAAACTTACCCCTGTCTCTGGATGGGTTGTCCATGCCAGCTCCGAGGTCACCCACTTCGTGTCCATCAGGGTCTCTAGAGAGAGAGAGAGGGAGGAAGGAGAAAAGTAATTGGAGATGAAGGCCAAGATTCAAGGGAAAAAAACAGGAGGAGTGGGGGAGAAAAGAGCTTAGGCTGACATTTCTGTGGAAAACAGCAACTTGGGGGGTGAGACGTGGTGGGAGGAGGGGGAGCGGCGCAGACAGACTCCAGATTTCTGCTCTGCTGTCAGAACAGGAAGAGCGAGGCGTCCCTGCGGAGCAGCCGGCCAGGTGGCATAGGGACGCGTTGCCACCCCCAGCCCGGCCACCAGCCCCCCACCTCCCGGCCCCCTGCGCGCCTCCCCTTGTGCTTTGGCAGGGCATGTATTTACTGTGGCTGGGGTTGAAAGGGCCTGTTCCCATGGCAGGGTGGTGCGGGCCAGGCAGGTTTATCCAGAGGAGGAGGGACTGGCAGGCTGCTCTCCCAGAGACGCCCCACATCACTCATTTTACAAGAGGGGAGAAGAATTTGACCGTCTGGCCAACATTCCTGGAGCAGACTACAAGACAAACCACCCCGACAGCATTCCCCAAACAGCCCCAGCCCCAGCCTTGGGGGAGCGAGACGCTTGTCTGGGAAGAGCTGCAATTGCAGGCAGCTGTCGCTAATCCCAGGCAGAGCTGCAGCTCCGAGTGAGCAATGCTGCACACAGAAACTGGGAGAGAAATGCAACGACCGGGAATGATGCTACTCCCTCCATGTCCCACTGCATCTGGGCTGGGATAGTGATAGGATGCTGGAGGCTTGGGTTCCTCCTGCCCATGGGAGCTGGGAGGGCAAAGGGCTGCAAGCACAGAGTAAAACCCTGGAGCTGGATAACACAACCCAGTGCACTCACAGGTTCCTGCCAGCAGCCCTGAAGAATGTTTCCCACATCCAGCTGCAGGCATGACCCCTGCTGCTCTCTGCACAGCTCCCTGGGGGACATCTGTCCATCCCTCATAGAGATGAAGGGCATAGAGTCATCCATCGCTTGCTCAGAGTGTGCTCATTCCCAGCACGGTGACTTCGCCCTACGAGCAAGAGGCAATCGCACCTTCTCTTCCACTTCAGGAAAAGCACTGGCTGACCCAGCTGAGGAGGAAGCATGGAGGAGGAAGGAAGTGTTCACACATTATGGGGATGAATCCTGGCTGGAGGATTCCTTCCTCCTGCGTCCCACCCTGGGGGCAGCAGCCAGCAATACAGTGTGGCATCCACAGCCATGCCCGCAGCCAGCACACAGCCCCAAGGCAGCGGGGCAGGGCAGCACGCTCAGAGTGAAGGATGAGACATCCCATCCCAGGCACCCTGGAGCCCCTGTGCTGCACTGGGGATGGGGAGCAGAGCCACCCGCAGTGATCCCAGGGCCGGCCCTGGGAGCCAGCTGTCCTAATAAGGGCACAGCAGTGCTGTGGGGGCCGGGAACGCAGTGCTGGCAGCGGAGCAGAGCCAAGCGCGTGCTGACAGCGTAGGGCTGCCAAGTCCCATAGAGGAGACCCAGGCTGTAATGGGGTGCAGGATGCATCCAGCCAAGGGCTCCAGGATGGGATGGGGACATGGCACAGGGGTCCCACGAGCACCCTGGTTCTCAAATTTACCCACGGTGTGAGGGAAACCCCTGCACAGCCTCCACACCCCATGGCACCAAAGGTCCCCTCCGGCACCGCTCTTCCCTGCGTGGCTGGGACACGCCGTATCCTCATTTGGCAGCATCTGCCCTCCAAACAGCAAGGAGGGGAAAGAAAACAACAGGGCTGAGCCGGCCCTGCTGGCACGAGAGCCACATAAACCACACGGTGAGAACAGGGAGGGAAAATAATAGGAATAAAACAACTGGGCGATACAACTAAAGGAAACAGGGCCGAGCACAGAGGGCAGCAGGGTTTCCTGCAGCCGTGGGGCTGGCCAGGGTCAGCAGCCCCCCCTGGCCTCTCCATGCAGCCGTACAGCACATGAAGATCGCAGTGGATGATCCCAGGGCTGCACACTGAGCCCAGCCAGAGCTACACTGTGCCCTTAAAGCTGCTGCAATGATTTCTCTGTGCAGCAGCACCAAATTGGCTGCCTCTCTGCACCAAGTACTGGGTGTGCTGAGCATCCATCCCTCACCAAGTGGGCACACACTGGCACACAAGGTTGGGGTATCCGGGGAGATTTGGGCACCATGCTGGCACAGTGCTGGGGCGCTCCTCACTCAGCCCAGGTCTGCAGGTGCTTTGGAGAGATGTGAATGGCATCAAGATGCAGTAAGCTGTGAGTCAAAGCCTTCCAAATCCCGCATGCTGAGGAGTGCCTGGTTCCATTAGTCAATGGGAAATTGGCTCCCAGTTTCTGTAGCTTTGGTAAGTCTCCCCCAGCCCCGCTTTATCACTGCTGGGGAGTTGTCCTCTGCTTACCTCCAGCCAGGCCAAGGAGCTCAGGAGAGCACAATCCCTGCTAGGATTTGGCAAGCACAGCAATGCACAGCCACCCCCACACCAAAGCAGGATTTCTGTGGCAGAGACAGATCCAAGGGCAGGGAAAGAGCCTCACTTCTCAGATGGGGCCGTGCACTAAGGCGGAATGTTTCTGGCTGCCTCCTCCCTGCCAAATCTCCTTTGTGCACCTCAAGCTACAAAGACCCTAGTTCCTGTACTTCCCCCGCATCCCTTTTGCAGGGTCCTCAGCAGCTCACAGGGCACACGAAGCCCTGGCGTGGGCCCACCTGAACCCCAGGACCTATTACAAAGCAGGGGCTGAGGAATGCTGTGTGCATGCTCCATGGCCAGCGAAACATTCCGCCTCTCCTGAAGAGGCCCTGAGAGCCCCCAGCTTGCACTGTTCGGCGGCAGACATGCTCAGCAGTGATGGCAGGCTTTGCGCTTAGTGCTGCCTGAGCCAGAAGGGAAAATTCTTTCAAGATGAAGCCGCTGGGGAAGACTCAATCGTCTCCACCAACCGGCTCCAATTTAAGTGCTCTTGCCTTTGAACGTGGGGACTGCCGCCTTTATCAGGATGTGCTAGCAGGGTACGACGCCAGCTCCTTGCCCCGACGGGGAGAAGGCAGCCAGCACGCTCCAGAGCATCCTGGAAGAAGGCAAGGGAGGAAAGTTAGTAAAGACACCCACGCAGCCCTGCTGCAAACATGGGAACCTGTTCTGCAACACCTTGGGAGCCACGCGCACCATCGCACCCAGGAGCCAAGCCCCAGCAGCCGTCCCATCCCATCCCACCCGCAGCAGCTCCATCAGGGCACTGGGAGCAGAGGTGCTGGCTGGGGACAGCAGGATCTGCGTGCAGCTCTGGTTGCTGCCTGCTAGTCAAAAAGCCACCAAAAGGGGCATCTCTCGTACATTTTAATTTCCTCCTCAGTTTTGAGATAATGATGGCAGGAGCGGACGGCCTTGTGCACTCCCCATTCAAGCACCTATCGGCACAATTAATCCCAGCACCGTTCTAAGCAGCGGCACAAAGGGCCTTTGGTGCACGGCCCTTTATCTGGGAACAAAGAGCTGCCTGTGGGAGAGAACCTGAGGTTGCACTTTTCCCGCTGACGAGCGTTTCGTGTACACAAAAGTGGAGCCACACAGGGCGCCAGGCATCGGGTCAGACCCTCGATGCCTTTCCCAGGGCGTGCTGTTCTCCCCACCTTGAGGTTTCAGCCAACCCCACAGCTCTCCTTGTCCTCCTGGACAAGGGACGGCCCTGTGTGCACCCATAGCAGAAGCTTTGGGCACAAGGAACATGGAGAAGGTGCCTGCAGCACTGTCAGGACACCACACAGCCCACAAGGAAAAGCCCAGCTCCCCCATTTTCCACCACTCTGCACGCTTGGGGTCTCAGACATGCAGCTCTGTGCAGAGTCCCACCCACAGCTTTGGGGCCAGGGCAGCTCGCTCAGCCCCAGGGAAGGGCTGGAGCACTCCCTATCACCACCCACGCTGGGAACAAGCCTCGCGCTGAGCCTGCTCCCAGCAGCGGAGAGAACCAGGAGTGCTGCAGTGACCCCCTCCCTGTGCCCCATCCCACTGCTGGGGGGATGGAGGGCTGCATCCGCCCACGCCCACCAGTGTGCACTCACCCCAGGTCCAGGGTGAGCCAACGAGCTTGGAACAAAGAGAAGAGAGGAGGGGAAAGAAAAAAAGTGGGGCCTGTATCACAGCTGTGGCCCTTTGTGCCAAGGGCGTTTGGCCCATCATCAAAGGGGATTGGATTTGCTGAGGCAAATGATGACACATCCACTTCAAGCGGGGCAGGTTCTGCCTGCTGCTGGAGGCGAGCCACCGGAGTGAAGAAGTACTGTGGGCACTTAATAATAGACTCATTATTTCTGCATTATGACAGGGCCCAGAGGCCCCAACTGAGATTAAGGCCCCTTTGTACACACCACACACATACACACACACACACACACACGGGCAGCAGTCCGTGCCCCACTGAGGAAGGGCAGCCTGGTCCCAGCCCCACGGTCAGCTCCCGGCAGAGCCCAAGGATGCTCCAAGCAAGGATGCATCCTCCCCCTCCATTTCCCAACCCCACACCTGTGAGGGCAGCCCGCATCAGGGTGTAATAACTCACCCGGGAAGACAGCCCCGTGGCTCTGAGCCATCATCCAGCTGCGTCTCCCCCTGCCCTGACCCCAATACCTGGCGCCTACTCCGTGGGCAGAGCCAGTAGTGGGATGACTGCGAGCACAAGGGACACAGGGGCTGCCTCCATCCAGCCCTGCCCGGCGCCCACCCGCTGACTGCCTGAAGAGGGTTTTCCGGCCGCGTGCTCCTCGCCAGGAGCTGTTTCCTGATGGCCGTGAGACAGACTGAAGCATGTGAGAGGGGACAGGTGCCAGCTCTGCAACTGTGAAAAGCAGATCAAGTGGCAGCACCCGGGATGCGGGGAGGGACAGGCATCCATGCAGCAGGTCGAGCCACGCACAGCAGATTTCTGCCTCTGCAAAGCACAGCCGTGCCAAACTGGGCTGCAGCGCTGTGTGGCACATGTACTGTGTGCGAACCCTGCAAATCACAGTACCTGGAGCACGGGGATTTTGCAGCAGGACAGCAGTCCCTGCCCTACAGCCACACACCAAGCGCTCCACTGTGCCCTGGACACGTGCAGCCCGTGCTCTGCCAGGTCCCGCTGCCAGCCCCTGGTCCCGCTGAACGGCCGTGCTGACGCTGGGGGAGGCCTCGAGCCAGCTGCCCGAGTCCAGCCCTGCGCTGCAATTACTGTTCTATTAATACCACCGGGATTTCGGATGTCAATGCCTGATGCACCGCGCCAGGGTCAGCTTCGCCAGGGCGAGCTGCCTTCCCTGCCCACATGGTGCACAAGCCCCAGCGCTCGCTGCTTTTCCTCTCCTTTGGGAAAAGCCATCTTCCCTCTGCGGAGAGACCCCATGGAAAAGCCTCAAGCCCTGTCAGTGGCCCTGCCAGCCTTCCAATGCCAGGCACCTGCTCAGGATGGGCACATCCCTGCCATCAGCTCCCATAGAACAAAGTCAGCAGCGTTGCACTGGGTGGTACCCATGTGGGCCTGCATGTAGGAGAGATTTATAGGTCGCTGTCCCCAGAAGGAGCAGCCATGCAGCCGCCCTCCACTGCCACAGAAATAACTCATCTGATCCAGAGATGCCAGACCTGTTCAAGGCACAAATACCATTAACCAGGACGTAGGCAGCAAAGCAGCCCGTGTTTCCAGGCCCTGGGATGAGGGAAGCACGGTAATGGCTTTGTGGGGCACTGTCCCTACAGGGCCACTAGGCTGGTGCAGATCTCCAAAATCCCATAGTTTGGGCAGCCTTGTCGTGCTTCTGCCTCTATCTCTTAGAGCAGGCTGCAATCCGAAATACCTCTCTCTTCTCCCCCCCCCAGCTCTGTTTTTTTTCCAGGTTGTACCTCTGGAAAGAGGCCAGGAAAAGAGTAATGATATTTAAAAAACACCCCCTCCCCAAAAAAGGTTACTCATTGCACACACAAAGGTTCGCCCCACAGACGGGGCGGCTCGGCTGCCAAGCTGCATCCCATCCAGGCAGCGCGGAGCAAGGGTTCCTGCCAAGATTTCCCTCCTCTCTCCTGCCTGGGGCAGTTACCCAAATCTCCACGCTGCTCTCTGCTCGCTTCCTTGAGCACCGAGCCCATCTGGAACTGCTTAAACCCAAATATCCTCCCCCCCGCCTCCCCCACCCCGAAGTCAGATTCTTCCAGAGTTAAAACAAGCACAGAGTCAGGAGGGGGTGCCGGGCCGAGCTGACTCGCTCCTTCATTTCAGTTTAATTTCTGGGGAACTAGAATAAATCTGTTCCTGGCGATCGTTCAAACCCTGCACATTTTTCTCATTAATAAAAAAGGCCTTGGATCGCACGCCGTGTGTGCGTGCATGCCGCGAGCCCCCTCCCCGCTCCCCGGCCCGTGGGGTCCCTCCTGCTCCCCAGCCCTCGCTGGGCACCCCGGGGATGAGGAGGAGGGGCTGGGAGGGGGGCACATCCCCTCCCCAAAACACATTTTGTCCTGAGGAGGCCCCCGAGCCCCACCTCGGAGAGGAACAGGGAGGCCCAAATCCCCCCACAGCTGACGTGGGTGGGGAAATCCCTCATGGGATGGACCTGTGGGACAGGGGGGACAGCATGGACAGTGCACCCCCCCACCAGAGGCACCACAACCCCTGCAGGGCCCCCATGCCCACAGCATTCCTGGGGAGGGGGCTGGGAAACAGGTGTTTGTCAACAGGGTGAGGAACGCCAGGCCTCGGCCGCACAGAGCTCAGCGACATGCAAGAATAAAATAAAATACAAAATAAACCAAAAATCCCACAGAAATCCCCTGCCTGGACCCCCGGCTGCCACGTGCTGGCGCACGTGCGGGGAGCAGGGCTGCAGCGCGCAGCTCCAGCCTCTTCCCAAGATGGCTCCCCTTCCTCCTCAGAGGGGCGGCCATGCGGAGCCATGCGGAACCGCGCACCATCCCGCCTTGCCGAGGGGATAGCAGGCTCCCGGGGAAGCAGGCTCTGGGCCCTTTGGCTCTGTGGATGGGAAGGGGATGGAGGCCCTGAGCTCAGCACCACAAGGCCCTACCAAGGGTGGGCAATGCTGGAAGCCAAGGGAGGGAGCACGAGGCCTCGAGGCCTACAAAATGGCTCCCATCCTGCTGGCGGGCTCTGTGGGTCTCTGTTGATGAGGGAGGATGGCCCACGCCCGCCACCAGCCCTGACGGGTTGGCACTGCCACGGGGCGAGCCCAGTCCCAGCCTGGGCCTGGATTTTGTGCAACAGTAATGACGGCGATATACATAAAACAACAACAACAAAAGGCAAAGCGAGAACTTGAATGGGACCATCCCGCCAGGGTGGGAACGGCACTGCTGCAAGAAGCCTCCAAAATGGCAGCCCATCCCCGGGGCCACAGCCAGCTCCTGCACAGGGCCTGATCCCCGCGGTGGAGTCACCGCACAGATGCTCCCCTCTTCCCAAAGCTTGGGAACACGCCTGCTCCATAGTGACACCAGCTCCTCCTGGGTCCCATGCTGGGTAAGCAGGGAGTGATGGCAGCCACCAGCTCCAGCACAACCCTGGGGGACAGGGACAGGTCCCTGTGACCCACGCAGCACCCACCCCACTGCTTCCCCATGCACCAAGGGGGGGATCCCGGCTGGCAACCCCACAGCCCCGCACCCTCCCCCAGCACAGCTCCCAGGCGGAGACGCCAGATCCCGACAAACCAGTTTGACTCAGCACAACAGGAACAGCTACAATTTTAAAAACATGCGAGTCTGTGATTCAGGTTGCTGGGGCTGTTTTAATTAAACACCAAGCTCTCCTGCTCCTGGAGCAGGCAGCAGCAAACGGCTCACGGAAAGAAAATGCAACCGACTGGTTTCCCTGAATATCTCTGGCACTAAGTCATCACAACAAAACAGGGAGTTTCGGTTCATTCCTTAAAAACCAGAGGCCGCTATTCCCCCATCGCCAAGCCTGGGTGGATGAACACAGCCCCGGAGTGCAGCCGGGTGCTGCCCCATGGCAGAGCTGCAGACAATGCGGGGTTGTGGAGTTCCCGACTGGCCGCATGCTCTGCTTGACACAAAGGAGAGCCCTTCTCATCCCGGACTCGGAGCATGGCTCCACAAACAGAGCTTTTTGCGAGGAATGGGGGATTGAATGAATTCAGCAAGTGTGACGGAGCCCTGCGACCTGCTTTTCTTGCAGCCCTACCCCGAGCATCAATAAAACAGCGGGGCCGGCTTCCCTGGATCACCCCACTGATAAAGTAATTAAAGGAAAAGCAAACATCCCTGCCAAGAAAATACCTGGTGGCTCCAGCTCCCGACGCGTGGTCAGTCTGGGAGCAAGGTGGGGATGGGGTCAGAGGAGGAAAACCCCCATAAATCCTCCTGGTTTGGGTATTTTGCTAGAGCTGGGGCTGGTGGAATGGCACACAGAAACCCTTCAGTGTAGATGGAGCTCTGTGAGCAGGGAGACGGCTCACGCAGGAGGGGTACGTTCCTCCAAAAGTGGTCCCAGCCCACCCACATCCCAATGGGGATGGGCAGAGCTACCCCAAAGGCTCCCAGCTCCCTCCTGCCAGGGCTTTAACCCCAACGGGTGGTGACGGCCTCGACTGCCCCGCAGCCCTGATGAGACAACTCCTCAGCTCCAGACCCCCGCACGGGAGAAAGGATCCGCTGTTGCCCCCGGACAGAACATTCCTTCTGCAGCCGGCCTGGGGACTGCTGAACCAGAGAAGAAAAACACATTGTGACTTCAAACAAACCCAGCGCACTTACGGGATCTGGAGAGAAACCATTTTCTCCTCAGCAGCACAAAGCCCTCACTGAGCCACTGCCGAGTGCAGCTCCCCCCCACCCCCGTGGGGCCTCGTAAAGAAACCCAATGCCACGCTGTGCCCCCGAGGATGGAGCAGATCCAGCCCTGTACCGCTGGGACCGTGCCCTCCTGGCCGGGCAGCAGCCCATCACCTCTTGGAGGGGGACAGTCAGGACTTGGGGGCTGCCGTAGCCTGGAAGACGCGAGCGCAGATTTACTGCCATGCCAGATTTATGGTCAGCACTAAAATATCCGACCGAACGTGCACACTCTAGGGCTCCATGTCCATCAGTGAGCAGTGTTGTGAGCGGCTGGGAACGCCCCGCTGCAGCCAAAGTGCTGGAGCTGGCTGACCCCGAGATGAGCAGCGGGGATGGGAACGGCAGCAACTTTCCCTCTAGCTCAGATCACGGCAAAAAGGAGAGGGGGGAAAATACGGGAAAATAAATAAATAAATGAAGTCCCAAGGGACTCAAGGCCAGCCCCCAAAATGCCGTGCAGTACCAGCCAGGCCCTGAAGCCGTCCACCTGGGACCAGCCCTGACCTCTTGGGGCAGCGTGTTTGCTCCCTGACCCTATTCCACACTTGGGAAGCAGTGAAGACCCCACGAGCCGGTTGTTCGCCCTCCTTTTCTGGCTCTTCTCCCCCCGGCATCAAGGCAGAGGCTGAGCCCCAGCGGCTCGGACAGCACTGGGAGATGCTCACATCGTTGTGCTGCCGCTGCTTCCTTCCCAATTCCCAAAGCCCCAATGGGAAATGGGGTCGGAGGGGCCGGGGGCACGGCGATGCTCCAGGCAAGCTGGGCACACATTGGTTTCTCCTCGCCCCGACTCTCGCTTCCCAGCCCGAGCAGGCCACGAATCGCAGCTCCCTTCCTCCAGCCTACAAAGGAGGATGTGATTTTTTGTTGTTTTTTTTTTCCTTTTTCCCCACCCTTCTGCCAAAATAAAGAAGGAGGAAAAAAAAAAAAACCACACACAAAAAAACGCACCGGGTAAGAGGGAGGAGGAGAGAAAACGCCACAAACAGCCGCCCCCAAAACTTTGTAGAAAGCACAAACGTGGTGGAAATGCTCCTTCCAGAACCGCAGCGGTTCGGGCTCCGGCTCCAGCAGCCCCGACCCGACACCGGGGGCAGCGGAGCTTCGGAACGAGCAGAACCGCCTCGGAACGAACAAAAGCGGCGGCCCCTCCGCCGGGCAGCGATCGCCGCGCGGTCCCGGGGCGCTGAGCAACGCTCCGTACCGGGGGTTTCCCTCTGCCTCCCCTCCTCGAGCAGCGGGGCCGCTCACCGGACATCGCGCACGCTTCGCACCGAGACAAAACCCAGCCGGGCCCCGGTTCCTACAGCCCGGAGCGGGGCCGCAAAGCCGCGGGGAGCGGGATACGAGCCAACGAAAGGAGGAAAAGCGAATGGAGCAGCACGAGGGGGGATCCCTCCTCCTTCCGTGAGGCTGCGGCACGAGCGGAACCAGACCGGGACCGGGGGGGTTAAAGCACCGGGGAACGGACGGAGCCGGACACCGCGCACGGGCAGCGCTCCGGCTCCACACGGCGCCGGCTGCAGGCGATACGAGTCCCGGCTCGGAGCACGCGGCACCCGTGTCACCCGCACTACCCGGGCCCCGGTGCGGCGGGCACGCCCGGCCGGTACTCACCCTCGAGGGCGCGGCGGCCGCCGGGCAGCAGCAGGAGCAGCAGGAGGGGAAGCAGCGGCGGCGGCGGCGGGGCGGCCCCCGGGCGGGCGGTGGCGGCCATGGCGGGGGGCGGTGCGGGCGGCCCCGCCGGGCAGTGCCGAGCTCGGCGCCACGCGCGGCTCTTCTCGCCGCCGCGCCACGATCGCGCTCTGGCTCCGCCGCCGCCGCCGCCGCCGCTCAGCCGAGAGGGGCGGGACCCGCCGGCCAATCAGCTCCGCCCCGTGACAACACGGCGCCCCTGGCGACGGAGAGCGCGGCGCTGATTGGACGGCGGTACGGAGAGGGGGCGGGGCTTTCGCGGAAAGATGAATTGGAAGGGGCGGGCGCTGCGCGGGGCGGGACGAGAGGCCACGCCCCGAGAGCGGGAAGAGCGGGGCGGGCAGAGCGCCCCACCCAGCGGACACCCGCGGAACTGGGGCTTAAAGGGGAACGAACCGCAGCGCCGGGCCCGGCCCACAACACGGCTGGGGGGCGATGGGGGGGCGTACAGAGCCCGCTGTGTGCTCACAGGATGGTCTGAGCCACCCAGCGCATCCCCACCTGCACATCTTGTCTCATGCCATTCCATCCAATACAGTCCCATTCCGTTCCGCTTCATCTTCTACAGTCCCACTCCATTCCATTATTCTACTCAATACCATGCAGCCCTACAGCATCCCACCCCATCCCATCCCATCCCACCCCATCCCATTCCACCCCACCCCATCCCACCCCATCCCACCCCATCCCATTCCACCCCATCCCATCCCATCCCACCCCATCCCATCCCATCCCATCCCATCCCATCCCATCCCATCCCATCCCATCTTCTACATTTCTATTCCACCCCATTCCATTTCATCCCGTCTCATTCCATTCAATTCCTTTCTATCCTGTTCTTTACAGTCCCATCCCATCTTCTGCACTCCCATTCCAGTTCATTCCATCCCATTCTATCCCACGGTCCTGTCTCATTCAATTCCACTCCATTCCATTCTGCTCCATTCCTTCCATTACTTTCCATCTTATCCGTTACAGTTCCATCCCGTGCTCCACACTACCATTCCATTCCCTTTCATTCCATTCCACTTCCTACAGCCTTGTCCCATTCCATTCCATTCCATTCCATTCCATTCCATTCCATTCCATTCCATTCCATTCCACTCCATTCCACTTCCTACAGCCTTGTCCCATTCCATTCCATTCCATTCCATTCCATTCCATTCCATTCCATTCCATTCCATTCCATTCCACCCTCTACAGTCCTGTCCCATCCTACTGCACTCCACCTGCTCCATCCTGTCTCATGTACTCCCATCCCATTCCATCCCATCACCCCCCATCCCATCTCCTGATCCTCCTCAGTCCTTTCTGTCCCTGATCTGTCCCATCCCCATCACACTGTGACTCCCATCCCAGTGTCAGGTCTCAGCCTCAGATCCCAACCAGAGCAGCACACACTCAGAGAACCCCACAGGGATCCCAAATTCCCACTCCCACCTCCCGCACGAGTGATGGTGCCAGCTGCCCTACATTCAGCCCTGGTCCCTAGCCTGAGGATACCAGAGTCCACTTGCTTTCCCCACGGCTGGAGCTGACACACCCCTGAAGTGACTGATAAAGCACATGCAAAATCTCCTAAATCCCCAATGTGTGGGCATTTTGATGCTCCTGGTCCCCGGAATGGGATGGATCTCCTGGATGCAGGGTGCCAGCTGGATGCATCCCCTCCAGGCTGCCTTGTCCCTGTGTCACAGCCATCTGGGCTGCCTGGCACCATCTGCAGGCAGCACCACCTCACTCCCTGCCCCAGAAACCTGCCCCAGAAACACCTGCAGCCCCAGCTTCATGCCACCGAAACTCAAACACGGAGCTGATATTGGCCTCCCTGCAAAGCTGCTCCTGGGAAACGCTTGCATCCACACCATCCCATTCAGAAACCTCTCCTGTTCTGGGACACAGAGTCTGAGTTACCCAAGCACAGGTCTTCTGAGAGGAGCACAAATCACTTATTCACATCTGAGTAGCTTAAAAATGGCTGAACCCATTTGACTCCAACTTTCCTCAAGAATTCCCCTTGGAGCCAAGCCACGCCTGGTACATTTCAGACCCCGAGGAATTTACTTCACAAAAAGATGAGAAACTGGAATAGGGATCTGGGGGCACAGGCTGAGGGAGGATGCTCATTGAAACCCCTACATGGGGCTGCTGCCGTCTCCTGGCGCTCCTCATCCCCACTGCCAAAGATCTCCCATCCCACCCACATCCACCGCCCCGCACCTCTGGCAAGCTGCAGGATGCAGTTAAACACTTCAGCACTTAAAATTTCAGGTGCTAATTGCTTAGTAATGAAAACTTTAATCACAGGGCAATTAAAACCTTAAATAGCTGTGGGAGATCCATTCCGTGTCAACAAAGAGGAGTGAGCCCGCTCTCCAACACCCAGCTCTGTGCTCCCACCCCATATCCAGCACCTCAAGGTGCCCCCACCCCACCCCATGCAGGAGATGGACGAGGAGCCATCACCCCCCACCACAAAACCTTAATATCCAGCTAATTTCAGAGCAAGCGCCGTATATGAAAGGGTTTTGTTATTTTAAATCTCCTGCTTTCCAAACTCCCAGGATTAAAATTCTCCGCATTTATTTTAACCGCATAACATTTGCAGACAAATCACTTCTCTCCCAGCACAAAGTTTGAAGCAGGCTCAGGGTATAAAGCCTGGCCGCAATCTGCGGGGTGGAATTGCTCTGAGCTCTCTGGTTGCTGGCACATGCTCACAGCCACGTTTTCTGCATGGGGAAAAGGCTGATCCATGCCGTGCTGGTGCCATGGGGTGGGAACCTCGAGGGGAGGAGGTTAAGTTAAAGCGTTGCCCCCACAGCCCCTTGAGACCCCAATCCTGCTCCCACCCCACCTGGAGCATCCCTCACCCAAAGCCGGCTCAGGATGCTGTGCCTCCCATCACCATGGCAACTCCCATCCTTGCTGGGTTGCCATGGCTCCCCGGCCCCCAGCCGCAGCGCATCCTCAGCACAGGGAGGACCCGACGTTTGGGGTCCCCAAGGGGATACTACCACCAAGGAATGAGCTGTGGGGCTGGGAGCCAAGGGGTGAGCTGGGGACAGGCTGAGGGTGTGCTGGTGTATTGCTGACACCTTGGGTGGGAGGGGCTTTGTGACCATGTGGGTGCTTGGGGGGGGGGGGGGAGGGGGGCTGGTGGGGTTGTGGACCCTGAGGAGCATCACCTAATGCAGGTGGTAGCATCACACTCTGGTCACCCTCACACTTTTCCAGCTTCATTCCTTCCTCCGAGGGCTTCTCTGCTCAGCACAGGCTGGTGACAAGGCCCTCGGGTGTGGGTGCACACTGGCAGTATGCACAGAGCATGGATGGCCACTGCCTTGTGCGCTGCTGTCCCCTGCCCAGGGTCCCTTTGAAACTCTGTCCCACCCCACAAAGTCATGATGTAGGGATATCTCAGTGCAGCGCAGCACCAGGGTTAGGGCTGCATTCGTCATCAGAGCAAGAACCCAGAGGGCTGCTGGCGAGTGGCACTAAATAAACACAGCAACCGTGAGAAAAAGGCAGCCAGGAATAAATAGTTGAACCAAATAATAAGGCAAAGGAATAAACAAAGCGGAGACGTGCCCGGGCACGGCAAGAGCCTCCGACTTCACACTTCCAAGCTGGGCTCTGGCCCAGCCCCGACACCCCGCAGGCAATGGAGGCCATCCCACTGGCAGCACAAGGATGGGCGCACCCCTGGCTGCAGGGATCCCCTACCACCATGTCCTCATGGGGAGTGGGTCCGGCATCCCTCACCGGGGCCCTTCTTTTTCTGCCCGGGGTCAGGGCAGCTGCAGGGAACAAAGAGACATGGTTTAAAGCAGGCGGTTATTTTAAGAGCTGCACTGGTACTAATGGGGAAAAAATAGAAAGGAAAGCAGAATGAGTGAGAGAAGAGCATTTCCCCCAGACACACTCTCACAGCAGTACCTGGTGCAGGCAGGCAGTCAGGGGAAAAGAATTCCGATAAAAGGCAAATGATGCAAATTGGCACATTGGGAGCAGGACACTTCACCAACAGGAGGCTGTCGGGATGGAACTTGGTGCACAGAGTCCCCAAACAGCACCCAGACCTGCAGCACTCGTATGGGTTACATGGGGCAGGACCCCGCGGTGCAGCAGGTGCCCTGTATCCCCTCCAGCCTCCAGCAGAGCATTCAGGAGGGGAGGTCAACCGTGTTCTCCTTTCTCCACCCCTCCCTTTCTAAGATGAAGAATTTAATTTTAGTTTTTACAACTCCTTGTAGGTGGATAAATCCCTTCCTGGCGAGTCCGAGCCCTGGAAAATCTTGTGAATCTAACGCTGGCCCTTCTGGCAGTTACTGGAGCAATTCCTGTTTCTCTCCAGCCGCACTCTGTAAAGTTTTATAGTTTCCTGGTTGGGGCTGCGAGGCCCCAGCCGTGCCGAGGAGGGTGGCGGGGGGAACGCAGGAAGCAGGGGGCCAGGTGGGGCAGCCCTGCTATGCTCAGCTGTGAGCACCATGTCCCCATGTCCCCTGCTCCAGTGGGGCTGTGCCAACTGCCACCCTCCATCCCAGCTGGTGGAGATGCTGCAGAGCCAGCAACCTCCCAGTCATTGGGTTTTCTGTTCTGGCTTCGCTGGTATAGGCACTGCTGATTGAACATGGCACCCACCTGTTGGGTTAGGGACAGGGACAGTGGGGTGCTGCTCTGTGCATAGCTGTGATTAAAAACCCTGGTGGGTTTTAGGTGATGCTGGGAGAGTGGTGCAAAGAATGTATAAATGAATGAATGAATGAATGAATGAATGACATTAGCTCCATTCATGCCCATGGTCTGCCTCTGAGTGCTGAAGTCACCACGCTCAGCTCTGGGTGATGTGTCTCCAAAAGGGACGTGAGCGGGATGTGGGGACACAGGGAACCACCTCTTTGTTGTCCCACAGCAGCACCATGAGATGTCCCCATCCTTCCAGCATCACACCACCAGGGACACGGCAGGTCATCAGGACCTGACTCACCCCTTGCACCCTTCCCACAACCAGGCAGGGGTGAGGGTGTGTGTGGGGGCCATAAACTCTGCATTACCGCTAATTAAGCACTTGGCTGTCACCGAGGCTTCCCCGCACGCCCGCTGCTCTGACACTTTTACTATTTGGGGAAATGGCGTCCCAGGCCTTTGATGAACTTGCTGTGAAGTTGAAAGGAGTTTGTGGCGCGGTGCCAGGGCCCTTAGCAATTGTCTGTGGGACGTGGATGGGAAATGGCCCATTTATTAAAAAAGCGATAAATCAGATCTGGGAAGTGGGAAAAGCTGACCCATGGCTGTAAGGCAGCACGGGCTGGTCCCACACCCACGGGCACCCCTTCCCAACAGGCACAGGCTGAGGTCCCCCAGGGCAGCCTACGTGTGCCCACCCCAGTACCTCCATCCCAGCCCTATAGCCCCTATGCATAGCATGGGCAGTGCTGTGTGCCTGCTTTGAGCCATCACCACTGTTCTGCAGCATCCTCTGAGTGCTGTGCCTCAGCTCTTCCTAACGCTATCTGTGTGTGTTTGTGTGTGCATACATAGATATGAATTCATTTTATCCTCCACGCTTTGTGTTCCTCATCAATTATTCACATCTCATGAAATAGGAATGAAAACAGATTGCATGATGCTGGCCGTAGCCCTGTGGGAGGGAGATCAGCCTGAGGATTTCCCACCGCAACCTTTGGGCTTGGGGTGAGATGTGCCACCTGGACATGCCACCCAGAGCAGCACTGCAGGACAGGACCCTGACTTAAGGCCTGAGCCTCCCAGGAGGACAGAGAACCCATTGGTGGCCCTCAGCCTCTCGCTGCTGTGTGCCCACCATTCCCACTCCACGTGCTGCGGAGCTGCACTGATTTGAGCACTGCCACATCCCCACCCCTTTGTTCCCAACTCACAGCCCACAGTAATCTTCCCTTTGCTCTTTTGACCATCCGCATACATTGAATAGGAGCGCTTAATTGAGCTGTCTGCACTGACACACTGGGCTTGTACTGAGTGCCTATAATTAATTTAGGACAATATCTGTGAATTATCTTGATTAGTCCATCCAAGATGCATCATCTCACATGGGCCATGGTGAATGCCATATACCTCTGTGCGATCCATCCCCACAGCAGCAAGGTCTTCCAGCCTTTCCCAACCCAAATATGTAACAGTTTTGCTAACACAATACCTTCTCCATATCATTTATGAGCATAATGAACCACGCTGATACCAACCCCAGACATGAATGGGCGGACCAAGGCGGTCTGCATGAGGATATCTGGGTGCAGAGCCACATCTCCATGTCCTTAATGACATTTTTAATGGGATCTTCCCACAGCCTAAAGAATTCTTGGTGGGTCTGCCCCAGCACCGCACTGAGTGCATTGCAGCAGCCCCTGCTCCATCCCTGGGATCCTGTTTGGGGCAGCCTCAGCAGCACGGGAGAGATGTTTAGGCTACGGCCGTGCTCTTCAGCCGTAGGAATTTAACCCCGCTGGTTCTGATTATGGCACAAGAAGTTCAGTTTCCAGCCCAGACCACCGTTTTTGCCTACTTAAGAGTGCTTGCATTCACCTCTGACCCCCCGGTGAGGTTTATGGCTGCATCGGCTGCCTCATAAACCCCCGGGGCTGGGCCCAGCACATAAAACCTACAGATGCCCTCAGCCTCTGTGTGCTCCCTGGAGTCCCCCAGGGCCACCCAATGTCACCCTCCCCACTGCAGGTCCTCCCCTGGGATGCCTGGGGCAGTGGCAAGGGGCTGGTCCCAATGGAAAGTTGATGTGACCATGGGAATAAAGTGTCCCTAATCACCTGTGTGGGACCAGGATGACATTTCCTAAGGCAGATTACATTCAGAAAAAGTTAGTTCAGTGTCATTCCCTGCTCCCCATTGCAGCCATGGGAAAGGCCTCTGCTGGGGATACTGCAGTCCTCCTTTTGACTCCTAGTAGAGACTGAAGGGGCAAGAACCTTCCCAATTTAGATGTTCCCAACCCAAGATGGGGGCAATAGAGAGGAGCAGCCTCATCACCCCCCTGTCCCTCTGTCCCTATTGCCTGGGGACAAGGACAGCAGCGCCAAGAGATGGCACAGTGTCCTACATCACCTGCATCGTCCAGCAGAGCTGAAACTCACTGTGCACAGTCAGAATCCCAGCCTCCCCTCCTCACTTGCTGCCCTCCATCAATGCTGTGGGCATGGGATGCTCTGGGGACACGGGTGGCCCTGGGGACGCTGACACTCGGACATTTCAAACAGAGCAGACTGCCTGCGAGCTCCTGGCGCCGTCCCCGGACGCACTCCTGGGTCCGAGGAGGGCTGCAAATGTTCTCTTCTCTATTTACATTACCAGGAATGCACAGAGCGAGGGGTGGGGGCTGTGGGAGGGGGGGTATCGGCTGATTGTTCCCAGGATCCCCCTGTCAGAAAGCCTCCCCGCTCCCTTAGTGTCTCTTGATATATGGCTTGCATTAGGGGATGAAAGTGAGGCATAGCTTGGGGTTTTGGCACGACAAACCCCATTAAACTCTCTCTGGGAAAACGAGTCCAAAAAGTGTTTCGGGGGGTTGAGTCACTAAGGGATCTGCGAGCAGTATTTATACACATGGGGCCCAAAACCTAGCTGGGGGTCGGCACAGGACAGCACCTCTGGACCCTGCTGTCACCCTTAATGTGGGTCGCAGCCCCCCCTCCCATTTGGGGGCTGACCACAAATGCACATAGCCCTCTGCCATGTGGACATTTAGGACTGTGGGTTCCCAGGTGGGCAGAGCTCTGGGCCAGAGCATCCTGTGGCTGGTGGCACAGAGGCACTGTAGGTGACATTCAGGACACCACTGTGTGGACGAGCCCTGGACCCCATGCTCTGCCATCCCTTATGCCCAAGGCATGTGGGGCACCCCACCTGGTGCCCAGTGACATGGCACAGCCCTGGAGGGGAGGGGACAGACAGCCCTGGAAGATGTCCAGAACTCTTTTAATTAACCCGAATGAACCAGAGCTGAAGTTTCCAAGCCAAGCTGAAGTCTCCCTGTTAGGAGAAGCCCACAGTACCTGGCAGTAATTTAATAACTCCTATTCCAAGCTCTTTAATGGCAGTGCTGTGGAACGGCTCCAAGCCCTCCGGTCTCCCTGCAATCAAGTTACCTTTACTGCTTTATGGCAGTAGGAACAGAGGTGCAGTGTGAACACCTCACCCTGATCTTGGGGTGGTGTTCCACATCCCGTGCTTCACGTCCCCTCTTTGCAGGAGGTTCTCCCCAAACACAGAGCTCTGTGCACTCACTGCCACACTAATACCTTCTTTGCTATTTTTAGTCCAGCAGCCCTGTGCTGTTGGTTGCAGCGTATTTTCTTTCTTACTCACTCTTTTTTTTTTTTTTCCCCAGTAAATTCCAAATCTTTTTCCTTCTTTTTGCCTTCTATTCCGGGATTCAGCCTGCACCATTCCTCTTTGATCTGTGACGATGCCAAGAGTGTTTTGAAACTCTATGTATAGCACATCCCTTGAATTTCTCTTATCTAGCAAAGCAGCAATATCCTCAAAGAGCTGCGATGTGCTGCTTGTGCACCTGACACCGCTCTGCACCCAGCCCAGTCCGGGCACCTCCACACCCTACACTCCGCTGCCAACACTGGGATGCTGCTGCCCATCTCATTTTTCACACAGGACAAACATCCCCCCCTCTTTTTTCCTTTTCACCAAAGATTTTTGAGTGCAGCCTTTAAAACTGCAGCCCTGAAATGACGGCACTTAGAAATGATAGTATTTAGGCCTCCAAACTAAGTGATTTTTCCAACACGGGCAGGTAAGCAGAAGGCTGCGTTCCATCGCTTGCAGCTCACAAGGGCAAAGATCTGAAGGCTGCTCTTCCATTTGTCCCCAAAACGTCTAGCGCTCCGCACACAAATACCATAACAAATTAATGTCAGATGCTTCCCTTGGTATAATTAGACGGGATTTAGAGTGGCAGAGCCAGCAAATTGCTACGATTTACATCAAGCCTCTACCCAGCATCCTACACCGACCACTGGGTCGTCACCACTAACAACTAATTAATCGCTTGGAGGCTGCCCTGGGCTCGGTCCATGGGGAGAATTTGTTAGCCCTGGGTGGCAATGGGGCACTTGGCACTGCTTGGCCCTAAATTCAGTTCCCAAAGGTGCAGGGAGTGTTGCAAGGTTGGGGTTGTGCCAGCTCCTTGGGGTAACCATGGGGCCACAGGCTGCATCATGTTGGGTAGCACATACTGTGCTTCCCTTCCCAAACACACAGTGTGAATTGAAAAGGAAAAAAGCTCTCATTTTCAGGTTCTTCGTAAAGGACAAAATTCATCCAGGCTATCTAAGCTGTCATGGTGCTGGGCAATGTGGTTCTGCTGCAAAATGGAACCAACGTGCTGCCCTGCATCTCAGGAAATGTCCCATCCAACCAACCGCGTGCTTTTCCCACAAACTCCCCTCGAGCTGTAAAGCACATCTGGAGGATTTTAGGCAGAAAGGGATTTTCCCATAAAGTTGGAGGGGAGGGCAGCAGAGGAGAGAGACTGCCTGCACTTGGAAAAGCACAGGGACTCTGTTGCAGGGTGATGTTGAGTGGTGCAGCCCTGCAGCAAGAACGAATGAGGAACAATGTGTTGAGTAAGAGCAATCCGGGCACAGAGCTTCCCCCAGGGTGGGCAGGTAATTGAGGGGAACCAAGTTTTAGTGACTGTTTTAGAGATATCTCTCACTCTGCCTAATCCCTTGCTTCCAGAGAGGGCCATTCTCGTGGAGCCAGCCAGGAAGGGAGGATAGAGGGGGTGGCATGAAGGATGGCACAGCCCAGATGGAGGAGAGCAGATGGCAGGAGAGTCTGGACAGCCATCTCTTGATGGTTCATCATAGCAAGAGCAGTGCTCAAGGTCACCTGGGTGTCACTGGTAGAGAATGAACCCGGGTCTGGTCCAACGGAGCATCCTTCCCCTTCCTCTGCAGCATCCTTTGCCATCAAGCCAATGGGAGCAGTGGGCACCAAGTGGGACTTTAGGGCAAAAAATTCAACAAGAAAGGTTAAAAAAATGCTTAAAGAATGGAAAGTGTATTGGGTTTGGGGTTTGCAGGTTGCTTTTCCAGGCAGACGGGATTCCCCATACCTCTGCCCCAGCTATGTTAAGGTTCAGCGCCTGCGCTTCCAGCTGATTTAAAGCAAGGCTCAAGTTTATAGAGAATTAGTGAGATGAAGGAACATTATTTTTCTTTATTAGGTTAAAGGGTAAGTAAATACAATCAATCTCACCATGTATCACATGATGTCGGCAGCTTCCCACCTCAGCCAGAAAATTGCCGGCTCCTGAGTGGATTGGGGAATGACATTCGTAACTGCAAAAAACACAAACCTATGCATGTATATTTTAAAGGAAAAAAGGAAGGGTCACTGCATCACATCGCCAATTGGTTAATTCTGAGCCCATTGAACTGACAACCAAACCCAGGCCGGGATGCAGGAAGCTGCCTCCTAGAAGGGCAGGATCTCCTCCTGATTTCAGACATCACAACCCCAGTACCCTTCCAACAAACCCAGAGCTGTGGCAGCAGGGTGTGAGCTCACAGCACCCTCGTACTGCCCCTGTGCATTGATGTCTCTCCCCTCTGAATTGTGAATGAATGAACTTTCTCCCAGAATAAATAACCATCGCATGAAAGTTATTTTAGGGCCGGTCTCTGCCGGTGGAGTTTCCGCGCCTGCCGAGGCCCATCACATTGTTTTCTGCTGCTTTCCTTGGCACGGCCCCAGCACCAAGGTTCAGAAGTAATTGCAATAAAAGTCACATTGCTTTGAAGGGGGTAGGCAGGGCTGGGGAGGAGCTGGTCTGTCAGAAGGGCTGAGGACAGTCCCAGTGGCAACAAAGCTCATATGGTGTAGGGAGAAGGGTAGATACCATAGGGATGCCCCATAGGATACCATTGGGATGCCCCATGGGGTACCATAGGGACATCCCATAGATACCATAGACGTGATCCAGAGATACCATGGAGATATCCCACTGGTACAACCAGGGTACCCCATAGGCATTGCAAAGCTTTTGCAGGCTCTATTATACCTGGGATGGTGAGGAGAAAAGAAGAAATAAGAGTCACAGCAATCAGATTATGAACAGAGTAGTATTACACGCGGAAGAGCCCGCGGGGAATGGGCTTCCAGGGCTATTTTTGCCCAGCAAAAGTTGCAATTAATTTGCAAAGGAAGTGGCTTAGCATTAGGAAACCCCGCGGGCAGACCCCGCACCCGGGGACGAACATCGCATTATTTTCTCATTTAAAACCAATCGTGGCCGGGAGGGGAAGGTCTGGGGCTGCTCCCCCCGGGCTGGCGCTAACGGGGAGAGGGGGGGCAGGCACGTTTGGAGGGAGAGGGAGCAGAAATTAACCTTGGAAAGCGTTCAAATTAGGCAGTGTAATAAGAGAACCACTTCTCTGGGTAAATTTGTTAGGATTAGGGCTCACTGAGCTGTTGAGGAGAATTCAGCATGGCTCGGAGCCAGCGCGAAATGAAGCTCCTGGCTGGGGCGGCTGCGGGAAAGTCCGGGCTAATGGGCTTTGGTTCAAACTCAGATAGGAAAAAAATCCAGGAACAAAGGCACTAATTCTTCCCAAAGCCCCCAAAATCTCAGTTTATACATTTCTGTTTATATTCGTTCATAATAGATATACACAGCTGTTCTTATCATTCATATTCAAATTCCGTGCACATCTTTAGCATTTATTACTCCTGCCTCAAAATGATTTTAAGAAAATGGCAGACAGAACCCAACCTGCCTCAGGGTGTGATGTTGCTGTGTCCTGGTCTTCCTATCAGGACCCATTCTCGAGGGCTGGAGGGGACCCATTGCCATGGCTGCACTCACCAGCAGCTCAGTGGGGTTGGGGGGCTTTGAGCAAAGCACGCAGAACACCTGTGGGAACACCACACATCGTTATCCCCTTTGCATCTTTAAACACTTACCTCTCAGTCCTCCAAAGTTGCTTTTAAGGACAAATCTTGCACTGCTGAACAAAGCTCATTAGCAAAATGGGGGGTGAGCAGCAGGGACACGGGCGCCGAAGACACATCAGGCGTTGTCATCAGGTTTCAGAGTTAATCCCAACTGGAGCTGTAAATCCCAGGATGAGGCACCAGGGATGAGCAGATCGGTCTGCCCCTGTCCCACTGGGCTGATGGGGGTGGGCTCTCACCTCTTCCCCACCAGAGGAGGGTGACTTCAGGCAGCCTTCCTCCAGGAGTGCATACTTAGTGCTGCAGGGGGACGGGATGGGACCAGGCAATGTGTGATCTCCTGGCTTGAAATTAGCTAATAGCTTCAGAAGATGCCAATAGACAGCAGGGGAGGGGAGGAGTGATTTATGGGGGAAGATTAAGTGGAATTATTAGGGCCGCCTTGCTGCTTAGGAGCTTCTCAGCCACAAAAATGGGATGGCGTTCTGCAGGCACAGAGGGCGTGAGGTCAACAGCATTGTACCACAGCTCTTACATGTCCCAGCAATGTTCACCGGCCTCACTGCTCCCACGTGTAATGAGTTGCTGTGGTCTCAGGCAGGAGAACTTTTCATCGCTCTACGGGGAAGTACTCACGGTTCCCTGTTCCAGGAGCCCTGGATGTAATAAAAAGGCCTCCTCAGGCTTCAAAGCGGGAGGATTTTCATTGCTTCCTGGGCTGAGAACAAAGCACCATTGAGTGTGGCCAACGGTTGTCTCTGCTCCGCGATGTGCATCAGCCACCGCGCCCTGGGGGCTCAGCAATGGGTTGTGCAGGGGGAGATGGGGCACTTCAGGATGGGTTTGCCAGCCCTGATCACCCACCTGGGAAGGTGAGCAGCTCTGTAGGTCATTCCCTGAGTGAGCCTGGTTGGGTGCCACTGCTCAGACTGGGGGACAGCATCACCTCCAGGCAATACCTGCAGACAAAGGGCTGCCAAAGCATTGAGTAATGCGATTTTCAGCAGGGATTGTGTGCATGACTGTGTAAATAACACAGTCAGAGGTACCATGAAACCAGCTGTTTTCACGTCAAAATGGAAATTTAATAGAGTAACAAGCAAGGTCTGCCGGGGATGCACCACCAGCAGAAGCTCAGCACTGGGGCACAAGCTTCTGTCCCCATTGCACCCAAAGCTCAGTACTTACCTGGAGCTGTGCAGCTTCACCTGCCCCCTGCCCTGCAGTACACCAGGGATGGACAAGTAGATGGGGAATACGTCAGCAACACAGAAATCCCTTGTCACCTCTGTGGGTGCAGGGCTCCAGTAGGGTCAGGCACAGGGGCTGCCCCCACTGCCCTCAGTCAAAGCAAAGAGCAGGGCTGAGTCTCATTCTCCCATCCCCTCTGCCCCCCATGCTGTCACCCTGCAGTCATTTCCAGGTAACAGGAGGCCTTTACACTGAATGGAGCCTGAGGCAGGAAAGCTGACATAGAAAGGAAAATAAAAAAAGAATAAAAGAATATCAAAGGAAACTATCTGCACAGCTCACTGCCAAATCTGCCCAGCAGTGCTTCTGCTCCCGACCCCTTACAGGTGGCTGTGGTGCAGTTCCGTGCTCAGGAAGCTGCTGCTGCCCTGCTCAGGAACCAGAGCTTTTATGCTGGAGCTGGAGATGATGATCACCTGCTCCAGCCCCACTACCTCCCCCCGTGCACAGCCTCAATGCAACATGCTCCAGGCACATGGCTGAGGCCAAAACCTCAGAGAGAACAGTGCTGATTTGCAGTGCACAAAGGAGATTCTACTCCATTCTCCTCCATGTTCTCACACCAAGTTTACAGCCTCCATCTCCAAACCATCTCTGGGTTCATCCTGGCTGGAGTCCAGGCTATATGGGGCAGGGGAAGCCCCAGTGTCCCTCAGGGCCCCCACATTGCTCACCCTGGACTTTGCATCCTCTGCATGGCTGTAATGCCCAATCTGGGGCAGGATGCTGCAGCACTGCTTTCCTGCTGCCTCCAACAGTGACCTGACAATTCCCCTTGCACAGCACCATGAGGAGCTGCTCCACCTCTACAATGTTTCCAAACACCAAATAACACCCAAACCCTGCTGCTGTAAGGTTTAATCCAGCATGCCCAGCTCACAACATTCCCAGTGCTCCCAGCCACCTGGTATCCAGCTGTCCCCATCTCAGCGAGGACATGCTTTTCTGACATAGGTTTGCCTCTCTGGGTGCTTTTCTTGATGTCCCCCCTGAGCAGCTCAATGGAAGCAGCATGCAGGGACTGGTGGGGATGCGTGGCCGTACCTCAGCATGCAGCACATCGCCGTGCCTGCAGGAAACATATGTCACTGGTTAAACAGATTGTGAAAGCTTCAATCGCTTCCTTATGGCACGCCAGCAGCTCTGGCCCCACACTCCTCTCCTGTGCCGGTGCTGGATGTTGGTGTCCTGAGGAGATACAATGGCCCCAGAAGGAGCTGGGCAAAGTCATTTGGAAGGAGTGCCCTCAAAACCTTTTGAGGCCAGGACCATCCCTCCTTCATCTCCTGTTCCCAGCTCCCATCCCCAAAATTTACCAACACTTGAAAATATTTGATGTCTCTCTGTAAAAACACACACGTTAAAAACCTGTTGGAGCCTGAATTATGTTTTTAAGATGTTGCTCAATTTGTAAGCATCATAAAAAGCTGAAATAAGTTATCCTGGAAATAACCACAGGGAAATTACAGACCCGAGCCCAGTGTAGCACACAGCTTGCCCTGCATCTAACCCAGCCAGCAACCCATGGGGCTTTTGGGGACAGTATTTTGGCCATTGAATGGGCCATAACCTCAGGCAGCTTTATGGCCATCATTACGCATCTCAGCGGGTTCCCAGCCCAGAAAGGTGTTAACGAAGGCCGACCCAGCCGGCTTTGGTGGAGCCGCTGGCAAGGAATCAGAGAGCCCAGGTCTGTTCTGTTGCCAGGTTATCAGTGGATCCATCAAGTGGTGCCTGTGAGACGCCAAATCTCTCAGTTCCCCCATATGGATGCCATCCACGCTGAGCCATTTCCTGCCTAATCGCTATCAGCCCCTCTCCTCCCTCCCTGCTCTTCATAGAGTAACTCCACAAATGTTTTACAACAGGTAAAAATGCACTAAGCACACACCCAATGTCACAAAGCCTCCCGACGGTTGTGCACCATCCAGGCAACAAATGGGACACAAGTGCAATGGTGACCTTGAGATCCTTCACACCCTGCATCCCTGACCCTGCACACAGCCCTGGGGGTGAGGAAGGTCTCATGGGCACCCACACAAGGGGGACAGAACCCAAACAACCCCCCTGGCCAAGGTGTGCCTTATTTACCCCAGTGCATGCAGAGAGGAGGTTACCTTGTGAAGGTTTCTGTGCCTGATAGCCTGGGATTGTTTTGGCTTTCATGTGGTCTCTAATGAAAGGGAGTCTGGAACAGATGCAGATTTGAAAGAAAAGAGGAGGAGGAGGAAATTTCTTAGCATAGGGTTTCGGTTCCCCTGCCTATAAACAGTGCTGACAGCGAGAGGCGGCAGTGATAAACGCTGAGATAAGATCCCAGCTAGACAGGTAATTCGGTGCCAGAACTCTGCCTGGAAGTCGCCAGCAAGGCTCCAGCCTGGGCAGGGCACAGTGCGGAGCTCTCCGGGGTGCTGGGGCCGGGGACCCCGTGATGGAGATGGGGACCCCAATGGGAGACAGTGCCTTGGTGCCAAGTGCCCTGCCTGGTCTCCTCGAGTGCCTGCTGCTCCCTCTATATCCTAAAACCCATTTCGCTTCCTCTTCTGATGAGCTGTCACATATTCTTAGAGTTAAATGTCTTCACATGCACTCACTGGTTGGGGAAACACTTCCTTCTGTTTAAAGATTCATGGGTATTGGTCTTGGAGAGAAGGAAGTGTTCCCTCCCCCCCCCTTTTTTTTTTTGTGGTCAGAAGTCACCACGTGGTGGGATTGTTTCTGATAACAATAAATAGTGCCGCAGCCCCAGGATCATTCCATCAGCAGTACAATTTGCCCGGGCTGTGGCAAGGGGAGAATATATCCCAGTGCCTCGAAGAAGGAGCATGAATGGCTTGATGTAGGGATGGTGTATGTAAATTGTGCAGAACTATATAAGGGCCACAGAAATACAGCACAAACCTTACACAACCATGGGCGTGATTCATGGGCAGGGAGCAGCATCCATCACCTGGCGGGTGGAGCAGGTTCTGCGCAGCATGGCTGCATTTGGATCTTATCACGCGGCATGATGCGACCTGCCTGCACCCCAGCAGGGTATAGGAGCACAGAGGTTGCTTTCCAACTGGCTGCAGCTCTCAGGGACAGTGGAGAGCCCCGTTGTACCCAGGTGATAACAACGAAGCGTTTCTACAAAGGAAAATGCCAAAAAAAGAGTAAAAATGGCAGCGGGCTGCCCAGCACAAAGCTGCCGGAGTTCAAAAGGAAACACCCAAAGCTCCGGCAGCTCTCGACCCAGTTGCTAACAAAGAGCTGGCGATGGAAATTGCTTTTGCTCTAGCAGACGCATGGACGTGGCTCTTTTTGAGGCTGCCAGGATGGGATCGGCAGTTGGAGATGAAGGTTTTCGTGAGAAGCTGGATTCTAAAACGCGTAAATTAACTGAGATGTGCCCCAGTTCCTGAAAGGAGCTACATGCCTCTGATCTACCAGGACGCTTTCTCCCATCGTCAGAACAGTGAAGTAGGGGGAACTACTTGACATAATGTGTTTGGGGTTTCAAAGCCCTTTGACAAGGTCCCTTACGAGAGGCTATTAAGGAAATTAAACATTTGTAGAGCAAATGGAGAAAAGTAACTCCAAGGGTTGGAGACAAAGAGGGAAAACAATTTGTGTTAATAATGACTGCCTTCCAGAGGGCCGCAGCACTAACAGGAGCCTCCCCGAGTTTTTGTGCTCGAACCCCTGGTTAAAGGGATGCATTAATGATCTGGAAAAGGAGAATGAAAAATGTCATGAGAAAATCTGGCAGAGGACCCAAATTATATGGAGGATTCAGAACAAGAGAAGACTACAGGGAACTTCAAAAGGACCGAGGAGAGCTTGATGAATGGGCCAGTCAATGGCAGATGAAATCCAAAGTAGACAAATGCAGAGCCATGCACGCTGCGAGGAACAATCCCAACTAATTCAAACAAAATGTGAAAACGCATAAGGAGCAGGATAGATAAGCAGTGGGAACGCTGCAGTGCCAATACCTCCACTGACATTCTGCCACCGCCAGCATCACAACCAGCCCAGCTCCTTTGCCTCGAGCCTCTGCTTGTATGGCACCTCACTGAGCCATGCTGTGCCCAGCAGGAACATAGGGAAAGGACCAAGCATGGGAAGCTATAAAGACTGAGAAAGTCCCAAAGACAGAACATCTCCTCCAGTGGAACTGCAGAGATCATCCTCAGATCATCTGTAAGGAGAAGCCTAGTCAGGTATTTACCTAGCCCAACACCACTCAGACAGGTGAATCCCACACCTCCTTCCTGGGATTCACCTTCTCCAGGCTGCTGGCTGGGAAGCCCCAGGCAGAGTCAACCCCCAACAGGACACACAGGTCCATCCAGTGGGGTGAGAGCCATTCCTGACCCTGATGTCACCTCCTCTGGGAGGGGATGAGTGGAGGGATGGCTGTTCATGAAGAGAATACTTGGCTCCCCAGATTCTAGTACAAGGCAGGGAGAGTTGGACTGCACCCTATCAGCATTAACAGATCCTTTGGAAACTATCAGCATTCTCAATGTCTTCCTGGGGATGCAGATACTGGGGGCAGTGGTGTGCAGGGGCTGCCCTGAGGCAGATGCCAGCAGCCCCATGGCGTTCTTTTGGCTTTGACACTGGAAAGAATTGAGGTAGCAAAGGGAAGTCTCCACTACAGACAAGGGACAAAGGCTATAATGCCAAACCAAGCATGGAACAGCCAGGAGACAGAGGTAGCAGTGCCAAGGAGGCAGAACTTGGGAAAGGACACAGGAACATTTGGTGCCACAGGAACATGAGCAGAGTTACCTAAAGAGCCCAGCTGGGTTCCCCCTGGCCACTCCTGGTTCCGCTGTTACCCACTTTTCCACATACAAATCCAATATTTATTTCCAGCAAGTGGCTGGCGGGGGGTAGAGGAAGGAAAGACACTTATTGAATAATTGCGCAACCCTCAAGAAAAGCCATAAATTACCCTGCTCTATCTGTCACTATAATTTCCAGCCAAAGTCCTAATGAATCTTTCCCAACAATAGTGTAAGGACAGGTCTGAAAATGTATTGAACCAGCTAAGCACTTGGGTAAGCAAAGCAGGAGCATTAATAACAGCCATGAGACACCACACACCGCAACAGGGACCAAACATCCCAGGCCACCACTGCTCAGAGCGGAGCTGCTGGGGAGGTCACTGCCCTGCTGTTATCCGAAGCCTTAACTGTTCCAAACTTTTAAAGTAATTATAGGGAGGAAAACCCGGCAGCAGAAAGCCATTGCTAATGGAAACTGCGGAGGTACTGTTCTGTATGGGCAAAAGAGAGGTAACAGCTTTGCTGGAGGCTGTCCCATAGTTTCGGTCCATAAAGCAAGAGCAGGAGAGATTTGTTGAGAAGTGAACCACATCTCACCTCCAGGTTTCAGTCCAGCATGGGGCAGATAAAAGCACAGGCAGTTTTTCACAATAACAAAACACTGTACAAAGAGAACTTCTGCAGACTGCTTCTCCAAGAGGTGTTTCTGTTTTCAGTTCAAACACATTTTTTGCCTTTTTCCCCCCTCAAATACCTCCATCAGTCAGCATAACAGAAGGTCAAACACAACCTAGGAGGTGGCAGTGGGGTGTCCAAGTCCCAGCTCTAGCTCATTTTCCCATGGACTGTGCTCTACACCAAGACCTTTCTCCTATACCTCTCCCCTAAGCAACCACAGCACAGTGAACGATAACATCTTTACCTAACCCTGACTTAATGCAAGACTTGGGAGCTCCAAAGTTGCACTCAGTAGGGTAGAGGCATGACCCTGAGGGTGCCCAGTAGACTGCTCCAGATCTGGCCCACAGTCCCCAGACATACCATGCATTTTCACTCCTTATTTCACTCTGTGTTTCAGATGCTGTTCCCACCGTGAGGATTTACTGCTGCACCATCTGCACTCAGCCCTCCGCTGCGTATCACAAGATGCCATCTACAAACAGGCAGAGAGGCTCTCGCTGGGGCTTACAGGGCTCCCACTACTCTGACATCCGAGCACTCCACAAACATTAATGGATTTAAGCCTGCAAACACTGGTTGAGTCAGGGAAGAAGTATTCCTCCTGCTTACAGAGGGTGAATATGGGGCAGCAGCCAAGTGATTCGGCCAAATTCACAGCATGTTCTGTAGCACAGCACACATGGGGAGGCAGGTTCTCACTTCCTGGGTAAGCGTCCTAATGCTGAACACCCTGTGCCCTCCCAGTTCCCATGAGCTGCCTTCCTATGGGGGGGATCCTGGAGGCTGTGCCCACCCAGTTCTGCCAGCAGAGCCATACCCTGCAGCATCACACAACCCCGGAACCAGAAAATTAATGCTTCACCTGGGCTTGGTGTGACACTTCCATTCTGTCTGACAGACTAAATATTTGACTTCATAAATGTCAAAGTATTTCCATCAAAAACATCGACAGCAGAGCCTGACATTTCTTAATCTTTTTTTTTTTTTTTTTTTTTTTCCTTTGCCATTCAATGAACATCTTCTATATTTCAACTTAGTCTTGATTAGAGAGGAAAAGCACATTGCAATTGTTGACTGGAGTGAATGATTACATGTATTTAACCAATCTGGGAGCTGGCCCTGCTGGGAGGTGGCAATCCCATGCAGCCCTCCCATGAACCCACTGACCCACATTGCTTCCCAAGGCCATACATCCCACAAGGTGCCAGCACTCAGCACCACACTTGGCCCATGGGGTCACGCTGGGCTGTACCACCTCCCACACACCAGTGAGAGAAATAGATGACAAAAGCACGTAGCACGTGGAAATCTGTAGTCAGCCACATTTTGATACAGTCCCCAAAGTACCTAATTACGCAGCTCAGATTTCTCCCTGCTCCTCACTCCAGCGATAGCTCACCCTGAATTTTTAATAGGCCTCCAGACTGTGTGGACATAAAGGAGACATTGGCTTCTCCCACTCTTCCAACAGGACGTGAGAGCAGGGGCAGAAGGGTGACACCCTGATCTCATCAGGTAGAAAGTAACTTCAGGGGCAAGGTGCAACACTTCCATTGACATCTGGCCCTGGTGGGCGGGTGGTGGGGGAACAAGCAGCTGTAACAGAGCAGGAACACACTCTGAGGGGGTCTTAGAGGGATTTGGGAAAGAGAGAGAGGGCCAAAAAAATTGCAGCAGAGCAAGAGCTAATTGCCAAGATGAACAGGCTTCAACAAGTGAAGGGTGAGCTCTTGATGGATGAGGTGTTGACTGATATGTGAGTGTTACCCACACAGCCCATACAGGCTGATGCAGAGAGGGGCTGAGCTGTTTGGGGTTAGAGCATGCACCCCTTGGAGCATCACAACCACATGAGCAGACACAAGGGAATCTCCTGCACCAGTTCTGGTTGTTTCCCCACACTGAGTCCAGGACGTGTGATGGAGCAGCAGCTCCACATAGAATCACTCAGATAGGAAAATGACACTAAAGTCCTCCAGTCCAACCACTGACACATCACCACCATGCTCACCAAACCCCTGATGGAGAACCCCAGCAAAAAGGCAGTCACAGCTCAGCCTGTTGATTCCTACCACTCACATTGCCTTGCCCACAGTACATCCAAATCCTCGAGGTGCTGGTTATGTTTAAGAGCTGGCCGCATACCCGGCAGGGCAGCCAAAGGCTGTTCTGAGGCAGCAGGCACAGGTGGATATCTGCTTGGAAAACCAGGGCCAGCTGCGAGGAAATAAATAAAGCAGCCAGCTCTGAAGCTCAGCCAGCCCAGGGACACATTAACCACACAGCCAGGAGAGTTGTGAAGTGGCTGTGCGGATCGGACAGCTTAGGAGATGGATGAACGCTGTGGCTGGGAGAATTTGTCAGTGTTTAAATTAAATGAGGATGGACGCAGAGGTACTCCAGCTTTGGCAGGAACACCTGGGACTATACCCAGCACAGGGATGAGGACAGCAGAGCCCACTGCTCCCTGGGGGCACATCCCCCAGTGGGGCAGGCACGGCTCATGGAAGAGAGGGAGGAAAAACTTCTAACAATTATTATTTGCAAACATATCATTCAGCCGGCCCCGTTTCTAGGTTACACAGCTGACAATTTTGTAATGCAGAAAGGAAAAGATCAAAACCAGCCGACATGTCAAGCAACATAAGCCACAGAAGACAAAACACAGGGAAAAAAAAGGCTGCTTTTCAAAGGGGAAGGAGAAGGAAGACATTAAACCGTGGGGTGCCCCAAGATCTCCACCAGACCCAAAGCTGTTTCCCTCTCTGCTGTGTATAGTAACAGTGATTTGGAAGGGATTTGGGAAGCTCTTCTTGTGGCCGAGCTGGTATCTGCTATATGGGGCAACTGAGCTGCATTGGGGTAGAACAGCAGAAGGAGGGGGTGGCAATAAACCCCAAAGCACAAAGATTAAATTAATGTTTTTGAGCGTAAGTTGCAAGGAGAGCCCCAGCAGACTGCCAGGACCAATGGCAGCTGAAGTGTGGGAACGGAACACTGATAAAACATTTTGGGGAATATGTATGGCTTATAGGCATGAGGGAAAAGAAGCACTAGCGAGACAGAAGGATGATAATAAATGAGAAAGGGGCTGGGAGGGATGAAGAGCTCTGGAATGGCTGTTGCTGAATTGCTTTTTTAAATTGCTCTTTAAGGCGATAACTAAAGAGAAGAGGCATGGTCAATTAGGAAGTAATGAAGACCTTGTAAATACACTTACTGATAAAAAGCACGTAGGGGAGCGCTCGGCAAACCCAGCGCACGCAAAGCAGCCGGGCAGAGCAGCATGCGCTGCGGGTTATTAAGGGAATTCACTAACGAACTTGTGAGACACCACCACTTAAAAACTCAGTACCAACAGAATGAAATCGCGGTTGGATTGATTCAGTGCTGGCATAACAAATCAACAGGGGGCTCAGGGGGTTGTGAGGGAGGAAATAAACACAAAGCAAAATTAACGTGACGTGTGGTAACCAGGAAATTCTTCTCCTCCACTGGGCAAGGAATGGCACAAGAATTGGAGATCAAGGGAAAGGTAGAGCAACTGGCACAGGTCACCCAGAGAGGTGGTGGATGCTTTATCCCTAGAGGGGCTCAAGGTCAGGTTGGACAGGGCTCTGAGCAGCTGATGGAGCTGTAGGTGTCCCTATTCATTGCAGGGTGGTAGAACCAGATGGCCTTTAATGTGCCCTTCCAACTCAAACAGCCCTATGGGTGGGTGCTACCTGGAAGAGCTGTCAGCACTGCTGCTGGGCACCACTGCTTCTCATCCATCCAATGAAAACTGATACTGAATGAAAACTGCTGAACAAACCTAGATTATTTTAATTTCTAAATCCAAACAACTCCAATTGTACCCTTTTGCCCATGCAGAGCTGGGGATTCTCTCCTCTGCCCTCTCAGCAGGGCAGTGCTGGGGGCTGAGAGCACAAACCCCAGAGAGCAGGGTGAGGGTTTAAATACAGAGAGAGCCATCCTGTTTCATTTTACACTATACCACAGAAATCAGGCCATGCAATGAAATCAGCATCCACCAGGTGATTGCCTCCCCCCAGCAGAGATTTGTTACCAGCCCCTTTGGCTCCATGCAGAGCAGCCCCTGCTCAGACTCACACTGAACATCTAGTTAGGGTAGGATTTTGCTTTAAGGATGAGCAGCACCCGAGCTAATGGTTACAGAAATAGAGGGGGAGAGGAAAAAAAGCCAGTTGAAGAAACATTTCCTAAAGAGTCTCAATTAACTAATTATCTGAGTGTCTTCATATACCAGCCCTTCCCTTGCAGCTTCAGAGCCACCCATCTGCAGAGGGTACATGCACCAACTCTTAACGTATCATAATGGTAATTACATACCTACAGCTGCTGTCAGTGGATTGCCCTCCAATAAGCAGCCCTCCTCCTTCCCCCTGGTGCTGTCAGCACTGCTTTCTCACTGTTTGGCATCACATTACCCAGAGCCAGGCTTGGGGAGGGAGGGGAGAACAAGCATGAGGCCCATCCACCATCCCCTTACTACCTGTTGTTTGGGTTCCACTTCTGCCTTTTTTATAGGCTCACCTTTCCCAGCCCACCTGCTCTGATGGGGACCAGCTGTCCCACGTGTGCTGGGATGCTGACCTGGGTGCCACCACCTTTTCACTCCTCCCACCCCAACTCAGCAGCACCTGGCTCAGCTCCCTGCTGGGCACACCTGGGATACATTCTCCTCGCTCCCACCTCCAGCTCTGGGCATTGAAGCTATCCAGCACTGTTCCCTCCTAGGATTCATTGCTACGGGATGTGCTCCTGCACCCAAAATGCCCTCCCAGAACACTCAGTTGCTGGTTTAAATTCCCAGCCTCTTATCATATTACAAAGTAACTACGGTGCTCCTGTGCTCCTCTAAGCTTAAACACCTTTTATTCTCATTAAAGGGGTCCGTGCCTCTCTCCCGCTTCTCTATCTCCCAGTTAAAAGCTAATTAATGACTGTTGACTTTCCTAGCAGATGTTCTCGCTTCAGCGCCGGTAGGAACTGCTGTGATTTGTGACCCGTGGGGTTGGGATGGGGCGGAGGAGGGAGCCGTGCCCAGCCGGCCCTGCACCACACCGGAGAGAACGCGGCTGCTTGTGAGAGCGGCACTGCTTGTTTTTCTTGGAAAGAAGCAAAATCCTCAGATAGGGGTAAAATCCTGATTCCACAGAAAATTAAGCAGTGTGGATTTCAGCCGGGTCTGGTCAGAGGTTTATTTCCCCTCGTACAAGAAAACCTCTCATAAATCACTGCTCTCTCCAAGGGTTTTTCAAAGCGGTGATGCAAAACAGAACTGCACTGTCCACGGAAGGCTCGCTGGCCCTGAAGTGTGCTGGGGAAGTGGGAAGAGGCAGGCAGCCATCTCCATAGCCCAACCTCCCCGTGCTGCCTCTGCTGCCCCTGCTGTGTGTGGGATATGACGGCAAAGGGTGAGTGGGAGTAAAGAAGGGTGCTGAGGAATATGGGTGACAGCGAGGGGTCAGCACGCTGTGTGCCCCATGGCAGGGATGTGGCAGCTGTTCTTGCTGATGGGGTGCCATCCCCATGGCACTAACAGGTGGCGAATGTTAGGCATCCTAGTGGGCATGAATGTGCTGGTGGGTGTGGGCATCCCAATGGGATTGGGTATTCTGATGTGTATGGGCATCCCAAGGGGTATGGGTGGCCTGGTGGCCATTGGTAACATAATGGCTTTGGTTATCTCAATAGGTATCCTAGCTGGCATGGGCATCCTAATGGGTACAGGTGGTCTGGTGGCTAAGGGAATCCTGATGGCCATGAGCATCCCAATGGGAATGGATATCCTGTGCCCTGGGGACACAGAGGTACAGAGTCCCTGCCATCAGGGTGCATGTTAGAGATACTTGTACAAAAATGCTTCCAAAAGTACTACCAAGTAGCGATGCTCCTGGCCTAACAGCCATGCAAATCCCTCTGATGATTACAGTGACTTCCTAATATCGACAGAAACCTCTGTGCTAATGAAATGCACCAAAGTTAAGCAGCCGTGGAAATGCTGATGTAAAGGAGAAAGGGCACTAATGGAAACTCAAATCCCCAGAACTAAAAGGCTCTGCTGGCAGGGCAGGAATGGGGCTCCCTGTGCCCCCATCCCAGGGTGCTGGTGGGACATTCCCAGCTTCCCACCTTTGATTCCAGAGCTGCTGAGATGCTGTTCTATCTGAGGGCTGGAGGACAGTGCTACTGGTGTGTCATGGGCACAGCTGCCCACGGCCCTGCCAGACCCTGATGGAGAATTTCCCATCAAGCTGCAGTAGAAAATGGGATTTCAGCTTTTACTTTTCATGGTAAATGTTTCTGATTCTGCCGGCTGATGTGTTCACCTCTCAAGTTAATAGACAATAAGCAAGGCGATGTCACTCTTGTTAAGGAGACAGAGAAGGCTCCATTGAAATGCAATGTGCAGGGCAATGGAAGTCAGGATGCTGTGACATCCATCTCCTCTGTGGGATGAGAGAGCCATTGCTGCATCCCCAAAATGCAGCACCGGAGGGGCTTAAAACCCACAGACCTGCCAGTTCAGACTGCTGTGGTGTTTTGTCTTTGGGTTGAAAGACAGAATTCATAGGGAGGGAGCAGCAGCTGGATGCATCCTAACAAACCTGGATTCCTAGCAAAGCCTTCAATAATGTGTCCGTCTGGTAGTATGGCACTTGAACAGTTGATTCAGATTGGTTTGGATATGAGCCTTGTCACAGAAGGAATTGGGAAGGGTTCTTCTAACACCTCCAATTAATTATCTCAGAGAGGGAATGACCAGCATCCAAATTAAGGCTTCAGTTGTGAACAAGTGCCTCTTGGCTGCATGGGTTTGGGAGGGGATTGGGACAGGCAACTCTGTGGTGGGTTTGTTTGAGGCCTCAAAGTTTTTGTGTCCTCAAAGTGGTTTGATGCACACCACCGTGCCTCCAGGTCCCTGTCTGATGGGGAAAACCAAACAGTGCCTGCTGGTCTGTCCTGCTGCAGCCTCTCTGAAATCCCCATGCTGAGCACCGCTGGGGCTGCACCACTATATTAATGGGATATTAACAAGGGAGCCAAGCTCAGAGATGTCTGGACACAAAGTTAATTAACTAAAAAGTGAAGTTTCCAGAGGAAGTTACATAAACATCTGGGGAAAAGGATAAACACACAGAATATTTCCAAGAGAATTAGAAAGAACCATAACTACTTCAGCCTGGAAATGGGAAGTTAATATTGCAAACATAAAGATTTACGTTCCTTTGCAGCTCATACGTTTTACAACAGAGACGCAGACATTGCTAAACAAAAATAAATCTCTCCAACAACAACCATAGCTCTGAATCTCTCTCTTTCTTCTTTCCTGGCATTAGTTCTGTGTGCTCTAATGGTGGGCTCTGCCTGCCCTTAGCTCCAGTTCCCTGCTCCTGGAGGAGCAGAGCACAGATGAGTTTGCAGCACTCGGGGCCTGTGGACCAGTGGGCACGGCCAGCCCTTCGGTGCCGTCTTCCCCCAGGGCTGCTGCTGCTCAGGGACCATATTTTCATGGAATCACAGAATGGTTAAGGTTGGAAAGGTCCTCTAAGGTCACCAAGTCCAACCCCAATCCATCCCCACCACGTCCACTGACATGTTCCTTAGTGCCATATCTCTATAGTTCTTGAATGGTGACGGGGATGGTGACTCCCCCCACCTCCCTGGGCGGCCTGTGCCAGTGCACCCCGACTCGTTCTGAGAATATATTTTTCCTAACATCCATCTTGTGACTGCATTTTGCAGGAGGTTTTTGGTGCTTTTGGCTAATAAAACAGCAGCCTCCAGTTCCCACTTCCCTGCCTTTTTAGTGCTGGAGCTATCGTTCCTCTTTCACATCCTGTGTGTTTATTTTTCCCTACTGTTTAGATTAGCTTTAACCTGAGGTGGACGCCAGGCTTTTGTCAAGGAAGAAAGCAATCCCACGAGCAGTCGGATCTAACAGCTTCTTGCAACGGCCTCTGAATATTTCACTGCATGAGGCTGCTCCGCTCACAGGGCAGGGGCTCAGCCCTGCATTTATCCCCATTGCCTCCTCTAGCAGCCAACACCTGACCCTTCTTTTGCCACAAACACAAGGATGCTCCTCATAAGGACAAACGCTGCTCTCGGTGGTTCCCCTGTCCTGCCCGGCCCTCGGAGGGGGAATGGAGCATGAGGAGAATCTCTGCCTCCTATTAATCAAGGAGCAAAGGCTGGCTCAGCCAAGGAGCACTCAGATTTATCTCCCGCCTGCCTGACTTGGCTCCGCTCCCCCAGCTTTGGCAGCAGCAGCTGAGACGCGGCGGCTGGCGGAAACCCACAGCGTGTCCGGCAGGGCTGGGGCCGGGCTGAGGAACCTGCTGGGGGTCCTCAATGGGATGTGGACATCGGGCAGCCTGAGGCTCGGAGGTCCCTTCTCTGCTGCTATGTGTCAGTGATACACCAAGGGTGGGGGTACCCGAGTGTGCTTTAGTGGGTGCTGCTCTCCCTCTGCCACCGCCGCCTCAACTGGAGCATGGGGATCTCATGGGGAACCGGAGCTACCCCGGCCCCGCCACTTCAAAGCCGCGAGGGGAACATAATGATGTGTGAAACGCCGGGCTGCCAGCACCCCGTGTCCGGCCCCAGCCTTTCTTTTAAGTAAATAACTCCATCTAATTGTGTCACTCTCATTCCACGTGAAAGGAGACAAGATTGAGCACGTGTGCAGTCACCGCGGGTGCAGGACATCAGCTCGCCGCGTGTCCCCCACTCTGCGGTGGCCCGGTCACAACTGGGACACCCCAGCACTGGCCCCATGGTTGCAGGATGCCCTACACCCGGCCTCAAGGCTGAGCATCCCTCCTCACAGCTGACAGCCAAGCTGCTTTTATCCCTTCTGTTCCTTCAACTGGATTAAAAGAAAAAAGCATGAAGAGCGGGAGCACGTCCTTGTGAGCAGCTCTCAGAGGAGATGCTGAGCTTTTCTTGTGCCAGGAAGAGTCGGGTGAGTGAGGAGATGGTGAGGCTGCTGATTGCCTGTGTCCTTTCACTGGATGCAGCCCCCAAGCCAAGCTGTTCAGCATGGGCAGCCTCCCCCACGTATACCAAAAATGTGCCACTGCTGCTTTGGCTACATGTCCCCTAAGCTGCTCTCTAGCTATGCCTGGGCTAGAGCTTGGTGTTTCTGCTCTACAGTTATAGCCCCATAAAGGGATATCCATGAGGTCATGGAGCATGGGAAGTCCCTCATGAGCCCATGGCAGGATGCTTTGCCATGACAGCTCCCCATTCCCACTCCCACTGATCCCAGCACATGCTCAGCCCCCCTTGCAGGCTATGCAGTGCAGCTGGGTGGCTGTAGCCTGGATTATTTCTATGGATGAACCTCTGGCTGCTGTCTCCAGGCTGTCTGACCCCACTCCTCGCCTCCTGTCCCATAGCCTCCAGGCATGACATCAGCTATCCACCACAGGACATGGAGCAACCACCTGTGCTCGTGGTGCAGTCTCCTTCCAGCACATCAACCCTTTGCTTTTTAGGGCTGTTTGCTCACCAGGCAGATGAAATAAAGCAATGATTAAAAGGAAAAGTAGGAAAATAAATGGCACCATGTGCAGCCGTTTGGACACCCCAGATGGTTTGTCAGCAGGGTTTGACTCTCAGGTCTCCAGCACAGATGGTTGGGGAAGAGACTCTGTCCTCTGCAGGGGGCAGCCCCAGCCCCCGCCGTGCTGATGCAGAGGGGTTGGGGACATGCTGCAGCCCTGGGGTTCATTTTTCCCTTGCAGTGCCTTGAGCACTGCACCAGTGCAGCATACTGCATCCTTGGGCAGCTTGATTTGCACCCAGAAATGCAGAAACCCTACTTTTCTAGGCAGGTGGGGCTGGGGGAACAGAGGGAGCTGGGGGGGTTTGGTGGCCACACTCAGTCCTTGCTCACCCCCCTCCTTCCTTCTTCTCCTCCTCCTCTGTGGCCTAATTTGGAGCAAAACCTCCTCAGAGCAGGGTATGCATCTGTCTTTACCCACCACCATCACTCACTTGGCTGTGGTGGCACTGGCACAAGAAAGGAGAAATAATCACTAGCACTGGAACCAAGGGGAGCCCACACCAGCAGTGATGTAGCATTTCCATTAGGAGCCCCACACTGCTCTATTACCATGGCATTAGCACCTGCAGCATCCAAAGGAGCAGGAGAGGATGCTCCCCACCAACTGTCCCCACTGGTCCCCATGTGGGACTTGGTGTCACCCCATCGCACAGTGGGTCTGTCCCAGCAAGTCAACATTTGGAATTTTTTTTCTCGTTATTTTTGTCCAGTGATTTCTGGTTTTCATTGTAAAGCTCCAAACTTTCCCCTCCACTTCCCTGTGTGCAACAACATCTCCAACCCTCCCCTGCTCAGAGACTCCCAAAGGCTCCAGGAAGAGGGAGGTTTGTGATAAACAGATGGGAAATGGGGAAAATAGTCAAACAAAGAGAGGAATGAGAAGGAGAAGAGAACAAGGTGCAGATTCCTGGCCAGTCGGGCGGGAGGGGGAAGCGAGAGGATTATTACGTTAGGAGCAGCTTCAAACTCCCAATTCTCAGGGCACGAAACCTGCACAATTTAAAGTAGTCAAAACAAACCCTTTGCCGCTATTTATACTTTAGCTGCCTGCAGGCGGCAAAACCTTGACTCCATCTTCCAGCCCTAATAGATTCCAGGTGTTTTCCAATAAACTCCCCTCCTCCAGCGAGGAGCCCCAACCAGCTCCCAGCACCTCTCACTCTAAATGGAGGGACAGGGCTGCTTTGTTGGCATCCTCATCCCACTCCTCATGTACCCCATCCCCAACTGCTTTGGTTTTATCCAGTGCTCAGAGTCGAGATAAGCTTTAGGCAGCAGCACTGCCTTGTGCAGGGTATAGGATGCTCCCCTCCATCAGCCACAGGGAATTAGAGCTCAGTGAGCAACATCTATAGAATCAGGGGCCCATCCCTCAAGGATCCCATCCCAGGAGGATCCCCATCCCCAGACCTACAGCATTTCCTTTCTGCAGTGGTTAACTGCTCTCCCAAACACATATTTGAGTCTGAATTCATTTTTTTTCCCCTTTGAAACCTCCAGCTGTGGCATCCTGCTTTACCTGCTGAGCTGGAGGAGCCTCTGCTATCAGGTATCTTCCCCCGGTGCAGCTCAGGTCTCCTCCCCTTTGATCGGCCGATGGGGATCCTTCCATTTCTCACGGTAAGCAGTTCTGGCAGCTCAGCCCCATGCACTTCAGCTCGCTCCCGATCCTATTACTGCTTTCCAATATCCTCTGCAGGAATGGGGTCACCAGCACTAGGGCTGGTGCTTTCCATGAGGGAAGGATGGAGCCCTTTGGAGTCACATTGAGTGAAATAAATAAAACACAGCAGCAAAGACAAATAGTTTCCAGGCACTGTGTTGGCATTTTGGCCTAATGACTGATTAATCTGAACCGGAGTCTCATTACAGATTCACGGATCGATGGGATCAGATCGTTAGCTCCGGCACCCCCTCCTGCAATCAGCATTGCAGGCGGCAGCGCTGCCGGGGATGGATTAAAGGCTCAGCCGAAGCAGGGGGCTGGCAGCAGGAGGGAAGCAGTGAGAGCAGGGTTAGGAAAGGCACCATCACTGTGCCAAGGGCCAACAAAACGGCCGTGCTGTGGTCCAGTTCCAGCATGGATTTGCTCTGCAGACTCAGGAAAGCATCTTTCAGCCATGAGGGACACCCAGCAGGGAGACCCCCGAGGGATAGCACCTGTATCCTGGCCACGGTGAGCGAAAAACTCCAATGGCAGTACAGGCTGAAACATCGCCCATCACCCACAGACCCCCAGGAGGAGACCCCCGGTAAGTGCCAGGTACTGCCTGGATGAGATGCTGTGTCACACATCTCTCATGAGCTGTACAAGGAGGGTGTGATGGGTGTGGAAAGGGTAGGTTCAACCTCATGCCCCACTCATGGCACCAACTGGGGCTGTTCTGATGAGCTGGAGCCATCTCAATGTTACCTTTGTTAGGAATTAACCCATCACAACAGTCCTTTCATTTTGCTTTTGTGCAATGGAGAGGGCTCCTGGGACCCACAGCCTAGTAGAGGGAGCAGAAAGCAGTCCTGATGCTGGCAGCCCTAATGCTGTGCCCCAAGGCCAGCCCTGGCTGCAGCCCCAGTGCCCTCCGACCGCTCCCCAGCTGTCGGATGTCAGCTGATTAATTTTGCCTGGGATTAATTAAGGAGCAGGCAACACGCGCTGTGCTGGTGGAGGGGCTGGGTGACTCACTGGGGTCAGTGACCTCTGTGGCCACAGCCACCTCCAGCTAAGTTGTGACCTGGTGGCTGCTGAGGCTCATGGTCGGTGCCATGAGATGCTGCTGTGCCTTTCCCCAGGCACTGCTGTGGGGATGTCTGGCACCACGTAGGCACAGTGCTGTGGGCTACAAGGAACTGACTCTGCCAAAAAGGAATGAGGCTGGGGAATATAAGTGGAGATTGAGATAGAGCCAGTGGGAATGCCAAATAGAGGAGGCAGGAAGTGGCTGGGTAAGCAGAAACACAGCAAGATGTGTGTCAGTATGGGAGACCTGCACACTCTATGTGCTGGCACTCACCTGGTGGGGCTCAGTCTTTCCCCATGTCCGTGTGGCCACCAGCACCTGGGTGCTACTGCATCGGTGCAGATGTAATGTAACATCCCTGCAAGCATTTGGCAGCCTGCAGTGCAAGTGTTTGCAAAGCGTGTGTAGATCCACACAACAGCAAACAGGTCCCTGTGGCTGCACATGGTGCATCCCTTGTCTCATTTTGTAGTGATTGGGGCTTGGCTCCTGGGGCCGCTTTGCTGGTGGTCCCATGCGGGGCAGCAGTGGGAGGTATCGCTTACAGTGGTCAGAGCCTGGCTCTGGGCTCCCCGCTTGGAAGGGGGAAAGGAAAAGAAGGGGGGAAAAGATAAATCCCCACCAAAGGGAACATTTGCTCCAACTCCCCAGCTGGGGCATTATTACCGCTATGGCAAGAGATCCGTGTCAGAGTTTTACAAAGAAAAACTACCAGGAGAAATACATAACCTTTTCTTAACATCAGCAGCTCAATTAGCTAATGACAGCAAAGCATTCTCCAGTGTCACCAATCCCGCTCGCCGGGAGGAGGCAGGGCGCGGGGCAGCCGCGTGTTTGTACAGCTGCGCACGGCGCTGCGTCGGGGTCGGCTCCTTGCACCTTATCTCGGGAAGGATCTCCCCCTGCCTTCCACACGCGTGCGCGCACACATGCTTTGGAGAAGAAAGCTCCACTCTGCATGAGAAGGTTAACAAATACCAGACTGCCTCTAAAAATACTTCTCCGATCGATGCCGAGTGTAAGCCATCCCAGAATGCTGAATGCTGCAAGAAAAGCAATTTGTTTCCCGTAGGATTGCTCTTCCCAGTTCTCAGAGCTCATCTCATCCGTCCACCCATCCAGTCATCTGTCTGTACAACCACACAGCCAACCATCCCCCAACCATCCACCCAGCATCCCATCTATCCAACCGTCCACTCAACCATCCACCCAACATTCCTTCTATCCAACCACCCATCCATCCAACCATCCACCCAACTAAGTCCCATCTGTCCAACCACCCATCCATCCACCTGCCCATCCATCCCCCCTTCCACCCAGCCATTCACCCCATGTCCCATCTATCCAACCACCCAACCATCCACTTGTTCTTTCATCCACCCAACCATCCAATGTCCCATCCATCCATCCACCCAACTATACATCTCTCCTTTCACCCACCTATACATCCAACTCTCCACCTGTCCCTCCACCCATCTGCCCTTCCGCCCCACATGGCAGTCTCTAAAAGGCTGCTCCCTCTCCTTCCCCTCAAACAAATGTCTCGGTATTAAGCCATTTGTCTGCGCCGATTGATTCAATATTGAGACGCGACTTGTAGCCACTTGTATCTAAATAGAATCTAAATTGTTATTATGGCTCCATGGTTGCAGCTTCTTCAGCGTCGCCCCTCATCTTGCCAGCTCTCCACTCTGCCCTAATTGCCTTCAGAGCACTGAAAACATGAACGCGTACAATTTGCAGGGAAGAAATTATCATCACATCTCCTTTCAGATCTCGCTAAATGCCGTTGTGTTTATTCATTCATTCACCCTGAGATGGCTCCCAGGGCAGTGAGCAGCAGGCGGGCTAATAGCCAGCAGCACTGCTGGTCCCAGGCCAGGAGGAAGGAGTGGGGAGGGCAGCCCGGCGCTGAAGGGCTGTGTGTGTGCCCCATCCCCACACACTGCCCGCAGCCCCAAGCATCAGTTTTTGAGGTCAGGATCCCTGGGACGCAGGGCTGCCCAACATGCTGTTCATTCTTTCAATATTGTTACACTGGAAAATGAAGAATAAATATGAATGAATTCAGTGTTAACCGTGCGAGATAGGATGCCGTATACTCACGCGGTTAAGTAAAAGAGAGTAAATGGAAATCTTTATCGCTGTAGACTGCTGAATATTAATAGTTATTGTTTGAGTTGCTGCAGCGTGGAAAAGTCAATTATAACCTAAGTGTAAAAATGTCCTGAATTATAGATAAACTAGGCAGGGAGGGAGGCGGATCTCCCCCACACGTTGCAAAAACCTTGATATAAGGAGAAATAGATGTGATAGGAACTTTAAAACAGTAACTGACAAAATGCAAGGGATGATTCTTTGTATTATTTAATGCTATATATGGAAGCTCCAAAGGGTTAAGTGCCTGCGTGTGGAACATTTGCAGTATTTCCGCAGCCTACACGGAGGCACAGGCAATGGAGGGGAACTAACGTGTTTGCATCTCCAGCAGGAAACCAGAATTTTCCAAGCAGTCCCACCCCCGGTAGCACTGGGGTTTCCTAGCTCATTTGAGGACCCAGTAGAGCAGTTGGGTTCCCGCATACTCCTGAGGGCTGAAAGCAGGAGGCATGAGGGTGATATGAGGATGAGCCTTCCATCAGCCCCACAGCACAGGGTGAGGGTGTAAATCAGGGATCTGCAGCCCTCCTCCAAGGGCAGCATCCCTTCCTGCCCCAAGTGGAGCTTTCCAGACCACATTAACCCCAAACGTGATTGCTCCCAGGCGATGCCAAGTGACCCATCCCTGGGTGAGAGCAGCAATAACAAGAGCAGGTTTCCAGAGCAAGGAGGTCTGACCCGACCCCAAAGGCGATGTGCTTCCCATGCAGCAGTTAATCCCTCCTGCTCCCACCACTGCCTAATGCCAGGTCAGTGCTTGCATACCCTCATGGTTTAAACCGGCATCGCTGGGCTGGGGGTCACGGCATCACTCTCCCACACCCCCAGCTGCTCACCAGCCCCACTGCTGAGCCTGCAGAACTCCTTCCATTAGAAGTCATAATTAAGGTCAAAAACTATTTCTATTACAACCTTCCTTTCCTCACTCAGAGCTTCCAGAAAATTTCTCTTTTTTGCTCTATTTTTTTCCAAGCTCTGAGCCCAGAGGAAAACTAGGAGTTAATGGATAAATGAAGCCCATCATGGAGCATTGCAGACTGAACGCTGTCTTACTTCCAGCCTTGTTCCATAGAAGCTCGTCCCGCTCCAGAGCTCCCTTACATCCAAGCAGTGCAGAAAGCTGATTAACATTAAGCTGATTAACGTGGGACCATTGTTTAGGGCTATCCCATGGAGCCGTCCTATTCATTCCGCTGTGACACCGCAAGTCGCGCCTGCGTGCAGATGTTGGTGTAGGCACTTGGGAGAACCCAAATATTAAAACTGATTCAAAATAATAATAAAAATAATAACAGGTGAAGCGGTGCCCGTAAGCCACAATCTGACTGCTGTGGTCAAGGGCACATGTCCCAGCCACGCCATGAGTTCAGGGCTCTGCTCAACCCCATTCACCACCCATAGCTGTGCCATGAGACTGTACACTGATGTTTTCATCTTGCAGCAGCAAAGAGGCTTAAGTCTGCTGGATCCCCACGGTGCCAGGGACAGGCCCTGGGGATATCCTATTGCATCTGCACCCTGCAGAGACTCGGGGCTTACTGCAATTAGTGTAATTTCCTTGAGGAATCCAAGAAAACACCGGTTCCCCAATTCTGTTGGAATTCCTACACTTCCAGACATGCAAGTTAGCTGCCCGGCACCACCAAAGCATTTCTGCTCACAGACAGAACTTGTGACTCATTACAGCAACAAATACGGACAAGATCGATATCACCTTCCTGAGCCACCCCAAGCACTGCTGGCCTGGAGAAAAACATCTGATCCAAGCTGGGAAAGAGGGGAAATAAGAACAGGACCGCACAGATACTGTGCCTGCACAGAGCTAATGTGAGCTTGTGTGGAGCTGCAAGGGCACTTTAGGAGGGGTCCCTGCTGCAGCGTCTCCTCGGGGTCTCGGGCTGTGCACAAGGACTGGAGAGGGGCAGTCCTTGTGTGCTCTAATCGCCTCCGTCTGCTTGCCATACGGGCGGCTGCTGCGGCCCCGGAGCAGTGAGGAATGCTTTTGTTTGCCGAGCACACTTGGCAGCCGGAAGGGATCTCTGGAAAATAAAGCGGGCACTTAACAAGCCGCGGCCTTCCAGGGTCATTAAAGGGAGCCAGAAAGTGAGGCTGCGTCCCGTGTGCCCACTCGGTGCCTTCCACGGGGACTCCATCAGGAGGATGCCACGCGGGGCTGCCCGTGGGCTCACCTTCAGGTGGGAGGAAAGCTGTGGTTTTGGCAGCACTCTCTCCTTTCAGGGCATCCCTCCTATGTGGGACCGGCACTCCTCACTCCTCGCATGGGATCAGCATCTCATCACCGCGCGGAGGGGAGCAGCCACATCAGGGACGGAGGGGTGAAAGGGCAATGGCTGATCCCCAAACCACCCAGCCACCAGAACAAAATTCCCCTTCTAACAAGGCATGGAGCAAACAAATTATCTTTGTTGTTAGGAAATCTGTAAGCACTTATCGTTATAATTACCATCTGTGGTTTTGCGACTCAGGTAGAGTAGCAGCAGCAGCGCTGATATGGGCTCGGCTCGGCCCCGCGGGCTGCTAATCAAAACCAAGCCATTTGCCTTCAGGTTGGAGATGATGTCAAACTTGATTGAGCGTCCACCTTTGATGGCTTTACCTGAGACCCAACAACATCTGCGTCTCGCTCACAGTAGCTCTGAAAGGTGATACATGTGCAGGAGCAAAGCGCTGCCACCGCACCCGAAGAGGAGAGGCGAGCTCTGAGCAAAGCGTCTGAGCTTCAGGAATCAATAAGTGCTTCTTTAAAAGAAAAATGTGTAAACAACAGAGAGAGAAGCCCAAAGAGCCGGTCAGAAGATTTATACGCAGCTTAGTTCAAATTTCTGTAATCTATTTAAATTAATAGCCACGTCCCGTGCTAAATTGCTTCCAGAGGCCAACAGCTCCCAGGGTATTGCATTCCCTGCAGGGAAAGTGCAGAGGGGACCTCACCATGGGGACTTAGCCAGGGCGTGTGAGGATCCTGGGCACTGCAGTAAGGTGGAAAATGAATGCAATGAAATGCAGCACTATGCAATGCAATGCAATGCTTGAGTTGCTGCCTGCTGAGGAACCCATGGGGAGAAGGTTGGGGCGCCTGCACCCCGCTGTTTGCTGTGCTCAAGGACAGGAATATTCCTCTATCCCCAACAAGGAGGGGGGCACCCCTCACCGTGCTCCATGCTTGTGCAAAATTTGGGCTTGCCCAGTGTTTTCCATGTTAAAATCCTTCCTTTGGTTCCTAATAGCTGTGCCAGTGTTTAGCTGGCAAAATAAAACTAAAGCCTCCTGGAGCCAAGGGGGCAAAACTCAGGCAGGGCAAATTTCAGCCAATTCACAGCAACTGAAGGCAGCTAAGTAGAGAAACTCTTGCAGCCGTTTTGAGGAGCAGCTCAGATGCCTCTGTGCTGTGTTTGTGGCAGCACACTGCGATTCCCTGGGGTGCCACAGCAATTTTCCCACCGGTAATTCTTCCAAGTTGTGCAATATTTTAAGCTTCTGAGAAATCTGTGCTGGGCTTGTGTTTGTTCAGTGGGGTCTCAGAGGACATGGGGAGTGGGTTGTTCCCCAAACTGGGCACATGCCTGAGGTTGTGCCCTCCCATCCTGGGTAGAGGGTGAAGGAAAAGGAAAATCATATGGGAGCACAGAGAATGGAAGGAAGGAGCAGAACCTCAGGCAGAAAGCAAAGCCCAGCAATGCAGCCCCACAAGCTGGAAGCACCATTGCACAATGCGGCACTGTTGCGACATGCCCCCAGTCTAATAAACAAGGTGCTCAGCATGCCAGCAATACCACTGCTCTGCCCCATATGGGACACAGCTCTCGGCTGTCCCCAAACATCCCACAAAGCTCATCCTTCTCCCCATCCCCACAGAGCCTCCCACCCAGGCCCCGCACTGTCCATCACTAGTTTGCTGTGTTTTGGGAACTTCCAGGGAGCACAAAGGAAGGTGTGCTCCTAAAGTCCCTTCCTTTGAGCAACTTTCCTAGGGCTTGGGGGGCAGAACAGCAGACTGGGGGGCCCAGGGCTGTGTATGCAATGTATGGGGTGAGGTCTGTGTTTGCCCTGCAGACTGACACTCACTCCTCGCACAGCACAGCCGCCGAAAGCAGCTCTTCCCGCATCATCTCACACCTGCCTCGCAAAGCTGCTCTCCATCCAACACACGCAGCCTGGTTGTGAGCTCGGCATATGTTTGCATAACCTCAGGTTTTTGGCCGGAAACCAGGCTTCAGGAGGATTTCTCAGGCTTTCAAAACCTCTCGTGGTGTCGGGGCCGCGGGTATGCGCGCGCTCACCGCACAACGTGATGGGAAGGAGTCGTGGACAGCGGCAATGGGGGACAGCTCCGGACGAGTTTTTGGGATCACACCTCTCTTTTTCCTCCCAGGAGATACTTTCATTCAGCCATCATAAAAAGGTATTGGATATTCACTCAAAGATGCCCAGGAGAGTGAGCAGAAGGGAGGCAAGCTGCACCGCGGCGCTGTGGATAACTGATTGCTTTGCTCATTTTGGTCTGACCCAGAACAAATATGTTTCATTTTTCCAATGAGCTGGTAAAAAAATACAGTCCCCTTATTTCTAGTTTACCTAGAGCCTGTTTTTTTCTTTTTTTCTTTTTTTTCCCTCTCTTCTTTCATTCCCTTTTTAATACAGAGCAATTTCAGAACAAAAAGCCAAAAGAGCAACTTGAAAACCAGTTTTTAGTGTTTCCTTATTCCTGTCAATACAATTTGCCCCGCTCAGCCTGATGGCACCAATCACTGTAGTCACCTCGGGAGACTTCTTGGCCCCTTCCCTGCTGGCTGTGGCCACTCTGCCCGGCTGTGCCTTGGCTGGGATGGATGCAGTGGCACCGGGGTGGCATCCCATCCCACCCCATCCCATTACTAAGCCAACCCATCTCATCCCATCCCACCTCAGCCAAATCCAACCTAACTGTCCATCTCATCCCAACCAAATCCAACCCGGCTCTCCATCCCATCCCTAATACCACGCCAGTCCATTTCATCCCATCCCATTCCAACCAAATCCAAGCGAATCATCCATCCCATCCAATCATGCTCTGCTCCCAGCTCTGCTCAGTGCTCGCCTCAGCGCGGTTTCCCTAGCGAAAGGCACTTTCAGACTGAAGCAGAGACGCAGTTTGCCAAAATATTTGACAACACGAAGAGCAGCTTGGCGGGGCGCCAGGAGCCCCATTTGAAAAGTGAAATTCGGCATGCTCTGGCTCTGGGAGAGGTTCCCACGCAGTGAGGGAGGGTGACGGCAGCGCCCGGGGCTGTGGCAGAGCGGGGGGCCCGTCTCCTGCTTGCCATGACCCGTGCTGAGGGCGGGCAGCCCCGGGGCAGGGATGCGGGAGCTGAGCATGGCAGGTTGCCTGGATTTAGGGTCAGGGTGCTGCCAGCACCCAGACATCCACCAGCAGGGCATGGAGAACTGAATCATGCTGGGGCACAGCTGAGGTTTTGGGCACCTACCACCAATGTTTTTCCTTTGCTCCAGCACCAGGCTGGGAAGCAGCCCTGGTGCCATGCAGCTCAGCAGTCCCCATCTGGGAGTTATGTGCTTTATACCCTCCTCACTGCCACCTGTGACACAACCACGGAGCTGCAGTGTGCACTCTGCCAGCACAGGAGGATGCATGGGACCACATCTCCCATGGAGAGGACAGGGTCCTGCCACCAGTTCCCCCAGTAAGTTGTCAGGGTTTAATACAGGGCTCGTTCAGCCATGTGGATCTCATCCTTTTCCCTGTGTCATAAATTGCTGAGCGCACACCGGTGTGCTGTAAAACTGACCCAGAATGAAAAATGAGGTCTTGCAAGACCAATACCTCATGCTGAGAGGTGAGGTGGCAAATTAGGGAAGATGGGGCTGCTCTCTGCCCCCCAAATTATCCACCCTTCATTGCATTGCCAGCGCTAAGCCCATTGCTGAAGAGGCAGAACAACAAAACGAAAGAGCAGAACACCACAGTGAACACAGTGAGCAAAGCAGTGGGCAGCATCCCCAGCAGCAGCACCGTGTGTCCAACAGCCCCAAATCCCAGCACAGAAAGACGGCGCTTCTGGAAGGAGGGAGCGGAAAGGAAGAAAGTCTTTGCTGAGATCCCCGAAGCATTAATCCCAGATTTGAGCTATGAAGTAGAGCGCTGAGATGGAAAAGAGCCCAGCCTTTTGCCAGGATGCTGATGTTCATGAAAAGAATAAATATCTGGAAGGAGGCTGCCTGTTATTACTGGAATAACACAATCACAAAGGAGCACACCACAAACAATTACACTGGAACTAAGAGGGATGGACGCCGGCTCTGTACGCAATTAGGCACAGCTATGAGTCAGGGAAACAAGCGTTTTCTAGAAACACTGCTCTTCTTAGCACAGCAACCGCCTCCTGGATGGCAGGATAAAGTTAAGAGGGGAAAAAAAAAAAAAAAAAGAAAGAAAAAAGGGAGTAGGAATCTGCAGTATCATAACAGAAATCACAGATCAATGTGTTTGCCCTAGGAAATGAACAGATACACATCAGGACTTGGCAGCCGAAGGAGTCTCCCAAATGAAGCAGAAACAGCTCAAAAGGGAAGAAACAAAACAGAAAGAGAAGGAGGGAGGGAGGGAGAGGGAAGACGGCGCGGGCTCTGGAGCAGACACCATCAATCTGCACAGAGCGGAGCAGCCGTACCTGCCTCCTGCCGGCCGGGGCCGTGCACCGGGAGGGGGACATCAGGCCTGAGAAAATACAGACGATTGGCTTCCAAGGGCCTTTCCTTGCCAAAATTTACAGGCCTGCAGTTCTCGGTTAATAGATGGTGCTCCCCTTAGAGCTTCTAATGGAAGAGGCTGAAATGAAAACCACCCGCTCCCCGCGGGAGGGGGGGTCCAATCGCACAGCCGGAGCGAATGTGTTCTGCATCATCTCTGCCGGGACGGAGCCCGGACACCTCATCACACGGCCTGAGATAACGAGCTATGTGGAAGTGGGAATGCAGATTTTTAAATTAAAAAAGGAGAAACTGCCCAGCACAAAGGGATTGTCACCAGGAGAGCATGAAGGAAGCGTTACCATGGGATGCCACAGGCATGGGACAGCCGCTTGCGGACAGCACATTGCAGGCTGCCTACCTGGAGCTGCCACCTGGGTGTGCACCATGGCCACCCCAGTGATGCTGAGCCCCTGGCTCTGCCCTAGCAGAGCTCATTCCCAGGGGCCAACAGGGAGCAATCAGTGTTAGGCTGTGACAGCCATTAAGCACAATGGGCAGCAAACTCCTCCATCAATATTCTGGATGCACCACCTAACCCTTGCTGTAAATCATCCCTGATCACGTGCAGAATGCAATCCTGGCGGTGCTGGTGAGGTGTTGCACAGCTCCACGGGCAGCACTCAATGCAAAGTGTTGAATTAGCAGGTGACATGTTGACAGCCCAGCCATGCATACCCCCTGCTGCCACCCCGCAGCCCTCAATCCTGCACTGAGCACAGGGAGCAATGGAGCAGCCCCGTGCTTGGCTCTCAGGGACAAGGTGGCCATAAAAACGATTTTTCTGCTAAGCTGAAGGCGAGTGAAGGAGCTCCCATTCAAACAGGGCTATCAGCGCAGTGCCTGCAGGGAGCATGCGGAGAGAGGAGCGCGCAGCCTGCCGTACAGCGCGGTGCGAGCATATTTAATGCATTTGCTTGGCAGATGGAATAACTTTGTTAACAGACTATTTAAATTCCTGAGGGGGTACCTGTAACTATTAGAAATTGATTTTATGAGCCTGTTATACAAACATCACTCTTCAAGGTCTAAAGCATATTGAAATTCTTCCTGTTCTCTCTCAAACAGATGGCGCTAAGAATTTTTCTGAACCGACTCGTATTCATAAATACTGCCCTCCAATCCCTCTCACAAGACAGAACCAACCCTAATTAGAATGGTGAGCCCTCACCATCTTTTCCTCATCATGCAGTTCCCATAAAACTGCTCCAGAAGAGGAAGGTTTTGGCCAACCCCTCCCCCAGCAAGCAACAGGGAGTGTTCCCAAGTGTCTGTCACAATCAGAATAAAGAGAAACTCCATTGGATTATAAGGCTCGGGGGCTGATTTCCAAGAAAAAGCCAAAGAGCTCAGAGTCAAGCAATTGGCATGGGGTTCTTGGGCACCTCCAGGGGCTGGGAGCACGGCTGGGTGTTGCTGTACAGTCAATGGCCCGGGGCCAACCATGGATTCCTTTTGTCAAGCAGCCACATTTGAGGAATGATAGAATGAGTTTGGTTCTGGGTGGAAGTGGAGGTAGTTGAGGACTTCCATTTAGGGCAGAAAACCAAAACACAGTGTCACGAGGTGCTCAGCCTTGTGCCACAGTTCACAGAACCATTTAATTGGAAGGAACCCTTACATGCCATCTGGTCCAACTCCTTGCACTGAACAGGGGCACCTACAGCTCCATCAACTGCTCAGAGCCCCATCCAAACTGACCTTGAGTACCTCCAGGGATGGGGCACCCACCACATCTCTGGGCACTGAGGCTCCACAGCTCAAATACTTCACTGGATATTTTCTTTACTGTGCTGCCATTCATGAGCAACCCTGAGCTTAGCTACAGTCATAAAGAGCATTCACTGAATGGAAAAAAATCATTAAAAATTGTGGTCTCTTCCTGGACAACTCAGCAACAGCAAGTGCCAGCTACATTTGTCGAATAAATTGCTTGCAGGGAGTAGTTTTACTAGCTCTAAATGGGATGAAATTAAGCAAAGGGAAATGAATGCCAAGTGCATACACAAAAGCATTGCTGGGCGTGAGAGGTGCGAGGCGGGGAGGAGCCCTACAGGGCCACGCAGGCCCCACAACAGCTGCACATCAATGCCTGGCACATGTCCCTGTGTGCACCCCACAATTTGGGGCTGCTCAGCCTCAGCTTGGAATTCCAGCTCTCAGCAGCAGAGGGCAGGGGCTGGCCATAGAGCCAGTGAGTGTGGCCACCAGGCTGGCAGAGTGGAGGAAGGGATGTTTTTTTTGGGTAGGGGAGAGGGTTGTGAACAGCACCTTGTGCCAAGAATCACCTACCAGCACCAAACAGCTTTTATGGGGTCACTTGGATTTTAGAAGCTGGGGCATCATGCACATGGAAAGGAGCAGAGCTTGCAGGAATGAGCTAGGCCTACATATTTGGGTTGACTGAGCACATCCTGGGGGTGCCCCCCCAGCTCCCACCCCAACCCCTCCAACCAGGGCTGCTCCAGGGCTAAGCAGGGCAGCACAGGGTGCGGAGGCAGCTCTGGCACCCAGCCGAGCTTCCCAGGCTGTTCTCTCCCAGAGCTCTGAGGAAGAAGAGAAGAGGGTCTCATTAAAACAGAGAAAAAGCAAAAACCTTCAGATGATTTGCTCATTCCATCTGCTCTCCTATTTGGTCAGCTCATGCAGCGGGAGCTATCACAGGCTGAGGGCTGCTCCCTGCTAAGCGGATGCTGTAAGGACGTTTTATAGCCTCCATCCTCCACAGAGACACCCATCAGGGCATGGGAAACAACCAGGGACAGTAGATTTCCAGATCCCTTTCTAAAGGGCCAGTAGCAGCCCTGAGGCTCCCCAGTGTGCCTCCAACCCCAGCACCATTGGCACTCCCAGGGCTTCTCTGCATGTTGCCCCTTGGGTAGAAGGCATCTCTGCAGCCCCTGAGGAGAAACCCAGCAAGCAGCGCAGCCTGCTGTGCCCCCAGGGTGATGGCGCATAGCAAATTGCTGCAGACAGGAGGCTGTAATGCAATCCAGCAGCAGCAAGGAATTCAGCATCATCCCCGGCTGAGTGCACACCGTGCCATGCCACAGAGCGGGGAGGTGACAACCCCTGTGCAGAGCAGAAGGGATGCAGATCCCAGCACTTCCCTATGGGAAGGAAGGTGTCCCCTGTTTGCTATCCCAGATGGTGACCATGACCTAAAGTGTCGTGGGAAGCAACAGAGGGGCTGGGAAAGAGGAGAGGCCATGGCACACTGGGCTCACTTAGGGCATGCTGAGAAAACACAGGCACTGGCTGCTATGCAGTAGCTTGAGGAGTTGAGCTGCACGGAGAGCCCACAAGGACCCACCAGCAAAGAGAACAAGACAGCAGCAGAGCTTGGAAGAGCTTCATAGGCACCCTTTAGCAAAGCACTTTGTTGGATTCCCATCCAAGAAACACCTCCCTTTCCAAAACAACCTATCACGGAATATCTCAAGTTGGAAGGGACCCATGCAAATCACTGAGTCCAACTCCTGGCTCCACACAGGACCACCCAAAATAAACCGACCACGTATTTGAGAGAATTGTCCACATGTTGCCTGAGCTTTGGCAAGGTCAGAGTTGTGACCACGTCAGCACCCAGCTCACCACCACCAAATGCTCTCACCCAGAATCTCCGAGTCAGACAGCACCCCAGACCATTACCACATGCCTCGAGCACAAAACCAGGTGAAAGAACAGCTCTGCATCCAAAACCACCCCAGGACTGGTGGCAGAGGACATGCCATGCAGAATGACACCAAGTGGGCAAGAGCATCCAGGTAGTCCAAAGTGAGCCCTATGGCAGAGAGAGACGAGCACCGAGCGCTTCCATCACACTGGTGCAGCAATTACAGCACCAGCCAAATGGTTAGAGAGGCTGGAGGGCTTGATTTAAATAAATAATAATAATTTAGCTTCCAAATTGCTCCCACATTGAGGTGCTCCAGGCTTTGCGCAGCGCAATGAAAGTCATCTCAAAAAGAAACGACAACAAAAAGCACAGTAAAATGTTATCAGAAATACACTACTCATTAAAATTAACAATTAAAACAAATTAGAAAGGCTCTACTGACACAGAGGGGGAGGAAGAGCATCCAAACAAGGAGAAACGCTGGGTAATTTTTAGTTACTGATAAGTAAAATAATGGTCTCATTTAGTACCGATTACCTAGAATTATTTAATTTTATTTCAAATTATTCAATTTTTGGTTGAGGTTAACTAGTAATTTTTAATTACCGTTACATAATGCAATGACGAATGGCTCTTATTTCCCCCTGCCCGCGCCGAGGAGTGGAGGAAATCAATAGGCATTCCTGGCAAATTATCCGGCGACTGGATGAAATGATAGCAGCCTTCCCCATTAGCGGGAAGCGCCGAGCCGTAGCCGGGTGTGAGCGCTGGGGCACGGCGCTACGAAGGAGGAGGATGCCATTGGAGCTGCAGGGCAGGCTGGGTGCCCGCAGAACCAGCTTCAGGAGGGGGGTTTTGGGGTGTCTTTGGGTTGGGAGCAGGCAGAGCCGCGCTTAGGGAAGCGGTGCTGTTTGTAGTGAAGAACCGGCTGTGCCACAGCTCTGTGGCTGTGTCATTGATTTTTCCTCCTAATGGAAACAACCGGCAGGACTGAAAATATTTGCAAACTACTCAGGTCAAAGGAGGGAACGGCAACAATAGCACGGGTGGGGGGAGGGGGGAAGGCTTTCCCAGTGCAGAGCCACGCCGTACCCCTGCCCTGACTCTTGGGGATGTTTTCTTTTCCCCTGGGCACGCAGCCGATCCTGTTTGTTTGTTTTCTATCCTCAAGCAACAGCATTCCGTGAGCATTCACCTCACGTGAAACAGCCTCAATTTGTTAAGGACTGAGGATGGGAAGTGTCAGAGGAAGGGGCAGCGGGAGCAGCGCCCCCGGCTCCATCCCGAGTCTGTGCACAGCTCCAAATGGCTACAGTTCACCTCCCCACCTGCGGGAGAGCTGCTGTGGCTCCACCAGTGCGTGGGGAGGCAGGGTCAGAGCTCAAAGCAGCCCCGATAAAGCAGAGACGGAGCCAGGAAAAACAGGAGGGCGTTCAACAGGGCGAGCACGAGGTTCAAGCCAGTGAACGCTTGGGGGTGATGGGGGAATGCCTAAACAAATGCAGGGAGAGCTGGCGAGGCGGCTGCCTGCAGACCAGGGCTGGGGGCTGTAATGGAGGCAGGAGCGCTGCACTGCAGCAGGGAAAAAAAAAATAAAATGAAAGATTAAAAAAGGAGCATTGTTCTGAGCTACAAAAACAGCATCTTGCCTCCAGCACCCTCCCCAGAGCCGGTCTCGGCGGGGAACATGCCCTGATTTGGTCACTGCCACGTAGAGGAGGTGGGAAATAAACAGCAAGAGCATGGCCAAGAGTGGGGAGAGGTGCCAGGGCTCTAGCAAACCCCCATCCATCTGTAGAGGCCATCCAGCCCACGGGGGGGATGCTGCAGGAGGAACTGCTCTGAGCAAAATCCCAGCTCTGGTGTGAAGAGCCCTGAAGCCCCCATGCAGGAGTGGGGGAGGAGGTTCAGCAAAGCCCCACCAGGAGCAGCTGGGGCCAGGCAGAAGCCATCACATCTCTGCACAGAGCTGAGAGGAGATGGGGAGCACCCCCCTACTCCCCTCCCAAGTTGAACATGCTACGCTTACATCAGCTCCAGCCCATCACATCCAGGGGGTGTCTGTGGGGCAGAGCTGCAGTGCTAGAGTGCTGTTACCGGCTGCTCCTTTCTATTTAAATGAAAGGAATAACTGTGAAGCATGATAAAAATCTCTAGCTCTCCCCTCTGGCTTGCAGATAGGAGCCCCACAACTGTTCCTATTGGAAATTCAATTCCAATCAGCGCGTTGGCAGGAAAGGATTAGGGCTGGTGCCAAAACACATTCATCCCAGCCAACGCTTCCCTGAGCCTCCCCAGGGCCACCCCAGCGCCCACCAAGCACCGGTTGCAGGACATGAGCTCCCCCCACGTCCCCAGTTTGTCCAGTGGGGGTATAGGTTACCCCACCAAGGTGTCACCACGCACCTTTCCATGCTCAATATGGGCTCAGGGTGAGTGATGCTGAGGGACAGGAGCCTTGACACAACAAAGCACATCCCATGGGCTTTGGTTGCCTTGCTGCATGCGGGATGCTGGAGATGGAGCCAGGAGAAGAGGACTTTGAGCCATCAGAATTTTTAGGAGATAAAGCTGGATAAAAAGGAGGAAGGTAGAGGCATTACCCACAGCATCTTATCTGATCTGGCACCCAAACATACTATTGCCTCCACTTCCTTGTCTCGAGGAGGTTTTTAAACGCGTGCAGCTACAAATCACCCCTTCCAGTTGAAGTGTCAGATTAAATCAAGACAAACGCTCCCCTGTTCCACACCCCCCCTCAGCTGGGCCCGTTCCCAAACCCCCACCTCTCCCTGCCTGGCATCACCCCAAGCTTTTGCCCTGGGAGACCACTTCAGCCCCAGTGCCGCCAGCAAGGAAGTTTCTGCAGCTGGCAGATTGCCACCAGGCTGCCCCACTACCCCCTTTAAGCTCATTACCGGAGAGCTGGAGCTCATCCTGGCACCCAGATGGCCCCACATCCTGCAGGAGTGGGCACCTCCTGTACCTGCTTTGGAGCTGAGGCTGAATCCAAAGACAGAAAATAGAAAACTGGTGAGAAACTCACTTTTACTCAACTCAACCATGTGAGGGATGTATGGAACCCGCTGCCCTAGGATACAGCAGGGCAGAGAGTTTTGTGAGATTTATGAGGAAGAACCAACAGTTCTCCAGCTAATAGCAGTTCCTGCAGCTCGGTGAGTCAAGGCAGGTAAAGGGAAGGTGCCTGGAGGGGAGGTGAGGCCATGTGCTCCGGAGCATGAGCTAATGACTAATAGCAGAAGACAAAGAAGAAAGCACCCCTGGGAGGCTGGGTTTTTCCTGTGTACCAGGTGTTTGCTCGTACCTTCTGTGAAGGTCCTGGCACATGTTACTGCACGACAGGCTCTGCGATGAGCCATGTCCCAGCCTCGCCTCAGGACAGCAACTCCCCCCCCAGCCCCCTTCTTAATTTCCACGTGTTGTTTTGGTTTTAAATGAGAGCCAGATCTCTTAAAGCCTTTATCATTAATCCTGCTGACACACAGCCTGACCACAGGCACTGGGAAGCACCGCGTGGGGCTGGCGGGGCCCCAGGAGCTGGGGGTCCTCATGGGTGAAGGCAATGAGGACACTGGGTTAACATGGGCCCACATGCCAGGTGTGGGGAGGCAGAGAGGAGAGCCAGGCTATGAGCACAAGCCTTTCCCAAGCATCCATCCCTGTGCCCAAGCACACACTGAGCCCTGACCCCATCCTCCTGCAGCTTACCAGCAATTGTAGTGCATCTCCCACTGACATCCATCACCTTCAGCCATCCCAGGAGATCTGCAGGGAAGGAACGCTCATTCTCGAGGTTGAATGCTTACTGGCAGGGCTGCAGCACACAGCTGGAAGCTAAGCATCCAAAACTGGAAGTCTCTGCTCAAGAATCACTGTGCAGCCAACTGAGCAGCACTGAGACTGAAGGCCACTAGCACAAAAAGCTCAGAGCCCATATAGCTCCTCCATTTGTGGAAAGCCAACCTGCCCAGCACTGATCCTTAAGAAGGCACAGCTGGGGCTGGGTGGGGGGACACAGCTGTGGGCTGCAGGGCCCATATCACATGGGGCTGCCTGTTAGAAAATGAGTTCTGCAGTGAGTGGAAGCAGTTTGCTCTATCCTGATACAGCAAAAAGTTACACCTGTGGGGAGCACTTTGGGGGTTGTTATGAAGATGTTCTCACCTCCTTGGTTTTCTTAAAGAACAAGCCAATCAGCAAAGGAAACCCATGGAGTTTTGCTTTCCAGACCCAATTTGGGACCTCTGGGCACTCCTCTGTGCCGTCTTTGGGCAGCCCCTACTGCAACTCACAGAACACAGATACGGAAGGGAACCATACAGTGACCTGGGGGGGCAAGGGAAGGGATCTAGGGAGGGCTTTCCACAGCACAATCCAGGAATTAAGAAAGACGAACAGATTTTACTTATTAACACTACAGCCTTTGAGTGAAACATTAAAGCCCATTGACTGAAGAGGCTGTGGATGTTACACTGGGAAGTTTGCCCTGCTGTGATGCTTGGCTCAGAAGGGCCGTGGGACTGCCCTGGTGTTCCTTGTGGGATGTTGGTGATGCTGGTGTGGCATTGCCTGACCCACCCCACCCCCACACCACTTCTCTTCTGCAAATGCCTGAGGGAAGTCGGAGGAATTAGGGATTAACAGAGAAAAAAACACTGCCTAATTAAAAAGCGATATAATCAGGTGTGAGCCCAGGAACTGATGGGCTTTAAATCCTTGCATTGAGCTGCGTCTGAGGGAAGCAGTTCCTGCTGGGAGCCCAACCCCACGGTGCTCCCTGACTGCAGTTCCCTCACTTCCCAGCAGCGCTCCCAGACCCCAGACTGGCCGTCTTCATTAGGATGAACTGGAAAACTCTGCCGCCCACCCCCTGTGCTGCAGTGAGGTGTGTGCCATGCCACACAGGACCCTGCTCAGGCCTCAGTGACATCTCCCTTGGTTTCCAAGTTACCACCACCTGAAATTGTGTTTAGATGAGAATAGCGGCTTTCATTAATGTGTAACACGTCCCCCGTGTGCCCAGAAAGCTCAGAAAGCAGCAGAAAAATTAAAAGCCATAATGTATTTTTTATTCTTATTGATTTTTAAGCCTATCTCATTTTAGGGACCTGGCTCATAATTTCTGAGCGCTTGTGGGATGGCGTAAAGTTCCCGAGGCCTCATGATAGGATTTTACAAAGGCTTTTCCGCCTGTTTTATTTTTTAGTAACCTTGATAGCTAAACCCGGCCTTGTGGAGAAACGATTTTAATATTCAGGCCGACAAAAATAATTACTTCCCAGCGTCGTGCGGGGGAACCATCTGATGGGGACGCACAGAGCTCTCCATCGCCAGGGCAATGGGGCGGCTCTCAGCTCAGCTCTCTGCCCAACCCTGGGGCTTTCCCTTTTCCTGGTGTCCCATCCCCTGTGGAGCATCCCCAGGTGAGGAGGCCCCAGGATGCCCGGGCACCTCCGGCAGCAGTGCTGTCCCGGCCATCTGCGTGGGCTCCACGTGCGGCCGTGCTTTAATCAGGGCTTCGGGATCCTTCCTGCGGCCGCCCGGGGCAGGGATATTTTAACTCTAAACACATTAGCGTGCGAGATTGAAAGGTAACGCGTCCTCCCGGGGCTGCCGAACAATGGAAAGGAACCTGGCTTTCATTTGCACAAAGCACGCAGTGGGAATTTCCCTAATCAAATAAAAAGAAAATGAAAAACTCTCTCTCTCCCTCTCTCCGAAAGTTTAATTCTCTTAATTACATTAATTGGAGAAATGCAGGATCCTCCTTTGTGCGCGGTTCTTCTCTGTGGAGGAGAGAAGGCTGTGGGAAGGGGCTTTTTTGGGGCCATCCCACACCCACCAGTGGCAGAGCAGAGGTTGGATGGAGCCCGGGATAGAGGAGGAGCAGCATTGATGCCCCGTGCTCATCTCTGGGACCAAAGCACTGCACCCAAGGGCTGACCCCAGGCCTGGACAACATGACAGGATGTTCCTGCCCCACTGTCTGCTTCAGGTTCCTACCAGATGTCAGAAGGGAGAAGCAAAACAAATGCTGGCTGCAGAGCAATGCAGGGGTACTTCGTGGCTGGGGATGGCACAAATCTGGTAAAATTCATATGGAAGTTGCACCTACACTGAACTGAAGCTAAATAGTATCCAGCCCAACCTACTGCTTCACTTTGGCTAAGAAAAGAACTAACAAAGGATTGCTGATGATTGTTCTGCACTTGGGAAAGGTTCCTTGCTTGGGAGGTTGCAGTCCATGCTCTGGGCAAGATTGCTGGGCAACCAAAGGGTCAGTGCTGGGGAAGCTGAGCTGGGTGGGAGCAAAACATCTCCATCTCCATCCCCATCCTTATCCTCATCCCCAACCCCATCTACATCCCCACCCCCTGCCCTGCCAGCTCTGTGGCGCTCAGCCAGGAGCCTTCTCCCCAGCCAGGAAAGGTGACGCTCTCTCTATATTTAATGTGTAATGGGAAAAATCTGTGTACTCTCTAAAAAAAAACGAAAAAACATAGAAGAAAGAAAACGGACACAGCCAGACCATTTGGCTGAATGCTTTCATTTGGTTAAAAAAAAAAAAAAAAAAGAAAAAAAAAAGAAAAGGAAAGAGTCACCTTCGCAGGGAGCTCATGTCTGGAAAATTCCAGCCCTAATGACATAAGTTACAAAGAATTGAAAACTGGGATCAGAGAAGAATTAAGCACGGAACCCCAGCACCCTGCTCAGCACTTGTGTGGAGGTCACAGCAGGGGATCCTGCAGATTAGGGGCTCTGAATGATGGGTCTGGGGGGCAGGAGAGAGCTAGGGCTCATCCAGGGCATCCCCTGCTTTGGGGACAGTAGCTGGAAGGAGTCATGGATTGCTTGCAGCATCCTTCACACCAAGCACCTCCTTTTCTGCTATCCTGGCTCAGGCAGGGCTAAAGGCATGGCTCAGCGCAGGGCTGCATGCAGAGCTGAGTGCACGGATCTCTCTTTGTTTCACTCTGGTTGTGCTCAGCTGGGGCAGCTTTGCGCCAGAAGCCTCCTAAGTGAGTTTACTCCTGGCTTGCAGTGGGCTGCCTGGTGCCAAGAAACGCACAGGTGCAAATTAAATCAATATACCTGGCTCTTGGTGGCGGGGAGGGTCTCACTGGATGGGTTTGCACTGTGCTCGCTGGGTTGGCTTTCAACTGGCTGGGGCCACTCAGCTTCCGCTCCCCCACCAGCACTGCTGTGGCTGCCCCTAATTAGGGCCGGGAGGACTCAGGGCAGCATGGGGTGCCCAGCTCTTGGACAAGGTTTTGGGTTTGAGGTGCCCCAACTTGCCTGGGGGAGATGCCAAGTGGAAATCAGAGAGCAGGCTGGAAGAAACCTCACCTCTCTCTGCTTTGTTTTGCCTCTCTCTGCTCTATTTACAAGCACCCAGGCACAGTCTTGGTGGCATTGGGATGTGCCCAAAGCATCCCAGTGTCATCCCAGAGCAGAAGGAGGAGGGGGCAGCACCAGAAATCCCCCACATTAGGATGAAGAGCAGGGCAGGATCAGCAGTGTTATTTTACCTAATTTATGACTAAATGCCCCCAGAAGAGTTTAGCCCTTATTACAGAGCTATAATGGCCTATTAAGGGAGCAGTGTTCCCTGGAAAGCCGCCCGGTGTCAGTGACTCCTCATGGAGATAAGAGACCAATAGTCACACGCCGAGCGGCCGGGGCGAGAATGCAGGGATGCCGCCTGCCCACCCCGGAGTGCTCCCAAAATTGGAAGCTCTGCAATAGAGGAGGAATCCCCCGCACTCATAAATCCCCAGATCCTCACTAAACACTTCGTAACGGCCGCAAATGGGAAGTTCTGTCAGAATGTCCTCATTTTCTTTTGTGGTAAAGTCACATCCTGAACCTAAAAAGGAACGACAACAACAATATTTCTCAATCGCTGCTTAAAACTCCCATTTTGGGTATGGTTACAAGCTCTTGCACTGAATGGTCCTTGGGGCAGGGCAGCGCCCTCCAGCCCGGCTGCCTCCCACCGCTGCGATCGATTAATTAATTTCGTATGGTGCTTTTAGAAAAGGGATCCCCCTCCCACCCTCAGCGCATCATTCCTGAGTGTGATCGGCCCTTGGCTCCTGAGTTTGTTATTGAACAGGGAACATTTTCTCAGCAGAAAGTAAGGCTGAGCGATAAGGGCCGTGCAGGAACTGATAGAGACTTTGCAGATCGAATATGATGTTGTTTATTTGACTATGATGTATATTTAAAGGTCTCAGTTACAACTGGCCCCGGGCAATCTCTAATGAGCTGCAGCTGCCTGGACTCTCATTAGCTTTAATGACATCTTCTCAGTACATTTTTCTCGGGGTAAGACCTTGTCCTTTCTATGGTTGTGCACACACTAAAACCAAGAGACATCTCACCCTAAAAGGGCAGCCAACTCAAAACAGTGGAGCAATGATAAATGATGCAAGTGCCCAGAAGAGACAAACCTTTCCTGGAAGAGTCATTGTTTATTTAAGGCAAACTAAATGTAATTTACTTTGGCACGCCTTCGAATTAGTCTGGGAGGTATTTGCGTGGAGGCTCAAGAAATAGGTAACAAAGTCGCCGTGTGTGTTAGGCAAAGATCAATTTGCAATTTCCCTGATTTTCTGCCATTCGTCTCATTCAATGGACAATCACCAGTGCTCTGCTGGTCTCCGGGCACAGAGGGCACAGAGGGATCTCTGTGGGGACAGCCAGGATCAGGATGGAGCCCGGAGGCAGGAGCAGCAGCGTGCCCTTGGGGCCATGCCCCGCTGTGCCCAGCGCCTGCTGAGGCCGTGCGGGGCGGATGTCCTCTGGTGACGGCCCCTCCCAGAGCAGAGCCCTTATCCTGCCTCCATCTCTGCTTTGAGCATCGGGGGAGCAGTCATTAATCATCCACCCCGTCCCTCTGTGGGTGCACAATGGCCTTCTTTATCCCGCGCTTCAGCAGCGCTGACATGTACAATAACAATCAGCCTTGACGTATCTGTACTGCACCAAAGAGCCTCACTCAAAAGGTTCCTTTGCAACATCGCGGGTCAGAGTTAAAATATATTGGTTTATTGTGAGTCAGAGCGGTGCAGATCATATCGGTGATGCGCGCTGGTTCCTAGGGAGCAGCGTGGCGTCGCAAAAGCATCTTTTGGGCTGCGAGGCAGGAAGGTGACGCCAGCTTTGAGGGGTGGGTTTCCACTGTGACTGCTTTCTCACGGACTCTTTGCAGTGGGGAACTTTGGCTCTTTCTCCCCTTCCAAAAGAAGAGCTGCTGGCGGCGCGCAATGGGCACTGAGGCACCATCTGAAGGGAACGATGGAAACTGGGTTGAACTCTATCTCCCAGCTGGCTGCTTCCCCCCAGTCCTGCAGCCACATGCAGCCACAACTTCACCTCTCCCAGCTGCACAGCCCTCCAGCATGAGGGGGCTTTGTGCAGGAGGAGCCGCAGGTGTGCGCCAAATGGGAGAGGGAGAGCCCGGGGCAGCATCCCCTGGTGGGAGCGAGGATGGGGGCACCGCACAGCACATGGGTTTAAAGCTGGGTTAGGAATTTTTAGGCCCTCCTTAAATTCCTGGGCTCCCAAAGGCCGCTGAGCCAACAGAGGTATTTCTGGACAAGTTGCAGGAGCTACCAAATAACTGGGGAATGCTAAAAAAATAAAGCAAGGCAGGGGGTGGGGGAAATAAAAACAGGAAACAGGTGGGCTTTGCTTTTCCTTTTTTTTCCCCCCTCGTTGTTTCACTGCTTTTTGCAGGGAAAGCTGGCTCCCCAAAGCTCAGATTGAACAGTTCTCAGGGAAATAAAACACAACTTAATAATGATGGAGTGCTTTGCAGCACACCGCTGTGCCCATGTGCACACTCCTGGCACTCCACAGGCTGCATGACCCCAGTCAGAGGGAGCAGGGACAGAGTCCACCAGCAACACGCTGTGGCTGTGAGCCCCTTCCTTTTGTTCTATTCCCACCGGTGTATTCATGTGCCCATTCTCCATGTTGTGGGCCCCAGTCCTTTCCTTGGTTCCAAGGTCATTCACTCTGAAGCAGGGCAGAAAACAGAATTTCATTCCCCAGTTATATCTACCAGAGCCACGCTGCTTGCTTTTTGCATTTGGAACTGTTTTCTGTGCTGTCCTGAGAGAAAGGAGCAAAGCAATTTTCTATTTACTCCAAAATTCCAAGCGAGCAATTTTGAGGATCTGGAGACTGTCAGGGTGAGGTTACTGCTCTGTGTTCGCATGGAAGAGGAGAGCAGAAGTGATGGGTGCTGTGCACAGAGCAGGAGCGCCGACGGCTGAGCTGTGCACTGCCTCCAGAAACCCTTCCCTGCACCCAGACTGGTAACTATTACGGGATGTGTGAGTAATTCCTAGATAATTTTTTAAGCATTTGGAAAAAAAACAATGCATAATGAAAACATTACGCTATTGTCGTGATGCTGACACTGTTGGCCAGATCCTCAGCTGCTGTGAATCATGGCCTCTCCTTTGACTGGAGCAGAATTACGCCTCATTTATCCCATCTGGGGATGAAACGCAGCGGCTCTGCTTGTACCACCATCACCCGGTGGCTCGGAGCCCTGCAGTGGGGTGGCTCCCGTGGGTATGGTGGTGGAAGGCCAACGGTTGGACAAGACAAGCATTAATATTGGTCTTTTCCAATCTCAGCGATTCTACCATCCTATAACAGCAGGAGCCCACAGTGCCAGGCAGCACCTGGTTGGCACAGAGGGGTAAACAACAGCCAGGTGGCTCTTAGCACCCATCGACTAATTCCTACATATATGTTTTTAAGAACATAAAACAATTGGTAGTAATTGCTGTTGGCTGAGTTCTGTTTGAAGAAGGCAGTGCCGTTTGGAAGGATTTTTGAAAGGCATTGAATCGGGAGGTAATTATTATTATTTTTTAAAATATGTTTAAGGATTATAAAAGTAATTACTGCCCTCGAGCCAGGATGTCTAATTACCTTAAACTGTGGCTTAAGACAGTGCAACTTCCAGCCTCGTCCTCGGGTGGTGCACACGTGGCAGGGACAGAGCAGCCCCGCATCCCTTCAATGGGGAAACGATGGAAAAAAGGGAGAAATGGGAAAATCAGGAGGGCAATGGACCCAAGGGAGCACCGGGTGCCCACTGGGTATCCCCATCTCTGCAGCCATGGGCACGAGCATGCTTGCAGGGAGCAGCTGCTTGGGGAAAAGGGCACACCGACCCCTCAGGGGCCCCTTCCTGCCCCGGTTCTCACTGTTTTCCTATGGGAGCCCTTCGCAAGCAGTGAGAGAGAAGTATGCGTTTATTTTTCGAGCTCGCCTTTTGACTCCGACTCCCCTCTGTTCTTCTGCCAACGTGCGAGAAACAAGTTCAGGTTTTAAAAGGCAACCTGAAATGTGCGTGCACGCACAGAGCTGTTTTATTTTTACAACGCTGTGATTTATGGGCCAGCTCGGGGCAGGGAGGGGGGGGTATGCTTGTGAGTTGGGATCCTTTGAAGGCTGTCCATTGTGGGACAGAGCCACGTCCTCCGTGACGGGGCGGGGGCTGTGGGTGCACGGGAATGGGACGAGGAGGAGGAGAGGAGGAGCATCTCCCCATGCCGCGGGGGTGAGAGGCAGAGCTGCATGTCGGAGGTGTGTGAGGAGATGTTTAGACACAACGTGGGGCGGAGATGGATGGCATCCAGGCAGCTGTACCATGCTCCTATAAGACATCAGACTCCATCCTCAGCCCCCTCCCAGGGGCTGCAGTGTGGATGTTGGATTGCTGCACCCCACATGCCCTTCTCTGCCAGGCAGGTGGGACACCTCCTGCGTATCTAGACCCAACCATATCCCAACCAACCCAGCTTTCCAACTTCAACACTACACTCAGCCAAGCTGGAGATGGCAAGAGTGAGTACAGCAGCCTTTTTTTCCAAGCATTTTCAAGCATTTCCAATTGATTATTGTTATTACTTCTAGCACAACACCCATCATTGCTCAGCCCGGCTCCCTGCTGCCTTTGGGTGATTCTCCCATCAGCAGGAGGCCCAGAGGGCTGCTTGGCTTTGTCCCCCAAGGCACACATGGAAGCAGTTCTTGGTGGTTTGGGTCTTTTGTACGCTGCGGATTACAACAGGTCTCTTCTGTAAGAAGTCTGGAAAAGGAAGAGCACTAATTGTTATTAACTCTGCCAAAGCCAATAATATCCTCAGGTAATTATCGGTTTACCCAATTTTCCTGCGAGCCTACTGTGTAAATACTCCATTGTGAAGAGGGCATTACTCCCTCCCCATTCCATCTCACTGTAACGCTGGCAGTGCGTCCGGCTGCTCAGTGCCCATTGCCATTGGGGCATCTCATGGCAGGGGGCAATGCCCTGACCACAAGAGCTGCCCCCATCTCAGCCCTGCCCCATGCCCCATGCCCCACGCTCCATGCCACACACATTGGTCCCATTGTCTCCAGGACCAACAACGAGTGCTGGCGGTGGGGCCTCGTGCCGCACAGTCAGGGAGCCCGGCCGTGCTCCATTCATCGCTGCTCGTTTGTTTGGATTAGAGTCGGCTCTCTCCTGGATCCTTTGTTCGCTGTTTGTTATTCCACATGCACCCGGTGCTGCGCGTTCATCTTTATTAGCTCTAATTGCTTCCCCGTTCTAATGGGATCTCACTATTCGCGCACAATTGAAAGGAAATGTATTCATTAAAATAATTCTCTTCTAACTGTTGTTCAGTGTCAGTGCTGTTGGTGCTGCTGCTCTCAGCCCCCCCCCTCTGCCCACCAGTAAGCCCTTGTTAGGACAGACAGGAGCAGGATTTCATTAAGGATTTGGGGTTAATACAAACAACAGGCTGTGGGCTGGGCTGGGTGTGGGTGAGGGCTGTGGCACGGAGAGACCCCTCAGAACCATCACTTAGGGCAGGGATGGGAAGCTGGCAGTTTTAGGGCTTGCAGAGCACTTTTACTGTTGATGTGTGGTACAGGAGAACATCCTTCCTAAGAGCAATGCTGATGTGCGGGAGCTGCTCCTGCAGCTGGGGTCCTGCTGGGACACTGCATGGTGTCAGCACCATGGTGGTGCTTTGTGGTGCAGCAGCTGCACCCCTGTGCTCCCCCATGCACACCTCACACATCGCCCAGAAATTATTCTGGTCTGGGAGCTTCATTTAAAATGCAAATGACTCGGCATTGCCTAACAGCGATGGCACTAATGGGATGTGAGTTTGTGCCCGCTAATAGCATCCTGCCGTACTTCTGAAGAAAGTGTCTGCTTTGTCTCCGCATTTGTCTGTGACAGAAGAACATTACCCAGGCCCGGACTCCCGTTCTATTAATACATTTGCTTAATTACGCTGTGCAGAGAGTGCCAGGCTGGCAGACAGACTGCAGAACCTCTGCTATCACAGGGAGTGCTCCGGTGAAGAAGACAGCGGTGACATCACAGGCAGTGACATCACCCTGTGACACGCTCCCCATGCTCTGTAGCCCCTCTGACCCTGCCTGGTGCTGGCACAGCACAGATGGGGGCCGCCCCCAGCAAAGGGCACACGCTCAGATGGCGTGTCCCTATGGCACAACCATGGCATCCCTCTGCCAAGCACTCCTCCTGCCCCCACCATGGGCTCTCTGTCTATCTGCATTTCAGCAGTGCCTATCAGCCCCCGCAGACAGCGCGTTGGATGGACAGGAACCATCTGCCTCCAGGTCAAGTGGCCGTGACAGCCGTCCGCTGGCCGCCAAGGCTTTGCCACCGTCTTCCCAGAGCCTCCGGCTGATTGTGGGTATCGCTCCCCGCTCCATCACTTTTTATTCATCCTTGGGATGTACTTGAGACCTGTCAGCTCCCAGAGGCAGAGCGCCTGCAGGAAACCTGCACTTAGGATCCATGTGCAGCAGGAGCCCTGTGCCAGGCTGGGGTGTTTCCTTGCTTGCACACACAGGAATGTGGAGCCCAGGGGTACCCAGCAGCAGGGGATGGCTGCAAGCTCTGTGAATACAGTGTAGAACACCTCGTCCTCTGCTCCAGCTGAGGGGGACGGAGGGCAGGGGAAACGGGAGGAGATCATTCATGCTTTAAAGAGAGTGAAATGAGATTATTCATTTTCGTCCCGTTCTGCACATAAAGCTAGCACTTCCTTTGAGGCGGCCCTCAAGGCCTTCCAACACCCTGACTTCATCAACACTTGAAAACTGAACCCATTCCGCTAGGGCTGGGCTCCTGAAGCTTATAACTGCCAGTGAGATGGGAGCAGGGCAGGGGGGAGGGGGACCGGGCTGCTCTGCACCCCACAGCCCTCCCTGCTCCCGCTGTCCATGGAAGCATCGTTCCTGTCCTGAGCATGGCACAAACACGGCAGCACCGAGCCTCCTTCCTGCAGCACCTCTGGGAGCAGTGCTGGCTCACAGACTCAGTGTGTATTTTTTATTTTAGCTGCTAACACATCTCCCTTCTAAGCTTCACTCCAGCTGCAAAGCTGCGTAGGTTTCTGCCTGCCTTGCTTTACTACTTACTAGTTGCCTTTTCTCTTCCCTCCCTTGTCTAGCACCCCCGTTCCCTCCCAGGCTTCCCCCACTGCCTTGCCTTGGTGAATCAACACCATCACCAGTGCTGCCAGACCTGCACGTGGGGCTGCAAATAGCTCTGGGGGCTGCTGAACGGGCTCAAGTTTGTGTTTGCTCTCCTGAAATCCATACAGCAATTTTGAGGGCAGGAGCAGGGAGAGCTTCCAGCAGCCCCGTTACCCAATTACCAATTCTGTTCTCTCCATTGAGCCTGACAATAACATTTGTGGGAAATGTAAGAGAGGGCAAAGCTCTTCCCTGCTCACAGGAGGAATGAAAGCCTCGCTGCCATTGGCTTCCAGGTGTCATTCTATATTTTCTATGAAAGTTTACAGAGAGCCCGGCTGGCCCTGGAGACACTGTCCGAGGGAGTGAATGCCACTTGCACTTGCATGAGCTGGTGCAGGGCTGCAGCCAAAGCCGTGCCTCTGCTGTGTGCTGCACGGGGAGGGCACAGCTTTCTGGGAGCAGATCAGGATGTGGGGAGCAGTCTGAAAAGGAAGAAACCCCCGAGCCTCCAATCTGCTCATGCATTTTATGCACTTCTCCCCTTGGATCCCGCACTCCCAGCATGGCCCACCAGGTAGGAGGGGTGCAGGGAGCAGGATGGGCCGCTCTCGCCCTTTGTTTTGTATCTTCAGGAACACAAGTTGCCATAGGAACCACAGCCAGGGCTCCTCATTAGCAGCCCCAGGTCTGGATGTCAGATGAAAGGAGCTGCTCCTTCTCCAACCCCGGTGCCCTCCTGCCCGGTCGGAGGCAGGGAGAGCCGTGCCTGGGGTAGCTGCGTATCCCTGGCTGCCCCAGGGACATGGATGGGTGTTAAAACAGTGGGAACCGAGCCGTAGGAATGCACACGCCTTCACATTCCCTGCCTGCAGCAGTGCCTTTGAAAGCACAAAATGCATCTACTGCTGGCAGCACTGCAGAGCGCGGTGCCCGCCCGCCTTCTGACCCTCTCCAAGGAGCAGCTATTTAAAGCATTGCATTGAACAACTCTGTCTGCCTGGAGAGGCACTTTGAGTACTTCCCATAGGTTCCAGGGCTCGCTGCAGGCAGGGAAGGGCTCCTTGTAGGGCACTGGTGAGGGGAGGACCTGCTCACAGCTGCACAACCGGAATGACATCAGCACATCCATTACCCAGCGATGTAATGGCATCAGCTAATCCCCAGTGTCAAGTAATCCGCTGCCACTGGGATGACAAGAAGAAAAGCAGAGCTGGACCCATCCCTGCTCATTTGCCCAGCCCTAATCCCAGAGAAGCAAGCTAATAAGGCAGGGAGCTCAGTACCTGTTTGCCTTTATTAAATTCCCTGCATCACTCCTCCATTATATCCATCCTTGCCAACTGGATCTGCCCCATTTTAGAGCCAGCAAGAGAGGACACATTTCCAACCAACCCCAGGCTGAAGCCTATTTATTTGCTCGCGCTATCTGATGAATTTTTATGAATTGTGGAAACGTTTAAAGCAAAAGAAGAACCCAGGGCTGATGCCGCATCGCTCGCACTGACCACACTGGGACCAGCTGCCCCCAGCCCTCACCCTGCCTGCACCACCCCACTTTGTCTCCCACACCCACAGCTCTTCCAGGAGCAGGAGCCCCGCGGTATGGAGCTGTTCTATTCACAACAGAATTCCTCCTTACTGTGTTGGGGATCCACCAACACAGGAGCACAGCCCCACGCAGACCATAAATAAACAGCGACAAGTGCATGCACTCCTTTCCTTTGCATGCCTGAAAGCTAGAAATAACGTCTGACGCTCAGAAGAAAGGAAATATTTAGTTAAGAGAAGGGGAGTGCTGTAAGAAGGCAAGGCAAACACTATATATTTATTTTTTATGGTGTAAATGGAAAGCCCAAGAGCTTGGCTTCGCTGCATTATTTCACAGCATATCTCTGGCAGAACACGAGAACTCTGCTTGCATCCAGCCCTGCAATTACTGCACCGTGCTGCCAAAATGACATCCTTAGAAGAGGCAGAAAGCTTTGCCCCGCGCATGGGAGGGCCGCTGCGAGGTGTCAGCAGGGTTTGCAGCTCAGGTCGAAACGCACTAATAAAGCGGTTGAGCCTCCATATGGCATTTTGGCACTGAAATGTCAGCTGCTTTTCAGACACTGTACTTTAATCATTTCAGACAGACCCCTTTTAAATGGTTTGTTTAGTTTGCTTGGAGAATAATATTTGTTATTTGGTTTTCAGAATGACTAATAAATGAACTGTCTTTGCTCGGGGAGAATAATGCCACTTAAGCAAAACCCAGTGCCGCCGTTCAGAGCTGTTTAATAAGAAATACCTGTCAGTGTCAGAATATATTTACTCTGCATTAGCTTTGAAGAATTGCAGAATTAGTTTTCCCCTTGCTAAGTTTACTTTATGTAAAATGTAACACATGAACTGTGAATATGTGGACAGCAAACAGACTGTATGGATGCATTCATCCTCCTCCGGAAAATGCTGACAGCAGTGAGAGGAACACCTCCGAACAGCAGCGCTGACACCATCAAACACAGAACGTGACAGCTGCCAGGGATCCTCCGCCTGGTTCAGAGACAAAATCAAACCCAAGGAAACACGCTGTACTCTATTTATCCTCTTGTTTAATCCAGGGGGGAAAGCATCAGCATAATTAAACGCTTTTAACCTTTTGGTTTGAACTCACAGTAGAAGAGAGTGGTGCTGCGCGGGAGCTGAGCCTCACCCCGTGCCTCCATCACTCAACCTCACTCTGTGCCTCCATCCCTGGGCCCTGCTCTGTGCACCCCTCGCAGCATCACCCCGTGCCTCCATCACTTGCTGAGAGCCCGTCCTGCTGCCATTACCCGTGCAGCTCTGTGTGTGTCCCCAACTGGCACAGGCTCTGCAGCCATTGGAGAGGCCGGTGGTCATCTGTGCAAAGAAGTTATTTACTTTCCAGCTGTCTCAGTGGCATCTTGACCATCTGGAAAGAATATGGAAATGAGACTTTTAGTGACTCGGAGCCTCTCTGCTGATAAATTAACCAGGCAGCTCCAGAAGTAGGTGCAGCTGATAAAAGCTGGCATTTCTGAGCACGTAGCGGCGTGTATGCGCAGATGTAGGTGTGAGAGGACACAATTCCCCATCTCACCCACATGTCTGGGTGCCCAGCTCACACTGCTGTGAAGCTGCCTGAATTTCCAGGCAAACAGAGCCCAACAAACAGCCACAAAATTCATGTGCAGCAGAACAAGGGCCACATGGGGCTGGGCTATGAAGGAGTGCCCCCACCTCATCCCATCCCAGGCAGGGTGCAAGCATGCTCCAGCACTGTGCGTTCACCCCAAGGCAATGGCAGCAAGCAGGAGTGCGGTGCAGTGGGGGAACAGTGTGCAGCCTGGCACAGGCACAGGCCCCTCTCAGCTCTCGTGCCAGCCTCTTACCAGTCCAAATACGCTGCTGGGCTGAAGTGGGGCTGGCTTCCTTCAGCATGACTCACAGAGACTGCTGCCTGCCTGCCTGCCTGCCAGGAGAGTTCCCAGGAACCGGTGACAGCAGGACAGGAATTGCACCAGTCTGCTGACCACTGCAGTTTGAACCCGGTCTCACTAAAGCACATCAGGCTGGATGCAGGTTGCTGAGACCAGAGTGTAGAGCCCCAAATTCAGCGTCAAAAGGAGAGAGCCAGCAAAAGGAGCACCCCGGGAGATCAGTGTACAACAGTGCCAGCACTTCACTGCTGCCTGTCTGTGACCTCATGGTTGGACTGACACCCAGCAATCCTGGTATAACCCAAACTTTGTGTGCATAAAGCACCAACAAGGGATCTAGAAACAGCAACAGCCTACCTTGCCAGTTTTCACTCTGGGAGCAAAGGTGCTGCTAAATTCCAAAATGATTGGAGTCCCACGCAGTCCTGTTTCATCCAATAGGTTTGGTGCCAGCCAGCTCTCCTCCCCAGCGCAGCACTGAACCTTCCTGCCATCACCCACAGCCTTTTAACTGGGTATTACAGGCCCTGTGGAGCTGCAGGTTGGATCTGGTGGAGCCTGCCAGCACAGGGCAGGGGGCCATTATGGTACAGTCCTGCTGTGTCCCAGCAGACAACATGAGGTCATTTAAGGCTCAGAGAAGGCTGAAGGCCCCTTCACACCAGTGTCAGTGATTTCTGGGTGCCAAGAGAAAGAAGAAGAACAGCAGCCAAGCACCCATCTCATGAGACCACGGTGCAGCCTAGTGAAATTTTAATGCTTTTCTTCCAATTTTGTTTTGCCTCTACCCATAGGAATGTCTTGAGCTCAGATGTGCCCAGATGGCTCAGGGAAACCCGTGGGATTTACTGGCCGCAGCATCATGTAAACATTTGTATATCTTCAAACCCGTCATTGTTTTCTTTAACTGAATGAAAAAAGCAAAGCGTGAAAGCATAAAAACCGGGAAATCATCACAGGGTCTCCAGTGCCCGTGGTGCCAGCAGTGCTCAGTGCAGATGCAGACAGGAGCCAAAGCTCCCTGCTTGTGCTCACACTAACACACACAGCAGCCGAGCAAGATGTGGGGACAAAGCCCCACTCTTCACACACTCAGCCCTGCAGCAGGAAGCCCCTCCGTGCTGTACCCCAGTGCCAACCCAGGGCTGCCTCTTTGCCTCCCAGCACCCAAGTGCTTCCATCAGCAGGGAGGGCTACGGTGAGACCATCTCCTTTCATCCCAGGATCACAGGCAGCAGCGCTCACTCGCTGAGGAACGAGGCCCTTTCTTTAGTTTTAACTCCCAAAGCATTTGGAGACTCTGCAAAGGCAGGAATTAACCTGGGTTTCTAGACAGAGAGCAAAGCAGCCGATGCTTTAAAGCGGCATTTTAGAGGCAGAGATGATCTTCAAAACGTTCCGACTTCCAGTTTTAAGAGAAACATTTCCCCTTTGAAATTAGCTTAATGAAAGGATCACAAAATTAATTAAAACTCGAAATGAAACACAACGCTTCGCATCAGGTCGAATGAAACGTTTTAGCGCGCTTTAAAAGGAAATCAGAGATGGTTTTCATTTCGATTAAAGAATCCCCGCTCTCTTTCCCCCAGCTCTGGAAAGCATTTGGATTACACTGATCTGTGAGAAAAGAAGCCCAGCCCTTCTCCTCCTCCTCCTCCTCCTCTCCCTCCATTTCTGCCCATCGCAGCTCATGAAGGGGAACGGCTCTCTCTCCCAGCCCCAAAATGTCTCCCTCTCCCTCAATAGAGTGATGAAATGCCAAGTGTTGCTTATTTTGGTTTGGGTTGTGTTGCTACACTGACCCCCTCGGCTGTTGGGGCCGGACAGCAGTGCTGTTTGTGATGGGAACCCATGAACCCATAGCTTCAGAGGGCTGCAAGTGGGGCCCAGTGCCCAGCCTGCCCTGTGCCCCACAGCCCGGCTTGCAGCTGGTTTGCATCACCACGCTCTTCCCATTGCACCGCACGAGGCAGCGCCTGAAGATCTGCCTTTCTCTTTGGCTGAAATGTGACTCTAATTAGATGATAACAAGGCTCTGACATTCCCTAATTGTAATCCTATCCGTGCGAGGGGACGTTATTAAAATGATTAAAATTATTGATAAAGGGGAGGAAGGACATTGGGTCAGAAAACACAGTTTTTGGCCCATGGCGTAGAACAACGCAGGTCCAGATCTTTCCCTGTGGGACATCTCAGTATGGGTTCGACCCACACCAGGCAGAGGGCCCCAATGGATTCCCACAGCTTGTGGTGACCGCAGGCCATGCACCTCACAGGGAGATGTTTCCCCATAGAGCCCCAAAGGCTGGGGCTGCTTCAAAATGGGGGATGAGCCAAAGCAGCACAGGGAATTCACCCTGTGCTGGGTGGCTGCAGGCTGTGGGCTGGCCCCTGGGGCACATGGGACACAATACCTCTGGAGCTGGAGCCTTCATGACAAAGACCTGAAGGTGGTTTTGGTGGCAAGAAGTGGATCCAGCCTTCAGCTAGAACAAATGAAGCACAGCTTCATCAGACCTGAGGTTGTTAAGCTGATCGCTGGGCCCAGCTTTTTCCGCATCTGTATGTGCTAATGTACGAGTCCCAGTGCAAACATTACTGCTTCATGTGACGTGGCTTTTAGACACTCTTTCTGGAAGGTTTTAGTTCCATGAAAGATGGGAAGCAGCACCTGGGGACAAGCAATCTGGCTCTCATCTGCTCAGGTGAAACCAAAGGGAACTGTGCCCCTGCTCATGAGAGGAGCAGGTATTCTATAAGCCACGCACCTCTCCATGGGCACGAGCCAGAAACAGATGGAGCAGCTCCTGAGGGCCTCAAGTTTCCACAAAGCAATGCTGAAGAGGGCAAGCCTTCATCTTTATTACCTCTAAAACCCTGCGAGGCGTTGCAGCAGCTACGCTGCACCTCTGGCACGGGAGTGGGCGCACAATGCCCCACAGCCCTGCCACCATCCCGACCATCAGGCAATAACAAGTGGGGACCTATCTGTCAGTTCCTGAGCACTGAGCCCATCACTGCTCCTGGTATTCCCCAATGGCATCGCTCCTGCTTTCCCCAGCACCCACTTGCACACAGGAGCTGAGCACCAGCACACAGAGGAAAGACAGCAGCGCTTCTCAAAAAGTCCTCTAAAGCATTTGCAGAGAACAATTTATTCATCCCATTCACACCTTATTTCTGCTCACAAGCAGATCGGAGCCTCCATGAAATCTCTCCTTGCTAGAAATTATGCAGCGATTATTCCAGCAGACGAATCCCCAGCAAACTGCCTGCAGCCAGCACTGCTCCCCCTTCACAGCCGGGAATCGGAGCTGCTCCGTGAGGATGCTCCCTGACACGGAGGCACCACCAGGCACTGCTGTTCAGCTTATAAATAAAAGCTCACAACAGAACCAGCCTTACCGTGCAAAATATTCATGATTATGAATTTGAAAGTCGCTTCCTATGAATAAGCCGGCACCGTTTGCATTAAAACATGCTGCTTCAGCACCGCTCCTGCCAGTGTACATGTTGTGCTGGAGCAGCCGCAGAGTGAACCCAGAGAGGTCATGGAGGGAGAGTGAACAAATGTACGGATAAACTCAAACATGGGGCTGGTGGTGGCTCAAGACTGTATTGCACAAACACAGGCGATGTCTCCATCACCTGCAGGGAGCACAGCGTGCCGGGCTCACTGCACAGCGACACAGTGCTCACTGTGATACCAACCATGGCCATACCCACCAACCATGGCCATACCCACCAACCATGGCCATACCCACCAACCATGGCCATAACCACCAACCATGGCCATAACCACCAACCATGGCCATACCCACCAACCATGGCCATACCCACCAACCATGACCATACCCACCAACCATGGCCATAACCACCAACCATGGCCATACCCACCAACCCGCATGTTCCAAAGGTCTGAAATTTCTCCTTAAAAAACAAACAAAACAAACAAAACATTGAATATTTCATTATTACTATTTTTTTTTCCCCTGGCACAATTCACGTTGGGAACCCATGGAGGAGTTTTTAAGCCTCTACTTTTGTGCTATAATAAAACACGCTTTGGAGAGGGGTTTTTGTGTGGGGTTTTATTATTTTTTTTTTTTTTAATGCTGGAAATATCTTCATTAAATACAGGAGGAACTAAAGGGCACGTTAATATAATTCACAGACGATACTAAATTAGGATATATTGTACGCAGCAGTGCGGACTGCGAAATAATACAAAGGGCCCCAGAGAGATTGGAAACCTGGGTAGAAAATAAATGAGATTCAATTTGGAAAAATGCCGCCGATGCCTCTGGGGAAAATAATTTGAAACACACGGAAACCTGGGAAGCGGGAACAGCTAACGGGGAGTTTGAAACAATAACAGAGAGAAAATCGGTCTGCAAAGCATTACGGACCCCCTCGAATCCCTGCTGCAGCCCGCGGAGGTTCCTGCTGCGGCAGCCAGGCCCGGAGGTGCCTCCTGTCGTGCTGGTGGCACATCGATGGCCCCAGGATGGCTCTGTGACCCACACGGCACCAGGCTGCACCTGCACAGTGGGGCAGAGGGTTGGAGAAGGGCCATCCCACGGCCACAGCACACCTCGCTCTCCTCTGCTATGAGAAGCCATCAAAGCTTAACATCAATTGTGGAAGAAAGGAGGAGGAGCAGCCCAAGGATTCCCACTGCTGCTTCCCTGCTTCCCAACGGCACGCTCTTTGTTCGGCAGCCTGAGCATTGCACGCGTATTTCAAAAGGCAGCAGTGCAAACACTTGTTACAGCACCCGCCGCTGACTCGTGACCTTCGCTCATCAGGCAGCCGCGTTTGTGACATCCTGAAGTCGTGTGCTTTTTTTTCCCCCACCTTTGGGACAGGAATAAAAACCTTTCAACATTTTGTTGAGCGAGCTTTGGAGAAGCGTAGCTTCGGAGACACCTCAGCAAAGGCAATGTTGTTGTTTAGCTAAGGTTGGAATTATATAAGGCTACCCAATGACCCAAAAAGCTCTAATGGAAGAGCTATCCTTCCCTCAGAGCGCTCCAAATTAAACGCAATTGTTCTCTTCCCCCAGATGAGAGCTGCGGCACCGGGGCGGCGGTGGGGGCGGTTGGACGGGCTCCCCAGGGCCCTGCAAGACATTCATCTCAGATCAGAGGGAACTTGTTTACTCTTTTCCAGGACTATTGATTTTTAGACACATGTCTCCAACAGCTTATATCTAGCGCTCACAAGAGGGGTCCTCAGGAATTAAAGATACGGACATGAGACTCGCTCTTGAAGTCCCTGGGAAACACCAGAGGTTTGAAAAGGCATTTTCCTGCACTCGAGGACTGCCACAACATGCTGACTTGCTAATCAGCATCGAGCTTCAGCCAGCAAATATTTAAGGCAGAAGCAAGGAGACCTCAGGAATTGTGCCATGCACAGCACAACAGCAACACCTCGCAGCCTCCTCTCAGGTCACCACCCAAGATAGCTCTTCTAAAGAACAAAAGGCTAACGAGTTGATTCCAATCCAACATCCGCATGTCATATATATATTTTTAATAACTTGCTTCTAACTATGAATGCAACAGAACGCACTGAAGCAAAAACCTAGGTGTGATCTATTACCTTCACAGACTGAGATATGCTGTCTTCACTCAGCCTTCACGGTGTCAGGGATGTGAACTTTTTAATGGGCTGCATAATCAGAAAGCAAGCAAGCATCCTTAAGTTTAACACACAGCCCGCAGTCAGTGTCAGCCTCTGGTCTGGAACAAAGGATGAATGCATATACTTTAACGGAAATATCCGCATACTTTGTCTTGCAGAAAGCTCATCTCCTTACACCACCGCTCTCCATGTACCAAACCAGTCAACACACACCTCTGGTCTCCCATGGGGTCTTTTGGAAACCCCCTTCACAGCTCCGGACTCCCCGGACAGCCAACAGAACTCACCCCATTAAGCCCAGGGCCCATCACGTTCATTACCTCCTCCTCAACCGCTCAGAAATGCAGAACGCTCTTTGACAAGCTTCATTTCTGTATTTAGACAGATTCAAAAGTATTCTCTACGTTTTAATTGCATGCCAATCTTCATCCAACCGCCGCTCAGCAAAATTCAGCTTAGAGAACATCTCAATGCTACATTCACTTTTTTGAAAGTGAAAGAGAGAAGGTTTTGAATTCAAAAAGGGAGCTGTGTAATTGTTTAAATGAGCATTCCTTTACCGTGTCATCCTCCCCAGTAAGAAGCAGTGCCATATTTAATGCAAGCAGCTATATTTGGTTACAAATCATATTTTAGCAATTATACTACACAGCAAGAATGAACAACTCTGTAGTATTTAATAAAATACACATGAGAAACAGGATCTTCAATTTACATTTATTTTTATCTTGCTCGTTCACGAGAAATCATGTTCCAAACCTACTTTGTCTCATCTTTCCACCAGAGCAGAGCACCAGTACCTGAGGCTGAGGAGCACCCAGTAAAGCTGGGTGGAAGGTATGGAGCCGGCATCCCCACCCTGCAGAGGCCGTGCTGTTTTCCCTTGTGATGTGTTCTATGGGCAGACCAAGTATTCCTGGTACTAAAACGGGCCCCTGAAGCCAAAATTCCTCTCCTTGCTTTAAGCCAACCAAAGGCTCCAATTAATTCCTGCTGGCAAGAGATAGGCATCTTAAATCCACCGTGCTTCAGCCCTTAATTGACTGATGTATCATTAAGGCAAAGGAGGAGGGAGAGAAAGGAGCAGGGAAGGGCTGAAGAATGCAGAACAACAGGGAAACCTGGGAAACATGACCAACCCAGCAGCCCTGAGCCCGGCTCTCTTGCTGCCCTCGGTTGCCCAAGTCCCCATGCCAACATCTGTCTGAGCACAGCAGGGCTTCCCCCCTGCAGCCACCCCACAGTGAGTTCTCTCAGGATTTGTGGTGAAGAATAACCCAGGAGAGTCGCTAACCTACATATCTGGGACCACAGAGCAGAGCTGGCTACGGACAGCAAGGTCAGAGCAGGCTGCATCATCCCAAAGTGCTACTGAAATCTTCCAAGCCAAAGCCTTCCCCACATGCGGTACTCTCACAGCTGGGGTGAGGATGCTACAGACCTCTGTCAACCCAAGAAATCCCATAGAAAGAGATGGGATAAAAGGGATCCAAGGGCAAAGCCGTCGCACTGCAGTTCACTTTCTGTCCACCACGTGGATTAGCATAATTAATGAAGTATTGGGAAACTTTTAGACTAGGAAGCAATGCCACCTAGTGAAGAGGAGCAGGACGGCACGTGCCAGGCAGGGGACATTCCAGAGGGCCACTGACAGTGGGGTGATGGGTACAGCCAGGTCCCACTGCTGCCCTGGGCTCTGATGCCAGCAGTAACCCCAGCATCCCATCCCATCCCAACATAAGCCATCCAACCCCAACCCATCCATGCTCCTACTCTCGTCAGCTACAGAAGCACACATTCAAAGACATTTTTACTGATAAATAATTTAAAGAGAAACGCATTTTCAGCAGGCCTTGAATTTAAATTTTCCTTCAGCAGGATCTTTTAAAGCTAGAAACTATACGGCTCAAAAATGACAGATGGCTTTAAAATTAGAGATCAGATTATACAGGAATTTATAAAGGTATTATAGAGAAAAAGCAGCCCTGAACGTTACTAAATTTAGGCTAAAGCCCGAGCAGACACCAGCAATTAAATCAGAACTCCAAAAAATTCATGGCCCGGGGGCTGTCACAGCGCTCGGCAGTGGCTGACAGCCACACTGCAGCCTCATGGAGGGCAACCGCTTCCCATTCCTGCTCGGAACCATTTTCCATTAGAAGATCCAAACTGCGAGCAAGTCAGTCTCCACACAAGATATTTGATGCAGCAGTTTTTTGGGGGGCATTTTTCCTCCCTCCCCCCCCCAGATGAATTCCTGGTTTTGTTTAGTTATTTGCAAAACCATGTCAAGTTGCGAGCATGCGACCACAAATCAGACAGAAGTAGCTACTGATGTGGTTTCTCCCCCCTCTACCACCAGCGTTTGCCATGGTAATACAGAGCTATAAAAATAACAGCCATGATCTATAGCAAGGCAGCAGTTTGATCAGACTAAAGACTTCTGGTATGCAAGACTTCTCTACCAAAAAATGTTTCGGTCAATTTGTAAAATTGATGGGACTCCGGAGTAATCGCGCCGGAGCCAAACACTTACATGTTTGATACAGCAGGATTTTCAGTGGATTTGATGGAGGGTGGATGGAAGGGCGGCGTTTGGTTTAACACACGCATTCCTTTTGTGAGTGCGGTGCAGATTTTGCTGGGAAACGTGCGAGAGAGCAACTAACGTGGCAGGGGACACGCAACCAGCAGACACAGAGCCTGGGATGGGGAGCTGAAGGCTGGGACGGTGTGTGCATGACATCTGGCGGCCGCACAGCAGCCGGGGCAAGCAGAGGGCTCAGCCCACAGTCGGGCACCCTCCGGGCTGCAGGAAAGGGCGGCAGCCCCACCAGGAGCCTCAGCAGGATCTGTGCGCTCCGATGTAAAATGATCTGTTAAAGTCATCAAACAGCGGCTCGGGGAGCCGACAGGCTGCGCTCTCCCTGCTTTCCAAATAGCGGCGATCCTCTCCAAGTACATCCCTCTAAAAATGGAGGCATCCTGTCTTGGGACAAGCGGGCGTCTCCAAGAATGTGAGGTGGCCATAAATCTAAGGCGTTGCGTTTCATTAGCCCAAAGCTTTCAAAAAAAACCAAAACCTTGTTAGCTACGTTTAGGCTCTAAAGTGGGGAAAAAAACATTCATCTGAAGTGCGATCCAACAGAGGACAAAACCCCAAACCCTGCCAAAAACGAAGCCCCGAAGCCTGCTCTCTGCCCTTTCATAGCAGCCTTTAAAGATTGCCTTCTTATACTAATTGCGTGAGAAGCAGCAGCATTTGAGCATGCAAAACTGAAAGCAGATCTACAAAGTAAGGGCTCCCAAACAAGACACGAATATGCTCATTGAAGGTACGCTTTGAAACTTCTCAGTAGCCCAGACTTCTTTGTTTCACAACAAACAAAACAGAAAAGCCAGCAGCTGAAAGGTGAGCTGGAATCAGCACCGTCGGTAGGAGCCTGCAGGCAGTGCTGGCAGCGGAGCACGCCTGTCTGCTTCTCAATAGGCTGGAGCTGTCAGAGATGCTGAGGATAAATTGTGAATGCTGTACTGGGAGTTTCCTCTTCAGCCGCAGTTGTTGCCTGCATTCTGTTGACCTAAAATGCACGGACTTGAAGCAAGACACCGTCCCTGTGTGCAGAGCAGTGGGCCCTGCAGAAGGCATCTCTTCCCCAGGTTTCTCTCCTGCTAATCCCAAAGGTTTCCATAAACAAGGCAGCTCCTTGTCTGTATCAAGCTCATATACCATAAGCATGACCTGACCTACATTATCCAGTTAAACACATCTTATTTAAAGCTCAGTTTCCCTCCTGCCCTTCACTCTGTGACACATTTAACACAACACAGCGCAGGTTCTCCATCCCCTTTCCTCCCAGACGCTTCCCTAAAGCTGCCTGGAAGGAAGCATTAGGTAAGGTCTGGAGCCTTAGGAAAGCACTGTTAGGGAGATGAGTTACCAGCAAAGCTGAAGTCAAACACAGCAATTCAGAACACACCGAATGTCAGGCAGGACAGGAGCTGCTGTGCACACATCCCACTTATTGTGTGCACAGAAAACAACTCAGTTTATTTCAAGATATTTTACTCAGTTTGCAACTGATTCATTTCTGTAGTTTGTCCCATTACATGCTCTGAAAAGTAAATTCAATCCTCAAATCCTTCTAGCTGGTTACTTGTAAAATCCATTAGGCTCAGGCTCAAGCAAACCAGACCCATCTCTTTCCCTCCCGCTGCCTATTATATATAAATAGTAATTATTGTTCCTGGCAAGGTTCTAGTATCTCTTATGATTTTGTACTTTAATGATCTGATTTCTTAGCACTTTCTAGTGAAATAATATATTTAACAAGCATCCATGCTTCCTCCTCCATGATAGGATTTTTAAATTATGAATGTAATAAAGACAATGATGTTGCCAGTCTCATGATTAATAGCTTAAAGAGTCATTCACCAAGCCTTCATTCCTCCCGTTATCACAAATTCACAAGCTGTATGGCTTTGTAAAGTTCAGCAGAGACAAGATTTAACTCTCTGGTTACACAGCTACATCAGCGAGCACTACCAGAAGGACATTAATTTAGTTTGATCCAGTGAAGCAATTTAAGCCCTACCTGTTCTGTTGACAGATCTGTGTTTTTTTAAATGCCACCTTAGTACAAAGTGCCTAACGCAACATTTCCACCCTTATTTATGCAATGTGTGACACCTCCAATCTTGTACGCTGTCACGGCTTAAACCACAGCGAGCTCCATCCCAGCAATGCTACGGAACAGAGAGCATCATTAGTGCACGGTTCAGAGTTATTGAACTCATCAGCTGGGGAGGCTTCTCCTAATAACACGGGCTCCAAAACAAGCTGCTACAAACATTCCCTCTACCATCACATCAGTTGCTTTTAAAATTAAAACGAAACCAAACTGCTGAAAGAAAATGGGGTTTATGGTAAAACTTCATTTTATTACTTCACAGGAACATGAGCCTCATTTGATGCAAGAACACAGCCACAAAACACAGTTACTGCTCAGTGGAGCCGAGTCTACATCACTTCCCAGGGTTTGAATCTGCATGTTAACTTGAGCAAACAGTACAGTAGGTAACGCCAGTCAGAACTCTGAGAAAGGAAAGGCAGGTTAAACACCACACTGCAGATACTACGAGCCATCAGCTGCTCACAATCAATCAGTGCAAGCAAATCTTGAAGGCATCACCTGCACACCCTGCTCAGAACAGCCTGATGGCACCAAGGAACCGCACTAAGGCCCCCTCCACCTGCTGTTCTGCAGTGGGTATTCCTACGCCCTGCAGAACCACTTCCAATTTTGTTTTCTCTTTTTATTTACGTCAGCTGCACAGCCATCCTGAACTATAGATTAAAGCAAACAAAATGGAAACTAATCATTTATTTCCAATTGTGCTGAAGGTTTATCACAACTCAGCTAGCTTGAATTTGTCACGTGTGAGACAGAGGCTTTACCCGTTCTGGGCCTATTTGTATAACTCAGCATGGTGAGACAATCTCTTCACAACGAATCGTGAAATTTAAGCATCAGCCAAACCTGTTCAGAGTGATTTATGAAATTCTGAATATCACATTAATGGAATTGCTAACAGCCATAACTACAGCCACGTAAATGTGCCTCTCATAATAAAAACACTCTACATAGTCCCGAATGTTTAAGAAATGGTAAAAGCAACGACAGATCATGGAGCCCATCTCCTTCAAGGCATCAAAGACATTCCCAAGGAGGAGTTAATTAGTCCAGTTTCACAAGATACAACGTTACAGAGTCTGAGATTCTGAAGGCCTGTGATTAATTTCCACCCTGCACCAACAGACTTTGCTTACATTAGCTCTGTTTTCAATTTCCCCTTCTTTTTTTCAGAGGCCTCTCACTGCTGTACTCACAGTTGGAGACTTGAGTTCAGCTTCTCTGTACTGCCCCATAATCAACTGGAACACTTGTCAGCAAACCTCTAGATGACAAGGAAGCACATAAGAAGTACTTTCCAACATGCATCTTTCCCCACCCTCTTCTCCAGTTCACCAGGCAGTGACTCAGACACGAGCCCCTTCCCCTCCTACGATCTGGTGCGCAGATGCACTTGCTTCAAAGCATCAATATTGAACACAAAAGTTCACACAAATACTGTCCTTCTATTGATGCCACTGATAAAGAGATCAGGATCCAAGACTCCTGCCAGCCTCTCACACAGAAAAGACAGATTCCTCCCCATCATTTGCAGGCACCAAGGGTTGGCAAAGGAAGCTGTGGTTCAGTTCCTGCAGAAAGACACACATCCACAAACACAGCATCTTCCATAACAAGTCGGCCTCTCCTATGCTGGTACACCACTGCAGCACATCCTTCAAGCTTCCTTAGCAACATCTTAAGTTCTGAATATGAAGTCAACTTGCTTCTACAGTCCCCTTTCTGCATTTCATTCCTCACAGGCAGTCCTGCCTGAGGGCATGGCTTCACCTGTACGCATCCAAAGCTGGCACTGCTTTCATGAGAACTCCTCTGTCTTCTGGGTTTAGAGTGGCAGCCTGGCTGGGTTAGTTCTAACCCAGATCAGCGGAGCTGGTCCCACCACATGGCAGGATCAGCACTCGTGCCACTCACACAATAGCAGTGTGCAGAGATGAGAATGGCAGCACTAGCTAAAACGCTCTGGCCTAGCACATGAGAAACTGCATCCCCAAGCTTCGGTTTCCATGGAAGTCACCCTTCATTATTCACAGTCACTCACCCCAAGGTGCTGCTGTTCGTGTCAGCAATACTTTGGGAAGAGACAAAAGCACCATGTGCTGTGGGATCCTCTGCACTATGAGTAAATCTATGCTTGGCCAGCCTGGGTCTTAAGGTTTTTTTGATTCACTAAGTTCCCTATTTAAATTATCTAGCCAAGTGCTTCAGGCCCTCCTTATCTTGCTGAATTAAGCCAGCCCTTGCCAGCTGCCAACAAGGCGAAGTGGGAACTCACCAGGCTACTGCTGAACCTCCTCCTCTAGCACAGCTCAGCATGTGCACGCTTCCATCTCCTATAGCCTGACTGCACTCGGCATTCCCTCTTTTCTCCCAGCTCCCTCTGATAATCCAGGAGGGATTTGCACCTGGCTCGGCTCGAGCCTGAGTTAATTTGCAAGACAGCAAAGTCAGAGTGGTTTTCTTCTGTCACAAGTCAGGGCTATGGACAGACACAGAGTCAAAGCAAAGCTGTGCAACAGATGATGCATAGTATCGAGAACAGTTTTCCTCTGGGCTCACTCCCTTAACTGGCAGAAAAACACAGCAAAGACTTTTGCTGCTGTAGCAGTCCCGTACAAGCAGTCTCTTCAAACAAAACTGGCTTCCTTCATCAAAAAACACATCACAGTTTAGAGATCAAGGCAGAAAAACCAAAGTCTCAAGATCTACCTCTTAGCTTATCCCTGCTCAGTGCAACAATACTGCAAAATTGAGTGCTGGATTTGCAGCCTACTGCCCTTCCAGAGCAAAACCATGATTTCTTTGTGTGTTTGTACAGCACCCACCACAAGTGCCATTATTCCCAACCAGTCCCATCAGTGCTGCTGAACGCAAACAAAACTAGGGATGCTTGGAGACAATCAAATAGCAGATGCATCAGGAACGAATTAATTTATATTTGAATGAAGGCAAAAGCCAATGGGAGGTTAAAGACAACAAGCTAGAAGGGAATTCATTTAAAGACAGAGCTGAAGAGAGAGATGCAGAAATGGTACATTTCATATTGTGGAAAAATGACTCAAAGCCATCTGAGATTTGAACAGTTACAGCCAAGGATTTTATCTTAGTATCTGAACCGCGACTCTTCAGGGCCAGGTTTACAATTCTCCTCCTTAATACGCACACCATGGAGACATTGCAGGGTGGAGGAACACGCCATCAATCTGACTGACTGCACATCTTCGAGCTTTTTATTACACAGACAAACAGTGAAACCTCCTTTCTGTGCAAAGGCTGCTTTTTATCTACAGGGACGGGCTGACCAATGACAGCCAGGTAAGTGTTAACAGAACAAACTCAATTAGCAACTTCAGCTATATAAAAAAGGGGACTTTGCAAATGAACTCCGTAAATGAGTTTAGCCACCCCAAGAAGTGGCCATTCTGTACTATTCAGCCACACCGAGGACAAGAGAGTAATCAAACAGGTTCTAGCTGTTCTTTTTATGGCATTGAGTTGTGTGGGGTTTTTTGATACATTCAAAGCATTGTTGCATCAGAAAACATATCATGCATCTTTTTGTTTCCAGACAAATTCACCTGTATTTGTCATTTCTAGCTACATCTCAAAGGTGCACCAAATCTACAGCTTTATGGTTTTTGTTGCATGCTTTGCCTATATGCATGCTGAGATAATAAATATTAAATACAGGAAAGAACAAAAGAGAACCAAACCAACATTAGGAATATTTTACGGCAACTCTTGTTATATTCTGCCAGTTACAGAGCTTGTCAGAAAATTGAGGTAACAACAGTGGCCACACCACTCAGCTGAGAATTGCTCAAAATTCACGGGAAGTTTTCAGAAATTCAAGTAAACAAACACCAGCTGCAACTTGTCAGAAATGCCAGAGAAATTAGGTTGGCTGCATTTTATTAGTCTATTAGCTGGCGTTCACACAGCTCCTTGTAAATCCTTTTTCTCACTCGGGGCATATCTTCCTGGGAGAACTGAAAAGGCTGGTCTAAGGCGAGGCACTTGCAGTACTGAAGAAAAGGAAAAGGCTCAATTGAAACAGGACATTCGCAACACGGCCCACATAAGCCACCGACTGTTTGTAGAAAGCTCTTACCTGGAGCACAAAAACCCCACAGTCACTGTCATTTTTCTGTTGTGGAATGCACTAGAAGGAAAACAAACAAGAAGAGGCACATGAGATCTTTACCCATTCCTTCATTCTCTAAGTCCTGCTTCAAGTCCAAAAGCAGATACCACACAACTACCACGTATCTTGTTCCCAGAGACAGCTGCTCTGCAGCAACAGTAACTGCAGTTGTAATCTCGTACTCCCAACCCAGTTTTGCAAGGTGACACCCAACACCTAGCTAGAATAGCACCTTACATTCAGAAAAATATATACTATTGGCCTGAAAACAAATTACAAATTCTTTCTTTCAAGTTTATTTAGTGATATAGGCAGAACAGCTCCTCAGTTAGTTAAAATAAATGTTTGTGCAGCACCATCAAGTTTACACAGCACCAAACTCAAACTCAAAATCAGCAAAGCCACTCTGGTCTAGAGGAAGATTATTCTCAGTAACAAGCAGTGGCTTTTCTCCCCCAGCCACACCAAAGATTCTGAAGGAACACAAAAGGTGGCACGTGGTCAGTCACTGAATCAATGCACTGAATGAAGAAGCCTCAAATGGTGACTTTCAACCTTTGTTACTCCTCCATACACGATCTTTGATACACGGAGCTAAAGGGGGAAAAATTATTATTTTCTCATCTCCCAAATCCCCTACCTAACAGAATATAGGAAGATGAACCCTGACTGCACAGGGTGTGCATAAGCATAGAAGGGAATCATTCTTCCATTGTAGCATCACCTAAAAATAATCCTGTGCAAGGAGGGAGTTGTTGGGAGTGTCTGGAGTGCCATGACCTGGTTTTTGTTTGTTTTTTTTTCCCCATCTTTGGAGCAATTTTGGGATGGCTACGCAAATCTCCTATTCCTTCATTTACACTACAGACAAGTCATTGCCTTTTATTGCTGCCAGACTTTGTTTACTTGTGATCAAATGTAATGTGCTACAAACAGCCCCAGAGACTCAAGCTGCCTATCCATTGCAAATACAAAATACAGGCAGCAGCAGCAGCACTCATCTGTTTCCTCCTGAAGAGTCCTTTTGGGAGAAGTTAGAAAGCAGAGTCTCCAGCTCACTCTGTTCATGACCTTGTGCAAACCTGGGCATCGGATACAGCTTGTGCTGCTTGGATATTTAATTGACCAGAGATCAGGTTCAGGTCACCAAATTACATGCAGAAAGTATTAAAGACCTGGAGGGAGGTGGGTGAATGACAGAGCTTTAATTCCCATGTGTAACCACCTGTAGCACTACCACTTTCCTCATAGTCAGCATGAAACAGTTCTCTACTTATAAAAAATATATAGGTATAGAAGCAATCTCCTAAAATCCACCAAAAAGTCATCCTGCAGGACTCAGAAGGCTGCCATTTACCTTTGTCACAGCAGTCTGCCAACCCTGAAGGAACTCGGGGCGATTCTTCTCTTTTGCTTCAGTCAGCAAATACTTTTGAATGTTCTTTATAAAGGAAAGGTGAGAAAACAACAATATTATTCCCCAGAGAAGGAACAAGAGAGAGACACTGACATCTTTGTCGACAGCTTTTTGACAATGAGGACAACTTCCAGGTAAGCATTAAGTATTAGAAGTTGGGCTCAGACCTAGAGGTAGAGACCAAAGCCTTCTATACCACCCAGGCTCATTTTAGTCCATCAAGGGAGGCTCCAATGCCCCACAGCCCCACTGCACACTGTGGCACTTGTACACAACATCAGAGTGCTCTCAGCCATATGGACATGCACCACAGCTTCAGCACGTGGGCTCTCACTCAGCTGCCACCTTGGTATTCAGGATGATAGCCTTTTCCTGCTTGAATTCCAATGAAAAACACTTTGAGTACTGCAGCTAATCAACAAAGCTCCAGGGAGCGTTTTAGTGACATACAGGAAAAAATAGTCCAACACAAGAGAAAGAAGCAAGATAAATGAGCCTCTGGTCTTGGGTTAAGTAAATCCTACTTCTCTGTAAACAGGCTGGTGGTTTATAGCACAATTTAAACACACTTCAGCACACTAACATTCAACTTAATGGGTAGACCACAGGAGAGTTTTGAGCACTGGCCTCCTACCCCCAAGAGAGGGCAAAAATAGAAATGTCTTACATACACGAGACAATTAAGAGGGATGGGAAGCTGCAGGAGAGACTGTGGGGCTGCAGAGGAACCTCTAGTTTACGCAGCAGGTTCAGGAGCCAGAGAGCATGAGGTCTCTCGCTCCCAGAACAAACACTGGCTTCACCTTCAGCAAATGCCAGAAGGAAGCCACTATCTTCATTCAGAAGTGCTGGCCGGGAACCCTCCCGGGTACAATAATTACATCTCTGCTGTAAGCCAACAGCTACACACAGTTTAAAGTAGAGGACTGCTACATCAAACAAGCAATTAAGTTGACAAAATTAGCTTTTGTAAGAGGTCACTGCAATTTGCCAGTCCCAGCAAAAACTTCTTGACTGTTCTTCACAAGCAGGACTGATATTTTCCCTCCAGTGTTGAGGTAATGATTTCAGAAGGTAGCTGGTTTACAGTCAGAGGTGCTCACTCCATTCTCGTGCAGAGGAAAAAAGCAACACACTACTAATATCACAGTAACAAATAAACCCCACTGGGAAGCACTATGGCACCTTCAGCCCTGTTCTCTCACCTTGGCAACCTCCCCCCAAAGCACTGCAATTTGTCAACTCCTAAAGCCACATCCTGTAGCAGTTTAAAGAGTTGCTGTCAATCTCTCTCAGACTATCTCCTTACCTACGGCTGTGGCTCTCAGCCCCCGCTCTTTGTGGGAGTGACAAGGCAGAGCAAGAAGGGGTGCACTGAGGCACACCCAGGCCATTCAAGGAACGTGCAAACTGACCTCAGCTTCCTGGTGTGGGTTCACTCTGGGACCCTCCAGGTCAACAGCAGACATGCTGCTTTTTAAAGCTTAAGGATGGACAGGAAGAGGGGTAATTTGCTTAAAGAACCAGTTCAAGCTTTGCAGACAGCTGTCACTCTTACCTCTACACAAAACTTAAAATGAATGCCTTGGGAATCATAAAACGAAATGATTCGGTTGGGGATGTTCACAGTAATGAGGGACCAGTGGACTTCCAGGTGAATAGGGATCAATAAGAGAGTCTTTCTGAACAAGTCCACCTGGCAAGAACAATAATCATTAGAGGATTAGAGGAACAATACACAGAAAAGCGTAAGACTAATCGTATCCCAGCGTCCCCTCCAACAACCCCTCATTGAAGTGGTCTTTTCCACCTCCCACTCTTCCAACGCATTCCTCAGGTGCCTTTCACACACAGCTTACAAGCAGGCACAAAAGTACACCTACAGCACTGACAGCAGCTAAGGAGCATCACACAGCACCGCAGTTAGTCACCCCAGCCTTTGTGGCAAAAGCCTGCCCACACTGTGCTTCAGCACCTGTACCCAAGTGGGTCTTCTTCCAAGTAACGATGGGAATACAACTGAGACTCAGTGTGAGTTCATTACGACCCTTCAGGAATGCTATTCCTGCAACATGACCACCGCTGACTTCCACCCGGTCCACGTCACAGGCAGCTGATGCACAGAGCAACTGTGGCAAAGCCCCCAGAGCCAGCAGGCAATGGAGCCCGACTCCCCCTGCTGTAAGATGGGAAGGCAGCCGGGCTGCACGGTGCTCCAGCCAGCAGGGAAGGGGGAATGCAATGCAGATGCACGCTTCCTTCCTTGAGCTTTGTGCTGCAGCAGATGCACTGTGGCCACAGGCAGGCAGACGGGAGAGAAAGTCTCCAAGTACAGAACAAGTCGATGAGATGCAACAGGCCGGTGCCTGTGTGGCAGATGAGCCTTACGCTTTTGGAAGCGAGTCAAGCCAGGCCTTTCATGATCTTCACTCCTCTCCAAAAGGTTGTCTAATTGCTGGGGTTTGCGTGGTTCAGTCCAGAAAATAAGAAGAAATAGAATGCTGAACTAAATGAACTCATCCTGTGCAAAGATTTCTATACTGCTTTTTTCTTTTAAAAAAAAAGAAGAAAAAAAAGCACTGTGCAATTTGAACAGTCCATAATTGCTGCACTGCAGGTACAAGGCAGGTCGTTTGTCAGAAGGAAAAGTGTTTTTTTTGAATAGCAGTGGGAAGCAGAAGGCACGGAAGGGTCTGAGCACTCACAGCAGCTATCAGCCCCTCCTCGCTCACAACACCATTCTGACTGTCACGAGCATCTCCGATCCCTCCTCCCTCCTGCAGGAACCGCTCCCCAAGTGGATTACAGCACACTCGGCACGCGGCGATCCATCATTTTCACAGAGAAGCAGGGAGATGTCAGCCAGCAGCAGGGCCAGCCCACAAAGGAGAGCTGGAGTAAGATAAATGAACTGCCCCTCCTGCAATGCACAGCAGCAGCAGCGCCTGGTGAACCCGAGGGCCCTAACGTGGCCCTCACTGTGGGATTGCTGCAGGTGTGCAGACCTGGTGGAGAAGAGTGGGAAAAGGCAGCCACAAGCTGGAAGAGTCTGTAATTAAGAGCTGATGTACAGCAAAGATGGTGGGGACCTGGATTCATGGCAGCACGACAGTGCAGAGCCAAGGGGCTGACAAGAGCAGGACAGGGCTGAGCAGCACATCCTCTGGGCTTCAGCCACAAGCATCCTGAACAGCACATCTAGAACACTGGGCACAATGCTACGGTGTGTTTAAAAAGTAGAAACAAGCTGCTCTCAATTGCTTATTGCAGAATGAAGCAGTCCGCATCAATCCTCCAAATGGAAACTAACTCTCATTCTTGTTTTTGAGATTCTTCAGAAATCAAAGTGAAAATCTGTTCCCTCCCCAGCTGCAACACAAACACAGGTTGCACTTTCAGGACCTACCTTCCCTTTCTGAGCTTTTGCAAAACTTGGACTGCAAGAGAAAACTTCTTAAAAATCCTGTAATAGCAAGCACCGATATTCTGGGTCTCTTTAAAGAGATTTTAATAAATTATATGAATAGGTTTTATATTCGGATAATGAGCTCATCTCTTGCATTTCACAGATGTGCGCTATTTAAGAGCTCCTGCAGAATGATCATACATCCAAGCGTGGCCTTTGATTAGTCTTGCCTCATCTACCACATTAAAAAGGACAAATGCTCACTGAAAACAGAGTGCTGTTCTTTGCACTTGCTACCCCAGGAAATATCAGAGCCCATGATGTGGTGCAGGTTCTGGAAAGCAAGGTGAATTCTGTCCTTGTCATGAAAACAACAGTGTGGCTTATTAACTGCCGAACTCTTAATTTCTGCTCGCCAGCACTGGCACATGTTCCACTGGAGCAGCAGTTTGATTTCATCAAACAATCCCGGTTTGAGATAAAAGAAAGCAGCAGTACTAAGTCTGCTCTCCCACAGATCAGTGTACCTGGCACAGCCATGAGCAGTAAGAGACGTTTCTTGCAGCTAAATTAAGAGCTTGCACAAACATACCCAGAGATAACCCGCCACCGCTGATGAAGCCACTCAAAGCACTATTTCACAACACAAGCAAGGTAACCTGAATAGCAACACACAACTGCTCTTGCTAACCACAGCTCACTTTGCACAGCTCCTTTGCAAACTTGGCCATTGCAGACAACTGGCTGGACCCAGTTTCAAATTAGTGACTCGACCCAACCCCGAAGAACCACAGCACTGACAACACAGAGTTATAAAGTACCTTTTTAGTCCACCGCTTTACCCCATTATATCCTTTGGTTACAAGCTGTCTATGAAAAAAGCTGTTAAAGAAATGAACCTAAAAGAGAGAGAGAGAGAGAGAAGTGAGCACAGAAATCCTCATGCACAGTCATTCCTCTGCCTCCAGGATAATTTATACAGAACAATTCATAATGAGGCATTATTTAATGCAGGTTTTTGTAACAGAACCCCAGAAGGGACAGAGACTTTGCCAAGCCTAAACTATCACTGTTCTTTAGCAAACAACAAGAATCAAGCCCTCTTTCCACATAATATATGATGCGAGTCATTGCTGCATTTGTATTTACCCTCTGGTATCTCCAGGCATATCATGGTTAGATTTTTGGTGGGGATGGGCCTGGGAGAAAAACACCAGGATAAGGTTTGTGCTGTTCTTTAAAGGGATTAAGGAAGAGATCACTGGATTAACATAGTGGGGGTGAGACAAAAGGGAGTAACTTTGGTTGCTGGAAGCTCAGAAACACAAAAAAAGAATCAAAATAAATTTCATCAAAACAGTTACGAGATACAGTCCAATGAGAGTCATTTGTATTCAACTACTACGACCAGCTCCGGACTTCAGACAGAAACAATATTCTGCTATTTAAAAGCATTGCTAAGTTATACCACATCTGTTTTCTGAGTAACTGAAAACCTGCATTTATGGGGGGAAAAAATGCAGACTTATGTTAAAAACAATTATTTAGCTCCAGGTTAACACTATTATCCCCCATGCTTTGCTTCTTGCAATTACAGGAATGGAATAATACCGGTGCAAACCTGCAACGTCTGTTTTTAATAATTCTGCTAGTGTAGAGGTGGTAGATGGCTCGAGTTATTACTTAAAGTTAGAAAATGCAGCATCTGAAAACGCAGGCTAACAGCCATTAGCTATGCCTGCAGACTTCAAAACCACATTCTGAGGTACCAGCACAAAATCTCCCATGAGGATTTCAATTATGCACTATGAAGAAAAAGCAGACACAAGCAAACAGATACAATCTCCAGCACCACAGCCCTAGCACATGCTCAGGAAGTACAGAGAATACTAATGAAGAATCACCATCGCCACCAATCAAAGCAACAAAGCTCTTTCTTCCGAGCCTGAAGATTTTAAGAGTGAGGTTCTGCAGAGCTCATCTAAAAATGGCTTTGTTTGGTTCTTCCTTTGTGGTCTCACCTGAAGTTGTTCAGCTCTACCAGTAGACAGATGGCTTTTTATAATTGCCACTGCTGGAAATTTTGTCTTGATTTTCTTTTTTGTTTTGTTTTTAGTTTTCTAAGTGCCACGTTGCAATTGGGAAGAGGCAAACACTCTGCTGAGGGTGCACAAAGCTGAGTGCTGCAGTCGCTGCTACGTCCATTCCCACTCAGCAGGCACACAGCTGAAGCTCTCTGAGCAGCTGCGGGGTGAGTGAGCACAAGCAGCACGTGAGCACAGTTCAGATGCTGCCATTCATGGTCTGCCATCTCAGCAGGAATCCAACTCCAGTAGAAAATTCAGCTAAAATACTGGACTGGTGAACAAGGACATGGAGGAAGCTGTTTAGAAGCAGACAGGATGGGAACAGAAACCTCCGGGAGAGAAAGGATTGTGGGATGGGAGAAAATAGGGCAGCCAGTTTCCACAGGTAGGTCAGTAAATCAGGCTAGGACAGAAACCACCTGCAGAGCTCATGCAACAGATTCTTGAAACAAATAACAGCACTGAGAATCATATTTTAGTGCAGGGAAGGAGGAAAATTTGAGCAACAGAAGCAACAAACTGTAACCGAACCACGTAGAACATCATTGAGCAAAACCTTAAAGCTGAAATATTCAGTGCTTCACCCTTCTCAATCTCTCATTACGTACACTTGTACAAAAACAAAGACTCCCACCTTTTCAGGGACTGCATCCATGATGAGTTCACCATACATGTTAATTATCTGTAAGAGTCAGCAAATATTTGAATTAGTACAGAATAATTTTATAAAGCCCAAATCCACAAGTTCCCCAAAACCCACAATCTTTCACACTTACAGCAGCAACAAGGAGCTAAGCAATTACAGAAACGTTTTGCTGTAGTCTGAAGGACAAGCTCTGGAACTAATAGTGGCCTGCCCTGAGAGAGGCTGTGTAACTGACTGCTTGAAGCCTGCCCCAATCTGAAATGCAGTTTAATTCAATTTAAGTGTACCAGTGCATGCCCTTGGCTCTGCAGCCTTCCTGGTTTTTGGCTGGGGGCCACGGCCTGCTGCTTCACTCTGCTGCTCTTGTATTCTGCTTTTCTGGCATTGAGCTCGTGAGGAGACACTCAAACATACACGGGTAGTTGCTATTTTCTCAAAACAGAGAAACATCACTCCTTCAAAAGGAAGCAGCTCAGCTGGGACTCCTCCTCTCTTCCACTTGTAACCACTACTATTCCACCTGCCTTTGTAAAAGCCACTCACCACATTCTTGTGCTTTTCCACTACAGGCAGGCTATCTATAATGCAGCAGAAGGTGAGCAGCTGATAGATACCCCGACATAAAGAGAGCTAAGAAGGGGAAGGAACCACGCACACACCAAGCGTCTCTGACCTGGTCATTCAGCCAGTTCTGGCCATCCAGTGTAGCTAAATCATCCATATCCAGCATGTGCTTATTATAGAAGACCTGGAAATTGCAAGTGGAGGATTTCGGATGTTTTTCCCGATACTTCATGATTTCCCTGGTGATAAAAGGTTTTCTAAAACAAGATCGAAGAGGCAGAAAAACGTAAGTCAAAGTCAAGGTCACATCAAAAGAAATTCTACTGCTTTAGGTGTCAGACATGGAGCACACGGTAGCAATGTGAGCAACGCGTCCTCTATAAAGTCCAGAATGTGATACTGCTACACACCTATGGGAGAAATCTTCATTAAAGTCTTCTTTTAATCTTCCCATGACATCTTTTTCACAGAGCGGAACTAAACTGCCATACTTCTTCATAACTTCATCTAGGAATACTTTAAACATACCAGAAAAACGTAAGTGCAAACATGTAAGAAACCCTCTAAGTTACGTGCCCAACAAAGCAGTCATTTCTTTCAAGCACGAGCAGCAGTCACTCTGCACCCAACAGACACGCAGCACCACACATGGCATTTATATACTAAAAAAAACCTAATCCTGAATTGGCAACATTAAATAAAAGTGGGGTGAAGGGAGGAGGACAAAAATAAAGAGGCAGAAATCTGATCGTTCAGCTTTACAGGAAAAGATCAGACCCAGTTCTCACCATACACACACATATCTACATCAAACTAATTATATCAGTACCAAGAGGAGAATCCAGCCCACTGCCTGTTTCAATTAGCATCATAAGTAATTTTACCACAACATGAAAGGATATCGTTTATACGCAACAGTTTTCACTGAAAAGCCAATATCTTCTCCTTATGGTACGCAGAACGTGCCCTGGTCAGCACTGTCTGCAGTCTGTTCAGCTCCTCTGCTGCCATCACTGCCATTGGAAAGAATGCCAGTCTCTCAGCAAGGTTAACTCATTTACTCTGTATCCCAGGGATGGCATTTAAGGCCACAGACAACCATGTCAGCTTGCCTTTGTCTGGGAAAGCACCAGACAACCACAGGAGCAGAAGGAAAAGATATTAATTGGAAATTAATGGAGGGGGTGAATAGTGGAGGAATTAAAAAAATCAACCGCCCCCCCCCCCCCCCCCCCCCCATAAAAAAAAAATCAACTAGGAAATAAATATATATATATTTTTTCCTCAGACCCCAGACTGGAATAGTGGAGACACAAATCTCATCCAAACATCCAAAACTAATTAGAGAATGAAAGAAAATAGAAAACACAATTTCAACACTTAGTAGCAAACATGAGGGGGAAAAGAAAAGACCAAGTTCTCCAGCTTTCTGCAAACAAGTTTTCATCTGCAGCAGAAAACATGTTCTATACACAGAAGGAAAGCTGGATCTGAGAACACAGTCCAGGGCAACTGCACCAATCCAAACTGCAGTACTTGTCTCAGGCCAAGGTGTAATGGGAGAGGGCATCCCTGGACTGCAATAGACACCCAGTTCTCTGCTTAACGAGGCATCTAACAGCTAATGACATTTTGTGGAAACTTTCTAAGATCAGGATGGGAAAAAGCAAGATGAGAAACATCTGAGTGAATGAAGTGTCTGGAGAAGACCACTAAGCACAGAACAAGAAGGAAAGGAGGGAGAACAAGAACAAAACACAGAGACAAGAGGAGCAGTGAGGATGCAGCAAGAAATACTGTGCAACAGAAGGAAGGGAGGCTTGTGGAGGGAGATCCCACAGCAAGGATGCACCCTTAATGAGGAGATGTCCTTTCTTACAGCTCTGCCACGTGCTTACCTGCAACTTCTATCCCTTGTAACTTAGATCTAAGATTGTACAACCATAAAAGACAGGAGTTAGAGTCCTGCTCTCATCAGAAAGCACTGAATAACATTGCTCATTAGCATCCACAGCCAGCTGTCACAGAGACATTCAAAACTCAAGAGCATCCTAAGACATCTCCTTCATGCATATCCTACAACTCTTGCCAGGTCAGCAGCATCTTTCAGGGATGTAGGAAATTGTTCACAATGCTCCTATGGAGGCAAGAACTCATGTACAGAGTCACACCAGAATCAATAAGTTCTTTGTAGGCTTTCAGCTGAGAGGACCCAAAAGTGTGAACGTACACGTAAGGCAGACCTGGCATCACAGCTCAGAGAAGAGCCCTGAGCCATGTGGAAAATGCAGAGCAGTCCCACCTACTTTTATTGATAAGCCAGGTAAGAGCTCCCTTAAAATTGTCTAGTATTAAAAACCTGAGTCCATTTACTGGGTTTTCTTTTTCTGAAAGCCTCCCATGAACAAGATGGGAAACATGACTATCAGACTTTAAAACTTTAACTATCACCCCAATCTTTGTCCTCGGCTGTTAGAGAAGGACTACATCCCTTTTTTTCTGCTGGACAAACTTTAAAACTCCATTGCAGAAGTGCTCTGCTCAATGCGGTACAGCAGTTTCTCTCAGTTTCTTACTCAGTGCCTGGTTCCTGCTGGATTACATCAAGCCAGTCATAGAGAAACACACCCCACATTAACTTGCAGATACGGAAAACTAAGCCATCTTTTGAGGTCCAACTTGTCCTACACATTTTGCTTTGGGGATTCAATTGCAAGTTTCCAGGAGGCAAGAGAGAATCCAGGTGAGACTAAAAAGCAGGACAGACAAAAGACAGCACATCAAATTCTCCCTCTAACACTAGCTGACACCAGCTCCAGCTTCATGGGAATTTACAAGGGCAATTCCTGCAAAGGAAGACTTTAGTTACCAGAACTGAACACTATATTAGTGGCACTGGGCAGTGTAACACATTCACTTAGTACTCTTACTACGGGTGTAGTATGCTGGTATATATAAATAAGACACTGATTACTATTCTTAGTATGGTCCATGTTAGATGCTATCACATACTGCACGCTCAGCACTGACTAAAAAAAAAATCCCTAAACCTTTTTGCTAAACCTGCACTCCTGAAAGCCGAGTCCTGCCCTTTTAAACTAACATAAGACGAATGAAGAAGATTCATTAAACCTCCTTCACTAACAAGCATGGAGAGAACCTCCGCGTGATTAAAACCTGCAATAATGAAATTACATGGTTTAGTTTCAGTACACAACAGAGCAAAAGATGAGTGGATAAGACTGTAAAGAAGTATCAGAGTGCTGCGTGTTCTCAAAAACCAAGTTAAGAGTAATAATTTTCAAGCATGAAAAAACTGGATATTTTAACCTCACACCATTGGGTTTAAGAACCATGTGATAAAAGACTTTTTAAATGTCCACCAATACTTTTTCCCAAAGACCCCAACCAAATCACATTGCATTCTCTAAAATCAGAGGCACTATTCAACCATTCCTCAAAAACCTTGCCAGCTAAGCATCAGTTTGGCCTTCACTCACACAGCTCTCCTCTCTAAACCCTCATTTCATTAAGTATTACACTCAGCACCTCTTCCAACTCAAAATAAGAAGCCATTTTAACAAAGGAATTAAAACAACATTAAACTCCACAACACATCCAGCAGTTTTCAGGAACTCTTGGAAGCAAGCCCTAAGATGTGTAAAAAGATATACCACAAAGCCACGCTGCCAACTGCTCATCAGCCACACGGGAAGCTTTCTGACCATTCTTTTTGCCTCCCTTCCGAGTTCCTGATTTCAGTCCTGTGCTTCCTGGTGGAGGCTCCTCAAGAGGACTCTTACAGTATGGGTGATCGAGGAGCTTTGCACTAAAAATGTCCAGGTTCAAGGAGCCCTCCACTTCCATTTGGTTCGAGCTGTCCGCATTTTGTGCCAGCTCCATGGATAAAGGTCCATTTGCCAAATTGTCACTGACATCAGAATCCTGCAAGGAGGATTGTAACAGTATCATTCCATCTATACCCATAACCTCACTCTGTTCTGCATTATCTTGACCCGAAACCGCAGTATCTTTTGCTACCACACTGATCAGAACATCGGAGCTGCAATCCTCTGCTGGAGCCTCGCCGATCTCCACCTCGTGCCCAGTCTCTGCCTGCAGAGAAACTCCAGCTCTCAGTTCTGGCAGGACGGTGCCGGCGCTGCCTTCCTGCCCCCCAGCTCCCAGCTCCTCAGAATGCAGCTCAGCACACAGCGCCGTGTCCTGCACGTGGTCACTCTCAGATGCGGGCACTTCGTTCTCCTCACCCGAAGATGTGGGTGTGTTATTGTTCATATCTGATAAGCTGTACTGATTCCAAAGACAGTTACTTTTAGATTTCCAGCAGGAAAACCAATCACACAATCCACCTTCCAAATCCCGCCGGAGCGTTTCTCGATGGTCCCTCGTCACTTTCTTCACCCACCTTGGCTTGATTTTTCTCAATTTGCAGGTTTTGCCTCTTGCTCGAAGTTTTGGGGATTTTATAATTCTATACCGAAACTTCACCATAGAAAGTTTCTTATGCATCATAAATAAAAATCTCTTTTTTACATTATTATGGCTAAATTTGGACCTCTTTACAGTTGTCAAGGGGCCACAAGTTCCATTCCACTCCTTTTGCAACAGCATTTCCTTTTATAGTTGTTTAAAATTACCAGGACTGTGTTGCCCGCACCATTATTGCTCTCCTCCCCACCATACACAAAACCACCTTTCTTTACAGGTAACGCAGCACCATGCTGTGTACCACACGAGACACAATGAACGTCACTAGAGATGCTGTTAAGAGGAGCGCCAGTTTCTAGTTCTTTGTCCAAGGGATCTTCGCTCTGAAAGGATTCATTGTTGAGTTTTCTTACTGCTTCTCCAGACGGGCTTTCAGCTTTGAGACTGGGACAGGAACTTTTTGCCCTCAGTATTTTTGTAAGGAAAGCTCTATGGTTCAACAGTAGGTTTTTGATAAGTTTCTGCATTTAGCTGCACATCAGGAGCCCACCTGCTCTGGAGCTCAAGTGCCCTCCTTGTGCACTGCAGACTTCTGAACAGTTTATTGTGATTTAAGCTCACAATTAGCCGAGTGCTGTCCTTCCCTCTCAGCTAGGAAGAATTCCTTTTGGAAGCAGCGTTTCTCGAGCTCCCCAAATCCAGCAGTCCATCTTCTAGACAGGACAAGCAACTGACTTCTTTTCAAAAGCAAATTTCTTCCATGTTTTTTCATATTTCTGCTTCATCGTGATCTCACAAATCAGCTGAAAGAATAAAGGAAACGATTTCAGTTATCTGTACCGTGATGCAACAGTAGAAAAATCAGGCACAAATTCCCCAGGCAACGTAATGTAAAATTCCACCTACCCTCCAAACACAATCCCACCTTCCCCAGGACATGCTCTCAAACACCAAAATAAAATAAAAGAAAATAAAAAGCAATGGTTGCAGCGGCTTGATGTGTAAACAGGCTCATCTCATTTACCTCCCCCTGAGGCACAGCCACAAACAGGCAATCCCCATGCAGCCCACGCTCCCTATATGTAATTTCTGACTCTCTGGCCTTAGGTTAAATCTTGTTCAATACCCATGCTGCAAAGCAAGCACATTTAACTAACTTGCTTCTAAAGGCTTCTTCAGAACAGGACTTTGAAGCCCAAGTTAGGCAACAAGTGAGTGCACATACCTGATTCCATCACCACTGTACAAAGAGAACACTTATTCCTGGGCAATAAATGTTAGCAGTGCTCTGAAGGCACTTCACACACTCACACAAATCTTTATCCCTTAAGGGACCAGCAATGTACTGCCACAGAAGAAATTCTGATGTTCTGACTCTATAAAGCATGACACAGCTTATGTACTCTGTGAAGTGGTTCCTCTGTATTTACATTAACAGCTCACTCCATGAAGCAAAGCCATCAGCTGCTATAACCAGTGTTTATCTTTGCATTAACAAAGCAGAATGCTAGTTAATCACCTTAAACTACCTTTTCCCTCTAAAACTTGCGCCTCAAAGCGAGCCCTATCTCAGACTACACAAGAGTGTAAAGCCTCCATGACAATATCCATCCATCCTCTCTGCACAGCTCACAGTTATGGACTCATTAGCTCAAAGGCAGAAGCACCCAGAGCACAAGGAGAAGGCATCAGCCAGGCATGACATGGGATGGCTCATGCAAATTGTTCTAGCCTAAGTACAACACGCACTGTACTTCTGAATGCTTTGTATTTGTCTCAGGTTCAGAATGGACTCTGACCCCTCCCCTAACCAGCTGATTCTGACATACAGGCCAACATCACGAGTTTTTTCATGGCCACATCCAGCTCAAGAATGACAAGCATGCATCATCTAGCTGAAAATAAAGCATTACCAACTGGACTTTAAAGGCAAACAGAAACGCCAGGCACCTGCAAAACCAGGTATTTAAAGTCAGACTTGAGAAGCTCTTCTATATTTTTCACTCTGCTAATCTCATGTACAAACAAAAGGAGGCAATTTTTGACTTATTTGCCTTTTGGAGCTGACGGGGACCAGAAATGCTGAGAGGATAAAGAACATCACTGAGCACTAAGGCAAGCTATTCCTGCCACATAGAACCAGCCAACATAGAATGGAGCTGGGCTATTTCCATCAATGGAGGTGCACAAAACCATACAGCTTTATAGTATAAATGCTCAGTGGGGCCTGGATCTTTTGTAACCCTCTGTGGATCAGCACACAACTTAGTTATCGTACGAAATCTGGTCACAGCATCTCTTCAAGCCAATTTGCTCATACTTGCTCCTCTAACATTAACGTATTACTCGGCATTACCTCCAGCTTATGCTTGCTTTTACACTGCAAGCTCTACTTGTCAGTCTGTTGATATATGCTACCTCCAAAACATTCCTCGAGCGGCCCCAGTGAGCAGCAGCCAAACCACACTGCTGCAAGGACAGCGTCTTCCAGCCACACTTCCATCCTGCAAAACAAACAACCCAGCAAACCGCTGTGTGCTCAGCACAGCCACGTGCACACCGGGCTTCTGCTGGGCGGCTGGTGTCCAGCACAGCACATCAGGTATCAGTGCCACCACTTCCCAGTAACAACAAGAAGAACCTGAGGCAAACTGGAATCGAGAGGGAAGAGAGGAGCCACAGTTTCAGTGCAATCGATTGCAGAAACAATCGACGTAGCTCATTTGTACACAAGCGTCACAAAATCCAGCTGCCTGAGTTGCAGCAAAGGGAGATGTTAGGAAAGCTGCTCTGCCCACTTTTCTTCCTCTTTCCATCATAAATTAGATTAAGACATTATCACTTGCATGACTAACAACACTTCACGTTTGTCTGTGGCACATACACCAATTTTTGCACATTAAAAGTTTCTCTGCATGAAAAAGTTTCTGCTTAAAAAGAAAAACCATTTAATCCAAGTAAACCTTTCCTGCCCTCCCTCTCCAAACACAATCAGTTTTAAGTCTGGATCCCTCTTGAGCAAAGGCCTCCAAGAAAGCAGCTAATCCCAGGCCTAGGAGCTGAAACAGTTCCCTTCTCTAATAGCCGCATTACTTGAAGTGACAAAAGATAATCCATAAGCAAATATTTCACTAGAAGATGCTGCTTGAAGAACTTACTTTCCCCTCAGTGCTACTGGAGTATCACTGGTTCTACTTGGCAGCATAAGTCAGCAAGGCAAAGGCACAGCTGAAATGTGTGCTGCTAGGAAAGGAAGTGAAAGGAAAGGAAGTGAAACAAAAGAAATAAAGCAAGGCAAAGTGTAAGGGCCTGACGAAAAAGTCATTTCTCAGCCTATTACATCGGCAGGGATGGAAAACTGTGGAAGTCAGGACACTTCCACCTCTAGAAATCACTGGGCTTGTACAAGCCAGACACTTGCTACACATGAATGCTGCCAGGAGTTATGCCAGCAAGATCTTAAGAAAAGCCCCCCCCACACATACCTCCCTCAGATCACATGTGAAGGAAATTTACCTGTGACAGCCCTCAGCCTTCAGCTGTGTTTGACAGGCCACCGATCCAATATTAAAAGGCACCATCTCTTTTGCATGGGACAAAGAGAGCCCTGAACAGTTCAGCTTTGCATCAATAGTGGACTCTGGTTATCAATTTGCTCTGGACTAAAGTATTTTCTGGGAGCTGCTCACCACTTCCCTTTCCAGAACAGAGAATTATCCCAAGAGCTCTTGTAACTCACCAACATGTCAACATGACATCAAAGCAGCTTAAAACACCTGCACGAATCAGAATGGAAGGCCCCTGACCCTGCAGTCAGTTATCAACGCAGAGCAGATACATGTTGCACTTTCATAAGAGCAATTAACAGCACTCTCTGCTTGCAATCCTATAGTTACAGCTTACCTGAAAACTTACATGGTTGCGGCTTTAAGTGCAATCAGATACTGGGAAAGATATAATGTATTCACTTCTCTCACCAACTTTAAACCTGCTATGGTTCTACTTCATCTTTAGAGAGCCATCACAGGTTTTGGTGTTGCTATTCAAAATGTAGACAACACTTGAAGAGCATCAGAAATGTAACCAATGCAAACAGCCTTGGGTGTGTTGCCTTCCATGGGCACCAGCAATGCACGCATCACCTACTCCCGTGGGAGGCAGCAGCTCTTGCAAGCAGGCAGTGAGCCCAGCCATTGCCATCAGACCGCAGCCAGCAGGCAGGGCACAGGGCTGGGACAGGGACAGGCCCTGCCCACCCATAACAGAGTCCACAATCAGAAAGAGGAAGCCGGGCTGGTGTCTCTCTTGAAACCACGGCATGGCCATAACTAACCAGATACGGTCAGGAGGTCTGAAACTACTCAGTATGCAGAAGTAACACAGGCCCAAGCTCTGGGAACTGCCTCCTCTTTCCTCTTTCTTTTCTGACCCACTCAGCACATTTCTGGGAGCTGCTCACCAAACACTCAGCTTTGTCCCCGAGGTGAAACAAACTGCAGGGAAATACATTCTGACAACACATTAACACCAGGCCGTACAGAAACTGCCAAAGTCCATGCTGACATGGGTTATCACAGCACACATGAGGAACTTCAGGCTGGGCCTCTTCCCTTCTCCATGGCTGCCAGGAACCAGCCCCATATCACACTCAGTTGGCTGCACATCTGTTTCATTCATTGCTGGCACTTGTTTTTTTTGTTGTTGTTTTTTTTTAATGATTTGCCTATGGCAGCATCCTCCTTTAGGCAAAACTAGGTTAGTACATCAGATTAAATAGCACGGATGAGAAATGCTATCAAAAGTCAGAGCGATGGAAGTGACGAAATAAATAAATAAATAAATCAAGATTAAAAGCCCCAACTGCTTGAGTAAAGCGAGGCACGAGGACACAAGTGCCTTTCGGCTCCCAGTTTTCGGACTGACTTTAAGGCCTTGCCGCCAGCCCCGCGAGCAGCGCAGCGGCTCAAGGCCTATGGGTCAGGGCACAGACCCACCTCTACCCGCAGGGCAGCACAGCCGGGCCCGCAGCACGCCGCGCTATGGAGGCCGCAGGGAGAGCCCGCCGGGCCGGGCCGAGCGGAGCGCAGCCCTGGGGCGCAGCAGGAGGCCGAGAGCCGCGGGGCGGAACAAACAACCGCGCGGCGATGGACGAACCGCGCGGCGATGGACGAACCCCACGGCCCCAACGCCCCCGGCCCGCAGCGGGCGGAACGCGACGGGCAGCGCCCGGACGGACGGACGGACGGACGGCCCCCGCCTCACCTCGGCCGCGTCCCGGCCTCCACCACCGCCTCCGCCGCCGCCACACGCTGGGCCCGGCCGCGTTGCGCCGGCGCTGCCGCGTCAGTTCTGCGACGGGGCGGGGGGCACGAGCGGAACCGGCAGCGCGCCTGCGCCGGGACGAGAGGGGATGGCAGGGCTGGGGCTGCGGCCTGAGGGGCAGCACGGCACCACATCATCCTGCACGGCCTGTGCCGAGGGACGGGCCGAGCCGTGTGGGAGCGGTGCTGCTCCCGGCCCGTGCAGCCCGGCTGTGCAGGGGGGAGGTTACGCTTTTCTTGGTTGCGGGGAATTCCTCCAAATAAAACACGGAGGAGGTTTTGAGAACAGGCCCGTGTATCGGTTCTGTTGCACGAGGGGAACTGGTCAGCCATCACACCACACCCGTTGTGCTGTGGGCAATGCAGCATCCAGGCCACGTAACAAAGAAATAATAAAAGGTATTTAGAAGCCAATGCTGCAGCTCGCCACACGGTCAGTGCCAGACCAAGCTGCTGGATTGTATTTGTTTGTTTGAGAAGCGTCCAGGCCAGCACTCATTAAACACACGCTTTCCTAAGCAGCAGTGCGCTCTTCCTGCAGCTAAATCCAGCCAAGAGGGGCTGAGTGCTTCCAGGGCAACAGGACGAGTCCTCTGGCCTCTGTGGAGCACACAGTAAATAGGGTGCGTGGTGCAGGGCTGGGGCTGTGACAGCAAAGCAGGAGCACAGCAACTGGAAGGGGGGTTCCTCCCTGTTCACTGCAGCACTGTCTGCTCTTAGCACAGCCTGGCCCAAGCAGTCATGGGTGCCATCTGCTCCAGGCACTTGGGACACATAAATGGGAGCCTGAGTTCATGAGATCCTCTTAAAAAATCATGGTTTCACTTTTGAAATGTGGGTTTTTACGAGCCTTCTGGCTTTGCCTGTGAGGATCAGCCTTATTGCATGTTTATGCTTCCTCTGACCACGAGGCCTTAACAACTGGAAGGTAAGGTTCACAGATGAATAAGATGCCTGTAAACACGGTGGCTTTATGGAATGCACGAAAGACATGAGACGTGTAAAATGTAATAAATAAGTAAAAGCCAGAGTCGGCAATGCGGGCAGAAAGGACTGAATACCAACTGCACGGCTGTAACATTTTTGTGGCCAAACTTGCAGCCTCAGTGTTTTAATGATGGGAGGCTTTACTGCATTTAACGGAAGCCTGGATTTGATTCTTGCAGAATAAAAGGGCTTTTGAACACTCTGTAAATGCAGCTTCCTGACTTCATTGATCATCGACACAAACACAGAACTAAATCGCCTCCGTGAGCTGAAGAACAGCCCTGCTAATTCGGGCAGCAGTGAGCTCGATGGGAAGCAGTTGCTGGAAGAGGACGTGCAGCTTGAGCTGAACCAGTTGGCTGCTCTGCATCTCGTGCAGACAAGCACCAGCACAGCCAAGGTAAAGCTTCATAGGCCCATGTTTTATTTGGAGGCTGCTCACAGTCGGTCTGAATTCACCCAAGAATGCAAACAGCCGCATCAGGAACTCAGCAAAAGATTATTAAACTGGTGGGGCTTAAGAAGGAAAAAGTACTTTATTTCTTTGTTGTCACTGCCTACTTTCCTGTGTCTGAATAGGGATAAAATGAAGGACTACTCCAAAAGCACATTCCATAGCTTCGAGTTGAGATGGAGAGCCTGCACTGACAGAAACAACTTTACATCTCAGCACATACTTGCCATTAAAGCCATTGAAAGGATTGTTTTAAATTGCAATGAAGAAAACAGGCTTTAAAAAAGATACACTCACAGCAAGTGAACTCTAAGCTGAATGCAGCTGTGGACAAAGGAGTGCTGGCTACTCTTTGGGCCATGCTCCAGCAAGACTGACGTTTCATGAGGCTGATCCTAGAACAGAGCATTATCAGGGGTGTGAAGGAAGCAATACTGCGACAGAAATACCCCCGAGTGCTCTGTGAGGAAGCATTCTGTCAGCACAACCTGGTCCCTGTGCCTCCAGCCCTGCCCAGCTGAGACCGAAAACCTGGAGTGCTTGGAGCAGCTCTGCTTTGTGCTGCCCTGCTCAACTGCCCTATGTGCCAAGGATGAGCACACGGCAGCTCTTGATAAGAAAAGATCACTCCAGCATATCTCAGGGGTGAATCTCCTAAAATTTAAGCGCTGACTTGTATCTTCAGTTAACAAAAGCAGTGTTCACACTTTCAGTTCAATAGACTTGATACAGATTAAGCTTTATATCACTACAGTTGTGTACTGCGCTGGCTTACTGTATTACACAGCAGTTCTGAAACAGCAAGAGGGCTTCGGCTGTGATCCCACGTTGCTGTTTGATAGCTGCAAAACTCATTGAAGAGTCTGTGAAATTTCCAGCTGCTCATCTCACTGCATCCTGGTTACCTCAAGCAAGGGCTGGCCATGTAATGAACACATGCAGCAAACCTCTGCATTGGGTCTCCAGCGACCTGGTTTAAAAACAAACACTGAAAAAAAAACCAAACACTTCAGAGCAGGCACCTCATGGCTGGTGTAGAGTGTGCTCCATGTCCTGCACAATTCATTCTAGGGAACTTCAAGCAGAGGTGTGGGCCTGAATGGGCATCTCTGATATTTCCATCGCTTCAGGGTGAGTTTTCCAGTTCCTTCTCTATGACCAAGACCCAATTATACAAATACAGTCAACTCTTCATGTACAAAAACCACTCCTACTTGCACATTTACTCAACTAAATTGTAAATATCCATACTTGCATAGTTATAACACTGCCGAGGATTTCAACAGCTGTCCTTCCCTCCAAAATCCTTTTCCAGATTGCAGAGCAGAAAAGATTTCTGTTCCCAGTCCACTTGGCATGCAAGGCAGAACAGCCCAGACCTCTTCGGCCAGTGGCTGAAGTGAAGGTGCACGGTGCTGAGGGATGACAAGCCACAGCCTGGGAGCTCAGCTGTGCCACTGATGTCTGCCCTCAAACAGGTGGGAGCAGCTGAGATCCAAACATTTCTTGCTGCTCACAGAGGGAATGAGTTCCCACACCTGGTGCTTCTCAGATCTCGCTCTGCAGGACACAGACAGGGCTGCTTCCCTGCCCTGCAGGTAAGAATTGAAAGCAAGGGGATTGAAGTCAAGAGGCCCCACACAGAACTATGAAAGGGATTGCAGTGAAAGGAAGGTGCCCTTAACAGTGTTTAGCTTTGGATGTGAATACTTCTGTAATTGCATCTTGCTGTACGTCTGCACTGCTCAGACCAGAGCTCACTATGACCACGTACAAACTATATTTAAGCTCGCTACTCCAGGTACCACGGGCAGTGTTGTCATGGCACCAGGCAGAGCCCACTTGTGAAACAGAAAATAGGCAGGTGTCTGCACTGCTCTGCAGCACACGGGGGCTGCTGCTCAGCCAGTTAATTAAAAGCTGGTTCCAGGTACACTTCTGCATGTTTAGTTAGGCAAGGGAACCAGCTGGGGAAGTTTCCTGCCTCCAGTCACTCTTTTTCACTCCTGTTTCTCTGTTCCCCTCTGCCTTCCCTCAGGGTATGCCAATACTACTGGCTGTGAAGCTCACTAGCAAATGAATGCTTGAATTGATCTACATGGGGGGTTGGGGTGGAAAAAGAATAAAAAAAGAAAGAGAAAAAAAAAAAAAAGAAAAAAAAAAAAGAACAAAAGAGAAGGGGGAAAAGGCAGCAATACCCCAAAGTTTTCCTCTGGAGCTGTGTGGGGGCACTGGGGCAGGAGGTAGAAATGGTCAAGGCTGGAGGGGCAAGGCAGGAATCCAACCACCCTTTAAAACGCAGAAATTATGTCAGTGCAAATTGTTTAACAGAAAGAATAAATGTGGTTTCTTCCAGCCAACTGTCAATATTCTTCATTAAAACGTGTTGGTTGTGTTCTCTCTAACAGTGACACACGGAGGGCAGGATCTGGAAGCAGTGCTGATGCACAGCATCCTACTAGTACATTCTGTCTTTTGCTTGGCAGCCAAACGAGGGACTTCCTTCTGATGCCACACTGCCTTTCACTTACACTGAATTGTGAGGGGGTGTTTCGTCAGAAACAAAAGAGTGAAATGGAATAAGGAATAAACAAGACAACACTGTCACTGCGTTTGTTAAGAGCTGAAAGAAAAAGGGGCAAAAACCTGCAGCAGAGACTTGATAATCACCTTCCCAAAAGATACTGTTATTGTAATTGCCAAACTCTGTAAAGCAGCATATAGCTGCAGTCATTGCAGCACTGCAATTGTCCATGAAGAAGAATGTGTAGTGTGGAAAAGAAATAAGGATGTTACCAACAGTGAAAAATCTTCATTATCGGGAGAGGCTGGAGAAGCTGAGATGATCTTCAAAGAGAAAGGAAAGTGCTGTAGGGGCATTTCTACATATTTTCAGGTCAGCGGAAGGGAATTGTGTTTAATACATTTTTCTTAGCCTGAAAGAATTTTAAACAACTAGAAGAGAATAAGATGAAATGGGGAGTTCAAATGGAAATCTGCAAGGGTATCAGTCTTTCCCAGTGTACCACCAAGACATTGACGCAATGTCATCTGGAGCCAGTCTGTTATAACTGAGGCTTTTGAAACATAATGAACTTTGCCATTTCAAATTAGTACTGACAAACAAAATAGCTGACTTATCTCTACTCAGAAATTACTCCAAGGGAAGAAAATGCAAGCAATTTAGCAGGAGACTTGGTGCTTACAGAAAGCATTTGTGATGACAAATTTGTTATTGAGACGTCTCTCTATTTTCTGAGTTGAAGTCACAAGTGAAAGGGGACATACTTGAACCCCAAGTAGGGGCCACTCCAGTTTGGGAACCTTTGAGTGATAGAGACAGGCATGGTTTGATCTGGGAATTTCAAGCGATCGGGCAGAAGACCAGTCCTTGGTATCCCCTCTGCTTCAGAGACATCAGTTCATACTGTGTCCTTCAGTCATTTTCAAAGCCAGGCACACAGCACCCTGACCACACAGAGGGATGTAAAAGCATTCAGGGGCAACCTCTTTTTCCTTCCAGTCCCTGGAGAAGTTACAGAGAAAGCCACATCTCACGGCAAATGGAGCTAAATCTCTTAGTGGAAAAGCCTTCTATATAGTGAGTACCTTCAAAACAAATGTGAATTCTCACACACTGCTAATGTCAGATGAGAAATTCCTGTGCAGGGCTGAGTCCCAAGTGAGTAACCAGCCTTATTAGCTCGAAGCATCAGTTGTTGGCATTTGAAAGGTATCCGGTGTGGCTGGCCCATCATTAATGACTGCAAACACTTGAACTTCAAACTGACAAACAAAAGTTTAAGAGCGTAGATTGTTGCTAATGGCTGAGCATTGAGATGGAAAACTGTTCATTAAAGGACTCCACGTATCTTCCAATACCTGCAGGAACCCAAAAACTTAAGCAAAACAAAACCCTGCAGTATTTCTGTACCCTGTACAACCTTCCTGCCTAGACTTCTTTAGTGAACTGTAAAGTACATGCCCCTCCGGTGGCAAGCCATCCTATCTAGTTTAAAGAGGAATCTCTAGCTGGAGAAGCCACTCTTTCTCCATTTACTAGGTGGACACAGAAGGATGATGCTTAACCCTCACATTGAGCACAGCTGCTGGCTGAGCCCAGCCGAGCCCTGTAGCCAGACAAGCCCCTTCCAAGAGCACAGGTTCATTTCTGTCCTGCACAATAAATATTTTCTTGCTTTAAGAAAACACCATGCGTATCATTCCAGACACAAATCTTGACTCACTCTTATTTGACCTAGTTGAGATTTTGAGTTGTTTTTGACATTTCTGCACTGCAGCACTGTCAGTCCATACCTGGAATAATGTTACAAAGATCAGGGCTCAAGAAGGGTAACTGTAAACATTCCCAGGGACTTTCATTGACAGTGATTTTGTTGCGATCCATCATATAATGCAATCTAGGATCTTTTAAAATGTGCTAGGTTGGCCAAGATCAGCTTAAGAAGAGGCAAACACCAATCACAGCTAGCTGCTGTTACATTGGAATGAGGATGGATTAACAAATAAGACAAAATCCAAATACCCCAGTGACCTGGAGGCTTGGTAAAGATTTCTGAAGTTCCTGTAGTTCTGGCAGTTGAATAATTATCCATCTGCTGTTCCAGAAAACGTAATTAGTATTAGTAAACCAAATAAATAAGAAAATGAAAGACATGAATATCTTAACAAAAGACAAGATGGCTATTCATCGTCTAGTTCAGACATACGCACAGCCATAATGTTCTCATTGCAGTCTAACAAAATCTGCTGTATAGGATTTCCAGGTAGATTGCAATTAATATCATTAATAGGAGGCTTTAATTGCCTCTGAAAGGCCAAGGAGAAAAGCTGTAGGAGCAGCCTTTGGATTGACTGCAGGGCTCTCTGTCCAGCATGTAGTTTGTGAATAGCCTCTGGTGACTGACTAAGACTCACCAGTAAAAGTCTTCATTGGAGGCCATGACCGCTGGGAAACAGCAATCAGTTCCTCAAGCTTCCATACCAGCTTCTTGGCCAGATGTTGGCATCCTGATTGAGGTCAGATGGTGCAGGGAACAGCAGGAATTATGGCATACCTTTGCACAGGAGAAGCACAGAGAAAAATAATATGCTCTATGTGCCACTGCTAGAAATTGCAACTCCCAACTACTGTAATTCAGCTGGTCTTTGAGCACACGTTGAACTGTTCTGCAGCATTCATGAAATGAACAAAAAGCATTTGAATGCATTTTGAACAATACAGTGCCAAACTTCCTCCTAGGAAGAGGAAGGAACCTCAGAGTCTGGGACTGGGACATCCTCATTTGGCAACATCCTGTCACTTGGTTCCCATTTTGTAGAACTGGAATAATAATTTCCTACCCAAGGTCAGGATCCTGTAGAAATAAAAATGTTCTGGGCCCTCAACTGGAAAAGACATGGCAATACACAGCTATCAGCAGAGCTTGCAAAGTTATCTGGTCCATCTCCTTGTCCCAGAGTGGGATCAGTAACACCTACCAGATTCCTGACCACCTGATACTGGAGATTCCCCAGGCTGCACTGGCAGACAACCTCAGGAGTTCCTTCTCCTTTCTATTAGGAAGATTTTACCAACATGTAAGTCTTCCCTGCTTTAACTTTAGTGTAGTTCATTCAGATTGGAGAACAACTTATTCCCACCCTCCCTGAAGCCACCTTTTACCTAGTGGAAGACCTCTACAATTGTTTGGCCTTCTCTATTCAGATGAAACAACCTGACCTTATTTTGGAACTCCTGTTTTCTAAAGCTTTTTATTGTTTTCTTCTGACTGCTACCAGCTGGCCCCTTCTGAACTACAAGGATCGGTTTGTCATGATGATTTTGACTTCTAACCCCATCCAAACATAAATTTACATGTTCCCTCCTCACTCTGTTGCTGTCTCTAGGTTTATTATGGATATCCTCTTCCTGCAGCTCACCTGCTCAAACAAACCTTGCAGTCACACTTCCTTTGTAGTTGCCTGGGATTCTAACAGGGTAACACTCTTATCCTGACTCAGAAGTTCTCAAACAATTTACTCCTTTCAATTTGTCAAGGTAAGCATACCCAAATGAGAGATGTCATGCTATACCTTCTTCTTTTTCCTCCTGCCTGTCCTTCCTGGACAGCTGATACATATAGACTAGCATTAACCAGATGATGCCTTTAAAAGGCATGTTCAAGTATCTAATAAAGCTTATTCTCTTTACTCTGAAGCTGAGTGAGCTGCAGAGCCTCTGGAAGGATAAGGCCTTGATGATGGAGCTTTTCAAACTATGCATCACTTTGAGTCCTTTCCCAATATGCAAAACAGTCTAAAATTCTCTATCCTGGATTTCGTTACTCATAAAAAGACATGAAAATGCAATTATCCCTTACTCATCAACAACTGCCCACCAGCCCTCACTCTTAGCTCGCCTGTTCTGGTGACTTTAAAAAAAGGTTTTGAAATTTCCATTTCCAGATTGCCCTGGCAGGTATGACTGTGACTTTGCAAACAGCTACAGCTGTGTGTGCTAATTGCTTTCCTCTAAATTATTTATGAGACACTTTTGACTGATGGGAATTCTCACAACAGCATGCGATAACCATTGGCAGTGGGCTCCTGAACTGGTGGGAACTCCATCACCTGCCGAGGTGCAGAAAAGCCAGCTGTTAGCAGGCATTGAGTCCCTGACTGCATGTGCGCTGAACTGCAGGGTCAAGCTCTACCTGCTTTCATCTCCTTTTCCAGGAACCGCTCAATGGGAAATTTATGTGTAAGCATTACATCTGCGGATAACACACCCTTTACTTTTGGGATTGGATCAGAGCATACTGGAGGTTGGCTAATTTAGATGAAGCAGAATATGGCGTGTCAGTGACCTGTGGAAGACAATCCATTTCACTAAAAAGGGCTTTTCAAGCACCGGTCCCAGGTGCGGCAGGGGTCTGTAAAATGCAATTAGGAAAGCTAGAAATCAATAGACTTAAATTCACCACATATGGGGTAGTAGCTTTACAAGACATTTTTCACAAGATACATAAAATAAAAAGGAATAGCAAACACTACTATAAAGAAGAGTACAAAATGTATATCACGGGCCAACACTTACCGCTGTTTTTTCCCAGAGGGTTTATCACTGCTGTCCAGTAAAAATGCTTCAAAAAGCTATGGCTGAAGGTAACTGTAAGCCTTGTCATTTAGATAAAAAGCCTGGTGTTCCAGGGAGCAGCAAATTATATCAGTATTTTTCCTTTCTTCTACACATAAGAATAACTGACAGGGAGATACAGTCTGGAACCAGGTTGGCTAGAAGAACTTCATGTCTTGAGTTGCAGGAGCATGACAAGGAGCAGCCAGGAGAATGAGGCAAACAGCCTGTTACTGTTCACTATTGCTGTTTTTATTGCCTTCCCAGGGGGACGTAAAGGTTGCTGTGTGAGCAACCAATGTGACATCTTCATGAGTTTCACAGCTGTGCTTAAGAACTACATTTAAACAGGACTCCCAGCCAAACTGATGGTGAAACTGTGGTGGACCTTTTCCTAAGCAATATTTCACCGCACCCGTCCCACCAACTCAGCAAAGATAGAAAAGGGCAGCAAATATAAAACCCAAATTACTGTGGGAGGATGACACATTGTAATCCAGCTGCACGTAGGTTGAGGAGGAGGGAGACAGAGCAGAATGGGAAGTTGCTGTATGAGCACCCAGGAGCTCCATCTCTTGGCTCCCTTTCTCCTGTGCAGTAGAAATGACTCTTCGGCCCTGTCCCACTCACAGGTTGGCACTTGGGAGTTGGAGAAATGCCCCAGCTTCCAAACCTGCTCCCCAGATGATGTGGGCCATGTGGACTCATCGTACATACAATGAAGCAGCAGATTGCTAATAAGGAAATGAGATATCTGCTGAAGAGGAGGAAGGGGGGAAGAAGCTGGTGTTCCCAGCCACTTATCACAGATGCAAAAGGAGACAGGACAGAAGGTATTTGTCTGGATCTGACACAGACTAACAGCATGGCACAGGTAAGGCTGGAAGTCATTCATGCCTCATTTCTCCCACCTGTAAATTATTCCTCCCCCTTCATCCCCACAGGCACATCATTATGATTGCTCAATTAATTAACAGTTTAAAAGAGCTCTGAGACATTCAGATGGAAAAGAAGGATTTTTTTTTTATTATTTCTTTTTTTTTTTTTTTAATTTCTGCTTCTCCAAAACTGTATGCATAAACACTGAGATTTATAAGCCCTTTGCTGCAGATGAAGAATCGCTTCCACTTTACAGATGAGAGAGTTAAACCATGGAAACCTTAATGCACATATTTTTGTGAAACAGCCTCAAGTTCCCTGACCCATTTTCTGTGTATCCAGCTACATACAAACACAGTTTGACTTCCACAGGGCTGAGCGCTCCCAACCCTGAATGGTGCCATCCAGGAGGGTAAGGCAGAGATGCCACCCACCAGGTCAGGCTGTACAGGGCCCCATCCAACCTGGCCTTGAGGACCAGGGATGGAACCCCCAAGCCCTTCTCCACAGGGCTGCTATCATATCGCTCTCATAGCACAGCAAGTTGCACAGTAACGTATCACAGGAGTGAGAATTTCTCTGACCAAAAGAAGTAAGACTTACACGTAAAAATAGAAGGCTGAAAGGAAATCTGCCCATTCTGCTCTATTATTATTTTTAATAGAAGACCCAAGTTCCTGTCAAAAACAAGAGAATAGACAATTTCCAGCCAGCTCTTATGGCACAATCTTTTGAAATACTCAGCCATCTGTCTCAGCAGGAGTTCCTGGTGTTCAGCCCTTTGGAAAAACTTGGCCCTTCTTTGGGAACATGGTGCTTTTGAAACCACGGAGCCATGTTTTCCATGAAAAGCGCTGCTTTTTGTGTCTACTGCTACTGTCCTTGGTGCAGTGAAACCTATTGGCTAAACTCAGTGAGCCCTAACTCCAAGTGGGGCAGGTCCAGTCCACAATTAACTGCACTTTCATGTAATGTTGCTTACAAAAAGCACTGCAAAAGCATTTTAGCAAATTTCCAAATGAAAACTGCTCACAAAAGTAAACTCCTTTTTGCTTAGAAACATTTGTTTTCTCTGCAACTCTGACTCTTCCAGCACTTTCTCTTCTCTCTCTCACTACTGCTGAGCCTTTGTCTCAGGTTAAGAAGTAACAAAGCAATGGCACGAACTGCTCCTGACTCAGAAACATTATTAATAGTGGGACCTCAGTCTGGCATGAAAAATCAGCTTCCAAATAGGCCTCTCTGTGGGTTAATAAAATCAGCTATACAGACAGAAAAACTCTGCAGCAGGTGAATCATCTCGCACACAGGGACCAAGCAAACAGAGACAGCATGATGCACAGCACTACATTAAAACAGAAATATGGTCCCACTGTAAACACCTACATCTGGAACCTGCAGTGATTCCTTTTCAGAGAACGAACATTTTACAGCAATGTTCTGAACACAGCCCAGCAAAGCTCTAGCCTGGACATTTGCCCTCCTTTCTGCTGCTGGTGTTAGAAGAACATATTACTGGTCTCCCTTTTAGCAAATACTGATAAAGCTCCTTCCAGCCCTCTGTAATAGAGACAAAACCTTGTTATGTTCAATGGAGCAAGAACTCTGACAAATCAATGAGATGCATAAGAACTCTTTTTATTTCTCAAGTGAGCCAAGAGGCTTTGAAGCTAGATTAATGCCTCCAAATGAAGGGCCACACAACCCCTCCTGCTGCAACAGAAACCTCAGTGAAATCCTGGCTCTGTGAAAGTTAACAGCAAAATTCCCACCAGCTTCATTGTGAATGAGACTTCAGGCCACAAGTCTATTCTGTGGGGGGTTTTCTACCAAATGTTAGAAAACGACTTTTTCCAACAGAAAAATAAAAAGACAATTGTTTCATTGTATCGTTATTATTTTTTTAAGCTGTAACCAAACATTTCATTTTCAATTGGGGTCAACCCTAGTTTAAAATTGCCAGTTCCCACACGTCCTCGTGAAGCAATTGAGCTGTATCCCTGACATGTCCTGATGCTAAACTCAACTGACACATCCTACCTTAATAACGCTGGGCGGTATGTATTGAACTTTCCATACCCACACAAGAAAAAAACATCAGCATATCAACATTCTTCTCCTCATCCTCTCTCAAGTTTCGGGCACTGGAACAGCTCCCCAGAGAAGTTCCATAGCACCGAGCTTGCCAGAGTTCAAGAAGTGTTTGGATGATGCTTTCAGACATATGGTCTACTTTTTGGGTAGTCCTGCATGGAGCCAGGAATTGGACTCGATGGCCCTTACGAGTCCCTTCCAACTCAGGATATTTTATGATTCTTTGAAAATATTGGAATTTTTCAAACAAAAATTTAACTGTACTGCAATTTGTGTCGACAATGGCTACCACCTGGCTTGGCCCTACCAAAGTTAAGTTACTCTGAAATAATAAAACATAATTCAGAACAGAATTTGGCCTGAAGATCTCCATGTCCCAAAGAGCCCCAAAAACCTTCTCCTTGGCTCTGCTCGTTCCTTTTGAGGAAGAACCCAGCGGAAGGAAGGCAGCCAGTGTGACTGCCAGTTTTGCAGAATCCATGAAACTCTTGGGAGTCGTGACCCCAGTTCTCTCGCTCTTGGATTTCTAACAGAGGACTCTATTGAAAATGATCCTCCCCGGGGCCCCAGGATGTTCACCGTTAACCTTACTGAGTCATGAAAGAATATTCAGCCCGTAATACAACAAATACAGCAAACTTCCACATGCTGCAGCACAGCAATCTCAGAAGTTACTGAAACGTTTTAAGGTATCGGCCAAGACCTTGTTCAGCAAAACTTAAACCCCAGAAACTGAACAAAACTTCAGCACTTGCTTAAGTTTAAGCACAAGTTGAAATGCATGTCTGAATGGCCTTAGGAATTATGCAAATGCTTAGATGAACCCAGCACCAAATATGAATTACTTCAGAAGATAGAGAAGCAAGTAGTGCAATTTAATCATTTTTATCTCCTTAGCAGGAATGCACAAGTTCTTAGAGCTAATATTACAGCATCTTCTACTGTTGCCAGAAGCCAAATGACCTATTCTTTAACAGTCAAGCTCTCCTCATTTTCAAACTGCAGATTAGTCCATTTACGCTGAAGAGTGGCAGAGAATGACAATTTCATAATACACAGATTGAGAGCAGCTCCACTCACATGTTACATTACCTTGCCCTTATTTCCACTGTACTTTTGCAATTGACTGTCACGGTAATAAGGTGGTGCTGCTTCTAATCTCAAATTGTATACTTCCTGGGATGCTGGCAATTCATTAGATACTGCCATAAAGAGGCTAGCTGGATCTGACCTTGAATCTCGATGCACACAAAAAAATCAACCCACGGTGATATTCATATTAACAGCCTCCATTAAAGTCACAGTGTGAACTGGGCACTTCCATAAAATGCTGAATAAAACGAACCTTCAGCAATATCACCGAAAAGGGCAGCCAGCACCTCCCAGCAGACTGTCAGCACTGTCCACAAGTGATCCCATAGGCATGAAGGCTGATTGTGAAAATGCTCTGCACATGACTAGTCCTTACTTCTGTGAATACTCTCACAGGCTTCAGCACTTTCAGGGTCAGGTCCCACAGCTGTACCGCTGACAGACGGTGCAGCAACTGCCAAACAGACCGATTCCAGTGCGCCCTCCTTGCAAAATATCAGTGAAGTTGTAATATAATCTCTGCGAATGTCATTTTAGGAAATGAATGCTTTGCAGCAGGAGATCACGATCCCTCAAAAACTGAAGGAAGTCCTTAATTCACTGCGATCCAAGGAGAAGTGCGCAGGAGAAAGTGGAAAGGAATTAATAAATTGCACCACCAAAGAGGCTTGTTGCTAATTACAGTACAATCGCCACAGCGAGACATACAAAAGAGCTAGCTGGGAGAACATGCCAACTTATCCTGCCCAACTCCAGGGACTGCTTGCTAACAAAATGCAGGGTATTCTACTTCTAGGTCACTGATTTCAATCTGGCATCAAAAGAGAAAATGACTGAAAGTCAATGCCAGCTGACAGTGGTGTGAAAGCAGTAGGGTGGATCTCGGCCCACTTCCTAGCAGACTGGAGAACACAACCCAACTACTTGTGATTGGTGAAGTCACAAAGCTCAAGATTCAGGCTGTGATTCAACGATACAGCAAATCCAGCTGTAGGGCTCTTAGGACAAGCTGATGTGATGCACACAGTTCTGCTGATTCCAGCTTCTCTAAAACCTTTTGACAAGTGAACTGTGCACAAACAGGTGCTACTGCAGATCGGATACTGTCAGGCCTCTGACAGCTGGAAGAAAACTCCAGGTTGCATATGCCAACCTATTCAGTACAGCTGTGTGCCCATAGTTCACTCATATCTGAACCGCCTGGTATCAGGGGTCAGCAAACCTCGGCCTCCAAGCTCCATCCTTCAGTGACAGCAGGTGCAGGCTGTGCTGGAACAGACACATCACAACTGCACTGGTTTATTGATGCTGGCCATTCTCTGGACTGGAGACAAAAAGCGTCTGTGTACACCTCTGTCCGTCCTGGGAAAGGGTGGAGGGTGCCAGATGTTTAGCAAGTCACTCAGGACACATAAAGCCACACAGGCATTAAATGGCATAAATAGAGAGGCATTAAATGGCACCATCCCTGCTGGCTGGCACCACATCCCTGCTCATCAGCACTCCATTCATTTAAATACTTTAAAGAGAGCAGGGAAACGGGAGATTAGAGAGATGTGCTGCTGCCTTTGATAAGCCTGAAAATAGGAGCCATGTTAGTGTTAATCCTGTAGGAGAAATAGAGAAATGAGGCGATTAACTGCAGTTGCAGGAGCAGCCTCGTGCAATCTGTTTTCCCACTGAATTCCTCCATGGAAAGATGGGTCACAGGGCACACCTGCAGAATGCAGCCAGGCACTGGGATCTGCACTGTACCCACGGCCTGTGCTCCAACAGATGGTTGGCCAAAGGATTTTGTGTCCTTTTGTTTTGTTTTGTGTTGTGTGTTTTATGTTTTGTTTTGATGGTGGGTTTGTTTTCTTTTTTGCTGAACACACAGGAGCAGAGCAAGCCCTCTTGCCAACAGTGTAGTGAATGCAAAGCATTCAGCAACAAAGGGGTGACCTTGATTACTGTCTAATGAGTAGAAACCAGTTGCTTTTCAGTACATAATGAGGCAGAAAAGTTCTGCTATAGTCTGCCAGATTTCTTGATGCTGCCCTTAGGAAGGCTGTCAAAGATGCTGTCTGCATAGTCTGCTTCAGGCATCAGTTGATCCTTGGTCCTTCCACACACAATGGTAATGCTACAGTGCAAGATGACTCTTAGAAAAGTCTATGTATTTCTCTTTACATAACATGCTGCCCCTTAATTGGCAGCACAAGTGTTAGAGCAACACCACCTGATTTTTGTACTCTGAGATAGAATATGTCAACAGCTTTGCTTCAGATTCTTTCTTTTCTTTCTTACTGTGTTAAAAATGACGATTATATTCTGCAAGCAGAATTTGGCCCTCACTGCTGAAAGCAATGGAGGAGGAATGGCCAGCCCTGAAAACAAGAAAGGAAAAAATTCCGGATCCACTGATATCAATAGAGAATATCAGCTCAGTTAGTTTTCCCCTTTCAGAATGCTGCACCTTTGGGAAAGAAAAGAGGCTGAACTGACTGGTGTGAAGTCTCCTAAGATCAGCTGCACCTTGGAAAGGCAATATTATGATAGAGGTTCTACTGAGAATGGAGAAAAGTTAATATGGGCACTGAATGTATCCATCAAGCCTTGGGACAAGGTAGCGTTGGTAGTACTGGCATCACTTAGTGGTAATTGCAAATGCTGAATTAAATCAGGTTGATGATGCAGAGGGAAGAATTGGTACCTCTTCACTGCATAACAATAAACTGTACTACCAAGAAGGCTGAAGTCCCTCCAACATCCTTATCTGTGTTAGTAGCACACAATCATGTTCCAATGAAACTGCAGAGAAAACAGCCCCATTCAAGACACAGCATGTGTCAGCAGGGAGAGCAAGGGAACAGAAATCATGAACAGGGTAGCAGTGCAGAAACAAAATGAAAGAAGGAGCTTCCACATTAATAAAATATCCCAGTCACTTGCAGTGCCAAAATGTTTTTGGAGGTTAGGAGAGATGGAATCTGTGTTTGAAAGGGAGAAAATTCAACGTGTTAAAAAGGAGAATGGGAGTCACAGACATGGAAACCGAACATACAGAGCCTGCCTGTGGTGGAGAGGGGTGTTGCAAACAGGAAGAAAGATTTCATGCTCTCTGGAGCCCAGAAAGCTGCAGCCTGCAATTCCATAAGGCGCTCTGTGTTCAGTCTGAGATCCCTATCTCCCATTTTACCTGGAGAGGAAAATGTTCAGTTTTTAGCATTAAAAAAACAAAAGCAAAAAAAAAAAAACAACCAAAAAACCCAAACCTTTTAATTTTAAAAAGAAGAAACTTTTTGATAGCTGCATAATCAGTTAGATCTTGCCTGTGGTGTTTTGTCCTTGTCCTAGGTTTCTTTAGGGACCTATTCATATCTGCATAATCATCTATTTTAATTATATGATGCCATAGGGTAAGCAATACTGTATGGACGAGTGAAAAGGCAGGGAGACAGAAAGGTAAAGGTGAGACAGAAAACAAAGCTGCCATATTTCCTTCAGCAGAACTGAGGCTGTCACATTCAGTCTCATGTCTCCTGCACAGGATGAGAGAGCGGTATCTGCATGAATATCCTCCTCATAAGTTCCTTCAATCCTTGTGAGACAGATTCTTTCTCTTCTGTTCCAGATTTCAAACCCAGTATCTTTACCAGCCTCTTCCCAACCCTGTCCCTGTTTCAAAGCTGGTCTGCAATCAGGCAGATCCCAGTTGTGTGGAGGTGACACATAGAACCACATTCACTCATTCACATCAATCACAAAGGAATCCAGAAGGAAGCTGGGGAGAGATCAGGGGAATTTGGCCTGTCTGCAGTCAGATCTCTGAGCGGCACATGCTGTTTATCATGCTAAGCCAGAGCCATGACTACATCTCTTCCTGACAGATGCATCCTTTCTTTTCTCTTGCTTTTCACTGTCAGCAACCGTTACTCTCCCAGCACCTCTCCAGAGACCAACACAGCATGGGAAGTGGCAGCATACATACATTAACAATTTTCCATTGTTCTTACTGAAATGTTCTGGCTCCCGTAAGCTTATGCACATTTTTTAATGATGTCTTTTTAGGTTTCTTTCTGGAGGCGAATCCCAGCAAAAGGCAATGTGAATGGAGCTGTGGGATCCAGTGGTGGAGTTGTCCCACTTGAGGGGAGAGAGAAGAACCTACCTAAAAAGCAGAGCGAGGCACAGGGAGAAGTTTGCAAAAGTGAAAATAACTCAGGCAGAAAGACAGTGAGGTGACAAAGCTAAAATGGCTGCCCAAAAGTTAATCTGTGCAAGGTTTGGTTGTGTCAGCGTAGCATGCCCCAGTATTATAAGTCAGTTCCATGATATCTGGATTTGTAACTTTAGATGTTATGTTACAGCCAGAGACAGGCTTGGGTGAAAAGGAGTTTCCAAGCCTGGAGCTGCGTGGACTCACACTCAGGAGCAGAGTGAGACCGTCCAGGTTTTGACTCCTCAGTACGTGTGAACTTTGTTGTAAATCTAAGACAAAAGAGGCACAGGGCAGAACTAAGTAGCTTGAAAAAAAATACGTTGTGGGTAGCTTAAATCTTTGCAAAGAATGATTTAATGCTACCAATGTGAAAAGATGATCCCGCAAAAGGGTAAAATATATTAAATTGTGCAAACAGTGCTAACTTGCTTCATAAATAAAATGCTCTCTGCAATTACCAACAGACAGGATACGGATAAGCGGTTTTGAAGAGGAAAGCCCCTCTATCTCATTAAGCAGTTGCTTCACTCCTGCTTTTTTTCCATGTTCAACTCTTCACCTTAATCAGCAATACCCAGCTATGCAGCACACACCAAGAATGCAAAGCTGACAAGCACAGGAGGGCCTCCCTTATCAGCTCGGGATAAAAGCAGGAGATCGAAAGGATGGATTGTCTGTGATTTTTCACTGCAGACTGGTAGATACCTTATGCCCATCACAGACATATTTGAAGGCCCGAAGGTTTGTTTGTGTTTTAAGATTTGGAGGAATACCGGCAGGAAAACAATAGGTGAACATCCACATGGGAAAGAAAGAAGTGCCACAGTGCTCGTACCATCACACTGTGCTGCCATGGGCAGGGGCTGGGGATGCAGCTGCTGCTCGCTGTGGGCTGAGCACATGCAGTGCGGGCAGACAGACCAGCCAGCCCCCACACCCCACAGAGATGCCAGGAAAGGATATCTGTAGGAAGGTGTGAAGTCGGCAGTAATAAACCAGCAGGGGAAGTTTCCTGCTAATCTCAGTGACTGCATTAGAGCCTGCAGAAAGAGGATTTGAGTTTTTCCTGAGGACAGCAGGTAATACCCAAAGACTGCTAAGCCACTGCAGCAGGTTTATGCCTGCAAGAGTAGCACAGGGACTCCCAGGCCCACTCTGTTCCCTGCTGTCTGAATAAAGCTCCCGACTATAGCAAAGACAGCATGGTCAGAGCCTTCCTTATCCTCTCCTCCCCGCTGTGATCACAGGGAGCTCCCGCTCCACCCCTCTGATGTGTTGGCAGCCTCTGTAATTTGGAGAAGCTGTGATTTATAGCTTGGACAGAGCCTGTACTTAGGGACTACAAAGGTAGGGCTGGCCTGACCAGTAGGGCTGTGTCATTGCTGGCCCTCTGTATTGATCAAATGAGTGATGGAAGCAAAGAATTCAATTGCGTTTGCCTCCTGTATGGATGGGCTAAGGGGCAGGGGTGGGAGGAGGCAGGGATTTAATTACCCCTCGCAAACAGCACATGCAGACAGAAATGTGGCAATTGACACTCAGTCCCCTGGTGAGGAGAATCCCTGTCAGCCACCTCCCTCCGCACCTCCTCTCTGAGTGAAAAAGGAAACAGAAACAAGAAAGAGGAAATTTTCGGAATGCTTTGTCTTGCTTTAGTCACATACCACATCCTTCTCCTCGCCTCGTCTCTAGGGGAGTGTTACAGCTACGGGAACTGAGGAATGAAGGGAAGCTTACAGCTGCCTAAATCTAAGAGAGAAAAGTGTTTGTGGCACGCAGCATGTTGCAGCTCCTGCTATAAATTCACAGGCAGATTTCCAACAGTAACAGAGAGCCGAATCCAAACATACTACTCAATGAAAGGCTGGAACACCCTTTAATCAGCCTCCTAATTGGCCTTTCCCTCTTTTTCAGCATTTGTCATATAAGAAAACCTACAGCAGTTCCCAAATGAGCTTTTCAAAGCAACGTTTAGGACATAATCGGGTCTCTTTGGAAAGGGACAGTTTTAAATCCAGTCATAAACATTTGATACCATTGTCTGCCAAATTCTGCAAATGGTTTTAGTGGGGACCCGCATTTATCAAATTGCCACCTTCAAGACAAACACTTGCAGGGATGCGTAGACCTTATTCTGCTAATGAGGGCATGCCCCTCCTTTCCAAAGCACCATTTCTTAAAACAGTGGTCCAATTTTTGCATTACAGCCACAACTGCCTTGTACTGACTGAGCAGCTGTCACTTAGATTCCTCCTATCAACTCTGAATTCCCTTTCATGTAGGGTCTGTGTTATGTGATGGCAGCTGAGAGCAGTGACCTATGACTATGCTTGACTTCTTATCTCATGACATGTGGACTAACTTACAAATGCAGGTAATTAGTTAAAGATGTTTCATGACAAATTAGACTAATGGAATTGTAATGGTTAAATTAACGTCTTGGGGTCAGTTTTAAGGTCCCTTGTTAGGGGCGATAGTTCAAAATGCAAGCTGGCAGACTCTGGGAAGTATCCTGTTTATTTTAATAAAGTGCTTCTTTTGTATGTGAAAAGCCAAGGACATAACTGCTGTGATAGGGCCAGATCCAAGGGAAACAATCCGGCTGGCAGTTTCTGGATAAGGTGGTCTCCCCAATCCTGCCCCCAAATTTTCTCCTGTAGTCAAAGAGACACGGTGGAGCAGAGCAGCAAGTATGAAGGATCAAAGCACACAGCTTTGCACTGCTCCGAACACTAATCTCTCACCCTCCCCTTGCACCTTTCGACTGAAAATCTCATCTGACATCTTTCTTCAGGGAGGAAGTTAATTTTGCAAAATCAAACAGTCCAACATGAATTAAACAGATAAATCATGTCCTGTTACCCGCATCCTTCCTCCAGGAGGAGCCTGCGAGGCTCTCCCTGTAGGCCCTGCTAACAATAGAGCTGCTTGTTAACGCTTGCACAATGCTAAGGACAAATGGGAAAGGAAAAGACGACAAAATGGAAAACATCACTCTGCAATTTTATCAATCCCTGGTGTCCACATGTCTGGAGTGCAGCGTGCAATGCTGGTCACGCCACCTTGGAGAGGTGAGTAGAGCTAAAAGAGGCAGCAAGAATGTCAGAGGTACCAAATGACTTCTGTAACTGAGGAGATGTCATCGGCAAGGATTCAAACATTTCTCAGGCAGACTGCTAAACTTGGGTGTAACTGAGACATTTAACAAGGAAGAGAATGGAGAAAGGAAACAGAATAATTACTCTTTGGTCTTTGTAACAGTCAATGAAATTATCAGAGAGGGTGCCTAAAAAAGGAAAGGCTTCTTACCCCGTGGGTAGTTGAATGTGGAGGCCACTGATGTGCAAGTGGACAAAGACCAAAGGAACAGATGGGTTCAAAAATTTAGATAAATTTGTGGGGCTCCACCAACAGCCATTAAATACAGCAGTCCAGATGCAGCCTGGAGCTCAGGAATTGCCTCCATGCAGAGCACCAGAAGGTGGAAATATACACCACAACAAGAATTCCTGTCTTTGTGTTCTCTTTTATGCTCTTTTCTTATCCTCCCAGTGTGGCACTCATCGGCAGGACACCAGGATGGGCAGGGCTTTGTTCTGACTCAACAGCATCACTATCATCACCTGATCTTGAGGCTCTCTTCATTGCAAACAGAAAACTAATTAGTCACAGATAAGGCTAAGTCCACTTCCCCTCAGTGGCAGCCCTGACCTCTGATGGCCATCTAAGGGAACATTCTTCCACCCCAGATTCCAGTGGTGACGGGGAGCACTGAGTTGATCCATGTACATACATGTGCACACACATGTGACTGGGATACGATGAAGTCCCTCATCGCACAGCTTCCATTTTTAACTCAAAGAACACTTTGATCTTTCTTTTTCCAACATAAACACAAGCAGAGCACACAGTTAGACAGACAGTTCCTGCTGAAACAAGCTGCTCTACTCCCTGTCTGGGCAGAGAACAAGACAGCAAATGACAAAAGACAGCTGTTAGCTGTGCTGCTGAAACCACTGCCTTTGGATGTTGTGGCAAAAAGCTCAGTGCAAGGACCTCTACTGAGCAGAGCAACACGGGTTTCTGTGCTCAGGTGTCACTCCAGAGTCAGCCCAAGCAGCTCTGGCAGGCACAGCACCTTCTCCTGCTGCTGCCTCTTGAAGCTGGTATCAGTCTACTGAATTTGGGTACCTCACAGGACAGCAGTGTGTGCTTCCCTGCATTTCAGGACTTCTAGAGGCCAAGGGAAGAGCTGATAATAGGGCCCCATGGGCAGTGTGCATTACCAACCCAGAGTACAGATGAAACAAATCTACTCCAGTTCCACTTGAGGGTGTTGGGCTGGAGCTCATGCTATGGCAGGACCTACAGTCAGCTCTGGAGATCCAGAATATCAGCCAAAATGATGTTGTCACTGCTCCTTTTCTCTGCCAGCCCTGACATCCCCTGTCAATACCCAGCAGGGGCTGGAGATGTTCCTTCCACCTCCCCCCATCATATGCACATGCAGAGTAACAAGGCAGTCCTCGGTGCTTTAAAGGAACGTGTAAATTAACAAACTAACATCAGAGGAAAACAATTATGCTGTAATGCAGTTATTTTTCTTTCTCAGGACAAAACCTGTAGTAATGGAAAATTCAGGTTGTTCCTATGGGTATAGGACAGCATTTGTAAGATAACGGGAGGAATAAGCTGAGACAAACAAATGTCCACTCGGTGTTTTGACGTTCTGTGTCTTTCATTTCTCTAATTCCTGGCACTTGGCATTCATTTTCTTTTCATATATGGATGAGGATGACATGACAGACGAAAATGCAATGATTTCCTTTCACAGTAAAACCAGGATTTAAAATCTCATTAATAGAACATTCCGAATTCATTACATTGCAGTTCTTGTAAATATGCATGTACACTATCTTTTTATATCATTTCATGTACATGAAATAGTAACAAGTAGTAAACACAAAAATACAAAATGAGAACCTGGTGTCATTACTACAGTACAGGTTTTGTTCTTTATGGGAGCTTTCAGTGCTAATAGCTGCAGGGGCATTGCGCACAAAGCACTCCAAGTTTGGAGAGGACTAATTAAGTTCTGCTGGTTTCTGTTACAGAGAGGGGACTATTTGGACCTTGAGCTTAAGACAGAAATAAGGAATAATGATTTACCTTTTACATAAGAAAGAGCAAATACTTCCCATTAGTGGGATAGCTGCAGCATTTATGTGTTATTTTCTGTAGGTAGGGAAGATATTTCAGCCTCAAGTATCCTCATAAGATGCTTACTTGAGCTGCATTTTGCAGACTGTAAAGTTAATGCTTGACCATTTTTTGTCTCAGTATTATTAGACAGAAGTGATAAAAGTATGGACCTATCAAATTAAGTATTACGTAATACACATAACCAATAGATCTAACACAAAAAGAGGATATCATTACCTAACGCCTATCCCTAGCATTGCTTTGCAAGAAACAGAATACAAGGCTAACTAAGCGTTTGTCTTTTTCAGAATACCTATTTAATACAAGCACTAAATGATAATAAACTCCTATTTTGTTTGCTTCCACTACTCAAATCGACAGATATTTCCTAAAATAACTTTGATGTTTCCATCTAAGGCAAATCTAATGGAAACCATGGAATCACAGAACCGCTTCTTGGAGGAGACCTCCAGAGATTCCCAGCCTTCCTGTTCAGGGCAGAACTACTGCCAGCACCAGGTTGGATCAACCATTGCTTGGCACAGCTGCATCATTAAATGGATGGAGATTTCACAGGCTCTTTGGATTCACAAAGAAAACAAGAAAAACAGTTTATTGAGAGTTGAACTATCTCCTGGAGACTAATTAAGGTCAACCAAAGTTTATTCTGATGAAAGAGACCCATCTTAACAGTCATGTCTCAATGTTAGCCCTCACAGATACAGCAAAACCCAGTTACAGAACAGGCTTTAACTGTCCTACTGCTATTTTGTCTTCAAATATCCATTAACGTGGAATGCTTCAGTCCCTCACCAGTGAATACATCCTCACAATCACCTTCTGATGGTTATATATGATGGAAGGAGAACTGAGGTGAACATAAACTATGTATTCAGTTACACAGGACATCCAAAACAAAGCCAAGAACTGAATGCAGATTTCCTATACACTGCCTGTGTTAACCATGAGATCACTGTTGTTACTTAGTTTTCCATTTCCACAGCCTACCACAAATGTAAGTTGTAAAAGGCTGGAACAACCCTCTGAGGGCAGCACTGGTGATGAAAGCAAAATTAAAAGGAAGTACAGAGGTAATATTGGCCAAGATCTGAAATTCAGAATCCTACAACCTGAGAAAGAGACATGCTCGATAAGCACTACAAGTATGGAGCTCACCTGCACCTCAGTCTGCTGCTATTTTGCACAGTCTTCATTGAGATGGATCCCATACTTCCTCCCAGAGAATATAAAACAGGCTCTACTCACACACTGACTTCAGATTTCTGCAACATTTCAAAGATCCCATTGGAGCCTTCAGGAAGGGTTTGATCTTAAGGGAACATCTAAAAACGACAGGCAGGTGATGGGCATGAAAATGCAGCAGTGAGGGTGGGTGGCAGAAGCTGGATACAGTGCAAATATTTACACTCCTCAAGTGAACCAGATGAAACATCATTCACGTTCTTACCTGAATAGCAAAAGAACAGTCAGGTCTCTGAGCTCATTCGTTATTTTTTCATTTCCTATCACTGTTTTACTGCAGTGTCAGCTCATGTAGAAGCAGGAGGTGGTTTCATGGATCCAGGATTTAGTCCTGAGTGGGACCACTTAAGCCCCTGCGGTGCTACTATACTGTACCTACAAACCCTCCTTGTGTTCATCTTGAGAGATAGCAGGCAGATACTGGATCCCATTACTATCTCTAAGCACACAAGTTCCCTGTTAGTCAAGATCACACAGCGCCCCTTTTGCTGCAGCAATGTAAACATTTACCAAGAGAAGACAGAGAAATATGATCTGACACACGAAGATTAAGCTGTATGGGTTTTTCACAGGAAGCCAAGTTCTTTAGCTGTCAGATAGAAGCCACAGAGTGATGCCTATTGTTTCTTAAAGAGTAATTACTTCTGATTGCTTCCGAGTACACTAATTTGTCTTAATACAGAATGACAGCGTAACCCACGGTAGTGGATAACTGCATTACTTTACCTGTGTACAGGTTTTCTGGGGCTGGCAACTGCATCAACATCAGGAGGAGCAGAACATCCTTGTTCCAAGACATTGGCTCTCCACGTAGCAGCTCATCCATGTAGGAACTCAGAAACTCACAGCTGGTCGGGCATGGGGCTGGCTGCATGGGCAGCACCAGCACAGACACAGCAGAGGAGTCCTCAGCCAGTTCCTAGGAAGAGAACAGATGATGAGCATTAGGACTGTGATTGCCAATTTCCTAATCTGCTCTTACACGCTTTTATTTTTATATGCATTATAAATACACTACCACTATCTGAGTCCCTTCATGCAGGTATGAAAAGCCTTTCACTAATATGATTGAAAGATACAATTTGCAGTATTGCAAGGGAGGCAGGGACAGAGAGGAACAACTCACAATTTCACAGAACAGTTGGAAATGTCAGAACACAACCCAGGCAGCAGTGAGCCCTGGCGCTTTGCTACATCACAACTTCACATGTGTGCTGCAGAGCAGGAGGAACCTCTGTATTAATCGAAGGACCCTGCTTTGTCAGTCCTTTGCATTCTGTGTTGCAGTGAAGAAAGGAAGACATAGAAATCCAGCAAACTGAAAGCTGAAAGAAGCATTCAGGTTTGGCCACTCAGGGTGTTTTGTTGGTTTGTTTTGTTTAACTTTTTTGTTCCTATTTTATTTTATTTCTTTCATTTAAAACTTCTACTTTCCGTTTCCTAAAACCTCCCGGTAGAAAGCAGCTTCAATTGAAGTGAAACTATGAAGATTTCTGTTTCAAAAATGTCAAAACTTCCTGTCATGTGCATTCTGAAAAAGCAGTCTGCGTGCTTTGGCTGAATTAGGAGAGTGGTGGGAAAGAATCCCACTTTATGAATCAGTTCAGTTTTGACAGATGAGGATTTTTCCTAATTTTTCATCTGTCAGTGTGCCCGAGTCACACATCACAGTCAGTGCAGGTACCAACCAACCAGAAAGGCAGCCAGCTGTGCTCCATAAGCACCCAAAGAACAGGAAGCGGAGAAAAAAGCACTGTGACCTTTGCAGGGAACTTCCTGAGAACATCAGCTCCACGTGGGCAGATGCTTTGAGTGCCATCAAACCACAACTGTACTCAACACAAGCACCTGTCCTGTGTACTACAACCATGGTACAACGTGCCACGAGCAAACAGCAGAGTGACTGCAGTTATTTACCCCCCAGATGTTGCTAGAAACGCAGATAGTTAGCTGAAAGCCACTTGAAATCATAAATGAACGTGTGTATGATTTCTAGGAAGAATCCTTTGATTTAATTCTACCCAACACAAGAACCTGAGACTCAGTTTTCCACTGCGCTTTACGGAGTTTGCTGAATTTAAAAACAATAACAATAAAAACACAAACGTGTCCATTTCTTGAAATAACCCACTGAAAGTAAAACTGTAGGAAAGCATTAAAAATAAATGTGTGTTTCTTCTGGAAAGCAGTATTTTCAGATTTGAATTATGCACTGCAAAATCAAGGAATGTAATAAATGTCTCTCTTCATTTGTGTGGGCTTCGTGACAAAAAGAACTGATAAACAGGCTAAGATAGAGAAACAAGTGTATGCCAGGGTTGGGAAGTTTAGTTTTGTGTTGCAGAAGTAATAAAGTAATAAATCAGTATTAATATAAACACATGTACTCCTCTTCTCCAATGGAGTTAATTGCTTTGTGCTATCAATAAAAACGTAACATTACAGATGGCATTTTCTTTTTTTTAAATCAACCCTGGAGTCATTCTATCGATTTCAGCTGAGTTCCAGGAGATGGCTTAGGCCCACTGCGTCCATTTAAATATATAACTCTGGAAAGCACCTTTCAATAAGATCTGTGACACTGGTCACCATTATTCAGTGTTTCCAAATACATTCTTACCATAAAAGTTATTTACCGGCTTCTTACACTGCAGTTTATCACAACCTTCATTACTCCCTATAGGAGTCGCACTAAATCACACAGCTGACAGCTCAAGCGATCCAGCTCCCTGACTACTGGTGCTTCTGAAATAATCAAGGCCCAAACCGCCTGCTATAAAGCTTCCATTTAATCAGTGCTGACATGCACCTTAGATTGCACTTCGGGAGGTGCCAGGAGCACCTCGGGGCACAGTGGCTTATTGCCCAGAGGACAGACTGTTGGTGGGTCACAGTGATGAGCACAGCTATCCACTAGGCTAGCAGGGGGAAATACTTTCCCTACCAAATCTTCTTGCTCCTCTCCAGTTTTGATCTGGTACCCCTGGGGTGAGCAATGGGAAGTAAAGGGATTACCTGCTTTTGCCACAAGTGAGCAACAAGAGCAAAAACCTCTTTGCAGGGCCATCCAGAGACATGCAGGACCACATACCGCATCTGAGCCCACATCTGTTCCTTGGACTGTCTGCGCCCATCAGAGGATGGAAATTAGACTTCTTCTAAGAAAAGCAGCATCAGCAGAAACTAGTTTTCATCCAGACATAGTTTATGCAGTACAAGAAACTAGTTTGAAGTATATTGGCGAAAGATTACTGTTCTCCTGCCAATATAAGCCGTGTCTCCACCAGGGAGCTCTGACCCACTGCACCATCAGTCGAGAAGCCCTGTGGACAGACTGACACATATACAGAGAAACTCCCTCCGCTCCAGTGGCGCTAGCATGGATTTATCCTGATAAAAGTGCGAAATAGATACTGGCCCTCTGTTCCTTCTTTGGCACTTGAGCAGAATTCTGAAGAACCACAAGAGTCAGTGCTATTCTAAGCCCTAAAAACAGACAGAAAATATAAACACATCTGCCTCTACGTTCCATCCAAATGAACAACAATAAATTAAGGACAAAAAATACTAAAAGCTTCAGGTTAAAAAAAAACCAACAACAACCAAAACCAACATCCTTTTTGAAAGGCTGTTGATTAAAAAAGTGAAGAATTCCTACCAAAGACAAAACTTTAAGTGAAATGATTTTGTCAAGAATCCAATTTTCCACCGAAAAGCATGATAGACCATCCCTGAATAATGACAGTTGCCACGGCCAGTGTGCTACAGATGCAATGAAGCAAGAAAATAGCATGTTCTCTAAGAGAACAAAAAGAACAGCAGCATTACCCGGGACACCATGCTAATATCAGGTTTTGATCTCGCTACGGCAGTGTTTCCTGCTAGAGAGCTACAGCTGACACGGCGCACTGCGGGCTGCTTTTCAACACCTTCACACTTGCTGCTCTCACTCAGAAAACTGTCGAGAGGGAACCCACCACATGCTGCAGTGGGATGAATTTTAATTCCAGTTTTATGAATTTGCATCAGAAAATAGGGAAGGAGTGATGGAAAGAGGCTTATCTGTTGGAGGAGGCATCGTCAGGAGAAGATAAGGCAGAGCAGGAGAAGTCATTTCTTCCAGCTCTTGTGCAGAGCACTGCTGTTTGCAGCACAAAAAATTATCAGAACCAAACACATAAATCAAGATATACAAGTCTCTGGGAAATAGAAACAGACTTGCAGCAGCACACACAAGATTTGGAGAAGACGACGAGGAAGAAGAAAGGAATGCTTTTGCACTGTACACATTCTGATTTAGCTGAGGTAGAAACCAAGCGGCAGAGCTGAAAGAGATTATGGATTCAAAAGTCAGAAGATGAACTGCGAAGAAAACCTGATCAACTTAGAGGACTCTGAATAATGCCCAGGATAGAAAAGAAATAGAAGTGGGAATCATATGTATCCTGTAGGTGTGAGGTTTTTTGGTTTGCAGCTCCATATTTTTGTCCTTCTGAATAAAAAAGCAATTGTATTTCAAATCCTGTGCAAAGCCAGCGGATTGTGTGCAATTATGTATTCTCAAATGTATAAACTGAGAAGTCCAGAGTACCCACATGTCTGAATCTGAGAAAATCTGTTCTCAAGTGTGAATGGAGACCTCAAAGCAGAGCTGAGCGCAGACCCTGCAGGGCAGGCGCTGAATGCCCACCTTGGCTGAGAAGTCACTGCTCTGCCACAGCCACCCAGGAGAAGGTTGGGGAAGGGAAGCTCTGCCAGTGCTCTGTGGGTATGACAGAAGCATCTGAATGTTTCAATCACAGGAACATGTAAGCAGGCTTGACATGTAACAAAGCCTTCCAGGTTACACACCAGAAAGACTGCCCGAGGATTCAGCGAGTGCCATACAGCTGTAAATGAATGCGGCTGCTGGTGAGGTGCCTTCACTCACCAGGTGGACACAAGTGGCACAGATCTCAAGGCAGCTGAGAAGGTTTCCTCTCTGATTTGAAGACTCGATCATTTTCAGGTTTTGCTCATTTTCTACAATGCAATCGCTTGCTTTGTTGCTTCCTGCAAAATTTAGATTTACAGTCCTGTAATCCGCTTCACCTACTGACAGCATCATTAAAATGGTGACTGTCTCTCTGTCTCTTCAGAGTATCCCAGGAGTCCAGTCTGGCTGTACCTGCTGATACTTCTCCAGTGACACCAGTGAGCGCTGGGATGAGCTGAAAGGGGAGGAAAGAGACAGATCACTCGGTGGAGCTGCTTCTAAAAAATGCTTTCTAATCAAGGGGCAAAACCTCAGTTTTACAGGTGGAAGATTACAGTTCAGTTTCAAAGAGTCATGCAGTGTGGTGCCTAATGTGGGTCTCAGCAGCAAATAGATTCCTAGAGAAAATCTACACACAATAAAGATCTAAATGCTCAGAGGCAGATACTGAGAAGCTGCACATAGCCGTAATTGCTCCTGAAATCAGTGGAGTCTTACGGATGGAACAGAGGAAGGGCTCCTTCCACAAGAGAATGTGCTGACAATAAATCAGCAGCGAGTGTTGCAATTACTGCCCCACGCAGTGTGATGCTTTGCTTGATGCTCCCTCCACAGCAAAGAAATTCTATTGATGGTACTTCTCACAGTGGCAATGGAAAAGAAAACAACAAAACAAATTCAGCTTCACAGCAGTTTTTGGCACAAGGAAAGATCCAGAGAACTGCCAGTCTGCACTTCAATACAAGATCCTGACCAGGAGGAAAATGAGTCATGCAAAGTCTGGAGCAAGACATGGTATAATGCTTTCATATGGCCCCAGACAGAATTATAATTCCTCCCATCAGCTCTTCCTGCTGACATCAGCTTTCACATTGGTTTGGCCTAATAATTAGAAAAGTTCTTAGAACTTAACCAGAACATCATTGTTCCCATGGAAAACACCCCACTGCTCCTGTGATGGGAAATAGCTTTTTTCCTCTATTCTTTTGAAATTTTTACTGCTGATCTGGCTAGGCCAGGCTCCAAGTCTAAGCTAGGTTTCTTCAGGCTTTTACAGCACTGGCTTCACATCAGCGTCTCCCACTGCTTCTGAAATCAGCTTGAGAAAATGAGCCATTGTAGGGAGCAAGGAGAAATGTGTCAGGAGAACAAGAGTAGAAGGGAAAGGCCCCTCACGCTGCATTCCCTGCCTCAGCTCCCATCCCTGGCTCTACCCTGCAGCCCTGGGCCCACAGCATCCCAGGTGATGGCAGGCCATGGAGAGCTCCATGAGGATGCAGAGGAGGGCAGACCCTGTACCTCTGCCCAGTGGTGTGGGCACAGCTGCACCCGAAGCTGCTGTGCTGGATCTGTGCTTGCCTCAGGTGGTGACAGCATTCGGTTCTGTGCCTTCACGGGCAGGATTTTCATGTCAGAAGCTCGTGTGAGCTTCCAGCAGTAAGTCATGTCAGCGGCTGTCAGTTAACTGTCCCATTTACTTTTGCATGATGTTATATGGATTTGGAGACTGCAGCTCCCAGCTTTAAGATGGTAATAACTCTTTTGCAGCTTAAAATAAAAAACAGTAAACCCAGTGAAGGACACAGTTAAGCAGTAAACCAGCTTAAACTCGGTATATTTAATTTGCTTTTCTCACCATCCATCATGTCATCTTGGGAGGAACTAAAGCATCTTAAAATAATTTGAAGAGTGAGAATTTTCTGGAAGGCTACTTGTTTTAAAATAGATTTTTAATTCCTGGGCTCTACCAGTATTACCAGATCGCTCACTTTGCACACTGACCTCTGCCACACTGCCAAGGAACTGTTGTTAATTTTCATTTTAAGGGCTCAATTCTGGATCCGTCCAGCCAGAGAAGCAGGATTCCACTTCTGCTGTTCCTCTGGAAGAGTTACTTACACTACATTACAGACTTAGAACAACTAGACAACTGATTTTAGCCCTCTGTATGGACAGAAACTAGTTTGACACACTGTGTGGGGGAACTGTGTGCTTGCTCTGACGAGGGCTGAGAAGGAGGATTCCTTGCTGGGCCACTTACCAGAGTAACAATCCCAGTAGTGAGTCACCGGCATAAACAACATCCTTCAAAGTGAAGTATAGTTTCCCATTGTGAATACAAATTTCCCTTCTCATTTACTTGAGACACGAGAAAGAAAAAAAGTAATCTGTATGAAATGCACAAGTAGCACGAGTCGCCTGTAACCCAGCACCAAGGAGATCAAATTGCTCTACAATTAACTCTCACGTGAAGATGGCTGTGAATGCACACAGAAACACAAGCACGGATAGACCGTGTGCAGGGCTGTAGAGTGCCAGCAGCCAGGAGCCCACAACGACGGGTGTCACTGAGGCTGAGGGGTTCCTCTGGGATGCTGTGGTCTGCAAACACAGGAGTGCTCACTGTCTCCTGTTACCTGTCAAGGCCCTGTCACCAGAGCAGCAGGCAGAAAGGACAGACAGCCCCTCTTAAGCTGATCACTTAAGCAGTCCCAATCCCTATCAATCAAAACAAGACAGGTTTACTTAAAATGGCTTAAGTAATAGCTCTTCACTAACCCAGAGGATTTGGGCAGGAGCATCTTACAGGCACTCTTATGAACATCTCTGCAAACAATCTGAGGATGTGATAACATCTGGCAGGAGACAGTGAGAAACCACTGGGAGGGGTCAGCGAGGGGAAGAAGGACTGGGAGACAATAACCTTTGGGTTTTTCAACACAGCTACATCCAGAATCAGGTGTCTGACCACAGACTGCGCTTATCACAGCAGATGGCCTAAGTCACATAGGCAAGCAAAGTCTGAGACAGGAAAAGAGCCCTTACTACCCATAGGTAAGTGCACACCTCTTGTGGACCTCACACCAGGCCCACAGCTTTGGAACATTAAGCAGAGAAAGCACAGTTAACTCAGTAATTTTGCAGGGTGGAAAAATACCTCGGATCTCTTTGAGTCCCACTTCAAGCTGAGCTCAGACAAACCTCTTATAGACCAGAACAAGTATGATATTTTCACCTGTCTTTAAATGTGTGCATCAGTTTAATTCCCACACAGACAAAGCTTCAGTTACCCTGTAGACACCGTGTATTCTGTAACAAATGGTACTGACTTCCACCCCAAAAGCAGCACTGATAAGCACACCCAGACACAGGTCTAGCTTTGGTTCTCACTGCGCCATGGAACAAGTAGTGACCATTGGTAACAACTTAGAAAACAAAATAATAACCCACGTAAAGGTTTTAGAAATCTTTGCTGCGTCTTCCTAACACTGGTGCCAGTCCAGATCAGCTCCATGGAAACCTGCATAACTGCACAGAATGAGATCTACCAGGATTGAAAAAAGACTGGAAAAACCGAGAATATGATCTTCAGGCATTGCTTTTGAATAGAGCCTTTGGCCTAATGTGTAATTTCTGAGAATTACACTTTTGAAGAGGTCCAAAGCACCAGAAACCACTGAGATCACATCGGTGGGGAACATTCAGGAACACAACTCCTAAGCAAGAAGCAGAGAAGCGCTGTGGTCACGGACCTCTCCAACAGTGCACACAGCACTGACGTTCATAGTTGGTGGCTGCCTCCTGAGAACTCTTGTGTAGGAAAACAAATGATTTGCCGTGCTGTAAGAGCAGCCTTTTGCATTATTTGTCATTCCAGAAACGCCAGGACCATACATCACGTGTGCTCATCCACTGTGAGACAAAGTTCCTCAAACCACACTGAAGTGTGAGGCAGTCTCTCATGCTTTGTGCAATCAGCTCTTTCATACCTACACTTACTGTGAAAAATGCAGGTACATGTCTACCTGCATCCAAAACCTGGACGCACGTCCCTGATGGAAAAGTGTTCACATACATTATTTTGTTCTTTGCCGAGCTGGGGCTGATTTTAGCATACAAGACATACTCTGCATTGAAGCCAGTTGATTTCTTGCACTCTGCTACAGAGGGGTTGATGGAGACTCTACTATGGGTCTTTATTGGAAGAATTTTTATGAATTTATTGGGAACCTTAAACATGAGCTCAGTTTATTGTAAAAGCCCATATATTCATTCTTTGAATCAGCTTCACTTCCTTTTGTAGGAAAGCCTGACAGAAAGATGCTCTCCAACATAAAAATAAACAACAGCTCCACCAGGTTACCAAATATATGAGCTTCACACTGCAAATCTCTGAAGGTTCAGTTGTAGCTACCTGCTGGATTTACACCTCCCGTCTGAGCCAGCACAATGTGCTGTATTCCACCCATAAATGGCATTAAAAGCCAAAGCTCATGTCTTGAACAGCACCTGGCAAGGAGCTGTGCAATAATACAGGCAGTGGAGCTTCAGTCCAATATCCCGTGTGGAACAGACTCAAACACCTCATTCTGCTGATGCTGCCACTTCCACACGCAGCATTACATACTTCCTCGAGATGGCAGTTCACAATGAGCACAACATCCACATCCAAAAGGCACTGGTTAAGTGTGTCCTACAGCATTGCAAGCTGTGGGTCTTCATCAGAACAGCAGAAATCAGCTCGTTCCTTTCCTCATTTCACAGTAATTCTTTTCTGCGTTAATATGAAACTTTTTCTTTCTACTGATTTCCTCTGAGTGTCCTTAAGGTTCCTTTAAACTTCAAAATTACTCGGGAAATCTGGGCTTGCTGACATTACTCTGTACGTTAGGAATCCGAGGGAGTTCATTCTTTGTGCTGGCAAGCCTTCAAACTATCTTGATTTTATCAGCCATAATTCATGCTTTGTTCACAGGACAAGGTTGTTTCTTTTGTATTATTTTGAGTCATCTCTGGAAAAAATCACCTCTCACTAAAATGTAATAAAATATGAGAAGAGATTATGACTTATTAAATTAAGCCAAAGCATACTCTGTATTTTGGTATAGTACCATCCCTGGAGGGAAAGCAAATACATTTTCAAACGAGTTCTGCTTCCAATTAGGCAGCAAAACAAGTACCCGCATTTCCAAAGACGCCCAGCACACAAGGTGCACCACGAGCACAGGAAACTGACAAACTCAGACACAAGCAGCACCACAGACATTGCTGGGTGCTGACAGCCCCAGCCAAGGCTGTGAGCAGCACAACACATTGGCTGTGATTTTTCGCTCCAGTCCTCCCCCTACAAACCCTGCTTGCTCTGCATGTATTTTGCTACAGGGGTGAACCTGGAAGAAATGGTAAAGCGTTTTTCATAGGCATCTTAATTCACACCTATAAACAGCTTAAGAAGAAAATGCCCTGTCTGTTGGACTTGAGCCTTGTATCACTGTGGGTCACTTATTTCAATTATATAAGACTGCAACATTAAATCTCCGCCATTGGAACAAACAAGGAGTTCAGTCATTGAATTTAACAGTGTCAGGATCAGACAAGTATTTACATTCAGGCTCACAGGAAAATGAAATAAGAGATAAAAAACGTATATATCAGTTAAGCATTCAGTGCCCCAGTATTAATAACCTTTAAAAAATGTGTCAAATACACACAGCGTGGGAGATGACTCAGCAGCTACTAGATTTTCAGAACAGATGGAGCATCGCTGTCCCCATACGAGAGATTTCTGTACACCTGCTTCTTGCTGAAGACACTGGTTCCAGTCATGGAAGCAAACATTTTTTCTCCAAAGCAGGCTTTACTAATAATAAGTGTGAAATAAGGATATTTCTCAAGGGGATTTTCTAAATTTAAAATGCATTCTGCTTCTTAACACCTCCTATGCTACTGAATGCTTTAGCCTACCACAAGCTAAGAGCAGTAATTAAGTGTAAGTGTAATTGTTACAACTGTCTGGGGTAGGACAAAAGCAACTGTCAGGGAACTGTCACGTCCCCATGCTGTCCTGCTTCCAGCCTGTGAGCAACGGCTGTAGGACTGAATTATTCCTCCTGCTTCCCCACCCACCCCCACCCCCAGTTCCACTCCAGCATATTGAACTTGACTGGTGGTACCATGACAAATGTTAGTTACACTCCAGCTCAATCTCCCTTCAAAAAAGCAGAAATATGCCATAATTCTCATTACACAACCACAAAAAAATCTCACCCAGCCCCAGCAGTATTTAACTTCCTTGATGCTTTTAGTTGCAATACCGGTTAAGAGACACGGTGTGATGTCTGAATGAAGCCAAATGTTTGGTTTCCTTATGGATTTTGCATCCTCTGTTCACTCACATGCAAAGCGATGACCACTTCTACCCTAAAAATAAAACCACCATCCAGACTCTCTGACACTACTCAAGCTGATCTGCTTCGGCTCTATTGCTTTATTTCCCAATTTTTTTTTATGGAGGCAGTGACTGCGGAATAAAACACCAGGAATCATTTCAAGGAGTAAATATCAGGGCTTAGATTTAATCCCAGGGCATTTGAGACAGGCCAGTAAGCCAGTAAACAGCAGCTCTGCAGAGCTGCCCTTCTCCATGCTGCTGATGTCTCCCAGCCCCTTGGCTGCACTGCAGATGGAGCTTTGCCAGCCCACCCAGGGGCAAGCATCACTCCAAAAACTACTAGTGCCTGCAGACTGCTGGTCTAAGGATAGGGAGATGGGGCTTGGAACACCAGCAAGAGGTGCGTGAAGTCTGGGAGCAGCCAGCAGCTCAGGCAGCAGGCTGGGGAGCAAATTCTGGGGCTGAATAGTAGGGATGGCCCAGTGCTAGAGTGGCTGCAGGCAGCACAGAAGACCAGAGTTGCAGGCACAAGAAGAGTGCTTTGGCTGCATGCACAGTGCAAGGAGCCCTTCCCACACATCCTCACCCTCAAGGTCACTCCTGCCTCCTCCTTCACTCCTTTTCCAGCCCCCAGCCCCTCCCCAGGGAAGCAGCGGTACACAACAGTGCCATTTGTGCCTTCCATCCTGTATTGGGAGTCCTGACATGGTCCTGCTTAATGAATCTCAGTGGTAGATACAATCATCCATCCTTACTTCATTAGTTTTGCTGCTCTGAGAATGGCAGGCTGGTTTTTCCTGTAGCCTTTCTGAATTTCATACATTCTTTTAACTCTCAGTATTTATTTTCCCTCTGGAGTCTGAAGTAATCTGAGAGAGCACCAAGCTGCTGCCCCATTATAAGCCCCAGTTCCTCTATCAGCGCAGTCCAAACCTGCTTCTTATTGTGCTCGCTTCTGTAATGGAGACGGGGTTTGTGCAAGCTGCCAGCCAGAGACTGATGGTACACAAGATATGCACTTTCTGCCCAGGAAAAAAAGAAATATTATTAGCCAGAGCACATTTAAGAGCAAAAATTGCTAGAATTTGACTGAACTTTTCCATTTTCTCCATTTAAAGTGACCCACAAAAACAGGGGAGACTGTTGCTCCACGACCACTGATACGAAGGCAGCTCTTGGGAGAAAAGAGCCAGCATGTTAACGAGGATAAGGTAATACTGGTCAAGGGCAATTTGATGCAAGTCCTTCCCACATAAGCGCACTGAAATTTCTAATGCTCACACAGACTAAGTGGACGTTACTTCGAGTCACATTTGGAAACTCCCTGCCTACCAAATCGCCTGTCACTTGGTCATTAGTGGCAAAGTTCAAAAACATTTGCTGTAAGTCCACTGAAATATTGTTTCAGTGCTCTGGTGCTTTGCTCAACAAAAACAATTTTCTCATTTTTAAATGCCATGCCAAGTGTTCTAACAACTGTAGCTACAGATCATGTAACTGAAACCCTTCCTAATGTGAGCTTGAGAATTTTTACTAGCTCTAAAAACAGCTGGTCATGAATACACTAGTCAGAAAAGAATGCAAAACAAAACTAGTAAAAAAAGTGTTGATTGGTAGCTCTCTCACGGGTATATTTAACCATTTCTTAAATATGTTTTGCCTGTCTGGAAGTGAGGATATTTACATTATTTATTTCGCAGTGATCTGGAAAAAAAAAAAAGAACTTAAATTCTTAATGAAATGCATTTGTTTCTGACAGATACCACTGAACTGAAATCTGGTATATGTTCTTAGACAAAAAGTTTATTAATTTTGGCTGTTCTAGGAGGAAACAAAACTCCTTGAAGACGAGTCTTAACCTCAAAAATCTTTTTGAATAGATTTCAGGGATCTGTCTTCTGTAGTTCTGCGTGTGCATGTGCATACATGTGGGTGCAGAGGTGAGGGTGTGTATGCACGGAGAAAATACAGAGCCTCACTGTGTTCACCCACTGAAGTGGATAAGCATCCTTGCATTGATTTCAATGGTATTTGCTCAGACTGTATAAGGCCAACCTATTCTCCCATACAATCTACAGAAACCATTCATTGGTTTCACTGGGATCTGGATTGATTGCTAGCTTTGATGTAGAGCACTAACATTTTTAGCCACTCACCTGGACGTGTGTAATGGCTGGGAACGCACTCTGTAAGGTTTCCGTCATCTCAGCTTCAAGGGCAATACTAAAACATGCTCAGAACAGTCAGCAGGCACCGGCAAACTGACCTTACCGTATCTCTGACAATTGTTGTGCTTGTGAGCAGTGCACCTTTTCACAGTGCAGAACTTTATTAGCCTGCAGTGATAGACTAACAAAATATGCCCTGTGTTCCTATCACTACCACAGTAAGTATGAGAAGATTTTACATCTCATGTTTTAATGAACAGTTGAAGGTTATTATAAAACTTATAAAATTGGCAATAAGAGAGAATCTGAAATGAGCTCCCTGCCCAAAGGCTGGGACAGCTGTACTGAAACCATTCCTGGCCAAAACCAAACCCAGGCTTTTGTATCTTCCTCCCTTTCTATTTATACTGTCCATGAGCATCGTTAGCTGGTAGCAATACAACACAGTTCACCTTATCAGTATGGAAGCAGTGGTTCATACTGGTTAGCAATTAGCAGCAGCTGCTGAAAGAAATCATATCGCAAAACTGATCATATCCCTTGAATCAGACCTTATTGCAAATCGCAGAGGGTACACTGAAGAAGAGTACCTGAAAGCTTGAAATCCAATAAGGAAACTGATTAGCACTACTGACATTGAACGAAGAGGTCAAAGGGAAAAATCCCTTTCAACTCCTCATCAGCTCTTAGCAAATGAGTGCCTGATCCTACACTTGCAGCTTAACAGCACCATGGAAACCAGCCCAGGTGAGCTGCTACCCACTGCAAAAATCTGTGTTAATCACATGCATAAGGATGGCAGAAATGCTCCCTGTACTCCCTGGTGCAGTGAAACAACGTGACATGATGACATTTGCAGGATCCTATAAGCCTAGGAAAAAGATTAGGATTTCCTTCAGTCGTAATTAAGATACAGAACAAAAACACCATTAGGGTAAGAAGAGGTTAAAATAAGGAGTAAAAACCCACACTGCTGTACCTCGGAAGCCTTCCACTCTGGCCTTTCAGATCTTTGCAATAATTTTTCCGAGTGCTTCCCAGTGCAGGCCAGAGAGAATTTTTTATGAACTCCTGAAAATAGATTTAAAATTCACAAAGTCTCCTAACAACCGGTCTGCTTCCTGCCACTCTCCGGTACGGTCGTTTTTCAGCTGAGAACTCAGCAAAGCTCAACAGACTGACATATGGCCGTGACTGGGCTGCTAAACACCCTCTGATGTTGAGGAGATGATATTCTACAGCCTTTGGCTTCTATGATTTTTAGCGGATTCAGATCTAAGCCTCTTTTGCCCTTTCAAATCCACCGGAAAAACGTTACCGAGATGTATTAGTACCATCTACTGTTGGTAAGTCAGTACTGCACCTTAAGCTGTTTTTCGTGCTTTTGGGGCTGCTGCTTATTTTTCCAGATTATTTATTTACCTTGTAAAGCGAGATTAATACAAATAGAGGCCACTTAAGCAGAGGCTGTGCCATCAACACGCAGGAATATGCACGTGAACACACCGTGTGAGCCCGGGCTGAGAGCAGGGGAGGTGGAACAAATGCATTGGGCTGTTTTGGGAACAACTTCTCAGCAAGTACTCGCAACAACAAATACGTTCCCCACTGATGAAGAGAAGAAAGATCTTTTATCACTAATTTAAGTGCACTGAAAAATCTGACGAGCTCTTTTTACGGCCAGAAGTGGAGCAGCGAGGTCACAACGTTTCTCTGGTAAAAATCAGCATAGCTCCAGGGATCTCCGCTCGGGTGGATCTGAGCCAATTAACTCTGCCTTGTGTACAGAGGGCTGATAAGTGAGCCCGTGCTGGGGATTAAGTCACCAATGAGAGCACATAGAAGGCCAACTTTTATCTGCTGCTGTTTGTGAGCAAAGGTGAAAAGACAGTTGGTCAAGCAAACCAAAGTGCTGGGCTGGAAGCCAACTGGTATAACCTCACTGACACCGGCAGCCACTCCAGATTCACGTCTGCAAAATGGAGACTGCAACCCAGCCTTCCTCCTGCAATTCCATCTGACTTAGGTACATGGCTTTACTGATATAGCTGTGTAAAACTGCCTCACTGTAGGGTCTGAGCATACACTCCTGTCACTTTACATCCATTGGTTTTTTCCATCTGTGATGGCAGATCTTGAACAAGCCTTTGCAGTAGATTTCAAGTTTAAGCTAATTTATCAGCATCCTCCAAGCCTCCATTTTAAAGGATCCATAGACAAATCTGTAATAGCTCTGCAGTCACTGTGTGCTGGCCTTCCACACAGGGGAGATGGAATTATCACATTGCTGCTCCCCATCTCTGCTGTTATTTTTTATTCTAAAGGTGGGTCAGATCAGGACTGCCTTTGCTCCAGTGTTTGCTCCTGTTGCTGGGCCTGCAGGGACTGGCCTGTACCTCCAGCTTCCCGATCACTGCACAGTGCAAACACAGGCTGAGGAAGTAGGGGTGAACCACTTCATTTTAGACAGACAGTCTGTTCAACCTGCCCAGCTTTCAGTGACTAATAATGTCTTAAAGGCTACATTATTATTATTATTATGCTTCCTTGTTGTTACTTGTGCTTATCCTTCCTTTTGGAAGAAGCAAGTATTTCCCTGGTCTGTTTGTGTATAAGGGGCTCTGCTCATCTCAGAGGCCTTTCCCTATTCCTACCTCAACTGCAGCTGACACTTCCCTGTCTGCTGCTCCTCAAGACATGATCAGACACTGAATTTCTTTTTCAGATGCCTTCTGCTGACAGTTCAATCATCCTGAAACCAGGCCAAATGCTCAGATTTTCCTGTCCAGTCACCGATGCTTCCGATGAGCTTATTGCTCCAGCTCCCCGGCCACATGGCTCAGCTTTCTTATTTCTCTGTTTTTATTCTGTTACTCTCATTCTCAAGGTCACCTGGCCTTTTATGTAGAATATTCCAACCCTCCTCCACTATCGTGCCCTCTCAAAGTTACCAGTGATTTTCTTAAATCCCCCCTTGTCTGCTGAGGACATTAATGAATATATTGGAGCAGGATCTGTTTTAAGACAAAGCTAGGATGTGTGAGAAACTTCACTACTAGCTTTCCTGCAAGCTGATATTCTTCCTTCATACGGTACAGTTTTGTCTCTCATTGAGCCAGCAGAACTGTCACATGTGAGTAACATTTTTAGTAGTTCCCCATGTAGCAGATATCAGATACATTAATAAAACCCAGGAGATGTGCCACATTTTTCCTGGCTAGGAAAATGATGTGTCTTAAAAATAATAGCGTGAAAAGACTCAACGTTGATAAAAAACGGTTACATTTTATTTCATTTTTCTCACCTTCCCACCCACTTTCATACTATTCTTCCCTCTTAAGTTTATTCATAAGCCTTACATGCTACTGGTACAAGTTGAGCAGCCCTATAGTTAATACTCTGAAACACAGCTTGTTTTTATTTGCTGCTCTCCATTCACTGTATGGTACCCTATTTGCTCACTAGTTAGATATGCTTGGGATAAAGAACTTCACCTCTTCAGTCTCTTGGAGTTCTGGGTCAAAGTACCTCACCCCTAAATCCCAGCTCCCCCCATCAAGGTGCACAGAGCTCTCCAGATTTTGCTGCGATCGTCTCTCTTTCCCACCTCTGCCAATAGCTTTTATATTCTTCAGGGAAGGGGAACATAAGCTGTTCACTGTTAATTCCTAGTTGGAGTGAGGTTACAGATTCTGGTATAGTGAAAAGCTGCATCACTCAAAGCAGGCTGACACAGACTCAGACTGTCCCTTGCATGGAGCACAAACTCCCTGTGCTTGTCTATGAAAACCTAGCTCTTTTCAGAACTCAGTCCCCTTGTTAACTCATACTCAGCAGCTCAGCCAATTGAATTGTCCTCAAACCAGCCAGTGGGCTCCAGTCTGGACTCAGCATCCTCAGCCTTCTAGTGTTTCTTACTTACCCATCCCTTTCTGCTTTCTTGACAGCTTTGAAGTCCTTTTTCACAAGAACCTCACTGTCACCAGGCTCTTCCTTCCTCCAGAGAGGATTCAAGGGCTCTCCCCTCTCATTCTCACTTATTTTTAATATCCTAATGTAATTCTTCCCCAGACCTCTATAGCAAGATCAAGGTCAACCTAAAGTTTGTATATGTATTAATGCTGCCTCCAGTTAACTCTTCCATGGGCAGTGCAGGATTTTTGTATATGGTCTCAAAAATACACTGAAGAGTGACCTGAGAGAGGCTGACCATGAACTTCTTATTATTGCATCATGACGTGATGGGTATTTACTAAAGAAAGAAAGCACTTTGATGTTGACTGAAGTGTTGTTCATTAACTTCTTTTCCATCTCTCATGTTTTAAACTATGCCGAAACATGGAGAACATGTTACATAAACCTCTGTTGAAAAGCAAATATTTTTTAAAGGAACTGGTTATAACCGATTCAGTCTGAAGCAGCTACTGTGAAGGAGCAATGAAGGTGCCTCTGTTCTGACATCACTGTGTTTAGGTAGGCAAACACGACAGCCATGATCACATCAGTAGCAGCTTCCAGGCAACCACAAGCTTTAAGCCTCCTGAGAAACAGATGGGTCTGTGCATCATCCCTTCTTCAATGACATTCTGTTGTATTTTTTTCATAAGCTTTGTTTATGAAATCTTAATATTCAAACAAGTTCAGCCTTGCACCTAAAACTTTAGTCCATATATTACAAAACCTATACAAAGGCCAGAAAAAACCCTACCCTTGGCACTCAGCGGTGTTGCATGGTCTTAGAAGTCCTTCACACTACGGCAATACTTTTCACCTACAGATCTTAAGATAGATCACTGAACAGCTACTCAGCTTCCCTATATTTCACACACAAACAAACCGAAGTTGAGACAGCTGGTGCTTCCATTCACCACTGCAACGCTGGTGATATTCTTGCTTTAAGTCGGTGGTTTGCCCAGATGATCTCCAGAGATCCCTTCCAAACAAATCTTTATGACTCAGTGACTTAATGGTTAGAATATCCAGGTTCCCCGTTGGCTGTTGTCATTTCCCTAGTGCCAGCACAGCCACTCACTGGATCTCTGTAAGCCTAACTCATGGGATTAGTCTGCCAAAGAACTAACCTTACCATAATGAATGATTCATTTTACTGCTGGAATCGCTCCCTGCATCACTTCGCCGCTTGGTGAGATAAATGACGGAGGAATGCCAGGGAAGGGTGAGAGGCTGCGGCTGGAACAGGGGTTGGAACCTCCCCTTTCAGCAGCAATGAGCAGCTACATCAGCCGATTGGCAACGTCAACCCGTGCCTTTGGGCAGACGTGGGAATTGAGCCTGCTCCATGCTCCATGCCTGCCCCGACCTGTCACAGCGTCACAGACATGGCTGAACACTTCCAATGGACATCTGCCAGGCTGCCCTGTGCTTGCTGTGGGTGGGAAGCGTTAGGCATGGTTCTTGGCATTGTCTGCAGCCATGGAGCAGAGGCTGCCAAACACTCAGCAGTGGCAGCCAGCGAGCCCATTGCTAAATACCTGCTACTAGCACCATCTCCTTAATTCTCCTCCAGCACGCTCCCCATCTCACTGATGATACAGCCCCCTCAATTCAGAATACATTTCTCTAGGGCATATGACATGTATGAGTTTTGCATAGCTTACTAACCACTAAAAATCATAAGCATGAGAGACCTTGGCTGCAGGTACAACATACTTAGCCCCATGAACAGTGTACCTCAGAAATCATTTTTTCATTTGTAGGCTCAGGTTCTTATATCCTGGTAACTTCTCTTTGAAATCATGGACCCCTTTCTCCTTTTATTTCAGGTCAGATTTGAGCCGGTTTGCTCTTCCATCTTCCTACCATAAGCTTCTCATAGTATTATGCAAGTCTTTGCAACACTGTCTTGATTTCTGTTTCATATTTGGCAGCTTTCCATCCTGTAGTCCCTTCAAACTTGGTCAGACTGGTTTCCCAACTCAAGCCCTCTCCTTCATACATCCAATAGCTTGGATGTATGTAACCAATCTTCAGCGTTAACAATTCCACATTGTCCCTGGTCTGAGGGAACATGATTGGTAAACCAGATACTAAGTGAGGAAAGTGTTTGGTTTTTTTTCAATATTTACCAAAGCCCTGGGCTTCTTCTGTTTAATTAATTTCCCCTCCCACAATTCTTTTTGCAGACTTAAGTTGATGGGAAGTTTCAACTTGTGGTATTTGAGATCAAAAATGCAAAGATCTCCAGGCCCTGTCTTGCTCTACCACCCATACCGAGCACTCTGGCTCACTGCTCCAATGCATTTTCTACCAACACTGTTGCACCCTCTCCAGTGTTTTTGGTAAATGGGATAAACGGGGACAGAGTGGAAACTGAGTATGGAAATAGCTGCTAGGAAATAACCTAACGTGTGAGCACTCCTGCCTCAGAATATGCAGTTCTGTGCTCAGCTCCAGCTGCAGAAAGAGCCCCTGGACTTGAATAGGGGAAGTCACTCCTGAATAACATACAGTGCCATTATGTTGGAGCCAAACATATCTTCTCACACAGATGTACTTCCTAAGGAATTATCACCTTTTCTAGATTAACCTGGGAGCAACTTTGGGGTGAGTTACAGTTGATTTCAGAACACAAGGTTGAGGAGCACATATTCCTTGGTGAGAAAACAGTCCAAACAATGAGACCCGGTTGTGAGTGAGATCTGTAGATCCTAATTTAGTTTAGTATTTAATGATGCAAGAAAAAGATTTCTCTCCCCCTTCATCATTATATTATTAAGAGCCAAAATTGTTCATTTTATATTGAGTGGAATTTTACTTTCAGCAAAACTGAATAGAAATTATTTAATCATTCACCCTCTATTTACCTTTGATATCAAAGCAAAGTTAGCACAGGCAGCTTTCTGATGCATGTACAACAAATCCCACAAGAGACCATTCCAGGATTTTAGGGGAAATTATTTGTATCATTATTATTCTACTGGGCTGCCTGCAATTTGAGATCAAATCCCATACATTTCCCCCCCAGTATCTGCAATGACTTCCAAAATTATGCAGATGATTATTTTATTAGCGTGTACCCAGATGGTAGGCTGCCAGACCCAGTTACTGTCACTGCACCGAGCTCTCTCTAATGCAAGAATTACTGAGAAAACAGTGCATTTAGCTACTGGTTATATAAATTAAGACCAAATCAACACTTACAAACTCAATTCAAGCAGAATCAATAAAAGGTATATGAACTATCAGATTAGCAACATCAGACAAAATGTTAGCAATAATCTCTTCATTGAAGATGCCTAGCACAACACTCAAACATGGGAAATGTCTGACTGCTGTGCCACAGCGTCATTTCTCATTGACAATACTTAATCTTAGCTCTGTTAAAAGCAGTTCATCACCGGTCTTGCAATTTACTCTACAGGCATAGCCTAGACCAAACCTGAAATACAAGGTCGTAACTGCAAAGCAAATTACAGCAAATAGGGGAAAATGCATATTCACTTTAAGAGATGATATTTACACTGTAGCAATCAGGTCCATTTATGGAATTTACCATACAAAATGGTGATGCTGTTTATTCAAAGATTATGTTTTGTTTAAAACACAATGTTTGTCTCTTCCTGCCTCCAAGGGATGACTACTCAGATACTCTTTGTAAAACCATTTTAGATATGAAAAGCACTGAGTATAATACCAGCTGCGAGGATAAAGTACTCAGTGTATTGTAAGATTATTTATCAAATCACAAAGCTACAGGACTGCAAGGCTGCAAAGAACCTCCAGAGATGATGCTGTACAATGAGGCTGGATCAAGAATCTGACATGCACGTGGGCTAGTAAGCTCTCTGCAGCAGACAGCTATCAGAGTCCCAGATATTTTAGCATTTCTTCTTGCCCCAGGATTTTTCTGGTTGCTGCTTGTTCCCCTAATCCTTTCCCTTTCTACCTCCAGGTGTGCATCTCATCTCTCTGGTCTCTTTCAGCAGCTGTGGACTCCTATCTTCTGTCACCAGCACCAGCCCTTCTGTGGTAGCCACACGGCCAGCAAGCCTTAGATATGTTTGCCCAGACATCACAGTATTTCAGCCTGATGGGGCACAAAGACCAAGTATGGTCTGGAGTTTTGGACCTCCCTCTCTACTGGGGTGCAAAGACAGATTGCTGTGGAGGAAGGTGCTGGCAGAAATCATCTGTCTTGCTCTACTGGACTGTGACTTGTAAGCAGAGGACTGTGACAGTGTTTACGGCCTGGAAAACTGTTCCTCATCTTCTTTGGGGAGAGGCAGAAAGCCAGCTGTGGTGTCCCACAGGCTACCAGCTTAATGATATGGGATAAGGCATGCTCCAAAAGTGGGAAAGCATGGTCCATAAGTGCAGAAATCAACACAACAAGGAAGCAGCAACCTAAATACATCTAATGCTGTTTCCGAAATCTGTTTTCTATGTTCTCAGACATCAGTAGGAAGATCGTACCATTGAATCTGGATGAGTTAGAAGCCAAGTGTTATATTAAAATCTGTATGCCACAGGAGGCTTGGAACACAGGTCTTTTGTTGAAATTTACTGTATATACTATATCTACAGATTTGGTTTAGCTTTACACCTAGATTCTTCTGGCACAGCTGTTTGCATTAAGAAAGTGAAGCATGATGACAGATATGATAGCCAGCACTGTCTGATACAAACGTGGGAAGAAGGAAGCAAAAGAAATCAAAGAAGAAAAATGTGTCTCTCCATTACTGCACAACAGCAAACAGTCCAGCTATACTCTTGCTGAAAGGAATTTGATGTCTTGGTCTGCTTTGCCTAATGAGCTACCAACATCAATCTGTCATCATCTGCATTATTTGAAATGGCCTCTGCTGACACAAGGTATATTCATATACTGGCCCTCCTGGGCACTTGAGAGTTCAAGTCCTGGCCAGTTTATACCACACTGAATGATAATGAGGGGTAACAGAATAATCATTGGCTTCATTCTCTCAGGGGGAGGCAAGAATGTTGTTGTAGAGATCTCCCCCAGCCAAGAATGGCTTTGGATTATAGAACAGGGAATACAAATTATTTGGTGCTATGTGTACGAAGTCTCTAGCAGTTCTTTGCAGTGGTGCTTTAGCTTTCCAAAGTACATCTAATGCATCTGTCCATCTGTACTGGCAGATCATGGGCCTGTCCTGAGTACATGACTCTCAAGATCTTGCAGGGCTATATCATAAGAGATGAATGCTGGCAATGGTGGAGAATTTCAAGCAAAGAAAATTCCCTTTTGTTGCTTTTTCTCTACTTGTTCCTATGATACACACATAATTAATATTGCACAATACTCTGTAACAGAACTTCTGGTAGGAAAGGACTTCAAGTCCTTTACTTGGATAATTAAACTGTCAGCATAAGAGAAACTTCATACAATGAATCAAATTGTTTTGTCACAAAACTTGAGACAAATGGCTTCTTCTATATTCTTATCTGTGCACAGCTAACAAAAAATCTTGTTTCTTTCTAGAAAGCATCTGTGAATTGCCACATCATAATCCTAATCGAGTCTTATGCTCCAATGATAACGCCCTTAGTCCTGTATCTGAGTTCCAGGTGAATAGCAAAGTAAATACCAACGCTGACACCAGTTTTGACAACTTTTGTGTTGGGAACTCACAGGTTTCAAAATGTAATGTCCTTTCTGTAACAAGGAAATGTTATATGTTTGTTGGTGAAATGAATGAGAGGTTAAAGACCTTCCTCCAGCCATGATAAACTCAAATTCCAGACTTGTGCAATGGCTGTAGGACAGTTTCCTCCCTCTTTAAACAAACCCAAGATGCAGGCAAGAGATAGGATAGGACTAACAAAGTGGTTTTAGACCATACCACCCTTAGTAGGCAAAGAAGAAAAGGCCATCCCTAGGGCGGCATCGCTATTAATGCTCTTTAAGGCAGATGAGATAAATACCTGCCAAAATGGAAGTGAAGCAGACGCAGCTTCAGGTAGTTGTCAGATATTTGACTTGTGAGATCCTAACATTCTTCAATGTTAGTGCATGCTTCTGTATAATAAACAGAGGTTTACAGGTCATGTAACTCATTAGTTTAGCTGTTGTGACAAGGGGAAGTTCTTCAGTCCCCGTGAGATCTCAGACAGGTGATAGCCTCAAGGACAAGCTCTGAACCAAGAATCTTTCTGAAGAGAATGAAAGCGACATATTTGTCAGAGACATGACTGAATGGCTCAAAGAAATAGTGATGGCAGATGGGATGAGGCAAGATCTTGGTAAATGGCTGAATGAGAAGGTCTTAGTCAAAGCCTTGCAGACAAGATGAAAAAATTGAACTTGAGGGTTTCCTGAATGGGGAACCATGATGACAGACTTGGCAGACCAAACTGGGAGTAGGATAAGTTTCTGCACTGTTGGGGAGGCCGTCATATGGAAATCAGTATGTATGAACATTCTGAATTACAGTGACAGGTAAAACACAGGTCTCAGACATGTCTGACAGGAAGATTATGATGTAGACTCATATTGATTGTGTTACCTGAGAGGAGCTGAGAAGGTCCAAGTTCAAGAAACAGACCTTGGTGTCAAAGAAAGAGTATTGCCACCAGCAATGAGGAGTGGAAATAATGAATGGAAAAATTAGAAACCAGTTAAGATCAAAGATGTCAGCAGAATAACTGTGGTGATATACCACAGGCAAAGGCTGAGGTGCCCACCAAAAACACTGTAGCCTTACCTGCTTGTCAGTGTGAGCTGTTTCTATCTGTTTTACCCATAACCTGCTGAGTACAAGTGGAGAACTTTGCAGTAGCCTGTTACTTGTACACTTTGTGGTTGGTAGAATTTCAGACCATTTATAGGTTTAGAATTTCTGGGCTGAATGTAAAGGATACAGCTCTCCTTTGACATCACAGGACTTAGCAAATTCACAAGTGTTACCAAGAAAAATACGTCAACGTTCACCTCTTTATCCAAACATGACATGGGATATTGTTTTTAACCAGCCCATGATGCTTACATTCACATCTCCCTTTCTTTCAGACACTGAAGGGAAGGTCACCTGGGCACCTGTGTTTATTCTGAGTGCCTCAAGCTTATTGCTCTTGGCAGCTTGGAGTCCAGGTCTGCTGTGATACTGATGTATAAATGCAGCAAGGAAAGCTGGAAGTTTAACTACTTTGTTGTCACAAAGTTTCCTGCAATTTATGTCTGACATGTAACATTTCAAAACCTTAAGCAAAAAATGTCTATATAATTTATTTCAAACTGTGCTAACTTGGAAAGATTCACTTCCCCTATTGCAAATATATTATAACATATTGCCTAAATTGCTACTAAATTAAAATGTCCACATAGCTACAGTTTTTAGCTCTGTGGCTGGGAGGCTGCAGATAGAGTGAATAAATTAATGATATAGGGGACACAAACAAAAAACAAAACCCAGCCTTCCTGATCATCTGCCTCACTAAAAATAAATCACTTTAATTTTTAAAAAACTCCCTTGCTTGTCAGAATTATGTAAATCTAACTGGGATCTTGATTGTGTTTGTCATGCCCCTGAAGGAATGTTCCAAGGTGAGAAAGCATATTGGTCTGCCATCCTCCCACCTAGCCATTCCCTACCCTTGTCTGTCACAGCACGGGCTCTCCTGTCATTTATGCCGGTGAGTCTCCATGTGGAGATACATGCACTGCTTTCAAAACAGTAGCCCACTACGGGGAGGCAACAATTCCATGTTCTTAGAGAAGACCAATTTTATCCAACAAATAACAAGCTAAAGATTGCCACAGCATAAGAATGAACGTACAGCTTTTTCTACCAACCTCAGTGCAAAAAGCTTCCTTACAATGCCAAGAGTCAACTTGGTTTCTCATATCAAAAATATGTCATTGCAGCTGAGCATGTGGGAATCCAAGAGCACAGCAGGTTTCCTTAACACTTGCTACTAAATTTCAGGATTTAACTCAGCAAGAGAAGGTAACATGTGGAGTTATCATGTGGAGTTCTCCATCAAAGAGACTAACGGCATCATAGGACACGACAGTCTCCAGACCAATTGTGAATTTACATCTTCTAATGTTCCTCTAAGTGGAAGGAATTAATGTGGCATGTTTCAATTTGCCTAGTAAGTGGTGTTTAAATTCACTTAGGTCGACATGCTTATCACTGAGACAAGAAAAGGTCATTTTGACCACAGGGTGTCTGTTTAATCAGTGAGAAATACTCTGTTTCTGCCGCACGATCCATGCTTGGCTCACGCTGCTCAGCTCTGCAGCCTCTTCCCAGGTATCTAGCATTATTTGCTCTAGGTTCTGATATGAGGCAGTGATCAAGGTGAGCACCCACAGAAGCTGCGAACTCAAACTTTAGCATAAAGACATGAAGCTAAACAAAAAACTTCAGTAACTGCTAATCTCTGATTTCACAGTTGCCTCCTATCCATCCTCAACAAAGCTTTCCCACACCCATCAAACTGAACAGGGAAGGAACTGAGAGAACCATGACATACATCCCTACTGAAGCCAAAATATCCCGTCGTTAAGAGTTGCGTGGCAACATAAATAGTTCTTGCTTTGATAAAAGGGTAAACAAAAAATAAAATCAGAATCGGGGGGAGGGGGGGGGTCACATATCAGGACAGTGTAACACAGGGTAAAAGCCACACCAAGAGACTTGAAACCCTCAGCTCAGAAAACTGCTGCTGTTACTGGCTACAACATCAAAACACATGGCAGGAAAATTGTGGAAATGGAGAGGAAAATTTAAATCAATCAAAAACTTTGCTAAGACAAAACATCTTATATAAGCTTCCCACTGGGAAGAAAAGGAGAATAAGCTCTCATGTAACAAACGCTAGTTATGTCACTTGATGTACTTCTGGAAAGCACTCAAGTATTTCAGTGGCACAGACAATAGAAGAGCAAAACAGAGCAAGCCAGAACAGAACAGAAATAGGTTTGGTTGGCTTTGTCTGGGACTGTTGGTCAAAAATTAGAATTTCCATTCCAGTAAAAATTTCAGGATTCTGGGCAACTTTTCATTGTCTTTCAAAAAATTTTGCTTTGAAATAACCCACAGTAAGTCCAAGAATCCCAAAACTTTTACTGAGTGCCATCTGGATTGCCAGACTTTTAAATTCCTCTCGTGTTTTGAATAGATCCTTCTACTTGACAATACTGAAGCATTTTATTAAAGTCAGTAAGCGATTTCAGAACACAGGAGTAATATGGTGAATAGCTATTATCTCCATTTACAGTGGCAGGAAAATAGAGATAAACAGATCAAAATTGGTAAAGTTCAGTGAGAAGGAATCTCCAGCAGACATTTTCTTGCCTTAGTGTGCTGACTTCTGTGCAGGTGATGGCTGTGTAGAAGACAGCCCTGATGTTCCAATATCTTGTGAACTCTATGATCCAAAAGTAATGTACTTAATCAAGTGTAAAGCAAGAGGTGATTAAGTTGTGGAGTATTGTACAATGCCTGACTGCTCAGAACGTGTCCTTTGATGTGGTGCAGAGGACTGGACCAGTTCTGTCTGCTTTACCAAAAAACTGACATTTAGTAATTTAAAAAAAGAGCCTCAAAAATCTCCACAAGTGTTTAACTTTGATCTGAAGCTTTAAAAAGATGATATTCATCTGTTTGCTTGTTTAATTTGTTTGAATTTAAAGCCGAGAAAGGTGTCAATTCGATGTTTTGTTGAAGCAACTCTTTGTCTCTTTTCCAGATGAGACTGAGCAGGGCAGCAAGCCTCCAGCCATCACTAGTTCTAAGCATCCAACCAAAAAAAGGAAAAAAAAAACAAAAAAAAAGAAAAGAAAAAAAACCCCTCACCTTTCCACTGTGGTTTATATGAATTATTAAGAGCCGAGATTCAGTGGAGCCTCAATTCTTGAGCATTGAATCAATACTGTATTTTATATAACAAGGGCAGTAATCCCAGCTTGTTCTATTTCCATCACAGCAAAGCCTTGTCAAGTCTCTCAAGCAACCTAATTTCACTAGGGCCAAAGTCTAACACTACTGACGTGGAAGACCTGCTCACTTCAACGGGGTCGAGACATGACCTTCTGTCCAGGAGCCTGCAGAATTCAGCTCACTTTCTTGTGCTGTGAGAACTATTCGTAGCCACTGCTAAAGGCCAACTTTTTACTGTGTTCCAGACAAGAAAGAGAGAGAATAAATCTGCACTGAAATCAAACAGAAGTTATTTCTGCAATTATTGCCTCTTGAGGGAGGGTGCCAAAAAAGGGCCAGCTGTGATGGGACACAGGCCTGCAGGAGAGCTGACGTCAGCCACCTCACTTCCAGAAGGAATAAGTTGGTAGATCTGTGTCGGTCTGCATCCAAGCAGCAAAATGTCCCTCTGTTGTACTTGCCTGTAGCCAAACTGTGCTTTCAATCTCCATTTACAAACAGAAAATACATACCCACTTCCTCCACCATCACAAGCTGACCAAGACATGCAGCTGCAAACACTGCATCACACTGATGTGGGCGCATTTCTGGCATGGCAGCAAAGAAAGCTCAGAGAGGTACCAAGAGGGGAAGGCCATGGGTACATCTACAGAGAAACTGAAAAGGGCTACAGTGGACTCCAAAGTTTTCCTTTTTATCCTGCTTTAGTGAATGGAATGCTGAATGTAAGTGACAAGGGAAAGGGAAGAAACTAGATACTGAATTCCATTTGCTATTTGAGTTCTTAATACTGCCCCTTGAAAACAGAACCTGAAGTTGACTGAGCTGGTTGACATAATGTGTTTATGAATACCTAGAGCTTGATTACAGAAATGTTATACATCCTGCAGCATTTGCAGCTCTGAAATAGAGCAAATGTAACCTAAGAAACTGAGTAATGACAATTAATTTATAAATGCTGGTTTGTGTCCTTCTCAGCTGTAGTTGTATATCACTCGGGTGAAAGCCAATTTCAGCCTGCACAATTTGGAGGTTTACCACAATGTTTCATATGAGAAAAGGAAAAAGAGAATTAAAAGATTCACAGGTTAAAAATTGAACCATGGCTTAAAAACACTGGGCAAAATATGATTTCCTAGATAGATTTACTATGATTCAAAAAGTACCCACAATGAACACTCAAAAGGTGTTTTGGGGAAATCAGACCTTTGTTATTTAAATGCTTTAGGCCAAAGTCAGGAACACAAATAATCATCCACACAATAGAACAAATGCCAAAAACACAACATTAAACACGGTGAAGAAATGAATCATGCTCACAGTAATTTGTCCTTCAAAAGAAAGAAAGAATCTCTCCTTTCCCCAGCAATCTTTTCAATATGCAAATCCTCATATCCAAAGCTCACCTCATCCTACACAGAGATGAAGGAAATCATTCCATCTTTTTAAGTCTTTTTCAGATCTCCTTCATCACTTAATTCATTGAACAGAACCGTTTCTATTCAAGGTATTTTCCACATTTCTGGATTCTAGCAGAAAAAGGCACAACTCAACTTTGCTCACCTTCCACCTTTCAGTCCCACTCACACTATCATGCAAGCTGAGAAATATTTACCTAAAGTGAAAACTTCCAAATATGTTGAAGTTCTGCTATTCATTGTGAATCTGCAGCGAATTCCGGAACCCCTTGAAAATGACAAAAGAGGTTCACACATTTCAGAGCCAGAGGGGGACAAATGTTCTCCTGATTGAGCCTTTCTGGCTGGAATCTAGCTACAGAAAAACACTCTGCTTAAATTAAAGACCTGAAATGCTGAACGCATCCTAGAAGTTACATTCTGCTCCACAGAACATAGTTGTTATCCAGTCATTGTTTCACAAACACAAACACTGTGACACTAAATATAAGCCCTCCTTAGATGCTCTCTAACTGCATCAAAATACCTCTGAACAGCAGCCCCACACTTCCCTCTTTCAGTTCCTCTTTTGACAAATAATTCTTGCATTTTTACTGCCATATTTGAAAGTCAGCAGAGACGGCTGCTCCAACATAGAGATAATCAGCATTCTTCAAGTCCAGGCACAGAATGGGATGTGGGAGATTTGGATCTCATTTCCTACTTGCTAGGAGACTGTTTAACAGTTCTGGAGTGGGTGCACTGGGTACACTCAGAGCTCACCCAGCACACCACGGCTTGGCAATTTAGGCACCTCAGCACCCAGTTCATGGAACTCAAATAACCTTAGATGGAAAACACACTTCGTTTTGTTTTGGTCAGCTGAGCAACACAAAACCATAATAATAGGTGCCTAAGTGGATAGGGATGGTTTTGACCTCCTCTCCTAGGTTTTCTTCTTAAAATGAATTTGTGCCCTTTTTGATCTTATATCAAACCCTCCAATATTAACAGCGTATTCCAGAAAGATGTCTACAAGACACCTGCTTTGCAGAATAAAATCAGGATCACTGAACAGAAATTGCTGGAAGTATCCGGACTGATCAGAGGAACAAAGAGCTGATCAAAAGATTTAGAAACTCTGTCTCATTTGCTATTCCAATGAATTCAGTAATAAAATTTGCTATATAATTAAATTCACTGTTGGATGTGGTCCTTAGAACTTGTTCAAATTCCAGTTTCTGATTTATCACAGTTCTGATCTCCCAGTTTGCACTGGTGTCTGCTGAGATTAGGGCCCAGACAGAATGTGTCCTGTTTACATGTGAGCTTTGTGAGCAGTAGCATCCCCACACGTTTAACAGTAGGGATCATCTTTCTGTAGCCTGTACTGTAACTAGTTGGCAGAGGAGTTGCTAAAAATTACCTTAAATTTTTGCTGATGTTTTCTTCTTTTTAGCAGACTTTGCAATGTCCTACCTGATAAAATTTACTTTGGCCAATATTAATCAGTCAGCTTGATGTCCTAACATTTACTTTTCACTTTTGTTGTTTGCAATGCCTTCTTGGAACTGGGACAAATATCAGACATGCGCTCATGCAAAGTCTGCGGTATGTACTATATAAATGAGACCCTGGTTCCAGCTGCCTAGCTACCACCTGAACAGTATTCCTAGATCCTCACCTTGGAAAGGAGTAGATTTTCTCTGGGTGCCATGAAGGCACTAGTAGCTTTCATACTGCTTGTGCAGCTCCCAGTTCACAGAGCTGTACCTGCAGCTCCCCCGCCTCCCTTGGGCTGCGATGACCCAGAATCTGAAGCAGCAGCTGAATTTGCTGTGAATTACATTAATGGCCACAGTCATCACGGATACAAGTTTGCCTTAAACAGAATTGAGCAAGTCCGTGTGCTGCATCAGGTAAGTGAGGAGCTTGCAGGCAGAGCACTGCATTAAGCTGGCAAGGCTTGGCTACGACCAACAAGTCCTGCTAAGGGCTGTATCCTCACCTGGGGTAAATCAGCATGGCTCTATTGATTGAGATGGTGCAATGCCACCACGTAGTAGATGAGAATCCAGGTCACTGGAATGTATCTCTCAAAGAGCAGAACTGAGAGGAAGAGAGAAATGTTATTTTTGTACAAAGCTAGAAAGGGCTTAGTCTACAAATGCAGCATGCCTGCTAGGGGAGATCATTCAAAGTGCTGATTCATGAGCCTAGTAGCTAATCTGGAGGAAAACCGCAAGGATAATTCTCATGATGTGGGTAACTATTTATTGGCTGAATGCATACCTATCATAACTCCATGCTGTTAGTGATTTTGTAGTAGCTATGAATTTTACCTAACATCCCATTGAGCTGACAAGGAAGCTGAATGGAAGTAACTGTGGCTTATAGTCTCATTTCCACTGAGATCTATTCACATCATTGTAGTCCTCTAGAAAGGCCGTAGAAATAGACATGAATGCAGCATATGCACACATTCAGAACCTTTGATTTTCTCACAACACTGAAATGAAACTCCAGGGCTGTTTACTACTTGACATGAGAGAGAGGATACCAGTATCATTTACAAGAGAATAAAGCAGTCATTGATAAGATTAGAAGTGTCCCTGCTGTTGCACAAAAACACTGGTGACTCTGCTTTTCTCTTATTTAATATTTTTACACTAAAATGATTTAATTGCTTTAAAAAGAATCATTCGTGACCCAAACCTCAGAGTCAGATTCAGAACTAGGGACCTTCATTTCTGCCCCTCCATTTATCTGTTTTATGCTAGAACTGAAAAGGCTCAGGGACAGCCACAAAACATCCCACAGTCCATAAATAACTTGAATACTGGAACTTAGCTGGTGCAATTCAGTGTAATTGCAATGGAGTAAATGGGGTGAGTCAATGAGCAAGCAGAGTTTATTTGGTATCTTGCTACAAAAACAAGGAGTTTTTTCATCAACAAAACCAGCTGTTGATCATTTTAAGCTACCCAGCAAAATAAAATTAATTTAACTTAAGAGACCTGACCCGTGACACAAAAGCTGGATCTTCCAGAAATCAATGGCCAACTCCTTAGCTGGTAAAAATCTCAGTGTGATGTCAGTGGGACTGCCTTGACTTACTCCAGCTAAAAAAACAGCTCTTGTTTCTCACAAAGTTATATGTAAGGGCTGCTCTGGTTACTGCAGCACACACCTGCAGCTATCCAACAAAAAAAGAGACCACAGGGAAGCCCCCAGGAACAAAATCTGGTGCTGTTTTGTGAAGTACTACTGTTTCTGTTTGTTGGTTCTTGTTTTCTCTTCCAGGGGCCAAATAATGAGATTATGTTCCTTGAACTTGACTTATTAGAGACCAAATGTCACATTCTTAATCCTACACCTCTTGCAAATTGCTCAGTAAGGACATTTGAAGAACATGTGAGTATCTGAAACACGACTTGCTTGGTATAAAAATGCAAGTTCAGTATGTTGATGTTAGAGGCCACTTTATGACCAGTTAGAATTCTCTGCCTGCAAAGCTTACATCACTGTAACAGCCCATAAGCACCAGTCACTGCCTTGCTGATTTAGTTGCCTTTGTGTCAGGAAGGATTTCACATCTTGTTACACAAGGAGGACAGATCCCTCTCAGCATAACGTTCCACATACATGTCATGAATGCCATGGACCTTGCTCAGGTGCTCCAGGTGCAGGTCTCCATGCTCAGCCCAGATAACACTGTGCTGTTGCATATGGCAGATGGGAGGCTGTGAACCTGGACAAACACAACGTTCCCTTGGCTGCATGTGGTGTGTGAAGCAGTGAAATTACGTCAAGTCTAGCCACCAGTGACTGCAGGAGAGATATTCCCTTTGGACAGGGCTCTGCCCTCAAAGTAATGCTCCACTGGAATTTACTGGCCTCAAATATTTTGCTTTTATGCAAGCGTGATCCAACTGTGAAAAGCTTTCCCTAACCAAAGCATTGGAAGTGTTGTCTGAGTACAGGCAGCTTTGCTTCCTAAGCAAAAAGCAGAGCAAGCAATTGACAATTTAAGCCTGCTGTTTCTAGAATGGGGCCCAATTCACAGTGCTCATGACTAAATCCACCCCTGTATTCATCAGGGCTCGGATCCCATTTTCCATACTGGGGGAGGTGATTCTAACTGTTCCCCCTTCCCACCTTTGCCTCTGACATTTCCTTCCCTGTTGGCTGTTGCCTGCAAACCAGCTCACACAAGGCAGCACTCTGCTGTTACCATGGCCACTGACCAGCTGGGATTGTAGGGAGAATGTTATCAAACAGCTCTGCAGAAGGTCTTAATCTATAAGTATTCACATTCTTTGCTCTTTATGAGAGGAACCTGAAGTAAATATCTATGCTCTAGATAGCACGGCAGTTCTGATACTTTTGTGATCCAGATTTGGACCAAAGTTTTGCCACCTAGGACAGTCCTTTAAAGACACGAGGACAAACCTACCAAGGCCTTTGCAATCAGGCTGATTTTTCAGCAATGCTCAATCCTGGATCAGTTCTTTTGAATTTAATAATAGTTGTTCTTTTCAGGAATTCCTATTTGTCTGAACAAGATAACCCTTTGATTTCTGTCTCTCTCTAGGCAGTTGAGGGTGACTGTGATGTTAAACTGCAGAAACTGAATGGACAGTTTTCAGTACTTGCTAGTAAATGCCACTCAAATGCAGGTAAAGATGTTCTTCTTTGCGTTTGAATCTAAAGGTGGAGCATTAATCTAGCAGTGCTTACAGTTCCCTACCACTTCTAATTCTAAAACACTGGGAAGTACTATACAGTTCCTTACTATAACAGCTAAGATGTGATAGGGCTGCCTCAGGAGCACTTCCCAGATTTGATCTAGAGATGGCTGGCACTGAGGCTTTCCCTTGAGAACTTGATTCCTTGTTGGTCGGAGCCCCCCAGCAAGAAGCTCTTCAGAACCCCCGTGCAAGATGCAGCTTATTTACTGTGCCCAGCATTTTCAGTACTGCCACGGGAAAGCAGAGTCTCTGTTCTGCATTCCCTGCATGAGATCTCTTTGCTCTGTATGTGATGTTTTCAGTACTGTCTTTAAAACCGGTGGGTAAATGAAAAACACTATTGCAAACACAGTTCCAAAGAACTAAAACATCTTAGATTTTCCACCATTTCCCGTGTGAGCTGAGACATCTTTTCACTGGTGTCATGGTTATTTTGCCAGAAAGAAAACTGATTAAACCCTGAGCAAGAATATGCAAAATATGCTATTGAAATCCACAGCATTTTTGCTTGCATGAAGACTTCAGGACTCAAATAGCACAAGTTGCATGAAATACTGCCATCTATAGCTTGCACTGCAAAAATCTCTTTGCAGCATCATTTGGAACAGACAGAGAAACACAGTGTTTTGCATCACTGACTATGCCTGTAATGTCTTTCAACTTATGATCACAGCAAAACAATCTGTTCCTCCCGCAGACTCAGCTGAAGATATTCGTGAGGTCTGCCCAGACTGTCCGCTCCTGGCAAATCTAAATGACACTGATGTGTTAACAACTGTTTCCAATGCCCTCAATGACTACAACAGCAAAAATCCCGACACCTACCTCAGGCTCCTTGAGATCGGAAGAGCAGTAAAACAGGTAACTGCTAGAACAATGTCTGCCCTTCCATGTAAACAGAATGTTTCCTCTGTAGTACTGAAGCAGTGCCAGCTGCTCGAGCCATGTTTACAGTCAGATTGAGCTTGCCTTAAATTGCCCTACTGAATTGCCCATGATTTCCCTAGTGTTTTGTGTCATCTTAGCCACAGGGTTCTCTTTGACTTCTGTGGGAGACGCGGAGCTCGAAGCCACAACGTTTGCCTTTTATCTTTTCTCAGCAGCTCTGCAATTCCAAACAGAGCAAAGTCAGTTAAACATCTTTCCTGTTTTATCAGTATCACCCAGTGCGGATGGTCAATGTCGAGTTTGCCGTGGCTGCCACAAACTGCACATCACAACAGGCTAAAGATAATCTGGAGGCTTGTCAACTGCTTCCTGAGGATCAGTCTGTAAGTATGCCAGCACATCAGTCCTCATGAACAGAGTCATGCTGTGATGCACTTGCACTTGTACAGAAATAGATCTTTGTGAGAACGAAAGTGCAAGAGTTGGATACCACTATGATACGCTTTTCAATGAATTCTTTCTAAAGCTATAGTACCCCTTTATCTTCTCTCTGATGTATGTGGGTTGAATCTCAATGCATTTAAATATATTTTCAAAAGGATTAAGGACAAAAGCATCCTTAACACAAAATATTTTTAATAAACAGCATTTATACTATCATTTACTTTCCTTAATATGTGCACCTGAGAAAAATCAAGCTCCATTGGAACGGGCAGTACACAAACACAAAACCAGAGTGCTCTAATTTCATGCATAGGTTCTTAAGAACTGTACTCTGTACTTCATCATACCCAAGTTCTTTCCTGATGAAACAAAACCAAAAGTGTCCTAGGCAGGTTTAATGAGTGGGGAACCTTTTATATGGGTCCCTATATATTCCTTCCCTTCCTCATATCCAGACAAACAAATCTCACTCCTGAATAATACAGGAATTTCCTTTACTTGCTGGTTACGCATTTAAACAGCTTGGCTTTTGAGTCCACCAGACTAAAAACAAGCACTTTATTGCTCACATAAATCATGACATGAAGCTATTTCTAAACATACTGAAATTTTAAAAAAAAATAAAAAAAATGCAATGCAGATCTTCCCTATTTTCTCACAATTTTTTCTTCCCTATATTCTGCTTTGCCAGATTTTTGGTTTCTGCACAGCAACAACGGTAACAGAACCCTCACAGGACTTAACAGCAGAATGCCAGCTGTACGGACATCAGGTACCAGCTCTCGGGGCATTTCCTTCCTTCCCAGAATAACCTACTAGCACTGTTTGAAGCAATTGCCCTGAGTTTACCTTTTTCACTGCAGACTGCACCACCTATCTGTGATAACCTAGGTATTTAACTTTGTATCCTAAAGAAACCCAGTAAGATAAGGCTATCCTATGGATTTCTGTGCCCAGAATTATCACCTCTGTCGTCTATGCTTGACATAGATGAAACTCCCTCACCATATGGGAGTTTCATATGTCTAGTAGGACAAATGGAACTAAATTTTGCTCAACTAGGGGAAAGGCACCTAGATGTAAAATATAAAAGAGCTACTATGGTAGGCCTCACCAACTGGAAGCTTTTGCTACAAGTAGCAAAACCTGACCAAATTCTCGTTAGAAGCAGGGGCCATACTAAGACATCCATGACATGCATACCATAAATCCCAAGTAAGCGAATACACACACACAAACCATTTTTATTTTCCAGCCTGGAGTTATCTACCCTCACTCAGGTCAAGATACATCAGCAGGACTGGTACCCAGTGCTGGACAAGGCTTCATTAACCATAACCTCAACATTTCCCACAATAACCCTGTTGCATCCGAATCCAGCTCTTCAGAATTTCCTTCCCTGGTATCAGCAAAATCTGTAGCAAAGAGAGCAGCTGCAGTGGTTGCTCAACATGATAAAGTACCTCATCCAGTTGGCTTTGTGGCTCCTCCTCCACCATGCCCTGGTAAGTTTCGCCATTTCAAGATCTAGGCTGTGTCACAGACATGGCAAGACGGCTAACTGAAGGATCAGCATGCAGCAGCAGCATCAACACACACAGAACAACATCAGGTGCAGACAGCTGAGAACACCTGACTCTTAGTCCAACTGACTTTCACCCTGCAGAGAACACAGCTGTGGCCAGGATCTTGCAAAGTTCTGCTTCAAAATATAGGAGATTTCAATATACAGCAGTCGTTTTCTCTACGAACAGGAATGCTCGTTAAAACACAGCAAAAATTGTTCCAATGAAGCTGCTGTACAAGCTATACAACACTTGTGGTAGAAACACCATCTAAAAGACTACTTCACAATAAAATGTTCAACAGAAATGCTTTGGTACCTCCTGTCTGTATATTTTTTCATTTAGTTGTCAAGTATCTCCTTCATGGCATTATGAGTCATATTCTGGGCTTGATTTCAAAAACAGTAAGCTTCTGCATTTCTCATCAGCTTCCCTGGGATGTGTGGGTGCTGAGCACTGCAGAAAATCAGGTCAGTCCTTTCTTTTGATCACACACCAATAGCACTAAAGAAACGGCAGGAAAAAACCTTTTTTCCCATTCTACCTGTAGTGTTTCCTAGCATGTACCTACTTACAGTATCCACCAGAAAAACCTCAAACACTCTGGATGTGACATAAGGAATAATAAGAGCACTGGTGCCTGTGAAAAGAACAAAGAATCAGGATACATACACTACTGCACAGACAGAAAGCATCAATACTTCCATCCAAGCACATGCGCCTTTCTGCCTTCCAGCAGATACACAGGTGCAATATGATCATGGGGTACTGTACGCCACATGTGTATGAGGGATAACAGTTCAGGGAATAAAAATATACTACAGAGTGTCTCATGTGAGAGGACCCAGACAGCAATGGCAATTTACCACTGTCCTAACAGCCAAATCTCCTCTGTATTTCTCACTTATTACAGCCAAAATCTATTCTAGGTGGAGAAGTAATAAGACACAGAGGCCAGAAGGATCTTCACTGTCAGCTAGACTGGAATTCTGCAGGCCCAAGGGAGCAGCCTCAAAGGCAGTCATGAATCTTTAAGCAGGAACAGCACTTGCTACAAGATAATTACCATGCAGGCAGCAAAACCTGAAGTACACATGTCATTTTTGAACTGTTTCAAATAATCTGTTCTATTCTCCTAGTTACAACCTCCCTGTATTCAGTAAGTAAGATAACTAACATTTGTTCCTGGTGACAGTGCAACAGGTTGCTTTGCTACACTGTGTCAGTGGGGAAAGGTAATGATTTATGCACTAATACTGGGAATGTGGAGAGGGAAAAAGAGGGAAAATCAGCCCAGACTCTGTGTGCCACAGTATAACATGATGGCAGCATACTACCAACAAGCCTTCCTCTCTGAGGCAGCAGCTCCCACCTTTGAGGAACACACTGTGTTCATGCAGCCAGGGTGTTGTAAGACTCTCGTACGTTCAGCATGCAGGCATTGATATAAAAATTGCTAGTACTGAGCTGCATGCAATTTCTGAGGTGGTGATTTGCCTTCCTGTCTCCACTGCATGAGATACAGAAAAGAATTAATGAAATGGCTACTATTTCGGTCTGCATTAGTTTACTTCAGATCCTCATCACTATGACTTTAGATGCACAAGACCCGGATTCCAACTAGTCTGGAACAAATAGATTTCATAGCTTTTGGATTTTTGAAACTAGGAATTGCCTTAAGCAAACCAAACAAATTGTCTTGTATATAATGGAGTCAGCACTAAGTTATATAAGACAGTGTTTTCCAGACTCAGAAAATTCTTCATTGGCAGAAACAGCAAGTTTATAAAAGGGATCGCTGCCAACAGGAGCACTCAAGAAATGCTTCATTTTCTTTTGCATTTTACAACCACACAGAGCAAGGGTAAGTAGCAGAGTATCCACAGCCTCCACACTCCATGGACGTTCTCTTACCCCTGGTTCAACTACCCATTTCTTCCCTAAAATTAATAAAAAAGAACAGCAGAATCACTCTGCACTCTGCTGTGGTTCCAGCCCATAACTTCACATCATTTCTCCCCTTAACACTCATCCTCCTAAGGACACATTTTCCACAACAGTTTTGAAGCAGTGACTTTGTTTCCCTTCAGTATAGCCTGCATTCATGCCTCGGATCTTAGTAACAGCTTCAGCATTTACTAATAGATTCTCCGGGCAATGAGCACTATTAAATGGCAATATATAAAATACAAATGCTTGCCTTTCTGAAATGCAGGCTGAATAGTTTTGTCAGGTCTGCTTCACTGACTGACAATGCTTTTCAGCATTTTCAAACTCTGTTTTTCTCGTGCATATGTATTTCATGTGCTGCTTTGCCTGGACATGCACAGATTTCCCAGCTGTGTCCATGTTTTGAGGTCAGCTACTTGAACAGAGAAATTTTTTCCTTTCCAGTGGGAAGAAGAGTACAAAGAACAGAGTCAGGGATATAACAATTCCTCATTATAAGAGGCACCAACACAGCCAGTACTAACTGGCACCCATCTCCATAGAAATGCCATGCACTGTAAGGATAAAGAAAATGAGTTATTATGCTTTAGCCGCAGGGGAAGCATTCCCAGGCACAAGGAACAATGTGAGTGCGTCTGCATTGCTGCTTCTGCTGTTCCTGTACTATGGCTACAGCAGTGTTTCTCAACACTCGTCCCTTGTATCCCTTTCCCCCAGGATACAGTCTGTACATTAGCCTGCACCCTGAGTCTGAAAAGCAAATGGTGACATTTGAGGTGGCTCAGTCTAGTGGCCATGTGCCCCTTTGGTTCTGCTATCTGAGTTTTCCATCTCTGCCACCAACCAAAGTCTTCTTAGAAGAGTTCCAGCCCCAGTGCTCTTGCAGGTCTTCCTGGATATATGTATAATCCCACTCACCTTCCTGTGGGCATTCCCTGTGATAGACCCTGCTGTCTTGCTACGGAAAATATTTGGAATGTCACTGGACTAATGACCTGAGATTCTTTATACCACCAATAATCTATACAGTGTTAAATAGAGACAGTGCTGTGCATCCCTAGCACTCTTACTTCCTCACTTATTATAGATGCAGATCTAAAGGTACATGGCATCTCCCAACAGATATCTGTGATCACACAGCCTCCCATGACTGAAAACAAGGACTGAGGAAATGGTTACCCTGCTTCTGATGCTCTTTCAAGGTGAAATAACGCAGGATTGCCTCTCACTGGAATGCTATTAACTTCTACTGGGGTACTCCCCAGATAATGGTAGTTGTCACCTCTCCAGGACAACAGGTGAGCTGTGTACAGCTGCTCACAGCCCTCTCAACCATGGAGCTCCTGGCAGGTTGGCCACAAGGCACACCACTGTCATTTCAAACTGAATTCTCTCCAGGCTGAATTTTCCATGACCCTTTTTCATCTGTACTCAGCAAATCACTTGAGAATCAATAGCGACCACAGTGCAGCCTCTTAGCTGGTAAATTAACCTCCAAATTCAGCGAGGGGATAAGTCGAAGGAAATAATAAACCTGCACAGCTGAGCACGTGCTGTGCGATATAAGGGGGCAGTCACCAAGTCAATGAATGGGTTCCCCCCGAGTCACAGCCCTCAGTCACATCAGGACTGTGTTATTTAATGTTACTGAAAAGGAATGAAAGCAGAGCACTGAGTAGCACTAAAATAATTAAACTGGTGACACTGCTGACCAATTTTCTTTGCTCCTCAGGCCTCTTGCCACAGGCTTATGATACTCCAGTGGCTTCCTTTGGTTTAAACTGGAGCAGGCTGTAGCAGTGGTCAGAGGAAAGAAGCCAGGGAGCTGAATACTGAGTATCTAGGACTCCTTGAGCCAATTTTCACCATACAGTAAGAAAGACAGTAACACTGAACAAGGCATAAAAGTGAGGTCTTAAATTATCTGGCTCAGGCACAGTTACAGGACGAGCAGCTGCAGTTCACAAAGAATTCTCTGGACTAATTCTGGCAGGGCCATGCAGCTGGGATGTGCACTGGCAACCAACTGGATGCACATTTTTCTTGATTCAAAGTACAGAAAGAATAATTTAAAGACTGATAAAAAAAAAAAAGAGGGAGAGATGGCATGAGGAGGAAAGCACCGGTTACATGAAATCAAATGAGGTTCTTCCTCTGGTTCACATTATATACTCTCTCTAAAAAGTTTTGGGTTTTTATTCTGTCAGATTTTCTCCTTTGAGATTAACATATCCAGCCTCACGTCTGCAACTTCTTTCTTCTTCCTAACTCCCCCCTCAGCTTACAACTTCAGACAGTTCTCCATCTCTAAGCTTGGTTCTCAGGCAACAGAACTGCAAAAGTATCTTAAAATCTGTGTGTATGCGGGGAGGGAGTCCACGTGTAATTGTACCTGCCTCTAAACCCACAGGATTACAAAGCTAGCTAATGCCGGGCAGGAGCTGAAACCAGATGCAGCCAGAAGTTAAGGTTAGAGGAGATAAAAAGAGAACAGCACCTGCTATTTGGAATCAGAAGGAATGTGGAAGGATGGCAAGTTCAGAAAGTGTTCTGCTCAATGTGGCAGTAAGAACAAAGTCAGATGGCAGGAGAAGATGGAATGAAACAGGAAAAGTTCAGGGAAATCAGAGTTGTGGATCAAATACCTGGTAAGCATCAATAAATTGAGAGTTCCAGGCAACAAAAGATAAGTGGGCTGGAGTCAAGGCATTGCAAGGGAACAAATTCTGTAATGGAGCATCCACCAAGCAACATTTTGGCAGCCCTGCTTCATTTACTGTCTGTTTCCCCCAGCCTCTCATAGCAGCTCATTTTGAAGCACTCCACTAAAAGAAGTGACGCCTTTGGGGCAACAACAAATTTCAGCTTACCACATCTCTGCTACTATACGCAATTACAGCGATTGCTAAGTCCCAAATGAAGACAACAGAAAGTCCTGGTTAAAAGCAGACACCATGATGAAACTGTTACATCTTTTTACACTATCAGGTTGTATGTATGTACAGAAGTATGTAATGGCTTGAGCGGGCCACTTGTTCACAGGCCTCTTGCCTGGACATGGATTGAATTTTGCTTGCTTGGCTGTGGTTAAGGGTCAACAATAATTTGCAGGTAGCCAAGTGAGTAGAAATACTCAGAGAATGAATCCAGACTGACCGTTCTGTCCCTGCAAAGTTCCAAGTTGACGACATACTTGAAGAGTTGGTATGTTTGTTTACAATTAGAATTTAACAAACAGAAATGCCAGGTGTGAAATCCATCACCCTGTCCACTCTTACCCTGCTTCCACTCAAACCAGTGAGACCTCAGTCATTGTTTTACATGGGAGAAAACCTGGATCACTGACAGAACGGAACTGGAGCCAGAGCTGTCCTGCACACAGGTTTATTTGAGCACTGCTGGTTCCTTAAGAAAGCAGCTTTCTGGGTATATTCTTGTGCCTTCTGATGAGGTCAAAGTTATGCGATCTACACAACCACATCTGAACTGGAGCTGTAAAGGCAGAAGGAAAAAGTGCTCTCTGCTCTCAGTGGGAGCCACAAGGCTTGCATAAAACCTTGTAATCATTGACTTAGTGTTTGCAATTGTAGCTATAGGTTTAAAGGTGATGTGCAGTACGTAATAAAGAGAGGACACAAGTTTATAAACACACGGTTCCATTACAAAGCCTGCTATTACACGCAGCTCTCAGCTCCTGCGTACCAGCCTCCCATTCTGATCTGCGGCACGGCTTTTTCTAAGCAGAATGCTTTTACTTATTTCAGTGCTCTTTGGCACGCAGGCGCTTTGCTCCTGGGCTGCCTCTGCTCCTGCCAGAGAGCTGCCAAGCGTGCTGCTCTCCCCCTCCTGCCATGACGCTGCAGTGCAGGAGGCTGCAGACCTGGCTCTTGACCAGATCAATGCTGACCGAACAGAGGGCTACATCCTCAGCCTCTATCGCATTTTCAGTGTCAGAGAACATCCTCAGGTAAGTTACCTGCTTGTTATACATCTGTTTCTCTCACGAAGAGCCCCGTGTCTATCAGTATTCCCCAGCAATAGTTATTTGAACTGCAAAATACTCTGAGACAAATGTAAACCTCCATTCACAGGACTGCAGGGGCCATGTCACCTTTACGCACAGATGAATAGAAACAGTTTCATCACCACTGTGGGCAATTAGAGAGCAAAGCTCAGGCATGATTCTCTGCTGCCTGCCCCTGGAATAGCTCCAGGCATCAGTTCCGATTTGATATGAAACACCACTCCTTGGATTTAATTTCATATTACACCTTCCCCCCACTGCCTTGAGCTGTTGGAGTGCAAGAGCTAATAAGCCACCACACATTTTGCACAAAAGATGTGAGTGCTAACAGGTGGAAACACAACCAGCTTGGGACCAGGGAATTCCTTTACACATCTCTAGATGATGAGTCATTCTCCAGAAGAAAACCAATAACAGTTCAAGTGCAAAAATTACACAGGGAATAGGTGTGGAATATCACTTTCGTATCCTCAAATGTTTTATTTCCCTATGCATGCTTAGTTCATTTTGTGTAATGACAGATGAAGCTACTGGCATTAGCAAGGGATAACCTTAAATGACTGCACCAGGCCCAAACGCACACAGCACTGAGTCAGCTCTTCTGAGAGCTGTTTCCACATAGGACACCTGTGGGTTGGTCCAGAGCCCACACTGCTGGTCGTGGAGCTGGTGCTGGCCCAGTCCTATCACCAAAGCTGTGTGCAGATATGCTCTAAACCACTCTGTTCATCTCCTTGCTTCTCCCTTCACCCATATTAAGTCCCACTCAGCTCAAAGGGATTCTGGGCCTTGTTTGGGATTTGATCTGCCATTTAATTCCCTAGAATCTTATTTCATTAGGGCACAGTTTGTTCTTTGTTTCTTTGTGAGTTTGATTTACTGCTATTATTTTGTGTAAGCATCTAATAAGCTTATCCTACAAGTGAGGTGTTTTGAGACACTGTAATAACACACTAGGCAATCTAAGCCCTTTGTCACAATCTTGCTGCTGCTGGAACAGAGCACATAATAAGCAGTTGGCTATGTCAGGGATAATCATCGACAGTAAAAATATTATATAACCTTCAATGCACCTCACAAATTTCAAGAAATATATACGTGTATTTAATCAGTCCAAGTTCCTTCCTCCCACTTTTTTAGTCAGTACTTAGGATAAAAACATTTTCAAAATGACTTCAAATTCTAATCTGCCCTTAAGCAACTTGTGGCTCAGTTTTGCTCTAATTGAAACTAATAAGCCATCTGCTATTAACTTACACGCAAGTAGGACAGAGCCTTCTTTCATATACGATACTCATGATTAGCTTCAATAACAGCCACTTAACCAAAATTACAAATCATGCCAAAATACTTCATTTCTTCCCCTTGCACCAGAACATCCTGCCACAGAGGCAATCAATTCTGTGTTGCTGCCAAATCTCTTTTGGCTCCCAAGCTTTCCAGCACACGTGGCACAGCACTACTCGCATCAGCAGCATTGAGGGGGGGATCTTTTTGTTGGAGCAGAAAAGATACAAGCCTTTATTCAATACCAAGCAGATATCAAAGGCCCTTGCATAGTGGTCTTTTTATGAAAATTAAAAGAAGGATAATGAAACCTTCAGAGATCTGCTGAGCTCTGAATAAACCCCAAATTATCCTTTCCCCAGAGGAGAATGATGCATACCGAAGCACGAAGACAAAAAGATGTGTAGATTTTATAATAAGCTCATAATAAGCAGAGTTGCAGAGCTGATATTGTACAAGAGAGACACAGGAAACAGGAAATACCGTATCAAAATGGTACAGACATTGGCATCAGACATCTACAAGATTCTTGCCCCATAAACCAGTGAAATCAATTCATTTAGTTTTATCTCCCTCTTCAATAAGACATAATCTCAGTCTAAACGTGCAGTTAGCACATGTAAGCTTTTTATTGTGTTCCATACACAGCTAGAATAAGACCCATTCTCTTCTTGTGCTCAGGAGATCACTGGTTCTGTCTTCTATCTCATCTTGGATGTAGTGGATACCGAATGCCACGTACTCAGCAAGCGGCCGTGGAAGAACTGCAGGGTCAGACCGGCTCATAAAACTGTAAGGATTTTGTTTTCATATTTAATCTCAGGCATGAGGGTTACTCAGGTACTACTAAAGACAACAAAGTCCCTACATGTGCATTCTGAGTAGACAGCAGAGTCTTAATAAGAAAAAATCAACCTCATTTTAAGGTTCACAGGTTCTTCGCTGTACTTTCTAGTCAGTTTATAGAGTGGGAAGATTTATTTCATAAAATGAAAATTGAAGGAAAATTTTTGATCAGAACTAATAAGCAGATAGAGCTAAACAGCTATGCTAGGGCACTATTTAGCCCTGTACGAGTTTGTTTTAAAGACAGACTGTCAGAAAGAGAATAAAAGCCCAGCAAGATAAGCTGCAAAGACAAAGTGATTTATGACTGTTACTACAGGTGACCAAAATTATTCCAAAAAAACGAAAAGCAACATTAAGGAATGGAGACTGGCTAGAAGGAAGCCCTGCATATGGAATAAAGAATGGCTTCTATGAAGGCTAGAAATGTTTGTCCTAGAGGTCCTGATTATATTTAAGAATGTAAATTTGACTTTCAAACATAAAGGTAAAATGAATATTAATAGGTCAGCATTTATTTTCTGGCAAAAGCCAGTGTTTCTTGGTGTGCAGGGGTGGTATTACTGTACCACAAAACTTACTTAGGGTCATTCATATCAATCTACCTCCCTGCTATGAGCAGAGCAGGGAGGGGAAAGCAGGGATACAAGGGACTGGATGGCAGGGTACAGTGGCCCTGAATAGGCCATCCTGCAGACCAATACTGCACAAGTTTAACTCAGAGCTGACACCAGGGGAAGATCTGAGTTTTTATTTCTAAAGGGGATATTCAGAAGAGAAACGTGCTTCAGCCCCATTTGAGTATTAACACGATTTTCTTCTTGAAAATGATTTCACGACTGTGAGAAGAAAACTAACAGCTCGCTCTCTATCACTGCAAAGGCTGCTAAAGGTTAATTGTTTCTACATGTTTACATTGTTTTAGGTTTATGGTCAGTGCAAAGCAATTATCTACATTAATCAGTCAAGAAAAATTGCTCATCTGAATACTTATGAGTGCAATTTGCAGCCAGGTATGTCTTTATTTATTACACCCACTTTGAAAAAGGATTGGAAAAGTACTTTGCCATCTAGTATTACTTTGTATTTTAGTTGTAATTATGGCAACACAGTGTCTCCATTAGCTTTCACCTGACCTATTTTTCTCGGGTCAGTGATCATAAGGACAAAGCATTCCTGCAGCACAAAGCAATGCAGAGAAGAGCTGTTTTCGTGTCTGGGAAACCCATGGTTTCTATGTGGGCTTTTCCCCTCTTTCTCAGAGAGTATTTTTATGGGTTTGTGAAGGGCAAGTAAGAGCAACAAGCCCACCCTCAGCAGCCTGAGCTTCTTCCTGAGGTGTCTCTGAATCCAATGATATTTTCAAAAGTGCAGAGTGAGACCATGAACACATTGCAGCTCTGGAGTTCAGGTGGGTTGGGCTGGGGGCACTGATGTGTTTGGAGTGACCTACACTGCCAGCACGTTCCTATGGTTCTGAGAATTCCTCTCTAATGGCATTGTTTTGTTTGAATTTAAAAGTTCCACCCAGATACATTTGGGGAGTATGTCCTGACTGCCCAGTTGATGACTGTCCAACTGAGCCCAAGTATTTGGAGACTGCTGTTAAAAGCCTTGCCAAGTTCAATGAAGAGAGTGAACAAACTCATTATTTTTCTGTCCTCAATGTCACAAGAGCTTCAATGCAGGTAAGCCAAGGCTCATATGACTTGTTTCAGCTGTGAAGAAATATGATTTGTCACACCTTACAGATTGTTTAGAAGCTGTATATGCATAGCACTGAGATTACTTCCATGGAGAATTTCTCCTCGGAAGTAAAGGTCTGCATTGATCCAAGATTTTGAGTCCATCAGTTACAAAAAGAACTTTCTGTAAAACTGAAGATTGACATTCCAAAATCTGGGAAAGCTTCACCATGAGCTCCTCCTTCCATTATCACTGTAGATTAATGCTTCCCTGCTAGACTATATTTAATAAAGCACAGTCATCCCTTCTTACACAGATCTGTGATACCTAAATGACTTTAAGCCTTGTTTAAAACTAATATTAGAATAAGAGAATTAGTGATCTCCTGGCTAAATACAGTTTATGAGAGTAATATCCAGTCTCTCTGAAATTCATTATGTATAGAGAGCAGGGGGGATCTTGCTCTTTGTTAAATAGTAATGCAGTGCAATATTTAATCAGTTTTCCAACCCAGAGGTACCTGTGTTTTCAAAAAAATGGGACAAGTGATCCTCTTCTTTAAAGCAGCCTGAATTGATCGGTGAGACAATGAACAGACTTTGCGTTTATAGTTCTATGTGGACACTAACCTATCAAGAAAAACAAATCTGTTTGAAGCACAGCTAATCCGTGAGTTAATGGGACTGTGCATGTGTACGTAAAAAAATAATCAGTCAATGAAATAGCACAATTAAAAATCATTTTGAGTAGCAATATCAAAATATTACCTGCTCTTCCCACACTTAAAAGGAGTTCTATATCAGTTTTGAGCTCTGTAGGACTTTCTCCTCCTTGACAGACACTCAAAGGCTAATCCTCACTGGTCTGTTATTAACAGTGGGTCATTGGGCCGGCACATTTTGTGGAGTTTGTAATTCAGGAGACATCCTGCTCCAAAAGGGACCCAGTTGCTGACATCTCCAAGTGCGAGCCTCTTTCACCTGAATCAGCTGTAAGTACAAACAGATACTATGATTCCTCAGTGACTATTTGCCCTAATCCTTTGGTTCTCTGCACACAAGAATCAAAACCCACAGATGTCTTCTTAGGGGTTGTAGCTCTGGCTTGCATGTATACAAACTACTTTAGAATACAGGAAAAATTTCAGTAAGAGTTCCAAACTATTTCCTAGAAGTCTATGAACAAAGAAAACCAATACAAACAAAAGTAAGTCCAGAAAAAAATGGGTAGTGATTGCTTTACAAAAGTGAAACATATTTAATATTTCCAAATAAGCAGATACAGGCAATGAATTGCAAACAGAGCTCAAAAAGTATAGTCACACTACAGTCAAGTCAGTTGGGGAAAACATCCAAGGAAAAAGCATCAAAGAAACCTAAAGATTAAGTGAGCACACTGATGAGATGTTCCGTTTCTAGTCTCGTTTTAACTGAGATCCCAGTCACGCTATCTGCAGTCCAGTCAACACACAGTTGTTAGAAGCAACATCTCATAGTGGATTCTTTCATTTGTATAAACTGAATTTGCTTCTGCCTGAGAAACAACACTGTGTGCTATTGCACACCTTGCTATCCCTAGCGTATCCTTATCCATGGGGATACGCTGCTGCAGCAGAACTTATGTGTGCTGTTGTAGGCAGATCTTAACTAGACAGCTTATTTTTACTATTGCGCTACCCAACCCTTCTTTGTAAACATAAAGCCTTTTTCAAAACGCTGCCTTCCTTTATAAGCTTGCCAATCCCAAAATAAAAGTTTGCCCAAGCTGCTTATCCCTCCAAATACATGCAGAAGCTGTAACTACTCAGCCTTTCATAATCACCTATTTTACAAGATAAGAGCTAAGTATCAGCACTACAATATGAAAATAACACTTGCATTTTCTTCTTCCAGCAAATGGGTTTCTGCAAAGGCTCTGTAGTAAACAGTGACATGGAACACAAGCAGAGCGTCACAATATCCTGTGAAATCTACAGCCCACAGGTATTTCTTAATCTAATCTTATTATTGCAGGAGTAATGCTCCTTTACAACACAAGGATTGAACTCCCGAAAGCCCAAACATTTTCAAATTTTCTAATGCACAAAGATACAGAATTCAAGAAAGTGATAAGGCCAAGTCAGGAAGAAATCTCTCTTGTGATAAAGCAGACTGTTGCTAGATGGATAAAAAGGCAAGAGAGCAAGTACAGAGTCTATCACAGACCGTGCTCAACATGATCTACAAAGAAACAATAATAACAAAAAGAAGGTAAAGTGTTGTTACCCAGGATTCATGCACCGGCTTAAGAGGAAGTTCCATTTGTCTGACCCTCATGGCTCTGTTCTGCAGCTGGTCTTTACAAACCAGAATTGTAGATGGAGGGTGATCTTCTTCACATGGGAAAAAAATTGTAACAGCTTCAGTAAATGTGATATTTGTTGCTTTTTTTTTTTTTTTAGAATCCTGTCACTGAAGAAGGAAAACTCCAAACTAATCAGAGATCTGATGAATCCAACCAGAATGATCAACAAGCTTCCCCTGCAGAAACCAAACCTTTCTCCCTACATCTAGAAAAAACAAAGGGCTGTGTCAAAATTCTTCCTCCTACAACTGAGGACATCTCATTTCATAAACTAAGAGAAAGCCAAAATGAGCATGAAGATAGCAAGCCAGTTCCACCTAAGCCTATAGAATGTATGTCTACTCCACCAGCTCCTGATGGAGAAAAGACTCAAGCAGACAAACCAGGCTTGACCGAACCAATCACTGGACCAGTTATCCTCCCTTTCCCTGCAGAACTTTCTCTATCAGACTCATGCCCAGGAGAAGCAAAGCAGATAGATGCCATCCTACATCCTTTGCTTACTAGAAAGCCTGTCAAAGTCTAGTCAGCACCCAGTCACCTCAACTACCTGCAACAAAATAATAGCCACAGTGACAAGGCGGTCTTCCCATTTGTGTACCACCTTTAAACAAATAAATCACATATTAAAGTATTTATCTTTTGAGTTCTCTGTTTCAAGAAAGCACAAGAATAGACTACAAACAGAAATATAAGTGGGGTACTTGGACTCTTAATTCTTAAATTCTTCCCATCAGTAAAAACATGGAAGAAAAAAAGAGCAAAAAGAAGAGCAAAAAGCCATTACAGGGCTGAGATGGCCCTGGCTGTGGCCACCCTGCAGTGCTGCTCTCACGCCAAACTCATTGAGGATAAAGGGGTGCAGCCCCAGCTGTGCTGCTGCTCAGCCAGACTTGAGACCTGGCAGCCAAACTGCTGGGAGAGGGGATGTTCCCAGGGCCCTTACTAAGACGTTCCGTGTCATGTTGTACAAATGGGGAAGAGGATTTCAACACTGTTTAGCATTAGTTGTTTTCTTTTTTATTACTTCATGTGTTAACCTCTTACAATTAACCTAAATAGTATGACACCCACATAAATGCTATTTAATATTACATTATACTACACTTACATGGTAAAACCTTATAATTAACCCAATTTGTCACTTCCCCCAACAACTGAGGATAAAACTCTATAGTGGGAACAGAACCTTACTTTTACTCCTGCAGTTAATCTTGCAGGAACTGTTCATTTTATACTCTTTACTCACAGTGTTTCTGTTTCACCCATAAAAAATACATAAGCCTCTGTCCAGAAAATGATCAGTGTCACAACGAACAACACAGAACAAAAAGAAAACCAAAGAACAAAGAATCTGCAAACAATAGATGACTAAGGGAATTATGTTATAAATGTCCTTATTTGATACCTTTCTTCAATATGACTGCCCATTTGAAAAATGAAACAGTACCATAAGTAATGAATGGGAGTGGGATATGAAACACAGCATTGATGTGAATATTATTTATAACTGGGGAGAAGTGTTTCAGATGCCATTGATTATTTACATGGCATTTATTTTACCTTTTTTTTTTTTTCAGAACAAATTTGGAATTATTAGAATGAAACATTATAAAAGTTTAAACAAAAGAAATGTCCGACTGCATCCCAGGATTGTTTCTTCCAGCCCAGTATTCATGTCTCACTGTAGGAAAACAATTGTGGTTAGGAGAAGCCTGTGGGCCTGCCTCCTTTTTGCAATCCATCACTTGTGCCCTTCTAGTGTCCAGAATTGTTGTACTGGGGATATTCAGGAGTACATCTCTGCTTAGTCCCAGTATCCACTTTAAGCCCCATTGCCCACTAACTTTTCTAAACCACTTCTAACCTTACTCATACTGTTCACCTCCCCATCTTTCTGTGGCCACAAGTTCCAGAAGTACACTTCATTACATACAGGCATACTGTTTTTTTTCCATTTTAAATCAATCCAGATCTCATATTGTAAGATCACACAATGGGCTCATATGCCACCAAACCTTCAAAGAAAGCCACTGCCTTGGCTCTGGGCATTTCTGAATGTGATTTCTCAGACACGCAAAAAGTTGGAGTTTTATTCAATAAAGATTAATTTAATGAGGGTTAAGGGTGATTATCCATAATATTTCTTAATGTTTCTTACAAAAAAATAAGTAAAATAAAACCTTCAAAGTCAAACATGCAAACACTGGCATATCCTGTGAACATTAGTAGGCACTGCATTATTTTAGTAAATACTACAATACTATCAGGTTTTTAAAAGTCTTTTGAAAGTTACTACAGTCAAAGAGCACACAAATCTACTCAGGCTGAGAGCACAAAGGTAGGTTTATGTCCTTTCATGCCATGACTAGATTACATTGGTATTAAGCCAATCAATCCTATTCTGTGCACCATTCTGAAGCTGATAGAAGTCTGCTCTAAATTCTCCCATCTGCAAGAGTGGCAGGTACCTGCACAGAAGCCATGGACCACCAGCTTGCAAGGGCACCTTGAGCTACATCTCTTTGCCTAGTTTGACTGTCATTCTTGTTTCCCTTTCACTGTTGCTCTCATCATTAAGGAGCTGTAAGCACACAGACATAGCCATAATACAACCACAAATATTCCAGTATATTTTCATTTCAACTATTTTTATAGCAAACAGGAAACCAAGATTGCATAATGCCTGCAAACATAAACTAGAACTTCTTAATGCCAGGCTCACCAGTGCAGTGTTGGGAGCTAGACATTTTTCATAGTAAAACACTCTTGCACAATGCCTGCTTAAAGAATCACAAACACAGCCCCTTTGATGGTGCTCCAGAGACTATTTAAAAGCCCGCTTTCTACAAAATCTGTTCAAATCACAGTGTAATCATTTACTTTCAGTTTGCAAACATTAATCCGAGGCCAAGGTAACGGCCTTGTGGACACAACACCTAAATTTATATAAAACCAAGACTTTTTAGCATTCATTTAAAGTTTCCATGGGCCGCTCTGATTCAAAAGCAGAATAGTGGCTTTATCAGAGCATGAACAGAAGTGACCTAACGCCACAAACAAAATGCTGTGTCTAACTTCAGCTTTTTTTCTAGCTCTATTGCATTGTTGCAATGCCCAAACCAAAACCAGCCAAGTCACCGTACCTACAGACTGTGAGAGCATTGAGACAGAGGCAGGAATGGTGCTGGATTTGGTGAACAGACACCGCCAGGATGGCTACGTGTTCGGCCTATTGCGTGTCGCTGATGCACACAAACTACAGACGGTAAGTATCGATTTAAAAGCTGATTTATACAAGACTGTGATTATAAAATAATGAGCCAGTTCATTAAAAGCTGATGATGATTGTTTTTAACAGAGCAATGCTGATAAGATTCAATGAATCAGATCTGATTTACATTATCACAGCACTCACTTGTGCATGATTTACTGTATGTTCCAGGGACACTGAATGCCCTTTATTTTCTTGGCCGACTGGATGGTAACACGAGAGATGCTCTGAACAGCTTTATGAAATGCTAGAAATTAATCTGCCTGGTCTGTTGTCACGTCTCAAATAACATTCATAATTTATACTCAGAGGGTTTCCTTAATCTGCTGAAGTCTAGCATTAATTAGATCAAGGTATACTTCAAGATGGGTATTTTATTATTATCTTGATTTTGAAAATATCTGTGTAGCTGGAGAGGAGGAAGAAAGGTTGAGGAAACCAGAGATGAAAATACCAGCCTGCAAGACAGGGGAAGGGCTCAGTGTGGAACTGTTTCACAGGATCATAGGAGGGCCATTTTCCATTGTATAGATTTCTCCATATTTCCATCTCTTTATCCTAGGGAATATACACATGAGGCTTTCTTGATGAATGCCTTCCCAAAGGCCAAAGCAAATTAATAGCTGAAAAAACAACAGAATACAAGAGTCGTTTACTTAACTTTTAGATGACAGAGACCAAGGACGCTCAGTATTACCTATGAACTTGCCTACCTTTCAGCTGCTCGCTTAGTAAATGAAAATCTGCACATCAGCGCTGTTTAGGAGACATATTAAACATCTCAGTATTGCAACTAAAAAAAAGCAAACTGTTTTTTGATGGAGATGCTTAAAACTGCCCCTCTCTTAAGATAAAAAAAAAAACACAAAAAGAAACCCAAAGTCCAGATTGCTAAAGGCCTCCAGGTAGGCTTCCAAAATATCAAGAGAGAACACCTTGTTTTTCAAAGAATTGATTGAATTTTGATATAATAGCCAAGTGATTGAAAAGTTCACGTAGGAAGCAAGCAGTCAGCAGCATGCATAGAGACCTAAGCCCTCGAGTCTCCTGCCCTTGAAGAATGTTCCTGTTTTGCTTTGTAAATTTTAATACATTTATCTTTAATAAATTGCTGTAAATAAAATTTGCTGTCTTTGCACTTTGCAGCATTAACAGTCACACACAGTCTATAAGAACTGATCTAACCTACTGCTAAAACATTAATCCCATGAGGTTCCTGTGCCTTCTTAGAACAAAAGCTACCAGGTTTGGTATCTTGCATGCTGAATATGTACATTATTGAGCAACAAGAAATGGTGGCAGTGCTGACAAGGCAACATTAAAAAAAACAACAAAACAACACAACAAAGTAACAGAACATTATTCTGTGGATATTCTATTTTTCCATGCCAGAGCGTGCATCAAAACTATGACATCAACCCCCTTAAGAAACTTAACCAGAGGAATTCTAGCAGTTGTATCTCTACTAAGTTTACACAAGTTGTAGGAGCATAAGATACTTCATGTATTCTCATAACAGTTCTGGGCTTGTGCAGTGCTGCTGAATTGAGGACTTTTCTTCTGCATATTTGGATGTAGACACCTAATGACACCCAAACTCTGCTTTAGGCTTTATAGAATCCAAATGCATCCTACTGAAGAAAATAAATATTTGCCAGTGATAAATTGGCTTCTCGAGCATTTCACAAGTTTTGATGACACAGTAATTGCACTGAATCACTTCATTCCTAGTGCATAGCACATTTTACAAAAGACCATCTTACCATTCCATTCAATGCAATTCCATGAACACAAATGAGAGAAAAATAGTCTTTGTCACCATATTTGTTCCCTTCTCTATCTGCATTTTACTAAAATCTTGGCTGGCAGCTTGAATTTATAAAAAAAATAATTGCACAATACAATAAAAATGCTAAGTATCTCCAAGCAGAGAATAATCATATGGCTAATAAGCAGAAGGGGTGTCAGGACGGCCATATTCTTTTGCTGATTAATAGGTGTCTCTGTCCAGATCACCAAGCCTATTGTTTTAAAATAGAGACCATGCTGAGACATGCACACTGCAAATCTAGGCTGTAACACTACACCGGTGGACACCCACTAATAAAACATTACGGTAGACTGTGGTAGTTCTTTCCTGAGGTCTTGTCTGTTTGGAAACACTCTGACAAAAGAATCTGAATGGATGAAGTTTCCTAAAGCCTGAGGATGCATTCACAGCGAAGGGCTTTGCATCAATTTATCCAAATGAGAAAATGAAATGTTTTCATTCCTAATGTCCATACAGGGGTTGCATGAAGTTTAAGCAATCCATTCCAAATGTGAATTGAGATTCATTTCCCTGCAGAAAAATAAAATGCTGTTTCTGTGAAGCACAGATAATTCTTAACACCACTTTCCATTACAAAGGCAGCCAAATTCAAATTATGATTCCCCATCCTATTTGCTCTGGAAACAGAACAGACTAGAAGAATTTCAGAGCTAAGGCTCCTAAATTTATTGGGATTATTACAGTTTTTTTGTATCGCTCCCCGAATAAACAAGGTAGGAAGCAAAGTTCTGACACAGCATCTGGTCACTGAGGTCATTTGAAATGGACAGATTGGGAAAATCTGTCAGCCGGTTTGCTAATAGAGCAGGGGTTCAATGTGAAAATCAGAAGGAGGGAATGACAGCTTTTCAACATTGCCATTTTCTTTATGTGATGGATGCTGGGTTCACAACAGACCCTTCTCACAGGTTCTCAACAAAAGCTGAGATGCAATAGCCACATGCTGCAGGATGGGAAATTCTGACTAGGTCTAAGGCCACAGAAATGTTACAGAGAGTGACTAAGTATTGGAACTGCTCAAAGAGGCCACAGAGTATCTGTCTTGGTTGTACACACAACTCAGCTGGACAAGGCTGATCTAATTTTCATCTAACTTCAAACAGCCACTGGCTGCACAAGATGACATTGAAAGCTCCCTTCCAGCCTAAACCATTCCATGCCCATCAGCTCAGAAGAGCCTGACTAGGGAACTGGGGAAGCAACAATAACAATTAAATATATCTACTTCTAAAAAAAATTTCTTTCAGACCAAGTTTCTCAAAACCAAACATTTTCTTCTTCCTCTTTTTTTTTTTTTTTTTTTTTTTTTTTTCATTTTGATTTTTAACCTGTACTTCTCGTCCAGGAAAATTCATCAGTCCTTTACTTAACTTTGGATGTGCTTGAAACTGAATGCTCCGTGTTATCTGGAAGACCCTGGGAGACCTGTGAATACGGTGATCTCTATTCCATGGTAAATAATAGCATCCAGGCAGAATCATATGTCAATAAATACATTATTTGATTGCCCAGGCATTCCTGTGCTACTCTAAGCAAAGGCTAGATTTTAATATGGCTCGCTATAAAAATAACATTGATTGGATTCCAGGGTTGTTAAACATCAGCACAAGGTTTAGGAAATGGTTATCAAATAAGCACAACTTTGTTAAGCTAGTTGTCTCAAAAGAGCTATTTTCCACTTTTCCACTGCTTTTAACAGAACTGATGTTCTGTGAATAAACTGCTAACAACTAGAGGATACTATAAATGATTTCTTTTAACTCACATTCCTTAGTATATCAGCCAGAAAAGCCAGTGTTATACCCTGTCAGTTTTAGAGTATGGTTGAGTCTGTGGTACGACGATGTAAAACACTGGTAGTGTCCGTACACAAATGATATGTTGCAGTATTTCTCCTTATTTGTTGCAGTGCAGTGATGCAGTCTCGAATGAGAACTGCCTGTATTCAAATAGGAGAGAGGTGATGCTCCCACACAGTACAAAGCAGGAAGGCCACAGGCAGAGAGAAGGAAAGGCGTATACACTTCTAATTAGGACGGATAAAATGAATGTGAGAAAAGGTCCATTCACTCTTTGATAAACATTGATATAACCTTTGAGTACATCTGGCACCTTAACTTCCCCTGCTAGTTAGCAGTATCTCACTGTAAATAAGTCCTAGAATGACTGAGGACACTGTGTTAGTTTTCCATTGTCTCCTCAGTCAGGCAAACTGAAAATTAAAACAAAGGCTTTTGTAGAAGGAGATCCCATCTTATCTGAACACAAACTTTGAGTGGTGGCAGAACAAACATCCCGCTAATGAACACATCTGTTATTCTTAGAAATACTGAACATTAAAAAGAGGCACAATGTCTAGAGTTGACTATGTCAGATTAAATCCAGTGAAAATAACTTCACAGTTATATATTCTGTTTTTTCCCTCCAGGATTTTGGGCAGTGTAAGATTATCACATATACAAGCCAGATGCTGAAGAAACCTAAATTATATGGATATAACTGTACATTAAGTCCAGGTAAAACAATCACTGTTGTAAGCTAACACATACCTCAGACCAGCCCTAGTACTGAAGTACAAGTCAGTGCACTGCTATTGGATGGTAACCATGACAGGTTAACTCATCTGCTTACAATTCCTATTTCAGATAATTCAAATGGTATGTTAAGAATGACTAATAAAATTAAGAGTACCCTACTCTTCTAAAACAGACTTTATTGATATCAGACGATATCACTTCTTCAGTCTACCAAAACGAGATAACGAGCATCAGGAAAAATATATATAAGCTCAGAAAGAATGCTCATTTGTGCCGGTTAGATTGCAAAGGCAAGCTAGAAGATTTTTAAGAATATTCATTTTCACATGACAGCACAGACCCGTTTTTGCAGAGAGACAGGCAGGCATTTCACTTTCAAGGAAGCATTTGTTATTTCAGCTTCTTAGTATGAGTTCGCATTAAAGATGCATGCACAGATTTTACTCTGAAGGGTATTAATATCCATTGCAATATCAGTAACTTCTCTGTTTTCACAGTTCCTCCCGATTTAATTGAGTGCAAAGATTGTCCTGTAAAAGTTGAAGTCTTAGAAGTTATTGAGCAACATAAAGATATTGCTGCAAAGCTCCTGGAAAAATTCAACCATGAGGGAAACCACACAAACTACTTCAAAGTCGACAAAGTTGAGAAGATTTTAAAGGCGGTAAGTGGCATTTTGTCCTAGAACTACTAATAATAAATGACAGCATGCTGGGAGCAGATCCAAAACCATGGGCCCTGAAATCAAATCCTTCTAGGATCAGAAATACTGTGTGTAACCTCTCAATATAAATCACCTGCTTAAAATTGAAGGTTCTACTTCTGCAAAGCCTTATCAATTCTAGGCACATGAAAGCAAAAGGATTTCTTATCTGCTTAAAGCTATGGCATTCAAAATGTCAGCCTTCTTTATGTAGATATTTTTTATTTTGTGTGCCTATTTTCCTACCATATTATACACTATAAGAGTTTATTTCCTACCAGCCATAGTATGTCAGGATGTACAGTCATGTCTCATCAGAGTCTTACATCCTGTCAAATTAAGCCAGATAACTTTTTACTCTTAGAATATTTAGCACATGGGTACGTCTCTAAGTGGACTCAGAATCGTTTAGACTGCTGTAGAACAAAGCAGCACTCTGAGAGCTCTGAAGAACAGGAGGTAAATTTGTATTGTAAATTTGTTGTACCTCTTGAAGAACTACTGTCTTTGCTAAATAACTTCTCCATCTCTAAGTGATGTCAACACGAAGACTTATCCTTTAGGTGATCAGAAGCATAACTCTTGCATCACCGCAATTTCTTGTTGTTAGATCTGGAGACTTCCACTTATAAAGCATGGGATTATTCTGCCAATACATGTTCCAGATTAGAACACTTCTGTAATGACCTCTTCCATAACATGTTTTGCTCCTGAAATCCACTGAAATTATAGCATGCCAACCCCACCTCTCTGTAGCTTACAATACTGCTCTGAAAATTAGCAGTGTTTTATACTGTAGTTCATGTAGGACTTTATGCACATTCAGCCAGCAGTTGTTTTCAAATTGCCTGGATTCAAGGATTTCCCTAAAACACTTCTTTACCTTCACATTTCTCCACCCTTAGCTACAGTGAGAATTCAGGTTACAGCACTGGATTTCAACCGGCCACTTCAAACCTAGAAACTATGAGGTTTCACTAAAACACAAACCAGAGAGTATGTGCAACTGCTTTAAAAAGTTCTGTTAAGACACTGATACTTACATGCACATTTGCTATGGACACCATCAGCAGACATGAAATAAACTACTATTACAGTCAAAAACTAAAGCAGCTATTTATGAGACTCATAAAGGAGTGAGGAACAAAAGCAGAAATGATCAAATCCACTTTTCTTGCTGAATACACAGACGTGTACAAACTTTTGAAGAGCAAGGATAACATAAATGATGAGAGGTTGATAACAGCATGAAGCATGGCTGCTTTTAAAATTACAGTGTTTTTTGTTGTTGTTTGCTTTTTGTTTATTTAAACCCACCAAGTCAGCACTGCTTAGTTGACCCCTCTGTTTCAGACTGCCTCCCGTGAAGTCCACATTTTAGGATTCTCTATAAAAGAGACCAACTGTTCCAGAGGAGAACAGCAACAAACAGATGAGCCACTGGAATGTGAATTTCTGGACGACTGGCATGCTGTAAGTAAAGTCTAGGAATAAGGAGTGATTCACGTGGTGGCACCAGGATGATCTTTCCACAGTGATTCCAAGCGTTCCTTAGAATCGTGCATTCAAACCCAAAATTCAGAATCCAGTATGTCAAAGTTATGTTTCCTCTATGAGGAGCCAGTGTAAACCATCAAATGTAAATAACTGCAGTCTGGCGTATTTTAGATCTAAAGCTCAACTCTTCTGTTTGGATCTGGTTTTCTCATTCAAATTGAGGCCATTCCCTAGTAAATTTTCAATGCTATTTTGTTAAAAACAATTACAATGACACGAATTGCGGATTTTGTATGAAATATATGTACTATGTCATATCAGTGAGCAAGGGATTATTTTTCGCCCTCTGCTACAGAAGAAGAGAGGGTTGAATAATTCAGGCTTATCTACTGATAGCTATCACAGTACTCGACAGCAGACAAAAGTCTCTGCAAACAGGATACCAGAGGAAGTAATGTTAAAGATTACAACAAATAACTTCTCAAAAATGTAAATGGAAAAAATCTCTAATTTGAGATTCATTTCAAAAGCAGACCCAAGGCGAGGTTTATTTCTCAGGACTTTAAGCAAAATTTCAGAATAGCCCAAACTGAACAGATGTTTGGCAAGCAAAGACAGAAAAACGTGTGTAAAAATCAGTCAATATAGGCCTTGGTAGATGACCAGTTTTTATGGACATCAAAAGTGAAGTAAGGTGGAGAGTGACAGCTCTCTAGACGTGTATGAGCAAATGGTTTTCATAGTCAAGAATATTCAAAAATTAAATATATTTCACTCATTATTTAGAGGGCAAGTACAATTGGCCAGAAAGCTCAGGTTCTAAGTTACATAAACACAGGTATTCAAGGAAGTGGCCTAACATTTAAAATGCTGACTTTTCAGTGGCTTCTATTATCTCCATCAGAAGAACCTAGATGTGCACTGTTGGTTACTTGGGTTTTGTTTTGTTTTGTTTTGTTTTGCTTAGCACACGGGATTCTGCAAGGCAAGAATTGTTACTGATCCAGACGAACCCAATGGAATGGAAATAAACTGTGAACTCTATCATCCCTGGGTAGGTACCAAATCATTGCAATGTCTCTGGCTATATTCTAATGCAGGTCATTGCAGTTTCAGTTCACCCTTACAGAAGAAATGTTGCAGAGGTTATTTAGTACTCCCTGCATGTGATCCTGTAGTGAGAACAGACTGGCTTTTGACTACTAAGATAGTCAGAGGATTAATTGGAATTGTGCTATCCCCACTGCCTCCTCCAAAGGTGTCTCCACTCTGCTTAATCATACTGCTCAGTTAAAGTGAGTAGAGACTGGCAAACAAGTTCAAAGATAATTTTAGGAAGCAAGGAGAGGGAAGATGATTTGTATCATATTTGGAATTCCATTTTATATTACAGCAGTGATTCCAGTGTGGTTTTCATTTTGCTTTGATCCATTACAAATTGTGCTCAGTTGGTTACATCACTTCATTTTATCATGGTGCAGTACTTTCAGATGCTTTTTGGCAATATGACATTTTATCATCTACTCCTTCCCTTCTATCTTGAAAAAAAAATGTTGTTGTTTTTTTTCTTTACAAATCACTGGAGCCATAAATGCAAACCCATTCAACTCCCACTTTTCTCACCATTTGTCACCATTTTCTTCTGTTTGTTTAATATGTCTTGCCCTGGTGTTTTTTATAAACAGCAACGTTACTACGGACAAAGATGCAGATCTCCAGCTCCAGGTTGGCCACACAAGCACCACCATCATCATAGACATCGTCATAGGCATAGAGGTCCACCAACCTTTCAGTTCAAACCTGGAGACTCTGAGCATAACCATGATTTCAACAGAGATCAACAAGACAGCCATGAAGAACCTCCTCCTCCCTGCCATGGTAAACATCACCACCATCACCCTCCACACCATGGTCAACCACCTGCTCCCCAGGAGGAACCAGAGCACCCCTCTTCCACTCCTCCTCTCTATGACAAACAACATAGGCCTCCTCTTATTCAAGAGAAATCAGATTTTCCCCCTTCTGCTCCTCCACAATATGATGAACAACATAATCCTCCTCCTCCTCACCATCACGGGCCACACTGCCCCCCTCCTCATGGACATCATCACCCACACCATCCTCACCATCATGGGCCACACTGCCCCCCTCCTCATGGATGTCACCACCCACCTCCTCCTCCCCAGGAGGAACCAGAGCATACCTCTTCTGCTCCTCTCTATGACAAACAGCATAGTCCTCCTCTTATTCAAGAGAAATCAGGTTTCCCCCCTTCTACTCCTCCTCCCTATGATGAACAACATAGTCCTCCCCCTTGTCCCCATCATGGGCCACACTGTCCTCCTCCTCATGGACATCATCACCCTCCTCCTCACCACCATGGACCACATTGCCCTCCTCCTCATGGACATCATCACCCTCCTCCTCCTCCCCATCATGGGCCACACTGCCATCCTCATGGACATCATCACCCACCTCCTCCTCCCCATCATGGGCCACACTGCCATCCTCATGGACATCATCATCCACCTCCTCCTCCACACCATGGGCCACACTGTCCACCTCCTCCTCCCCCTCCAGGACACCATCCTTACCTCTATCACCACTATCACAGGCATCATTGCAACAAGACGCACACATCTGGAAAGTACTTTCCATTCCAAGTAACTGGAGCTGTCTATCGCATTCCAGTTCAAAATATGCAGGATTCTCTCACACCTCCCAGAGCAGAATTTCCTGAGTTATCACTTCTTGGCCCTCATAGTGTTGGCACTGATGAAGGTACTCCCTTCACTGACTCAAGTCTAAGGGAGATGCCAGAAGCTCCACATTTTCCAGATCACCCTTCACAATCAAAATCGTGCCCAGGAAAACCCAAACTTGATCTTCCAAAAATTTTGCCTTTACTTCCACATAAGTCCACGGCAGTAACTCCTGAATGACCCCAGAGGAAAATGTTCCTGACTTGAAGGTAGCAGGGCCTATGACTGTTGTACAGTGAATGATAACAGCACATGGTAAAAGGGAAAAAGCATACAATTTCCAGGGAGGAGAAGCACTGACATTACTGATTAAGGCAAGTATTCCAACTTGTTTCTTGATCCCAGCTATCTCAGACTCCACTACAACTGAAAGAAAGATTCAAAAGTTTGAGTCTCTCAAATAACGTGATTGGGTACAAATCTCAATCAGTTCGGCTGAAAAGGAAAATTCCCTAACAGTGAAAATTACAAAACTTCATTTTCTCATAGTTCTTGACTATAGTGCACTTCTCTGAGGAAGTACGATCGCCTTCCATAAAAAAAAAGATCCATGGTACTATATAACACTTCATAAAAATCCAAAGAAAATAAAATCACGCAATCACTTCTTTCTTGACACAGTTCCTAAAGTTTTGTCTTTTCTCGCTACAGATGTTTAGCAGCACATTCAATACCCATGAGGCCTACTCTAACATAATCTGATTAATGGTGTAATGGTGGCTGGGTTACCAGGTTATCTAGAAAAGGTCTGAGTATAATTAATGACTTGTAGTGTAACACAGCAGGGCGGCCTGTACAGGTGTTTCCATTGCTACAGATGCTGGTAAAGATATATAAAAAATTACTGCAGTTCATAACTGCTCTCAGGGGAGGGGAAAAGCAAAGACATGTAATAACTCTTTCAGGTAAATGTTTTTGGTTTTGTTTTTAATCAATGATCCATTTGCCAGCTGTATTGTGGGTTGCATTGAAAGAAGGGTGACCAACAGGGCAAGGAAGATGACTGTCCCCCTCTACTCTACCCTCATGAGGCATCATCTGGAGTAGTGTGTCCATGCTTAGGGCCCCCCCCAGCACAAGAAGGATGTGGAGCTGTTGGAGGGAGTCCAGAGAAAAGTCACAAGGATGATGAAAGGGCTGGAGCACCTCTCCTACGAAGAAAGGCTGGGGGAGTTGGGCTTATTTTGTGTAAAAGAGAAGGGGCCTTCCAGTACTTGAAGGGAGCTTGCAAGGAGGAGGGAGATTAACTTTTTACATGCACTGATAGTGATAGGGCAAGGCAGAATGGCTTTCAAATAAAAGATTTAGGTGAGATGTTAGGAAAAAAATTACTCAGAGGGTTGTGAGGCACAGGCTGCCAGAGAAGTCATGGATGCTTCATCCCTGGAGCTGCTCAAGCCCAGACTGGATGGAGCCCTGGACAGCCTGATCTGGTGGGGACAACTCTGCCCACAGCAGGAGGTTGGAGTTTGATGATCATTAAGGTCCCTTTCAACCTAAGTCATTCTATCACACTGTGACTCTAGGAATCTTTCTGCTGGCAACTCAGCTGGGAGGAGAAGGGAGAAAGTACACTACAGTCTCTTTATACAGGAGTTCCCATCAAGATGAAGTCCACTCAGACATGCTGGGACCACAGAGAGTTAGTTCAGATCAGTTATCCCATAAGCAAGAACATGGGATTAAAAAATATATATATAAAATAACTACTTTGGTCTTCAAAGTAGCTTTTAAGGAGCATGAAGTAAAACAAAGCATGAGGGACACACTGAAGAAAAAGAAACAAAATGAGGATGGCATTTTGTGTGCACAAGTAAAGGTTGGCTACTTTATTTCAGTGCATCATAATGTTCAAGCAATCTTGTTTATGGCTCAACTTATCCACAAAGACTCTGAAGTACGATTTCTTTAACCAAAACTAGGAAGACAGAGGTAGAATACTGGACCTGAGTAAATCCCATCATGTTTACAGATTCAAAGCAAAGCTATTTGGTGCTCATCGCTGTCAACAGTCCCAGACGTTCCCCGCCAGCTCTACAACGGCCTCTGCTGGATACAGGCAATATTACTTAATCCCTTCTTGGGTGTCATTTTCCCTATCTGTAATGATAAGAATACATCGTGAAGACCAACTAAACCATGGTCCAAAGGTAGCCTTCACACGGCAGCAAAGATAGTCACCTCCAATTGCAGGGTGAAGGGGTTATCAACTGCTATATATAAGAATTTTGTGGCATTCCATGACATGAAGCTGTCCAAAGACTTTTTTTTTCCAATATTTTCTGACTTCTCAGAACTATTGTATCTAAACAGATGTATGAAACTTACAGTGTCTTTGTCCAGAATCAGAACTTCATTACCATTGTGACCTTCCTGGGTATTTTATTTAATTCTTTCTGAGTAACAGTCTTGACGTTAAAAAGAAGCCAGAAATCTGCAAACACTTTGCTTGCTCTTTTGCTCAGGAGCCATCCTGTCCAGCATAAGCTGGTCTCCAGCTGCAGCCAGTTAGCCTGTTATCTTGATGACAGGTGAATAACCTTAGTGTCATTCTGGTGACCACACAAATTTTGCTTAGAGGAATTCAGAAGTTTATTTGCTCTATAAACAGGATATGATGAGAACTAACCAACCCCAGCAACCCGCTCATTCTGTTTACTTTGCTATTGGTCCTGTAAAATATAAGAGGTGATTAAATCCTTGTCAGGCATTCTTTTTCCCTTTCCTTTTTAAAGAGCCTTCTAATGCAGGGGACTTTTCTTTTTGCCCAGTTATGAAACTTTTTGTTGTTGTAGCAATCTGTTGTAGCTTTTTTTCTACTAGAGCCACCTCTCTCCCGTTTGAATTCTCAGACTGTGATGACCCAGATGTCTTGGAAGCTGTTGACACAGCACTGCAGAAATACAATGGAGACAGCACTACTGGTAATCAATTTGCTCTGTACATGGTGATGGAAGCCAAGAGAACAGTAAGTAGACTTTGAAAAAAAACATGTTGGAATTGTTTACACACTCTGAATCAGATTTGCTCCATCTGATCCACAGGGGACAGTAAGTGTGGCAGCAAAGTATCTTGCAGCTTGCTACTGTGACAAGCAGGGATGTATATCATGCTCTTATCAATGGAACTGTGTGCTGGGGAATTGCTTACCAATGCGAGGACTAGAAAAGCAAATAACAGAGAACTTAGATCACTAATACAATTTGTCTTACTTGTCCATCCAGTTTTCTCCTTTCTGTTGGAAATTTTACCCCTTTCTACCATCAGTGAGAATTTTCAGATGGATGGCAAAAACACACGTTATCAAGTAGATATTATCATGACTTGAGAAGAGCGGGATTAATACACTAAAAATAAAAAGAAAATGAGCTGATAAAATTCACCGATGCTGAGAATAAATTGCTCCTGAATATGGCTTGATTGACATGAGTCCTGAGTCACAGATGTATTTGAAAGCACTAGGTGATATTTTAGTCAAATAGAGTGACAGGTAAAATTAGAGAAGAAATAAAGAATGAAATGTGATCTCTTGCCTGCAGTCCTTCTGCATAGAGTTAATCTAACAAAGAGTGTTTACCTCTGAGACGCATACCAAGATAATATTACCATAATAATGACAAGCATTGCTTTACTTGAAAACATTAGCAGTTTTTTCTATTGGATTGGAAACCCAGCGTCAGACAGAATATTTTGCACTCCAAAATCACAGGACACTTTGACCCAGATGGAAAGGGGACACGAATTGCTAAATACTTTACAGTAAACCACCCACATTTCCTGGCCCTTTCCCTCTTTTCCTGTTTTCAGACTGGGATGATTTTAGCAAAGACTGAAATTTGTCAAAGCCTTTACATAATTAAAGAAATTAATACTCCCATGGTCTTCATTGAACTACATGCATCGTTAACAACAGTTAAATGCAAACTTCTTAATATCATAGCTGTAACACCACCTTCCTTTCTGCTTCCTTATATTAGAGTTATTACACAACCTCCTTCTCCAAAGGATAGATGTTATTTTCAGTATTTTGTCTTATGTTCTATTTTTAAATATATATATTTAATGCAATCCATGTTCATCTTTCTCTCAACATACTGCCTTTTCTTGGCAGATCTGAGGTGAAAATCAATTATTACTTGAATCATTGATCTGACTGATGCTAAGGAAGAAAATAAATACGAAAGGAATCTGCAAGAGAGAACTGTTCATATTCTATAGTCTTTTTCCAGAAAGAGTACAGATTTTACTCATTGCTAGTCTCACAACGTTGAATGCATTAATTAAATAGCTGGTTATTACATATTCATGTACATTCATTATTGATAAGGTAATAAAACATAAAAGCTGACTGGTGGAAGACTAAACCTGCCCCAGTTAAAGGCAGAAATGTTCATAAAAAATAATGAAATAAAACAACACCAAATGCCATACAGAAACAATGTATTTTCTCACGTGCTTCATTTGCTCAACTGATTTATTCCAGGTTTAGAAAACTGTTAACAGATAACAGGGTTTGGCTCTTGTAATCCACATCCCAGACAGCAAAACCTGATGCAGCTCCATAAATGTCAATTTACACCTGCTGAGGATTAAGGCCGTTATATTTTTAGAGACCTTTTCATCCTGTCTTAACAGCCTGCAGTCACCACATCTCATACTTCTAGTTTCTGTAGAGATGTAGCAGTGTATAACAGGAACTGAAAGAACAAAAGATAGTTCTGTCTTCACCTACCCAAGTGTAAATTCAGTATACTCTACCTATGCTAACGCAGCTTCCCGATACCACTAAGACAAGAACTATCACTCAGTTATCCTCAAGTGATACAACTGGGAAAATTAATGTTAAACTACAGCAACTGTGTGTGTTTGTATTTGGAAAAGAACATTAACGGAGCATTTTTAGTGGCAGTAAACTAGAACTTCTGGCTTTGTATATCCTCTGAAGTATATGCCACAAACCTTGCAGTGCGTTAATGTTAACTGTAGATACAGGCTTACTATTCAGTTTATTGCAAGGAGAAAAGGCCCCCTACTTATTTAACAACATCAGAAGTGCTTGCACTGGTCAGGTCAAACTTCAATAGTTTGTATTGGGATTTGTGAGGCCATCTCCAAGAGCAGCACAGCCTTTAACACCTATAAGAATACTGCAGGAGTAGCCAATGGCTGCCTCAGAAGCCCTCTGCCCTTTCTTCCCAGGTATGCAGGGCAACATAAGTACCCTCACACCACAGATACAGGCAGTTTGGGCACCAGCAGACTGCCCCACAGCTGCTGGCTATTGCTAGTTTGCTATTCCTGCAATGCCTGTAGGGTTGTACATAAGGAAAATGGACAGATTTGGGGAGAACAAGTGTGAGCGTGAGGGAATTGAACAAGAACACAGTCCAAACCAGTAATTATGCTAATTATCCAAGCAGCAACACTAATTTCTTTACTTGGAATATGCTTGAATGCATGTAGAAAACCTAATCACTTATTTCTGTTTTTAAAATCCTAGATACCATATGTTAAAGTACAGGTAGTAGGACATACTGTATTTGTACTTACAGGTAAAGACTCAGTAACATAGATTATTACTGAGAGAGAGCGAGATATGGGAGACCTTTCATCTGAAACCATAATATAAAACATAAGGTAACCAATGGATAGTATTTACTCTTTACAGTTCTTATCTTTTCACTGATGTCTTGTATATCATTTTCATCCAGGTAGGTCCTGACAAACAATTCCACGTGAGATATCAGATACGAGAGACCACTTGTGCCACTGGAGAAAACAAACTTTGGAAGGACTGTGATTACAAAGCATCTGCAGAAGCTGTAAGTATTTACCCTCTTTAAAGCTTCCCAGAGCAGAACCATCAGTCTAACAATCAGGACTTCCCAGGAAAAAAAACACAGACATAGAAGTTAGCTTCTTCAGCTGTGCTGGTTTTGACAGTTCATAGAAATAAAATATAGAACAGAAGAGTTTACAACCCTGAAGTTAACCACCATATTTGTGAATTTACCATTATTGCCCTGACTCTAAGCAGAAGGGATCAATTTAAATCTTTAACTTGATGGTTCACAGTAAATCCAACAGAAGGTACACAAACAACAAGAATGTGAGGGCTATCAAACATCCTATTGCTTGTGTATAATGGAAAGCTGCACAACCAAACTGACCAGATTGGCACCAATAAAAACACTGACATGGAAGCCACCGTGGCAGAACATTTACCAGAGGGTGTTTAGCAATGCAAAGCCCATCTGGCTTGTGCTATTAGAAACCACTTAGAAGAGGAGGTGCATCAGGCCCACATAGCATGCAGGAACACTACAATCCCCAGCAGAAATCACTGTCATTTCATAGTGTACAGAAAGCATTTTAAAAAAAGTATTGGAGAGGGATGATATTATTTGAACCAATATGAAATGTCATGACTGCTGGTGCACATCTTGTATCAGCAGAGAGGAACACAATTCGTTAGACTTCATTTATGTGAATGTGTTCATTTCCTTTATTCTGACAGCAAATTCCTTAGTTAATTAACACTTATCAACCATGATACAAAGCAGCCTTCTAAATAAATTGCTCAGTTCATTCTCTGCTCTCCCAGCAAACAAGACGGCTCTTTTTCCAAGTAACAGAACAGCAAATTTGACATCGCTACAAAAGAACATATGAACTTGTTCCCTAAACTCAACCTGCAACTGACAACTGTGTTCAACAGCTGAAGAAATTTACAGCACAGTATTTTTCTTCTTCAACCAATCTTAAGTCCAATGTTGCCATATGTATTTGCAGAAAACAGGAGAATGCACAGCTCGAGTTCACATGAATAACGCTGAAAAAACAAGTAATGTTTCGCAAGATTGCAGAATTGTTTCAGGTAAGTAATTGTTCGGGGCAGCGTTCATGAAATACATTGAAAAATAAGGATGGGAAAAACATCATGCTGGGACTTCCTGAAAATTTTAACAGTAGGGGTTTCTCATCATTCCATTCAGACATTCAGAAATCACCTTTCAAAAGTAACTGCAAGTTAAAGTCTCACTCCACTGGCATGCACACACAAGCTTAGTGTCTAATGGGTGTGTAGTAAGTTTCCTTACATGTGGAAAATGAAATGCATTTGCTTAAGAGCAAAAGCACATCAGTAACATGGAGACCAGATACCCCTTTCCACACTTTAAGTTTCTATCCTTACTAAATGAGGTATGAAATTGCAGCAGAAATTAACTCCAAGCTAAGAATGACTTTGTTATATCTGTTAAAGCTTTGCAAAACTAAAACATACTCCCAAATGGAAGTGTGTGTGTGTGTGGGGGGGGGGGGGGGGGGGTTAGATTTAAGTTTAAAAAAATAATAAATCAGTAGTGATAGAATTATGTATGATAAACTATAACATCACTTAGATCTTCACAATGGAGAGTATTAGAGTATTACCTTGCTTGCCTATAAAACATTTATATAAGGCTTACGTTTACATTGTAATTCTCTTCATCAGAAATAGGTCACATTGTTTGAAAGCTTTGCAACTGAGATCTTTATGTAGCTATGGCCAGCATTCACGTAAGACAAATCTGAGCTAGTGTTAAAAATCCATCTAACTGGTAGCATGGAGCAACATGCACATTAACTACAAAAGTATTTACCACAACTTCCAAATTGTTTGACAGCTTATCTCTGTGGGTTTGTTTTAATCTGTTCCCTAGCTCTCTTGATTAAAGCTATAATGTCTGTACCTACAGCACAAACTCCATGCTCTGCTACTGCAGAGGCCACTCAGTTTCCAATTAGTAGGGCAATGGTGACATCTAGTTGCCAACAGAATGTGTGTAAATCTCACAGAGCACACAGAGAATCTGCAATTAAATCTTTATTTAGAAAGCTAAAAACAGCCACCGTGAATTAGAAGAATTACATATTCAGCCTAAAAAGTCCAGCCCGTTACACAATATAGCAACTCTGAAAAAAGCATGCATCTTTGTTCAGAACTTACAAGAACTTTAAGACCACGGTCCTTCTGGAACCGAGTGCACTGTCATCTTATATCACCCCATTCTCAGGGAGTAATCATTTTTGTGTAATGCATATATGGCATTCATTGCTGAGTCAATAGCCAGCAGCAATAAGTGATGCTAGAAACATTACTGGCTAAATTTTGTTCAAGTGCCTCTTGGAGATCTAAGACTAAATAGTACTAAGCAGTACTAAATAGTACTAAATAGTACTGCTTACACTGAGGTATTCCATAGGTACAAAGAAGCCAAATCAAATGCAAAGGATTCAAACACAAAGAATTAAGCAATAGACTCTAACTGGTGAGGGACTTTCCCTCCACATTAGGGAACACAGAGTTCAGCCTTCTTGGTGGAACTGTTTGATCATGCTGACCCTGGACTGATTCCCCAGCTGATGCAAGCAGGCATAACTCCATTAAAGTCAATTTATGTCAGCTGAGGATCAGGCACACCAATTTTATTTCAATTCCACAGAGACCACATATTGTCCCAAGCTCAGTGAATCATGAAATTAATTTATGTACCGAACTATAAAATTAATTTATGAAAATCTAATCCATGATTACTAGAAAGGAAAGGGAGTTAATAGGATTAGTAGCAGGAAACAGAAGTTTGAGCATCCCATCAAACTTGCCTATCCACAACCAATCCAGTTAGCTATGCTTGAGAGTAACACAAAGTGGCAAATGGCAGCTGAAGTGACCAGCAGGGACAGCTCACACAACAGAGCAGCGGAATAGTTCAACTACAGTCCCTAAGGAGCTCTAAGTCAGGGCTGTTTGTGTGAGTGAGCCAAAAAAGCTCCTGCCAAAGTCCCCATCCTGGAACACGGTGAGGACAGTGAGCAGCTGCACCCAGCAGGTGAGCTTCAAAGAACCTAAAGAACATCCCTTTAGCTGTGACCTTCACTGCTTTTTTCCCTAACTGCAAGGGGGAAGACCCTTCCTTAGTGATGTCAAAACTACCTGTAAGGGTTTTCAGACATTTAATGACTCCCGAACTCATTTATTCCTCTGAATTAAATTTGCTGCTGCATAAATGTTTCATGAATGGCCCCTACCAGCACACACAGAAGCCCACGTCTAAGTACAGTGAGGGTCTCTGTAGGCCCTGAAACTAAAATCTGGATTTTGCTGATCATTCTGCTTAAAAGCAGAAAAGATTCTGGCGCATTGAACCATGTTTCTCATGACCTTAACTGAGAAATTAAAACCCAAGGTTTCTTGACACAAAGACCTGCATTTTCTTGGTTTCTTTTCCAGTTCAACCGGTGATTCCACTTACTCAGAATATTTGTCTTGGATGCTATCACACTATATCAAGTGACAGTTCACGAGTGTCAGAAATTCTGCAAAAAGCCATTCAAAAGTTCAACACACACAGTGGTGAAGCTGCCCTTTTTAAACTCGTGGAAATAACAGAAGCTCGGAGACAGGTCTGTATGTGATTTTTTTCTCTACATCTTTTACAAGATATTTTGGTTACATATATGTTTTTGATTTTAAGGTATATTTCATAAGAAAAGCTTTTAGAATTCATATAGAGCATAGACCATGTAGGTAACTCTCACAGAATCAAAAACTGCTGCTGGATTTTCAGAGCTATCAATGTTACAGATTAGTTTTAAAGGCTTTTTTTCTTTATCTGCAACTACAACTCACCAGTGTTCAGCAGTAGTTTATTTTTATTCATTGCTGACACGTGCACCTTGTGCCATCTCAGATGCTCTGGAGTATTCCACTTGGCTTGCCCATGAAGCTCCAGCAGGAACAGATCTCTTATAGGTTTTGTGCCAGCTTGTGCAGATGTCTCTCATATTCCACAGCCTCTCAAACAGCAGAAGGCACCAATGTTTTTGCAGTGCAATAGGACCTGTATCTCAGTAGCTGATGCATACTATAGGATAGGTGAACCAGTAAAGGAACAAATGGGTAAGAAAAAAACAAATTTAATGCTGGCTGAAAGACTTCTGCACAGAATATCTGCTTTGTAAGTGAATGCTCAGGCTGCAGAAATTTCTGGTACTGCAGGCAGTGCTTATCTCCCCGTGAAAGGTTCTCCTATGTATAGGCATGATGTTGCTAGAAAGCCAAGTTTCCAATTTGCTTTTTAACTAGTGTATAACTCAACACCAACTACAAACCCTTTTCTTTGCATACAATTTTATTTTGCCAAAAAGCATCTCACATTAATTTGACCCATGATTTAATTCTGACAGGCCTTTATTTACTGATGGCAATAATTCTCTTAGCTGAAAGACAAGCTTACACAACAATTAAGTCTTACAACCAAATGTCACAGAGACTGCAATTCAGCAGCTGGAAAGAAAACTATCATGACACTTCTGGCTAATAGAGACTAGTCACAGCCCTCTTCTTTAACTGATGTGGGATGGAGAGTTTACCTTTGACTCTCTTTTTGTTTTGGTTTGGTTTTTTAATCTAATTCTACCTGATCCAACACTGAAACGTGGAGAGATTTTCTGGGTGAAATCCATGGTTGTAGTGAGGAAAACAGAACTACTTTCTGCAGAGAAAATGAAGGGAGGTCAAAGATCTGGACGAAGCAGGGGAGGGGGGAAAAGCCGAAAGCAGACACAATTACAAGCAGATGACAAACACAGGACACTCAATAACAAATGATGCCAGCAGTGTAAAGTTACATTATTCAGATACTATTTTACTATGTCACATACTTAGGAACACAGGAACTGCCAAGCTGTATTAGTGTAGTCATCCATCTAGACCAGCTTCCTGTCACTGGCAGTAATAAGTAACAGATACTTTGGAGGAAAGTGCATGAAACCATGCATTACAAGGCTACAGGCTTGCCAGAAGCAGAATCTGAATATAAACTGCATTTCTAATAACTACTTGACTTAGTTTACTTTCTGTATCACAAGGACAACATTTTTTGGTTAGCTCATAAATACTGTATGTCTCAATGACTGCAATGTGATTTGATGGATGGAAGGCGCTTAGAAGGGTGGTTTTGCTTTCTTTGTTGATTGCATTCAGTAGTGGAACTTCAAAGTTTGTATTAGTTTACATAATGTAAATGTCTCCTACATATCTATTCCAGGTGGTAGCTGGATTTAATTACATAATTAAATATGAAATCAAGGAAACAAATTGCTCCAAAGACCAATTTCAAGATTTAACTCATGAATGCAAAACCACTTCTGGAGGTGTAAGTAAACTTCACAAGCTGTTTATCACAAAAACATCATATTAACAAATAACGGCTGAGGTCTGACTCAAACATGTATTTTACAGTCTTGCTTAACTTATTTAATGATGTTTAAATTCAGGCTTACAGACAACCACCTATTTATGCATTTCTTTTGAATTTCTCTTCTTGAGTTATTGACTAAGACAGCCACTGAAATGTTTGCAGATTACTGTATTGAATCTGAAGTCTCACCCTAATAATAAAACCCTTAAGAAATTCCCATTCAGAGAGCTGTTCGGGCACAGAGCACAAAGTTATTACAATTAGCCATTTTTCCAGCATAAAACATTTCCTAAGTAAGTAGCTGAATTGTTACCTGTCTCTCTCTCTACTAAAGTCCAAATAAGAGAGCTTCAAAAGAGACTTATTAACAAATACACATAATCTGGATCAATCGTGACACAAAACTAAGTACTTCCTTTGTTGCTCTGACCTGGAGAAGAATTAACTGTACCAAAAAGAGGGCTGCTCCCTCAACCAACCTCCCTGAACTACCTCACTAAGGGGTGAGACAAACACCTCTGCCAAATACAAAGGAGGGATGTGCAGTCATGGTGAACAGTGGTGGTAAATGTGAGGGAAGGAGCCACAGGAGCCCTGACTCCCATCTGTTTCAGCTGTCATGGAAGTGTGTGGTTGAGCATTACATTCCTGTTTGTAAATGATTCCTTAGAGGTCTTAAAAACATCACTGCACTTCTGAAGCATTGAACAAAAAAGGAAAGAATAACAACACTGTAGTAAATAACAGGAGACTGAGAATCTGGCTTGATGAAACAAAATACTCTGTTAGAAATGCTTGCCCTTAAACATTAAGCAAGTTACTCATCTTCTTGAACCTGAGTCTTCTAACCTGTCACCTGGAGATAATGGCTTCTGTCCATCTCACATAATCCAGGAGAGGTACTTCCTTTCCATTCTGATTTGATCTCAGAGTCTGTAGGATTGGATCTTTATCGATGAAATAATTAAGCAGCCAAAATTAAGACAGCAACTGAGATCAGCAGCTGATCATCTAGAGATATTATTAGAACATGCTGTTACAAAATATTCCACTCCTTAGAATGACCAAACTCCAGGAAAGCTGCTTGTAATCTATCCTATGCATACTATTCATTCTGAAACAGAAGAGCCAGAACTGCACCCTGTACTCAACATGCGTGTGAACCACAGAGCTGTACTGGGCCATTATGCCATTCTTTCTTCCTAACCTATAGACAATAAATCTTGATATCGTTTTTCCCCCCCATTTTTCTAACCACAACTAGGCAGATGTTTTCATAGATGATGCTTTCGGATACATCATAGTCCTAAGATCATGAACCTGTCAGCTCAGTGCCTAACGTGAAGTCAGAATTGGCTTCTCCCATGTGCATTACATTACATTTCTCTATATTAATTTCCCTCTCCCAGATCAACATCTAACATCCAGCTCACGCACTCCTTTCTCTATGAGACTAATCATTAATACTTTCCTGTTTCATGTATTTTAACTGGTTTTTTATCCTTTCCTCTTATTCTACAGTTAATTTGTTTCCTTTAGAGACTTCAGTAAGAGACATTGTTTAAACCTTTCTGAAAAGCTAAGCATACTCTATCAACACCAGGTCTCTACCAATTTATTGAAGCTTTTGAAGCAATCCACAAAATATAACTTATGTTTACAACAAAAAAAAACCCAAACCAAACCGATTCTGACATAGCCATGCCCATTCGTTCTTTCTTTACATTCTAATGATTCAAATAATACAGATGTGAATCTTACAGATCTGTGACATCTAAAAAAGAACAGGATCACATTTTTTTTCTTTCAGCCTAAAATAGCAGGGCAATCTTAAGCACATCATCTACCACAATCCCCCCAGAGCACTTGGGTGAATACAAGCAGGCCCAGAAACTCAGTAATGTTTGATTTGTTAGTTGTGTAATCGTCCTTTTGATCTTTGGAGTTTAAGACAAATGCCAGAGAGTTATCCATAAAACCAGATTCTGGTTTGTAAACTCTCTTTCCAAACGTAATGAATACATACAAATAAGTCACTTAGCTTCTCTTACACGGTTTTATTTTCTCTAATTAACTGTTTTAAACCCTAATCATTTGTTGCTCTGCAAACTGTGAGGCTTCTTGCTCCCTGCATAGTGAGGGAAGAAATTATCGGTACTGTGGTTGACTCATTCTGTTAGCAAGAACAGCGTGAGCTTTTTCATTATTTCTACATAATAAGGAGCTGGTTTTGTTTGTTTCTTTTGTTTTTACTGCAGCGTGTGGGGAAATGTGATGCCAAAGCATATGAAAATCTTCAGTCAGACATTGTAGATGTTGCAAGCCAGTGCAATTTTCCAGGTATGTAATTGGCACTAACAGTTCTGAAAGTTCTGCAATTTTGATGGTTTTTACAGTCACAAAATAATAGGTAAGATAAAAATCCGAGAGATGAGAACTGATAATAACAAGAGAAAGTGATTGGTTTAAGATGAAAGCAGCACTGCCTCTTAATGAAGTCTTACTGTAGAGTTTTATTCCACTTCTTATAAATATTTCATATTCTCTATGTTGTTCTTTTGAAAGGCAATGAAGACAAAGGTCAAAATTGGTAATTCAGCTATCAATACTATTGTTTATTTCATACTGCATAGTTATACTTCATTTTGATATACTAGAAGCTTATTTTTTTCCTGGTAAGTAAGCAACTTAGAATTTCTAAGCTCATTACCACTAATCCACAAATTGTTTTCTTATTAATGCTTCCTGCATATCTGTTTGGAGGCAGATTCTGACAGTTTCAGAGCTTTATAGCAGGGAGTGCAGCATTACTCCCCCTACATAGTAAGAGCTGCATTCTCACTTGTTAACCTTCTGCTTGTTTTTCATCAAGCTGAACATCTTCCCTGCCTTTATTTGCTAGATATCCACAGTCTTGTTTGTGTGAGAGAACAGTGGTTACATACCCAATGCACTCGGTGCTGAGACAATGCTCTCTCAGATAACCAAGGTATAATAAGGCTCATCCTATGAAATGCAAAGATATTTTAGTTTAATTTGATAGACTTACATTGAAAGTGTGCCAAAAGGCAGGGGTTGATAAACAACTGGTTTTCCCTGCCTACATCTATACTGAAACCTTTGTCCCTTGCATCTGAAATCTGTTGGTTTCTTTCAGCTGAAGAAGTGGTAAATCCTCCAACTCGTGTTTGTCCTGGTTGTCCAAGTTCTATCCCAACTGATAGCGCAGAATTGAAGGAACTACTGAAGGTTTCTGTGGAAAAGTACAACTCAGAGACCAACGATGACTTCTACTATCAAGCTGAAGAAATAGAATCAGCGACAGTACAGGTGGAGACCCACTTTTCCTTTTAAAACTGAACTCCATATAATACAAAAATGAGGAACAGACATGGTACTGCTAATGGTCTAAACTTAACATTAGCTAAACTCAATATTTAGACTTCAAATAGTATTTTTCTCTAGACACTGATACACATGGTAACTGAGGTATCTATGCACTTTTTCTTGTGAAATTTTATCCATCTTGGCTTAGATTTAAAAATCCCTGGCCTCTTGATTTTTCTTTTTCCTTCTTTTCTTAAAAGGGGATTGTAGATACACTGCAAAGAGGTGAATGTTGCCAATCTGATTTCTATCTCTCTACCCCACTTTTTAATCAGCCTTTGTAATATTCCATAGACTTCTGAAAGTAGAGACTTATTAGACAGCACCACCCACTCCATCTACCACGCCACTACTCCGTACATTATTTTAGATGATATCTACTCTACAGCAGCACTAAGCTCTAAGAAATGGAAAGAACTGAAAATAAAACAAGAGAGTAGTTCAGAAAACACCACGTTGGGAACTTCTCCTGAGCATGATGGGCACCACTGGATAACTTGGAGGGCACAAAAATGTTTCTGATCAGCTCCTACTATCTCACTACCAAGCAGAATTCCTTTTCAGCTTTTACATTTTTTTCCTCTGTTTTCACATAATGATTAATATTAGCATACAGACTTTTTAAAATTAGACTTAAAGAATTTCACGTATTTTCCTGTCTCTAAAGCAAGATACATTATCTTGGGCTCTAGAAATACTAAGAGAACTTGTACCAGGCACATTCTTCAACCAAAGCAGTTTCCCTCCTTAATGCATTTGGCAAATATGCTCATTTTCAACTGAGCCTGCTCACCACACACTTCATTTTACTCACATTCAACTCTTCTTACATCATATTTGGCTCCCTACAGTGGTGTCTCTAACGATTTCATTTGTTATTAATTAAATTATGACAGGCATCCAATAAAACAAAGCCAAAACTGTAGACCTGTTTTTCTGACCTTTCTGTCTCCTTCAGTTTCTGAGCTGGAATTTCTGAGAACGGGAACAGGAATAAATAAGTAAGTTGATTAGAAGCAGATAGGTTTCCTGTCAAACATTTTAATATTGTTCTTAACATACATTGCCCCAGGGGGTCAGGACTTGTAGACTATAAGTCATACGAGCCTGTATTATGAGCTTGTAGAAAACCATCTCTGTCTCTGAACTCTTTTCAATAAAAATGCCTTTATCACAGAAATCCTTCTTGCTAATTTTTCAGGTGGTTGCAGGACAAAACTACCATCTAGTATTTTTTGCCAGGAAGACAAACTGCTCAAAAAAAGAGTTTGAAAAACTTCATGAGGACTGTGAAGCTTCAACAGACAGTGTAAGTAATGACGATGTTACCAATTATAGTGTTGCTAATGGGTAATTCCTTTGCAATCTGAAACACACACAAAGTAGACTCACATTTGATCGTGATTTCTGTTACCTTTGCTTCAACACCTTCCAGTGTTTGCAACCCCAAACCAGTGACAATGGCAGTAAAACATAAAGCTTAAACTGAGTTACTTCAACTGCGGTATCTTGGTGCTCACTGCAATGCAAAAGGGACTTCTCTCTGATTATGAAGAATCAAAGAAAGGAGGTGGCTGTGATATGAAATGATGGCAACACTCCTGGAATCTGTTGCACTTTCAGTAAAGAGAAGTGAGAGATTTTAGTGTTCTCAGTGTGCAAAGGAATTATGCTTCTGGAGTACATGCTGCTGATACTGGCAAAATCTGTTCCAGACACTGGAAATTAATGCTGATAGAGCCAGAAACCATTGATGAGGGAGCTGCTGGGAGAGAGAAGGCTCTTCATTTTCACTCCTTCTCCCCACCATATGAACAGTGCTTACCCCTAAGAGCTAAAAACTGTTAGTGCAGCAGGCATTACCCAGAAAAATAAGAAATACTACCCCCCCAGTCTTTAGTAGGGGTAGTACGATTAACAAGCCATGTTAGGAATGCCATGAAGATTAAACAGTGCTCCAAAAGTGCTGGGCACAAATCCAATATCCAATTCAAAATTGCAGTATAGTGTTCACATAGGCATCCTATGAGGTCAAAAAGCTAAGCAATGATCTGTCCCAGCATAGACTTCTCCATCATTAAAACTGATTCCACATATATTCAAGTAAAAGTCCAGGTATTTATCATTATTATTAAAATGTAAATTCTTTTGTGCACGCCTCATTCATGTTGTTTGATGTTTTCTTGCCTTAACATGCTGTTTTTGATGTTTTTTCAACAGCTATCACTGCGCTGTGAAGCACAAATTTATGTGGTCCCATGGGAGAACAAAACCTTCCCCCAGGTTAACTGCTCTACATTCCAGCTAATGGTATGACAACTTTTCTTCACTACTCATCATCACTAGGGGAGGCACAGACTGGATATAAGAAAAAACAAAACATGTTTACAGTAGGGGTGGAGAGGCTCTGGCACAGATTGCCTGTAGAGGTGGTGGATGCCCCATCCTTTGAGACATCCAAGGTCAGTCTGGATGGGGCTCTGAGTACCTGATGGAGCTGTAGGTGCCCCTGACCAGTGCAGAGCGTTGGGTCAGATGGCCTTTAAAGGTCCCTTCCAACTCAAACAATTCTATGATTTTATGACAAAAGACAGGAGATTTAGATTAAATACTAGGGGAAATTTTTAACTTGGAGGGTGGTAAGGCACTGGCACAGGCTGCCCAGAAAAGCAGTGGCTGCCCCTCCCTGGAGGTTCAAGGCCAGGCTGGATGGGGCCCTGGGCAGCCTGATCTGGTGGCTGGGAACCCTGGCTGCAGCAGCAGGTTTGGAACTAGAGGATCTTATAGTTTCCTTCCAACCAAGCCATTCTATGATCGTAAGTGAAGGCATTTCTTTACCCATTCCAAATCCATTACCAGCCAGCCACGAACAATGGACAGTTTGAGAGCTTCAGAACGCAATGTGTATTTTTCTTATTAACAGAACTTTTTTAGTTCTGATGATTGCAGGTTGTAAGTTTGGGTTGTTTTTAATAAACCCAGAGATCCCCATCTCCCCGATCAAGAAAAGAAGATCGAGTGAATAAAGTGAGATTGATTAACCTGAATTCACATTAAGCAACTTTACTATGCTCAGCACTTTCATGATTATCTATTCATTCTTTATGTATCAACTAATAAATGTCTCTCCTTTTTGTCTCCATTAAAATATTGTATCCACAACAACCTCCAAATTCAGCTCCAACCTAAAGAACCCTAATTTGCAGTTAGATAAGGATCAGGAACTACATTTGACAGAAATGACACCCGTTTTTTTCACAGGACTGTATATCAGGCACTTTATCTTCCAGTGGAACACTGATTGGGGAATAGAGTCTACTCAAAAACAATCAAATATTTTATAGTGTGTTATTTCCAAAGTCCTAAGAAATATATATGTCAAATTAGGAAATAAAAAACTGAATAGATACATTTTATGTGACAAATTAATCTAGATCTAGGCTATATTCCTGCACTGAGACTACCCAGAGATGTGTCAAACTTCAATATGAATATATCAGAATGCTCTACTTTAACCAGAGCAGGGATAATTAGTCCTAGAAATGAACCATGTTATTCATAAATTAAAACAAATATGTATATTCCTCTCCACAGTTTCATTCCCATGTTAACTGGCAGAATTTCAGTGAAAAATTGCTCTTTTAATGTACAGCTGCTAGAATACTCCAGAATTATTGAAGAGGATGTTTGTTTTCATGCTTGTTACAGACACAAAAGATTATTAAGGTTGCTTTGAAAAATCTGGTAACATATTTTTAATAATTGACCCATACATTGCAATGGGGTTTTGATCTTGCCAAATCTGAAGCCATTGTTCTCATACATGTAACAAAGACAGCTATTACTGCTTTGTTTTTCAGACAGCAATGGTGAGAAGGCCTCCAGGATTCACTCCTTTACGAAGCTTTGCTGTAGTACTACCAGTAGATGGAACTACACTCTCCAATGCAAACGAAGGAGAAACTCAAAAAGCTGGTGAAGAAACAAGGAAAGATGATGGACAGGGACCAGATGGCGAAGGTGAACCTGGGCATAAACACAGGCATAAACATAAGCACGGACTGAAAAAGGATCATGAATCTGCCAAAAGGCACAGGCAGGAAACTGACTGTGAGCACAGGAATGGCCATAGATGTGGACATCGAAAACACAGTAAACATGGTAAACATGGTAAACATAAACATCACAAACCTGAATCTTCTGAGGAATCCGGTGAAAGGGTTTTTAACCTAAAAGAAGCCCTCCCATCATCCACTGCTGAAACAGCATTAGAGCTCGTTAATGCAGAGGTTGTAAGGACAGAAGCCAGTACTCCTACAGAACCAGTAGATTCTCCTGACATCTCTTCATTTAATGGGTTGCCAGATCACACAGAATCTCCTCCCCTCAGATGTCCTGGAAAACCTTGGAAACCAATTCCGGACCTGCTCATTCCTTCCAACCTTCCCAGAGAATTCTTAGATGAGGATCTCTTGCCTTCTGCTGCAGAAAACACTGATCTTACAACAGAAAACCCACTACCTCCCCAAAACGAAGAGATGAGCTTTGATCTTGCAGATGCTTTACAATAATTCAAGCATCGTAGGATCCTCTCCAAAATCCCTACAGAGGAAACCAGAAAATATCTGCCTTTTGAAATAGATGAGATCTAAGAGGCAAAAGCTCCTATTCAGTCTGCTAAAACACTCAAGTTTGGTCATCAATACTCCATGTCTGCTTAACTGTTGCACACTTGGCAAGAGCACACACCAGGCATGGCATCAATGATTCAGAAGCTGTCCAGTAAAGGGACTGAGCAAACCAACAGCTTCCTGCTTCCACAGTTCCAGTTGCAACTATCACATCTGCCCCACGTTGTTGCGAGCACACAGCAAACCACTGCATCAAATTTCACTGTATTATATTTAAAAAACAAAGAATTTTGCAGATTACATGAAGAATTTCAACCGAAGAAGCCAATATAGAGCAAGGATGTCTTTCTTAGATATCTGAAATGATATTTCTCTAATTTCCTGGAGCGAATCTTTGAAGAAAATAAAATAAAGGAGCTTATTTTACTTGTCAGTGTCTTGACTCCAAATACCATTGCCACCGGTTTATCATTAGCAGCCTATTCAGTTGAATCGGGTAACAAGGAGAGCTCAGAAAACGCTAAAAAAAAGCAGCTCTGTTATACTCTTAGCACAGTATGTTAACTACACAGCAGAGTTCTGACGACAGATTTGCATGGGCAGAGGTGCACAAACATTACAGACAGCAAGCACTTAAGTTATCCAGTGTTTGTCTACTCTCTTCCATTCAAAGAATGTGTTTAATTCAGAGATTGGTTTGAATTTTCTATTTAGTGTATCTACCAAAACCTGAGTTTATGGTGGAGTTCACTGACTAAAAAAGCCAGTAGTTTCAGCAAATGAAAACACAGTTTCACCATTTGTGGATCTGTTAATTCATTCAGCTGGCAAAATACAATAAATACACAAATAAATGATTTAATGTTAAATCAGTTCACCTGCTAGAGCTGCTGCCTGGTCACACACGGAGTTACTGAAAAAGTCTGGTGCTACAAATGGTAGAGCTTTGATGCAACAAGATGGACAGGGGTAAAGAAAAGAAAAGCAAGCAGCAACTTAGGAGAAAGGATGGAAACAGAGAGGGAAAGGGTCAAGTGACTGATGGTGATAGCACTGCCAATGAACGAGAGGACAGGAGAAGGAAACAGAACATAGGGGTGGAAGGAAAAAAGAATAAAGGACCTCTGCAGTTGTCATGACAGGACAGAGCCCCACAGATCACAGAACTGAACTTAACTCAGACTATCTGAGCCCAAACATTCCCTGATACACTGGGGTTTTACAGATGTAATCAGTGCTCTGGCACCCTCCTGACTCACACAGCCATACAGCAACCAAAAGAGCTGTGCCTGGTGTTTAAGAATCCATAAAATCCATAATTAGAAAAATATCTTTGAATATAAACTCAGCCTGGTTACATAAACCTAAACCTTTCTCTAACACAGCTTAACTGGCCATCCTACAGATGTACATTTGTTATTTGTCATGACTGGTGTTATATAACCAGAAACATCGCCCTTCCAGAAAACAAAATTAGCAGTCTTTAAGAAATCAAACTTAGCTACAGCCCCATTTTAAGGACACATATAAAAATAAGAACTTTCAGATCTACTGCTATCAGATCCTGGAATTCTTTCATTCATTGCTTTCCATGCAGGATAAAATGCAAAGTCTGTGTTTTCTTTTTAGCATGTGACAAGTACTGATCGTACAAAGCTATATAAAGAAAAGTCCCCCCCCAAAATACTGAGTAGTATGATTCTGGGAATACCTGGGAGTTCTTTGTGTATAAGTCTACATTCAGACCAGTTTTTCTTTAAATTATTATAGCAATTTAAGTAAATGTGAAAAACTGCAGCAAAAGAAGAAACAAACAAGAAAAGCTAAGCATCCTTCTGTCTCTGATTCAGCTGAATGAAAAGACAGGCAGAGCCCTGCTGTGTCATCCTTACAGAGCACACCTGCACAGCCACAGGGAGCGAAGCAGAGTGGTCAGAGCAGCACAGTAATCACCAGGAATCCTACACAACTCATGGCCTTGAACTTCTCATGTACTACAGTGATTATGTGAGGCTCAACAGTGCTTCATACAAAGACCATTTCAGTTTTGACTTATTGTTTTTATAGCATAAAAAATGATTACTTTAAAAAAATATATCATTCTTTACTAAAAAAAAATAAATCAGTGTTACAGTGTAAAAACTTGGAAACAGTATGTTCTGATGTTTTTAGAATGGAACATTTCTATTCCTCATTGACGTGCTCCCACAGAAAGTTTTAATTATAACAGATCGGTACTTTCGGATAGAAAAACATGCTGTCACAAAACTACCGACCTGATCTGAAACGCTGCTGAAAAAAGCCCTACAGAGCCGCCAATTTCTCCTCTCGTTGGAGCCACTCGAACACTCCACAAGTCATTTTCCTCCTCGTCCAGCAGATGGCAGATTTTCAGTTGCAGCCGAATCGCTGATCTCCAAATACTATCTCCAAATTAGGGGTTCGGGATTGCCACGAAAGGTTTAGCAGGCTTAACAATTAGCGAAGCTTTTGTATCAGTAACACCACGCTTGTGCGACCTGTATTAAATGCTAAGCTCCATCAACAGAGAATAAAAAGTTTGCCAGTTACTCACTATGTGCAAGGTGTATAAATCAAGCTGTATGTGGATATTAAAAAAAATAATAGCAAATCCTGCGTCAGAAGAAAAATATATATATATAGCAATCTGGCACATTCAGACAATTGGAACTGGTAGTGTAGGGTATGAAAATATATCTGAATTAAGCCTCTGTTCCTCATACTGCTGAGAACCAGAGCCACCTGATGGCCATTTTGTTACCGTCTGGATTTAAAGTGCTCTTTTCTCTCTTGTTTGTTCCATCTGTGGCAATGAGACAAAATACATATTTAAATGACATGCAAAAATAACCCCACAACTCCTCAGCTTTGCTATGGGCGGCCTGCTGGGTGTCTGTTGTAATTCAGACACAACCTTTTAGTTACACTCTGTAATTCCAGTCATCATCTAATGCTGTGTTCCCAAAGTGTAACTAGTCATGGAGAGAGCTCTGCAGGCACCTGACAACAGAAAGCGGGGAACGTAAGAACCCATTTATTTCCTCGTTTTCTGAAGTCTATCAGCCATCATGATAATTGCTCTCAATTCAGGAAACACAGCTCCAGGGATAAAATGAGCTCAAGTGGCTACAGAACTAGAAATGGCAACATTACGTGGCCGCCGATACTTAGACAGACATACAAAATACCATATCCATATTCCCAAATGTTATTAAAAACAACTAAAACAGACATTTTCAATTCCACGACCAGCTACTCACACACATCGCTGGATTTCACTGCGTTCACAAACTCCCACTTCTGCAATTCAGTTTCCACCCTTTTATTTAAGCACTGAACAAAGTTGGTTTGGTACAATGTAGCTAATAATGATGTTTCTATTGCATTCCAAGCAGGAGGAAGGCTGGTTCAAGAAGAAAAGAGTGAAAGTTTTCCTAATTGGGTAAGGCACCTTGCAACAATGAGTACTGTAATTACTGGTGCTACTGAACTGGTTTAATCTGCTGCTCAGCAAAAACCTGAATGTAAGCTCCAAAGGAATAGCTCTTCTCAGACCATAACAACAGGGATCATGGAAACCCAATTTCTGACCAGGAATTCCAATATCACTGATTTGCAATTTGAATATGAAACACTGAACTACTGTTTTCACATTGTAAACTGCCCACCTTGCTCTTTCAGTTCAAACCGAGTCACAGAGAATACTAATAGTACTAATGAAGGGATCCTGATTCCAGCTTCCCTGGAATCAATCCAGTATTGACAAAATACTTCCTAAAGAAAAGGAAAAACAAATCCGTTCCAGGTGTTGAGGCGAATTCAGAGTGATCACTTAAACAGCCTCATGACAGCTAAACTGAAAAATCACATCTGAGCCTTGAGGCCTGGTTCTAAAACCGTGCTGAGAAGCCAGAGCTGCTACTAGCTTTAAATGGTAGCACGGCTACTCAGCACTTCTACTAATCAAGCCTACAGCACCCTGTCAGTGCCCATGGTAGAAGAATGATATGACTTGAAAGAGATGGAACTGGACACAGAGCAGTGCAGCACCTCCCAGCAAACAGGGAAAAAATGGTGATTATGGCAACGTCAATACTTAAAATAAGCCTTAAATTGGAGGAGTTTTGGGAACTGGTGCAGGTCCTGGCATTAATCACAGCAACACCAGACAACAACAACATTGCTTTTCTTTTTTTTTGCCGGCCCAAATGCAGAGATTACAGTGTTATGGGCAAAGTTTTGCCACACTTCATCCTTTCCTTAAACAATTCTACAGTACAACTCTGACAGAAGAAGAAAGAAAACAAGCATACAGTACAAGATCTCCTCTTTCTTCAGAGCTCCATACAAACACACTGACAGATTAACAGATTTATATGAAACTCCTCTGTTTAGGCTAGATTTAGATGAAAGTCCCTTTTCCACCATAGTACAACCAAAACACCTCTGAAACTTCCACAAAAGCTCATAGACATGATGGCTGTAGCTCGCACAGCCTAACACAGAGTAGCTTTGATCTCAAGGTCATAAAGCATCTGCGTCCTGTTTCACACACCAAGACATTTCTGTATTAGCACTTTCTTCACTTTCTCAGAATAAATATGTACTTGACATGTACCACCACATGTACTTAATATGACACCAATTGCAACAAAATAAATATCCGTACTTTATGCAAAAGATATTTACCCATATCTGAGAGTAAACTCAATTAGCAACATGAGTGCTTCTAGCTATTTGTTTTTTGGAGATGTAGAATTATATTAAGTTGATCTAGGACTGCGCAACAATAACTTTCCACCAAGTGCTTGTCTAAGGTAACTAAATTTTTGTCTACTTAAGGATCATTCATTTCTCCCTGGACAGTCTATACAAGGGATGCAGTGGAATTGCCAGGTCACAGCTTGAACCAACAGCTGAGCTCCAGGTGAGAAGGCAGGACTAACCCAGGATGCTCAGGTGCAAGCAGTGCATGTAAGTGACTGGAAAGGGTGGAGCTGGGATCCACTTCTCACCCTCAGTTACCAGCTGATTAGAGATTGCATTTCTCTTGAGCTGTTGCTGGTTGTCAGGGGTGGAAAGCTAATTTTCTTTCTTTATTACCTGTTACTGCTCTGCAGTGCCTGTACCAAATTTGAAGGAGCTACTATTACCTTCTTTTGCCATATGGGGGATTTATTATATAGAGTCATAATTGACTAAGGTATCATTTTGGATCTCTGAGTAATGTGATCCGTAAGCTGACTGAACTCTGAAATGCACAATGGTGTGTGGAGCTCAGATACATAATTATTCACTCCAACAGGATACTGGTAACTCTTTGGAGCAGAAAATCGCTAAACCACCCACTGACACTGAACTAAATGCTTGTAACATCAAGGGTTACCTCAATCATGGATTAAGGCTTGATCTTCATGTGTTAGCTCAAGGGATCCACGCAAATCTTAATAGGATGTCACCAACCACTGGCTTTGCTGAGGATTGCAGTAGGTAAGAGTGGTTCCAAAGTCTGCAGAGAGTCTATGTGCTGTGCATGAGGCTGCCAAGATGAGTGTGACTCACAAAATGAGTCAAACTCCTAAAAAGTACACTTACACATTTCTATCCTCATGACGTACCTCTGAAAATGCAACTGATGTGTTCAAAATCAATATATCTATCACAGTGCAATTCACAACTCAGAAATGGCACATACAAGTGCTATAATCCCATGGAGTAACCATGTCATGAGAGACTGTAAGGCTGACACCGATCAGAATCCCAAATATACTTTTATTGATAGCCTGTACTGGTGATTCTCGATCAATCCAACAGGCTGCTATTGGAGAAACTCACTCTGTGCCAATCTTCAGACAGAATTCCAGGAGAGATGGTCAGACATTTGATAAGTGGTGACAAAGTGCAAATGAAGAAATTGCAAAGGAAATTCACAATTCTGTTCTATGCAGGCATACTCAGTACATTGAACAGGTGGTTGAACAACATCAACACACTTCTATTAATGTAACTAAGACACCCAGTGTTATCACTGCCTTTAGTAACACCCTCTACAAGTTTTATTCTCTTCAGGGTCCTGCTGTGAAAATATGGCAGATGTGCTGGGTTTGCTGGGCAGTGCACATGGCTTAAGACATCTCAGAAAGCAGTAAGAGACTGATAGAATGAGCAGGGAAGCAATAGCAAAAAGCTGCAATACATGACAAAACAGATGTGTAGAAACAGTGGCAACAGCTTTTGGGATGAGGATTTCATGGGTAATTCTGCAAAGATCATGGAGAGGCTTATTCTGCAGAGCTTTCCCTGTTCAAGACATACTAAGGAAAGCAGGTCTGATGTCAGTTCTGCATTCAGCATTAAAGACTGAGGAAGGATTAATTTATCACAACAACCTCACTGTAAAAAACCAACACAATTGCAGTTGTTTTTGAAAGGCTTCACAGTACTGTACTGCTGAATGTAACATATTTTAATATAGACCGACAGAATCTGTAAGAGTATGCTGAAAATTTTCAGCACTAATTTTACTTCCTGCTTATCTGCCACAGTTGTCTTTACCCTGGGGAACAATCCTAATGCAGCGCAGTGCCAAGAAGCAGGTATCTGAAAGCAGCAGTATTTTCTAAACGATAGCTCTGCTTCTCCTCCCTTCTTTGCAGCATTTCCTCCTGAAAGCATGGGAATGCGCTTGCTTGCTCATCACTCCTGCTATCCTAAACAACCGAGATAGCTTTGTTCTTCTGCACCAGCAATTCTGTTCGAGTACACTGAAACTGAATTTCCTTTTTTAGACAGCAAGGACGCAGACTTTCTTCTTCTTCTCCCTCCCTCTGCCTCCCCACCCCCTCCTACAGCCTTTGCGTGCCCTCATCTTACCTTCAGCAGCAGCAGAAATCCTTGCTGCAGTTTTTTCCTCATTAGAAGCTCTATGGCAACAGCAGCTCTGAGGCAGCAGTTCTTTACGGTTCGCACTGCTCTCTCCTTCCTTCTGCAGGAAGACATGCAGTTTGTTAGCCCAGTAAATTAGCAAAGACAATTCCAATGCAGCGAGAATTAACACAGTTCTGATGTGATTTCAGAAAATATGCGCTCCTAAAGGTGCAAACTTCTATGTCTGTTTTAGAAGATGAATGTTAGCAATGCAAATGAATAACAGTAAAGGAAACTGGAGAACTCCTTTTGTGTAATGAATTGAAGCTATGTAAAATCCCGGCAATACTCAGCTTTTTCATACAGAAACACGAGAATGGAAGAAGTCTGAGCTTAAGATGCACAAAATATCATATCCACATTAGTCCGGAAAGCTGTAAATATTTTGTAATGAGTCTTTGCTCATTACTGACAAATAAACTAAATCAGTGCTTTGTTAAATTCCTGCTAAAACAAAAGGAATCACATCACACAAGATCTCAGAGTCTTGCAATGCATGGCAACGTATATCAGAAAATATTTGGAAATGTAGCACAAGCTACAGAAGACAAATGAGCCAAGAAAGAAATCTGTAGTAATGGGTGGTTATTGAATATCTATAACATAGATATCGCTGCCATATTTGATTTTCCTGTTTTTTCCACTTTTAAATTAATCAGCAGAATGTGCAACAAATAAAGGTTGAATATATTAGCAAAAAAAAAACCCCACAATTGTATATGGCTCAGAAGATTTATTAAAATCTATTACAGTACCTGCACAAGAGAAAATGACTTTCAACAGCAGAACATACATTTGCTCCATTTATTGAAGGGGAAAAAAAAGCCAGTAAATTATCATCTAACCACTTCCCAGATATGCATGAAATAAATCAATATATTTCTGAAATTCAACATGAACTCTCATTTCTGTTTCCTGCTGTGTAAAGAACAAAGGTTCCTGGTCCCTACTGACAGCAGTGTCATGAAGCCCTGGGTTAGCACAAGCAGTGCTGCAGCACTTCCAAGCCAAAATAATGTGATCACCTGGGTGCTGGCTGTGCTGGCATCGCTGGATCCTGAGAGAACTTGCATAGCTGTTCTTGGGCACCACCTGAAAATAAAAGCACAAGTTTTTAACTGTCTTGCACCTTATACGTTCGTTCCTGCTGTACCTGGTAGCATTCGCTCACCATACAAAACAAAATATAATAGCATTCTGGGGTGGGTTACAGCCCAGATCGTGGGAGCTAAGGGCTGGCCTACAGGTGCTCTGCAACCCTAAGAGGAAACTACACACAAAAGAGGGGAAAGGTTACAAATGAGCTTCTCAGCAGCTTCAGGCACACATTTCAGACCCAATCCTGACAACAGCATGCATCTGTAATGCTGTGAGGGAGGAAAGCCTCCTAATATTTACACTTTTATCATACAAAACAAAAAATCTCCCAAGGATTAACAAAACAAAAGTGATTAAACACACCTCGATATTTACCTCCACTATTCTTTTTTTACAACATTTTACCCAGGTGAAACCTCAGCTCCCCTCCTGGAACGACCGCGTGTAGATGGAAGCATAGCACAGAAAGCAATCAGTCCTTAAACAGTTCACAATCTAAGGGACACTTCTAAAATAGGAGATTATAATTCTCATTTTCCAGGCAGATGAAATGAGGGCACAAAGCTGAAAGCTCTCATCTGTATTCTCCTATTAAGCCAGCACTGCTGACAAAACCAGAACTCGGGGAATCTGATCTGTGCTCACCTTCAGAAATAAACAGATGCCAATTTCTTATAAAAATTAAAGCTCTGTGGAAAACTTTCAGTTTCCAGAAACCAAAGTTTACCTCGAGGCAACATCTCTAACCACGCAGCTCATTTTATTAATGACCATCTTTACTGCTAACATTTACATGTTGGAACAAGCTCTTTGTACTCAGAATATTCTGTTTTACAGGTTAAGACGCTCTCCTGGAGGAGACGGAGACTTCAGCACACACACAGGCCTGGATCCCTTGACCATTTTTGTTTTACTACAGACCATGATGCTGTGGATACAGCCCTGTATGATCCGAGAGCTGCTGGGGCACAGTGGGGCTCCTGTCTTGGCACAGCTCACAGGCCCTGGGTCCTCCTTGAAAGGACAGAAACACCACTCTGTTTCTTGGAGGTTTGTTTAATCAATGAGGAAAGGTACTTAACATTCAATCCAGCTGCAGCTCGGCCAGCACGGCTCTTTCAAAAATGAAGTGAAATCAGCTCAGTGATTAAAAATCTCAGGCATCTTCAGGGGATTCCAAATTGAACAACCATGAGAACAAATAACTTACTTAGATGGTTTGCCAATATCAAAGGGAAAAGCGCTCGCTTTATACAATTAAATTTACCTTTTTCTCAACAATGGGAAAAAAAACATTATTTGAAGACTTTCTCAGGGAAATACATGGCATGCTATTGCAGGGTAGTACAGAAGCCTTGTAATTAACTTAAAAAACAAACGTAACCCCAGGACTGCCCGGATGTTATCAGCAGCCGCCACCTGCTTAATCGCTCTTTCTTTGCCTTTGCAATAGAAAGAACAAACTCTATCCTGAAAGCATGCGGGCAACTCCTAGCAAATGCTTTTTAAGCCTCTTCCCATTACGTAGCTCCACACTTTTCAAACACCAGCCCACGTGTAACCTCTGAGGAAAGTACTGATTCCCCACTTTACAAAGGAAACAAACTGAAGTGCAAACTTCTCATTCCAATAGAAGCGAATAGGAAGTATCTAGTACGTATCACTTATTTGATTGAACTGCAAGGATGACAGGGCTGTGGTCACACCGAAAGTGTTTTAGATACTGCAGAACAGAGCTCAGCTGCAGGCGTGTCCAGGGTGTGGCTACAAACCTCTACAACTGTAAGAAATAATGCAGTCACTCAGCAAGGAGATGAGCATCAAGCTCCACAGCACACAGAGGAATTAATGGTGGAAGAAATGACAGAAGTAAAACAATATTCTGCTTTGAGTATCTGCGTTGGGATTACCTGTTATCTTATAGGCAGTGAGAGGACTCAGGTTAGAGGCATGCAGAACTGAAGCAGGAGCGCTGCTTGGAGACCTGCTCTTGGAGCAATGAGGGAGCACAGCCACAAACCACCATGTGTACATTGCAGAGAAGTGAGTCAGCTGCTCAGCAAAAGGCCCAGTCCACCCTGTGGCCTCAGCACCAAGTCTGAATGTCCAGAACACATTGAGCACAGGAGACAAAGAAATGAAATAAAGCTGCCCAAATCCCATTGGCTTTGCACAGCGCTTGGCTCCTAATTCATTTAAGCATTGTGGGCAATGCTCCTTACTGGCCTAAAGCTTGATGACTCGATGAGACAGATCTTCAGCTAAGAGAGAGGAAGCGCTTTCACTTCACTCAACATGGCCATCACGGAGACTTGATGATCAGCTGCAGCACAAGACTGGAGTCCAGCATAGGAAGAGACCTTGGGGTGTTCTAGCATTCCCCACATGTACATGACAGCTTCATGGTACATTCAAGTGATGGTAGGAGATTTCTAAAAGGAGCTTTCTGAAATTTCCAAGGGATTGCTCAACTAGAGCTCAGCTTCAGGAGGTGTCAACTCCTACTGCTTTCTTTAGATATATCATTCTTTACTTTGATGTGGATGAGTAATGACTGGAAACCCAGCTGCTAAACTAGCTGGTCCATCTGTTACCCCGTATTAATAAATGCGTCGTTCTGTTCATTCCTACCAAAGATCTCATGATTCACCAAGATTGTCTTTTGGGAGACATCTACCGAAGGGCAAAGCACATAAGCGGCACTGGATCCTAATGACAGCAATACAGACAAAGCTGTTATTCTATATCATCTTTTTGCTATCACTGCAGCCTGATGATAACACAAACACGGGCCTTGAGCAAACTTTGAGTGGAGATGGCTGCACACAGCTGAGAGAGCTTTAGAGCTGGAGGATGCAGCAAATCCCAGCATCAGTGGCAAAGTCTGACCTTCCAGTGCTATACCTGCTTCTGAGATGGCAGCTTACGAGCTATTTGAAAGGGCCTTCAAAGACTGAAAAGTGATGGCTGACATTCCTAAATGTCCCATGTAGATGGCTGTGGATTAGGAAGGCATTGGGGCACTGCTGTGGGGCGGTGTGAACTAAGCAGCACTGCAGCCCTCCCACCCCACACAGGCAGGGCCTGGGAGCACAGCAGGTCACCAGAGGCCGTGTTTGTACAGCTTTGTACAGCTCAGCTCAGACACTGGCACTGCTGGTACTTTAAAGGTGTTTCCCCTGCAGATGCTCCCACAGGATGGGTACATTCGGCCTCTCTGAGTCTCCTCACGGATATTCTAGACAGTTCTGCACTATTCTCAGTATTCCTGACAAGCAAAGGGTCGTGTTTTCCAAGCACCGCACTTGTTCATATAGAATCACTATGGAAACAAGTTTCAGAGGTGACTCACGTATGCGTATTAAGGAGGGCAGCAAACGATGGCTTACAACTAACATTATTTGCCTACATAAGAAACACGGATGTACGCAGTACAGCAAAACACAGGGGGTGAATTAAAGCCATCCAGACGTTTCCCCTTAACGTGAAATGAGGGGCAGATCCCTGCGGGCTGTGCAGAGCTGCCTCATGTCGGGTTGTACCCGCATGGAGCTGGGCAGCACCCGCCGCCTCAGCGTTAAATAAGATGGGAAAGCAGCTCTGTACAGCGGGGCCGCTTCTGTGTGTGGGGAGCGGGGGGCGAGTCCCGCAGTGCCCGAAGGAGCCGCTGTGCCCGGCTGTGTTCAGACTGTACAAGGAGGAGCTTTACAAACACCCATGGCGGTACGTGCTCATCACGCAGCCATGGCACACAGCTCCCCTCAGCGCGGCGCCCCGCGCTCCCCTCCCCCGCTGCAGCAGGGCCGGGCTGGGAAACCCCGTACAGAGCGGGGGGGGGGGGGAGAGGAAGAAGCGCGGCCCCGTCACTCCGCCACTGCTGCAATATCCTTCCGCCGTCCAAGGGGTGGAAAAGTAGTCCGAGGTTCCGCCGCCCTCGCGACCCCCGGGGGCTGAGAAACACCGGCTGGAAGCAGCTCGGGGATCGGGGAGATGGGGAGAGCTCGTGGGGAGGCCTCAATCCGCAGGAATTGGTGTTTTTCCGCCTCGGTGTGAGGCGTGTATCCATGCGCAGAGCGGAGCGAAACGAGTCCGGCAGCGGGTGGATATATAAGGCGGCCGCCGCGGAAGCTTTGCCTTTTCAGTTGAGGACAGCGCTGCTGAGCGGAACATGTCCGGGGGCTCGGCGGATTACAGCAGGTACGGGGGGCACGGCCCTTGTTCGCTGCGGGTGGGACAGGCCGGGACGCGCTGCGGCCCCTCCCGCTTCCAGCCGTTTCCATCCCGCGCTGTTCTCCAGCCGGGATCAAACCCCGATTAAACCCCTTTTCTCTGGGTTCCCGTCCTTATTTCCGATCTCTGACAATCCCCACTTATGAAAAAGGGCTGTTTTTAGCTCTTATCCAACGCTGCGCGATAAAACAGGGCGGTACTTTCGTTTCGGGCGCTTATTTCCCTTTATTTCCCCTCGCTTTTATCTCCGTTTCCCCACATTAACCCCCGCTCTGAGCCCCCCTCGTTCCTGTCGGCCATAGCGCTGCCGAGGCGCGGCCCGTGGCGCTGAGCGGCGCCTTCCTCCTCACCGCCCGCACGGCGCCATTTGCGCAATCCCAGGGGTGGAGCTCTCGCGAGACTTGCTGACGCGGTGGGGTGGGGGAAGCGGCTCCCCCCCCCCCTCCTTCCTCCCCCTCCCTCCGTCGCTGCGGAGCTCGCTCTGCGCTGCGGCCGCCATTAACAGCCACGGGAAGGGGGAGGGGAGTCAGGCCGATGGGCTGCGAGTTGGGGCGGCTGGCTCCGTACCAGGGCACCTGCTGGGCCGATCTGTCATACACCCGTCGCTGACGCTGCTGTTGTTCTCCTCCTGCAGAGACCATGGCGGCCCCGAGGGAATGGAGCCCGATGGTGTCATTGAGGTGAGCAGAGCTCCATCGTGTCCCTGATACAGGGAGATGGGTTGTGGATGGAGTAACACGGGGTGTTTTCTTGTTTTATTCTTTATTGCAGAGCAATTGGAATGAGATCGTCGACAATTTTGATGATATGAATTTAAAAGAATCCCTCCTAAGGGGTATTTATGCTTATGGTTTTGAAAAGCCTTCAGCTATTCAGCAGAGAGCTATTATTCCATGCATCAAAGGTAGGAGGGTGGTTCCTTAACACCAATAGCTACACGTTAATTAAGAAAACATTAAAAAATTGAATGTAATACTGTATTTCTGCCTTTGTACATGTTTTTAATCTATGGAACAAGTGATATGATGGTACACCATCTTTCGGGACTGACCTGAAATGGAGAGAACTTGTAATACTGATCACTTATTTCAAGGGGAATGAAATAAAACTAAACGCGAATGACCCATGTGGGAACAGTAAATATGTATCCTACTTTTTTTAGGGTATGATGTGATTGCTCAAGCTCAGTCAGGTACTGGCAAGACAGCCACATTTGCTATTTCCATCCTGCAGCAGTTGGAGATTGATCTCAAGGAGACCCAAGCACTAGTATTGGCCCCTACCAGAGAACTGGCTCAACAGGTATTGATAGTGTAGTTAAAAAAAAAAAGCTGCTTGTGTGTTGCATAGGTTTCACGTTTCACAACTGTGAGACAATAAACAGACTTAAGGGGCTGTAACTAAAATCCATTCAGAACCCTTTTCATGTTGAGTAATGGGGGATATAAACTGGCTTCTGTCCCATGAGTTCTCTGCCTGCTGGAAGAGTTGTGCTGCATGTGGAGGGCTGCGCTGTGCTGGGGCTGCAGGAAGCAGCTGCTCGGCTGCACAGTTCTGAGGGAGCATCTTCAGCCACAAAAAAAAAAGTGTTATTGAAGTCTGGTGTTCTGAGTGGAAACAAATGGACTTTTTTGAAACTATTTCAACTTGCGTGCAGTTGTGCAACATGAAAACTGCAGTGCGCATGTGGCCGCTCCATTGTTTCTGTAATACTGTGATGTTTTCTTGCCTTAATGTTGTTACATTGCATGTCCATGTCACCCTCAGGGCTTGATGTTCTGTTTTAGTAAGTGGGAGTGCTTGAACCAGAGCATAAAGGATACATAATTTATCATTAACCCAGTAATGCTGGCTTTCTAAGGTTAAAATGACCAGAGCTCATAATGGAGCATAAAATCAATCGTGTACAATTTGCTCTGCTTTTAAAACTAGTATATACCAAGGTGCCAGTGCTGGGGTAAAGATTTTTCTTGAAGGAAAAACTGAATGTATTAGATGTGATGCAGACGAGCTGGAAAAAAACAGATGAGTGGAGCAAGAGCCTCTGACTGAGAGTTTGGTCTTTGGTTTTCAGTCTGAAGATGTTGCTGAGATGAGGCTTCTCTCAAAGCCTCCTCAGATCACAGGGCACTTTCCTAAGCTCCTCCTACAAGTGCTTCATGTGCAGATGTTAGCAGCTCAGTTTGCTTCTGAGGCCTTGCTTCACAACCCAACAGATAGTTGGGAATCGCCTTTAGGTGGTTAAAACTGGTAAGGGTGAAATATCAACTTCAGAAGTGCCCCTCAGTCTTAGTGTTTCTAATGAGCACCTAAATAACGAGCAGTGGGGCAAAATAAGAGGCAGGTCTTCTCTATAGTCTGTAGAGCCACATAATCTTTTTCAGTCCATAATCAGCAATGATACAGCACTGAGCCTGCCAGTAGCTGCTACTCACAGAAGGGTTTTATTTTTAGATTCAAAAGGTAATTCTGGCCCTTGGAGATTACATGGGAGCAACATGCCATGCTTGCATTGGTGGCACAAATGTTCGCAATGAAATGCAGAAACTTCAGGCTGAAGCTCCACACATTGTGGTTGGAACTCCGGGCCGTGTGTTCGATATGTTAAACAGACGCTACCTGTGTAAGTATGGATTTGATTTTTCTCTTGGTGGGAGCTCAGTAATTCTGATTGAGGAAGTGTTGCATGTTCCTGAAATTAAACCAAGTATTCCCTTTTTTTAATAGCACCTAAATGGATCAAAATGTTTGTTCTGGATGAAGCTGATGAAATGTTGAGCCGAGGATTTAAGGATCAAATCTATGAGATCTTTCAAAAACTAAGCACTAACATTCAGGTAAAAAAACCAAATCATCTTATGTTCCAATTGATGGGTGCAGGTTTGGTTACCGGTGCAGGTGCCAACTGCTCAATTGCTGTCCTGTCTGCCTTGACCGCACAGAAGGTCGGGTTCATGCTGTGACATAAATGTGGCAATGCAGTCACTGCTTTTGTTAATGGCTCCAATTTTCCTGGTCAGAGTCACAGAGCAGAAACCAATGTCATGTCCTACATGTGTGCTAACACCAAGCAATGCTTTCCAGGTTGTGCTGCTATCAGCTACAATGCCAATGGATGTGTTGGAAGTGACCAAAAAGTTCATGAGAGAGCCCATACGTATCCTAGTGAAGAAGGAAGAACTGACTCTGGAGGGTATCAAGCAGTTCTACATTAATGTTGAAAGAGAGGTTTGTATCAGTTAACACTTGGGATTGGAAGAGTTCAAAAGCGTTACCTTCTTGTTAAAGCACTGTGCTAAAATTACAGAAGCTGAGGCTGAGCTTTGGTTTCTGTAGTAATGCTAGTAGAGTACACGCAAGAAGAAGAAAAACAATGCGCTGGATTGAAAAAGACCGGGGTGGACCTCTTTCTTAATGTCCATTGTCCTGTGTCTGAAGATCTGGTGCAACAGTTGCTGCAGAAACTTCCTGTATTGTTCTGGTTGTCCAGGTCCTGTGAATTAGGTGCACAGTAGGTTGTGATTTACTGATCATAGCTTGAGGGGTTTTATTTCTGTTGTTTGTGCTGTGTGCAGGAGTGGAAGCTTGATACTCTCTGCGATCTGTATGAGACGCTGACCATCACTCAGGCTGTCATCTTTCTGAATACAAGGAGAAAAGTGGACTGGCTTACAGAAAAAATGCATGCCAGGGACTTCACAGTCTCAGCTCTGGTAAGAATTGTTCTTTTCCTTTTGAAGTGGTGGCTGTGTACAGAAAATCAAGACTCATAAAAGCAGGATAAGTTATGATATAGCTGTGCGGTGCTGTATTATCGTTCCCCCTGCTGAAAGAAAAATGTTTCCTTCTATCCCTACCTGCTCAGTTCCCACAGCAGGTAGGGACGCTGGGTTTCATACATCTCACTTCTGAAGGTATTCCTGTCTGCAGTACTGGAATTGCCACAGTAATTCTCATGTTCTTAACTGCAGCATGGTGACATGGACCAGAAGGAGCGGGATGTTATCATGAGAGAGTTCAGATCTGGATCAAGCCGTGTCTTGATCACTACTGACTTGCTGGTGAGTATTAATTACCTCACAGCGAACAACGAGCTTTGTTTCAGTGTGGTGCCAAAAGCTTCATAATTCAGTGAAGGTTCTTGTAGCCTTGAACTACTGGAGCTTCTTGGAAGAGAAAAAGACTATGCTCCACTATGGACTACATAGTTGTAGTTCATCACTAACAATGTAGTCAACAAAACAAGTGCTAAGTAATGAAATGTAAAGGTTGTGACTTGCACTGAAGGTGCTGTGTTGTTTTCCAGGCTCGTGGCATTGATGTGCAGCAAGTTTCTTTGGTTATAAATTATGACCTGCCGACCAATCGTGAAAACTACATTCACAGGTCAGTTTGCTCTGTCCTCTAGTTTGAACACTGCACCGAATGCCATGTTCGTACAGAACTTGGCACAGATCCTCACCTGCTCTTCCCATTGGCCTTTTGTCACTGAGTGTTACCATCCATGCATACAATAACTGCTAACAAAGTCAAAAAAAAAAAACTAGCAGGAAGTAAATGCATTGGCTCTTTTTATGCTTGAAAAAAGCAAGCCCTGATTTGCACACAGTCCTGAGATGAGGGAGGAGCAGAGCTCTTAAATCGATGTTTAAAAAGCAGTGGGAAAACTTAGATACGTGCAGGGTTCAGCAATGGCTGATACGTGTGTTGCTGACGTGTGGGTGAGCTGCCTCCATGGTCCAGGTTGTAGCAGGTGATGACGATGCCATTACTGGCATAGCATCTTAGGTTATCAGCTGGATCCCAGGTCCTGGCTGACCCTCACTCTAGTGCTGCTGCACAGTCTGTAAACATTAATGTTGGCAAGCCCAGTGGTTTGGATCTGCCTTCACTCCTGGAGGTCTCCTTGTGTTGGTGCTGTGTGTGCCTTGTTTGCTCTCGGTGGCTCCTCCTGCAGTGGTTCTTTCCTCTGTGGTGTGTGTCGTCTGGTAGCAACTTGAGTTTTGTTTCCCTAGGTTTAGTTTAACTGCTTCAGTGACTGTCCCTAAATTAAGTAAACTGTGCTTTGTTACTTGATGTAAAAAAAATACAGGAGTCGATAGCAGCAGTTGATGACACAAGATGGTGCTCAGAAACGACGTTGACGTAATTTAGGACGTGGATTCGTAAGCGGCACAGTTTGAATAAAGAGCGAGTCGGTATTTATATTTCTTTTGTCATGATTATTCACTAAGTTCTGTGAGCCATTTCTGTGTGTAGCCCTTGTTGATGAGGTGCTGTGTTGGGCAGGCAGCAGGAAGGTAGAACTGATGGTGGGTGTAACTAAATGGATGGTGTGTAACAGATGTAGACTGTAGAACAGCGAGCTTATACTTCTGTTCCTACAAAAACCCTAAGTTTTCCCACTGGAAACCATTAATGTCAAATTAAATTAAAATGGAGCGTGCTGCTCCATGTTATTGGATGAACAAGAAGTTCTGATTTTCAAAAGATAAACCATCTCTGTGCCCCACGTGCTGGAGATTGGATGCATGTGGTTTGGGCTTTTGATTCCTCAAGGAGGGGAGGAGGGAGAGGAGTTACTGCAGTACCAACCATTACATGAAGATCTGGCTTTGCAGCCCAAAGCGAAGCTCTGCTGCTCTCCATAGGATGGACACTTGTACTGTTGGCACTAACTGCTAGTTTTTCTTAACCAGAGGTGATGTTGGTCAGCAGCCAGCCCTGTAAATACAGCATAAACTGGCTGCTGGCAGATAAAAACAGAAGTTAATTGTCTTTAAGATCCTTGCAGTGAGTGGAGCTGATACCTGCTGTATTAACACGTTCTCTGTTCCGTGCAGGATTGGCCGAGGGGGTCGTTTTGGCAGGAAGGGTGTGGCTATAAACTTTGTCACTGAAGAGGACAAGAGGATTCTGCGTGATATTGAGACATTCTACAATACTACAGTGGAGGAGATGCCAATGAATGTGGCTGACCTCATTTAATCCCTGGAGAGGAGATGGTTTGAATGCGGTGCTCGCTGTTGCTGAATAGGCGATTCACTTGCATTGTGCTTCTTTCTTTGGGGATCTATTGAATCTTGTCTCAATGCTCATAACGGATCAGAAATACAGATTTTTGATAAGCGAAGCGACTTTTTGTCGTGAGCTCTTGTGGGGAGAGCCGGCGGCTTTGTCCACTTTAGGGTTAGACTGTTGGGGTTGGGTGGAAAGTCATGGGGTCTGTAAATTTTTTCTTTATTAGAAATTTATTTCCTAGTTCCATAGAAGTGGTTGTATTAGATGTTCTTTATCATTTAATAATTTACTTATGGACTAAAAGATATAAGTGCTGTATAAAGTCAGCCAATTATGTTAAACTAGCCTACCTTCCTTTATTGTATGTACTTACCCTTCAGATCGAATTGGAAAGGCCTTTCAAAATCTCAAAACTTTTATAAGAGCATTAAAATGCATTTTTGTTTGATATGTATTTATTCAATAAAGTATTTAATTAGTGGTAAGTGTGATCTGGACCCTGTTGCTAAGCCCCAGCAAGCAAGCAATCATACTATTGTCTTAGTTAGGGTTAAACCCAGTAAAATTTGCCATATTGCACATGTCTTAATGAAGTTTGAATGTTCAATAAAATACTTCTATATTCACTTACATTGTAAGTCCTTTTTTTTCAGCTGGGAGGGTGAGCAGCTCCGACACCTCTAGGCTTCCTGTGGGGACTCAGGCTTTGTTTCTCACACTGCATTCATGTAAGTGGAGCACAGGGCCAGTTTGTACATAAAAAATGTTTGGTTACCTAAATACACTGTGAAAGGCATGGATTTAAGGCTACAGCAGCTGCTACCAGCCTTCAAAATTCACTTTGTAACTAAACTGAGATCCTTCATCACCTTCCATAGTGGTTTTCCACTCACCTCACCAAAGCCACAATGCATTCAATGTGAAGTGGTTCCTGCTACATTTAATATTACAGACCCTGCTAAAAGATGCTCATTCAGCATCCACCGGCCAAAGCAGAGTTCTTTCTTAGTCCTGTTTTAAAGACTAGCATCACAGGTTCCAATAAGCCAATAGGTCATTCGTGCTTCTTTTAATTAAACCATGACTATTCCCAACTGCTGAGCAATTACTTTATTGCAAAAAACAATATGAAAGTAGGCAGGTCCCACAACCACCCCCACAACAGCTGCCACTGGAGGAGCAAGTTAAGTGTTCCGTGTTAGCTGCTGCATCACCAGGGCACACAGACTTATCAACTGCAAGTACTCGTCAGCACCATCTGCCAAGCATTTGTCCACCTCCTGCAAACAGACAAAGTTAAAAACCTTTACAGCCCTTTACAACTTGGCAGCTGGTTACTCTGTCCTTAAGCTCTCAGGGAGGCCAAGCCTTCACAGTTGATCCATACAAAGGGAGATGCACAAAAAGGCAGACTAGAAACTTACTGCAAGCTTCTCAGCGATGACTGATTTCTGCTTGTCACTTAAGTCTTCACTCTCAACAACAATATCATGAAGCTGGTTTACGAGCTGAGCAACAGCGTAGCCCTCATTGAGAAGATTCTGTGTAAGGGTAGAAGGAAATGGAAAAAATTAAGCAATAGAACACCAGAAAATGGAAAAGCAAGCTGACAAACTGAACCTGAAGACTGTACTGGAACCTTGTGTGGAACTTCATGCTGCATAGTGTCACATGGCAGTAAATATTGATAGGAGCATCCATTAAGCCATGTACGCAGACAGAAGCTTAGGAAAATAGAAGAGGCAGTAGTGCAATCTGGTACAAATATCAAGCACCACGCTTCATAAAAGCATGCAGTCAATTGTTTACCAAGCACTAATATTGAAGCAAAATCCACAGTGCAGCAGGGAATGGAACAGGGAGGCCTACATTGAAGGTCCAGCTCAACACTGACTAAACGTCAACTCATAGTATTAGGAACGTCACATTCTTCAGAGTAGAACTTTTGTTTGTATTAAAATAAGAAGTTCACCTCCATAAACCAGCAGCTCGTGCCTTCTCCAGCAAGATGTATTTTAAGTCACTGCAGTTGGTAAGACAAGCTTACTGTACTGTAAGATTAACATGAATTATTTTAAGACTGAAGGCTTAGTACAGCTTTATTCAGATACTTCTCATCTAACGCAGCTTCTGCGTTGCTAAGTAGGTGACTAGTTCAGAGACTAGGCCTGTCCACTGTACAATTCTAAAGCTCTGAGCTAAGCGTCTCACTATAAATTCCCACTGTGCCTAATCCTGCCTATGAGCTCTACATGCCACCAAGTTTAGATCAGGAGAAACAGTTACACTGGTAGGGAATCTTGTCCTGCAGCTTTCTCAACTCCCTCAGAAGGGAAAGCCCGGCATAATACCAGGTGGGCTCTCAGCTGCAGTGCCATAGCAATGGATCCGTGGGGCAGTGATCTAGCAAAGCCTTCAAGCTAGAGCACTAAGGGACTCTACCTTTGCCGCTGTTTCCAGTTTCTCAAATGAGCCACTCCAGCAGGCAGACAGCAACCCGTCTATTGTTTCTCTTGGGATAACCTGCAACAAGAAGTTACATTCCTTACTTTCAATTTGGTGCACTCAGAATTCAGTCAGGACTTGAAGCTGATGTTTACGGCAGCAAATATGAAGTGTTCATAAAGGAGACCATTTCATTCATCTCAGAGCAGGGAGTAGTGATGACATTCTCTTCTCTACGCATCATCATTCCCATCAGCTGAATGTCTGCTTTTAAAGCTTCCTTATTCATCTGTCTTAAGCTTAGCCCCCACCTGAAAGGTCTGTATGGCCAAAAACTTGGAAGTCTTTTATGGAGATGTGAAGTTGTGTTCCTTCTCTTTAACTACGTACTGTTCAGTAAGCTGCCAAATGGAATGTTATGCTTCTCCTTCCTATTATTATCTGTTTTCTTTCTAAGAAGCTTTCTTAGAAATGATGACTTACATTTACCTGTAAGTGAGATCCGGCTCTTTCCAGGCAGCCAGATGCTGTGTGTGAACTGAACAGTTCACTGAAAATTTAGAAGAAAAACCACAGCTGTTCTATGAAACACGCACAGCAGCCACTGCCTGTTTCCATTCCATCCCATGAGAAAACCTCTCAGCCCTCACAATCACAGTGACACTTCAAGGGAAAGGTGTCCATCATTAAAGCCAATTTACTTTTCCAGTTTTCAAGTCCTAATCTTAAATTTCTGGCTTTTGGGGGCGTTTTGTTGCCATAGAAACACCTTCACATCAGCTTTTAAAACTCATTTTCTCCCAGAATTCTGCTCTCCCTGCCAATATCATCCGTATCGCTCTGGATGAAATCACTGCTGTCTCAGTAAAAAGCCGATCTGCACAGATGCTTGGAGAGAGACTCCTGCTGTGGACCTCCGGTTGAAAGCAAGCTGCTACTGAAAGACATTCCTCCATGGTGTTTCTAATCCAAAGGCAGATAGAGATAGCAAGCATGCTTCATACACAAATGCTTTTCAGACTTACTATAGAAGCTGTAAAACAAAGCTCACCCCAGCAATTTCAGCGACAGTCTTCTCTGTGATCTCCTTCCCACCCATCAAGCGAGTGGCGCTTTGAAGGTAAGTAATGGCTCTTCTTAAGTCTCCATCTGACACTTTAACAAGGTAAGATACTGCCTGAAAGACCACAGGAGAAAATGCCGAGTTATATTTTCACTGTTAATTAAAACACAGACTTTCTCAGCAAATTGACTTTAGAACAATCAGGCAATGCCTGAAGCAGATGGTTGCAGCCAGCCTCAATACACAGGTTACCTCTCTGCTAATATAGATGCTACTACAGACCTAATGCAGAGGGAAGATCTCACAACCAGGATTTTACGCCACAAATGCATCACCAACCTTTCCCAAGTTATTTGTCCCATAACTGAAATGAAACTTGGGACAGCAGCACACAATTATGCACTGGATTAAACAATAAAATTACTCAGTAATCACCTCACTAGTGATTTTCACATTTTCCTTCTCAGAAACATCCAGTAGCCTCTGGTGCTGGATTTTGTCTGACAAAGGTTTGAAACGGAATTTGGAGCAGCGAGATGTTAAAGGTTCAATTATTCTGAAAAAGAAAAATGCCAAATGATTAGATGGTCACATTCATGCAGATGAAGCTGTGGAGTCAAACAACAGAAACAAACTGTAACACCGTAAAATATATCTACATATATATTGAAACCTAAGCAAAATAAGAAGTACTGAGTAGGAAGAAGAGTAACAAGTTCAAATAAGCAACAAATTCCTTCCTTACCTGCTGATGTAGTTACAAATAAGGCAAAAACGTGTTGTTTTAGATTCTTTTTCCATGGTGCGCCTTAAGGCTGCCTGGGCTGCTGAGGTCATAGAGTCTGCTTCATCCAGGATCACAATCTTAAAGGGAGGACAAACTTTACCACTGAAAGATAAAAGATCTGTCATCCAGGAGACACGCAGTCAAGTTAAAATATCAGTGCAAATGCTAAGCTGTATTTTATGTGAAATGACATCAAGTCAGAGCTTAGCCCAAGCATGGTACACATTGCGAGCTTGATCGCAGCGCTCATTTCAGAGCAGTGTTAAATTACGGCATTCACCTGAATGAAAACAATCACGTAACTTGTCCTAAGCAAGAAAATCCACCAAACAGAGCCAGCCCAGGTTCAGCACTTACTCTGCTCGGCTTCCAGATGCTGTGAGCTGAGCAAAAGCCTTCACCTTCTCACGGATCACTTGAATCCCGCGCTCATCAGAGGCATTTAACTCCAGGACTCTTTGTCGGAATAGTTCAGGCCTGCAAGGTTTTTATTGCAACATGTTAGCTGTTAATGCATGCAACAGTATGTGACAAAGTATGCTAACAAACCTTCCACCCCTTTTGAACTCCAGATATTATTTCTGTTAGCATTAATGAATAACACACTTTGGTAAAACACAATTAATTTGAGATCATTAATGTTATGTATGAATGTCCATTAGGTATTTTAAAAGTTGATTCCCAGACTGCCAAAACAGCAAAGCATAAAATTACAGGAAAAAGCAATCGGAAGCTGCCTCAATAAACACAGAGCACTGTTATTATGTGTCCTTATATGCTGTGAGCAGCGTGGAAGAAACAGCTAAATCTCCAGATCTGGTCAGTGGGGGTGGTCAACCAGAGGCACACAATTAGAAGACACGATTGTTGCTTATACTGATGCAACACAGTTCCAGCTTACCCAAAGAGCTCTCTGGCAGCTGCTAAAATAGTGGAGGTCTTTCCAGTTCCAGGCGGGCCATAGAACAGCAGATTGGGAAGCTGCAACAGTAAGGCAGCGTTTAGAACAGCAATAATATAAACCTCTCTGTCTGACTTATTTTTGGCTCACGTTCTATTTCTAAAGATTCAACTGAAGTTAAAGAGCTTTATGCTGAATATAGCGAGCAACACAGACAGAATCAGAGCAGCAAAGCCAAAGGCATCTAAAGAGCAGAGTGAAATGCAGGGGTGTGTGATCCACAGTCAGAAAATGAAACGGGGGCAGATCTCTTCGGCAACAAATATTCCATCTTAAAAAGGTAAGACAGAACAAACACCACTGAGTACGTGCTGGAAAAGTACGGATGGCAGAACGTCATTATTTTATTATTAAAAACACATTTTGAGTTTCCCTGCTCTTTCTGCCAATCAGTTGTTGCCTGGTTCCCTGGTTAATGAAAAGTAAACAGTACTCAATACAAACACGAGGCTTTCCAAGTTTAATTAAACCCCACAGCGTTATTGTCTCCCTGTGCAGTTTTAGAAATCTCCGTGGAGAGGAAATGCTTCTGAAATGACAATAGAAAATTCACCACCAGCCATGTTAGTCAGCACGCTGCACCAGCAGACATTTTGTGGATTCAAGACTCATAATTTCATGGCTCTGTGCTGATTCACACTCTAACTCTCAAAAGAAACATTCACAGCTTAAAAGCTTTAACAGGAATCGGTGTTTCTGAATTCATTAAATCCATGCTGCAACTACTACTTTGGCTTCAACCCCTTTTATGCTCGTTTCTCGCTGAGGTTATCACAGTATTTACATTGCTTTGTCAACAAGCACAGCCTCATCCTTCATGTAACTCTGCAGCACTAATTTTAACAGACTGAAAGCTGAGCTGGTTAACCCTTGCTCCAACCTCGCAGGGGGAAGGCAGGATACCCTGCAGGCACTGCCTGCTCATGGGAAACACCACAAGCAGGAGAAGCCCCAGGTGCCTCTCTACAAGTTTTACTGCAGGTAAGGATGTAAACCAGAATTATAGTCTTACTCTTAATTCTCTTGGTTCTCAGTCAGTAAAATAACTACCTAATAATTGGAACATTAAAGAATAGCATAACATAAGTCAGTTTCTCTAAAAAAGAACAACAACAGCCCTGGCAGGCAGAAATCAATTTCTCCAGCTCAAAAACCACCCGGACTCTGATCTTTCCAATTTATAACAAGAGAAATGCTTGCTATTTTAGACTGAGATGTACTGCGGTTTTAGAAATCCTGCCCTATTTAGCAGCTTCAAAACCAAGGCCCACAAATACTTAAAAGCAATTCAACAGAGGACTAACTTTCCATTTGCAGCAGTAAGGTTTAAATAAAGCACATGACACAAGCTTAGCACATTGTCACAGCTGTTTCTTTGATCCCATCAGATCACCAGATTCAATAAGAACTCCTGAAACAGAGTCAGCCACTCAGAGTTTAAATTACACTTTTGCCTTTTCGACAGAACGAGTCCTCCCAAAAAGTAACAAAAATCTTCCAATTTTGAAAGCATCAAATACTTGAACAACTCTCAGTTTTGTTCTCAAATGGTTTGCTGAGCTTGGGTAGCTACAGTAACATATGAAGCCTGTAACCACCATACAGACGAATTCTGATTTGCTTTTTTTCCAACTCAGGAGGCAAAAAGTCAGCACAAGGCTCATGATCTGACAGACGTGGCTGATCCAGAAGTGAAGGGTTTTAAATAGCTGATGCTCAAAATAGAACTTGACAACCCATCACCTAAACAACCCTGCAAGACTGACGTGCCCAGATAGATGGCAGAACTCAGTTCTCTTCAGCCATGAACAGTTCCTCACTAATTTCTAGAACCAGACAAAATATTAGAATACAGCAGCATTGCTGTTAAGACCTGGATTTTTGAGGATACAGTAGTACACAGTAAGGTCATAACTGTGTTCTTAAAATAAACTGAATCTGAAGACACAAACTAAATAAATTACACGAGTCTTTCCCAGTTCTGTCATACTAGCTCTATTTTAACTCCCCATACTAAAATACTTTAGCTTTTGCACGTTCCGATTAAATGCATGTTTTCAGATCTATATAGCCTCAAACTAATCAAAACAAGAATAAATTGTTTCAGTGTAAAAGTTCCAAACAACGATGGACACACACTGCACATCAGAGTGCACAACAAGTGAAAGGCTTCCTCCGCAACTCTCTGTAAAGCCTGACCTGGTTTTTATAGCTCTCAGTGAACAGATACCCACATCACAACTGCTGCTCTTGGGACATCCTTACCAGCCAGCATTACCTGTCCATAGAAACAGAACACCCCCTCTAGGTGAAATATGGAGCTAAAGGAGTATCAGCATGAATGTAAGGAAGGGGTTTTTCACATTTGGAAAGGAGGAGGAATGAAAAAAAACAAGAAACATGTTTAGCAGTTTCTTAGAAGCACCAGTAAATCACTACAACTGATGAGCAACAATAACTGGCAATTTAGGTTTTTCTATGAAAAGTTTCCCCTCTACTCTTTGTCATAAGCACCAGAAGCATCAGCTGAACAGCAGCATCTCAAAAACAAAAGCTCCTCCAGCACTGAAATTATTAACAGCGAGTTCACCAGTTCAGATTTCCCAGAATAAATTCCAATGTGTCACAGAGCTGAGAGTTCACAGTGCTCAGAGAGCTGGACACATCAGGTACCGCAGGGCTTATCAGGTGCCATTGGAAATCACTTGGTTAGCCTGGAGAAACAGCCACAGCCAAGCCAGAAAGGGAAGCTCTCCCCACTGCTGCCTAAATGTTGCCATGCTTGGGCAGCTGTTAGTGCAGCACTCACATCAGCACCTTCCAGGGACTTCTTCAATACAGCAACAACTTCATCCTGGAAGGCGACTTCATCCACGTTTTTGGGGCGACTAAAGAGAAAGACATCAAACGCAGTTTGATTACCAAACAGCTTCAGCGAGAACATAAATTAAGACAGCATTTCCCTTCCCAAATACATCCATTCTATAGAGCTACAGTAACTCCTGCAGCTGAGGCCACAATCCCAACAGGAACTGTGCCAGACGCCTCCCCGCGGTGACTGACAGCTCAGGAAGCCATCAGTGCTAAATATAACTAACCATTGCTGACCATAGCTGACCATAGCCGAGCATTGCTGGCCATAGCCAACCATTGCTGGCCACAGCCAACCATTGCTGACCAGAACTGACCATTGCTGACCAGAACTGACCATTGCTGACCAGAACTGACCATTGCTGACCAGAACTGACCATTGCTGACCAGAATTGACCATTACTAACCAGAACTAACCATTGCTGACCATTACTAACCATAACCACGGCCCTGCGCTCATTCCTGGAGCACATCTGCAAACACCCCCAGCTATGACCCCCCCCCAGTCCAACAGGCCCTTACTATTTCTCCACCCAGGGGACGGGTTTGAGCTTCTTGCCTTCCCCGCTGCTCCCCGCCGCGCTCCTCTCCTTGTTGGCAGTAGGTTTGTTGCTGATGGAGGCCGGGCCTTTCAGGAAGGCCTGCATGGCTGTGACTGTGGCTCCGTCCTTCCCCTCAGCTCGGCCGTTAATCCCGGCTCACCACACAGGGCACAACAACCCCTCACCAACTTCCCGCCAAGCAGCCCGTCACTCAAGGCGACGCAAGCCACTTCCGCCTTCTGAGAGCCAATCACAGCGCTCCGCCCGGCGGAGTGGGCGGGCCCTTCGGCAGTGCTGAGCATGCGTGAGGATCGTGAGGTGATGGGGAGGGGCGCCATGTTGGCACCTCCCCTCGGGGCCGGATGGGCGGCTGCTGGTTGTTGTAGTCCTTAGCAATGCAGCCTCTCCAGCAAAAAAAAGATTGAAAAAAAGAGGAACCACGAAGCCGGAGTCTGCCCCAGTGCCCTCCCTGTGCCGTGCCTCGCTGCCCCCAGGTGAACGAAGCAGGGCTTATATGTGCCAAAGTTACCTGTTACAAGGGAACCTTTCCTTCATATTCAATTCCCATTAAAGCAAAAGAAGAAGAAAAGGATTTGAAATGAGGGGTGTGACTGATGGAACAGGCCCCATTACAGGACTACAAAGCATCCCAGCAGATCCAGCAGTCACGATGCCCATGTTATCATGCACCAGGTATCTACGTCATATCCTCACACTGTGTGGCAATTTCTTGCATAAAAAGTAAAGCAGATCTGCTGCCTGCAGCAGCATGTTGTGTACTTGCAGCTGTTCTGCTCTATTCTTTCCTTTTGGCTGCCCCCAAGCAAATGCATGGCCATAGTGACCTGGGCAGCTGCAGAGGGGATCATCCTGAACAGAACCTGTGCAAAAGGGAGTTGGGTTTGTTCAGCCTGGAGAAGAGAAGGTTGCGGGGTGACCTCATTGCAGCCTTTCAATACCTGAAGGGAACTTACTCCCAGGAGGGGAGTAAACTCTTCGAAAGGGCTGATAATAGCAGGACACGGGGAAATGGTTTTAAGTTGAAGGAGGGAAGATTTAGGTTGGATGTTAGGGGGAAGTTCTTTACTAGAAGGGTGGTTAGGTCCTGGAACAGTCTGCCCAGTGAGGTTGTTAATGCCCCGTCCTTGGAGGTGTTCAAGACCAGGTTGGACGGGGCCCTGGGCAACCTGATCTAGTAAATGTGTATGTTTGGTGGCCCTGCTAGGCAGGGGGGTTGGAACTACATGATCCTTGAGGTCCCTTCCAACCTGGGTAATTCTGTGATTCTGTAGAAGGGAAGAATGAATTGGAAAGGGTCTCTATGGCAACAGACATTGGGAAAGGAGGAACAGGAAAGAATTGAGGCTGGAAATACATCATTCTATTGGCAAGACGAGCCTGTCATCTGTGCTCAGGCAATTTTAAATATGCTTTCCATTCATCTAGCGTTCTATTATTGAAACATGAAAATGCCTTGGCAGCAAGAGATGCCCATATACATCGTTTCTGAAGTTGCCCTGTTCCTGATGAAAATGCAGTGCTGCTTTTTTTCTCACTATGATTATATTTGTTACTTCCGAGTAATGATGACTTGGAAATGGTGAGGATGCATAAGCAGATGGAATGGATTAGTATTCATCCTGAAGCTGTATAAGGCTTTGTTATATTTCAAAGCTTCCTTCTATTTTGTGGTTCACTTCTGTCCTCTCCTTAAAGGGCCACTTCAACTATTCTTAGTGTTTGAACTTCTCATCACCTCTGTCTGAGCCTCATATTCAGCTCATCGAAGGAGCAAACAGGAGGTAGGAGTAGGAACTCTTGGTGGGGTGGGTGGGGAGGTAAAGAATGAGCATTTGGGTTGCAGGGCAGGTTTTTGGCACCTTGGACTCCTCTAAATGGGAAGCCTGTTCCCTTTCCTTCTTAGTCCTCTTTTGCTGGCGTTTGCAGGTGTACACTCACCCAGTGTTGGGTTTTTTTTACACTGAAAGTAGAGAAGTGGTTCCTTAAAGTGAACTACAAAACAAGACAGAAATTAATCAGCAATTAATCTGATCCTAAAAATCAGGATCACTGTCCAACAGCTCTGACTAAAATTCAGGTTTTGTTTTGAACACGGAAAGATGTTAGAAAGCGTTTAAAGAAACCAAGGCAGTATAAATAATTATATATATTGATTTTCTTAAAATTTTAACAGCATTTATCTGATGAGTTTCAACAGTCAAAGACTTCTAATAAAATTCTATACAAATTTATATTTATACAATATACAAAGCAGACTGGTTTTCATAAACAAACAAGTTCAGAGCAGGATGGCACTAACAAGAAGAGGTCTGAACTGGCTTTTTGATTATCTTCTTTTAAATAAAGATACAGTAAGTAGGAAAACATTTGGATCGGTTCAAGAAAGAGTGACTGAGGGAAACGATCATGATGGAGAAAGTCATGGCTAAGTTGGAGTCCGTGAACAGGGAATTATTGGTTCCTTCTCAAGATGCAGGAAGCAGAGTATAAGTCTTCAGACTTAAAACCAAAAGAGGTTGGTGTTTGTTTGTTTGTTTGTTTTTAATGCGTAGTACATGTTTAAATTGTAAATCTTGTTCCTACAAAAATTATAGATAGATTCAAAAAATAACTAGATGGATTTGTGAAGAAATAGAGCATTGAATATGAAACAGCATCTGATACAAAGCATGTCAGGCTTTGCAGAAGTATCATCAAGAGGCTGAGTGTGAAGGCAGAGTCCCAGGCATTGCTGGGTGAGTTCTGTGTGAGAGAACAAGTGTGCATGCAAGTTCTAGCAGAGAACTGCAGATTGGTCATAGGAGCTGACTGAAAAGACAGTGAAAATCCAAGAAAAGTCAGTGAAGCACAAGCAATGTGACCATTTTAGAAGCTAAGCAAGGGCACTGAAGTGTTCCAAAAAGAACAAAAGTAAGAAAACTTGGGGGATGCTGTCCTTCACTGCATGATTTGTTACAGAAAAGAAAGGAAATGTGGTGTGCCTTCTTTGTAGGTGTGCATCAAAGAAATATCTGACTCATTCACCTGTTTCTTCTGCTAATGGAATTATACTGCACATCTGAAGCATTGCCATAAGCAGTTAGAAATGGTGACAGCATTATTACCTTACCTGATTGTGCCAACAGTGTTCCAGTTTTCCCCAGCCAGTAATAGAAGCCTGGCCTTTGATATGGGGATCAGATACACAAAAGTTAAAGGAGAAAATGTCATTATACAAGAGTAACTTGCTTGCAAAAATAAAAGTTGGGAAAGGAATTCTAAGCTTTTCTGTTATTCCATCTGCTTACCTTTATTTCTGGTACGAGCGAATCCTTCAGGGCACTCTGAACATCAGAAGTTAGTGGTGTGGTTCTGCAAGGGGACTTGGATGAAAAAATAAGAGATGAGTGAATCTGTGTAGCTTGGAAAATAGAGCTAAAGTTGTTAAGATCTCATTTTTAATAACCATCTAATCTCAGTGGGCTACGTGGTTTTCAGTGATACATGGAAGGGGTGTATAGTTATTTAAGATGAAAAGAAAGGTTAGATTTTTTGCAGTGAGGATTTCCTCTTCCATCAGCCGAGGCCGTAGGATCTTGTAAATACTTTTTGTTTGCAGTGCGTCATTTTCTGTTTATTAAAACTGCTTACAGTGCTTTTTTCCTCAGCTGTTCAATTCAGGATCTGATAAATGGCCATTGATTTCTCAGGCTGTGGCTCTGTGAAGAAATCACAAGCTCTTGCCTCCTGGCTACCATTGTAGTGAAGCCGTTGTGTTTGTACAGCCCCAGTGCTGCTTTCTTGTGAGACTGACTGGTACCTGAAATGTAAATTGTCATCTCCTGTACCTCCAGCTCATATATATCAGCAAAGACTTCATGCTACAAAGCAGAACGCTGTATTTTCAGTAGTGGAAATACTGGCCCAGTTTCACGAGTACACTGAGCTCTGGAAATGGTTACCATTACAGTAGTGGACTGAGTTGCTTCAGTGTCTTTGAACCATTCCTTGTGTGACAGACACAGAGCTTTCATTTCTCTCAGATCCCTCTATCCCAGGCTTCTGTTTCTCCCTCACTCAACCTGAGTCCTGAACTGCGGATTACCAGTGTTTTTGCATCCCTTCTGAACTGGTTGAGTCCCTCTGGATCTGCCATTTAGGAATTTTGATGGCAACGTACACCCTATGAACAGCAACTTTCTTTAATGCAGGTATCACTAATCTTGGCAGCGTAAAGAAATCATTCAGTAATTTATAAATCTAGTGGAGTGTGCTGCCTTGTGGCTGTGTCCTGCAGCTCAGGCCTTCCCATCAGATACCTCCAGTTTCCCCCTTTTTGTTCATCATGATTCATGTAATACCACAGCACCCTTAACTCTGACTAAATCATACATTCTCCACCACACAGCATAGGCTGGGAAGGAGCAGTGGCTGACTGTAGTCTGCCATGTGATGGCTGTCTGTCTTGTATGTCCATGTTACTATCTGGTCTGTAAGACAACCACAAAACTGAATTATTCAGTCCTTTTCCCCTTTTGAGCTTTGAATGCCCAGCTTATTTTAAGTGAATCTGCAAGAACTTGTTTCTGTCTCCTGAATTAGATTGAAATTGACCAGCAGGTTCAAAAAATATTGAAAGCATAGCAGACAACTGGAAAGCAGACAAAAATAGCAAGAACAAGTAATAGGAGAAAAAAGGATCTTGAAGTAGCAAGTGTACATGTGTCTGCAGTTATTGGTACTGAATAATAATGTTGGTATAGGAGCATATGGTCTTAAAATAGCTGAGAATAAATTTAGCTACAAATGAAAGAAAGGCTCCTTGCTTTCCTTGATGTTCTCAAACAGCCTTGCTGTAGGAGTAGTGAGAGCAAACCATCTACACCACATTTCAATGGAGTTTAATTCATTTATGAATGGGATTATACAACGTGTCTCTGCCTGCAGAAAAGGAACAACAAAAGCATGTCAAGTGTCTGTAAACAGGATGACTTCCCTCGACCTGTGCTCCTACCCACAATTTATGACCCTGTGAAAGCATCTCAGGTCTTTCATACCCCTCCAGAGTTTATGGCTGGGTGGCTGCTTCCCTTATACTATTTCCTGATCACAGCATCTCTTCCTTTGTTGTTGAAATCTTCTTAGTGTTGGTCAACATCTTTACAGTATGAACTTTACTCCTCAGACGGGCTCTGCTAGAAAGAGGATCTCAGAACAAATGGCTCTTACTTTAATATCAAAAGTGGGTGGCTAACTCAAGTCATCCTTCTCTTCACTTGTTCTCAAGCAGATTTACTGTTAAACTAACTCAATAAAAATGCAGAAGACACCTTTCAGCACAGCTGGTCAATCAACCCAAAACAAGCATGACAGTGAACATACTCAGGCTGCCTTGTAGGTAAGCCATCTGCTTATTGAATTTGCCCATCACAGAGGTAGATAAAACTTTTTGCAGTACCAGGACTGATTCAGTAACTGCTGTAAGGTCTGATGTGACCACATGGATGTTTTACAGCTCCAACTTTGTGCATAAACAATGACATGTTCTTTGGCACGTGTGGAGAGGTGGACGAAAGCAAAATCCTATAGATGGATGGGGAAATCTGGAATTAGAGCTGAATCTATTCTGCATGAATAGAGCAGGTTGTGTGGGCAGCAGCATGATTCTCTATTTCCTCATTTTATGCGTATAACTGTTCTTGTTCCCAGAAATATCTTGTGTGGAACTTCAGGTAGGTTTCAAAGGAAGAAGTGCAAAGAAATGGAGCTTTGCAAGTCCCTGGTGTCTCTGGTGTCCTGGCCTTTCTCACTTTCTTGCCTGCCTCACTTTCTCTCTCTGTAGCTTTGCATTGCAGGCAGGAGGGTCAACAAAGCTTTTCAGGAGCTCAGCAGCCTTTTGTCCTATGGCAGCTGTGCATCAGCACAAGGCTCAGTATCACACAGAGGCAACTGCTCCCTGCACACGTGTTTTGTTCCACTGATGTCCATTCATGCCTGTGCTGGGACACGGCAAAGACCCGTGGCCATGTCAACAGGTGAGACTTGCCTGATTCCCAGGGGTAATTTGTTTACCCTTCCTGTGACAGCCGAAGAGGGTCTTTCGGGCTCAGTCGCATCCAGATCCCGTGGGATCCCGTCCACACAGCGAGGCAGTGAAACCTCTGACCACCACGCCCCTAAAGAGCCCAGTGAACAGCTTTCACCCCCGGAGGGGCTGAGAGGCAGCACCAGAGGCTGAGTGAGTGGTTCTCAGCCTCCAGGCATGCGGGTGAGCAGAGCACGGAAGAGCAGCTGCTGCTGTTACAGCTCTGCTGCCAGCTCCGGTCCTCCTGGTGCCATTCCTACCTCCAGGATTTTTCCCTGACTCACAGCATCACGGTCCAAAAGTCTCCCTGGAGGAAGGTATCTGCCTACTGGTTTGTCTTTTTATCATTTGCCTCATCCGCGGGAGAACGGAGGAAAAAAAGCCATAAGCAATCAGCTTGCCTGTTTCTTTTTCCTGCTTTATTTCCCCTACCTCCGTCCTCTTCCTGTTGTTAAGAGGGTTAAAATCTCCTTTTGGAAGGAGCTTTTCTAGGTATGTGAATGGAGGGCAGTGAATTGGAAGAGGTGAGCAGCTGGCAGAAGATGTGAGAGCTAGAAGGGCCATGCTGTGGGAGTGGTCCCTGCTTTGTGTGCAAGCGAGGCAGTGAGTGTGCAGCCTCCCACACTGGGCGCATCTTTTTTTGGATGCTGTGCGGTTCCCTGTGTGAAATGCTTTTCTGGCTAAAAGAAGAAGAGATGTCTCATCAGGAGCTCACCCAGCGACTGACTACAGTTATCACCCATGTGGGTAAGACATCTTTATCTTTCTACTCACTACATTTATGTAGATCTGGGGGCTCTTTTCCCTGAGGAGGTGCTGATGCTCTGCACATGCAGGAAGCCTTTGTGTGACAATATCACACCTGTGAGTGAAATGGGAACAGGCTGTAAAACCCATAGAATTGGGCAATTATATTTTGCCGATGGTTTTGTTTTGTATTCAAGAATGCAGTTTCCTGAAATGCAGAAACAGTAAGAGCAGACAGTCCTGTCAGTAAGCTGAGCTGTGTAAAATTCCCAAGCACAGTCCTTGCAGGGAGGTGTTACAGAAAAAAGTGAAAGGATGCTACAGCAACAGCAGTGCTAATGTGCTTAGCATTTGCTTGTGATGTTGGAAGAGTAAACCATTCCCTTTCGTGTACTGTTGTCAGAGATCCTTTTTGGTTGCTATTGCTATTTCAAGGGAGGCGTTAGGACAGGGTATCAAAAGCTTTTCCCCATGCTGGGCTTAATTTTACTGTTTGATAACCTAATGCTAGTGAACACAAGTAAGGCCCAGTACTGGTGTCCTCATGCCTCTAAGCTGACTGCTTAGCAATGGTGGTCAAAGTATAAGAAACCACGTAACCTGAAGCTAGTAAAACAGTAGAAAATTTGGAGATTAAAATGTCAACTGATTAAAGCTTTTGGAACCTTTCCATGTTACACGCAATTGAGTTAAATCAGATTATGGCTGCATTGCATCATGTAAAGACAACATTTTTAATTGAATTGCATGGGAGCACATTTTATAGCTGTCAGTGTTCATAATGGATTGTGTGTTGTGAATACCAGATCTGTTATATAGGTTCCTAAGTGTCTTTGTCTTTGCATAATCTTTATATGAAATGTATGAGTGTGACCAAATTGCAATTTTCAGAGAATACACAGTTAAGATTTTAGACCAAAATTCATCCTGAGCTTGCTGAGCTGCTGGCTGTAGCAGCTGAACTAAGTTTAAGGAAGCAAATGGTAGCTTGCTTAAAGAAATAGCACAAGAGCAGATTTGTACTGAATAAAATACTTAAGATCAGGTCCCATTTCTCCATTCTCTCCTAGAGGAATCAATGGTTCTGATAACCTGTGCAGGGGCTTGGTGTGGGAGAGGCTACAATGGGATTTTCAGGAAACCCAGTGTCAGTCTCTTTGATCCAGTGGTGTCAACCTGAATTGCTTTGCAGTTATCCGAATTCATATAGACACAAAGTCACATGAATTCATGTTTTTATTATGAAGTCTTAGGATTCATGGGGGGCACGTGTAATTTGTTTTATTTTATTTTTTATTTCTTAGACAAAAGTATTTCAGCAGAACCAGAAATTTAAACATCTTCTGTTTTTCCTGTTAGATTCAATACAGATCTCCATCATCCATACCAAGGACTCTCCTTCATGTCAGGAGGGATTCGTTAGAGATAACATAGCACTGTCTTAATATTTAGCAATGCAGGAAATCATTCTGACTATTAGAAAGATCTTAATGAACTTGGGAGCTGTTCCTTGACAAATGAAGAGGTTTCTGGGTCATGTGTCTGAAGCTAGACAATATCATCTGGTTTTCTGGTGCTCAACAAGCAGATCACCCCTAAGGAGGGGAACAAAGACCACAATCTTCAACATGTTATAAAATTCTTTTTTCCATTTCACACCGAGACAAGATCTACTTCCCCATCTTCAAACAGGGAAAGATAAATCTCACCTTTTTCTTAGCCATTCAGAACCTAGAAATCTGTGGGGACCACCCTGCTTATGGAGTCTTGCCTCCTTTTTGTAGACAGTGCTCACTTCTAATCAAATCATGTAAAAAGAAAAAAACCACAGTTGTACAATAATGGAAGCGATGGAAAAATTGCTATTGACTGAAGGAAAAAAAATTTTTCCAAACACAGTGATAATGCATCATGTTTATAAATCACACATTGTAACAGCAGCAGCTGGAGACTCTTGAAAGTTTAGTGGGAAATTTACAGCTCAGGAAAGTGAGAAGTTTCATCCTTAGCAAACCAGGGGGTTCCTTACTGTGGACATATTTTACAATGTTTGCTATTTTTACAGGATCTATCAGCTCTCCCTTAATTACCTTCGGACTGATGGCACTCAGTCTCAATAGAGCGCAGCCAACACTTGTATGAGAGCTCAGCTCACCTGGGGGCAGGAAGGAGAAAACAGTCACAAAATGTAGAAAACAAACAAACAAGATCTTTGTGGGACCATTAAAAAAGAAAGATTAGATACATATTTCTATTTTAAATAAAACCTTTGTGGGGTCATTTTTTGTCTGTTAAGTAGATGACACACCAATTTATTTTTAATGTGTCAATAAGATTGTCATAAGCTAATTGCTGGGGCTCAACTTTTATGTCCTGTGCATAAAAGCTTTGATCCCTCATTAGTTGACTCATGTTAGACAGTCCACGTGCTTGTTAAAGAGCCTCTTATCCTGCTAGACTCCATACATACAGGTACCTGCTTAACCCAACTTAAAATCAAAGCATTATAGTTACCTACTTTAATCTATCTACGGTAGCTATATTAACTTCTCACTTTTCTAGTACCACGCACCCTGCGGCGCATCTTTACAGTGTCAAACAACAGAAGACCAAATGAAATCTCTTTTATAGCCCTGAGCTTCCTCAGCCTGTCGAGGATTACTTCAGATTGCCCTGGTGCGGGTAAGGTAATGAGGCCAGCATGTGTGTCTAGGTCAGGAGAGATTTGTGAATGCTAGCAGGCTTTCTGCTTATTATCCAAGATGCAGCACGAAATGTCACCCAATCTTGTTATCAAAACTGCGTCAGGATTCTTTTTTTTTCTCAGTTTAACCTACTTCTATGAAACTGGATTGGTGGGAGGTGTTGGGGAAATGCTGATCTCTTTTGAAGAAGCTGTCACTCAGGTAGGTGGCAGCTCTCCTGTAATGGGGAGGGAAGAAGCTTTGCTGGGTGAGGTACTTGGTGCTGGCAGCAGGACTGTTTGCACATGGGAATTGTGCCGCTTTTCTTGCTTGTGAAGCCCCCCAGAAGATGTACGTGCTGACTGCTCATCCACACTTGGCAGCTGGTTCCCATAAGTCTGATGCTGGATTTGCAGCATGTGGGCAATGTTCTGGGCACAGTTACGACACCAATACTTCCAGCCAGTGCCCCATTTTCCACAGATTTTTATTCTTAAAATGATGGAGCCAACAGAACAGTCATCAGCTGTCTGAAAATGAAACAACAGAGCTGCTCACTGTTAGACCAGCAGAGAGTACTGCCGTGCAACAGAGGCAGCATTTTCTTAGGGGCTCTTTGTAACTTCCAAATAAGTTGTGAGAGCTCCTTGCATCTGCACCTGTATCCAGATAAGCTGTTCGTCAGCATCTCTGGAAGAGGGGGCACTGATGTGAGACTGCAGAAAGCAGCACATCGCATAAATTACATTATAGTAAAAAGAACATACGTTCATGTTAACTTTCATCTGGTTTTCCATGATCTCATTCCCCCAGTCTCCCGTTTTATCAACAGAAAAATGAATTTAAGCAGTTTGCTAGAATCTGAAAGGGAAGTCAGTGGCAAAACTGGTTTTAAGATGGGCATCTCAGGACTCATACAATAACTTAGAAATCTTTTATCTACAATATCTCAATTCCTACCAATTTTGGCTTTATCACCAGCTCTGGGGAGCAATGTAAAATGTCTCCGTATGTACAGGGAAGCTGCAGTTTGGAACAGGAAGCGAAGGATGACACTGCATCCACTTGAATGTATGGGAGGAATTTAGGTCAGCAGAATGGAACAACCCGAGCTGGCGCCTGCCCAAGGCCGATGGCTTAGCATCACAAGTCACAGAATCTGTTCTATGTTACAAAGCCACAAATAATCTAATATGTCACAGCTGAATAGTCCACCACAATGTTTCTGATCTGTGTCTGTGTATTGCAAGGACATTCAAAAGAGATTTCTTAAGAAATTACTGTTCAGGGTACCATATCAAGCAGGCCGCCTGTGTCTTCTGTTCAAAGGTTTAAATCAAGGCCATGGAAATTCCTCTGACCAAGACAGAAAATTCTTCCCTTTGTCTCAGAGCATTCATGCATTTAAATAACTGTTTCTGAACCACTGGTTCTACAGCTCTGTCCTACTTGTAAGGACTTGGTGAGCACAGGTGATTGGTTTCCTCTATTAACCACAGTGCACTGGGTTTCTTTGCCCAAACATAAGAGAGGCTGGGGATATGCACCTTCCTGCATAACAGTGAAACAGTGCAATAGAGAGCTTGCAGAAATATGTTTGCTAAATTTGCTTTGTATTTCACGCTAATGAAAAGTGATAATTTGTACTTCCTTTTCCCATTAACCTACTTTATTAAAACACTGACCTTTGATTATCACATTACCCACATCTTTCTCTCTGTACCCCAAGGAAGCTTTTGAACTGTTGGTAGATTTAGACCATTTCATTGTATGTTGAAGTGAAGAAGGTCATAAGAATAGTTAGTTGGTAAAAAATATAAAGACATTGATGGGAAAAAATAAAAGTAAAAGGTGGTATTTCTGAGAAAAACACTAATTGACTCAATCTATTGGACCTCACAGAATCCAGACATGAAAGCAAAAAGAGGGAAGTGAAAAGTGGTATCAACTCATCTTTGTTAGTTTTCCTGCTTAAAAAAAGCTACGTGTTTACGTTTTGGTTCCCAGGTTGTGGTTATTAGTTTTATTTTATATGGCTTCAATATGCACTGCTTGCAGTGTTGTGTAGAGCCAAGGCCATTTGCAGCAAAGGGCCTAAGGAGCTGAGGGGGAACAGAGGTAGGACAGCTGACTTTAACTGGCCAAAGGGATATTCCGTACCCTGTGCCATCAGGTGAAAGGACTTATGAAGTGGGAGTTCATCTCACTCTCTTCTGCTGCTCAGGGGCCAGCTGGGCTTTGGTTATGGGGTGGTGAGCAATTGCTTGTGCATCACTTGTTATATATACATATATATATATGGATATGCACTTATCTATGTGTATGTACAACCAATTCTCACAATTATTATCCTTTTCCTTTTCTCTATCTTAGTAAATAGTTTTATCTCAACCCACAAGTTAGACTTTGTTTTTATATCAATTCTCTTTCCCAACCAACTGGGAAGAGGAGGAGTGAGTGAAGGGCTACATGGTGCTCAGCCACCTGCTGGGTTAAACCACAACATTCTCATCAAAACTGGCTGTTCAAGCCTGAGCTTTAATTCTCAAACCAATAAGAGACCAGGATGTTAGGGAGAAAAGGGAATATGAGTAGCAATGATCCGCCATCTGCTTGCTGCAGGATTTTCACACCTTCATATACATTTTTTGATGGCAACTGTTGGAGACAGTTGGGTAGTAAGCTGGATGGAACTGAGGTGTGATCCAGTCTGTCAGTCTATAGGTCGCTGTCTATTTCAAATGCCTCCAAACTGATGATTTTAAATCTAATGCTATGGCAGCCTGCTTCTGCTCTTTATTTTCCTGCCTACCTCAGCAGTGACTTGTATATATTTACTTCTTGGAGTGAATGCATTGAGGAATGTTTGATGTAAATAAACTGTTGAAGGAAAGCCAGATGGCTGAATCTGGATTTTGCTGTTAATAACAGTGACGCCCATCACCCCTTCCACATTTATGCGTGCCAGGCTTTTGGTTTGTGGCATCCATAGAAAGCTCCCCTGAGCTCCGTAATTTGACTGTTGGTGCCTGCAAAGTGGTTGGGGCTCAAACTAGTTGTTAAATGAAACTGTATGTCTGCTGTTGGGGTGAACTCTTCTCATGGCTTCCCTAAACCCACATCTGTCTCAGGGCATCGTTTTGGATAGCATTAGCTGTCTGTGGCAGGTCTAATAGAGCAGAAAACAGGAACTATCCACTTTCAGACCAGGTCTCAGCAAATTCTGTGTGGTAGTCTTCTGTAATTATAACAGTAGTATTACTAATAAAGAAGAGTTATCTTGTTTAGGTCACAGATAGAGGAAAAATGACATATTGCAGCATCAGGGCTATCTGGAAGGAGGTGGCATGAGAGATACCCCAGGGGAAAGCAAGTGTAAGAGGTTTTCTGCTGTGTGAGGTCTCAGGTCAGGCACAATTAAAGCAGCTGGTGCTGACAGACGTTACCACTTGCCAGGAGGGTAGGCAGTTGTGACCATCTTGCACTGTGTAGTCTCAAGATTAAAAAGCAAATAGAGCCAAAAGGAGTGAGAGAGGAGCCCCTGATCCCATTTCTGTGTCACAAGGAAGCTCAGATGGTCTCAGTGGAAATTAAACTGCTCTGACATCAATTACAATTCCTGGCAGCTCATTAAATACAAGGGCCTTTTTCCACCTCTTGCCTCATCTTTTATTTAATTCCTTTTCTCAACTTCCATATGGTGCCTGTATCCAAGAGATCCCATGAAAGGACATCTCCTGTGAGTGAACAGGTTCAGCACTCGTGAAGGTATTTGTATCATCACTCCATCTCAGTGAGGAAAGAATAAGCTAAGCAATTTCATTGCTGTTACTTCCTTCTCCCATTTCCTGCAGTATATTGAAAGCCTTTCTTAGCCCCTGAGGAATGACTCAGCATTCAAGCGAGGATGAACCTTTCTGGATGAATTTTGGATGACTTCATTTTGAGAGTGCAATATTTGATACCTCATGCTATCCCCTTTTGTTTATCTTTTCCTGTTATTCAGTGCTGGGGTTGTGTTATGATAAACCACAAATGTTTTTGTTAATACTAATGTGATGTAGCCCACTGATTGAACCTCTTATACTTCACTTTAGAGTTCAGCATAGTAATGTCTTGATTCCCCAGGTGGTCAGTGGGTCAGAGACTGAGTGAAATCTGAGTTCTCTACAGAGCTGTCTGCTCCTACTCACTTTAAAAGTGCTGGAAAGTGATGTGAAAAGGATAACGTGGCCCATGGCTTGCTATTAGTCATTCAGCTTTGGTGACTCAGAGTATCCAGTGCAGCAGACATGGCCAGAATTGAAACCAAGAAATATGAGGGAGACAGGGTAAAGAAACTGCCAGCTCTCCCATGCATAGATGGAAAAACATCACTAGTAAATACCTTAAGTGATGTGTAAACCATGGCAGAGAGGGAGGTACTGCTCTGAGTTCAGAAATACTCTGATGAAAAGCTTGTGGGTTTAGTGGAGGAAGGGATGGTGAGGTCCTCTTTGGCAGGTGGACAGACATGAGCTCATTCCAATGGTCCCCTGCACAGTACCTTTAAGTCCCTCTGTCATATAAACACAACATAGATAACAAGAGAATGAAAAGGCTCGGCTGCCTTTGAGGAATGATCGAGTTGCGTACTGGAAGAGAGCCATGTCCAGCATATGAACTCAGTCTGGTTTAAATCTGATGCAACAGCATTTGCTCAGGAGAGAAATACATCATATTTGTCATTTGCAGAGCAGCATTACAGAAGTCTGATGCCTTTTCAGGAAGAAGACTCACAAATAACTCAGCTTTAAAGAATAATACTTTCTCCTGTTTTCTGTTGTGTGCAATTAGGAATAAAGCACTGAACTGAAACAGACAGTCTCAAACTGCAGTGGACTCCAGGGTTTGGTTTGCAAAGCTGGTGTGTTCTGTCTCCTCCTTTTCCAGGCACTGGAGGGGTCTGACAGCACAGAACAGTTTCCCAGTTCCTGTGGCCAAAGACTGGATCAAAAATCCATACTGTCATGAACCGATAAACTGTTGTATTCACCAGAACAACACAGTAGCTCAAAAACAGCTTTGCACTCGCTGTGCATTGTATCTGGAATATTCTTGAAAATGCATTGCTCTTAAATCACTGCTGTCATGCAGTTCTGAGTCCTCTGGGCAGTTGGGGGCTGAACAAAGCCAGCCAAAGCACTGGTTATCCACTCCCTCATGAAGAAACGCTGCTATTCATATTGATTTTGTTACCCTGCTTGCTTCAGAAAGGGTTTGTGTCTTTGGTTTGGATTTGGTGTATGAGGACTACCATCCAGAGCTCCTCTGGTATGAGAACACCAGGAGTCTCCCTGTCTCAAGGGAGCCAGCCCAGCCCTCACTCCAGCAGAGCTTCCCTCATTTTCAAGCTACGTGAATGCAACAGAGGTGAAGCTCTTCAAGGACTCCATTACAGTAAATGCAGGACTGTAATGCCAAGCTGAATCTCTAGAAGCTTAAAAAAAGATGCAGGGGTCCTTTTGTGGTTAATCCAGCTTTTAATTTTGAAGGTCACTGATTCCTGTGACCCGGATTACTCAAGCATGAGAATAACAGTTAAATTGCTGCAGAAGTAAAAAAAAATCCTTTGAAACACTGCAAGGAAGTGATAGAGAAATGCTCTCTCATTGATATTACAACAGAGGATGTCTGATCCAAAAAGATGCAAAGAGCTCTTTATTCCTCTATGAGTGAATGAGGAACTGGTGGCACTCACCCTACACCTCCAACTATTTTTGTCTGAGTGTACTCAGCTGTGGCTGACCCAGCTGCAGTCCATGATGGAGACAGGGCTGAGAGAGCACAGTGCAGGCGCTGCTTTGGTAGCTGAGACTTATGACCTACTGTCGGAATTGCCCTGAGTTAATCTGGGGATCTTGGGTCAGTTCCTATAAGATCTCAAGGAAAACTCAAGTGCCCCACATCCCAGAGTGCAGGCGATAATCCCTGTGCTTCCACTTACCTCTATCTGTGTCAGAAAGATCTTGGATACAGACCAGCAGCTCTTATCCTGAGTCTATGTATGCACCCACCCATTCCATCTACAATGTGGGTACCCCAGTAGTATACTACAGGAGGACTTTCATAGTATCAATCCATATATTAACACCATGTGCTGCAGGCTTCGTACAAGAAAGGCTGGGTCTGCCACTTCCGCAGTGCAGGCTGTTGCCTAGGGCAACGAGATATGAAGGGGCTGCAGACCATTTTGCTATTACTTTCTGTACATGACTGGGAGCTGTATGATTTCAAATTTCCCTGAAGCAATGAATTCTCTATAGCTGGCCCTGGACACAAAAGCGGTTATCTGCAGTTCCAATCCATATATGTAAGCCAAAGAATGCTAATGTACAGCATTTTGGCCTGCTGGCAATAGCTGCTCACAGGATGTGGCTCTCCTTGTTCAGTGCATGGTTCAGTCTCCAGAGATGTTACAGGAATTCCTCCCAGTTAACACTGGAGAACCAATCTGAGATACCTGGCACATGGAGAGGAGAGGAACATCTGAAACGAGAGCTGGTGTCTCTCAGTACTTCAGGGGAATGATCATTGCCTTTAAGTTCTGGGACCTTTGAGGTACCAGTCATATTGTGTAGGTCGCTCTGAAAGTAATGCCTCCCATTTGTTTCCATAGAAGCTCTAACAGATACAAAGAGAACAATACTACTATTTGATAGGGCACGATCTCAGCTACAAAACACTATTTTTCAACATAGTCACCACCATTAGCTATGAATTTTTGCCAGCCATGAGCCTGCACACCCTGCTCATAAAAATCTGCGTGGCCATCTGGAATGTGGCTTGTCTTGCACACTGCTGTCATTACTGCTGAAAATGCACCACTCCACTGCCTCACTGTGCTCACATCCACTGTTTGGTCTCCATAAACGTTCTGCAGGTGTCGATGAATGTCAATAGGTGCCATTTATTCCATGTGGAGAATCTCAGTGACACACGTTTGCTTCATACACACTTCCATGTCAGACACATGCTGCCATCTGTCACACAGCAACAACATGCAATGGGATACTGGTGGGAAGGTTCAGCCTCTACTGCCACAGCACCAATACCAACCTCTGATATTGCAGGACAACACAGTAACATGGGAGGCAATACTTTCAGAGTAGCCCTTGTATAATTTTTATATGTAGCAGGTTGTCCCACTGCTACTGGCATCTCTGGTATCATCTTCTGGTATGGATTCCACGTGCTAATAGAATTGCTGTGACTAGAATTAGTGTCAGGAGGTTTTGCTTCTCGCTGTCAGTCGATAATCCTTCACACAACAAAGGAGATAATATATTTCCCTCCTTTGAGTCTGAAATTCACTGTTACATGTTCGATGTCATGGTTTTGTAATTTTGTAATTTTGCTATCAGTATTCCACATCATAACATCATGTCAAGTATGGATACTTCTGTTGAATGTGCAGTCCACAGAAGAAGACTACATATCCCAGAGAACAACAGGAGTAACAATAAGTCACGGGACCAGGACTCTATATAATCTCGTTCCCAGGCTGGAGTGCCCTCCTTCTTCTCTCGAACTTCTCGGAGAGTGGGAAGCGTTCCAGCCGTGTCGCCTAGAGTTCACAGTAGGCCTCTCGGTTTTCGGAGACTCTCTCTCTCTGTTTCGTTCGATTTTGTTAGCCTTAATTATATTATATTGTGTTATCTTGTATTTCGATATCATATTTAGTAAAATAAGTTTTTCCTCCTTAGATTGTCGCTGTTTTATCCCACTCCCCTTTTCCCCCTCCTTTCCGGGCCCCGGGGGGGGGCGTGGGGTGGCTTCCCCTGTCACGGGCATAGGTAAATCTAAGTAACCCGTGACATACCCATTACACTTTGGTTTAGAGATCTCTAAAGCCAAGGCTTCGTTTCATTGCTGAACTGATCAATATTGGTGTTTACAGCATAAAAGCCAAAGCTAATGACATACATTGAAATAATTCTATTGATCTTGCAATATTCAGATAAAAGGTTATTTCAAACAGAAATAGCTCTGAGTCTTAGTATGACCCTGAGCTCACATCAGTGAATAACTAATCAGAAAGCTCACAGCAATTACATGCCAGTAATTGGTGCAGGAAGGTTACCAGAAAAAACTGGCTCATCCTTGTTCTGGTGATTAGCTCACTCAGCACTAGTGTGATTTATTTATTTTTTTAAGATTAAAAGCTGCCATTTCAGAAGTCCCAGATATTTACATTGTTATCACTGTTGAGCATCTTGTTCTCTTCCACACTGGATCAACAGAGGATTCACAGTGGGCTCACAGATCAGTTGGAGGTAAAGATTTTGGTCCTTATTTCTGTAGTTCAGAAGCTTTCTGGCTTTGTTTTCAGATAGGGGAGAATGCAGTGTCAGCAATGTGCAATCATCGCTCTGGATCACACTGAATTATGCTCTGGTTATACAGCAGAGCCATGTGCATAGTTGCATCTTGATTGAGAAAAAGCAAACAGCCAAGTGCACTTGGAGGACATTGCTGTTTGGACTGGAGCTATGAGGAATCTGTCAGAGTTATTCTGTGCCCATTCTGCTACAGCATCTGCAACACCAGTTCTGTAACAGGCCGTGCTCTGCCTGTCCTACTCCTCTCTTCAGACCTGGCGTGCTGTTGTTGTGCAAGGTCTCCAGGTCAGCCATAGGAAGGAGGGATGAAAGAACCAGTGGTTCCCTGCCACCTTCTCTGTCCAAGAGGAACCACAGCAGGGCTGCTGCCTGAGGTGTGCTGGGGAGTATCTGTTGGTCTCAGGAAGACAACTGTGCTGGAGTAGCCTTGTCCATCCCCAGTGGAGAGGACAGCGGGTGGGTATGTCAGTGCCATTTTGTGCTACAGCTTCTAGTGTCAGAAGTTCCCCAGGAACACAGTCCAATTTTTGTTTTCCTTTCTCAGAGCAGCTGAAAGACAGAGTGTTATTGAGTTGGGCACAGAAGCGAGGCTGAAACACCTCTGCCCAACTCTGCCTTCTCCATGAGATTTACTGGCACTGCAGGCTTGGTACCCAGGAATTGCTTTCTGTTGGTAGACACCCCATCCTGCGATATTCATGGGCCGAGCCCCATCGCTTCCTCTTTTGTGCGGGGACCACTAGAGGGCACAGCACGGTGTAACCATTCCAAAACCATCCTGCTGTACACAAGCAAGGAGCAAGGCCATCTCACAGTTCATGGCACAGTAGCATCAGGATCCAAAACACCCTCATGGCATAAATTTAAAGGAAGAAGCAGTCTTCAAAGAAAAAAAAAAGCTCATATTAGTGCTGGTATATGGAAAGTCTGGGTACACAAGTTCTGTATTTAAACTTTCCATCTGACCTAGAGCAGAATGGAGATGCAAATTTTTATTATTTATTATTTATTTATTAAAAGTTACACATGCATAGCATTATTTCTAACAGTTAAAGTTTAAATTTTACATACAATTTATTTCTTATTTTATAACTCAGTGAATGCATCACTTTAACTTCTAAAAAATATAAGAACGAAACTAAACTCATGGCTGCTTTTCTTTTGCAAAGGTATGAATTTGTTGTTATATTAACATAATATAACATTATTACAAATAATCCTAACATAACCATAAAGAAGTGCCTATGTAAACATAAATGTGATGTAACCATTATTGTAAACCATAATGCAAACATTATGCTTATATTTAGATTGATTTATGTTTACATTGGGATTTTTTACATTTATGTGGGATTGACAATGTTTATATTGGGATTGCTAAAGTTTAGATTAGGATTGTTTATGTTTATATTTACATTTCTTTATATTTGTGTTATGATTGTTATGATGCGTATTAATGGACCTAAATACAAATATGAGCAATCCTAACATAAATATTACCTAAACATCAATGAACATCCTCAGGTGAGGATGCTCTGTCAATGAGGGCTGGCTAATGCAGTCAGTACTCTGATTACATGCTGCTTTCAGATAGAAAATACTTTCTCAATATAGCCTATATCTGCTATAGGTGCTGAATTTGGGATCCATAATTGTGCCTGAATTATAAGCTACTTTTGTATTTTGTTTTTATTTCAGTGAATTAGCTCATTCTTTTCAGTTTGTTTAGCTTCCTTCACTATCAGACCTGCTGCCCCTGAAACAGTATGTAATAGTAATTAGCCTGACACAAGCAGCAGCTGTAAAGCCTTAATGAGCAAGATGCTATTTTATAATACAGTGTTGAAAAGATGAGGATATCTACAAATAATATCAAGATAAGTCAGAAAACACTCTAGTGCTGCAACCAAGAGATAAATATTTCTTATTATGTCCCCATTTATCTTCCAGATTTACTGCAGTAGTTGCAATTGAACTTAGACAAACCATAGGAATACCTTGGGCTTCAGTTTCCAGCTCGTTCCTTGCACTTCATTATTTGTACTGAGATGTTGGAGCTCATTGGTGGGTTTTTATAATGCTTCTGATACAAGTTAAAAATATATTCCTTTATTCTTTGTACTTCTGATAACTGCTGTTCTTGATCCAACTATATTTAAAACAAAAGGCAGACAGGGAAACATTGTGCAGAATGATGTGAATTTATGCTACAGCAGTGCAGAAAAGGCGATTCCACTGCCATCAGAATATTACTAATAGTCAACTTTGGAGCTTTGAGCCACTTCCATGCCATTTTGTTCTTGTTTCTTTAAGCAGAACTTCTTTACATTTAAAGATTCTCCATTAGCATAAACTAACTCAAAGGAATCTCAAGCAAGTGGGAGGTGGCTGCCTACCTGCTTTTAGCACATTCTTCTCTCAGTTTTTACTTTTGTGCTGTGAAAATTTAGGTAAAGTTATTCCTGCTGCTTTTGCTGCCCTTGGGCCTTCTTCAAATGATCCCCAGGTGCGCTGTTAAATGAAACTGAAAAAAAAACTTATATTCTTACAGTGCCTCACTTTATTGGCAATTAAGTGGGAGGTCTTCCATTTCATGGGAGCAGCAATCTCTCTGGGGTGCCCAAGTGCTCAGCTGAGAATCACTTGAGAAGTACAGAGCATTACTTAACATTATATCCCATGAAGTGGGCTTACGCTTACTGGGATTTGGGTCCACAAACAGATGTGTGATTGAGATACATTTTATTAAGCTAATCTGGGCTGGTCAGCAGAAAGTATTTGCAGAGGGGTTTCCTGGCAGACAAAACAGTAATTTCTTATCTCATCAGAACACAGCACTGCTCAGCTTTAGGCAATTTAAGTCCTTACTGAAGTCAAAAGCACCGTGCTTAACTTACATTAAGCAAAGGTCTAACCTTGTGCGGACAGTCTTTAGCATGTCCTAGAGTATGAATGGTGCTGGGTTGGTGGGAAAGGTCCTTTGTCCACTGTCTCTGTTAAGGTAAGTTATCTTGTGCAGCTGTATGCTGCTCTGCTTCTGAAACTATTAGACCTCTTTGGCACTGTGCAGACCTACCTGCCTGTTAGCATATAAGGTCCCCAGACCTTGCCTGGTTTTGACAAAGGATTGATATTCTTGAGTTCTTGTAAATCTTGTGAGAGGGCAGCTTGTTATTTTACACTGCGATTAGACATTACAGAATCAAGATAAAGTAAGACAATGAAAACCGGTGTTTGTGCTGGTTAGAAGACAGAGGAAGAGATCTGGAAGCGTGGTTGTATGCGATAGGGCAGCATCTCTTTCATGCTGTGCTCTGTGCATTATGTGGCAGGTAAATGGAGCATTCTTGCTACCCATGCATGTACTAACAGGTTATCCATTCTTGCTGTTGCTTAGTTAAGGAGAGTAACTGTTTTGACTGATATAGTTTGTATCTATTTATCTTCAGTTTCCTTGAAGGATGCAAGCATTGCCCTAGGGAATGTGGAAGAAGTGTGTCTGATGTGTATCTGCCAGCAGAGAAAACCCAATCAGACAAAGCTGTGTGTTCAGGATATAGATAGGAGTTCCTTTCTCCCAGTGGACTGCTCAAGTAACTGAGTGAATGTCTGTGCACACACATGCAGACAGGGGAAGGTCAATTGTCCCTTGTGTCCAATATCTCACCCTATGTAGTTACTGATGTTGAGTGTTAGAGAGACAGCAATGAAACGCTGGACACTCTTTCACTGTACTTCGTAATGTGAGAAGCTGTTTCTTTCTGTTCAGCTAATGCTTGGCATGTGTCCAGCAGCCTTCAGTATCAACAGCCCTTGTGATTCTTAAAGATCCTATTTTTATATCTGTGGCTTCTTGGTTTCAGTGTTTATCTGCTTTAAGTTAGGATTGACAGCAGCAAAAAATAAAAAGTGCTGCTTCAATTGGGGAATGCACACAGCTGCTCCTCAGGGAAGGAAGCCGTACTGCCAGAAGCTGTTCTACACTGCAGAGGGCCTAGGAGAATCTCATGAGGACCTCATCTGGAGTAACATGTCCAGATGTGGAGTCCTCAGTAAAGGAGAGATGTGGATCTGTTGGAGTGCATCCACAGTAGGGCTATAAATGATCCAGGGGATGGAACACCTTTCCTACAAGGCTGAGAAAACTTGGGCTGCTCAGCCTGGAGAAGAGAAGGTGCCGGGGAGACCTGAGGGCAGCGTTTCAATAATTGGGGGGGAGGCAGATGGGAAGGGATGACGACTATGGGACAGTAGGAGACAGACACTGGAGCAAGTTCTGTTGTGACAAGACAGAGGGAAATGGTCTCAAACTAAAAGAGGGGATATTTGATTGATAGAAAGTTTTTGGGTTTTATTAAAGACAAGGATAGGAAAGCACTGGCACAGAGATGTGGTAGATGCCCCATTCCTGGAGACACTCAAAGTGAGGCTGGACCAGACACTGGGTACTTGATGGATCTGTAGGTGTTCCTGTTCATTGCAGGAAGTTGGACCAGATGACCTTTAAGGGTCCTTTCCAGTTCAAATGATTCTATGACTCTATGGGAATTAATTTGCTCCAGCAGCGACAGAGTTCTTATCTCCCACTGTTGAGGTGCCCAGAAATGTTTTCCTTGTCAGTTACAAAGTCACTTTAAGCAGATCAGTGTAATGAGATTCTGAAGCCATATGGCACTGGAATTAGTACTTCCTGGTGCAGTGACTACATGCTGCCCTTGCAATAGTTCTCTATGCTAAAAGGAATTCTACCAGCAGAGATCCTTCTTCCACTTGTTCCGCTAACTCCTTGGGGTTTGAAACAATGCCTTTAGAAAAAATAATCTGAAAATAAGTTTTCAGGCTGCTGAAATGCCTTTTGGTTTCATCAGATTCACAGTCTGAATGGTGAGGGAGGCAGAAAGAAGGTCACTATGGTATATATGAAAGAAACAGTGTCTTTCAGCATAGCTAACAAAATGCACAGTTCAAACTTCAAATAAAACGTTTCTACAAAGAGAAGTCTGAAGCAGGATGGCAATAAAATGTGTTTTTTTTTTCTTAACTTCCATGTGTATCAATCTAAATAGCAGCAATGAATTTAGATTCTTTCTTTCTCAGCCTTGTAGTGTACTGGGCATGCATGAGGGGAGCTGCTGGTCTCCACAAATAAGTTAAGTATCATAATGCTGATTTAATTGTTTGTTTCTGACATCACTAGTGGATAGAGAGACAATTTTGAGTCTAATCTACTGAACTTGAGGATTCTTACAAGGCTCTGGGGGGGCTCAAATTCCAAGATGAATAGGTATTTCTAACAAAACTAGTAAGTAGTACAATCCCTCAGGCTTTTTGCTAATGTCAGCTGAAGATATCTGGGATTCCTTCTTATTTTTGATGAAACTCTTACCCTATTTACTTGCTTTTTTGTTGCTAGCCCAACCCAGGTGCTGTTGCTAAGCAATACTGGCAGTTCACCAGCAGAAAATGTCCTCTTCTTTATTGTTTTCAATCACGTTGCTGTGGGTGTCTGGAGCAGCAGGAAAGTAACTCCCCTCCATTCTGTGTGTCTCTGGAAACATTCCTGCCTCTCTCCTGTATCTGTTCCCTCCACTGTGCTCTTCTGTGTTTACAGAGCAATAACTTGCTTTCAGTCAGGCTGATACCTTTTTATCTAAAGAAATAAAACGTTGAAAGCATCAATTATGAATGCTGAGTACATATTTGGTGACATGCTACATAAAAGCTTTACAGTAAATTGCTCACCACAGCAGCTCCTGGGCACACACATCTGGTGCAGGAGGTAATTGTTTGTGTGGTAGGAAACAGTGCAGCTTTCAAGTCTGCAGAGTCAGAGGTTTGTGATGCTGGGGAAGGCAAGTCCAGCTGCTTGTGAAACATACCTGAAATAAACTTGCGTGAATATAAACCCCCTGCACCTCTGTACCTGGTCCCTGTGGTAAACTTTGTGCCCTGTAGCTGAATACTTGGGCAGGGATTTGGCAGAGACTGAAGGGTGACCAACTTTATGGCATGCATTAAACCCAGAGGATGGGAGCACAAATCTTTAACAGTAGGGATCTCTTTTATAGCTTTCTACCAGCAAAAGAACAGGGTTAGGAAGCTCAAACAGCTCACTGTGGCAGGGAAGCACTGGAACTGGTAGGGAAGAAGTAGAGCTGTGTTAACACTTCTGTACTTTAACCACCAGGAATTATTCTTTGTCCATGTATTTATTTGTCTTGTTAGGAGCAGCATTATGGAAGACTTTTGTTTTTTTCCTCCTGTGCATCTTTGCCTCTCTCATTCATTCTCTGATTTGTCTTTGTATTCTCCTTTTCCCCTGTTTATAGGGTTCAGCTGTGATCTGAGATGGCTGCAAGCTGATTAACTCTGGGTATAGCTGTGAAAAGTGCCAGCAGGTGATAGTGACTGAGACAGAGAAAAGATCCTTGCAGCAATCTTGTTCTGTGCTTGGGTCCCTGCATTTAAGCTCTGGCTGCAGCTTGGCCCTGAGCTATTAGGTTCTTGCTGTATTCTTTGCACTGTCACCAATACTAGTCTGGTGCCCATTTGTGCATTTCCTATGCAGTTCCGCCCCTCCAGCAAAGGTTCCTTTTTATTTTACTACATTGGGATTGAGTGCTCTCTGCACTCAGTTTCCTAGGTACTAGTTTCTTCACCAGGTTATCTGATCGGTAAATTTTCATTATGGGAATAGATAAGAGTGGGGGGAAAAATCCTAAATATCCAGCACCTTCAAAGAGATTTTAAAATGTGTTCTAATATCCAAATATGAGTGTCAAACTATCATTAAAGGAGGAAAAGTTTGGGTGGGGGGTGCCCAGTTAACAGTATGTACCTGCTAGCAATAGCTCCCTTCTGTTCTCTGTTTGCCACTGTTCATTTAGGTTATCAGATCTTACGAGCAGGGGCTGTGCACAGCAGCAGAGGGCTTTTCTGTACAGTTGCAGCTTCCCAGCACCACCGCCAGACATATGAGTAATTGGCTGAGCAGCTCTGCAGAGCAGTCTCCTTGCAGTGTCCAAGCTGAAACGCAGAAGTAAAAAAAAGCCCAGTGTTAATCTTGAGGAATCATAGGATCAAAAACCTTGTAGAGAGCAAAAGTCATGAAGAAAAATATTTTCTTAAAGAAAAATTTTGTGGACAAATTTGGTGTGTTTTTTAAGGGGCATCCTGTGATCTTGCAACGTGCTTCTGAGATCCTTTCTTCTCATCATAGCTTGTAGGATAGCTTTAAATTAATAATAAGGAAGCCATTCAGGGCATTGGCTGTGTTGAGGTTCACAGCTTTCATTCTGAATGAGAGAATAAAGTAAACTGATATTGAAAGCAAGGAGGGAGAAACAAACAGTCAGTAAGCCTATAAAAGTCTTAGCCAATTGCAATGGCGAACATCCTGCTGGCGAGGGTGACCTTGAATGAACTAAGTGGGATAAAGTCACCAGGCTGGACTGGCAGCTGAAGAACCAGGCTGGATTCCAGCGAACAGAGAGCAGATTCCTGACAAGAATCTCCTGAACTCTGGCAATGGCTTCTCGGTGTCGGAAATGTGGACAACAGGTGCCCAGGAATCCACCTTTCACCGCTGTTCGGATAACAGAAGGAGAAATGAAATCTTATCATGATTTCATAGGAGGATGCATTAGACTGGAGTGTATGGCAAAGAAAGGTATGTGCAGCATCTTTTAAAAATAATAGCATCTTCTCTGAATTGTAGCTGCACTGCATTCCTAGGAGATTTACAAAAGGAGCTTGTTTTTCTAATGGTTGTGCTTTTTTTTTCTGAGGAGCCAGTGGTGAATAATTTAAAGTCAACTGTCTGAGCTGGATATTAACTCTGGTGCGTCTGTATCATTTGGCTTGGCTGGATACATCTGGGATATTTGCAGTGATTTGGCCCAGAGAAGGTTAAAAGGAATGCTCAGCTCATTCTGAATAAATGTTTATTTAATACTTGGGTGTTAGGCACTGAGTTTTCTATACGTGAGTGTGGAGCAGGTATTGGTTGTGCATGTGAAATACCCCTTTGGAATTAATGTAAGGAGATGTGGTAGTGGGTCTCATGACCCAACTGACCCTGTCACACTGCTTCTAAATTACTGTGTGGAAGGTCAGTATCTTTCTCACTGTGTGTCTGTACCATTACAGAAACTCAGACTGTCAGCCTGTGCTCTGTATCATTCGCACTGGGTACCAGGCAGTGTTCTTTGCTGAGTGAGTTCCTAGTACAAGGTGCTGTTGTCCTGGCAATGCGTGTTAATTGCACATTAGCTCTGAAGTGGAATAATGCTAGTTCAAATCCACACTGTTGACTGTTTCATCATCTTTTAGGACTGCTGAATCACTGAGCATTTTTTTTCCCCTGTTTGTTGCCATTAAGGAGCCCTTTGCTATCATTTGCTCTATTTACTTGCATATGAACTTTCCAACCCTGAATCCAGAAGTATATAACATGTTTGCTTGTCTGTTTGCTTTAGCTTTGTTTCCTAAAGTTCACTAGTGTGTGACAAAAAGATCCCCAAAAGCACGCAGTGTGATTGTGCTTTCAATTACTGTTGTGTTACTATCATTTAGTTAGCTCATCAGCAAAGCTCTGCTTTCAGAATGGTCACGGGCTGAAGCTGCAGCTTGTTTTGGTTCTTCCTTATCATTACTGTCTGGAAATCCATGTATCTGAGAGTTGTGCTCAATGTGAGAAATCGAGACCATTCTGCAGAAAAAGAGATGGGCCAGAAGCAGGTGATCTGCTGGCAACTACTGCTTACAGCAGATTGGGGTTTGCAAATGCTTTCTTTAATAGGGCTCTAATGCACAATGCCAGGGTTTGAAAACTGCAAAGCCATCCCATTGTACCTCTGTTTCTGTTGGCCATTTATCTGTGCTGATTTTTGGGCTTGGTGCCTACCTACACATTGTTGTATTTGGCTGACTTGTCACTAACACTGATGTTTCCAGTTGCACTCTTTGTAATGAGGCATTCTGAGTTTACAGTGTAGCATGACAAAAATGCCTGGTATGTGAGTAAATGAACAGAATTCCTCTCCCTTTCTCTCGAGTCTGTGATCAGGTCCTTATGGCTCTGGGGGTCTGTGGACCAACTGGAGGCAGAACGCAGGCATCTGCTGTTCTTTCTCCTCCTGTAGATAGTAGAAAGGGGAAGACACTGGTTTTGCCATGGTTACTGTTCCCAGGGAAACACCTTCCCTGCGTAGCGTGTTGAGAGATGACCTGGCACAGTGTCACAGGCAGAAATACTTTGGAAAATTATTTTCTGCAAGGGAACGGGCTGTGAGTCAGCTCAGTCTGAGCATGTTTCCATTTTGTGAGGCAGAAGAAAGTATTTTCTGCTTTCATTAGAAATTCTAGCCCAGAGGCCATACGAAGGAATGAAGTTATATTACTGTTAGTAACAGAGTGCCTTCGGCTGCATCTATCGGAGCTGCGTGAGCTGTGAAAACAAACTGGTGACAACCAATTCATGTAGTGACCATGCCTGCTCTATCTTCCTAGTCTTTTTGCTACTAGCAAAGCTTTGTTGGCAAGCTGTAGGGCTGCATACGTGCCTTTTTCTGAGGATGGCTCTGATTGAACACAGTGACAACGCAGTGTACTGGATCTCTGGGGCATGTTCTAACTTAACTCTCACTTGGAAATACCCTTTCTAAATGTAAAGATCCAGCTGGGCTGTTATCTAGCACTAATCAGCTGCTGCTTCCTCAGTAATACTTCAGGCATTCAGAAGTACAAAGCATTTTTGTCATCTGGGAAACACTGTAAATACTGTCAGGTAATTGCATCTATCTATCTGCATATATAGATCTGTCTATATCTATCTATATATCTATCTATCTGCAGGTAACCTACAGTAGATCACCAATGCCAGTAGCAGGCAGTGATGGGCTGGGCTAACCCAGTGTCTGGTCATGCGAGTTCAAGGCTTCCTTTGAATCAATGTGATTTGTTTTGATGAGTGATTGAAAGGGTGGTTGTAGTTACCTGTATATGTAGAAATGAAAATAGGGAATGCTTGTTAAAAACAAACAAACAAATCAGCGGAAGGTAAGCAATAAATGCTCAGTCCTCCCTAGCTTGACACAGAAGACAGGGAAAAGGAGCCCTGCCAGGGGCAGGATATTACTGTAAGAGCTGGCTTGCAGGTTCTTAGGTCCCCTTTGCACATCTGATATGCAAACAAATATTCCTGTGAGCATCAGTACATAACCCTGAGATTCTGTGCATCTGCAGTGTGCGGGTGTGACACCTGAAAACAAAGGGGAAGGAGCCCTCAGAAAGACAGACAAGAAGTGTAGCAGGGACCCCAGTCCAGAGGTGTCCCTCCTTGTAGTGCTCTTCGTTCCGCATGAGATCTTGAAACTGAAAGCAAAGGATAGACTCATAATTCATGGACAGAGGCTCCTGTCTTGTCAACAGTGACATGACTACTCATGTCATCCAGCTGCTGACTAACAACTTTTATGCATTCTGACATCTCCTGCCAATGTTGTTCCCTCTGTCCCCAGATGCCCTTCATATGTCTTGCATTGTGATTCTCGAATCCTCCAATAGCTCACAAGGGATCACACAGCTAAATGGGCTTGATGTGGATGGTTGAGTGTTGGTTGAATGGACCATGTTTCCGTGTGCCGTCGAGCCTGAGGCTCCACGTGGACTATACATTTTCAACTTAATAAATGTGTGATTTTAAACTATGGCTGGTGGCTTCATAAAACAGGGCAATGAATCTGCAGATGCTGAGGAATATGCAGTTCATTACTGAAGCTATTCAGGATTTTGCAGATGCTGCAGAAAAACAGCCAAGATCCCATTTGTCAGTAATTTGGAGATTTCTCTCTTGAGCTGACATCACATTTCTGCTTTTGTCCTTCCCCAGGACAGAAGAATGCTGCACTTACGACTGTCCAGTAATCGTGGGCACTTGCTCTGTCCCACTGCTGTGTCTGTTACTGCAGGAAATGAAAAGCAACTTTTCAGATCTGTCTGTTCAGGAAGGAAAGGGAGCTGACATATTGGAAATGGATGAAGGGCGTTTGAGGATTTAGATAGAAAATGGCTCCTTTGGCTCTGCTGCAGAATGAAATCCCATCTGAATGAGGCCAGGCTGAAATTTCTTGTACTTTTTGAAGCACCTTTTCCTTCAGTAGTGAAATAAATGAGAAAAGCCTTCCTGGTTATTGGGGAAAATTACTGAGATTGTCATGAAGGCTGAAATCTGCAGTGTAAATGCAAGGTATTTCATATCTCATTCAGATCCAATTGCAGTGGCTCCTCATGCATTGGTCAGAATTTTTTTCTTGCTTTATTTGTATTCTGTCCATATTATTCTCTGATGTAAAATACTACCTAGGGGTATTTCCTTTCTTTTTTTTTTCAGTCAGCTCACACTGTGAAGGAAATATTCTGGTTTCTGCAGAGATTTCTGTAATCATGATCCTTATCTTAGGTGCTTTGGTCTCTCTTCACCTCTTCCCACTGGTATCCAAGCTGCTTTGCTGCAAATGAATGGTACTGAATGCTGCTTACAAATCAAAGAGTCCAGAAAACAGTAATGAAAACAGAGAGGGCACAGTCTGATTTCCATTTTAAAAGTTTTGAGAAATAAGTGCTGTGGAGATCAAGAGAACAAATTCTCAAAGGACCAGTTATACTGGAGGCCTTCTGGGTGTTTGTTTCCTCATTCCTTCTGGGATTCCAGAACAAGAAACAACTCAGAAAAAAATGGAAAAGCATTAAACAGGGATAGACAGATTGCTGTAATTTGTAATGTTTTGTTAACTTGCAGAATTTATTACTGTAGGATAATAGCTCAGTTTGTGCTGAAGACTTCAGGGAAAAATGATGCTGAATGTACAGGGAGGTCACAGTCCATGCAGAGCTCTCATTCAGGTTCTGCCAGTGGAGCTTATTCTCCAGTTTCACCCACATCTGCCTCTTCAAGTGCCGCTTAAGGACCAACATTTGTCGTGGTATGCTGGTCTTGTATATGAATTCTGTTGCTCCTTTTATCATCTGGATCTTTCTATGGATCAGCTTGCTCCATTAGGTTTCTTTTTGTCACAGATTCTTCTCCTTCACCCATGTGATATTATCTAATGGAACTACTGGTATTCAAGCAGAAAAGAATGCTTCCCTGTAGCATCCCAGCTTCCTACCTATGAATATTTAGACTGTACCAGGTGTCCTCTTTTACAGGCTTTTGTCCTTCTTGCATCATTCTATTTCTCAAGGGTACAAAATCTTCCAATCTTCTGCAGCAGACAAAAAGTATTGACCAAACATTTCTTATTTTACCTTTTCTAAGCCAGGTGTTTCAGCAAGTCTGTTCTGCACAAAGGCTGCACCTCTTTCCTATTAAGATCTTGCTCCTGTCTAAGACATTAAACTCACGACTGCAGAGTTCCATTTATTTGTCTAAACTTCAATCACTACCTTGATAGAAGGCCCCACAGCAGCCCACTCTAAGGAATTACAGTCTGTACGACTGAAGATCTGATTATGAAACTGAGATCCTGTTAATTAAAAAGGTAATTGTCTGCTAGCATTAGGAAGAGCTAAGGTGAGATGGGAAGAGGTAAAGCAATGGGATACTTGTCACATCCTCCCTTGAACCTCTGCAGGTTGACTTTACAGCTGGGCTCAAGAAGGATCATCTACCAGTGAAAAGATGTAAGTGAGGAAAATTATGAATTTTTATGTTTATTTTAGTCAAAACCAGAAAAATCATTGGGCTGGAAATTAAAGTGAGAGCTTTGAACACAAGCCAATTTCTCTACATTAGGCCAACTGTGGGGGAAACAGTGGATTTGCATTTGACTACAGCCTTTAACATAAGATTAAAGAGCTTTCTGAAACGCTGCTTTAATCCAATTTTGGTGAACTTCTTGTGTGTTCTACAAGTCAAACACAATGATGATGGTGGTCCCCTCTGGTCCTGCAGTGAAAGCATCCAGGAAGAGGATGTGAGTTAGAGGCAACAGGGTATGAGCTGTTCCTTGTCCTGCTTTTGGAGTGCCACACTTACAGCTGTGAACACATGGATGATGTATGTCAGATGCTGAGATGGTCCACTGGAAATGAGAATCAGGTCCTTGAATTTATATACTTTTTTAAAGTAAACTTTCGTTGGTGCTGTAGATGCTCTCCAATAGCACAAAATTGAAACATCAATACTCTATTCCAAATGCTGGTGGGATGATATATGGATGGGACAAAATACTGCTCAATTGATAGAGGCAGGAGCATTTGCCATTAGCCATCTGTGCTCCCTTGCAGCGTAACATTTAGCCTTCTGCCTCCACAGCTGGATCCTTTGTCTGCAAAACTTCTCCAGGCAGGATTTCAATGTTATTTTTTAGGATCTAATGATCCGGCGTGCTTATCAGCAAAGATTTATCACTTGACCATAACCCCTTGTACAGCTTTACCCCCCTCTGCTCCCACAGATGAGCTTCTGCAGGAAGGTTGTGGGTGCTGCCCAGGAGAGGGCACTGCACGACACCGGACCTTGGCTGTACCCAGCTCTGCTGTTCCTGGGGCTGCCATTGGAGCCGGGCTGGGGCTGGGGCTGCAGCTGGGCTGTTCTGTGTGTTCACTGTATTGAAGCTCCCACCCTCCTGAGAGCAAAATGTAGCTGGAACAGGAGACAGCTTGATTGCAAATCGTTTACATGTGATCATTTGTGTCAGTGTGGGAAGCAGAGTAACATTAAGCTGCGGCTGGTAAGTTTATTTGCTTAGAATGCAGTTTAGGAGAGGCTGAAGAAGGAAATCACAATGTAAAAACATGTTCTGCATCTTGCTGCTCTCTTAGTCTGCCTTCATCCACCAACTCTGCAGCTGCCTTATGCGTGTCTGGTGCTGTCGTATGGTGAAGCTCTACTTTGATTGGGCATTTGTCTGTAATTACGTGGAGTTCAGCTTGTTTTCTCACTCTATACTACTGCAATCATTGTGTTGGTTGGATGATGGGGGAATGACAGAAGCACTGGGAATATTATTCTTAAGATGGAGGTCCATTCCAGTAGCCTGATTGAATTAACAAACTTGGCCTGCTGTTCATTGTACAAGTAAAGGAAACTGAGGTTTGCTTGTGAGCTGGATTCCTGTCCCCGTGCCTCCATTTCCATATCAGTAATACAAATTTATCAGTAAACCTGCAGATAAAGTGATGAGACAGTACTGCCGCAGGCATAGCTGCCATGTTACTGCTGTCACATGAACATGGAAGCACACATGTACTTTATTAATGTGCTGTACAACCTTGTGTCCTGAAGTACTTGTTGGCCTGGGTGTTTAGAACTGCTTGCTCCCCTGCCCCAATGCTGCCTTTGCTCACTGAAGTTATAGATCTCATAGTCTTACTTTGTCTTTAAATAACAGTACTGTGTTCTGGCTTGTGGGTGTGCCTTTGGGGTATCCCTCCACAATAGCTATCCACAGCAGTGGTTTCCCTTGGCCCTGAATACCCTGCTATTTAAAGTTATTTTAATGAGAGAGCTTTCCATGCCTTAATCTAGGCAAGTAAATTTGTTTTGTCTCTGTAGGGATGTACTTCTATTTGTGCTAAGCTCCAAATGCCTCTGAAGCATCCAAGTATCTGAGCTAAGGGCAGCCTGGGAGGGGAGAAGGCAGCTGCACCTTGGGGAGGGTTAAATGGGTATGGTGTGTGTCAGAGGTCTCTGCTGTGGTTTGCGCTGAGGCAGTTACTAAGCAATTTGTGCAGGAGAACGTCAGCTCTTTGGTGCAGTGCTGGTTAGATCCAGGGCTGCTGCCTCCTGTCATCCTTCCCCTCTGCCTCATGTGAACTCATTACTGCAGCAGGACTCCAGAGAAGCCAGCCTGCAACACAGGAGGGGGCACTGTGCCTGTGAGTGTTTGTGGCTCTGAGGGGGAGACGCTGCTCTTTGAAGTGCTTCTATTGCTTTTTCTAATGGGCATCTGAACTGAGGTGGTGGTGAGTGCTTGGAGAAAACTGCTGGAGGGGTGGCTGTGTCTCCCTAAGCAGACAGGGTGGCTGTGTGCACTGTTTGTCCCATTACTGAGCTATGTATTCAGTGTGCTGCTGGCAGCAAAGGCTGCTATGGCTCACTGTCTCCAATGGCAGTAACCAGGGAAATAGTTTTTAGTTAGCTGGTTTATGTTCAGGAGTGAGCAAGAAAACAGTCCTTCAGCTCCTGCCCTGAGTGATCCCTTGTAATGTAATCATATGGGTAGTCACTAAAATGATTTTGCTGGATGCAGTAGTTCAGAACTGAGCCAATTACTAAGATTTTTTTAGATAACGTTTCAGCTGTGAAACTGTCTGCTGGCAAACTCTGGGGAGGAAGGAATGAAGCCTGCTGGCCAACCTGCTGTATCTCTTGATTGTCTTAGCATTAAAGTATTATAGCATTATATATTTTAGCTTTGCAGATCGCCACATGTGTTTTTTGTTATTCATGGTGGATTTTAACAGACAATGTGAAAATGTGAAACTGTTATTGGATTCTGTTCAATGGAATTTGTGTGTCAGCAATCCAGTGTAGCTGTGAAGTGTGGATTTGGGGGAAGAAAATGAATAAACTTTTCTCTGGCAAAAATTAGAGACTATCAAGAAAAGTTTATTGCTGAGGGGCTAGAGAAGGTGCTGGGTTATGCTGCTGCATATCTAGATTCAGATTCAGTGTTACTGAGATTAGACCTTGGCCCTGGGTATCTTTTAATCTGGAAAGATTGTTTTGTAACAGAGCTGAACGTAACATTCCCTATGTAATATCTCCACCTTCACCTTTGTGCTGCTTGACATCAAGTAACATCTGCCACAGAACAATTATTTTGCTGTGCAAATGATGCAGAATGGGGTTTCTTTTGTTCCTTGCTGTTTATGGATGGTATACGATTTTACAGCAGTATTATATCAAGGGTCTTCATAACAGGATAGGATATAGAGCCACCTGAGCTGAACAGTGAGAGTGTATGATTCTGTAATTCTGCCTAAGTTTTTAAAGTTTGGCTTTCATGGCAATCATGAATTATTTGTTACATACACCAAAGGGCCAAACAAGAATGAAAAGATGTTTTTTCAAGAGGTGGTTACCTGGAAAATGCAGCAAAATCAGTTTCTTCTGCCAGGGAAGTCTGTACCAAAATGTTTTAAAGTTGGCTCAGAAAGCTGAAAGAATCCTTCGAGGGTGAATGGTAACAACAACAGTGCTGCGTAACATAGCAGCAGGACCCATCCTGCTTGTGTTGGTGACAGCCTGCCCACCTGTTTGACTTGAGTGAAGAACTGTTTTCTGAAGTACATGTGAGCCTGATTGAGAGCTGTCGACATCACTACTTCTGAATCTTGGGATCCCCTTGGCTCAGGTTTTAATTCTGTGTCTGAACTCCCTGGCTGTTCCTCCATCTTAGAAAAAGACGTATTTCAATGTACATGTTCTTGGAGCGCTGTTTCATTAAACATTTCCTCTCAGTTCAGAGCAGCTGCACACAGACTTAACCTTGCCCTAAGCATGTGCCTGAGGGGTGTGCTGAACTGGCAGTCACCAGGAAGCCTGGATCTAATGCTTCTATGTTCCGGGGGGAAGTTCTATGTTTGGGTCCAAAATAATTTGGTTCGTTTGCATTTCCAATGTAAGGAAGGAACATGCTGGACTCCTTGTGACTTGAAAGGCACTGCAAGCAAGTCCTCAAGAAGTCCTTGCAGTTTGCTAGCAGCTGATGTGATCTGAGGATAAACTAGAACTGTTTGCATTGCATAATGGTAATGTTGACCTGCACATGAGTGGGAATTCTGATTCTCTGCTGTGCCTGCCTGTAGTACTGCAGAAGGATAAGAGAACAGATGGGATTTCCTTTGTGTTGCTAGCTGGATTTTCAGTTCTTCTGAGTACAGCAAAAGATCTGTAGCACCTGCAGCCAACTCATATCAGTAACTGATCTTGCTGTTTTTCTGTCTGGGCTGGAAAAATAAACAGACTTTATCAAGAAGTAAACAAAGGGCACAAATGTTGAGGAAGGAAACGAATAGAATTTTTTAAAAAGAAACTCAAAGTTTCTTTCTCTGGTGTAATAACCTGGAATCACTTTTTGGAATGAGGAAAGGAGATATTTTACTTAAGGGCTTGCATGGGAAATTCTGGATGGACAGAGTGTTTTCTGATGCTTCAGACTGCCTGAACCTTGTTCAGTGGTGACATGTAAGGTTGCCTCTCTCCTTTGTGTGCTTAATTCTTAAAACCTAACTTAGCTCTGCTATACGCTTCGCAAACTGTGTGGGTTGTTATTCATAGCCAGAAGAAACAGAAGTTAAGATTATTTGATCTGTAGGTTAGATAGTCAACGACTAACTTCTGAGCTCTGGATTTATGGTACCTTTTGCTAATTTTAAAGAAGACTGAGAATGCCTAATGCAATGACCTTTCCATGCTCTTCAAATGAAATCTTTGACCATTTGCTTAACCCTGGCTGGCTCTTGTCCATAACATCAGCAATCTGATTTTTTTTTTTTTCCCCAGATCCACAGTTTTGCTTCCAATGCTGCAAGGGTCATTCTTGACTGAACTTGCACAGCGTAAAAGTGGGTTGATGTACTCCACCAATTCAGCACATATTTTATTTCTCTCCCAGCTGTCTTCCTCCCCTACTACTCCCATGGTATATATAAATGTGAACTACTTATTAGACTTTCATTACAAAGAGATTAACTTTGCTCTGGAAATTTGCAACCCATTAATGCAAAATTAGTGACTTCAGAATTGAAGCAAGTCGTTCCCTCCTTGTCAAGAGAAGGCCAAGCAGCTGTAGTGTTCAGTCACTAAATAACAAAGAAGCCCCAGTGCCCTGTTATGGCTCCTTGCCTTTGGTTGCCTTTCATGGAGCAAAAGTCACTGCTGTGTCAATCTGCTTGGCACAATCCAATCTTTCACTCCAGCAGATCATCTTTCAAACACTGTTGGAAACCATTAGTTGCCATTAGCATTTAAACTGGATTCTCCCTGCTAAGATAGGAGAGAACAAGATTGCATTCACTGTAGCTTTAATCAGCTGCTATTGGCATAGCTCTGAAGGCAGCAGTCTGTGTGCTGTGCTTCAGACCTGCTGCAGGAATGAATGCAGCTGTGATGAGGAATAAAATAGGCAAGTGTGTGTGGAGGATAACCCAGGCATATTTCACTTCTGAGTGAGGAATTATGAAGTGTGAGTGCTTTTCCTCTTAAAATTTGGGCAGTGATTGTAAGCTATCTTCCCCAGAGACATGGGGGGGAGGTGTAGCAGTGTTGGGCAGATGGCTGCAGTGACCACTTTTCTTTTTCTCCTTCTCACTTGGCAGAACAGCTTGAGAAACCGTGCAAGGCCTAATGCTTCTGCAGTGAAACTGGTCTTACATGCAAAAACTTGAACATAGCTGAACATAGAGCAGTTCAAGAGGAGAACAAGGAATACGTGAACAGGCTTGTTTCATTTTTTTCCTGTAGTATCACATCCTTACTTACATTTTAATTGTCCTGACAAGTTTAATTAGCTCAAGTAGTGAAGATCTGCACTGCATGTGTGAAGATTCAACTTCAGTGACCTGTGTATGCTACTGGCATTGTTTGACATGGTACTGTTTGAACAATTAAACTGTTCTTTAAATTTGAGAAGCTAGGCATGCCAGCCTCTTCAAATAAAGTTAATACCACACAGAAGCTAGGAAATACTTGAATGAAGATGACCAAGATAACTGTTTCCCAGCCACTTGAATGGTATGTGTTTTGGCATGATCTCCAGTTGCACAGCCACACGCATCTTTGTTGGAGGATGGGACTGCTCTGGAGTGACTAAGGGCTGCCAAATCTGCAGATATTAGCAAGGTGCAATGAACCAAGGAAACTGTCCGGCTCCTGTGACTTGTCAGCTTTCTTAAACATTCTCATTGACTTTTGTGCTCTGTGTAGTGAATGAAAACGTGCCCATAAGCTTTTCTGAAGCATCTGCTAGGCTGACCTGCTGATGTCATGCTGGTAGAGTAGGGTTTTTTCAGCTGTGGTATATATCTCATAGGAAAAGTGTGTTGCTTTTGCCAAGAGGCTAAACTTCATATCTTGCATGTATGTGGCTTGCAGTATGCAGACCAGGAAGCCTACAGGGCATCCTGGGGTGAAGTCTAATGCTCAACAGTGGGCAAAATGTCTTGGCTTTAAAACAAACTCAGACCTGGAGGATTGTTTTTGGTTGAATTTTAAGAAGTTTTTCGAGGCTTTTCTTCCAGTAAAAGATTAAAAACTTCCTTTATCAGCCCCAGGTAATCGTGCCTGGGCAGCCTGATCAAGTGGGTGGCAACCCTATCCGTGGAAGGGGGGCTGGAACTAGATGGTCTTTGAGGTCCCTTTCAACCTAAGCCATTCTATAGTTCTATGATGTGTTTCCAAGGACTGGAAGTTCTATTGCAAATTCTGTGCTGCAGTGATGTTATAAACCACCAGTATTGGACAGTATATACCTGAAGCACCGGTCTGGATGAAGATACAACAGGGCAGGTATTTGTGTTGTTGCTACAGGCGTTTCTTATCATGTGATGTGATTTGTCCTTGAGGCCCACAAAACACCTTCCTTTGTAGTTTCAGACTTCATTAACCTCCTGTTAGATTTTTCTTCTGCTACATCCTCTCCAATCATGTCAGTGAATAGATATGAGCTATGCTATATTACTTGAATGTGTGATTCTTAGTCAGCAAATGTATTTTATACCACCTTTCTCGTTGTCTGGATGTCTCCTGCAGAGTGTGGGATTTATAGGAATTCATTCCCTTGTGGCTCACTGGTGAATGTGTTGCCCAGACATGGAATTAGAAGAGACCTGCCTGGCACTCTAGAGTTCTTCTTTCCATTACTCCATTTTATCCTTACATCACAACATTCTTGTGGTAGAAAAGCTCATTTCTGGTTTCTAAAGATGCTACTTTTAAAACAAGTTGCTAAAGCAGCAACATGAAGTGGGGTGGAGAGGTGGAATTCTGTTCTACTTGAGGCTATTTGGTATCAGTGATGCCTTTTTATTGGCAAAGATGAAGAGCAAACCCTTCCACTGACTTACCCTGAAACAATGAGCAAATCTGTGAGAGGCTAAAGATGGCAGCGTGTTATCTAGTTCATTTTCCCTTTCTTTGGAGCCTCCCTATGGCAGTTTCTACCTCCCTGTGGCAGAAACCTCTGTTCCATTTATGTGACTGGTGTGAGCTCTGCCATGGTCACCCCAACCTGAGCACACCTTTCTACCTGCTGGGCTTCACAGTTGTTGCAATAATATTGCATCTTTCAGACACAGAAATCAGCAGTGGATTCTTCAGTGGATGCTCCAGAGTATCTCAGTTCTGAGACTTCATGTTCTGTTTACATACTTCAATCACATTTTTTCCTACTTCCATATTTTTGGTATTCGGTCTAAACACCTGTTTTCTCTTGTTCACCTTTGTCTTGCTGCCAACCTACAGTTTGGCAAGGACATTTTCACTACTGAAGTGATTCAGGAATATTTCCAGTAGACTGTCTGAAGGATACTAGGAGTCTTTCTCCAAAGATATGGAGATGCTTGTCAGTACCTGTTGAAAACTGCATTCATATATTACGGACCCATTTTGTTATGGGGTCCTTAGATGTAGTGTTTATCTGTCTGTAAACAGGGCTGTTGTTATATAATGTTCTATGCAATATAAACCTGGATTCTGCCAGTTAAGCTGGCAGATATTCACCAGTAAAGAAGTGTTGCTGGCCTAAACTGTGGTGAAGAGCAGGAATTACCTGTTCTAGTTAGTGCCTGTTGCAGAACGATATCACATTAACTCAATGTGAGATTATAGTTGCTTGTCACTGTATAGATCACACAATCTACACACGCATAAATATTGTGGTGTTTTTTTTCCCCAGCTGCTTATCAAGATATTTTTAACTTCTCAGTGTGTACTTTGAAAGAACAGGCTTTGTTTTCATGATAAGAAAGCCCAGCAGCTCTTATTTCCTCCTTTTACTATGTACTTGTTTGTAGCGGAAAAAGCATCACGATGGAAACTGTTCTGGGTTGGCTGCTTTCACAGAGTCCTTAAGAAGAAACCAGGGAGTTTGGAAAGAAACGTGGTCCTGTATCAGAAAGAGACTTAAGTGTCTCAAAAACTGCTTTAATATGGGAACCCAGATTCAGTAGATTAACGTGGAACATGAATTAGAGAGAAGCAAGCTGTCACCTTGAATGAATCTGTGACAAGTTCTGGCAAATCTATTGGAGCTGCTTTATAAAAAGCTCTCAGAAATCGCTAGGCAGTAGATAGAAGTAAGTAGGCTGAGGATGAGACTGTAAGTATCATTAATTTATCCATGTTGGTCGTGTCGTATCTGCATGAATAGTCAACTCGGGCTCTTCTCATTTGAGTATTGTCGTTGTTTTCCTGGGTTTTTGGAGGATGTAGAAGTTGTCATTAAGGTTTCATTAACTCATTGAAGATTTCTATTTTCACTTGTGCAGATGAAATCATGCAGCAGGAGATACGGCCGCTGGTTGCAGTGGATATAATAGAACAGCTACACAGACAATTTGCTATCTTATCAGGTAAGAAGTTTCTTGTAATTACATTTTGGAATTCTCTTGGAAATGTGCTGGAATCTGTCACACTGACTGTCACTCTTCAGTTCTGCACAGCAGTCACAACAGCATTTTTATATTGCCAGTGAAAAGGACTGTCATAATCAGACCCTTACAGTGTGTGGAACTGATAAATACCAGCCTACTGTGTCTGGTTTTTTTGAGACAAGTTAATTTTCTGTGCTTTCCACAATGGTAAGAAAATAAATAAACCTTTTTGTACGTGAATTTGCACAATGTCCAAACATGCCGTTTGTGGGAAAAGTTTTGCTTTGTCAGGGAGTTATTCATGTCCTTCCCCCTCTTCCTCATTTGCCTTTGTTTTAGAAATGATTCATTTCTATAGCGTAAGATTCTAATCTTTTAAAGATTTGATTATTTCATATTCCTTTGTTTACCTGAAGTTTGCAGTCACACAAAGTGATGCAGTTTCTGCCCCAAAGAAATAGATGATATTGAAATATTTGCCAAATTATTTAACACACTTTGGCTACTGCAGAAGAGAAATCCTTAACTGGATCCTAAAATGGCTTCTTTATGCTTTTTAAACTGCTGACTTCAGGGCCTCTGGCAACTCCTTATGTCTCTTTTTGCTTGTTCTGCAAATAAGGAAACTGAGAATTTACCTTCCTACTTCTCCATGGGCACACAGTAAATTTTCATCAGTTTCCAAAAAACACTCAGATAGTCACAGTAAGGTGTTCTTGGACAGCCTGTTCCTCTCTAGTGGGGAGGAACACCGGGTACACAGTACAGAGTACACAGACGTGGCTCTGCAGATGATCAACTCAGCAGGCCCAGTCCTTGCTGCATCTTGCATTGTTAAATATGCTCCAAGCTGCTGACTGACATCCAGGCCTTATGTTACATGAACAAACTTTTGAGTTGAATGTCTAATTGCAACTCTATACATTCCACTTGAAAATCTGCAGGTAATGTATTTATACCAATTGAAAATGATGTCATAAACACAAACTGATTTTTTTCTTGTAGTCTTGAAACTTATTCTCAAACTCTTTTATCAAAACAGAAAGCACAGCTGAGTATTCTTCACTGTTCAGAGTATCGTGTTTAGCCAGTATATCAAAATACATGCAGTCATTTGCCATCACTTGACTCAGCACAGCATTGCCCTCCCCATGCTCTGGTTTAAGTCAACACAGAATTAGTAGCACACTGATGGTTTGCTTGTGGCTGAGTAACAAGTGCATGCCTGGGGCCACTAAGGAAGAGCCACCACCTTTATAGTTTATAGCCTGGGGCTGGGAGCAGCTGTATTGCCAGCTGTGCCAGGCTGTGGGTTGGGCATCTCTGCTGTAGAGGACGGTAACTTGGTATTATTTTGAAGTGTGCAGATCCCACAGCAAGGTCATAGAAGCAATAGGTGCTCAGGAAAACTGGGAGTGCCTTCTGCTTTACGCTGGTTGCTTAACTGCAAAAATGACTGAGGGGGAGATGAGAGTTTCCTAATGTGGGGGCTGTTGTCAAATTTGAAACCAGTTATCACAAAGAACTTTGTCAGGAATGCCATTCAAATCCCTTTTGTTAGTGCTAAACTGGCTGCAAAATATTCTAAATACAAGGAAGGAAGCAGGAAAATCCAATTATTGTTCAACTCCTGTTTGGGCTCAATATTAGCTTTAGCTGGGTCACAACTGGGCTATTTTTCTACTCTTTTTAAGCATGAAAACACTTATCCCTCAGATCCATCTGTCTAATGATAATGTGAATCACTAGTTGACTTTTACAGATTTTTTTTTCTAGCTGATGTTTTTGGTTAATATCAACTTTTTCTTAACAGCTGGCAGATGAGGTCAGAGTTAATGAAATAGTGATATTCCTGTGCAACAAAGCAGGGAAGAGAGTAGAATAATTTAAAGCAAAGCCTCTTTGATTTCTCTATACGTGACTCATTTGAAACACTTTCCTCAACTACTGCTGTGTAAAAACTTCTCAGAATAGGATCTGGCTCTCTTGTCATCAAGCAGTTGATGGGAATTAATGCAGCTAGCTAATAAACCTGATGTTTATGTCATCATCTAGTTATAGTGAATGTATTGGACACTGACAGCCTTCTGCGTGTCCTGGTCCTTCAGCTACCAGAGTAATATCTTGGTTAATACTGTACTGTTCTTGACAAGGAAAGGGAAACGCTCCCAGGCCTTCTTTGCAGGACTGCCATGGTTGTGAAAAAGGCTGTAGTGCAGTGTGACAAGGGCCTTTATCAAGTAGCTCTACTTCAGTCACCTCTTGCATCTGCTGATCTAGCCTTGCTTAGTTTCTGAGATCTAGTGAGAGTGCTGGCTCTTGTGGTTAAATTCCAGTTTTGAAACCACTGCTGCCTCTTTCCTTTCCTTGGAAACTGATCTCTCAATTATGGGATTACAGCTGTGACAACATACGAGTGCTTTGCACGTATAAACAGCAATGTTTGTGTTATTGTAGCTGGTAAGGGTAGTAGCTGGGTAGAACTAAGTCATTCTTTTCCTATCCTAAACCAGTTTTTACTGAAGAATGGGGACCCTCTGGTAAAATACTCTTCCTGTCCTGCTAATAGACTAATAACCCACTCTACTAACCTGCTCTGAACTAATATCAACCTTCTTTTCATCTGCAGCTTCGCAGCCTGTTCTTCTCTCTAATCACTCTGTCAAAGAGTCTGATCTGTCAGTTGCAGCAAAATGGATCATGTTGCTAAATCACAAATTTATTAGACAAGCCGTCATGAAATGTGTTAGCAGATATTCATTTTCTTTTTGTTCTGCTCCTCCGAAATCGATGCACTCCAGCAGATTGGTAACTGACTCTGAAGCCAGTTTATTTCCAAAGCCTGGAGGGCATTTGGCCATCTGCTTCCTGCTTGAACTGAGCTTTTTGGAAAACCTGGCCTGACCCTGCAGAAAGGACCGTTTAAAGCTTGTCTGAAATTCTAAATCCAGGAAGTACGGTTCAACTTCAGTGAGAAATTCAGCATTCACAAGCAAAAAAAAAAAACAAAACAAAACCAACAAAAGCTGTTCCAGAGTATGGAAAAAGCAAATTTGACCTAGGCAGGGAAAATTCAGCCAAGACATGACTGAACCCTTCATCTATCTGACCACAAGATGAATTGTACTCAGCTCTGCTCTGACTAAGGGAGCTTTCTGCATGGGGGCGAACAGAAGTAATTTGCCTGCATGTCAGCAAAAACTGAAAGGAAATTTTGCTATGCTAACAGATGAGTTGGTGTCTGTGGCAGGCTGGGGAGGTGTGCAGTGCAGCCAGACTTTTGGGACTCCTCCTGCTGATAGCCTGTACTATTTCTATTTATTTATTTATTTTCCATTTTGTTTTATTTTCCCAAGGAATTCAGAATACTTGGCCATATCTGCTTAGAAATTATGAGCCTAGCTGTTACTGTTACAAAAAGAGCTTCTTGCTGTGGAATGGGACTTGAATATATCCCAAAAGCATCTAAACCATTCCTCTGCTTGGTGCCTGTTTGGAAATCATAGGTGAAACAGAAATGGGAGGGGGGGGTGTTTGACTTCCTAGGACCCCAACTGTGTCCAGGAATTTAGCCTGTAATTATAACTGCTTGTTGCTATTACATCTGTCATCCTAACATGCAACTCCAGCTGTGTGAGCTCTCAGAATGCAGCACACACACCTCATTTGTCAATCACACCCTTCATACTGCTAAGAAAAAATTAAACTTCATTTGCTGCCATGTCCTATTATCCCTAATGCATATTCTTCCTCTAAAATGCTCCCACTTATTTATTGCTGCAGCTCAATTCTGGCCTCACCTTCACTGTAACAGCTAACCAGGATGCACTGGCTCTTGGAAGGACTGTTACTGCGTCCTGTGGTTTATGAATTTGTCTTAAGAACTTGAAAAATATCTAATAGGAGCAACTGGGGCTCTGTGCTGTGTACCTGGGCTCTGGACTCCATGCCTTGCACTCTCTTGATTCAATTTACGTGCCATCTCTCCTACTTGTTTCTTCCTTCCACACTTGCTGTGTTCTCCTGTCCTGTCAACCAGGTTCTTCCTGTCTCTTTGCCCCTAAACCACAAGAGAAAAGGAAGAACACTGAGCAAGCTGGGGAAGAAAATAAGGAAAGTGCTCGGGAAAAAGAGAGAAGGGATGCTGTCATTCTGAGTGGCACACCAGATGGGAGTCAAGCTGACTTGAAGCTGTAATCCTTTTCACTCTAGTCTTGCCTTTTTCTAGACAGCTTTGCCTCCTGCTCATTCAGCTCCTGCTGATGTTGTCTGCTTCAAAGCCAGGAATAGGAACCAGTGGCCTTTAATACTTTGAATTTGGATTGGATGCGAGGCAGGATTCTGGCTATCTGCAAAGGCAGAGAGCAAAAAGAAGCTGAACATCTTGAGGGAGATCTATGAATTGACGAGTGGCAGCATGTATTGTGCTCAGGAAATAGGTGAGTCTTTACTGGCAAAACTATGGGGCCATCTCTGACAGCAGCCTGGATGTAATTGTGAGCACCCAGTGTCATCAGGGCAGGGTCAGGAGCTATCCTGGTGTGAGTTCTCCCAAAGGATGGCCCTGAGCCTCCCCTCCCTTCCTGAAAGCTGAACCTCCAGCTCTGGTTGCTGCTGTTTGCAAGGGTGCCCTTCACTATCACCATGTCCTCTGCCCTTGGCCTGCAGTCAGTGTCTGGGGCTGCCAGGTGCTGGAGGAGGCTGAGTGCTCCGAGAGCTACAGGGTGGCATCTGACGGCGCTTGGAGGAGCTGCACGTTGGTGAGGCCTGTGCAGTGCCTGAAGACTGCTGCCAGGCCCAGCTGTGCCGATAGCTCTTTTTTCAGTGTCTGTTTCTCCTCTGACTGCACCAAACTCAAGCTGTTATAGCCTGCTCCTCCCGTGCAGCACATCAGCTCAGCTCATGCCTCACGTTGCTTTGGCTTTTTGTCAATCTCCATTGCCCCTGGCAGTGCTTGCCCCCTTACTTTGCTGCTGAATGGAGTGGACTTGCCCTGGCTAGCCATAGTGTAACTGCTCGGCTTTGTGCTCAGTTCATGTCTCATTCTGCTCCGTGCTTCTTTTCAGTCTACCTCCTTCTGCCTTTACTTTCTACTTCAAATACCTTTTTCTTGTTCTGAGAAGAGTTTTTCATTTGCCCTTCAGTGGACCTGTTGTAGCCTGTTCTATTCTTGGCTGCCTTAGTAATGAATTGTAAAATTTTCGGTCAGCAGTTAGGGTTTTTTTTCCCCCCATTTAGTGATGCATAGACGTATGGGTTTTAGACACAATCCTGGCAAGAACAATGAGTCCATACAGAGTTTTTCAACCAAATTCCATGTGCTCAGTCCTACTGGCTGTGGGACTCACTGAAGACTGTCCCTGCTGGTTTTTAGTGTGTCCCCTGCTGAAGCACTGAAGAGCCGTCAGCAGTATTTGAAGGATTGGAAGAAATCTTTTGACAGCTCCCTAGAACACAGGAGTGATGATGGCTCAGGGAAGAAGAAGGGGCTGCAGCTTCCAGTTCACCTTCTGCAGAGATCTGCACGCTGCAGCAAACTTGGTTTGGTGTCAAGGAAAAAGGAAATGGCACTCTTCATTGAGAAGAGAGCATTTTAGATGCCCTTAATGTATAAATAGCTTCTACTTCATGTATATAACTGGGTATGGATGCTTTCCCTACCAATGCTTCGGATTTAGATGTGTGAGTGACCTGTTTCTAATATTCACGTTATGACTTGGCACCCAACACTTTGGGCATCCCTGCTTTTTCTCTGTATAGTATTTAAGACTTTTTTATTCCTCCCTCAAACTTCATTCTGATTCAGTAGTACAACATGATCTGAGAGCTTCCTTTCTTTATTAGAATACAGCTATATTAAAGAACTTTTTGAGCGTTATTCTGTTTTGGTTGCAGCAGTAGCTGGTACCTTAAGAGAATGAGATGGGGACCCAAGAGCTGTTAAGGTTGTGTTGCCCTGTCAGAGGTGAGATGCTGCAGCCTTTTAGTTAAATGCTCAGGCAGCCTTCAGTTCACACCCATTCTGCAGATGGCTTATTATAGGAGAAGACCCTGAGACAAAAATACACACCCACATACTTAGTATGCCTCATCAGCCTGCCTTGTATAATTCAGCAGAAAGTGGCTAGAGGAACTCAGGACTGAAAGTGGGTGAAAGAGAACAAGGTAAAAGGGACGTATAGGGCATCTGAATCATAGAATAGCTTGAGTTGGGAGAACCTTTAAACTCCATATAGTCCAGCTCCTCTGCGTCTACAGCTCCATCAGGTGCTCAGAGCCCAATCCAGCCTGACCTTGGGTGTCTCCAGGGATGGAGCATCACCTCCTCTCTGGGTAGTGTCATATGTGCCAGGTGAAAATTGTAGTTTATACAGATAGTGAGTATGACTGCAGGTAAACAAAACTATCAGGTGCTTGAAGGAGGAACCTTTATTTTGTACTCCAGATTCAACTATTTTTGCTTTAGCCTTGAATATTACAGGTTATTACATTTCCACATTTTAAGAAAAAATTCCCATTTCTGAAATACACGAGTAGCAAAGCACGGTGCCCAGGAACCATGTATTAAATACCACGGAGTGCACTGCTCTCTGCAAGAGTCAGAACAGCCACGCATCCTGCTTAACATTTCTGGTTCTTACTGTTCATGCCCAGAAGGTGTCAGTAAGTATCTGTACCAAACCTGGCTGTGTGCTGGCTGGAAGTCCTGATCTCTTGGCTGCCGCAAATGGTCTGACTTAGGGTGATTTAATGTAACTGAATCATTTTCAGTTGTAACTGAAGTAATATTTGACTTTCAGAGAGAAAAAAAATATGTCAAAAAGCAGTGATCTGGCAAGGTAATACTTCACAAGAAGTCAAGGAGGAAAAGAGTTTCCTTGTTCAGAATTTTAGGGAGATTTTCTCAGACTGAATGAGAAAAGCTGTTTTATAATAAAGGAAGAAGCTGGTTTGGCTGTCCAACAGTGGCAGAATTGAGCTAGTTCTATTAAATGAACAGGAGCAGGATCCATAACTAATATAAAGCTGAGGAGCATGACAGAGGATACACTTTCTAGTTGTAGTACTAAGTAGGAAGGCCATAGAATTATAGAAGGTTTGAGTTGGAGAGGACCTAAAAGATGGTCTAGTTCCAACCCCTCTGCCATGGGCAGGGACACCTTCACCAGATCAGGTTGCTCAGAGCCTCATCTGGCCTGGCCTTAAACACTTCCAGATGATCATTAGAACTCCTTTATCTCATGTATACAGGACCTGGATGTTTTCTGAGTGAGAGATGTGCCAATATTTACTGACTAGTCTGTCCCAAGGTATAAAGTTGTTCTCTAATCTATTTACAATCTTCCTTTTGCAGGAGGAAGAGGGAAGGATGGAGCACCAATTATTACCTTCCCAGAGTTTGCAGGATTCAGTGAAATACCTGATGAGGATTTTCTCAATGTGGTCACGTACCTAACCAGCATCCCCAGGTAAGGCTAAGCATAAATGCCTGTTTATTTTAAAGAGATCTTTGCTTCTTCAGTGGCTTCTTTTCATGGTGCTACCAGTATGTACCAGTAACTCTGCATCCAGCCAGCCAGTGCGATACAAAAGTATTGTGTGCAGAAAGCCCCAGGAACCACTTACAACAATTACATGGGAAAGGAATCTTCACACAATACAGGTTTTCTGTTCAGGGCTTTAACTGGATGAGAAGGATGCAAAGATCGGAAAGGTAGCCTTGAATGTAGCAGATCAAAAGGGGGGCTATTTGAGGTAACTCCTGGGGGCACAAACTGTAACAAGTGAAGGGTTGCGTTTGGAAAGAGCTGAACTACGTATTACTTATTTCTTCTGGAGTGTATCTGTGTGAAGATGGTGCAGAGTCGTTATTCAAGCAACAGGCATTACTGAAAGGCAAAGTAATATAATGTTAACCTATCTTATGTCTCTGCCAATCAAAGAAGAGGAGATTTCTTGACACTGCCCAAGGAATATAACAAGCTCTGACTGGGCAGACTGGCTTTGCTTGAGCAATTATTAATACAGAATGTTGGTGAAAATGTATTTGGTGAGAATCCCTCTCCCTCTACCCCAGCAAAGGGAAGTGCAAAGTTGGGTTTTGTTTTGCTTTGCTTTGTTTTGTTTCTTTGTATAAACATACAGTTTATTTTATGACAGCCTACAAGCCAGGGCTTGGAATTGCATAGGATATATAGGCAGATGAGCGAAGTTAACAGCACAGACATTGTGCTCTGAGCTTACCAAATGTCATACAGGCAGGGCTCCAGAAGCTGGGAAATCTTGTTAGGAATGAGAATCTGTGACCTTGTCATTGGCTGGCTTAGGGACATGTCAAACAAGCTGAGAGCTGTGTGTGGGTTGTGTTCTTGGGAGCAGACACATTGAATGCCTTATCACATTGAAAGAATGAAAAATAGTAGAGATACTGCTCTCATGGAGCAACTACCAGCGAGTCACTGAAGCAAGGTGGGAACTAGAGGTGGGTGCCTTGTTGACAGGATACTGGCAGCACCTTGTGCTTTCTGGTGCTTTGTTTACTGGGAGACTGCTCTACTGGGACATTTTCTTTGCTGTTTGCCTGCAGCTGGGCAAGTGATGTAAAACAAACTCACTTCTACTACTCTGAGGAAACAGGCTAAGGCAGGGCTGCTGAATTACTTTTTGTTTATCTAAAAAGAGAGCTTAATATTTTTTCAGTCCCCTGATCCTGTCTCTGGACCACGGCTGTTTGTGCTAGTTAGAAGCACAGCAGGGATTTATTATTTCCTGTGGTCTCATGTATAAAGGCGCTTAGAGGATGATGAGGGGAAAACGTGCCTCCTTCAAGTTTAGGTAAGAAGTTTTCCAGCTCCACCTATTTGTATTCCTCATATGGAGTTGCCAAAGCAAGCTGAGAGAAACCACACGCTGTGAGTTTAACAGCTTCATTGTTTCACTGAATTCTGTAGGTCCTTTGTTCTACTGGGAGAAATTCTTTTATTTCTTCACTAACTTTATAATTGGACAACCAGCTTCAGGGGTTAATAAAGCAGCAGTAGTAGCTAGTTTGCTGATTCTTTGTGTTTGATACGCTAGGGTGATTCCCAGAAATGTCTTACGTTGGGGAAGTAGCACGTTACATCGTCAGCCTGATGGACAGAAATACTTCATGCTTCCTCAGCCGCTTCACCTGGTGAACACCAGAGCAATGAGCAATGAATGAATTAATTCTTAAGACTTAATTGGTCATGAGAACTACAGTACACCATTTTTAGAGATGATAAGTTAGGCATAGGTAGTATCTTACACTACAGACAAGCTCACAAGAACTTGTGTCGAGTAAGTGACTACCAGTTTGATTTAAATTACCTGTTCAAAGTCAGTGACCGGCTGGAATGTGAACCTGCCTTTTCTGTATAACAGCACATTGATTTGACTCTTAGATTCAATCAGAGATCACACCATCAGGATAGAGGATATGGTCATGAATCAGGTAGGGTGAAGTATCATTTGAAAAGCAGTTCCCCTAGTTTAGAATAGAAAATAGTTCCATGTTCATAGTTCAATGAGCCAGAGAAGATTCATTGTTCAGATAAAGTCTGTGGTCACAAATAGCATCATTCAATGGGTTAGTAACTTTCTAAGTCTCTCTGGAATGTCTGGTCTTCTATGTGACAAAACATTATAAAAAGATTAAGGTGGATAGCAGGTGTTGTTATTTGGATGCACAGGCATTATCTTGTCTTTGAAGCTGCTGAGTAAATTTGCTTTTTCAGCCAAGGCATAATGCAGTATTTTGGGAGGGGCTGTATGCAAACATAGTATTTCTAGGCTTTAAAATATGAACTGCTTTCAAGGATGGCAGATTGGTCCAGTGAGACTTTTGTAATCTTATTAATTTTCCCTCTACTTTAAGACCTGGTTACAAGAGTGCCCCACAGAATGGGCCTATGCACACACACACATAAACATTGGATAGTATGGTATGTACAAATACACGACCATCTATGTGGGTGCTTACTTGCTAGCCATGTATTACAGTACCAACACTGAGAAATCATTGTGTTTTTAGGCAAACTGCCTTTCTCTGGATACATGTGTGAGTGGGGTCTCAGCTGTACATCAGCTTGCGCTGATGCTGCCATTTTGGCAAAGCTTTGTCCCACAGCTACTTGCTTACGTGCATCCCTTAGTGCTCAATGACATTCAGACCTTGGTGTGGCCTTTCTTTTTGGCATGCTGACCGAAACAGGATCACTTGCTGACACTCCCTGTTTCCCTGGCTAAACTTAGGTCCTAAATCAACCCTGTCTACTCAAAACATATGAATACCATTGGCCTAGCTCAGTGAAGATAGTTGATACCATCCTGAACATCAAGATAAATTGCAGGGAATAGCACTGTGGAAGGCTGAGGTCTATCTGGGTCTATCTGTGTGCCAGGTTGTCAGGCCCATTTTCACAGATTTTTTTGTGTTTGGAGGTACATCCCTTGTCAGGACCTTCTTTGTGTTGCATCAGCCACCTGCAGCAATTGGGATTTACAACGTACAGCCTGCCGGAATGATCCTGGGTGATGTAGATAACCCCTTATGTTTCTGCTGTGAGCTGATCTCCTTTAGATCAAGTGATCTTTGCAGTTTGCACCCAAGTTATAGTTCTGCTTTCCTTAGCTCTTTCCTTGTATTTAAATCCAAGAATAAAGCCAGTATATCAGTATCTATTTCATCTTCTGTTTCCTTGGCCTGTCTCTTTAACTGACCCGCAGTGCTGTGTGATTCGCAGTGGCAACTGGTGAGCAGTGCTTCTATTCCCATATGTTCATTATTCCCAGCCCTCCCCCATGACTGTTCTTGCCAAGCCATATTTCATGAGAAAATTCCTTTCCTGCTTCTCTTGTATTTTCTTGCCTGTATCTATATTTCATAAGCTCTTATTGCCATTATCTATGAAGTTCATTTTTGTTATTGTAACTGATGCCTGGATGCTTTTGTGCTGTTACAAATCCCTGTGGCAGAAGAACATAAAAAAAAATGAACTGCTCGATCGTGGGAGGGTACTTGAGAAAAGACAGACGTCTCTCTTCTGAGTGATTTATTCTCCACATGTTCAAGGGACTGTTACAAATGGAAACTTAGGAGTCAGTTATGAGACAGTTATGAGGCAAGTTTTACTTAGCACAAATACTTCTGTGTTTGTTTAAATCACAGTTGTTGCCTTTGGCAGATGCTGTCTTGTCAGTTACTTCCTTTGCAGTTTGCTTACCAAGGTGTGATTGTAAGGGTCTGATCCTGAATTCTTCCAGGCCTGCAGCCCTGCGTGCAAACATTCCTTTCAGAAAGCCCTTAGTCTCTCAAACCAGGCGGATGGGCAAAACAGGGCAATTCAGGCAGCTAGTGCGAGTTGGTGCTTATGGACAGTTACTTGTGGCTTACCTACCTCATGAATAATACAGCTTTTTCTTGTACTTATTAATATGCTATTAGCTGAATAATACTTTTCTTTAGACCAACATTAGCATTTTGTTATCTTCAGCTAAATATGCCTATTCTGTTGGTCATTTTGCTGTAAATCACTGGCTTTAATGGAATTGCCTCAGGTTTTAGCCTGGCTCATATATCCAGTTACTGTCTGAGAGATATCCAGCAGCTGCAAATTGATTCTGTGTGTCTGAGCTGTGAAGACATAATTATAAGCTGGTTACAATAACACATTCTCTTTTGCTTTAAAGTAGAGGTCATATTTTGGTGATCCATTTGATTCATTTGAAATTGTCCTCCTATGTTCCTGTTTTCCTCACTCTGACATGGTCCTCAAAGACCGGCTTGGCAACTTCATTATCTGTCCTCTGTGTAAAGAGCTGCATATTGCTCTGCTTAAGAGGAAAGGTCATCTATTGTCTTTGAATTTTATATTTCCCAGAGGAATTCTGTGGAAAAAATATCAGTGTGAACTTCAGTGAATGTTTGTAGTGCTGGTAAGAACCACTGGGAGCACTTGCATGGCAGCCCAGACTTGCACAGAACTTTTGCTTCTTGGCTGCTGATTTTGATCCTCAGAGCTGCAGCAGCTCTGTTGTTATTGGTGATGGTCTTCGGTGGATTATTGACACGAGTTTGCACAAAATAACCCAATAAAATGGTGTTCCTGGTATGTAGCTTGTATGTGTGATGGGAAAAGGATAAAGGAAATTCTTTATACAACTGATCTTGACCTTACTCCATAATTAGGTATTTAATCGTAGCATGTCTTCTGATTACAGCAATGCTTAAACTCTTTACCTGCCTCTCTCTTGCACAGAGAAGATTGTTATAAGGAAGTTCCTGGACATTTTTCTTAGTGTTTTTGTCAGTTCCCAGGATTTCTCTCCAACTCTGAGAACTGCTGGAAAGCAGAGAGGAGCACCCCTGAAGCCAGCACACCACAGTGGGATTTCTGAGAGAGGGGGAAGGGGATATTGTTGAGGTTTACACAGATAGGATGGAGCATCAAATCAGTGCCTCGCAGAGCCTCCTTGAAAAGTCCTGAGGAGGAGCAGTTATTTATTTTAGCCAATGCATTAAAGTGATACTTGTAACCTTAGAGCCAGTCTGTAGGTGGGTAGGATATAAAACTTTAAATCCTGCTTTGTCCACCAAAGCACCTGGAGCATTGTGTGCCAAGGCAAGGTGGTGGCTGTGGGGCTATGCTGACACCATGGAGCTGAGTGCCTCTGTCAGATGTCGGCACACTTAGAGAATGAAGGCTGGTGGTGGGATAAATTAATTTGGAGAGAAAGCAAGAGCTGAGATTTTTTCCTTCAGTATAGCACAGTGTAATTTGTGATCCTGAACTATTCTTATCATTTAGGCTTGGCAGCAAAGGAGATAGCAGCTGAGAGATTTAGCGAATAAAATATTCATGGTTTGTGTAAGCTGCTAGCATGACGCTGGGAAGAGAAAATTTGCTGGCTTCTGTGTGTGTGAATTTCTGCTGAATATTGTCTCCACTGTACACTGCTTTTTTGTAATGGACTTGGAGGGTGATCCAACAGACGCTGAATCTTACTGCAGTACATTTCATTGGAATGGGAGTATCTTCATGTAACCTAACATATTTATTACTTCTGTCGTGCAGTCTGGAGGCTGCCAGCATTGGATTCATCATCATCATAGACAGACGACGAGACAAATGGAGCGCAGTCAAGGCATCCCTGACACGGATAGCAGTAAGTGCCTGTCTTTGCTATTTATTCTCTAGAAATTCAGATTATCTGCTGAACCTTCAGGTCAGGATAAACTCCCATGTGCTCATTTTTAGTTCCTTTTTTTTTGGCTGTGGATGCAGATTTGCTCCAGCCCCAAAGCTCCTGAGTTTTAAATAGGAGAGGGAGGAAGCTGCAGTAACAGAAAACACAGCCTTGTTTACTGCTGAGTTAGTACAAATTCCATGTGCTGGATTGACTGCAGTATGAATTCTAGTAATTTGAAGCTGTTTCCAGAAGAGTCTGACAGAGGAGCCCTTCTGTGCATTGTGAGGAGTGATTATGTGGCCTGCTTGTGAAGGAAGCAGACCCCAATAGATCTGTGTTTGTGTGGCAGTAAGTGATCTGTTAGAAACTATCAATAGCTTGTTATATCTCATTTGTGAAAGCAAGTTCAGACACTGTTTTTCAGTATTAATAAAAACAGCTGTTCTAAAACATCTATTATCTGGAACATGTACTGTGTGGGGCACAAGTGCTTTAGACACAGAGGCTCAGGATGAAAAGATGACCATTCTTTTTTAGCTGCCCTCTTCTTGTTCTTTTTTTGTGCTTGGTGAGCTTAGAGGAGGAGTGTGTGGGAGCCGTAGGCTAGATGTGAAGGCAGGGCCGTGTCTGATGTTGAATGTCTGTGTGTGGGAGAAACACGTGAGGTTAGAAATATTAAAAATCCTCTTCAGAGTGAGTAGATAAATCAGTCTGGGGAATTTGTGCCAAGTCCAACATGGGCAGCCATTCTTTGTAAGTAGTCAATTTTACCCTCTACTGGCTGAATCAGAACATAGAAGAGACGACCCTTGGTGTAGCAGTGCAAAGGAGGCTTACTGTGCTTCAGATATGGGTGCACCAGCGAAGAAACTTCAGAGCTCTGTGCCAGATCCCTACCAGAAATCTATATATGACTGGGCAGTAAAATCCCAAGGCCAGTGTTTCTGTTGGCTTTGGAGACTGATGTTGAACATGTGCTGAATGGACCACTTGATATCATTAGCAGCTGGACTGGCCAAGATTCAGTATATCCTCCCCACTTTACTCCCTTAGGAAACACTTGGCTGAAAATTCCCTTGGCGTTTCTTCAAGGCAGAGATTTGCTTTCTAATAATTTTATGTTTCTTACAGGGAGCATTTCCAGGAAACCTACAGCTGGTATTTGTCCTGCGTCCTTCACGCTTTATCCAAAGGGCAATCGCTGACATAGGCATTAAACTCTATCGAGATGACTTTAAAATGAAGGTACCGGTAAGCATGGATTTTTTTGGTCCATGTGTTTGCCTTATCTCTACATCTGCAGTTCTTAGATGTCAGCAATTTCTCATAACCAAATAATTATCATTTGATTGCAAGTGGCAACTGGGGACTGTGATCTTGGATCTGTGTGATATATACAAGGTCCCATAAAGCCTAAACTGAAACCTGAATGAGATCAACAAGCTTTGAGAAGCACGTAGACACATTTACAGCTAGCTCCATTACCTGGATCAGATAAATTGTTTTTCATTTCGTTTCAGTGGTTGAAACATACTGGGAAAGGGCAGAGCCTGTTTGTATGTATAGTAACAGTTTATTTAAATTGTGTTTGTGGAATTTTCTATTATCAGTTGCAGGAATGCCAAAGAGTAAATTACCAGTGAATGCTTTACAGGGTTATAATGGATGTGATCCCATATGAAACATCAGTCTTGCTATAAAATGTGACTCAGTTTACATAGTGACATCTTAACTCAGTAAAGCTGCTCCCCTGATGCAGACGAAGGTAGATCTGCTCACTCCAGTGAAAAACATAGGTTAGCACTTTGCAGCAATATGCTGCAGGTGGATGAGGATGTGGTTTAAAGCAGGCTATAAATCCTGAAAGGGTTTAAGTTTGACATTATTCTATGAGAGCTCTTTTTGGAGCTGTTCCTAGCTGTGTGTTTGCCTGTGGTTTCAAAGTGCTTTATAAATAAACTTGAATAGTGATTGTTAATGATATTTCATCCTGGAACTTACTCACACTGTACTCCACAATGACTTTACTGGAGTGATTTCATGTGATTGTTTTGGATTTTAATTGTGGTTTTAAATCATTTTACAAATGGTTCTGTTCCAACCATTGCTATGTTTATCAGTACCTGGGTTTAAAGTTCCTACACTTCCTGCTTCTACTTTAGTAACAGACAGCAGACTAACAGTACAAAAAGGAAACCATGAGCTCATGTTGTTAAATTATGTTCAGTGATAACAGCGACTGTAGCTCAGTATGGGTGGCTTTTTGGTGATTAAAAAGCAAATTTCATGTGAAAGTCATGCTTGGTTACAAAACAAAATCTTTTAATTTTATAGCACTTCAGAAAATGTATGTTCCTGTACTAAATAAGGTACAGTGTGTTACCTTAGCAACTGTTATACCAGAGATTGTGCTTCTAGCAATCTATTTGATGACAGTGTTGCATTTCAAATCCTATTTAAAACTGTCACAGTTGAAATAGAGGTTAATAGTAGGCAGGGATTAGGCACTGCAATAAGTGTTAAATATTACTTACCTTTCCCACATGCAGATCAAGATATGGATTTTGGTTGGAATCTTTTTGGACACTCAAAATTTTGAGCTAACTTGGGTATATCCACATATGTCTTAGAGAGCTGTCTTACAAAAACTAAGGGTTCTCTTGATGGAAGTTTATGTGAGCATTGTAGATGCTCACGTGTATATAATGTATAATGTATACATTATATATTATATACACACATACACACACATATACATTATACATACAGCAAAAGCATGGGCTTTTGGCCTAGCAAGGAGCAACGTGATGTCAAATCATGGGGAGTTCAAGAATGGCCATATGCTTTCAAAAGCCAAAATCTAAAGGAAAAAAGCTGTGGCAATTTCATGAACAAATACCTAATGAGAAATTACTGTCAATGGTGGAACTGCACCGTGGTTATGTGTGTTTAAGGCAAACCCAGATCCTAGGAACATGATTGAAGGACTCATTATTTCTCTCTGTCCATTGTGTTTGGATCTGTTTCAGATCATCATGCTAAATTCTGTCTCTGATCTTCATGGATATATTGATAAATGTCAGCTGACCCGAGAGCTGGGAGGAACCCTGGAGTACGGCCACAGTCAGTGGATACATCACCGAACTGTGAGTGCTGGTGTGGCTCTTACACGTGACTGTACCTGCAGGTGTCCAGATGGTGAATGTAAAGCAACAATTAAGTAGTAGTTCTGCAGCTGCACTTCAGCCTAGAGTTGGAAAGAGGAGATCCATTACTCAAACAGAGAAAATTCCCCCAAAGTTCATAGTAGAAGCAGTAATTTATGTCCCACTATCGACCTGGACTAAGGCCTACAATGTTATATTGTTATTGCTCAGCTGAGCTTTAGCCTCATCCTTAGCTTTTGAATAATTGATTGGATTCATACGCCTTCAGCTTATGGCTGCATTTTAATATATGCTTTAGCACTATTCAGAATGAAAGGTCAAGACTATCACTTTAATGAGCAATTAAGCCTTCCTCACGTTCACTTTCTTCAGTAAACCCACAACATTTTGTCAAGATTTAAGTTGGTGCACCCAAGTGGTAAAGAAGTGATACTCCAATGAGTATTTTAATTATATTTGTAGTGAGTTCTTATACTGCTGTGGTAATAGGGCCAGATGGGATGAAGTGACTAGAATACATCATGTACAGGTAGGCAGGAGAGACATGCACAGTTTAAGAAGTCTACAGGAAGATGGATTGCTGCTGAGTGAACAGTGACTGTATAAATATAAAAGAAAAAAGCTTTGGCTTATGTGCTTGTGGTGTCTCTTTAACTTAAATAAAATCTTAATTAAAATCTTTGAACACAACAAAGACTTCCAGCAAGCATGAGGAAAGGATCTGAAGCTCCCGTCTGGGCTTTGAAGCTGATATCCTCTGTGGTTTCATTATGTCTCTTAAGCTGTGGAAGTTTCCCATCTGGTTCTTGGGCATGGTAATACTTGTAGTCCTGTGACAAGGTCCTTCAGGGCACGGGATTCAGCCTGTAACTTCTATCACATCTGCTGAAAAAAGGCAACATAGCCAGCTTTACATGCACTGCAGCACAATGTGTTTGAAGAACTGAGCATAGCTAACATGCTAGTGGTAAGTAAGGAGTCTGTGACTGTGCTTCTGCTATTCCAGGCTATTGAAAACTTCGCAATGACAGTGAAAACAACAGCACAGATGCTACAGACCTTTGGAACGGACTTAGCAGAGACTGAACTTCCCAATGATGTGCAGTGTACAGAGGACCTCCTATCTGCACACACTGACCACCATAGCAAGCTGAAGGTAAATGGTGTTTTGTGACAGCTCCGTTTGCATAATATATGATTTTTAATTCAACGAGTTTTTATGCCATCATTTGGGATTCCATCATCTGAAAACCACTGAATAGGAGAAGAAAATTGGATTCAGGGAATTAATACAGCTATGGAAAAGGACTCCACAGGTTCAGGAATGATAGAACAGGGAAGTGTCACTGCTGCTGTATAGGAGGGTATAATGAGATCACAACTAGAACAGAATGGGCTCCTGATGATGTTTTCTTCAGAGAGGATGAACTCATATTGGAACAGATGTGGAGAACATCCTTAAGAATAATCCAGGAAGAGATAGTGATCTATTTAGATGATGACTGAAATATTACGGAATGGTTTAAAACCACAGAAAACTAGCTATTGCCTGTTTAGCTTTGCACTCAAAAGACTCAAAAGAAAACGTCATTGCTGTCAATAAGCACCTTAGGTTAAACATAAAAGGAAATTTATTGTTTTAGGACAAGTACAGAAATGACCATTAGCTTAATTGGGAATGAAGAATGGAGATTCTACCCATAAAAAAACAGTAAGATCCTGGAGATTTCCTCCCATAAACAGCAAGACTTGTTAGCCATTCTGATTCTTTCTAGAGGAAGATAAGAAAATGTCATTATTTACCTCCAGCAGCCACAGACTAATAATTGCCTTCAGAACCCAAGGAATTGCCATGGCTTCTGAAAAGCTTTTACAGCAGTTTTGCTGGGTACCAAAGACTGGTCAGAAGGAGTACTCGAAATTCTTCATGCTGTCAGGAATTGCCTTGCCTCTGTTGCTTTGGGTCAAAAGATAATGTTTTTTCCCACATGCAGGAGCCTGGCTCTTAATGCCAATCTCCTCTTTGATTACATTTTTATTGTAGCTTTCTTCACACTCTAAAGCTTCTTCTACAGCTCTAAAGCTGCTACATAAAGCATTTCTGGAGAGTTTTATTCAAGAAGTATTCAGCAAAGTGGAGACTCCTTACCTTAATTTTTAAGCCTTATTGGCCTTTTTGTTGTTCATCTTTTATGCTAAGAAGATACCTTTTTCTGTGGTTGACTCCTTGGCAGCTGGCATAATGTTGTTTAAAGAAATTCCATTAAGAAGTGTGATGTTGCAGCTGGCTGAATAGCACATGCGTAATGCATGCTACAATATTCTATTCTGAAAGTTTCCTGGTCAGAAATGCAATCTGCTCAGAAACTAGGCAATATTCTTTTACTCAGAAATACATATACTGTTCAAAATGAATAGATTTAGTCTCTGCATTCACAGAAAGACATAATTATTGGTAAGCATTGGTGTGTTTTTTGTTCCTAGTATTTACTACCTACAGAAGTATCCTCTTTTACCTTTACTATGTTGTCCACCTAGGAGATGGGAGTGTTCTTAAAATATATACATACAATTTGTTTGGCTTGTTCTTTGTTCCTCAGGATGAGCTAAAACTGGCTGTGAAGCAGGGGGCCACACTACTGACGTGCATTAGGGAGCCAGTCACCCGAAGTGCCAACAGCAAACTCAGTCCAGATGAACTGGAAAATGTGGCAACAGTGGAAAGGTTAGTGAAGATAGACTACCTTGCACAGGTTGCTAATTTATTCCTAAGAAATGCAAATATCATTTATGTCCTTACTTAAATTATTTAAATATAGACACCATAAATTCCCACCAGTTCAATTACTGACGATTTACTGGATACATAACTAAGTAGGACTTACTGGATTAAACTGGAAAAGTATGTTCAAACAAGCCCTGAATTTCATGGTAATTTTTGGTTTGATCACTACCCACCCAGTGGAAGGTTTGGTGTGGGACTTATTTTCCCCATAACATCTTCCATGTTTCTGTGCCTAGTTTGTGACATCTGAATCCATGTGACCTGAAAGAGTATGTGCTCATGCATGTCTGTGGAAACACTGGGGGAGGATCAGATGTAGATGATAGTCTGAAATATGCACCTTCACAAATGTATGAAGAGAGTAATTACTGTTCCTTCCTATGGTGCTTATTACAAAGATTTTAGTCACTGCTTAGAAGTTTCTGCTGTTCCATGTAATTCAGTAGATAGAGAAATATCACACTAATTTCAATGTGTCTGCATTCAGTGAGAACGAAGCTTCCAAATGTCAAACTGATATTTTTTTACTGGCTGCTCTGAAATCCTTTAATCAGTCTTCCTTTAATTAATGAAGGAATTTGTGAATTCGTCTTGAATTCAAAGAGTAGCTTTGATTAAAAGTAGATTTTTCATGGATAGATTGAAAACAGAACTTGTTTCTGACAGCAATGTGAAAGAATTATTGGTATTTGCCCTGATTTATCCTGGTTCCAGCACCCACTGCATTTGCCTGGTCCCCTGCCTGACTGAAGGATGGTTAGATATTAGAAAATAGGATATTCAGGGATATTCAGAAAATAATGTCTTTTATTCTTTTTTTTTTTTCTTCTTCTTGTCCTATTTAAATGGTTCTACTTTGTAATATACATAATAGATCATTGAGAGACTGTGAGAATGACTCACTAGTGTGCTGTTGGACACACTTCACTTGATACTGATTTCGTTGTGAATAAACATTTCATTATTTACATGAAGTGAAACGCTGCCAATGGAAGGCATTATGAGCTTCTAAACCATTGTGTTTAGGAGAGATGGACAAGAAAAAATGATTCAGTTGTTGCCTAGTTCTGATGGGTGATGAAAATAAACAACTTGTAGAGTTCTGCTTTAAGCATTCCATAAATTAACAATTGTATCGTTTTCAATCTGTATTAGCTGGGAGCTAATTATCTTTGAACATTTAGGTTGAAACTGGGGAGAGACAGCTGTCTCTGGCTGCCAGCACATGGGGCAGGTCTGTATTCCTGTTGCAGGTCAGGAGGAGGGACAGTAGATCCATATAGTTATCTGTCATCATCACACTTCTATTTTGCTTCAGTTTTTGTTCCCTTTTTCTCAAGGGAAGATTGACATAAAACATTGTTCTGCATCTTCCATAGGTACAGGCTTACCACCATCTCCAAATTGTGTTTTTTGCCATCAACTGATGTAAGTTAAAGAAATAAACCATAGAAAATAACTGTTTTTCATTCTAATTTTTTGATAGGTTGTTGGCTCAGTTGGATGAAACAGAAAAGGCTTTTGATCAATTTTGGACCAGGCATCACCTAAAACTTGAACAATGCTTGCAGCTTCGTCACTTTGAACATGATTTTAGAGAAGTAAGTCACTGGATGGTCATATCTGGTCTTTGGTAAATATGGTCAAATCTTGTCTATTCTTAAAGGAAAATGACATTCTAAGAAAGCAGTCAGGAGAGAAGCCATTCATTATAAAATAAAATATTCATAGTTTATAGCATATTCAGTAGTTTAATTCTTTGTAATAATCCAATCTCTTACAACATTTCAATAAAACACAGCGAAGAAAATGCCCACCATTTAGGCCAAAATGTGAAACACAAACTTCATGATAAATCATCGTGTGTTTATGTGTGGTGCTACCAAGTATCATTTATTCTGCGATGCTGGGCACCCAGCCCTCCTAAGTCAATGGAAAACGGAAATGGAATGCCCAACCATGAATGCAAAGGATGGAATAATACAGCAAGACAGATTCCAGGATCATAGATCTTCAGAACTGTTTGGGTCTAAATAAATCCAAAAAATGGGAGCAGTTCTTTAGAGAATTATTTGGTTGGTTCCTCATTCTTCAGCTTTAGCGTTTTGAAAGGAACTGAAAAACTAAACTTGAGATGCAGACAACTGTAAAAGATGGGGATCGATGTTTTGAAGTCATCAATCTGTTGTAATTTTATGAGCGTCTTGTGATGTGTGTGCTTTGTTGTTTTTCTTTTTTTACTTTTCTTTGTTTTAGGTAAAATTAACGCTGGATAATCTAATGGAAGCACAAGCAGGTTTTTCTGATGTTGGAGACAGTGTGTCTCGAGTAGAACACCTCCTGAGGGAACAGAAACAACTGGAAGAAAAAGGACAGGTCTGTGTTCAATATAGTGTTCTAGCTGCTCCAGACATTAGTTTTGCATTGCCTTTACCTACACATCTCCATTTAAATGTAACTTTGATTTGATTCTCATTAATTTCACAGGAACCTTTGGAGAAAGCCCAGAGTCTAGCTCTCCATGGAGAACAGCTCATCCAAAACAACCATTATGCAGTTGACTCCATTAGACCAAAGTGTGTTGAACTCAGGCGTATTTGCGATGACTTTACTAACGAGACCAAGAAAAAGTACGATATTTTGGGGAAGTCTCTCGAGCTGCATAAGCAATTAGATAAGGTGAGTGAGTCTTTTTGGAGTACAGCCCTACTGAAGGCTCTACTGAAAATAAATCTTTTTATATGCATAGGCAACTTAGACAAAGATTTACTTTTTGCTTTTTCTTTTCTTTTTTTTTCTTTTCTCCATTTCATTCAGAAACTATTGCTATAAAAACCATAGCAGATGCTTCCTGTAATTATGGTCTTAAGATCATGAAAGAATTGAGATAGGGCTAAATTTGAAATGAGAAACAAACTCATTCTGATACTGAAAAATGAACAGCTTTCTGCTGGTTGTTTGGGGCTTTTTTTAACTTTTGTTTTTCAGTTTATAGTATCCAGCTGGAATAGAAAGCTAAATGCTCTGAGGATGTCTGCATGCTAATTCCTTAAAGGAATTACCAGAAATTATTCTGCAGACCTGCTTTGGAGTATTTTTAACTGAGTTTGATGGGTCAAAGATGTTTTAGAGAATCTTCATATCGTGTAAATATTTGTTTTTGGGTAACTGTGTGGTTAAACCAAAACGAGGTTGTACAGCAGAAAGATCTGATTTGCAGCAACTATAGTAGCATTCTTCCTCCTTGCTCAGAATGTTATTATTTTGTGTTACTTTACCATCTATCTATCCCATGAGAGGTGGGTTTAATTTGCTGGTGTTCTGTGTCTCTTAGGTGGGGTGTGTTGTGGACAGGGCCTGTTGCATGCTAGGAAGTAACATTCATTCCCTTTAGTGACACATTAGCGCAAATCTGTATCTCATGGGGCGATAGAAATGGCACTTCACAACATGGACTTTCAGTGACAACGGAGTCCTTATTGTGCCATTCTTCTTTAAAGGCAAGCCAATGGTGTGAAGCTGGAATCTACCTCTTAGCTTCCCAAGCTGTGGACAAGTGCCAGTCACAAGAGGGAGCTGAAACTGCACTAGTTGAAATAGAGAAGTTCCTGGCGACAGCAAAGGAGCACCAACTCTCGAACCCAAAGGAGTTCTACAATCAGTTTGACACGATTCTCACACCTGAAATAAAGGTAAAACACCTCAAACTTGTATGCACTCACAAAACAGTGACTGTCTTGCACATGAGAGACTACTGGGCTGTATGAGAGTCTGTACAAATATGCCTATTTCCCCACAGTGAAAGGGCACAGGGGTGAGTACTTGGGACTAGAGGTTTTACTCATATGTGCAGTTCTAAAATAACACATACTTCATTAGGGTAGTGCCAGAAAATTCCATGACTCACAATGCCCTACTTGGTGAAACAGATCTATGCAAAATACGTGGGTTGGGTTGCATTATCTTTAGCTCTAATATACCAAATCTGAGTAACCCAAGTCCCATCTTAATTTGCTTAGTCCAGCACTTACCATCTACTGTTTGCCTTTTCTTTGCCTAGGCCAATGCCCAAAAGATTTTACAAAAACTAGAAGATGTACAAGAAATGTTTGACAAGAGACAAGTGAGTCTGAAGAAGCTAGCAGCCAAACAGACCCGGCCAGTACAACCTGTCGCCCCACATCCTGAATCTTCCCCGAAACGAGCATCACCAAAGACTACCAGACCAGCAGGAGTAGGTGGGCCATTAATATTTGCATCCAGATACTCAGTAGTGTTGGTTTTGGTTTTGGTTTTTTTTTGTGCATGTTCATGCTTAATTTTTTTCATCAGGATGAAAACTTGCACCTGACTGATGTTCAGTGTCAGCTTTGTAGGCCCAGAAGTTAAAAATGAATGTGAAATAATGGAGCTCTGCAAGCACACAAACAAGGATGGTTTAAAAAAAACAAAACAGGCTCTTCTTAAGTCTCATCTACAGAGTGTAGAGTTTCTTATCATCAGATATTGCTAATCCTTCACTGGAAATGCAAACACAATAAGTCACTGCAAGTATGTGAAGCAAGCATGAAGATATTTTTTACAATGCACATACATTATTGTTGTTTTCTCCTCTTTGCAACCATTTATTCACTTTCTAGTGTTGTTCTTTAGTAATTATGAGTTGAACATTGCTGCTTCTTGGAACTTACAGAAAGTTTCCTGTTTTGAGGTTAGCACGTGCCTTTAGCCAAGGGCTTTTTAATAGGGAATCTTCTGCTAGAAGTGTGATTGATGTAGAATAACTCCTCACAGAGTCTCTGACTGTTTAAGCCCCATGGTAAACTGTAGAAACAGTTACTTTAAGTGCCATGAACAGTACATATATATGTTTCCATGTAGTGTTTAATGGCATCCTTTGGGTCTTATCCAGTGGTCCATTACAAAGCATCATTCTTTGAATTTGCCCCTTCCCTCAGAATGCCAAAGCACTTTGCAAATACTGTGCGGCTGGTAAGTATTTTCACCTCTCTTTTGCGGAAAGAAAACTGAAGCTTAAGTAAAGCAAGTGATTCACCAAGGGGTTTCACAGTCTGAGTCTGAGATGTGGCTGAGAATAGAAATGAGAACACCGAGTCCTACTCCAAGCCTTGAAAATGAGGCTGTGATATTCTGTTCTTGATGATACCTTCTGTTGGGATTTCCTCTGTGCCTTCTTCACATTCATGGGGGCAACACAGTCAGCATTTCTACATGGGTAGAATTTATAGAGAATTATCATGCAAACCTGAGAGGCTAAGAGCAATTCCTTGAATCAGTTACTGTAACTCATTCTTCTTTGTTACCTGGAATGTGCCTGAACATCCCTAAAAATTTGCAAAATAGAATATGGGAACAGGAAACAACCATGTTCCTCGGCTCGGTAAATAGAAAGGCAGGCAAAGACAATAAAATGTAGTCAACAGGAGTAGAAAGCATGAAAGAGGGGCTTTTGTCCCTAGGCAGGAGATGTAACAGTGCCACGGCAGAACTGAAATAGTTGTCTGTGAAAGGAATGAAGTTGTATTCATTCCAGAATACATTTTGCTTAGTTTAGTTTTATTTTTACTTGCTGACTCTCTGTTTTCCTAACAAGGAGTGATAGGGTAAATTCAACCCAATTTGGTGTGCTGATGGAAAAAGTCTTAAAAGATATGAATGCTTAAGCATGAAATACTCCTGTAGCACATTTCATTTTACCTGTGCATGTGTGTAGGAGACATGGGCAGAGCTGGTATAAGAAAAAGGGTGGACTTCTATCAGTGAAATGACGTGATAGTTTCTTGTAATGATGCCCTTATGTTCTCTGGTGACTATTGGCAGTCTTAGCTCTACAACTTAAAAGTCTGTACCAGTTCCACTTGGTGCTAGTGTTATCTATGAGAATATGCTTTAATATTATTCATAGATCAACCTAGAAAAGACAGGAAATTCTACTGACCCTTTTAGAACAAAAGCCTTGAGATTTTTTAGTAGTATGTATGACATGTAACTTAAAGAAAATGTCTGTGTGTTACCAGTGGAAGCCTGCATGAATACTGCTAATGGCCTTTTTGTGTTGGAAGGAAAGATGTGGCACTTCAGAGAAATGCCTTTGCTCACGTTTACTTTTGACAGCATCATTCTGGCTGTTTGTGGACTGCATTTCTGTACAGAGTTCCTCAGGGGGGACTGAAATGGGATAGGTTCACAAAGTCATGCTATCCAGAATAGTGCTGCCAGTAGGTAGTCAGGCATGGTAGGATATGCTACAAAGAATCATAGGATGGTTTGGGTTGCAAGGGTCCTTTAAGATAATATACATTATTAGGGTTGACTGTAGTCAGCATTTCTCTTTTCATTCTTTTTTAATTCTTCCAATTTTCAATTCTCTGCAATGAATTTTTCCTAAAGGCTCCCTTATTCAGCCTGTCATTTTCTTGGAAAAATTCAATAGAAATGGTTCAGCTCTCTCAGTGAAGAAGGCTAAAACCTCCTTTGTTTTAGTAACCTTAGTGGCCAAAGCTGAAACATTGCAGTGCCAGTTGGTTTTGTTCCTTCTTTTGGATTTGGTGGAGTTTTGTGCACTTGGAAAAAAAATCTTCTCAGCTCATATGTGTTCATTGCGGATGAACTTACTGCAGTTCAGTTCATTTCCTTTGTTGTCAGCCAAAATGTATGGCACCCAGTGACAAAATATGTCTCTTTTCCTCCTGCACTGCTTGTTTCCTTGGAGTATCATCTTGTTGCAGCTTAAGCTCCAAGCAGGGCACTGTCCCCCATTCTCTCTTTGTGCAACACAGCAGTGAGTTTCTGCCTGCTTTCCATCTGTACTTACAGTCACGTACCTAGTGAGAGCAAAGGAGAGAAACGAAACTATCACTGTGGGCTGGATTTTTTTCATTTGTGACTATTTTCTGTTGCTTTTACTCTCTCTGACATGAGAGGGAGAGAAGCTGATGAAGTAAGTGTAAAGGTTCCAACCCTGTTAAAAACTCACGTGGGCATCAACTTAGTAAAAACAAAACCACTGAATTTTACTAACTAGTGCTGCTATGTAAGAAGGTCTACAGTGAAAGACAGTGAAAGATTGCAATCAGAATTGCTGGGCAGGGCATATGCTCTTGAACATATTAAACAGCATATCATCTTTAATAATCTGAAAGTCCCATTTTAAAAATGTCAAGTTGGTGTTCCAGATTAGTCTCATCTCCTTCGATCTTTAGCTATAGCGCTCAGATCTTAGTGTAGTTGATAACAGCCTTGATATCTCTGAGAAGTATTGTGGGGGGGGGAAAAAAAGCTCAGCGGATGTTTGTGAAGCACAAGAATTGTAAAAAGGACCATTAAAAAAAATAAGCATATCTATTTTCAGAGCAGAGACTGATATATTGCAAGGACAGTAAGGCTCCGGGCCCCCACTGAGAAATACAGATGAACTGGAATACTGAGGCTCATTAATTCAGTGTTTTGATTCCATACACTGAATGAGGCAAGGATCCTTCGGGAGGGAGAGAGAAAATAATACATGTGTGAAACACTCATCGATGGTTGGATCAAGATGCCTTAGCAGAAAAAGGGCAAAATTAGGGTTGCATGTGTTGCTTTACTTCTGGCATCTTTCCTAAATGCTATAAAATATTCACTTAGGGATTTCTTGTGTGCAGCATAAATGTTAAGTACAGGAGCAGAGAAGTCAAAATTGCTGTTAGCTCATTAAGGAAAGAATATCATTTGCAGCAGCACATCACACATGCAAAATCCATGACTCACCCTTATAGGCATATTAGAAGGCCAAATTGGAATATGAAATTCATATGGAGGGAAAACAGCTGGAGGCTTTTCAGTCTTTTAAATAACAAAAACTAAACTGGTTCCACCCCATTTAACTGTGTGTGACTGCTCATTGGATCCCTTCCAGCATTCCTCACAGTCACTAATGTGTTACACTCACTAACTAATAACATCTGGATAGAGGATTAAAGGAGAATATCTTTCAAGAGTCTGGGGATGGGTACAGGGGAAATGAAGCAGCAGAGATTAGCTGACTCAGAAAAGATGATGAATGTGATTTTCATATATGGTTCTTGGGAAACCATTCAACAGCTTAAGATATTTCTATAAAAGAAAAGGTGCTTTCCATTTTGAGGCTGTAAGGCCGCTATCACATTGGGCCAAGTCTGAGGAAACTGAGCAGTGCGTCTCCTTACAGAACAATATTCCACTTGCAGGGGGCCTCACACTCGATGCTTCCTTGATGGGCAGATTTTCAAGAGGCTCAATAGAGCAGAGAAACAGAGATTATATTGCCTAAGAATGGAAAATAGTTTCTGTATCAAGCCATTTGATGATGAATCTTAGATGCTCCAGTGTTTCTTTAATTGCCTTAACGTGCTGTTTTGTCATCACCAGCATAGAAAACCACCAGTAAATCATTTGTGTGGAACAGCACATGCTGCAAAGCCCCTATGAACAGTTTGGCAGACTGGTCATTTCCTTCACTGCTCTTGCTGAAGGTCTTTGATTTTGTTATGGGTGATCATGAGAATGCACAAACTCTCCCACACAAGGAAAGGATGGGGAAGCACATGACTGGGAAATTAACACAACCTGAATGTAAAGCACAGTACTTACCTGAGAGAGCTTTGAGCATGTTAGAACTGTTGTCTATGTGTCATAACCCTTGACTGCATGATTTGTGTCTCTTGCTAACTGATGAGTTGCATTTGCTCTAATAGAAAAAGCAGTTCCATATTTGTCATGCAACTTGTTCATAAAAAACAAGTAAGCAGTATAAAAGGCCCACAAGAGAAGCAAAGTAGTCCACCAAGTGAATGAAAGCAATAAACATAAGCCTCCTATTATTGCAAATAGCCTTGCAATAAAAATTTAACTCTATGTACAATGCTCTTTAACAATATTTACTTTTAAAGCAGCAGCAAACGATTTAAAATATTACACAGTTCAAAATTAGATTTTTTAACCTAATATCCAGGGGAATCCAGTATAGCAATGAAATGAAAACATCTTGACAACATGCAGACCTTAGATTGTGCACTTGTTCTGAGCCTTTGTGCTTCCTGTAGGTGGCTTTTATGATCAGCTTTCTCTGACCTTGAGACAGCCAACTGTACTGAATCTTAGAGGGGAATTTCCCCTATTAAGCATTTCTAGTTCTGCCACAATTAGTGCAATAATCATTGGCTGCTATTTGGGCTGTTTCTTTATAAATTATCTCAAAAACTACTTAAATATAATGACAAGAAGCACTTTCTGAATGTAGACCAGACAATAGTGTAAAATATGATGCATAACCAAAACCAGATTGCTTCCTGTTTTCATTTCTGGGTCAAATTAAAAAAGGATACTTTTTTGATGTGACAACCTGAATCAATTTGCCTCCCCTAAAATACAAGTGGCTACATTTGATTTTTTCTGCATTCTTCCTTCTGAGATGTGTCAAACTGCTGAAGCCGCAACTAAGCTAAAGACTGTCCTGGGTAATTTGCTGGATCAAGGAGCATCTCTTTAAGAGTAATCCATGGTTTCTCCCAGAGAAAGAGAGAAAATTATTATAGCCCAGTTTCATGAACAAAATGCTTCTAGATGCATTGAGAACACCAGTTTTTATTTCTGGAAAAGTTCTTATTCAGTTAGAAAACTTTTGGAGAATTAAAACCAAACTCTCAGAACTGCAGTGTTTTTGTACTGCCTGACCCAGCTACTTTCATCATTTCACCTGGTACCTGTATGTGTTTTTACCATAACATGCATACTTGCCTATATCAGTTCAGCAACTAAGAAAAGGAAGGAGCACCATTTGCCTTGTACTCACATAACACACATAGTGTACTTACCATCAGTTTAGTACAACTAAAGATACAAACTGTAACTGAGAAATTATTTTCTACTCAAGCTGACTATACAATTCTCCTAATTCATTCTAACGCTTTTCCTTGGATAGCAGTCTCAGGATGTAAGGTTAATTTGTTAAGGATGATTTTCTAGTAGCACTGGACAACTTGCTGTCATCAAGTTTTCAGAGCCTGCAGTGCCAAACAAACCTGGCACAACAGAGCATTGCCTGAAATCATTTCCTCAGATTCTCTGTTGGTGCATACATACATGATCAGCGACTTCCTGAATACTTGCATATTTACTCTTTTCAGGCTTACTCATGTCATGAAACTGTATGAGAAGCAGTCCCTTGTAATCGGACTTCATCAACCTATTTCCAAAACAAAAACGTGCTGTCTTTGCAAAATCTAACAAGTAGCAAACCATGAGCTTAGAAATGATCCCAGTGAGTTAGCCAAACACTGACTCAGTTGGCTACAATTTATTTGTGCTACTTTAAGGATGGTTGCCAAGGAGGAAGCAAAACTGCAGCAGTCATTACAGCACTGAACTGTACAAGCCAGTTTGAGACATAGTGGAGCACCAAACACCACAGTCCACTCCCTGGTGCCAGCTGCTCCTTCACCTCCATAACTACAATTCTGTTCTCTAAGCCAGATACCAGTTCCCAATGAATGGAAAGGAATGCTGCTCACTGCTTTTATTTCAAAGTAGGATTCCAACTTTCAGCACCAGTTTTCTAACGTTATTATCTTTCTGACTCCTTCAGCTACCAACAGGAGGTCTGCAGAAATTACTTGTCCTCCAAAGACCATCTCTGATGCAGAGTTATCAAAAAAGAAAAGCATTAAGAAGACTAAAGGTGGAATTAAGGTAGGAGTCTTCACGTTCTGGGGACATACGTTTACATATTTATACTTATTTTTAAAATAGAAAAAAATATATATATTTGCAAGTTAATTCTCTGCAAAGCCTTTTCTGCACTTAATATTGCAGTTTTAAAGTTATTCTGATGCCAGCATTAAGATTTTTACTCATGTATGTATTGTTGATATAATAGTTTACTAATGGATTACATCATTATCAAAATAGGTAAATAATTTATCTATACAGAATAAATATAGGGCACTATTAACTTCTAGAAGCAGCTCCTCAATTGCTTAAGAACTTAAAGATTGTGATGGAGTTTAGATTATCTGCCAGATCACCACCTGATTTGTTTCACTGAAATAAAGTATCCTGTGAGTCCAAATAGCGCTTAGCTCTAAAGCTACAGGCAAAGGGAGGGAAAAATCTACATAAAATTTGCCTGGAATGCACTTGAAATGTTTCAACTCTGTAAGACTGGACAAAGAAGTACATTAATACGTATTAAAACAGTAGGCAAAGCTCCAGTCCATCACAGTTTAGGACCAGACATGCACAGTGCTGTGCGTTTGAGGTTTCATGCTGTATAATACAGTTATCAATACAACAACGAATTTCTCAGAGGCACAAGGTAGATTTCCCAGACTTCTCTGGTTGGCACTGTTCAAAAGACTTTAAAAATAATGTCCTCATTTTGTTGGCTTCAGGCAGGAAAAAAAAAACACACCAAAAAACAGTATTTCAGAGCCAAAGGAACAAACCTTTATGCCTACGATGATCTACTTAAGGAGATAAATTCACTTCTTATACTGGAAGTTCCCAAGACACAGAGTTAAGAATACCCCAAAGCCAACAGAACTGGACAAATAGAGACAAAAGTTACTTTTGATTTATAACTTGTACATCTAAGCAAATTATTCTGACTTACCAAGTGACTCACCACTGCTTCTGTACTACATTGGCTATGATGGAGTTTTATTCTTGTAAAGAATTCCCTAAATAGAAGTATCAGCAACAAAGTGTTTTTGCATTGTGTATGTTTCCTGTTCAGATTGAAGTGATGCATGAAGCGAGCCAAGGGGGATCGAGCAGAGTCCTGGTTATGAGTGAAAGTGATGAGAACCTGTCGACGAGGAGGAGGTAAGGCAGCACACGTTAGTCATTATCAGACATCAGTCATTAGACTAAGCCTTGCAGATACCATTATCTGATTATTAAGATCACCTCATTGTGTTCAAAAAACTCACACTTAACTGTAAACCTCTTTTTTTTTAAAATTGAACTGATAATCCTCTGGTCTCACTTTGTAGTATCTGCTGGGAAAGATCAATTGTGCCTTCTAAAATACCAATGCTTTAGTTAGTTAGTTTTACAAGTAGTGCCAAGCCAACGCAGTTTTAATTGAACTGCACTGTCTCTAGGCCAAAAAAATAGAACTTGAAACAAAAAAACCCTGCAGCAAGTCTACAAACCAAACCCCTACTGATTCCATTTCCTTTGTTTTCTTCAGGGTAACTAATTTTTACTTACATTATGCCTCTGTTTCACACAGTTATACACTTAAGTTGTTTGGTATGAGAGCACCAGCTTGTAATGCTATGCAAATCTGAGGCATAGAAAAATGAAACTTAGCGCTATCTGAACTTACGTCAGGCTCAAAGTACTTCCATAGGGCATAAAAATTATGAGCAGTGGTAATCACCAAACATTCCGCTCATCCTCAGAAGGTACCAATGTGTTATCTACCACAGTAAGTTCTATTTCAAACAACATCTCTAAGGTAATGATTGTCTACAGAGAAGTCATAAACATGCAAGTTCACGTAAAGAATAGGTGAAGCTTCTAATATTGTGTAGAATTTCAGATTCAGAAACCCACTACACAAATTGTTAAATTCTCTCCTTTCTTGGGAGCATCCATTGCACCTTTTGTTCCATAAAAGGTTTAATGTGAGGTTGAACAACAAAAACAAAACACACAGAAGCCCCACGTGGCACCCCTAGAAGGACACTGCCTCACTGACCTCAGAACAGCATCTAAACATCATCAGTTACAAAGAAAGCAACAATTTCTAATTTATTTATATTTTATAAAAAGAAAAGAAACAAATCTGTTTATTCAAATCAGATTTTACAAAACAATTGTCTTTGTGTGGTACAGAGCAAAGTTTAAGAATAAATATTGAACACTTTGTATAAAAATTAGTAATATCAAAGGGAAATTGATGCAAATCGAACAAACAGGTAAAAACAATTTTAGCATCAAACACGCTGTGCAACAACGTCAAACTCTTAATGAGGCATGACAGCTCAAGCTGATACAGTTTTACCTGTAGAAGTAAAACCTGACAGCCCTGCATTGGAGCACCAAGATGGTTATTAAAAGAGGTTCTAGTTAAAGGTGTACAAACGTTAAGTTCGTGTTTAGAACCAGAAAGTTGTTTTTCTTTATTTTTCCTTTTTTTGTTTTTGTTTTTTTTGAAAGAAGTGCATTTATACTTTCCATTCACAAGCAGCCTCCTTTTTCACTGCAGCAAACAAAAATGCAAACTACAAACACCAAGGCCCTTTGAAGAAACCACCCAAACAAAATTTAAATTAGCCACAAAACAACACTTCAATGGTCAAAAGTGAGTTTCAAATAACAGCAAGTTACATTTAAGTAGTGTTTTAGATGTTACCTAGGCCACTATAGGAGTTTAAAATACTTACAATTTCAACTCTGCTTCTATGAGTGAAAACAAATCCTAATGCATAGTTACGCTAGAAGAATTGTAGTCTTAATAGAAGACTTGGGTTGTGTATAAATTTCAAGACCCTCTTTACCCTGAAGTGACTGGGGAGGCATTTCCAGTTGTGCCATTTTACTGTGCATATTATTGACTTCAATGGCCCGCAACAGGTCTGAGATCTGATGAAGAACCTTTCCTTCAAGTACTGAATACAACATTCTGTGTACATTCCCCCACCTGCACCTATACAGAGCCAGCAGGTTAGAGATCTAGGTTTGTCTTGTTCTCGTTAAAAAAGAAAATAACAATGCTTAAGTTGTAATCAGTTTGTTCAGGGAAAAACATGAGCTGTGTTTGTTTTTCTAGAGTACAACTGTTGCAGTCCAATTATTTTAATATTGATAAATGAGTTTGTGATCTGTACATACCTAACATTTTGTCCAGTTAGAATTACTATTTTCCTCTTGGAAAACCATTTGTGAAGGTACATTTTCACTTAAACCTAGTAGCTACTCAACATCCATCTGAAATAGCAGTTTCAGGAACAGTCAGCAATCTCACTGCTGCTTTTTTATCTCTGCTAGCCTATACAGTTAGCCACTCAAATCATTAAAACCACAGCACAGCTCACAGAAAAGCAGCAGTGATTTAAACAGTTACCACTTAAACCTGCCATGCCACATACAACTGCTCTAAAATGAAGGTAGCAGACGTTAAATACTTCACTGCTTCACACAACAGCAAGATACTTCAGATAGAGAAGGCCAGCTTTAGACATCTCAAAAAGCAAGGAGTGTTGCTTCTATAGGCAGTACATTACCAGCAGATCCCAAGTACCCTGCAAGCTCTTAGGTTGCTGTGCTGATAAACTTGACTCATTCAATCTTCCAGAAGTAGTTTTATGACACTACTTACACTACAGCTTGTTCCACTATTGAATCAGTTCACAAACAATATCTGACTGCCCTTTGCATTGCATAGCCTGTACCTGCTCCAGGGAGAGCTACCACAACCAAGTTACCTGTCCTGTAAGACTGTAAAGACACTATTAGGAAGTTATACAAGAAAAGACTGCAGACATCTTAAAACCATGTGGTTTTGTTTGTTTGTTTTTAAACAAGATTTAGATGGCACCACAATACAACTCAATGCCCAGAGTTTCAGCACTACCTAGATTTACAATGCACAGGTATTTAGTTCTTCCTGCATGTGATATTAACACTTAGCTCTATTCAAGAGACAGGGTTTTGGGGACATCATAAAGAATATTTTCTCTTCAGGAAAAGACTTGAGTGACTTCGATTTTGTGTACTGAGTTTCTGTGACTCTCCATCTCCCTCACCCTTCACCATTACATCAAACCTTTGTGCAGAAAACATTCTCCTTATTTAACAATTTAACAAACGCTAAACATGAAACTTTGCTCATTAAAAATCACTAACCGCTTCAAATTGGCTATAGATAACACTCTCAAGGAACACAGCTATGACTTTCACTTGCTTTTCACCTTTAGGACCATGAACAAGAGAAAGCAGAACCACTGTTAGAAGAAAACCAGTCTTAAACGTACCTAGTATATTATCTTATTAAGTATACAGCTTCAGTTTTCAGAAGACAGAGCTCTGCCATAGGCACTAGATTTTCATCCTTTCCAGTTCACTTCTGATCTGTAGGGAGCTCATTTGCTACTTAGAAGAACCAAGTTAAAGGGCACTTAGACACCATTTCCTTACTTCAGAGATGGAGGGGGCTTTGAGTAATAGACTGTAGCAGGTCTATACTTCCTGCACTTTGTCAGTGGTTCAGGTCCAGGCATATTGTACTTTCCATGAAGCATTCAAAAATACTGAATATATGTAACCAATTTACATTGCCTTGAACTGCTAAACTGAGTCACAAGTTCTACCTTCCTCTCGTTCTGAAAGGCCTACTTCATTTTCATGCAGTAGACTTTTTAAAAATCATATGCCACAGCCTTTTATGAGAAAAAACCCTTAGGACTTGCTAACAAATTCAAAATAATTAATATTTTCACCAACTGTTTCAAAGACTAGAGGTCCATTAGAGTTATTTAATGATCATATAATTCAGACTCTCATCCTGTGAAGAGTGTGAAAACAAAAAGAATATCAATAAAAGCAGGCTACAATGTAGAAAGTTGTGGTACACCAGGAGAGCTATTCCAATAACAGTTTCTGAACAAAACTCAGCACCATCCTCCCACTACCCTGCTTCATTTCCTATCCCACCCTCCCAACCCCACCCCAGCTATTCACATTTATGTGTATGTTGAATAAACAGCAAAAAAAAGTTGTTGCTCTGTTTTGGCTCAGTGGATCTTCAACGCAGACATTCAAGTATTAAGAAAATGCAGCTGAACAAGGATATGTGTTCTCATAGTACAGTTTACAGAGAAGCATAACATTAACTATTCTGCAGTATATTCTACTCCAGAGTCCCGAGGAAAGCTTTTTAACTTTGGGATCGGTAGCCTGCTTCCAGAGATAGTGAAGGTCATCCACATGTCCGTGAGATGTCATCATTCTGTTGTAAATGCAAGGATGATACGGAGCCTTTCCTTCCCCAGAAAAAAAGGCATGATCCTGTGGTACAATCCCCATTTTGTTGGCACAGAGGCCCATGAAGACGTCATCTATATAAAGACTGGTATTGAGAGTCAATGAAGCCTCATATACTTTAGCTGCTACATCACTCGATATTACATACGCAGCTCCTGCTGTGTAGTCAGGATAAGAGGGCCATTGGTACATTTCATATGGAACATAGTATTTGCTAGTCTTATCTCTTACGGGAGGGGATCCACGGTGGACACGGCCAATCCAGAGATCCTGAACGCCCATTCGTGCTAGACTTTGGAGATAAGCAACAAGATTTGGCATATGGATAAATATATCATCATCTGCAGACATAATAAACCTGGCATGAGGACAGTAGGCATTTACCCAGCTGAACTGTAGAAGAAGTTTAGTAGTAAGGTTGTGAAAAGTATCCAAGAAGTCTTGCTGAATCAAATCACGGTACTCCTGGTCTTCCAGATAAAGGTCTCTTTGCCGCAAATGATTTGTTGGTTGTCCCAAAGCAAAAAGAGTTTTAATGTTGGCATTAAGTTTAGAACGAACGTATTTCTCATTACCCCAAGTCTGTCGAATTGCATCTCTGCGATGACGGTTTTCAGGAGAAGACTTCACAAACAACAGGAGAAGGACATCCTGATGTTGACATTTCTCTCTGTGGTTCATCAAGTACTGGTAGCTTGCTGCTCTGTCCATGTTATCCCTACTGATGGACAGGCTTTCATTCACAAAGTTGTAGCTGTTTATGAGGTATCTGTATGAATAGGACTTCATATGGCTTACAAAGCTATTATCAAATGGTCCCCAGAAAATCATGACACACAGTATGAAGCAAGTGGCAAAGATCTGCAAGAACTGGCATTTTCTGACTCTTCTGGGACTAACAAACATTCTGATGCAGTTCTTGTAATTCTTATTCCTGTTCAGGATCAGAATTAATTTTGTCTCCCTTGTTTTGTTTATAAAGAGCGCTTGCAGTTTGCTCTGAGAGCACAGCGTCAGTCCTTCAGGATAAGTGTCCGCTGTAAGGCATGATGTCTTTCACTTGGTATCACAAACCCAGCTTCCTGCACGGTTTTCACAAGTCATCTCTCTCAAAAACCTTCTTGTACTGGAAGAGAGCAGGCAGCTCTGAAAGGCAAGACTTGCAGATGAGTTCTTCCCTTTGTGGCATCCTGAAGTGAACGCTACGGACTCAATTAGATCTTCTCAGGCACCGATTGCCTTCCTGACAAATCCTAAGGAGGGGAAGGAGAGAAGTGTTAGCGAGGTGCTGTTGTTTCATCAGGGAGCAAAGTAGGAACCTGAGGGAAGTTAGCCCGAAGCCTGAGGGACGTTAGTGAAGGAGAACCCCCAGGAACACCCTCTGCAGCTAACCAAGAGCTGACATTGGTTCCAATCCTTCAGGCTGGAAGGCACGCTGTGCACTGCCCGAGCTCTCGGGGTGTCTCTGGCAGCTTCTCTCAGAGCGAAGCCCGCCCAGATGCAGTAACGGCTCCCGGGTGCGGGTGGCCGTGCCACCAACGGCCAGAGCCGCGGGGCAGCACTCAGAGCCCTCAGCTCCCTCACGGCGGGTCCCGCAGGCAGCCCCTTCTCCCCTCACACTTTCCCTTTCGACCAGGCTCCTGGAGCCGATCGGGGCTGCCTTCCTTCCGCGGGGCTGCCTCGGCGCAGTCCCACCGCGCCCCTCGCGGCCGCCGAGGGAGGCAGGGCCGTATCCTCGACCCCGCGCGGCCTCCCCGAGGGCAAGGCAGGAAGGTGGCAGGCACAGCGCCGGCCCTGGGTGCCCACCTACCAGCCGGAGCTCTAGGGCAGGCTCCTGGCATGGGAAGCAGCACTCTCATTTCCACAGAAGGACTAAAAAGAGCCGCGCCCCAGTGACCCCCGACAGTCACCCTGTGGTTAACTTGGAGCCCGTGGTTTTTGGCCGACCGTGCTGGCAGGAGCGATCTGCTCCCCATCTCGGATTGAGAGCAGGTTAAGCAACAGGCTGCACCAGCCGGAGTGCGAGCCACTTGGCAAGGCACTTTGCAGCTGCACCTGCAGCACATACAGGGCTCTCGCAGGGTTTCCTCTCTGCCACCAGCTCGGGTTTGGGGCAGGAATCGAAAAGCAAAGCCTTCATTCCGTGCAAAACCCAACGTTCTCTTCCTGTACCCAGAGCTTAGTCTCTACACAACAGCCCAAAAGCAACAGCTACCTGCCCACCCTGTAAAAACACCACATGAGCTCTCAGCAGAGCCTGAAGTGCAGCACAAGCACACACCAAGGAGCAGCACCCCACTCGTTAAGCACTTAACTTAAAGCAAACAGCTTCCAAAGCAAAGAACAGGCTCTCCTGCTACTATATTAGAAGTTAAATGCAACACGAGCACTTGGAAAGATTATTTTACCTACTTGAGATCTTGCAACTAAACAGCATCAGGAGAAAGCAAGGAACGAGATGGCAATAGCAGAACTTGATGCACTTCTGTGCAGTGGTAATCAACACAGGGAGGAGAGCTGATGGCTCAGAATGGAGCCATGGATTGGTACATTGCAGATTGTAGTGCATAACAGAAAAGCTGTATGGGCAGTCTGCTCAGTAACAATCAGTCAGTCAGCACTCTTTACAGTATCGGTTTAAACCCATTGTATTTTTGGAAACATTATCTTAAACAATGCACCCTAGAGTTATAAACTCAGCAACTTTAGAACATTACTGCAAAGATTGTTGTTGTTTCAGATGAAGCATGGGGACGTAGACAAGAAGCAGGAGAGCTACATAAACCCAGGCATTTGACAGCACCTCTGGGGGGAAACAGGTCTAAAAAGATCTACTACTTTCTGAAAATGAAGATCAGTATTCATTCTCCCCTCTGTCCTGCCTGCTTGTTTGTGCTCCTCTTTACAAATCCACACACTGAAATTGGCCATTTAACACAGACGCTGCAGCATTGCCTCACCCAGTTAAGTTTACAAAAGGCACATCAGGTTGCTGACTTATGCAGAGCAGATGTCATGGAAATGGAAGGAGGGTTACACCGTAAAGCTTATGGCCACATGCTGTCATCGGCAGAGATGGGAGGGGGGGGAAAAAAGTGACAGTCTAACTGGTCAGGTTGCTTAGTGCCATCAGAATAGCTTAAAAGCAGCTGTCTGACTTCTCAATGAGTCAGCACAAGGCAAAGCACCTGCACTTATTTGGCAAGTTCCTGGAAACTTACCATAATGTTAATCACCAAGTACAGCTTTTATGGAGTGTACTTTGATAACGCTTTAGCAAAATTCTACAGTTGCTTGGTAAGGGGAAGCAACGAGCACAGAGCAATAGGATTAACTTGAGACTGGTAGTTAGACTGACCTATGCAACAGGTATCGCTACACCCAACAGCAATAAAAATATCCCCATAGAAATCCCTGTGCAAACAGCTTTAATGACGGAGCAGATGTGAGGAGACAAGGTGAGCATAGACCACCTCTCCTGCTCACTAGTTTCCTCTCAGAGAAGCTGGACAGAAAATTAGTTTCTCCATAAGGAAAAAATAAAGCAGGGAAAAAAACAAAACAAAAACCATCAAACCTTTAAAACAAAATAAACAAACAAACAAAAAAAAAACCCAAACCTGACTAAAGGGTTTTAAGCCTAGTCTCATTTGATTTAGTTCAAGGGAATTAAATCAGCATTTAGTAAAGAATTTCTTCAGAATCCTCCTCAGAGGAGACAAGAAAGTAAAGATACAGGCATCTCAGACATGAAACATTCACAGGAAGGATCCCAGAGGGAACAAACACTCTTACAATGAGTGTGCAGAGCAACCATAGGCGGTTGATTTAGGTCAGGCTGCATCTAGGAGCTAACTTCAGTTTACAACAGGGCTCGAGGGACTTGTTTTGCAGAACTAAGTACCACATCCATTGTTTCTAAAGCTTTCAGTTTTACCTAGGGCTACTTCCAGGCTTTACTGTTACTATGGAGAACCAGAAGCCCCTAGGACAGGCTTTTGGATTGAGCAGGACAGCCCTGTCATGTAAATTACTTCAGATCAGCTTGCTGGATAATCCTAGTTGACCATTGCAGAGGTGTTTCCTCCTGCTGGAATACTGCAGTCACTGGGACCTCAGCTGCAGCATCACTTCCCCAGCACTTTAGGAACGTGTCCAATAAAAGGTGGCAAAAGCCAGAGTGCTGCAGTTACGACTAGCACTGCCTACACTTGTTCCAACAGATTTATCAAGCCCAGTTTATTAGTGAGATGATGCTGAGAAGAGCATGCTCTCAGAATCTGTTTAGGCAGCAGCTACGAGGTTCAAAGAGCACAACGTTCAGCACATTTGAGCATTTTGATCGTTAGGCAGGATTTAAAACTTCAGAGACATTTCCTCTGAGTGATTTAAATTGTTACAGTCTGTATGAAATTGAAATCCTTATCTCCAGCAGCACTTAATGATACACCACTCGCATCAGAAGACCAAAGAAAATCTAGCCTCAAGTTAGCACATCAAATAAGCACATAACTTTGCATTCTGGTGGCTTATAAAGTTTTTTCCCCCTTCCTTTTAACTAAGGTGGTAAGAAGGTATGTGCCTAAATTAATAGAGTTGGTGCTTCTCACTTGGTACATAATGTTGTTACGTGTTCGTTGGCAGAGAAGCTCAAAGGACAGCAAAGCATTAGATGGCAGCTGAGTAACACATTTCAGTTTCTTCACGGTTGGAAGCAGAGCAGGTTGTAAATGCCAAGGATTGCTAGGAAACAGCAGAGGTTCAGTTCCTGCAGACCTTTTGCACTTGCCACACCAACTGGGTACAAAGGATAAGAACTGTTTCCTTCAAAGTGGAGCTGCAAGCTTCCCAGCTGCTACAGACAGATCTAGGTGGAGCCATCTGCCAGAAGCTAGATAGAAGTTTTAGAGGTTTACTCCTCTCCTCAAGCGGTTTTCAGCAGAAGTTTCCTAGAACAGCTACTTGTGCAGATAGCACCAGACGCATAAAGACCACTCCTTTCAAGCACCAGGCGACACCAGTGCAATTTTCAGTTGCTTTAACCTGCAAGTACCAACACAAAGTTCTATGCTTTTGTGCAGCAGACTGGGTTAAAAGAGATGGTCCTTTGTGTTGCTGGTGATTAAAGTTTCAGAGACTGGCAGTGACACAATGGAGGCTGCATGCCCTCATTTTCCAAGAAGGTTGATCCAGTACATCACTTCTATGAAGGCAAATCACTGTTCTGAGACATGGGCTGTACCTGCAAAGACTGTAGTGGTACCTATTCCACAACCCACCACATGTGTTTTGGCAGATGGCAGTGATGAGCTCTAATGCTACACTAAGCAGCTGCCTACATTCATGTAAACCCACTTTCGGCACCGTTATTTAATGATGTGGCAGATTGGTGCACATTCCTTTCGGCTCCTATGTACTAAGGCAAAAGAAAGCAGAAAACTGGCAGAGCACATTAGCTGCAGATGTTAACAGTGCTACCTCCATGCTGGTGCAGATGGCTGAGCTTAAATATCAAAAGAACTTGCACAGAACTGTGTTTATGCATCCCTGAACTGTACAGTAAACAAAAAACAACCAGATTACTTTAGATTCTCAAGTGTAGCATACAAGAACTTTAGATAAGTACCAATACACTGAGGATCAGAGCTGCTACTTCCAGTGCTTAATGGAGAAACCTCTTTTCAGTCCACAAGTAGGACAAAAGCATACACATACAGCCTGTTGTTTTCTTCACCAAGAAAAAAAAAAATAGTAGAAAGGAAAGAATAAAAAAAATACAGGAAATACATGAACTGCTACTTCACATGCTTAATAGCCACAAGTATTGTGCACACTCCAAGTGCCTTAACCTGAAGTGGAAGTCCAAGCCATGCTGTAAGCAGCCTGTTGCCATCACGCTGATTGCAACTGTTATGCGACAACTCTGTATGCAAAAACAAGCGCATCGCTTTTATGCTCAGAGAGTAAGGAGCTCAGATCTTTGTAGCAAAGTTCAGCAAGATACTGCTTTTCTTATATGCCCCTATCTTACATGATTCACTGACTGCAATTACAGCTAATTAAGCCCACCTAACGTTTCTTTATGAAGAATTAAATCACACTTCCACAACTTGTTCTCTGGATTTGGTCTGAATGCCTGTGCCCAATTACTCCATAATCATCTGTGGAGAAACCAGCTTTCAGAGCACAATTTTATTACTATCTATAAGTTCTCATAATTGCTGCATAGGTACCACATCAACAGAGACTTTAAACACTACACAAAGATAAGTGATGTCACAGTGTCAATGTAAATATTGCATTCCCATTGCTCCTGCTACAGACACCCACCACTGTCCACTGCACATCAAGTGATTTTCTTTTGCTCGCAGATCTTCTCAGTTTAAATATCTAAAGAAAGTACGATGAAAACACAGTATGGAGAGTTGTACTGATCAACCGTCTAACCCAGAATCGTTCAGCTCAGTATCTCATATAACCTCAGATTAACGAGGAATATTTAATTAGCAATGACTGCACTGATCTGAAATTCTCCCAGGCTGCAGGATTTTCTCACTTGCCTTTGCTGGCAGTCCACACAGCCAGTAATAAACCAAATCCAAAGCAGATGCTGGTCAAGCTTAGATCCCTTGTGAATTTTCAAGGGCCCATCTTCCACTTTGCTTCCAAACAAGAATAGTGAGACAGCTACACAGCTCCAGAAGAGTCACAGACAATCACAGTTACAGGGTGGAGGGAATAAGTGCTTATTTATTTAATAAATATATTAATTAAATAGTGTTAGGAAAAACAGAACTGTTATTTGTTCACCAAAGGAACGGCACAGAGAACAAAAGAACACTACACCCTCCATGCCTGTTTTACAGTAGATTAGAAAGTTTAAGAGCCACAACACAGCCCCACCTAAATCAATATTTAAAGCAGGTGGCAGAAAGGATGGCGTCTACTTATTTGTAACTGGATCTGGGATTGTTGTTTCCTGCTTATTTTCTTCACAGTACTTGTTCTGGTCTATAGGCTGTACTCAAAGGTTAAGCTTAACTATATGAAACAAACTTGCTCTTCCAACTGCCCAATTTAACCCTCAGTTTTAATAAGACTGAGATAACTGGACATCTTTCTGTGGGGCCTCACTTTAAGTATTATTGGCAGGCAAAATACTTAAAAATATAAAGGGGATTTGAAGATTTATGAAGGGCTCATTGAAGCAGAAGTCTAATGATATCATATCATGGCCATCTCTAAACCACACTAGAATTTACAGTAATAATTCTAGGTTTTAAATGTAACTTCAGAACAAGTATTCTTTCATCTGCTTTCCAGTCCATCCCCTCTTCCTCAAGCAACACCCTTCCCTGTGTTCCAATTCAGCTTCACACTCCAAATCCATCTTCATTTTCAGGGCCAAAATGCAAAGAACACTCATACTGTTAACACATGGGCACTAAGGCAGGAGCATTTGATTTGTAGGGTAGAGCCAGACAGAAATATTGGGTTTTGTTTGGTTTGTTTTTCCTTTTGGTTAGACCAATGATGATACACATCAAAGGAACATATCCAATACAGAAGAACATGTTGGGAATCTCCGTGCTTGTTTCAAGCAGGACAGAGAGGAACAAACATTTCAGATTTAATGATAAAACAGATAGAGAACCATCTCAATATGAAGGAGCTGCAGATTGACTGGAATAATAGTGGTTCAAAGCTTTGTTTAAGCCTGCCTGAAAGATGGGTGGGATGAATTCCATCATCTTCTCATACTCTTGTGGTATCCAAAGAGAATTTCAGCCTTACAGGCAGTGCTTTCTGCAATGCAACAAGGCCAGAAACTGAACAGTAGACACTCATCTGCTTTTTGTTGTGAAGTATGGGGAACAGAAAACACCATAAGTAGCCCCCCAAAAAAAGAATGAACCAACTCCCAGTCCCTCCATGCACACGTGAAAGAAATGTGAAAGCACAGTAAGCTGTAGCAACTGGAACCTAGGAGCAGCATCCAGCTGTTTCTAGCTTACAGCAGTTAAATACCCTCTGCAAGCTACAAAAGTCACTGGCCATAACAAATCCCAAAACAGAGGGCTACAGGGAATTCTTCCTTCATGCCCAGCCTCGGGATTCAAATCAGATAAGAAAAGTCAAACAAATGATCTGCAAAACACTCCTGACAAATTTAATAAGCAGTGAGACTTCCAAGACTACAGTCTTTCTAAGTTACAAGATGCTGGCAAGTTCCACATTCACATTTGACCAACAGTACACGTCTCTGATCAGGACAGACAGTAGTAGGTCATGCTATTTAATAATATCTAGAGACTGGGAAAATGATTATTTATATGCCTCATGCAAAACTAATGTAAGATCAAGAATGTAACTGAACTACACAAAATACTGGAATACACACAGCACCAGGTTAAGAACTGCCATGTGAAAGCACAGTGTCTCTAAGCAGCAAGAAGAAGAAACCGAAAGCCTCAGAAACAGACCACAACACAGGAACAAAAAACAGGAGCAGAAGCACACAAGACAGGTGTGAACTTAATGGAAAAAAAAAAACAACATAAAAAATGGTCATGCATTGAAGAAGTCTGATCACTCTAAAACCTTGAACTTTGAGAACGGGGCAATAGAAAGTCAATACCTGCAGTTACCACAGCACTTCACTCAGGGCTTAGAGACAGGCAAAGCTGGCACACTCAGAAAAGCTTAGTCACAACTTTGGCACTTTTGCTACCCCAATGGCTAACACACTATAAAGGTTTTCTACTAGAAGTGTGCAGAGCAAATATTTTATTGGGAAGTCAAGAAAGTTGCAAGGGAGAGCTGCAAAAGCACTTTGTCTCATCTTAACAATAGGACATACAGTGTTACATAGCCCAGCGTGTGTGGCAAGTGCAAAGTAAAAGCCTAGGCTTTCTTTAGTTAATCAATTCAAGTAGAAGAAAAATCCATCCATTTGTAGGTCACGAAAGAAGCACAGCAAGGGGAACCCCAAATATATGAGTAACAGTTAAAGGAAAAAGGAAAAAAGAAAAAGAAAAACAAGACAAGAAAAGCCATAGATTTCCTGCTCTGAGACAGAAGGCTGTTTTACCTCATTCAGCACAAACCACTTCTGGTCTTACCAGAAAAGCAAATGGAAGAACTTTAAAGTTGAAGGATACAACAGAAAAAAAATGAGCAGAGACTGATCACAGTAGCGATCTGAGGCAAATCAGGTAGTATTTAAACTATTCTCTTAAGAGAGAGATCTAGCTAAAATACCGTCCTTGGCCAGTATGCCCAACACACATCCCAATAAAAACAAATAATCCGTGTTGACAAAAGTTGTTCCAGAAGTTGGGAATCTGAACAAACTGACTGATTGCACCTGAAAGAGGAAAAGAGGAGAGCACACCTTAAGGGCACGGCAGCACTCCTGGCAGCTTTGACTGACCTCACAGTTCTTATTCAAGTTTAGAACTACATCCAGCACTATGTAGACGATGCCAGATAGTCAAGCGCAACCTCATGAAGCTGATTCAAAGCAAGCAAAACTTGTTCTGCACTATAAACCAAGAACTCTTGACAGTCTGCCTTAGCAAAACATAGACCAGTTTCTTCAAAAGTCATTCAAACTTTGTTGCTTTCCCTTGCAATAACTATTTTCTTTCAAGGCCATCTGTCCTCTGCCTGCTTAAGCAGTCCTGAGATCTTTTAGGTTTTCCAGGTTATCTGGGCACCTGGCAGCAGCATTTCAAACCCATAACTTTATATTGAGGGTCAAACTACACAACCACTCAAACAGCAGTTGAACTTCAGGGCTGGTAAAGGTTCATTCTAGAAAGGAGCAGTTTGAAAGTTAAAGGGTTACTTTATCCTTTTTCTGTATGTTGTGATCACTTCCCCATTGACTGTATGATTTAGATCAAGAGTAACCTTTCAGAGATCCTTCTGTAGCATACCCACTTCACCACCAAGAGAAAACGATCTATTTGTGAAACTTAAAGAAGGGAAGTCTCCCAAGTGTCCATGAGTACGATTTTAGATGTGAAGACTTAAGAACGCACAGGCTGGTGCTCCATAAACCTTCTGTCAGGATCTGAACCAGGCTTTCCTGAATGTTACTAAGATTACAGATACACAGTGTTTCCCAAACCAGTGGTAAATCCTACTATTACCTCTGGCCAGCCTTACAGAGGTGGATCACACTGCTTGACACCGGATTGTAAAGGTTAACTAATAACCACATAGCCTCACTCCAGACACTCAGTGTATTAGGAAGGCACCTTAATGTACTCTGCAAGCCATATGGAAGGACAAACTAGTGCAACACTAATCCATCACTGCCGCTTCCAAGGCCCAGCAGACCTACTGCAGCAACAACAGAACCAGTTTTCCCAGAAAAACACCCTCAGACCAGGCACTGTTAGTAACACCTTCAAATTAAAGGATTACCCAAGCAATTCTTCAGGCATAGACCCATAACCCAGGAGACAAGGCAATGCTTAGTATATTCTAGACTTCGTGATGCTGCAGGTGAAGGTGTTAACACTGAGTCAGGGAATACATAAGCCACCAGCACTTCAGGTAAGTGATGACCTGCAGGATTTCCCACATGCTGCTCCCCAGTCTGTAGGTGAGCTACCATCCCTAGGCTCAGTACTTGCTACTCCAGTTTGGCCAGATGTCAGGGACTGTCCCAGCTCCTGCTTTGCGTCTGTTTATGATCCCAGAGAAAGCAGCAAGTGATACAGTGTGTCTCACTTAATGGAAGAGAATGGTGAGCAGACACTGCTGTCAAGTTTCACAGCAGGGAAAAAAACCAAAACAAACAAAAAAACTGACACAAAACCTCACCAGAGAATGAGCTGACATTTGCATTGAGACTGTGATCTTCATATATCAGAAACTGGGCTTCCAGGAGTCGAGTTCTGTGCAGAACAACCGACCTTTAACCCTCAGAACACCACGCTGCTCTATGATCCACCTTCTGGATACACTGCTGGACTATTCCGCAGTTGTTACCAACTGCAATTTAATGTCTCCTGCTCTGTTCAACAAAGAAAGTTAGCGTTTGTATTGCCTTAAATACAACCATTTTCTCTTTTTCACCTCTCACTTCATTTATCTGTTTTCTAATCTCATCCTTCTCCCATTCCAACTGCTACTCACACTACTGCTAAGAAACCCTCAGTCACACACCTCAGCAGACACTAGTTGTGGATGCTCCAGCACAGAACAGCAACACATTCCAACTTCTCACAGCTTTGCATGGCCAGAATAGGATCTCAGGCTTCTATCATTGCCCTGCTCGTAATGCGGTTGATTGCGTTGGACTCGAGCCAGCCTCCCGTAGCTACAGAGACTCCAACATTCCCAGAAGAAACTAACACTGCGGATTATTCCCAACACACTCCGGTGTGTGGAGCCGCTGTGACCCACCCGTTTCATGCAGCCGCCCGGCTCTCCGGCCGTGCTCCCCGCAGCCAGACCGACCGCCCATCCCCAGCCCGGAGCCCCCGCGGTGCTCGGAGCTCCGGAGCCGCTCCCAGCCACGCGGCCGGCGAACAAAGGAGCCCAGCCTCCGCCCGAGCCCGCTGCACGGCCAGGAGCGCAGCCAAAAGTAAAGAGGCTCTTTGAGGTTCACAGGCTGGCAGAGCAAAATGCACTTTCTGAACGCTTTCACTATCTCTCCCTTACGCTCAAAGCATCTTCTCAAGGCGATTTCTTCTGTAGATTCCCCCCCAGAAGCGTGGGGAATGCCGCCACCGCCGCGTAGCTCCGGCACACACTGGGGCGCTGCCGGAGCCGGGCGGGCAGGGCTGCCCCAGCGCCCGCGGCCCCGTGTTGCAACGCGGAGCAGAGCGGAGGAACTCCCAGCCGGATCTACGAGTTTCATGTGTGGGAGCGGCTGGGAGGGAAAAAAGAAAATAGAAAAGCCACCGGAAAAAACAAACAAACAAACAACTTTTCCAGAATGAACTGGAGAAAAAAAGAAAGCGAGAGGGGCTCCTGGGACGAGATGGAGCTGCTCCGCTTTGAATGGGCCGCGCTCCCGCTCCGCTCGGGAGGCTGCGGGCGTCCCCCCGCGGCACAGGGGGAGCAGAAAGCCCTGCAGGACCACCAGCGCCTAACGAGCTTTCTGCTTTGTTTCAGTAATACAGCAGACAGCCACGCACTCATCACAGACTGAGGGAGAAAAACGCTACAACTCTACACATAAAACGATATTAGAAACGCGCTGAAGTTTGGGGTTTCAGCACGATGTAGACACAGCCCTTCTTTAAGGAGAAAGTAAGGCAATGGGGCACGGCCGAAACCTTTTAAACAAAGCAGCTGGAAAACTTGTTCGCCTGGAGTGTGGAACCGCAATTCCAGATCCGCGGAGAATCCCCCCGAGCAGCCCGGCTCCCGCAGCAGGCAGAAATCGTAAAGAGCGATAGGAAAACAGCACTTGGTCGCGAGTTTTAACTACCACACTCGTCGCCTTACAGATAGGCGAGACTTAAAAAAAAAAAACAAACCAGTACCAGCCAATAAGCCCAGAAACGAGGAAGGAAAGGAGCCCCGCCCGGATTTCGTTGTCTCACCACCAGAAATACAGCTGCCCTCTCTTCTTTCTTTCCTTGGGGAAGAGGAATCGCCCTGCCCGCTCTCGGGGCTGCCTCATTCACTCGCAGGATATGGGATCCAACGGGCTCCTCCTCTCCTCCCCCCGCAGCTCCCGCCCGGCGCCTCCCGTCGCTTATAAACACCGCGTGCCGAGGGATGCGGAGTTCGGTTCCTCTTCCTTCTTACGGACGGGGTGTGCCCGCTACGCGGTGTCCGGCAAAGGTATCCGAGTGCTAAAAAGCTTCTTCTGTCCTACGGGTTCCATTGGGAGTCACGATGCAAAGTTTAGCCTGCTGCGAGACCACGAGGCGCTGTGTAACCGCTCGCTGTTGGCCGGTTAGTTCGCAGGGTGCAAAGCAAGCGTTATTTATTGCTTTTGCTGGAACCCTCCACAGCTGGAATGGTTTTAGTTCCCTCCCCCCCCGCCCCACCTTTACCACGGCCGCTGGTAATTCATTTGCATCGTCCTAAGGAGGATGCCCTGCTCTAAACTCTTAGGTTTTAAGAAGCCAGAAGGTTCCTTTTCACTGAGGTGCTTCAGTCGGTCCCATATCTAAGGTGTTTGTGCTTACCCCAAGGAAGCTGCGTGGGAGGAACGTGCCTTCTGTAAAGCCCTTTGTAAAGGGGAAAAACTACCTTTAAAAAAGCTTGTTCGATGTAAATTGAGAAGCTGCGCTGTATGTTTTAGGAGTTAAGGTGAGGTTCCTCAATCAGCATAAATATTGCACACAAGCTCATTGTGTGTCTTCTATCCTCTGTTGTGACTGATTTAAAGAATACCTGACCTCATCACCTCGTGACCCAGAAATTTAACTACTGCATATCGTGAGCTTTAGCGTGTGTTTGTCACTATACAACTGTAAATCTGACCATGTCTTTGTGAGGTGAGGAATTGTTTTCTTTTTACACAAGGGAAAGACAATAGGAGACAGGAATATTGTTCTCAAGGGCACCCAACAAAAGCAGAAAGGGTAAGAAACAGGGCCTTTTTTCTTTTCCAGTTCTACAAAGGATGTGTTGCTTTGTAATACAGGTTTTGTTTGGGGATGCTTCAGGCCTGAGGAGCTTCCCACTTGACCTTTCCTTTCTCCTGCGGTATGTCCCAGTGTGACTAAACACTTTATAGAGCCCTTTGCAGATTTCATCTGGTGGATTCTGCCCTAAGACAAGATGAACTTCATTGCAATTGGTGGTTTGCCCTCACAGGGAAGGTCTGTAGATCATTGTGTAAATTTGGCATGCTGTCTAAGCAGTGTTTGAATGACAGTGGAAATAGCCTTAAAAACAAAACATCATTCAATTTTCTTACCAGAACGATAGTTGCTAATTTTCCTCTGGTTCATAAACGTTATTTCATAGGTTTATCCCTCACTATTCCCTTTAAATGTCATCCTTCTTACACATTCTGCGATGAAATGGTCCCTTTCCAGATGAGATATTCTCAACATGAGGCATTTATAAAACCTCTAAGTTAACGATTCCTTTTTCTTGGCTCCCGTTACCAGTTTTTCCTGTTTTCATTTTAGGCTGAATTTGGTAAATCGGAGGGAAAAGTAAAATAGCAGCTGGATTCTGCCCTCCACAATTAATAATAATAATGAAACACAAGCATGACACTTATTTTTCAACCAAGTATTGCTACCAGCACTCCATTTTAACTTAATATTTTTGATATACATGAGGTCAGGTTGTCATATTAACTCAGCTCAGATCTTCCCAAAGTCAGATGTTCCAAAGACATTTACAGACCAAAGCCCAAACGTTTCTGCCTTATCAGTGTCTCAATAGCACAGTTTTCAGAAAACACAGCTTCAAGGAGTCACATTTTCACAACTGGGAAAGTAGACATATACCTATTAAGTTTAAGCTGTGTGCATAGGGAAGTATCATTCAGACATGGTTGTAAGCTTGGTAGAATGTGGTCCCTAACGAGCAAAGTCAGAGGTATTTAAAGAACAAAAGAGAATGATTCTAGTAAGCACCGTATGTGTTTTGTTTGCTATGACTGAGTTTGTCTTAAAATTATGTCCACTTTTCTCTTGAAAAGTGACATCTGCTGGAAGGTTTAACACCCATTTATTTGTGCCCACTAATTTCCCATCCTGGTTGAGCTGAATTTTTGGCGGTTTAGATGAGGTCTTTCTGTCAGTGAAATGAGCAGACCTCAGCCTGCTTCTGGCCTGAAACTACAGTGGGGACTGAGTCACTTCATGTGTTTTATTTTCTAGCAATAGTAACAAAAATGTACTTGCATTCTCTCCTGCTATTTCCTGTTTTGTCACCTTACCCCCCTAACAGGCAGCTTGACCTCTCCCCTTTCCCCCTTAATGTTATTAAGGGAGGGTTTTTTTAGATCACCCTTGCTTAATTACAAATTGAATCTTTAACACCCCACCTTCACCATATCTTGTTCGTATTGGCCTCATCCCTTTAAGAGATGCATAACAGGATGCATATTTAAACTGCCCTAGTAGGGAACAGAGCTATCAAACGTTAGTCTGAAAACCACTTCACAGATATTTTTTTCCTGAAAGCACCTACCTTGTTTGTTAATCGTGCTGCTGCCAGCTCCTGTCTTCATGAGTGTTCAGAGTTTAAAGGGCTTTATTGCTTTGCAGGAACAGAATTTTAGACTGAACAGTTCCTTGTATGTATTATCAGTCCTAGTTGAGACTTCAGCCCCTATTTCAGTATATATTGTGAGTTGATAAGATTTAAAGGGACACAGATATTAATGTACTTGAGGAGGGGAGATTTCTGCAGATCTGTGTTGTGTTGCTCTGCTGTTATTGTTTCCTACTGTTGGTTTGAATGATACACTTTTAGCTCTTTCCCAGGGAGCCGGGAAGGTGGGAAGAACTCTCTCCAACCATTCTTGTCTAGAAAATACAAACAAACACAGGAGCCTGCTTAGCGTTAAAAAAGTTTTAGCAGGAGGTTGGGATCAGGGGCTGCCACTCAATGGTTCCGTGCAGGGTGGTTGTGATACGTGCCTCAGCTGCTGCCACCTTCATCATGTAGACCCGTTCTGTGGGGTGGATGAGTATGTCCAAATTGTAGCTGTGTGCCCTGCTGTGTTATCTAGTGAAGTCCAGTGTACAGTCTGGACTGAAGATTTCATGGTTGTGTGACTCTGAGCTTAGGCTGTAAGCATGAGTAACATGACATTTGTATTAAGATAGAATTAACTTGCTGAATGACCAGCTGTGGGGTTTGCAGTTTGAGATAGCGTTTATAGGACTTAAATGAAAAAGAATCAACTTCAACAGCCTGAGAGAGCCTCAGCCATCAGGTGTATATGGGGCAGCTCTCTATACATGCAAAATAGTGTCCAAGCATATACTCAATCCAAACTCATCATTCATCTTCTGACCATACGCATAAATTGTGCTTTAAGTGCATCTGTGGAGCATGCCAGCAGCCAGCTGTCCAAGCACCCTTGCAAACTCAGATCCTACAGTACACAACCTGTGGGCCTCAGCCTTAAAGTGTTTATACCTCAAATGACAGTTTCCAACTGCAGATTTGAACATGATTTAATCTTTAAATTCCATGTATCATAATATCTGGGTCAGACATGTGGGTAGAGTTATCGATCTAACAAAGACTGGGGAGCTTCATTAATCAGTGTGCATGGCTCTGAACATGGAAATGGCTAAGTGTGTCATGGAATCGTTGGATTGCGTTGGTAGAACGAGACAGTGCTTCTGCCCTGAGTAAAGAAATAGAAGCTATTTTCAGAATGAGAATACTGTGCCAGAGTCCTATTCTAAATCAGTAATAGCAAAGTTAGATGGCCATTAGGTCTGGGAATTGCTAAATTTAGGAGTGGACCGATGTCAAAGATAGTAGTAGCTCAGAGAGTGCTGCTAAAAGCTTTAGTGTTCAAGTGCTTGCTGTAGTCTTAGACCTGCATATGGCAGGAAAGAGGAAGTAAGATTTTATTGATGTGGAGCCTCTACAGGAGTCAGAGATGAATGTGTTTCCTCTTTTATTTGGAATGAGTAAGATCCATTGCAAAAGGTTCCCTATAGTGTCTAAGGGCATGACATAACACATTTCATAGTATCATATATTCTAACTAAGGAGATCTTGCTAATTGACTGTGACATGTTAACCGTAGAACTCCAACAGCATTTCTTCTCCAAACTTGATTTCCAAACTCATGAAAGCTTCCAGCTGGTAGAGGGGAGGAGCTTGGAATTTTAATTTTAAAAGAGAAATGGTGTTTTTGACTTTCTTGTTAGGCACAGAGAGCTGCTTTCTATCACCAGACTTGATGAAAGAGCAGCCAGCAGGAGAAATTTCATGCAGCCACCAGCCATTGCTTGTTCCCCATCATCTCTTTCAACTTTCACAAAATCTTTGTTTTCAGAGAAGTTTCCCTGTCAGGCAGATTGGCTCCAACACTTACAACTCTAATTACTGCCTAACGGGTTGGAAAGATCTTTGAAGTGAAGTGTGTGCTGCCATGTAGGGAGATCTTGCTGCTGATAGAAATGTCTGTAGAACAGCAAGAGGAGACACATTCCTAACACAGATCCAAATATTTCTGAGAACTGGGAAAATTATTATGAACAGGAGGAAAAAATAGCTTATTGTTACAGTACAGGGGCTTACTAAATAAGGCATTCCAAAGTCCTTGCATCTTTGCTCTTGAATCTGGAAGGTAGAGAGAAAAGCTGAAATAATCAGTCTCAACATTCACATGCTTTCTTACAAAATTTGCACTTTAAACAATTATCAAAGAGAGATAAGCAACCACTTCTGCTATTACCTCCCATACCTGCCTGCTATTGGATACTGGGGTTATTTTAATGCTCTTCAGAAATTCCAGGAATTCCTCAACTTGTTTTCTGTGCAGTTGCTCTGCTGCCAGCAGGCTCCTGGAAAGCAGCTGGCCACATACACATACTGACGCCGGGTTCGTTTTAGGCAGATGGGGAGACTGGGATCTCACGTAGATTCAGCCTCGCCCCGTGTCACAGGCAGTCTGCATCATCTGTTGGCTGGCTGCTTGCTATGCCTATCCAGGACTCTGGGAGAACCAAAGATACTCTCTTCTATCCCTGATCCATCTCAAGGCTTGTAGAGTGTGTGCACATAACGGCTGCTTTGTGGTGGCCTAGGGCTGCTTGTCCGATGAAGTGCCACAAATTGATTTTTACACAACTCAAGTTTTAGCAGCAATATGAACTTAATAAAAAATTTACAATAGATTACAATGTTAGATTATGAGATTCTTAGTAGTAATTCCTCAGCACTTTATCATTAGCCTGTTTAACACAATGATTCAGTGACTTAATTTGAGGTTCAAGGTTGACGAGGTTCAAGGGTGGCAAGGTTTGCTCTTCCTGGGAGAGGAAGTTTCTGAACTCAGTTTCACACCTCACGGGGGAACAACAATTAGCTGGAGATAGAGTTGTTTTTAAATTCTCCAGACAAATCTGCCAGTGCACACCCGTCTATCCCTGCATTTCACATCAGTTCTAATGAAGTTGCTTTTAAACTGCTCTGAAGTCAACAGTACACAGCTCCTGTATGTCAGTAAGCTCAGAAAGGAGTGTTCACGCTGAGCACTTCACGTTGTCATTTATGGTAGCACAAAGCATATGTCGTGTTGCCTAATCACAGTGCTGATGACTTGCACCCACATTGGGCTGATCTAGATAATTGCTTGGTTTGCAGAACAGCAGCAGATAGCACCACGGAATATCACCGTGTAGCTGGTGATGCAATGAAGCAGGGATTTATTGGGTGTGCTGTTCAATAAATCACTGCTGACTTTATTTCCTGCAGTCAACAAGCTGCTCATTAACCAAGAATATAAAAACCGAGTTTTGACGATTTGTTACACATTTATTTTTGAAAATTCACATGTAATTTTCATCCAACAGGCTGCTTCTTTCCTTATATAAGCCTACACAGGAGTTCTGTTTTATATGGGATCACCTGTCTGTCACCTTGCAAACTCTCTATCATTCCTGTGTGTATCCAGATCATTTCATACACTCTTGCTGGTTTTTCTCCATCACTTCTAGTTTGAAGGCACTGATGTTTTATTTGCATTTCTAGATATTGCAAACCTGACTTCATATTCTGTTCCCTGGTCAATAGACATGTTAGACCAACTAGTATGGGCAACCTTTCCTGCATGGCATCTGACTTGAGTTAAAGCTGAACAGTGTGGCAATGAACATACTTTAGTTGGTTAAAATGCATAGGTTCTGTTGATCTGCCAGGCCAGAATTACTGTGTGGGTAGAAGACAGTGAGAGCTCGTAACTCTCTAGCAGCCCTGCCTGGTGTGGCATGCTCTTATCACCACTGCAATTGTACTCAGCCCCAGTTCTTACCACAAACACTGAAGTGGCAGAGTACTTCCAGATTTCTCACATAGGCAAGATCTAAGACCTCTAATACACCAAGCCTCCCATTCTTCCACAGGAAAATTGCAGAAGAATGGCAGTCCTGTATGAACCCGTTTGCCTATCTGTCCCATTGTTTTATCTTGGATGTTGGTCATCAACAGCTGTTTAGGCAAAATTAACAAACAGGATAAATACTGGGTATCATCCTTCCATTTCATGCAGTCTACAGTTGTGAGACTGTAAAGTGGCCCTTTCAACCACTTTATCCACAGAGAGAAGCAGATTTTGTGGGATGGTTGCATCTCAAACTGAAATATCGACACATCTACAAAATAGAAATCATCATCAAATTCATCACCTCCAAGTGCAGCGTGCACTGCTCTGGTCTGGCCTTTTCCAATATAAATTCAGGACTGTCTGTAAAATTAACTTTGTGGTTCTTGACTGTCTTAAGTTTTACTTTGGTTCAAACAGTCCTTTTTCAAGTGTCACAGTTCACCAATCTGTGAGGAAAAGTTCACAACACTGTCAGCTTTTATCAGATTTCTCACCCAAAGAAGTTGGTATTTGGATATCACTGTATCTTGTCTGCAAATGAATGGAAAAAGTATGTTGCATGTAGGCAGTTTCCATCTTAGACATCAGGTTGACTATAAAAAAGCCCATTTAATAGTTTCTGCAGAAGTCAGAAACCATTCAATTTCCAGCTCTCTCTTGCCTGCTCTGTTTCAAACACGTAAGGAAAAGCAACTGTGAAAGAAGCGGCTTCCAAGAAATGGGACTCTGCATCTCCCACAGCAGAAGGGCTCACCTGATCTGAAGTGCTGTATTTTAGAAGGCTTGTCTTATAGGTACTATCTGTGACTGCATGTGCTTGTCCTGATTAGCTGGTTGTTACTTTGGCCCATAGGAATGACCAGTCTGCAGCACCCACATTTCCTCAAGCTAGCTCACATTTGTGTGCAGAGCTGCAGCATTCAGTGTAGATGCACAGCTGCAGTGAGAGACAGCTCTTGCGTGACTTTCAGTCCTCTGTTCATACTATTCATCTCTGTAGGTGATTTAATTAATTTGCCTTTCTGTTAACAACAGTGTTCTGGTTCCTATAATGTAGGTCAACTAATTAAGATATATAAAAATATTTCCCCGAGGTCATTTGTTTTGGGAACAACGAATGTGGGACACTTTCTTATGTACAAAGAAATCAGAGCGTTTCAGAAGAAACAAAGTGTTATGAATGGTGACCTCTGAGGTACAATATATTTCTAACAGAAATGCAGACCTCCTCCTCAGAGCAACTTCCTTAACAGCTTAAGCATTTGACATCACCTCACGGTGGAACAGAATCACCTCCACAAGCAAATGCAATATCTTCAGTAAAGGTCATTTTCAGATGAGAGTGTCTGTGTCAAAGAGATCAGAAAGGGTTTTTGAATCAAATAACAAATACAAGGTTCAGTTCAAACAAATGCTCTTACGTCCAGAACAATCTTTTGCTTCACTTTAGGGGGTAAAGTGCTGCAACTGACCAATACTCAAGTTTCACTTGAACTATTGCACAATCTCATCTGATAATACTTTTCAACTGGAAAAGGTACATTTAGCACTGTGAGAAATGGAAAAAAAACAAAACAAACAACAAAAAAACCCCTCTTGAAAGCAGTTATATACGTAGACTGGAAGTTTCCTCTATGGATTTCTTTGGTCTCAGAGTATGTATCTGTGGCATTTCCATTCGGTCCTTTCTGATACTTTTGAGCCCCCAGATATTTAAGTAGATCTCTATAAACCAGATAGATTTATAATATGTTTATTTTGCTTTCACAAATTTGATGGATTCTACTGGACACTTTGCTCTTACATACACAGATTCTGGTATTATGCTGTTTCAGCTGTAGAAAATGCACAAAACTTTGAGCTGCTGGTGTCCAACTCAGACAAGCATCAGCTTTTCATCTTCTTTCTGTGCATTTTTACAAGACAGGTATGGAAGGCCTGTGCATGGGTGCCACTTCTGTTAGCTGTACATCAGCCATGGACACAGATTTTCTGCTGCATAGTAATTGTGAGGAGACGCTGAGGATTTGTATTTTTTTCCACTGATAAGCCTGCTACTGTAATTCTGTTTGATGGCTCCAATGCCACTTCTGGGAAAAAACTCCTTGTGATAGTGAATCTTTGCATAGAAATAAGTTTTATGAATGAAAGTGAGGCAACGATTTTGTTAGAAAACAAACACAGTCATGGAAACAGAAATGCTGAACAGTAACTGTATGAGCAAAAAGTCATTGAGGTTTTGCCAGAGCAGATATTAATAGATTGTGGTAGACTCCAGATACTATTTCTGCTTAGGGCTTCATCGTATTAGAGTGGGGTTTTTTTTAATGTAGCGCATAGCAGAGCCACAACCTGACACTGCTCTTACCAGAATGACTGTGAGACAGAGCTGCCCAATGACTTGACAGACCCAGGGAGCCTGACGAGTTCATCAGTTACTTTCCCTTTTGCTTTTCGTGTTAATGAAGAATGGAGCTGCAAATATATGATGAGCTGATGTGTGACTTCTGCGTGATAAAGACCTTCTTAGTAATATGCTCTTAGTTTCCATAAGCCAGCTGAATGCCCATTGCCACAGTTCTATTCCAACAAGGCAGTGCAGTGCAGAAGTCTGTTAGGATTAGTTTATACTTGGTTAGCAGCATTGCTAGTTACTATTTGCACAGGCCAGAGCAATATAAATAGCTGCGTTTGGTCTAAATGTCAGCACAGACAGGGACTGATACAGAAGTGCCCCATTGGAAGTGTGGGGCTGCTAATTAATACCAGCATTTACCTGAGTTTCAAGGGTTCACTTATGACCTTGGCTAAAATCAATTGAGACCATGCAAACCTCAGACCTTCAGACTAAATGCCTTCACCGTCCATGCTCAAATGACTTGATCACTTAGAAAGCGTTCTGGTGAGGAACAATTCTGAAAGCTGCCCAGGAGCTTCAGCCAGCTCAGAGTTTAGTTGGCTTTGGGCTGATGCAGCTCATGTTTGTGACTGTCTTTGAAATGAAGGAACAGTGGGATGTGGAAGGTCCAACCCCTTGCCCCCCACACCCCAGTTGCACCTGGTTTTTCTCCACTTTGGGTCACTGAGGGGAGTGTTTGAGTCTTACCTGTAATGGCAAAGCTGAGTCCTGAGGCTGCTAGCTGCTTCCTGACATTCCCTTTGAGACAGCCAGCTGCAGCAAACCTGTGTGTCGCGTGCAAATTCTCACACTTACTGACTACACCGTAAAGAGTCCCTTAGAACAAAGAACACAATTCCAAATGTTCCGTTCTGGCTCCATCTCCTGTTTTTCTGTTTCTTTCTGATGAGGATGGCAAATGCAAAAGCAGATGGGGTATATCATGCTGCATCTGCTTCTACCTTCAAAGGTCTGTAACAAACCCTCCAAGGGGGGTTGGACTCGATGATCTCTTGAAATCCCTTCCAACCCCCCTGCTAAAGCACGTCCCCTGTGATAGGTTGCACAGGTCGGCGTCCAGAAAAGTCTTGAATATCTCTATGGAAGGAGACACAACCTCTATGGGCAGCTTGTTCCTGCATGTCTAGAAACAGTGCGTGTTTACATTTGCTTTGTTCAAATATTGAACAATGTAATAGAGGATTTACAATGCAGCTGGTTAGGAATTAATTCTAACCTGATCGTATTTAATGAGACCATACAAAGAATAAAGGGAGCTGAAGGAACTGTGTGACAATAGTCCTGTCAGCTGCTGCATCATATTTTCCTTACACATGATACCCCTATAGCAGGTGCTTGCTGAGTTACCCTTGCTGTCCCGTGTTGGCATGGAAGAGAGACTGAACATTTCACAAATCACCTCCCGTGCCTTGATGCAGGTCAGGGAGTGTCACTACCAGTTGTTTTGGCTGCTAGATTAATCCATATTGTTGAAATAGGAATCAGAAAATATTCATATAAAGATGGGTAATGAAGGAGTCTAAAGGCCTTTGTTTTGTTTGCTGGGTAACTGAGTTGTACTGCTGAGAGGAAGCATGCGACTGTTTTATGATACAGTCACCATGAAGCCTGTGGGCCAATAATTTATTTTTCAGGTATAATTGTCAGCTAAGTGCTGGGCTGGGTTCAGAGTCAGTCCTTGTGCAATCAGTTCAGTAACAGGAAAAATAGCATACAGAAATCTGCTTTGTTTGCAGGTAAATAAACATCTTTCCACACTAAGAATAAACTGAAGATTAGTTTAAAGCTTAGAAACACAAAGTTTCTCTGATGGTTTGTTACATTTGCTCTGTTCCTTAAAAAAACAAAACAAAACAAAATAAAACAAAAAGACAAAGCAGTGGCTCTCTGAAAATGCACATTTGGAATGCTAAATAAACCCCATGTTAGTTCTGTTTGACAGCTGTCCTTTCGCTCTGTGAAATGAAAGTTGTTGGCTCTAGAAACATGTTATGAATTGTCCTTAGGATTTCTTCACAGACCTGTAAGTGATGCTGGCACAGCAGCAACCTGCATGCCCTTTTTGTATCTGGACTGCAAAGTCAACTGTATTGGCTGTTAAATGGAAAGGCACATTTAATCAGAATGGTTTTCTTTGTTTTCGTCAGTTATAAAAGCAAGTGCTAATGTTTGTAAAATCATTTTATGAGCACATGGCCTTTGGGCCATTAACTGTGCACTTCTCAGAAAGATGCATTAGAACGACAAATCTATCTTGTGAGGAGTAGTGTGGTACTTCGAGCATGCCCCAAACACATTTTAAAGCCCCAAAGCATATGCAAATTCAGGGAAATTTTTACGGAGCTTTTATATGAGTTAGAGACCAACAGACATCCCTTTGCACTGGTGTCACAGAGTGCAATAATATTGCGTACTCACTAAGAGGTATCTTTTTGCCTCTATTGCTAAATGTGAATTTACTGTTCATAAACATCTCAATTTAAGATCAATGTGAAGGTTAAATAACTGAGAGCAATTCTTTCCAGTGTGGGCAGGGTACAGCCCTGACCCATTTCTCTACCCTCTGCTCGGCACTTGATAGTTTTGTCTTTACTTAAAGCGTTATGGCAAAATCACTATGAAATCCTGATTATAGAAACATTTTTACTCTAATTGTTGTGTGTCAGATTTCTGACAACAGTTGCCTGGTTTTGCAGTGTATTGAAGAAAGGGAGCCAATCACAATTTGATTTTATAAAAGAAAGCAAAACATCCTCAGAACACAGCCTTGGGAAATGTAACACACTCTTGGGAAACATAATCCTATTTTATTGTCTCTTATTATTGATTGTTTGGAGAGGAAGCCCTATTTGCTTTGTGGAGCATTCTTAATCTTAATTCAGGTGTACAGATATAAAAATGGCAATAACAACCAAGGTGATGTTTAAAATGAACTGAAAAAGCAGCAGACTAAAAGATATTTGGGCTGCCTAAGCTTATCAACAAGATACAATATTACAGCACTCCGTATTTCTTCTCTTTTAGCCACATAATCAATGAGCTGATAGAAACTGAACGCGTTTATGTAGAAGAACTCCAAAGCATAATAGAGGTAAGTAAATCTGTAAATTCTTCGGATGCTTAACTCCTAAGTCATCACTGGTGTTGCACATCCTTCACGGGCTGAGCACTCTCACCACCCACTTTGTGCTCAGAGAACACAGGATCTCTGTCAACAAGATTGCTCAGCCTCAGAGAAAATAATGGACGTTTTGAACATCTTGCGTCAGAGTCAGAGGCACCTTCTCTTACTCCAGCCCCTGGAATGATGAAAGCTGCATCTTTTTCAAAGTTATGGTTGGAGAAATAGTTAGTGATGGGCCTTTTCACATCTTCACCAGTAAGCTTCAGAAACAGCATCCTTGTTTTCCATGGGGTCAGAAATTAAGTTTCTCTGAATGTATGTTTGGGACAAGATTGAGATAAAGGTAGGCCATGTAGTGTCTCAACACTGGCTTAGTCTTCTGTGTATTTGTGTGGGATTTGAAAGACTGACTAGTATCTTTTTGCAACCATGTTGTTGCTTCTTCATCCAATTTGACCTGTGGGAGCTGACAGCTCTTATAAGTGATGCATTGCTCAGACTTTAAAATTTACACTTGGAATGTTCTTCTCTCAAAAGCATGTATGCAATAAATATATTTGAGCTTGTATGAGAAACAACCAAACAATCATGTGAAATACCACAGTTGAACAAATAAATCCAAACTAACCTTTTTGCCATGAAGCAGTGTAGCAGAGAGACAAGTTTCTATCTAACTTAGCAGTTTCCATCCCATTTGACTTGTAGGAACATAATTTAATCTTTTTTGTTGACCCCATAATCTGTCCACTTGTGGTTAAGAATGTGCTTGCATGGCTATCAGGCTTAATAGCTCTAGAGAAAATGAGAAGCACCAGAAAGTCACTAAGCAACAAAGAAACTGGCACAGGGAGAAGCCATTTAAAAAAAAAGGATACATGCTCTGGGGCTTTTTAGTGACTCAGATACACTATTTTTTCTCTGGTAAAAATAACCTGGTTTTATTTTTCACTCGCCTCTGCAGGGATATGCTTCAGAAATGGACAATCCAAGTTTATTACATCTGATTCCATCAATGCTCCAGAACAAGAAGGATATTCTATTTGGGAACCTCCCAGAAATCTATGACTTCCACAACAGGCACGTGCGAATTGCTGGCTGTCCTGAGCCCTTGCTGCTGCTGACGCTTCTACTGCCTTTTTACAGGGTGCTTTGTTACACTCATATGTACACAGGCAGGAAAAGTCGTCCTCACTTTGCCTCTGTGTGTGTCCTACAAAACCCATGTGTGGAGAATACCCCTGAGATCAACAGTTTCATCTATTTGTGAAAGATTATACCCTTTTGTGCATTCACTAGTGATTTCCCTTGGCATTATTAATTATGAATATCTCTAGTGGCAAATATTTTTTGACTTCCCTTGGTAGTCTGATAAATGTCACAGGACTAAATCCTGACGTTCTGTCTCTGGGAAAAAAAAAAAAAAAAAAAAAAAAAGTGCAAGGAATTTTTCTTATCTATTTATTGTATATTTCTATTATCACATCAACAGAAGACATGATACTTTTGATAGTACTTTTCTTAAGGAATTTGTTTATTTTCATGATGATAAATCTTTCCAGAAGCCTCATCCACTCTGTGGATGCACATCAACAAACTGTACACCTGATCTAGTGCCCATAACTGCAGAATTCTGATTATGGACAAGATCAGGCTCTTTTTGATCCCCTTCCAAAACACAAAACTCAGGGTGTCTCCTGTTAATTTCCCACTTTTCTCAGCCTTGATTTAGTAAAACTGTCTGTAGCCAAAGTGAGAATTTAAGAATTCTTTTAAAAAAGGATTGCTTGGAAGATGAAACGAACAGTTAAAACTTTTACAAGTTTAATTATGCCAGAGTAACCTTCCAATTTACATAAACAGAATGTTCCATTATTTGTTTTCCTTTCTTTTTCACAGGATTTTCCTTAAGGAGTTGGAAAATTGCATTGAAAATCCTGAGCTCCTCGCCCGATGCTTTTTGAAAAGGGTAAGCAAATCCTTTTCTACATTTGTGTGAATATCCATGTTCTTATCCTACGATACGTACAGATTAACTTTTACTCTTTCACTCTGACTGCTTATGTGAATGAGGGAAACTCATACAAGCAGATATTCCCAGTGTGTATTTTGAAATCTGAGCCTGCTTACTGGCAGGAAGAGATCAGTTAGCAGTGCTTTACAAATGTATTTTAAGCTCTGATATTAAAAATAAAAATAAAAAATTTAAAAAAATAAAAGATCAAAATGTCAACTTTCATATCAGATTAAGATATGGTGCTCAGAACCTGATGTACATCTGGCACCACACTTCTGTAAATAAGCAGAAAATGGTATAACAGCTTGCTGCTCTGAGCGCAGATAGCATGTACTGTCTCTGTCCTCTGTCTCTTTTCTTTACGCTGTCTGGGAGACTTACTTCCCTGGAACTCATTGGTTAGAGTCTACCACCTTCCTTGTGTGGTGAAACTCTACCAGCTCCGTAACTCCAAGGCCAATTCTTTTACTTGTTCACATTATTTAAAAACCAAGAGAGATTCTCCCCACTCGGATGAAGGGTGGGGGTTAGATGTTTATTTAAATTAGTGTGAGATCAGTGTATGAGGAAACCCAAAGCCTTAGTTTATTATTTGAGTGGTGGCTCTGGTCAAACATACACATCTCTGCTTTCAGTGAATATCAGTACCTAAGTTCTGCAGCTCCATCCTCTGAGAGCTCCCAGCCTTGCTCCCATCAGTGTGGCTGTTAGCTCTGTTTTTTGTGACCCAACAAAAGGTGCTTGTTTGCCTAGCACTCATTCGGAGGTCCCACTAAGCAGAGAAACCTGAGGTGGTGAGTTGCTGCTGCTTTCCTGTTTAATTTTTATTGGCAAGGAACTGTGTGAAATACAGATGTATTCAGATAAAACCTACATGCCCCAGTTCTCAGAGGTGTTGAGCACTGCCACAACTTTAAGATTTCAATGAGAACTGCAATTTTTTTCCAAAGAACAGGCTTTACAAACAAAGTTTACAAACAAGCCATGCTGAAGGGCATCATACCAGTACATATGTGATTATAACCAGCTGAACTCTTCTCTGTTTAGCTGCCAGTATTTAGCGCTTGGGTAAATGACATTGCTAAGGAATATGTTGTTAACCTAAGATTCAGGTGCTAAGCAGGAAAATATTGTGGTGAAATCGTTATGCAAAATAGGATAAACGGTCACTGAAGAATGCAGGCCATTGAAATCCAGGAAGCACTGAATCGTCTGTATGCTGTAAATATCCCTGGACTTTATTCTGCAGGAAGATCAAATTCCATGTTCCAGTTTTGCAGCTTATGTGTCTCTCTGTCAAAATAGCTGCTGAGCCAATTCTCATTGTTCCACCAATATAAAATAAGCTGCGATAAGGCTTTGGCTCATGTGTCAAGTGAAAGAAAATCAGTTCTTTTGTCACCTTTGCTTATCAGTTTCCATGGACTGGTCAAACAACACCAAATGTATCTAGTAAGAAATTAAAGCATGTATTGATTAAGTCATGTATTGGCTTTTTCACTGTTTCAAATTTCGCGCTAAGAAAGCAAAAGCCTCTCCCTGCAAATGTCTCTGCTCACACAGTAGCACCTTTGATTCGAGGACTTTCCCTCATGTACTGTTTTTAGACGAAGCCACATAAACACCAGAAAGTTGTTGTTTCTGTTGGACTGCCTTAGGAGGCACAAACAAAAGCCCGGTTGTGTGTTTGTGCTCCCCATGATTTGGCAGCTTTTCACACCTTCCCACTGAGCAGAGGCTTCTGGCTTGCCCTGTGAGTTATGACTGTGTTTGCTGCGGCATGGGAGAAACTGAAACAGATGCTCTTCAAGGAGATGTCTGGTTTGTTGTAGATTCATTTCTGTATTTCCCCATCTTTGTACTGGTGTAACCTTCCTGCCACAACACTGTGGTGGGCCTATTACTTGAAATAGACTGATTTGTAGATTCACAGTTTCTGAAGAATATTACCCTGTCTGATCACACTTCAGCTTTCTGAGCTGCTTAAAGTATTCCAAGAGCTGCAGTGAGATGTCCTGGTGCCTGGCTGAGTCCCTCCGTCCCCTGCCTGTCATTCCCCTGCCATGTCCCCCCACACCCTCCCACCCCCACCAGTGCCACCTGGACAGCCATCACCATGGAAATGAACCCTTATTCTCAGGTGATGGGAGGAGCAGAGCATGGAGTTCTGCATACTTCTCCTTTCAGGCTTCTCTTCTGGAATACAGCAGCAAAATCAGGTGCAAGATGGGACAGAAACTACACCCGTTTCCCCTTTGCACTTTGCCTGTCCTTGTTTCATCAAGTGAATCAAGCTGCAAGTAAACTAGATCAACTTTGCGCACATGGTGGCTTCACTATCACCAAGACACCTGACCTTGTTTAGAGCTCTTTGAGGTGAGGATGTAGCAGATGCTGAAAGGTCAGATGTGTGCAGAAATGCCTATTCAGGCTGTTATAGTGCTATATCTTCTAGCACCATATCAGCAACAAGAGGAACACTTTAGGTTGATCTTCCAAATATGGGACTGGGAAGAAGGAAAGCTTACCAAAACAAAGCAAGAATTCTAAAGAAGAAATGAAAGATGTGTCAGTCATGGTGCTTATAAAACAAATGCCAAGTGAGATGCCTGGCAGAAGTGATCTGCTGTGGATTACCAGCTACTTTATTCACATTGAAACATTAGAAAAACAAACTAATTTGTCAGGAACTAACATTCGGTCATTTAGGAAGCTGACCAGAAATCATGGAGTTGGATTTGCAGAGCTATATTCTGATCTCAAGGAAAACATAAAACCAGCATCCAGAAATGAATTGAAATCCAGAATTGAAACTGTACATGTGTGCCACAGATACACACTGTGAGTGAAAGCCTGCAAAGCTGTCAGCATGCAAATCACTGTGGGAAGGAAAGTCATAACAGAAAAGATGAGCATGGTGTGGAAGTGCCAACAGGAAGCTGGAAGCTCTGAATATTGAAACTTAAATATCTTATATGTTTAACACTGGGAGTTGAATCATTCAATAATTAATTATATCTTGCAATTTTAAAGCCTGAGACTGATAATGTTATCAGGAGCATTCTATTCCTTACACTATTATAAAAATTAAAGCTGTATCTGTCTGAGCTGTTGTCGCTGATACATGCAGTGGTATATCATGTTGACATAGGACAGTTCCACTCTGGCAAGTTACTTGTGAATTGTTTATCATTTTATCATTTCTTTATGTTAAATATATACTCATCTTTTGTCCCCCCCTTCTGAGTATCACTGTTTCTGTTCTGTAATGCCTGAGTAGACTTCCCGATTATTTGACTTTTCTGAATTTTACCCCCTGCTAATTTCCTTCTGAGGCAACATGTGCAGACAATCCTATTTAGGTGAATAAAAATCTATGCTTCTTTCGAAACAGCACCATTAGTCTTGACAGAGAGCAGTGGAGCTTTTCTTATTGCATAATCCTTGAAACAGTGAGGTGTTGCACAGTTCTGCTTTCGTCTGATTCATCAAGGTGACACCAACCCGAGACTGTAGGGGAAGACAGCAACGATACTAGTTTCTTCTAGTAGGTCTATCCAAAAGAAAATGTTTGCCCCAAACCAAGAGTAGGCAGACACTGTTCAGTGCTGAAAGCACAGAGGAGTGAAACAGAAATACCTTTCCTTTGTTTTTGGCACTGCCTTTGATTCACCAAAGTCATGTACACCTGGATAGGTGCAGAGAGAAAAGCTCCAAACTGCTCACACATCGGCAGTGTTGCTCAGTAATCTGTATGGTACTGCTCTGCAGTGCCATGGCTGTAGGGTTTCTGAGCAGCTGGGCTTGTGGTTAGTGAGCTAATAAACTGGCAGAGGAACATCTATCTGCCTGCATCCACCCGTATAGCCTAGAGACCTTGAAATCTCTTTGGGTTTTCACTGAGTTTGCCTTTGTTTTCACTGCAGTCAATGAGATTTTGTTACGGACCTAAGAGGGAGCACCTGGAGAGTTGGCAAAGGACAGGACAAGTGGATCAACTGCTTCTAATCTGGATAGGACAGAGTTTAAGTAGTTCTTCCTGTCTGGCCTATGGCATCAAAATTACCACTTATTGTTCTGTGCCAGTAGCATTAATAAAAATCTTGTTTATTTATTTATTATTTTCAAACAATCTATTCCCCTCTCTGAAAGAGAACAGCTTTGCAATTAGCTTATGTGTCTTACATTCTATTGTCTTCTTGATTTGTGCAAAAAGTGAGAAAACATCGTTTTATTGTTTATGTAACTTCACAACATTAAAGTGCAGGTTTGGTAGCTTCAGTATATTTTTACATACAGACTTATGACCATGAACTAATTCATTCTATGTGTTAGGATGGAAGGCAAGAAAAAGTCTGACTCATGGCAAATACTCCATGGATTATTTAATACCTTAAGCTCTCCTTTTCTTGCAGAAAGAGGACCTCCAAATATATGAAAAATACTGTCAGAACAAGCCAAGGTCTGAAGCTCTCTGGAGGCAGTGTGGAGACAGCATCTTTTTTCAGGTGGAATTACACTGCAGAGTAGCAGCGGGAGGCCGTCAAAACTTGTTTTCCTTCTTTCTCTGCTTTAGAAAATTTACAGAAAAATGCAGACTTTTCTTGCATGCTTCATATACTGATGGCAGGTGCTCAGTATGTGTCAATGTGCTCTCTATAGGAGATTAGAAAAATTAGTGGATAGAATAGAACCTGGACAGAAGCCTAGTTCTTCAGGCTACAAGCAAGCCGAACAATTTCTGACTTCTTTGAGAACCCCAGATGATTACATTCTCACGAGCAGGGCCTGCCAGATTCCAACACTAAGTTGAACCTTTGATTAGCTCTGTTTCTATATATTTTCATTGAGGCGTAAGTAACCTGGAAAATCCTAAGCAGATAGAGCAAATTTCTCTCACAATTTGCAGACATAGATTACGGATGATAATAATCTTGGTGCCTTGCCTGTGTTTCAAGAAACAATATTTTTTCTCTTTGTCGTCTCTTGCAGGAATGTCAGCGTAAACTGGATCATAAGCTCTCACTAGATGCGTATCTTCTAAAGCCGGTCCAGAGAATTACCAAGTACCAGCTGCTATTAAAGGTGACTTTTCTATGATGGTGCAAAGTATTCCTATGCATAGCTTGTTTTATGTATGGAATTGCTTATCAGTACTATTTTTTGGAGGACTGACTGGAAATCATCTCTCACTTCTTCATCAACAAATACTTTGTAATGCTAGGCTGTAAAATAGCAACAGAGCAAAAAAAAATTACTTCTATTTCAGGATAAGGACTGCTGGGGGAAAAAAATAGAGTATTTTATGTAGCAAATATTTTATTGCTTTATCTTTAATCAGAAATTAAAATTGGTTTTATTTGCTCCATGTGGCTTTGCAATTTAAAAACATGAATTCATATTCACTATCCTGTCCCTGACATCCATCTTCATTCAACAGAACTCTTTTAGTTCTCTGAACCTACTTACTGTAGCTGTGACTCAAACCTTTCAGAAGGAGCCACTCCTACATTTGAAGCCCCAGCTAAGAATAAATTGTAATTTTTCTGCAGATTGAGTATAGGAGCCTCCCTTTTGATTTGGTTGGAAATAAGAGTGGTCTGTGCTTGAAGTTCTGGTGTGAACTGAGCAACAGGAAATAGATGCTGAAACTTTTTGATGATAGTGGCATAGTTTTCAGGAGGAAAGAAGAAAATGTCAAGATGTTCAGAAAAGCAAGAGTAAACCAGATTGTATTTTTAATTTGAAAAATGTCTGTAAATGTAACAAGATCAAGGAGCAAAATTCTCAAGCAAAACAGGTTGCAGCCATTGGCAGCCATTGGGGTTGAGGCTGGTCAGACCAGTTTTGTACTTAGCAACACACTGGCAAGGACATTTATTTTGTCAGGGATTATGAGGTCTGTGAGGATGGTGCACTGAATCCCTGGAGGTAGGAGCTTTTTATGAGTGTAGGAAAATAGGAGTCTGAAGAATTGGTCACAAAGAAGTGCCTTAGCAGTGTGCCCTGATGCTCTATGATCAGACTAGTTTTAAACTGTGGGTCACAGTTACGAAACCAGAAGGCTGCAAAACAGCGTCGCTAATGTTAAAAAGCAGTAGTCCTGCTATGCAGAGAGCAGGGATCCATACTGGTCCTAGAAACTGTGCAACAAGTAACATAAGAATGCATCCTGCTGTTATCCTCTAAGGCCTGGTTACCTCAGTATTTGAGGCCAGATTCCTGCCGTTTGGGATCTTCCAACTGCTTTGAGATTCATGTCTACTCACAACTCTATGAACCGTATGTGAATTTGTATCGATTAAACATTTTTCCCCTAGCTGCTTTTAGTCTGGTTCTGATCTCAAGTGGATATTCATTGCCAAGAAATACTTTCTACAAAATAAAGTAAAAAAACCTCCAAAACACAACAGCACATATCTGTGCATCTGAGAGAGATTCTGGCCTCCTCTGTAGGCAGAAGTGGTCTTTGTGCACTTTTTTTCATGCAGAATTTCTTTATCTATCAGATAAGAGCTTACAAAGACCTCTTGACTGGAACCTCAGTCTTTACAAGTTTGGACTATAAATTAATAATTTCAGTAGTGGACATGCAAATTGGAACCAATACCCCAAGAAAATAGTGAATTCTGTAATAGCAGAAATCATTATACTAAGATTGAGTTTCTTTTCTAGCAGATATGGAATAAAAAATAAATAAAAGGAAGTAGTTTTGTCATATATGAAAGATGATGGTAATTGTGTAGAAATGGTCCTATCTCAAATAAACCCACAAAACTTGAACATGTGAAGAAATTCAAAGGGTTCACCTTCAGTGGCACTCCTGGTGAATGTCCTGTTTTTATTTTATCCTATATTTCTTCTGCTTTGTTTAAGCAGCACAAATTTCAGAGAGGGCCGTGTTATGTTCCAATATAAGAAATTTTCAAGTAGTTTTCTCATCATTGTTTCATCAGGAAATGCTGAAATGTAGCAAGAATTCAGAGGGTACTGCTGAACTGGAAGAGGCCTTGGCCACAGTGCTTGATATCATCAAATCCGTAAATGACTCCATGCACCAGATAGCAATCACGGGATACGAGGTATTATTTGCTGTTGCTCTTACTGTTGTCTTGACTCATGCAGTGTTCTTTATCATCACGGATCATGCTGTGCCCATGGCTGGTACACTTTGCATGAGCCTGTATCATATTCTGAAGGGTGCTTTTGATTGGTATGTTGTGGTTATCAAGAAGACATGCCAACATACCTGTCATGTGGGGGTGGGAGATGAGGGTGGGAAGGAAATGGGAGAAATGCAATCCTTGTGAGTAATCACAGACAAAACACATTTGTAAGTGAGAGGCAGCAAAAATGTGTGACGTAACTTAAGAAATTTGCTGAAACTTCTGTGACCCCTATGCAACTCAAGTATTTCCAGATCTTTTGCTCTTAGGGAAGAATATTTGGATTCCCTTTAAAATGGGTAATAGAATCCACCCCAGTGATTGGCAGACTTATTATCTGAAGTGTGAAATAACAGCTACAGTACAAATAAGGTCATGAATACATGAATACATACATACATAGATATATACATATATATGTGTGTGTGTGTGTGTGTGTATACATGTATATCTACTGAAGCTCCACTGAAGTGATCAGACTTACAAGATCTGGTACAGAACATGAACCATTGAGTGAGAAGTGGAAGTGACTAATGTGTAAAGCAAAAGCATGTCTGGTGAAATGAGGCCTTAGGGTGATGTGAATGCCCATTCTGAAATAGCTACAGGGTGAAAAATTAAAGGAAAAAAATGTAAGGTTCAAAGAATTCTGAGATCAGAGTAATAATCTGAGCACCAGAAAAACAGTATTCTGTGCAGAATTTTACTTACAGAAAAAGTGGCAGGGTCTGTATTATGCCTGAGTTGAAAGGGTTAACTTTATTTTGCGGGATAGAACAGCTTCAGAAGTTTTGATTTCTATATTTATCTCTTTTTTTTCAAGTGCATCTCCAACTGATAGCTGAGGAAACTATGCCTGTTGTGCCAGCATTACTTTACAAATGAATGTAAATGCATGCTCAGCTATGTATCATAGACACACAATTCCTTCTTCTCATTCCATCTGTCCCTGGTGCTCAACCTTGATGGCCAAATAAGAACCTCCCATTGCTCACAAAGCCGCACCCCTTTTTGTGGACTTTTTCTCATGGTAGAAATACTTGCCAAAAACACCTTCAGAGGCAGATACTGTGCCAGTGGAAAGGCAGGTTTTGTGGCAGCTGATGAATGCTCCTAATTGCATAGGCAAGTCTGTTTCATGGAGCTGTGTATGTACAGGCTTGAGGAGTTGAATTCGTGTTTAATGTTGATGTTTGTTTGTTTGCTTGTTTTTAATGTTTTAATTTTGTTTGTTTGTAGCCAAGCCACAAAAAAAGCAGAGTAAAGGATTTGGATAGTAGAACTTACTGAGGCGTTTCCTACAATCTTTCTTTTATATACATTGTGGCCTGGATAGTTTGTCCATTGGCTATGCAGTACATTAGCCATTCATACATATCTCATCTTCCATAAACATGAGATCCAATGTACTGTTCTAACAGCAAATAATTGTATCTGAGATAAGGATAAATTCATTCACCTTAAACAAACTTCCTTTAGGACAAAATATCACAGTCCACCAGCACAAGTTATCAGAAATAGCGTGTTTCTGTATTTCTGACCACAGTGAAGACACAGGCCAGGGGTTTGGGGCTGATATTCAACATTTTCTGTAGAACTGCTGCGAACTGCTGTCTCAATTCATCTAATGGATGAGAGTCATAGTAACATCCCTCTACGGAGCAAAACAGTACCTAAACATACCCTTATTCTGCAGATCTAGAGATCCCTCACTACTCTACCTAAGATCTAAGGTGGTGAGTGAGAGGGAGACCTATCTGCAATCTGTGCAAATCTGTTCATTCTCACTCAGAGCCATCATCTGCCCTCATAGTCAATAGAACACACCAATGTTGAAAATATGTCTTTTGATAATGAACTGAGATTATTCCCTAAAATTATTATGCAAAGTACTGCCAGTTAAACTTGACACTAGCATAATTATGCTCATCATTATTCACTGAAGCACATTACTATGTGGATGTTGCCACGTCCTCTACATCCACATATTACTACACTCTTTAGCACAGTAATACTCTGTGAGTGCAGCTCACAGTGTCAGCCAATTGGTTCTGGATATATGCCATATCTACATATTACTACACTCTATAGTACTGAACTGAGCTGTAAATGTTTTGTTGGTGGAATCTGAGCCAAATGTCATTTATATCCATTGAAGTATTTGCCCATCAGTGGTCCTCAGGCAAGGTCTTTAACTCAGAAAGGCCTGTTTCCTGCTTAGTTTCATTCTCCCTCAAATACTTTTATGGCTCTCTGGTGCATTTGCTCTCCATTCGCCCAAGGCTGTACAGCACTGTAGTTTACAGATAGTGAGCTGGGAAGGTACTGACAAAATGCTGTTTTGCAATGGGAGAGAGTTACACACCTCCATACCTCTAGGCACCAGACTGTGCCTTCAGACATCCAAGTGTCTTTCAAGATCCTGCTCAGGGATGAATACGTAAGAAGATCATAGCAGAGAAGAAACTGAACAGAAAATCTTTTAGAGTCAGGAGTGTTGAAACCCAGTTCTTGTCAGAAGAGCTTGCTACTTTTGTGGTCATCAAAGGGGACAACTAATGTATATGATCTAAATATGGTACTGACACAATGAACTGGGAGGCAAAGTGGGAACTATGGACATGGAAAGCAATGTGTTAAACAATCCACACAGGTTTAGCAAGATATGAGTAGGTGGCCTTGCAGATGTAACATCTGCCCTCCAACAGAAGGGATGCCTGGGCACATGTCTCTGCATAGATCTGTGCCTACCATTAACCTAGTTTGGACATAATGTATGTTTTCTCTTTTCCTTGCCTGCCAGGGGGATGTAGGTGAGCTTGGTAAGCTGTTGATGCAAGGTTCCTTCAACGTGTGGACTGACCACAAGAAGGGTCACAACAAGGTGAAGGACTTGGCAAGATTCAAACCGATGCAGAGACACCTCTTCCTCTACACAAAGATGCTGCTTTTTTGCAAGAAGCGAGAGGAAAACACAGATGGTCATGAGAAGACAGCTTCATACAGCTTTAAAAATTCATTAAAGGTAAAAAATGTGGTAATGGGAAAGGGGGAAGAAATAAATCTTTTGTTCTAACAATACAGGAGGTCTCCACATGGAGACCTGGAGTTATCTTGCAACACTGAGTAAATGGAAGCTCTCACTTTAGTTTTGATTTGGAGACAGACCCAGTCATATGTCCTACAACTCCAGATGTGAACCTTAGTTTTGCAACTCAATACAGCCTTTTAAAAATGCATCTTGAATTTACAAACTATTTACATTCTCCTAAGTCCAGCTTCTAATTTTCTCTTTTGAAACAGATGAGCACAGTGGGCATCACAGAAAATGTAAAAGGAGATAACAAGAAGTTTGAGATCTGGTATAATGGCAGAGAAGAAGTCTATATCATTCAGGTAATAACAATCCTTTATTTCTGAGGACTACACGTCCTTTGAATTGAATTATTTTTAACAAAGTTTTCGGTTTTGTGGATTTCACTGTCCTGTACAGTCATGAAATAATGACTGAAATCTTAAGTGTTGTGTGGGCACTAAAATTATCCATCTATCATTGTATATTATGGGTATACCAATATATCATATGACTTTGGGTAGAAAAGAAAGCAAAGTAATGAAAAATTAATTGGAAGATTGGACAGAAAGGCAAGGACTAGGCCTTAGATTCGGGGTAACTGTTCCATCTTGAAGAGCACTCTTTCCTTTGATCTGAAATCCTAACCATGGAGTTTCATCCTTACATGAAACTGAGAGCAAACATATGTTAGGATATCCAAGGGGTTGGTAGCATGCTTTGATCTGCTTTGCCTTTTCTTCTTGTGTCATCAGGCATCTTCTGTTGAGCTGAAAAACACTTGGATTTCTGAGATACGCAAAGTTCTAACAGGGCAACTGGAAGCATGTAGAGGTAAGACACAGTGTGATCTGATGATGTTGCCTTCTTTCTGTAGCTGTGTATGACAATATGGAAATGGGATGAGTTATAATGTAACTCATTACAAGCAGTGAAATCAGCAAGAATTGAGCTTCAATGCAAGGAGAAGTTGGATTGCAGGAATTTAAACCCTTGTGCGTGAATGATTATTCCATTCACAATTAGTCTGAGGAACGTGATTTTTCTCTGTTCTCCCTCTCAAGCATAATGCTAGAGACATTCATTTCTATCAGCACATGAGGAGATGGGGGCTCAGTCTTTATTCTGTGCCTTCTTACAAGACTGACACAAAAGATCCTTCCACACAGATGAGTGCACACGGCAGCTGCTTTTCTGTGTCTCATGCTTTATTTTACTTTGTGGTTTGGGACTGATTGTTGTTTTCTGTTTGTTTCTTTTTGTTTGTTTCAGCGGGTAGGCAGTTTTAAATCTGGTCACGTTCCTTATGTTTTGACATTTGTAGATGTGACTGTCAGTCACCTCTTCCATCTTCTCATCATAGTGACCTTCCTCTAAAATATGATTAATGACAGTTCCCTCTCTTACTAAGATGTCACTGCGAAGCTGTTTGGTGACATGCCCAACACATGAATGGCTGAAGCCTTGTAAGTACCTAAAATAGTGACAGACTTTCTATTGAGACTAAGACAGCCAAAATTCAGTTTGGTTATTCCAGATAGTAAGAGAACATAGTGATGAAAACTACCTGAGATACTGTTCTTTTTATGAGCAGTAATGTACTTTGTCCAAAAAGTCATTTTGCATGTTCTCTTAGGGCAAAAAAGCATGGATGTGTTCATTACAGACCTTTCTTGTGCCCTAGCATTGTTTCTTGCTTTGACCTGTCATTTTCTGCTTCTGTCACACACAGTCTTTAAAGCAATGCCAGCAAAGCCTCTCCTCCCACATCCTTAGGATTCCTAAGCAGATTTTGTCCTAGGTGGAAACCTGTGCTTTGACTTTAGAGGTCACCTTTATCTTAATTGTCTGTTTCACAAAGACAAGTTCTTTCAGTCTCCTTAAGTGGAGTGACACAACTATGCATGTGAGCTTCAACAAGGTAATGGAAGCCATAAAAGTATATGTACACATAAATAAACGCTTTGTACTCAGACCTTTTGTTTCTATTCTCGTAATCATCCTTTCTCTTCTTCATTCTGAATCTCACTGCAGTCAGTTCAGCAGAACTGCTGAGGAAAGAAATCAAGATTCTTATCAGCCTTATTTCAGGACTTGATCTCTTGATGTCTACTGTTATTTCTGTTATTTACTTCTGAAGTATAAAAGCTGACTTAACTTCTACAGAACAGAAAAATACTTCATAGAGAAAATATTTTTATATTCTACATATTCTACATATTCTATGTTTTGTCTTAAGATCACAGATATACTGTTATAACTCTTCCCATTGCCTTTTCTGAAATGATCACATGATGAAAGCCCTTACTCTAATACCGAGAGCAGGAAGAAAATGCCTTTTCCAGTGCTATTAAATGATTGCTTCTATTTCCAATGACTTATGAAAGAAGAGTCTGTAATTCCTTGCTTAATCCAAGACTGGATATTTTTCCAACTGTGCACTGTAAGAAGAATGAAGAAGGAAACGTTTGTCTGAGCTGTTTTTAATGACTGTTAAGAGTTGCACAGAGGGTTGGAATGCTAGAAGGAACCAGATGAGATGTTTAAGTGAGCAAAGGGCAAAGGAGTTGGACAAAGGAATGTGATAAACAGTTTAGCATATGGGTAATTAGTGTCCAAACATTTAGTACGTGTGTCCTCCACAGAGTTCCACAGTGACATACAGTGTTAGCAAGGCTTTGGGCAACACCTTATTGCATAGACACCGCTGAATATAATTGTCTCTTCTGCAGGCAGAGGAATTAAGGATGCAGCTCAGGAGGCTGCAAGGCTGTGAATCAGTTGCCAAAACCAGGAGTGCAGCTACTTCCGACTCTCTGCCCCGAGTGCTCCTTTTCCCAGCATTCCCACCCACAAAAGACTTTGTGAAGATTAATCTTTCAGTGCTGCCCTTTCCTCTTTCTCCATTTTAATCTCATTGACAGAAGCTTTTTCTTCTTCCAGAGTGAAGTAGCCCCAGGATCTCAGCAACCTGAGAGTTTAAGGGCAGTTCGTTCCATTCACTCACTTCTTACTGTCTGACTTTCCTGGCCGTGAAAAACAGCTTGTCAGCATCTGTCTCCCCTCCCCTCCCCTCCTCTTCCCTCCTCTCTTCCTCTCCTTTTTTTCTTTCTCGTATTTTACACAAGCAAGGAAGCAGCTTATACAATTTGGATCAATTTATTTTTACTTTTTTTCTATAACAGAAGCAAGTCAACTACACCAAAGAATCACTGAGAGTGTGTACCATGCACCAATGAATTCCTCCAATATAACCAGGTAACAACAGCTGTTATGGCATATCAGGGCCATGTCTTTGTCTTGGTTTTTGCCTTTTCAGTACATAAATTCTTACTGTTCTATGTCTAGCTTATGGAGTATGAACTTACTAAACTGCCTCCATATTATTTAGAGCCATTAAATGCAGATAAAAGTTTTCCTCATGGGGAAACTCAAAATCACAATGCAGAATTCATTTAAAAGATCACCATTTGAATCTTCCAAAGAACCATGTGCTCCCTGGAACATTTCCAGGATGTTAAATGGAGCCACCAGCACATCTTTATAATGCCCCAGTTGCTGGCAAATTTGCTAAATGAGTTGGCATGACATACCACTGTAAAAGTTTCTTCATTATTGCTTTTGCAGGACTAAAAAAACCAAGATATCCCAGGTAAACAGAGCCAGCCTTTGAGAGCTATGCAACTTAATGCATGAAAAATTAAATACATGTAGTGCTACTAATCCTGCATAGTATTTTCTCTTGGGTTGGTTATATTTCAGGTTTAAAGCCTAACCTGTAGAGGTTTAAGGTGAGAATCTTTCAGCGAAACCACATTGGAGATAGAAGGAGAGCATTGCTCAAATAACAAATGAACTGCACTCACAAATATTTCAAATCAGTTCTTCTCGCAAAGCTTTTAAAGTGAGAATTTTCAAAGTAGAAATTGTAGGCAAATTGATCAGCACCAGGAAGAAAGAATATATATTTATCCTAGAAAGGATTAAGTCAAAAGGAAAACATAGTGCTTGTACATGCTCTACTGACTACCACAGAGAAGAGAGCTTTGGTGCCTCCACTCCAAATGCTGGGTTATCATACGGGGCAAGAAAATATTTTATGTCTTCATGACAGGACAAGACACTGGGCTTTCATAAATGGAACAAAGTGCAAACTCTTAGAGGCTCTTGTAAACCAGGGCCACCTTGATCTTCTGTAATATGTCTCAGAGAGGAGCAAGGACAGAGGAATTGCAGCATGAGATACCTCTGCAGTGACAAATGAGAAATAATGGATCCAGAACTCCTCAGACCGTGGAGCCCTGCCTGCAGCCAGGTTTGGGATGCTGGGTGGCTGCAAGAAGTGAGAGCAGGAAGTTAGACTTTGTGACATGTGCACAGTCTGTTTATGACTGACATGACTAAGCAGCCCCGGTTGTGAAAGATGCTGTTATTAAACCAGGAAGAGACATTATTAGCCAAAGAGCAGCCAGCATAATCAGTGCTCTGCCAGCAGCTGGAAGTTAATTGCAGAGATATTTCTAACTGTTGCAATGCCCTCTTCTGGGTTGCCCTTCTGTAAAATGAATATTGCTTATTGGGAATTGCCAAACCTGTACTGTGACTCTGAGGAAATCTGTTTGCAGAAAACCTCTGCCTCCCCAAGCCATATCCATTCACAGTTCCCTTTATTTGTTTGCATGCCGTCACAGCACTTAGGGCTGCAATTCCATGAGCTAAGGATTGGAGCTGAGATCTCTGCAAAATAAACACAGCTGATGCATTTAATACAGGTGGTTGATGAATGTCCCTAAATCCTGTTCAATCTATGTAAATTCTCTCTCTGTAGATTCCTCCCGAAAGTTTCATTGTTTAATCCTAAAATGAGATGTCTTGTGGTATCTGTTGCTGCTGATATCTCTCCGAAAGGGTTTTTGCTGCATTTCACTGATAATGAAATGATCCCTTAGTATTGTTTCTTAATCTACTGAAACAAATGCAGTTTAAAGAGACTATTTTTCTAACTGATCATCTGCCTTTTTGGGAATGATCGATTCAGTCATAAATCCACACAAAAACATCCTGTGCACAAAGGTATACACAGATACTTGGAATTCTACTGCAGATGCTGTTTCAGAGGAGCTGGTGTGTTTTCTTGGAGTCTTTCTCACAGCTGTAAATCTTTAACTCTGTCAGCTGCATGTTTCACAGTTATCTCAGCCCAGATGGAAAGGGGCAGAGAAAAAACAATAAGGAAATGTGAATGTGCTTTGGATTTGTTCCCGTATTTATTTTGAGCCCAATTTTGTACCTAACATCCGGCTGTAAAATCACATTTAGATTTAACAGACGTAGCAGAGACCTCTGTTAAGGTTCCATCAGAAACAGGTTAGGGAGTCAAATACAAAGAAGCCCCATGCTGCCTTGTAATTAAAAGTATTCAGAAATACCTAGCAGTCCAAGTGTTTTTAAGATTTTAATGATAACTTGGGCTTTCCCTTACAGGAAGACACGTATGTTAAGAATGAAAGCTTGTATGTTAATTGTAAACAGCAATATGATTGCTGATACACATTAATAATGAGCATTTTGGAAGAATATTTCAAGTGTGTAGATATTATGAGATGGGTAGAAAAATCAGACTGCCAAAGATAATAGTCAGACACCCAAACTAAGCTGCCAGGCAGAATGAGGAGGGCAAGAACCACACAAAAACTTTGCAGCTTGAATTCTATACGAACCTGGGGCAGTGGGGTCATCCCCATTACAAATGGCAATGTCTGTACCTGTGCAGATTTGACAACATGGATCCTCTGGTCTGTGATTCAGTTGCATAAATATATGTTCCAATTGAATTTGTGTTTTGAAATAGCAGAAGGAGCAGAGGCTATGGGGTCCTGGAAGCAGCGGGATCCATATGCTCATCTACATCTGCTATGACTTCTATGTGTCCATCCAGCATTCATTTCTTTCCTGGAATCAAGTACACTCAAGCTTTAAAGAATGGAGAACTGAGATCCAGTCCTCTTCTGAAATCTAGTTTCTCAACTCTTTCTTCCAAATCTGTTACACTTCCAAAAAGAGGAAGGATGCAGGGGCTAGGATGGCTTCTTCCACCATACACGTGTGCACAGATGCAGACTATTATAGGACACCTGGTTTTAAAACCTGCCTTTTTCTCCTTAACTTTAGGCTTCTGGTAACAAAGAATGCTTACTGCAGGTATCTGACTCATGTCTCAGTGCTCCAGTAGCTCTTAAACAGGAATATAACTATTTTTGTATTTCTTTTGTCCAAAGGTATAGCAGAAAGTCATCGAGCATGTATGAAAACAAATCCGAGACATCAAATGTGGAAGCATCTAACAACAAAAACAGGAATTCCAGTCCCAGTGCCAGACAAAAGAGAGGTAGGAGTTCTGAGACAGAGCTTTTTGGTTCCAAAGGGTAATAGTTCTGTTTTTGCAAAATCATTTCTAGAGTTTATCAGAATTGTTAGAATGTTTGTTTTCTAAGTTTAACATAAAAAAAAAAATGACACTGCACTGTGAAACTTCTTGAATACCAAGGAGCATTAACAGTTTAGGAATTGTCAGGCTCAAGTTTTGATGCATTACATTGATCTTTATATAAATTCTGCTTCTTAAGAATAGAATTGTGGAGGTATAGTATGCATTTTCAGCCCTCTATATCCTGGATAACTTACTTTCTAGCCATATTTAATGTTAAGGTTGCCTATGAATTTTGCTAACAAATGTCCTTGCTTTGTGTCCCAGTTGTTTTTTACCTCCTCTATATACAGGCTCCCTGATAGTTTATAGTAAATAAAAGCACGTGTGGCCACAGAAAGTCATGGAATTTATTACTTAAAAGCATGTTTCTGTAAAAATAGGTATCTTTTAAATGTGAAATATTTTTAAATGAAAACAAAACAAAACTTGGAAAGCAGTCTTTTATTTTAAATTCATAAGCTCTCACTGTAATTCCTCTGCTACTCACTGCTAGCTCAGCTGAGAGCCACCTCATGCTCTGCTATGTGTCTGCTCCCTCAGGGCAAAGCAGTGACTCACTTCTCTCTGTGGGATTCAGGGTGTGTGTGTGCGCATCCTGCTCTGCAAAACACACTGTGCAAAGCTTCTGATGTCCCACTTTTATCTGCGGTTTTAATTTGTGTCCTTGTGAGACATTAAGCCTCTAGCTGGGACTCTGCAGGGCTGAATTCAGTCACTTTAAGGGTGCACAGTTGGGTCCTATTTTTGAAGGTGCGTAGGAATCGTGCTGCGACTCTGGGGTTGTGTTCGTTTGCAGTGTAAGTGAAGTGTGGATTCTGGAGCTCTGCTAACATTGTCTCTTTTGTGCCACCTACTGACTGTATTTCTCCCAACACCTTTGCAGTTAGCATGAAAGCAGGTTATTTCTAAATGCTGTTTTCTTTCTGTAGCACAGTGTGTGTGTTTGTGTGGTGGTGGGGGAGAACCATTGGCCAGGTATATTTGCTTTATCACTGCTATGGATAAGTGCATGTAATTATGTGTTGTCCACATATATCGGGTTTTTTTGTATGGACCTGATTGGTAAGTTCGCTCACTTGAAGTTATATGGAAACCAAGTGCTACAAGGACCAGTGGAGTACAGCTAGTACCGCCAGCCTGATGGCAGCTGGAGCAAGTTGCTCTGGGCTGTATTCAATCAGGTGCTGTATGTGCTCAAGGATGGAGTCTCCACAGATTCTCACTGCACACAGGCTCAGTCTTTACTCTTCCCAGTGAAAAATGTTTGGGTTTTTTTTTCCCCCTTCATGTTTTTAATTGGAATTTTCTGTCTTTTCAGTCAATGCTGATTGTCTCTCATTCTGTCACTGGGTTCTACCAAGAAACATTTGGTTCCATCTTTACTCACTCCCATCAGGAATTTGTATATATTGATGAAAACCCTCTCAGCCTTTTCTGTACAGTCTGGACAGTTCCATCTCTTCATAATTCAGCATCTGCAATCCCTTACTAATACCCATTGCTCCCTGCTGGATTCACTCATGTACACTGATGTCTCTCTAGTTCTGGGAGCCCAGCACAGGACCTACAGGTCTCACCAGTGCTGAGTGGGGAGAAGCATCATCTCCTTGTACCTTCTGATAAGGCTTTTCCTCACGTAGCCCTGGATGCTCTTGTGCCTCGTTGCCACAAGTGTGAATTGCTGGCTCATGATCAACCTGTTGCACATCTAAATTTAGATTTAGTCCTTATTATGTCTGGAAATGGGATTTAGTATTATTTGTTATACCTGCAGTATGAAGAAAAAGCTTTGAAGGAACTCCAGTGCAGACAGTTTGTCACTAGAGACCAGTCTGTAGTGAATGGCACACACTGTGCAGCTATGGGGACTTGTGAAATACTAAGAGATCCCTCTGTGAATGGTACAGTTCCAGGGCTGAAGAACTAGTAGAACTAGCATACAAACCCTCCCCCTGCACACATGCACTGCTTTACTTTCCTTGTTATTCTGTTGTTACTGAGTGCTATGGATTTGCTTGCTCTTCACAAATGGGAAAGAAATATACTTCCTATACAAGTTTCTGGTTTCTTTATAAGCTAATCCAGTGTGATCCAAAATTCAGCCTGCAGGACAGGCCTTGTCTCAGGCCCACGGTGTCTTTGCAGGCATTACCTAGCAGTGGGAGCAATCACAGCAAGGTGTGAAGGCCAGAACAGGTGGTCTGGAAAGCCACATACATCCCAGTGCACCAATGTGCAGCCCCACAGCTGACATTGTCCTTGGTAGTGTTTCCTTACCTGCCTGGCCCAAGACTGGCATCAGGCCCCAGGATGGAAGGAGCTGAACATGCTGATGTAACACTCAGTGCTGTTAAAACCTGTTCATTTCACACCCACCTATGCATGCAGGCACCTTGGATCCTGGATTGTCTTGGCTGCAAATCAGGAAGTGATGGGATGTACTTTCCTTTGGAAGCTCAGCTTGTGTCTCTGTTGCTTTTCCATCAGTCTGGATTCACTGTCTTTCCATGTTTCCTTTGTATTTCTGGTTTTGTTTGTGCCTCTAGTGATTTTAACTTGACAATGTATGAAATAAAAGTGAGAAGAAAGTTAGTGGTTAAATCCCAAGGCAGGGAACCAGGCAGCTAGCACATGTTTTTTTTTTCCTGATCATTTGCCATAGTTTTTCTTTGTGTTACCTGTCCACACAAAGAAAAAGACGTGAATAATTTGGCATGAGTGCATGGGTCAGGGGATTGGATCCTGGTCCACCTCTTTCCTGCAGTGTGATTAACTGTATATGTTTGAAATCCAGAGTCTTAGGACTTTGATCCCTGTATGACTTATCTTTATAAATGCGATCATCAGGTGGCATGGTGGGCTTACCTACATAAGAGCCTGGCATGTATGTTTTGATGGCACGGCCATCCTTACATCCCAGCAAGTCCCAGGTGGGGCACATTACTAGGTGCCAGCTTTGGAGGCTGCTAGAAAGATTTCAGCAGGTAAGGCTGAGAGCACAGCAGTCACAGGGCTGATCACGGCAGACTGCTGAGCTGGTAGTGGGTAGAAATGTTACTGCTCACAACACTTGCTGTCTGTGTGTATCCTGCACTGCAAGGCTCCTTCTCTTATTTCTCCCTACAGCCTTGCTGTTCCAACCACAGGGATGTGTTTTCATAGGAAAAAGCACTAGATCCTTTTCAATGAGCTTGCTGCTAATCTGTATTTTCCTTTGATGAGAGCTACATCCCTTCACCTGTATTTCTTGTGTTGTTTTTGTTTGTTTGTTTGTCTTTGCTTGTTTGTTTTTCTCCATTGAAATTCAGTGAGCCAAACTCAGCCCAGCGGCTCTGTTAGCTCAGCTGATTGAATCACTAACCTCATGTCACCTTTCTAATTGATTAGCTCTTGCTCAGGCTTGAACTGAATCAAAACCAATTCTCTATTTTTCGTTGTCATCCAGTGCTAACCTTTCCTTTCCCATAAGCTGAATGGCTGACCCTTCCTTCCTTATTTCTCTTCCCTCTCCCTCTCTCTCCTAGTTGATGCTCCCACCAGCCTTAACCCTGAGCGCACAGCTCTTGCTAGAAAGCGATTCACATTGCAAGGTCTTTCCAACCGCAGAGCTCCACCCAAAGGTAAAATCACCACATGCAGCATTTGGTCTCTGGCCATCAGTCTCCTGCACAATGCTTTCTCCATCCCATAGTGTCATCCATCACTATTTCCTAAAATGCTGCCACATCCCACGAAAATGCACCTGTCTGATACACACACATGGTTCTTCTTCTCAAATAGCCTGATACCAGAAAAGGCTCCCATGGCAATGGGGGCAAGGCAACCTTTGAGTTGAGTGGTTGGATCTTTTCATAGTGAGTAGTGCAAATAATGTTTGTTTACCATTTTTCTCAGTGGCTACCAACCTGACTTGTTTCAGCAGTCTACTGGCTTGAAGGGAAGAATATAATCTCTGTGTTGCAGTGTGCTAAGCTTTCATGTGTTAAAAAGTTCACTGGTTGGATCTCTTTCATTTATCAAATGTTGCTTAGCTGTGACCTAGTGGTTAGACTGGGGAATTGGGATTCAGAAGGTCTGGAGTTTATTGCCTTTTCATTATATTCATTCATATAATTACATTGTATGATGCTGTAAAATGGTATGTTGTGAGTCTTTGTGCATAAAATTTAGAAAACACTTATTATCCATGAGTAGAGCATTGCATCTTCCTGTGATGGCTGTACTGAGAAGAGATTTTGGATGACATAAAGAAACGTGAATAGAAATGAAACAGAATGACTATATTCACATTCACTATTTGAAAATGTCAAGTAATTACTCCTTCGATAGTTATGATATTGCTTTTCTCTTGTTCTGATAAATGATATTTCTTCTATGAGGCAAGGGTCTAGTATGCAGTGGTGGAGAAGGTGAGCAGCAAAGGAGGACAAAGTGAGATGAAAGAACAAAAATATAAAGGAATAATAATACAGAAGTATTATGGTACAGTGTTATAAAGTGGATGAAATAACTTTCTGAAAACAAATAAGTGGGTGGTTTTCAGGACCTGTGCCATGGGGAAATCAATGACAAGATTCAGATCTGTTGAATGCAGAATCATGCTGCAGTTTTGGTTTAGGTCTCTCTCTTCTTTTTATCTGAAGTTGTTTTGTCATATGAGATGTCTTGTGTTTTGTTCAGTCATTCCATGTTCCAGAGCGAGGTGTACTTTGAAGATTATATACCCCTAAGCTGTGGGCACTTTTGGCTCAAAAACGTGTTGGATCTGGTTACTTGAGAATCCTAGTTTCACTGCACAGTGTCCAATGTTTGCTGGTTTCACTCTGTTGTGCTGTTCAGTCAATAGTCTGGGCCTGGTCTAGAGGCAGAAGATAGCCTGGTTAATTCATAGACTGTGGTCATTTCTGTAGGCGTACTGCTGTGCTTGTAAAGGTGTACGTGCAGCCTCCTAAGAGCTTCTTAATGGCTTCCATCCATCCCGTAACATCTTGTGCACTCTGAGGCTAGCAGTTCATCCATTTACACCTTTGATCTGTTTATTAACTATTTTGAGTCAAAAATGCTCCTCAGATCTCACAGTGAAACCTTAGAAAGTTGTGTCTTCATTCCTAAGTGGAATTTGAGAAAAGGCATTATTTGGAGTACACAAACAAACAAACTCTGGTGCCTTCATTGTTCCAGGCTGATTTGCAATAGTAAGGAAAGACCATTCACACTTCCAGAAATGATGAATCATAGAACCGCCAAGATTGGAAAATACCTACAAGATCATCCAGTCCAACCATCCAACTATCACGAGTAGTTCTCACTAAACCATGTTCCTCAACACAACATCTAAACATTCCTTGAACACCTCCAGGGTTGCTGATTCTACTTGGGCAGCTCATTCCAGCACCTGACCACTCTTTCAGAGAAGTAGTATTTCCTATTGTCCAGCCTGAATCTCCCCCAGTGCAATGTGAGGCTGTTCCCTTTAGTCCTATCACCAGTTACACGAGGGAAGAAGTCGACCTCCAGCTCACAGCTCCCTTCAGGTAGTTATAGAGAGCAACAAGGTCTCCTCTGATCCCCCTCTTCTCCAGACTGAACAATCCCAGTTCCCTCAGCTGTTCCTTATAAGTGCTGTGCTCCATAATGTGATCTCTAAACCACCTGTGTTTGTTTTTCAGTGTATTTCAGGTCAGTCATCACAGAACAAGCAGTTCAGTGTCTCTAAATAATCCCAACGTCATCTGTAGACACACACACCATTCTAACCATCATGCTCATCTTTCTGTGTTTTGTACCTATACCTAGACTAGCTAGTTGCTAAAATATTAGCTGGAGTAAGTCTCCTTTCTGCAGTATTGGTGCAATTGGAATTGCTTTGAAAATACATTTCTGTAGAGTATTTTCTATGTCTTTCACTTTGTAAAGAGAATCTTTCCTGGCTGTTTTAGGGAGCACGCTATTTTTATTTACCCTTTCCCAGCTGCTGCTTTGCTTTGAACATCTTTTACCCTCATTGCTTATTAACCTCTAATCCTGCCCTGCATTGCATCTGTCTATTCTCCCAGATCCAGAATCTAAGGAAAGAGAAGTTGCCCGTCGCTTTTCCCTAGCCTCCTCCATCAGCACCACAGTTAATGCATCTACTGTGACCAAAGGTACCGTCCTGCTGCTTGCTTAGCTACCCTTCTCCCTTCCTGCTCACTGACAAATTTGCTGCCAAATGCTGCTCTCAGAGTGATTTCATCAAGCTCAGTTTTTATAAATGTATGAGGTTTCAGTAGAAGAGTTAAAACAAGCGTTATATGTGCAGGAATGCAGGCCAATGTAGTTAAATGTGTATCAAGGTGTCTCAGCTTCGAAAACTGATGCTGGTTTCCATGGAAGCAGAATGAATTCTTAGCTGTGGTAGGGTTTGTTTTCCAGCTTCAACCTGGATTTGGGTTAATTGAAATTCAACAGAATTTTCTCCCATTTCCTTAAAACTGCTCAGGGTTGTTGCTTTCAACAAGAAAGAGAGGATCTCCTCTTTGAGTAGCAGTCAAATAAGAAAGCTTGAATTTAAGACAAAAAGTGAGTAGCAATCAGTGCCAGTTTAAAACATATTTAGCATAATTGCAGTTATCATTAGAAATAATGCTTGCAGGGAAATTTTCGGAATGCATAAGCAAGGTAGGTGCCCAGAATGCACTGACCTGCATGCAGTTCCTATGGGAACTTAAGGAAATTTTATTTCTGAGCTGTAATTCTACTGAGGAGAAGCACTTCTACAAAATTTACTTCAAGTCATTGCACCAGTGCCTATTTTTAATCTCAGGAGCAACCCATGCAGCTGGGTGAGCTGGTTGTGCAGAAAAACAGCGGGGTCTCAGGCATTTATGCCTATATGTTGGAGTTGCTTTTGGAAACAGAACATATGATCAAATTTTGGTTATGTTTTGGTTTAACAGCGTGTGGAATGAAGTGAAGGAATTGATTCGTAAGCTTAAGCTTTATGATTTTAGAAGCTAGAAAACAAAATCAGTGCTCTCAAATGAAGTTTTTTACTTACAACATCTGCATTAGGTAAATATTTTAGGTGTTGAAGGAACTGGAGCCTGAGTCTTGTCTAAGCATTAGCCAAATGCAGGTTTAGCTGGAGTATTTGGGTTGTCTCATTCAAGTCTACTGCATGCTGCTGTGTGCTGATTCGCACTGTAATGGCTCAGCTCTGTCACATCATGAGTCCACTGCGTATGCAGTCAGGACACAGGAGAAGCACTGCATGTGGAGCTGTGAAGAATGTCTGTTCTGTTCTGTGGAACTGAATTGCTGGCTTTTGTCAGCTCTTCCCTGCCACCCTCGCGTGTGGAAGCTGACTGTGAATCTGCCTGCATTAGTGCCATCTCCTGGACATGTGGGAGAGAAACCATCTGTGAATCCTGTTTGGGGGCAGATACATTTATTATGTCTTCTGCAAAAAAATAGGTTTGTTTCCTATTCACATCACGGAAGTATTTGTCTTCACCACTTAGAACTTAGGGGATGGTCATTTTGCTGGGTGATATGGAAAGTATTAGGCAGGTCATGGTTCCAGGTAATGGGAAAGCAAGTTTCTGTTTTGACAATACTTACAGCCTTGTGACTCTGCAAACTTCACACAGGTCCCCTTGTTCCTGCAGTTAAAGTCAAGAGACATGAAATAAAGAGTGACCCAACTCCCCTGGGGTTTGAAGGTATGAGTATTTCCATCCTGCATGAAAACCTGTTCAGCAGTTTTTTTATATCATTCACGGAATTCACATCTCATCACTGCCAGTGGATGACACTGGAGCTTATGTAGGCAGTCGGGGTTTGGTGTCAGTTTATCTGTTGAACTGTGATAAATAAAATTTGTCGTCTCTTTTCTTGTCCCCTGCACTAATACTATGTTTATCAACTTTCATCTAGGGTTGCACTTAAATTAAAACCCAGATTCTCTACTTGTTTTGGTAAATAGACCATGATCTGGATCTGGATTTTCTGCCTGGCTTCTACCTCACCTCATGGAAGGGAGGAGAGCTCAGGCAGCAGCAGGGAGCCAAGGCATTACTCTCCACCTTTACCTGCAGTCTGGCCACTTGCATTCCTCTCCCCTTGTTAGGGTTTACACCTAATAAGAGGAGCAGTAGCCACATGCATGAAGGTCACAAAAGAGGCTAGGCTTCATTGGTAACCATTTAAGGTGCAGTGTTTCATTTCAGTCAAGCAGAATTTCTACCTATTTTGTTGCAGCAGGTTCGTCGATTACTGTTTTACAAGCAATACCAAAAAGTTAAACTGGGAAGTGATTCCACAACCACTGAAAGATCACCAGCTTCCAGTGCCAGCATTTCCCTTTACACAATGATTTGCCAGAATGCATTGCCATGTGAGGCACAAGCAGTCAGGCATCCTTGTTGCAAAAGAGAGAGAAGAGAGATGTAAGCTCAGGAATCCCTTTGATTGTGTTGCTCTGCACAAAACCCTGGCAAGTAGACAGGTCAGTTCTGGGATTGGCAACATACCAAAGCTATGTCCTATATTTATAGCTTTCTAATAGATATAAGATACTCATTCATAAATACTTCTCATCTCAGCATACAATGTGGCTGCAGAGGCTGAAGGTATTTCAGGGTGCAACTTCAGGGCTGAAATGACCTTCATTGGGTAAAGAACACAGTCCTACTGCACAACATCCCTTGCCAAACTGAGTTGATTTAAGTGGGAGATGATGAATATTGTTGTCCCTTCACCAGAAGAAACTGCTGCTGTTTCTAGAGCTCTGACAGTTAATGATGTTAAAGATATTATTTACTTGGATAAAATCTTCCCTCACACAATTGCATTCATCAAGAGTGATATTATTCATTTCTCACTGAGAAGAACCTCCTCGGTCAATTTTATTGCTGTGTGGATGGGTGTCAAAACCATACACCATCACCTACAGCATGATCAGCAAACCTGCAAGCAAAGTCTGTTAAAAATTAGGAAGCTGTAGTGAAATAGAGCACTGCACTGTTCACATAGCAACTGTTTTCATTATTTACCATCAGCATTTGCTTCATTTGGCTGCTCTCTGTTATTCTCAAACATAACAGTTTTCCTGTGAGATACTGCTGTGTTTTCACTCATTTGTGCTCATTAAATGTCTCTTCTCTTTATAACTGTTGGATCCTCGTCCAGCTGTTTGTATAAGAGACAACCAGTGTCAGTTGTGATACACACACACACACTTTGTACTGGATTTCTGGTCACTATTTCGCCTTTAAGACAAAAAATTGTACTTCCTGCCACAGATGCTTTTGAGAACACCATATTGGCCCAGACTAAATGTAGCACTGGTTCCACCACAAGACCCGTACCTAGATCTGCTTCACAGACAGGTAAACATCATTAAAACATTTACCATCATCTCAGTTTGAGAGTGTAATATAACTTTAGGACATGATTTATTCTCTTTAACCAAAAGGGATTTCTCTCTTATGATGAGTATCATTTCTCTTTAAAGCAGTTCCCTTGAAAGAATGAGCTCGCATCACTAGCAGTTATAGAATCAATGTCCCAGAACCAGGTTTCATGTTGTTCAGGTGTAGCTGACAATAATTATTTGAACTGATATCAGAGAGCTCAGAATTTGATCTGTGTTGTTTTATAGCTTGAATGAAGTATGTAAAACTTATGTAGGCTACTCCTCAGTCTCTGAAGTATAATTAGCGATTTTAATGGAAAAGTGATGCACGTTCCTGTGAGGATTTCTTGCTGCTTCTGTTTCTGCCTCTGATGGTTCCTGTGAATGACAGTGTCACAAGATCACTGAAGCTTTCTCTGAGAAGAGGGATTACTTTTTTATTTTGCTGTTTGTAGCCCAACCTGTGAGTTTGAACTAAAATTCCTATAGCAGTTGGAAGCTAATTAGCTACAACACATTCTTGTTCATTTATACAGTTTGTTGTATTTTGCTGGTGTGATTCTACTGATACAGGGTCCAGTTGTACATTCTGCATGGTCTGTAACTGAAACTGACTCCTTCATCTCAGTGGGTTCACTCACAACCCAGGACAAGAGTGCCACTTCAGAGGCTAGTTTACCGCTTGAAAAGCATCTCCTGGATGACATCACCAAACCTATAGGGTTAAAACTATGGATGCTGGTTGTGTGTGTGTGGAAAAGGTCTCTATCACTCTTATAACAGAATTGTAGTGGTCAGGGCAGCTGCAGTCCCTTGGAACCTCATCTGAGGAAGGAGAAAGGGCTGTGGAGCTCCATGACCGCATGTTGCACAAGCAATGCCTGTAGCAAAAAGGATGTGCATGGGGAAGGATTAAATTATTGCCTTTTTTTAGACTTTATTTTGTGTTTTATTTTCAAGCTGAGTCTGAAAGGTGGCAGTGGCCAATAGTTGACTTTGTTTTCTCTCTTTTTCAAAGGTTGGCCCAGTAGGCAAATGCCCTCTCTAGACACATTTGAAGACTTTGAAGCCATTCCTTCCAGCATGGATGAACTCTCCAACTCTTCAGACATGGAGGAAGAAACCAACCCAAACAATGTAATTCCTTTTTCAAATTGCCCTTTCCCAGTGCAGCTTTCTTTTCTCTAAAGATCAGGATTCATCCTGCAAAGATTTGTTTCATACCAGCCTTAAATCCATGGGAAGACAGGAGATGTGAGTTTGATCTGGAGCATTAGGGGATTATCTAAAAACTATTTATTGATCGCTACCAGGACCATTAACAGCCAGTCTTTCTTACAAGATGTAGGTTTACAGATGTTAGAAAAGGGAGAGAAAACACTAAAAAACACCGAGTCTTTTCAGACTTTTCCAGGTAACACAAGCTGATGTGACAAACCCAGTTTCTATGTCAAAATAATGTCTTGTTGGCTAATTCTAAAGCCTGAATGCTCATCACAGTTCTGAGTTTCAGTAATGGTTATCCTGAGCATGATACGCATAGTAAAAGGCCATACAGTTTCCAGGAGGAGAAATCTCTGTCATCTTGAAATGAATGATTTGGTATTTAACCAAACTCTCTTGCTGTGTTCTTGTCTCCATAATGACTGTATTTCGGATTTCATTCATTTTAGGGGACCAATCTTTTTCGAGTAGAAGGCAGTTTTGACAGCTGTTTCCCAGATTCTCTTACACTTGAGGATGGAGATCTAGTGCAGTTTGTGCAGGAAGGAGAAAACGGGCAATGGTAAGTACAACAGGGAGATGTAATTTAGCAGGTAGAACATGTACAACCTCCTGGAAAAGACAAATATACAGAAGAATGTCATAGTGTCTTCAGAATCTATTTGAATGCACTTATTCCATTGACTGTAATGGGGAAGAAGCAGTGGGGAGCAGGGACTCAGATGCAGCTTTGTTTAATTCTACCTAGTTAGCTTTCCTCCTAAGTGTTTATGACATGATGTTTGAGAGGACAGGAGTTTGCATGAAGGAAAACAGAAGCCCAGAATGACGGCTGTCAAAGACAGCACCCTCCCATAGGATACATCAGTAAAATCTCTATGCTTTTCACCAAGCTACCTGGTTCACAGTGAACCAGGGAGTGTATTTTAGACACAAAGATAGACTATATTCAGAGATGATTGATAAAGTAGAATTAATCTACCCCCCTTGAGCTTACATACCTTTCATAAAATTCATATTTAAAAGTTGTTATTCTCTGTTGGATAAGTAAGTGTTTGGAGCAGACCCTGCAGGGTGTCTGAATTTTCTTTCCATGAGAAATTTGGAGGAAGAAGATCTGATCTTGAAGTGTCGTTGCCGTCAGACCCCCAGCTCAGAAGTAGCCTGCAGTTGGGAAATAGCTGTCCAACATACCTTGCTAAGAAACACAAGGTCAGGAAAGAGAATGTAGGGAAATGCTCTGACTGTTCTCTGAATTTCAGGTTAGTGAAGAAGTTGGTCTCGGAAAAAAGTGAGTGGGTTCCTTCCAGTATATTGCAGCCAGCAGAGGGGGACACTAACAACATAATTAAGAACAGCAATGCAGGTAAGAGAGTAAATGTTCAACTAGTGTTTAAAAACTGTATTGTTGTTTTGGGGTGAGGATTGTGGGGTTTTTTTGGTGTCTCAAAAATGATGTGATAAACAGTGGACTTTTTTTATTAAGTGCTTGGTCTGAGGGCAGGCTCTGGTGACAACACTGAGCTGGCTTGAAATTTGGTGCCTTAACACCGTTAGTGTCTGGATTTAGATCAGCATCGGGGCTGCTGTTCTGCTTTAGGTTCATTCATGCTTTTGTGGTATTCCACTGCTGCCTCCAAATGCTGGAGGAAAGGCTGCTCTGGTGAGATCTCACCAAAACCAGCACTAAAAGTCACTCTTTGTTCAGCTTTGGTTCTGATCTATCATAGACAGGTTGCACTGGAAAAGCTGAATATCAGCAATTCTGCAGATCAAAGGTTTAAAATTTTAGATAAATTATTGCCCATTCATAAACATAATTTACCAAAACTTGCTCCAGTTTTCTGCTGGTAACACAACAAAACAAAATCTGGCACAGCCATTCCCTGGGGACCTGTGGTAGAGAGCTACTGGCATTTTACTCCAAGGTACTGGTTTCCTTTTTGTTCTGGTTGTTTGGTTGGGGTTTGGGTTTTTTTTTTTGGCTTGGTTTGGTAAAATGGAAAAAAACTTTTTTTTTCCCCCCCATTTCTGTGCTTTGAAGGGAGTTGGTGTTGCTCCACTTCAACAGCGGATCAATTCTGTCTGCAGCCTCAGTGCCTTAAGTATGGCTCTGATTTCTTTCACAGGTCTGATGCTTTACAAGAAAATGAAGCCCACACAGATGACAGTTAATTACTTGCCAAAGGAGCCTCCTTTGCCGTTAGTGAGGGAAACAGGAGAACTGTAGAATTGATTCTTTTACTTTTTTTTAAGATATATTTTATTTCAGGCTTTTAAGAATCAGTCTCAGGACTGTAGGTGGGAATTCCTTTAGACGTTTTGCAGTGACAATGTCCATATCCTCCTTTTCAGACATGTACAACGATTCCTGCAGCACTGCTTCACTTGAGTCGGACACCAAGGAGAGTGAGGTGGCTAAAAGCTTCCCAGCAGAGCAGAAGGCTGGCAGCTGAATGGCAGGACAGGCCTTCCTCAGGACCCTCTCCATCCCTTTGCTTATTTTGGATTGACACTGGATCAAAGTTGCCTTTCTCACAAGCTCTGAGCTTCATAATTCTCTGAAACTTCATTAACATGGAAAGTTGAGAGGAAAAACAAACTTGAGAGGAACATTAAACATCCAGACAACATCAAGAACCATCTTCAGTATTAGAGGAGAAAAATGCTTCTTGCATTGTTTATCAAACTGTTTCAAAAGATGTGGCCTAAATTAGGTCGACAGCAGAGCTGAAGAGTTACTATGCACGCACCTTTTGGCAACTTTCCTTGAACACCGAGTTACTGCAGAGGGACACATACATGGCTTGGAGTTCTTGCTCTACCATGAGTCACTTGGAGGTTTTTCCATTTGCTTGCCTCAGTAGCTGTGCCTTCCCCACCCTCCTTAATCACAGCTGATAGATCACAAATGTGCCCTTATTGCTGATGGTCATCACCAAAATTATCACACGTTATAGAATGGATGTGGAAAGGAAACTTCTGACTTGGACCATCAGAGAGGTTTCATGCAGCAATGGCACAGTGAACAACCTGTTGCATTCAGCATTGGTTTGGAATAATGCAGATGGCAACTTGATATATGGTGGAGATGCAGATCTTAGCCAAGAGGCAACGATGCTGGGACAGCTACTGTGACACAGAACATATTTAAGTGTTTTTATGATATAAGTCATTCCTCTGCACCCTCTGCAGTCTGTGGTGGCTGGTTCACAATCCTTTGCATTTGGTGCCGAGAATTCAAATGGATGCCATTTAATGTCATATATTTGGGTAGACTGCATGCTTTCTTTTTGTGCTGGGCTATGGAGTAGCTACATTTCATTCCCCATATGGAATATATTTAAGCGTCACAAATAGACAGTGAGAGTTAGATGCTCCAATGAGTGGGTAAAGTGTTATTGTTAAATACTTATTTCCGGGATGTTTGGTTATAAGACTGTACCAAATCTCTGCCACAAAAGGATGTAATGTATTATAAGAAGTGATTACAGATTTTATTATTTCTTTACAAGCCATTAGCTCATTTAGAGCAGCTGTTAAGACATGAAAGCATTTTGATGGTAATCGGGTCTTAGGTCCCACAAAAGCTGCTAGTACCTAAGTTAAGATGAGTATTGACTAAGGGTTGCAAACAAGTAAAGATCAGACAGGAAGAAGTGACCCTAGGAGCTCGAGAATTGGTGATTGGCTTTTACCGTTAGAGATTTTAGTTTATCCCTAAGAGTAGTGATGCTCTATGTAAATAATAAAAGGGACAAAAGCACTAAAAATGGAGATGAAGCAAAACCAAAAATCACTCCTTGGTAAAATAGCAAAATAGTGAGTTTCTGACATTTCTGTTATCCTCTTTGCAGAGAACTGAACAATTTTCTTTGTGTTTCAGTGAAGGCTGGTATTGCAGATATCTTAGTGTGTGAGTCAGGATAGCTGTGAAGCAAGTAAATAGTCCCATTCAAGAAAAAGCCTCGAAGTAAGTAGATAAAGGTTTATTCGGATTATTATTATTATGACTATTATCATTATTTGCCTGTGAAGGATTACTAGTTAATTATTAGTTGCACTGTGGTGGTGAATTCCCATGAATAATGTTCTTCTGACCCTCAATATCTAAACTCTGTGGTTTCTAATGGTTTGTATTCATGACAAAAGGATTTGAGAGTTCTGTACCTTTTTCAGAGTCAATTTGGTCCTACAGAGATAAGAGCCTGTACGGTTTGTGCTGGTCATTTACCTTAAAAATGACCTGTAGGATCCCAGGAACACGAATCCTGTTACAGTCTGCTGAAGTTATGAGCACCTTGAGGGAAAAACTGATTCCTTTCAGTCCCTGCCAAGGATATGTGCAGTGGTATATATATATATACATACACATATATATGTTTTTTTGTGTTGGTTTTTTTTGCTTGTTTTTGTAGTGCAATCATTTAATCCTCTCCATAAAATAACTTCATTTTTGTTTCTACATTACTTTCAGTATTTTTTGCACGGCCTGATAACAGTGCTCCTGTCTACCCTTGCCCTAAGCACAGGAGAGGAAAGGGGAAGGGAGCTTTAATTGCACATTAAGTAAGTATAGTAAGATTTGTGTGTGAGCGAGAGAGAGAGATGGGGAAAGGTTACCCTGCGAATGTGAAACTGCCAAAACTAGTATTTGTGTCCTTACACACTCATGGAAAGACCCCAACCTGCACTTTGGAGTTTCAAGTGAAGGAATCTCATTCTAACAGTGAAATAGCAGTGGGAATTCTTTGTTTCAACAGGGGGTGGAAAATCGGGTATTGCGAATCCTCATCCTACCTCTGCTGTGTGCAGACTGACAGGGAGATATTCCTATCACCCTGGTGTCTCTCTGATTAAAATGGGAGATACTGAATTTCCCTCATATCCACTTGATGTTGAACTCTAGTATGTATTCAAAAATGGAAGACCCTTCAGGGGAAAGCAAAGCATTCACCCATATGTGTCCCACTGCGCCCTACAAGAGTGTCAGTGGTGGCATCCTATGGGGTAGTCTGGAGCTGAAGCAGGGAAGCAGACCACTACAAAGGTGTCTCATGTCTCCCAGCACACTGACTCATGGCAAAGGTTTGGGCTGTGTTATTACAGTTCTCATTCCTACTTTGCTTTTGAATTATTATTACTATTTTTCCAAAAATTCACATTTTTTCTTGTTTGACCAAAGGTTAAGTCACTCCTGCACTATAAATGTCCTGAGGATTGCTAGTAACTTCCTGCCCCGTGGCTGCATGCAGTACATGAGATTTGCAGCAACTTCACATCCTTGAAAGTATTCCCTCTGCTCATTTGGGTTTAGTTGGGCAATGGACTCCATCATTACTGGAGTCAGTGACAAACTGGTATACAGGCAATCACCATGATGTCAATCAAGGCCAGAAAGTAACCAGGCTTGATCCTCTCCTTCTTCCACTGCCTAACACCACTGAATGGAGAATCAAACCAATGGTTGTTGTCTGGGCCATAAATGGCTGCAGCCAAACCTTGTTTGGACATTGGCTTTTGTTGCCAGTCACAACAAAGCTGTGCGCGTGGTCTTATATTCTGTTTGTGTATGTAATGAAAAGCCATTTTATTATCCATTGTTTTCTTAGTCTTTGAGATTACAAGCAGGGTTGGGTATGAAAAAGGCCTTGTTTTTCCCTTCCAAAAATACTCGAAGCCTGAATTCAAATATATGTATGATTAGAAACATTTAAGAATAAGGAGAAGAAAAAGAGAGCCAAATTCACTGTTTCTTCCTGCAGCTAGAACTGAAATAGCTGCCAAGACTTCCTCTCCCCAGCTAAGAATTGGTACAGTTTGTTTCCTACATATTTTCCATTGTGTTGATAATGATGTATTTGTATATTGTGGCTGATGAGAGATAATCAGACAGGGAAAGAGCACAGAATTACCTGCTCTTTTTTCCAGTCAAGATGAATGTATGAAATTATTACAAGGAAAAAAAAAAAAGTGTGCAAATGAGCTTTCTGTAATTCTGACCTGTGTAAAACCACACTTTGTTTGAAATTTATAAAAACTATAACTAGTACAAAACATTGCGGTTGATGTCTCTGTATGAAGCAACAAGTCAAAGAAAGAAATAAGTATCGGTAAAACCCCATCAACACACCTGACAAAAAAAAACCAACAAGGAACCAACCATGCATTTATCCAATTGAATGTTATGTGCGAATCATACAAAGAATTGTTTTAAATTTTCTTTGCCTCTCTCTCTTATTCATGTTTCTGAATCATTGGCATTGTTAGGAGAGTGCAGAGCTTTACCAAGTCAGGTCAGGGTTGTGTGTGCTGATTCTCGGGGTCATGAGGCAAGGAAGGATGTAGAATAATCTTATTGCAAATATCCCCACCATGTCTTCATACCCGTGGCTACCAATGGCTTACTGAGGAGGGCTAATTGGCACAAATGCATGTTGTGGATCATGTAGGAGAGCAGAGAGGTGCAAATGAGAATGTAGAAACACAGTGGAAATACAGAGAGCAAAATTAATCGGAGCTAATTTCAGCCAGCGTCCAGCACGTCGGAGCAAACTTCACCTCATCTGTTTTCAAGTCACTGGCCTCACTGTGTTGCTGCATTTTAATACCGGTATGAGAGAAAGAAGAATCAGGAGTGCAAGAATCCCTAGATTCTTTCCTCCAGCTCTATGGGTTTGTCATCTCTTTTCTACTGCCATTAAGCTTTTGGCTTTAGCAGGCCTCATGGTGAGGATGCAGGGCTGGAAATCCATCCACACAAACATGCAGGTGAATTATTATGCTGCAGATCACACACGCTGGGACCTGTCTCTGCAACTGTTGTTCTGGCTTGGCAAGGTTCACAGAGGACACTTCATGGAACACAGGTACGTTGTTGCTGTTTGCTGGGGACTGTGTTTGGACACAACACTAATGGTGAGCCACCTTGGCTGCACCAGCCAGCAAAGGCTGCCAGCAGCCCCAGGTAGAACCAGAGCCCTTTTGAGAGTTTGCTCAATCCTGTCCCACTTTTAGCAGGATCTGAGGAGAAAACCAGGGATTACGCCTTTACCTTCTATGACTTCATTTATAAGGTGGAGTTTACCCCCAAAAAACTATTTTTTCAAAAGAACACAGAGCAAAAATACTGATTTACAGGTCTTAGCCCTCCAATAGGGTACAGCTGCAGTCCGCTCTGGGTTACCGGAACAGGAGAAAAGAGCATGAAGTTCTACAAAGCCTTACAGAGCCCCAGGTCTTGGCTGTAGAGTAAGAGCCTGCCCTCTGCTGCACTAACCCAGCACTCTTTTCTGTTTTCACTTTCCTTCTTAACCAGCAGCTATTTCTTTTCACATCAGTTTATAGATGAGCAGCACCGGATTCCCCCTCCCTCCCCACCTCCTTTCCACCCATGTGACTGAGCACTCCCCAAATCGAGTGAAACTTTGCAGTCCCCAGGAAACCTTTAATTCTTTTCTGCTGCACCACAGCAAGAAGCAGCATCTCTTGGCCTCACAGCTGTACTGACCATGGGAAGGAGAAAATCACACTTGGTCTTGCTAGCCTTTGCCTGTGGTGAGTCACATCTTCCATTATTTCTCTACAGAGAAGAGACAGACTATGCTGCTTTTCTTTCTTTGCACTTATGAGAAGAGCTAATAGATTGAAAACTGGAAACAGCCTTGTAGCTAGCACTAAAGGTGATTTTAATGGTGTCCCACCAGAAAGAATTAACTATAACTGCATTTGATTGTACCTGATGTAGACTTAACCTAATGTTTTCTCTTACATTTTGCACTCTGTGGTGATGTGAACTCAGTGTCGAGTCAGCTCAAAATAGTATTAGAAGCAGGATTATTTGTTTGCTTTCCCTAATTAATGATGATGTCCAATAAAACTGACTGAACATCCTGAGTGTGATAAGCAAAAAAAAAACAACCAACACATAAAGAAACATTGCTTGTTTGTTTGTCTGTACTGTGAGATGGAGGGTGTGAGGAAAGCAAGGGCAAGGCAGGGGGCTCTGGGACAGGCTGGGACTTAGCTAACAACAAACTACATCAAAGTCACCATTTGATCCTTAGTGCTTGTCTCTGAAAATCTGTGGAGTGAGCCTGGTCAAGGATGTGTCTTAGCTTGTAAAGTCACATGCACCTGCAGCTGTACAAAATCTACTTGGCACAAGTGGACAGAGAGTAATTTAATATATATCAGGAAATAATATAACAGGACCAACTTCTTTACAGAAAGGGTTGTTAAGCACTGCAATAGGCTCCCCAGGGAGGTGGTTGAGTCATCATCCCTGGATGTGTTCAAAACCCATTTGGATGTGGTTCTTGGGGACATGATTTAGTGGACAGTTGTTAGAGTTAGCGTAGTATGGTTGGACTCAATGATCTTTAAGGTCTCTTCCAACCTGAGCAATACTATGATTCCATGATTCTGTGCTTAATCTGTATAATGGTTAAAGACTTTTGCTTGCTGGTGGAGTGCTGGGTGTCTTTGGTGTGCTTTGCTATCTGCGTGCATGATTCACATCAGCAACAACCCCTGCCCCCCTCTCAGCTCTGCAATGGCAGCGCAGTGAGCAGTGAAGCACTGCATAGACTTTTACCACACGGAGCTCCAGCTGCCTCTGCTTTACTTTCTGACACCTGCCTCATAGCCACAGTCTGCTGAAATGACCCCAAAACTCACTCAGACTTGGAGAAATAACTCAGTGGTCAGCAGGGATGTCTTTGGCCAGGACGAACATTCTTGCTCAGTTGCTATTCATTCATTTTTGATAGTTCCTTTAGTAATTTGTTGTGATCTTTCATTGCTAACACAAACTCTTTCTGTGCAGGTAGCGAGTTAAAAAGAATCAGAGTTTAGGGGAGGAGAGTCTGAGGGGTTGGAGGTTTAAGAAACTCTTCCCATGTTTGAAGTAAACTATGTTAGAGAGAACCAAAGCCTCTCAGAAAACCTTGGTGCTTTTCCAGTTCCTCAAGAGCTCAAATCAAAGCAGCCAGAACCGACAAGAGCCTTTTCTGCAGGAGCCGGGCCAGGTTTTTGTGTCTGTAACTAGCAGAAAATCTGTCACCCAAACACAAGCATTTCTTCTGGGCAGCATAAAGCAGAACAAACTGGGTGTGTGGTTAGGCGAGAAGGGTCAAAAATCCCCAGCAAGAGGTTGTTCCACCCACTGCGTTATGGGCTGGCAGGATGAGATATTTTGCAGACAGATCAAGCCACTTCCACCTTAGTTCCTTTGAACAGATTAACTGTGTGCCTCTGCCAGTGTTGGTTGTCAGCAGAGCCCAGCACTGCTCCTCTATGAGAAGCTGTAGGATACTATGAGGCCTCCCCTCAGCCCCCTCCCTTCTCTGGGCTGAAAAAAACAAGTGACCTCATATAACTTTCCCTCTAGACCCTTCATCATCCTCGTAGTCCTCCTTTGGATGCTAGTTGATGGAGGGAAAACCTGAAACTTCCTCTGGCACAATGCAGTGTGGGCTCCAGACCCAGACTAGACATGGCAAATTTCTCAGAGAAAAAAGAAATGGAAGCTAACAGGGGGATGCAGAGCTGCAATGCATTGTTGCCTTGTGGCCACTTTTGATGGCCAAGACCATTGGGTTGGCAGAGAGCAATCTTTACTCATCCCTGGGGAGGCCTTGTAAGATCATTGGTCATTTTGAGATGACCAAACCAACATGTTGGGAGCATGTCATGGCCCAACAGAGGGCCCGAAATGCTGGGGAGAGCTAAGCTGGTGGATACTGGCAACTCACCTGGAGAGCACGAGCCACAGGCCAACCCAGAAGTGTTTCTGATTTTACTCCTCAGCAATCCCATTGGGCTGAATATTTTTTTGATGAAATCACCTTATGGGGAAAATGAAGTTCCATTTAAAAGCTATGGACAATATCCAAGTGTTAAGGAAATGATGTTTCTTTCCATGCCCATAACTTTTTGTGTTACACTGTCAGTGATCAAAACCAATCCGTTAAGTAAAAACTGAGAAGTACTGACTATTTAAGGCTTACGTAAATGCAAGTATGAGTGGTTAAAAAAAGAGTGAAAACTGCAGCTTCCTCTTTTCTGTTTCTATTGTGTTACTCAGATTAAATTACTGGTAGCTGGTACACGGCAACTGCTCTGGTTTTCCACTGGTCTGATTGAGATGAGCAATCAGAGAATTTAGCTGCTTCTCAGCTTTAGCAGCAGGTGTGGTAAAGGCAAGAGAAAGAGAGAAAATGAACTAAAATATGATATTAATTATAGCACTTTTAGTTCCTTCTGATAAAATGTAATATCAGTGGGGCCTGTCCTGTCATTTTTGTGACTTTTCAGTTGCACAAACTTGTATTTCTCTGAACCTGCTGTCTCAGCTACATTTGGAGTCAAGTATATTCAGTTCAGTAGGGAGGTGAAACACCAGGCAAGTTTATGGAGCGCACCCCTCCATTTCTCCTCTATCATGGCCATTTATAAGGGAAAATTAGACTTTTGGATTCTGTCTGTCTCCAGTCTGGAGAATTCATCTTTGTCCTCCAGCTAATTTAGGCAGCAAAGTGTTTAACTACATCTAAAGCCTCATGCACATCAAAGAACACATTTATGTCCATGACTTGTGGCTTTTAGCTTGATCTTGTCTTTATAGTGCCTTGTTCCATAGTCACAATTAAAGATCCAAGTTGAACAGTTGTGAACTTTATCTCTTTTCACAATGTACATTATCCACCTTGTCTTCCCTTTGTTACTCACGTATAGGAACCAGATAATTTCTGTTTTGCAAGGAATACATTTCTGTAAAGGTTATGAAATGTCTGTTTGATTTTCTTGCTGTGACTATTTTTAGATGCAGTTCAAACAACCCCTGAAAGCTGTACCCTCAAATTTGTTTCTCACTGCCGAAAAAACATTACTAAGAGGGCTCATTTTTCCCTGGGTATCTCCCATGAGGAAGAACTTGAAGGCTCAGGCTGCCATATCTACATCAGCACCACAAACAAATTCCCAGAATTTCTGTCTTCCAGACTATTCTGAATCATCATAATACCACTGTGTTCCCTCAGTTCTTTCACATACAGAAAATGTTCCCTTTCCCTATGCTTTGTCAGTAACCAACCATCTCTTTGCTTGTTATACCTGGATTTCATTTTAACAGTGACCCATAATGGAACAAGTTGTCCCTTAGACCTTGATAATTTACTCCCAGCAAACCTTGCTGTACTGTTGTCTGCAAGGGAATTCATGTACTGTGTAGGGATTGTGCAAGATCTGCTAACACCTCTACTGCATCTGCTGTCTTCTTCAGCAGTCAGAGCAGCATGTGGGATGTAAGGAGCCAATGTGCTGCCTCTGCAGTGGATTTATTCAGGGGTGTGAAGGCTGGGGAAGCAGTGTGAAATTATGTCTGCTTGTCCTCTGCTATCATGACATTAAGCCAAAGGAAGAATAAAGTCATGATAACAAAATGGGAGCAGTTATGTTGCAAGTATCAACAAGAATGTTAAATGCAGTGGTTTTAGACTACTGACTTTTCATTTCTTTGCAGCATTTTCTTCCTGCTGTGCTGAAGTGGGTGTCAAGTTATCTCCACAAACCACGTCCTTCCACCATACCATCACTTCTGCTCTGCCACTTTCTGTTTATCATTCCCCACCCCATCAAAGCACCACAGTTCAACATAACAGCACAGGCTCCGTAAGCCACGTAACTGCTCTGCAGACAACTGACCAACACTGGGTAACAACAGCACCAGCTTCTCATACGGCAGCCCAGGCAGAAACAAATACCAGCAAAGCGAATGGCCAGGCATCTTCCACAGCAGCAACCACGTCGGGGGCAAACGGAGGTGGAGCTGGTCAGGCTACAACCCAGGCAACGGAAACAGTTACATCAGCTGAGAAGAACACAACTGGGTCCCCAGGCAGCCAAAACACAACACATGTGGACACAGTTACAAACGGAACCACAGAGAATACAACATCAAATACACAAACAACAAGTGCCTCAAATACTACAGCCACTACCAACAGTACTGCAAGTCCCACCACAAGCTCAACTAATCACACAACTTCTGGAAGCCCAACACCCACAGCCATAACCAACACAACCACCACTCATACTCATGGGACTCATACAACCATCCCATCTACTACAACAATGGTGAGACCCACTCTAGCACCACAGCCTTCTCCCATCCCCACTGGCACATACATCATTTCCAGCAGCAACAAGACCTGCATCAAAGCAGTGATGGGTTTGCAGCTGATGGTTCTAAGCAAGCAGAAGGTGAGGTGAAAGCACTATGATACTAAGCTTCTACTTCTTCATTTGCTGGGCTATATTCTGTTCCTTTAAAAGCAATTTGCAGAAATTAAGTTGCGTGATAAAAACAGCTGGCTTGTTGCTAGTCTGAAGCCTTTTTTTTTGTGCCACAGCATCTGAACTGCTGTACTTTGGTTCATATAATGATGTCAGAGGGACATACAGGTACTTTATCATTTCAGCAGTATGTCCATAGTAGCAATATTTGGGAGGGCAGATTGGGCTCCAGTGATATTTCTCTTTCCCATTTTGGGAGATTAGTTAAAATCTGAAGTGACATCAGTGAAAGGTTTAAAATAGCAAGTTTCAATGAGAGAAATAAATTGTCAGCTCACTGACTTGTTTGGATTCAGAGATGAGTTGTCTCGATGCTGACAAATGGAGGTTTTGGGACCATCAAGGCGGCCTGCACAGGGGTTCTGGGAAGATGCTTCCCTCTCTTGGCGTTGATCCATGGTGAATGATTCATTAAAAGATGTAAAAAACCCTGAAATTGTGATTACGGCATTCCCAATAACAATGCTGTAACCTCCATTAATATGGCCATGGGGCACTGGTCTGGTAGTCCAACCACATAATTAAAACCCTAAACATATAAATCTGCATGTTTCATATGAAGTTTTTTCCCTCCTCTTGATAAATAGCCCCACAATGTCCTCATTTCTCCACAGAAACAGATGGAGTACCTGACGCTCAACCCCAACGCCACCCATATATCTGGAAGCTGTGGGATAGTGGAGTCTGTGCTGAACATCACTTTCACTGGAGGGTTTATAAGCTTTGTCTTTGTAAAGGTAATTGTTGTATTTAGTGGGAACAAGGGTTTAGGTCTGAGGAACGGGAACTCAGGCTGCCTCCAATCCACTTCCAGCCATAACAGTGGCATGCAGTGTGCTATGGAAAAGGGCATTTCATCCATCTCAGCACCAGTCGTCCTGTCCTTCCCAAGGGGCTGGATTTATAGAACCATGATTAATTCAGTCCAGGAGAGACCTGAGGCCACCTGGTCCAGTCCCCAGCTCAGAGCAGGGCTGCTTTCAGTGTTTCATCCCATCTTGTCTATTGGAACTCTGAGTTTTGAAGGTTTCATATGTGTAATATAGGACAAGTATAGTGCCCTTAGATCCTTTGGCACTGCCAAACTAGCAGCACAAATATAGCTTAGCCCTAAGCAAAATCTGCAACTCATATTTACAGTGATAAAATGTAACTGGGGGTAAGGCCAGGTTTGCTGTTTGCATTGGAGTGGGATGGGGAATTGGATGTGGGGTTGGAGGTACTGTGCAGAAGCAAGGTGTGTGTGCTGGAAGCTCTGAGTCATGCTGTCAAGTTGTCCTTATGAAATGTTATCACTGAGACAGCCTGGATGCATGTGGAATTAGTAATTTGCTTCCCATAGATGCTGCCCAGGCTAAAGTTGGATTTGGTTGTTAAATCCAAAGGACAACCTATGAAGATGTATGTACCCAGAAGCCACAGCCTGTCCAGAGAGCCCAGAGGGCCTAATTTCTTCTGATTTCTGATTAGAATATTCCAAACAACTGAACTTCAACAACAAAATTGTAGATAAGTGCCCTTAAAATGCATCAGTCCAGGGAAACTTACAAATATACACAGAAACTTGAGCAAGAGATAGGCCTGTGCTTTCCCAGTATGAAAACTAGTGTTCATTTTGATGTGATTTGTATTGATACCACATTTACAGCTCAAACCAAATCACATGCAGACAGGTCTTCAGCATAACCTACCATGAGGATGGCTAATAGTATAACCACAGTAGAAAACTGCCAGGGGTCAGTCATGCTACAAGAGGCAACAGCACACTTTATTACAGCTGAATACTTGGTCATTAATTGCTTGGGAAAGATTTCAATCAATAATTGTCTTGATTTTTGTTGATGACTGAAAGACATCTAAAAGCTGCAAAGGAAAATGCTGTTTTAGAACAAAGGATCAGTTCAGACCGTGAGTGTTTGGTTTAAATGTATGCTTTCTGCAACAAGGGTAGCATTCTCTGTGTTGTGAAGATCCTTAGAAAAAATCCAGTGATTCAAGTACCCGTAAAAGTACCAGCTCACAGAAGAGCTAAGGAGAGTGATGTGAACCTTTTGACCTCTCTTGTCCTGAAAAAGATGGTTATTGGCACAGCATTTATGCAATCCACCCAAGATAAGTCTCAAGAGAGCAGCAGGGCACGGCGTAGCTTCCTTTGAAATGCACGTTATTAAGAAATCATTATCCTGCCATTTCTGATGTGTTTGGCCTCTCCAGCTGCTGCAGTGCTGACTTTGAACCAGGAGTGGTACTTCTGATTTGCAGGGTGAAGGCTGAGCCGGGCCAGGGGCTGTGGTTTGGCTGTAGGGAGGTGAGCAGCTCTGTACTCACTGCTGCCAGGTGCCTTTGGCAAAGAACTTGACAAAGGGAAGTTTCATAACCAACTTACAATACATGAAGTAGGTACAGGCATTTATCCTGAGCAAAGTCAATAACTCTGTCCAAACAGAAGATAGTGCTGCTGCCAAAATAAGTGTTATTTGACCTATTTATGTCTTTAAGTAGAATAAGGCTGAGAACCACTTTAAAACTTCTTTCACAATCTGTCCTACCGGCATTAAAACTGCAGGACCTTAAAGGTGAGTGCACAGAAGACATTCATGTTTGCTACTACTTGGCCAGCAGCTGCAGTCACCAATCCCTTATGTGCTCCGAGCTGGAATTAAAAGCAGTAACAGGGAAGCTACATAGAGACTCATAACATACTTCAGCATTGCTAGGAGTGAAAAGCCCCTGGGGCTTTCTGTCATGGTTTGGCTGCCTGGGCAGGAGAGTGTTCAGGTTGCACTGGGGTTTTGGAGCAGGAGCAGGCAGAGTCCAGCTGGAAATTTTGTTTTGTGCTATAGTAGCAGGTGCTTTCCATGTCGGCAGTCTGTAGGCATATGGAATAAAGCCAGCCAGCACCAGCGGTGTAGAACGTAACAGTTATTTCTTCCCTGTGTAGACAATCAGGGGTGCTGTTTCCTCATTTGTACTGACTTCTGTTTATAGACAAAGTAGAAAAAGAGCAGTACCTCTGTGAAAGGCTCCTGTCTCTGCTGGTTGCTGCCCTCTTCTGGTTCAAAGCAACGATGAACACAGAGGCGTGGCTGCTTTCTGCCATTTGCTCACATTATGACCATTGATGCATAAATTGCATTGCAGTGCTGGGAGTGCTGGATACTTTAAAGTGTATCAGCATAGGTTCTGCAAGCAGTCAGCCTGCAGGTCAGCAGGGATCAATTCACGGCAGGATTGCCAATGCAAGCATTGCTGGGACTGTCAACGAGAGCAAAACTAGTGGATAAAAAGTAAAACTGTCTTATCACATGCCTTATGCAATATATACCATCTGCTTAACCCCCTCCTACCAAAAGTTACCACAAGTCACACAAATGTCGAGCTTGAGCAATGTGTGCACAAGCACATCTGCATGGCTGGCTTCACCACACTGAGCAAAACTGGTGACGTATCCGAGATCACAGCGCTATGCTGCCTACTCGCCTGCTAAGGATTGGAAAAGAAAATGCAATACATCCAGGCAAGTTGGTTTGTAGATCTTCAAGGTGATGCTTTGGAAAGTCTTTCTTTGGGAACTTGTTTTTTTTGCAAGCATTTTGCTGTGGTGAACTTTATTTTTTCCTCCAGAGATATGGATGTAGTAGGAATAAAGATACATCGTCTTTTGCAGAAAGATCCGACATACTATGTCAGTACAATTGAGGCTGAATTACAGTTGCCTTCTGAAGGTCAGTGCTTTTCTGTTCAATGTTCACTGTGTTTAATTCCTATCTGTGCTTTTGTAACTGTGTCACTGCTCCTGAACCTCTGTTTTATCTCAGGAAGATTCTGGTTGCATTATTACTTTGGATGCCCATTTATCACTGTCTCTGTCTTTATGACCTCCAGGTTTACTTTACTACGGAGCCTTCCGCCAGCAGCTTTTTACAGCAAAGCTGGAGAATTCCTTTAAGTGTGCCAGCAAGCAAACCTTTCGCTTGGAGAAAGACTACCGGCTATTCATTGTTAATATGCAGCTGCAGGCCTTTGATATTGATGGCAACCAGTTTGGAAGAGGTAAGTATGGTGGAAATGTTTTCCACTCTTCTGAGACCTAATTGTCAGAAATCCTGCAGACTGAGGTACCTCCTTCAGCTACATTTTAACCACAGAAATTTCTTCCCAGATACCATATCCTGCTGCTGTAGTCTCACTCTTTTCCCACTCGTTTTCAACACTGTGCTACTACCCACAGCAAAGCGTTTTTCCCTCCTGAATTTAACAACTTCCATCTCCCACTTTCATTTAAAAAGTTCAGCTTGACAGCCACCATTTTATTTCTCTCCACTCACTGCCAATTAGTAAAGGATAATTGTCAGTGCAGAGTGATACTTGCAGAGCAGCTGTATCTAGAAATGATCGAATGTGCTCCTGAGGAGGAGCACAACTGGCACACTCACTAGCTTCAGAATTAAATATGATGGTTATTTGTCTGGGTTCATGAAAACTCCTACACAGAAGGGAGATGGTCTCAGCAGTACCTTGAGTTCTCCTTCAAATAGCATGTGTTTCTGGGACTTCCACTCAGGGTATTTCCATACAGGAACCCATGCAGGCAGACGACTTTTATCAGCCATCCAGCCCTCGACATGCACTAATAAAACGTTCCCTTCTTCTGCCATCTGACTTTCTGAATGCTCACAAAATGTTGCTTCTGCATTCTTTTTACTTTAGATCTGTCTTTTGACTTAGTTTGGCTCTATCTGACTTGTTCTTTTGTTTCTTTCATTTCTTTTTCTAGAAGGAATATAATAGGAAACTACATTTGGAACTGTTTTAAGACATGGAAGTTTTTTTTAATAAACTTTCTTTAGGTTCTTAAAAGCCGCACTGAGAATCCAGTCTGTGCTCTCGGGCTTCTGAAGACTTTTTAACAGAACAAAGCTGAGCTGGAACAACTCATAGGACCCCATCTGGTCCCACATCCCCATTTGAATGTGTACAATGAATTAATTCAGATATGGCTTTTGGCAGCCTCATCTCTAGCAGAGACAGCTGAGAAATACTCTCTCCTTTCAAGGAGGGGCTAACTTCTGCTAGCCAATGCTGTGTACAAAATTAAACTAGTTTTGCTCTTAATCAAACGGCTGAGAAAGCAAATACCATCCCTGAAATAATTCCCCAGTGGCCGTGAAATAGTTATGAAGCTGTTCCCTACATCTGATGCATATAAAGATTTTGAAAGACTAAATTGCCAGTAAAGGAACAGTGCCATAAAGTAGGCACATCACCAGCCTCCTCCCTGTTGGTTTCTTGGGACTGATGTTTTCACTTCTGTTTATCCAGATTTGCATGAAAAGGGAAGAAAAAGAAAGCAATAATGATTGGTTTCGAGATCCTTATCATTTTGTGTGGGTTACAGCAGTGTTGCATCAACAGCTTGGCCTGTTTGACTCTGAAAAGCTGTAAAAATGTCTTCTGGCCTTCATTTCCTTTTTACTGGGCAGAAACAATTAGATACCACATAGCAATAGCTTTTATCCATCCAAGATGTGTCTTGCTCATTATTTTCAGACTTGCACATTGTAGCATCGTGCTCCACATCTGCAATGAGCAAGAAAGCCTCCTACTGTGCATGTACCCATATTGGCAGTACAACAATTACTGTGGGTATGAATAAGTGACTCTCCAGAGAAGCACGTTGCTATTTACAGGCCAAATGTTGTTTTCTTGGGTCAAGATTTATCAGAGATAAAAATGTTAAGCATAGCTCAGAATAACAACAAAGGTCTTGAGAACATCTGGCTTGGATTTGCTGACTTTCTAGAATATGGATGCACAGTCTAGGAATAGTGTTCTACTTTAACGCATTATCTGATCTCTTTTTATTTTCAGAAGAAGAATGTTTCCTTGATAAAAGCACACAAGCAGTTCCTGTCGCTGTGGGCCTGAGTATCCTGGGACTGTTGGTCATTGTGTTTGTCACGTTTCTGATTTCCAGAAAAAAGCCCTATAGAGGATACGAACGTATCTGAGGTGCTCTTGTACGTCCAAAGGAGAGAAAGCACAGGAGTTTTTTGCTTTTAGCTGGCAGCCTTGCTGCTCTGGAGGCAGATTTTTAAGTGAAATGACACCATGTGTTTAAAACTAATGCATGTTTCTGGAAGCAATTTCTTTAAGGTGGGAAGGAAATGATTTATATCATCTATTTTAGGCTATTCTTAGCAACTGATTTAGATGGGGTCCAGAGGATCAAAGTTAGAAGCCCAAATTCTTTATATTACCAAAAAAAGAGGCAATTCAGACCACCTATGTGACTCTTAAGGGAGGCAGCTTCATTATCCCCCATAAAATCCATCAGATTCTTCTAAAAAACATTAAGAAAGATCACTTTCTTTAAGATGGCATTCATATTTATTAGGAGAGTTGAGTCCAGTAATATGACCTTCAGGTGAGTAGAGCAGAGGTTCACAGCAAGAGACAGCCCTACTAAATCAGAGCAAGCCCTACAGGAGCATTGGTTTTTTGCCAAAGGTTTGGGGCAAGTATAAGAATGACTTCAATTGATAAGCAAGTTCCCTTCGGTCCTTTTAAACACCAGGCTTACATTTAGTAACTTCTTATTGTTTCCTACACAGTCATTTGGAGGGACACAGTGGCAATACGCTGCTCTCACACTGGAGGCAGCATTTTTATTAATTTTCTAGCTTCTAGTGACTCTGTGTGCACTTACGATGACGCAGTGGGGTCACACAGGGTCTGCCTGAGCAATGTATGCAAACATTTCCACTTGTCATTGCCTGTTGCAGCCTCTCTGCAGTGATGTCTGAACTTCTTGCCAATAATTCTTGGACTGCGGCTTCACAAGACGTGGGATATGAGAGCAATCTGATGTCATTAAGCTTATCCTGCACTATTACTCTGTTAGCTGCACCATTCAGCAGCTGATGACAGGCAGCTGAGATGTCTGTGCAGAACTGGGAGGGCATTCAGAATCAGTAACTCCACCTATCTACACAAGGCCAAGACATCCTATTTACCAATTGGTGCTCAAGATGCAGCATCCCTTTGCCATGTGTTTGCAGCACAAGGAGGAGAAAGCTGACGTGAGGCACTTAAAGCACTGTGATAAGTGGGTAAGGGATGCTACTGTGATAGATAGGAACTGAGGTGAAATTGCTTGATGAATTCATGGAGCCTATTATTTCATAGTCTTATAAGAGCTTATGCTCCTTGCTTCCTTTGCAGACATGGTCCTGTTATAGTGTTCACCCCTGAACTTGGTAATTATCACCTCACTGAGGTGACAGTATTGTGATCTCTTTCTTAATGTGGGAAGATATTACAGTAACTGAAAATGCTGGACATTAAGTAGCCAGCACTGTGGCAGACCTGCACAAGGTCCTGAAGTAAATGGAAATCCACTGAAGCTGTCTGCTGAAGGTGTCTGTGGGAAATGAAAGCCTGCACAGGCCTTGGGTAAACTCTGCCCAAAAGTGAATGCTATTCACCACACTTGCAGCTGAGCAGATGGATTTTCATATGGAAATAGTTTAGAGTTGCTTTAAAGAACAGTATTTGCAATACTTTGTAGTCTGCTTCCTGCTAAGCAAATGTGAAGGCCTGTAAGTGGTAATTGCTTTTGAGAGTAATTAAGTTCAGCTAATTTTCTTCATTGAAACAAGGAAAATCTCGTCACAGAAGGTTTACAAAGATAAACATATGCACAAATGTGTGAGTACCCACACCACAAACAGATCTGCTCACTGCAGGAAACTACATGAAATTGATAAGAATTATACTTAAAAGCATTTATCAAAGGGAAAACAATATTGCATAAGAGCTCTTTTTCCCTTGGGGTTTAGGGCAGCAGCTTAATGTTACCAATAACTATTTTGCCTGGATAGGACATAGCAATAGCAGCAATTAAGCAAAAGAAAGACTGAAGTTATCAGCAGAAATTCCTTGCTGTTAGCTTTATTTGGAAATAACCATAACATAAATGCTGGAAGATAATTTGATTTCCACTAAGTAATGGCCCAAATCCTGAGCAATTACGAATGGCAGTGGATTTTCACTGAATAAAACTGAGATCAGTACCTCGTGAGTCTAATTTGCCTGCAGTATTTTCTAAACCAGTTCTGATATTTTACCAGTGTTTAACCATCGAGAGAGTTCTGTTAAATCCTTCATTTCTATGAATTTCTAGAAGATTCTGGTCGGTGCCAAGCAGGAAACACAACACCATTCCACAGTGCCATAACACGTGGCTGTGGAAGTCATTCATTTTCCAGAAATGTTCCAGTTTAGTTTGAATGAACTCATAACCAAGAAAGATAAGGACAATTTTGAAGCACTTTTGCACTTGGAGAAGCCAAAGACAGAACTTAGAACCAGCTGTGAGAAAGGGAGGCAGCTGAATATAATTATAAGGTAAAGCAGAATGCAGTTACAATCACTTGAATGCTCCATTATTTCAATGTTTGCTTTATAAAAGGCTCCAGCAGTGATAATATTACTTAGCAAACTTTATTAAGCTCATTTTCCCCCTCCCACCTTTTCCTGGTTATGCAGCCCACTGCCCTTGTTCAGGCCCTAACACTCAGTGTGTTTTTGCTGTTCATGGTTCATCTCACATGAAAATCTGATGGTTAATGAGAGACCTCACATAGAAACAAGTCCATGTCTGTGAGAACTGCAGCCATGGAACGGCCGGGGAGTTGTGAGCCTGCTGCTGCTGTTTCTTTTCATAGAAACCATTGGTACAAAGCACAATGTTTGCCACTGCCCATCTGGTTGGGAAGTGGAGCTGTGGGTTATTGCTGAGTTATTTGTTGTTTGGTTTTGTTTGGAAAGCAGGCTTTTTTTTACTACTATATTAAAGCAGTCTTTTTTCTTTTTGAACTGTGTAATGTTTAAGTTGTCCAGTAGGAAACAGTAAATATGTGGAAGTGCTTCCAAGTCCAAGTGCTACTGTCCCAGGCTGTTATCTAATAACAGCTGTTGCCTAAAAAGCTCAGCTCCACACTGATGTGACCCTAAGCCAGTCCAAGTGGTCAACAGACACCTTTCCCATTCAAAACTAAGTCCTATTTTGCATGGCCTTTGGATTTTTGGGTTGTTTGATCCATATGGTTTGTTACTTTAAATATAGGAATATAGGATTTTCTTGTTATGTTCTAAGCTCTTTTTATTACTGTTCACTCTTTTAGCATTTGCTATCAAAATGAGGCTAGAAAACAGTTCTTAATGATGATTGATAATTCTGTGTTTAATCTTGTCACGCCCTCCAGCAGCTTTACCAACGATGCAAAGTTAATGCTTTTCTCTCACCCCATTTTATCACTAGAGTGAATCGAACTAATCATACCGAACAATGTTTAGATGAATGCTTAACTGATTAATTCTTATGCTATTTACTGCCATTATTTGTTTGCTGTTTTTTGGAAGCTGCATATAGTCTTCTCTGGGCTTGCACTGAGTGGGTATCCCATGAATACACAACGTCATACTTAGCCAAATACCCCAGGAGTTTATGAAGTAAGATTTCATTTCTTTCGGTCCTTTGCTGTTCTCTGACAGTCAAAAAAAGAGTCCAAATTAAAAAACAGCTGTTAATTCTGGTTGAACAGAAGCAGGGAGATGTAGAATAACTTCTTAAAGATATGGAGTTGGTTTGGTTGATCACTTTTAGCTTGCTCTAATAGGTGGTTGCTAAAAATTACTTTGTTATATGCCCTTTATTTTTCTATTATTGGTGTTTCTATAATAAAGATGGTGTTTAGTCATTACAGTGTGTATTGCTGTGCAAGTGTTTTCTCCAGTGCTGTTTCACCTGAACAGTTTAAAACACAAACATAATCTGTAACAATCAGATGGGGTTATATGGGCTTGGGACAGAAGTTACTATCACAGCTATCCTTATGTCCTCGCTGTAACTGACAGTGATGGTTTTCTCCAGCCTGGCCATTTTGTGTGACATTTCCATCTTTGTTTCATCAGCATTTGGGGGGGGGAGGAAGATTAAAAAAGAGGATTGAAAATAGTTTGAGGTTTTCTGTTCATTTTCCCACAACTTCCTCGGGCTGCTTCTTTATGTCTACTTCTGTTTCCTATTTGTCCAATAAACACAGACATAACTCACAGCAGATGTAATGGATGTTTGTTACTTTGTACTCAAACCGTTTTCACAGATGATAATCTTAGGAATTATGATGAGATTCTTTGGAGGAGAATGCATCCTTTCAGTGTGCGGTTATGGAAAATACAGGAAATAAGAGCTTGGAAAACTCCAGAATTCAGCAGTTTTATGTCACTTGAAAGAATTCCTGCAGGAACTTGACTTTGCTGTGATTTTGCTGTTTCTCACAACAATAGCCATCTTAAAATAGCATAACCATACAACATTCATGAGAGAGTTGGGGAAATGGGATCCTGCCTTCCCTGTGGGGATAAGGCTCAGGAGGGGCAGTTTGGGTCTCATGTGTCTTATTTGTGGCTAAAGAAGCTGAGATAGGAGAACTGCGGGAAGCAGATGTGGTGAAGACAGGAGGAGAAAAACCGATCTGCAACTAGCAGCTGATTGAGGAACCTGCTAGAGAAGTACCAGTGAGGGCACCAGAAAGAGAGTAACTTCTTTCAATGATAAGATACCATCTGATGGGTGTCCCAGATTATTATTTTTTCTTGACAAGGGATTATGGTATGTAGAGCAATAATGTGTACAGCCCAGTGATGGCTCTTGACAGACACACTGACAGACACCTCCACCAGGGGCAGATCTGCAATACAAATGAGCTCGCTGCTTCTGTTAGTTTCACCGTTCAAAGCATAAAATCTTCCACTTCTAAATGACAGACTGCAAAATATCTTTAGTTCTACACTGCATTTAATGGCAAAGTACGTGTAATGCTGCCATCTTGTGTTTAAAGACAAAGCAGACACGCTGAACGCTGATAAATAGGATCTGTGGTGTAGGCCCCGCCCTCGTAGGCCGCACCACGCAGCCACCCCCCGCTCGCCAACATGGCGCTGGTGCTGGTGGCCGAGCGGGGCCGGCGCTGCCTGCGGGCGCTGCAGCGTCAGTGAGTGCGGGCCGAGAGGGAACCGGCGATGGCAGCGTCTGCAAAGGGAGGGAGCCGGGGTGGAGAGAGGGCTGTGTGTGGGCAGGGGGCTGCGCTGAGGGGGCGGAGGGCGCTGGGCCGCTGCTCGGGGCGGGCGGAGCGGATCGTGCCCGCTTCTGTGGAGAACCATGAGCCGGAACGACCCTCAGACCCCAACCCGGCAGCTCCTGACGCGGGGTTTGCGGCACGGTTGGCCCTGCAGGCTGGTTTGGTTTGGTGCCCCTCCATAGCACCCCCCTGTACTGTCTTTGTAAGGACAGAGGAATGGGTTTCTGTGGCGGTGTCTGTTTGAGGCTCGGGGTCTCATCTCTGGTCATGCGGTGCCCAGGATTCCCTGCATCTTTGTCTGATGCTGCTCCGGAATCACTGAGCTTTATCCAAGATACAGCGTGTCTGTTAGGGTTACATTAATGCCCCTTCAGGAGTTCGCTTTGTATCTTTTTAGCCACTCAGCCTCCCATAGGCGATTTCCTCAGTGCTTTCTGTCATTCATCAGGTGTAACTTCTCACTTGTGAAGTTATTAATGGCTCGGAGAACTCAAGTGTCATTTTTCTAACTCTCTGCCCTTGGTATAATCACTTTCTCTTGCACTGTCTCGCTGTACAAACAGCTGTCTCCCATTGCTGTTTGAACCTTTGCCTGTCACTTACCCTCTCTGCAGTAAATCCCAGTGTCTGATTTGCCCACCAAAACATGAAGTTGCTTACTTCCACTGTTCCAATCTGCTCAGAAAACAAGAGGGAAATCTGTTCCCGTTGTGTCTAATGGAGAGCCCTTTCAAGGAAACAACAGAGTCTGTACAACCTTGCTGTGCCGTGCTCGGTTATGCTGTGTTTCAGTAGCAATATCAGCAGCCTCAGAGTGGAGCTGGTGCTGGGCTTTCTCTTGAAAATAAGTTTTTTAGCTGCAGCTGCAACTTCGTGTGCTTCTGTAACAGCTGTGTTTGTAATTGCACAGGCCATGGAGTTCCTCACAGCTGTCTGCAAAGTGTGCCTCCACAGCAGGTATGTTGTGCTTCCTTTAGCTGCAAGTCTCAGTTTCTTGTGTTACGTGGATGATCTTACAATGGTTTTAGCTGTATTTTTGGGGTGAGTTTTTTAATGAACATTCTATATTTGTGTAGTGTTGGAACACAGTATGTACCTGACGTGGTGGAAATCACCTCTAATGCGTGATCAACACTCTGAATATTCTTTCTGTCATAGTTGTACTCAGCTCACATGGAAGTTATTTATTTTTGTGATGTTTTCCTGTGAGATCCTTTACGTTACAGAGATTGCAAAGCCAGGTATGGCAGTATTTAAGATACATTAGAAATAAGGTAGTAAAATGTAACAGGGTGATCTGAACTGACCCTCTTGTTGCATTGCCTGAAAGGATACATTATAGAATTCTGAGAAGCATCACCATTTTATTGGTTTATTTTAACTGTGCTGCTTTAAGTACCTAGAGAAATACATAAGCACTGCAAACTGTTTTATTTCTAGTTATGTTTTTAAGGGCTTATTTCATTTGAAAATTGCTTTCTGTGCTTTGTTCCTTTAAACAGGAGGTCACAGCATAGGGAAGATTCTGATTGCAAACCGAGGAGAAATTGCATGCAGAGTGATGCGAACAGCCAGGAAGATGGGTGTGAAGTCTGTGGCAGTTTATAGTGAAGCAGACAGAAATTCCATGCACGTAGCAATGGTGAGGTATATTCGTTATGTTTGTGGTTGGTACTGGAAATGCTGAAGTGTGGGACTAACATTCATTTACGATGGTAGTTGTCATGAGTAAGCTAAAGGTGAAAGATATATGTGCAGTTGATTTTCACCTCTGTAGTTATTCCCAGGTTTCCCTTGAATTGTTGAATGATTTGCTTAATCTCAGGATTAACACCTTACAGGTGTTACAGGAGGTGCAGGAAAGCTTGGTGCCCATTGGGAACTGGAGAATGAACTTTGATTTTGAGAAGAATGGCAGAATTTGTTTCTCCTAGTTGAGCTGCTCTCTGAAGTGAGAGGTTTAATCTGAGCTGTAAGGGATTTTAGCTGTTGCATGCCAGCAGTCTGGTAAACAACAAAATGAGCTCAGGAATCTGAAGCTAATGCTGCTTTTCATTGTCTGTAATAAATAACCGATGCAATATCTATTTTTGCTGTATCAGGCAGACGAAGCATATTGTATTGGTCCAGCACCCTCACAGCAGAGTTATTTGGCTGTTGAGAAAATAATACAGGTGGCCAAGACCTCGGCAGCACAGGTATGTCGGTCACAACTTTAGATCTGTGGATACATGCCCGATGTTTAGTTTTTCATGTTTATACATGATAGTTCCATCTTTTGCTTGCCTGACAATATACTGAAGTTCCAGGGTTTTCTAAGCTAGACTAATCCAACAACAGGCTGGTAACTGTCTTCTGTTTTAGGCTATTCATCCAGGTTATGGTTTCCTCTCAGAAAACACTGAGTTTGCGGAGTTGTGCAAGCAAGAGGGAATCATCTTCATAGGTCCACCTTCATCTGCTATCAGAGATATGGGTATTAAGAGGTACCTGTTTCTAATTTGTTACTTGGTTATGCAATTTATAGTTTGCTAAGGCTAATTTTGTTAATTATTTTACTCCACCGGTTTTAATGTTCTTATTTTTTATTCTATTTTTGAAAGCATGAGCTCAAAGTTCCTGCTGACATAGGATAGTTCAGTCATTAGGATTTTAATAATTAAGTACCTAAACGAATCCCATCTTTTGGGATGGGGACCTTGTGGTGTTATATAGATATAGATTTAGCAGTCAGGTTGGCTCTCTTACATGTTGGTACCATATCATCAGAGGTTCTTGTGGCTGGTGTTAAATGGGGTGGTAGGTTTTATTCATCAGATGACCTTATTCTTAGTTACTTGTGCTGGAAACATTGGTTTGTGAAGTCTAAGTGAGGGATAAGGAAATGAGGTTATTACTACAAATGAAATGGGTAATAATTTCAGAGTGCTAATCCGTTGTCACTTGCTAATGTGAGGGTGAATTACCTCTGTAGTTTGGCATGCTTGGTGGAACTTACTGTTATTCTTGAGTGTTTTGTGCCATCCTGTATGAGTGTGTATGGGTAACTTATACAGGTTTGGAACTTAAAAATGTCATTGTCATTCTAAACATAAAACTGTTCTGTCAAAGCACTTCCAAAGCTATAATGTCTGCTGCTGGCGTTCCTGTTGTTGAAGGTTATCATGGAGAAGATCAGTCAGACCAGCATCTAAAGGAGCATGCCATGAGAATAGGATATCCAGTAATGATTAAAGCTGTTCGTGGTGGTGGAGGAAAGGTAAATAAGCTAATACAGGTCTGTTTATCTCAGTGATGTGATATGCACTGTTATCTTGCATCAGTTTCCAGTGTTTGATTATTATAAAAGAAATGTATGAAAAAAAAACTGGAAGGCTATTTTTGGTTAGAATGTGTTAGCAACAGACTGTTGTATAGGTTTATCTGGTTCAACAGTGCTTTCAGTAGGACTCCATAGGGCTGACTTATTGCATGTTGGTATATGTATTTAGGCATTATTGTGAAGTTACTGTTTAGTCATGAACCTGGATTTTTACTGTATTCTTATCTATTTAGATATGTTTTGTTTTTATTTTTGTGCTTACTTAAGGGCATGAGAATTGCTCATTCAGAAAAGGAGTTTCTGGACCAACTAGAGTCAGCAAGGAGAGAAGCGAAGAAGTCTTTCAATGATGATGCAATGCTGATTGAAAAATTTGTAGATCATCCAAGGTGAGAAAGAGGCCTTAATATGAACAGGGTAGTGTTTGTTTTACTGCTAAATAAACACAGGTGTTTGAATAATAGAAGCTGTAGTGTTTAGTTCCTGGTTTGCCTGGGAGACTGAGTTTATTTTTACTTATTGCAAGCTTTTGACGGAGGTATTTTGGTAATACTGTACTTTAAATCTTTCTTGAAGCATCACTGCAAGGAATGAGTTCATTAGAAAGCAAGCAGTGCCTTGCTAGTGCTGTCCACTGGGCATAGAAGATCTCATTAGATTATTGGGGAGTTTGCCTGGCATTGGAGGACTATCTGGATGGTGACAATTATTTGTTAGTTTTGTACATAGAACAAAGTTCTGCCTCCTAGTAGCTGTCTCTGAAACGCTGTATTGAAGTAAATAAGGTTCTTGAGTCAAGACTGCTGAAGGCAATGGCAGGATTGGTGCTTCAATGTAATGCACTGTGACTTGTGTTATTATGAAACAGGCATGTTGAAGTTCAAGTGTTTGGTGACCAGCATGGCAACGTGGTGTATTTGTTTGAAAGAGATTGCAGCGTGCAAAGAAGACATCAGAAGATCATTGAAGAGGCACCAGGGGTGAGCAGGATGCTCTTACATTTTCCTTTTTTTCCTATCTAATTTTTTAATAAAACATTTTCAGAGTCATTGCTGATCCCATCTGATCTGCCTAATGGGTAGAAATTTACTTCTAATTCTATGTACTTGTTTTAATTATGCTGTAGAAAATGTTCTTACTGAAAAAAAAAGAAAGATGTCATTAGGAAAATGATTTCAAGTGAAATCTAAGGATGATGCTGTGGTTTCTAAATCTTCATTCATAGGAGTTTAACATCACTTGAATTTGTAGTCTTATGTGTTTTATTATTTACAGCCAGGAATTAATCCTGAAGTTCGAAAGAGACTTGGAGAAGCTGCTGTGAAAGCAGCCAAGGCAGTGAATTATGTGGGAGCAGGTGAGTCTAAATAAATCGATTGTCTTAGACATTCTCAGGCTGGACACCTAATGTCTTTTTCTTAAATACTTCAGGAACAGTGGAGTTTATTATGGACTCCCAGCATAATTTTTACTTCATGGAGATGAATACCAGGCTGCAGGTGGAGCACCCTGTTACAGAGATGATCACTGGGACAGACTTGGTGGAATGGCAGCTTAGGGTAAGTAATAATTGATTTTATGTGCACAGCCCCTTTTTGTCTGGTGAGTACATAGAAAGCATCACTTAAATGTACAGATCCCTCAATATGAGAGAGAATCAGCAGCACTGGCTGCCAGTTATCCAATTCAGCATCCGCTGTTAGAGTCATTTTTCTCCCTAATAAAATCTTGTCTTAGCTGGTCAACCTTTAACTTAAATGTTTAATTATGATAAATGATAATGTTTCTGTCATATTTTAGCTGTGTAAGATCAATTTATTGTAATAATTCAAAACCCTGGTGAATCTCAGAAAAAAGGAGTAACTTTAGTTTACTACTTGTAATTTAACACACTTCATTGCTGTTTTTTTAAACACGTTTTCTAGTTGCTTGTGCTTGGAATAGAGATATTTAACCTTTCACACATTAACAGAGTATTGGTCCTGCATTAAAGAAGAAACGCTTTTTCAGGTTGCGGCAGGAGAGAAGATTCCACTAACGCAGGAAGAGATTCTGCTCCGAGGTCATGCATTTGAAGCTAGAATATATGCTGAAGACCCTACCAATAACTTCTTGCCAGGGGCTGGGCCCTTGGTGCACTTATCTACCCCAACACCTGATAGAGACACCCGCATAGAAACTGGAGTCAGACAAGGTACAGCTGACGGCAGCAGTGAAATGAGAAATATTTGATATTCTATTCACTTCTTTATTCATCTCTATTTGAGCCACTGTCTCTTGGACTGTGCCGGTTGTATTGTTACCATAACTTACCAGTCCTGCAGATTGCAACCAAAACAAACTAATTTTTGTAATATTACCTCTATAAAAGCTCTGTGCTGAGAGTTTCCTTGGAACTGAAAAGCCAGATCAGATCGCTAAAGATAAATATTCTCTAAGAGCATACAGAAACATGGCCAGTACTTGTATCTGAGTTCGGTGCTGTGTGTTATGCTTTCAGAAAGTACATGCCTGAGTGTTACAGAACTTCCTTCATATATTTCAGGTGATGAGGTTTCTGTTCATTATGATCCAATGATTGCAAAGTTAGTTGTGTGGGCTGAGGATCGTGAGGCAGCGCTGAGAAAGTTGCGGTACAGCTTGCTTCAGTATAATGTAAGTAAGTGGAACCTGGTGTGGTTTCCATTCTTGAACAAGGCTCATGAACACCTTGAGCTAACAACAAACAGATAAAATCACTTCTCCTTAATATTTCTGGAAAGCTTTCTTTGACTTTGCCATGGACAAAGGTGGTGTTTTGGGAGCAGAGTGCTTTTGAGAAATCTACACTTTTTTTTGGTTCTTTTTTGTGTTTTTTTAAACAGTGATTTCTTGGTTAATAAAACCAGTTGAATTAATTCATTTTATTCATGACCTTTGTGTTTTGTTGGTGCTGTGTAAAGAAAGTTTCAATGCATAAGTTGAGCAGAAAGCTGCGTATTCATTCATAACTTCATTTCACTTTTGCAATATACTGTTTTGTTGTGTGTGGTTTTTTTTGACAGATTGTAGGATTAAGCACTAATATTGATTTCCTACTGAGCCTGTCAGGACACCCACAGTTTGAGGCTGGAAATGTGCACACTGATTTCATTCCTCAATACCATGATGATCTGTTTCCAGCCAGAAAAGCAACCCCACTTGAAGTTGTGTGTCAAGCAGCTCTAGGACTCATTCTGAAAGAGAAAATGGTATCAGATGCTTTTAGAGACCAATCAAGTGGTAAGAATCATTCTTCTTTTGCTTTATTTTACTTGTGACTGGATGAGATGGTGCTGTGAGCACGTGTGATTACTTTGTGGAGCCTCTTTTTTGTCTTATTTAATGCCTGCCCACAATTTAATAGTGGTGTATCCAATCAGTTCTCAAAAACACCAAATAACAGAAAGTTCCTCAAACTTTCCAGGCAATCCTCTACCAAAAGTTCAAACTCTACAGTTAACACTTTCTGCTGAAGTTTAATCCAAGTGTGCTGTGTTGCCATAGAATTCTGATGCTTTCTTGTCCTGTTCAAGGGTTGGTCACAGAGAACAGTCAATATTCTTCCTCTTAGCAAGTGCTGTTGTTGGTGTCTTGTTTTCTGTAGGTTACACAGCCTCAGTTATTCCTTCTTGAAGTTTGAGTTTGGGATTGTCTCCAACCTTTTATGTGCAAAATAAATATGTAAGTTTAATGGTAGTGATACTAGGAGAGTCTTTTTGTGGTTTAAGTTCTAAATATTGTATGCTTTACCTAACTATAATTAAAATAACGTGTCTGTATATTTTGTATTTTAGATAAATTCTCACCATTTGCATCCAGCACTGGTAGAAGAATAAATATATTATATACTAGAAAACTGTCTCTACTGGATGGAGAAAACAGTAAGTGAATAAAAAAGCATGTGTGGAGGGAGAAGAGATAATTGATGGATGAAGTTATTTCAACAAGTACTTGAATATCCAGGTTAAGAAATAGAACTGATACTGCTACTATTTGCTTAGTAATTGAGACTGGGAAGGTAATTTGCAAGGTTGCAGTTTTAAATCCAAGCTCTTAGATCTGGAAGAGACAGAAACTAAATTCAAATGACAGTAGTGGTGTTTGTCATTTAAATGAATAAGGTTGAGATTTTGGACGAGCTTTTGGCTTTTGTTTGACCTCATGTTTGTGTGATGGCATTCAATACTCGTTTCCCAGAAAAAAGAACTGTGCTCTGCCCAGCTAACTTGAAATACAGATTCCCAGAGCATGACTTCAGGTGTTCAGCCTTGAAAAGTAAATTGCCTAAAACTCAGTGTGAAATCTTCAGTGTCTGCTAAGATGATGTAAAACTTGTGGGTTTTTTTGAGGGGTGGGGGTGGGGAAAAGACTTTTTTTAGGTCTCATTTTAAATCAAAACAATAGACTAAATATTGTTTGTTATTATTTTTTGGGTCTTATTAAATCTACTTACACGTCTTCTGTTTTATTGGACAGTTGTGGATGTGGCTGTTACTTACAATCGAGGGGGGTCATACAGCATGCAGGTACAAGTACTTTGTTCAGATATTCCATTAAATGTACAAAGAATGAATTTCTTGTAGGCTTCTATTCATACCAACTTTTAAAGTACTTAGTTCCTACAGAATCAACTCCAGATACATAAACTTGTTTCCTAAGTGGCTGTCTCTAAAGTAGTGAGAAAATGATTGTATTACTGTTCATATATTTACATTATTGGGTAAATCATACCTTTTCTTTATTGTTCTTGTGGATAGGACTATGGAGATAACCCTCATTGCTCAAACAGTTCTCAGAGTATTTTGACTATATTGATTACCTATGTAACGTAAGAGATATTTTAGAATTTAAGCCGACCAATAGAATTAATGTCAGCAAAATCTAAAAAGGGGCTGGAAGGAATGTTGAGTTGTGAATTGCAGCTGGGGAGGATGGAGACTGCTGAGAAGAAAGGAAGAACGGGGATTAAGGTGGAAAGGGAGAGAATCTGAAGTTACAGGTTGGAGAAGCAGAGCTGTGTTGTGCCTTGGGAGCTGATGATGAAGAGGACAGTGCCGTGGGAGTGCTGGAGATTTAATGTGGCATGCTTGTGTTCATATCCTTACCTTCACATTCAGAAGTTGTGGCACAGATCACAGCACTAAGCACAATAGTCTTGATCTTTATTTTTTTTTTTCCTTTTGATCTGCACACCTTTATAATCTTACTGAGTGCTATTGCATGGTTTATGATAAAACTTGTCCTAGCAGGAGTATATCAGTTAATCTGAGCTGTCTGCACGGGGTACTTGTATGCTCTATTAATTGAAAAATACAAGATGTTTATCAGATTTATGAAAATTACTAAAAAAAAAAATAATAATCAGAATTTGTCTATGAGAAATCACGGGTTATGACTGTACACTCCTAATATATATAGTGTGTGTATTATATATACACTATATACCCACTCCTAATATATGTACTCCAGAGTTAATAGTAAGTCCTGCTTTGTTATTGTAGTGCTCCTGAAGGGTTAGGCTTTGTCCTTATAGAAGCGTTTAACTTTCAGATTCAAGACAAAATGTTCCTGGTTTCTGGAGAGATCTTCAGTGAGGGCGATTCAATTTACTTGAGCTCTTCAGTTAATGGAACAGTATGCAAGTCCAAACTGGTCATTTTGGACAACACCATTCACCTCTTCTCTCCGGTAAAGTTCTTTTGGTTATCATCAGTCTGTTTGCACGCTGTCCTGTTTCTTTGTCCCAGTAGTATACAACCTGAAACAGCTGTATTTCCCCTTGCATAAAGCTGGGTCTGTCCTGGCCTGTGTCAGTGCATGTACTAGTGGTATTATTTTATTGTTGTTAACTCTTGCTGTTGGTTTTATTTTCTGTAGGAGGGCAGTGCTCAGATTGGCCTTCCTGTACCCAAATACTTATCTGCAGTGAGTTCAGTGGGGACGCAGGGTGGTGCCGTAGCACCCATGACGGGCACTGTTGAAAAGGTGATTATAATAATATGAGTGGGGTAAATGAATTCTACAGAATCATATCAAAGTTCAGTCTTCCAGACACGGTGTTTGGTTCTGTGCTACCAGGAAAGAATTAAGAAGTTTCATCATAACAGATCTTCAAGATAGTTAATTTTACTAGTTAGAGGAGTGAACCCTGAAAGGACATGAGCTGTTTCAGAGGATGGATTATACTGGCTGTGGGTCTCTCACGTTCTTGAATCCTAGAGTATCCTGAGTTATGAAGGGACCCGCAAGTGTCATAGGGTCTAACTATTGGCTCCACACAGGACTACCTGGACATTAAGCCATATGTCTGTGGGCATTGGCCACTTGCTTCTTGAACCCCACCAGGCTTGGTGCCATGAGCGTTACCTGAAGTTCAAGGAGTGTTCTGACTCAGGGCTGTGAACTGGTGGCTGCCAAAATCTCTCTGGACTTTATTTTTAGAAGAAACCTAGTGGCTTGCTCCAGGAAGAGGTTCTGGACTTTGTGTCTCAAAATAGAAGCTTTTAAAACCCAGATGTGGCAGAATGTATTTTCTCTTCAAGTGTTTCCTCTTTGATACATAAATGGCTTCCTGGCCAACCTGTTGGCAGTTATCAAACCTCTTTATAAAACCTTTGACTACCCCTGAGTATTATATAAGGAACTCAAATACCCAATTTGACAATGATAAAGATACTGTGAGGCTGTTTTATAAATCCACTAAGTGGGTTGTCCTAGCCAAGATCTGACTCATATATTTTAATGGCACAGACATACATGACTTTTTTTTTATTTACATTTGAATTGCAGGTGTTTGTGAAAGCAGGGGATAAAGTTGAGGTTGGCGACCCTCTAATGGTTATGATAGCTATGAAAATGGAGGTGAGTGACTTTACACAAGGTTCTAGTTTGCTGAGAAAATAAAAATAGGGTCCTGCTTGTCTCAGTTTTCATTGTATTAATGACGAGTGGTGCAGATTGTCACTTGCAGATGTCACTATTGCTTTATATGCTGTAAAACAAGCGTTCTGCCTGTTGAGCTTTTAGGGGATTACATTTGTTGTTATTATTAACAAATGCCGATGATGTAATCCCTGGCACTCTGCAGATGTGTTCACATTCATCTGGTTCCCTTGTCAATCCTTCTCTCCCTTGTGATCCTTTCATTTTTCTAGTACAGACCTGTCTAGTAATATTTCTTGCTCTCCATGATTCTAATGCCTTTAGTTACTTTGTGCAGGAATTCAGCTCATGGTGACTGCAAATGTGCCCAGGATTTTGTTGGACAATATTACTTTTATTTACAAAAAAGTTTCACTAACAGCTCACTAAAATTAATTTTAATTGTCCACATGGCCGTTCCATGTTGTCACATTGCTTGGCCATGGCTCAAATTGCTTGAGTTGTGGTTCTTGTAGCCTAAACTGTTCAAGTTTGGGTTTATTTTACACTTTAGTATGTGGCAGCAGAATTAATGTTGTTGACAAAACCCCCTTTTTCCTTACAACGCCTTTTAAAAATTACACTAAAATTAAATGGGTTACAACATCTGTGCACACTAAGAAAATAACCCCATTTACAGTTGAATGCCAAATGTTTGTGTCCCTCCAGCTGATATCTCTGACCAGTAGTTGGGCTGTTCTTTTTGCAGAGTGTAAAATTGCGAAGGCGTTATTTAAACGAATCTTTGCTTAATGTGCTTTTGAATATTAGGTTCATCCTATATAGAAAACTACCAAGAATCAGAGCTTGAAAGGAAAACTAACAAGTAGACCAGTGTGAGGATCAGGGTCAAACACATTGTTTCTTCATTGTCGCTTACAGCTGTGTTCATATTTCACTGTCTATAGTAAATCTGCAGATTCCTCTTAGTGGAACAAATCTGTTATACGATTAATATTGTAGACTAAAGCCGTTTTATTTCTGCCTGCTATCTAATGAAACAGAAAAAAATATTATGAGGCAAAACAGCTTTCAGCTGTTCATACTGCAAAATACATTATTATAGCATTTCTGTCCCTAGTGTACTTATCAAAATAAATGCTGATGAGAAAATAAAGCTTGAAAAAGGGCTAGGGTGACATTTTAAATTAGGGCTTAAGATGAATATAGAAACGTTGAGGAAATAAGTGTGTGACATTCTAGTTGCACGAAAGAGTAGTATTAGTGTTTGCTGGAGAGATGGGGGGAAAAGCAGCCACCCCTTGTGCTGATTCAGTGTTGATCTGTTTCTACACAGCATACCATAAGGGCTCCAAAGGCAGGAGTGATAAAAAAGGTGAATTTTCAAGAAGGTGCTCAGGCCAACAGACATGCTCCGCTAGTGGAATTCGTGGATGAAGTGGCTGAATCAAAGTAAAACTCAAGAAAGGTGCACTTTATTTTTTCTACTTTGCTGATATTCTCTCAGGAGGTTTCTTCACGTTTTTATCAAAGTGTTTCGTAGAACGGATTGTGGAATTGGTTTCCTCTGCACACCCTGCATTGGCTGCCAATTATACTGACTGACTATCACTGTGCTGTAACTGTGTATATAACTTGTGGACTTATGTGGCTGCGGTTCAGTGTCTGTGTTTGCTTGTGGAAAGCCATCAGACTGGGAAAAGACAGGGTTCCCTTAAGGGAAGGAGAGGTGAGTAAGGGCCACATAGAGAGGTTGGGGTCTTCTGCCTCTTGCTTTGCTCAGAGATGCCTTTTTTTCCCCTGGGATGTGACAGCACTGACATGAAGGAAATCTGAACAGTTGTAATAATGTCACGAATTAATTTCTCATGCAGAATTCCTATTTGTGGCCTTATCTTTTTGCCTCAGTAGGGAATTCAGGACTGTCCATAGTCTGGGATCCCTCTGTCTTTTTAGGTGCATCTGTTTTCCTCTTTACCTCAAGAAATAATGGTACCCTGCATTTCAAATATTATTTTAGTATACTTTGAGATATCTGATAAAATGTATTTTAAGAATTCATAGTAGGATTTGCTACACTAATCAAAGTTGGAATGTGACTGCTTTCCAGAAATAGCATTTGATCTTTAAACATGAAGTAGTAGCACTGAGGGGTGATAAGCTTCTTTAATACTTGCTAAGTGTGCCAAAATAAAGTACTGACTTCAAAATCCTCATTGCTTTTCTCATATCGTTTATGTTCCGAAGTGTTGTTTATTAGCTGGAGTAAAGTCTTTGTAACAACATGAAATATGACTAAGAAAAACATTCTCTTTTGCACCTGTCCTGATGTAGAAGGGAAAATTTGTAGGTTTCTTAATGTGTAAAGCAAACATTTCTCAGACAGCATGCAAGTAATTTACCAGATATTTATTTCATCTTGTTTAAAGAAAAGCTCAAAGATATTGGAACAGGGAAAGAAGGATGTGGTTTAATTGTGATACATTTGCAAAATCTTCTTGATTTGGTTACGGTGAAATTGTGCTGGTCGTGTGGACTTTTGATACATTGATTTTGGATGCGCAAAGGAACAAGTGCAAATGCTTTAGTGATCCCAAACCTGTAGTTAGATCTGTGCAAGTGGATCCTTGTGCTGGTTTGAAATCCTATTTCATTGTCAATGTGCAGTGTCTGGGGGGGATTTTCTGCTCAGATCCTGTACCTGGCAGCATTACCTGCAATGCAGGCAAAAACTGTAGAAATGAAATGGGTCCAGGTGGTCTGTATGTTAAAAACATTGAGTGCTGCTTTTCAGTATCGCTGCTAATCCAGTGGAAACCTAACAATAAAACAAAATCCAATGATCATCTTGTAGAGAATTGCCACAGTGATTTTATTTACCACTAAATAAAAATAAAGCTTAACTCGGATTGTTTGTTTCAGTTTTTCCCCATTTTATTCTTCCTTTGATTGTTTATGTAAAAATGTTTATGTATTAAAGGGTTTTAACCAGCTGGGTATGTGTCATCTGATAGCTGAGACGCTGCAGCCCACAGATTACATTTAGGAAGCAGCAATCTGAATGGTCTTAATGGGTTCCATTGCAGTAGAGTGACTTGTTTTTATTTAAAAATTGAACCTACATACAGAAATGGCAACTTAGGCCTGAACAGATGCTACAGATTTGCTTTTTTTTCTTCTTTCCTCTACTTGACATGACTCCACTTCTAGACCTGTTGTACTATGCTGAATCTAGAGCACATCATTAAAACTCACAGCATGAGGTTCTGTGTCCACACAGCCTGTGTTGTTTGCTTTTCCCAGCCAATAGACAGCAGCGTGTTCTTAGGAACCTGGCAAGATGTTATTCCTTGGGAATGGAAGGTGAAGATAATTTATTGTTTTACCTGTTTTAGTTTTCCCTTGCTTCTGAAAACTGGCTATTAAGGAAATCTCTTGCAGAAGTCGCCGTAGGAATCTTCTTGGTTTTATCAAGCATGTAACCTCCTGCTTGGTAATGTGAATGTTAACCATACCAAAGTTACAGCCCTCCTAAGCTGTAATTGGCACCAGTGCGGATCTCTCAGTCAGCTGTGCACTCGTACTCAGCTGCTGTCAACTACTATTGCTCTGATAGCTTAAAGCCAGCGAAGGTCTGGACTGTGGGGCCTCAGCTCGTGCTGAATTAGTGATTAGCAAAGCAGGAGAGCAGGACCGTGCTCCTATTTCAGCCACTGAGTCATAGTGACTGCAGGCAAATCACTCGGTGCACGTTTGCCTTTGTTTCCTCCTATGCAATGAGGGTGACAGTAATTAAAACGCTGTAAAATTTGCGGACACAAAGACTTATAAATAATTTTCCACACTTGTAAAGTTGCAATGTAAGATTTAGACTTCAAGATTATAACCTTGTAAGTAGTAATATATTTTATAGATGAATTATTTTTGCCAGTAAATTTCAAAAATAGTTTCCAGCACGTGCTAACTTCTTTGTTCTATGGTTTTAACTTCTAGTGACCAGGAAACATTAGGTTCTGTTTTCAAGTTGAGTAGAAAATGAATACTCAAGTGTTTGGCAGCACCATAACACTCAGTGAGCAGGTAGGAAGAAAGCTGATCTCAGCAGTGTATTCTTGTATTGAAACAACTTATTCCCCTTTTAAAGCACATATCAACTAATGCTTATCACAGATATATTCACTTCTGTCAGTTATTATTTTGTTCAGTCAAAACAGGAATTATTGACTGTATTCTATCTGTTCTGTTTGTAAAAAGCTCAGCAATATTGAATGTACTGTATTTACTGGAATGGTGGCAATGGAGCAAAGCCTGAACATAGAGCTTCTACACAAGGTATGTTTTCAGTAGTTATAGTCCATATTTTTACACGTGAAGTATTCACAAGTAAATACAACTTAATGTTTTGTGATACCAGGGAGAGCCTCCTGTGTCAGAATTCTGTTTGGAAAGTAGTAGGCACTGAGTGTTGTCCTAGAGAAACTGGAGAAAGTTGAGTTAATCACAGGTGTTTGATGTTAGCTTAAAACCTGTTGATCATACGACGAATCCACTTGAAAGTTAGCACGGATGTTCTGGATGAATACCTCCTATTTTTTATTACAGAAGTAATAAGTAAGTAAAACACGTCTGGTGTCCTACTGAGCTTTAGAAATAATAGCGGGAGCTGGATTTTAGTTTTAATCTGTTCTCCATGTAAATAGTTCTGGTGCCAAAATGTTGTTCTTGAAATGATAATTGGGCTCTGAATGGCAGCTGCTCTCTTTTGAAAAGTTGGGAAAGTGGAAGATGTTAGTGTTTATAGTCTGGTGGAAAAAGGACTGCAGCTGAGAACTGCGTCTCTCTTGTGCTCTTAGAAGAGAGTGTACCTGCAGCTGGAGACCCTGTGCATGTTTGGTGTCTAGTGCTAAGCACCTCGAGAGCCCAAGGCATAGCTCAGACAACAGAGACCTAAGATGAGGACTAACATGAGCTAGAAACAGAACAGTTAATAAGTCAAACGTTAATATCCAGATGTGTCAATGTGTGTTTTCCTTGAAGTTTGCACTGCTGTACTGACGTTGGTAGCGAGTCACAGGAAAGTAGGTCACAGTTTGCTACTTAGACACCAGAAAATTAGTTTTGGCTGGACTGTATAAACGTGTTCCCCAAAACCAGTGTGCCGTGATGACAGGGTGAAGAGTATGAAGAGCAGAAAAGGCTGAATGTGTGTGACAGGAGGTGAGAGCCATCTTCTACGCTTGCTTTGTATGTCTGTGTTACTCTTGCAGACAGCTCACTTCAAGGCAAAAGGCTCAGTCTCCCATATATAAACTTTAATTACTGCTTCTTATATGAAGAGTTCAATGCGTGGCCTGAATTAGAATGATTTTTTTTTATTAAGATGAACATTTAAAGGTTATACTTAAAGAAAATCCCTGTGATAGAGAAACCAATAATGTATCTTATTCTCCTGGTCTTGAAATCCCTCATTTGTAGCAAGGATAGCAGACTATTGACAGTTGAAAGGTATAGGTTTTAATCATTAAAATCATAGCTATCATGGCACTGTCTGCTTTAGAAGTTAGAAAGCTTCAGCTCATTCTGCTTACAGAGATCGTATCTTCAGAACTTTTGGAACAAGAAAATATCTGTACCTCTTACTGTTCTCTCATTTCTTAGATTTATTACTTACATATTCTAAAATCGAGGCCTTTAATCTCAGTATTACTACAGAGTTGCACAGAACGCAGAAGTTTTGTAATCTGTTGCCTGTTAGGTGTGCTGTGAAGTCATAGTGGATGCAGCATGAGAAATGTTCAGACAGTCTGAAGTCTTGGGCTCACTAACCTGACTTCCTCTGCCACATAAACCTGTCCTGCTTCCTTCCAGAGACAGTCATGTGGAACCCAGCTCCTACCAGTGCCTTGGACTGTGTGTAGTAACTTGTTAACTTCTTACATAATGCAGGAAGGATGAAAAACTTAATAGAAGGTGAACACCCTTCCCTGTAACCTATTAACAACAATCTTCAGATACGGGCTCTACGCCAGTTTCCAGGTTAAATTGCTTAGACGCCTATGGGAGGACTCAGGCTTCATTTTCTGTGTTGTTGGTTTTTTTTTTTCCTTTTATACATTTTATAGGCTGGTATATCCATTCCAATTGATCCTGGACAGTCTGCTGGGTCTGTACTTTGGATATTCTTGGAATAGCACTGAATCTCCTTGTGCAAGATAGCTGCTGGGACTTTGTTCTCTTAGTTAAACACATGGTTGGTATTTGCAGGGAAAGGGCCATAGTCATAAGCACTTGAAGGTTATTCCACCCATGTAAGAATTAGTGGTTTCACTTTCTAGAGCATAAAGTAGCTGAGAAGTGTGTGTGTGTGGGGGGGGGGGGGGGGGGTGTTAGAAGGACGTTTCTAGGCCAAGCTGTTCCAGTGCTTTGTTATCCTTCATGAACCTTTGGGCTTATTCTTTAGAGAGTGCTGTAAGTGGAAGTTCTCAGCAAAGGGATTACGCTAAATGGTTCTGCTTTGACTTAACGTGAGAATTGCTTCTCTGTCTGCTCAGGAAGGGAGTTCACATCAGTCAGTGTAAAACAGTGTAAAACAGAACAGTGTTACGTTCAGAATTATGCATCAGCCATGTACAGTGAGACTTAAAACAGAAAGAACCCAACAGTTGTGATTGGGGTTGAAATGAGATAAAACATCATCGAATTGCTATGAAATAGTCAGCTTTACCTTGCTGTGAATTAGACAAGTCACCAGGTTAGTGTGGTCACTGTGATGTGCTGCCTGAGGATTACACAATATTATTGTTATTCTGTATCACTGGATGCTTATGTCATGATTACAGACAGCAGAGTTGTTTATCCCTGCCCCAACTTCCTGTGCCATGGTGGATGGAGCTGTACAGAAGTAGGGCATGTAACAACCCCACTACAACAATGCATATATGAATACTCCTTGTGGTGCCTCTTCCTTTACAAAGCACTGAAGTTTGAGAGGGGAAAAAACAACTCCGTCCAGACACCAGGAGATTCTGCAGCACTGAAAACCAGCAAGTATAATAGATGCTTAAGTAAAACAAGGCAGTTAAAAATCCCATCTCTGTGTGGAGGAACCCACCGCAGCTACAGCTGGTCTCTCAGCTCCCTGTTACTCACTGCAGTGACTCTCCAGGAGATCTAAATAGTCTTCAGGTTGCAGGAGGGCTGTGACAGCAGGTAACAGCAATTAACTTCTGAACCATCTTTGTGTCCCCAGCTGCAGTTGATGTGCTTTTGGCTGGGTGCGGTGACTTGTTTACACCGGCCACTTCGTAGCCATCCTTGCTTTTAAAAATGAAGGTGTTTTTTCAGAAGGATTTAAGATATCCAGGCACCTGTTGTCTCTGCAGTGAGCTGAATCCACACAGCCCATGTATTGCTATCATTAAAGCCCTGTTTGTTTTACTGTTTCGGACCATCAGTGTGATAGGATGTCTCAGGACATATCCCTACTGCTTTCACTCTAAGCTTAGTATTCATTTTTAATGAGTGAAACGTGAACAGAGAGATTTGCTGGATGTGGGGATAAAAAGGGACGGAACAAAATTTCTTACGGGGAAAAACAATGTCCCTACAAGTGTGGGGGATGCTGATTAAAGCTGATTTAAGCACCTGCTTCTTGCGAGTGGACAAGTGGTGGCTGAAGGGCGTTTCTCACACCTGTGCCTTCCCTGTGCAGGGCGATATCGCCGCGCTCCAACCACCCGGAGCTCATTGAAGAACAGGAGCAGCTCTCCTGTTGTGCTGCGTTTCCTCTCCCACCTCTTCTTACGTTTCAAGTGTTTGCAGCAAGAAGAGGAGCAGACAGCGGGTAGACGTTGCAGCGCACTTTAATTGAGCAGACTCGGAGTTCTCCATTCGGGACAACGGCGGGCGGCCCCGTCGGTGCGGAGCGGGGAGCGCTGTGTGGGCAGCCCGGCCCCGCCGCAGCCCGGTGCTCTCCGCTCCCTTTTCCGCCACCCCCCGGGCCGGTTCCCGTCTCTCATCCTCCCGCGGAGCCCCCGTCCCGTTTCTCGGCCCCGTCCCGGTTCTGGGCCCGGTCCCGGCCGCTCCCTCCCGCCGCAGCGCCGGCCCCGATCCCGGGGGATGCGCCGCACTGCGCATGAGCGGGAGGCGGCGGAAGGGCCCGTGAGGAGCCGGAGCCGCCGCCGGAGGAAGACGTTGACCGCCGCCGCCCTCAGCGTCCGCCCGAACGGCGAGGGAAGGGGAGCAGATCATCGCAGCCCTCACCATGGTGAGCGTTCCACTCGCTTGTCTCTCGGCTCGGGGCCGCTCGCGGCCGCACCGCTGGGGTAGGGGCCGCCGGGGCCTAGTCGTGGCGGGCCGGGTGCCCGGGAGCCGCGCGGGGCCGGGCCGCCCTCAGCGGGGCCTCGGAGGGAGGCGGGAGGCCGATACCGGGCGAGGGAGCGCTGGGGCCGGGGGCTGCCCCTGGGCTCCGTCAGGCCTCGGCTCGGCCCGGGGCGGCTCGGCCGCGCTTTTCTAGCCGGGTCCGGCGCCTTTGTGCGGGCTGAGGGCTGCGGGAGAGCCGGGCGGCGGCTCGGGCCGGCGGGGACGGGGCTGAACGGGGCTGTGCTGGGAGCGCCGACAGCGCGGGGAGATGCGGCTGTGATGAGCCCGAGCACGGGGCGACACGGAGAGTTTCGGGGTGTCTGCTTTGTGCTCCTGGCAGCGTCCTGCTCGTGTAAGCGCCGTAAGGAAGCACATACCTATCTCCTATCCTGCATTTTCTTTGCGTTGTTTTTATCTTGATAGCTTCGGGTTTGCTGCAGGCTCACACACGGACTCACTTTGTCCCTTACACTCTGGAGGGAAACCACAGTGACTGGAACAAAAATTGCTCTTTTTGTTTGCTTAGAGATGATGATATCCCTAAGTAAGGAGGTCCGGGGGTCTGTAGTGGTTCTCGCATGCAAAGCAATGCACCCAAGAGAAGGCGTTATGGCCACGCTATAAGGCCATCTGTACACACAGAGCTTGTACAGCTTTAGCTGCATCTGTACAGCTGGAGTACGGCAACTTTTCTAAAGGAGCTGCAGTGTCGTAGGGAAGGAAGGGGAGAAGCTCTGGGCACACACTGATCAATACAGGGGTGTCTGGTGCTGCAGTTAGTATTGTCCTGACGAGCGGTGTTAAAAGCAGATTAAAAAGCAGCAGGTACTGCTCCCATCAGACATAGTCTGTATGGTGGTGTTCCACAGTGGGTGCTGTAGTTGTGGCCCCAAGCACAGCTGTTAGGCACTGCAAACAGCTGCTCTTGGTGCTGTGCTGACTCCAGCCAGGTGAGAGGGTGACCTGCACGCTGCAGTGGGGCTCAGTGACAAGCAGCAGCTTTTGTAAGTTGCAAATACAGGTACAGATTGGTTCTAGCACCCAGGTGTGGGGCTCTGCACCTACACTTGGTAGCTATGGGAGAAGCAGGGGGATTTCTTTGCAGAGATCTGAAGCCTTTCCCAAAAGCACAAGGTGTAACATCCCACTTTACCACCACCATGCACTGCTGCTCCAGCTTATCTGTCCAATGGCTCAATCTGGTTTCTGGGGCTGGGCTGCTCATCCAGCACAGCTCCCTCTGGTTTCTGCTTACCTGGCAGCACTGCTCTCAGTTGCTCCTGGCTCTGAGCCTTACTGGTGTGCTGCAGCCACTGCTTTCAGGGCAGGAGTTTGATGGCATTGCGGTGTCTTTACCCACTAGGTAGAAGGGAGCAGCTCCTTGCAGCCTGGTAGTTAACTTCACAAGTGTGTTCAGCTGTGTGGCAATCAGGTGTGCTGCCCCAGCTGGGGCTGTGAGCAATCCGCCTCCATTTGGTTTGAGCTGGGCACCACCTGTTGCAGTGGTCTCCTTTTATTACTGCTTCAGCTCATGGGTCACAGAGACGAGTGAGCTGAGAGTCAGGACATGGCTGTCAGCAGGAAGAGGATCTGTTGTGCTCTCCTCCATCTTCCTTAAGGAGAGCAGAATATTGCTATTCTGGATGTTTGAATGGGTTCAGAGCTGTGTATGATACTCAAGGTATGCACCTCAGTGTCCGTATCTTTATCCAGCAGCATGCACTAACCTTAACTCTGCGATATCTTTTATATTGTCCAGTTTGTGCTCTCTGAAAAGTCGTTCTGTGCTGATGAATACATAGCAATGTGTTAAACACTTATTTTTATGATGACTTTCAGGTGACAGGAAGTCAAAGCTCTCCTAAGACCAAATTTTAACCATCTGACATTGTGTCCTGTAACGTCGTTGTACTTCATCACATTGTTATGCAGTGTCTAACTCGGTGAGCTATACCGCTGGGCTCTTTTTTATGGTTCTATTCATGTCTACAGCAGTTTGCTGGTATGAAACGTTGCCTTTTGGTTCTGCTATAGTAAAACTCGTGGATTCTTGGCACTCTGAGCAGTCAGAGCAGCAGACAAGATGGTGCATGATCTCGTTTCCTTTCCCAGCTCAGTGGAGAGCCCTTTGAACTGAGGTGTAGATTCGCTTTAATGAGAGCCATGAAAATATTACAGGGGGATACGGGCCGCTCTGAGAGCAAGGTGTGAAATTCATTATGTAGCTCTTGATATTTTACTCATGTTTTGTGGTGCCAGTGCAAATAGAAGGTATGAAAGCAGCTTCTAGTGGTCAGGGGCTATGAATGCCAAACAGCTGACAGCTCTATTTTGTGCCTTTTTTTTTCCTTCTCTTCAGAATGGCATTGGAAAAGCCCTGATTTGGGGTGTTCCCTTTACCTTTCAGGTTATATGAGGGTAACAGCACTGAACAGGCTGCCCTGAGGGGCTGTGAGGTCTCATTCAAAACCCGCCTGGACGTGTTCCTATGTGACCTCATCCGGGTGTTTGAGCTCTGGCACGGCAATGGGATGAGGGGATCTTCCAGGATCCCTTCAGATCGTTCTGTGCTCATGAATTACCTCAAGGCACTGCTAGAAGTGCCGCATACTTCTGGTTCGCTCTATGTTGCTCTTCTGTTAAATACTTTCTGCCCGCGTGCAGGTTCTACCATTATTTTATCCACTGAAAGAACCTTAGAGGGTGTAAAATGCAACTTTATTGCGCCGCTTGTGCTTTTCCCCTCGGGTTTGATATTTCAACAGGCCTTGTATGTGTTGGTTGCTTTTGTTCCAATGCAGGCAAATGGATTCCACGTCAGTGTGAAATAGCAGCTTACAGATCCCTGCTGGCCTCCGTTCCGTGGCCCTTCTGTGGGAAGATGCTGTAGCAGAAAGTGGAATGGAGTGGATGGCCACATTTTAAACTAAGTGTGGTTGTTTGCTTTAATTGTTTGTGTTGTTAACTTGGATTTAACGTGTTCTTGTAGTGTACGTATGTCATTGCAGTTGGTGGATTACAGTGTAATTCAGCGCGTTCGTAGACTTCTGGCAGAAATAAGTTGTAATTAACCTTTGTTTCCTTATCAGACAACCTAAAATACTCACGGTTTTTGCCTTGTAATCTTTAGCCGTGGATTTGCTGGCAGTAAACAGGTTATTTGCAGGCATCCCAGGCGTCCCTTTGATGGATTTAGCGCAGTGTGCAGTGATTTTATGGTTCAGACGCAGGGGGGAGGAATGTTCCCTTGACCATTAGTGTCATTAGTGCACGGAGACAGGACAGAAGTGACAGCCCTGGGCTGTAAGGCCCTTATGTGCACAGATGTGTTCTTCTCTGTGTGGACTGAAGTTGTTCAGGCCTTGAGCTGCCGTCGCTGGGATGCTCTGAAGGTGCTCGGGTGCTTCCCACAGCCCAGTGCAGTGCTCGGGTTGAAATGCAGTTAGGGGAGAGGCTTGGGCTTCCTGGAGATTGATGCTATTTTAGACAAGGCTTTTACCTGTCACATGCATGAGAACCTAACAGGCTTTTCTTTGAGTCCAGGCTGAAACAAAAGCACAGATGTCACATCACTCACATTCCTGAAGCTCGGGAGAAGTGAGGGGCAGGCACTGCCAGCAGCAGGGGGAACACAAGGCAGGCACTGTTACTTATAGGGACTGAATGCCTTTCCGGGGTGTGGGGCAGGGGCACCTCAGCCTGGCAGCCACATAAGGCATCCGAGCAAAGTCCAAGAAGAGCAATTTACGGGAATCCCAGGGCTCTGTGGGCTGAGTGTTGTGAGATGGGCTGGTGCTGTTTGCTAGGAGCCCTGGTGCTGCTGTCATCCAGGAGATGTTGGTGGAGTGCTGTGTGGGGCTGCACTATGGCTGAGGTGTCTGCAGACGAGTGCTGGAGATGAGGAAAGGAACCATGCAATCAGGAACCATGTAATCAGAGCTGGCAGATCAGGGCTAGCGTTTGTTTTAGCCTGGAATGGGCCATTGGACTGCCCTGGGTGGAGAGAGCTGGTGTCATAATGCCATCCTCATTGTACAAGGCAGCATGGCACGGCAAAGGTGTTCACAGGCTGGCTAACCTGAATCCTTCCTCTACCCTTATCCTAAGGGGTAAGACTTAATAGGAAATGTATTGCATTTGTTTTCTGTTGTCTTTTGCTTGCCTGTTTTAGCAAGAAACGTATCTGTTAAATGAAAACGTCTTCCCTTTTAACTAGCATTGAAGCTGAGATATCCTGAATGCATTGCAGTGCGTTCTGAACAACTGCTGTGTGAGGTATTTGTTGCCTGATGACTGCCAGGCCAAGGGTTGTAGGTGCTTGTGGCTTCTGTCCTGCACACTTAATGCAGTCACACTGGCAGATCTCAGCTTCTAGAAATAGCCCTGAGAGGTGCAGGCGGCTGGAGACATGTTCCCATCCGGAGTGTGGGGTTTTGATGATGAAAGAAGAGCTGTAACGGGGTAATGAAAACTCAGCAGTAATTCCATCTCTTGCCGTCCTGTTCCAAGAGCTGTGGAAGTGTCTGGTCACTGGGATGTGAGCATCTCTCCTATATTGGTGAGCTGCTGGGGAAGCACTCAGCACGTGGCAGGGGCTTGGGGGCTTCACCAAAAACCAGTGCCTGTTCGACCCATAAAAATAGCTATTCCAGGAAAAGAGCACGTCTGCAGAGTGATTTATTGCATGTTGAGATATTAGGAGGTGCTGTGTGCTTATGTTAGCTTGGCTCAGTCCGTGTTCTTTTTAGAGCTGCTTTGTGGTTCCGTCACTTAGGAAGACTCTGTGTATAAGCAGGCTTCAGTTTGTGTCGCAGAGCAGATTGGATCCAGTCAGTCGTGTTCTCCCTTCAGTGCTGGCCTTCACAGTGCAGTGTCCATGCTGAGCTCTGGCAGAGCAGCTCCAACCTTTCTGCTGTGGTTTATCCCCGCAGGAGCTGGGCAGAACAAAGCCTCTTTCTTCCAATGGTACAGAACAGTGGTGTCTGTAAATATGGCTGCATATCTAAAGGGAAAAAAAGAAAAGGAAGAAAGCTAATGATTAAAGGCACCGGCTTTCTCAAAAGAAGCCCATCCTGCAGGGCTGAGTCTGGCTGCGTGGAGCTTATGTGGGGAAGCTGCTAATTAATACGGACAGTGGCCCTGAGATGGTTTGTCTTCATTTGGGATTGCATTCAGTGGCTCGTTTTCATCTACCTGAATTAGTATTATAGTACATTTTAAATACTGCAACTAAGGATCCATTTGTCGTGCCCAGAAGTCGTCACGTGGGGCTTCATCAGCAGCGTTTCTTCTAATGGTGATGCTATTGGGCACCGGTTGATCTTGGAGCTCCAGCTCTCTCTTCTCCTGCTGTGCCTGAGGAGAGTTCGTGGCTTCTGGGATGTTGTTTTTCCCTCTTTTTTACCTTTGCCCCTGAGAAGGGAGTCTTGCACTGGGAACTGTAAGGAAAGGAAGATATAAATCTGAATAGAATATAAAGTGACCTGTGTGTGTGTTTGTGAAGTGAGTGTGCAGTGTAGGATGCGCGGTCCTGGCTTGAGAAGTCAGACTTTGCTCCTAAAGGGTCTTTTTGCTTTGAATGATTCGTGTGAACTTCAGGACTGAAATTGGATGTAGTGTGAGAACTGCAGGGTTGCTTTCTCACCATCAGCCCCGGGATTTGTGCAGGTCCCTCCTGGAAACACTGTGCGACTTGATAGGAATTGGCTTAAACAGAAACTTGTCCCTGCTTACAGCTGGATGGGAGTTTGCTGTGCTCAGCTGTGCGGAAGAACACCCACGTGTAACTTCTTTCATTTCTTTGCCGGTGTGTTTTCTGTAATGCTTTAACTCAGTTGTGTTCCAATGTAAATCACCAAGAAGAAAGGTAAGTTTGAATACATGCTGTTAAGAATATGCTCTGGTGCACTGTTCTGCTGTACACACAGCAGTAGGAAGGCAGCCCTTGTACTGATCCAGCCCATCCTTCAGTCTGACTGCACTGGATTGCTTGGCAAACTGGTCACACGTGAAATGAAATCTCTAAGTCAGTCAGTCTCATTGCTGGCCACAATTCTGACGGGTAGTGAATGAATGGTGCTGATGTTTTCTTCTTCTGTTAAAACATTTCTAGTTTCTGTATTGTCTCTTTGCTAGAACAAGTTGAAATCATCGCAGAAGGATAAAGTGCGTCAGTTCATGGTCTTCACACAATCGAGTGAAAAGACAGCGGTGAGTTGTCTGTCCCAGAATGACTGGAAGCTGGATGTTGCAACAGACAACTTCTTCCAGAATCCTGAACTTTATATACGAGAGAGTGTTAAAGGATCATTGGACAGAAAGAAGTTAGAACAACTATATAACAGATACAAAGGTGAGTACCTCATGTCCTCACTGTGCGTTATTAATTGTGGTGTGTAAGTTGGAAGGGAAGTATGTGTAGATTCCTGCTTTGCAAAGTTGTTTTATGTACCCTGAATGTATATCCATGTGTACAAGGATGACATCTGGAACTGTGTATTTGGTAAGTCCCTGCAATGGTTGACATAGATTTATTTCTTCTGGGGGACACGTATTGCTTGGGTCTCACTCCTGGCACAGAGGAAGGCTGCACACCAGTGACTGCTGACAGATTCTACCTTAATTTGTACTCAGCTTTTGACTTTTATCAGTGTTACAAACAGAGCAGAAAATAGTCTTTTTTTAATGTTACACAGGCAGTGTTGAGCTGATAGTATCCCACCAAAAAATATTCAGGTGAATTCAAAACAGTGGAACACAGGAGAGCTGTAATTGACTGCTGCTGCATTTTCTGTCAGTTTTCATGTGTGCACGTAACCCAAATACCATTTCCTTCAAGTCTTTGTCAGCTGACATCAGTAGATTTTTGTTGGTGCACTTGAGATGTGAGCATCTCGCTTCCAGACCAGATGTTGAGTCCTTTGTGGACAGAGGAAGGAGTGTGTGTGGCCGACCCACAGTCAGTGACTACAGCGTGACTCTCCAAGGTTGTGCATCTCATACATGCTGGTGATGCCAGAGGATGCGTAATGCTGATGTCAGTTTGGTACAGTACGGGGTGGATTGGTGATTGTTTCAGACCAGCTTGTGAACAGCCACTGCATAATTGGTTATGATGGTTCCCAGAGACACCAATGGTTTAGGCACTGGTGGGGAAGGGCTGCTGTTTTCTCTTTGGGATGAGTCAGTGTCATATGCATTAGAAAAACCCTAAATGTATCTGGTGCTTTTGTTTCCCAGTGTAATCAAATAAACTTAGTTATATGGGAAGCTGTATTGTTGAAACTTCCTCAGATGTTAAGGCTTAAGTATTGGTAATAAGAAACTAACTTTGTTTTTAAAGTGTTCACTTCTAAGAGCATATCTTGGCAACCTTGAAAACATTTGCTTTTCTTAGACCCTTGTTGAGTAAATCAACTATTTCAGAAGTCTCTGTTTTCCTATCACTTATTTCTATATCCCAAAGACCCTCAAGATGAAAATAAAATCGGTATAGATGGTATACAGCAGTTCTGTGACGATCTAGCTCTCGACCCAGCCAGCATTACTGTACTCATCATTGCATGGAAGTTCCGAGCTGCAACACAGTGTGAATTTTCAAAGCTGGAATTCATGGATGGAATGACTGAGCTGGGGTAAGTGTGCAGTGCTGGGTACTGAGCGTAACCCAGGGCAGCATTCAGAATCGCGTTGTCCTCTCTGATTTCAGGGGTTTTCAGAGTCTGGCATCACTTGTCTGCCTCTATAAAATGCATCTGCTGTCTGTGCAATGGAGGCTTAGTGGCTAACAAAAGGAAGGGGTCGTTGAGTGCTCCTTGCCTTGACTGATTGATTGCATGAGGCACCTGCCACAGTTTTGTGTGTAAGTAAAGCAAGGATGTTGGCCTGCAGTGCAGCATACCTGAGTTTGCTCTGCATAATGTGAATATAATAACCTTCACCACATCTGGTGGGTTAGTATGTGCAGTGGGCAGCATGGAGAAGTAACAGCACAGGAATGAAATAGTTACCTACTCACAGAGCACTTACAGGCTTCCTGATTTTTGTTTTGATCATTGCATTCCACAGTGATGTTATAAAAGAATCTTAACATTGTATCTCTTCTGTTATAGCAAAATGAATAATACCCAAATCAATGTGCTTTTTAAATTGCAGGTGTGACAGCATAGAAAAATTAAAGGCTCAGATTCCTAAAATGGAACAAGAGTTAAAAGAGCCGGGAAGATTTAAGGATTTTTATCAGTTTACTTTCAACTTTGCAAAGAATCCAGGACAGAAAGGTTTAGGTATGTATTCTTAATTGTGAATGGTTGTGCATGGAATGGGGGATGACTGATGAAAGCAATGCTGTAAGTAAGGCCGAATGCTAATGACCTTTGGGATGCCATGCAGCTCATTATGGGAAAGATGGATGTCAGTGTCAGATCTCTGAGCTGATAGAAATATCTGCATAAATAATATAGACTACAGAATTACGCGGGAGGGTTTATTCTCTCATGGAGCATGTGAAATTCTCAGTAAGCACAAAGGAGTGTGGTCTCACAGTAAAGTCATAATTACGTTGTTTAGAATTTGCAGCACTAAACAAAGTAATTCAGTTTTCACATATAGGTTAAACTTAACCTGTAAAACTGATTTTCATATAAATGCGCTTGAACGGAGTCTCCTGTGATGCCAAAACACATGCAAATGGCTTTGCAAAGAACATTTGCATAGTGCAAGTAGATCTCTGCATCCTGGGCTTGGTGCCTTTGCTGCTGCTGCACCCTCAATACGTGGTGCTTCCCTGCTGCCTTTGCTCCATTCAGTGTATGACCTGAGCAGGCAGCAGAGCTCCTCTGCTGATTGTGCTTTTCATTCCATAAGAGGTGAAGCAGAAAGATGATCAGAGGGCTGGAGCACCTCTCCTGTGAGGAAGGGTTGAGGGAACTGGGCTTGATTAGCTTGGAGAAGAGGAAGCTTTGGGGAGACCTCATTCTGACCTTCCAGTACTGGAAGGGTGCATTTAAACAGGAGGGGGAATGGCTTTTTATGGGGGTGAATAGTGATAGGACAAGGGGGAATGGTTTTAAACTGAGACGGGAGGTTTAGGTTGGATATTAGGAGGAAGTTTTTTACTCAGTGGCTGGTGACGCACTGGAACATGTTGCCCAAGGAGGCTGTGGGTGCCCCATCCCTGCAGGCATTCAAGACCAGGCTGGATGTGGCTCTGGGCAGCCTGGGCTGGTGGTTGGCAACCATGTACATAGCAGGGGGTTGAAACTGGGTGCTCATTGTGGTCCTCATCAACCCAGGCCATTCTGTGATCACTTATGAGAAATAATTTTGGGGTTAAAACCCAACATAGCCCTGAGTAAATGAACAAACTGTAAATCTGTCTCTTCCAAACTGGCAATATTAATATTATAACCAATATTTCAGGGCTCTGTAACCATTAACTTCTTACATTAAGTATTGTACTGTTGAAAAGGAATACAGTACTGATTGCCCAGCAGGTTTGTCCTTAGCAGTAAATGTGTTTTTGTCTGCAATGAAGGATGTCCCTGACCAGCTTCTTCCAGCTGAAACCTAAATTGTTTGGTTTTGTACTTGAATCTTCTGCTGACGGGGTCATACCTCGCCCCTACGCCTTGTCGTTCTCAGATGTGATGTGTTCAGTGACTGTTTGGACTTCTGCTTAATTTCTATCTGCTCCATGAGCCCCACGGCTGAAGCCTTTAGTGTGGGATCACACCCTGAGCAGCTGATGGAAAACGCTCCACAGATTTTATTCATTACTTTGGTCAGGAAGCATTATAACATGGTTATGCAATAACTTCTTATGCAAAGATGTTAGCAGTTCAGGAGCTCTCCCAGACACCTCTTGTTTCCCTCCAGCAATGCAGAGTTCAGTCTCTGTTTCTATTGCCATTGCTCTCAGCTCTGAGTTCCACCTCCCTGTTGGTGTGTTTGTTTGTGAAGGAGTTGGGAGGGAAGGGGTTGGTGTTTGTTTGCTTTTGGATTGTGCTGTGGCTTATTTCTTTGTCCCGAGGTGCAGCTGCTCATGTGCCTCTCCTCTTCTACAAGAGGAATGTTTATATTAGAAGAGATAGAATGTGTTGCAGAAAGGTGTAAGAGCTTCTGTGACAGGTCTCTTAGGCAGCACTTTTGTCATAACTTTTGTAGTTATTTTAGTAACTTGATGATGGATACTGAATTCAGTTAAGATCAGTGTTTTGTTACCCGCTGCAGAGATGCTCGTTAATTCCTGGTAGTGGAAATCACGCTGGGTAGCATTTCAGAGCTCTCGTGCTTCTTATTTAAGAGCTGACAGGTTACTGTATGTCCATAACAAACAGCAAAGTGAGTCACTTTGGCCTTTTGCAAGTCCCATAAGGCTGCCCCAGTGTGTGTGTCTCAGTGCTGTGCTCTAAGAGTGCTCTAACAGCACCCACTGCTGACAGCAGCGCGCAGTTGCCCTATAGGCAGCACGTTGTTGCTGCTACTGAATGCTTATCGGCTTTCTCAGTCACTCTGAGAAACAGATTCAAAACCAGGGAGAACATCAGAGGACACTGAAATGCACCAAGTGAGACTTTGATACTCAAATGAGCAGTTTTTCAAAGAGAAACCCAGCTGCAGAAATGAATGCTCAGTAAGGCCGTGTTATGGAGCCTGTACCACTAACATGATGCTCTGAAAATGAAACTGTCAAAAGGCAATTGAAAGTAGATTGTACTTATATGTAAGTAAAAGAAAGTCATCCACACCATGGAATACTGCGTTTATTTAATTTCTAAGGCAGGTATTTCACTGCATTGTCCCTACAGTACAGCCAGACAGCAAAAAGCATTGGAAATAGCCTCGTGTTCTGGATGTGTTAAATACAAATATGGACAATTTTCAGTCCTTTGTTGGACTGGCGGTGATGAAATGTGTAACTTGTTTGTGTAACAGCGTAATTTATGTCTCTCTTCTATAGAAGATCCCTGAGTATGTTTGCATTAGATTCATCCTTGTACCTTAGTGACCGTGCAGTTCATCTTAGTATGCGATGCCTGTTGAGGTGACGTATTGAAATGCATCTCTCTAAGAGTAACATATTTTAATATTACAGATTTAGAAATGGCCATTGCCTACTGGAATTTAGTACTTAATGGAAGATTTAAATTTCTAGACTTGTGGAACAAATTTTTGTTGGTAAGTTTGAACCTTTACAAAAACTGGACTGCAGTAACTTGCAAAGCTGGGAGATAAATGTGTTTCTGTTGTTGAGTTGATGCAATGGGCTGTTCTGACACAGATCCCACGTGCTGTGCTTCATAGTGCATGCAGGGGAGTTGTGTTCTGGGAGAGCAAAGAAGGTTCTGCTTGTGGATTTTTAATGTCTTGTTAATGTATAAATTTTCCACCCCTGCAAACAGGAGCATCATAAAAGATCGATACCTAAGGACACCTGGAACCTCCTTCTAGACTTTAGTACAATGATAGCAGATGATATGTCAAACTATGATGAGGAAGGTAAAGATTTCCATTTTCTTTTATTAACTTCTATCTGTATTATGTTACACTTAGCACCGTGTGTCTGCTTTGGCACAGCTGTCTGATAGCAGCACAATTAGAAGATCACTGGTGATCTGAGGTCCAGCTGGAGCTGCCCTGCTGCATGTTGTTGCATCTGCTCACTGCTTTAAAAAAGAAATGCTGATCTTTTCTTAAACCCAGTTTATTTTTACTTCTTACCTTTGATGTCATTTGGTTCTTCTTGAGGAAAGCCCCTCCCCTGACTGTTGTAAAACATGGGTTCTCTGCCAGTGTACTTTTTGGCATCTTCAACCAAGGAATTGATTGGCAGCCTGTGCATTTCCTTGTAGATAATGCATTTCTGAGCCTAGAATACGTTCAGAGTTTGATCATATTGCTTTGTGTGAAGATCAGCCGTAATAGTGTGAAGCTGGCTGCAGTGCAGCAGTTACTGAAGTTATTTCCTGTGATGTGCCAAATAATATTTTTTTTTGCTTGAAACTATTTAAGATGGAAAGTAAATAAATTCTTTAGATCCAGAGCTCTGTGAGAAGGTAAACCTGTGTTAAAACGATTTCTTATGTTTTGATCCTCCTTTTTTTCTTCTTTTCCTTTCCCTTAGGGGCATGGCCAGTTCTTATCGATGACTTTGTGGAATTTGCACGCCCTCAAATTGCTGGGACAAAAAGTACGACGGTGTAGCACTAAAGGACCCTTACAGAGTGTACATAGTCTGTACAAATACCTGAAATGGAAAATTGCACAGTCAATTTCTGCTGGCTGGACTGAACTGAAGATCAATCCTCACGATGTGGCTGAGGGTTGAGACAAACCTTTAAAGATACATCATGGACCATATCATAATTCATCCTTCTACTGGTGGTTTGGGCTTTTCTTCTAGCCTGGACCGCTCCTGCCCGTTACAATTCCAACGTTGTGGATTGATTTCATCATGGATGATTACTTTTCTCCTGGACTGCCCCAGTTTCAGCTCCCATAAGTCCGAGCAGCTTTATAATGATTTTGAGGTTTCTGGTTTCACATAAAGCACAATGCTGGTCATCATCAGACAACTGTTGTATGGCATCCGAATTATACAGCTCAACATCAGAACCGTTTTTAAAAGAATCCTTAAATATACACTTGGGGTTAGTTGCAAAGACAGTCTTGATAGCACTTCCTGTAATGGTGATATATTTAAGTGTACTGGGTCCGATTTTGCTTTTTTTTTTTTTTTTTTTAATTAAATTTATTATTTTTTTTCCCTTTTCTGGAGAACTGCAGGTATCGTCTGAGTGAGTGTGAGCGTCTGGTAATAGCAGTTACAGAAAGAACCAGGAAAGCTTCAGGTTGTTGATACTGGGGTGTCTGGGTGCCTGTCTGCAGGGCTCCATTGTACGTCAGCTGCCCCCGAGAACAGTACAAGTACGACACAAGTCCTGTGTGCTTACAGCAGCCGTGTGGGGCCTTCGGTGAGAGGAGCTGTGTGTGTAAGGGCAGGTTGTGATATTCTCTAGCTCCTTACCTAAGGAAATAGATTTTGTTGCCGTTTTGAGATGCTTCTGTCACCGAAAAGCTTTCTCAGTGTGGAAATGTAAAACTTGAATATGCTGAATTTGTGTCTTAATGTTTGCTACACAACACAGTATTTCAGATTCAGGCGTGGGACTTTTGTGCTTGAGGTGTGAAGAAGCAAAATGGCCCCGTTAGAAGATGGTGCGTTTGATCTGAAACCTGGTTTTGAAACCATTGTTCTGAGAAGTTCAGTCTTCATAACATAGAGGTACTGCCGCTATGGATGACAGCGATTTGTAACTACTTTGTTGAGCTTTCCTTACAAGGACATTTCACTGTGGTTGCCAAATATAGAAGTGAAGCGCAAAGCATTTCCAGGCAGACACGGATCTGATATCAACTACTACACTGGCTTCGTTTCCTTAAGTTATTTTGTTGGTTCATCGCTACTTCTCATCGTCTCACTGCATTTAATTAAACCAAGTTCCTTTTGTTCAGAACAGGTGTTACCAGATGCAATCCTTTATTTTTAATGTTGCAAGAGCTCACGAGCTGCTGTTGTGCTAAATGTGGTCTTCTGCTGCTGAGTTGCTATGGGGAAATAGATGTTCTCTGCAGGTCAGTTCTGCTCTGTAAAAGCAAGGTGGAAAATGCAAAGCTCTGGGAAAGCAGAGAGCCTGTAGTTACCATTAAGGGTAGAGGTGAGAGTCCATGTGCTGAACAGTCCCATGGTAAGGCCGGAATGACTTCAGAAATAGTAAGTGGTAGTTGCAGTAAGCAGCAGAACGCTTCTCTGTGGATGTTCAAGGAGTTTAAGGGGAAAAAAAAAAAGAAAAAACCAACCAGAAACAACCAGTTAAATTGCTACAAGTGTGTGTTTCCATTTTGTGAGGTTTGCCCACAAGGCCGCGTCGCTCCCCTCACAGCAGCGCCCTCTGAAAACCCACCTGCATTTCTTTCTGTAATTCGGTCCCACAGACACAGTGCAGACTTTCTCCAGCTCCTGGAATTGGCTATGCCAAAAAATGGCTGTTTTGCTGCTTTCAGTATTTCCTTTTTAAGTTTTGTGTACATATAAATGGGGACTTGAGATGAGGGGTGGGGGTGTGTGTGGAAGAAGCTCTACAAGGTATCTATGCGTGCTGTTTTCTGTCCTGAGGGTTCTGGTACAGTTTCAGGTTGATTTGTTCGCGTGCTGTGTCTGGGATGTGAACCGACTCTGGTTGTATTTAGTCCCAGGACAGTCTTGTCCCTTGAAAGAAGCCCGAGGTGGGCAGTGGCATAAGGCCGTGCTGTTTTAAAGAGTGTTCCTTTAGAATGCAAGATCTTTCCAACAAAATAGTGTTGTCATCAGTTTGGTACTACGTGCTTATAATTACTGTGTAATTATAAAGAAATACATAAAACTTTTGACTTATTATGTTGCAGAAAAAGGTTATTTGTGCTGTGATGGCATCTTCAGAGGTTTTCAAGAAGCACTGATGTAACAGGGTGTTGTTCTAAGGACAAAATGCCTGGTGAGAGAATATTTTGTACTGAAAAGTGCTCGGAAATGGCCATGGGGTGTGTTTCTTTTTCCCTTTCTGTTTTGGTTTTGTTACGAATGCAGCCAGTCGCTTCCTTGGATTGCTTTGGTTCGTAAGTGCTTCTGTCCTCAATCTGAGAACCTGCCCTTAATGGATCGATTGAGTTTTGCCAAATGTGAGGAGCAAAAGGTAAACGTCACATTGATAATCTGTTTTTATACATGAAGTCTGTACAAGATTAGAAGTGCCCTGATATAAAAAAACTTAATGTCAAGATTATATTTAGTAAAAAAAAAAACCCATCATTTACATATCTCTGTAAGTTCAAATGTAACTTCTTACAATCCCTCGCATTACCAACAGAGGCAATAAAGCTCCAATGAAATTGCCGTGACCAAGTCTTCTCATGCATTGTTTCAGTCTATTATTTGTAAGGCATTTCTAGACTGTTTTTTAACCACAAACAGGGAAGTGTGGAATGTTTGTCCCTGGCGTAAAACACACACTTGATGGTGGGTGAGTCTTTTGTGATGTCTTGCCTACTGCTTATGCGGAATGTTTACAGGTACAGAATGGAGCTGATCTTACCCAGCTGTGCTGCATTAACATTACCTTGCACGCAGTGGGAGACACCACACACAGTGCATTTGATTCAGTAAGTTGGGTTACAGACTGCAGCACCATAAAGCGACTTTTTTTGTTGACCAGCCTGTTAATGCGTAACTTATGAATTGCTTCAAAACTGTTTTACAACAAACTCCTTGCAGAGAACTCCTTATTTAAGAAAGATATAATTTTTTTAAGAATGCATTTAATAAACTTTTGTCAAGCACACTTGGTTTTAAATAACAGTGCCAGACGTCTCTGTAGATTTTATTTGTGTGGTAACGCTGCCTGTGTTTGGTTTTTAAGTCCTCTGAGCATTCAGAGAGCAGACAGCCCTGTACGTAGTTGATGAAATGGTAACGTTAGCGCTGGGAAAGAGGCTTTTGCCTTGTAGTACTAAGCAGAATGGCTGAGAATCAACAGGTGAGAGCAGCGAAGGAGCTCAGCTCTGCAGTTGGAACAGCTGCCTCTGCCAGTCGCTCCTTTAGTCTGAAGGATGGACATTTAAACAGGTACTTGTCATGGGTGGTTCTGATCGTCCTGCTTTTTTTCCTTTAAGAACCTATACAGTATTATATACAGTGTATGTATATACCCATAGTATTATAGTTACTTCAGTTCTCATGTTAGTTAGCAAAAGAAACTGGCACTTCATGTTTCCTTTAATGCTTAATTCTTTGGCATATTCCATGAGCAATGGGATATGCAAGGTGGTTGGTAAGGTGAAGTCTGTCTGTCTGCCTGTCCAGCTGTCTGTGATTCCAGCTTGTCTCCTTGTCTTTGTGTACCTGTCTCTGTGCCCATCCATCTGTGTGCCCTGCTGGACTGTGCCTGTTCTCCTCCTCTGTGACTGAAGGTGGGGATGGAGGGGCAGCAGCCTCACAGCTCTCACCCATCTTTTCCTCTGACCCGTAATCAAAGCAATGACTCAGCTGTAAGCGAAACTTTTATTTAATAAATATAATTAATTTCCATAAACCATAAAGCAACTTCTACTGCCTGAGCTGCACGATGCGCAAGCACACAGACTCGCTGTCAGCGTCAGAAGGAACACGAGGCAGCCACAGTGTCACAGGTCCAGAATTCTTAATGCTAATTATTGCTACAGTTGCCAGTTGCCAGTGATCCTTAATTACCTAAAATTAAGGATTACCTGGTTACAATGGTACCTCACGTGCTTTTCCCATTCACGTTGTATTTTTCTCAGGAAAAAAAAATAGGAGTGAGGAGAACTGGATGCCTCTCCCAGGAAGGAGGAGTGAGGGAGGTGTGCAATGGGAGCTACAATAGGAACAGAGCTGGACATGTAAAGAATCCCCTCCTTGCTGTATCGTTGTATCTGAAAGCAAACTCTGTTATGACCCGTGCCAGCAAGAGAGGAAAACAGTCACGTATGTGTGTATCCTTTTTAAACTCATTGCCACAGTGCAGAAAAGAGGAGAATGACTGAACTCTGCTGCTACTCCAGGTGGAGGTGCTGAGGACACACACGCTGGATCCCAGGCAGGTGAAGCGCAGGGCTTTGGTTAGGCAAGAAGTCGCCCTGCTGGAACCTGCAGTGTTTTCCGACTCTTCCCACTTGGTGTTACACGCTGGAGAGATCTTCCACCCGTGTCCCATCAGGTTTTATTCGTGTCCATGCATTTATACAAACCAGAAACAACAACATAAAGTCGTATCTACAATGACAACTTTATATACTTATTGCAAAACAACGAGGTAACATGGCAACACCCAGAGCAAGGCAAGTACATCAACGTGATGAGAACATTCCTGTTAACAAAAGCGTGGGCAGCAGAGCCAGCGGACATTGCTAGGAGCAGCTGGAGGCTCTAGGAGAAGCTGAAGGCTCGCAAATACCGATGCGAATGCATGTCTAAGCTGATCGAGGGCAAGAGTTAGGTGGTGCAGCCATGAGCATCCCATCCTTCCTCCTGAGCTTAAATTGAGTCATTCAAATAGAAAGCAGAAACCAGAGAGGTCAGTCATAGCACTGGAAGCAAACAGAAGCAAAGAAGATACAAACCAGCCAACAACAAAGAGCCACAGAAGAAAAAAAAAAGAAACAAACTGCCTGCAACAAAAGTCTTAAGTAGGAGATAATTTAGAGACAAGAAGGAAAGGCTGAAATTAGTCTGTATCATGATGGGTGGGTCACCCAGCTCTAGGAATGCAGCTCCATTTAAGAACAGAACAAAGCAGCAGCAGGTGCAGTGCTGGTGGTTGTAGCTATTCACAAGGTTATTGTCCAGAGCAAAAGAACAAGGGCAGCTTAAATGGCTCAGAAACACATTATGGTTGACTGCGCACTTTTGGGCACTAAACCTCACCAGTATCAGTAGTAAGGAAGTGTCAAATAAATCAATTAAAATTATTAAAAATAATAGACTACTGATTCAACAGCTTTGAGACACTCCTAACAAACACTAGAAAATGAGACGACTCCACCCTGCCCCCCCAATATAGAAGTTACAGTCATAAAAAAGAACATTTAAAAGTGTTACTAAAGGTTCCCAGTAAGAAATTAATTACCGTTCCCTAATAAATACGCAGTCTGAGTTGCATCATCTTTTGTACTAGAAAACAAGAAACCATTTGGAGTTCTCAGCTTCTCTTCCTTTGCTTCTTTTTTTATTATTCCCTCCCCCGTAGCCTTAAAAAAATCCACAGACTATTGTAAGCAGGATGAATAGATTCTAGCTCAGTTTGTGGAACAAATCGGAACATATTCCCACTCCCATCTTTTCTACTGCATGTTTAAAACATCTAAGTAACTAAGACTGGTAACTTGCTTTAATGAGCTGTCTGCTTTCCTGCCCCATGTTACGGGTTTCGAGGCTAAGCCAATCACATTCCTTCCTATGGCAGAGTCTTCCTCACCATTAAATCAGAGCTGAGTTCTGTCATTAAATGGAATAAGCTGTATTTTGTGCAGTCTTCTGTGTGCAGACTAACTTCTACACTACACTAAGTGCACAATGAATGTTTCCATACATTTAACTGTCAAAGAAATCCCCCAAAGCTTCCTTCTTTGAGCAAAAGCGATTCTAAACGACCTGTGACATATTTACCAACACACATGGTCCTATGTAAGCATCTGCCAGACCAAAAATCTGGCCATGTGCAAACCAATTCTACACTAAATAAATGATAAATTACGGGCTTAGATTGTACTGCAAATAGAAAAATATACCTTGGCAGACAGCTGGATTCTTAAGTTCTTCCTGAACTGTTTAAATGCGTGTTTCTTCCGTAACCTTACAAACACTGGGAAGAGGGAAAGCAGGGGGAGAGGGACAAGAGGAGATAGATGGAAGGTTTTAAAGAAACATCATCAGTGTAAATTATTCTTCAAGTACGGGACTGCGCGTCTCCTGTGCATGTAATCAACGTACTGGCATGGTAAAAGCCAACAAACATTTCTGTACAGAGCCTGACCCGATCTAAATGCTTGGAGCGGGGTTCTTTAGCAAACCCTGTCAGTGCTATTACTTCCACACGTGGTGCAGCAGCCAGACACACATATGAGATAATGAGGCCTTGCAATCAAACACTGCCTGGGTGCTGTGGGTGACACGGACAAACACGCACTTCTGAACAGTGAAACACAGTGGCTTACACACACGAAAGATAACGGCAAAACAGCAGATATCTGTTAGGATATTTTAAAACATGTCTTAGATATTAATGGCAGGTAAAAGGCTGGCTCAGAATGAGTAACTTCTAAGAAAAGTAACTTAACTTGGGCCGATAGTGGAAGCCCTCACAGGTGAACACAGGTGCACTGATACAGCTACTGCTGCTTTTGTACAAACCTCAAGCTTAATTGCATCTCCAGTTAAGAATTTCTTACAGCTGCTATTTACAGGAGCTATTTACAGCCTGTTTGATTCAGTTTCTTTCACTGAGAATTTTAATACATTGCATCTTGCCTTCTGCTGGCCAGCAGGAAGGTTCTTTCAATAGTGATCAGACTGCAGAGACTGACTGAAACCAGATCCCCACACAGGTGTCCAAACACAGCAGCATTTTGCCTATCCTGCACCTGAGGACTCCCCAAGACAAAGCTCTAAGGTGCCCCGTGGGCAGCACTTCCATTTATCTCTCACATCTACAGAAAGACCCCTTAATAGCACTGGCCAATGTGGCAGAATGAAGAGGCAAACGTTGCTACCTGTCCCCAAACATGAAGACACATTTATTTAAACTGATGAGAGGGGGGAAAAAAAAAGGACCTGCAAGATGCATTTTGTACCATTTAAAGCTGCATCAGTGCGATCTGTTTTTATTGGCATACTTAGGTATCAAAACACTGCCACCAATCTCTCAGATCCTTCCGATATATGAAGATAATTAAGCATTAAGCGCATCTTCAACGTACAACGTGGCTGAATATAAGTACATGAAAAAGAATAAAACACGCAAAGGTTCACCAACGTTGGAAAGACTCCTCGTTCAAAGATTTATGCTGGTGAGATCCTGCACCAGCCACAATTTCTCTCCCATTTTTCCAGGTCGAGTTTGTGAATGGTTAACAACAGTTTTTGTTAGAGAAGACGACTGGCTTTGAATCACACTGCAAGAAAACAGTTACCTGTTAAACCCTCTTGACCCAGCTGGCCAACACGTGCACTGTTTCTCAAAGTGATGAGTAATAAATTGTCATTCATACACCAGCATAAATATTTGAATTATGTTTAGCTCTAAAAAATTACTGAGTACTTCTTAAACAATATAGAAACTGACCATGGGAACAATAAGACTGATCTGCAAACAGCTAAGGTAGCAGCTGTGAATGACAGTTCCATCTGAGTGTGTGCGCAGCGAAGGGCAAAGTAATTTCATTATGTTCCACTTACGTTTCATTGCTCAAATTCTATTTGATCGCTTGGATTTGGGCAGAGAAAGATCTTGCACTGTGCTGCACCAGTGTCCCAAATATCAAATACAAGGTTCCAGTCTGCTCATATGGTAACAAAAAAGATTTAATGGTGAGAGGTAAAAGCATTTCTTACCCAAAAAAAAATGAACTTAGCAACTTGTGGATATCACTAGAAAAAATATTGGAAGCAAATACAGTCCAGGTGACCATTATGCTTGGCTACAGGACAAGCAGTTTGCCTCTAAGTCGCACCAGTCCTGTCTAGGGCAGGGATGGAGCACTGAACTCGCTTCAGAACCTACTATAGGTACCTGAGCACCATTTGGCTTCCACAAGGCATTTACAAATGTCCCTGTTAACAAGTGGGTGAGTCCATTGTGGAGAGAGTCAAGATGCTTCTGTCGTTGGCATAGAAGGGATCCGATGAACTCCATGATCTAAAGTAACAATAAAAGAAAAGTTTGGCTGACTGGGAACTCACAAGCTAAAGGTGAGGAGAAAAGTCTACGAAAGCAAAGATAAAAATGTTACGAGATTAGGCTCATGTAACCCTTTAAAAAGACTGATCTATTAGTTTCGTGTAAACACCTGCTATTCATTTTAACCTTTGAACTTATATGGCAATTAGTAAATCCAACTACATAATTAACAACTCCTAAAATGTAAAGTTGATCAGATATTTTCATTGCTTTGAGCTGAAATGACCAGAGGCCTCTGGACCAGCCTGACAACTACATTCTTAGTACTGTGCCTCAGAAAAAGAAAACAAATGTTGCATACCTAAGTGAAACACAACCTAAAGGCAAAACCTTACCTACAGCCGTGAGGTTATTTCAGCTCTTACTGTTAAATTTCAGGCATCGAAAAGCTAACGTAACTTCTGATTCAGATATGAGCTCCCAACACCTCTCTCCTAAGGACAGATCACTGCTTCTGCTACTACAGAGCAACCACGGTTCTCCACTGAACAGCATAATAGGACTGTATGTGAAGAGCTGAAAAAAGAAAGACTGGAAGGCAGGGGATCCAAATATAATAAACTTATCCTCCAAATGTGTCTCTGTCAGAAATCTGCTGTTTCTTCAGAACTTCTACATGCAGTGCTTTGACACAGGTACCACTCATGGGAGAGCCAACAACACAATGAAACCGACTGAACAAGAATGTGATGTGATCCAGGAATTCCTAATGTCTGAGTGACTGACAGACTGACAGACAACTTAATGGGACAGACAGACAAAGATGCATTTTATAATACCATGGCACACGTTTTGTATTCTAACCGGTGAATGAAGCTATAGAAAATACTTCTTGAATGCATTTCACAAGCAGTAAGTTCTGTATTCCTGTAGCCCTCGACTCCAAGCATTTGTACAACTTTGATTCAAAGTCTCTATGAAAATCTGATACCGTATTTGATTTCACGTTATCATACTTGACAGAATATCGTATTTGACAGATTATAATGAGCATAAAGTACAACATGATTTTAAACACTGCTCTCCATTGCACAGCACGCTTACAGCCAATCTGCAGCTGCCTCCTGGCTTTATGAACCACGTGTGCTGTCCTACCTGGGATCGCATGATCCTCTGAAAACATCAGCTCCTCAGTGCAATGAAGGTGGCCTAGCACTGAGTTTTACAAACACTTTTCAATTGCCAAACAGCTTTGCTAAGCGCTCCTTCAGCACTGCTGAATGTGATGGCAGCATAATTAAACAATGATGATTACTTTACTATAAGGCAAATGTAAGGGAAGAACATAAACACCTTGACTTTTAGACCAGCTTTTAGGTAATAATGTGGTATGGATGGCAATGAAGTCACCAAAACAAGTGAGAATAAAATTTTAAGGAGTGTTCTTTCCAGTTCTCCTGTTCAGAAAATTAAAGGAAACTACAAAGTAGTTCTGAGTAATTTCAACCACAGGCAGAAGCTGAAGCTGGAGCTTCAGGCCCTTGGTGCAGCACCAGGACTGTCCTACATTAAAATTAAACGTTCTGAAGTCACTGAGATAAATGGAACTTCACTTGAAAATGATGAGGCAAACAGACAAGAAACCTGAGAAAACAGCTGACTTCAAAAACTGATGGATATTCTGTCAAATATGATTTATAGTCAATAAATACTTTAAAGCAAGTTCTTAAAGAAAATCAGTATATACTGAGTGGAACAAGAGGAAGATTGTAAAGATGGGGATGCACTGCAGAAAACAACAGAATACCTACCTGGTGAAACTACACAAGTTCTTTCAAAGGAAACATTAACCAAAAAAGTTGCTTCTGATTAGATAACAGTGAATTGTAAAAAGCAGCAATTCCTCATTTGGAAAGCACAGTTTTACAAAGCAACGGAAGAAAGAAAAACAAACCCAAACAAACCAAGAGCTTAAAGCAATTACCATTAAAACGTTGATTTTCAGATCAATTAAATGCTCATCTTGTACATTAAAAATTCTATTAAATGGTTTATTTTATACATCATGCTCGCCTTCTATACAGCACATTTTAATTTAAAGTGTATTTATTCATAACAGTTCATTTTTCATATGGAATGAAAGGCTGCATAATCATTCCTTGGATGTGTGGAAACGTTGAATAAATTTTGTGAGCCAATCAGATGAGAAACCAACTGAAATCAGAGAGTGCTCAGCACAGGAGTTCCAAACAGGGACGTAACTGTGTAACAACACCAAGATCAGAACTGACAAAGCTCATCAGCAAAAGCTGCCCACATTTAATGAATGATACCACGACCTTTAGATTAAAGTGACGAAGTCAAACACAAAGTAAGTTTCCTTGAAAACACAACGAAGAGCAGCTCTTCCAGGTTTACCTTTTACGTAATGAAGGACTGTGATATCATTCAGGCATTGAGAGATTACGATGTACAAGAGACTGTAATTATTTCTACCCCCAAATATTTCCGCATTTATGAGACAGACCTCCCTATTTCCAAGTGGGGAGATGGCACACAAGCAGGTTCACTAAGAGCTTTTTTCCTACTGCAAGAGCAGTGCCGTTCCTCACAAGTATCCAATTACTCTAAAATGCTTCTATCCCACTGAGGTTTGTTTCACACATGGCTCGTGAAGGAAGAGATTTGTTTAGCACATACTTTGGAATGGCACACATGACAATATACCTTCTAGAACTGAAAAAAACACATTTAAAATTCTTAGAACCTGACGGCTCTGTTCCATCAGTGACCGATTTTAGAAATAGAATATAAAAGTTAGACTACAAAAATATTTAATCTCCATATCAATCAATGGCTGAAAGATTTAAAGACTCTCCTTCTAACAATAAAGTTATACTTAAGGAGGGGGGGGGTGTGAGCCTTTAGAATATCTTCAGGAGTATCGCAAGCTCCAAGGTCAATATTTGGAGGTTGTACATCAAGAACCGCGGGGAAAAGTCTTTTGACTTTACAAACAACTCCTGATTCGTGAAGGCAAAAAAATAAAAGAAATCATAAAACAGGAGAACAAAAGCAGCAGGAAGGCTCGATTATCTAAGGAGAAGAACGTACAAAAATCAGGAGAAATTAAGACAGGTACAACTCAAGAACTTGTACTAAGGTCAAACTAAACAGTTTAACAGAAAACTTTGAGAACCGTTTTTCCCCCTCCCGATCCCAAAAGAAAACACTCAAAGAGAAGCAAGAAACTTATCTCTTAGGATGAATAAAGTACAATAAAATGTTGCATTTCCTACTTAAAGAAAACCTGCAGCCAGTTTGCTACGCATCTACAGCTGCAGGCTCATCAGGTTCCAGTTTATAGGAGAATCGTCTGCAGCAAAGGCTATTGAGAGAAATTCCACACCTGTTGACCCGGGTTGGACTACATCTTCCCATCAGTCGTTCCAGCATTCTTCTAACAGATGTGCATGCTGTTTCCCCATCTGAGAAGCAGCACATGGAGTCCATGCAGTTGATACCTGAACCTGTCTCAGTAAGCTGGAAAGATAAAAAGAAAAAAACAAAATAAAAATAAAAATAAAAAAATAAAACAGTATTTGCAAATTCTATCAATAAAGATCAGATATCATTTTGGAAAGGCAGGTTTTCATTAAGTTAGTGCTGTTTATTTTTCAGTCTTACAGAAGTACTACAACCACATTCACCATTTCCCCTCCTAATGCCTACATATGTTGATACTTGATCTTCCCAAGGTCCAAATACAGCCTTTGCTGAGCACATGGAAATTCTTTAGCACCATTTCTACTTAAAGACGAAGAGAAAATGGTTGGCAATTCTCTGTAATATAGATGGAACAAATCTCTGGAGTTCAAACTGTCCAGCCTTAATTAATCTCAGTAGAGGTACAACTTAATACAACCTTCAGGTCTACTCCTTTTTAAACAACATCTATCATGGGAAAGATTCAGCTCAAAGCTGCAGACAGTGCAGCGTTGTGATGCTACGTGTTGACTGCTCCTCAAGATGCAGAACGCAACTTCCTGTAATAATTTCTATCCTAGCAGTACCATAGGGACGCTCTTGGCTTGGTAAGAAAAGCAAATTCCTGATCTTGTTAATATCTTACATAAATACAGAGAAAACTGATCTTCAAAAGGCTCGGTCATGCTCACACTAGTATGTGGAACCAGTCCACATGAGCATTATAGGATTTCTACTTTTTATTCTTATATTATTCTTTTATATTTACTCTTATTTTAGTCTTAGAAAAAGACTCAAATGAAATGAAATTGTAGAGACACTGAGGAGTTTACGCTAAATGCCCCCTATGAGTGCACTCCATTGTCCTCCAGCACCGGACAACTGCAGCAGAACTAAGATTCAACCAAATTTAGCACTGTGGGGTAGAAAACAACCAAAACCGACTTCATTATTCTGTTCAAAAAGAAAAAAAAAAAAAAGCAGTGTGTGGAGATGCTTCCCAATTTAATTTAAAGCTCAAGTGCCAGATGTGTAGGCTAAGCTTCAGTATCCCTTATCCTCACCTCACTCTCACAAACCTGTGAATGTGACCTGCAGAGAAGGCATCTCAGTCTATGGCAGAGCACTGCTCACTTTTAAGAACATTCCCCATCTTTTCACCGCATGACAAAATGTTACTGACCGTTATGTCTGACTTTGGAAACCAAAGCCTCAATTGCTTTTGCATCACCTGCACTCGCTTAAACTGGAGGAAAGCAAAGCACGCCTCAGTTTGATCTCAGAGAATAGTTTTTGCTGGGAGCACACACCTTCCTTCCTAACTCCATACAAAACAGGGACTGATAGATTAGTGTTTCATAACAGAACAGTTCCTATTCCAGAAAGCAGCAGCAGCCAGGAGAAAGAGAAGGCGCTTGGGAATCCAAGAGAAAAAAACAACTGTTAGAATGAGGTGTGTGGGGGGCACACAAGCAGACCACTACGCATCATTTCCTATAGTTATGGCCCCTTCCTCAGCTCTGTTCTATGCTCCCCATGATCTTTCCAGGTCCCTTCCTGCCACAATGCTCAACGCATCATGCTTGAAGGAAGGTCAGCAGTTACATCAACTTACAGAAAGCAACAACTATTACAGACTGAAACCCTCCATGCAGCTGCTGTGTACCAGATGCCATAGACAATTAGTGCAGTCAGAACTCCCACTCATTCTGGAGGTCCTCTGGACACAACATTAACATTTACTAAGACAGGGAACTTCTGTAAACACCTGAGAGACAGCAGCATTACAACTGACAGTTCTGAAGGGGGTTTTAGTTAAAACAGAAATAAAATGAAGGGCTCGCATCCCTAAATTCCCTTATTTGACAACCATCCCATCTATTCACAACTATATTGTCAGAAGACACTATGAACAGGAACAGCATAATTTACAGCACTACAGGGACACCAATTTCATACTGTACTCACAGAGTATCAGACAATAAATTGCATGGAGCAGAAGGAATTCCTAGCAGAAGCTAAGAAAGCATCCTGCTGCACATACAGCCATCTCCACTTTGTTCTGCATTGCAGCATACACAAACTCTCAACATTCCTTCCCCTAAGGTTTCAAAGTCCTGACAGAGAACAGTCCCAGATGTCATTAACAGATGGGTACAAATTGGAACTGAAAGTCACACAAACTCAAGGAGTGAGGCTGCAGTTCTGGATTTTAGAGGAACGCTCACATCTCTCCAGCAGAATCTCCTTTGCTCTTCAAGTTTTGAGCACTGGGCTTTGAACAACCTGGTCTAGTGGGAGGTGTCCCTGCCTAAAGCTTGGGGGGGGGGAGGGTTGGAAAGAGGATCCTAACGGTCCTTTCCAACCCAAATGGTTCTGAGTTTTCTCTCCTTCCTCTCTATGGCAGACGGTTACAATCATAGGCCAATATCCAAGTAAAACCTGGCAAGGTAAGGCAGTAGAGCATAACAAATCTCCCAAGACCTGAAATGCACCCAGAAGAAATAAAAGGCAGGAGAGTCAAAGCTTACCAAATTAACACGTGGAAAAACACCTGATATTTTTCACATCTGGGCTGGAAACGAAGTGTTTTCATACATTAAGATTTGGGATCACAAGAACATAATACTTGAATATGATAATGGACTGTTTCATGTAATAAATTAAAAAGTTGAAATGCTGAAGTAAAGAAAGATTCCATTTGAAAAAGAAAATCAAAAGCACATACTGGGATGTAAATTTTCTCATAAATATCAAAAATATGAATATTTTGGAGATGGCTCCATGACTGTCCGTAGAATGATATATCAAAATAAATAGACACACACAGTAGGGTAGAGTGGGAGTACTACCTAGTGAACGTAAGAACTGTCCTGTAGGCTAGATGGATCTAGCAGTTGCCTATTGTCCTCCCCTCTGTGTTTGCTTTCAGCAAAGTCACATGCTGAGCTGACTGAACCCTTATCTTCTTCCATCTAGAAGGACAGAAAAGCAACACATCTTACAAACAACCACGCTTGCATCGCTTTACAACAGTTACCATATTTATACAGGCACTTTCTCTTTACAGATCTGTCCTTGAGAGAACAGAGCATATTAACACAGAAAAGGTCATCGGTTTTGAGTTAACCAGTAACTCCAACACAGTTCATCAGCTCATGAGTTTGGTGTTTTTGTGCACCTTAGACTATAGAAGGGGAAACACAACAAATCTGAAACACGTTTCAACTTTTCAGATTCTGGTTTCAGATTCAGGTTTAGATGTTCTCCCTTTCCAACAGAAAGAATCACTGCAGTTTGTTCATCTCATGGCAGGGTGACAGACATTTCAACTAAACATCCCACCACTCTGAAATACACAGCTGGGACTTACTGAACAGGAAACACCTCTAGCCCTGTCCATCAAGGTAAGATCACGTCAGGTTTCCTTCCTGCTACTTGCTGCCACCATGTTTGATGCCATACAGACGTTACAGAAGACACACGGTATGGCTACTGCTCCACAATTAAACTGAAACATAATTCCCCATTGTAAAGCTGGCTCTTATTTCTGTTTGTTTCTTTTTAACCTATCACATATTATCTACCAGAACATCAAACAATGAGAAAGCTTCGGGAGTTTTAAGAGAAAAATATGAGTGATGACATCTAACAACTTCACTGGCACAAGTTTTTCTGCACTTCACCTGTTTGAAATACGTCAATAAATTGATATTTGTAAGTTTGCTTGATTCAGAGAATGGGAAGAATGTATCTTCACATGAAGTACAAATGTGACTGAAGATAAGTAAGAAATAACCTACTCTTTTTCATTCATTCCTCCCATGAAAAGCTCTGTGATTAGCTCACAGACCAGCACCACTCCCGGCTAACACTTAACGAACCTGTAAAGGAAGAGCTCACAGGCTGCTCAAAGTAGAGCAAATGAAGGTGTTTGAGATATTTCATTTGCATAGGCGACTTGGAAATTAAAAGAAGCATTTTCCAATAAGGAACATTTAAAGAAATAAAAAACTTCCTGCTCTGATTTCTACACAGCTGGTGGGTCATATATGACAGATACTTGGAGAGAAATAAGACGTAATAGCAACAAGAGAGGGGACAAAAACAACAGGCAAGAAATGAAGGCCCTAAAGCCGGGCCCAGGGGTTACATCACAGACAACTAAAGCAAGCAGATCTATACAGAAATGAATGAAAAACATGGCAACAACAGAGTCACAGCAGGGCAGGTGGGGAAAAACAGACTTGGCTGTGCTACTGTAAATGCTACAGTTTGAGAGCCATGTATAATATTATGCACCAGTGACCTGCCCTGAAAATAAAACCATCGCCTGTAATTGTTATTTCCCTGTCATTCACTGTTGAAATGCAAAAAGTAAAAACTCTATAATAATAAAGACAGTTAATTCCATCAGTGATTAGAATTAAAACACGCGTCTGAGCAACGTGTCTCACTTGTAGCATAAGATTCCTGGCAGTTCTTATAAAGCACAGAGACACTGCACGTATACAAACACAATCCCCACACATCAACTTTGTTTACAAAGAAAAGCATGAGATGAGAAATAATGGGGCCTATTTAATAGCCCAAGACAATGTTCCACATGTTCCATGAACTTCAGCAGAGATGGCTACAGAGAACACAGTCTGTTGAAGTATTCAGCCATCAGCCTCTGCTTAAGCACAAAGCCTGCACCTGAGTGTGCTGTGACACTCAGAATACCCCCCTTTAAACTCTCAGCTCTGTGTTCACCATGAATGTTCTTATGAACTCCCAACTTTTTTTTTTCCAGATTCTCTATCCACATACAAACTGATGACAGCATCACACATCCTCATTTTCACTGGTAAAACTCTACTGTACTGTTGGTAAATCACCAGAACAGAAAGCACATATGCAAAATGAGGTGTAAGGCAGTCACACCTGGCACTAGACTGAGGTTTTAAACCAGCAACACAACTACCAGAATCTGTTTATCAATCCACACACAATCTGCAGTTAGAAAGGCTGCAGTTACTGAGTGTACACACAACTGAGCTGTGACAAACAGCCATTTCCTACAGCACTCACCAAGCAGCTGTTTGGTTTCCCTTTCTTGCAGCTTCCTTTGCTTTCTGTGCTCTGCTGCCATTGGAAATCAGCTGACACCACAGAAACTAAATTGTGGTCTCCATCCCAAGTTAGTTTTTACTTAGCATAGTGAAGTGAGTGGTTTTTAATCTATTAATTGGTTTTCCCATTAGGCAAGGATTCACAGAGTAGCTTCTAAACTTTATATAGAGCCTTTCAATAAGAACTAGAGAAACCCAAGTCCTTGTTTTCACTCTTTGTGCACGCTCTAATTTCAACTGGTTGTGTAAGACCGTGCTTGTGTTTTAGGCACCTAGTAGTAGACACTCAGTTTAAAAGACCTTATGTACAAGAGAACCAGATTTATGTACTCATGGATGAAACAGTTTCTTTTTTTCACCTCCCCCCTGAGGCAATACAAAGAGAACACCCTCGAATTAACAGGACTTCACATGTTCAATGATAACCACAGTGCTGCATCCCTAGACAGCTTGATTTTTCCTTCAGCATTTAGTAGCTTAACTCTTAAAATGTACTTTGTTTTGAAAGGTTCAATAGAATCTTTTGTTGCAAAGCCTTTGATGCAGACATCATTTACTTCAATAACTCAGAAAGAAAACAAGCTACTGGAAATATATTTGATCTGTTTTAAAACAGATTATTTGTACTACAGGAATTAAAGAAGCTGACCTGTAAAAAAGCTTTTGCAGAGGAACCTCCAGAATATACTAAGTTTTCTAATGTTGGAGAGGTGCTTATGCTGCAGTTTTTGCTTCTCCTTTAGCGTCAGTAAGTGCTAGATTTAAAAACACTGCCTCCCTGGGGTGCTCAGCAATCTAAATGGCAGAATTCCTGTTGTGTTTCACAGTGTGACATAACAGCTAAAACCCGTTAATAAACCATTAGAACTGAATGACCGCTTCCCATTTCTCCCAGCAAAGGCACAGTGCGCTGAGGAAACAGAAAGCTTTTCCTCTTTTATCCCTCTCCTCCTTTTAAAGGACTTTCATTGTTTCAGTTAACTGTTAAAAATACTCCTACAACATAATGGTCATTCCTTCTCCTTTCCCTTATTTAAGCATTATTAACAGGAATTAATGCCCTGAAATATCCACTGCCCGATTCTCCTAGCATCCATTTTCATGTTTTTAGACAACAGTCAGCTAAAAGCTATGTAAAGGAAATCAGTTCTCTGCATTATTTCTTAGCATAGAATAGAGACGTAGATAAGCGTCGGTAATACAAACAGGTTCAGACATTACTGCTGTGTCAGAATGTTTCAGACTTCCAATCATTTCTTGATAGTGTTTCATATAGTGAATTCAGCAACAGACATAAGCTTTAATCTTTACTTGAATAATTTTCTAGCATTTTGAATACAAATGTCTGAGAATATGTACCTGTAACACAGAGAAAACAAACAATACTCACTGTATAGAGGCAATGAACACAGAAAGCCTTAGCTGCACAAGTACGTAGGCACCCAAACCAAAAACATTTTTGGAGCTTTCAATACAAGTGAAAGCAAATTAAAAGGGGCAAACAACTTGCACTAAACTGCTGCTTGCAATATACGGGCCTTTCAGCCACAGGCTTATGAAGCTGAAATTACTCTGACATGCAAAAAGCGCTGTTAATTTTGATCATGAAGAAACAAAAAGCGTAGTAAACATGCTAGAAACTATAATTATTTAAAAATGGATGCAAGAAGAGCTAGGCCTGTATTCTGAAAGTTGAGCATCATGCTAGGGATGGATTTTCCTAAGAACAAAGCACGTCCAACATGCTACTCAGGAAAAGCATTTGCCTCATAAAACACAGAGCAAAGCCAAAAAAATATACCAAACTCAATGTATCTGCACTGTATAGATACTGCCCTCTCAACCCACTAACATTCATGCCTCTTTCCATCTCTCTCAGCACTGTTAGTTCACCTTCAGCATGCATAAGACTTGATGAGTCCCTCCTACTCTACCTAATTTTGCTCAGCTGATTCCTTGCCCTGGACAATGGCTGCAGTGCGATGAACTCGTCACTTAAAGCAACTCTGTTGGAGTACATCTACAATTGGACAGAGAAGGGATGGAACATACATGTCAGTCAATAGCAGTAGTAATTTTTTAAGAAAAAGAGACAGGACAAGACATTGTTATTTAAGTGGAATACACGTTATATACAGAAACACACACCTGGTACCTTTAGGATAATTCCTGGGATCATCACAGCCAGCTATTTTTGGGAGGACCATACTTAAGTGCACCTTAGCTTTCATTCTAAGCCTATAAATTTATATGACTATACTTTACCTGGTATCCTTATTCAGTATTACCTTCTCTCCTTAATAGTGCTGTGATTTATATTTACCCCACGATTTACATTTTGATTCAGACTGTCCTGACTGTCCACTTCCTCCTACTTATTATAGTCAGAAAAGAACAGAACTATAGTCAGAAGTTGCTCAGAATGGGGTAACAGACCAAAGGGCAACAGATCAAAGTGAAACATAATTTGATGGATTATTGTTAAGGCATTTAAAAAAAAAAAAAAAAAAGAACACATTTAAAACAAAAAACAATTAAAAACCCACCCACACATCCCCAATAGAAGCCAAAAGAATAAAATCCCACAAGCCACACATGCACACTGAGCCCACTGGGAAGGCACAACTCAGGAATCCCCATCCTGCTACTGAAGTCAACTCACACTAAACCTATGGAAGACACCAACTGTTCTCTTAACATCACTGTGACACAAAACAATACCTGCATTTCACTAAACTTATCAAATGTTTCACCCTTAATCTACCCTGAGCAGTTCTCAAAAACCTAGTGGTTATATATCTCAGATTCGAGCTATTAAATTCCCTGGGTGAAAAAAGCATCTAGTATTCCAGTTCTAAACAAGGACTACTGGGATTTCTGACTAGCTACTGGGTCAGCATGAGAATGTCTCAGGTGGATGTTTCTTAAACACAAATTAGCAGGGCAATGTAATTTAAGTAAATCAACACACGCTTACATCAAAGTAATTTAAAGGCTAAATGCTAAAGTTGACAGTAGTGACGTATCACAGTGAAAAGTTCTCCATGGTACACAGCTCAATGTAACTTATATTAAAGCAAACAGGACACCACAAAGATCAATAAGGCACATATTAAACAGCCTAAAACCTAAAAACAGATCCCAGAAGAGCACAGTACACTTTTAAAACCCCTATGCTATCTGACCTATCAGCAATGACGTGGAAGAAAAGAACACATACTTGCAGGTAAAAAGGATGCCAAAGATAACAGATTATCACATCATTTAATAAGCTGAACACAGCTGAGGGACTCATCATTCCCATACTCGGCACTGACACAAGCAGTGATAAAAAGTAAATTGGTTTCCCCCCCTGCCCCCCAAATGATTCAAGCTCAATCTATACCAGAGAGCAAGTTACCTTGATCAAAAACATAAGTGTGAATAAAACAAACAAAAAAATTGACTGAAGAATTTCCAGGTTATCAGAAAATGAATACAAAAAGAATGTGCTGAAAAATAAAAGCAGAGAGATGAGCTATGAGAACAACTATGGGTTAAGATGACCTTCTTAACTGTACTGCCACTAAAAAGAAGAAAACACTGAAATATGGATGAGATTTCTACCTAAAAGAGAGCCTGACTTTAACAGGAATGATACTGGGGAGTTTTTGTGGCCTGTGTCTCCTTGTGCCCCATCAATGAATCTATGAAAATGTCACACTAGTAATTATCTCTAATTACATAATCAACAATCATATACGTGGTATGTATGGTATGATATGATAAGATACTAATTAAAACAAGTTCTACTACAGTAACATTTAAAATTATTGTTTTCTTCAACATCTTAAGAACTACTCCATATCAATTACATTAAGAGAACTTCTAATACCTATGCAAAAAATAAGCTTAGTAATCTTTAAAGCTGTGCGAGTTCCTAATCCTCCTACACAGATGCAAATCAACACGTAAAAGGCCGAATGACCCCTCTGTAAGTGTTTACTATTGTTAATCTATCGATTACTTAAGCTATTAACTTATTCCCATAAATGTGTCCTCATTTCAGTAGTCCTGAATTAAAATTTATCTTCTGAAATGGGAACACTCACCTGTACATTACAGATGACAATATAAGAGGAAACTATAATATCACAGGAAGGTAAGGAATGTACCAGACAGATTTTATTTAACATGTGCTCTTTAACATACTGATCAAGTTGGATATAAAAGCATAACATTACCTGAGCTTTTTCAGTACTTGTTGGTTGTAGATGCCTGTACAGCACTTTCTTCACAACATCAAGAAACAGACAAGCAACTACTATGAGTATTATGGCAAACCAAGCAGAACCACTTGACAACAGTTGAACAAATACAAAGTACATATCCTGGGTATGTAAAAATGGCCTGAGAAGTTAAAAGAAGTGGATATTACTAAAAGAAACTTCTAGAAACCAAAGTACAATACAGATAGAGAAGCAGTAAGTCTCTTACTATACAAGTTACAGCTGTATACTGCCCATGAGGATTAGCGATCTCTTGGACTTGAAATACAAAACAACACTGGTAAAGGAGGGAATAGAACTCTGGAGGAAAGTGACCTCCAAGACCCCAAAATTCAAGTAAAAATATATTACTTCACTGATTCAAACATCAGCGCCCTCATTCTTGTTGCAAACATCCACCTGGTACCTTTAGGAATTCAATGTGCTTTTTACAAATAAAAATTGCCTTAATAATCACAGGCTGCCAGAGACGATTCCTGTCCCTGCTCCTGTCACGACAGCTTAAGCAGCATGGCTGCCATTTCTAAAACATCACCAAAAGTAATTGGCCTCTATAGGTTTAAAAATTTGTTTTTCAACACCTACCACAAAGTTGAGAGCAACACAACAGAACATAATACTTTAGTGTTCTTTCATGACTTAACCTAATCACACGTGCTATAGTTTGGAGTGGAAAAAGAAAATCACTCACCAGATAATTCCCCCATAAAATAAGGAGAATATGAAATAAAACACAATGGAACCCCAAGTAACAAAATGGTTTATCCATGTCCAGAAGTGAGTTTCTAGTGCCATCTGAAAGAATGAGAACTTAAATGAATTTCTGTATTCTCATCCACCTTACAGAAAATGACAAATGCTGGTCTGAAGTCATTTGAATGTGCTAAGAACTGTACTTGTGTTACTACTAAGTAGAAGAGAAGGGAATACAGCCACATACCTTCATCGTAACGGTTATAACCATAACGGTGAAGACCAAAGTACCAAATGTCCAGTTTCCAAACATCTAAGAAAACAGCAAGGCAAAAAGAAAAAAGATGAGCTAACAACATCACTGGAAAGTTAGAATTTTCTCAGATCAGCTGTACTAATGAAACAAAACCAAGAACAAAAGCTTGTGATTTTGCTAATTATGAATAACTAAGAAGGATGCAACACAGAGTACTACAAAAAATTTAGCTTATGATGAGAGCAAAATTGACAATCCACATCACCTTCCTTCCTGTTTCAATACACCACAACGCCTACATGAATCATGAATGATGAAGAAAAACCAAAACAGTTACATGAAATGACAGGATAAAGATACCAAGTTGATTGATTTAATGTAAGCATCTGAAGAGAAACAAATACTGGGTGGAAGGTATTCGCTTCGACATAAGTGCAAAATACTTAGGATTTAAACACTGTCAGACAAGTTCTCAACATGCAGCATCACCTGAAAGTCCACATTTTTCCCAAGCACATCTGTACAATTCAAAAATAATGGTGCCATTCTATTTTCTCAAAGAAAATGATAAAGACACTTTGTTTCAAGGCTATCAAACACAAAATTCAGCTTCAATTCTAAGACACTGTCACTTTGGTATTCTGCTGCCCACATACATTAAACCAGCAAAACTCTGAACAAGTTCTACAACAACAGAATCTCAGCTCTGACAACAAGCAGGGGACGTAGAGTTTGTCATCTGTCTACCCACATGCCACCCAGGTGCACACTGCTGTTCTACACAGGTCCAACTACTCTGCTTTTGCAAGCAGTCTTGCTGCTGAATCCACAGTCCGCTTTTTCATAGTTATTTTTATCACTGATATACTGGAAATGGACAAACTCTCAACCTCAATATTGGTAAATACCAGCAGCAAACTAAGCAAGCAAGGACAAAGGGACCACATGCAGACAGGCAATCAAAATCCTCCCAGATTTGATTGGTCAGTACAGCACAGGGTCATAAAACAGGGATTGGCACAGTTGTAGTCCTTGTTTCAGAGCTCTGACAAATACATATCTATATGTATCCCAACAAACTCATCACAGATCTTACAACTGCTTTTGCCAACCTTATACATAGGAAAAAGCTAAGCCAGACCTTGAAGTGAAAATTAAACACGAAGCATTTACAGCACACTTGCTACTAATTGTTGCAATGATAATCTTGAAATAAAATTAGGACAACTGCTTCTAAACGACCTGTGAAAGAAAGTGTCTTTGCTGACACTGCTCTAAAAAGGTCACAGCGTTTGAATGCAAACTGTGACCGGATTCTTGCCACCATTTTATTTTTGAACACATATACAGGGTGGATGCTGCATCCTTAAATCCTGTGAAGTAACAGATACAGTATTTTGTATCTCCTCCTCTTCTAAACTCTTACCATTTGCCTGTTAGGTTTCAATATCTGACGACATGCACAGCGTGGAAAAGGGAGGAGAAAAAGAGAACTAAAAGATCAAATTGTTGCAAGATGTGTTGATGCAAGTCTAACAAACGACCACCATTAGCACATCACGCATAATCTCTCCCATTGCACTTGGGTCCAAACTGGGAATTCAGAATGAAGCAAAGCTACTGCTGACTTAACTGCCTTGCACTGACTCTGTAGTTTATACATGTGTAACATGATGATTTCTTGAAGAAAGCACTTCAGCAGCAAGCAGATTCTCTCACCCTTAATCGCCTCTGATTTTAGTCACTCAATTCAGTTTCTGACCATTTTCAGCTCACCATCAGCAATTATTTTTCCTGCTAAACCTTCTAGGCTCAGCCCTATGACCAAAGTGAAGACAGCAACATGCTCTTACTGAACCAAGTGCTGTAACTTGCATTTCTACACACACCTCATTTCAGGAGTACGAACAGAGCACAAGGAGAGAAACAAATGTCTCCTCTGATTGCTTCTCCTAACAGTATTTTGAGAAAGCCAGAATCTTACTGCTGTAGCCTGGGTTAATGAACTGGAGAAATGAAGCTGCAGATTTGTAATGGTTTCATTTAAAGGTTTAGTGGGTTTTGTTTCATCTGCTTTTGGTTACTTGTTTGGTTTTTTAACATGACTTTTCCTCTCAACTTTCATATCATTAAAACACAATGGATCAATTTAGTATTTGATTTTGTTAAGTTAGTTCTTTATTTATCCAACTAAAAAACATAATTCAATAGCAACTTACACCATATATATGTATACACACACACACACACACACATATATATATATATGTATATATTAAATCCAGTTAAACAACGCATTTTTTCCAGGAGATTTAACACAGGCTGAAATCTGCAGGTGGCCAAGCTGTATATCAGAAAACCAAATATCACCAAAAAGATACAATGATGGAAAAATGTAATGACAATTTACCTGGCCATTTCCCAGCAATGAAGTGTCTTCTCCCATTAGAAGATATGAACCATAAAAGAAAACAAATGCATGCAAGAAGCCCAAGATGGTCCAATAAAGAAATGGTTTATACCCAAGATGAGCATTTTTACTGATGTCTCTGCAAAAAATGAATAGATTTTGGATGTTAGATTGTCCATATATAATCCATCAGCTATTTGTGCTACATGACTGTTACTGCTTTGAATAAATGTTATATTCAACTGCAACAAGGTTTGTTTAATGAATGTAGGCTTATGGAAAAAATTAGAAAATCATGGACAAAAAAGCACTCAGCTGCCTTTGCATATGCAGGGATTAACAACGGCAATTGTGTTTTATGAGTCAAATCATAATTAACACACACTAGAATCCTCCTCCATAGAGACAGAATTGCTAGAAGAAATACTTAGATCTCCTGATACTTGCCCGCCTTCCCGTTTAGAAGAACTTCAGGAAAAGAGGTAAATTAAGAGACATCTTTTTTTTTTTTTCACAAAAATAATGTGCTTTCTTCTCCAACAAGCAGTATGCAGTACAACACGCTACCACTGGGAGGATACCTAATTCTATAGGAAGTAGCTTCCCTTCTTAGAAAAACATTTTGCAGTGATTCCTTAACCATTGTGGAGAAGGCGGCTAGCAATCACGTAAGCTGATCAAGTACCCCAGTCCCTCCCAGTCTTAACATGACTAACATAAAAATACGCTTCTCTTTAAACACTAGTTTTCATTAACATTTGGGATGACAACTATGAGCTAGGCAAATATCCATCCTTGAGGATAGTTACCAAAAATTGCATAAACTACACATAAAAATACTGTAGGAAGGCAAAGTAGCAAGTTCAGACTTCATACAGAACAGTGGTATCTGCATATGTGCTGCTGCTGCAATCTATGTAAGATATACGTACCGATAGAGCACAGGTTTACTCTGCAATACATGCGGATGCACATGCTGCTCAAAAAGACTGTAGATGAGGACAGGCAAGGAAGTGAAACAAATATTATACAAAGTCAGGTATACACTGTCATAGAGTGTCTGAAAATGGAAATAAAGATTATTTTGAGACTTGAAGGAAAAAAGTTGTTCACGTTTACTAAAATAAACAGCCACAACAAATCACTTGAATATACCAGGTAGGAATAAAGCTCTGTTTTACATAACAGTTTAGTAACATCAAGTCGTCAAACAGAAAAAAGAAATAAGCTGGATATTTGTTGAGTGTTAGACCTGTAAATCTGTGCAGCTCCTTGTAACCAATCTTTTCCACGCAGGATATTTGTCAATAGCCTGGGAAAACCATACTGAAGGACTTTAAAACCTTCTGAAAATACCCGCAAAGTAAGTAAAACGGCTACAAGGAAGTTGCATTAAGGCATATGGAAGATTTTTAGAATTAACAGCACTAATAATTTATTTATTTTTAAAGAGAAGCAAAGAGCTCTTTTCTATTCCTCCAGAAAACAGGTGAATAGAAGAGTTATACGCATCAGAAACAGTTATATATCATCACCCATATGATTATGTTTCATTATTATGCCCAGCAGTTGGGTCAATCAAACTTGAAAGATACGGGCAAAAAATAACACAACTTCACTACTGATATCTAATTTTTCTGAAGGAAAAGAAACAACAGCCATTTGCTGTATTTTGACAGACATATTAGCACCCAAAGTGGACAAGAGAGCCACACTACAAAGAAACATATCATACAAGTGAAATTCCGTCCATATGAATTTCCAAGCATTGGCCATAATAAAAAATATACTTAAAACAATCAAGCAGTAAATATTTCTCTTCCAGAAGAGGAAAGACTATTTCATTGTTTTCCTTCCCATTTCTTTAATTATTCGTAGTCTTTAATTAGCTATACAGCATCCAATGCTTACCTGTTGTGAAAACAAACAGAAGAACTGATATAAAAATTGTGGTGTAATAAAGCACACATTCTGAAAAACAAGAAGCAAGGGAAACAATTAATCCTCTACTACATACCTTATAATCTCAAAAAATCACTACCTCCTGCAAGCTAGTAAAGATATGGCTGGAAAACAAATATGTGCCTTGGTGGCCAATGCAAGAATTCTAGATAAATAATATCAGTTCCTGAGACTGGGTGAATTAATCAAGGTACTTAAAACCTATTTCTAGTGGAAGTATTAAGCAATTACTAAGTTAAAACTCATATTTGTTTGAAGAAACATAAAGGACTGAAAACATGCATGAACAGAGGTATTACAGCTGATCCCCAAATGTTAAATCTTAAACAAATTTACTGCTGGGAAACAGATACACATTTTTTCTAGGAACTTTGCAGGCACACACTCAGAAGACTTACCTTATAAAAAAAGTACTGTACAAGGGTTGCTATTCTAATATAGTAAAAGTGCCCGTGAACAAAAAGCAACTTGGAGAGGAATTTAAATCGTGCTATTGCATAGTCACTATTTCTTACAGCTTGTCTTCCTTCCTTGCCCATGATTCCTGTAATTTTGTGAAACAAAGGAAAGGTTAAACATTATCAAAATGATATATATATTTAAAGCACCAACAACATAAATCTACATACACCTAATCAACATCTAACATATATCTAAAGCCGTTATGTTTTTTATCACATTCCAACATTAAGACTTCAAAAAGCATAGAAACAAAAGCATTCTTCATGACACATCTGAGGGAAAATGCTTGCTTAGTGCTGAACCAATAAAAAAAGAATGAACTATTTACATAAGCTACTCTTAAGAAAGGATTTATGAGAGGACACAGAAATGAGAACATACAAACAAAACCAAGACAGAATTTGTGATAGGTATTAATTCAGTTATTAATGTTTCTTCACATTGAGTTACACAACGCAGCAGAAAAGTTTAAAGAAGGTCCAAAGCAGATTATAGAAAACCATGTGAATTCAGCTGGAAAAAATTAACAACAACCTCCCCAGAAACACAATGAAAGCCTTCACCTTGAAGACAACCCAATATCACTCCTATTCATGCAGTGATACAGACATGGTGAAAATGGGGCAAGCATTGAGCAAAGAAAGGGTTGAACGTAAAGTTTACACAGGAGCTTCGGAACTGGCAATGACTGTAATAAGAGGTATCCAATTCCAATAACCAAAGCAAAGAACTGCTGAGATTCTGGTTAAAGAGAATCTCTGTTCTTAAAACAGTATTTAGCATGACCTCTGAACATCTGCAGACTTCACAATAAGCCTAAGACTTCAAAAAGCAAACGACCTGGCATTTCAAACTCCTGCTTCAACAGGAGACTTAGGTTCATGTCCACTTCTTCACAGATGCAAATGTTAGAAGCTTATCTACTCATGAACACTCTTCACCATCAAAACTTCTACTAAAATTTTCACCTTGTTTGCCTTTATCTCTTTAAACAGTAGTACTTTACCTATGCCAACATGTGCTTCTTGTATCATGCTCACATCATTAGCACCATCACCAATTGCTAACGTTATAGGTTTTTCTGGAGATGTTTTTAACAGTCTCACTACCTGAAAAAGAAAGAAAAGAAGGCAGTAGCTTTTAAATTCATACAGTCTTCCTACAAACTGTGCTGCTAACTGCTGCACATCTTTGATAGTTTTGAAACTAACTTTGAAAGTTAATACTAAAGCAACAGAACACCTGGTAAACTCGTGAGACAAAGCCAGAACACTTCTTTGAAACACACTCATCTATGAAAAATACTGTATTTTCCTCCCAGAGAGATTTAGGATAGATGCCAGGGGAAGTCTCTCACAGAGAGTATGGTGAGGTGCTGGGATAGTTGCCCAGTGAGGCTGTGGATGCCCCTCCCTGGAGGTGCTCAAGGCCGTGCTGGAAGGAGCCATGGGAAACAAGATCTAGCACTTGATCTGGCAGTCAGCAACCCTGCCCATGGCAGAGGGTTGGAACTAGGTGACCTGAAGTCCCTTGCAACCCCATGCGTTCTGTGATTTTATGATTCTATGTTTCAAAGGGCATTAGAGCCATAAAAAATACAAAAACATGAATGTGAGTAGTAAGACTATGGACCATATACTGACTAGTAGTAAAACTGAAGATGAAGGAAAATGTAATCTGCATTCCATCTTAACCTTGGAATAAGCTTCACAAAGTATATTCAAGGTAGAACTCCAAATACAAGGCTAAAACAAACTCTCAAACTTCTTTCCTCACTCGATCCCCTATTTTGAATGGTATAATGAAACAGGCAACATAAAATCAGGTATGCTATGAAGATACCTACTGCCTTATAAAACTCAAGACTCCCTTTGACTCCCTTCCCCACTTGATTCCAAATTTTCACAAGTACATGTACAAACTTCTGAGCAAACTATTCCAACTGGATTGAAAAAGAAGTCAAAAGTCAACTAAAAGACCAGACAATCAGAAACAAACTACCTCCAGGAATGCCTGCCTCTAAAACAGCAGGATAGAAATACTTATAAGTCAGTGCTGACTATTATCCATACATACCTTTGCTTTCTGAAGTGGTGCCATACGACAACACAACACTGCAGAACAGTTTTTACAAACTTCCATGAACAGTTTTTCATGTTCCCTGAGTGCAAGAGAGAGGCTGGTCCCATCCACTACCAGTCCATGCTGGATAACATGGTCTTCTTTTATTCTATTGAGGGACAAAAACGTCAATTTTCTATTATGTGAAGAAAATCTTCATATTTTGTTACAAACTATGCAGTTGCCCATACAATAAGCAAAGAAATTAACCTGTTAGACTGCTTCTTCAAGTTAAAGGGGTGGGAAGAGAGAGCAATGGAAAGAAAACAATAAAACCCCAACATTTATTAGGCACATAAAATGATTACCGTAAGATTTTAAAGTGAAAGAACATCAAGGTCATCACTGAGTTAATGACATCTTGGATACTTTACCTCTTGGCTAGCTGCCTCAGTTGCTCTGCGCATGTACTGTCTGATTTGTGCTGTACAAGTTCAAGGATGTTCATGGTTCTATGAAAGTGTCCACATGATAAACTGACGCTAACAGCTGTTTCATGCTTATCTCCAGTCAGAACCCACACTTTGATACCAGCCAGTCTGAGTGCTTCTATAGTTTCCTGGACTTTTTCCTGCAGTCTAGAAACAAGAAAATCTTAGTTAACCAATCACACATGTTAGAGAAAAAAAGAACACACATTGTAACATCATGATGATTTAAGACTGCATTTCCAACATCAAGTATGTATTTTCAAGAACTACAGTCTAGGAGATGACATTTTCACAAGGAATTAGCTATCAAGTTTAACAGTTAATAAAATTATTCCGACTTTGTTTCACGTGCATTAAATGCCTCCTAAGAAAGCTTACTATGCCACTGTTACATTGCCAGAGTCAGTTTGTACAACATATGTTTTCAATGTTCCTTAACCCAAGAAAGTGGTAAACTAAACACAAATAGCACAGAACTTCTGGCAGTGGCAGGACAGCTTCTCATGGCATGCATCATAATACAACTACAGATCCTAAACGTTCTGTGTTTCTGAGCATAGCTTGCAGAAAGTCCATTCCATACTTGTCTTCCACTCCAGTAGCCCCAAGCAATTCCAGATCCCTTTCTATGAAGTTGAATACATCTGCTAATTTTTCTTCCCGCTGTTGTAAGGCAGTCCTGGCCTCATGAAGGCGTTTGCCAATTTCTTGGTATTCCTCCGGTGTGAACCTTCTGTATGCCACACACAAAGTTCTTAGTCCTTTCTACAAGAAAATAAAAGACTACAATCAGACTACACTAGATGCTGTCTATCAAGGCGTCAGTTGCAATATGTTCAAGTCACAGCATCTGTACCAGAAGAACCAGAAAAATCAGCTGGGCAGGATGACTACACTTACCAAAGCAAACTCATCAACATGTATCCTTGTTTTGTCTATTTCTCCACTCTTACTACGAGGAAGAATGGAAGATTCTGCTCCCTTTGTGAATAAAAGCTTTTCCCCTGAAAAGGAAAACAGAATGGATTATTAAGAATATATGCTACTTAAGAAACTCTCAATTGTAACCTCTGATCACTTACCTGAGGGACTCTCTACAATGACGCTCATTCGTCTGCGATTCGCATCAAACTCCAGAACATGAAGCAACTTGTACCTTTATTTTGTGTTTTAACAGAAGAGAACACGGTTTTAGAAATAGATTTCCAAATGCAATTACTGACAAGTGCAAATGCACTCTTATCCCCAGAGCTTTTCCCAAAGTGTCGCTTTTACACTGAAATTTCATAATACTTAGTTGAGTGTATCTGCAATTAGTTGTTTTTCATCATTTTACGTATATCTAAGTATACAAAAAGTGTTGTGACATGCTGCAGATACATGATAATTTTGGGAAAGTTTAGAGATGTAATTGGATTATGCACGTGTGAGACTTGCCAGCACAGTTGATTCTGGGAATTTCTAGAGCTGAAAGCACAAGTCATAGGAACTGAATAAGCATCCCATTTCCTTTATTTACTTGTAACTCTACTAGAGCCTCAGCTTTGAAGAATGGTCAAAGATACATACTGTTACAATATACAATTACACAGAGTAACTCTCACACAAAGTTCCTGCATCTCAATTTGAACTCGTAAGGACCATGATGCAAGATGCCTGGAATACATCAAGCCATTCTTACAAGAATACAGGGTTGTTAATTTCATTTTTTAAAATGAAAATACCTTTCTGGTTTTCCAAGACTTTTTACTTCCATACTGTTCCCACTAGTTCCCATAAATACTACTCCAACCCTAAAAGCAGAAGAAAACAGGTATTTATTTGATGCTGTAGAACTGTACATATGATGCCTATTGGATTCTAAATGAAAAAAAAAATGAAGGAGATATACACCCTTGTGTTCATTCCATACAGTTCTTCAAACGCAACATACTGCATCCACTGTAATCTCACAAAAATTTCCCTTAGCATTCATAATTCTACATCATAATGTTCCTAAGCTTCCACACATTATGTTTTGGAATGTGTTCGTAATAAATTGACAGAGACAAGTGAATTTCTCAGAGAAATTCTTTAAGAGCGTTCTTAATACCAATCACTTGCCCTAACAGGCAATTTCTGCAGTAGGTAAATTTTGCTTAAACCTCACCGGCTTGCAGCTTCAACTAAAGCTTTCTCATCTGGTGAAGAAGCATAATACTCCAATGGGGATGCTATTCCATTGGCATGCCAGGGCCCATCAGCGCCATCTGTTTGATCTGCACTGATCTGTACTGTATGACAAAGACAAACTGCTTTCAAGAAGAGTTCTTCCTCTTTCATCTGTAAGAAAGAAGTATGATTTGTAACACCTAGAAACCAACTCACTTCATTTAGAAAAAAAAAAAAGGTCAAACGTTTAATGTAAAACCATCTCAACTATTTAATAACTACTTTTTGTTTAATAACACTTTATAGCTTCAAACTGTTCTGAAATTCAGGGTTTTTTTTTTTTTTAATATAATGCTAATACCAGAAGAATATTTTATTTCTCCAACATAAACACTATCTAAGACACTTAATAACAAGGGAAAAAAAGAGTCTTACCAGAGTATGCCTGTTTCCATCTGGAGAATCTTCAGAAAACCCCTCTGGAGTCAGTTTACCATTGACCTCCTGGTACTTTACGCCATTAATGGAGCACTCCCGAAACTGCATCTCATTTTCAGTTAATGTGCCAGTTTTGTCTGTAAACACATACTCTACCTTTTGTAAAATAAAGAAGAAAACAAAACAAAAAAGATAAGGAGTAATTTTTTTTTTTTTAACCAGCACAATGAATAAAAACCCTCAACTCTCCCTCTTCATTACCCATCTTTTTTGATCTGAAATAATCCCAATTTTGGCCATTAAATTATGTTTGAATCTTCTCAACAAATCAGATATCAAAGCAGCACCATCAATAAAAAAAAAAGTCTGTAATGGTGAACTTTACTATCAAAAAGAAGTAGCAAATGAAGTTAAATGGAAGTTCTACCTGTCCCAGTTCCTCATTGAGGTCTGAAGTATTTACTTGCGCTCTCTGATTTGTCTCTTCATGATAGAGGTCAAGATCCCAGCCAATAAAAAACGATCCAAGAAATTTCTGCATCTCAACCGTTACATACAGTGAAATGGGTATAATAAAATTGTAAAGTACCAGAAAAGCCAGGAAATCTGAAATAAATCTCAGAATCTATGAGAGAAAAGAAAGATACAAAGATTACTGCAGTGATTAAGTCAAACATGGTCAACTAACTTCATGTTTTTCCCCAAATACATATGAAAACAGTGTATGTTACAAGAGCAAGAAAAAAAATCAAATTCCCACTTAAATGAGATAGAATAAATACAAACAGCTCAATTGATTCTGATCTAAAAACCAGAGGTTACTATAATTTATACAGTGGTTACTTCCCATTAAGAGCAGGTAAAAAAACATTCGCTCAACTGACCACTTCAACAGTTGAAAGTGTTTTAACTGGATGCAAGTACTAAAAAGAAAAGTCAGTAAACAAACTGAAAATTTGTGAATTTCTTTAATAGTCCTCAACAGTGACACCTGTAGCGAAGGTTATTTTAGAACACCGAAATGTCTGTATAGCTGTTGTAATGGATGCTGGCACATTCTTAACTATCTCGGAATTGAAGAAATTTCTCCAATCACTTCTATTCTCCTCTCCAAACCATTATGTACTAACTGTAAGTTTTGCTCTGCTTGTGAAACGGAACAGAGCTCTTCTAATCTGTGATTTGAACCTTTAAACGCAAAAGGCAACTAGTGAGCAGATTCAATTCTCAACTCCATGGGAGACAAAAGAAGTGTTAAATGTATAATACCATGTCATATGTGGAAACTGGATTTCCAACACTTCTGTACTATAAAAATGCCCTCAACTTCTTAGAATAAGCTCCAGACAGCTTCTGAACTGCTTTGGAGTATGTCAGACACACACAGAAATCAGCAATCAAACAGGAAAATACAGAATGATTACAAAACTCAAAAACAAACAGAAAATAAAGTTTACATCCCTGAACTGTCGATTTAAGGAACACTTCAAAGCACCCCTTCAATTTCAGAGATTAATTTTTTCTACACAAGGGCCACACGACGCAGGACTAAAGCTCTTTCAAAAATACCAAGACAAGAGCACGCATACTTGCATGTGGATCATGTAGTAGGTACATGCAGTGCCAAGAAGACAGACACAATAAGTACTGCACTCAAAATCTAGTAGTTGAAAGTTCCTCAGATAAACTACTGGGTAGAACTACATTACCTTGCTGCTGTTCCTTTCGTGTTCTGTTTTTCCATTATACCAAGGCTCATCCCATTTTTCTTCAGCTTGCCAGGCATACTTTAAAATAGTACTCAAAATGGCTTCAAAGAGGAGGATTATTAGATAAATAATCAAAAAGGAATTCATAGACCTAGAACAAGGCCAAAAAAGAATTGATTTCAGTTTATTTCAATGGATCTGTTGACACACTATGTACATATGACCTGATCAGAAAAGCTAGTGGATTTTTTTTAACCTGTGTTCCACAATTACTATGTGACAAACAAACAATAAGAAAGAAAAGAAATTCAACATCCGACTAATATACGCACTACATACAGCCAATAGGAAGACTAGATTAAGATGCAAGAATACATTCTCAGTTGACTTGTGTTACACCTGCTGTCCAGAATTCTGAGAGCTGACAGCCTCCTGACATTCCCCTCTTTCCCAAATATCTAGTGAGGCTGTGATGGCAGCAGAAACAACCACCCTGGAAATTCAAAGCTGTACATTCCTCCTCAATTAGAAGAGCAATTCCTCATCCATCTAGTTACTTAACTCAAGGTACGCTAAACCAAGGCAACTTCCCAAACATTCTGTAATGTCTTTCTATTTCTTGGATGACAGAATTTATAACACAATATATATATATTTTTTAAACTGAGCCTACAACTTGCGTAAGAAACAGGATTCACTGCAGAAGACATCTTAAAGGACACAGCCAACCCAGATACCCAAAACAAAACTATATTCCTGTTGTATCAGACACCAGCATTCAGGACAAAGATCTCCAATTGATTAAGATTTTAGTCTATCCTATTTAAAGACATGACACAGCCTTACAGTAACGTTACAGAGACAGCAGAGGCTACAACTGCTATGAAGAGTACTTCTATAAGCACTTTGTTCAAGACTGCATTTCACCTACCATTAAGTGTTCTCTGCTCCTACACTAACTTCTCCTGCCTTTTTAACCTTGAGTATTACAAATGCATGTGTAACTTAAAGAAACATTAAAGGACAGAATAACACAAAAGGAAAGTAAACCAACTGTCCTCTCTTGCCTTGCCTACAACCCAAAAGTGGGATGACAAGGGTACTTAAGTTAATGAGAAAAGACTAAACAACAACTCTAAAAGCAAGAAAGATACTAGAAAATAAACATACTTTTCTACTGCTGACCGTTTCTGAGATTTACTCTTGTAATTTAATGCCATCTTTGTCTCCATACCTGTATACACTGCAACACCTGGGAATGAAGAGGAGAAAGGATATTGCTTTCTGCATGCATGCAATTTGTGGCATTTTTCATTTTGTTTAAAGAGACACAGAGTAAAAATCCAGAGGTTATTACTAGTTTTGTATTTACTTCAGCACAACAGTGAGACAGTATCTTGTAATTATTTGCAATATTTTACTATAGTAAAACAGTGATATTGAAGTAATTTTAGCACCTACTAAAATACTGTTCATTATTATGACATACTGTTCTTCAATACGTATTTTATGGAAATCAGAATCTCATGAGAAAGTCTTGAACAATGTAACAGTAACATCAGTCATTTAACCATTAAAGTTATTCCTTTATCAAACCACTTGAAGTATTTTCATACAGTGATGTTAAAACTCTATATCCTCAGAGATTCTTTAGTGTAATATCATTACTTTCATCTGTAATCACATCCCCTCAGGTAACCACCAGGAAGATTATCATAATCTCTTCACTGCAAGTAGAATTAAACCACAGTTCATCAACATGCTTTAAGAAGAGTCTACAAACCAAATATTTCTTTAGTGTTTTTTAATCTTGCTCCACGAAGTAAGAGACTTTCGGGCCCCAGAGGTCTAAAAAGAAAAAGACATATCAGCATTTAAAAATGAGCTGTTCCATACTCTGTGGGGCTAATGACATCCAGTTTCCTTTGCAAAGAGGTCAAACGTGTTCTGTAAATCCCCGTTCATCTCCAGAGCTCTCAGTTTCATCCTTTGGTCACCCCAACATTCTCCCACCACAGTGTTCAGAGTCCCATAACTAGTGCCTGAGCTACATGTTCCAACTGTCTGGTTCAGAGAAATCTACAAGCTATGTGAAGAGCCAACATGCCAAAATCCTGCCAAGTCTACAGTGCAAATAGAGCAGTATTTTAGCTTTGTCTGTTTTATCTTATTTCTACCCCTCTGTCAAACTGAAATTCTCTGAAGTTCAAAAGAGATTATTCATATCAGTAAAATAAAGATGGACAGACAATACAACCATGCAAACTCTGGTTCCTAAGGCAGAAAGATAAAATTTTACACATGCATTTTCCCCTCATGTCCATTACATCAACATAATACATTCATTTGATTATCTAACTGCAACCAGTGCTTTGAAAATAAAGGCACAGTTATAGGCAAAGTTCATACAAAGTTAGAGTTGTACGCTTTATTCCAGTGGCCACATCAACTTAAATGGAAATCAATATTGCTTTCATATTTGATTCATGTGGAAGTTTTACTAGAAAAGAATGTGTAAAGTATAATATTTATAAACACTAAAGAGTGACAGAAGCATAGCACTAGCTTATCTCTGTGACACACTTAGCATCATGACACAGGATCACACTTTGAAGAGAAGTGTCTGACTTGTGTTTTTGCTGTTTGCCTGACTGCTCTTTTTTGTTAGCTTGTTTTTTAAACTCAGCCACGCTACTCTCAATAGAAAATAATCTCTGTGCTAAATATTTAATTTAAAATACCCCTGCCTCTTGTTTATTCAACACTAACTTTTTTTTTTTTGTAAAGGTCACTTTAACTACCACTATTTTCTTAACATTAACCTGACAAAATTTTACTTACCGTACTATTTCCTCCATTTGCTGGCTTATAGTTATTCTTCCAACAAATCTACAAAAAAGGGTCATGTGTCAGAAACATCTACATAACATCTCAAAAGAGCAAAATGAAATAAACAGAGCTGTTCTACAAGAAGATCATTAACATTTCTCAAATACGAAATAATCGGTCTTAATTAACAATGCAAATAAATAAGAACAATAAGGCAAAGGCAACACTGGCAATAATTGTCACAGGGAGTCCTATATTGAACTGAAATCTCCAGGAAGAATCATATCCAGGTTTCTTTCTTCCACTTCCCTGGACTCATTGTCCACTTAGTTTTTAATAGTTTGGGAAGAAGTTTACTGTTTAGAACAGAAAGGTACAAAAATAAGTGTTATGATTAAATCTCAAAATGTAAATATGCTACCTTTTCTTATTTAGTATTGAAATACTCAAATTCAGCTCATCACATATATAAATGCTTACATTCATTATTAAATCCTGAGATATAAGCAGATGTCTGAAACTACTTTAAACCCAGCAAAATCCATCTCTCTCCTAATACTGAACACGTCATTAGTAAGTATTTTGAAACGAGGTCAAAATAACTTATACCTGTATAGGTCTGCCTCTGGCTGCTGGCATTCTATGACAGCTACAAGTTTGTCCAGGTTGGCAACAGACTGTAACACTGCTGTTTCCGGGACCGCAACATGTGTCTGAAAAACACCATCCATTAACTTTCAGATAAAAAAATCAGCCAGGGGGTATTCCTGGGGTAAAATAAGAAATTATTTATTAGCTACATTCTATTTCGTAACAGTGAAAACCAGACCTTAAGATTAGTTTCACCATCCAAACTTGCGGTAGTAACATGGCATGAACCATCCACTCGATCAGAAGATAAAAGCACCAGATCAACAGGAAAAGTCTCATCTTTGGCTACTCTGACAATGTCTCCCACCTAATGAAATGAAGATAAATGAGAAGTATAGCAAACTGAGTTTTAAAAGATTTAAATTTATCACTGTTCTTGAATCATCGTGTAACATCATGAATCATCATGAAACAATGATTAATAATGAGACAAGATCTTCAGTTGTTGGGTTTTTTTGTGTTTTTTTTTTCTTTTCTGAAGCAGTTTTCAGTCTGTCTTCAGGCACGTACCCGAATGTTTTTAGATCTAGTTTTCACAAGGCCACCGCTTCGGACAACATAAACTGGAGCACCGTTTACTTCGTTGTCTGCTTTATGTCGTAGCCAGTCTTCATAACCCTGTGAAAACAGACATTTATTTCCCAAGCAATAAACTTATAAAGCATTATGCCTTTTAAGTAAACATGCTTCAAACTGCTTGCTGCATGGCCTTAGCCACGTAAGTTACTTATTTCTCTCCAGCCTCAACCACGACTGTAACTCAAGAACCTGAGAAACCATTTACTTGAGTAAAGTAGCAGAAGTGCTGAAGAAACATAACTGTCCTGTGTTCTAATAAAACGAACTGACATTTTGTATGCACGGTCATTCAGTCTGAGATCTTTATGGATTAATACACCTCAAAACAGGGAACAGCCACTCCTACTCTAATTTTTTTGTAGTTGCTCTATTTTGCATTATACACTAATGAATTTTTAAGACACAAATTAAGCAGCATGTCTTTACAAGACACTTTCCATCTCTTCAAGCATCCTTTATCCCATGCATGTGCGCAAACATTCATGAGACTGAATCTAGGTGTGCTTTTTCTCTCTTGCTTTCTTAAGAAATTACTACATTGCTTCCTCAACCTATAAAAGCATGATGACCAATGGCATAATCTCTGACCCCCTGATACAGCATTCATAATCCCAACTCCTCCTATGATGCTACAGACGTTGTATGAATGTTGTAACACAAAGGCTACTAACACAGATGCAGCTGAGAACTCTGAGCCTTGACTTGCATTTGAAAGGAAGTTATTTGATGAACTCCACGTGCCCAAGCATAGTTTTGCAGTTTTACCTTCATGCAACCACACAATCACTAGCATACATGAAGGCAGTAAGTACAAAACTACCCACTATGAAAAAAAGAAAAAAAAAGAAAAATTTCACTTATTTTACACATTAAATGCTTAAAAATTATTAAAACTCCATAACAGAAGCCACACAGCGATACTGGGAAATTAGAATCCTGTATCTCCTTAAGACTGTTTTCTAGTCTGTGTGAAAAACTTCAAGAGTCAGTACCTACAGAACCTTGTTAAAGGTGACTGACAGAAGAAAACAAGAGCTCAAGGAAAATCAAGTAACCTTGGGGTGTTTGTCTGACAAATCTGAACAGCTGAGCAATATGGGCATTTGGCAGAGAATGGAAATTTACCTTCTTTGGAAAATACAGATTTCAGCTCTTTCTCCATCTGATACCTACTGTCTGCAACACAATGGTGACACCTCACACCAGGGAATTCTTAAGAGCCAGATTCCTATGGCCAATGTAAATTCCCCTGAAGTTTACCCACTGCAGCATTTTTGAGGAGTACCTTAACCCCACTTGAAAATGTTGCAAAAAAAATGCTATCAAAAGAAAGATGCAGGAGCACTGTTAAAGTTGCTTAATTGCATGAACAGAAAACAGATAAAAATCACTTTGATTACATTTTTAGTTCCTGCTAATATAAGAGCATCTGTGTACATTAAGCAAGGACAAATTTAAAGCAGGTCTGCAAAACACATTGCCACAGTATTCATTCTCAGTTCACTTGTATATTTAACTAAATTCTGCAAAGCAGTTGCTTCTTATTCACATGGGAATCACGTAAACATCCACGTGTCCAATAAACTTCTTTGCTAAATACTTAAGAACTTACTGAAAAGCATCAAGTTCCCTGAAGTTCCTTAGAAAATACATTATCTTTACAGAATAAAAAGAAAAAAAATGTTCTGTTTCTCTCTACTCTGTTATTTTTGACTCCCTTGTTGACTGCGCAAGCATCTTCAGAGGCCAGAGAAGGAAAGTGCTCCAGCTAACAAGTTCAATAAAATGACACAGCATGAGCTGCATCATTTTGCAGTCTTTACGTCCTTCTTCTGACCTAGGTGCAATGGCACTTCTAATAAGGAAAGGTTCCATCTCCTTGGCTGAGATTAAAATACAGTGAAGTTCTGAGGTCTGATAGGGATACCAAGTTAACTGGCCTTGTGAAAACATGGTAGAGTTTTTCCATCCACTGCTAAACTTCTCAAACACAGATACTGATAAGGCCTCTAGTTTCCCTTTTATCTTTGGAAAGATGTGAATCAGAGTTAAATATTTATTTCACATCATTTGTATCAAACCGGTCCCCTGACATTCTCCTAAAAACTTCTTCCTATTGCACTTCTGGTTTCAGAGAAAATGGGAACTGGTTTGGAGACACACTGGGTGTTTTCCTCTGTGCTCCAACAGAAGGTTTATATTTCTTTCTGGTTTGAGGGCAGCCTGTTAGAAAGAGTACCCTGAATTGTCTTTCCAAGATAACAGCTTGTGAATACTGTTAGTCCACTTTCTAGGAGGTAAAATAAACACAAGAGTCCACCAGATCAGTTTAGGTGGTTCCAGAAGCCCTTGCAAACAGATTTGAAATAGTCAGAAAGAACTCATAATGCTCAACAACTCATATACGATTTGAGTCTTCTGAAATCAATGTCAGAATCTCCGCTCATTTCAAGTGATGGTAAAACACCTGAGTTTCTCAATATAAAACTGGGCTTTGGGTAACAATAAGGCAATAGATCATTGTGCACTATTTTTGACTTTAAAAAGAAAGCTTTTCCAAAAAAAACCAAACCACTCAAATATTTGTAACTAACTTTCAATATCTGTTTCATCTTATACAGCTTTCAGGGATATTTTCTACAATGACATCTCTTGGATACATTTTTGGGTGTTAATACAGCAACTGAATTGGGTCAGGGCACTGCATACATTAACTGCACAGCAACGAACCGAGAGGCAATTCAAAGATTTCTACAGCATTAAGTTCCTCTCTGCCCCAAACACCAACCTGACTGAAAGACAGAGCTATTTTTATTTCAGCCCTACTTCGGGGTGGTTTTGGGTCTTGCTGTCACAACAGGCAAACTGAAATTCCAGCTTTAATTCCAAAAAATTCTCCTGCTTAATTTTCAGTTGCTATGACTGCACGTCTTCCCAAGCCAACACTGTCAAACCCTCTGAAGGAGCCGGCTCCTGAAAGCTATCTGTCTGCAGAAACAATTATAGTTTCTAGCAACATCACTATTTTATTTACATGCTTGTTTCTTTCTCCTCTCACCTTAAGGGTTTGAAGAAAGCAGAAGATTCTTTTTATACATTAGCCTTAAAGGGTTTGTAGGTCTTACCAGGTTCTAGTACAGTGCTCAAACATTAAAATATTCCAAAATGTTTTATGCAACTGAAAAAAAACAAAACAAAAGCAGAAGCTTCCCAAATAGGATCTTTTACCTGGTAAAGGATTATAATTCATGTATATTTCATGCTATGAAACATATCCTTTGGGGCAAAATTTGCCTTTTAACTACTGACAGACTTAAGTTGTACCACAGCATCACCTACCCAAGCTCCTTCCTCACAGATATGCAGGATTAATTCTAATATGTAGCGAGGTGTGCCAAAGGAATAAGCGAGGAGCTTTCAGAAAAGGTCTTATAACAAGCGACATGTAATGCTGAGACAAAAATGCTGTCTGACAGTCACTCACTGTCCATTTAAGGGTACTACGGTGAGTCATTGAGAGCTTGACAACCAAGCAAAATGATGAAGTGTCTAACAAGAAACATAAAGTACACAAAATATTTCTGAAGACATCACTTTGTGATTTTTGTTGTTGTTTCTAAACATTATCCTGGTCAGACTTTGTTAATTAACTTCAACTTAAAACTAACATTCATGCCACAGGATTTTTTCCCCTTTACCTGCTTTATGGCTGTCACAGTTATGACAAAGAATAATGGCAATCCACTGGTAATAGGACTGGTAGGGGTATCTATCATGAGCTAAAAGAGAAGAAAATGTAAAAATTAGCCAGAATTTGATTTTACAATTGTACTAAAACAAACAACAACAAAATCAAATCCATGATAAGTGTTTTTCCAAGTTCTAATGGAATTTTACTGCACATCCTTCAGTCTCGAACAAAAGTCAGTTCCTGGCATCTAAACAGATGTCAATAATTGTACAAACGAAAATACTCAGCCACGTAACAGACTTTATCACATCTGTAATGCACTCTTATGATTCATCACTATAAGATACATTTTCACCTTTTTGCTATGCAGTTCCACTATTCTATACAATCTGCTTTACAACAGTAGAGAATATAACGACAAACACTTCAGAAGTGAAAATGAAGTTAAAAACAGCAGTTTCCAGCAGTACAGGTATAAAGAAACCCTTTTCTTAGACTGCTCCTTTTCGGTCCCTCCAACATGCGCATTTCACAATTTGTGCTATCATTGCTTTCATGCCAAAGTGCAGCATATACGCTAAAATGATGTATGTGTGTGTGAGGGGGGAAGTGGTGTGCTGGTGGCTCTCCTCTGCTGCAGGAAAAAACACTGTGGTCAAGTGCTGCATACAAAGTATACACAAGAGAGCTATTCAAAACCAAAGTGATTTGATTCACTTTACCTGAGACTTATGGCATTGCTTTGGGAACCATTAAAGAAGAAAAAGAAAATCACACATGAAGTTTACTCTATTAAGAGCCAAGAGCCACAGAGAAAACAGATTATGACATTGCAACACATGCACCATTTATTTATTTCACTGAGATGAAGACAACTTAAAAAACACGACAAAATCATACCTAGCTCACAATACTGCGTGTTCTTCAAATGCAGCACTACAATTTCAGCCCAGCAGCACCCTGCCCATGACAGCACCTGCCAGGAGCCCCTGGTTATGGCTAGAGAAGCCTAACTATGACATTTCTGCCATTTGCAATCTCTCCTTTTTTCTCATGGGCTCACATGTTAAAGGGAGGCAACTTTTCTAGCAGTGGAAGCACCATGGCATACTGCTGCTTTTCTTATTTCCCCAGAATGCCACAGACCAGTGCCTGCTACAGAGGTGGACACATACCCATCATACAACTACTCAGAGCATCACGCAACCAAAATGCAGTCTGTGACCATGTTTCTGGTATGCATATGTGAGGCGGATAACGTGGACCGGATTGAACTATGCATTTAAACAAAATAAGAACTTGCCCCAGCCCTGCCATCCCCAGTGAAATAAAGCAGCATTGATTGGCACTGCATTGTGGTCACAGGAGATTCATATGACAGAGAAGATACCATGGTGATCAAATGTTAAAAGCACCTTTGCCTTGCAAAAAGAAAAGTATTACGCATTGACGAAATTCTAGATGAGATTTGAATAAAAACAAAATTCTGTTCAATAGAAAAAGAGCAACAAAGAACAAAAATGACTGCAGCTTTATTCCTATTATGTTTCCAAGAACAAAGACATACACGCAAGACATACAAATTAGGGTATTCACTCGAGTTATGAATTGAGAGAAGAATAGGATTACACTCTGAATTCAAGTTCTGCCTCCAGGTTCACATCGCTTCATGGACATTGTGTTTAGATATTAAGTCTAAACTAACATTTTGAAAGAAACTTGATTAAAATTGAAGTATATAAGTAAATTTGCGTAAGGAAGAAATAAAAGCTTGAAAAGAGCAACACTGTTTGGGGTAATTGTGAGTAGCGATTACGGATCTCTGGCACGTTCCCATCTTCCTCGTGCTATGATCTATTAAACAGTACGGAACACAACAGGAAGGACAAAGTCAAAATTCCTAACTATGACAACAGGAAATGGGTGCTGGTAAATGAAGCTAAAACAATATGACCTTAGCAATTACTACCACAAGAATTTTCAGCCTATTAGAAAGTTATTTCTTTTTAAATGTGAATTAAAAACAGTGACACGGGAGGCAAAGGATGACAAATTCACAACTGGCCCTACTACTTGTACATGACAGTCATAGAAAAATCTTATGAACACTTCGCTACTCCTATTTCTGTCATGAAGCACCACCTTCTTCAGGTGCCTAAGGTAGGTATTGGTCAATCACCATGGAGGGCTGTGCCTATACCAAGTTACTTTACTTCACAATGAAAGAAAAGTTTATGTAACTCAAAACCTCGTCTTTGCCTTAGACGTGGCCCGAGTCTTTAAAATGCTATTACCTCTTCTTACCACCTCTCTCTCTTATCCTTCATTTAAGCCTGCAATAGCTCTAGAGAATTTAAGTACAATTACAGAGCTGGAGGTACAAATATCACAGTAAATTTACAGACTTATCCCTTCAATATACTTGTAGATGTTTCTTAATTAAAAGAAATTTATCTGGCTACAAAAGCCACAGTGCTATTTTGACCTATACTTTGCTGGCAGCCCTGATACCTTCAAATGTGACAAACCGTCAACCCTAGTTGTAAATTCTGTGTGTTCTTTTCATGTGAATTTGAGGAATTTAGAACTGCATGACAACCCTGTATTAATTTACACAAGTAAGATTCCATACAGAACAAGAATGTGCAACACTGTCCAATTTGATGAAAACAAACTTCAAATTTCACCAGCAATGCTGGAAATGCATTGTTTCCACATTAAATTGAGAAGTTAAATTCATAGAATGAAAAGTAAGTGACAGAATCCACAACACAAATGGCAATCACCACCTTAACTTCCGTGGCTAAACTGAGTATTATACACTTACCTGAACCAAAAATATTATCAGAAAATAAAAGTTGGCTATTCTTCTGAACTGTTCAAATAAGTTTTTTGGAACAAAATTCCACACCGTATACTGAAGGCAAAAAAGAAAAGAGAAAGAATAGTTATGACACGCTGAACAGTGGAATTCATTTTCTCTCCCAAACTCCCTCAACTTCTCATTTTCCATCTACCCTCCCCAAACTGCATCTTGGCAATGCCCGACTTCCAGAAAGAACAGCTGTATTCAATCTCAAGGGCCCATGAAGGGCATCTAGAAGGAAAGTAGGAGTAGCAACTGCATTGCCTTTACAGACAACATTTTAACTGTTCTCATGCCAATCTGGATAGGAACAGCCAGACTAATCTGGTTCCTAGTAGCCAGGCTACTAGAGAACAGATTTATTTGAGCAGCTATACCCTTTTTCTCCTGCGCTTCAATGACAAAATATCCCCCATCCCATCAGTTCTGTTGATTCCTTTCCAAGGCCACACTAGGAGGGAACCTGCAACTGCAGTTCCTTGCTTATGATACGGCAATTTTATAAATCCTCACCAAAAAAACCCTTCACCCTTCCTATTAAATCACATCCAGACATGAGCTAAACTAATTCAAAAGCCACTTTAGAAGGTCTGACCAACATGCCTCACCATTCTAGACATAGGCTCTGGGGAGAGAGTGATGAGATGTACCATATATTTTCCCTTACCTTGGATGATATGATTCTGTTGTCTGCAAACTTCTGAGGAATATAATGGCCATGCTGGGGAAAACGATTTGCTATATAAATAGTTCGTGTATCGCTTTGATGCGGAGGGTCAAAACCCTAGAACAGAAAATGAAAAAACAAAACAAAACAAAAAAAGATCAGGAAAGATTACTTTATTACCCATCATTTACACAAATAAATCTGCTATCTCTGTGCTCAAAAATGATACTTAGCTGTGAAGGAACAGATTTAGAATGCTGGCTTTTGAATCAGAAAGAAAATTAACCTGGAAATTAAAGTCTGCTGTGTTAACTTACAGAAGTTGAATTTAAAAGAAATAATAAATCCAATTTCTGCAGTTGTGTACCCGTTCTGGAAAATGGAAGAAAAATAAATCATAAGGCTCAAAGAAGTCTCACGAAAATTGAAAGAGAAAAGAAGCAGAAATGGAGATGAAAATACGTTATCTATGGAAAAAAAAAATCATGGCTGTGCTCATGATAACCCCAATAGATCAAAAGCCAAAGTCAGAATAAACAGCTCATACTAATATGTTGTGATAAACTGGTTTTTGTAAGAGTTCCCATTAGCTTTAAAACAAAACCATACACATCTGACTAGACCACAGAGCTTTCCACCAACAAATTCAACCTCCAAGAACAGGCAGGCTAATCTCAAAACTCACTCTACCATCGGTTCACACATTAACGATAGCAACAGTGAAAGCAAACTCACACATTTTACTCAGAAACACTTAGCAATAGTTTTCAGTCAAAACAGCAAATCTGACTGAGATCCCTTAGAAGCAAAGCCTCGATTCAGGCCTAATGCTCAGGATTTTCATCAACTGCCTCTGCAAGCACAGAGGAATGCAGGTATTAAACTGAAATGTGATGTATAAAGTAACACAATGTATAATGGAAAGTATGAGTTATAGAACAAGGCTGAACAGTAAGCATCAAGGTGAACAAATTGAGGTGACAGCTTAAGGCAGAGGAAACTCAGGAAGTGCTAGCACACCTTCCAGCACAAAAAACGCTTCCACTGAGAAGTAATCTGAAGGGCAAGGAAGAATAGACACAGCCTTCAGCTGCAGCAATGGAAACTTAGTTTTGGTGCTGGAAAAACAAAAATGCTGATGGCAAGGAATAATAATCAGAAACCAAACCAAGTCATGTGGGAAGGCGGTGATGTCTCCGTAACACAAGGGTTTATATCTAGGTCACCCTTGCCTATCTTTACTAGAGCCTTTCCTGGGGCTACATGACTCACAGAGCCTTTGCCAGCTCTTACATTCTGACCTGGAGAAGCAGGTGATAGAAAAGACAACAAGAGAGACAGTGGCACATAATTCAGATAACAGACCGAGAAAAATGACTAAAACACAAACTAAAAAGCTCTACAATGTGGTGCAAACCAGCAATTAAACTTGGAACTGTGAAGCTGTTCCCACCAGTGACTGTGTGGGAAGTCATGAATCTCAGCACGAGAGTCAGACGTTTATCTCTGAACTGACAAACATGATTTGTGTTGTTCACAGTCTCCTTGTTCTGTGACGCCAAGAGAAAGGACAACTGATAAACAGGCAGAAAGGGCATTACCAGTTCCAGTAGTGGCAGTGAGGAATTTACCTTTGCAGTTGTACTGTTCTACTTGTGAAACCAGGCTCAGACCTTGGTTGATCTCTACTAAGAACTGTTTGGAGTTCTTAGTAGAGATCAACAGAGCTCCAACAGAAGAGACTTCCAGCCCAATAAACGATAGGAGTGATGAACAGTGAGCACAATGAACTACACAAAGAAATGATTGATACAAGCAAGCATTTTCACTTGCCCATAAAGTTCTCTAATGTAAGATGTGAGGTATGCTGACATTTAGGACAGCGTCATTTAAAGTAAAGACTTAATTAAAAAATCCTTTCAAGCCTACAAGTTACTGCATTAGTCATCATTAACAGAGAAACATTTCACTTCAGAAAGAAAGGTGCAGAAGGAGGAAGGGGGTAAGAACAGGAGAGCTCTGAGACAGACCTGAAGGAGAACAAAGCTCCTCTGGTGAGCAGCAGAAGCCACAGCAGTCACTGTGGTGTGGAAGGCCATGCAATGATAAGAGAGGTGACAGTAGATTCAGAAAGGACATTAAAAAAAAACAGATGTTGTAGCAGAAGCGGTTTGGAGATGGCATTTGTGACATATTATTTGTAAATCACTACAGATGATGCCACAATATAACTGTTCTACGAGTCAGAGAAATGCTGTGCTTAATTAGTAAGAGCAGGCATACAGATCTACCTCAGAACATGTCTGGCGCTCACAAAATGCCAGACTCTCTCACTTTGGAAAGTCACATTTTCCACTTCAAAACCACTGAACGTAAAGCAGAGGGAAAAGTGAAAAAGCAAAGAAAGCAACAGGCAGCCTTCCAGTGGTGGAAGACCACAGCAAAGTGCCAAAGCTGCTCACACAGCAGATCCATGGTGACAGTGCAGGAGGCGGCAGGCTGAGGACACCAACCTCTGGAGCTGCAGAGCTCTGGTTGGCAGAGGATGCAGCCCTGGCAGCCCCAGCGAGCTGACCACAGCCACAGCAGGGAAAGGAACACACATCTCCTGATCTTTATTTCTGTAACCATGAGTGATGGTTCAAAATTGCCCAGCAACTCTGCCGTTAGATAATTACCTAATGAGAATTCTCCTCCAGAGAAATTTTCATTATGCATCCTTTAATTATGCATCCCTTCCAAGAAAGTTCAGCTTCTGTGCAGGATTTAATTGTTCAGGAAGAGAAATTCCTGTAACTCTCTTATTACTGTGACTAGTCCTTGCTAATTTCACTCTGAAACAGCTTCATTCTCTATTTCTGTTGTCATTATGGAACTGAGCTGCAGAATTAGGGTAACGTGTCCCTCTCAAAGGGTTTCATCAAGTTTTGGGTCTTGAGAAAAAAAAAATAAATCATAACTGACACTGATACTTTCCAGTAGTTTCTTTTCCTACTTTGCCTAGTGAGGTGATTCCTACCTAAGTTCACCGCCCATTGACTTCATAACAAATAAAGCAGAGTTTATTGCAAAACTTGATGTCTAAGACTCCTTAATCAGGTGCGTTACATGAACCCATTGTAAATAAACATCAATCCTAACCATAGGACTGACTTGTTCTTGTCCTTTCATGCTGCAAATTAAATATAGATTTATTGGCTGGGGCTCAGCCACTCTTATTTTAAAGCACAAACCAGGCCTTGCCTACCACTGGAATACAGCTCTCCTATTTCATCTTCACTACACGACAGGCCAATAGAAGAACTGCGCCCAGCTAAACATGACATATTTGGTTTTTGAAAATAGCTGAAACAAACACGACTTATAAACAACACAGCAATGCCTGAGTCAAGCTGATTTATAAAGCAGAAAGCCAGAGTAATTGCTTGGATAAGGGAAAAAACAATATAAGGTGATTCACGTTTAGTTTTCTTGGAATATAAATTGGTACCAAACTCAAAGGCATTTCTATTGAACACTTCAGTAGTGATTTCCTCAGTGTTCTCAGTCAGACAAAGACATCCCTCTGCGTAATAAATTCAGCTCCTCTCAACCAGCACAGAAAACATCCCTAGGAACGGAGGGGAAACTCCTGACTGTGATTCTGTGCTATTTCTTTGTTGAAAGAAAGTCCTCTGCTTCCCAGATCATGTCTCCAGCTCAGGGCCATGCGGGGAACTGCCTGCACAGCCTGATGGTAAAGCGGAGTAGGAAACTGACCTGGCTGAAAAGCCACCACACCATGCTCCAAATTCTGTGTTGTTGGTTTCTTTTCAGTGTATCAGATCCCTAAAACAATGACATGGCCGACACAACTGCTTGGCCAGCACAAGGTAAACACGCAGCGTGGGACACGTTCTGCATTGCTGCTGCTCCAGGAGCATGAACAAGGAATTGGGTAACTGAGGGAACAAGCAGAGTAAGCAAATGAGAAGCAACACCATGAAAAAGAACTGCGCAAAGGAAGAGAGGCCATTCCATCACCTGTAAACATAAAGAAACAAAGAAAAGAAAACCCTCTTCTATCCACTGCAAACACTAATATCACTAGTATAAAAGCTTACCCTAGAACAGCACTGCTGCCTTCACACCCTCTCACTGTTAAATGAGACAGCAGAAATCTGCAGATCTCTCAGCTAGGATTAGGATTAGTGACACACGAGTCCAGCACACAACAAATCAGTTGCTGTTTCAAGCTTTGTAACACACGCAGCAAAATAGCTACAAGTTATCTGACAAGCAATTTTTTGCTTAATATCTGCCTACAAGGAGTATACTAACAATCTCCCTGTGTTTCTTGATCATTCTCATATTTACAGGGAAAAAAAAAAAAGGAAAATCCTATTTGTGCGGAGAACTGCTACAGAGCCAGTATTCCGTGACAAGGGGCTGAAGGAAGGAAGGCCCAAGCAGAGGATCCTCCTTGTTTCAGAAACCACACTGAGCACAGCTCAGGAAAGCAGCAGCTTTCCCAACACCCTGCAGACATCACGTCCTGGCTTACAATACTAATAAATGTAACTGAAGGCTGTCCCAGGAACTTATTTACCTGGGAAGGTAACTGACCAACCACAGCTACAGAAACACCATGGCATTTCCTGGCACATATCCCCAAAACCCGCAATTACCTGCAACCAAGATATGGTTTGATTAAAGCTGTTCTGAAGAAATTAACTTTTTTACTGTGGATTTTGTTTTTAATATACATGGAATAATTTCCCTTCTGTCAGGTAAGATGATCAATTCACACTCCACGCGCATTTTCAAAAGCTTGTGGAAATTCATATTACAAACAGTAGGCAATAATTCTTTCGGTCACGTAGCTGGGCAGTAATCAAAGTGAATTTGCCATATCAAAGGTTAGCATGAAGGAAAAAAACAGCCTCTCACAGCAATTTTCAACAAGTAGTGAATCAAGTGCAGTACCCCAAGGTTTACATAGGTTTGTTCCTGCCCTTTTAAATATTACTGCAGTAAAGACATAAAAGAGCATTGCAAGTCGTGGGCCCTTCAGGCAGCGTCCTCTTCCTGCTCACAGGGCTGTGGTTGTTGAGCACAGCAGATAAAAACCCATTTTGTAACTTTCCAAAACACCTATTGTCAGAATACACTATTTGGGCAAACACTGTAGGAAACAAGAGATCCCGAAAGCAAGAAACTCTCCTTTCACAAAGTCAACACATAAATACCTAGTACTGTGTTTACAGTGGTCATATCGGTGCTTGGAACAAAGGCCTGGTCACATGCAGATCAAACCATTCTTAGCTTCATTTGTTTTGTCAGAACGCCCATCAGATGCCCGCAGAAAGAATTTGGAAAAATCCCTTCTTAAAAACAAAACAACCATCCACTGCCTGTTTACCTGCACCAGAAAGGAGTGAACACAAACAGCCTCCTCCTCCTGTGCCAGCTGATGGGGAGCTGACACCAAACCCACTGATCATGTAACACCAATACATTCCAATGGGAAAAGCCAGCTGAGAATACAAGTTGGCCTTTCTACCCGAGCTCTTTCAAAGGACTGTGAGATGTTCAGTTCTGGCAGCAGTGAAAAACTATAACAGAGATTAAGGGACGCTGCTTAATTTTAATGTAATCCAACTTTACATCAGCTAAGGAACAGGCTCCCTCCTACGCCTCTACAATCCAAATCGCTGCATTTATGCAGCACAATCCATTGCAAACAGAATATGATCAAACAAATGTCTGTCTTTCTCAGAATTCCAAGTTTGCATTTTTTTTCTACAATATTACTAGAATTTTCATGCTCCTGCATTCAAAGTATTCGATTAACCTGAAGACTGTAAGCTATTCCTCCTCTGTCATTAACACCTATCTATTTCCCAAGGCCATTCAGAGCATTTTTTAATCAACCTTAAATAAAAATTGAATTATGATGGCCAAAGAGGTCTATCAGAAGTTGAAGCCTAACAGTATCTGATCCAAAATCTTTGTTCTTTTGCTTACAAAGTACATTAAGTCTATTTTTGCTGAAAATATATGAAGCAATTTGAACACATTAAGTGCTACAGTTCTGCAATGCTCCATCACACAGAAATAGCAGCAGCCAAGCCAACCAAATCAGTCCTAGAGTACAGACCCAGTACAATACATGAAACATTTAACACAGAATTCCTTCACGTACCTTGAATAATCACCATAGCACTAAAACTCATAAATAGATCCATACCTAATTATACTCTATTCATGGTCACTGGATTCATTCAAAGACAAAAAACTTTGCTGTGAAACAAGGCATTCAAATCTGTATCACATCGTATACTTTGTTTTTCACTAAAAATTACAAAGCAGCGTCAAGCTCACAGCCAGCCATTTCACCATACACAGAAACTGCATTTGTCAGTTCCATCACTGCGCAAATACAAAAGAATCACACACCTCCTCACCTGCTTGGAAACTACACGTGCTACTATTGCAGAACGAAATGCTGTTTGCCCACTGTTTTGAAGAGCCATTAACGAACCTGTTTCATACAAGCAGGTTCCTGCCCCGTGCCACACATACAGCCATTATCCCATATGAATACTGACCAGCCTTGTGTTCAATATTCAGATGACTTCCAACAGACAATAGTTATTTGCAGTGCAGGAACTGATAGACACAAGTTCAATTCATATTTCCCTTCGATATGAAAAAAAAACTTGAACGTTCTTCCCAGCTCCCCCAGGCCCTGGATAAGAAGCCTCACGGCTTTTCACAATGTGTGTCAAAGCTGCACTGGCGATTGCTCTGACAGTTGTTGCTTAGCAAATTCCAGGGGAAGAGAGCTCAGTTCACAGCTAGAACCGCCTGGCTCTTCTGTCTAACAGGTCTGATGAAGTCTGCTCCATAAACACCACAGATTTGAGGCTACTCCTTTTATCAAATACCACTCTGGGTTTTAATTCCTTTTCAAACATGATTTAGGACCGAAGCATTAGCTTAATGCACTGCTTACAGACACGTCTACATACATCTTCATCCCTAAAGCTCACTAAATCACAAACTCCCTTCCTGTTTTGTCATAATTCTTTTTCCAGATATTTAAAAACCTGCAGAAGTCAACACAGCCACACACAGAACCAGCACAGAGAGATGCATGGGAATAAAGGAGTAACTAAATGCAACAACACATAGCAATTACACTTTTTGGTCTATGGCATTTGAAACTCTTCCTTGTATAACATTTCGGGATGGAAACAAACAGCTTCCTTGTGCCTGCACCATTATCTCCCCTCTCCCACAGTTACTTTTACTCTCCAAGCAAACAAGAAGAAGTCTTCTTAAGGCACAGGATGTGGGAAGCCAATAAACAGCAAAGTCTTCTATATGATAGCATGGCTGCTGGCCCTCCTGTCTATCTGTGCTATCACTAAGTGGTTTCATTTGAGTTCTGTTATTTCTCTTTTTCTTCAAACAGTACACAGTTGAAAAGTGGTTTGTATACTAAAAAAAAAAACAAAGTCTAGCAGCAAATGTCACCTGTGTTCTGCTGGAGAGATCACTCTGCTTGGACAGAGCTGTTTTGTCAGATCTATCTTTTTGCAGCTTTAATCTGCTGGCTTAAAAGAGACACGGTGCCTGAAGTTAAAGGATTGTTTTAGAAGCTGTGTTGTAGATGCCCTATCCTCAGAGATGGTGGCAAATGCAGTCATGACAACAGAGGACACCAGAGTAAGAAAAAACAACAGCTGCCAATCCATCCAAAACTAGGAAAATCGAATATCGATTGAATAGCACAGATGGTAAATGACTTCATTCAGCACAGACTGACTTGTCTCAGATCGTGTGTTTTACCTGCTGAGGAGTGTTTAGAGGTAACCCCCCAGAACCATAACTAGACATTAAGGCAGCTATTAATGGAGCAGCACCTCCACAGTGAAAAGAGTCCATGAAAACGTCACACACTGTTTTGTGACAAATGGAAGTCCAGCATAATAAAAACTTGTTGCTAAAAAAGCAACCAAAAAGAACAACAGGATCAGATAGGGGTCAAAGCTCCAGTCTCACAGCAACAGGACACACTCAATGACTCAAATTTCCCCATTCTTTTTAAAAGCGATCTTTAAAAAATAATAATAACAACATTGGTAAGACTGGTTTAATCATGTAGGGTTTTTTTTTGTTTGTTTGTTTGTTTTTTATGAGACAAGATGTAAAACTTCTACACAGGACACAGTGGATGCCTTCCCCAGCACAGCCAGCTGGCGGCAGGCAGGGCCAGGCTCCACATGCTTCGGAACACACTGTGCTGCAAATGCATTAGTACTCAGCAGTTGCAGAATACTGAAAGAAAATAAGGTTAAAAGACCCAAACGCAATGGGAGGACTAGTCTAGCAGGTCACAGCCTAAAACCCATGGCCACACATTCCCCTGTGTTAAGACCAAGCGGATCATAACCTCACAGTCCTCCCCGTAGTTTGGTCTTTTCCAGCATTAATGATTCTGATTCTCAAACTAAAGCAGTCCCTGGGCTGTTCCAACACTCTTCTCACTGTGATCCACTGGTGACAGCAGAGAAGGCTTCAGCCAAGCAGTCTATACTGGGGGAACTCTCATTGAGCAAATACACGTTTCCTCTCCAAGTATACAATAACTAACAGCCATTCATCTTTTATCACAGCATGTACACAGTCATTAGCAGGTAAGAAAATAGGGGGCGAAAGAAAAAAATCAAATCCAGAAATCAAAGTGTTTCCAGAAGCTGGGATTCTCAGACATTGGAATAGTTCATGTACTTTCAGTATGCAAAAACCTGGCAACTCCTAAACCAAAACAGACCCCCAAAGAAATACACAGCAACACACACCCCACACAAGGACCTGCACTGAATTGATTATTTGAAATGATTAAGTTAGAAAAGCACACACATCGCTGTAAACAAGGAGCCTGAGCGCTGTTCTTATTCAGAATGCAGTGAGCTATTACAGAATGCCATCTGCTCTTCTCAGGACATCTCAGCAGATCCCAATACATGGAAGGAAAGGGAAAAAAAATCCTGACATCCAGGCCTGTTGTGCTATTCTGTGCAGGGATATTTCCACAAAGAGAGAAGTTTTCATTTGAGCTCATATGAAGGATGACCACATCTCCTACTGATGCTGTCCTTGGGAGGAAAACAAAAAGCACAACCAAACACAAAACAAACTAAAGCATTCCCTGTGATCCTGTTGAAGGAAGAAAGCAGTCTGCCAAGTACAGCCCAGCTCTGCTTCTCTTGGGCTGTGCAAGTAGCTCCTGTCTCATCCTTGTTGCCACACTGCTGCATAAAAAAACAGTGGGCTCAGACCCCACAGAACAGCAAAATGGAGGTAAACTTGTGGCTCAGCAGGACTAATTGCAAACAGCTGGGTTCCTGCACACAGCTGTTCTATCACAGCTTTGGAGACCCCCCTGCCAGACAACTAAATCACCGTCGCTTTGTTGATATCACCGCAATAGTTCTTATGCTGCATATACACCATCAGGACATGAACACAGCCCAGATCCTGTCACAAATGCATCAAACCAAGTGATACTGGAAATCACCAGGCATTACAAACCCCACTTTGTGCTTATACTGCACCATCCTCACCCAGAGAGCTACCACGAGCTGTATACAGAACAGCAACGTAGTTTATCGCACCACATTCGGAAATGTAGACCAAGTGTACCATTCCTCAATATTAACGGTGCTTCCTATCAACTTCTGTTTACTGGGCTGCTTTGTTCAAGCAGAGTTGGCTGTGCCTGTGCTGTTATGCAACCCGCAGCAAATCCACATGCCCAGTGTCCGCCTGCAACCTCAAGGTAACACAGCCTCACTCGGGCATCCTGCTCAGCACTGCTCTTCCACATGCATCAGGGCATTTCAGTTATCTTTTTAACACAAGTAATTATACTCCATTTATCTTCATGTTTTTTAATAGCTAAAACCTGTTGCAATCTGATATTATAACACTGAATGCTGCATGCTGCTGTTGACTTACTGAGCAGAACATTCACTATTAGCATTGGGCTGGGAGTGATGGGGAGCTATTAGCTGCTACTGAGGAAATAAAGCAAACTAACAGCCAAGTTACCAAAAACTCTTGACAATTTCTAACAAAATCCCACATAGGAAATGAAGAGCGACCTGTAGTTTTACTGTCATCCATTTTGATTTTTCATACTGGAAATGACTCCCGTGTGTTCACAGACTAAAGCACAGCAAAGGTCCCACTTCAAGAACACAGCTGAAACCATCTGCATTGCATACGAGGTCCCCTCCTGACTTGCTTCTAAGAACACCTGTTTCTTTTTCCCTGTCCCCTTTCACAACTCACACCAGAACACAGGTATTCAGGACCACCTCATTAACGTGATTCCGTGATTAATCAGCATACGAAATACAGACCTCTTAAACAAGAAGTTGCAAAACATTCCCTGGTTTCATAGAGAGCATTTAACAACTGCCTTCAGCAAAGCACCAGTCCCTCCTCCTTCTCCTCAGTCCAACACTTCCTCACACCAACGTTTTTCTTTTGTATTACTACAGCCAACTTTGATGACTCCCACATCCGTGCTCGGTTCCAATCCTCCCATACAGACAAGAATAGCTTTCTCAGAACCTGCTGCCACATCGAACACAGGTAGAAATGCACGCTCTGAAGGAATCCAATCCCACATATTCTTCTCCCTTCATCAGAAATATCTCAGACAGACTTCGCCATTATTTGCTTCAAATAGTCTGAGTGTTCCTCAGATGGCAGAGCCATCTACAAACAACCCTGCTTCTGTCATCCTGCTCTTCCCACTTGCACCAATTATCTTTTCAACATCCTTCCCCAGGTTCTCAGCTTTCTGACATCCTTTCTTAATACAAACTAAACATCACAGCCGTGAGAAGAAGTAAATGTGTGGGATGTACGTTAAATGAATGATCATACACAGGGATGAGCTGAGTGTCCGTCTGAAGAAACATGCAGCGTGATACCTATCTTAGGCCATGTTTCAACTAAATGAGCTGTAAAACAACAATCAGCATCAAGCAATGAGGTTTATACAAAGAAAAACACCAAACCAGTATGTTTCCAGTCATTCCTTCCCTGTAGTATTACCCCTTTCTTCTACAATCCTAATGCTCTCCTGTGAAAGCCAGTGCAAGTTTCAAGCAGTTCTTTTCCCACCAACATTTTCCTACAGAAGAAAACCCTCTCAGTGCCAAGTGTATTGCTCATCCATTTTTTACTTTCTCTTAAGGCCAGACGTGTTTCTGGAGAGCTGGCCAGCGTTCAGACAGAAAGAAAAGCAGGCCTGGTTGATAGATGGATTCCTAGCTCTGATGCAGTGTCTCCTAATCACAGCTCTACAGCAGCCAACTTTCAAAGCCACATTCAACAACCTCAAGCCACCCTCATAGGGAAAAAATAAGATGGTAGCTGTTATGCCAAGCAAGCTTTATTCTGTAAAAATACACGCTCGCCTGTTACAGAACAGAGGAGTGCAATGGGAGCTCTAAAAGAGTAATTAATTTCCAGGTCAATAAATCTTGGTGTTAAACCAAACCAGTCAGCGCTGTCAAGCTGCCACAGAGACCATCACAAAAAACACGGCGCTGTTAAAGGACTTGAAAGTGATTTTTAACCTCTTGCTAAATGTATTTAATTAAAGCTTGTGGCTTTGCTTTGCTCCATAGGGGAAAGTAATAAATAAAACAAACACAGAATTCTCTTGTTGCAAAAAGTGATATAACAGATCCAATAAATCACTCGTGAGACTTTTAGCCACGTGTACAAAAAAGCCAAACTAACGTATATCTCTAATACAAACCCAGGCAACATCAGTGGTTTAAGGGAACTGCAAGCAATGGAAAAAAAGTTTTCAGCAGACTGATTTCACTCCTTCAGAAAACGAAAGAGAAATAACGCAAAGAAGAGGCAGAAACCAACATTACAAGTGCAGCAGGAGGACGGGATGCATTTCCCTACGGCAGCAGCAGCTGAGCAGTGCTGAGCTCTCAGGTGCAGGGTAGTGGCCATACACACACAGCAGGTGCAAATCCTCCAAAGGTTTCGCCACGTAAAGGAGGAGGCGAGGCCTGCAAACCCCAGGTGTGTCAGCCCACGGAGACAGGCCTGCCGTCCTCCCTGAACTTTGGGGAGCCAAAGGAGGCCAAAAGCAAGGAAACGCACTTTCCTCGCCGTTGACGGGGTTTAAAGAAACGAATACATCACAAAATACCACAACAAAACTGCTCCAAACCCTGGATACGCGTTAAACAAATGAATAACCCAGCAGTGCCAGCGGTCAGCCCCGCACCCCCCACACCCCACGCTCCCTCCCGGCCCCAGCCCGGCCTGTCCCCGCAGCACACCGGGCGTTGTCCGCACGCGAGGAGGCACCTACCAGCTGCTGCCGGACCCACCGCAACATCCCCGGCGCCGCGGGTCGGGGCTCCCCGGGCAGCGCCGCGCCCTCCGCCGTCACTGCCGTCGCCTCAGACCGACCGACGTCCACGGCTGCCCCCCACGGCACGGGGGCCCGATGCCGACACAGGAGCGGCGCAGCCCCCCCGGCGCCCCGCGGCCGCCATCACAGCGCCGCCCCGACACCCGCGGCTCGCGGCGCTGCGGCCGCCCCCGGGAAGTGACGTGTGAGGCCGGAGAGGGAGGGAGGGCTGGTCGGCAGGGCTGGGGGAGCCGGTTGTACTTTATGTAGGAAGGCGCAGAGGTTGTTTTTATCTCTTTTCTTTTATGTTTTCTTGTGAAAAACGGCACGTGCTGCAGCAGTGAAATAAAGGATTTGAAAAGGGTTGTCGTGTCTTATGTAATCTCTGCCAAATGACGGGTGATTTAAACATAAAAAGTCAGCACACCAAACCTGTGCCAGGAGGGTGCACTTCATACTAGAACAGGCTGCCCAGGGCCCCATCCAGCCTGAGGCAGCGCCTCACCACTCTCACAGAATCACAGAATTATCAAGGTTGGAAAAGACCCAGAAGATCATCTAGTCCAACCATTCCCAATACTTCCTGGCTAAATCATATTCCTCAACACCACATCCAAGCGTTTCTTGAACACTCCCATGGTCGGTGACTCCACCACCTCTCTGGGCAGTCCATTCCAACTCTTATAGTCTCATAGTAAAGAACCTAACTCAGCTTTGAACACAGCTCTACACCAGGGCAGGCCTGCAGCCTTAGTGGTACTTAGTGATCAGTTAGAAATTTAGGACATAATTCAGCCTTTAAGATGGATGGTAGAACGTCTGAACAATGGAGTCTTGTGGTGAAGGCGGATGGTTTCAGCATCTGCGTTTAATCAGACAAATACCTTTAAAACAGTAGGGAATGAGGCTGTTTTTATCAGGCGGCTCTGAAAGTTAATGTTAGCAAAACTCCATATTAAATGCTCGCCATTATTTCAAAACATTTAAATACATCAAAGCTGAGTTTCCAACAGCTTGCATTACCCTATTCATCTAATGTGAGTCTAAAATAACAGAGTGATTTCATAGCTGTGGCACGCTGCCTGGAGTGGCCTCGAGCCAAAGCCTGCCTGACATGCTCGTTGTTCTGCTCCTCCTTCCTGATAAGATGTGAGCAGCATCCCAGCGACCAAACACCAAAAGTCACATGCCATTTCTCTGAAGTGTAACTATATTTGCTGCCAGATTCAAAGGTGAGGTGCACTTTCTGCAAGGCTGTATTTCCACTGCTTGCATTTGTTACGTAAAGCTACTTGGCGCTGCCTGCCCCACGTTGCTGCCGTGGTATTATTGCACTAGACAAAGCCCAAGAGCAATTAACAAATGACTTGAACTTTGTGGTTTATACTTTCCCTTCAAAAAATATGTATTTTAGAGGATGAAACATTATGGATGACATGTAGCTATTTTTCTATGTGCCACAGAAGGCCCTGACCCCATTATTTTTCCAGTATATGGCAAAATTCTATTAGCATAGCATCCTTGCATGGAGATCTTGCTAGTAAAACTGCACCTTTTAAACTCCAAAGCTCCACAGCTCATGCTTGATGTTTATGAATTTTTCTGTCACCCTTGAGAACAAAATCATTTTCAGGAGAAAAAACCTGAAGCAGAACAGCCAACTTAGATATTGAGTCACCAATAACGCTCCAGTGCTTTTCAAAGTGTCCTGAGAATAATGCTTCCCACATCCGAGATCCCACTTTAACATATTGGCCTGACATCTCACTTGCATTAACACAGCTGGATTACACACAGAAAAAAGCAACTGCAGAAGAAAAACTAAACCTTCTGATTTGAAAATTAGGCTCAGCCCATTTCGTAAGCTTTCTTGATCAGACTCCAAGCTTTCCTGTTAAGTATCTATAAGAGCAATGATTTCAGATGTTTGTTTAGCAGGATGAGGACACAAGTGTTGCCTGATACAAAATGTGCATGAAAATGTAAAACCACACACAAATATTAGGCCCTGCAAGCTTTTAATTATACGTGCATGAGTAATTCTTATGTAATCGATGGTACTACGTTTAGGTTTTTAAAATCAAATATTGGTAACCACAGAATCATTGCCTGAATGTGCAGCCATGGATCCTTTTCCCTTGGTGCGCTTTTGCACAAGGCTCACATGTATCTTTACCCTTTTTGAAAGGTGTTTTGGGGCTGTTCTGCAGTGGGTGGGGTGCTGGCACACTAAATGGCCACAGTGATGCACAGTGCTGATGCTAGGGGGTGAATAAAAAGTAAAGATTAGGAGCAGGGATGTCAGCATAGCAGAACACAAGGATCAGCTCCTTACAGTTCCCTGGTGGAATTCCTATCAGTCGTTATTTGTTTTTAATTATTTTGTCATTTCTTTAAATAAGTGATTTAATCTACGTGTCGTTTATTTTGGTAACTATGCTGCTAATTAACAATGTACACTAACTATAAAAAATGCCCATTTTGTTTCTAATCCGTAGTGAAAAAGCTGCCTGAGAGACACGGAGTTTCTTCAAGGCATCTCTATTCCACAGGCATTCAATTACTGGCTGAAGCACCAATTAAACAGAGATAAGCAGGGGCTTATTTTCAGTCACAAGGCCCTTCATCTAAACACACATGTGGATTCTAGCCCAGAGCAACCAGTCTTCAGGGAAAACGTGAAAGACTCTTAGAAAATGAACTGCGCTTTTTAAAGGAAAACCTTGTATGTAATTTGTTATTCCTTTTTTGTTCCCTGCAAGAGATAAGATCAGATTGAATTACAGGATACACATCCTAAAAGGGGATGTTTCCAGGACTGTTACTGGATCTAAACAGCAGCGCATTATTTGATGTACTTTTGTTGCCTGTACGCTCAGTTACTAACTGGATCCCAACATATAACCTCAGCTTTCTATTTTTGAGGAACAGAACTCTGGTGGGTTGTTCATGCAGCATACAAAGAACTAGATTTGGAACATCTCTGATGGCCTTGTCTTGATGACAACTGGGGGACTTGGAATCTTACATTACATAAGAGGATTCTGTAGGAACATGTGTTAAGATTTGTCACTTAATGTGCTGGACAGTGACATCACCTTATTATTCTCTATGATAATCTTGTAAAATGTGAATTTGTATCTTTAACAAGGACATGATAAAAATACAATTTTCCAATGATTTGATTTGTACATTCACCCTCTTATAACAATTTACTGTTGTAATTTTTATGACCAAGAAATTATTGGACACGTCCAGATATAATCTAATGATTAACCCTTGTGAAAAGGCAGAAAAAGATGCATCTCAATGTTGGGATTTCTTAATAAACACTCATAATATATTCTACCAGGAAGTGATGGGTTTTTTTTGCTTTTATAGGATCTAAATTAATACTACTGGGTGTGTAATAAAAGATTGAATTCCTAGAATAAAACCACATAAATGCAGTTACAAGTATGTAGGTCTCTTGGCACTGCTCTCCTGTGGCACTGCCTTGACTACTGCAACACAAACACTGGCACACCCAGGTTTGTTAATTTGGAAAGCAGTCTGTGATCTTTATGGGAAAGGAACAAAGACTTTATATTTACAGCTGTACACCATAAATATAGCGTAACATCTACTAATTAGGATATTCCCTGGGTAGTGGGAGATGGGATTTCAAACACCCCTGATTACAGGTTGAACATCTATGTTTCCGATATCCTGGAGGACTGTTCAAACTACTGAATTTGACAGAGGTTTTTTACGAGCACCTTCTGGTTCAAAGCATAGAAGTCATGGAAGCAGGAAAAAAAACTGGTTTCTAAATCTCAGTGGGATTTAGATATTATTACTCCAGATATTTTTCGAGGTGTTCCTGCCATGCTGCTGGCTGGGTTGCAGCCAACCAGCAACCACAAGCTCCTCTTCAGGCTCTTCTCTCACCTCATCCAGGATAAAAGCAAGACAATTTGGGAGTGCCTTAATTCAGCTTTCTCTCTCAACTCCTTGCCATTTCTGCAAATGAGGAGGTAACACCCAAAGTAGGTGAGTTTATCTCTTAGTAGGTGTTATCCCTAACACCTCAGTGGGTGAGTGTGATGTAGGTGGATAATGACTCTAACTCCTCACCTGCTTTGTGTAACCTTAAAATGTTCCTCCGTCCCTCGGGCACATCCATGACAGGGCTCCAGTGGGTCTGGAGTTAAGCAGATGCCTCAGCAAACAAGGCACAGACAGCTTGGTGCGGTAAGGAAAATTTCAGTGCCTCATCTAAAACTGATACAGTCACCTTGGGTTTTAAAGGACAAAATAAAAGATCTTTGCCAATGTTGGCTGTGAACACAAGTTTCAGATGTATTGGTGGATGCGAGAAGGTCTCACGGATCAGACAAAATCACCAGCTTGCACTTACTCAACACTAGAGGCTGTTTGGTATTATAATGGTAAAAACAGATTTTTCTAAAAGAGATACAGCAAAAGGATTTATCAGCAGCATTTGCCAGACAAAATAACTGGCAAAAATACTTGTTCCTTCCATTACAGTGTTTACAGTAAAGCTTTTGGCACCTCAGAAGCTGTAAATGAATCACACCACTTGCTGATATTTGCTGTGGGACCTATTTGCATCTCGAAATGAATGCCTTCAGCTCCTGTGCTTGAAATAAGTGCTAAGGTGTATATATAAACACTGTGTATCTCCAGGCAGATCTCCCAAGATGTGTAGGTGCATCCACCACACCCCTCACCCTGTCTGGACCCTGAGAATGATAGCAGACTTTCATGGACTTCAGCAGAACTCCCAGGGCTTCTCCCCATCCTGCCCATGGACCCGGGGACTCCGTTTCAGCTCACCCTGGGGCTGTACATCGTTCCCCAAAGACATCATAGGATGTCAGTCTCCAGCCTTGCTCAGCCATGGACCCTTGAATAAAATCACAGGCAGCATTTTGCCCTTCTTAAACTTAAGCTTTGTAAATTTGAAACCAGATACTCAAAGTTTGAGCTTACTTTCAAAAATTCATTTCTGATATTTTAGCTTCAAAGTGTGGTGCAGTAATGAACCCACCATGCAGGGATATTTGCAATCTCTGCAAACAAACAAAATAGCTGTGAATGTGACAGATGATGCTCCTGGAGCCATATGAGACAAAGAAACATATGGTTGCTACATCTGAAGTTCTTACAGCGCTTAATGTCTTCAAAGTAGAGCAAAACATTGGCTGATTAATACAAGTAAAACATTTTAGAATCTATTCCTAATTATTTTTGCAGATGTAAATGATGATCCTTACATGAATTTTTTTGCTGCACATGATGAATACTGAGTTCTCATTTTACTGAGTACTGTAATCAAATTTAGAACAAACGTTATATAAGTGCATAAGCAATCCTAATCCTAATCCTTTTTCAGCTATCTCACTTTCCCCATCTAGGTCTGCTGCAGTTGTAATTCTTTAAGTCTCCCATATTTGGTAATTTCCCTGCATATTTTTATTTTCCTTTCCTAATCTCCTGTCTTTTTCTGAGAGCATAAGTTTTTAGTTGATAATGGTTGTCATGGAATGGGAGGTCTGGTTTTGGATCATCTGTAGCCTTCTGTCAGCTTCCTTATGTTATTGTGTTTGCTCACAGCAAAGGAACTTTACTGATTCTATTGCTATGCTGGTGCCCGATCCCAAGTTTAAGCATCACCCCTTAAGCTGAAGTTCCTACTGGAGCAACTCTGGAGGTCCTTAAACATTTTTTAGTCTGTCCTTAGCTGGGCACCAATTGTTTTAACACTGGGCTGAGAAGGGAGGGAGCCCCAGTAACTGTGTGTTTTGTGACGTGTTTCTATGAGATGTTTAGAAATTTAGCAGCTTCATAAAAAGTTTTATAAGGTATTTCACATATCTGTAAAATAATCTAATGACAAATATTATTCTTAATTTCTATAAAATGAAAGTTCCTTTTATTGAACTGTATCTTTTATTTGTAATATTCCTAAGGGTACACATTAGCAACAGCTAAGTATTTCAGATAAGTGGTTCACAGCATATAATTTATCCAGTTAATTTCTTTGTATTTGTCTAGGAATCACTTATAATTTTATGCAATTAATTCATTATGTGAACCTAATTGCTAAAATAGCTGTGAGATTGGCTGAAATGGGTTTGCAGGGTTTGCATTTACTTGAGAGGTATCACCAGTTGGCCATTGGAGGTTTATCTCTACTCTGTAGATCCTGCCCAAGTTATTCTTTGGAAGTACTGACTGAAAAAAACTGTTTCATATTTGACATATTATTCCTTCTACTTGCATGCTAAAACATAAATCATTCGTATCCACACTTATAGAAATGTTGGAGTCCTGCAAATATTTTCTCGTTTTCTTTTGGCTATCATGCCTACCCACAAATCACTGCAAATGTATCACAGCTTGACTTGTGTATTTATAGTATTTCTTTCTGTAGAATCCACACAGATTAACTCAGTGTTCTTTTGCCTTGAATAACTGACCCTTGGTCTTGTGGTGTCTGATATCTTGTCAGAGGCTAAGAGAATACAGCCAAAGATGCAGTGCCATTAGTAAGAGCTCAGGTGTCTGTCTTCTTTTCCAGTTAGACTGACTCATTTAATTCCTGCTATTGCACTTTCCACACAAAACATGCTTCTTCATTTCACAGCTAGAACAGTAGCATCACAATGCTAATGATGGATCAGGTGGCAAGATTACCTGTATTAACTATATGGAGACTTCAAATCTGAGAATTACAGCCATCAGCATAGATTTCTGAATAATGAATTTACTAGCCACTTGATACTTCATAGACTTCATGGTCTAGTCCCATGCTGAAATGTAAGGTAACAGCCCAGCAAACAATACTCAAGCATAAAGTACTGAGTGAAGAGCAACAGCAAGTTTCACTTTGTTCATTTTGTGATCATTCAATGAAAAAAAAGAACCAGCCAGATACTTCGATGTTGCTAAAATCAGTTTTGAGTTAAATAAATGCATTCTACAAAACAAAATGCTCTTTCAGCCCCACATTCCTACCTGCTCTCAACTGGACTTTTACTAGCCGGCTGCCTCCTTTCCAAATGGCCAAGTACCAAACAAAGCCAGTACTTTAACTAAGGCCTTATCTGTGCTGCACAGAATAGAAAGATGATTTCACTTATCTTGCATACACTGTATAACCCTTAACAAGATTTAGTGGCTTATTTTCTATCCTTTCCCATAGGACTACTGGTCAATATATGCCCTGCTATGATATTTTTTTACTATATTTTTCCTGCAGGACGTAACAGTCACTTTATATCTAATATCCATGCATTTTGTTATTCTTAATTCCTATCTTTATCATTGATCACACTTTTAGCACCATCTAGACTGTCTTGTCTACTGAGATGCCTACTGATGTTTTGAGTTCTGACTTCAAAATACCTTCCACCTTGGTAGCATCTGCAAACACAGTAGCACAGTATTCCCTAATCAAAATGCTTAAAGAATATCCGGATTGCTATTGGACCCAGAAGACATTCCCATAAGACCCACTCTTCCATTTGCACAATGAGAATTGATTTGAACATCATTAATTCTAATTATTAATTTGAATTTGAGTTATAGTTAAGAAATAGTTTTTAATACACCCAACTTACCCTGACGTTTTTCTTGAGATTCTGGACTAGTCGAAAAACGTATTACAGAGCACACAGATGGCTAAAGCAGTTGTTACTGAACTGTGTCATCCCTTTGGAGAAATGCCACCTGAAAGTACCTGAAACTGATACTGACAAAGTGCACTGTCCAACTTTTTCAATGATGTTCTGCAAGGTAAAAGTATGTGGTGCCAGCTGAGTTAGCCCTTCTGCTTATTGGCAAAAAAAAAACAATAGCGCTGGTGACCCAGAAAGAGCAGCATGTAACAGCTGAGGTTAGATCATCCACACGGCTGCTAAGATTCCTTATGTTCCTTTTTCACTTTTTCTCATTTCATTGTATTTTCAGCTCGGGTGTTGGATTGATGAGATCCTCAGGAATACAAATCCGGGCTGTAAAACCACCATGAAAGTCATTTCATAGAGATGTTCCTGCCTGTGAGTCATATGTTTTCAGACAGCGTGCATTTCTCATGACATTTCAGGAGAAGCCTGAAGAAATTGAGGGACCCGGGGGCACGTTCAAATTTTTAACAAAACCAAATATTGCTTATTTATAGTTAGATTAAATAGATTTTTCTTTCTTGAGCTTATCTATCTTTCTATTTGAACCCATGTATCTTAGCTGAAAAAGGAAGCTGGGATTTGCCTATATGAAGGCACACATAAATTGAAGGAAAAATTCCTTCTTTTGCTAGAAAAATGTACTGCTCAGGAAAGAATACGTAAGGTAAGGTGAGAAACGCTTTTACTGCAGATCTGAGAATCTGATTTTCACTCTGAGACTGAAGAACACTATTAAGAGCACAATTTAGATATCAGGTTTACCTGTTCTCTTCTGCTGCCAGCCCATATTTGGTTTCAGGGCTTTAATGTTGACTGTTAACCTATTTAAATATTCAGCAACAGCCTTCTGCCAAGGTAGATTAATTCACCATCTCATGTCCCTGTCAAGTTGTCAATTTGTCAGATATTTCTCAGTTGCCGGTGCCCTTTATAGTGACAATGATGGCATACAGCTGAGCAACAGTTTCTCTGTTGGTATCTCCTGTTACAGAAAGACTCTCCAATATTTGAGTAGCTAAAGCTCTCTGTCCTGGCAGTTCCAAAGAATAAAGTCTTCTAACTGAAAGTCAAGAAGTATATGCAGAAAGGAACTGATGCATATCTTGTTTGATTTATGACATTGAGAGATGTAATGCCAACATGAAAGTTACCTCTAAAGCTGCAGAAACTGACAGTTTTTATACTCATTTTATCTTTCATCCGAAACTGTGAAGAAAAGACATTAATATTAGTTATGGTGTAGGATGACTCCAGTGATGGACAGAATTGATCCATCAGTGCCTTAAAATATACCAGATTTCTTTTGGCTACCTCAACTTTTAGAACATGTTTCTGGAGTCTCTTAAATCAGAACCATTCAAGAAATAATTCTGCAATGGATTAAAATATATTTCATGATGAAAAAACAGCTGCATCAAATGCAAAAAGCTCCTTTAGTAACAAAAGTACTCTCAGATTACAAATGAGTATTAAAAACACAGAAGAAATAAAAATGGTTTTCCAAAGCAAGGAAATTCTGTTAAAGTTAATGGAGACAAATGCATACCCATGTCTTTGGGATACATATAAGAATGGTATTTGAGATATATTTAAGTTCTCGTAGGTCAGTAGAGTTATAGGGGTGTAAAATCAGACCTTTGTGTTTCCAGACACACTTCCTTCCCAGGGGCTGTTTTAACTGAACATACCATGGGGACAAGGGATTTTCCTGTCTTAGAAATGTGACCCAAGGCATATCAGATATGGAGAGTGAGCGGTCTGACAGCAGGACAGAGACTGCAATAGTTCATTGCAGCCGCAAGCATCCCAGAAAGCTGGTAACTCCAGCATGGCCTTTTTAAGCTGAAACTTCTCCATGGACCTGTAAGCAAAGGCTCAGAAGAAATTCAGCTGCATCTGAAAAGTGAAATTTGTACCTCACTGTGTAGCAGCCTAAACTTCAGAGAACCCACCAACTTTCCAGCACTTTTGTTCCAAGTCTAGAGAAGACACCAGTCTTCATTTAGCAGTACACATTGGAGGCAGAAAAAACATTTAATCTGTGTCCAGAAACTCTCATAATTGCAATTATTAGGTGCATTTAAAAAGATGTCTAAACACACACAGATGTGCAGAGTTGAAACTACCCCCAGCTGTCTGTCTAGAAATAATCTGGGCAGATATTGGATTCCATTTGCTAGAAGTTTGTATGTGGTGATTGATTGTGTTGTAGTCCGCAATTCTATTTGGAAAGTGCTGCATTAGCAGATCTGTCATTAAATAAATATGACACAAATGTAATTCTAGACAGGATACTTCCACAAGACTTAGGACACGTTACAAATTGGTACATGGATACACTGATACACTGTGCTATATCAGATCAGGTAGCTGAGGCTGCAGCTGTAGTGTATACATTTCCATTCTGGTAGTGATTAAATGATGCTACAAGATCAAGAGCAACATAAAAATAGGAAAAAAAGAAAAAGAAAATCCTGCAAGAAATCCATATTTGCTGAAGAATATCTCTTTCCATCCCCCCCCCCCCCCCCCCTCCCCCAGTTTTAGTAAAGGCTGAACAAAGATGCTTGAACCAAAGAGAGAAAGGAAAGAAATAAGCAATGATGTGTGGTTAGAGAGGCAGTCTCATGAGAGACTGAATCTAACAGATCCATGAAAATCAATCTCTTTCTGTTATTCTCAAGCTCCTCTGATGCTACTGCAGACACTCAGCTATACAAGCAGGGACTGAGCAAACCAGGAGCACTCAGGCCCTAAGTGAATGTAGTATAATTACTAGCTCCAGAAGAAAACTAGTGAAATAGCTGTTGTTGTTTTTGTTCATATTTAGTCTCTAGGGCTGTAAGCTGGCTGCACCAACAGTATTTTGTGGACGACTGATCCCCATCCTTCTTATATTGCAATGAAAGGAAAGGCAAGATGTTCCTAGAAATACCGCAGCCTGACTGCAAAGTATTGCTTGTCATTAGGATCCTCCATAGCCTGATGAGTTTGGATATTAGCGCTTTATGTCTTGTCATAATGTTGTCTTCATGATGTTTCTACAGTTCACTTCTCAATGTTCACACAAGAGCTGCTGGGGAATTGCAAGGTTCGTTTAAAGCCTTTTTCAGTGGTGGACAATCCCACAGACTCACACTGGACTCACATCCAAATCGACGTGCCAGTAGTGGGGCTGTTAGGAGGGGCCCAGGGCTTCACCCTTCTCAAGGCCTCAGGCTGCTGCTCAGCTGTGATGTGAGCTCTCTGATGTGGGGCCTCACCCCTGCGACTTCCGCACGCCTCTGTGCAGGAAGCCGAAAAAGGATGTCACACCCTATAAACAACACCTCACAGCCTCCTGTACATGTACTGCCCTGCCTGGAGGAGGACAGGTTGCTCCCACACCTCTGCAGCCCTGGATGCACGGCAGTGAAGCCAGCTTCTCCTCCCACTCCCTGTGAGCTCATTAGAAAAATGTTGCTGCGGGAAGTAATGATTGACAGGGAAGAGGTTTGTAAGCACAGCCTGCTTCATCATGTTCAGGCTGCAGGGGGCTGGGAGCAAGCACCTTGTGCACATCCCTCTCTCAGCTCACCTGGTGCAGCCCCAAGGTTGGAAAGGGGATGAGGAAACAGCATCATTATTGAAGGGCAGAGAAGTAATCAGGTAATTGCCTTCATAGTTACATGCTCAGCTTTCCACTGTTTGCACAGGTGAATCACAGACAGGAGGGCTGCTACCACTGCAAACCTTGGGCTACCTCATGAGGCAAAGATATCATTCATCACATGCCCAGGCAGTCAATAAACAAACAATAGCATTTTCCACTTCATTTGTCAGCCTGCAAGACATGGGTTGTACTTGTGTTTTATCTCTGCATCCACCTCACAAAGTACTGTCATGCAATTTGCATTGAGGGTTTTTGTTTTGTTTTGTTTTTTTTAATTAGCAACAATTATAAGTAGAAATACACTACTGAGTAAATTACACAGTCACTTGCCATTTCCCCAAGAAGTACATTACTGCTCATTGTTTTGTTTCTTCTGCTGATCTGCACCTGCTACAGGGAAGAATTCAATGTGGCAGGAAAATGTAAGCAACAGTGAGCTGAACCATTCCAGTGAAGACTGGCCACTACTTGTAAAGCATAAGTTTGTGCAAAAAGCTGGACTAATCCGCATTATCAGCATTTCTCAAGCAATACTTTTAGATACTTGTTATAAAAAGAGAATCCTTTTTTTTTCCCAGTTTGCAGCACAGTGAAGAATCAGGCAAAAAATAATAATAAAAATGGCATAGGTATTTTTCACAAAGCGCCGGTGTCTAATTGCTTCCCTCGGCAAAGTCCAAAAGGTTTTCTTATCATTTCTGAGAACCAAGTAAATGCTGTGGGCAGCCAGACCAGTGAGCACTGCAGGACTGCATTCAGCATCTGGACAGAAAACAGTGACATATATTCAGCCCTTGGGGAAAGCAAAACCCAAAGAGATGTTGAAGCACACAGAAAACCTAATAGGAATCTTAATGGCATCAGCAGGCTCAAAGACACCTCGGGACTGAAGTGATGAATTTCTGTCCTTGTGTCATTACTTCTACAGATGAAACATAATCATTGACAACATTACCCTCTTGCACACAAGTGGTGTTTTTTATCATACCACATAGCCTCTGGTTGGAGGGCCCTTTCCCATGCTACAAGGAGCACATCTGAGTCAGCTAACTACTGTAAGTGGTTCCTTCACATAAAATCCAGCCCAGTTTTGTAGTCTAGGTTGAAAGGCACCACCTATGAGACACATTTCCCTTCTGTTCTAGTGAGATTCAAGAGAACCAGCTTCCAATAAGACTGACAATGTTCTGTTACCAGCAATACGAAGATATAAGCCAACTCAACTCCTTGTTTGTGTACGTTTATAAAATAATCACTCTGATGAAAAGCCTCAGTAAACTCAGCCTCTTATTGCTTTGGGCCCTATTACATCTCCCTCACTCGCTTGTTGTTCCTTATTTATACCTCTCAAACTACTTGGCTCATTTGTCTGTCATTATTATAGAATTCTGGTTGAGTTTATTTTATTTACTGTCTAATAATTTCATTCCTTTTAACCAATTGACATATATCTGTCCAAATTTGCACAAATTTGGAATGCAATAGAAAAGAGAGGAAAAGTAAAAAATCCCATCAGAGCTTTTGAAGACTTTAATTATTCACATAAGCAGCCAGATAATGACTGCAGTCATCCAGAATAAAAATAAAATCAAAATCCAGACCTCCCTGGGTAAGTGGACAGCTCTTAAATGACTAGTCAGATGTAATGACAAGTTAGTTGAATAATATTGGCTGAATCATAATTTGATTTAGGAACTCTGATAATGAGAGAGCGAGAAGATGAAAGATTTTCCAAGTATTCTGACTGCACTGACACGAACCAAAGCAGATTGCTTCCTCTAAGGAGGCTTGAGCTGTTACTGCTCTTCTTAAAGGGGTTGTGTCACCCGGATTTATTATTAATGTGGACATAAGCTTGTCAAGACTCTTGGCTTTATGTTAAGACGCCTCAGTGCAGGTTTAAGGTGCCAGTTTGGTATAACAGATAACTTCAAGGAGATGCTTAACTTCTACAGCTGATCAAACAGAAATAATCAACTGAGATTGCCAATGTTGTTACCACAGCATGAACTGGAGCCCCTGAGTTCAGAACTCATGCCCTCTTTGATGTACATTTTATTTCCTGTGAGAAAAACCATGTCAACACAGGTGCACTTGTTTCTTAAATCCCTGCAAACATACTCAAAGGACAACTGTTAGTGACTTATGTTTGGGCAGTCTGATCTAAAAACTGTTAGCAAACTGTTAGAAGGAGTAATGCCAAAATTTCAACCTTCAATTTGGGTTGTGGCCTTCTGTGTTGGGATCAGCAACAGGCCAAGTTCTATGGAGAAAAAAGAATAGAATGCTATGTCTAAAGAACTGCAGCCAGTTTCAGTAATGAAGCTGGGAAAAAGAAGAAAAAGCTGTTTTCCACGTGTGAAGAACTTCGGGCAAGCACTGCTTCACAAACCTCCTGATGCAGTGCTTAGAAATGGCAGGGGGTTTGCAGACATTCAGATGTGTCCTTACACCAGAGGCAGCTAAAAGCAGGAATTAAGATTTATCATCCCCAGTGAGTTCTGAGTTTCACACTGATGGATTATTTCAACTCATGAAGCATTTTGTTTCATGTTACCCAGAATCTCATCCAGTGAGCTGATGAAAACAACAGCTCCTAACTGGTAACTCTCATTACATCTCTCATGTTTTTTCTGCTGTGTAGTGGTACATCTGATTGAATTTCTTTATCAAAGTGCTCTTAACAAAATGACAATTCAGCTGGGTCAGGATAAACTACTAAAAATAACTTCTAGAACAAGCTATTGGAAAATTAATTAGTTTTGGATCTAACCCAGTATTCACTGCGCTCCATGGAAAACCACTGCTGGTAAGCACAATGAACGGCAGATCAAGTCTTCATGCGATCCTTGTGCCAAGGTAACATTCATGACATAAATTACATAAATTCAAATGTAGACTAGCACTGCTAAGTGAAAAAATGAGGTGCAAAAACTGGACCTAACAGCCCATTTCAGCTGTTTGCTCACTGCTCCAGCTTCGCAGCCCAAACCAAGGCATTTAAGTTATTGTACATGTACACTTGTGCTCAATACTGCTAGAGGCGAAACTTGAATTTAGTTTGCTGTTATGTCCTTAGAATACTCTGCTGTGTCATGAAGGCACCTTTCCAGCTCAGGGCAAGTTAAGGACAATGTCACCATTAACTGTGAACTTTCTTGCTTTTGATACTCTGGTTCATGACCTCAGTGTTATTTAAACTAGAAAGGAGAGAGTATTAAAATACATGCCCAAGTAATCCAAGGAGAGGGTGTGAATTACTTCCCAAGCTTTGACAAACTGACAATCCTTTTATATTCTTCTGCAGTATTCTCCTTCCACTCTCGTGCTACGTAGCTATGGGATACTTTTCTCCATTTTTAAGCTTCAACATGTCAATAAAACTGCTGAATTCACGAAGTTAATCACAATGCTTTGCTTTAGTGTAACTCTACCAAGGCAGAGCCATGGTTACAAACAATTTCAAGTCACCGTTAAAAATCAGTAGTGCTGTGCTGATCTACATCCACTCCAGATCTGCTCTCTCAGAATCATTCCTTGTTTATGCCAGTGCAAGTCAAAGAAGAGCCAGGAAATAAATATCAATGACTAACGTTGACTAATAACTCACAAAAGTTTATAAACTTCTAAGGCAAAAGTTTTTGTAATATGAAGAAACCAGAAGGACAGTGCAGCTGCATTCCCCAGGAACCAACACAAGCAATCATTAATAGCCCAGCATCTCACTGCGCTGCATAATTACTCTGGAGTTGCTTCACACACTCTAATTTCTTTCTTACTCATTTGCACATCTCAATCTCAGGTCTCTCCAAGCGTGTTAAGCACTTAAAAGAAGTTATCCTTAGAAACTGAATGAAGAAGCAGTGCAAATCCGGACCTGAATTTGCACTGCTTCTATTCTAGAAGAAAGCTTGACTGTTGAGCAGCAGCATCTCGTGGGACGCATCCTGCCTGCCAGTGCAGTTTTGCAGTAAATGAAAGAAATAATCCCTGTGACAGATAGATTGTCTGGCATCATACAGTAGTTAGAACACTCTTGAGATACGGGTGCAGGTCCTTGTGCAATAAGTTTTGGACCATCTTGGCTTTGCATAAACAAATGAGAGACTGAGAAGGATTCCCTCTTAGTAGCTCACAGCCCAGCGACTGCCTCCTTCCAAATACTTCTGCAGTGTAAACTGTGGTAAAAATAACAATTTCCCAGTAGTTAAGATCTTTGTAGGGAAGCTCTAATGCTTTTTATGAATGATACAATTCAGATGATTGATCATGGAATCCATTTCATTTTCTGTCCTTTTATCCACTTGAGTATTTGTGCAAATGGGTCTGGTGACTGATTTCCTAATAAGCAAAATGTAATTATTTCAGATGGGAAAATTCTAACTTTTTATTTCATCAATATTAGTGTCTAAGAGGTAACATCATCGGGGAGCAGCTACATATCAGTTTAGCCATAGGTGACCTACATCAGTGGTTGATCTTGCATCTTGATTACTGTAAGCTTTAAAGCTCATAAGCTGTGTTCTGCACTAAGACAGACTTTTAATAAGAGTGATGATTAGCTAATAGCATGCAGTTTTCTAGTACTAAAGTCTACTTAAGAACATCTCATATCTTTACTTATCTATATATACAATATTAACCGCAGAAATTTTGAGTTACTTTGAAATTACATATCAATATCTCATATACAAATGCCTCATCAATGTATACTGCCAACAATATTAACATAATAATAATAATGACTAATTATATTATCTAAACAAAATTGCTAACTTGAAGTCTTTGATAAACCTTGTTTGAGATTGATGACTAGGGAACCTGTTGGGAAGCAGCTTGCAAGGGAGCCATCCTTGTAATCTGGTGGCATTTTTAGGCAGTTTATTTGGATACTGTGATTGTCTGCAACAGGAAGAGTGATTCTGCTGTAGTTGCAGGGGAAACTCCATTCAAAAACAAATCTGAATGTCCTATGCTGTGTTACTCGTTTGATTTCGCCTCCAGAGTGCCTTGCTGGGTGTCTAAGTGGATGCAAGTTGCTCTGTGAAACAGGCTGAAGTGCTGAGATTTTTGAGCTATTTAAATGACTAATGGCGCAGACAAGCAATTAGTGGGATTTTCAAGTTTCCTTACTTGAACGTACTTTATAAAATTTAGTCTTCATTCTTTCTAAGATCAAAGCAAGGGGAGAAGAGGACAAATTGCAAGGCAGCATGTAATCAGCTAGCCTAATTTTGTGTGTCTAAATAAGATGTCCATGGGTGCAGCACAGTTTCTCACATCTTCCCCAGTATTATTTTGCAGCGCTGAGCTGGGCCAGAGCTCACCCATAAGCTATTCCAACACCCAAACAGCATGGCGGTATGGAGAGTCTGCAGCACTTAATCCCAACAGATCCCTAACCCCATGCCTGTGTGTGAATTGGAGCCACTATGCAGGGCTGTGGGCAGCGAGCAGGTGGAGCATTTCTTGAGACAGCTATATGATTTCTTCTCCATCTCCCACAGATTCCCTTAGTATTCCTGGCTGGACATGGTGGCAGCGCAAAGGCACAAAGTCTGCCTCCAGACTGGGGGTAGGAGTGGGACCTTGAAGATCAGAGAGGTAATGCTCAGATCTACACCACATCCAAAAATCAAAGGCTTACTGTGATTCAAAACAGTTTTTCTGGCTAGTTTAAATATCTGTGCCAGACACTGGAAGTTACACGATGTGAATACCCTGTCAGAGACAATTATTTTGCCTATTTGTTCTCGTGACAGCTCAGCTACACACCAGCACTTACAGAGAATAACAGGGCAAAGAAAAAACAACAACAACAAAAAACTTATGGCATAGCCTGCAGTGAAATGACAAGAGAGATTTGTCTCTGGGGAAAATAAAAAGGAAATACATTTGAAAACAGGAGCATTAGAGGTACAGAAAGTCAATGCGCAGTGTGGGAAGGCAGTGTGCGAAGGCAGCTGACAAAGTGATGCGCCGACTGTGAGATGCAGGGCTCCTCTCAGAGGAGCTGGAGTCACTGCAGAAACACACCCCAGCTCACAAGAAACTGCTAAATTGCTTTGGCTGCAAGTTTTACTCAGGCATTCTCTAACTGCCACGTTCATCTTTAGCACTGCTTTTGCCCTGGAGCTGGATCCTTACCCCAAGGCGGAACTACTCCCCACCTTCTCACTCTTCAAATCCATGTCTTCAATCTGCACTCCCCAGGGCATACTCAATATATTGAATATGCATATATTCAATATACACGGCCCAGTTATATTTTTGGCATTCACTGAAACCAAGTACCCCTCCAGCCTTGTGCTTGGAAGACTTCCCCAGCTCCAGCACAGAGGTGTGTGTCCCTGGGGATATGATCTCTGGTGCAAACAGGCAGGCAGAAAGATGGAGGAAGAGAATGGTTTGGGAGCACTAAATATGCTCTTCTGCTCTTGCTCCAGCCTCATTGGAAAACAGAAACACTCTTCTCTGCCCCACTCCATGCATACAAATAAGAAAAAACAGGAGCGTGAGAATGCTTGAAATAGTCAGATTACAGATGTCAGTCTGACAGCTCCTGTGCTCTGCAGGGATGTGTTCTGGCTACGTGATAGACTTCTCATGTCCCTTTGGACAAACTTTGGATTCTTTTGACTGCATTCCTAAAAGTGCTTGCTCCCTGGCTTTCTGGCAGGACTTTTGGATGCGTAGTTCATATATAACCAGCCTCAGGCTTGTTGATCTGACATCTAACCCATTGAGATGCCTTTGAAAAATCTAAACAACACCATGCAAGTACTCTTCCTTTCAGAACTAAGTCCTGGAAATATGAAGCAGCACTGGGAGGATGACCCTGGAAAGGTGATATGTTTGTTTCTGAGTCACAAGATAACTTTCCTCTCACTTTTCTGGTGCAATAACAGACTCTTCAGGTGCCTTTGACAAACCAGCTATAACAGTGTAATCACAACATCAGGTGGGCCATTACGTTACCAGTCTACATCCCTTCCCACAGCAGCCAAAGATGATGTTAAAAGCAGCCCTCACACAACACCGGGTGCAATTTCTGACAGCTATTATCTGCTCCAGTCCAATTGCAAAGTTGCATTTTTTTCCAGAATAGTTATAGAGAATTAGTTTAAATCCACTGGATTTAAACCAACAATGGCCAACCAGCTGCCTGACCAGCAAGCAACAAAACCATCAGCTTTTGAAACCAAACACATTTTCAAAACAGGGAGAGAAAAGAAAGAAGATAGGCAGTGTCTTCTGTGACTGAGGTCTGTGACAGAGACAGGCTCTCAAAAGCTCACCCATCGCTTTGCATAGTTCCTAGCATATATTATTTATCCCTGCAATCAGTGCAGTTGGGGAGACAAAGTAATAGGAGCTGTTCCTGAGCACGCCCTTTGCTGTTAGGATGGTGCGCAATGGGCTGATTATTCGGGGCTCAATCACAGTTAAGTGTGTTGCAAGCAGAGTCAGAAAGCTGACACCTGAGTTGAGCAATGCTGGAGTCTAAAGGAGGTACGGAGGTGAGAGGCTCATCAAAGCAGCAGACGTGTCTGGGCTTTCAAGGATGTCCAATGCAGTTTTGGCAGGAATCTTCCCTTGGCTGCTGTCCTGCTCAGGAGAAGGGGAAAGCACCCTTCCACTGAGTTTAATGATGATCAGTGGAATTCAGCTGGAGGAGCGGTGAATTTTAAGGCTAATAAATTGCTTAGCAGCTAAAGCTTCAATTATTCAAAAGTCAGAATTGCAGAGGCATCACTTTTGCTTAGTAATAAATCACAGTTTTAATATAATAATAAATAAATAGTTTTTTTTCCCCAATTGTGCAAGAGCAATAATTCTTAGGAGATGACCATTTCATTTAAATAAATGCGTTCTCAGACTTCACCTCTATGGGAAGGAAGCCGACACATTTTTCACTTGTGTGAGCTTGCTTCAGAAAATTGATTTATTATTCCCTCAGAGGCGCAGAGAGGCCCAGCTATGGGAAAACCAGCAGCTTTGCTTTGAGCTCCACTTCCCTGAGCACAGAATTCTTTCTGCAGCTGCCTGTTCCCTCCTCCCTTGCAAACAGAAACTCTTTTCCCTTTTCCAATAGCTTTAAGATTTCACCCACAGAAATACAAGTGCAGTCTAAAAGCAGCTGAATTTAACATATGCTAAGGCTGTGGAAAGTCCATACGCAATCTGAAAGCTCAGAGAAATGCCCAGGAGGCTTTACTGCTGACTTGTTTTTCCTTTTCACCTTTGTGGACAGTAAAAATCATGTGCTTTTTTCACACAGTCAACTTCTTATTCCTGCCAGACTTCAGCAAAACATCGACACCTATGCTTAGTCTTCACAGAGCACCTCAGAGAGCAGGTTTCTGTAGCAGTGAATTTCAGCAATGACATGAACCATACTGTACCGAAGCTTCACTGCTGGCGCTTTCAGCAAGGGAAAATAAATGTATTACTAGTGATATGGAATAGCAAGCAGAGCAACAGACAGACCTGTGCTGGGTGCTTCTGTTTGCACAGCCCTGAGCTGAGCACATCTGACAACAAATCATCACCACTCCCACAGAGCCACAGCAGCAGGGCTGTGCAACCAGGAGATACTCAAGCACCATCTAGTGGAAAAAAAATCTGTGTCAAGACAGGCAATACAGACTGTCAGTGAAACAGGCATTTTGGAAAGAGAAACAAAACCAGGTAGGAGAAAAGTTTCCTAGGAGTAAAAAGTTCTTTGTTCTCTTTGGGATGGAGTCATGGTGTAATCAAAACAGAGAACAACAGTAGTTAGAAATAAAAAGGAAGAAGGTGACTCCCTAATGGCATTTGAGGATCTAAGTTCCTTGTATTTATATTTTACTCCTTTTTGCTCGCCACGTCCACCTTGAGCATCTCAAGTGCTCTAGTTGCTGCTTACAGTTCCCCTGCATCCAAAGGTATGTGCAGCCTGGCATGGGCAGACCATGTCAGTACGACCAAGGGGGTTCAAGAAAACCTTTAGGCTCCATACTATCACACCAGCAGTTTTAACCCACCCTTTCACTTGAGCTGGAGCTGTCTCCGTGGGCCACACTGTGCAGGCACACACAGGATGTGAGGACAGTGTCCAACTGCACAGGATCCCACTGGCTTTTGGAACACACCATGTTACTGCCTGGGTTCTCCCAGCAGGAATGACATGAATCCAGCAGTTATTCTCTGCTGAGGGTGGTACAAAGGTCGATATGCATTGGTTGGGTCTACTCGGACATTGTAAGGAACCAAAACAGAGCAGTGAATCCTAATGGCCCAGCCACACCCCAGACATGTATGATGAGATGAAGCACCAAGTTTGGACCTTGTTTGTCTCAAAATGCCCAGAGTTTCTGCTTGGCTTCCACATTTCATTAACAGATGATGTCTGTATGTAAATCCTCTCTACAGCTCCAAAAAACCTTGATGCAGAGCTTGAGAAAAATGGTGATAAAAACTTAATACCTTAGGTTATTAAAATCTCTGCACTTCTTTTACTGCAGCAGCTTTTAACAGTATCTACTAATCCTTTTTCTCCACAAAATTCTATATCATATCACACAACATACTTTGCTGTGTTATTGCTAATCTCTAAATTTGTGCATGTTCTTCAGTTGGTGGATGCTAAGACATGCACTGAGGGAGCATTAAAGTATGCTGGATGTGTCGGCTTCAGCATCCATGTTTAGGAAATGCCTCCCAGAGCAGTGTCTACTCTGCCAGCACAAGGGGCTGGGGTACAACACACAGCACAAGGGAAAGAAGCAGCAGAAGGTTGTACACAGGAGGAGAATTTTCAGCAGGACTTTGCTGCCCAAGACAAGCCATTACGGAAGCTGACCCTCTTAGAGATCATCTCATTCTGCAAATGACGGGATAGTCTTTGTATACTGAAACCGCTCCTTCATCTCTACTTTGCAAGGATAAAACAATCAAAGAGAACTCACTGGCATCAGCATGAGGGGTTTTGATCATGCCTATACCAACAAAGATGTCATAACCTGAAAATGTAAATATAATATTTTGAATTGCAAGCATTTCATCTGCAGAAGCATAACTCAATCAGATTTTTTGTTGTCAACATTTGCCCTTCCAGTTGCTCTGTTCTGTCACTTATCTATTAAACAGCTCTTTAACTCCAGGATAGTACCACACATTTTAAGTTGCACATCAAGACTCTGCAGCCACAGGCTGCTCCTTGAGTACTTCCAAGTGTCCTCTATAGGCAAGATAAACTAGAAAGGATCAAGCTCGTAACAATATTTTCACCAGTAGTTGGATGTATAAACAGTAAAGATTATGTCATCAACTCAAGAACTTTCTTACGTACACAAGTTGCTGGGAACAGGCTGAAGTACAAAGTTGCTGCCTGCCTCAGCTCACCATGCAGACTTCATGGCATGCAGGAGAGGCTGAAGTTAGCATGCACTCCCAAAGCACAACTTACATAAGCAGAGGTCACATGCCAGAGATGGCCAATCTATTCCCAAGGGTTTGTAACTGACACTACTGTCCTACATCCTGTCCTGCTTTTCCAGAGAAGTCAGCTCTTAGGGGGAGAGGGACCATAGAACACAATGCTCCAGATGCCCGAGATGCAGCAAGTGGGGAGAAGAACCAGCTCAGCTGGGGGGGCTCAATTCCAGACTTGCAGCTAACAAAGGAATCCAGCCTTTTGCTGAACCAGCTATTGCAAATGAAGGAAAGCTTGGTCTTTTGGTTACTGTACGGAGGTTGGGAGAACTGGCATCTGCTCCCATCTTTAACAGAGGGTTCATTTAAGATCCTTGTCAACGCTGCTGAGAAAGAGGATTTATACCAACAGCTCTACACTGACAGGGAAATGACTCAGATAACTGCTCTTCATGCTGCGTGTCTGGGCTGCTGCGATTTGAAGGCAGCAGGAGCCAGGCCAAGCGATGCGGTGCATTACACACCTCGGTCCGCTAAAGGGAGCTCCAGGCTCAGAGCTCGACGCTGGCTCTTATTTATGCAGACGCCGCCAAAAGCGTTTTCTTTCCTCTCGTTGTAACTGTGTACATAGAATTAATGGCGCATTTACAGGGCAATTTGTCAAATGCAAATCTGCTCCTTAACAGCGGGTCTGCAATCCAGCAGCTACGAACTCTTTAGGGAAGTTAGCAGACATTGAGGAGGCTTATGCAGCCTTTCCCTTGGTATTCCCTGGGAACTTCAAGTCACATTTCACTTTAGAGATCAACGCAGCTGCAAACGTTAGAAGCAGAAACTCAAAGAACTCCTCATCTCGTTCGAAATCATTTCAAAAACACTGGCATGCACCAGATACAGCGATGCTCACAATATGAATGGGCAAATCTGAAACAGAGCACAACTCTACTGATTTCATTTGAACAGCTTACTCTGTGGTGCATTACAGATGAATATTCTAGAGTTACAAAGGCAGTGTTTGCCAAGTTGCACATTAACCTTTCTAAAAGCAATTTTGGATGCCTGGAATATCGTCAGTAAGATCAGTGCCTCACAGATGGCATGAATGCATTGCAACAGGTAGGTGGAGCAGTTTAAGTAGAAACATCCACTGGAATATTGTGATCGGGGAAACAATGAAGAAGGAAAAAGAAAATACTAACAGAATAAAACAAAAGAGAACAAAAGAAAGAGCTAACTGCTTTGCAATTGCAAAGTGAGTTAAAAGCCAAGCAGCTAAAAACCCTGGGGAACGACAGCCAGTAGAGATAGCAAGCACAGCCTCATAATTGAAATTATGGGATAAAAAAAATAGAATAAAATAGAAAAATCAAAACATGCATAACAGCCAGCAAGGACCTCCATAGGCAGAGTGATGGCTGGGAAGGGCTGCTCCTGAGGCTGGGGAGCAGGCAGGAGAGTGTTTCTCATTTTGTTTAAGTGTTTCTGAGGGGTGATGGAGGTACTCTCCTGGTATGAGATACGGTGCCTTTCCCAATTCTGCTGGCCCTCCTGAGGGAGCTGTGATTAGCCAGTTTTGTTCAGTCACAGCTGGAGTCAACTGTTTATTCCTGTGAAACACCTTTTCCCCTCAATTTTCTACATTGTCTTCCTAAAAAATACGTGTATATATATATATATATATATATAAAATATATATAAAATTCTCCCTCCAATTTACTTAAAAGCTGGTTAAAAACAGGCTACTGTTATTGTTTTTTGTTTTTACACATTCTTTGTCTTAAAGAGATTCATAAATCAATAGTGTTTTCATTAAGATTACCACTCTTTTAATTCAAAGAAGTACGTGTGGTACAAAAAAGGAGTAGGGACAAAAGGAGTCCGAGAAACCCCTGAGAAGACAGAACACATGGACTCTGTTTTCCTTAATAGCTCAGTCTTGTGCTGGCTCCTCACCTGAGCCCATACCCTCTGGTCCTTGGAAGGATGGACAGTGACACAGGGTGGTTGAAGGGAGGACCACAACAAGAAGCAGGGATCTTGCAGATGCCCTCATCCCTACTGCTCCTCCTAAGGGGTGATTTGGTCATTTAATTTATAGAGCTCCTGATGTTCGGAGGTTAGGCCATTGTACTAGCTTTGAAATGAAGTGTGCCTTTCCAAAGCTCACACATATTTTTTCCGTCTCCAACTGCATTTAACAGATATTTCAGTGATGCTGACCAGGGCTGTCTACTGATGGTACGACTCAAGTCAATGAGATGCTGTTTCCTCACTCCCCACAGCAGAGCAGAACTCAGTCCGTGATTTGTCACTGAAATCTTGTTCTGCTCAGTCTCTGCCAACATGAACCTCTTGCATTTAAGTTTGCAAGATCCTTATCATAACCAGACTTGGTGCAGCCCAAAATGAACCCTTGGCATTCTGAAGCTACAGCAGAGGTAAGGGATGTTGCTGTCTCAACTTGCAAAACACCCAGACAACTCCAACCATGTCGATGACCTCCAGATTTTTCAGCCACTCTTTAGGGAGAAGAAAAACCACCAATCAAATAAAATTACAAAAATAAGGAAAAAAAAAAAATAAGAAAACAGACCTTGAACTTAAAAAGACAGGGTTATCTGCTGTGAACCCTGGCTGACTGCTCTCCATGGAGCACAGGTAGATGCAGCATCAGGAGGGAGGTGGGGAAAGAAAAGCCTCTCTCAGTTCACACTAGTGAAGCAGAGCTCATTATGTGCCCTGCTGCCTATTGCTGCGAGAGGTTAGAAATGCTTCTTTATTTCCCCTGCCCTAATGCACTTGCTGCCTTCCCCATTCTGTTTACTTTGTGCCACCAAAGCAGTGACAATCAGCTGTGTGAAGCATTATTCCCCAGCCTCCTTTCTGAGGTGAGCTCAGTCCTGAAAACAGGAGCAACATCCAAAAAAGAAAAAAAAAAGAAAAAGAAGGAAAAGAAGAAAAAAAAAAGAAAAAATTACTGCCACATCAATTTCTATTCAAATCGCTTGGCAGATTTCACTAGTTCCTTTGCTAGAGACCAAGGTTCACTTCCAGCTCCCCAGCCTTCAATACCTCAGGACAGTAAGTGCTGGCACAAACTGAAACCTGGTGACCTTCCTTTGAGAATATTAAGTCTTGCTGGAGTTTCTGTGAGGTTAATCGATTCTGCTCAGTCCTCTCTCATGAAATCCTCGGACAGGAAAGAATAAGGAGAGAAAAAAGCAGAGGAGATTTTCATGCAATCTTTATAGCCTCAAGACTGCTTCAGTTTTTAGTGCTGTTTGTCTCAGCCTCCACCCTCCTTGGAAAGCATTCTTCTAGATACTCATATGATTCCTTAGATTAACAAAAGGCACATTTAGTTTGCCAGCAGTACCCAGTTTATGCCACATGTGAAACAGCATTACTGTGCAACTTCAGGTCATTTATCAGAACAGCTCAAGATAGTATCTAGAGCTTGCAAGAGAGCCTCAGCAAGAGAGTTACCACATATAATCTGGCACCCCAAATCCAGCCTCTGCATCCCTACTCCTGATGGAAGCTGTGTGCTGAACTCCTGGCTATCAACACATTTCCTCTCAGGGTGACCTGTACCACACCTGAGATACATGGTTGTTTGAGTCGTGTGTGATGCCAAGATGAAATGAAAACCCTGGGCTACAGGCAGGAGTTGGAAAAATCACTGGGGGCTGCTCAGTGCCACCAAAGGCCACAAATGCCCTCTGGGCTGCAACAAACAAACTGTAGAGCACACAACGCATCATTAAAATAACCAGTTTGATCAAAAAGATTTTTTTTGCTGCCAGAATATCACTGTCCCCAATGTCTGTTTTGCCTTCTGTAATCAGCAGTGCCTTCCATCTGATCAGGACCTGGTCTCACAGGTCTCTAGCTGAACTGGTCAGCAGAATCAGCAGGAGAGTCCACATGTGATAGCCAGGCAGCTACTGCTGGCACAGACCGGCTGTGCACAGCATTCATATCCCTAAATAGCAGTATGAATAAAAATAGTTTGGACACCTAGAAACCAAAATACAGCAAGAATGTATTTAAATTAAAACATAATTTCTAAAATTTCTAAATGCAGAGTGACCCATTAACTGTTTCCCACTACACTGACAGATGCTGCCCACTGAAACACTACACAAATGTCACACGAGCAGCTGAAACTTTGGCCACCACTCTTTCCATTCATTCGACTTAAAAATCTTAATTTTTCTTCTATGTTACAGACGCTGATGAAGAGTGCTATATAATCTTTGGATTCATCTGCCAACAATCATCTAATTAATCATTGATCATTAAAACGACCTTCTTTTGACTGATACCTGAGCTCAGAAAGGTTCAAAAGAAATTTGACGCATGTTGTGTCATGTTCCAGCATTACCCGCTACAGGTACATTATCATGTTATGCCATGTCTGGTTTTCACAGAACAAAATGAACTCAGGAGCAAACTAAAGGAGGAACCATTTGTACAAGTATCAGACTTGAGCAGTTCAAATAACTGGCAGATTATAGGAGCAGATGAGCTTCCAGAGCTCATGCAGGAACATCACTGTATCATTAAGCTGAGAACTGAATTCTTTTTGGATGTGCCTAAGCAAAGCCATCTGATAATACTGCATTCTCTATGCAGCTCTTGATTTACTTAGGTGCTAGAAGAACACTTCTAAAAGAAAATCTCATCTGAGCTGAAGAAAGCGAAGTATTCTTGCACAAACACTGGAAGTTCATAGGCACTGAATCCAAGATGTGCAGACCATCCAGAAAAAGAACGGCAGGACTGGCTATCCTCTACATCATGTGATTCTCTTAAGCAACATTTGATCTACCAGAGGAACTGAAGTCCTGTCCAACAACCCTCTGCTGCCAATCCCATTCACCATGGAACGACAGAAAGCGATTCAGGCTCCCAAGTGCCTCAGATGGAACATCACCAAAATAATCTCAATTCTCCAGCTACACTGGATTCTCCTTCCCATGATACCCTCAAAGGTACAAAGTACTCAGCCTTCATGGTGTTTTCTTCTCAGTATTTCCTACCTGGAAAGTCACAGCGCAGCAGATTTTGACCTTTAAATTCATTAGAAGGCAGCAATAGCTTTTACATTTCTTCATGGATATTTTGTCAGTTTGGAGAGGAAAAACATTTTGTGGGAACAACAGTACCAGCTACAGAGTTGGAGTCCTGCCCTTGTTACAGCAGTGTGACCGAGGCATATTTCCACTGAGTTCACCAAATGCAACTAGAGAAAGCAGAATAAACAATCACGTTTATTTTATGCTGATTCTAAGTAGAAGCTTTTAAAAAAAACATGAAACACCAGTGAACCAAGGGGCTCAGGGGAAGAAAAGCTACGCAACTATAACGTGTTGTGGGTCTTCACTCAATGGGATATTGGTTTTCAGTATATAATTAATAACAAATAAAAAAAACACCCTGTATGCTGTCTTTAGGGTCTACATGAGCATCCTGGAACAAAAAGGGCCATAAATTAGCATCAATTATGTATTAAAGTTCCAATTAACCTGGCTGACACTGATATACTTTAACAAGGTACACTTAGATAAAAGAAGCAACTCTCTAATTACTTGGAACGGGACCTCCTGACCCATTCTGCTCTTTTATCCCAATGCCAACTTAATGAGGAAGGAAGTGAGAGGTAGGAAACTGTGCATAAGGCAAGGCTGTAGCACCACAAGTTGCCCCCTGGGATTTGCTTTTACCTTCTTAAAACTGTCAATGATTAATATTTTATTGCACTCAGTTCCTTTCAACTGTTTTCCGAAGAGGAGCTGTTGAGGCTGAAATTGCTAACATTCATTTTAGTGTGTAAATCTGCCACTTAATGAAGGTCCTGGTCACCCATTCCCATTCTGTGGTACAACACATCATGAAAAGTATTTGTGGTGATGGTACCTGGGGTTCCTGCACACAGATCTAAAGGGTGCTTCTTGAAGTAAAGCAGCTTAGTCCAAATAAAAGAAAGAAAACTTCAACTAATTTTAGACCTTACACACAAGAGTTGGCTTAAGTGCATTTTTCAGTGCTGAAATTTTATGGAAAGTACAAAGTCAAAAGGATAGGCCTGTATAAAACCTGTGGTGTTAGCAAGGGAGAGATACAACAAGGTGAGTAGTGAGACCCAGACAGGGAGGCATCTATAGAACATCTAATAAGACCATATCACAGTTAAAATCAGATAACCTTGGATACCCTATATGCCTGGTTAAAAGGGGAATAAATCCACAGGCATCTCCTGCCTGTTCAAGAAAAGAAAGAAAAAAGAAAAAGAAAGAAAGGAAAGAAAGAAAAGGAGAGAGAATAGTTGCAGAGAGTGCAACCAGGCAGACCAGCCTTGTTCACTTTTGCTCAATGCTCAAATTTTCTGCCCCTGATCTCCCAGTCAGACCTTGAATGCATGCAATTATAAAAAGGGCTAAGAGGGCTGTTTTTTCTCATGTTTGTTTGTTGTTTGTTGTTTTTTTTTCCTTAATCACTTGAAAATGTTGTATTTTACTGTTGAATAAAAGTTCTCCAGAGCAAGGCAATTCTTGTAATGAGAGCCACGGAAGGACCAAATCGTCTCTGCTGAGCAATCTCCTCTCAGTGCCATATCATCATCACTGTAAGTAGTTTTAAATTCAAAATGACATTGTCCCCGTCCTTATGGTTTTGCATGGCAATACAGTTGGAGTCATGGCTTTCGCTGTTGCTCTCCCATTGGCCACAAGCCTGACTTCTGTCCTCTCAGAGAAGAGGTGTTGGTGAATTCCATCAAAGGCACCTCCTAATTGTAGTCAGAGTCTTCAAAACTCAGAGGGAAGCAAAACTTGGCGCTGGGTGTCTCCTGTGGTGAGCTCTTTCCCGGGTCTTTGCAGTCAAAGGTTATCTTTCACCTAAGCCATGTCAAAGTTTAAGTTAAAACACTTTGGGTCATGCCTTACCCTAGTGAAATTTCACTGCAGAGGGAGGCAGAATTTCCCTTTCGTTGTGGAAATGCACAGTGCACGAGAGAAGCGTAGCAGCTTCTGGGTTCCAAATCATGACTCCTTTCCAAAACTAGGGCTGTTGGAAATCATGTGCCCCATTATCAAAAGCAGTCAGCAGGCAATTGCCCAAATTACAGCCTCTCCAGCAAGATTTTCAGTATTTCTTTGCTTTAGCAGGAGATTGTTTCTTTAACTTCCCCATAACTTTGAGCTGCCTTGTAAAGGCAAGCTGAGAACGAAGACAGAAATGTAAAAGAAACATTCATACCTCTTTAGTCACTGAAAGGGTCAGAGTAGGTCAACTGCAAGACTTGAGCAGTTCATCATTGTCCCAGGCTAACATGTGTGTTATTGCACTCCCCTGCCTAACCTGCATTTTCTGGAAGAATATGCCTGGATCATTCAAATGGCTCATGAAGCCTGAAGGTGGACTAATACAATCAATTTTGGCCTCCTGTGACATCCCCAGTTACTTCAGTAAGCCCTTGTGGAAAAAGACACATTCATATTTCATATATGATGCATAGCCTTTGATCCATCTCCATTTAAACCAAGGTCTAGTTTAAACATCTGTGGGAACTGGATCAGACTGACAAGACTATTATACATACCAGAGGGGACTCACTCTTAAGTCTCTTGTGGCAAACACGCTTCTTATACAGTATCCCACTCTGATAAGTGACCTACTTATTGGTTGCACATTGTAAGCTATTATGATGAGTGCAACACGATCCTTGCTGTTTTGCTTTGAGTAAACTTTAGCCTTTGGATATAAGAAGTGGAAAATTTGACATCCGTGTAATAGAGGACAGCCATATACATTCAGAGTGGGATTTTCAAAAGCATTCATCCCTGGCCTGAAATCAAACACTGTTAGGACAACAGTGAGCTCTTAAAAAAAAATAATAAATAAATCCTGCCCAAGTTATACTAATACATAAAGCACTTTGTTGTGAAACACTTGTGGGATTTGTGAAGCAGCAAAGCTGACAGAAAATGAGAAGTAAAGCATAGAGCGCACATCCTCACTGTCACCTGATCACTCATCCTACCATCACCAGAAACATATTCTGATTGCACACTGTTTCAGTACATGCTTTTTTCCTTCTATATACTCCAGTACCACATTCACTTGTCAACCCCATCAACAATAGTTAGACTTTTATCATCTGGTCCTATTATCTACAAGGAGACTGTGTACTAAAAAGTTGCCAAGGATGGTAACAAATCTATGGGTAGAATTCAGGAGGTAACTCAGAGCACAGAGCAGCTCAGTGCCTGAACACACAGCATCAGAGTTATGAAGAGAGTGAACTGGGAGAAGTAACAGCAGAAAGGAGGGAGAAAAAGAATCACAAAGCACTTGCGGTTGCAGGAAAATTACTATATATATATATATAAATATATGCAGGTGGCTTCATTTTATATCATATTGAAATGGACCAGCTTGAAATGGGCCAAAGGCATGGGGAAATACAGCAAGTATTTGGTATTGCTCAGCAGTAGGTGCACAGGAATATTAAGGAACATGGCCATCTTGATTTGTTAAGGTTTGAAAGAAAAGACTCCAACTTCTACTGGAATATCAATAATGGGAAACAATGATAAAGAACAGGGCTTCAACCATTTGCCATTCTTTGCTGCTGCTGAAATAAATCCATCATCTTCTCCATAAGACTTTGCTTAGCAGTGATGTTAAATCTACCATAGCATATTCAAATAGAAACATCCTTTCTAAATGACCTGGAGGGAAAAATGGAGTGTCCTCCTTGTGATCTTATTGCTTTCCCTTCCAGCTTTACCTCTCCATCACTTCATTCAAAGCAAAATATCACCAACCCCAAGAAAGATCATCATCCCTTATCAGCTTGGGCAGTTGTGGCACGCATCCCTCTATGCAGTACAAGTACACACATACCGGTCCCCAGTTCAGATGACTGTCCAATGTTGAGCAGTATGTGAAAGCCCTTCAGTGAGCCCAGTTTGACAGTTTACTCAATCTCCTGTAGCTCCTCTGAAATGTCTTGTTCAAAGGAAGCTTTTTTTGATTATTACTATATTTTTTTTCCCAATTCCCCCCACTCTTTTAGAGGAATGAGAGAAAATTTAAGTGCCCTGCTTTGACACTCAGCTTGCTGCTTGTGTGCAGTCAGACCAGCTGCCTTCCCTGATCTCCATTGCATTGTCAGTGTAGTTCTTCTTGTGCCAAGACAAAATTTATAAATAGTTTTGCCCAGTCAGTAAGCCCTTTCTCTTTAGAAAGACAGGGATTCGAGCAGAAAGAGGATTATCGATAACATGCAATATCTTTATTACGGCAGAGACTGCGACTGCTACTATAGTTAAGGACCTGTCAGCAGTTCCATTGTAAGATTTTTTTTGTGTAAGGGTTTAACCTGGCAGTAAAAATTTAAATATACTTCAGGCTGAACACTTTTCTTGCAAGAATTCAGCAAGAGAGTTAGATGAAGGCCTCTCCCCTCCAGCCTTTCCTAATTAATGAATTCAATGAGCTTTAGAGCTTCTCACGTGAATATGCGTGTTAAGGAATGGGGAGCATCCCCCAAGTCAGAATCAAGTAGTGCAGGACACAGAACCAGGGCTTTAAAAGATCACAGAACAAATGTGCATGGCAAAATCCTCCTCTTATTAGTCACGATGCTTGAATAACATTTGGCCTCCATGGGAATATGTAGAGTTTTAGCTAATATCCCATGCTTTCCTCTACCAAACAAACAGAAGAGAATGTTGCTTAAAAACAAACAAAAACCTCTAAAAACATCTCATTTAGGTAACTAATTTTCTTTTTCTTTGTAGTGCATGCTGGTAGGCCAGTGCAATCTGCCAACTAATGCATATATCTTAGGATTCACCACTCCCCATGTCTTTCTCCATGTAGTCTGACCCTTTCTGTTCAGTCTCTGGCAAACTGTGCATTTCTTCTGCTTTCAGCATTTAGGATGGAAAACAGTAAAACTCATGCAAACAGCCCTGCATGCAGAATTCATTCTGCTTCAGTTCAAGCACATTCTGGTAGGGAATAAACCAAATCATTTAGACTTTGGCAGTTACTAACCCAAATGCATAGCCATGGCTTGCTATTGCAGAGCTGCTGGCATCCATAGACCTGTGTAACTTCAAGGACTTAGAAGTCTTGAGGACAGGACTGCTGAAATGCTGCAGTGCAGCATGCATGTGAGACTCACCAGAAAAACAGCCTGTCTTCTTCAGAAAGCTGACAGCAGAACATTTAGCTTTCAGATTCTGATTGGCTTTGCTTTCTCAGGCTGAAGTAAAAACCCCAATATTAATAGAATCAGGCCTTGTTTTGGAGCTGCTTTTTATGACTAGTTTAAGTTATATAACGTCCCTTATACACAAAGTAAAAAATGCTCTTTGACTTGACTGTCTCAACATTCGTATTTGTGGTCAGCTGACCAGCATCCCTTTTGCACTGAATCCTACAAAAGAATAACATTTCTCTGTTTTGTCTGTTGATGAGAACTTCAAACCTGACTGCCCCTCTGACACGTAATCAAAATGTAAAAGAGTATGTTTCTGTCTATGCTTATTTTTTTATGATATAAGGATTTAGCTACGACTTTGACACCATGGTAACTAGACAGAGCATATGATCCTCTTCCATCTAAATATATCCCCTGACTTTCAATCACACCTGCCTCTTTTATATTTCATGAAAACTGCTCTTCAGCTTCCTCCATCTATGCAACTTTTTTGGCCAGCAGGATCACCTTGCGCCCATCCCTCAGCTTTCATCACCAGCCATTACCACTTCAAGAGGGAATCACATGCATGAGTGCAGAGGAGGCAATTCAAGAAACCAGGCCCTTATGAAACTTTGATGTAGCATATCGTTAGGGTAATGCTCAAAAAAAAATTAAATGTTAAATGGGAGGCAACTCTTAACCCTCCAAACTCAATGCAAAGGAGATTATAAAAGGAGATCAGCATTTTCTTTGCCTTGTAACAAGAACGGGTCTTCCATTTATGAAGACATCACCCGTACTGTTGATCTTTGCTGCTTGCTGACTATCATCTTTGTTACAGCTTACAATCATAACACTTCCTCATACTCCTTTTCTACAATACTAAGACATTACCTCTTTTCTGTTGTTCGTTTGGAATAAACAACACCAAACTATTCCCTGGCTGTAGTTCATGCAAATCCTGATCAAGTCTGGAAAGTAACTTGAGGAAAACAAATCTCCCATTACAGCACAGATTTAGATAGCTGCTCCTCTGGAGACAGAAGGAGCTGTATCTACTTCTTAAAACCAGCTTGATGGGTGATCTGGTTTTTCATGTGTGCGAACACAAGACAAAAAAATTGATGCCAGAGTTAAGAAAATTAATTTGGCTACTCAGTAACAGTGATGCAAACAGACACAGGCAGCACTCTGCATGGAAGATGGAGCAGAAAGTATAGCCCTAGCAAGGCCACAGATATTATATTATAATTATAATAATTATAATTGTAAATAAATTCAGTATTTCTGCCCACCATGGGCTGACTGGCTATTTTTAAGCAGCTTGTTTTAAGTGCCAACATACGTTGTTTTGGTTTTGGTTTTTTTTTGCCTGCACAAGACAACAGACCCAATAACGGAAAGAAGTAGGCAAGACATCTGGGAGGAGATGGAACAAATGTCTTGAATTTTTAACCTGTCTGTTTTGGCAGTGACCCGTGCCATGAGTGGCTGTGTCAGCTAATCACTTAGCTGCTCACTGCTGACAGACAAATACCTCATAGTGACATCTGATGGAGTTGTCACAAAGCACCAACCTTCCAGGGCCTTACATACAACCACAGGTTGTGCCCATGGACATCGTACACCAGAGCATGGCTGTTACGTATGAAGCTGCAGCACATTCAGAACAAGTGCTCAGCAGCACCCATGCACACTCAGAAACATTCAGATGAATTCTTTAAAGGGAAGGCATTTATGTGTACTTGAATATTTTTTATTTTAATCTAGTGATGACAATTAACTGATTAATAATATCACAGTCATCAAAAGCGATAGCATGTTTTCAAGGAGTGTGCAACAGCAGTGAGCCACTTTTATGGCATTAATTGTAAAAGCAAAAAACTACGTCCTTTTCAAGGCTCAAAAAGAATTGCTTTCAACTGTAAACAGAAAATCCTCCAACACAATGCCCATTTCTAAATGGTCATTTTTCCTAAAAAAGCTTGCAACAGCTGTGTTTCAGGTGCATATTTAGGGACTAATTACAGATATGGATGATACCCAGGCAATCAGACGAGGCTCTGCTCATCATCAGTGTTATCTTTAGTCATGGATGGATTTGGACCATGCCATCATGGTTATTATTTTAAAATCCCTACGGAGCTCCATGTGCAGTGCTGACCGCGCTGAGAAGAATACAGATAGTCTCCGGACTGAGGACTCAACAAATCTCCCTAATGGCTGATGCATTTTCCTTCTCTCTAGCTGTGCTGTTGGCATCTGAGAAATCTCACATCCATCGTACCTACAGAAATAGGGACTCCTGTATTCCAGATGCAAACAATAGAGGAAGGCAAAGCACTGTTGTTTGCCACACAAACCGTATACATCCCAATGGAATTTGGTGCCTATGACCGTACTACCCATAAGCTGCACAAGCATAACACAGATAGGTCACCAAAGACCATCCAACAAACCAAACTAATTGCCTTTACCTTCCACTTGACCTGCTCAGAAGTGTTTCTATGTCAGCTTTCTTCTGCTCTGACTTCTCTGGGGTCTGACCAAATCCCCCCAGAGTGACAGCATTGCTACTGGACCCAATTGCATTAGATGTGTGGATACCCCATTCAGTAAACAAAGCTGGGTCTCAAAACGTAAATGCTCTTAAAGTTCACATCTAAATGGTCACAGAGAAGAGGGCTTGCTAACCTGTATGCACAGCGTATACGTAGGGAATGGAACTATACGAGAAGTCCCTTTCACATCAAATAGTCTTAAGGCATTCAGCTATGAGCATTGTTGCTGTGAATGTTTCCAGCTCCTGAAGCAATTCCAGGCAGACACACTGACAAAAGAATAATTTTATCAGCATATGGCTGATCACAGCATCCAATTCCACCAGTATGAAATGGCCCCATAGCGCACACAAGCACTTCAGCATACAAGTAGAACAGATGCTGGAGAGATCAATGTAATAGCACTTTAATTAATTTTAGCGTCAAAGTCAAATGCTTCCTAATTTCCAGTTGACAAATCCCTAATTCCAGGGTTGGCTCACTAAATTCTGAAAACAAGAGAAATTTGATTCCAGGGCAAAATAATGCAGAAAGGCCTGAAGAAATACAAAAGAGACACTTTCTAGTTTTTCATAATCTTGACTATCTCGAAGACGTAATATTGCCCAGTACCCAGACTGCTATACATGTTCACAGGTACAACTTAACTTTCACAAAAGTTCCCCTTACTGTGAGTGGTCCTAATTCATAAATATGCTGTAGCATCATGGAGGTCCAACCCCAGAAGATCCCACTGCAGACAATGTGCTGGGCCAGGAGCCAAGAACCAGGATCTTTTCCATTAAATAGATCTACCATTAAAAATAATCTCTCCCAGCACTGTATAAACAATTACATTGCACTACTCAAAAACTTCTGCTAGTGTTCAGAGGATGATCTGGAGAGGTGAAGAAAGGAAGGAAACATGTGGCCTTGGACAAAGTGATTTTATATTGCAGGTTACCAGTATCAGCAAGCGCCAGCTGCATAATTTGTTAGTGGAAAGGCTGCAGTCCCTACATCTCCCATTAGTGCCCTGCACTCCAACTCCGGGGAACAGATAAGGGAAAAACAACACGGTAGACTCTAATACAAGCAAGTACTGCACCCTGACTTCTGGTCAAGGGAAGAGAAGTTAAGCAATTTATTAGTGAAGCACTTCTAGGAGAGAGTGACATATTTGTGGTCCCGGTAGCATTTGGATTGTCACAATAGCGATGAGAGGCAGAGGGTGGTGAGCGACTGCTTGCTGTACTAAGTGTTATTAAACTGAAGAGGGTTCAGTAAATGTTTACTCCACAGGCAGGAACTACTAGTGCCTGTAGCGGTCACTTAGGACTGAAACCAAAGATTTCAGCTGTTTCATCTGAATGCATTTGCTGAGCACTGGGTGACATGCACCAACACAGGCAGCTCCTCAGATTTCAGCAGGAACCAATCTGCCATTCTCCTGTATCTATCACTTCAAATGACCCAAACTAAAGTGCATCATGCACACCCTGCCTGCCCTGACACTCAGTGGGGTATCACCTCACAGTCAGGACACTCCATCCCAATGTGTTTCATTAGGAGGTGACTGGGACCCTGCACATGTTGAACAGAGAGCCCCCACCTCTCTGACAGCCCCCTCCCATCTTGAAACAAAGACACAAGGGCCGAAGTGATAGGGACAGGAAAGAGCAACCCTTAGCAATGCTTAAACAAACACATTTGGAACAAGGCTTAAATTACTGCACACGTCAAGGGTTTTTTTTTTTTCCTCCTCCCCCTCCCCATCGTGTTGGCAAACTCTTGATGACCACAGGCATGGAGACCTCCTGGCAGGGGACCTGCAGAGACCAGAGGGAAAAGGACAGAGGGCTCGTTGTGCAAAGGAGAGCATCTGAAAGGCACATCCTCCAGGTGCTTTTGTCTAAGGGCTATGCTTGACTAGCAAATCCTGTTGCACTAAGATTGCAAGCTGCAGATACCCTAAAAAAAACAAAATCAGAGCTCTGCCTGCACATCCAAATGATTTCAGGGAAGAGCTGTTAACAGCAGGACGACAAACACCACAGCCCTTGAGCTGATGTGTGCAAATCTGAAGCAGCTCCTTGCATTAAGATATCACATGTGAAAATCCCAGAAATCAAACACAGTAATACCAAGTGCTTGTAAAGCATGTTTTACCTGCAGCTCTTGGAGCGATTACAAAGAGGAATAAAGAAGAAAGGCTCATTACCACCATTTCACAGATAAGGAAACTGTGGCACAGAAAGGAAGTGATTTGTCCTGCAGCCCGGTGGAAGAACAGGGCACTCAAGTCAAGCCTCTCAAGTCCCAGTCCGATGCCCTTTCCCCTGAACTATTGCGGCTGACTCTGACCCTGCAGGAACTTCACATTTGTCATTATGCTTTACACCTTGATCATGAGGCTGGGTGTCTTCAAAGCACTGCCCTTGGCTCCTTGGCCAGGAGAGGAAAAAGCTCCCATGTACCTAATCAAATATAATTGCCATTCCTGGAGAAAAGAGATTCCTTCTCAACTCCTCTGGATGATAATTCACCCTGTGTTCAGGTGTAAATGTAATGCTATATGTAAGCCAAGATAAAAGTAACTCTTCTGACCACTTTTAACTCAACATCCCTTATGCGGTAAATTTCATACATAGCTATTGAAATAGTGCCAGAAATTGGCTGTAATTTTGTTGTCTATTAATACAACTTCATATAGCAGTTTTAAAGTATTCACACTAAAATGTAGGCTCCTGGGAATACGCAGTTTAACAATAAAAGCCCTTCACATTTAAATACACGGATAACAGAAGATTATTTTAACTACTGAACTGCAACTGCGGGACCAGTTTCCAAGAAAGCACCAACTTGGGGCAGCTCCTGCACCCCTGGGGCTCAGGCACAGCACCCATAGACGTAAGAGCTGCAGTTATATCACATGGCAATGGGGAAATAGCCAGGAGAAGAACATGGGTCAAAATCAAGACTTAAAAAGTTAACCTGGAAAACAGTAAATCTCTAGTGCAGGAGCACAGAACACCTGAAAACAGGAACACAGCTTAACGAGTCATTTGTACCACTCCTGCCATAAGCAGCACAGGTTTAGGGCATACATAGGAATACAAACATTGTGAGACAGATGAGAGCACCTTTGTGAGTAGGTGCAGATCTCTCCTCTGTGCTGTTAACCAAAGATTGTTACTACGACCAAGTCAGAGAGGCAGATTATCAGAAACCAGCAGCCAACAAATGGGGCCAGGCAGGAATGGATGTTTTCTCTTAGCAGTTCTATGTAAACTTGCAGCCAGCTGTGCGCTAAAGGTGGCCATAGGTGACTTGTAATCCAGGTCAAAGGCAGAAAATCACAGGATTAAAAGTGGGTGGTCAGATAATTCATTTGACTTGTAGAAGAAAAAAATATATATATCCCCCCATAGACGACAAGCAGTTTTGTAGGGAACAAAGAAATCTCTCTCACAGACAAAATTGGTCTGCCAGGAACTGAGCCCATCTAGCTCCCCACCTCCCCACCACCCTCCCCATATCTTCCCCTCTAAAAGGATCTTTTCTGGGATTCGGGGAACGCATGTTTATAAAATAGTTCCATTCAATTAGGGCACAGAGTACAGCAGCTTTATATCAGAAGCAACCCAGAGCGAGAGCTCTGTGGAAGTGCAGGTACACGGTAATGATGACAACCCTGCACTGGTTGTAGTGTCATCACCTCTTATTCTTAATCAAAAGGCTTCCAATCCCTTCTCGACGTGTGCACTCGGAAATGAAGGGACTGCTGGAGAATCATTTGAATGTGGCAGCCCTAGATAATGATGAAACGAATAAAAGGTTCACTTTTTTGTTTAGGTTTGAGGAAGAATTCAGGATTCCTCTCGTGAAAAGGCAGCAGTTTAATAGCAGCGAGGCAGAAGGGCTTCTCGTTATCTGCAGAGGCTGCTGTCAGCGCAGTGCTAATGGCCATGGCATGGGCTTCCCCAGCACGCTCCCTGTGCCATGGGGCCTGAGGAAGCACCAGCAGGGTGAAGGGCAGCAGCTCTGGGAGGCTCAGTGCGGGGCTGGGGAACAGCAGTGATCCCTCTTGGGGGTTTGCCTTGGTAGGAAGGGCAGCTTTTCTTGATGGCACTGGGCAATGCAAGGCATGCTTCCATGGAACAAGGGCCTTGTACAGGCATCTAGCATGCCCAGATCTAGGAAACAGCTGCTGCTGTGCCTTGTCTTCCACCCACTGCCCTGCCAGGATTTTGTTTTTTTTTAATCAGACTCAGGGGAAAATGAATGGAAAGCAGCTGAGCACTCTGCCTCTCCCCCTACAGTTCATCTGCACCTCATGGCACATTCACCCCTTGTATATGTTTTTGCAGTATCTTTTGTATATTTCAGGAAGCAGCCACTAAAACACACAGGATCTTTTGTCTCAAGGAGGTCAAGAGCTGCCCCGTGTTAAACGCATGCAGGATGTGCACCTATTCCGTACTTGTTCCATCTACTGAATGGTGATGCCACACCAGACATGAGAGATAGTAGAGGCTTTTTGTTTGGCTGGTTTAATAGGGCATCATTTCAGGAAACGAAATTAAGTAACAGAGACTTTTTGGTGAGCCATAAACCAATGGAAAGCATTCTGGCTTCTATTTCAGTACTCGCCTCTCTATCCAAAAGCAAAGTTTTCACCAAAAATAACAAAAAAACCCAAACAAACAGATCCTTACATTTGCGAAATTGTAACTATCTTTAGAATGGTGCTCAGCCCTTCCTAGGCATTCATATTAATCCATCACAGCAAAACATGAACAAAATAAAAAACAACTTCACTGTAAGCCTAGTTAAAGTAACTCTGTTCACCACAGTAACATTTGCCCCAAATGCAGAGCTGGCAAGGTCAATCGTTTCACTTTTTGTGCTTCAGCTACATTAATATAACAGTTTGCTATTCCTCTCTATAACTATATACGTTCAAAGCTTCATAAGCTGTCATGAACAGCCTGATCTCTGACACACAAGACATGTTAACAACAGCTTTTTCCATTCAGAAAGCCAGCAAGAAAGAGAAGTCAGACCTTTCAATGTATGTTAAGTAACAAATATAAGATCTCCATGACGTCCAGCATGATGAAACACCTTACAGCAGGTTAGAAAAGGAAGTATGTGGAATCAATACATTTCTTCTCACAGTTACATAGCTGCATACATCACTACTTTTAAGTTCACTGTCTTCAATCCAGCCCACTGTGTCCACAAGTAATATCACAGGGACAAGGCTATAGAAAAGCCAAGGACATTATAAATGAACAATGTGGTTATTCAGTGCATACATCTAGGGTTAGGGCAGAGTGACCAGCAAAGTGAAAAAACTAGAACATTATGATGAGATCTCAGCTCACTGCAATCTAATAGGAAAGAGCAGTCGATAAAATGAGTTTACAGAGAGTAGGCAATAAACACGGTTGATCAGAAATACAGATCAGATATCTACAAGCTTTCATGATTATCTCCCCCCCATTCACAAAGCAGAAGCGTTATCTGTTAAACTGGGTTTATGTGGTGAGGTTTTACCAGTGAGGGGCTGCATGGGAGGTCTCTCTGAAAAGAGGCCAGGGTCTGCCCACATATCATTCTTAGCAGAACAACTAAAAGGTTCAGCTGAAGGTGCTCTCCACCCAGTTTGCAGGTAGTGCGCAGCAATGAGGAGCCAACAGCTGCATCAACACTTCAATCAGCACAATTTCCTGAGAAAATATTTTGGCTTAGTTTATAATACCACTTTGGATTGAGTTGGGACTGTATGTAAACAACACATGATCTCGTGATAAATATCTCACAAACTAGTTGAGGATCAGCACTGATTATAGGCATATAAAAGATTTGCCAAATACAAGACAAAAAAAAAAACAACAAAACAGAGTACATTTGATTATTAGCCAATCAGCTGAAGAAAAATTTAGTTGAGAAAGACCATTTTTAACTTACCTGGAAAAAGGAGCGAGTCCTTCCATACTGCAAACACATTTACACCAGTGAGGTCACGTAGCATGAGAACACTACAGAAGACTCAGCATCTGCTCTTCCTGAAAGCATGATGAAATCCTCTCACAACATAGATGCATTCTGTTAGCAGGCTAAATGAGCACCCTTGTTAACTGTAAATTAACACTAAGCACCATGCTTAGCTGTGACCCTCTATTTGTCTTAATAAATTGCTCCAATTAATTATGCCATTTTGGGTGCCAGTGACTAATCTGCAGTGTATTTTCCTTAGACTGAATAAGTACCTTGTAATTAGTACTAACCCACCTGGCGGTAATACTGCAGACTCCAACTGATGCCCGTTACTGGCTGATAAAGGTAGTAGCACGACTTGACCATAAAACAGCAGTTTTGCAGCAGTTTCTGACTGTTGTGGGTCTCCTTTAATTCTCCTTCTGTTAAATTCAGATTTTCTTGCTGTCTGGGCTTTTGGGCTCCCAGAATTCTGGGGAAAAAAACCAACAAACCCAGCTGTTACTGATAAGAGATAAATGCCCTTTAACTTTTACCCAAAAGCCACTTGAATATCGGTTTTATTGAGACATATGTATATTTGTATACTAACTCAGTATGTTCTTACCTCAAGGATGCCTGAGGCATTTATAAAGCTTCAGGGAAAACAAGGCCAAACTCTTCCTCCTCAGAACCGTACAAGACTGGTGCATGTGGTGGTCCAATGCCAGATCAAATGTAGCTGGGTTTTCTCATTACGCTCTGTAGCTCTCATTTACAGACCCCCAGGTGGCTGTGGTAGTCATGATATAAAAGCACTCTTATGGCTGTAGAATTAATTTTATCAAACACCTTGTAACAAAAGACTCTGCTCCTCCCCTCCAGCCACACAACTGCTCTTCCTTGGGTCTGTGGGGTGCACAGGAGATCCCAGTGGTACTGAGGGATGAGGAGGTCAGCATATGGCAGAAGGAAATGGTGAAGATCCCCCTTTTTGGGCTTTTATTAAAGGTTTCTCTCACTCTTCAATGCAGGGAGAAGGATCATCCTTTTCTTCAGATCTGTGATAGATACAGCTTGCTGTCATCACTGGCTGCTTCCCATGCAAAGGATGTTCCATGGAGCTTATTTTGATGCCTGAGAAAAGAAGCAAAGAAAAAATAAGTCTTTCTAAGGAAGGGTAAAACTAAGAAATAGTATTTCTGAAGTACTGAAACTACTAACTTGGGTGGAATTCAGTGAATTAGGTGAACTTAAAAATATCAAAACATCACATTCTGTAATACTTCAGAAAATTCCAGCGTGCCTTCTCCAGAGACAAATATACCAGGGCAAAATACTTAGAAATCTAGAAGCCATAAACCAAGGCAACCTGCAGGAACGTGGATGGCAGCACCTGCTCCATGGACCCCATGGGGGCTGCACCCCCAGGATGGCTATGGAGCAGAGAGGTGCTGGCTCCTCACAGGTGCTTCCCATGAGGTGTTAATCCTAAAGCTCAGTGACAGCATTTAAATATCACGGCTCCCCGCTGCAGCAAAGCAGCAGTTTGTCTGGATCTGGTTATTAAATAGAAAAATTTTGAGAGCACTGTTCTACTTTGTTCTGCCCAGGGAAGAGATTAGGAGCAGACCTGTAGCCAGGCATTGCTCATGCTTCATGACATCCTTTCTTTAAGGAGTTATTGGCTTTCCATTATTTCTTTATAAAAGCAATAAAAACACTCGAGAAAGGGCCTCACATTTTGCAAACTGAATATTCAGAGCTGGCACAAAAAGATGAACTTTACGCTATTTACAGCAATGACAGAAAACATATTGCACCTTTGTTTGGCAAAGTTTGGATGATGTCTACTTTGTTCAAGAATACAGGAAAAATAACAATAAGGGGAGCAAGAGAAGAGAAGAAAAATCTATTTCAAGTATTTTGAACCTGGAACAAGGTAACTTATAGAAGCCCTAAATTTGGTCCAAGGAGTCAAACTGCAAGAAATATGTCAAAATTAGTTAAACAGGCCCTCTGAAGTGGTAGAGTATGACAAGATGAATTTGCTGATGATGGACTGAAAACAAGGTGATCTTGTTGCCTTGGCTTTTCTTTCTGCTCAGGTGACAAACAGGAATGCTGCACGGCCACAGGATCACACCTGCAGGCTGTGGTGGAATGGCTGAGCCTGAGGAAATCCTGGCTGCCCTGCAGCACTCAGGAAATCCAGAGCTTGAAGTGCTTTCCAAAGAGGCTACAGGAATGAAAACAAAACCTGCCTCATCTTTCTCATCAGCAGAAGGTGCTTAGTTTTGCTCTGAGGTCCAAAGTGGAGTAAGCAAGCAAAAGTGTATAATCCTGTTTTACTTTCTAAACATATATTAGTAGCATAATTAAATATAGACAAGGATGCCACTCGCTTTTTTTCCTTTATAGCAAATACTCTGACAGTTTCAGACAGTTATCCAGTTACCCAGGAATGCATATTTTCTGGAAATACCCCAGGAAATGCTGCTGGAAGCTGTCAACAATTTCTAAGTAGCTCTCTCAGCCAGACCCACTGTGTGAGAGAAGCTACAGCACAGTGCTATGGGAGTGGGAAACCTGTGTGTGTTACGAGTCAGAAACAAGCACCCAAGCTTTTCACCTGACCCACATCCTGCTGCTGCCCGCTGTCTCATGTAAGATCTAAAGAAAGTTCAGCCAGTGAAGTGTTTGGAGTCCCACTAGCAAAGGCAAATGAGCAGTTTGGAAGTGGTCCTGGGCAGCTGGTTCTAGGTGGCCTTGTCTGAGCAGTGCAACTGGACAAGGTTATTTCCAACCTCAGCCATGCTTGGATGACTTCAAAAACAGCTTTGTGCTCCTGGAGATTTTGCTAAGATCAGGGAAATGGTGATGGGAGGCAGAAGACTCCTCCAGTCAGGATGGGAGCACTGAGTAGATTTAGCATCTAGCTCTGCTAAAGAGGTCTGAAACACTTATTCCATCAGTGTCCTGTATGAACTGTAGATCAAATTGTCTTTTTCTTCCAACCTTCTGCCTCATCTTATTAGATTGTAAACTCTCTTTTAGGGGTGCAAACACAAGGAGCTCATGGTCTCAGCAAGGCAACCTCACTACTACTGGAATACAAATAACCTTGGAAAGATGATTCCGAGACTGACTTAATTTCTTTTCCTGCTGCTTTGGTTGCAAAGTGCTAGTGGTGAGCATTAGAAGATTTCTCAGGCTATTGTGCTTTTATTTTGGACTCAGACCTAGATCTTATCATGCGAAAATGCCGCAGCTAATGCATAGTAGGATGTGATATCCCCTGTTTTACACCTCTGTATCATCTGCTGGAAGAAAAAGGGAAAAGGGGAATGAAAAAAATCCACCTTTGTGTAACTAAAAACCTCTCAGTGGGATTTGTTTAGTGTGAAAGAATGATTAGTAATTTTTAGTGATTAGCAATTTTCTCCCTCAGGTGGCTTTTCTGCATTCCCGTAGAGCTCACGTACACAACAGACCTGCCAAAAGGGAAGAGAAAGCTGAAACAGAAAACACACAGCAGTGAGAACTCTAGCAGGCATCCATGACAGATATATTTCACTATTTTTAAACATCAGGTCTAATCAACAGAAGGAATATAATCCTCATTTCTAAGTCGCTCTGTATTTGTGCAAAAGTCCTTCACATCTCACACAATCAGTCTAGGAAGTACAAATATCTGTCCATACAGATACACATACTTATACTTTTCCCTCTCCTCTGTACTGTTTAGAGCGGAGCAGAGATGAAAGAGACCCCTTGGTTCTGCCAATTTTTTCCACTATGACATGCTGAGGAAATTGTACTCTGGTTGTCTGGTAGGACTGGCTTTCCCTGCCCCATTGTGCAAGAGAAAGTGATTATTTCTAATACAGGTTAGAAGAAAACACTTTTTTTCTTCTCTCTTTTTCCAATTGATTCTGCTGCAGGAGAGATCTTGTTTTATTTTATGAGTGAGGAACATGACGCCAGATTCACCCATGGGTAACTCTTACTGAAGATGATGGAGTTGCATCAGGGATGGATCTGACCTGTAATCTGTTATTTTTTCCCTTAACTGCAGCTTGTCTGCAAAACCTCAGTCATTACAACTGGTTAGACTAGAGACATAACAATCTGCGTGGCCTCAGCATTTCCTTTTAAGAATCAGCTCGTCTTCTATAAAAAAATCCAAGGCAAGGTGAATGCAGCTGTTTGGTTTGATGGCAATCAGACACCTTGCCCAGCTGAGGGCTGTGTGCCTAACCCCTTCTAGGAGCTGGGGAAATATTCTCAGCTTAAAATATTCAGTATAAGTTGCCTTTAGAACATGAACAAGTCTCCACTATATTTACTATGGGAAAAGGTGCTGGAAAGAAACCACTGGAGACAGAAGTCCTGACTGTACAGAAGAGATGTCACCTGTTCCTGGTTGGAAGACCGTATTACTGGAGCTGGGGCCAATGGATGCCCTCCACAAACCACATTCATAGGGCTGGATAGAAGATGCCTATTCTCCTTTATAATATCACATCTGAACTACTAGAGCCAGCCAATGGATTCCAAAAGCAGCAGATCAATGCAGTGGGGAGGGAAAAAAAAAGATCACTTTACAACTAACATGACCAGCCCCTTTCCTCAGTTGCCACTTGCCCTGAACCATCATTCAGCCAGAGGAATGGATGTTAATGCAATTATGCTTTTATATCCTTTCCTGGCTGCTAGAGGTACCACGTCTACCTAAGCAATGCAGGTTTCCTCTTTGACAGTGGTGTCTGCCCACACAGTTGTCTTGTCCCTCCACTTGGACTGTTCATATACTTGTATGTCAAAAGAGCCTGAGGGGCACTTATGTCACTATCACAGAGGGAAGGACACTTTGTAGGTGGCAATGCCACTCACAGCTTTATGCGAGCTGCCCACAAAACCCCTGTTTATGCAATACCTGCATCCCCAGGACCTGGCAGGCCCTCCTGGGCTCAGTGCCACCAGAACACACAGATCCAGGAGTAAGAGCAGCCAGAGGCCAAACACAAGCATCCAGCGTTCTGCTGGTGGCAGCAATCCGGGCTGGGAACATTTTGATATTTGGGTTGTCATTACAGACCATTACAGAGATTTGCCAGCCCTTCTCAGACTTCAAACTAGGTGTTCTTGGATGAAGAAATTACAGTTTCCTGGTGGAACAGGAGTTGAATTTTAACATTTACTAAAAGGGAAAAAAAGTCAAGGCTTTACTATGAGTATTTTTGCCAAGAAGCAAAAGAGGATTACACAGAGTCAGTGAATTTTTGTTTGATTAATATTAATTAGTGGGTCTTTCCAGAGGATGATAAGAGCAACTTTTTCCAGGGTGCTGCTTTTCTTCCTTCCTTCTCTTGTCCCCAGGAGTGGGAACCTTGATCTGTTCAGGCTTTTTTGCTCACTTCTGATTGCAGTAGTATAGTAACTCAAGTGGGAAGACTCTAACCTTGCTTGCTGTGTTTATGTTTCATAGTATAACTGAACTCAGCAGGCTTCCTTGCCGTTAACACCTTAATGAGCAAAAGAACTAGTATTGTTTTCTCTTTGAGAAAAATAGAAAAATCTGAGGTATTAATGATTTGACTATTTGAGGGAAGATAGCTAAGGAAGAGAGCTCTGAGATCCCCAGGATAAAAGCATTATGGAAAGTCAGTGCAGAGCTCATGTTAATGGGGAAGGAAACTGAGGCACTGAATAATCAAAGTGATATACCCACACCATCTGATGCCCACAGTGAGGACCATCAGAAGACAGCACCTTCCACTGGTTTAATCAGTGGGATCTGCTCCAAGAGGTCTAATGAAGAAACAAGATGAAGAATGAAACTGTTTGAAGGAAGACCATCTGATAGAGTAAATGCTGCTATGACAGTGTTTGTTTTGGAAGCAGTGTACACTTAGGTGAGAAAGTGTCCCAACTTGCAGCCTATTTTAGCTTTGCTCAGATGCAGAGCTCTCTGAGCTTTTCATTATAATTACTTTCACCCTTTGGAGAAGAGTGACAGAATATCCATTTGATACATGACAAAAATGATGAAAATAGAAGCCAAACACAAACTTAGTGGAATAGCCTGCCATAAAAATCAATCATTACTTTTTCTTTTATTTGAAAGGTAATTAAGAACTAGAGTTCAGGTTTCTTGAACTATGAAAGTTAGATAGTTATCATTTTGGCTACAGCTGGAACATACCTTCATACATTCTTCAAAATGCTTTGGCTTATTGCTTTGACCAAACCCATGTCAATGTAAGAGTCAGGTCTGAATGTTCAGCGTGGGACTGCTCCCATAGCCAGCACCCGGAAAGCCATAGGTACAAGGTCATACCTGTTTGCATCTTCGTCTTCCTTATCTCACATAATCTGCCTGTTTTTGATGACTGGTCTATACATTAGGACGGACAATAACCTCTAGATCAGACTGGAACTAGACCAAGGCTTGGCTTTGTAGGACTGAAACCTCCACCCTACCACCACACAAAAGCATTTTCCAACTAGATTTGGCACACTGGGTAGAATTTTCCAAGGAAAAATGTAGCTCCTCATAGTCTGCGTTCTAGTAACACAAGTCACAAGTGAAACCGCAGCCTTGCCTTTGTCAGAGCCACGTAACCACTGACTGACCCCTTGGCAGAGCTTGCTTTAGCCATAGGCAGGAAGAGATGACAGACGGCAAAACCCCAAGCAATCTGCATTCACCATGAGTCCAAATGAGAGATCCTGACAGCACTGTAGTTAAAATGCTTCAACCTAAGAACTGTAAATGGACTTCAGGTTATCCAGCCTCCTCTAGTTTCTAGGAGCACATCCTTCTTTCTGGGGCATTTTACACTTGATCAAAGCTATCATGCCACAAACTTCCAAACTGTTACTTCCTACTCAGAAGGCTCTTTGAGCTTTGCCATACCTCCTGCTCTCTCTAGGTAGCATTCCTCATAGACATCCACCACCACATCCCCACAGTCATCACCCCACCCTCTCAGGATAAGATTTTTTCCATGGAGTTTATGCTTCTACCCCAGTGTTCAGATGTTTTCTGCCAAAACTCTCACCACAAATGCTTTGCAAATTTCAATTTTCACTTGCCTTAGCTGATCGCATACCAAAGTCATCCACTGAAATTCACTCTGTGCTTGGAGAGGAGCAACCAAGGGTGCAGGAGATTACTGTGCAACTCGGTACACCTTCACACAACCAGGATACAAGTAGTTCACACTGTGTTACTTTCACATTTCCCTGTTCAGGCACTGAGCTGGAGAATCTCTTCTCCCTTTTGTATGTGCTGATGTGAATGGATCCATGCCCATGCACATTACTTACATATTCCAGCCCACTGCTGGCCACCATATTCTGCATGTTTAGTTTTGTAGCTATTTGGAAATAATCCCAGTTCTCAAAATAGGGCCCTATTCCAAATTTAGGTGGAAAAACCACACAAACTTCTTTCAGAGTTTGGAAAAGTTGGAGCCATTTATCCACTAGGTGACACTGTTTACCTACAGATCTCACTCATTTTGTGTGAAACCCCACAAATCTTTCAGAAGTAGCATACAATATGTTTTGCTATTAAAGAAAAAGGAGAGTGCTTGCAAAGGAGAAGGAAAATGGGCTGTCAGTGAGGTACAATTAAGGGCAAACCTACAGTTATAAGGCTTTATGGTCTGGCTTCAAACTATTTACTAAAATGAATTTTAAAAGCTGCTTTTTATCAGGCCCATTTCAATGCCTTAGGAAATTGTTTTATTTAAAGGGAAAAAAAAAAAAAAAAAGGCAGGCACTCACCGTTAGCACAAATCTCAGGCTGGCTCAGATTTGGTCTTGGAGAACAGCATGAAGAGAATTGCATGATAAGAGAGCCAGGGAGGAAGGAGAAAGAAGAATTTCTGCAATCTCATTTGAGGGGGATCTTGGTGGAAAGCTGTTTTTCAGTCATGAAAAGATTTCAGCATTTCACATTTCTTCCTCGATCTTAAATAGGACCAGAAACGGTAATCTCAATTTCTGAAACCAGCAATCTGAAAGGAACTAAACCTGATTACAGCCTATTTGGATCTTAATGAAGCCCCTTTGCATTATTTCATGATTAAATATTAATTCTTCTTTCATACAATTTTTTCCTAGATAATCATGTGCTTTTATTTGAAAAATATCATCTTTTGTTATAATATGCTGACCAAGTCAAAGCATTTTAAACTGCACACGAAATATGCCAAAACCAAGAATTTCCCGCAAGACTTTTCAATTAATATTCTCAATATAGAAAAATGTTTAATTGCAAAATTCCTATACAGCTCTGCTTTCCACACGCTGCCCAGGGAGGGCTGTGTGCAGAGATGATGGATTTGGTGATGGTATTAGGGGAATCTGTGCTGTTATCCGTTGTCATCAGGAACTGACACTTCTGAGGAATCAGGGTGCGCCTGTTTGGATGGGGCAGGCATTTCAGAAGAACTTCAGAGAAGTCCATTTTCTGTCTTCACTTGTGTGCTCCTGGCAGGCCAAAAGAAATACCTCTCATCTGAAGCCCTTAAGCCCTTTAAGACATATTTACCATGCACGCTACCAGGGGAATTACACAGGAGCAGTAGGTGCTTGGGATCTCAAGCAGCATTCTGGACACCTTCGCGACCAGAGAGGGTTACAGAAGGATGTGCCAATCCAGTCTCCTGGTATGAGTCAGCTTCTTTTTTGGTAACCACAGACCTTAAGGAGCTTACAGCCCAGTTCATGTCTAAACACGGCCACAGTTCTCAGAGATCACCTTTAATTCCAAGCAGGAGCCAACAGTCTAGCCATGTTCACATGCAGGATTTGGCTGTGGCTCCAAACGCTCTTATGAAATAGTTTTGAAGAATACTTCTGTATGAGACCGCTCACATTTGCAAACAAAGACCTCTTCTATCATTTGGGCTAGAAGTAGCTTCCCTCCTAGGTTCCAAAATAAGCAGCTAGCTTAAATTAAAGCTGAGAGATTTTGTTTTCTGAAGGCCTCTTCTTCATCTGCTCTCATTTGATCCTCCATCCCTCAATCCCAGGTGCCCAGCCTTAGTTCACATTACTGAAGTAGAATGACAGGAAAGTAAGCCTGCTTCTCATACCACCTCTGATCTACTCTGGCCCCTATTACAGCCAGCAGACTGCCCACAGACCCCAACCAAATCAAAGTTCACTGCTGAGCACTGGGCTCTCTTTTATAACCACACATGCTGTAGCTCAGAGGTTTTCTAGGTCCCTGAGGATTCATGGATTACACATAAAGGTGCACAAGTGGAGAACAGACACCCATTGCCCACAGGTTTGAGGCTGGTAAGTAGAATGGCCCTATTCCAAATGGGGGATCTCCAAGAGCCTATAGACTCCAACAGGCTGAGTTCCACTTCTTACTGTGAGCTGCTGCTACTTGTGCCATCCCCGATGTGGCCATATTTCAGATACTGCCTTTCTTGAAACCCACATACTGTAACTGATTATTGTGTGAAAAAGCCTTGGGGGTTGGGCAAGATAACAGCAGTTTTACAAGAGTCTAGAACACAATGAAAACTTTTATGTGTTCTTGATGTAAAATTATTCTTTTTGCCTGCTGTTTGTTCAATGCAGGAGCTGCTGGCATAGGTCCAGCGTGGATGACAAGTTATTCTTAAATTTGTAAGTGCTTTGGCATCACTCTTATGCACACCACAGGGACAGAAGGGGAAACAGGGACTGTGTCAAGAACATAAAAAGCTCCTATGTTGTCTTGCAGTGGGGTAAAAACCAAGTTGTGCTTAAGCTGTAGCCTAAATTCATGGCAAAAGGCAATCATTCTTCCAGAACTGTTTGTACTGTGTGGGGAAATGACCGGAGAGGCACTGAAGTTAGATATCCTGGTCTAAGGGAACACAGAGTAAACCAGCACAGCAGAAGCTTATCCCAGCACAGTTTCCCACTCTCAACTCAGAGTACACCATGTGTTTCAGTCTGGGTTGGGGATTTTCTCAGTCATGAGTACTACAGCAAATACCACCAACAACGTGACAAGCTGGAAAATACGAGATCTAATTCTCCAGAGAGCTGAGCCTAACAGATTCATTGCATTGGTGATACAATCCAGACCTGAGACTGCACCTCCAAAGGCAAAGGGCAAGAGCTAGTTTGTTTAATTTTGAATATTTGCATATCTCTTTCTCTCGCCACATTGATATCAGATCTGCAACAATCTATTAAAGCTTTCATTTGAATAGCCATTATATGCCTGAGAATGGAGACGGGGCTCCTCGGGGGCGCTTAGGAATAAACAAATCATTTGTGGCACATGTGTTGTTCAAGCTTCAAGCAAGGTAAATGGAAAATACAGATCATGGTGCCTCAAGTCCTCTCCATTTTCCTCTCTTGTCAAACATTCCCAGATTCTTCAAAAGGAGAATCTAGCCATGTTATTAGCAATAAAATGGCTTATAGCTGAAATTTTGAAAAGGTTTAACAATGTTCTTTGCAGGAATTGTGTTTCTCATTACATAAATCTCCAGGCTCTCAGGCAAACCACCACCACAGCAAGCCATTACTTCCTGCTGTGGCGGTGTCTCCACTTAAAAAAGATAAAGATTCAGGGCCTTTTGACTTTCTTGTTTTCCATTCCCATTCCTCTAAAAGAAAAGGGGGAAAAAAAATCCCACAACAAACCAAACAGTATATTCACCACTGAAAAGCCCCTTCATGTTCATCTGTGCTGGGCAGATCCATTCCTCTTTTACACCAGTGACCCACAAACAGCCAAGGATGGGGTGGAGAGAAGACATGTGGATGGACAAGGTGAAACTGGGATCCTGGACTATCACTGGGAAGGCTACTGTCTCTCCAGTTGATGGGGTGGAAGACAGATATGGATTCCAATAAAACAACACACTGTCAAATGGCAAAGTCAGGAAAAACTTCCTTTCCTTGCACTGTGCCTTCTGTGTTAACAACTCACAACAATGCAAAATCCTAAACTTCTTCTTATTTTAATCCAGTGCATTTCCATCAGTGCTTGTGGCCTTTCCCAGCCTGCCACCTGGGAAGGATACAACCCACAGGCTTTAACACTGCTACTGATGTCTGGCATGTTTAGACCTGGCTTCTAGCCTCTGCAGATTTCCAAATGCAAGCTGCACTTCATCAAAGGAAGGGTGAGAATCCTTGGCCACCTGTTAACATCTCTTTGAAACCAATTACTGCCAATAAAATAAAATAAGATAGAGCGAAATCCCAGCAGTCAGATGCTGGAGATGATGCAACTAAATTTTTAAATCTTCTATTGAAAAAAATATACTGTCAATTGCCAGGCAAATTTCTCACGTTGATATGGCAACTGAAAACACTGGAAACCAAAAAGCTGAGCAAAGAAGAAAAATAGTCCCACTCCTGATCAGCAGGGATTTCCATGCTCTGTTCCTCAGCCGGCCTTCTTTTAAATTCATAACCTCTAGAAACAGTAGCATGATGAGCTGATGTTGAGCTGATGATGAGCTTGATCTCTCCTGAGCATAACCTGAGGTGGGGCTCAGTGGGAACAACACAAGGGTCAATAGCCCTTGTGTGTCCAAATAGCAGTTACAGCAAGAACATAATTAGTATTTGGTTTATGCACTGTCTCTCCCCCACGCCCAACAAATATAGTGCAAAGCAGGAGAGGAAGATGGCAGCTTAGTGATGAACTTGCAACTTAAACAGCTGGAAATAAAATACAGGACCTGAAAACAGATGTGATGATAGGAAGTTATCACCCTTTAAGCTCGAACAGGACAACACATTTATACCTAGGCAGCAAATTTATTGTTTTGAACCTCAATTACTCAAGAAACAATCTTTTAATTTATCAGTAAAGGTGCAAGTGACTTTTCTGGACATGCTAAGAGAAGTGGGTGCAGCTGTCAGGGATGCAGGGCAAATGACAAAGATACTTGCCTTGAAATGCTATGGGCAGTGATAAGGACTGTTGCTGCCTTGTGCTAAACCTTGGGACAGGCACCTGCCTTGCAAGATATAAATGGCTGTGTTCTCTACAGTAGCTCTGGAAAAAGTTGATTATCACCCTGCAAGGTCACGTCCAAGAGGACAAACCCTCCTTCCCCCTCTGCTCTCACCCTTTGACAAATGCTCATTAATCTTGACACTGCCTCTAAGGCCCAGCTGACCAGATTTTCTTAAGCCACAGTCCCACAAATCAAAGCCAATTAATATTTCTGCTCTTAAGGGGGACCAAAAAAAAAAACACAAAAAACACCAAAAAAAGCTCACCTCAGAAAGTAAGAAGGAGCAATCAGCCCTTACGTTATATTTACTTTTCCTTAAACAAAGGGTTGCTATTCTTTTCTCTCCCCACAACAGAGTTATTAGATTTATTCATCAAGTTTTCCAAATTTAGACATCAAACTGATGTTTTTCTCCCACTGCTAATTTTATTCTTAGCAGCACTTACATAAAGGCAAGTATTGCAATATGACAAAAATACAAGCCTCCTCTGACCTGGAACGTACCAGCATGTAAAGTACAGGGGAAAGTACAAGCAACTTCTCAACCACGCTTTCCAACACAGAACGTACTAAAATACAACTTAGGGGTTCTTACGCTGTTTTCCCTGAAGATCTACATCTGCCATCATAGCTACTGGGTGGTGGCTGGAGGATGAGTGAGCTCTGCTCCGTCCCACTGCTCCCACTCCCAAACTGTGCTGTTTAATGCTGCAGAAAAGGATGCTGCCTGACTTAGCTGCCTGTTAAAGAGCTAAATGCGCTCCAGAGGAGGAACCATAGGGATAACTTCAAGATCCATTGTAGAAAGATATCAAACACAGCCAACACCAAACCGATGTACTTTAAACACCGCTGAGCACACAAGACACTTCTGTGTGAATACCAGTGAAAAAACACACTGTGGGGTGCTGCTGCCAGCAAACCCTTTCCACAAGGTTTGTTTGTACAAAAGCACCTGTTACCATGCACCCATCCAGGGGCATCCTGAGGCTCTGCCTGGCAAAACAAAACCCAGCCCCCAGGGAATGCTGCAGGTTTCCACCAGATTTTACGAGGCCTGAGTCCCACACATTCCCATTGGCCCCGGTCGTGCCTCATTAGTTTGGCTTAATCAAGTGACGAGCATCGCTCAAGGCTGGGGAACTGCTGTAGTCAATGGGGTCTATTCTCCGCTGGATAGACACATGTCACCCCCATTAGCATCAATGGGAGTTACAAATGCATGGCGGAGAAAGGCTCCAATGTGTCCAATGCACATTAGGAAGGAACAGAGGGGCCAGCTCAGCCCTGAGGTAAGAGCTCACAGCTCAGTCATGCCTTGCAGCGGTGCTGAAATTCAGCTCAGATTAAACGGGATTGTCATCAAAACAAAACAAAGGCAAACAAATAACAGCATCACCTGGAAGGGGGCTGAAACCTTATGTGAAAAAGCAGCAACAAGGAAGCAGGCTGAGGGCAGTTGTGCTTGCAGCAGACAGTTGTGCAAACATCCACCTGACTCCATGCATTGGGACTGCAGGATTTAGGCAGGGCAGCATCAGGGAGGCGTACATTTGCAGGGCACAAAAAGCCCCCAGACTTCAGGGTTGTCAGTGTGATATTCTTAAACAGATCTTTAAAATCAGAAGGGGACAGCACTGAGGCCCTGAAGCTGATGAAAGGGCCACAAGAAACAGGTGCATCCCTGCAGCACAAGAGAGGGACATCAATGCCTGTCCTCATCTGACAAAAGGGCAGTTCTTCACCCAAATCAACCCACTCCCACTGACTATCCAAGTCTTGGGTGAGTTCCATCTTAGGCAACATAATGGAATTGATCTCTGACCTTCCTGTTTTGTTTTCTCCCCCTCCCCAGCTACTACTACTCCCCCTTGAGATTAAAAATCAATTTTATCTTGATGTTTTGTACAGGTGTTTCCTTAAATATTACCCCATGAATATTATATTATTTAAATATATATAATCTGTGTTAAGACCATGTAAAAAGTGCGCTATGACCCTGGAGCTTGTCATGTCACATCTTTCAGTGGTGTGCACATCAGAAATATCAGCTAGTTACAGCAAAGTGCTTTTAAACATTTGCTTTTCTATTTCTGCTTAAATGAGGATCTGTCACGATTGAATACAAGCCCATAAATATTACTATTGGACATTTGGGTCATATTTCCCCCTTGTGACACTGTTTCACATGCCAGTGCATTATGTAGACACAGTTCTTGCATCTGCACCTTTCCCATGAAAATTTCCCCTAGAACTTCACTGATATTGAGCTTCCCTTATTTTCCATGAAACAAAACTATCATCCCAAATAGGTAGCTCTCCAGACTGCACTGGTACTCCTAGAGTTAATAGCCATAACATATATCCCAACAAATTGTCTTTAGCTTTCTCCATATGCTAATTCCCTCTAATCCTGTTATCAGTATAGGCAGTTAGACAAACAGTATGATAATAAAGCAGTATTTATAATGCATGTCCTTCAGTCCTAGATTAACAGTGAGATTTCCCCAGCACCTAAGGAGTTGATTTACCTACTGTGTGCAAACCACCACAAAAAGCAAGTATCCAGGAAAAGATCTCTGCTCCCATGCTGTATTGTTCACCATCCACTTTTGTTTAAAACAGGGTCTAGAGATGTGGGACATCATCAACACACTGAAGGAGACTCCTGCGAGGACCTGACGTGCTACTTCACAGCTCCCAAGTGCTGCCTGCTTCATCACAACCAGCAATTTAAGAAGCCACAAGAAGGAAAACCGAAGCAGCTCCTTTCTGTATGACTGCTACAGGTGCTTACTTCGTTCTGGATAAATACAGCCCTCTTTTCCCCCCAACTTTTTTTTTTTTTTTTTTTTTTTTTTTTAATTCCTCTCAATGTGTCGTAGCTTTATATGAGGCTAATGGAGCAAGGCAATGCTCAAAACGTCAAATTAAACTGCACAGCTCTGTAATCACTCAGACTGACATGGCATAAAAGGATAATTAGTAGTTCATTACATGGAACATTGTTTGTTCAGCTAAATTGATTTCTCTCAGCTGCCCATGTTTTCTGTTTACTTAGTGAGTGCTCCACTGCACATTCTTATTTGTGAACTAGGAAATCCCTTCCCCTGAACTTCCCCCCCACCCCCCCCAATCAACATTGAGTTTTTAAATATAGTTTGTCTGGGGTAGTTGAACCTCCAGAATCATAGACAGGTGCATGGCAACAATGGCCTGTGAAATGATACACAGTACACATGAGCTGTGAGTAAGGAGATCTACCCAAGTATCCCAGAAAGAGCCACGTACGCCCATCTACTTTGGACACAGAAATTCCTAGCCTGACTGTTTGCTTGAACTTCTTTCTGTAATAGTGGAGGAGAAAAAGAATAAAAAGATGTATGACAATAATCCTTCAGTGCTAGCAGTGGAAGTTCCGAAATTAAGCCTCCTATAAACCTTCCCTTTCCTTGCTCACTTGAACCCCAAGAGAGTGGGAGCCAATTGTTTTAAACATGCTTTTCTTTCTGCTTGCAAAGAGCACTGAGGCACAACTACCCAAATTCAGATGTTTCTGAACTTTCTGCCTCATGAATGCCTTTCAATGCCTCTCCTGCAGCGTATAGCTGTTATTATGTTATCTGTCCCCAGACAATTTGTTCACAGTAACTAAGTGCCTGCAGATTTGTTTGATCCAAGATACATCTTTAGAGGGAATTTCCATAGATTGTTCCTGGCATTTAAGACAAAGTTACTAGTCATAACGAAATCCAATCATTAGCTCATCTACTATCTCAGCTATTCAGAACTCTTTTTATTCCAGGGATCCATATTTCCAACTATTTGGACACTTGCACCTTCCTTTGTAGCCATCATCCTTTGAGGGCAATTAAGTCAGTTGGTTTTGGACATCTCATCACACAGATTTCCTCAGCTGTCTGGTCTAGCACCAGCTCTGCTTGAGCCACCATCCACTGCCCCCACGCATTTCCCAGATCTTACTGACCTTTCAGTAACCAAACTTCTCCTGTGGCTGTTTAACCACCTCAAAATGAACAAGGTGTTTGGATTAGCTCTGCAATCTAATGATGCCTGGTTTCCTACGCATTTACCTCTCATCATTGCCTTTGGTTTCTGAGGATGAAGTTCCAGTAGAAATATTTGAGATAATTGGGCATCTATGTGCAGTTTTTCCTTCCTATATTGATTTTCTAGAGTTTGGGTCATTGCCTCAGAACTAATTGGACACCTCTTGAAACCTGTGGGAACTCACTGATTTCTGAGATCTTTACATTCTTGTCAAGTTCACACAAAATGAGCAAATTAATTCCAAAGCCATTACAGAGGACACACGGGTGAAGACTGCATACCTGTATAAGGCGTTGGTGTGAACATGTGAAGCATTGCTTCATGTGAAAACAGAAGCACAGATGGTGGTGCTGAGCACAGCAACTCCTGCAATGCTACAAGAGACCAGCAGAACCTGTAAACTAGAGTGGGACATTTGTAGACACCCGAGATAGTTCTCCTTCAGTCACCTCTAACAGTTATTTGCATGGCATCTTTTACAGTGCTGGTGTGCAAGCAAACTACTTCTACTAAGTATTTGCATTATTGCCTTCATTCTACTATATTAAACTTGTATTTGTCTCCTTTAAAATAACAAAACAAAAACAAAACAACAACAGACACCAAACCAACACCTTAATCAGGCTAGAATCCCCCTTCCCTTCTTGCATAGCTGACAAATATTCACTTGCTGGGTTCTTTGTAACCATTTCCCACAGTGGTTGCTTCCTCTATTACTGGAGATTGAATGACATCGAGTAGGAAGATAGTTGTTGGTGCTGCCTTTCTTCTAAGCTACTGAATAATTTTTGCACTCTGATGATAAATACTACCCTTTCCAAACAATTCCAGATCATTAAGCAGACATTTTAAAAATACACTTAAAATACATTAGTCTTTACCAAGTAGACTGGAGTTTTTAAGAATAACTCAGTGCTATCAAATAAAAATGGACTGATCTACAACATTTTGCTTTCAGATGGGTGATGAGAAGAAAGCAGAAGCACAAACACTGGTGAGATACTGCCTTGACATCAGCAGAATCAAGAGCCAGAAGACTTACAAGATGGAATGAACCCACTCTAAGTTGTTCTTACAATAAACAATTAACTTTGGACTGGTGCCTTTGAAGAACAGTAGCCTCATCTGAAGAGGTCTATAAACCATGTGTAAAGCTCACTAATGAGTAGGTATTAAACAACACCAATCACAAAAAGCTCTCTCTCCACATGGTATCCAGCTCTCTTCTCTTGGAGTATTCTGCATAGAACAGCAATAGCGCAATGAATAATTTTTCTCATGGTCATGAATACACAATTAGAGAATAAATGCATCTCCATCTTTCAGAGCAGAGTTGCCATCCACTCTATATAATGAAGGCTGGAAAGGAGCTAATTCACCTATTCTTTTTCAGGCACTGGCCACATTCTTGCTTAAGTTAATTTAAAAGAAAATAATCAGCCACAAATTCATCAATTTCCTCAGACAACCACCACATCACTTGCTGCTGTGAAAGAAAGGCCCATCCTGGAACCTGCAAGCAAGCTGCTCTTTCCTACCCCTTGTCTAATTTACCAGCTACTGATGTGAGAGAACATGTTTCCATTGTAACTAATGAAGCACTGAAACTACTGCTAGCACTTGTGTGTCTGCTGTGGAGGCTGCACATGGAGAGTAAACAAGTCCTGTGGCAAAATCTAAACCCTCTGCTGCCAAAAGCCTTTAGGACCAAGTAGGGGAAACTCAAGTCAGATGCTGACACTTGTTGGTTTTCTTAGTTTTAGATCCCAATCATTCAAAATAACCCAACACGAATACTTTAAAAAACAAACAAAAAACCTCCCATCCAAGAAAACTGCTCTGAAAAGGTCCCATGGAGTAACTCTGAGTTCCCACCTAATTTCAGTGTTTCATCTCTAGTTCTCCTCCTCAATCACCACACACTCCTGGGTACCACACTAATCCAATAGGATTGTCTGCTGCTCTGTAGGCAAGAGCTCACATCCAGTCCAAGTACATGATACAGAAGAAACTGCAATGGAGTTGTCCTTAAAGCTTTCTTCTTTCTCTCTACATGAAAAATCTAGCAGTAACCATTTAAACAATAGCACACCTGATCACTGACATTTGTATTAATAAAATTAAAAGCCAGTAAAAAGTAAATAAAGAAACTGTCAGTATCAATCATCACACATTTGTAGAATTGCTTAGCTTGGTCAGGGATAAAAAGCTTAATGTTCCCTCCTTTCCCTGCACTGTAACAGAAGCAGTTCTTTGGGCCTCCAATTTCTGGCACACAGATGGGAGGCAGGGGGGAAAGAGGGGCATGGGAGTGGAGAAGGCACACAGGGTGCAGACTCCAGGAGTTAGGAAATGGGAGTTACGGAGCAAGTTGGCCTATTTTTTAAATACTCTTTAATGTGAGGCCTGTTTTTTAAAACCTCTCAGCAGGAATAGCAAAGTTTTCCAAGTCATCACCTAGCAACAAAACCCAGAAAAACATTTGCAAAGCAGTTTTGCATCACTGCCATCCCTGGAAGAACTAACTTGTTGAAGGCTGAATTTGCTATGGAGAAAGGCTGAATGCTCTGTTCTTATTCAGAATGCTGAGAAATGCAGTCTTTTTTCACAAAGAACAGAAATTCATTAACGCACACACACAGATTGTTGTTTCTGAGGTGCTCATAGATTTTTTGGATGACAAAGGTGTGGCTTCAACTAAAAAACATCTGAATAAGAAATTTCTTCTTTTACAGTCTATCAGTCAGCGTTACAGATTGTCTCGTGCACACTGTCAGCTCAGAGCATTTAACAGGATCAATATTTAATGTTCTTAAGAGCATTCCATTTCAAAATAAACTTGATAAAAAACTTCCTCCTCTGCTAGTCCTGTCTCAAGTCACATTGAGCTGCCTGGTTTAATACACCATGTACTTCCACAAAATTAAGTTATTTTCAGCAGTACCTTCACAGACCCAGAAATTTTCTTAAAAACAATCACTGTCTTGTAATATTCCTCCTCTTCCCTTTCCAATAAACACAAGGAGCTTTCATGACCACCAAAGACATCATGTGCAATGACTGATGGGAGCAAGATCCTACGGAATCCACTACAATGGGTCTGCCCACACAGTGCAAACCCATACTTTCCTTGTTTGCTCAGAGTACCATCCACAGCCATTTGCGCTCAGCATGCACATACTAGTTCAGAGCACAGAAACAACTGTGTCTATACAGCATCATGTTTTTTGGATAACCATCTCCTGGTAAGAGTCCTCAGTCCAGTTTCATCGCTGCACTGACTTCTGCTTTTGATTAGCAGAACATCAAAAGTTTTGGCACCATATTGCTCTGCACAGTGTAACCAAATAACAATTTTAATTTTCCATATTTAGTCAGCGGAAAAGCTACAGATACTATTGGGCTAGCAAAAAAAACAAAACAAAACCTAACAGAAGTTTTTGTGATAATGTTACTGTTACGTACATAATCATTTTCCCGTGCTGCTGTAATAGTTTGAATACTGCTAATAGAACAGCTCCTTAACTAGTATGTCATGATGATCTGCATTACTCCATCTGCATTACTCCATATACATATAACTACAAAATTTCCCCAGTCCATGCTGCGGATTCACTTTTAAGAGGCATCAATTGTTACCTGCAATCACTTTAGTGCAGGGGCTGTAGGGGCAAGAAGAATTCACTGGAGAGTGCTGGTTTAATCTCACATTGGTTATACACAGTTTGCATACAGTCAGCAACTTCTGGCAGGATTGGTTACATCCCTTATCCCCATGGGAGCTCCGCATGCTTCCATATATTCCCTGATGATTTCTGCTATTACACCTTTGCTGCTTTTCCCAACTTTCATCAGAACATGGAAAATGTTTGGAAACCCACAGGATTGCAAAAAACAAAGTCATTCACGAACATCCCCAATTTTATTGGGATACATTTGCAAAGAAATAACCTTTCAATTATTTTCATTGTAGCTAAGTAAATGGTTAAATGGTGAGCTCTTACTATCTTCCCAAAGTATTCCTAGGTCTTGGGGAGCAATAACGTAATCACAGGTTTGTGACCCACCCGGTAGGGGTTAAGTACTCCTCCATAGTTTGTTCAGAGGACTCACTGCTCCTTTGCTCCCAGCTTTATGCACTGAAGTCACCAGGGTAACATGCGTGCAAAGCTGGTGTAAGAGAATGAAGGATCAGGCCCTTCATCCCCATGTCATACAACAGATCCTGCTTTGTCAACTGTGGTTCCTTGCACAGCCAATGCCTGAACTTGCAAGCATAAGAGGGAGGACTGACCCTTAGAGTCCTCATTTCTCTTATTTGATCTCAGCAAACCTTTCATCCTTCCACTGCTTCCTCTTGCATTGCGTCTCATCTTTTTAACATCTCTGTGTAACCTTGACTTAGTCACCATTCACAAGGGTAGTGAGGGCAAATGCAAGCTATGGAAGGGTTGCTTTCCCCTCCTGAATAATCTTCAACATTACCCCTCTCTGTTCCTCTTGCTCTGATTTTTCTTCTAAACTGTCACAAGGTGGACAATGGTTTTTAGACTGAGATGGGAAGATAAGCCTCTCAAAAATTAACACTTTTTGGGAACATATACTGATGTTATTCACAGATCACAAATTTGTGGCTGAATGAGTTATGCTACTGATAGTCTCCCACCACTACCATGTTGCAGAGAAAACAGCAAATATGCAACAAACACCATACATAGACCTGCACTTTCTGTGCTTTCCACAAGATACCAGCTTAAGATAATTTTAATAATGCAATACATATAACAAACAGCAATCTCATGCCCTTTAGGAAGAGAAACATCACCTGTAACAGGATGATCCATTCAAAAGATCACAATCTGGGGAGTTCAAAGTTGCCTAGTAATTAAAGAGCCTGGAAGTCACAATGTTTAACTACTACTGCTTAAATTCTGTAATCTCTTCTTGCAAAATGGGTGTAATACTTTCCTGTAACACCATTACAGCATGGTGTAGTTTTAGTGACTTTCACAGAAGACACTGAGATCTTCAGGAAGATGATAATAAAACTAAGTTTGGTAGATTGGATACTGCAGCAGAGACCACTGCACACTGAAAAAGCTCGTCTATCCACACAGATAAAAACCGTAGCCTCAAACTACACCAAAATCAGTGTGGAAAAGCAACATTTCTAATTTCCCCCCACCTATATTAACATATTCAGAATGAAAACTGACAAAGCTTCAGCTGCATCACAGCAAGGAAAACATCAGCAAGCAGCATTCTGGAAAAGCGTTATTATAATTAAGATATTATCTCAGAGCCCTCATTAATGTCAATATTGCAACTGCATGTACTGCAAGACAATGCATAATTGGTGATAAAAGCTTGTATACACAGGATGAGAACAGGATAAGGTAAAAGAAAAGCTGTAAGCTAAAATATGTAGTCAACTATGTAGTGAAGCCAAACAAATTCCTGGAATATCTGTGGTCTAAAGAGCTGAACATAAGCCTTTTAAGGAAAGCTTATTAGGTACACAGAAACTTTAGGCCACACGTAGCACCATTACTAACCACAACCAGAATAAGAAGAATAAAATAGTTTTGTAGAAAAAGGCAGAAAGAGTTGACAGCTGTGTCTTTTCTGTGCACGTAGCATAGGAGGAAGATGCCTTCTTACTGGTATGTAGCAATGGACTAAAGTAAGGACATCGACTCTACAACACTGAATCTACCAAAATTAGATATCTTTATAAGAAGTTATATGCAATACACTAAAGAGTACTGAAGGCACTAGCGCAAGCTGTGGTATAACCCAAATGGTTATTTCAGTTCCACACTGAGGAGTACACTAAGAGACATGCAACCTGCAGGGATATTTTTTCCCCATCAGAAGTATTACACCAAACTTATGAAGCAAATCTTCCCAAGGTCTTCTTTCAGATGAAGTCTCTAGGATCTGGTAGACTCAGCTGCCTATACAAGGAGCATTACTATAAGCCTCCTTTTTCTACTCTGTTAGAGCTTGCTTACAAAACTTGTGATTAGCATCTCTGAAACATTAGCCTCAACAGGAAGGTTAGTTCAAATTGGTTAACCACTTCAAATGCCCTCTGAAAGCAGTGTGTCCAGAACCAACTAACTAAAATTGCTTTAGGAAATCAAGTTTCAGTACTTGAGACATTCTACAAAAGCTAACTCAAGAGCAATACCTGACAGATAACAGAACCATTTGTTCACTGTTTTAATAATAAATGACTGGTGCAAAGGACATAATTCATACCAGCATATTTGTGAATTTCTGACATAGGTTTGCCATTAGCAAATTTGTCTGGGAGATATTTCTAGGGAAAGGAGGAAGAGAAGAGTAGATGGATTATGGGGCAGGTCCATAAAGACAGTTTGTTAACACACAATTCTTGAGCTTCTTTACAAGTGGAATGTTGAGTTCAAAACCTTCTGATAAAAAGAATTACATAATATATATCCTATGTATCTTGAAACCAGATGACACGTGCAACCCTTAATGGATTAGCAGGAACCCTATAGAGATGCTTGGAAAAAACACCAAAGTATTCCCCTGTGGTTTGGCAGTATTTAAAGATCTCTACCAGCAGCCTGGGTGACAATGTACAATTCTTGCTGATAAAGTTTCAGCAGACATCACCAAGATTGGTTACTATTACAGAGTGAGCTGAATCTCCTGGTCAAATGATTGTGATTCAGTTTGGCTGCATTTAATACTGCCAAACGCAAGGTGATACATCTGGGAACCCAGGGGGCAGATTACAGCTATAAGGTAAAGATTCTGTCTTGGAAAAAAGCAACCCTGAGTGAAACTGAAAAACTCAGTGGAGATAACAGCTTCAACATGAGCTCTCAATGCAAAGTTGCAGCTGAAAGGGCAAGCATGTCTTCTGAGTGTACAAAAAGGGAGGTATCAAGTTAGAGGTGGGGAAGCAGTCCCACTCTGTTGGAAGCCACACTGAGATCACAACAACAAAACTACATCGTGTTTGGAAGTTCATTTATATATCTGAAAATAACATAAAGAGTTCAGAAGGGAACCACACAAACTATTCAGGAGATTGAATAACAGACGTATAGGGGGAAAATATAAGAAGATCTTTAAGGAGGGGTTTGGGAGGAGACTCAGTCATTACCAACACAGAGTGAAGCAAGTCTTGGAAGCACTGCTCCTAGAATTTGTTTTAGCAGCATCTCTTTGCAGCTTGAACACAGCAGCACAGATGCTGGGAAGGCATCACCCCTAATAAAAATATACACTGGCACATAATACCAGTTTTAGTTGGGCTCCATTGAACAGTAGAAAAAAAAATTGTTACAAGAAACTACCACACATCTATCATCTATCACAGGCTGCTGTGGAGGCCAGGCCTGCAAATGTGACTGCTCTCAGCTGTACATGAATGAAGGCTTTCTAGCATTGGTCATATTTTTTAGAAGTCACTCAATGTCATCAGGAGAGGCCCATACACATCATGCAATTTATACCAACCAACCACATCAATGGGTGAAAGTCTGTCCTTAGTTATATACAATTTTATATATAAATACAAATAATAAGCAGACATATCAGATAAAGAGAATTCTACCTGGGAATTTATTTTTAACTGAACAATTCCTGTGTAATCATCCTAGATCTGCATACATGGGGAAAAACTTGAAAACAGGCTCTGAAGACCAAGTCCCAATTGCTTTCCACCCCTCCTCTCAACTACCTAAATGAAGAAAAAATGTAAATTTTAGACTTAGATATATTTTACTACAAGATTGTGAGCTAGTCTCCACGCAAGGGCCTGTTCTCATTTCTAGGGAAGTCAGGGCAACCTGGGGGAAGTCTGGGGTTCTTGGCAAGACTACCTTTAAGAAGCCACAGAAGCAGGTATTACACAGTGAGTGACTATCTTGAGTTTCTGCTAAGCAATGCTCCCATTCTCCTGAATGATTTGCAGCTAATCCCCAAATACTTGCACTATTGTAAGTAAACCCACCCGTTAACTACCTGGAAAAGAATCCCAGGTCAGGTGTTCCTCCTGCAGTAATACCTGGCAGCAAACACAAACCAGACATTGCAATACAACGTGATGCGTCACGTATGGCGTGTCAGGAAATAGTGTGAGGGGAAAATACTTTTCCTGTGTTTACCACCCACTGTTAAACTTGTGCAAAGAAATGCTGTCTCCAAATTTGCTCAGCCAAGAGAAGCCCTTCAGAGCCTTCAGTCCTTTGTCTGACCAAATATTTCAGGCAAGCTGGTGAGTGCTCCCTTAAAAAAACAGGTCACAGGCCTTTAATATATACCTCCCACCTAAAAACGGTTTTCTTTAAGTTCTAGGTGTTACAGGGATCTCTTCCCGCCCACCCAATAAGGATTATTTTCATTGTCTGCATGAAGGGCAGCACTAATACCTTGCAGTAAATCCCCAAATAGCACATTCTCCCAGGCTACACAGCACACAGATTCTCTAGTCTGGACTCGAGGCCTGTAATACTGTAATGCAAAGGAAAGTGCAGAAATAATAGCAGGGTGGCAAAGCCTTTGGCTGCAGCAAGTGAGGATGAGCCCAAAAGCAGAAGCCATGGACACAGAAACTAATGGAAAAAATAAAAAAGCTGCTTACCCTTGGAAGGCCTCAAGTACACAGGGATCCACTGCTGACCCTTGAGTGAGGTCTAGGAAGGGGTGCATCCTGGCTCCATCCCTTCCAGTCACTCCAGTACACTGCATGCACCTGAGCTCCCCTGGGTTTGCCCTGCCTTCCCACCAGGTGCTCAATCACAGCTTCAAGCTGCGACTCAGCATTTCTGCTATAAGGTCCATTCTCACAAATGCCAGGCAGAATGCAGCAGATGACTCTCTGCACTTCTATTTCCAATATTGTGGCATTTGGATTCCTGAAAATTATGTCAATTGTTGCTAAGAACACACTGAATTGTGCTGGTGGGAATGAACATTCTTGGGAAATTGATGCCATTTTACAGGCAGGTTCATTCAGCAAGGGTTGCTCAGATTTTCATGAAAACACTGAAAAGATGTCACAGAATACATTCATAAATTGCTTGCCTCAGATTAAAATAAGTGAGCATTTCACATACCTGGCTTTGGAAACTAAAATTCTTTTCTGTTTTAACTCTCACTGGTAAAGGCAGAAGGAAGACAAAATGCCAAAGTTTTGCTGGAAATAGCCTTGATTTTTGCTTAGCTGACATCCAGAGCAAAGGCAGAATCATGCTTAACTACTCAGGAGAGCCAGTGATTGCATGTTTCAGGCACATCTTTCAGCAGTCCCGTTCTGTTATGGTGGTAACAGGAAGCAATGAGGAATCTCTACAGTTACGTGTATCTGATCTCTAGGAAGGGGAGGAAGATGGCAAGAGAAGGCTCAATAAAATAACAGACTGGGGAAAGAGAATATTTTGAAAGAAGTGTCTTCATAGAAGATTGTTGCCAGGGAACCTTAAACATCATTGGCTCCAATTCTTGTAATAATCCTAAATACTGCTCTGTTGGTGTGTGCAAAAAAGTCCTTCTCCACATTTAGCAAAATGAAAGGTTCCATGAGAGCAAGCACATCTGCATCTGCTAAAAATAGAAGTGCAAGAGCAATGCAAAAATCTATCAAACAAATATTGCTTTCTTGGGGAGGGGCCAGTATCTAAAGGTGCCAGGCTGAACTATTAAAAAAATAATAATGGAGCAGGTGAAAGCTTGTATCAGGACTTTTCCTTAGAAAGAGTTGCGAACAATAGCTGGAAGTACGTATTGTGCTGTACTGTTGTACTATATATCTAGCACTATAAGAAACCTCCTTTGAGACCATCCAGCTCTCAGGAGCTAAGTCACTTCAGCAAGAGAAAAGTCCAAGTATGAGTGAAGTGGCTGCACATCAGCACCACAATCCACCATGTGTTCGGATATGGTCAGCTAGAAGAGAAGCCCTCTTGCCCCCACTTTCAGTATTGTTAATAGTGATATTCTCCTCTAAATATATAACAAAATAGAAAAGAACCATGATTTCTGCAGTTGAAAACTGATCTGCACCAGAGAAATCAACCATCTATAACCCACACAAAAAGTCCTGTTTCTGTGGAGAGAAAACTCCTACAGAACAGAGCAAAAGATTGAGAAGTTCATAATTCCAGTAGAATTATGACTGATGCTGAGCTGAAATTTTTAAAAGACAGAAATAAACACCCTCCTCCCTTTAATCACATTTTCCTGAGATTTTTAATCTGAATTCCTCTTTGCTATATTCTCTTCACCTGCAAATTCCACTTGCTTATATCTTTAGGGACTGGACTTTTATCTTGAGGTTTGGCTTTGCTTTTCACAGCCTTCACCCATCCTGTCACACCAAGCACTATGTCCCAAATCAGCAAGAATCTGACTTACAGCTAATGTAAATCAGTTTCTATAAGAGCTCAAGATACCTCTTAGCCCGAGATATTTAAACTATAACATGCTTGTGTGTAGTAAAGGTGCATCATGTAGATTCAACTGTCATGTATTTTGGACACCTTCATTTACTGTGTGGTTCATTCAAAAAGTATGGTTGCCTTAGAAACCATAGAAGCACAGAATAATTCCAAGATAAACCTAACTGATAGAATCACTCATCAGTAGCTCAGATGTACACAGCATTTCTATAAATCCCAAAAGATGTATTGAGTTTAAAAAAAGTGGAGAGGAAGCTAATTTTCTCATTTAAAATTGGGGGCCAGAGAGAGGTGGCTGATTACCGTATTGAAGATGACAGATCCCTGCATTATGTAACGTGGTCAGGTAGCTTTAGCCTCTTTGGTGTGCAAAGCCTGTGGGAAAGCAGGCAGCTGTAGAAGATGGGGAGAGCTCTGAGATGGAGCAGGCAGCGCTCTTTTGGGTCTGAATTTCTCTGCAGCTCTGGAAGGATAAAGGAAAGCAATCTGTATGTCTCTATTTCCAGATGTTCCTTACAGAAGTCTTGCTTCTGCTGGAGGCATTTCCCCATCCATGTGAAGTGCTTCATTTAGAAAGTATAAATCTGCTCCCTTCTCCTGCCTCCCTTTTACTCAGCCACTAATGCTGAAACTTGTCTGCACCAAGGTGATGATTACTTATCTGAAGACCATAAAGCAAGCTCCTGAATGGAATGTGATCTCTTCTAGCTAGTAAAAGTTTTATAACCGAGGCAAAAAAACACCCAAACTCAAAACAATAAAAATAGAAAATAAAATCAGGCACCTCAGCTGGTGTAAATCAACACTGCAAAACTCCACTGGAGCTTGCCTCAGGCAGGGGTGGAAATTTTGAGGTATTTCCAGTACATGACTGGCAGGTTTATTGAAACTCATTAAAACACAAGTATTCTTACAAGACTATGTATTCCAGCCTTCTCCCAGGACCATCCTCCACTAAGATCACTTCAGTGAATCACTATGAATGCTTCAGCGGGGATTTTAAGCACCAAACATTGATTTATCTATGTACGGTAAAGTAATTTAGGCCCTCTCTGGCCCATCCCTCATCTAGCATGCATAAATATAAGCCTTCACTACTTAACCCCCTCTTCCTATACGGCTTCTTCCTATTCATCCTATGCTTTTGGCTGTAAAAACATCAAGCTTGCAAGGACAACTGGCACATGTCCAGGGCAAGAAATGAAAAGGTTTCCCTTGGAGGTGAGAAGAGGCCCCCAACTCTTCTCAGCTATATAGTTTGGAAACAGTGTGAGTTTTGTCCAGGGCTTAAATGCTGCCACTTGCCTAAAAATGTGATGGTGTCAGTGCTGCATCACACCCATAACATGTTCAGTAGCTCTAGAAAGGACAAAGGCTGCTGTTAACTTCCACATTCAACTGTCTTGGGGGAAAAAAAAGTATTTTTGTTCAGGGTAATATCTCCCCCAGTTTCAGAAATGCAGTAGACAGATGAGGATTTAGTACTGAGAAGGAGTAGGAGAGCACGGCTTGAAGCAGGAATGGGAAGTGACTGGGACAGTCTTCATCAGCAGGACAACAGAAGCATGAAATATCCAAGATCTCCTTAACATTTTTCCCAGCTTGCTCTCACTCAACTGGCCAGATAATACAATGCATGTAAACTTGCCCATGGCTCAAAGGGTGCATACCAAGAATAGACTTCTGTCCTCAAAGATGCAAGACTAGAATAGGTTTGTTGACTGCAGCAGCCCCAGATTCCAACTTAGATTGGGAGCCAGAGCTGAGATCCCAGTGAGCTCTCCTGAATCAAAGCAGCAAAAATATCCACACATAAGCACCTGAATTTAACTAATTATGACAGTAACTTGCTTGGTCATTATGAATTTTAAGCTATATATACATAATATATATAGTTTTAACTTTTCCATACTTATTACAAAGTTACTGTCTCACACACACATATATATATGCACATATATAAAGTGGAGAGTATTCAAACAGTGCTTCATTTAAAAATCAGTAAAGGAGCTGTTCCTTCTCTTTGATCTCACCAACCCTTTTGCCCCCCAGAAAAATATGGAAACAGAATCCAAAGACCCAAAAAGGAAGAAAAACAACAACAAAAATAGCTACATCACCAAGGTAAACGATTGACTGTGCCCCATTCGCTTCACTAAGTTTGGTGTGTAGATCTTGCCTATCTGGTGGAAGGGCTGTTCTGCAAAAATCCCAACATGTTTCCCAAACTCTGCTGTATTTATTTCACATCCCCTGGCCTGCAGCCATGCACCTTCATATTCAGTGTAAGGAAAACAGCCTTTCTGAAAGCAACCAGAAACAGAAAGACTAAAATAACAGTCATCACAAAACATCCAGAAAGCAGCAAGCACTCCCCAGAACAGAGGAGGCCTGGAAGGATAAAAGGTGTCATGGATCCACTTATGCACGAGGTCTTCCTGCCAATCAGATAGCGCCTAGGGGTGCAATTTGCCCCATTGGGGGAATCTGATTTCACACAGGAGATCACTGGATTTCCTTTTTCCTCAGTGCAGATGGTATCTGGAGATCAAAGCCCCGCCAGGAGCTGGCAAATGGCATATTTTCACTTTGATGGATCTGCAGCTACTATGAATGCAAACACAGAAAGAGGAGAATAAAGCCTTTATGCAACATTCTCCATGTTTTTCTGTCCACTCATATTGCTGACCAGAAGAAACAGATTGAAAGGGCAGATTTAGTCAAATTCTGCTCTGTGCTTTTCCTTTGCTATTACAGTGCTTTATTAAGGACGATGATGGATCTATTCCTTTGCTCTCCCCCTTTCTGCTCCACTCAGTCATCCTTCAGACCAGGTAATATATAACTCCATTCATTGTGATGCTAACGAGTTCTATTTAGCTGTATTTAACTGGATATCATGACTCCATGTGATGACCTTTCACTCCTGGGAAGTAGTTTTAAATTTGATCCACAGTAAAGGAAAATCCCTCTAATTCATTGGCTGTGAAAGGTCACAAGTGAAATGTGTTCTGATGGTATCTGTTGGTGGTTTAGTTCTCAGTATACCTGAGCATCAAGCTGGCTTGAATCAGCTTTTGTCTTGACAGTCTGAGTACCAAACACCCTGAGAAAATGCTGTGGAAAAGGCAGCTGAAAGCATCTTGTGGTGCCAATTGGTACACACAGCATTTGGAGAGAAGATGCCACATTGAACTCAAAGCATATGCTACTGAGGATGAAATGAGTCCTACAGCTTGACATAGCATTTAAATATTCTAGTTCAGGAGGTTGTTGTTGTTGCTTTTTCCTTAAAATATTACAAATGCAAATTGAATCACACATTTGATAGAAACACAGAGCTCTCATGTGCACACCAGGCAGCGACACTACAGTATGTGATCATAAATGATCGTAAATGTGATTGTATAACTACCAGGACAAAAATGGGTAGAAAAGGGGAAGGAAAAAAGAACAAACAACTAAAACCACACGAACACAGCGATATTAGAACCTGACAAAAACCTTTTCTTGCCTTTGCTAAATAACACAAGCCATTCAGTTTGACATATCAAAATACAACACTGCAGTGAAAACTAATGCTGCCCTTCATCCTACAGAAATGCATTTATTTATCCGTCCTCACTGAAACACTCAGCGTTGTGATAGCATATGCTCTGCACAGGGCAGGAAGAAGTATTGTCTCATTTGTTTTTCATTACTTATTGTTGACATGATAGCAAAATCTAGAGGTATAAATGCAAAATCAAAGCACACTTAAAAACGAATATTGCTGCTAAGTGAAGACCTGGCTGATTTGCAACTGTGAAAGTACAGGAAAGGAAAAAAAATGCCATGTGAACAACACAAAGCCTGTTGATGGTGGGACTATGGCCTCAGGATCTAAGCAACCAACCCCTATGACTAACAACATGTGGCTGCCTCCTTTCTTAGCAGAGGAAGCGACAGCTATAGGAAGAGAGCACGAAGCAATGGGCAGAAGAGGTTTTGAAATGCAATAGGACGCAAGTAAAAATAATTATGTGATTGAAAAACCTCACATTTGCCTCATCTAGTTAGAATTACACTGACAGCACACCCAGGGCTTCCCCAGATTACACTTAGTTCCAAGTGAGCTCTCTGCATTTATCCAGTGAAAAAAACAAACAAACAACTACCATAACTGGGAGCTATTGCAGAAAATCCTAGAACAAAACTTCTGTATTCAACCACATGCAGAATTATGCTCTGAATACAGCACAAGTAAGGAACACTCAGTTTACTGCTACTATTGACTGATAGCCAAGGGGTTATTTGTGCCCAGCATGGGAGAACAGGGACAAGGAACATCAGGAAACTGGAAGCTTGACGTCTGCTCCAGCCTGCTCTAAGATACACCAAATCTAGGACACCTCTAATCTACATCTTCAGCACAATGCTGGGGTAAAGAAATACAGCCTATGTTTCTGTCTTGAGGTGTCCACTGTAGAAGAAGGAGGAGCAATACACAGCAAAACAACCCCAGCTGAGAGCTCTCAAGAACCTCAAGTTCAGCCAAGTTTCTTTTTTTTTTTTCTTTTTTTTTAAATACTGCTAAAAAGCAAAACAAAACAGCACAACAAGACTTAATCCAAATGTGACCCTACCTCTGTAGCGCAGTCAGAATGAAACAAGATGAGTAGAACAAGGAGACCCAGCCCTTGAAGTCCATGACCTAAAATACAGAAGAAATGCATGGGGAGGTGAGTTAATAAAACACACCTGCAATAACTTCTTTTGGAAATATGCCTCAGCTGAAGTACCTGGCTTCACTCCCAACACTTATAAACAATTCCCAAATGTCAGGGACTGCTGTTTAACAGACAGAACTGTTTCCAGGGGGTCCTAAGAAAAACTGAACTGACAGATTTTTTTTCTTCTTTGAAACACTGTAATAACTTATAAAGCTGTCAAAGTGGTTTTTATTATTATTATTTAGAACATGCTCCTACATTAAGTTCTTGTATGTCAAATTTTAGCCAGCAGCTAATTCTTAAAGTGAAATGATAAACTCCAGAAAGCTGAGAGTACACAGAGGCTTCAACAGCTTTAATTGATTTTGTGTGTTATGTGGAATATCATCTCATCTAATGCTTTCACAAAAAAACTCAACTCTTGTCTCCCTTCTGATACAGCTGTCATTAATGAAGGTCTACTCTGATCTGGGTTATATGCTGAGAAATAGCTGCATATAAAACTAAAAGATTAGAAAGGAGATTTTCTTGTTATCTATTTTTATGGAATCTCTCATACTCCTTAAAGACAATTTTATTTTTTAGTTCTGTTACATACCTTCATTTCTCTTTTTTGTTTTAAAACCAAAAATCTAGGCACTGTTATGGATGAAGAATTGGTGTGCCAAATTCTTTGTCTGACCCAAGATGTAGCACAGAGACAGCTGAGCAAGCATTAAATGATTTACCTGTGTACCACAAATGTTGTAGCCACCTGAGCTACCTCTAGGACATCTTGCATACACATCTGTAAATTTTCAGCACTGTGCTTCTCATTTTCATCTCGTCCAATGGCAGCCAGTGAAATCTGCAGATCCAGAATAGGACTGCAGCCACCCTGTGCTACAGCCGCATTGCAGCGAGGTGCTGAGCACCTCAACTCTGAGCAACTTCCAGAGGAACTAAAGGAGCTCAGCACCCCACTGGGCTGAGGTCAGGCTGACTAATGCCGTGGGTGGATGCTTCCTGAAGGACTGGTACATTCACCGAGGCTTGGGTTTTCTGCCAAATAAATGCCAGCTAAGGAAGTTACAGCTGCCTGGGGGCTTTCTTCTGTGTACATGTTCAACTTAAAAAAAAAACACAACTACTGTAAGTTTTGCATTCACAAACTGATGTTCCCCTTTGCCTTCCTCTTTTGCCCTCTCTGACTTCTGCCCTGCCTCCTTAGCTGCCAAGAAAGTGCCCCTTTATGCATGGAAATGCCCAGCAGTTCACAGAAGTTAACTAGAAAAGACACATTCAACCACTTTCTGTCAGAGTGCCTTGATACTTTCCTTTCTGTCCCAAGGAGCCTTTTGCTTTGGAAGGGCCTCTATCGAACACCTCCCCCCCCTCACCTCCCTCTTGAACTTATCCTGCAACACAATGCAAAATAAATAAGAGGCCCCCGCTCTCCCCGGCCCCCAGTCTTTGCTGCGGTATTTTTTTGATGCCATCTCTGCTATTAATTTTATACAAGACACCTGCAAATTCCAGACAAGTGCAAGAGGCTGCCACCAGCGCTATTTTCACAGAACTCATATTCCTCTGTCATCACTTTATACTTTTTCCTCTATGTTGCTTTTTTCAGTGTCTTGGTTTCTCTGGTGATGGGAAGGGGTCCTACCATGCACAAGACTCTGGGAATGGGTAGGTTAGAAGGAGGGACCGTGTCACCCATACAGGTGTGAGGACAGAGCAACACGTGCTGCCCATTGCCCTGCAAGTACCAGGGGCAGAGTTGTTCAGAGCAGAAGTGAAGGGCTGCTCGTTCACTTTGAAAACAAATACTATACAGATTATTTCAATCTCAAACCAGACAGTATGGAAATACAGCATCATTTTGTTCAAGTCTTTTGGATGCTCATCTCCACTCAAAAAGACACTGAGCAGGTAGTACGACTCCTGTTAAGCTGTGGTATATTACAAAGACCATTACCAGTGCTATTTAACTAAACTTTAGGTTTTGAGCAGTATAAAACTTTGTAACTCAGTATAAAACTGAGACAGACTAGGGAACAGGTCCTGTGATGGGTGAAACAGATGCTAACCCAAATCCAGTGCTAGTGGGCAAATTTATCTCTGGATTCCCTTTTGGCAGAAATTGAGAGGCTTTGTCCCATGTATTTGATCTGACTAGAAATTACTGGACATTTTACACAAGGATGGGCTCTTTGGAATCTGTAGCTATGTATTTTTAATACTGTCAATAAACTACTTCCTTGGGACACAGAAGGGCAATAATGGGAGTTGTTAACAAAGTGTGAAAAGAAACGGGCAAGCAAAGGTTAATCACATGGCTGTCCACTAATGACCTCTCCAGCCCCGAGTTTAAACCCTCCGCTACTTGTAAAGACCAATCACGTGAATAATTTCCTGTCTGAGGTAGTCTTTATGGTTAAGAATAAAAGCTGAGCTTATTGTGAAAAGAAAGTGCTCAGCAGGGGAGAAGGTTATTATTTTTAAGCTGATCTAAACACCTGGGTTTCTCAGTAGACCCTATTAAACTTCCTCCATTATGTCTAAATATTTCAATCATTCCTACCACAGTAGTAAATTAGTGTATTACTGCTTAAAGCAGATAAGCCCTAGCAATGGGGACATCCTAAGCTGATGCTGCTCACCCACCATGAAGAGACCCATACAGCCTGGAAGCACAACCATTCCTTCCCCATAAATAAGGCAGCAAGGCCTGATGCCACTCCAGAATATCATCTCCTTTTGGTGTGCTGAGGTGTGAGAGGTGCATCAGTTCCTACTGATAAGGGAGCTGTGGCAGGGACTGAGGCTGGGGCATGGGAGGGCTCCTGGAAGCTGCTGGGGTAAGGCTGGCCTTGAAGCTGCAAGGCGTAGAACAGCAGATGGGAGGACTTGCTGCCATCTCTGCTAGATACCTCCAGCAGCAGCCAGGCAGAAAGCAGAGACTGCAGAGATAGGAGATGCTCCTGCTTAAAGATTTAGCTTTTGCACAGCAAGAAGTTCTGTGAGAGAGAGAAAAATAACACTGTTCTGGGCAGCAGCACGCTGCCCTCACTCCCCCTTGGATCTCTTCTCACCCTCATGTTATTCATGAGATTTTTTCTCCTCCTGGAGTTATGATCCTGGAAAATGACTGAAGATCAGACTGCACACAGAGGGGGTGGCAGCCTCTCTCCTTCCCACCACAGCTGCTGGGGTCCCGACAGCAGCACATCACCACCCAAGGAGCCAAGAGCTGAGTGCTTTCCCCAGCCAACCCATCCTGCCCAACACCTGGCAAAGCAGCCCTCCTGAGGCTTTGCACAACGTGTATGCTGTCTTGCTTGTGCTTTATTTATGGCCTCATGTATAAAGAGTGCCAGATACTCAGCCAAGTCCAGTTTATCTCAGAGTAAACTGCACTTATGTCATTTATTTCAGGCCTGATTTACACACATCAAACAAAATACCTGCAGATCTTTTCCCTTCTCAGCTTCCTCAAAAGGAACTCACTTGGCACATTTAAGCTAAAGCAGCCTGCAAGAGGTGGAGAATCAGTGTGATATTTTAGCTCAGGTCAACATCGAGCGCCCACCTTGCAGTCTCTGAAGGGGATGGTATTATATCTTATGAACCTGTTTAAAACACTGCCTAGGAACTGTTTGGTATCTCACGGGTGGTGGTACTGCTTTTTCTACTTACTAACTGGAATCCTTGAGTTTTACAAGTGAGAGCTAGAAAGAAGCTCTTCTGTTCTGTAAACAACTGTGTGTCCAGTTTCCATGCACGGATACCCAATTTGTGCATGCAACTGTAGTTATTGTGCATTCAAATGGGGCACACCACTAGTCACGGGCCTGGGCTTCTTGCCAGTTTAAAAGTCAGCCCTTCTGTATGTAGAAAGAGAAAGCAGTATCCAATAGAAACAGTACTCTGCATGCACTCAGAGCTCTTATTCAGGGCTCTCAGAACAATGTCTAACTGTTAATCTTCCCAACATGGCCATGAGGCAGAGGAATATTTTATCTACATTTTTACAGTCAGAGGAAGCTGAGGTTAAGTGACTTGCCCAAGGTCAAAAGGCAGATTTAATGACAGGCTCAGGATCTAGCCATAAGAATACGTTGTCCTGACACTGGGCTGTGGCACCTTGGGGTGGATGAGGAGTAAATGTGTCCTTCCCATTACATCCGAGCAGTGCCATTTACTAAAGGTCTAATCCAAGGAAGCTCAAACAAAAATCTGCAGTGGTGCCAAGATTAGGGAAATATCTCCTCTGTGGTCAGGCTTTTTTTGTGTTGTAAATTCAGAGGCTGAAATTTCCAGAGATGTGGATGCCCAATTTCCGCTAACATTAATAAGCTGATGTGTCCAAATCCTGTGGGCAGCTTTGAAAGCCTGTTTGTGCTTTCCCTCTTCCTACTATTCAAGCATAGAGTAAGGTCAGGGCTTTCCCATACCCTCTCCCTTCTCTGCCGGTGGAAAAATTCTGGCCATACCTTCACTTACTCTGCAGTGAATGGATAATGTCACTGGGGATTGATTGATCTAATACCCACAAAAGGCCAGAGGAGAGATTCCCTTGGTTGCCACAGATACTGGATCGGGACTTTATCTTTTTATGGCATCCATATGACTCTTACTATTTTAATATCAGAACATCTTATGGTTTATAATATACGCCACTTCCTAACTCACCCACGAGATACAGAGGTAGCATTAATCAGTTAATCTCATTTTACAGACGATGAACTGAGGCATATTGGCTCCATACTCACTGTAGTCTGAGCTACTCAGGGAGACTCTGGGCAGAGGCAAGAGGATGAGCTAAGCACCTGCAGTCAGAGATTTAGATGGTCTTAGGAGGGAGTACCCCAGCGAGAATGAACAGCTCTTTGGAAAGTGTCGGTTTAGTGCAAAGGGAACCTGGATGACAAGGCAGTGAAAAGACCTTCCTTCTAGCCAGCAACTGCTAAGTGAGATAAGTCCCCTCCCAAATGAATTGCCCAAAGCCATGTAGAAACGTTGAAGCAAAGGAGAAACTTGGATCCCAAACACAATCATTAGATTTCTTTTCCTTGGACTGATTTCAGATAAAGGAATCTTTTTTTTGTTAAGGCAGAAAAAATAGTTTTAAGTTAAAAACTTGCAGTGTTGCATGGATTAGTAACTGGGAATCTCAGCAGCCCGGCTCTTGAGCTCTGGCCTCTTTGACTTTCCTATGTTTAGATGTTCAGGCCCTAATGAGTTGATCTCGTTGATCTTTAGGTACCTATTCATATGCAAATCCTGGCATTCTACTTCTGCTAAACAGTCTTTGTATTAACACATGAAATAAATTTTTAAAAAAGAAAGTCAGTCTGTGGTAAATCCTCATGCTTCAATTTGTTTGCATTTGGATAAATGATCACAGTCCCTCTTTATGTGATCGACTTGCTGTACCCCTGCTAGGAAAAGGAAAGGAGGGGAAAGAAATCATTGTAAATACTTTGTCAAAACAAAAATCGTCCAAGACAAACTAGATAAAGACACAAAAATACATTACTGCTGCTGCTTCCTCTCTGTGCTCATATTTAAAAATTAACAAAGAAGGCTCCACACTCCAATGCTACCAGTAGGCCAGGCTACCAAATGTACCAAATGCATCTGTTCTCACAGGCTCCAAAATCACGGCTTGCCGCAGAAAGGATGCTTTTTCAGGGGGAGATTTTGCAAGTTCACAGTGCATGTGTGTGTGAGAGACATGTACATACATTACCATGCCATGCCAGAACACACTCAGGAGATTTTGAGCGTGAATCCTGACCCCAGTAGTCAATGAAAAGCACTCAATGACTTCAAAGGGTCCGAGATTTCACCCATCGTTTTTCACAATCTGAAGCTTGCAATCATTAGTGGTCTGCTCTGGATAAAAGTAGTGCAGTAAAGTGAAATGGGAATTTCTTTTGGCTTTGTAACAAACTTCTGTTATCCCTGTTTAAACCCTGTGTATCGTCCAGTTATGTATATAACGACCTACAGTACATGTATATCTGTAACTAGGTTAGCCACAGAGAGTAATCTGAACTATCACAAGTACAGGAAAACTGTTGCAGGGTCCTCAGAAGGTATCCAGGATGCTACGCATATGTGCATATGTGTATTTATGGATGTGCATATGTACTTAAAGCTTTCAAAAAACTCCTGGCCTTAATTTGAACAACTTGCTTAGAATTGTGGCTGAGTTTCATTTGTTGAAGAAAAGCTGTTTAGAAGCAAATGCAGGTTGCAACAAAATGTTAGGAACAAACTGTCCAGGATCTTCTTTCACAACAATCCCACGCGCTTACAAATCTCCCTTTAAGAATAAAGTGGTAGTGCAAACACCTAATTAAAAAAACGGCTTGTATTTGGAGTTACTAATTAAAAATCCTCATGTTCCCCCGACTTTTTCCCCCCTCTGTGGAAATCTGCAAGTTATTTAATTGAAGTCCCATTTTGTCGGTGCAGATGCACGAAGTGTCTGAATCATCAAACAGATTTAGGGTGTTTTGATTGTTGTGTGTGCCTCATTGCTATTCCCAGAATGTCGAGCTGAGCTTATGCTGATCGGCAGGACTTAGAAGCATGAAACAGTAAAAGAGTCCTTTCTTCTCATCCCAGCCCCATCCCCCTTGCCCCCCTGGATTTACATTGAAACTTTGCCAATCTCAGATCGCACTCTGTCTGCTGCCTCTGCATTAAAATGGAGCCGGCTTGCCCGTCTCTTTGGCCCCCACTCCATCTTCAGATTCCCCTTCACTGCTGTAAGATGCCTCTCATCTTGCTTCAGCAAAACTTCTTTAAGAAGACAATTCGATTTTCTTGCTCCTTCTTTTTTCTTTCTTTCTTTCTTTCTTTTTTTTTTTTTTTTTAAATAAATACAAATCCTTCTCTGTTTTTACATTTGTGCGCTGCGTGAAAGGAAATGAGACAGAGGAAGAGAGAGGGAAGCCTGTTTTCGTCTAGAGGTGAAAACAGCCTGGTGAGCAGCAGGTGCAAAGCCCCAAAGCAGCTGCTTGCTGCTCTCAAGTTGAAGCGCCTTGGTCCCCCACCCTCCACGCCAAGAGCACTTCATATAATCCTCTCATGCAATTCACACTGTAATTGCAGATATCCAGACTGCTAGGGCTCATTTTATTATTATTTTTACTGATAACAAGATCTGCAAACAGAAGACCAGTCGTATTAATTAGTTGTATGTCGCTAGGCAGCTTCTGCAGAAGCAAGTTGGATTCTTTCCCTTTCTCTTTCATTCTTTTTTTTTTTTTTTTTCCTGATGGGGGTGGAGGGCACAACTGCGTTACCCCCTCCTACTTTTCCTCCTTCTACCCCCTTGAAGGCCACTCAAAAGTAGAGCACAGGGAATTTTTCTGCTGGCTCTATAGTACAGGTCCTTTTATTGTCTTGCCTGCCCCATTCACTCCTGGAGATGAAGCCTGTTGGATGGGTGCTAGCAATGAAGATTAGTGTCTTGAGGACCAGCTTGTTTTCTCAAGGCTCTGCTTGTTACGTTGCTAATTACGGGTCTATGGGATCCTTTTCTGATATTTGACTGAGAGGCATGAATTACTGTGTAATCATTTCCCACTGGGGAGGGGGATCTTTTTATTATTATTATATACCTCTAGACAACTTTTCAGTAGCTTTTATTTAAGTAATTGCTCTTCCCTGTAATCCAGGAATTCTTATTTTTTTAATCACATTATGAATTTCACCAAACACTAGTTAAAATGTTAATTACTGGTAAATACACACTTCTTTTTCCCTTCTGTTCAGAGTGAACACAGATCCTATGAACGTGTTGTTTGTCATCTGTACCCCTTATGTGTTATCTTTGTCTAATAGGACACTGTTTACAGAATGAAAAGACTGAACATGGACATTTGGCTCCAAACTTTTGGTTTAGATTAAGGCTTAATGAGTTTATGCTTTTTTTCTCTGTACGATTTTCAAGCCATAATATGAAGGAATAAAAGTCAGTTTGATGGCATTACTATTTTTAAAAAGTTCAACAGATTTTGCAGCACTCAAAGCCTAGAAAATGGGTTTCTTTCTTTAGTAGCAGAAAGCCTGATCCAGTTGCCATGAAGTCAAGGCAGATTTCCCACCGACTCAGAGAAATTCTCATCAGCATGGAAGTCCAGATGAGATTCTTCCCAAGTATGTTGATGACACACCTTGAGTCCAGCAGACCAGTGTGTCTCTAAGCAGAGGTGAGCGGAGAAGAGATACAGGTACTGGTTCAATCTCTAGAAATGCTTTCAATTTGCCTTAAAAATGCATTGTGTGTGACTTCTGCAACGTTGTAAGTTACTGAGATCTTTCACTGAGGCTGCCAGGTTTTGATTAAGAAGAATTCTGCAATGATCATTGCAAAGAAGTAGTTTGGAAGACTCAACAGATCCAGTAACCTTCCTGAAAGGGTGCTGTTAGAAAAATTATGTTTGGCCTGCAAAGCTGTAAAGACGCTCCTGCCAGACTGACGTACAACTGGAAAGGTGGGGAATAACCTATTTCTGGGATGGAAAGGTGAATTATGACCATGGTGTAAATGAGAGCAGCCTAAGGCTGATTTAATCTGAGCAACACCACCTAAGATGCCAAAGGCTTCTTCTGGCAATGAGGAAGAGCAAAAGAGTAGGTGACTTTGGGGGCCCCTGCTTCTCATAGGGCACAGCCCATACATATGTCAGGATGTTGAGTTTCACACTGTTTTATGGCTTTTTCAATCCCTCCAAAGTTGGTATGGCATAAACTTTCAGCTGATGTTTGCTGGCCAACTGCACTGTTAAGAGTGTTGTCAGAACCCAGTGGCACCATGGACAATAATCCATCCAAAACAAACCATCATCGTTACATTGTCCCATAAATGGATATTTGCCTGAATTAACATAACATAGTCCTGAGCTCTGCAGGTTCTATTACATTACCTAGGAAGTTGTGTGGCTCAAGTCCCATTTGTTTCTAAAGCAGACTTGGTAGCCTCCGCTCAAGTTTCAGCCCACAGAGCTGCTGGACTTCCAGCAAAGTAAACACTGCAATGCAGATTCTCAGCAGTCAGTCCCAAAGTGCTTTTCCCTAGGGGGCACAACAGGGATGTTCACAAACTTTCAAAATAAACATAATTCAAGGTGACAGTGGCACAACAGGACTCGCATTAAGGATACGTCAGAAGAAGTAAATTGCAGGCTGGCAGAATGGGAGAGAGCAGGTCAAATAGTATGGTGAAAAATACCTACATGGTTTCATATAAAACTTTCAAACAGTTCAAATGGTTCAGAGAAAGCGCTGTCAGTCGTACAACTAGCAGGAACGGAATCAGTTATGTCTAAAAAGTTCTTACTCATTGCTATTAGAAACATGAACATCTTATAGACACTCATGAAGATGAGATTTATTATGCTAAAAGGTTAACATGCCTAAATATTTCCTTAAGAAATGTATTATTCCATCTCAACTGAATTAAAACAGGTCAAATAAACAGCTCCAGCAGTTGGAATACATGATTTATTGACCATCCAATTATGTCTAGCTAGAGTGGCCCATGCAGTTTTCCATAATCGCTGTTATGAACAGGATGGTCCTCTCCATTGTACTATATGAGCTGGAGCACAATTAGGCATGTTAGGAATTGTCACTGTGTTTTAGGATCTCCTAGTTCTTGTTCACTGCAATCACACCTCTGTGCACAATATGGCATTTGAGGTGACCTTTTGAGCAAAAGTTCTTGTTTCAGAGATATCAGAAATTGGAAAAAATCATAAAGTTCTTCAACTCTTCTGAGCAGATACAGTCAAAACTCTGGGTGCCAATATACACGCTGCTCTCCTGTTAGACCTGGACTATAGCCTTAGTTGGGCTTTCAGGTTTTTCTTGCTCATCTGTGTTTATATATTGATTTTATTTATTTACTTATTTTTTTTAAATATAGGATGGTCTGTGCAGTGATCACCTGCCCTTCATTTCTTTACTGTTTCGCTGCTGCTTGGACAGAACATTGTAAAACCTCCAGCTCTTAAAGAAGAATCTCTTTTTCATTCAAATCTAAGCCATAAAATGCAAGCAGCTCTTTTCTCTCTTGTCCCTCCCAATGTATACATACTTTCCAATAGTTTCAGAACTACACAATCTCTCTACAGAAATAAGCTCATATTTTCATCTCAGCATTTACCACCTTTGAACAGTGCAAATGAGCTGAGATGGCAATCTTTCCACAGCAAACCAGGAAGGTACAGCATCAATCTGGGAAACCAGTGGAATGAAGCAGCCATGCAAGCAGGATTTTCAGAAGGTGAGAAATCCGACAACACCTGCAGAGGTCGGAAAACAATTTGAGAAAGTCCAGCAATGAAGGAGGAGTAAATGTCTGGTTTGGCACAGTCCTTGCTGACTGCTCTGGCTGACCTCTAGGAGATGTCTGCAGGGGCAGAGGTTTGCTTATGTGCTTTGTGCTTTTTAAGTATCAAAGGGCTCGTCCATTGCCATGTGAAGTCTGATCCTTGTGGTCTAGTTTTAACAGCCTCAAACAAGTGCTCTTATTCAAGCTGATGCCTACCAACCCCATTCCAAAGAGTGGGACTAGATCACTGGTGTGGCCATTGTGGTGGCACTACCCCAAACCTGCTGCCTGTGAGAATGCAGGCAGGAGCTCTTATGCTCCTACATTTGCCTCCATCTCGCTGTGTCAGGATGATCCTTGTTATTTGAGGCTTGCACAAGTCCTGCTCCGTGTTTAATATTTTTAGATGCTATAGTAATGCTACAAGACATAGTATAAACTTAAAAATAACTATTTGGGCAGGCAAGCACCACCCAGCAATTTGTGCACGCACATACAGATAACATATTTGAAAGGTTGTAAGTACTGTTGAGGTTCTGAAAGCAGTGAAAAAAAAAACACCAAATCAGCACTGAAGCAGTCTACCAAAGCACACTGATGTACAACAGTAACACAGCAAGGTACGCAGGCCCAACGTGGCACAGACATTCCCAAAACATTCAGAAAAATCTCAGCTTCTGTGCAATTGCATCATGCTGTTTTTACCACTCCTTGTACCCAGGCAAAGAGACTTGCCAGAGGTAATAGATGAGATCAATACCTAGGGCTTTAGCTTGCCAGTCCCATGACACGTCCACTGCTCTGCACCAAACTTAGAAAGTTTGGTTTCATGCCCTGTCTGCGTATACACTTATGACATTGATGTTCTGCTTGCACCAACAATGAGGACACAGGACCTCCAACCAGACAGTCAAAATAGCATAGTATCATCTCATTGAGGTCTTTTGTTGGTAATGCTGGGATCTGAGTGAGAACAGAACAATTCTGAAAGTTCATAAAACAGAGCCAGTGGTGAATTTCAGATAGAAGTGCGCTTCAACACATAGTAAGTATATGCGCAGTATTCAAGGAGTGCTGACAGCTAAGCATCAGAGTATCTGGTTATAAAGTTTGGATACTGACTGGGGGAAAAGCAATTGTTTTTCTTAACAAACAGAAGCAGTCAAAGTCTGTTTCATAAGGAAACCGCTTTTTAGGAAATTGTAAGTGGTAACAATTTTCAGAGCCAAGTTATTAAGCATAACTCCTCTATATTCTGCAACTGGATCCTGTTCTTTCCACACTCATCTCATGCATGCATAAAACAGGAGGGTAGCCCCAAACTTTATCAGTGCCCACGCTTGCTTCCCCCCATGAGTCAAACTCACTGGCACGTAAATGCTTCTATTCATTTTTATAAGCCAGGAGGAACTTGTTCATCAGAGTTCATCATGGCTCTGTATTTTTTCCCCTCCGTTTGATTTTAAGAGTGGGCCAGCCCTAATATTTGAAACTCCTCCTGCCTGGTTTCTTTTCATTCTCTCTTTCTTCCTTCCTTCCTTCCCCCTTGCCCCCTCCCTCTGTCTCCTACTCTGTCCCCTTCAGAAGCCCTCAGGATGACACTGCTCATTGATGCTTCTCCTTCATTAGCATTTCAGCAACTTGGCTCAGTAGTTTCAGAGACAATCCGTCATGAGAAAACTGAAGAATGTGCCCCATTTGCATGATTCTGTGCCAGAATGCAACTTTTTCTCAGCTGTTCATTGTGCAATTTCCCCTTCCCTTCAACTTTCCCATGAAGTCCCAGAAATCATATTATAGAATTCCAAACCAGCTGAAATGCTCCAAAGATTAGTGTTAGGGACATTTTTAACCATCCTCCCAGCTATACAGAGAGAAACACATACATAAAAAACATGGTTTTACTTTCTGTTATTACAAAAAGCAACGAGCCTCAGATGAATAAAGTCCTTTGAAACTACAAGGAGGAATTTACACCCCACGATGAGAATGAGATGATGAGAATGATCCAATAATTGTTGTGAAACCTTAGGCATATTTTTAACTTCCACTTGTCCTTCCTTAATTATTTTATTCCTCTTACAATTAAATGTTTGTAATCCATTTTGAGAGTCTTTCTGACATGAATAGATATGCAAACAACTTGATTGAAATGCTCAGTGCATATGACTAAAAGTTACTGGCTCTCACACATCAGCAGAACAAATCAAGCTTTTGGTTAGTTGGTTTTAGAAATCAAAAAGTGGTTTATAAAAAGGGACAGGCAGATAAAACCTGCTTCTAATTACTTTCTCAAGGGCATCCGAGTTTGTAAAAATAAAGACTTGATTATATTGCAAGTAAGCAAGAAACTGAAAACGAGGGTAAAGCAACCAAACTACTTTGTCAATTAAAATGTATCCCATTAGGAAAATGAGGCACCTGTTCCACAAAAGTTGGACAATAGCGCATGGGAGGAGAACAGTGCATTTTAACAATCCGCTTGCTAATTAAATTCTTTACTTTTTCCTACGTACACCAATAACTATCATTTTTCCCATGTCATTTTTAACCTGCCAAAACAGAACTTGTTTTTAATTATTTTGCCTCTGAAAAACAACAAAACACCCCAAGATTTCTCCTCTTCTTTCACAGCCGTAGCACAGAAAATACAAACATATAAATACACGTTTTATGCACAACCAGGAGAGTAATCTTTAAAAACAGATGTGTTTTAAAATGGATTTGTGTCCCCCCTACTCCTGGTTGGTTGTATAAAAAGCATCCTTGCTGATTCAGGTAAATATACTGAACAAGTGCACTCACACACTATATGAGCATACAGTTATCAATGCACATGTGTATGTATATATGTATACGTGTCCCTAAAATCCCATCAAAATAAAACTTGCCAAGATTGCAACGTCATAAGCAGATAAATTAGAGTCCTTCAGATGTGCACGATAAGTTTTTTGGTGAGAAGCTCACACGGTGATTAGGGTTTGGTTGTGGAAGATTGCATTAATTATAGGTGACTGGTTTTCCTCTCAGAGGACAGCTCAGGTCCCCTTGCTCCCCCTCGGCAGCTCATCTTAAATTGTTGTCTAACCTTTTCCTTAATTCAGCTCATCTTGAGCTGATGGGAACTGCTTTCATTCCACCTCTTGTGGAGGTAATGAAACAATCTTCTTATTCACTTGGTTCCTCTGAGCCAGTGACACACAACAAAAAACCCAGGGCCCTGATTAATGGCCGCTAATTAGCAATGTTAATGACCAGGTGTCCAAGAGCATGGCCAGCTCCTCTCAGCATGGAGTGATCCCTCAATGAGGGCCCTGCAAATCCAGCCCCAATGACCCTTCCCCTCAGCTGCCAGTAATGAAGCTGAGCTCTCTCATTACACCCAGGAGAGGCTCAGGGGGAGGCCTAGGTCTTGAGAGCCAAACCTTTTCCTTCGGGTCTAGTGGGCCTTCCATTAATTAAGGTCAGCATTTTTGCCTCCCTCCCTCACCTTCTTCCCCCCCTTAAAATACCAAAAAAAAAAAAAAAAAAAAAGAAAAAAAAAGATTTGGGCAAAGGGAGGCTTAGCTCTTTTGGTATTCTCTGCTTTCCCGGTGATAAAGATGCTTTTTCCTAGTGTGCTCAGCCCATTCCTCCCTTTGGGGTCGGCAGCTCTGCTCCTGCCCAGGCTCTGGGGCACCTCTGTGCAGAGCAAAAATGGGCCTCTATGGGAGGGCGTGTGAGTGGCGCTGGTATCTGCATCAGCAGAGACAAAATGTCACATTTATCAATTAAAAAGTCAACACTCATCTTCATGAGTCAGACTGGCCACAGATAAATATCTTGACATATAATTATTCAGTTAGTTTAGTAATATATATGATTCTCCGTTCTTTTAGACATATAACAAGTGACCTGAAGCATAGCATGCTACATTGGGATATTTATTTTGGCTGTGGTTTGCAACTCCCTTCATACAGCAGCTCTGCTTTCTGCTTCCTGTTGTGGGGCCAGGAAGGGGAGCTCGCTCTGTCCAGCCCTGGCCCTAGGACAGGGACAGGCACAAGGCTGCCAGCTGCTGCCCCAGAGCATCCATCCCCATGCCAGCCTGTCTGTCAGCAGGGCTGTGGGTAACTACAATAGATTCTAAGACATAGAAATCTGTCTTGCTTTTGGTTTTCTTTTAGCAGAGGGGAGATAGTCTATTAGCGCACAGGTACAAAAAAGAGCCAAGTCTTCAAGGTCAAGACAGAATGGTCTCATTTTTGCTTCAGCAAATTAGCAAATTTAATCACTAGCTCAAATGCTAACAGCTACACAAGGGAGGAAGAGTTCTGCAGTGTACCTGGCTGCAGTCTGTATGCTCCTCAACAGCTGAAGTTTCTGGAAACTGCTGGACTTATTAGCTTTTAGTTTGACCATGTAAATATTTTATTTTCATTTGAAAGAATATTACCAGAAGTCCGTCCTTTTTCTCAGCTGTGGACTGCAAAATGAAGGCATGTAATTAACATGCATGTTGGGAGGGAGTGGTTCAGGGAACTGATGGGGTGATAGGAAGCCTTTTACTCCAGGTCGCATCTCGAGCTGGAAGTGACAGAAAGTTAATACTGTAAGAATGCCTTTTGGTGGCTGCTCTGCGATAAGGGGGAGCCTAGCTTAATGTGTCAGCGCCTTCACAAATGCATTACCAGTGGCTGGAGAGGTAGCTGGATACCATACTGCACCAGTTGTTTTTCTCTAAATCCTAAAGCGGTGATTTTTATCTCACTGGCTAATGCTGTTTCCTCCCAAATGACAATTATCCCTTGCTCTCTTGACTGTCTGGGCATTACAGTGATGTCTAATATGACAAATTAATATGAGGATGATAATGCATTTCAATTTCCTAGTGAAATTTAATGACTTATAAAAAGAAAAAAGGTGCTGCCTGCTTTGTGTGACCCACCAGCTCTCTGATCCACTGCCTGTGTAGCAGAAATGTTTGGGGTCCGCTGGCTGGGAACAAGAAGTGATGCTCTACTGACACACCTGCACTCAGGTCCTGCACTTCCATGCTTAACTAAAGCACTAAACTTCTTGCTTTTCCCTCTTTAGAATATTCTACTCGCACCCAACTTGCCTAGAAGAAAACCTTGTGAGGCATACGGGTTCATTCCCAGCCGATTAGTTGCTCTCCATGGGCTCAGTGGAGTTTCTAAGGGGATGCAGCCTTGAAATGGTGCTGCTTTCACCTCACACACAGCAGGTTATTCAGTAAGGACCCGCTCTGGCTCTGGCTCTCTTCACCTGAAACTGTAATCCTGCAGAAGGTCAGCTGTCTTTTAAAAGGTGTTTTTGAACATGACATGGATTTTGGATGAAGGTTTCTATCTACTCCTTATCCAGAGGTGTGCATTGACTGTCATTACAGATAAGAAAAATTCAGTTCTCAGCTCTCCCAGTGACCTCTTGAGACACTTTGGATAAGTCATGTCTGGCCAATGAGTTGGAAAGATGATATAGATGATATAGAAATGATGATTTTATATATAGATGATATAGTAATGACGATTTTATATATAAAAGCTTTACAAAAATTTGTCAACATAAAAAAAAAAAAAAAAGAAAAAAATAAAGTAATCCCACCCCTCTGTACCTCAGGTCCCTACGTATAAAATATTTTCTTCCATCAAGGCAGACTGAAGCCAAGCCCAATCCTTCATATGCATTTCTATGCCATCAAAATCCTATGGGAAACCAGTGGCGACTGAGGTCATTAGTAATGTGACATAAATAACAACTCAGATTCAAAATATTATTTGCTGACTGAAACATCATTTCCAGCAGTGTGCTGCTCATAAAGGCAGGGTAAACAGAAGGCAACTCCTGCATACTGTAAGAGTTTTTGTAACTCCATCCTACACATCTAATTGATCAGTTATACCAAAAAGAACAAAAGTCTTTCTATAGCTATTGTTACTGTATTACAGGTTATGCAGATAAGGTTACAGATACAGCCAGACACATTTTTTCCATATAAACTTTTTTCACTGAGAAATACAAATAATGATCACAACCTTTTGTGAATCAGCACTGAGTTGTTTCTTAATGAAGAACATGAAACTGTTTTTATTCTAAATTTACTTGCAGTTGATTAGAAACATCTAGAAGGTTTGAAATGAATTTTAATGAAATAGGAAATAATTTTTCAGCATTGTAGTTCACCAAAATCTTGGATTTCACAGCAGACCTTTGCTGTTGCATCCACAGCTGAACTGAATGAGCTACCTGCCTGCCACCACTAGTCACCCTTTTGCCTCCTGTCCATTCATCCTTTCAGGCACCAGCTATAATGCCTTTTAAATGTACCTTTAAATCATTTTATCCACTCCTTCATGTCATTGCCAAAGTCATTGATTAAATTTAAAAGAACACAGTATTCTCATTGCTCGTTACATACTGGCAGTTCATTTATGAAAAGAATAGGAATCAAAAGCAAATTTTTGCCCGATTCTGAGCTTTCCCAGGCATTTGGACACAGCTTCTGGTCAGTGTCCCACAGTGAAGGAAGAAAGGAAAAACACATGAGGGCAGCGACCACCATGTGGGCCAAATCCCAGTCACTGATGCCAAGGAAGTTCCAGCACTGACTTGTGTAGCAACAAGAGCTGGAAGCTTTGGAAGATCAGAGACATTTATGGAGTTGACAATAAAGATGCTAATTCTCCTTAATCCTCTAAGTCCCATGTTATGTGCAGTATGCTATTAAGTAAATTCTTCAGTAACAACAAAAAATCAGTCTCCAAAACTTCTGAAATCCTCTTGACACTGACTATACTTTCTTTTCTCACTGTCTATGTTTATAGCAGTTGTAAACTCCCCCAAAAGGACAATTCTGAGGAGTGCACAGCAAGCATATAAACCTGCCCATAGCTTAGGCTGAATATTTTGTTTGCTGGGTTAGTTTTTTGGCACATCTGACAATTCACTTGGTGAATTGGTGACTAGAGTTCACTGCGATTTTGTGGGTGGTTTTCCAGGGCTTTTCCTAATCCCTTTCCGTTACCATCCTCTGCCTCAGTTTGCCCCACTGTAAAATGGACACGTCACAACCTTTCCAACAAAATAACCTGAAGCTTCATTTGTTAATGTCTGCAGAGCATTTTGAAATGACTGATTCATAGCTGTGCTAAGCGCAATGCATTATTAATACACTAATTAGATAAAAATAACAACTAAGAAAGGAATTGTGTGGATTCTGATAAAAGGCAACTGGGAACAAGGGAAGAACCTTGCCCATTACTGGAGCACATAGCTCCATAGGCAAATTAAAACAAGGGCTGTGTCCTCAGTTTTGGGCAATCCAGGCTATGTAATTGATTTGAGAAGAGCTACTCCAGGCTACTGTGTAATTACAGAAATATTTGCTTTTCTGGTTCCCACTCTCCTTGTCATGTTCTACCTCATTGCCCTTTACGCTAAAGCCTTTGTTGATGAGGGGACGGAAGCAGTAAGGACAAATAAAGCAATTAGTAGGTAGAGGGAATGCTACCAGTGTTAAAGGATAACACACAGCCTTTCTTGGGATGTTTGCTGAGTAGCAGTCTAGAGCCTGCAGGACAGAAGAAAATAAACAGATAGTCCGGAAAAACAAGCAAAGTTTCAAAGGACACTTTCTTATATGTATGTTGTATTTGAGAAATCTTGGCAGCTGGAAAATATTGCTAGATTGTCTGTATCCAAAATACGCTGATTTTACTTTAAATAACTAACTACAATTTTTATGAGTTTACCTTCCAACTTTATTTATTTATTTATTTATTTTTCAATTTAGGATCCAGAACTCATCATCAGAGTGCTCTTGTTTCAAGTGTTCGCTGGCAGTAAGCAAACCGTGTAATTTCTGAAGGGCTAAGACTCTTTGTAAGTTGCTGCAAAGCCAGCCAGGAGAGGGAGCCAAGCTCTTGAACAAACCTTTCTTCCTGGCTCTCTGACACCCTGGGAAGGAAGCTGAGCCATTTTGGCCAGGGTTCCACTGTGAACACAGGGCTTGTGACAACACATTGCAGAGGAAAGGATGAAAGTGACTAGGAGACAAAATAGCACATGGTGTCCCCAGACATCAAATGCTGGATGACTGGTGGTGAAAGAGGGGGTAGAAGGAAGACAGACAAATGAGGACTAGTGAAAATGGAAGACAGTGTAGTTTCTCACTTTCAGTACTTCCACTGCTTTTAGGAGAGTATTTTAAGAGATGGTTACAATCTGTAGACTCTGTTTCTTTTCATAAATCGCTATTGCATGAACTGGACACAAGGGTGAAGAAAATTATAAATTTGGAAGCTACAGAGTGTGGTAAACTGAGATTACTGTAGTTCTAAACTTGGATCAGGATTGCAATGCCAGGCCTGGAAATGCCTGGGAGTGCCACCATTCATCCAAGGACACCCTGGTGCTGGATGGAGTTAAAGCTCTGATCTCCCGAAAAGAGTTCAAACTACTCCTCATGTTCATAGCATGCCAGCCCCGAGCATCAGGTGGAGGCATGCCTGAACATTTAGCAGACATGAGCCTTGGTGCAGATGTGACCTGAGAAGTGCTGAGGAATTCCTATAATTAAATGTTCTCTACCCTCCATATACTCAGTTAAAAAGAAAAATAATGGCAGTAAAGCTGAGGTTTACCTCATTCCTGCTTGTGAACAATTTAATGGTAACTTCCTGATGTAAAAATAAATCTTATTTATTTTTTTCACTGTTGAAATTCAGCATTGCTGTTAGTAGACATCAAGAATACGTAAGTCCATAGGTGCTGTGAATGCGTATGGCTAAATCACTGTCACTCCTCATTAGAAACTTGTATTTTACCAGATCTTGGCTGGTGGGTAAAAAGAAAAGACCATACATAATTATCTAAGATAAGTTAGAAAGCAAAGAAACCACAGGGAACATGAAGGGGGAAACAATAATGTCTTAAATTTTTTAGTGGAGAACCATTAGTGAGTAAACAGACAGTTTCATTCAGGTCCATTCTAGCTGAAAATCTGGAAGATTTTATGATTTTAATTAAATTTTTTTGTTTTTTTAATTTTGTAGTTTTCCATATTAAAATTTTATTCCAAAATGTAATCGCTGTTCCTTTATCTAGGTAAAAACATTTCTTTGTAGCACCAAATAAAATAGTTCGTTATTACTATCTTCCTTTTATCTACATTATGTAGGTTGCTCTGAAAGTAACGCCTTCCCCAAAAACAACAGCTGCAAAGCACACAATAACACTATTTGATAGAGAAGATTTTCATCTATAAAACACTACTATTTAACTTAGTCACCACCATTAGTTATACATTTTCACCTGCAATGAACAAGGGTCTGCATGCTGCACTCGTAACAATCTGCACCAGTGGAGGTGGCCCACTGTTGCTCTTGCCACTACTGAAACACACTACCCACCATCTCTCTGTGCTCACATCCACTGTTTTATCTCTATAAACTCTCAGAAAGTGTTTATGAATGTCAATGGGTGCCATTTTTTTTCCCCACATGGAGTAATTCAGTGAAACTCATTTGCTTCATATACACTTCCATGTCAAACACCATTTTGTCAGACTGCCCCTCTGCTACCATCAGTCACACTACCACAAAATGTAATGGGATATTGGTGGGAAGGTTCAGCCTCTACTGCTGTATCACCAACAACTGCCTCTGACTTCATAAAATAGGAGGCGTTACTTTCAGAGCAGCCCTCATGTCTCGAACATTTTCCCCACTGTGCAGGTAAGTGCTTCTCAGAAGTGGATCCAAAATAAACTAAAGATGAACAGTGATGAACTGAATTGAAAACAAAAAGAATTATTTGCTTGTTCATACCTTAAAGATCAAAGTATTTGGATCAAAGACAAACATACTACACTTTAGTTTACAAACTATTTTCTTCTCTTAGTGTTTCTTCAGGCACTTTAACCAAGTTGTGCTAAGGTGGGTCTCTCCAGATTCCTATCATTGGGAATTAGGGATCAGCTTTGAAATGCTCCAGAAAAATAGCCCCAAAGAAAAATACTCTAAATCAATGGAGAAACTACTCAAAATTCTTCATCCATGGAGCTCAGGGGAGGCAACATAATAGACTTGCTTCAAGTTGGATGTTAGGAGTGTCTTTTTTTTCTGTGGTCTTTCCAGAGCAAGATCTTCCTCAAGAAACAATGACATCTATTTGCAAAACAGAAAACTGTGGCACAGAGAGAAGCAGCCCTGCATGGAAATGTCTGGAGATCTGACCCTGACCTCCAAAGTTCCAGCCAGGTAAACTCACACTGAACCATGCTGTACTGCAGTGGAAGGAAACCTATGTCTTGCCATGATTGCTTTGCACGCCTACACCAAAAATTGATGTTCCTGAGTTTTCAAGCATGGCTGCATGCTGCAGAACTCCATCAATTATTGTTTCCAGTGAGTGGGAATAAAAAACAGTTCTTGCTACATGAGTGACCACAACGCATATCTTGTCAGCAGCTGCGTATTGCAGCATCAGAAGCATTAGCATGAATCCCCACAGCTATCCTGTACATCTTGATTAAAGTCAATGGGAGTTTCAGATCTGTTATTAAATGTTCAATTACGCTGTGCAAGCAACAACAGAAACAAATTGATAAGAATATGGTAGAAGACAATAGTCTGAGCAAAGGACGCCACTAAAATGTGTTCATGAAGAGAGCCTGGAGTGACTGAATAATGAACAAATTTGCAAAAATTCGAAGTCTGTTTGCAGGTGAATAACAAACAGAGGAAAGGGCAGAATTGGTTCAATGAATTATGCATTATGAATCTTTTAACAAGCGCTGATATCTATAAAGATAATGATTCTAATGTAAATAACAAGCCTTTAATATTTATGCAGCATTAATAGTCTGGAGAGTCTGAAATGATAGGTAAAAATGAAAATGTCTCTTCAGTGTTTTTCAGTGAAAAACAGATTTATCACAGTATCACAAAAGCAAACCAGCCAGGTTTGACACACCTTTACTCCATGGGGACCCAGCCTGCCCTAATGCTGAGTTCTGGACAGAACGAATGCCTCTAACTCACAGCCATGCCATGAAGGGAAAATCAGTGCCTGCTCAACTCCCTGGATATTACAGAGCACTCAGACAGTGACAAAACTGGAGATTTCACTTTTCTCTTTGCTTTGAGATAAGAATCTCTGTACCGACTTAGTGCAATCACAGCAGCGAGAAGAGAAAGGAAATGAAAAGCCCCTTCCCCTCCCCTATGTGCACATAGTGTGTGTGGGAAAAAAGAGAGAGAGGCTATAGAAAGTCCTGTGCAATCACAGCTGGGTTGTTAATTGCTTCGCCCTGTGCACAGTCATACCTTGTTGCTCCTCTGCAGCAAGGAATGGCCACCCAGCCCAGCAGGCTCAGGGTAAGGGCAAAAAGGTTTTCATATGCACCTGTGCTATTTTTTTTATCACCGAAATGCCCCTGTGTTATCACATGCACAACGCTACCTCGGCTCCCATGGATGACAGCAGTACTGAAAGTCAGGGAGTGATCGTGTGTCTGAGAAAGGATTGGGTTTCTCAAGCCCCTTTTTGTTAAATCTAGGTTATAGGAAGAGGAAAAAAGTTGGTTCACAGGAGCAAATTGAACCAAACACGCTGCCATATACCCGGCCACTGATCACAGCAACTGAAAGCCCAGCTGCCAGGGAAACCAGACTTTCCCATCAAGTCTGTCTCATTTGTAGCTAGCACACTGATTCCTTGGGAGTTTTCACAGGTACCTTTGGGAGACAGGGTTGCCATCTCCATTTTCCTTCTGTGTGGTCATGGATTCCTGCAAAAGCTTCTTCCTCGGAGGTCTGATCTGGTACAGTTCCCCGGCTCTTTTGCTTCAGACTCAAAGCTGGCACACACCAAGTGTGACACTGTATCGAATTGCACAGAGCCTGCAAAATATTAAAACAAAAAAATAATTAACTTGACCTCCAGGATATTAATATAGTGACAACAGCCTCTGCAAGATATAAAACTGGCACCAACTGTAAGAGCTTCCATTAGGGCTGTAGGTTTTTAGTCCCACTAAAACGGCCATTTCATCTGAACATGTGGAAATAAAAACAAACAATAATAGGACTTACAAAGCATTCAATGCATATTTGTCCATAAACACGTTGTATAAATAACAGCTCTTTTTTTTTTTTTTTTTTTAAGTGGCAAACGAATCAATGTGCATCCTATTATGGAATAATAATATCCCGTACCACATGTGCTGCTCAAGCAAATCACTTTAGCTGTTATAATAGTATTTTCCATTTGCTGGTACAGCTTATATTTTGATCTGTTGATTAAGGACCTGCCCCCGAGGAAGTCAATGACAAGAGTTCCCCAGGCTGAAAAAGAGAAGGAAAATGTGTAAACGATTTGGCCGCAAATAAGGAAACAAATGTATTTTTTTTTCCTTTCTCCTGGCGTGATGACTACAAAGCCTGCTGAAGACCATGGAAAGACTTGCTCTTTGCTTCAGCAGCTTTCAGTCTGGCCCTGAGCATGTTTGTGTGAGATAAATTTTGGCACCATTGGCAACCCCACCTCATACCTCCCACTGCGAATATGTCATCTTTCTCTGTGCTCATGCATGCAAAAGCTTTATCTCTTTTGAAATACTGCCCAGAATCAAGCTATGTTTACTTAAGTAATAGAGAGATTCACTTATACGCAATAATTTCTTCAATGGCGAGGCTGTCTTTCCTCAGTTATAGTTTGGACTTTGTTCCTCTTTAGCTCCTATTTTCCTAACTTGATGATTTTATCCAGGTTTGACAACGGGGCTGGATTTTATTTATTTATTTATTTTTGAAGTCACACACCTGGAATTAGCCCTCTCTGCCAAGAACTGCAGTGCACCTGGAAGTACTAAATCATTTTTATCTGTTTGTTTGGTGGCTTTGCACAATGCAATTGCATCTCTTTAAATCCTACTTAACTTCTACAAAAGTAAATGGCAGCTCTAGATGTAGCACTTTATGAGCATGCAGCTATCATGTGAGCTGTGCCCTGCGTGCCTGCCTCCACCAGCCCTAGCAGCAGTGAGCTGAGAGCTGCCTCTCGGGGTTTCTTTCCTCTGCAATGGCTCTGCTTACCTACATAACATATGGAAATGTGAGCATACACTTAGAGCAGATTGTTTGCTATGTTTACACCAGTTCTAACACTAATCCCCATTAATGTTTGATATTGCTCCCAAAGAGTTTAAATAGATGTCAGGCCCCGGATCCATTGCATACACGTTAGGCATCGTATATGCTTCAGACAGAAAGATACAGAAACGCTACAGGGTGCCCTTTTTTTAACATTACGTTTACTGACTGGATTAACCACATCAAGTGTATGCAAATCCCTGCTACTTTTGTGATTTGTCATCACATTTAAGTGTCCTGTTTTCAAGGAGAACATAAAACAGTTTCACATCAATGTAGGAGTCCAACTTCTTGCTCTTGCACTCAGGGTTTTTTTTTTTCTGTATGTCAAACAAGTCTGAAGGTGCAAAGTGAAACAACACCTAGAGGCGTTCCTGCACACATAAAACTTGGATGTAAACCTCTGTGAAGGTTGCCCAGTTCTACAGGACCTTGATCTTAGCCAGAGTCTTTCTGAAGCTCTGTCACGCAAGCGATAGCACAATATGAAGCTACACACATGACTAGCACAAATTAGCAACACTGTCTGTGAGAGCGCTTTGGGATGCACAGAGCAAAGAGCAAAAATGGGACGTTGAGACATTTGCAGTTGGACTACGTTGGTCTTCTCTTTTAGGATACCAACAATTAAATCTCATTGTAGCCACATGCAGAGAAAGTAAATGAAAGCTGTAGACATAAGCACATCTATTAAAATATACAGTTTTTTAGTGAGAAAAATAATTGGACTTCACAAGTTAATACCTTTTGTGGCTGCTGACAAGTTTATGTTAAAGGACTAAGCTGTATCTCCACTTTTTTTAAACTCATTATATCCTTTAAGTAGTTCAAATTTCCAGATAGCCAGCAGCAGAACCAGGTAAGCAGGCAAAATTAGTATGGCTGGGAAAAATTGTATCTGTCACACAGGTCTGGTTCCCACACACTCTTGTTACATCATTACTTAGTCTGTTAACTAGGAAACCAATTAGGCCAGAGAGCTACTGTCAGGTGACCAAAACACGAAAATGCACAAGAAATCCTACCCGAAAGATGGGATTTCAGCAGAGGCCCTCAGATAGCTGACTCCTCTTCTGCTGCACTGCAATTTTCGTATTTCGTTTCACCCTTGCTTTCAGGCTGAGCTCTGAGGTCCTACAGATTGATGGTTAAGGCAGCCTTGTTTCTCTCCCCTAACAGGTGCATGGAGAAAACTGTTCCCAGCACCAAAAATTACACTAAATTATGTGATAATTTCTCTCATTTAGCCGGGAAAATTTCCTTCTCCTTCGCAGCTTTTAATTTACAGTGTGAGAACAAGGCAGTAGCTACGGAACAGAACACTGAGCAGAATTCTCTGTGGGTAGCAGTTTGTTCAACCTAAAGCAAAGCAGTGCGTGAGAGCAGGGTGCAGCTAAAGTTTCAGGGCATGAACTACTTCAACAACTATTATTTGTTTTCTCCAAATGTTGAAGGCATTCCTCCACACACCGAGGGAGCAACACAAAGGTGGCTGGTCTCAGCCTCTGGAGAAAAGCGTGCATGGGTGGAGGAGGCCAGTATGGGGCACCATCAGGACAGATGAAAGCCGGCTTCCTGCAAAGCACTCATGAGAAGGGAGTACTCATATACACATATGTGAAACTAAAAAGACATAATCTCTATACTGTATCTTTGATCTAGCTGTAGTATTGTTACACATATGAGAAAAGCTGCTTATATGGCTGTAATATAATTTTAGATGCATACATAGGCACACACATATAAATATAAATATATGGGTATTGCATGCTATAAATGATACAGATACTTTCTAGCTTTCACATCTATTCCTGATACCGGCACCACCATACAAGGTGTGACCCAGTCAACCCCAGTGACTTGCTAACTGCTTGCTCATATCTAGAGAAAACCCGCAGCATCTCTAATACCTTTGCTTCAGGCCAGGAGCATTGATAAGCCTTCTATATTTCACTATATTCTTGTTCAGATCTGTTTGGCAATGAGAACTGGAGAAAGAATTGACTAAAAATGCCACAAGAAAACGGTATAAATACAAGGGGAGGGCAGTGAGCGCATGGGGGTCCTCGAACATTTCAGGATTGGGCTCAGAAACTGCCCCTACTCCCCTCTGATCACTATTACATTATTGGCTATTGGTTTAAAGGCTATTGGCTATTGACTCTTGGTTTAAAGCACCTCTTCCCATTGCGGATCCCTTCACTTCTGTTTTTCTTCAGTGCGTTTGGTAAATGATCATCAGAGGAAGAAAATGAATCGGGAAAACTTTCCTTCCTGATGATTTTGTCGAGCAGATGATTCGATCACTGTTTAGAGAAAAGCAAACCAGTCTGTGCCGGCCGGCTGCCAGCCCGGGGAACCAGGCTCCCGCATGTTTTCCAGCACAAGCACTTCATTATTAATTCATGCTCCAGGTCCTCTGTACATGCTGTTACTAATATTAGGTTTCAACAGAGTAATGAGCAACAGTAATAGACTAACTATCTTAATATATTTTAAATAATGTTTGAAATACTAAATTTGAGTTTGGATTTTTAATCGGGGCGTGGGCAGGGTATTGACAATCTTCCTACTGTTTTGCAGCCAGCAAGCAAATAAGATAGGGATTGTTCTGATCAGAATACTGAAAGCCAGTCTGATTTAGGGGATGGATCTGAAATACAACACCAAACTGGAAAGCGCAAGGGAAGTTTGGCACTGGTTTCTGCAGCCAGACTTTGACCCAGCCCTGTATGACAAGGGGACTTTTGATATGGGACTATAGGAAAAGTAAACAGTTGTCAGATCAGAACTCATGGACGCTTTTTGTAACATATAAAACACATGAGCTCCAGGGACTGTTCTACTCTCAAGAATGACACTTTCATTAATTAAAGAGGATATGGGATAGCAAAGCACAGGGGAAAGGAGTTGTTGTGGTATAAATCCATACCATAATGATATATACAGTAGGGGATAAAAAAAAAAAAAAAGGCAGGCAAGCTGTGGGTCTGAAAACCCTACAGGGCTTCAAAGTCCTTATTACTGCTGTGCTTCAGACAGGAGCATAGGTCAGCATCCCTTCCTTAGTTGGATATACATATATTAAAGGACTCATTTAAAATTTGAGCTGGGGAAAGGGCCAGTGCCATTTTTCTGTAAGCGTGCTGTGCACATTTCTGAATGCATTCTCTTTGAGAGGGAGTTCGCAATGAAGATTTCCCTGTTCTGGAACTCACTCCTCCTACTTGGTCTGTTGGAGCCTGAATACATTGACCCATGGGGCACATTGCAAAGCCTAACTATTTTCCCAGGATTTTTCTGAATGAATGACTTGAGTAGGTAGAGAGAAGAACGTTTCATTTGTACAGTATGTGGAGGGTTTTAATTAATAATGTTCCCATTTGAATGGCTATTGTATTCTTAAGAGTACTTTGTACATTTGCCGAGAGCATCAGATATCTGCAGGGTTGATTGGTTTTTTTTTTCCAATTAAAAACTAAAATATCCCACAACAATGTGGTACTGCTGCAATGTGGCTCCAAATTTCTTTTTGTGATAGCTGTATCCAGTGCCTAGCACTGTGGCCCCTGACCTGGACCACGACTTCTTGATGCCAGTCCCTAGTTGGCACCATTGAAAAGAGGCAGGTCTCAAGGAGGTGAAGCTTCATATCAGTTGGAGAGTTTGACACTTCTGATTATCATTATGGTATTAGGCATGTTTAACATACAGTGATAGTAGATATGTGCCTAGGGACATCATGGAGGCTTTACCTCACATTTTCAACTTTTGCCATGGAGAGATTTGTTTAGCTGTCTCATTCAGCTGCTGGACTGTGGGCCAAATCTGACTCATGGAAACACCTCTTTGTGGTCCAGTTCTCTCCTGTGACTGCAGTTTCATTATAGAATGTGCTTCTGAAGTAACTACGTCCTTTCATGCCTGGTCACCACCTGCCCTGATTTCATCTATGCAGAAGAAGTCACCTCCTGCCTTGCATTTGTGTGTGCAAGGAACAGTCACAGAGTTGACAGCATCACCCTGTCAGCACATCTCCTGTGAGGGCCACTTTTTTGTGATTTTTGTTTTTCTGATTATTAATTGTGCTTTTTAAAATTTATGTCTGGATCAATGACAAATACATTGAGAAGACTGATGAGGGTGTTGCCAGCAAACTAGAATACTGTTGCACAACTTCCGTTGTATTTAAGATGTTTTCTTGATGAAAAGAATCATTGTGCAAAGACAAGTAGCCAACAGGCTTTTATCCTTTCTGGTTTCATTCTCTTTTTGTTTAGCTGCTCTTTCTGTGACTTACAGGAGAAAACCACCACCCTTCCTTAAAGCCTTAAAAAACCCTCCTGCCACCTCTGCTTTTTCCTTCCTTTCCATGGAGTAGGCTGCCAAAATTGATTTTTGATTACTTACTGTAAAGTGCAGGCCCTCTCTACATTGCCATGTGATCTTCTGCACTGTGACCAGGCAAGCAAGGGGCAAAAGAGCAGGTGAATTCCAATCTGTCTCCAGAATTGTAATACAGACCATCCTGGAGAAACCCTAAGGACAACCACACTGTTTTTCTTCCTCTCTGAACACCCTATAAGAATCTTACTCTTCAATCGGGCATTGTTCAAGCTTCCTTATGTAACACTGTCAATGCACCACAACCCTGATCTATAGTATTCTTCTATCTCAGTCTCCCCCAAGAAGGACAAAATGAGTTGCACCAAACTGTGAGGAGAGCTCAAATTTGCACAAATTCTGCCATTGCAAGAGAAAGCACACAGGTCAGTCATAAGGAGGGGCTGGATTTAGCTTTAAGCCCAGCTAAAAGTCCACTTTCTAGAAGACAAGGGCTGATGAAATGCATTACCCCGCTAACTAATCATTTGCAGATACAACAACCAGCATCTCAGTCTGTTTCTATGATTTTAGTTACACAGTGCACGTTATTCTGAATTAAAGGCTGTTCCATCTTTCATTGCTTTTGCAGTCTGTGGAATTCCAAGAATGTTTTGATTGGGAAAAAAAAAAAAAAAGAAAGAAAGAAAGAAAGAAGGGAAAACATGGTGGCAAGTGCAAACATGGATAAGGGGAATGAACAATTTTAGATCTAAAAGCAGTTTCTATCTAAAAATTAAAATGCGTTAAAAAAACAACAAGCTGCTCTCAGGCAATAAGAAACACAAAGAAATGATGCACAATCACATATTTAAATTATACAGCAGTCCAAATAGAAGCAGCTATGCTGGCTGCTTCTGGCAAAGAAATGCCACTAAGCAAAACAGTAGTTTATTGCAATTGCCATTTGCCTAAGGATTTCTCTTTCAAAACACTTATCTAAATACCTGCTACAGTGGATTGTATTATTATTGTATCATTGATTCCATTTTGCAATTAGATATTTACACACAAAGAGCAGAAGGTGTGATGGGCAACTCTTGCTCTTCACTGACTATGTGAAATCTAGGAGACAACTTAGGGAAAAACAGAAGAAATTGCTGAGCCTCCAGCACACAGATAATGCCATATTAGATTCCCTTCTGTAATACACTACACAGCCGGTGATGATCCAACACAGACAAATACCTGACTCCCAACACTAGAATAATACAAGTGATAATAGTGGAAAATGTTTACAGTGATTCACTGTAGGTGTTCATCACAATCAAATGCAGATTGTTATTCTCCAGACAAGCTGAAGTGTAGTTTTAGTGCTCTCAGTTCCACAGTACTCATGGATATATACCATATGATAGCAACCATGGCTTGAAATGTTCATTTCCATCTCATCAGACTGTGAGGTGGCTAGATCTCTATCATACTGCAATGGGCTGCACAAACGCTGCTTCCAGATTCAGCTGCTGCAAAATATTTTACATGAGTTTGAACAAAGAGGTTCCAGCTGGTCCAGGCTGAAGCAACATGTTTGCTTCCTTCTCCCTTTCATCTCTAAGCTCATTCATGCTGAGAGCGGATATAATTGCTCTCTATAAATACATTCAGGTTAGGCACTAAAGCGAGAGAAAAGATACTTAAGCAAATGGACAAAGATGACACAAGGACAAATGATCACTAATGAGCAATGAATAAATTGAACCCAGAAATTAAAGTTCCTGATCATTGGAAAACTGAAGTTTGGAAACAGCTTCCCATTGAAACCAGGAAGAAAAAAAGAACAGAATTTTCACATGGAGTTTAATAAATATACAGATTATTAGATACGGTTGCTTGCAACAGCAGAGGAATGTATTCAGTAATCTAGGAGATCACTCCTGCTCCAATGGAAACAATGAACACAGAATCCAAATCACTGCATGGAGTTGACCCATTGTATTTTATTACAGGCGCTTTGCAATCTGATGTGTGTACTTTCAACTAAAGATGCCTGCAAAATCTCTCTCAGGTTCTTATCAAGTTTTAGATCCAGCACCTAATTCTTTTCCTTTCTGATTTGCCAATTATCTACCACCTAAACACAATCAACCTGATGCTGCCTTTCCTCAGTTTCGGTGACTATGAAGGATTTCCTTCACCTGCATTTTGCCCCAGTTGTTGAGCCCCAGGAGATCTGCTCTGATTCTTTTTCCTGTGACTCCTCTAACCTGCACAACAAATTACCTCTGCGCAGATATCACAGTCATCATTCTGTTTTGCAGTACCTCTGTTGGTTGTCATTCTCTGCAATAAAAAACTGTCTTGGCTAGCATGATTAAATATGTAGTACAATAAATCACCTAGAGACCTTCAAAGTGACTTCCTTTCTGCTTGCAATGGGCAATATGGCCACTGTCTCAGGGGCCTGCTATGAAACTGAAGACTCAGAGTCACCAGGTCACCTGCAACCGGCTGTAGAAACAAGAACCTGCCTTCAGGGACTTTGTAGACCAGGGCAGAGCCAAATATGACTCATTTTTATTTCAGTCCTAGCCCAGCTAACTTTGCATTCTCTGTTGAAAATGTTACACCTCTCATTTGTGTTCTGCAGAACCTGGCTTTCTGAATTTAAGGCTTCCCAGTCTACTGTGAAGCTCACTGTAAGAGAAGGTCTAGGAGGCAGCTCTGCCACAAAGCTCTGCCTAAACCAGAATCATGTCACAGCTCCACTGTACAAACCCCTTAATAATAAAATTTTTCTTACTTCCCATATGGCGTAAGAAGAAGGAAGAAGTGAAAAACCTGTTACTGCATATTGGTCATTGTAATACTTCCCCTTGTATACCAAAAGCACTTTAGCACCTTAATATCTATGCTCAGAGGCATGAGACAACCAGGAGAGGTTTGCCAGTCTGCCAGCGGGCTTCAGAGATTCCTTCTGAGCTCTTTTCCTTCCCCAAGATAGCCCTTAGGTAAATGCTTGCAGGAAACTCATATACTTGTGAGACGGTGAAGCTGCTGCTTCACAAGCCCTAACAAACGTAAACACTTCTGTTTCAGCACATCTGCCATTGCAATGCCTACAGCTTTTCCAGAACCAAAGGATTAACTTTATTGTGCATTTGCTCAGCAGATCTGGTAACACAATATTGTACTTCTAAGCAGACAGATTACTCACAAGTTTCTGGATGCTACATCTTTAGAAACGCACTCTACTTAAAGATAAGTGTTGAATCTGGTAATCCCAGAAACATCCAACTGATGTGAAAACCAGTTATACTAAGGGCCAGCTGGATGCTATTTTTCCTCAGGTTATTTGGATATTCCAAAAGTAATGGTTTTATTATTATTTTTTGCACTTTAATATTAAACAGATGCAGTTTGTTTCTCAAGACCACTGTGAGCCATTTTTCTTCTTTAGATTTATAAAATAAAACTATAAAGGATGAGTGGAGCTAGAAGTTTGTTTAGTATTTCTTTACTGTCAGAGAGAAACACCAATATAGAGAATTACCTTCTTTAGAAAACAGTATACATATTCAATGACATTTTATACCTGTAGAGAGAACCTCATTCAATGAGTTCACTTTTAGAAAACAGGAGCAATGCCACAGACATTACATTTTTCCTAAATGTTAAGCTCATAATATAATATAATATACTATACTATACTATACTATACTATACTATACTATACTATACTATACTATAATATAATATAATATAATATAATATAAATATATATTATAAGAAAATATATTCATGTGTGTTTCTGTGTGCAGCTATACATTACAGAAGGAGACATCATCAGAGGCAAACAGGTTCTGCAGTTGTGTGGGCTGAGTCTATCAGACAAGCTTTACTAAATACTAAGGCACTTACAGATGCATTTGTCTGGGAAGTGAGGTGCCACCTTAATTCTGCCTTAGTTTTCAGGACAGACATTGCCCTGTCCCATTCTAGAGACTAATCATGAGAAGTGCTGAGTTCTCCCAATTTCCAGCTGACCTGCTGCAGCTGAGAGCTCTGTACTGCTGCACACTGGCCCTGCTGCCTAGTGCTAGCAAAGCCTTAGGAGACTAAAAATAAACAGGCATTTATGTTGGAGGAAGAAAAACATGATTGACAACCCTCAGAGAAATTTGCCTGCTAATCAGTTACAAAGCTTCTGCCATAACCCTGGTCTCCACATCCAGCTGACCTCTTCTATGGAGTGTTTTGCTCTTTCACCTAAGGAGAATCCAAGCCTTCAAGTGACTTTTATTTTCCCCTAAACTGCATACAGTGTATGGCTGATTTCATTGCATTTCATATACATGAGATGGTCTAATTGCAAAACCGTGGTCCTAAAATGTTTCCTCAAAGAAGATGCACAATAAGCATGTCCACTCGGCTGAATGCATTCCTTTGCTTACAACCAAGGGAGACTGGCCAAACTGATGAGCTATTTAAGTGTTTTGTGAATAGGCATCCTTGAAATGTGAAATATTTAATTACAGGAGTATTGTTATGGTTGCTGACTATTAATTTCACTCTGCCTCCAGTTACTTTATTTTATTAGAACGTGAGGATTTCTTCTGAGATTATAAGGCATCTTGCATTATAAAACCTTAGGTTCAGATGATAATTTTTTTAAACATTCATTTTGTATGGGCTGATAATTGCTATGCTGAGTTCCCATTTAAAAGCAAAACTATCATTATTGTTGTGAAAATTCAAACATAAAGATTTCTGACAGCACTGAGTGAATGGGAAAAGCTCAGTTTCCAAACTATAAAAACACATTTTGACCTTAGTTCTCACAATACTGCGGCCAACAGAGATCAGTTCCATCTTAGCTTGGAGATAATCTTAATGGAGGAAGTAGCATTTAGTCTTACTCTGGAGGAAGCTGGTTTTAGTTGCCTGAGTTCTGAGAGGTTGAAAAATCAACCCCTGAGCCTTCTAGGTACACATTTTAAATTCACTTAAGTATAATTTCTATTCTCCCCAAATCAACATCGAATCTATTTGTATTTAGTGGTGAATTTCTTCTGTGCTGTATAACGTATGCAGTAAAAAGACTTACACAGCCAACATTCAAATGACTAAATATTAACAGTAAAATTAGCATGTGTAATACTGGCACACTGAATGAATGTTCTGTTTGTTTGTAGTGCTTTAATTCTCTAATCTCACATACTTAAGCTTTTGGATGGACAAAAAGGCAGATTGAATTACCAGTCCTTAGCCTTTTAGGACATGCAGTTCTTGTAAGTTTAGCAGAAGTAAAGTGAATTTTAAAGGCTTAATGTTCTTTCATTCCTATTTGGGATCTTAAGAGGAGAATATGGAATCCCAGGTACCTGTAGAAAAGTATCCCAGGTTGAAAAGTATTAATTTACATGCTTAAAATCAAGTGGTGTTTGAAGGTTTGCTGAGTCAGCAAATGTAGTCATATATTACTTATTTAATGAAATTCATAATTTTTTAATAACTTATTTGATGAGTATAAATTTGTTACTTGGCTGTATTTCAGTTCAGTACTCTTTTCTTGGGTAATATGTGCTTGAGAGATTATATATATTTGAGACTATTTTCATTTTACCACTCTTGTAATGGGCACTAATCATGTTTTATCTTGTTGTAAGTAAATAGCTAGGGTATTGTACAGAGCTGTTTGATCGGTATAGCATGACTTAAGAGGATGGTTGTGCCTTTATTTACCTCATAATCCTGCTTAAAGTCTGTATGACTCACTGTAGTAAGGTGCATGTTAATAATAGCTTCTGCATATCCACAGATATATGCAAAAGCTAAAACATTTGCTTCCTTTTATTTCACTAGATTTTAAGGGTTACTGTGTTTTTCCATTAGAGCAAAACATAGAAGAAATATTTCATTTCTTCTATGTGTTTTCTTCCTCCATTTAGTTGCATCTTTCTTCATGAGTGGTATCAACCAACAGTTTGCTGCATGACACTCCCATGTGGATATATGGAAGGCTCATGCCTTCTGATTTGGTGAAATTCTAACATTTTGTTTTGCAACAGGCCAGACAGAATTTGGTCTACCAGACTTTGCCTGGGAACAGGCATTAAAAAGACAAGATTCATTCTTTCTTCTCCTTCTTGCGTCATGAGCTAAAACCTGCATAGCTCTACCAAAAAAAAAAAAAAAGCAGTAACACCGCGTCTTCTCTTGATGCCAATTTTATAACTTCTTTGCTGGCTTTTTGCCTTGTCTGATTCCGCAGACTGGTGCTTCTCAGCAGACTACCTAGTAGTTACACGCTATTATAAAACCTTTCCATAACCCTGCAACTCCAGTGTCTCTCTGTATCATTTTAGTCCGCTTTGCACTTTAATTTCATTTAGTTTTCATGTGCAAATCTTGACACTGGAACCTTTCAAGAATTAGTTTGTCATTCTTGGAAACTTGAATAAGAAGGTGCAAAAGGAAGACGGAGAGTCATGACTGGAAAAAAAAGGTATATATTGTGTGCCTTGAACATGATATAAACACACTTGTATGCTCTACATGAACTGCCTGCTATGCTTGTCTGCCTACAAAAGTCTGGTCTCAACTTCACCACATGGAGACTAACACGTGTCCCACATGTTATTTCTAATCAAGAAAGAAAACAATTACTGTAGCAGAAAACTGCAATTTTAAGTCCTGAAGTGATCTGACTGTGACATAACATGACCCCTTTAGAAGGGTTGAGCTGCCCACCACAATGATTTGGATCAGTCCTCTGGAAACCTAGCATTTCACTTCTAAAACACATTTAGTTTTGTGTCTGGTGCTCCTTTCATCTTATTTTTGATACATATCTGCTTAAAACAGCGCCTGCATTTTGAAAAACATTAGGTTTACTTAAGTAAAATTGTATTTCAGTCCAAAACCATGAATGTAAACATTACGTGAATTTTATCTATTGACTTATGTGAGTTGATAGGATTTTATCTTAGATAATATAATGCACAGAAGCTCTTTTAAAACCTGGGGCCTTTAACCTGCCCACTGGAGTTTACTTTGCAAATCTTGCCTACTGCTGCCAACAAAGAGATTGTTGTTTTTTTTTCCTGGTATTTCACACCAATTATATTATACCATATTAGGGAATAACTGATAAGAACATTAGCTGATTAAAAAACTGGTTCTTGCAATGCACAAAGCTTTTCATCCATGAAAAGAGGATTCAAGAAAGAAATACACCATAATCAAAGATCTTGGCCAGAGGGATTCACTCAAACAAATATGTTCATTTAAATTTACTTACCTAATTTGAAATGTGTCAGGAAGAGTCAGGAAAAGTTATTTACATATCCTTGTGCATTTCCATCTCTGTAAAAGAAAAAAAAAAAAGGAAAATTAAAAAAGGTTAGAAAGAATAATGCCAACTTCCAACTTTCCTGCAAAATGGGGTTTAGTTCAAATTTCAACATTTGAATGCAGAGTTTCAGTAATTAATCCTTGTGTCTATAAGGTAATATTTTAAGATGAACTTCACTATTGTGCAAAGCACTTATGATAAGCACTTGCATTGGGATAAACCAGAATCTAAATCATTAATTGTGTTGGTAATACTGTTGATCATATTTATTGTTAAAGCAATAGTCACTATACACTTTACTAGTGAAAAAAACAGTCTTTGTCAGCAGAAACTTCACTCATCTTAATAGAAACAGACTCCCAAAAATTCTGTTTTCATGATTTATAGAAAACCAGATCCTCTAAATTGCCGGACACTTGGAAAAAGATATTAAGCCATGCATCAGATCACAGTTTCTCTTTCGCAGATGAAGGCCAAAAGTTTCAGGCTCTTGAAAATGTATTAAATTAATAGATCAAGATCATAAATTATGCATAAGACACTTTTTCACCACAAATACTACTGTAAAAATTGAATTAGACACTAAGGATGGTTTGAGAACAGGTAATTACATCTTACCTACACAAAGCCAACTTAAAAGGTCAATTTATATCTGTGATGATACATTTGTCATTGTAGGTGATAACTACACCCTTCAATGCAGTGAAGTCATTCATTATCTGCTTTTCTGGAGAAACTTCCAAGATACTGCTCAGATTTCTCAAGATTTAAAGTACACCTTTGTCAGTTCTGTTACTAATTACAATTCAGCCCAACAGAACTATTTTTTCTATTTCATTGATTACTAGGTGAGTGTTTACTGGTACATCCTTGTTCTCCCACAGTCTGTGCTAATTCAGAATTGTTAGTTGTGTTATTTTTTTCTATGTAGATTATACTGTTTTTCAACAAACTAAATGAAAAATCCTTTATCTGCATTGACATAGCAAGCAATTTCTAACAGAATAGCTTTCTCATTTTGCCTCATACTGCCCCAGGACTTGGGAGATGACACTTGTGATCTTTCTCATTTACTGATTATAAAACCTGATAAGAAAAGAGAAAAACATTTTCATGAACTGAAACAACAATCCCTCTCCTCGAACTACTGGATAATTTAACTCAAATTGCTAACGCAGACATATACGTATATATTTTTTTCTTTTTTCCTTTCGGATCAGAACTCAAAGTAAACAGGAACTAGACTGAATAGAGGGAATTGCAAAGTGATTACATGATTTGAAAACAGTTTCTCAGTAGCACTTACACAGGGTATCTTTGCTGTGTAACAAAGACTTATTCAGAAGAAAAATGTGGCACAGGGAACAGACAGGCACACAGATGAGAAAGATAATCATTAAGTTAGTAAAATGTAGTGAACATAGGGAAAGAGTGTGGAAAGAAGAGATCAGTATGAACAACAGTGGTAAAAACAAACAAACAAACAAAGACTCAGGACATGAGAAAGAGACAGAATTTTGCCCAGGAGGATGTTTTTTTATGAGGTGGATCAGAAAAAGACTAGAAGAAAAGGAATCCAAGATGCCACTAGAATAAAGGAACTTTGCTAATGATGGCAGGGGACACAGTTGAGGAAGAGAAGAAAAGAGAAGTGGTGCAGTGCTGGAGATAGGTGGAACTAAGGGACAGCTCTCTGAGGACAGATACAAAAAATGTCAGCATTTCTAGGAGAAAGAGTCAGAAAAGAAGTCTAATTAAAACGGTGGGCAAAACAGAGACATGAAAGAAGAGTAAATACTTCAAGTGTATCAGTCAGCGACCAAATGAAAGAAGTCAAGAAGCCACAACGATGGTCACTAAGAAGGAAAGACATGAAGAGGGAATCAGAAAAGATGGACATCACCGGATATTGTTTTCTTTGAAGAGGATGGCAAAATCCTCTTTGGAGATCAAAGGAAGTACAGAGAAAGTGAAAAGATTTATTGACTGAGTGTCATCCTTAGCGAACACACACGCTCGTCTAACCAGAAAGTGAGATTCTTGGTCTTACATAATACCTTGGATAAGCACACGCAGAATGTCAGCTCAGAGAAGAGACCATAGACTGTAAGAATATATAACAATATGTTTTTTAGAACTTGCATTGGACAACAAAAGAAACTTTCTTAGGATGACAAAGAAGGCTGCTTTGCACGTACTTTGGGAAATAATGATTAGGGTATTTGAGAAGAACTTTTACATTGGAGTAAAGCTAAAATGGAAAAATATTAACTGTTTGAATGAGCAACTTTGTGTCCTTCTGTGCGAACTTTACAGATATTTGAGATCAAATAACGAGTTTCACTTTCCTAACTTTTTTTCTTGAATTCTAACTGTAGCCACACTGAGTTTTGCTGTTAATTCACTTTCACCCAATTTATCATAACATTGTAAATGCATGACTTAGGTAAAAAAAAGAAGAACCTATACCTGAAAGAGCCTTCAAAATGTCTTTGTCAGATTTAGATTATTCCTTAACTGAGAAATCATTATTACGATAACCTATATTGCAATATGAATGTGCTTTCTCCGCAGAACCATTTCTGCATGGAAATACAATATAAAGATCATAGGGAGGGGGCTGCTGTACTGGATTTACATTCAAGTGTGTTTTCTGCAAGAAGAATACGCGTGGCAGCATTATCTGTGCTGCACTTACACCCGACCCCCAGGAAGGCTGAGGAGTCATTATGCTAAGTGTCATAGACATGAAATACAGACATACAGCTTCTGCCTCAGAGGGCTCAGCCACACCGGGTAACACAACAAAGGAGAGATACAGAAAAGAGAGATTAACTTTTCAAGGTCCTGCAGTGAGTCAGTTTCTCCAGGAATATATCACAGATGTGGCAACTTTGGCACAGTTTTCTAATAGGGGAACTTCAATGCTGGTATCAAGGCTGAAGAAATTCAAGGGGGATCTCCCAGTGTGTGACACATAAGCATTCTTCCCATGCAGTGCTTTTCTGTAGCCAAATCTTTCACCTGTTTCCCTTTCTCTTGCTCAAGTTTTTCCTTTCGCCTTCCCTTTTTCCTCTTTATCACTGCTTGTATCCTTTGCCACTTATTCCTGGGGAAGGGAAGCAAGCAAGCAAGATATCTTCATAAAAAAGTTCTCCCCACTGAAACAGTGCACAGGGAAGCACCTAACTCCTGTTGACTAGAAAGTGTAACTGCACATACAGGCATGGCTCACTATACATCTAAATTGCCACTTTCTAAGGCAAATTTCTTTACTCCCTCAAAACTAGAGAGGTTATTTGTGTGACGTAGATTCTCTATTATGGGAATGTAATTTAGAAAATCAAATATTCAGTAATTTGTTTATTTATCCTCCTAAAAAAACTGTGTCAGCTTTTGTATACATTCGTGACACTTATCTTTCATTGCCAACCATCAGTAAAGTTGGCGATTGTCATTAGAGAAAGAATTAAACACTGACTGACAGTAAAAGCCAGCAGAATATTCACTTGTCAGTAAAAATGGCAAGATAATTTAGAACTTTTCATTGCTTCACCATAAGTTCCTGGACTATATGAGTACTTTTAATATCAAAGGCCTTTATTTATCATAGTTGAAATGATGGGTTCTATAAAGATTGATGCATATGACCACAAACAGAAGTAGTGAGAATCCCAAACTGCCTTGAAAAATCAACTCCAAATTGTACAAGTTTATTCAGAATGAAAAATCTATCTGGAAAGACAAAACAAAACTGAACAATGTGGCTGCATAAATTGTTTGAAAAATGTCATTCAGATTTGAGTCAGTATTTTGAGGAGTGTATTTCTCCCCACTCCTTGAAGTTCATTTTCAGTATCAAATAATTTAGGAACCTCTGTCCTATTGATAGGGCAAATCCTTTGAGAATGCACTCTCTAATTTTAAAGCACAGGCTGCGAAGGCTTAAACACTGGTGATTGCTTCCAGGCATCAGCAGCCTTCTCCCCTGTGACCACCACATGAATTAAGAAGGCAAAGTTCATTTTCAATACCACCGCTTCACTCATTACCACAGCCCTCCTGGTAAGTAAGGTGCTTGGCAGGGGAGCTGTAAAACAGCTGCCCTCTGGGTGTCTTGTTTTGGCGTCCTTTCCCATCTGTTTTACCTGTCTCCTTTTCTGAATAATTTATTTCACCATCTGCATAAGTAGAGCACCTGGCCTAGGGCTAGCTCTCTCACCTAAATTATTCAGAGCCGAAAACTCTTTGGTTTAGACTCAGATAATGTAATGGCTCAACAGGACAAAACCCTTAACTTAGGAGTAACTGTGAATGTTTCTAGGCTCTGTACTCTGTTAGCAGTTTAAAAGGTCGGCTGTGTAAACTGTATACAAAAGCACCACAGAAATCCTTCATCCTCAAATATCTTCCCCAATAGCCTCTTTCAGCAGGTGAAACTTTCCAAAGCAGGGCTGTTATATCCTGCTGCCTCTCTGCCACATCTCGGTCCCGCGGGAAGCCACAGGTTGACTCCGTATGCGTGCACTGCAGCTGGCTTGTCCCTGGTTTTTATGCCAGAAAAGTTCCCATTAAAGCCACTGAAAATTGGCTGCAAGGCTGGACTTTGTGCTTGTCTCTTCTTTTCACAAGTAGGTTTTTGTCAGAAACACCAAAAAAATCAGACACTTTTTCTAAAGTCAAAGAAGTTGAAATGTTTTGCTTGTTCATTTACATGAACCATCATATCTACTGCCGATGGAAAAAAAGAAAATGCAGTAATCATATCCAGAAAAGGATACAATTAATTTTGGTTGGGTTTTTGCCTCCTTAAGCACCAAAGAATTTGCTACATTTTGCAAGACCTATCACTGAATGTTTACAGTAGAGATTTCCATGATGTCCATCACTGTAGCTCTTGCAGGCACATTTTGAACTGTTTCATTTTCCACTGAGAAATTTATCCAGTATCAGGTATTTGCTTTTTGCTCCAGCTTCGGGAAATCAGGGTCATAGATTTCAAATGAAGTGCTTTGTACTCTCTAAGGGCAGTGAGAAAACACAATAGTACAGACAAAATCTAATCAAAGTATTTTGGCTTTCTGCCTCCATTTTTATTTTACAATGGGAAAAAAAATCCAAGGTGCGACTTCAATCCCTTCAGGAGTTCCCTTCCTGTGTACACTGCCTTTTGCCAGAAACGCGAGACTGACAGAATGATAAAATGTGATGCCAGGTCCTCTTGCCCATTCAAAGACCCTCCCTCAGGTATCAGGTGCCTTGCCTGAGCTTTGAGGTCAACCGGACACCTCCCCTGAGGCTTACCTGGGCTGAAGGATACATCTACCCGAAAATCCGCCCAGGTAGAGCAGCTGTTATCTGAGCTAGGATCAAAGTGCCCCTCTGCTCTCCAGAAAAACATCTTCCAAACTGGTCTTCTTTTTCCATGATTCAAATGAATGTTGAATGAGTCTCTGGGGACAACAGTTGTTGTGCTGAGAAGCTAGCTGTCAGAAATACTTTATCATGAAAGTTCAGTTCCTTTCAAGGCCTTTCATTATTAATAGTCATCGCTGCAGGGGAGCATTAAACACAGACCCTATTTACTGTACAAATTGACATATTATAAACCACAAAAGCTATCCTGGTGCTTTGGTACTTTACCTTGCCTTTCAGCATGCTAACTCTGGGGAATCCTTTAACTTTTGTACTGCTAGAATGCAGAATGTAGATTTTGGTTTACCATACCCTGACTGGAGGGAGTGGGTAGCAGATTGTGATATATGTAGTAAATGAAACCTGAAGCATTATGCTCTGTAGTGACACTGAGACCATTTATATATACACATACATATGTATTAAAAAAAAATACAAAACAAAAAGCAAAAAAGCACGAATGTATATATCCCTGCTGTGAGCACCCCACAGTAGCACATGGTTTTAATTGTTTTACACCAAATTTCCAGCTGCTCTGTCTCCTGAAGGCATTACACCTCATGCAAAATTTGGGCAGATTTTCTGAAGGCAGCAGTAGAATCTGAGATGAAGAATTAGCAAGTAGCTGCTATGTGGCATGGCAAGATGAATCCCTGATGTGGGAGAAACCTAGTCCTGGTCCAGCCCACCAGACAACAGCAAGGTCTTAGAAAGCAAGCTCTGCAGGGGAAGGTAGTTTTTGAAAGCACCTTTCCCTTCAGCTTTAAGTGGCAAGCAGGCAGTATTTTACAGCTGTCAGCATGAGGATGACTGGTGTTTTAGGTAGATGAGATGTTACAAAGCCAAGTTTCAATATAATATTGAATTTTAGACATCTCAAAAGCAAATTGCACAAGAAGAAAAAGAATCCATCAAGTCAGTAACAACCTGAAGGCAGGGCAAGTGATAAACAGCAAATGCCAGGTTAAAAATAGACAACCCATTGCCCTTGGTAGTAGATAGACTCTGCTTTGTAGTCTACTCTGCACAACAGTATTAACCTGAATCCATAAAGGTAATGCTTTCCATGCTTCTAGACCAAGTCCTGAACTCATGCAGTACTGGCAGCCAGGCAGATGCACTTCAGAAGTGGTGGTGGTATCCCAAAGCCATGTCTGGGCATGCCACAAAGCTGTGATTCAACCAGTGGCACCTGAGCAGACAGTAACTTTGCAAGCAAACAAGCATCATAGAATCATTAAGGTCAGAAAAGACCACTAAGATCATGAAGTCCCGCCATCAACCCATCCCCATCATGCCCATTAAATCATGCCACATCTATACGGTTCTTTAACACCTGCAGGGACAGTAACACCACCACTCCCTGGGCAGCCTGTGCCAGTGCATTTCCACACTTTCTGAGACAAAATTTTTCCTAATATTCAATCTGAACCTCCCTTGGCACAATTTGAGACCATTACTTCTCATCCTATTGCTGTTACCTAGGAGAAGAGGCCAAGCCCCACCTCGCCACAGCCTCCTTTCAAGAGAGTTGTAGAGCGCAATAAGGTCTCCCCAGAGCCTCCTCTTTTTCAGCCTGAACTAATCCAATTTCCTTCATCTGCTCCCCATAAGACCTGTGCTCCAGACACTTCACCAGCTTCACTAGCCCTCTTTGGGCACACTTCAGGGCATCAGTGTCTTTTTTTATAGTGAAGGACCCAAAAGTGAACACAGCAAACAAGGTGTGGCCTCACACAAGGCAACCAGTCATGGTGCCGCAAGGTACAACATGGTGACAGAGCCAGCCAGGAAGCAGTAATTCAGCAAGTGATACAGTACCTCCTCATCCAGGCATGCAATCAGCAGCTTATAAAGAGATTCAAAGCAATATTACATACCAATTAGAATACAAGGAAAGCAGAGCCTACATACAGTGCCATATGGCAGTTGATGAGAGGCCTCTGTGATGTACATCTAAAGATTCATACCCCAGTTAGAATTAGACTCACCACAACTGGAAAGACCTCCAAGATCATCCAGTCTGACCATCCTTATATCACCAGCAAGCCATGTCCCTCAGTACAACAGCTAAACATACCTTGAACACCTCCAGGACGGTGACTCCACCAACGCCCTGGGCAGTCCATGACAGTGCAGGACCACTCTCTCTTCACCATTCTGTGATCTAAGGATTCACATCCAAAAGGGAGCATGTCTCTAAACTCACCCTCACAGCTGCCACAAACAGGCAGAGTCAGAAAAGAATGTGGAAGGAGAGGGCTGAGCCCACCCAGCTGTTCCCACTCTCCCAGGCCAGATGTGGTCCCCACAGGCAGGTCGGGCCATGAGGCTGTTGTTCTGCTCCCTCTCATGGATGTTGTATTCATTGCAAAAAGTCAGACAGCAAGGGGGTGGAATTGGCTGCCTTTAAAAGTGTAGAACATGTACTCAGAAAGAGTGTTCAGATGCCAGTCAGTCCAACCCACAGTATGCTAAAGATTGGTGCTTGGTACATTTAAAGGATAGGAAAAAGTTACATCACTCAAGTACAGAATATAGCTGAGTTCTTTCAATTAAAGAGATTCTGACACCCAAAAATATTAAGAGGTCTTCTGACTGACATTCCTAAAAGGAACTGAGTTGTTGCAAACTTGAGCCTTTTCTAAGATGGAGAGTAAGTCTTTACCAGTAAGAACAAACAACAAAACCAACCAAGCAGGCAAGCAAAAAATCCCACCAATAAAACAAACCCTGTAATTTTGTAACCAGACTTGGACAAGCTTCTGAGAAGGACCACACACCAGATTAGATTATTTAGATTTGTTGTGAGAATAGCTGACATGTGTTCCTTTCCCATTCGCGGCCCAATCTTTGTTGTAAAAGTGGACTCATGTTGTGCCAGTGCAGATTAATATTATAACATGAAAGGGATAGGTTTGTATCGTTTTCCACACTCACTACATTCACTGATGTGGGAATAGCATTATATTCTACCTGAGCCACTTTGTCTTATGGCCAGGATTAACAGCAAAAAAATACTTCACAGACTTAGGTGGAGGTGTCACCTGCTCCTTGAAATCAAATAGCATGGGTTCCATCGTATCTAAAACTTTCATTCAGGTGGTGAAATAACCCTCAGGTTACTCTAGAAGATCTTGGTAATTTTTTTTTTGCTGACACCTCCTTTGCTCTTTCCTTAACAGGACATGGCCTATGGGCTCCTGTTCTGCTAAAAATTCCCCTGAGATCGTGTTATCCTTCTTCCATTCAAGCCCATATTCAACTCCATATTTCTATGACTGTCATTGGATGTATCTTTTGTTATAAAGTTTCACTATACTTTTAATGAACATGCACAGAATTTCACTCCTGTTACATCTCCTGATCGAGCAGATCACCTTATCAACATGAAATAATGCTCCATCCTACATCACCAACTTCCAGTTTTCCCATGTATTTCAGGTGGGTGATACTATTTGTAAAATCAATTAAGGAGTTTTTATTATTTTCACATGATACCTTGCTTTATCTGATTCTCTGCAAGTGGTAATACATTGCAGTCTATTCAATAAAAATAAGGCAATTGTTTTATGTATTTTAGGCATAATGAACTTGGAGAAATGCCTAACTATTTACATTCATACCAGCCCTTGGAAGGCATTTCAAAATAATATTATAGGAAAACAGTTGATACAATAGTTAGATAACATCAAAGAGTGGGTTGGGAACACAAACTGTGATCCTTGTGAAAACTGATAGCTGAAGAACTGGCCAGGAGAGTTCTAAGTGCATTTCTTCCTTTTTGCTGAAATATAATGTTTGTTCTCATTCTTTGGGTAGAACCTGGCGAGTCTGTATTTGCATTGTTGATCTTTCCCAACATAAATCTCTCTATTGTTGTCATATCAACAATGTTTTATTTACTTTGGTAATAAAATTTCTTGCAGTACATGCTCTTTTGGACTGTGCATGCAGTATTTATCATGTTATTGAGTTTACAGTTACAGAACATTTCAGTATAATATAGCAAAGGACAATGAAACATTGCACAGGTGTAAGATCTCTCTGATCTTCTTTTACCATCAATTAAAAATAGCCTACAGGTGTAAGATCTCTCTGATCTTCTTTTGCCCTGAAGACTATTGGAATATATCCTATTAGGCATGATGATACATCCAGAACCTGAACACATACACTAGGTCTTATAACCCTTTTGATGTAATCAGCTAACAGATCTAATCTATCATGCTGCTGGAAATATGCCTGGATACAGAGCTGCCTTTTTTCTTTGCTGGATACTGTAATTTCTCTGACAAACCAGCAGCAAAGATTGGGACACTCATCTTCATATGCGTTATTTTTTTGACACAAAATTACATTAGACAATCTTCTAGAGAAATGCTTGAACCTATGTTCCCTATTTTCAGGAAAAATAAATTTTCTGGAAGAGTTACTCTGAATTTAAATAACAATTAATTTGGAAAAAAGTGTGTGTAGAAATCATGTCTTGCCCAGGCCCACTTAAACTGGATCTGACTGTCATGAAGATCTTATCATTTAAAAAGAGCTACATGCAAAGAGATAAATCCACTCTATGCTGTTCAAAATATAGCCAACAACTCTTAAATACACCAAGCCAAAAGCTAGTTGTGTTCCTACTAACACAGTAATAGATATTTATCTGAAATAATCCTTAGTTGTTTACTTTTTAATCTCGACAAAAGTGTTTCTACGAACATTTTATCAAATAAACTGAACATACCAATGGCCAAAAAAAATTAAATAATCATCCAGTTCTCCTTTTAGAAAATAAAATATGAAACAAACAAATAGGGCAATTTAGAAAAGATTAAAAGCAATTGTTCTGTTCCCTTGGTAACACAATCTAGGCACAGCCAATCAGCAAAGTTGATATATTATTTTGACATACATGCACATATTTCTAACATAAATAGCAACAGAAACTTAATAACAATAGATTTTAAAACTAGGAACTGATGTCATTTTAAATGTGTCAATCAAAGAGAATCTATGAAAGTATTACTTCTATCAAATTGACATTAAGTATATGCTGGAATGGCTTTATAAGAGATAGCAGACCCTCTGACAGGTCATACAGGAGATGCAAAATCTGTAATTACATTCTAGCTTCTAGTATTGTGTCCTTTGGTATGCCTAAAAAAACTCTGAGTAGGAAATAAAACTTGAATGCTCTGTTATACCACTCATTTATCAAAACAGGCAAAAAATTATGCAACATATCTGAGCACAGAAATGAAATATCAGACTGAAAGAATCACCCTTACCCCCAAAATAGATGTGCTTAAATTTCTCACTTCTTATTTTATGATCAGTTGGTGCCAGTGAAGTTCTGCAGCGTGAGTTTTCAGGGATAACTAAAAATTAACAACAGAAGAAATGTACAGAGGAGGATTTCTAATGGGATACAGAGCCTTTCACCTCTCTTAGTCATTGGTATGAATCTGGCCTGTGTCAGCAGTAACAGAAAACCATTACTTTTTGACAGCTGTCAGAAGTCAGAATGTAAGGAGTGCATCAGCTATCCTAGTCCAGACCCTAGAAGACAGTTGCCCAAATGGGATCATCAATACCAGAATTCTTCTTGAGAGTCTCAAAAGAAAACTGTCATCTCCTCCCTTTTCTGGAATCCCTTGTCCCAGTCAATTCCTAGAAGCGTTCAGCCAAAGATCATACTGCCACAGACTGTCCTTTGAATTAACAGCGTGGTTAGAGAATTTCAGTCCTAATAAGCAACATTTTCAAATCCCGTCACCAACTAAAATACGTAAGAACACATTTGTACATTTCTTTATAGGAGGAATGCTTTTTAGAAAAGCTAGGATTGCGCTAGCCTTAGGTCTCCCTACCTTCTAAATCCCAGGTATAACAGCAACAGAAAAAATACATATGTCAGCACTGACAAATGATATACACACTCATAAAGCTCACAGATACAGAGACAAGCACCTTATTTTGTCATTGGGTGGGATTAAGTTACCCATTCTGGCACATCATCTTTTTTTCTTTTTCCAGATTTTCATGACTCTCATAGTAGAAAATGCTCAGAATGAGGAATTTCCAACTGGAACACATTGAAAATAAAAAGGAAATAGCCCACTATAAACAGCACTGAGGAGAAATAAGCAAACATGCATGGCACAGTACGCAGCTTTGCCAGAATGTGAATGTTATACTTTTTTTCTAGCAGCTATTATCTTTCCTTAGAAATACTGACTCTTTCTTAGAATTTCAATCTCAATTTTGATTTTTTTTAATTTTTTTTTTCTTTAGGATGTAAGAAAAGTGATGGAAAGGACTACAGAAAAGGGCAAGGAAAACCAGAACAATGTAAAGTTTCCATGCATTATGACAGGGTTTGGTGAGGACATTGTGGTGATTAACCATTTCAGCACTGTCAAGCCTGTTTATTAATGGAGGCAAGAGACTAAAAGTTTTCTTGTATATCAAATCCATGAGATTTAGCTGCCAGCCTTCCAACAGAATTTTCCCAACCAGGAAACTGGCAAAGCAGAGACACTGACAACTACAGTCAAGAGCTGAGAGCAAGCAGATTACACAAATGTAGTCCTTCAAACAAGTCTTTATCCATAACTTATCACTTTCCAGTGGTAAGAATTGACTCTGCAACATACTTCATGGAGCAGGAGATGGCAATGCTATGGCACAAAGCAAATGAATTGCATTAAAAAATAATTTCCAAGGAGTCTATCTCTTAGAATTTGATTGACAGGTCAGATTGGGAATGAGCCTTATATGCTGTGGAACATGTATTTCTCCAGTGTCAACATGCACCTTTTGAGGTGGACACGTTACCTAAATATCAGGTCTCCTTGAACATCATCAACTGCCTCCCTAGGCTTGCAATTTCAAAGTCATCAACTAGCAACGATCGTCTCTTCCCTTCTGATTAAATATTTTATAGCTTCTTTTGCACACTGTTTCCACCACACATTTGTTTTAAACATGGATCAGAGCATATGGAATCAAGCAGGTTTCCATAGAGAACTGAGACCTGGGACTGACAGAAGTAACCTGTGTAATTTTATAGCTAGAAACAAAAGAGTAAATTCTCTTAGCTAAAATAAGAGCAGAGTACTGTCTCTTACAGCCCGATCTCTTTTTTTCATATAAGCTAATAATCTCACATTGTTACCACTGTCTTTTGTACTATAACATTAGAAAAAGATATGAAGACTTGATTTAAGTTGCCATGGCAGAGAATCTACTACATCTCCAGGTATTACAGGTTAATTATATCTGTTTAAAGTATGCACCCTGTTTCTATTCTGAATTTCTTTGCTTCTCATTTTCAAGCCACATATCATTGTATCTTTTCTTGTCAAATTAAAACACTAACTAATATAAAAACCATCTTCATGCTGTAGATGCCTACAGTCAGCAGCAATATATAGCAGGAACAGCGACCAGGAGGTGAAGCACATATCTGTCAGGGTATGTGAGGGAGCAGGAATTCAGTAGTTTGACCAGAGCATTAATATTTTTCATACCCTATAAGAAGATGGGTTTTTGCTCTGAAGTCTGATACATGCTTGTTTTTATCAAGCAACTCAAGATCTAAACGAGTGCTGACATACTTCTATAAACTTAATTAGAAATTCTATCTTCTACAGTCTCCCCTACATTTAAATTTCCATCCCACACTTTAACACCTTCTGCTTAGTGCTTTTTTTTTCTTTTTCCTTTTGCCCATTATTTTCATATCAAGAAGCAACAACCAGCCTAACAGATCTGTCTGCAATTTGACTGATGTGTCTTTTTCTTCTAGAAAACAGCTCTTGCAATTGCTGTGAAAGCAAAGCCTCCAGAAGGGATGACTCAATGAGGGAGGTGAGACCAAACAGCGCTGCTGAGCAGCCTCTGTAAAAGATTATCATAATGGGTCTAATAACAACTCTAAGTGCCAGCACAGTCAAAGTGGCTGATTAACTGTATACGTGAGCTTTAGGCACTGGGGTGCCAAGTCCAGCCTTGTCTCCATCCCTAACCCTCATCTGCAACAAAGGATACTGAACTACTGGGCTGAATATTCTGCAGATATTAGTGCATGCCACTTGTAAAAAATCCCATCCCTTAAGCTCTTCTATTCCCCAGCATCAGTAGCTTAAACTTTCCTAGCCTGTGCTCATAAGTTCATGGGAATCCAGTGCTATGCTGCTTACTAGCTATTTCCATTACAAAATCCCTCAAGAGGCTCCAGCAAGGAATGAAGGCTCCTTGGGCTGATTAAACTACCTGGAAGCTCCTGGAGATGAAAGAGGCAGTTCTAGTCCTATTAGGTTCAAGGCAAATTTTGAACTCAAACATCAAGGAGGTCAGGCCTTTGTTGCTATTTAAATATAACTGCATGGAAAATGAAGTCTTCCTGAAAACTTGAGAGTGTAAAGGTGCCCAGAATGGAGAGTAAGCTTTAATATTGTACTTAAGAAGAGATTAAGTGCACAGCGGCTGCTATTTGTTAGCAGTGGTTTTTGTAATCAAATCAGAGCCAGAACAAAATGTGACATCTCCTTCTTTTATGAAAAGGTTGATAAAGGAAACAGAATAAAGAAGTTTGAAGAAAAAACAACCTGGACAACAATAAACTTAAGTCCTTAAACCACTGAAATGCCTATGAAATTTGCAGAACATTGTGTCTTATACATATTCCTAAGCCAAACACAAAGAAAAGGTGTAAGTACACCTGCAGCCTTGTTGGGGTTCTCCTTTGTCTTTTGCAAGACAATAAATAAATAAATAAATAAATAAATAAAATCTACCTCCAAAAACTTTACAAACTTCAACTTCTGGATCTTTCACTGAATTATTCTAAAACTACAAAGACAACAAAATGCATCTGTCATTTCTCAGCAGCAGTGTTGCTCAGTAGCTACAAAGTGCATTTTCTTCCTACCTCAGACTCTTAAATACCTTCCAAACACTGATTAAGTCTTGCAGCCCTCTCTGAAGAGCTCCATTACCCTATTGCACTATTAGACCCGTTACTCAGCAGACAAGGACAGATAGAAAATAAATGCATGTAGGAGACAAGTGAGGAAGCTGAGATTCAGGCAACCTGTCAGAGATCCCCACTTTTCCCTCAAACAAATCAATGAATCTCTTTGGCTCAAAAACGCCAGGTGATCACCTCATAAATGCCACTATGAAGAAACCAGACAAACATGAATATATATGCCTAAATTTCTCAGTTAATGGTAGGAATAAGCTATCATGCTGAGAATAAATTCCTGAGATCAAACAGTGACTGCATACCTAGAAATATCCAGAGTCATTATCTTTACTAACAGAGCTAGTAGTTAGACCCACTCTTTTAACCATCAAATCTTATAATCTATGGTATTACAGAAAAAAGTCAGTTAATTTCCTAAGCAGAAACATATCGTAATATTATGAACATAAGATTCTTACTGATGTAATTTATTTGTCTTTTGCATGAATCAAAATGTAACAGGGTATAATAGTTATAATTATCTCATTTAAAAAAAAAAGAAAGAAAGAAAGAAAGAAAGAAAAAAAGAAAAGAAAAGAAAAAAGAAAAACCTGAAAGAACAATAGAACTCAGAGTGTTACCTACCCCTAATTGTAATCTCACTTAAACTAAGGAACAAGTCTTATTACATGTAAGGGTCTGTTATATTTTTTACTACATATTCTTCACACTTTTCCCTTCTCAGACTAATTTGCTACCTCCTGAACAGCCCTATCCTTCCATAAGTTGAGCACCGTGCAACGTGAAACATCACTCAATAGAAATGTAGGTCAATTTTTAACTGTACTTCCTTGTAATGGAATGGACTTGTATTTTACATGCAAAGGCAACAGAAAAAAAAATAGAAGAAGAAGATAATTTGTGTCTAATAGCCTTTGCAGTCCTGCTGTGTCTGTTAACTTTAAAGCTTCCAAAACGGAAATAATGGGACATACTGAAACACGTAAAACAGGATGGAAATGATGAGATGAAATGACTGTGAGAAGTGTGACAGGTCAGGGAAGGACACTGAAAGAGCCTCATGGGTTGAGGGGAGAGGGCTACTTGGGGAAATTAAAAAGGCTTCACATAACTGGGCATCTAAAAAAGAAGAATTAAAGTCTCCTTCACCCGACATGCCTGACCCGCCACTTGGTCTCTTCTTCCTTCTACTGCCCCTGCTGACAGAATAATACGCTCCAGCTGAGCCCTGCCATGCCTGGGCTATGGTAATCCCTGAATGAGGGCAAACACCTGTGGTAGCTTTGCTGCTTGGGGACAACATATTAACCCGTTCCTTCCCAGGCAGTGGGGGATTTGCATTTCAAATGGGGCACAAAGGCTCAGTCATACTCTTGTTTTTGAACAGAAGTCAAAAAGCTGGAGAAGTGGGCTTCTGTTCTTCGTCTCTCAGATTGGCCCATAGGAAAAAAATACTTGCCCAGGTATAACCAGGAAGTTGGTATTTTGTCCACAGTATTCACAAGACCGGAGTTAATGTATGTACTTTTTCTAGCTTTTTATGGACAACTTTGTCTACTGAAGAATTATCCTCATTAATTGTAAAGTGCCTACCAAGACTGAAAGAAGCTCCTTTGTAAAACAAAATCAAGTCCTTCACTAAAGTAACAAACGTAACCATTCAAGTAAATTTTGGGGTAATCCTCAGACCGACAAACATGGAATCCAGAAGTCGTTAGAGACATTGTGCAGGTGAGGACTGTCCTTGTACCTGAACAACTGGCAGCAGGATTCTGATTTCTGGGAACTGGCCCAAGACCCCTCCACAGGATCTGACTTTCAGAAAGTGCAGAAGATCCAATGCTCAATAAATCGTGCCATTGAGAGATAACTCAGACCTCCCAGATTACCAGCACTTCCTGAATGCCAACGTCCCAATCCCTTGGTTGTGCTTTTTGTTTCAGTGTTCCTATGGTATCTTTCAACACCTTCCCCTGAAACAAAGTCCTGGATGTGAAAACCACCCAGACACTGTGAGATACCTGTATTGAATCTTTGAGGATGAATAAAATGAAAGAAAGAACAATTGTTTGCTTCTAAGACTTCAGGGTGTTTGGAATCCACATCCCCCTGTATTCATGGCACATTTCTTCAGCCTTTTCAAAATGAAACTCTCATTCTTTTGATCCATGGGAGGGGTTGCTGCAGCCTCCCTTTCATTGTTGTATAAAATCTAAAGAAATAATAACAGTTAATAATACTAACGTTCTGAAAGAAAACCGTTTCATCTGAATCCCCAGGTAAAGCTGGGTGGATGACTTCTGTAGCTGCAAAGTCACATTTAGGCCGCCTTTAAAGCTGGCACTGGGGCAGGTTGGCAGTGTTGCATTCATCCTGCAGTGCTTTGTGAAGGGGCCTGGGAAGCAAATGGGGCTCTTGGCCTATGCCCCAGTGGCACCTAACAATGAGCCTTCTCCTCTGAACAGCCCCTTCCATTTCTGCTCTCATTTTAGCTTCTTCAAGCCTTGTGACAAGTATCCCAAAACAGCTGAGGAATGGAGATGGGCTTGGAGCCCCAGTTTCACCCCATAACCCTGCCCGTTGAATAGCACTGGGTGTGCAAGGTTTCCCACTGTTGCTGGGATACTACAAACTGGAAGAATGAGAATTCTGCTTTTAATTTCTCTAAACTACTGTTTAATTTGAATTAGCACATCTTCTTCCAAGGGAGAGTTTAATGTCAGAAACTTGAATCCTGGATGACCTATTTTATAATGAAAACATAGACTTTCAAACTTCTAAGATGAGCCCCACAGTCAGAGGTGAGAAATTCCAACAGTTGACATGCAAATAAAGTCACTTTTTTATGTGTGTGCATTTGCAGTCAGGCACTAACCCTTTCAATACATCAGGCCTACCTGAAAAGGTTAGCCCAGTTGTTTAAAAATTACCCATTTTGCTGTTAGCTTACTGATATGAGGGACCCTAGTGTATGCTTCCTTTCCTGACTCGAAGCTCCTGAAACCACCTCTTCAGTTTAATGTTCCCTCTCTTCCTTCAAATCTCTCTTCACTTGCTGCTTCCATCCATCTTCAAAGGTGGTCCCCTGCCAGCTAAATGCAACTTTGAACTCTCACAAAAACTTACAAAAGTCAATGGAAAGACTCAACTTTCAGATGCTCTGCATTACTCATATTTAAACTACCATCCATCCTTCTTGTGAGCTTTTTTTGTGTTTGTTTTTTTTTGTTTTGTTTTTTGTTTTTTTTTAATAATTATTTCTAAAAGCCATGCACTCTTTCAAGAGTTTCTCACTTTAAACCACTGACAAAATGGGAAGCGTGTGAATATTACAGGAGGAGAACTAATTCATTGACTTCTGGTCAAGAAGTCTTCCTGCAAATGCCAAAATTCATGTAATATCCTCTTTGGTTTGAATTTCATATCCTGTTTACTCAATTGTCTGTGGAAGGATTAAGAACATCCTCACATTGTTTCAAAATACCAAGTTATATTACAATTCCCTTTCTTGCACATTCGCGCTCCTTGGCCTGAAAGATCTTTATAAGAGAACAGGAGGAATTGCGTGAGAGAGGAGGTGATTTTATCTCCATTTTACTGCCAGGTCACTTTCCCAAGGTTGTATATGGGTTTAAAGCATAAAACTAGATCTTCCAAGATTCACTCCAATACCTTAACCACATGAATATCTCAAAGTAGTTTGAAATTGCAGGGATTTTCTTCTGGCAGGAGTTGCATGTGCACTCAGATCATTTTGTCAGGTATCGAACAGAATTCCCCCATTTTGTAGAGACCATAATATCTCCAAAGAAACGATGGAAACCTGTGCAAAGAGCTGTGCTTTGGAGGACGCAGGAATGCCAGCATCTCTCTGTGTTTAAACCTGGTGGTTATAGTCAGTCCTTCAAACTTTTAAACTTGTTCCAAATTTTCAGAACTGCACAGCACGCAACTGAGAGAATGATTTGACCCCAAAGATCAGGATGTTGTAAGTATTGTTCAAGAAAAATCCAGTTGAAAAAGATTCTAAAAAAGTATCAGGGACACTTTTAAGTCTTCCTTTAAAAATAAAAATCATAAAACTACCTTTGTTGACTCCTGCTGTTAATGTGCTTTTATTCAGGCATTTAGAAACAATACTGCTTCACAGAGTAGACAGCCACGGTCAAGGGCTGTTTTCTCAACCGTGGTCCCTCATTAAGTACTGTGAGCTTGAGAACTAATAAAGTGGATGCTGTACATGCACATTAGGTAAAGAATACATGCTCCTGGCTGCAAATGAAGAGAGGATAGTTGAAATTGCAGTAGGTAATTCTAATCTTTTGAAAAATTTACTTAGGTAAGTTTAATTAAGGCTTGAAATGAACATTCAATTTGCCTATATCGTTACTATACAGAGTCACCTCACAGATATTTATCTGCTCCATTCAGTAAAACATCAATGCCTATAATCATTTCTTGGAGCTCTTTTCATACAATTCAAGTGCACTATGGAAGAGCAATTTCCTTATAGCTGAGCATAGTCTGATTAAATTGTTTAAGTAATAGTCCTGATGAGCACTGAAGTCAACAGATAGACCAGACAAGGGTTCCTCCTCAGAAGCACAACTGAGAACAAGTGCAGTTCCTACAGTGGACAAAGCTGATACTCATTCCACTTCAATCAGAGAAGATCAAGTCCACCTTTCTCCCTACCTGTGATGAACACGTACAGCATCATCCCCAGAAATACACATACATGAGACTTCTGTAAAACCTTGTTGACTGGCCTTATCCTTAAGATGCACCAAAAATTATGATACTAATTAAGCTGTCTAAAAACTTTGTTCAGGATGGCTACAGATCCTAGCAACAGAAGAAGTACCACAGAACACAGTCTCTAACTTAACGTAAGTGAATTACAATTGCTTTTCTGTTCCCACTTGTGGAAGAAATCCAAAAGTGCATCATTAGCATTATTCCATATATGCCATGGATGTTTTCAAAGGTCAATTTGTTTATAGAAATTCTTCCATTGAGGATGAATGATGACACTATTTTGACCCCTCTGACCTTGGTGAGCAGGAATGCACTTTTCAAGCATCCAGAGCCCCTCTACACAATATGTCTAATCCTACATCTCCCCTGCCCTCACAGGCTATTTGCTGTTAGTAGCCACAATAGACAAGCAATAGTACCATTATAGGCTTCTCTAACAAAAGACTTTCGTGATCATTTTCTAGTGACTTGAAGATTGACAAGATCCCCTCCTGTTACCCAGATGCATTTTCTCCTCCTTCCCGGGGATTTCTTTTCTTGTTTCCAAGGAGGAAAGTGCCTCCCTGAGTAGCGACCTCTCTCTCAGCAGAGAGACCTGCTAGAAACAACAAACATTGCATGTTAAACCTCCTCCTAGAGGGCATTATGAACAAATGGAGTGCTAGCTCTTCTTTGATAAGGTGTACACCTGTGGTACAACTTCAGAATCAATTCAATTATAAAGACACAAAAATGCCTTTTGAAGAATGTTCCTGAGCGGCTCTGAGGCAGGGAACACAGCATATATATGAGCCTGACTTTGTCAAAGTTACTTAAAGGGAAGAAGTTGCGCAGAATCGCTCTGCAGCCTGATTAACTACCTGGGCACTGGTCTGTCAGCACAAGCCCATATGTGGAAATCAAAGCTGTCCCTCTATGATCTATCACATCAGCTGTCCTTCAGCGCAGTCAGAATTTCTCTTTTCTGGAGCTTTTGCTTACTTGCTACATAAAACCTGAGCTATCAGAATGTTTAATTTTCAGAGATGCAGAACACTTGTACCTCTGAATGGTATGTGAGCTCACCTCTTAAAATAAAGCCCTGAATTACCCAGGCTGGGTACTCAGAAAATGAGATGCCCTTCCTCTGCCCCAGCCAGTAGTTAATTTGGAAAATTCCAGCTGCTCCATCTTTGGGTCTCATTTGGAACTCGATCAGGTAATAACAGCAGCCTACACTAAAATACCTTCTGAGGATTACAAGGAGTTTGAGAACCCTCATAAACAATGGTGTGGATTAAAACAGTAATGCAAACGTTGTTTCATTTGTTATCATATGTAGGAAAAAAAGACAGAAGACCAGTCCTGACCTCTTTATGCATGGTACTTGACAAGGTAATATGCTTTTTAAGCTCAATATGCTTCAACTTACACTGTACTCACTAAAATAATATGTCTAAATGACACTTCAATGTTTGCTTTCGTTGGTTAAGAATAAACACTCCTCCATATTGTCATTAACAGAAGAGGAGGAAAAGAAAGCCACAGGTTACTTCAAATCCTTGGATCATAGTTCCTTCCCTTACTGCAGTCACTGAAGTCAGAGGGTGGGGTTCTTCAGTGCCTGAAGGGCAAGGACTGCTCGGTTCACCTTCTGGTATGGATGGAGAGTGAACCAGCAAATGATTTCACTGAAGAGAGCATGAGCAGAGAAGATTTTGTTTAGGTTTGATTTGGGCTCAATCTGAAATTTTATGAGCCACACGGGAGATATGTACTCAAATTTGGGGTTCACAGTGTCATAATTTAAGCTTTGTATGTAAAGTTGCTTCTTCAGATTCTAAAAAAAAATGTTTCAGGTATGTTACTGCTATGAGCTTTCCATAGCAGTGCTTCAATATTACTGTTTTACACGAAATAACCAAGTTGGAATCTGACCAACAGTTCATACCACAAAGTGAAATATGAGAATTCATCTTCTGATGAAACTGAAAACCTTACGGATTCCAGGGTGAGTTGTGCTCACCATTTTACCTCTTTTTTCATTAAAGCAGTTGCGTTTATTTAACAGCACAGTGTGAGTCAAGAGACCCATCCTCACTGAAAAGCTCAACAACACACTAATATGCAGGAGTTATGTAAGTATGAAGTACACAGTGCTGAAGAATGGAACAAACTGAACAGGCTATAAAACTGCATCTATTTCCTTCTTATTGTTTGTTCTGGAATTGCAGACACAATCTGTGGCTATTTTTCACCTCCTTCTGTTTCCTCAAACTGACAGCATTTTCTCAGAGCATGGGACCTTTCAAGACATCTCCAAAAGGACCATTGCAAGGGCAATGCTGCAAATTCTACTTGGGAAACAAAAAGTCACAGCTTGGCATGTTCTTACAGCACTTTCAACACGGACACAGGCCTGAATTAACACATGACCCATAATTAGCACTTTCCAGTAGCTGCCTAAATGAATGCTGTTCAATGGCTTCTACACAGATGCCTCTCAGCTTCTGGGAGATACAGAGCCATGAAAAGTATACAGCACATTTGATCCTGCTGTATTATTTGAAAAGAAAACCACAAGCCTTATCCTGCTTATCCTGAAGAGTTCAACTAAAGCATTAAGAAATTCTGATATCAGAAAGAATGCAATTGCCATTATCCTGAACATAAATTATTTATCCATCTCTGCTTGCTCATAGGATCCTTTCAACCAAAAGGAAATCAGTGCCCTCAGAAAACTTAATCAGCTATGAGCCATAATATGCTGTCTTACAGAGAGCGAACAGAAAACACGAAGAAAACCACGAGTGACTGTGAGCTGCAAGACACCACAACGTTGGTGCTGTAGGCAAAACGAGCTGCTTCATGTCACAGTTTGTAAAGTGTTTGCACAGGATAAAATTATGCCAAAAAAGCATACAGGAAAGTTTATATAGCACCACAAACAAGCATTGAGCATCCTCTGATATGTGATATTTATGGACATAAAACAGCCATGAGCTCTCATTCATCAGCAATTATTTCTATACCTCCCTGTCAGAACTTCCTTGGATCTGCTTCTAACACATTGACTGCAAAGCGATGCCAAGCACAGCCTCAGCTTACATTCCCTTTTGAGTGCTAAGTTCAGGAGAAACATCCTCACGCACCAGAAGGAATAATTTGATCTCTCCAGCCAAACCACGTATTGCTCCCACCCTCTGGCTGCTTTTGGTGCCATTTTTCCTGCAGCCACACATCCAGTTGGCATTATTTGCCCAGTGCTGAATACCAGAGGAATGAGACATGCTCACTCAACTATGTACAACACTGCACCAGCACGGAAACTTAAGTAGAATAAAGTATAGGAAAGTACCGCTGAAAGCTTGAAATGAGATAGAAAACAATAAGTGATCCAGCTGTAATTTGGTCTGGACGCAAGTTATTAGATCTAAGTGCATATTTACATGTCTTTGAAATGCTCCTGAATACTTCCTCTGTCTGAAAGGAAAATTTCAAAACGGTGATGAAAAAATCTGGTTCAGATCATTTGTATTGGTTTTAAAACCAGGCATAACATTGCAGCCGGTTCTTTCATCCAGAAAAGGTGTAACTGTCATATCAAGTTAGAACTTCAGTCATGTTACTTTAAATCTGCATTAGTAAAACCTGTAACAAAACATGCCTCTGTTGTCTATATCTTGCATCTGGAGCCAAATTATGTTACGGTCTGATCTCTAAACCCAGTATGGAAGCTATATGTGGTATGTTCTGCACTTTGTAACATGGTACATGTGGACTTTTTACTGTAGTGATAACACAGCTCTACAGCGCATCTGGTAAAAACATTATACGTTAAAAATGACAGTCAAAAGAAGCTGGCGCAAATACGCCAGAATTACATACAAGGTTGCAATATAAGACTAAAAACAAACCTACATTTATAGGTACTATCTGGCACCTTACTTTTAGACAAAGGTCTGTAGCTTATGGTGTCATTTTAAAGGCTTAGCACTGGGTTTTCAAGCTGGAGAAATGGTATAAGACCAGTGTATAAAGGAGGTGAATTTCTGCTGACATTATGGAAGGTCTTAGTAGTCAGCCTCCTACCACTTGATAATATTCTGCAGATGGCGTGGAATAACATTATCAAAAGGCAATTCTTATATATATAACCCCTCAACTTGTAGCCAAACATGACTTCATGCAAGTAATAAATTCAGGAACTTGCGCTGCATATGGCAGAAGTTTTCAGAAACCTGGAGTACAATGCAGAGGTATCTGGATGAGACCCTCACCTTGCCCCTTTGCACCAAAGAAAAGGAGCAAAAGAGACTTGCAGTGCTGCTGCAGAAGACGTACTGAGGATTCCTTGCAAGCATAATGCCTGGCAGAGGTGTCAGGCCGGATCTAAGAGTCCGTGTCAGGTTAGGTTAACAGTAAAAAAAGTAACGCTAAATCTTAACATTTGTATCAAGTGAGGAAACACTCCTTGGAATAATGCTCCTTTCAATAATTTCTATCATTCCTGGGGGCTCTGGGCACTGGGCCAGCAGCAGCAGTGGGTCTGCCACTGTGCACAGTGCTGCAGCACCCAAGCAATACTGATAAATCCCAACCTCCTCACTGAGATATTCTGTTTCTTAAAATTCTTTTGGAAATGCTAGTTTTAAAAAGGAAATGTTTTCTGATGATGTGGCAGCTCACGTTTTGCAGCTGTTTGTGACAGGGAAACAACAAACAATGAAGAAAAAAGTGAAAACAACCTGGCTTTATCATTCAAGAGAGTAGAAAAATGCACCTTAAAAAGTCAGCAAAATGATTGAGAAACAAGATTTCTGACATCAGTAGTACAGGTACTGGCAGGTGCCTGACTGCCTGAAGCCACGCATCTGACCCACTCTTTCCTGGCTGAGTGGAGAGTCCATTCTTTGTGCTCCATTACAGCAGCTATGCTACAGGGACAGCAGTGAATGTCTTTATTGACCCAGAGGGAAAACTGAGGAGTTTTCCTTTGACTTCCTGATGTGGTCAAATGAAGCAAGCACCAGGCAGTGATGCCTACTATCCCATGTAGTTCCAGTGAGTGATCTGGGACTCCCCCAAGATCTGCTGAGCAGGATCAGTGCCACACACAGTCAAAGGAGACAAGGCTTTCAACATAACTTAACAGCTGATGGCATACTGAAAATATCTCATTGGAACACATGAGAATGCAACTCTCCTGCTCCCCTGCACTCTCATTTTAAAGCAGGATTACTCTACTGAAGCAACTGCAGCTCTCTGGGCACAGGACTAGAGTGAGTGAATTAGAGCCTATCCCCTGAGCTTTGAAGTACTTGTGAAAAATTTTCAATTATTTCTAGTCTAAGTCTGTGCTGTAATGACCTGTACAAATCTCAGAGAGCAAAACAATGAACTGCTCATACAGATGATCCTCTTGCCAAACTGAGTGTGTGATTGCTTCTGAAAATCTGCTTGTACACCTTTAATGCCCAGACTTAATATTTTAAGAATATAACTCCTTCAAATGCCTTAAGTCTCAACTTTCCATGTTGTCTTTCAAGAATGGGATGCATTTGTAACAATGTAGGCAGGCAAATTCTTCTTTAGGCATTAAACTGTGCTCCAAAGGGGAATTAGAAAATGAGATTTACAAAAACATGAGATTTACAAAGTATGCTTCCTAATATATCAAAAGAGCAAGCAAGAAAAAAAATACCGGTGCTGATATTCTCAACTACTCTTACTAATATACTTTTATGAATGGAGCAGCCACACTTCCTGCCTCAGTAGCCTCAAGAAGGAGATGCAGTTCTACTGCCTGCAAATATAGAGGAGCTAGACAGGAGGGACTCAACTATGCAAAATGCTCAGTAGAACTTACAGCTGGGCACAGAGAAGAAAATCATAGTTAAAGTCATATTTAAGATGATCTTTAAAAGTCTGTCAAGGGCAGGCAGAACCATTGGTAGAAACACACTTCAATGACCAAAAAATAAAATAAAATAATCACTTAGCAATTCTCTTGCATGGGAACAACGCAAGTCTGAAAGCAAGGAGTCTGATATAACTCCTGAACAGAGCCAGAAAACAGAGATGTGGGCTGAGCTGAACTGCAGAGCTATATGGCAGAAAAGAGAGAAGTGGTGAAAGATTTCAGTTCTAGTCAGAATTGAGTTTGGCAAAAATTCTCATCCAATCCTGTTAAATCATATGCTTGAATAAGTTATTCAGCCAGGCCAGTAACATCTGTTCAGGAAAGGGGCCAACACTAAAATGTGTTTTTTCATCTCACAAAACAAAGCATAATCTAGGCTATAAATACACATGGTTTTACTATGCTGGATAATGTATCTCATGAAGAAAAAAAAAACCTTTAGTTCAGAATTTTTTTTTCTAGAGACATTACTCATCTGATCCTGGATCCTTTACATATTCAGAAGTCCCTCTGCTTTCAGCAGGATACTTAGGGCTATAGAAAGTTTGGCCTGAGTAAGCGCAGCCAGACTCAGAAACATTCTTGCCCCTTTACAAAATGAGAGCTGCCCCAGCCCGATCTCCACTTATACTTTTTTATGCTGTGTATAAGAGCTATCTCGTCCCTTTGACACATCATCACAGACAAAAATTACCCCCTAAGCCCCACTGTCATGGGAAATTAATTAAGAACTCTGAAATAAAACAACAACAACAAAAAACACTATGAAATAAGACATTTTCCACTATGAATTTTGTTTGAGGTGCTCAACAAGGTCAGCATACTTTAATGAGCCACTTTCAGGCAGACATACATTCGCTTAAAACAAAGATGACTGTGCCTCTAAAAACCTCTTTTAAGTGATAGACGACTGTCAGCTTTGCAAAAACTGAGCATGCAGTGGCTTGATAGCATAGAATGAAAGCAATCTAGAAGTGCAAGTCTGTTTCTTTTGGCAGCAGCAGGAGTTGCTAATGGATTCATCATTTTCTGTTAAACATGAGCGTCAAACAAAAAAAAACATTTAGGGCTCTTTTCATCTGAATTTCCGGCCCTACACTTGCCAGCCATGGAAGCTCTGTGGCTTACAGCTCAAATCTGATTCACACATCCCAAGTTCAGAAGCTGAGGCCACCCAAGTCCTGGACTCAGCAGGGTGGTATTTGCCATTCCCTTCAGCTCCTCAGTCTGCCATAGTGCAGCGATCCAAGGCCCTGCTTCCCAGGTCCCAACCCCATCATTAAGGAGCCACTGACCACCTTCCTGATGACAAATTCTTTCACGGCAGCCAGCTGGTGGCAACTGGCAGTGAAGATGGCTGCACACAAAGTCACCCTTCAGTTAATAACTAAATTGACAGAAAATTAATTGCAATGATGACAGAGAACTAAAAGATCATTTAAGCTGGAAACTTTCAAGACGCAGGAAACAGTAGAAAGTGAATTAAAATAAAATAAAATAAAATAAAATAAAATAAAATAAAATAAAATAAAATAAAATAAAATAAAATAAAATAAAATAAAATAAAATAAAATAAAATAAAATAAAATAAAAATTATTAAAGGGATATTTGATCACCTGGGAAAAAAACTTCTTAGAGCAGAGGCAGTTAAATGCATTTCCCAGTATTGTGCATATATCCAGAAACAATGTAAAAACACTGACACCAATAAATAGATCCCACACTTGATATACTTCATCCACTTGAAGGCAAGAAGCACCTTCATCTTCTGCCTTTTCAAAAACATCCAAAGATAAACCAGGTGAAACTACAACAGCTTGTCTTTACTCTCTGTATGGCTCTCACATGGTTTCTAATGTGCTTCAGATGAGTATTTTCTTTTAATACATTGGAGTTTGTGAGATGTGAATTTTGTCGATGGAGGATGGAATAAAGGGAAAAAGCCTTACTAGAAATCACTTCACCGTTTACTAGCAAAATACTTTACTGTACAGCAGCAATAGTTCATGGCAGGGGCTAAAATTACAGCGTTACACTGAAGTATGTCATTAGGGTTGGCTTGTTGCTGTCATTTTTTCTTTTAAAAAACAGACTGTCTACAGAATGATTTATAAGAGACTTCAGACACCCAAAATATTACCTTAACTGTGCAGAATCATATTTTAGATGTCGTTTCACTGATAGTTTCAGCAAGGAATGCACAGAATGATCAAACCACAGAGAGGTAGCAGCAATTATTGGTACATTTCAGATGAGCACAGCATGAAGGATAAGTCTAAAGAAAGATTAAGACCCAAATACTAAGGGAGAAAAAAAAAAGGAAAAGATGGAGCAAAAAGGCCTGAAAAGCAGGAAAGGACTAGGTGTCTGCAGGAAGCTTGTATTCTTATGTGAGGTGTGAGTGACCCAGCATAGGTTGGAATGTTATCTCTATGTGATCTACAGAATCTCTCTCTCAACTGTAGCAACTGAAAAAGAGTGAATTAAAGTCTTAAAGAGAAAAATCAATAAAGAAAAAAAAAATAAAGGAAAATATGGCAAAGAGCCTTTCGATGGGTCTATAAGATGACACTTGTGTGACAATGGGGAGCAACCTAAAATTTCCATGCTTGCAACAGAAATACCCTGTAAAAACAACAAAAGAGATTTTTTTTCCCCCTCTGTTTTGAACTATATTTGTCACTGTCTCTATCTATTCCATCGCCAGAGCTGAATTTTTTCAGGTCACTGAGGGTTTTTTCACTGATGCTTCGGGCCCAAGAGTAAACTTCTGCTTGTTTTTTCTTTTATGCTTTTCAGTTTTACCCCAGTTTCTCTGTTGGGATAGACAATATTTAGCCCCAGACTCCAGTCAAATTGTCCAAAGGAAAATATCTGGTTCCTTGCAGCCCTGTCAAACAATAAAGGTCAGTGGAAAGCTTACTCCAGTCACCCTTTCCTGCATTCATTTTTACCTTTAATAGACAAGTTCTGCCCTCTGTGCATCTGAAAGTCACCCTCTAGGAAACCTTTGTAGGTTCCTTTGGTTTGAGCTTCATTGAACCCTGCTGTACAGGCTCTAGCTACAAGTCTATTCCCCTAAATAGAGCACCTCTCTACTGAGAGATGAGGCTTTGTGTACCTGCCATCTGCAGCCAGCTGGCGCATTTCCCTTTTCCCTCCAGATTTATCTAAACCTTCCATCAGGCTACAGGAAATGTAATATATCTTTCATTACGTCATGGAGAATAATTTCTTTCTTAATGCGAAGGAATCTGTCACTTGTTTTCTGCTGCCTGTCAAGACCATTTTTCAAACTCAAGGTATCTGATGTTCACCAAGCACATTACTACTACAGTAATCAAAATAAACAGACCAATATGCCCATATTCTCAGCTCCCATCTCTGCCTGTAAGTCCAGGAAAGTCAAACCTTTCTAAGACTGATCATTTTTCAAGCACTTGACTCAAAGACTGACTATTTTTGCACTTCAGTGTGCAGCCATAAAAATCCCCTCCTGCTCCCCCTGCCATGTCAAACACTGCTGTAGACCAAAAAGCTCCATTCTCACAGGACAATTAACTTCAGAAAAGCTGAACGTGGACATAAGCATTTGAGAAAAGTGCATTCTCATAGAATCTAGAGAACAGGTTTTGAGCTCTTCTTTCCAGAGTTGAGAATATCTTAACGTAATGATAAGATGGAAGAATTATAAGAAGGAATTGGACAGTGCTGACCTTTAAGTGTGGGCCATAACTAACTAGATGGCTCAGCAGGAAAATTAGTGTGTGTATATATATATATATATATATATATATATATATTTGCAGAAGTAGGATGGAGTCTATTTGTTGCGAAATTCCCCCAGATAGGTCTATCAGAGAGTAATTGAAATGTTTAGAAAATAATCATGACTACTAGGGATCGCTCCTGAACAATGACTCTAACCAAATTTACGTACAAGTTGCTCACAGACCTAAGACTGGAACCACCTCTGCCTGCCATTTAGAGAAAAAAAGAAAGTGAAAGGCTTTAACTGCAATGCTTTGTTTTTAAACAGAGTGAAAGAATTCACAATATTGCTTCCCAGCAATAATCTACCACCTACCACTGTACCTGCACATGAGGAACTTACATACAAAACAAGCAGATTTACAATAAGGTCTATTGTGTATCAGTGGAATAATTCCCGTCTATTCAGTAACACCAGAATTACCCCACTGATACACAAACCCCTGCTTATGCCTACAGGCAATTACCTCATCACACAGCCTCCATGCTGGGACTTACCTCATTTTTATGCCCGTTTCTAACACAGGTGAGGTAACTTCTCCCTTACTGCCCAAGGTCATACATCTGGTAAAGTATTAAAGGACAGAATACAGCTCTCAATGCCACTCAAAAGCCCCTCAATGTGTGATAACAGAAGTTAAACAGAAAAAGAAATGCAAGAATAAGTTACAGAAAAGAGAAAGCAGATTAAAAAGAAAAAAAAAAAAAAAGTGGTGCAAATTTCATCTTGTGGGTTTTCAAAACCAAATGTTTAAATATGCAAATATTTCTGTTCGAATTTCATCACTATACAAAGTTCAGGGGTCAAAAGGAGGCAAAATATCAATCACAGCTCCATGAGTTTTTATCGGATTCTTGCATTAACAGGTGCTGAAAAACACTGGGTGTTGGTCTTTTGCTTAATTCTTTCTTTCGGAGTCTTCACAGCACATCAGTGGAATAATCTGAGTCAGTTGTCATTTGAAACAATGAGAGAAAGAAACATTTATTTGTACATGATAAATGGGTGGATTATTTAATAGTGTTCTTTTAGGACTTGGCTTGGGAATATGGTAAATGTTCTTTAAACGCAGCAAAGCTTTGCATATGTCATACATCTAATTGGTCCTGGGAGAAGCTCATCAGTTTTCCAGAATTTGAAGGTCACCAAAAAAGCAATTATTTTTGTGACATGACTGTGTTTTGGACTTCAGCATTTACCCAAGTAAATATAAGCAGGTTTTTTTCCCCCTATTAATCCAACAAGGCTAATCCAACAGCCTCTACAGAAAAACTATTAAAAAATATTAAGAGCTTATAATAGATAGAAAATCTAAAAGATGCACACCGAACAAGTTCAAGGAGTCTTCATTAGCATCTGCCATGTCCTGTAAGTGGGAATGCTGCCCGCACCTGCTGTGGGAAGCAGATAACTACAAGGAGAAGAACAGACAGCATGGGGACAAGCTGTGCCAACAGGTACATCAGGGTATTGGAGCTGAGTGCAGGACAACAGACAACTGATGGATGCCCCAGGTAGATGGAGGCAATGTCTTAATTATCCATTTTGCTTCAGATCCTGGGAACACTAGTTTGCTGAGAAAAATAAGTGTTAATTAGGAACTGTCTCATGACTGGTTGCCATAATTACATGCCTAATGGCTGATTGACTGGGTGACAGCATCTCGCCCCGGGAGTGTGTGTCACAGAACCGAGCTGAAGGCTTTGTGGGATTGCTGACAACCCCTTTCTCTTCCCCTCAAATGCTCCTGTTAAAGTCTCAAGAAATAAACCTCCCAAGTTAAAACCAACTCAAGTGGCATAAATGGAGTACATTTGGAACAAAAATGCCATCTCCACTGAGTGAGTTCTGGTGAAGGAAAGAAGTGCCACACTATCACTAGCAAATAACGGGTTTAATATATGTAATATTTAAACAAGTTAGGCAGCTTCTAATGTGGTCATTTCATATATTGCAAGTATTTAAGAACAAAACAGTCACCACAGCAACTGTTATACCAGAGAGCTGAGGCAGCTGCCAGGTACTGGGCATGGAGAAATATAGCCACTAATGACCTGATGCCAGGTATCAGGCCATAAAATAGCAATAAGGTTTTTAGTACAATTATGTTCACCACAGTGAGTGTTTTAAATTTTGTGTCAGTATGTACAAATATTATATTCATTAGGTACAAAACAAGTAAAATATTAAATACTTTAGGCTGGAAATCAGAGGACATCCTCAAGGCAGTATGATTTTGTGAGTTTTCCAGTGCAACCACATGAATGAATGACCCTAAATAGGTTGAAATTAAGATTGATACATGTATTAGTTTTCCTTTCAAAATCAAAACCAAAAAACAATTGTGATTTTTTTCTATGACCTTTCTTTTCCATTTCTAGTTTTCTAGTGTCCATCCTTTTCATTTATTTGGTGTTACTTCTAGGGTGCCCAGGGCATCCCCAAAAGTACCTACAGGCTGAGGTAGAGGGCTGCAGCCAGTGAGGAAACCCAAAGCTCAGGGATATCAGCTGCACAAGAAGGAGCTAAAGCAGACTCAAAAGTCCCAGCTCCACCCCAGGATATCAGAGCCGGCACCCACTACTGGTTGGCTACTGGGAGCCACACCAGTTTACACTGGAACTTGGTATGACTTGGCAAGCATATCATACGTGTGTGTGCTGTTCAAACAATGTCATATCAAAATATTCTCTCCCAGCTCCAAGACTCTCTGAAACTTTGAAGAGATATTGGTAGAGGGCAAATGAGGTAGCGGGTGAGGAGACGGAAGGAAATGCCTGGAGAGGCACTTTGGCACTGGAGAAAGCTGGAAGTATGAGAATGGAGAAAAAGGAAAACCAGTTGAGAGATGAGAAGATGGCAAGAGAGCTACACCTGGGGAAAGTGTTGGGTAGCTGAAACAATGGCAGTCAGAGAGGAAAGGTTTTCCTCTTTTCTTCCATGTTTCTTCCATTCCTGAGTGCTCCATCTACCATTTAAGGGCAGCAGTATGCCATCCTTACATTTGCTGTACACAAAAGGAGTGGAAGGTCCTATGCTTGTGGGATAACCAGAGTGAAATGCCCTTACTGTCTGTTAGCAGCTCCTACAGTCATGACCAAATTAAATCTCTCCCCTTAATGGTTTGATTAAACTGGAAACCGGGTGCTCAGGAGCAGAAACACTTCACAACCCAGCACAAGTTCTCTTCAGGGCATCTTTCCAGGGACTGACCGCACTAGATCTCATCACTTGAACAGAAGTAGGAACACAATTCAAACTGAAAGAGAAGCAATGCATTCCAGCAGGATCTGCTGAGTCGATGATAGGCTCCTCCTGCCCCTGGCAGGAGAAATACACTAGCTGCGAAAGCAAGAGCTAATAGAGATAAATGACTGGTGTCACACGCAGCCTGCTCAGTTGTCTTTTGAAGGGTGAATCATGAACACAAGCATCACACCGTCAATTGGTCAAGCTACAGCCGGAGCCTGACAGCCGCGTGGGAACAGAGTGCTGCGGAGCTAAGCAGTGGACACAGCCCTCTGAGCAGCCCGGCCACTCACCATTAGTGAAGCCCTTGGGTTCTAAACACTGAGCTGCACCAAATTTGAATGCTCCACTGATGACTGAATTGGTTGGGAATACAACTGAACAGCAGGCTGAATACCCAGCGAGGTATTGTGGGTAATTAGAGATTAATTACAATCCCATAGTTTGTATCATGGTTCGGGGTCAGCATGGGGTCAGTGCACATGGCAAACTTAGAGAGCTGTGACTAGATGGATGACGCCAGCTCGCAGTGGCTCAGCAAAGTGAAGTGTATAGAAACGAGGAGCCAGTGAGGCTGGGGAGTGGACTCGCAGTCAGGGCACTGGCGACAGCAGTGACACTGAGTTGTGGGGCCTTGAGGCACCAAGAAAATCCTAACAAGCGGCACAGAGAATCCAGCTGCACTAACTACCCAACTGCAACCCTGACTTTTCCAATTAACCTTTTCCAGGCTTTCTAAAATTTAGGAAATCTGGGGCACTGTCCTGTTGTCAAAGAAAGCTCTTGGAGAAAGATAAGAAAAACCGCCAAAAAGTATATATATAATAAAATAAAATAAGGTAAGAAAAAGGGAAAGGAGCCTTTGCTATGTAATGTGACTAATGAATTTTCATTTAAGGCTAAATCCAGAAAAATGTTTTGTCAGACTGCAGTGAGCTTTCCAGGAGATGGCATTCATAGGAAGTGTGGAATATACGCTTGCAGTGCAAAGCCCATTTATCATTAACACTCTTCCCCTCCCATTGCCAAGAACAATTTGTCATATTTTTATCAACCATCGAGATACACAAATAGCCTAAGACAGCTGAAAAGGCAAATTCATAACCCCAATATGCAAAATAGACGTGTGATAATGTAGTAAGTGGAAGATACAGAACAGAAGCGTTTGGTGGAGAGAGAAATAAATCAATATAAAACTCTCAAGTGGTCATTTTTGGCAGTTAATTATTTGCAGGAAGTTTTTCTCTTCTAAATAAACCATTTTTTTAAGACCATTAAACTAAAAAGCTAGCTTGTGGCATTCAGAGGAGGGTGAAGAGGAGACTGGTTCGCAAGGGACAGCTGGTATGTGGAGGATATACCCATCCTCTTGTGTGCCCCCAGCCGTATCCGCAGGTGGCTCAAGCCGCTGTGCCTTACTGAATGAGGATCTGTGTAAATTCCCAAACATATGAGCATCAGTTCCTTTCTGTACAACAAGGGAGTATTTTCCTTTCTGCCTGGATTTGATTTCCAGAGGCATCTGTTCATTTGCCCAATTCCTGCCCAGTGCTAGGAAGTGCTCCCAATTATTCTTTATAATTTCAGGGAGAAGGGTAGCAATATCGATGCTATTTCAATAGTGCATAAAAACTTTTTCAGCACTGGTTCTTCAGACATTAGATGGTTCAGAAGGTTAAAGCTCCTGACTGGATTTACAATAATAATACTATTTGTTTCTTAATTTGCATCTATATGTATCAAAGCTTTTTAATACAAAAGCAAGTCTCTAGAATTATCTCTGCTGGAAGCTGAAAACAATGGAGAAATGAAAGGATTTGACTATGTAACGCAAGAGGTAGTTCCAGAGATGAGATCATTACCAGTCCTGGCTCCTAGACCATTAACCTAGCTCCAAACCACACTGATAACAATCCAGAAGCATCATCTTTATCTCCCCAAATGCTCATACAATCTTAAGTTTGTGGTGCCTTCTTTGGATGCCTAAATCAGAGAAATGAGCATACACAATGCTTCAACAGAGAAATGGGAACGGCCAGAGCATCCTGAGGTCTTCTCACCTCTGAAATCTAAACAGTGTTTTTTCCCAACTAAAAACTGCATGAATGCCATATAGTTTTCACCGAGATTTCACACCATAAAATAACTAGAATTTGAATTTCTTGGCTAAGAATACCAGTTCTCAGTACCAGACTTCCCAGAGGAGCATCTCAGCTACTCTGCCTTATTTAAGAGTCTTTCTCTTATGCTTTACCTGCTTACGTCCCAGGGCTACTCAGCCCCACAGAGCTACTCGTCCATGTTTATCATTCTAAAAATTAACAAACAGTATGTAAGTTATCATTTGAAATGCTTCCTTTAAAAATGCCAATTTTCCAGTAATGTATAAACACATTTGCACATCTGAACACGCTACCCGTGGCTCCAGCAATTGGGGAATTTCCTGACACTAAGCACTAACGCTACAAGCATTAGTACTTAACACAGTGGGAGTGCCCGACCTGCCTGCAGCAGGGGATTAAACCAAATGCCACATTTCTGCTTACATATAGCTCTGAGCTAGAATGTGAGGGGAGACAGGTTGCTGGGGCAGCTGGAGGGCCAGGACTCTCCAGTTGTTTTCAGTATATCAGCAATTCATATATGGTTAAACCGAACTGCATGACTGAGGTGTCAAAGCTCCCACTCCAAAGCTTGGCATAGGTTGCCCTTCGTATTTCATTATCACATCATTGCGTTCAAAGCACAAACTGGACAGCATCAGTTCATCAGCACACCAAACCTCCTTAGGTGAACACAGTCACAGGTGTCACATGCAAACAGCATTTTATACCAGAGTTTATCTTAAATTGTGTAACACATTGAAAGAAAGAAAGGGATTGACCTGGTCTACAGGGTCAAAACAACTGCACTTGGAAAGAACAGCTGCCTACCAAAGCTTCACAACTTGGCACTGCACCAAACTGCAAAATGTGATCTTTTCTCCTCTAACAAACAAACAAAACAAAACAAACAAAATAAAGAAAACCCACACCAAAAAAAAACCCCACCAGAATCCTGCATTTCCTTATGAACCTCTCAGTTCTACCAGACACCAAGAAAACCTGACTTGTAACCCTTACCAACTTTAATAGGAAGTAATTATTGTCTGTGAATAACAATTACTTCATATGAAACATGTTATTTGTTGTCTTCAGTTTCCCTGCAATGTAGGCAGTGACCTACTTTACCTATGCAGAAATCCATCCCTGATTCATTCTTTGTCTCCTGAAGCTGCCATGGGAAAGGTGTAGTTTTGGCCTGATCCCAATACACAGTTGGAGCCGAATGCCATAGTGGATCTTAAACATATTCATTGCACATGAGCATGAATTCTTTTGACTAATCCATTTCCCTGATTTCAGGGATGGTGAGCCAATTTTTTCACACAAAAAGAGCAATTTGTAGAAGGGTTTGCCTTTACCCATAGAGAGGGATTCTCCAGGGGCGTAAGAGAATAAAGGCTGCAGAGCATCTATGGAGATCTGCCATGCCTTCTAGGACGCAGTGTTCTTTTCATGCAAACCTCTTCAGCTGTAATAGAGTAAGGAAAAGTGTCAACCAAAATGTTTGCTCCCACTGAAATACATTGCAAAAGCTCACTGATGCCAGGATATCTCCTGTGATTTCCAAGAACTGAGAATGTCCTCAAGCAATGATTTATCCTGTAACAGAGGCTGACAATCAATTACCAGAATTACCTGAAGCTACAACAAGAGATTGGTGACTTGGAACTACACATTTGTTGCATTTCAAATATTTAAAGCATATTTGTAGAGCAGTGAATAATTGTGTGCAATTTTCCACTTATTTTCCATAATTTTACATAGAGCTGTGCAGTTAAAAGGAGCTTACTGAGAGCTTGTGGAGGGACACAGCTCTTTGCAATCCCTATAGCAGCTGAAGGCTATCCCATTTTCTCTGCATTCCTCCTTGTGATACCATCACTTGGCCCCTGTGGCCAAAACAAACATTCCAGATCAGCACCTGAATTTACGATTACAATACAAGAATACGACAAAATATGTAATGATTTCAGCACGAGTATTATTGATCTGTGCTTTCATGGACTGAAGCTTTCAAGTGCGGAGCACAAATCATAAAGCTGTGTTCAGAAATGCAAATCTGCTGGTGGAAAACAAAGCCCACACTCTGGGCAGACTGACTACACAGCCAGGTAGAAAAAAACTCAAGGAGAACAGGCATCTCCTGCTCTAAGGTCCCAGATCCATGCACGAGGAAAAGATTTCCTCAACAAAGGAATCTGGAGAATGATTTCATTAAAAAGCAAAGAGGATTAGCTGCGCCACACCTTGGGAGCTGCAGACAACCAACTAAGCACAGCACCACAGAGCACCTGGCTGCTGGGTCTTGCCACCCCAGGTGACTCTTACACATGGACACATCCCTAAGAACAGGCTGCTGGGGTTGTTCTCCCTGCTGCAGACCTCCAGCCTATTTTCTGCCTCAGCATCTTTTGTAAAGCTAACCATCCCAACAAAGAATGTGGGATCTGTGCACCTTTCTGCCCACTGAGGGCTGAAAACCAGACCTGCAAAAGCCTCCAGGAACTCCTCAAGGCAGATGGTCACCTACTGAGATTCAGACAAACTCTCTCAGGAGGAAATGAGTGCATGGGAAAGATCAGGCCATCAGGATTCAGGCTCACAGACACAATCCCATGACACGGCACACCTCCATGGCAAAGGTTCATGTCAACAAGTACTCAGAAAGCGTTCAGTCACGCAGAATAGGATTAAAAAATATAAATATTTCAAATTGTCAAATTGAGGTTTTTAAGCGTTACAAAATATATTTGTATACATTTCCTCCAAATCTTCTTTTGGATTGTTTTTATACAACTTTGAATTTCCTAGAGAATAAGAATTTTGAATCTCTGTAGGATACTGGCAAAAGGCAGATGCACACAGTGCAAGAGAAAACAGCTACAGCTGAATGCTGGATTATATAAACTGAGAAAGATGACCAACAAAGTAACCAACAAAAGTTGGTTCAGTCTGGAGATACAAACTCTAAGAAAAGTAGTTGTGAAATTTTCCGAGCTGTACTCACTACCTTTTGCTACGGACTTGTTTGTTTTGAAGTCCTACGCTCATGCAAAGTGAACCCGTATATTTTTTTTCATGTATACATGATCAGATTTATATATTATTAAAACAATGTAATCACTACTGTGGAAAGAAGTAACATAAATTAATTAATAAATAATTTGAAAGTAAGGAGCATATCCATATTTTACTATCCCTCATTCAACTACAACTAATAAACTTTATTAGTCGTCGCTGTGGGCCAGTCAGTGGGTAACTGCTGTGTTACTCGAGACATCCCAGACCATATTGCAGAAATCTAAGAAAGACAACTCATGTTTCATGGAAGTAATTAGACAGGCCCAATGGCTAATTATCTGAGAGTATTACAAGGATGATTGACTGTCATTTACTTATTTTGAGACAGGGTGTATTATTTCCAGAAATATATCCTGATGGTTGATGATTTGCAAAAAAAATTAAAAAAAATCTGCACCTACATTAACAGAGAAAAGAGTGGGCAGCAAAGAAACTTCAAGCAAATGGTGGCCCTGGTGGTAGCACTCAATCTTGTGCCTATCAATGCTATCAGTTGCAGTTGTGATCCATCACAGTGACCACTTGTCACTCAAACACCCTCACATCAACCCAGCTTCACTCAGTGGCAATTTTGCCACTTACACCAACAGGGACAGGGCTTTAACACAATGACAGAAAAGAAAAACAATGATGAGGTCTTCAAGGAAAAGCCAGTGTGAAGAAATCTTATTAATTTTCCATCCCCTTCATGTGGATTAATGCCAAACTGAAGGCACTTTGGTTCATGGTACACTGATGCCTTCTGGGGGGGGTTATTTCAGCACACAGAGCCATGCTCAGGTTTAATTTGCCTCAACATATTCTGGAATTGCAATCACATTTTTCCCTGTATCATTTTACCAAAATGCCAAACTGAGATGACAGTCAACAGCAAAGATTTAAAGACCTGGGAGATTTTTTGGCCAACAGTGAAAACAGTCACTTACTTTTCCTCATATATTTCTTACAAACTTCTGAAAGCCACTTTAGTAATTTCAGATCCAAACAAATTCCCTTTGGAAAATTTTCTACTAATTTCACCACAATTTGGTTAGAAGCACTGGAGAACAGCTTCTTGTCTGATACTGCTTTCTACTTCATTTTTTGCAGGTGACAGATTGCATATTAGGAAAAAATTCTTCTCTAAAAGAGTGGTCAGGCACTGGAATGGGCTGCTCAGGGAGGTGGTTGAGTCACCACCCCTGGAGGTGTTCAGGAAGTGTTTAGACACTGTACTAAGGGACATGGTTTAGTGAGGGAATACTGGTGGCAGATGAAAGGTTGGACTGGAGATTGTGGAGACCTTTTCCAACCTTGGTGAGCCTATATCAGCAGAGAAAGCACAACTTAGGACCAAATCACTCATCCATCTGCTTTTTTCTTTTGTAGGCACATCAGCACAACTCACTTACTTTAATTTTTTATCTGATTGACATTTTATGAGTGGGAGAAAGACATACAGTACCAGTTCACAATTCTTTAACGGCCAATTGAGAAATTGAAGAAAAATCATGATCTCTGTTAGAATTCCTGCCTCAAGAAGATTAATACAGCAAACACTAATTACTTCCTTATTATCATTTCTATGTGACAGAAGCATCTGGTGGAATTACTTCGCAGGCAAAAGTCACTGAGAGCTGATACCCTTAATCCCAGTTCAAGTATACTCTAGGCAAATCTTTCATCTTTATTACTGGGAATTTAACTGAAGAAAGATAAGGTCAGCACTTCAAGCAGAATCCTCTGATAACTCATTTTCCACATGTTTTATTTTTATGTAAATACCACCTATATTATTAAAAGATTTTTTAAAAAAAGAAGTTTATAAGCAGCACTTTTTTATTTTATCCTATGCTGACCAAAAAGGGCTATAAATTAATGAACAAAAAGTAGAAATGGAATTCAAAACAACTGCACAGTTGGTTTCCTAAACATTTTTTTTTAAGCTTGCAAAAGGTACCTACATGATTACCAGGCTTCTCCTTGGTGGTCAGACAAATCACTTTTTCTTTCAACCTCTCATAATTTTCATGCCAGTTCAAGTAAAAAAATCTTCCTAACAACTGGCAAATGTTCATGACAATTTTGTAAGGCTGAGTGATTCATTTGCACTGTGGTATTCATATACCATGGATAGGCTTCATAAAACCTTCAATGATTATAGTTAATAAAAGTGAGCTCCAGTGACAGACAGCAAAATACACTGAAGGTGCAATTAGAGACTATGTATCAAGTGAGTAATGAATATGAAGCTAATTAAAATTCTACTACTCCCCACAAAAATGGCTGCTGAAGCATGATTCAGCCCTCCTAATCATTCCTTAAAAGATTTTACACAGTATGTGGTTTATTTCCTTCTTTATATAATGGGATGAATTTCGTTCTTTCCAAACTTAAGGACATTTTGCCCTATTTCTAAGACCCAGCCATAATTTGGCCAGAACAGTAAACAGGACTCTATTTTTGAATGCTTGCTTACAATTTCTCCATCTTCTTGCATCTCAGTAAGACTGAATTAACCGACAAAAAGTATAAAAACAGCCACACAAACATACATAAAACCAACACCAGCAGTGACCAGGGAAGTAATTTTAAGCCAAAATTTTCTGGGGTTGACGTTTTCATCCTTTTCTCTTAGCAAATCTTGATGGCTGCTAAACCTGGGCTTTCAGAGCACATCTGAAAATTTCCCAGACATCTATGAAAACATGGAGGTGAGAATACTTCTTCGACTGGTACTTTCTGCCGCTAATAGCCTTTGTGAATTTGGAAGAATCTCATGCACAAATACTGGGAGTTTGTATCATAAAACAATGGACAGCGCTGCAATGCCCCATCAAACCATTTTTTAACCTTTGGATGCTCATGCTTATATTTTCAAGAGCAAAATACATTTCTGTAAATATTTTTCAGTATTCACTTAAATTTTTCTAACTATCCTGACCTACTCAGCTTTGCTTGCTGTTCAAGTAGGGCAATTGTCAGATGTGTGTCTGCTTCCGTGTTTGGGCAAGCCTGATGTACAGACTGCCATCAAGCTGCAAAGGTTTTGCCTTGGAAACCACACTTACAAATAGAAGTATTCCAAAACATAGCAACCAGAACTTTTCTTACACTGTTCATGACAACATACGAAGATGCTTTGTAGTGACTCACTGCACAGTGCCTTGCTTAAATCACAAAATATTCATTTGCGAATTGTTTCACTTCATGCTCTCATCCTGGTGACATGATTAAGGTTAAATGCAACTGAGCTTCAGAGCCCTGAGCCCATGGTTAAATGCAACCATGAGCTTCAGATACCCACCATATTTTTCTCTAGAATCAATAGTTTGTTGTTTCATTTCTTAAAAGGTCTAACTTTTCAGAAATATCCTAATAGTAAGCATTGCAGTGCAAGTAACCTCCTGGGAAGCACCTCACCTAGACCTCTTCCTCTGGAGCAAGCAGATTATCCAGATTCACCCCATGGCACACCTCTTGCACTTTGACTTTCTAAATTGTTAGACACAGAAGCTATCAAACACCAGACTCACAGTCTGCTCCCATGCAGTACAAACCTTAGGAAACAAGATGCACAAGTGTTTCATAACAAAGCAGAACAAACTGCAGAGGAAGGGTTCCTGAACTCAAATGGAGCAATCACACATCAGCCCTTGCCTCTACTAAAGCTACATCCCTATTTGACTGTGAGGAAAGAATACTCCCCAGGGTTAGAAACTTCATTAAGGCAAAAAGGTTGCCTTAGATTAGTGTGTACCACTACAGCAGGAATATGGGAGTCACATCAGGGGCAGCTGTGCCTTTCTAATTTTCTCCTAAACAATAATGAGCACACTACCTGGGGTAGGCACTGGATTGCTTTGGAAAATAGAAAACAATGCACAAGGCATTACTCAGGCAAGTCCAGATGTCACCCACAATATCTGGAGAGTATACATGCACAAAACTGTTTCCCCTACACACCAGTGCTACTGAAATAACCTTTCTAAGCAATTACAATTCCCTGCAGTTTATCAGGATGTATGGGCTCAATACGTGTCCGTGCTGCTCCTAATGAGCATGACCCAGCAGTCATTTGTGACCCATATCTCAGTGATGTCTCTGCAAATTTGTAGTCAATTAACTCACTTCTTTCCCCAGTGCCAGCACAGTCTTGTCACCAGTCATTTTATTCAGCCAGTTGTTTGCAGCTCTGATGCTGGATGGAAACTGAAATGAAACTGAGGGCCAGTCCTTTGCTTTGAGATGTGTACTTTGTTTACAAGCAGAGATGGTGGGAGTTACGATGAGGGACCTCCCAGTTGGAAGATGGGGCTGTGGCCTTGTTGAAATGTTGCGGCACCACTGCTGTGCAAGCCTTGGATCCCAATTTGGATCCACGCACATATATATATGTATGTATGACTTTCTCCTGCTATAAAATATACACAGGTGTATTTCACTAAATGAGGAGTCCTAAAAACCTTCCCAGTCCCCAGGTGACAGTGCTAATCTGAGTTTAGAGCTCTGTAAAACCTGATAAAACAGAAAAATGCTGAGCGAAAAGCTAAGAAAGCCTGTTTTAAACCATACCCATAAGGATTGCTCAAGAATGGCAAGCAAAGATCTCTGGAGCACTGTCAACAGTCATGCAGTGCAGAAATCAGATTGAAATGAAGAACAGGAAGCATGATCAGAATGTGTCAAAGGAAAATTCTCCTTGAAAAGGTAAAATAAAAGAATTGAAATCTCACTGCAGTTGGACCTCCTGGTTAAAAACAAGGACCTTGAGCAGGACACTTCAGTACAAATTGTTGTAATTACTCATCAGTCAGTTACTACTCTAGAAGGCTTCAACAGTCAATAAAGCTGCTGAGATGTCACCAAGGGGCATTTGTTAAAGAAGTTAGTGGAAATTAGCTTTTACCACAATGGCAACATGCAAGAAGGAAATAAAAAGAATAAGCCTACCACAGTTTGAACCTCAAAGCATATTTGCCTTTTCTAGCTTTTAGACTGGCTCTGTAGTCACAGCTACAACACAGAAAAATCTTGCACTGCCAGAGGCCAAAGGAAGCCCCAAAATACTGACCTACCTTTTCCCTCTGACTTCTGATGCTTCTAGGATTACCTCTTCATGCACAATTGCCAAACTTTACCCATGGATTCATAAGCAAATATTATGGAGTCAAAAGTGGATCTCACTTCTTCAAAACTGCAGATGGCCAAGCTCTGAGCAGGAATTAGGCTAGAGAAAGTAATTAGGCAGCTACCAGGAGTTTTCTTTCCTCTTCCTCTCATTTGTGTCATCAAAAAAAGGAACAAAGAGTAACTCCAGATGTTATTCTTTCACTGGGCTAGTTATTTCTACATACTCCAATACTTTGCAGAATTTGTTGAGGAATAGATAAGCAGGTAAGATTAATATCAGACCCAAGATTGGTTTAATTTATCAAGCCTTCAAGAATTACCTTGTTTGGCCACAGTCCTTCATTTCCCTCTCAATTTACCACCTTGTAATAATTTAAATTTGCCAAGAACTATTTGGTGAAAACCAAACACTTGAATTTCTGTTCACCTTGGCAATTGACCTGCCCTTTGCCAATAACAAAAGGTTTTAAGATAGAAACTGGACTATTTAACCTTCATTAATCATTCATACTGTTCAAACACATCATCCAGTAACTGAAGAGGGGTTAATGGTAGCTAAGCTTGAGGCTGTTGTCAAAAGTAGGTTTAACTTTCTATGAACTCACTGGACACAAAGAATGCAGCCTGCTCACTATTCTGAATGTCACCAGCTCGCAGCAAACTGATGACTACTAATGGTAATTAAATACCTCTGCAGCTATTTGTACCAATAACAAAGAGTTACTGTCAGAACTTGAATGAGGTCCATCTGCCCATTTTTAAAGAATGTTAACATTCTTTAAGTGATAAAGCAGATGGCAACCCAAAAAGGAGAGAGAAACTCCGAGTTCTGTATTACAGCCCCTCTCAGGACCTACTCTGGATTCTCTAATGTTTGTCTTCAGAGGCAGAAGTTTAAGAACAAGATTTCCATGCAGATCTGTTGTTAACCGCCATATTTTCCTGGATTTTCCTTTTACTGCAGGTTACCATGCTTGTAAATCCTTGCTCCCCGTGAGATGACAAGGAAAATCAGTCCCAGCACTGCTTTGTCCATCCTCACATCCATGGCCGCATATTATGTTGTCAAGCATATTCAGACAGAGACTTCCCAGAATGAAGACACAGCTGCTCAACTGTCTGCCTCCATACGTGTTAAACTGTCTAAAGGAACCTCATGTACACTCATAAAGGTAGTGCAGAACTAGTATGCAGACATCCCTCTGCATCCATGGCTGCCTATACAGATGTGTGCTTCCATTCACTGAAATATTCCAGAACACGTCTGAACTGATTACACACCTGATCAAATTCTATCAGCCCATTTTGACCACTAAGATTATCAGAATTCCCCAAAACTGATACTCCATATGCTATCGTTTTAATAGCCAATTCGTATCAATTAATTTTTGTAGACATCAAGGTTTATTCTGTAATCAGATCAGAAATTCCATGATCACATAACTCAAATTCTTTTGCCTTGTCAAATTTGTTGAGGAGCAGCTTGCAAGGAAAACCTTTTGATCACATAATTTGTGCCCAAAGTGTTATTACAGGACACCACTGCAGAAATCCCATAGCTAACATTAAACTGCTATTAGATGGTACATCCACAAAGGCTGCTTTGTTTTACCTGAGCTGACTTCAAGTGAAGATGAGCAAGAGGTTGACCACTGACTTCATAGCCCACTCATTTCATAGCACACTTTTTTCCCCACCATTTGTATTTAACTTGTCTTACTATTGTGCTGCTTACTTCTAATATAGATACAGAAATACGAAAAGTAGTCAGGTTTGGGTCTGGCCTGGTGAAATAATCCAGTTGCTTGGATTCTGACAGAGGAAACAAGCTTGCAGCTTGACTGGACTGACTCCTCAGCCATTTCCCAGAGGACACCCCCAGTCAACTCACTGTAGCAAAGGTGTTGTATCAGACAGATTGTAATAAAACCACAGCCTCCCAGCATTTCACAGCCATCACTACACTGCACACTGAGACTACCCAGGATTTCGGAAACATAAGCTGGCAAAAGCTCAGACCCTACTACTTCAAAAGGACCCCCAGGCACTAGAACTAAAGGAGAATTGACTTCACACACACTGAAGCACGGCTGACTTTCCACCCAGGGAAGAGCAAAATAATTTTTAAAAAAGTTAACTGAACTTTTTGAACATCACCAAAGGTTCATTTCTGAGATCACACTGAGCTCCCTGTGAAGATCTGGGCAGCTTCTTATAGTCTCTGACAGTATTACAGTAAGTCATTACTAAGCAGATACCAATCCAAAGACAGGAGCAACCACCTCTCCTGCACTGATGTCAGAAAAGCAAATGGAGGTGTCCAACCACAGGTGTCACACATGAAGGCTGCCAGGTCCTGCACACGGTCACTCTGCAATTAGATATTCACTATGTGCTCATTAAGTCTGCAATCACTCTGAAGAGAAAGGTATTTTGTAGTCCTGTGAGCATCACCAACAGCTCAAAGCCTTCCCTACGTGGCCCAAGAGGGATGCATGAAGAAGGTGCTGAGTGAGAATACTTCTTGCCTGCTGAAATGGTGAGCTGATAGAATCACAGCTCTGCAATCTGAGAGGAGTCATCTCTCAGCAGTCCTGTAACTTCCCCTACGAAGGGGGAAATAAAAACAAAACAACACTCCAGAAAATTAAAGCCACAGAGCTAATCTGTCCCTTTTTCCTCAGGGAACCAATCACATCAAATTTTCACATTGACTTTCCTGATTAACCAGCTCCCCTACTGCTGGAGAACTGAGAGGATACAGCAAAGGCATGTGCCAACCAGGCACGAGGCGACCAAATAGAGTTACAGAACGACTTCCTAAGTGAATGATTTCTCCCTGTGATTAGATTGATTAATGTGCTGATAGGCATTTGTTTCATTAGCAATAAACTGATGATTCGTCTGCAGGATCTGTATTTGCAGTGCTTCTGAATGGCTTTTGAAACTCATTTACAAAGCTGTCAGGCTCAATGCAGATAAACACTGTGTTTGATATTGTTTGTGCTGGAAGAGATTTATAAATTATATTGTTAATCCCTCTTTGAAGGAAAGAAGCATTCACTGTCTGTTAGCTTAAGAAGTGAACTTGTTAGGTGATGTTTTTTGATGATAGGGAACTGCTAGTGCATGATATTTTTCTCTCCAGCCTCTAACACATTATCAAACTTCTTCCTTCAAAACAGGACAAATAAGTAAACACTTTCCCTGAGCAGCAATAAGAAATTTAATAAGATCACAAAGTTTTCAAGTTCATCTTCACGCATATTTCCATCACTGTGCTTCCCTCTGTATTGACTGTAATTTAGCATGTAAATTCTTCGGAGTATCAAGATACAACTTATTGCTTTTTAAACTGCACGTGATATTTAAAATTGTGGTCTCACATTTACCTAGACATCGATATAACAAAGTAAAACACCCTGTAACTTGATCCTGTAATGAAACACCTAAAATTTATAAACCAGATTGATATTATTTCCTCTGTTTTTCTGCACACATGCACTGACCTACACAGTGAAGAAGAACTCTGCCAGCTTCCTCTCAGCTCATTCAACTCTTCAGAATATAAAATATCATATTCACCATTTATATTGTTAGCTATTGACAGCACGTCTAAGACTAGAGAGAGAATTAAGGCAGCCATATTACTGTGTGAAGGACCTGTATCCTCCCTTTTCCTAGCTAATCTGTCTGGTCAGATCACGTGTTAGCCCTCTTTAAATGGATTGCTTTTCTAGTAGCCTTAATCTAACAGTGTAACGAAGATGCTACCCTTCAGACAATTCAGTTTCCAACACACCTACCCAAATACCTGAGCTTTTAATGGTGTAACAGAGTAGTTCATACTCACTTCCCCACAGAGGAAAACTATTTGAAGAACGTCCTTAAATACATTCACAGAATAGCCCAGCTTCCTTTAAAAAATAAAAATGTGGTTCTGATCTGTTTATTTTACCAACTTGTTTGTTGGAATTCCAACATTGCATTTACACAACAAAACCTTCTGAAATTAAGAGTTGCAAGGTTATACATCACAAACAGCCTTCCAATACCCACTGTCAAGCAACAAGCAGAAGCAAACAAGAGAAGCAGAACAAATAGGGAAGATAACTGTGTGACTCAGGAGCAGGACAGGAAACCCAAATGGAAAAACAAACAGACAAGGAAAATTAGCAAAGAACCAAACAAAGAAAACATGCGGCTGCCCTACCCAGCCTTTGAGAATTCACCTGGCACTTACTTGCCTGGTCTGTGAACTCAGCTCAGAAGATTTAGGCATCAACTCTTTGACAAATTGTTCTAGGTGCATGTGGGAGCTCCCTGATTAATTGCATACAGCTTCAGAAACACCTCATTGCAGAAGTACAAAGTCAAGCAAAAGTGATACAGACACAAAAAGACTAAAGAGGCAAGGGAAGTATTCATAGTGCCATGATGCGTGCCAGTGGGTACAGAATACATCAAAGCACAAGTCCTGCTGTCTGGTGAGCCAAAATAAACCTCTCTTCTCTGACCGCAAAGGAGATATAAAGTGGCTAACATAGATAACCCACTGCCTAAAGGCAGGGTACAAATACCACCCCTCCACCCTCCTCCCCCACCCAGGTAACCAGGAATGGGTTGTCAGAACTATCAATTCTAAACACTACAGTTTCACATTTTTTGTGGCTTGCTCTTCAGTTTATAAAATGGTTCCACTTTTTCTCCCAGCAGCTATTTTTGTAGCTGTTGCTCTGTCTGTTCCACAGACAAGATTTTCTTCTTTCCTAGATCTCCTCCAGCTTTTGCTACAAGGTAAGATGAAGAGCTCTCTGGTTGCAGGACTTCATAGTGCGCAGAGAACCTGGCACAGTTTGCAAAGAAATGTACATCTCCTCACATCAACCAGCAATGAAGAAAAACTTTCTCAAAGAGATCCAATTCTCTGCAGACTGCAGAACAGAGATGTCTGTTGTAATGCTCAGGTTCACCAACATGCATTGCAGCAGAGACATATCAGAAGAAATCCATAAAAAGATATTTTTGTCCTCTGATTGTTTCCAGTCAGATCAGTGGATTGCAATGAACAGAACACAGAAAGGGGGAAATGCTACTGGCCCATATTACAGACAAAAAGTTCAACATGAAGCCTGAGGTTATGGCAAAGCTGCTGCAGTGCTACCCCTCGGAAATTAACAGCCATGCCTCAAGCACTGAATTGTTCTTCCTTCCCTGAATCCCACAGCCCTCCACTCACCCTTGCACAGTCACTGTATGCTGATACAAGCTGCATAAGGAAGCCCCCACAGCCTTAGCTTTCTCTGCAGAGCAAATTATCCTGAAGGCAACAAGCCATGTGTCAGGCCTGTATCTAAGCTGGCTGAAATGAATTGGATATTAAAACAGGTAAGGATTTCTATATGTACTTTGAGGGGCATGAGGAATTACTGTGCCTTCTAATCCATGCTCTTTCCTGGCAATCTCAAGCACAGTGAACGTGACCACTGCTCAGGCTTTGTGCATGAGCTAACACCAAGGAAGTGTCAGTCACGTTACTGACATGACTGGTGCTTCAGAAGGATACTTGAATACAGCTATGTCTCTTGTTGGTTAATGAGGGCTTTGAGAAACTGTTCATCTTGGCTGCTACAAAAACTAGTATTCATGGAATGGAAATCCTTAGCTGAAAAGCTCTATGTGGGGAAAAAGGCTGCTTCATGTTTACACTGTTTAGCTAAGTGTGGAGGTTTTCTCCCCCTTTACAGAGCTTGTGCTCTCTTTTGTTCTAGAAGTAACAAAGGGTGCATTTGGAAGAAATCAGACTAGATGAGGCGATACATTATTGATATAAGTTTCAAGCAGCCTGCCGCTCCGTTTTATAACGTGGTTGCAGCTCAATTTTTAATGAAGCCACCTATGAAAATCTGATGGGGTGAAAAACAGGATCTCTCAGTGATGCTGTACAGAAGTTCCCACAGCATAGCTCAACTGCCCTTTCATGTCACATTGAGTTTTACCTCAACTTGACCCTACAGTTTACAGGCAAAAGAGACAATGCCCTGACTCAGACAGGAAAGGTGGCATCAGAGAGATGCACAACCCTGAAAGAGGACTAAACAAACCAGCTTTTTCCCCTATTGTGTGGTGGTTTCCATCATGCATACTGACTAATACTCCATCCTATTAGAAACACACCTCCAATTCATTGAGAACATGTTGAAGAAAGCATTATTTGTAAAGAAAAATCCATGGGAATCATAGCATTAAGTACACCAAGAGTAGAACAGCATGACAAGGAGGTACACTGGCTAGCAGAAACAGGTTCTAAAACATGATTGCAGGATTAAGAGAAGTCAGTTCTGGAGCATTTATTCCTGATGAAGCAAGAACAGAGAACTTTATGCAGCTGCTTTTTTATTATGGAGCTGAGTCTTTGTCTAAAATAGCTATTCCAGTGTCATTTTGACTGATTCCTTATTTCCTGTAGCTATGATGACACTTTTCAAACTACAAGCACAGAAACTGCCATTCCATCCTCTATTTTCCTCTTTCAGCCACCTTCTAAACTGATAATGAACCAATAGGTGCTTCTGTTCAGCAAAATACTAATGCTTCCACTATGAAGACTAATTTTATAGTTTCAGCCATGCACACAAATTGGCATTTACTGGCCTGGAGTAAAGCAACACTGATGACATTCATGGGGATAAATTCAGGAGTTCATTACAGAGAATAATTAATAGTAATAGGAAGTAATTAATAGAATATGTTTTCATTAAATTTAATCACAAGAAGTATTTGCTATGTCAGGGAGATGAGTATAAATGACATAGTAACACAGTATGTAAAAAGGAGACACTTAACAAAACGCTTCATACAGAAAACAAAGTCACTGACAGAGTTGTTTTTATATTAAAAGCCAATTTTTTCCCTGTTACTCAAGAATCTATTCGGGTTAAGGCAGCAGAGTCACACCTGCAGACTCTAAGAGGGAACCACCTGCCTGCCTGCCCAAAGTGCCCTTATTCATTCTCAGAAACATCATGGGTTGATATCATAGCACAGAATTGTAGATCTGTCTCCAACATAATTTTTAGCTCTTGAATCAGCATTTTTAATTCTTTAACATATACTGTTGCATTTCTCAATGGAATTATATGTTTCTATACTGTTTCAGTCTTTAGAGCAAAATTAGAAATAATGTGGAGCATTCACTGGGAATTCATAAGTGAAAATGTTAAGGTACAATGACAACATACTATAACCCTTCCATCTTATAATTCATGAGTGTGAAAAGGTATTCCTAGCCTATTACTCAAAGAGCATCACTTGTTATCTGTAATCACTTCACCACAGGGGATAATCACTTTCACAATGGAAGAAGAAGGAAAAAGGGAAAAGATAGAAAGAAAAGGAAAGGAACAATACTTGTCACTGGAGAAAAAAAATAAGAAAGAAAATGTCAAAATTAGAGCCTTTATCTCCTCCGAGTTGTACGGCTCTAAATCCACCAAGAGCAGAGGGACTTTTGCTAAGTGTTATGTTCAGAAATCACCTGGCTGTCCAAAGTGACCTACATTCAAAGTCATGCTTAATCACAAGATCCTTCTTCGTGCCAGACTTCTGAACTCAAATCCAGCAGAGTATCTTTTCTTTCTCCAATTTGTTTTAACCACCAAACTTGTTTGTCTCTTCAGCTGGGATTCGTACCCTCCTCTTTCAAAAATATCAAGCAAAAAATTAAAACTCTTATTCTGCTATCTTTCAGAATGACCTTGTGATTAAAAAGTTTGGACTAAGATTCAAAAAACTGGGTTTAATTCCTCTCTTTCAAACAGGCTCCTATGATAAGTTCAGAGAAATCACTTATCAAATTTCTCTATACTTCATTTTCTTTACCATGAGAGTGGTCAAACACTGGAACAGTTTTCTGGTAGGGTGGTTGATGCCCCAGGCCTGGCAGCATTCAGGAGGCATTTGGATTAAAGTAGACTCTAATCTTCAGCTACCCCTGAAGCACTATCTGTGTGGACATACCACAAAGGCTTACATGGCCACTAGCTACCCTGTGCAGCATGGCCCAAAGGGGAAATCTCTATCGCCACAAACCACGCTGCTGCTGCAGGCCATGCCCTACACAAGCAACACAGGGCCACTTCCCAGGACCATTTGTGATGCTTTGTAGAACTGAAGGTGAGCCAGGGCTGTGGAGTGAACAATATCCCTCCAGTGGCCTGGGCTCTGGGATTTCCACCCTCTCCCTGACTGCTTTTAGGGGGTTAACTTTCTCACAATCAGATATTGGGATAATCTAGAATTTCAGGCCTGCGGTCCACGCAGCAGCCTGGAGCGAGGGAGTTAAGCACGATGCCCCTGATAATTTGTGTGTTTCTCATGCAGTTCTGTTTACCTCGGAGAATAGCTCGGATTCATGTGGTGGCTCATCTGTTTGTTTCCCAGGAGTGTCCTCCTCATCAGGTACAAATGACTTCTTGTTTCCTTGTCCTGTCTGCCTCCTTGGTGACGGATAGATGAGAACCGTTCCCTGTGCTCTGGGACTCTAATGTGATCTGGGTCGTGCTTGTGGCAGGCGGGGGTGCAGCGGGGGGAGAGGAGTGCAGGAAAGGGGCAGTTAACACTATGAGAACTAAAATCTCTTTGTAGACGAGCGTGTTTGTGTGCACTTCCAACCCGGCCGCAATTCGCTGCCAGCTGCTTTGCCATCGACGGCTCAGGGGAACAATGGCTCAGAGCAGGGCTGGCAGGAAATAGAGATCTAAAAATAGGTCTTTGGAGGGCTAAAATCAAGGGGGAAATATTTACAGAAAGCACTGTCCGACCGTCTTCAGGTTATTTTCTGCAAAGTAAGAACTCACCACATTTTTGCCTTAGGCTGGATGGACTCATGGCCCAAATGGGGAGAGACCAAACCTTTCCTTTCAACTTGAGTTATTTCCATTTACAGTTATGCAATGTACATTACCCAAGCCAGTATTTTGCTGGATGCCTGTCTTCTGACAGAAGATGCAATCGCATTGATAAAGCCAACATACATTCACTTATCTTTTAGAAAACCATTTTTATAGGCAGTCTTAATTTGGCAGTTCAACTTCAGCAGGGATCACATGAGTGTTTTTCTTTTGATTCACATAGTTTCAGATGCTCTCAGCTTCATTCAAATTCGACTCCATGCACAGAGAAGACAAGTTTCACCAGGACTGTGACTGAAATCATACATTTATGGAACATCACGGTTTCTAAAGAAAAAACCTTAAAATGACCCCGCTTCTGTCAAATCTGGCTACAGATTCATCAAAAATGTTCACAAACTCCTTAACAAATCCGAGTAAAAGCTCAGTCTTGGCTCTTAATGATATCCACGAATCATGTTGCTGACAGCAGAGGCAGCAGGATTGGGATCCCAGTTAATTAACCTCCACATTTTACACTGAGCAGAAAACATTCCACACAATTCTACTTGCCTCAATCAACTGGCTCAATTAATAAAAACAGATCTGGGAACATCCTCCCACTGGATTTTTGGCAGCATCTTAGGCTTGCCTACATTCTCTTCTTGTGTGACTGGAAGGAAATCCTGTTGATTTCATTTTCATCTTTCTCTCTCTCAATTTGAAAATAGAATCTATGATTTTCCATCATTTCCACTTAGATAAAAATATGTTGTGAAAGGTAATTTTATTGCTGAGAAATAATCTTCCTAATGTCAGCCATTATTTTGCTCTCAGTGTGACAACTAGGGTAAGTGTTGGAAATCACTGTATGTTTCAGCTAAAGTATCTTGACAACACAAACGAAGAAGAACAAGGTAGTCTTTTTGTTAATGAAAACTGCACTGCTATTTTGGTCTATAATGGAGAGATTCATGTAAATGATTGCCTGTCGTCTATACTAAAGAAAAATAGCAATAAATAAATAAATAATAATAATAATGAAATAAAGAAAAAGAAAAAAATGCAGCAAGCGGGAGAAGCTGTTTCCTTCCTTTCTCTTGAATTTTCTCTTACCATCTTATTGCAATCAGCCCTTTCACTACGTTTTACATCTGATACAATGCTCACAGACTCTTGTAATAAAACAATTCAAAAACCCATCACAAAGACCAGGACTACCAACTTTGCAAAAACTAGGGAAACTAATGAAATTCATCCATTCACTACTTTGAGTCAACATTTACCCTGTTTATACATCTACAGACATTTGGTGTGTGATATCATACAGCAAAACACAGTAGCCTCTAACATTGGCAGGACTGCCTGTATTTCAATTCAGAATAAGGTATTCCCTCCAGTGGGGATAGAGGAACAAGTGATGTTCTCCCTCCTGATAGCCCTCTTCAGGGCTCTTGTGCTGTGACACATTTCTCTCCTTTCTCTGTTGCACCTGAAGACCAACAACCTGTCCTACCATGTCTGCTATATAAAATAAACTATATAAAATAAATATAAATAAAAAGTTGAACGAGAGGGAGAAAAACATGTTAATAAATATGCAATCTTCCGTGTTACTTTTTTTCCAACTAGAAAGCTGGATGCAGAAGAAACTTCAATCTTTAGTAGCCTGATCCTGCTCCAACCCTAGGAATGGAAAATATTTTTGCTAACTTAGCTGTAGCAATCAAATTTGCAAGAGTCCAATGGAGGACTTAAAACCACAAGTGGCCCATCAGAAGATAAAACAGAAGCTCATAACATCCTCAATAAAGATAATTTAGTATCTTAAAGCTCTGCCTACTTTTTATGTTATTTCCTACCCTTACTAATTCACCCATGCCTTAAAATTCGAGGTCACCAGATCTGCCCTATGCAATCACATTATAATCAATCTCTTAAATTTATGCTTAGCATTCAACAGACAATTTTGCAGCTACAGGCTGAAGTTTTTCAGCTTAATTTTGAAATTTTTCTTTCTCAGATTTATAGATTCAAATGATGAATGCTGGTACTACATTTGAGCAAAGCTTACGCACACAAGTAGTCCTTTCTAATGGAAATAGCTTCATTTAGGAGGGAGTGTGCAAAGAATTTGCCAAATTGGATGAGAATTCCCTGAATCTATTCCTGGTACAGATCTAGCTTGCTTTTCACTGCCTGATGAAGAAAAACAAGTAAAAACAAATTAAAGAATACTTCCAGAATTGTATGAAATTGAGGCACACAGATCAATGGATGGCAGTGACTCACTGCAATGCAATTCTGTACTGCAGCAAGAGTCCCCAGGCTCTTGATTTCACCAGTCATCTTGAATTATCTACCGAGGAAAAGACAGCACAGAATCTCTCTGGTTTTGCTCCCTACCTAATGATGCTGTGAAGTATGTGTATTTGTTACCTAAGAGGAGCATAATGCAGGACAATAAAAATGCATTAATTTTACACGAAGAGTTTGGACCAACTCTATTTGCTGGCTGGTTATTACTGATGAGGGTAAAGCTGTCACAACCCTTTCTTTGCTATCCAACCATCATTTTGCTGCTGTGGCAATGAAAGATGCTGGGCAGATTCACCAGGTGAGAGAGAAACTAAGATCTGTGAACAGATTTTTCTCAGGCTGTTTCCATTGGGTTTCCTTTCTCGCATTCAAAACAAAAGCAAATAATCCAAAAAACCCTGGGCAACAAGATGGAAACATTTCCTCACAGACAGCTCTACACAGACAAGACCCACTGTCCCCAATCCAGAGAGCTTCCCTTCCTATGTTTTACTGTAGCTGTATTAGGCAGGACGAAGGGATCTTGTTACCCTTTACCAGCTGCAGTCTTTCATTTGCCATGGCTTTCCATCAAATCCATCTGTCTAGGATAATTTCGACAGCAGAGATAACCCATCCTTCCAAACACCACCACTTCCAACTGAAGGTCTCAGAAAACCGTGGTAGCACTGAATACCATTCCTTGCACAGAAATGAACCTTAAGAGGTCCCTGATGATCTTTTGGAGCCTGCTGACATCCAGAATGTACCCTGAGATCCTGAAAATAAGAGTTTGAATCTCTGCCTCTGCCCTACCACATACACAGATTGCTCCTGAGCTCAGGAATGGGATAACAGAGAAAGGGAATTTCACAACAGAAATATATAAAGACTCAGTGTTTGTCTCCAGATATTTCCCAGTACCAACAGCTTTATCTCTGCAGGGGCAGTTCAGAGATATCTGAACTGGAAGAGCCTTCATAATAGGATCATAACAAGGATGCACAGAAAACCTCCGCTGAAGCAAGATGCTCAGGGACAGCAAGTTGCTGCGGGCCAAGGAATCTGCCTTGGATGGGGAGTCAGTTCCATCTTTCTATTAATCCTCCAACAGTGCCAATTTTAGGGCACACTGAACAGACCCAAAAGCAGAAATTACAGCTCCAGGTGGAGCAGTACTGACCTGTGCTTCTCCATACATAGCCCAAGTCACCTTCTGGGGCAGAGGGAAAAAGATGATCCACCCATAAAACAATACCTGCAGACAGCAGTGGGGTGGAAAACTCTGACTGTGCACCAGAGGCAATTTACCAGCAGTTCTCATTTAATTGCTGGGAAGGCAGAGTGCAGGTGGCCAGCACACAGCAGCCCATGCAGCGGGCACACGGCTGTGCAGAGCAAGCATTCCCCCTGAAAGCACACCGGCATTCTGCTCTCTTCTCTATCAGGACAGCAGTGGAACATGGGAGTTGAAAATACATCTTAGTGGCATCGTTGAAGGAGAAAGACACAACCTACACATTCTTGGGAGGTAAATCCTGACCTCACACTGGGGTACTGCTGTGGATTTACATGGATGGTGACTGCAACGTTCTGCACAAGGAACTCCTTAAGTATGTAAGCCAGCAGAGGAAAAATATTCCCAAAATATATTTACTGCTGAGAACAAGCAGTATTCCTCAAGGTTCACAATTCAGTCAGAACCACTGCACCATCAGACAGCCTTTCCGAACTGAAAAGACAGAAATATAAAGGCAAACTACAGCTTTCCTATGAAATTAAATCAAGAAAAAAGACAATGTGAGCAAAGACCTCAGCTGCCTTTGATATTCTATGGAAATTAGGCACTCAGCACTCACACTCTGAAATGTCTTCACTTTTTTTTTTTTTCCAGGTGCTGAGGATTGTTGTTCTTTCTTAAATCTATTCTGAAAGACAAAGGCTTGTTTACAAATCCTGCCTTCTTCCTCTCATACCAGGAACACTGGGAGGCCTGCAACACCATCCTGCCTGGGTGAGACAACATCTATTCCTTCTGTAGCGCTCTGCACAAGGGAAAGGAGGCATCAGGGCACACTTGCTTGTACAAGGGTCTGTCGTAGCTTCCAACAGCAGCTGATTCTTGCAGCCCCTCTCAATTCAAGGTAACCACCTGACTTTTCAGCAGCATTGCTGCTTGGTGGCCCTTGTAGGTAGTCACTCTGCCAAAGGCTACAAAAACAAAATCACATCCTATATATGATAATCCAGAACCCTAAAAGGGCTTGGGGACCCTTTTTAGGGACAAAAGATCATTATTTGTTATATGTTAATGTAAAATCCATGCTCATACAGTTCATATTCATCCATATATAATGGAATGTAATTGCAGGGAGCAACGGTCTTATTTGTTATGAGGCATACTTATGTGCAGGTGGATAACAGGAATAGCAATGGGTTGGCTGGCTTACTAACACAATCCTATGCAGGTATGGCAAAAAAAAACAAAAAAACAAACAAAAAAACCCCACAACGCAACACCAAAACCACAGCAATTATCAAGGTCAGCCTGCTTTTCCTTAGAAAAAAGTCTTTATAAGCCACCCAAAGAATTAAGAGGGCACCCTGCTTGGCACTTGCATGAATATGTACTGGAAGGATTACTGAAAGAAGAGAATTTGTTCAGTACCAACCAGGACAGCGATCCGGGGGGATGCCTGAGTGCTACTGCAGCCTTACTGGCTAGAAAGGCTGCAAACTGCCAACCTGCTCGTGGCCTAAGTGTGAACAGGAAAGCTAATTTTCACAGCAAATAATTTACAGTCAATTATTCACTCAGTGACACATACAGGCTTGCCTGTTCAAACCTTTGGATACTGGTAACACATCATGATCTTTGCAGGATTTTCTAATTATTCAAGTTATTTATTTATTAGGGGGGGTCTTTTTCTTTTTCTTCCTTTTTTTCCCTTCCAGAATCAAGCATTTCCTTTGAAGGCAAGACACAGCAAACAGGTTCAAAGGAGAGAGTTTTCACTTTCTTTTTAGAAGTCTATTTATGGGGAAGGAAAATCTACTTTTCAAGCCTGTACCTAAACTTGAAAAAGGGCAGTTGCCTAAAACTAGTCATTTGCCTACTTTCTCATGCTAATGTCCTGTTTATAATTGACACCTTTACTGCCTACCAGTATATCAATTTCACTTCCCCAGAGAAAGAAAAACCAGATCCTGTGACTAGTGCACTGGATTGATAATCTAGCCTAATGCTGACAGATAAATGCACTAATTTTCTTCTGTGGTTGGCTCCACATTACGGAGTAAATCTGCTTCTAACAACTGCCTCAATAGCCTCTGTAACCTGTCCAAAAGATGATGTCAAGTGCTACAAGGGCCTAGGGCTAGTATGGCAGGTAAGAGTTACCACTGGGATAAAATTACAGGTGAGGTTTTGAATGAGAGGGTTATTTTAAATGAAAGCCTGGCTGGATATACAGATTGCATTTTAAAAAAAAAAAAAAAAAAGTTTAAAGAATAAAGGAATAAAGAGCAACTTATGTCACTTTGGGGTCTACAACCTCAGTATAAAAATCAGTGTGTTTTCAGCAGCAGTCAGTCAGTTAAGGTATTGCAGCCCCCAGGAATTATACCCAAGGAAACACAAGAGTTTGTGCTCATTTCATTGGTTAGTGGCACACAGGAAAATGAAGTGGTTTCTCTTGCCTTTGCTGGAAGCACAGCCTTTGGGTTCCATGGAGCAACAGTCTATTCCTAACTCTATCCTAGAAGGTGCCTGCTTCTGTATGACAGACAGCTTGCTATGCAGATGGGACCAGGGCTATTGGCAGGTGCTGGGCAGTGGATTTGTGAACCTGGCAATGGCCATGGGAGATATCAGCTAGGCAAGGACAGTACTAGAGGACTTTGGTTGTTTTGGTTTTTTTAAATTTAGTTCAAAGGAAACACAAAGCAAAGAAAAACAATTTTAGAAGTTCCATACCAAATATTTGGGCCATTTCCAGGAATGTCAGCAATGATTGCAGAGTTGGTGAGAAATCAGCATCGCTTTGCTCTTACTGGCTTTCTTACTGAATTCCAGGATCACTACACTGGTTGCTACCAATTTATAGCACTTCGATGTTCATTTATCATTTCGACCAAAAGAGCAACTTTCGTGGACATTTATTGATTTCCTCTTTGGAAAAGATCACAAGCAATAGCTTTTTAAATAAGAAAGAGTCTTCGGGTTACACGGATAACCCTGGCACTGAGGGATATGTCTCTTACTCTGCTCTCATGTCTAAAATGTTCAATCAGCTCCCACACCCCTAACCTGAAACAAAAATAAAACCTCATTTTAATCACATCTTTTTCTCCTGATTTTCTCTCCCCACCTCCTGACCTTTCCATGTGAAGAGGATCACGCAGAACATTTCAGCTTTTCTTAGGCTAACTTTTGCTCACTTTGAATAGCACTTATATAGGTCAATAGCATCACTTCCCCTTTTGCCCCCCTCCCCACCACAGAAGGAATACAGAATCTGACCTCTTTAATGCATCAGTTAGCATGATGCCTTTTTGTTTGTTTATGATGCAGAAAGTTTGGTTATTTAAATGGAACAAGATATTCTGACACGGTCTTGACAGGTTCTGCCTTTTTTCATATTCGTACAGAGCCAAGCATATTTGGCTCTAGTGGTGCCCATTCGCTCCTATTAGCAGTAACAGCACTGCTCTGACCACAGGCCACAGGGTTAGCAAAGGTAGAACTAGTCACATCACACTGCATGTAGAAATACTGCGCCATATCCATAGCATACACAACAGCAGGCATCAAAAACAAGAGCTACAAAACAGGTAATTAACAGTTCCCCTGTTTCATTGGTATGGAAAATATCAAAAAGCTACTGAGTATCTGAGCACTGGTTTGGTCATAGCCTGATATGTTACTGTTATGACGATAAGGAAGCAATAAGACACATGGGAAGGAGATCACAGAGAAAATACTCTTCAAGAGCAACAAAGCTGCATATCTTGTGTGCATTTGGAAAATACTCTACAACCAGAATACAGCTTTGGGCTTTTGGGGGGTGGTTTTTGTGTTTGTTGTTTCTGAATTCTCTAAATATCTCTGAATGCTGCTCTTTCCTGAGCAGAGGAAGCTAAAAGTTTTGGTAACACTTCACGCTGGCTGTTTGTCCTTTAATACTGTATGACTATTCAGTGAACCCAATCCTGCTCCTGTGGAAGTCTAATGAGAGCGCGAGTACCGCATTTCCTGGGAACCAGGCAGAGCCTTCAACTGTAAACTTTGTAAGGCTTCATCCATGCAAAACCCTGCTGGCACAAGTAATGCATCAGAGCAAAAATAAAAATTCTGCTGCTTTGAAATGTTTCACCACAGCTCATTTGCTAAGACAGTAGTTGAAAGGTGACAGAACACCCACTGATTCTGTAAAGTATGGAAACAGGTATTAGCTTTTATAGCGTAATGCCTTCACTAGCTGCTGGCTTTGGAAATATTTAGACATAAATCAGTTTTGTCCCAAAATAGAGTCCATAAGAAAGAACTGTCAGAAACTGGAACAAAGTCCTGCCTTGTGCTCTGTAAAATACTTGTCACGATTTTTCACTAGAGGGCACTGCCACATCATCACCAAAAGGCCCCAAGGACAAAGGACAAGTGGCCTGGTTGTTTAACTTGCTCACTGCCCGGGCAGCCCTATGGCTTGAGAAACAAATTTTAATCACATCGCAGAAAGGATATGTATATTTTTTTTCAGATTAGTGAGACTTCAGTAATCTGTCTTATCATTAAGCAATGCACGGAGCCCTCATACCAACTGATTCTGGCTCTTTAGACGGTAGAGCTTGTTATAAATAGTCCACACTGAGTTAGCAGTTCTCACCAAAACAATTCAAGGAGGCTGTATTTGGGAATTACACCGCTGAATTAGCACAACAAATAAGGAATAATATGGGGCATAAGGCAAAGGAAACTTACACTTGGGCTGCTTCCTTTCCTTGTATTCTGTGCTGTTCACAGGCACCCTGCCCAATTGAGGTTACGGGAAAAGGCAAAACTGGAAATCACAAGGGAGGAAAGAAAGAAGGAAATATAAGGGAGTTGTGCTTTTCCCCAAAAATGCCACATGCAACATCAAGCTATGACAGCCTAACTTCATTTAATAAAATAAATAAGCATCCCGCTGAAAGGAAGGCACAAAAAAACCTGTAAATGTTTCGTGTTCAGTTAGAAAAAAAATAAGTGTTTTCTTTGATGGGTATGCAATGCTTGTTCCGCTCCATGGCAGAGGATAAAAACAAATGAAGGCTTTCTTTCTATGCTTCTGGCTGAGAGAGAGCACGGAGGTCACTTTTAAGGTGACTAGTATTCAGTTAGAAAATGGTGGGTCCCCTGTTTCTCCAGAAACCCTGCGCTTTGTAGTCCATTGCTATGCACCTGAAAACTTCCCACTGACTTCCAGGGGAAATTTGGCTGCTGAGGAATGCGGGTTTGGGCTCCGGAATGGCAATCACATAGAGAGAACAATGCGCAAAAATTTAACCCTTCAGTGGAGCTAGTCACTGGCTTAGAGTTACTCATGCGTTCATTACCGCACTTCACAGAGGAGACAGCAAGCAGTGCATTTATTATCACTGAAAATTATCAGGAAGCAAAACTTAGTTTTTTCTTGAAGCCAATGTTTCATCCAAACACCTACCCTCTAAATCTTATTTTGGAAAGCTCTTGAAACTTGCTGCCTCACTTAGGGCTCAGTCCAACACTTTAGCCAGAATTTCAGCCATTTCTAATTGCAGTTAGAGCAATCATAAAGCCCCACTAAACAGTGACCCTGAATTCTGGTACTGTGCTTGAAGCTCTGTAGGTCATTTCCGAGTGAAATGTTATTGCTAAATTTAAAGATCGGTTTACTGAAATGATTAAAACTGACCTGCTAAAAGGCATCCATCAGATTGAATGGGAGCCTACCAAAACAGTCTCATTTGAACCAGGCTGGGAGACAAGTGAAGGCTTTTCTGACTTGGGAACCTCCTGTGTCAGAAAGCAATGGACACCAACAAAAGTTGCCCATAAACAAATCAGCAGCAGTACAGACTTAGAGGCTGGCCTACAGAGTCTGCATGCCTTAACTCTACCAAGTACTGCTGAGAAAACTGACTTCAAGGGCAGATGTATAAACTGGGAAGATGGTCCAGCAACTGAGCTTGTGCCTACAGGACAAGAACGAAGCTCAATACCTTTCACTTTACCTTCTCATTACAGGAGCAACAACTGACCCTTTGGCTGTGAAGTGCAACTGGGACAATGCTAAAACAGAAACAAAAATAATTAAAAAGAAGTCAAGTTCAGTGGTTTTGGCAATTGTACCTTTCCCTCATTATGGGTTATGGAAACCTAGCCCTGTGCAGACAAGCCTGGGAAGGGATGAGTGAGCAGAATGCAATGTCTTCTCTAACATAAACAGATTATTTTGCATGATGGCAGACAGATTTAGGAATGTAAAATGTTCACTGTGCAGCTAGTTAAAGGCTTACCATAATTGGTCTACTACTGCTATTGCTACAGGATTCCCTGTCTGATCTGACTGGTGTATGTTGCTTGGCATCCAGCCTCGTGTTGCAAGGGGCTGCTGGAGATAGAAAAGAGGACATGTGAGGGGACAGATCCTCCATACCTGGTACTACAAACATTCTTCATTGTACAACAGTTTGTAACCTGCTTAATCCAGGCTGAGAACACGCCTTGAAATGCACTGAATACAAAACATGAAAGGGAGCCTTTGCCTCCTTTTCCACACAAGCACCTGTTTGGGCAACATGGGAATACCAGACAGGAAAAACCTGAGCCATCTTGAAGCCAACAGCCAAGCATTAATAGACGTCAGGGGATTTGGAGTTTTACCTGAGACAGTCCAGGATGAAAACTGAGTAAAGAGATTTTTCATGGGCCTGCTTCTCAAAATGGAGATCTCAGACCCAGCAACTGAGCACGCATGTATTTTGCTGGAATAAGAAACCTAACCACTGCCTCTCATGTACAAGTTCTACACTTCACAGTTCCAGCTAGCTACTAGATCAAAACTGCAGCTTCAAGCAACCCAAGAATTTCACGTGAAAAGACAGACGTAGGTACAAATTTAGTTACTAATTCTTGTGTAAATACAAGATCAAACCAAAAAGCAGAATCCAAACACTCCCAAAATTTGGGCAAGAATTCTAGTTTGGGCTTGCAACTACGTCTGCGTGTTCAAGTGGATAGTCAAAGACAACCCGGCTTCTTTTATCAGAGAACCACATTCTTAGCTCTGCCAGTGGTGCTTCAGGCTGCTGACTGATGTTTTGTGTTGTATGTTTGTTGGTTGTTTTTTTTTTTTTAACACAGAAAGGAAAAAAGAAAACAACCTCCAGCTTTGCCCCCTATATAAGCAGATACATATATGTTTGGTTTTTTTTGCAAATTTTCTGTTTCTGAAAAGATCAAGGAATCTGTTGATAAGAGGCAGAAAAATGTATTTAAGCAAGGAAAGAAATGCTGCTGAAGTAAAAAATATGTCAGATTCTATTAATTCCATTTGCCATTGTCTGATATTTCCAGGCACAGTGGGCTTTTTGGTAGACCTGTGAGATGTGTTTCCTAACAGAGGCACAGCACAGGGCCTGTCAGGAAGAGGCAGTGCTCTCATTGTCACACACCTCAAAGGGACAACGTAACCCTCGAGCCTTCATAAGGACCAGTCCTGAACCCCAAAACAACAGCCCTGCCTACCTTTAAGAAGGAGAACACAGCTCAACCAAGGCCTTGTTAGTGTCTATGAATTATTCCATCACTGAGCAGCCAATCACGCTCCATTAATATCATGGACATATTCTGCTTTGATAACACGACTGAGTTCTACCGTGGCACTAATGAAGAGCCAGCCCTCATACAGGACATGGTATCTCCAGGATCTCTCTATTTTTCTATGGAATCACTGCCTTTTCTTAAGAGTACTATGAGATTACCAACTGAAAAAGACTCAAACACAACAGAAATAGGAAAATGTTTCTCTTCTGGAGAAGCTGCACAAACACACAGCAACATTATTCCAATAAAAACAAATGCATCTGGTCAATATTAAGCATCTCTCCCTTGCTGAGTGAGCCAAGGAGTACCAAGCCTGCCGCAAGGCACCGTTACAGAATTTCTTTAGCCACAGAGATCTGAGAGAGGTTTCTGACAGTCCCTGCTTCTATTCAACAAGTTCTGCAAAGTTCACTGAAGTAGCATTACCATTTACCTGCAGGATTAGGTGAAACTGGATCTTATCCAGCTCGATATCAAATTTCACAGGCAGCAAAACAGTACAACAGCAGGTTTGCTTGTATCATTTTGGAAGAGCCCCATGAGGCTGAGGGCAGGCCTGGGACTCACCCGGCAGAGAGGGTGACGGCTGCACGCTGTGTTACCGAACACTTCAAGGAAGGGCTTTCGCCTCCCCCTTCCCACATCACAACACAGCACAATAAAACTCAAAAGAAGCAGGAAAAGAGATCAAGTTATAGCCAGCTGTGTTGCACTGAATTACACCACTGTGACCCGAGGCTACCTGAAGAATGCTTTTCCTGAAGTAAGCTTCTAGTTTAGCATCAACAATATCTACCTGACAGAATTTATCTCTAAGACTGCATGTCCCTCGAGAACATCAGCAACACTGAAATATATTATAAACGCTATGTGACGTGAAACAATGTCAAGTCTAAATTGTAGCTATATGTCAGAAAAATCTCTGTTACTTTAAATTTTGAGGCAATGGAAATTTCACACTGAATGTTCCAAAGGTAAGAAAGTGTAACTGGTACCCAGCAGTCCCAGTTCTGTTTCCCCTTAGCCTGATTTTTTTTGGACAAAGTATCCAAGTTTTTCCAAAACAAAATCAGTTCTGAAACTGATCCCCATACCTTTCTGAAATCATCACAGGTTTCAAAGGATTTTCAATCTGGTTCATTAAGTGAGCCATTAATCATTGTTAAAATTGGAAGGGCTGATGTAGCACATGGTTAAGGATTAGCGAACATGTACACAGAAAGTAGTATGATATTCTAAAGTCCAATGCTGTCCAAGCTCTTCTCTCATTTAGGTCAGCAGAAGTGCTAACACTGAGTGTTTTTAAAATTCCTCTGTGCTGCTTAAATTTAGCAATGCTAATCCTTCAGAACTGGAAAAGGACAACACATCTCAGTACAGGGCCTGATCCTTTCCAGTTTACATATGAGTAATGTCATATGCTTAGTGGTCTTGGTCTTTATTCCTCAGTGTCCACTACCACTGCAGCAAGAATAATTTACAGGGATTCAGTATCAAGATTATTCATTTCAGTTTACTTGCACATACTCTTTCTTATTGATTCCATAATACCCCCTTGGCTGTTTGTGATTTTAGTTCATTATATTCCACAAGCTATTTATTTTTCCTTTATTATTATATCACTTTGTGAAGTAAAATGCAATAATAATTTTAAATAAGCTTGTGTATTCCACTTCACCAGTGCTGACAGACAAAATGTCACATATTGCTTCCTTTTTGTTAAGAAGTTACTATTTTCTCTCAGTTGCATAACCCTAACACAAAGCAAAGAATATTTGAGGGTTTGTTTAAAATGATTCAGTTTCATTATACTGTTACAAGTGGTGCTGACAGCAAAACCACTTGCTTGCCTAAAATAAAATGAAACATAAAGGATTTCTTTTCTTGCTTATGGAAAGTTGTGCAGGCGACCTTATTACCTTCCTTAGTTCTACAAAAGTGGCCTATCTCCTTTACTACCAACTCAACAACCAATTTCCAACGTTATTGTGATTTTATCAGCAAAATGCAACATTTTACACTGTTATTTCTGTTTCCTGTTTGTTACCAACTCTATGATGCCTAAAAACTACCTCAATGGCAGCTATGTATTTCTTTCCCATGATGATGATGTACTGGAATCCAACAGGCAGTATTTAGTCCCAGTTTATCCAAAACAGAGAAGAGTTTGGGAACTTCACTATTTCTTAAAGGAAAACCATAGATGAAAGCAATAACTAGAAATCCTTCCAAATTTTTATAGTGCATACTTAAAGAACTGAATTAGTAAGAAAGGTCTCTTCAGCAGTTAACCTTGCTTAGCAGCATTAATACATGATATTTTACTCCTGAACAGTGTAAAACTTCAGTGCTGGCTATCCCCTAAGAATACTCATCTTGCTTTTGCCAGATCCTCATTCAAACAAGAAGAGATCAATATATTGCAATGAAGAAGCCAAAATTTGAGTCATTTTTAAGACACTATACATGGAGACCCAGCTGCTCAGTCATTATGGTTGTTAGCATTTGGCACTTTGCCACCAGCTGACAGCCAAGAAGAAAGAGGACCATAAGGGTTAAATCACATCTACTTACAGAGCAAACTGGCTGGCCCAAGGCGTAATGCAGGGGTGGCCAAGGAAAGCAAGAGTACAGGGAATTAGCCATTTGCTGTAACACTTGCAGGAGGAAAATGTCAAGCTGATCATGGAATAACTCCTCACAACTAGATGTCTAGTAAACTATCAAGCTCAGTATAGTTCTTCACCAGTACCATACATTCTTGATACACACTTGATCTAGAGCTTCATTTTGTTTAAATTAAAAAAAACAAAACAAAACAAAAACATGCTACATAAGTGAAAATTAAGCTCTCAGTTCAATATCGTTCTTCTGCCTAATATCTACTCTCTTTGTCTCAGAAGTTAGCTTTAACAGAATGAGAACTTGGGTTGCTGATAACAGCTTTAGCCTTGTTTTTTCCTTTTTCTCCCTAATCTATTAAGTTTTTACATGGTGTGCTTGAAAATCTGAACAAAATACATCTGTCGAACTTCCCAGTTCCAGACTAGATAGCTGTAGGCTTTAGTGCCATAGAAAACTGTGGCAGTGTTATTACAGCCAGGAGATTTCAGTACTTTGCCCCTGATTTCCTATGCTGAACACAGGAAACTCTTAGACTTAACAAAAACCAATGGGTACTTACTGTCTATCAGAAAGTATCTGATCAGGTGTGCATGCTATTTCATACATAAACATGCTATTGCATGCCATAAACTGGCATGCTCTGCCCCTCCTGCAGTTTAAGGACAGCATCTAAAGCAGCAGCAGCATCCTTAAAGAGACAGAAAGAATGTAAATCCAAATCACCCAGATGAATGCTGTCAGTTCAGGATTACAGGAGAAAAATGTTCCTTCACCAGGTTACTTTACTTTTCCAGATACTCAATTCTATAACACTATTAAAATAATAAAGAACATTACGTTCACAATCACAGTCCTGAGTTACAATGGAAGGAGAAGTAATACAGAAATCTGATATCAAGAAAGGTACATACAGGTAACAAGAAGACATGCTCTTGTGCTTACATGTCTCATTCATCACTTATTGAAGAACACTCACAGGAGATCACACTAGCTTCTCATTAACATCAAGAACCACTGGGCTCTCTACATCTCACCATTTCCTCTCCCTTTGCAGTACAGGCAGGCAGAGATGCAAGCTGATTGTGGATTTTTAAAGCTGAGCAGCAAGTGGCTGCCACACAGCTACAAAATCGGTCCAAGTTAATGCTGCAGTAATTGGAAATCTCATAATTGGGGCAAGCTGCTTCCTTGTCTGCACAGCCAGCCCTGCCCTCACACCTGAAGGGCTGGCGCTGAGAAGGAATAGAGACTGTTGTTTTCTTCTTAGCCCAATTTGAGGTGAGCTGTTCAAGAGGACCACAGCAAGCCAGGCGAGACCTTCCTCACACAGAGAGCCCAGCTGACTGCAGGAACCAGTAGAACCAGAAAAGCTGCAGAGACCAATGGAAAACACTTTGCAGTGCTTCTGCTTTACGAATAACCAACTATGTCAAGGAGTAGTAAGGACAAAGATATGCCATAGAACTGAACAGAGAGGCTTTAGGGAGAAGAACACATACAGCAATGCTAAATTGGATCAGAAAAGTATTTTCTCTTAGATAACAAATTGGATCCAAAGTAGATGCACAGCACAGTAGAGATGAATTACTACTGCTCTGATTGCAAATTAATATCTCCTCACTTGATTTCACCAATAAATTGCCTAAAACCTGGTAGTTCCAAACAATTCTTAACACAAAACTGAGGCCAAGTCTTAATTGTCAGAACAGGAGAATTTCAGTAACCATAAAGTCACAATATTTGGATTCTTGGAAAACCTGGTTTCAAAGTATCTGCAGGATCCAGAATCACTGGGATATATGAGAAAAAACGCATATTGGAAACAGAGCCATACTTAATCCTCATGTCTGTGACAGGCAGAGATTGCGAGAGGAATGCTCTTATAAATACAAGGGACCCATGTTGTTAAGCTTCTCTCCTCACTCCAGGCAAATCGCACAACAGAAATGTGAGTGTTTTGAAAGTGCTGGAGATTAAATGAAGAACCAGAGAAAAAGCAAAAAGCTATACTGACCCAAAAAGGCATGGAAGCAGCAACCAGCAGGAACGTTTCTGCGGCTGCAGAGCCGAAGGCAACTTATACTCTCTCATTATGGCTGAGTGGGATCAGTTCATATAAACTTAGGATGTTCACATGCAAAGAGGTTATTGCGTGACATCTGATTCATGGCAACTGTCTGTGCATGTGCTCTGAGTTAGCTCAGGTAACTGGAATTAGTTAATTCCTCTCTTTTACTCAAACCAGAAGGCTAAGCCAACATGAATTACTTTGCATTTTTCATGAGTTAAAAAAGCATGCATTTAAGGTCATGGTAGATCAGCTGATGTGCAGGAAATGTTTACCACACATCAACTTTCACTTGTGTTTATGTTTTGGGTTCCTCTCTTATACTGACTGGGGGATATTTTCTTTATTTACACATGTTAAAAAGGAGCCTTTGGCACCTATACTGGGAAGCAATAACCACGGCTGGTTGCTGCTAGAACATTTTTTCTAGCTACACTACAGATTCAAGATAATTTACCACTTCTTTCTCTAGCCCTTGCCTTTTTAACAAAGAAAGGCAGATGACTACATATTCACACCATTCTCACCTGGGGTTCTCATCATCTGGGCTTCTCTCTGTTGGTGCTTAGCTTCATTTTACTTCAAACCTGGGTCTGCATTCGGCACTCATTGGATTGATCAAACTTCAGCTAACCACAGCAGACCATCTCTCCACTTCTCATCAGCTTGTTCTATCTCACCCAGTACAGCACTTCAATGTTGCCTCAAATTAGGTAGATTTCCAGTGCCAATTACAGAGCACACTGATGGCAACCATCCACCAATGCTGAGTTGGTGTCCAACATCCACTGGAGATATGAGGGGTTACGCTGTGCCCCAGCTTGGTGGATAGACTCTACCAGCAGGACTCTCCCACCACTTAGTTTCATTAGCCCTGAATCATCAGAATAATACTGCTCCACAGAAGCTCAGAAGAGTGTTCTCTCTAGACAGATATTAGCTTCTCCGTGATCTTTTTCATTTGTGAACCTTAACACATAGAGTAAAACTGGGGAAACTGAGACAAGAAAGAGCCTCTTTCACTAATGTCCAGAATGACACAAGAAAATTCAGAAACAGAAACCACAAGTCTTATGCTTTTACATTCAGAGAATGCAGAAGTATTGTGACAGGCTCTACCTACATACCAACAGAATATCAAAAATTAATTGCAAGTCAGCTGCATGTGTCGCTGAACAGATAAATCACCCACAGAGAAACATTAAAAAAACAAAACAAAACAAAAAAAACAAACATTTACAAATATACATGCTTTTCTTTCTACACGAATTCATCTGTAATGTGAACTGTAACTTCTTTCTGAATTTCTGTACCTAAAGATACATTCAAACAATTCTACATCTACTAAGAAAAGGTTTTCATTATATCATCATTTAAAAATAAGCTTGGAAAGGCGGAAGCCAGTAAATTCTGTGATCTTCCAGCTCTTTATAATCTGAGTGCAAATACACAGTATTGCAATGCTTTAAAATAATAAAAAATGTAGCTCGAAAATACCTTATAATAAAGCAAACCTGACTATGTTGGTGAGCTATTGTGATAAAAAATTAACATGTTTGGGAAAGTCTGATTTGCATTACACAGTGCCTGTAATCAAATTACCTCTAAATGTTATGCCATGTCACACTGTGTTTGAGATGTTGCTGTCAGAAACGTATACATACGCTCTGCAGTTTAACTCAACCTGGCTTCCTTTTAAGCGATCATGTATGCCTCTGAGCCATTGCAGCCAAACGGTGGTAAAATACAGAGGTTGGCAATTCAATTTCATTCAACCTTTCAAGAAGGAAAGAGCAGATAAGCTTTGCTTGTTCGTTTCGATGATAATATTCAGCACAGCGTAAATCTAATTCAATAGGTTTGCTCCCTCTCTCTTGTCACATTGTCATTTCTGAACCCGGTCCTCCACCACCCCCTCCCTGCCACAGCCTCAGCAAAACTTTCTGAAGCATTTAACCTAGGATCAGGGCCTCCTCCTTGATGGAAGGTGCCGCGTTTTGAAGCGAGCCCCTGGTTATGTGCATGGGACTGGGCCGGGCCAGGTGGCGGCCACCGGGCACCATCTCCAGTGACCTCGTTGCAGCCACAGATGTTTACTGCACTTTAGGCGAGCTGCAAAAAACAGAGCAGTAAAGTAGGCCAGCTTGCGGGAAGGCTGTTACCCACAATTCATGGAAAAATGCTGGATAGTTCCCACTAGGTTGTGGTCGGCTAGGAAACGGCAACTTATTAATCTTGTGTCAGAGGGCCAGCTGCAGGCCTGGCAGTTACCATATTTCACTACCAACTCCATGTCTGGACAGCCATTGTCTTTCCTATGAAAAACTCCACAAATCAGCTGCTTTTTTCCCCTCACTACGTGCAGAAATGGAGCTCGGGAGCTGAGGTGGCTCTGGCGCATCGTCCGCATGGCGGTCAGGTTTGCTAATTCAGAGCGACCGCTTAGTTTCCAACTTTAATGATATTCCCTCGGCATATCACTATGGTTGCCTGGCGACCGGATTTGAGCTAGGCCTCTCATTTGATTCCCACACATCAGACCCTGAAAAGCACTTTTTTTCCTCCCTGCGCTTTTGATTCCAGCTCCTCTGAAACCCTTCCCCCTGCAGTGCCGGTATGGGTGGGCAGCACGGTGGCAGAACAAGGCCAGGGGTGATGGGAGGCCTGGAGGCTCCTGGTCACACATCAAGGCCTGGAAACAAAGCCGCCAGGAGCCCTTCCTGACAAACACAAATTCCCTTCAGAAAAAGCAAATTTGGTCTTCCCTTCGTAGTGTGGGTGTCATTTTAAGACTTTCCTTAGACACTTTACTAAATCTGACGCTTTCCATTGTTTTTCAGGCCATTTCTCACAAAAGGCTTCCTATTATCAACAAGTTGCTATTGGAGTAAGCAAACAGCTTGTGAAGGCCTGAAATAATCTAATAAGCAATGGGCTTGCATGCTTTATGCACCCACATCTTTATAGTATACAAAGTTTGTTTGGATACATAATTTTCCTCTTTAGCTTGCTTAGTTTCAATTAAAGTATTCTTTTTAAATGAACACTTTCACTAAGTTCCACGCTCCCCCCGGCCTCCACTATATCAGTCTCCAATATATCCATTTTTCATAATCTGTTCAAACCCAAAAAAGAATTTTTAATACATTCAGGTGCACCTACAGATCTGAACAGCGGGACAGGTACAAGGACTACATGGACTTTCTTCTCTTGGCTTCAACTGAAAGTCTTCACAAAGTAACAGGACTGGCTTTGCTGGAAGCCAGATCAGTTTAGTCCAGCATCTTTAATGTACTGTACCCAAAAAACAAGCTAGCTATAAAAACTGTTTGTTCTGCGAATTAAAACCACAATTATTCTAGTAACCAAACAAAATAATAATTTTAAAAATTGTATGAGGAAAGAAGAAATATCACCAGCTATTTAGTCCTCCATATAAACCATTTTTATAGGATTATTATCATAGGCAATGTGATTAACTGGGCAATTTACTAAAGGCTTAAGTAACATGGAAATAGTTAAACATAGTGCTCTGCTTCTTGTTTGCATCAATTTCAGTTCATTTCCTCTACAGTCTGTTGATGGATATGAAAATTCATAGTTATTTGTTGTTAACCACCACTTAAGTGTCTAGAAGTGCTGAGCAAAGTCCCACTAAAGTGGCTATACATCAAGAGCAGAAGTAGATCAAACCTTATTAACCCATATACAGTACCAGAATTGCCTCATCTTTTGTACTGACTGCTGCCTCATGTTGTTTAGAGATCTTCACAAATCCCCAACTCCTCCAGTTGTCTAGTTACATGAGAACCTTGGCTCATTATTTTTTAAAGAAGTTCATAGCCCTTGTAGAAAACATCTGTGGTGTTTTGTTTTTTTTAGCAATCCACAGCAGCAAAAAGCACACAACAGACAACAACCCCTTATACTCAGCAGTTTTGTTTTGAGATTTCCTGATTTTTCAGAAAGCTCCCACAGTGCAGGGAGAGAAACATAATTTCTCTGTACATGATCTGACATTTCTGACTGTTCCTGATGAGAAACATGCAGCTTTAACTTATCACTGTCACAACCAAGTTTGTGTTGGAGATGGACTGTCCAGACACTGACAACCTGAAACCTGGGAGTTCAGTTATGATGTGTAATACCATTGCATTGTAGTATGAAATCATGTTCATTTACAGGGTAAGAATGAAATAGTGGGATTTCAAAGAGCGGGGTTTTCTCTCTTGCCCTGTGCCCTCAATTAGTTCCCAACTTGTCAGTATTATGATTTCCCTACAATGTGTGGGGACCTTTGAAACTATTTCCCTCCAGGGATTGTTGTTCTGCATTACAGGGTGAAAAGCAGAGCAGGCTGCCAGGCTTATCTCCGCCTCTGCGTCACAGCAGTAGGAGAACCTCATTACTGTTTTTCTATCTTGGGATTCCCAACCCCAGGATTGGGATAGAACACAGAGCTTACTCCTACAGTCCAGCCCTGTCCTAACACTTCATATACATTTTGTACTACCTATTGCAATAGTATGGTATGTCACTTCAAGACTTTCAAGGTCCTCATTGGAGGTTCTCAGACAGAAAATGAGAATGTAAGTCCAGGAATGGGACTTACATTTGGAAGTAGTCATATCTGTTGAGAAAAAAAGGTTGCCAGCTAAAAAATGTAGAGTATACATTGCTGGGGCTCCACAACCATGCAGGAAAATCTCAAAAGCTAATAACGCATTTGCACTCTGTGTCTCAAAGTAATTCTCCAAGGAGTTGCAGACATACAAAACAAGCTGATCTCCCTGAAGTTTATTTCGTGACAGACAATACCACTGGTGTGAGCAGCTACCATCACTGAATGAGATGATATTTTCCCATCCTGGGGAAAACAGACACATGACTCTGTGCTGGAGCTAAAAGTGGTTCTAACCTCTCCTCTTTCTCCCTGAACCAAAAGTAGGCACAAGATCCTTACTCTTTACTCAGCAACAAGTAAAAATCTTCTCAAGTTAATGGATTTAAACGAAGTCTTTCTTTAAAAATCAATCATTTGCAATAGCTGTTATCATTGAAGATCCACTACCTGCAGCAACATTTCTCACTTACTTATTAAGTTGTTAAGAAAGCTGTTTTGTACAGTACACTCCTGACATGTTAAAAAAGAATGTTTTCAGATTAGTGTTCAAGCTTCATTTTTCTTGTCGCTGAAAGTTTTAATTAATACATTAAACACATTGTAGCTGTGCAGATGGGTAAAGGAGATATCTATTTATACATTCTATTGATTCAGTTATTCTAACGTTTAGTAGCATTATGCTATACATGCAACAAGAACATGCTGCCCTTTGAGACTTGCTTCCATATTGTTGAGTATAAATTGAAAAACGCACACACACAGAAAATCCAATCTGCAATAATGGGATATATGCCACAGTAAACTACCCTCCCCCCACTCTCTGGAAGTATTTTTGAGAATGTAAATGTTCAATCCTGCACTGCTGCTGAGGGACAGGCTCTTAGTGCATTCTGAAAATAGGATTGCCCTGTAAATTATCTTATGCATTTTCAGTTCTATGCAGAGCACCCAAAGAATGTAAATTTACCAAATAAGTGCTTCATACGAAAGCTTTATTCTCCCCTTTTGCAAGGAACTTGGGCATTATCAACACCTCAACTCAAGAAAAAATTGCCCAAATATTGCAGGGAAATAAAATGTCTTGTATCAAACATTCAAAGGCAAGGAAATGGAGAAAAAGTACTTCATAGCCCACCCTTCAGAATTCTTGTGCTTTAGAAAGCAAGACAGGTTAAAAAAACTCTTTGCCTAATACATGACTTTTACTTTGATGAGACCTGTTTTAGGTCACAGAAAGTTTGGCCCAATTTCCACTGGATTGGGATCCAACCAATCATGAATCAGAATTAGAACCAAGAATAGATCTAAGGAGTTCTGACTCACAAGCCACCTCTTTCTCAAAACACCCACTCCCTCCCAATCAGACAGACGTCCCTTGTTTCTAAATAAATGCATTTAGTTACAAAATGGATTTATTTATTTTTAGCAGAAATTGCACATAGTGATAAAACTGTCCATTCAGTTAATTACAAAATGCACTCTCTTGCATAAGATTCGCATTTGTGCATAAAATTCTCAGTCTTACCATAATCAGCGTATAGATTTAAATTATAAGACATCTAATGATGCTGATGTGTCACTGTCTGAACACCCCCCATTTATCTGTACTTCTTTTTCAGCCTTTTATAACGTGATAGTATACCTAAATAACATAAAAAGTCACCGTGCATTAGAACATGCACACAAAAATGGAATCTGTATCAATTCAAAATGCAAACAGCAGTTGCTGTCAGACTCCTGTGCAAGAATCAGTTGTGAAAGAGTCAGCTACATCCTCAAGCTAACTGAGCTTGGCCTTTTAGGTCTGACTGTTGAGAAACATACAAGCCCAGAGCACAGTGCTGCTGTGCATCAGATTTTCTACTGCCAGCCGTTGTGAGAATATCCACGTTGCACAAAAGTAAATGAAGAATACATTCTGAAATGTTTCCTGTTCCTTAAATCATCACAGATAAGTTAAAAAAAATAAAAATCTTTCATCTGCATGTGTTGTTAAATTAAGATCTGTGAGTGATGCAGAGAATTTAAATGAAGATAAAATTATCTCTCTGTGATTTAATTATCTCAATTATCTGAGTGGAATGGTGCACCGGCTGCCCCAGTGCAGAACCACCTCTGATGAACAAGCTACAATGGATAAAACGAACAGCAAGTAAAATCACTGCATAAAATTTGAAATGAAACTAATCTCAAGGATAAAAGACACTGTGTAATTTCCTGTAATCCACTCCTCCATTTTCACTCGCATGTTCTAAAATCAAAAATGAAAATATTTTGGGGAAAAAAAAAAAAAGAAAAGAAAGAAAAAAGTTCTGTCTAAAATATTCTGTGCATAGTTAAAGTATACCCTTGTTGTACTGGAAATCTATTGGGAAAAGCATACCATTCATTACTGCCAGCTGCAAAAAGGTTTGGAGTGGTCTGGAAATTTCTGAATGAACGTCCCCACTTACAGGAAACCTCAGTCTCCCTGTTCTCTTCTGAAATGTTTTCTAAAGAAAATAACCTTTATTATGTAGAGATGATTGGAAAACACACCACTGATTAAAGAACACTTTTTTTTTTCCGCCTCCCATTGCTATCACCGAGTCATAGAGACATAAAATGTCTTGCCCCAAATTTGTCTCAATGCCTGGCCAGTGAAAGGCCTCTGACTGCTCAAGCTTCAGTTCTGCATCACACCCTTAAGGCCACTGCTTCTTTCCCTGGCAATCATTAAAAGACTGGAACATGCATGTCAAAATCATCCCAACCCAGGGGAAATGCATCCATATTCAAGTGCCGTGCTCTTTTGATGCCTTTGTATTATAGTCATTAGAAAAACTATGGATTATTTTGAATAAGAAGGTGGGGGACAATCTCTTTTGCCAGCATAAGTTGAATTAATCCAATAGATACTTATTTTGGGGACATTTTTTTATTTAACATGCTTCTGTGTAAGCAACAGGTGTCCAAAGCCTACTCTACCTCCCAATGACTGCTCTGCTGCTATAAGATGCGAATGAAGCTAAAAACAACATACGTTCTACACTGTGGCCACCCAGTACAGATCTCATTCAGCCTGTTTGTGTATAATTCCTATTAACTCTTCACAGCACCAATACAGAAGAAATGTAACAGTGGCCAATTTTGGGGTAGTACAGATCTAGAATGCAGAATAAACGTATTTAATACACACAAACTAGTTTTTATCTCCTTAGAGCAAGAGTTATCCAAAGCCAATGTAATTTCATCTGCCTCATTCAGGTCTAGACCCAAAACACTCTTTACAAAAAGGAAATAAACCAAGGTACTACAGCACTGTACAGCCAGGAAGAGATGAGGTCTCCTAGTGAAATAACGCTACCACAAAAGCAAATAAAAATTATACATGAATAGCAGCTCTAAGGAGCTTGCTTGCTCAGAAGGTCAATAAGCACACTTGAACAGGCATGGCCTTCTTCACAGAGGCAACACAAAGAAGCACCTTTTTGAGGAGACGAACTCATTGTGTGAGATGTCCCAAACCAAGTGGATAAGTGGCACAACAACACAGATATTCAGATATTAACAGCACAGCTTCACACCTGAAAAGCAGAACATAGATGATGGATCCACTCAGAGTAGCTTGGTGGCAAACACTGAGGAAATATGAGTAGATCTGCTTTAAGTTTACATGATTTGTAGAAACAATGTCAACATATTAAGTCTCTTCACTGATCAAACTGAAATACAAAACAAGGCATGAAAGTTGCTCAAAAGTGGTAAAAAAAATCACTTTGTGCAGAAGTTTGGAAGACAAAGATTACGAAGCTGCCATGCTTCAGTGGCTGAGAGGAATAACTGCATCTATCAAAAGGAATTACCTAGTTTATTAAAGATTTGCAAGCTTCCATTGCCTGCATGTCATCTGACTGGTACTTAGCACAGTGTGCTAAAGTTTTCTTCTTGCTTGCACTTGGAAATACTGAACAAATAGGAATTTACCATGAAGCACTAACTTAATTTTAAGGAGCATTACCAGAGGCCTTATTCACATCAAATTCGGGGACATTAGCAGTGACTTTATAGATGTGAGGGTTTAGTTTTAGCTGAAATTCTGCATTTCCATTGCAGTACCAGGGTCATATTCTAGCTTTTATTATTATTTCTTTTGTCTAAGTTCAACACAGTCTAAGTACCAATACACTGTGTTGGCTCTGATAGAGTCAATGGCCATACCATTGATTTAAAGAGATATAAGACCGAGTAGAAAATCATACATTGGCTACTGTTAAAGAGATGATAAACCCCCAAAACATTAAAATATATCATAATTTAGTCAATTATTTTTGTGTTTATAACTACTGTCATCAGCCTTTGGAAAAGAGATTGCAGAACAACTTCCAGAGGAATCAATTCTCTAGAGCACGTTCAAACACCACATCAGCCTTTAAAACAAGCAGTGAGGAGCTACTCAAAGCAGTTTCTCTTTATGCACTGGAAAAGTAGAACTCGATCTTTGCGTGGGCGCAGTCCTGCTCTCTTTTAAAGCAAACACAACTACTTATTTGAAAAGTGCAGCCTTAATGCACTGCGTCAACAGAGCAACAGCACTGCTGCAACGGGGCTGCCCTCAGTTACAGTGACCAGAAGCATGATGGGCAGCACTGTTACCTAATGCACGGCAGGATCCCTGCAGCCTCCATCTGATGGTTTTGTGAGCACCAAGCACCAAACCCTGGGTTAGCCCGGGCAACTTCCAGGCTCTCAAGGCCAGATAAGCCAAACCCGAAGGTCCCCGCAGCCAGGCCCCGCGTTGTGACAAAGCGCCCGTGTCATAGAGGCTGCAGCAGCTCCATCACTTGGTAGCTCTCGTTAGCAGGTCCCTCTACAACGTGCCTCGCTCCCTTCGCTGTCCCCAGGCAGCTCTACCTCGAAATGCTGATGCACTGATGTCAGCATTTGAAATGAGCTTGCTCAGGAGTGCCTAGATTAGCTGTGTTGCCAGGCTCTAGCCACTCTAACCCCCTTTTCCACTTCAGTGGGCTGAGCTTTTGACACTATGAAAAGCACCATTTAAAATTAATTACGGCTCCTTATTTTGCACCAAATCGCAGCGCTATCAACCCTGTTGATTATGCTTTATGCCGGGTGGGGGTTCAGGTCAGCAAGGTGTTTGGGGTGGTGCTACCAAGACTCAGGAATAAGGAGATATCTGCAGGATAAAACGGACGTGAACTGTTTGTTTCCACAGCCTGCATTTGTGGTACATTTCTGGACTCCTCTGGCAGAATCCACTCTGAAAGGCAAAGCAAACTCTGCTAACAGCTTCTTAAGGACATTTCATAAAATATCATTTTCTTACTGCACACATTCTCAGGAAGTTTTACTTATGGCACGTGCCAAGAGAATCTTGAAAATCATTTGCTATTACCTGTTACAAACTAGTTTAACACGCACACAATCAAGTCAACCATTTGCCACTCCATTGGCTACAGCTGATTTATGATTTATTTTTATTACTTCACAGCTGGAGGCAAACATTTTCTTTTGGCCGCCTTTGCTGAAAGATATCCTGCCCATCTGATAAAAAACACACGGGAATCTGAAGCTTTTTTGTACTGACACCCACAAGACAGTGTATTGCAGTCATGTAAATCTGTGCATACAAAATTGTATTAGATGGTTCCTCTTTGTGAAGGGGATCACAACAGTGAACCAATCCAGCACGTGAAGTGTCCTTCAACACTTCATATTTGGCAAACATCAAATTTCTGAACTATCCACCAAAATGTAAATGGGATACTTGATATTCAAACTAACAGCAGGTTGTCCCTTACGAAATAAAAAGTGTTCTTTAAGCATCAGGCTTTGACTGTATGGCACCCAGCATCTCCGTAGTATATTGAAATATGATGTTGACAAACATCGAGCAGCAAAACCGTAACACAAAAGGTGCAAAGTAAATGTATAAAAGCAACAGTTAGAGCAAACACCTCATTCAGAGCGCAGTGGCATGAAACCTGATGTAGCCGCTGTATTCATGATCCAGTGAGTTCAGAGGATGCCCAGCTAGTCAAAACAATTAGTCTGACACATCATTACTCATACTGGAACAGCTTCACTTTACATTACTTTAGACAGGGCAGTAGCATAATAGGCTCTTCAGAGTTTTACAGGAAAAAAAAAAAAAAAAGAGAGAGAGAGAGAGAGAGATTTTGGATCCAAATGCAGTTTCACTTCTGTTAAACCTCCTTTCCAAAGAAAAGAAAAAAGAAGGGAATTTTTAGATTGTATTTGAGTTATACGCAGCCATGACTGCAGAAGTATAAACATGAGCAACTGCTGGGGATTTCTGGGAGGAAGTCGTATGCCTTTTTGTAGGCCCTGCTTTGTCTGTTTCCCACAGAGTAAAGAATTTATTCTGTTACGAAAAATGAGTCACAATCTCACCCTACCTCACCTAATGCATCCCATGTTTTCTGCTATGCAGTCTCAACTTTAAGTGAAGTCTACTATGCGGTTAAGCCAATGTTGACATCATAGACAGAGTAATTAAAGAAGAAAACACAACCAAAAAAGAGCACAGAGCTATTTCTTTTTTTCATATTCACTTACGGTTGTAAGCACTTTGTCTGGAAAGAAAAAAAAAAAAAAAAAGAAAAGAAAAGCAGTAAAGATTCCTTTAGATACACATATTTGCCTGTTTTCCCCATGGAAAAAGGTTCTTCTGATGATCAATCTTATCTTAAACCTGGCCAGTTACAGCCAATTCCTGCTTGCCCACACCAGCTTGTCACATAAATACCTACTTCTCCAATTTGCTTCTCTTCCCGTCTCATTTGGAAGATTCCCATGACAGAAAATGAATCATTTTTTAAAAGTCAGAAATGATCAGAGATGAATTTTGATTCAATTCTATTATTTTTACCCAACAATTTTAATAGTAGACATTTTAGAACTGAATGTGGACTCTTACTCAAATGTCACACCAAATTCTCTCACTGTTTCGGTGCATATGGAAATAAAGAACTGGACTTGATGACTCCATATATTATACCTGCACTCCTCAGAGGAGCAATGATCCACAGGGTCCATTTTTCTCTCTAGCTAAAAGGAACAAAACCTAGTGTTCTCAAACCAAAAAGCCATGGAAGAAACCTCTCTAGCAGTCATTTAAATGCTCTGCCACCAACCTAACCCTACTAAGTCAGGTATTATTATATCAAGGAAAACTAACACCTACCACAGTGACTTGCTCTTTTTTGTCACTACATTCATCAGTGACCACCTGTTGCTATATGAAGGTTTAAGTATATGAAGTGAAGCTGTAAACTAGGTCCCGCATGTAAGCAGCCTGTTTATAAATCTCCCATTGCTCACTGCATCCTACTGACATGACAAATTTTCTCCTTCTCACTAATGTGGCGTAGCACAAACAAGTATTTAGACAAAAGCAAAACATCATCAGTGCACATTCTCTTTTAGTGTCAGAAAGGAATTGACAAAGCAATAATCCCTTGTTGAGGGTTTTCTCTATTCCTCGCTCTTTTTCCCCCTTGCCTAAAAGACTAGGAACATTTGCTTCCCTTGTTTTCCTAAACAAGTCTTTGAAAAACATCAATTCATCCTGTAGGCTTTAGGAAGTTTACTGATCCTATCGGCTTAATAGCACGCTGCAGCACTCAAAAGAAGGCACTAGTGCTCTTGACTATTATGTCCTTATTTAAAGCATGGCAAAGACATGAGGCACTCCAGCACATCCTTAGCATACAACTGAGATTAAATAGCAAGATAGTCAGAAATAACTGAAACTGGTCTGTATTTTTTCACCCCAATGTTATATTTTACTAATTTATACCATTGGAAGGATGTAACTGTTCAGCATCCAGATTGGCCTTCAGTTGTGCTGTTCGAAGGATAATCATTTCAAATGCCAATACAAAGATCAAGATTTAAAGTCCCAGTTATTCTCTGCTCACAGATGGTGAAAGTTGCTTATTTCAGGAGATTTTGGCCCGTCAGAATTATGTGCATAATAACAAAATCTCTTAGTGTTCTGTGTAAGGAAAGACCTAACTCCTGTGGCTCAGAGTCGCTAAGAATAAGGAAAATATTAGCCGATACCTAAAGGAAATCATCTCTTAGTCAAATATCAGACTTTGGTCTAGATGGACCTTAGTTTGATCTCATTTCTACTGGAAAATTCTAGGCAATTCAGTATTCTTTTCTATTGCTTCTTTGTAAATTAACTTTTTCCTGTACAATTACAGGTGAATGGACATACAAAGAGCATTACTACAGTACTCAGATGGCAAGATCCCGCAACACGTCTGTACAACTCCCTGCAAAATCAGATGTTTACAACTCAGGACTTGCTCACATTGCAGTCCATGGGATTTTGGGGGTCAGGATGTTCTACCGCCTTGTGTAAGAATGGGAAGGACCAACCTTTCTTTTCTCAGATGAATGGTTTTATGAACTGAAGTCAACACACCAACTTATGCAAGCAATATAACTCTTCAAATAATTACTTTCTAAATTGAAAGCCCATAGTCATTGTCCTCATCATAGGCTACATTTTTTAATAGGACTGTAGTATTGAAATAAAATAAACAAGCAGCTTTAGAAAGAAGGAAAAAAAGTATGTATAACATTGAAAAACAACATGTTTAGCACAACACTGTACACACTCCATTTTTATGACCTCTCCTTACATAATTCCAGTGATTTGAAAATAAAGATTCTTGATGACTCAAACTGAAGTGGATGCCAAAACTATTCAATATCAGTGAAATGCAGTTTAGAGTCAATAGGATTGGCCATCTAATGACGATTAAGTATGCTATAAATTTAAATCTTTGAACTACTTGTTGAGATTTATTCAGGCAGACAAACAAAGATAACAAAAGTCTTTTGTGCATTTGTCACTCATTTCCGCTGCTCTGTTGTTGCAGTGTCAAATAATGTCAGTTATTTAAGCATAATTAATGTAATTTTAAATTCTCAACAAATTAAATTATAAAGACTAGCAGTCCAAGGAGGACCCTACCCATTTTTCTTACACTTTTTTTTTCCTTCTCCTAGTTTTGAGGCAAAATTTAAATCAACAAAAGGTGAATTTCAATCTGATTCTTAGACAAACAGCCCATTTTGCTACAAAATCTGTTAACTTTTCATTTAGTTATTTCTCTCTGTTGTTTTTTTGTGGTTGCTTTGTTGTTTTTTTTTTTAACAAGGAAAACTACATCATCAGATATAATCCAGGAAGATTTTATAATTTTCATATCTGAGTGGAAGAAACTCTATATGCAGAATGCCAGGACCACATCTTTTCATTTCTGATTGTATGTGCTCATTCAGTGCAGTATTTCTGTTTTCAAATCCTTTCCTTGTGTGGTTTCTACATCTCAGCAGAACTGGGAAAAGGCTCCTTAAAACAAAGCCATGATATAAATGACCACTGATGGAGAATTGAAGGCTCGATAAGGAAAGTTGTTTTTATCTCCTTAATAAAAGGACGTTAAGTCCTTCATTTAGAAATCTTGAAAATTAATTGAAGACAAAAAGATTGCCTATCTGTAGTCTTAATTAGAATGGGATCAGGAAAGTTATTCTATTACAGCATTTTAAAGCTGGTCATCTCTAAGAAGTAAAATTACCACCCATTGTACTTAAATTAAGTTGACTATGTTGGATGTTACATAATTTAGGAGGAAGGGGGCAAGATATTTTACATTTTGTGAGATCATACCTCAAGATTTCGTACTGCATCTAGAATTTCTTTGCAAGTAATAAAGACAATGATCCATTGTGTACTTCTATTACTAATTATTCTGTAAAGATTGTCTGTTCCAAAAGATAATTAGAAAGGGTGAAATTTAATTCCATTAAACAGAACTCAGCTGGGACATAATGAAATTTTGTTGTGAAGTCGTAGACTCGCTTTGAAGCCAAATAAAAGCTTTTACATCGATTGAATGAATAAGATTGTAAAAGCTCACACCTTTTTTTCTCCCCTGCACAGACAGCATTTAAAAATAATTAGAATAAAACTGAATTATACTTGCAAAAAGTTTTAGTTCTCAGATATTTCAGGAAAAAAGGATGTCCTTGTCTGCTTTTTGAAACAGATCAATTTTTATTGCTGGTTTCTGCAAACCAAATAAACCAGGCACAAAATAAAATAAAAATAATAATAAAATATTTTAAAAACCCCACAGTATTCTATATTTATACAGCACTGAAGTTCCCTGATCCCTTCACAAAGTGCTCCAGCTGTTACAAGGAAAACAAACAATGCCACTGCTGCCCTAGGATGTCCCATACACACACAGCTTGCCCCCACCCAACTCCAGGTGTGAATAGACCATCAGCTGCTGCCTGCAGGTATTGATGATCACTTTACTATTACTCCAGCAGTAACATGTTTGGCTGAGTGGTGGCTGGGCAGTGTGGACATCCATCCACCCAAAAATCATGCAAAAGATCCAGTGCAGAGCTCAACATTTTGCTTACACTCCTGAGCAGGCAGTGCTGCTGAGTGAAAGGTGTGCTTGAAGGAAAGGCTAGTAACTAACTGAGTTCAGGTCTTTATTGTCTCATTTGAAGGTCATATGAACCTACTTAATGGCACAGGGCTTATTGTAGAGAAAAGAATGACATGAATACATTAGTAACCCATTTCTTTGAGGCTAACCACTAAACACAATGCAGCAGTAGATAATACGCTTGGGAAAACTCTTTGGGAAAAAACATGAAGCTGCTTGAAACCAACTTGCTTCAGTTCACTGGACCAAGTCCAAACATTACAGACTTGAGTCTGGCTGACCGGAACATAGAGCTGCTTCTGCACTGGGATGAAAACATTTCACACCGCAGTTTCCCTGCCCTGTGACAGTCATTTATAAGAGCCCAAACTCACACATCCATCCTGGGAAAAAGAAAAGATGGGAAGGAGGAATAAATGAAGATCTGCCTGGCCAAAAGGAGCACAAGAATGTGGGAAAGGAACAGAAGTAAACTTCTAAATTAGCCTCCTAGAGAGCATTTTAGTAGTATTTTAACTTGCTTTTAGGTCACTGCATGAGACTTCTGACCAACACCACTGAAACTGGGGGCTTAGGAAACATCACATAAAAGGGTATTTCCATATCAGACTTAAGGAAATTCACTGCTGCCTTTCTAGCTTGCATACTCACAGCATCCCTGCGGGGTACGGAAATACCACAATTACTATGTTATGGGAGAGGAACCAAAATACATAGAGAATTAGTGACCTGCCCAAGGTCTTACTGTTAAGGCTGGGCATTTCTTGACTCCAGGTGAGTGTCCTGAGCATCATTCCTCCCGCAGATCATGGTTTTTCATAATGCTATTGCTGGTTCTGAAATAAAACAAGTGGCTCTTTACCTCACAGTACGTCAAATGGATGTGTGCTTATTTTTTAAGATCAGTTCCTTTTAACAGATACTGCTGTTGCTAAATTCAGAAATTGAAAAGAATTTCAACATCCTATAACTTAATGGCTGTGGATGTTAAGAATGCACGTGGCTTTTTCAAGCTTTGTGGGACATTCCCATGAAAAGATACTTAGCAAAGGCAGCTTTGTGTACATTTCACAAAAATCTGCCAGCATTACTGACTTCTGCCCAGGTCTGAGCCTTACTCCAGACTGAAGTCACAAAAGAGGGGATTACTTGGACTATGTGGAAGCTGTCTGTCACATAAATAGCTAATTAACTTCTGATTGGACCCTGCCAAATCTGTTTCCCTTTCATTTTATCCACCCTCCCCACAAAATAATAGCTTTCACATACAGGGGAAAACTCAAAATCGTAGTCAAGTGTAGTAGTGAAATAATGCTCTGCTGAGCAAAAGTCACTATACCAAGAAGTAACAGCAGCATGTTCATATGTTGCACACTGCAGAAACAGAGTTAATTGCCATGTTTGATTCACTTCTAAAAAAGGAATGTAGAAAATAAAATTACAACAAAAACTCAAGGTAATCTTCAATATATATTCTTCCACAGAATCCTTTGTAAAGTAAGTTTGCTCAGGATCTCTGCTACAGGTCTAAACCAGGATGGTAAGAGACAAGACATACCAACAGTAGAGGTACAACAGAAAATGAACAGATGTATTTATACTTGGACCACTTTTCATCCAATTTGCATTGAAGAGAATGAGAAGCAGCGTTCCTTGTCACAAAAACTAATTTATCCCAAGGAGTTTGGGTAAGGAGGGAAGGCTGGAGGTCTCTTCTCCACAGGTAAAGCGACATGACAATAAGCTTCCACTAAAACATTTCCAGCAGCTGCCTTGTTTTGAGGCATGCAAACACTTCATATTACCATTACCTGAACTATGTTGTTTTCCATTCTCCATTCTCTGAGTATTAATTTTAACAAATTTTCTCCCTTCCACTTTTTTTGAAATATTAAAGTTCATTATATAACAATAAAATTAAAATTAACATTATATAACAAAAAAAATAAAATAAAAAAAAAGAGGAAAAAATGTTTAACAGTTTATACTTCTGAACATTTCATTCAGAATTAGTAATTCTGTCTTTTTCTTTTGCTATAAATTTATTTCCCAGCTTCAAGGAGAAACTGCTGATATATAACATTGCCTGACTTTCCAAAGTATTAGACTGCCGTCTTCAGGTGCTGAACACTCTTAACCCTCACTGCACACCAGACCAAGCCTGAACACACATCATGTGTTTACATCGTCAAAATGAGAGGATGTAAGATGTGAGAATAGGAAGATAACAGCTTTTAGGATGCATCACAAATGATAGTGCTAATCATCAATAAAAGCAAGCTGATGTTCAATGAAGGAAAACTACTTCTACTTGACAGAAAAGAATGTACCCCTTGGTCTCAATCAAAGAGTGAATTGTTTCCACCACAGAGTCAAACTTTCTACAGAGTTTTAGTTCTCCAGCCCAAGTTGGTTCGGAAATTTTAAGTGGACAATGATATCAGTTACAAGTAGGTGCTAAACATGGATGCATCAACTGAATTATAGAAGCCAGAAGAGATGCAACGGCTGGAATCTAAGTTGGAATTTCACTCCCATTTTTCTCTATTTATCTCCCACCCACACTACTGGATAACACAAATGGCTCTCAAACTCAGAATTACAAAACTCACTCCTTACTGCATCAGGAATATTTCTACTGTAGCTGCAAGGTATATAAGAAAGGTTTCCAAGCCCTACTTCATGTGGTCTAGTCAGTTATCCTAGAACTCACAGTCACACTAATGATGCCAGAGACATACCAATACCTACACAGCACCTCAGCAAGACAATTTCTTGTCTTGTATCACATTTCAGTTAACGCCATGAAAGGAGGTGGAGGAGGGGGAGAATGGAGGAAATAGTGAGAAAACATCAGCTGCCTTCAGAAATTAGGTATTACATGTAATAAAAGAGCTCAAGAGAGAAGGTCACGTACTCTCTTTTACTAAGAACAAGAAGATTTAGTCATGGTTCCAAGCTGCTCATTAAAGTGAAATTCAATAGCCATTATTTTATCACTAACTCTAACCTTCCAATGGATAAGCCAGTTCTATGACTGCCGGCTTGTTGGAAATGTTCAGAAGATGCCTGTTGCAATCTGCAGAGACATGAAAATATAACAGGGGAATACAGGAGCAGTCTGCATTTTCCTTGGATTCATGTATCTACCCTCAGCTTGGTATTCAAAGAGTGAACATGTAAAGCAAAACTTATGAGCGTTCGAAGAAGGAATACATTCCACCAGTGAGACACCTAGCATCTGTATGACACCTTTAATAAGACAATGATATATCTATCAGGATTATGCATAGTTTGTTTCTAAGGATTTTAGGGTTTTTGCATAATCTCTTTCTCATTTCTTTTTCCCCATCAGCACTCCCTGTGTCAGAGTAAGCTCTGAGGAATGGATGAAGCAGAAGCAAAGTTCCCTATTTCTCACTCTTTGTCAGAAATGGTAAAGGTGAAATTCTGGCTTTCTTTGGAAATAAATGGAACACATGCCAAAGTCTTCAAGGTCAGACTTTCACCCTGTCAGGCTGTTCTCTGCAGTGTAATGTATCTCCCCCTATCTACACACCCTTCACAGGACAGGAGCTCTCAGGTGAATTCACAAAGAACACCAAGCTAAGGAAAGTTCTGAAAACTCTCAGTCAGATTCCCTTCTCCCTTGACCTGTATGAGCTCCACTTTTCCCTACTTTATCCCCATACTCCATTCCTTAACTTGGGAAACAATCTTGCAAACTCAGAATCTCATGGACATTTAGAATCTATTCTTTCTCCCTTGACCAGTGTTTCCATAGAAAAGCTTGAATGGACCGTAAGAGGAAGGACTGCAATAAGACTTGCATTTCTTTTGATGAAAACACTTGGAGAGTGTGCTGCGTGGATCCAACACACTAAAGAACAGAAAGCCCACACTCTGTAAGGAGGAGACAGAAAAAAAAACTGCTAAAGAGGAAATTATCCCTGTTAGACAACAGGAACTGAATTTTTTTTTTTTTTTGGTGGTTACTTGGTAGGGTATTTTCATTCTCTATCATTTTAAAAGAGCCTTCCCTTCTGCTAACAAGAGCTTTCACTGATCAGCACCAGTATCTCTTTGCTCTTGGTATACATTAAGAAAATTAAATGGAATATTCTTAGAAAGACATCTGTGCGTGGGGTGACTCACATTTGATCAATCCCTACGAACTGTTCTTTTCAGAGGATGTGCAATTATTTGCTCAGTTAGGCTTAAAATTTTATTTATCTAATCACCCCCCTGTAAAGCTTTGATCTGGGCTTCCAAAACCTATTTTTCAAACCACTTTAGCTACATATTTTAACTCTTATTGTCTAATCAACTTCAGCCTGTAAAACATGCAACGTCCTACTTAATGCATCCTATTAGGAAATCAAGCTGCCACATGGATTTTTAGATCTCTCATTTTGCAACCCCGTGAGCCATTTGGAAGCATCATTAATGTCATTATTCCAGGGGAGAAAGAGAGATCTGGCAACAGAGTGAGCCCTCTACATGGCTGTCAGCTCTGCCCTGCTAACATTTGCAGAGTGACTCAGAGGTGAATCACAGGTTTCTGCAGGTGTACACCAGGGAGAGCTGGATGATTTCCATGTCACAGTGGTTGCAAATGTTTACTTCATTAGTTCATGGGGTTACTCAGCAGTCCCAGCCAACTCAATTTCTCAATCTTACTGTATGGCAATATAAAAAAAAAAGAGAGAGAGAGAGAAGATAGCAGCCTTGAAATTAAAAACACAAAACGAGCAGTCAATTTGTAATTAGAAAATCTGAGCAATATTGGAATGTGAATGGATTTACATGTAGCTGTCATTAAACCCACACTACGAAATATTTCACATTCTATCTAGTGTCAGGTATATTATACTCTTTCCTACAAGAGTAAAGAAAGGGTATACTTACACCTTTACCACAGCAGCACACCATGCACTAGGAACAGACTCCAAATTTTGAATGCATGGTTCTCTCTATCCACTGGAAAGGGATTTGCCATAAGAAATCTTACAGTGCTGTCTCTACTTAGGAACTACATCAGCAGTGTATTTCAATTACAATCATGAGTTGTGTAACAATAACCCTTTGCTTCTCTAAAAGTAGCCATTTGGGATTTACAGTGGCAGTACACTGGTGCTGGTGTGGCTGTGAGCACTGGAAGAGCTGCACCTGCTCCCTCATGTCAAGTACACCAGGTGCCATAGGTAGGAGGCAATTCCTAAGAGCAGGACACAAGGTAGAGGTGGGAACCTCTTTACCTTATGATTCTTTAAACTGTAATTAAAATTGACCAACCTACCTGATACTCAATGGAAATAAAGATATTACGACCTAATTTTCACTCGTTCAAGCCTGACCAGCTACAGGGGAGTATTGGCTAAAAATTGAAAGGATACAAATTAAAAACACTGAAGAGACTGACAAAACCTGAAAGCTCTGTTTATCCCACATTTCCTTGACACTTTATGCAAACAGCTGACATCTTCAAAAGATCTCATTAGCAACTACCCAACCAGAGAAGAGAGCACCATGCCAGCTGCGCACTTAGCACGTTGTTAAATTGACAGCATGTTTCCTTAAGGATGCAATTCCAGCCCCTGAAACTCTTTATACCCAAACTATGAAGTTCTGAAAATAATAGAGGATAAAAATGGAAGCTTGTGAGAAAACAGACACTTAAAACACGTGCTCTAAGAGCATCCTAGTGACCCAGTGTGCTGTTCTGCATGCTCACATTAAGAATGTGAATAAAAACCAAGGAATCTGCAGTCTCTCTGGGTCTTTCATTCAAAGATGAAAACAGCCCTGTACTCTTTATCACCTAAACTAGCCAGATTATTCAAGCCAAGGATGCCCCAAGTGTCATCTGCACATGAAACAAACCACACGGCTGCCTGCAGTTGCAGCAGAGCAGACTTGATAACCCTGGTAGAAGTTTCCAATCCTACACTCCCAAAAGAACAAGCTGTGCCCTAAAGCAACGAGTATCCTGCAGTAAGCAGAGGTGACAGTAGGCACAGACAGATGGAGGCTGCCTGGTGGCAGGATTTCTCAGCTGCAGGCTCAGCACCCATCACGGGGCTCTGCAGCTCCAGCCAGACTGAGCTCTGGGTGGCACTAAATTTCTTGGATTAAAATATAAGAGCAGTGTTCAAGTCACCAAGGGGAAACCCAGGGAAGGAAGGCCTCTCACTGTCCTCAGCCACACAAAGTGGTGCCACAACTAATCTGCCTTCTCTGCTCCAGCAGCAAGGAGAGCAGCTGCAGCAATCCTGCCTTACAGGCAGTGCAAACACACTGTGCAGCACATAGACTGTACTTCTATCTGGTCTAATTTTATCTTAGCAGCTTATGTTTGAATCCAGATCCTGTGAGAAAAGTGATAGGTGAGACAGGTAATGAATAAGATCTAGGGTCACCATCACTTTTATCTAATAACAGCTCTTCTTAAACAAACTTTGTATCCTGCTTCTGACTTAGGAGTAAAAGCAGCATCCTACATAGGTAATAACTGCATAAACATCCATTTTCATTCAGCAGCAACTATCTAAAAACGTACATGAAGGCAGATTTTAAAATCCTGTTAAAAATAAATATATCAGTCAGTTAATCAAGTTTCCATTCTAACATTGGCACCAATGTCCTTCCAGGTCGTAAATGCAGATGACAAAGATGAGAGGAAAGAAATGCATTTGAAAGCAGCCAAAGCTTGAAGACAACATGCTCAGAACACCACTGAGCTGCACATCATGTGGCACTGCAAACCAATTGTTTAGATGTGCTTTATTTAAAAACTATTAGCATGTTATGCTGTACTTACTCAAGTAAACTATAAAACCATGCAGGAAGGAGCACTAGCTATTATGAATCCATTTCTGCAATGAACAAAATACCCCCAGGGAAAATGAGCACTAGAGCCTATACAGCTATAAATATCCTGGTTTTCATATGGCCTGATAGAAAACCAGGTAGGTGTGCTTGGCATTTAACTTGGAGAAGTCGTGTCAGCTCCCCTCCCTTCCTCCTCCCCATGCTAACAATGCTGTTTGGCAGCTTTTTCATTTTATCTCACCACAGATCTTTGCCAAAAGTTGAACCTGCTCCTGACAGATTAACTGCCACCATACAACTAACTGCCTTTTTTTCTTTCTTTCTTTTTTTTTTCCTGTGGATTCTGGTTGAAAGGATAATCTTGACTGGCATTCTTCTCAAATGGCCTGGTCTCCTCTTAGGCCTGGAGTTGGGAAATTAGGACCAATACTGTTGGAAAGTCTTTAGTTGGGCAGTAACCACACTTTAAATTCAATTATTTGAACAGCACAACAGACTGTGGAACCAGATTCCCAGATGTTCTGTAACTTACATTGTCACTTGCACCTGTGCAAAGTGGGCACAAAATACTTCTAATTTGGCACTTGGGAATTAGACCCCATATTTACATTTGCCTCCTGATTCCCGACTTTATTCATTAGCCAGCATGTGGTACACAAGCTGATGAATTATTGTTTAGCTTGTTTTGAAAACACATCACTTGCAAACATACTTTAAAAAGATCTGCAATAATTAGCCACATTTTATTTTCCACGCTAACGACACCTTTTTGTGCCTTTTTATATAGGCATGCATAGACAAGTGCATTTATGCCAAGTTAATGTAGTCCCTTGTGATTCATTCTGGGTCAAAATCAGGCCTGAGTAAACAAACAGCAAAGGCAGATATTTCAGTGGAATTCAATAGACTTACACCAGGTCTGAATTCTGCCTATTGCCTCAAGGCACATTTTAAACTCCTACTGTACAGAAGATATTTTAAATATTGCTTTGCATCCATGAGAACACAAGCAAGACTGCAGCTATCTCTACCCTTATGCCTGGACCAAGCGAGGTCAAACTACCTTGCATCTGCTAAGGATCAAAGGGCACATGAACAGTTACACTGCCATACAGGAACATGACTGGGCACCTGAACCCTTAGCAAAGACCCAGCAGAGTAAACAGGATCCTGTTCCCACCTATAGCAGGCATTTGATTTTGCCACAGAACAGGAAGAAAATTATTCTGTATTAATGATATTTGAGTATTCATAGCAAAAATCTATTTTTCTCTTCGGATAGACAAAGATTACCTTTCAGACAGTTAAATGGCTGGCTAATTTCAGTCTCAGTGTATGCAGTGCATCAGTCTCATCAGGGGTGTATCTGTTACCTTCTGGGGTTCCTGGAATGTCACTGCATCTCTATGGAGAGGTGCCAAGAGCTCTTCTAGGGGCAGCCCCCTACCCCATTAGACCATCTCCAGAGCAGAAAGCTGAGGCGTTGCTATACGGTGTGACAGGGAGCTGGAGCCAGCCAGCAGTTGTCAGCTCCACATGACACAACTTCTCCTGTCCCAGGAGAGCATCTCAGAAGCAGGGCTGGTGGGTGACCCCCTCCTCCACTGCCTGTCAGGACACACAGCACACCTGGATGTCTCATCCTGAGAAGTTTCTCGCATACAGAGGAATCATAAAATGGTTTGGGCTAGAAGGAACATTAAAAGATCATCTAATTTCAGGCCCCTGACATCCTACTAGATCAGGATCCGGTCTAGCAAAATGAGTCCAACTGAACTTTATGTAACCAAACACATCTCAGTGATTCACTCACGTTGGTGCTCACGATTCCCACAAGCACAATCCCTCCTGGCACTTCAAGCTTTTGTTTGACACCTCTCCTACGCTCTGTCGGCATCAGCTCAGGGGTCCCTCAGGGTCAGGGATCTGTATTTTCTGTAAAGCCTCACAAACAGCAATGGCACTGCGTAAATAATAAATAGCAGCAACAATAATAATATAACAAGTAGGCATCAGCTTTAACAGCTCATATCGTAAGTGGTGTTGAGAGTCCACTGCAGGATCTTAACATCAACTCTGGGTGACGCAGACAATGAAACTAACTTCAGGCTGGGGAGAAACTGATCAGAATCATTTGTCTGGGTTAATTCGTGTAAGCTGGGGGTCAGACCATCATTGAAATACCAGTCACATCGCTCAGGATTTTGGTGCCAGAAAAATACAGAACAGTATTGATGCACAGAAGGTAAGAAATGTATGAGGCCACTTAGATCCAAAACTCTTCTCTTGAAGCGAATCTTCCATGAAACAAAAAAGTATAACACCAACGTAGAGAAGGCATATTTACAGAACAGCTAGCTTCACCCTCATTTACACAACAACTAACAGCCACGTTTTAATTAGATTTTCAACTGAGAATCAAGGAAGTAATTCTGAAAAATTACCATGGTGTTGAGAAGCTGCCAGAACTCCAGTTTAATGCAACGACTTTTAGTATACGTTGCAGTAAACTATCAAGATTGCAAACCTCCTTAGGCAGAGACCAACTTTTTAGCCATACACAAACGTGCTGTTCAACTAAAGGACTAAAATAGCTACTGCACAATAACTGTGAGTTATAAGTACGTAAAGGTGCTCATATAAAGCACTTTATTTCTGCTGATAAAGCTGTAAGTTTCCACCTTCATATCTGACCTGCCTCTCCCACAAATGTACCCACTACGCTGCTTGCCAGGTGCTCCCAAGGCTGTCTCATGTTCACCTAGGAACCAAAGAGCTACCATGTGTTAGCTGTTAATCCAACCTGACTCAATGGGTTGGGGAAGAATGAATTAACAGCTTGAGAGAGAAGAGAGAACAGACACCTATATATGAGGGGATGGAGCTGCCACATCAGAAATATGGCTGGAGCAGATCTGCATTCAGCCTTGCATTGTATAAACCCTCCTAGATACATTCTATTCTGTTCTGAAAGACGTATGCAGACACATACATATAGTTATGCAAACATGTGATATATGAAAAGTTCTAGGAAAGCTGCATGCTGCCTCACTTGTACAGCATCAAAATCAAGGAGAAAAATAGTAAAAGAAAAAACCTTACTACCTTCCAAGATATCAGCCGTTCCTCATGCCAAAAAAATCACTCCTAACCACAAAAAAGTGGCGCTATTTCAAAGCTAAGGATTGCAGATGATGCTCCTAAAAAATTAAATAAATACTTGAAGGAGTTTTCTTGCAATGATTTGAAATGCTCTGGTGTGTTTTTTGTTTTGTTTTGTTTAAGTTGGGGTGGACAATTGACTATTGTGTAAAGGTAGATTGCATCCACAACTCGGTATTTGTAAAGCAATTTAAAGGTCACTTTAACAATTCCAGTAACAGTGACCATTAGTGATTTTGCAAAGAAAACAGACATTGCAAGATAAACCAAAATGCTCTGAAAGTAACATCTATTCTTTCTCTGCTATGTTCCTCAACTGCCCTTACCATTGTCCTATCTGATCACCTTCCAGTAGCGCAGTAAGGGATGTGACCAGCATGCACTGCATGTAGCATACTTATTTCTTCACTTTCTCCCAAGCTGCTATTATGTACCTCACGATCTCACCTTGCCTCAAATCAACAAAATCAAGGCACCTTTCACCAGCTGAGCATGATTCTATATGGTTAATATAAAGTAATCCACTGTGCAATCTTACACTCATTAGTAGAGGGAATCAATACAGGAAAACCTGGAACTACTTCAGCTATTTAAAAGACGTTTTAAAAATGTGTTTGAATTAGTCAGTTTTAAAGAACAGGATTTCTTGTGGTTTATAGAGTGTTTTTTTTTTCCCTTCAGACTGAACACAACCACTATATGATAAAAAGAACAACTGGAAGTACAGCCTGTACTTCAATCCTATATGAAATGAATGTAATCACAAATCACTTACAGTCATCCAGTTACATACAGTTGGTACCTCTGACAGTGATACTTGGACCAAATGCTTCAGTAAGTAGAGTTGCATAAGTATATCTCTAACTATTCAGCTTTTATATAGTTTCTGGTTTCCAAAAATAATTTGAAATGTGACATGTGATCAGAACTGCAATATTTTTCAAAGTTGGATTAATTACCATCATCTCAAGGCCAGAAAGAACAAAGCTACCAGGCATGAGGAACATTAATCACATCACTAGTAATTAGTGCTAGAAACAGAAATGAAAAGACAAAATGAGGCCATAGGTAGTAAGTCTAATCCAACTACAGTTTACCAGAAATACTATAAAGAATTGGCCTGAAAGTACACAATTGCACTTATTAAATAGATAAAAAGAAGGGTAAGGAAAACCTGCCTTCCTGGGTCAGTTCAACAGACCTGGAGTAAGAATGAAATATATGAGAAAATCAACAAGGGTAAATGGTAAAATCACAAGGCTTGATTGAAATGTCACCATAACACCAATGTAACTTTTAATGAAGGACAGCATATGAAGCAGCAACATGCATCCATGAAATATATGGTAAATTTTTAGCTGATTTATGCTTCCCTTAGGATATAGCAGTAATAGCAAGATCAGTAACAGAGTAAGGCACAGAAATGACCCACAGGGATGTAGGGCTGGTAACCAGTGAGACTGCTGTAAATCCATTGCATCTGTGCTCAGAAGCTGAAGTTTGAACATCTGCAGAAAGACAGTCTTTTGCAAGACCTCCATCTGCACATCAAAGCTCTTGCCTGTTCCACCAAAGCTGGGATAACTGCACTTCTCATACACAGAATGGATCTGCAGCAGAATTTGACCAAGTCCAGCTATAGCACAGCAAGCAGATGACAAGAAGGCAACAATAAGCAAAAAGCACATTAATGGCTGCAACCATTTAAGATAAACACCAAAAGCAAACAGTACAGAGATGGTACATTCAGCACGATGCACCAAAGCATCACAGACTTATCTGCCATCTCCTGAAGCTTGACAAACCTAGTGCTAAGCCTTCCTTCCTTTTTACTCTTTTAGGCTGGCAAGTGAGCAACCTAAAAACCCTGAACTCTGGCAAAGCTACCAGGAAATTATTTCACCCTCAAGTATTAGCTTACACACTCTCATCCATTCTGATTTCTCACACCACTGTTTATTTGAATGTGTGCGTTTTCCTGTATAATCAGGTCGGTTCTCTGCTTATGGCAAAGGGAATAATTCAGTGCCACTAGTAGATAAAGGAGGATTCACTGCACCAGGCGAGTCCTTTTTGAATTCCTCACTAGGGCACCTACTCTACATTAGGGCATCCTGGGTATTCTTACACAGATGACCCTAACTGCAATAAGTCCAATTACATTCAAGTGTGTGAACTGTGAATCCATCTTTCTAAATATAAGGGAACCTTTAAGGTTCTCTCACAATTCACAGCCTGATCTCTGTGAACGTATTCATACGAATGAATGTTATCTGAATGCACATAAACAGATTTCAACTTAAACAGTGATTGCAAAGCTAACTGTTTGCTGTGCATTATTTGTCATTCCCTGTTAGTCATATAAGCCTTATGCACTCGAGCACAGTTTACAGCTGATACTGGCACATACCCTTACCTGGAAAGAAGCAAATGTTCTCAACTGCTCCCAAAGAGGAGATGGGGACTCGGATGAGTAACTCACTGAGGTTACTCACTGTAGGTCAGTGATATGGAAACAAGAATAAAGCCAATTTCTTCTGCTTAGCATGAAACCATCTTTATCTTCCTTGGATTGGAAAGCTTTCAGTTCTGAGAAAAATCTGGCTTTTCATCATTCAGATTCCGATGCAGGAAAGTCCCAAAGTTTACTAAACAGCATTGGAATTACATGCTTAAACATTTTGCTGAATCAGGGCTTCTGTGATTATATTTTAAAACAATTTTTAATCAAACAACCCAATGAAAAAGAAAAACCAACAGAAGAAAGATCTTTTCTTCACTTATAACTTACTGGTTTTCAGTAGATAACTGCTTGGTTCCAGTAATAATTTAAAAGAAAAAAGGCTAAGATACAATCAGTGTAAAAGCAATTAGCCAAATTACTTAATGGATTAATATAAATTACACTGTTTAATTACAAGATCAAATGAAATAATACTGGTCTCATTTAGAGCAATTCAAGCCAGTGGAGAACTAAGGAAACCAACTGAGTTTTTGAAAGCGGCCTTCAAACTCGCTCCAAAAAATCTTACATAACGACTTGCAGCCATTAAAATCTACAGTAATATATATGTATATATTATATACAGTAATATATATTCTGAGCTGCAGAAACCTGATGAGGAACGTGACTCTGCCTGCATGCAGAACAAGGAATGCTGCGTTCAGGCTGTGCAGAAAGAAGCACCTGACTGTGATTAATATTTTGTGTGCTGCTTTGAAGTCCTTGGCCCAGCACCACTTGCTTCCTACCCTTCTAGCATCATTGCCCTGGCTGTTCCATCACAAGCTGTCCTCCCACCCACTAGTGAGGGATGCAGAAGAAATCCCAGTGCAAGATAAGCTAAAAATGCACCCATCCTAAGAACAAGTTTTAATCATTACCTGCTCAGTGCTTCTGTAGGAAGGAACGGTAACAGTGCCTAAGAAGTAAATACCATGCATATCTAACAGGCAGTGTGACATTCTTCCTCATGGTTCTGCTAGAAGAAATTGAGGATATCATCTCAGAAGTCTGAGGACTAACAAAATTTCAAAGCAGGGGACAAGTCAAAATATGGATAAGAAAAGAGGGGAGCAGAGAACAGCTGTGGCCAGGCTGACAGCGACACTGACATTGCCAAGCACGCAGCAGAATGAGTTGGATTTTCCTCAACAAGCAACAAGACGGGCAAGAAATAACAGAGCTAAGTTTCTACAGGAGATTTAAATTCATCTAGATGTAATCACAGGGTCACAGGTAATGAAATGGCAAACAGCACACTCTCCTCCAGCTTTCAAAAACACCTCAAAAATCACCTTCCTTTAAACCACCACCTGGCAGAGCACTGATGTATTATTTTACTCCAGGAGCCAGTGGAAATATTCCAGTGAGTTTGCAGTAGCAAAACTTTATATTAAGCTCATTAAGCATATCTAAAATACAAATATTCTTGATATCTAAATATTAATTTGCTCTTTATCCAGTGCTTCAGCTCGCTGCAGCTCTAATTAAAAATAATGTAACGATGACTCATTTCACTGCTTATTGTTAATGGTTAAGCTAGTGGAAGAAGCCCTACCAGAGCTCCTCCTGGCTCAACAAACTCCTGTACCAGGTCTAGCATGAACCGTATTTCATTGAGACCAGGAGTATTGGTCACAGGTTAACAAGGACCAATTGGGACCTATAGCCAGAAATATTATTTGTAATGCAGTAAATCAGAGGTCTGCACTGGGGGAGGGCAGAGGGAAATAAGTACATACATAAAGTGTAATTACAGTAATTTTTGCTTGTATGGGAGGATATATTCACCCACTGATTCCAGCCCAAAGGTGGAAGGACTGTTTCCACTGCAGTAATAATGAAAACAACAGCAATAAGGTTGCATATATGCCTATTTTCATTCCCTGCACTACTTTAAAAAATGAATTTATTTTTTTATTAAAAAGGTAGGAAAAAAAGCACAGAACTTACTGTAGACCTTTCTCTCTGCTGTTAAACTGGGAGCAAATAATATTTGATACAGGCCTATGATTTAAATATTTTACACGTGTATCACTGTGGATATTGCTTTGGCTGACATTCCTTATTTCAGCTTCCCATCAAAAGCTGAAGAAGTTACACTGTTACCAAAGGCATAAAAGCACAGATTTGTGTTATTCCTACAGAATTACCTCAGCCAATGGTGAGTGAGCGGCCTCATATATCAGAAACAACACATCTTACTTTAGTACAGAGCTCCATACACACTAACCTACTCTTACATCCACCCTCTCCAGTAACTCAGACATAGCACTATGAAAAGGCAGCTCATAGCTGAGCCAGCTCATTTACCACCCTCAGCTTGGTCATCTCTCTGCTGTACTACACCATCACAACAGGGACCTTTGCCATCACTCACAAATACAACCTTGTGATGTCCAAAATGCATACAACTATACCAGCTAGAATTTGGGGTGTTCATTCTAAAATCTTTTTTTTTTTTTCCCCATCAGCACAGCTGTAAATAGCTGCTGTAAATAAAGTTTTCTTTGTGTATCTGACTCCTTTGGGTATCCACTCCTTGAGTGATTTGGGTGTCAATCTGAATCTTTATTTAAAAAAATCTCAAGAACAATAACCCAGTACCTCTTAGTTTACCATGTCATAATTCAATGCTTTGATCTGTAATTAAAGAACGCATTAGTCCATTTATATATTGCTATCAATTTCTCTTAAAGGTTTCAAAGATATTTTGGAAACACTGCCTCTTTATAGATGGTATCCATTGAGGGAGAGGGAAAACATTTCTAACATGATCAAGAGTTACTGAGTGGGCTAACTATAGCAGAACCTATTGTATTAACAAGACAAGATTTGTTTTAAGTTCAATGGAGAAAAGATACCTTTGAATTTGAGAAGTTAAAGGGTGTTGCATTACCTAGGCACAATGGGATAGGTTAATGATGAAGTTTCAGTTTTAACTTGGAAACTGCTGGGTTTTGTAGGCTTCAGCCTGTCACTAATAGGTATATTTTAACGAGATACATGGGGATTTGGGGGAACAATTCCCATTAATGTTAATGGGATTCACACAGCTAAATCCCTGTGCTGGAAGTGTTTCTTTTAATGTGTCTTTAATGCAGCTTGTGCGTGTATGTGCACGCACATGTACACGTGTGCACACGTGTCTGGTTAATGGTTAAATATATAAAGAGGAACGTTACAATTCCAAGTGTCACTACTTCATTCTATGTTTTATAACTAAAATGGAGGTAAAACATGAGTACCTGGAAGAAAGATTTATTTATTTAACCCATAATTATAAAAAAATCTGCACCAAAGGTTTGATGGGAGTAGGGACATCACATCAGTCACACATCTGTGGGTTCACAGAAGTGTGATCTGCACACCTTATGTCCTTTGTTGCACCTTAATGAAGACATGCTGACTTTTGAACAGTCACTGTTCCACTTCCAAAGGGATCCCTAGAAAAAGAGAGTTGTTGAAAATCTAGTCAGTAATATCTGGGAGCAGCGCACATTGGACTGGTGAGAAAATCTGCTAAATGGGTACATGCCCTGCTGATCTGGCCCTGAGCAGCTGTGGGCTCCTTTAGTAGCAATCAATATAGAATTTGAATTGCTACTGGGAAAGAAGTTGTCTATTTCACTGATCTGGTCTGTGTACACGTGGCCGCTATAGCAGCAGTAGATAAATTGCAATGCTCTGTAAAGAGCTTTCTGGGAAAAAATAAAATAAAATAAAATAAAAGGAAACACAAAGAGTTTGATCTTAGAAACATTAACTACTTTTGTATTATTACCCACCAGATGGTAGGCAATACATGCAGGAAGCAGCCAACCTGGAGAGAAGCACTACAAGAACAGCACAGTTACATGAGGGGCCAAGCAGCACCTTGAAACAGAGTGAACAGACTATATCAAAAGGAGTGACCACCAGGATGCTGGGTTCTCGGAAGTAAACCCAAGGACAGAGCAAAATGAAGACCTGAATAAGTACAGAGCACTGAACACAGAGGGATCAAAAGGAAAACAAAGTTGAAATTTATTCTTCCTTACCATTTCTTAAATGAAAAATTAGTGGAAGGTAAAACTCGATTGTCAAAAATAACATCTAAAATACTGGAGTGCCACAATGAGGTATTTTATGAGAACCATCACAAAAGCAGAATGAAAGGATGCAGAGATGGACAGGGCTACAGGGCTTGCCTGTGATAATAAAATTAAAAACAAATTTTACACTCAGAGCTGAAAGCAGTGATATGCACATGTGATACTGGAAACCTATATAACCTCCTATACAGTAAGGGATTTATGGATTTTGAGCTTATAAAAGAGAGTCAAGGAGGAAGGAAGGGTTAGCCTAGAGAAACATGCTTCCAGACTACTAGGACTGATATGCATTCATCTTGAGAATAAACAATGGGGTCAACAGAATATTTACAGCTACATACAGAGGAGCCAAAGAAAAGTATCTCTGTCATAGGGGAACTTTTGGAACACTTGTGCCTGATCCTGGAAACCCAGGACTATCAGAAATTCCCCAAAAGGTACAAAAGGAGTATGATGGCTCATAGAGAGAGATACCACCTTTCAGGCTCTCTGCCTTTGAAGCTGGAATCTTCCTTCTTGTTATATCCAAAGAATTTAAAATATAATTGGAATCTAGATTGAGAGAACAATTTTATGACTACTCAGACAGCAACCGACAGCAACAACAGTCCTGAGATTTCTCTGATGGTTGGCATGATGTAAAAGAGTCAACAATAGAAACACATTTTAAAACAGATCAGGTACCTATCACCCAAAACGTTTGCTGCCATCCAACCAATCAGTTTGACTTTTAATGCTGAATGTGAGAAGAGAAACAGGTCATTCTCTGTGGCTCCAATAGCACAGGGACTGAAGCCTTGTCCCGAGCCATGATTCTATGTCCTGCTGTAACACTCAGGCAAGCCATCCAACTACTGGGACAACATTCCCCCCACGCTACTGCACTATTCTGCATCATCTATTAACCACAGAGTGAGTACAGAAATTACTTCACAGCCTGATGGTTAAGGCAGTGACCCATAAAGACGCACGTTAAGTTCCTAATGTGAACCACACACATGCAACCTGCATGCTGCTTGGGTGTGCTGCCCACCAGCATGCACTGTGGGAGCACTAATTGCTAAAGCCATTAGCATCCTCTGCCAATAATTTCAGCAGTATTACTGGAGTAGCAAACAGTCACCGGAAGCATAAATTTGTCTTGATAACGGGTGCTCTTAGTGCAAACATTAAGAAAATGGATTCAGAGCTGTCTAAAATACTCACCAAAGTAAAGGCATTTTGATCCCTCCAAGTAAAAAAAAAAGATTCCCCTTTGTTTTATTCTGCTGGTTCTTTCTGCAAACTTCAATTTTGACTTGAGTGCCATATTCATTTTGATAACAGATCACTCTCCTACTTTCATATCTCGCTGCCAAATGGGACTCACCTGTTATCTCTGATTGCAGGCAATTCGAACTTAAAGCAAGTCTGTCTATCATCTACTGTTTTAACAGCTGATTAATTAGGGCTACAGGGATCCTGTGGAGGGCTTTATCTGAAGAGCAGCTCAACCATTAGTAGAAGAAACTTCCTTGTACACTCCTAGCTCAGATAACAAAGTAAGATAATAGTTCACAATCCTGCTGCGGCTAATACAAATACAGGCACTCCCTCTTATTCTAACACATGAGTCAAACAAATCCCCATGATATAGTACTACAGCACAGAATTCTCCAATGTTGTTGAAAATAATATCAGGAAACAGACACTTAAATGACACATTAAACTAAATGTTACTAGCAAGGCTGAATTGCCTACTTCTACTCTATTTCCTTTTTCTTTTATTTTTAATCTAAGAAAGTTGCTAAGAAGTACAAGGATGCACAATGGTCCTGGACCATCCCGTGCTACCACAGCCAACTAACGAATTTCATCTTTGTCTTGCAAATACTGTAACTCACAGTTTAATATTCCTTCATGTTACAATTGGCAACATAGGCCAAAATAATGTTGCTATTCTTACAGTGTCTATTCCCCTTATTGAAGTCAATTCCATCCCTGTTCATGCATCTGACCCTCATTTTTTCTTACAATTCTGGAACCCACAAAGGCCTCTCTTAAACAAGCCCATATGTTCAATGCTTTGTGAAAGTCAGTGCTATAGTATGTTCTAGAAGCTAAGACACAAATTGGCTCCAACAATGATTAAAAAAAAAATAATAATAATGTGGTAAAAAATGATTATCTAGTATTAACACACCTGCTGGATCAGAGGCAACCTGCATCTCAGGAACTTTTTCAATCACTGCCTTCACTAAGAATCCATTACTAGCCAGTCTTCCTCAGGGAAAGCAGTATCAGGGAAGATGAGCTTTTAGTCTGGCACCAAAGGGCAGGTCCCATGTCAAGGACCTCATCCAAAAGCTCTCTTCTACTGATTCTCAAAGACTCAAAAATAGACTCCTGCAGAGAACACCAGTCTATTACTGCCTTCTGTTGAGGCTTCACTTCTTGTTTTCAGAGATAAACAAAAAACAAAAAAAAAAAAAAAAAAAAAATCCAAAAAACAAGAAACCCAAAAAGGCCGTAAACCAGCAATTTTATGTCTTTTAATAATAGAGTCTGAATCAAGAACTTAGCATTTGCCCATTTCTGAAATTGCAGACCAGCAGTAATAAAAGCAGTGTTTCTAGCAAGTTCAGCGTAAAATTTCATTGGTCGTGGCCACAGAATCATCCCTCATTATCACACTATTAGTTAAGATTGCAGTGCAGCTTTGGTACTTTTCCAAGCCCCATCTGGACTGGCTGGGTTTCAGATGACTGAAATCACAGGATGCTTCCTCAGGATGCATCCCCACTCAGCAGAACCCACCCAGTGCATTCAGAAAGTTATCACTTTTGTAGGTAGGTAAGTAGGTATCTCGGGACATTAGCAGGTGAGAGGAGGCACTGAAAGACTTCAAAGCTACTTCTGCCTTCACCCAAAACCATGAATAGAGATTATCATACCATCCTACGTCCTACCAACAGTAACATGTTGCTATATCATAAGTTAGTGAAGGGATCCTGCAAAATTCAATTTCATGACAGAGAACCAAACAGAACAGAGGAAGAACAAATGCATCCTTAACAAGGAATCTGCTTTTCTGTGCATACTTTACCAATTAAATAAATGCCATATGGATTTTTGAAACAGAGCTGTGTAAATGACTTCTCAAGAAGATCAGATTTAAATGCTTGAGTCATGGCTGTACAGAGCGTCACTGTAGACGTTATTACCCTGGCAAGTTGAAGCATGCACAGAAATGCCAGCAAGGCTAAAGAAAGGCAGCTAGGTCAGACCTCAGTCCCAGACACCAAACTTAATTCCACAGTGATTTACATACTACTTTCACAAGCACAATTTGTTTCCACGTACAGCAATGATGAAAAAAGCACCAGCCAAGCATATGATTCAGAGCCTAATTTCTGGCTGAGATCTTGTCCAGGTGTTTCCCATGGTCCAGTACCCCCCAACCCAGAAGTGTTCAGCAGGGAACCAGCAGGATACCAGCAGCACTGACATTTCTCTTTCCACAGATCCACATACAGCCAAACCCTATCCTCAAAGGTCAGCACAAACTTAACCTGTATCATTCTCCAAAAAGCAAATTGTGACTGAGGTTATATTTTAAATGATTTGTACCCATTAAATGCTTTAGTATAAGATTCAGGTTCAGCTGGACCAAAATGCATTTCCTTCATTTCTTCCAATGGAAAAGGTCTCACAGACGTATTTAAGCCCTTCTGAGAACTCCTTTCCCCAGAATCTGTGCCAAAGACTAATGACATATGGTATCTCTCCTAGATTTGCAAGTTGAAAAGAGCAGGAGAAGACCCCTTTCATTACCGCATAATAGCATGCTTGCAATAGTTCAATAGCTATAATGAAACATGACAACTTGGATCTGCTTCCAGTGATGTCTCGAGCCAGTGTCTGAATTGCACACTTCTGAACATGTGTCAAGTAATAAGTAAATGCAAAATTCCTCGACATCTGGAGGGGAAAAAAAAAATCCTAATTTTCATGTTTATCAGTGATCAGCAATTTTCAAATCACAAGTTTCTACAAAATGTTGTAAATTGTTACTTGTTCTTAAAGAAATTTCTTTTTTCCTTATTATCTTGGGATGCTTAAAATCATTTCTCTGAGTCCTGCCCTGTAATCTGTGGCAGCGATCATTATATTTTAACAGAGAAAAAAACATACCACTACGGATGGAGGGGAAAAAGCAGGGGGAAAAAAATAGATAAGAAAGAGCAGAGTGCATTCGTCTCCTCTACTACGGTAAGAAGCCTGACTGTAGGTCTGGCTGCTCAAGCCTGTCCTCAAGTGTATTTCCTAGACTTGCAAAATGCAAATAGACGTGGAAAACTGCAGTTTAATAACGTACATGCGTATCAGAAACCAAAATGCAAATTTGGATCCTGTTCTCAGTATCCTGAATTTAGATCCCATGCACTCAACTGCTATGGCTACACGGATCTACAACTCTTACACCAGCCACTGCTTTTGACACTCAGTTGATTCTTTTATAAAGAAATATTTGTCTTGATATTTAATTATCCTGTCCTAAGTCAATCAAAAGACACACCATTTTCTTACAGCTCACAAGAAAATCCTGTGGCATCTTTGGGTTCAGTTCCTTAAGGATTATGTCTACTTGAAAAGCACTAAGATAAAAAAATTACTACTTCCATTTAATGAAAACTCATAATGCCACATTAACAAAAGTCATAGCACCTGGAATCATGAAAAGAAACACTAAGAATCTCTCTAAACTCAGAGGAAAAACTCACAGCTGATAACACCAGGTGTGCAGTGCTTATACAGACAAAAATCCTGCCCATGTCCCATGCAGACAGAAGTGAAATCCCATGGAAAAAGGGCAGAGTTGTAGCTGATGGAAGACTAAGAAAATTCCTTTGACTTGGCTCCTAAAGCCCTGGGATGAAGCTCAAACTTTGATGCTTTCATATTAAGAAGTGAAAATACTAAAACAAACAAACAAACAAACAAACCCCCTGTAGATGAGCAAGATTGCTGTAAGGTTGATTGTAAGCAATGGAATTCTTCCCTGTTCCAAGCAGACTAGAGACACACTGCAGACAAAGCCCAAATTCAACATTTTGCCAGCCCTCATCTTCACTGCTAAATTTAATTAACAGAGGCCTCATCTAGTATTTCTCACAAGTTGTTATTCCTTTTTTTTTTCTTCTTCTTCTTGTTTGTTTGCTTTCTATGCCCTCATTTTTCCATTTCTCCAATAAAACACTCAGACCTTCTTAGTACTCCTCTGCTGGCACTAATAGGATTCCATTATCTGACATACAGTGAGTCATCACAAAGAAACAGAAAACCTTGCTTTCCTATACAGCAGTCAAGTATCTGTTCCTTTATAAGGTCTCAGCTGTAATTTCTCTGCTCGACTTAATTCCTCTCTTTACTGCCATATTATAAAAATAGGGGTGCTTTAAAGTAAGTAAATAAACCAGCACTGCGCAAAAAGCCAACAAAATCACTTACACAGATAATATATAGCTCGTAGCATTCAGCGCTGCAAAGTAACACCAATTGGTCAAAGGTCCAAGGACAGCAGCAATTCTTTTAATCATACTGGCATCCACTTGCCCAGATTTGTGATTTGAATATAAAGTGAAAAAAGCCTTGGACAATTTGGCTTTGCACTTGTTTTAAGATTTCCTCGAAGCTGAAAACTAAAAGTGACATTGGAGAAGAACTATTCATTCAGTGATAACTTGCCCAAAACCACAGAAATGTAAACTCTGGAAAATGCAAATAAACTGCATAAAGATTTAACTGTTGCTGTACTAATAGGGTCAAATTGTAATTTCAATAACACGGGTCCATCTGCTTTGATCTCTCCAAGGGTTGCATGCTGCTTCCTAACGGTCTCAATAATTACATCTTTGCTGTGAGCAAAATGAGCCACAGTGAAAACAAACACCTGTGCTGTTCTCAGTTGATGGGTCGCACATTCAAATGTATTTTCTATCTTTTAGTTCTAGTTTTAAACTTCGTGCAAATTTGGAGTGATACTATTGAAGACAATGAGGATTTCTATTGTTGTAATGAAGGACAGAGTCTGTCCGTAGAGATTTTTTTTAAATAAAATCTTCAAACAGACATTTTAAGTGAATTTCACAATGTCTTTACTCAGAAATGAGCCGTTTGCGAACTGAAAGTAACAACCAAAAAGGAAAGTGAAGGGATTGGGGGGGAGAAAAAAAAAAGAAGGTTAAAACTGTAGGGACTGGGATATTTAATCATTGATAACACTGACTGAATTGTAAAGAGGCTCAAAAGAAGGTGTATGTGAATGGAGATGTCAGATTAGCTTTCCTACTGGTTGGGATTTCAATAACTGACAGTAGATAAGATACAATTAGTATTCATATATCGAGGCCAGAGATTTGGAACCATTTTTCAAAGTATTGTCTAGCCTTGAAAAAGTTTGAGCTGCTTTATTGCATTTTTACAAAGTATATATTTTAATAAAATGCACTTCACAGGAGAAGAAAAACGTTGGACAATTGTCTTAATGTTTCCACCACTAGAAAACCAGCTGAGAAGCAAATGAAGTTGGAGAGTCCTGGAAGCTGCATGACTGATCTGTCAAGACTTCCACTGTACTTGAAAGGTCCATGGGTCACAACTGCAGGAAGTCACATTTTGAGACCCAGCTATGAAGCTATTCGAATGGCCTGAAGATATATCCCACATCAAATGGCTGACCTCCTGCACTCCAATGCTGCAGGTCAGCTCATGCTTTCTAGCCAGAGGCCCTTGCTGATTCCCTTTCGTAATATCTTGGAACAAAGAAACACTCAACTTTCTGGGAAGTCTCCCTGGGTTACCTAGAACTCAGTTTGGCGAAACTGACCACAGCAGCTCTCTGACAAACTAGTTAATTTCTCTCAAACAGAGGCCATAAAATGGAACTGCTGACTGCCTTTAACATCTCCTCATCCCAAACTTCACATCATAGAAACACTTCAGCTTATTTGGCTTTGCAGTGACATAAAGATGACTTACAGAAGTTAAAGTTTCCTAAAATCTGTCAGATCACCATTTAGTGCTGTGCTGTTAAAATGGACTTAGCAGCAGTAATGCAGCCAGCTTTCTACAAGTAAACAATTCAGTAGGCGACAATTCCAAGAGAAAAATATGCCACTGAATGGTGTACCCCATATTGTTGAATGGGGATGCAATTATCATTACTCAAATGTTAGCCCTTCATTTAATTTTCTGATTTCTTTGGTATCTCCAGAACTGGTCATTGCAGGGAAAAATGGCATAGAAAGTTCATGCAATGTAACTTTGGTGAAAAATTGAAGAATTTCATTGAAAAATTGAAGAAAACTATTAATGCCATCTCCCAATGGCATTTAGCTAACCAGCAACCTCAGAAAGTGGTTACTTTGCCAGGAGGTACTGCATTGTACAATCTTATATGTCAACATAATATTGAGTAAATAACTCAAGTAGTAAAGGTGTAAATATGTAAATATCATGTTTCCAAAGCTTTTAAATGACCTTCGTATGGAGGACTTTCAGGCTGCTTTGGTTTTGAGATGGCTTTATTTATTGCTAACATATTCATCATTCAGAATTCACGCTGTAGGGCCACCTGGCAGAGCTCAGGACCTTCAGAGCAGACTACTGCCCACCCTGTGCTTGCATGTGCCCCGCTGAGGGCTCAGCGTGGATGCTCCACTGTAGCTACAATACAGCATAATTACAACTGCTCCCTAATTATACATGCAGAGCTAGGGGCCTCAGCTCTGCTGCCACTGAACTCACCTCCTCTCGATGTCACTGGGATTTAGTGCAAAGGATGTAGCTGTTACTTAGCCAAAGCAGATATGCGCTTATCAAAGTATCCAAACGACTGTGCTTAAAGCCACTGGCAGGCTCCTATTGTTCCTCTGATTACAAACTAAAAAGCAAGAGGAAGAGACACTGCAGCTGCCCATGCATGAAGAACTTTCACAGCGATACTCTGATGGGACATTCTTGCATTGCCTTTCCCCACAGGTCATGCCAGACAGCTGGATTGCACAATTCTGCAGTAGCTGTGGTTTCCAAAGAAAACATTCCAAGAGACTGCATCACTGTGGTTAACATAGCAAAAAAGAGCATGATTTTTTTCTTATTTCTCAAATTTAATGAACAAAACCAAGGTAAAGATGAATACGGGTATATTTCAAAGTCCCACCATGTAATCCAAAGTCTACAAAACACAGGAAGGTAGAACTGAGGTTGCTAGAACTGAGGTTGCTTTTCAAAAGAGGGTAAGGATAGAGAAGACTGTCTTCAAGTGCACTTGCTGTTGCTGCAGCCCAGGATCTGTTGTCCATGCCAGGGCACCCAGAGCAGATGCCTGTGGCAGCAGCTGCACCAGTGAGGTAAGCTAAACACCGGGGAACATACCCCAGTGGTAAGAGTAGCAAAAAGCTGTCCTCGATCATCTGAGCACTGCAGATTCTCTACTACAATAGGGCTTCAAGAGCAATATGGACAACTGACTGCTAGGAACAATGTAAATACAGTCACCTCCTCTGGGGCCAATGAAGGGACCAAATGTCTTCAACCCAAAAAAACATCACAATCTTAGATTCACTTCCATGCTGACTTTTTATTTCCTCATTTCTTTCTTTTGCTCACCCCAAGAACATCTACAAACAGGAACAATATCCAGGAAACTCCAGATTCACCAATAAGCCCTGCTAACCTGGAGAAGTTTTACCTACTGCAATCACCACGGCACCAGGACAAAACATTTTAATTGCTTTGTTTTGACATTAGGAAGCTACTTTTAAAAATAATTCAGTTAAGGGAAAGATATTTTCCAGTACGCTGTGACTATGACTGATACACAATAATCAATCCCTTGGATTATTTTGCCTCCTGGAGAACAATTGCAGCTCAATCATTTACGCAACAATAGATGATGTAATTTCCCTTAAATCAACACAGTGGTGAGATTCAGAGTTGGTTTCAACCTGACTGAAAATACTCCAAAGCCACACAATTGACAGTGCAAATATTGCAAGTGCAGGGTGTTGAGGTGGAGACCAACTGACTTCAAAAATAATAATAAATACTCTACAAGAAGCTGCTGCTCCTGACAATACAACCACTACTTCAGCCCTAGTAAGCAAAATACTGAGCAAAAAGCATACCACTACCATGAAAACATTATCCTAAAGGTAAGAACATTCCTTTAATTCACCACTATTGCTCTCAAAACAAATCACAGTATATTTTTATACTAGGTAAATACCTGATTGCTTTACCATTCTGCCTCTATGGTAAGGTTCTAAGACGAATCCCACATCTTTATTCTTCAAGCAACATCACTGATTTTCATTTTAATCTTTTGCAGCAAAACAAAAACTGCATCTTATTGTAAGTAATATAATTTATTTATACTTGATATCATCTGAAAAAGTGATGACACACCAACAGCTCAAGCATGAAGCATTTTTTACTCTTCAGATGAAGTGACAGATGATTATCAAATAACATTTACTTACTATTTAAATGTTATTTTAAAAAAATCACTCCTTTGAAAATGCATATGAAGACAGCAGAAGAAAATTCTTTCTATTTTCTCTGGTCTTCCTGGATTTGGAGGATATGTAGGTTGACAGGCCGCACAGTCACAGAAACTTGAGCAATCGGTCCATCCCATCGTGTGAACTGTTTTCTGCAGCTCACTGCTCATTTCTTGCCAAGAATCTTACCAGTTACTGTTTTCATCACTTGCCTTCTGTTTATCCAGTTCCTAACTCATTACTCTCCCTGACAGGCCTTTTCTTGCCCAATAATTTGCTTCCCCCTTCCAGCTGGTATGACCATTTATAAACGATAACAGTTTTCTAAGCATCCAATAAGTTGGTATTTAATTATTCAATCTGCTTTTTAAACATTCGCAGCTTACTCAGTTGTGCCAACATAAAACAACAACATTCAAACATCTAGGATAGCAATTTGAAAATTAGGCATCACAATCCAAACAGGACCATAGAGCATATAAACTGGATCACTCAGTGTGTGGAAATGATGCAATAGGAAATAGGAAACAAGTCTAAAATAGCATCCAAAGCAGAAGAGTCTGGAAACTGCCTAAGTACTGTAACCCTTGAGCTCAAACATAATCTACATGGCCAAAAAACTCATATCCTTGCTTTCAATGATGTCAGGTGGTTTGGGTTTTTTGTACATGTTTTTTATTGGCTTTAATATCCTAGAATCTGACATATGTCAGCTAAAATACAGCATTTTCATTGGGAGAACTCTACTTTTGTGAAGACAAAATTCAGCAGGTTTTTCGGAAGCCCTCAGGACTCTGTTTGGACTTCTGGCATATTCCCCAGTTCTGTCTGATACGTTTATTAAAACATGTTCTCTCAGAACAAATACTGGAAGAAAGTTTAGAGAAATATTCAAAATTCCATTACTTCTGCTACATTTCATTTTTAAAACGTTCTCTGGGACTGATAAAGTTCCTTTGACACCTTTTGGATGTGGTGCCCAGAGAAATGGTTTAGCAAAGTGTTGTTAGTGTGGTATTGTCAGGTTGTGGTTGGACTCAATGATTTTAAGGTCTTTTCCAACCTGAACAATTCTATGGTTCTGTGACAGAAGCTCTCATTACAACCTTACTATATCAGGCAAGAGAAATTCTTACCTATAATAATTCTTCATCTTGTAGTGGACCTTAATACTGTGCTATTATTAAAAACATCATAATGGTACCTGAAAAGGTCACTCTTGTTTTTTAAGCTTTCTGTATACAAAACATACATTTCTACTGTATCTACACTACAACTTTCAGGCTGCATTCACGACCATTTTCTGAGCTGCATAGACATAATCTTCCTTTTTGTTTACTTGTCAACAATATTAATGCTTTCTATTTTCAACACTTTCTCCCTACTTTGAAGATATGTCAGCAGGCAAAAAAAAAAGTAAAATAATAAAAAGTACACTGAGTACTTGAATATGTAATGCAGCTTCATCTTTAGGCATATTTGTCATTATACAGAGGTTAAGAATTTGTACTTATTTCATAAATATTTCATCAGTATTTTCTGCATGCTAACTAAATTATACACGGTACATTTCTCATTTTAAAGAAGAAAATAAAATTTATTAACAATGAGCACGTAGGAATTACAAATATTTTCCAGCTGTTTCTTGCCCTGTATTTTTTCCATGCCCCAAAGCACCCTAGAATTTGGTACTGTTAAACTGAGTAACCCCCAAAATGTCAAAAGATCACTTTTATAAAGAGCAGTTATGGCACTGAAGTCCATGACTGTGATAGCATAGTTGAATCGCTCCCTCTATGAGCTTGAAAATGAATTTCACATAAGCCAAGCTAAAAGTTTCCATTAATCAGTCAGCAGCAGAAGTCAACTCCCATAACACATCATTAATTTATGCAATGCACCCCACTTTGTTCAGGGATATTAGACAAAAATAAATAAATAAATAAATAAAAGACTAATTTAAGCTTTGAGAGCTTTGCTCTACTCCTTTACTATCTCACTGCTAGCAATATAATCCATAATCCAGAAACACCAGCAGTATCTGGCCTGGCATGGCCCTCATCTCTACTAGATCTTTATCAAACAGTATTACAAGAAGGTGAACTTTTGGCAAGATCTTTTGGATCTCCTGGGAATTTTAGCATTTCCCAACGAAAGCGTCCAGATAACTGACACACCACAATGCTTCAGGGCTATTTCTTGAACTGTGATACCTCACAGAACATGACAGTGGCATTTGGTCACAATGTCTTTATATATATATATATATATATATTTAAGATTGACACTTGCTGCAATTACCCCTTCCACAAGATTCTGCTTTAGTGATGTGCAGCCTCTCAAATTACTGACAGCTCCGCCACAAGCTTGACTTTGTTCTCTTAACCAACTACTCTCCATGGCATTTCATTAAAGGAATATTTTTACTGAAAGCAGTCCTGCCAATACCTTCCTGCTCATAACTTGGTTTGTTTTTCCACTTCCGTCTGTCTTTGCTGAATGACATGCTGATTTGTAGGTAAGGCAATTAACAAGTAGAAAAATTAATATTACAATCTACCTTCATTCTAACTTCATTCTAAATTTCTGAGAGAAAGTTAATATATCTAAACGATATATTAACAGTTCTTACACTCATGCAACCTCCCACCACCACTTCTAGCACCTCTAAAGCTGTGAGTAGAAGTCAGCCACTGTTTACCTTGGAGTCTCTCTGAGAATTCAATAGCATTTTTGCATCTAAACTTGGTTCGAGACCTATTTGTATGGATACTACCCTCATCTGCCTTAAGATGTAGCATGAGCTTAACATATGACAGTAAAAAGGAAAGGCCCACCATAAGTCAACAGAGCTGAAATTTTTAGCTGTTTGGGTGGTCAGTTCCGAAATACCATTTTAGGCAAACTTCTGCCACGTCTTGAAATTCTACAGCTTCATTCCTTAAGAAGAGCTGAGGATATTCTGCTGACGCTACATGAGTTCACTATCGGGCCAGCGTTTAATACTAGAATTGCTTTAATACTAGAATTGAGTATCCTGAGAATGGTCCAAAGTACAAAGCAAATTTCCTCCCACAGACTTTTCCGGAAGCAACCATCAAGTAAAATATTAGTTGTGATAATTTTACAAAAGAAAGACTTTCTGACTGTTGAAATGTCTTTTGAGGACAATTTTGTGCTTGCCTTGCTCCCACGATATGTATCAGGGAAAAGAAATATATATGTCAGCTCCTTAAAGAAGAGAAACTGTGTCATATCCACCTTTGAAAAGTGAGTCTTCCAGGATCAAAGCAAAAAGCAACAGAAGCTTTATAAAAACAGTGCAGTTTTACATCGGGGCTGAATTTAGCTCCAAATTTAAGACTTTAAAAGGTAGCAAAAGAAGCTGGGGGGGGGGGGGGTGAAGGGAGAACACAAGGTCACTACAATGGAAGAAGTAACTGATAAAAGGTGCTCCGTTTTTTATTTTTCTTTTCCCAGATGTTGAAAAGTTGCTGTTTATTCAGTCAAAATGCTAATTTTAACTTTATGGCAAGAAAAAAAAAGGCAGTTGCCCAGCAGATTTGTGTTTGAGCAGCCAGAAGAACTAGCTCTCAAGAGGATATGCAAAAAATAAACAAAAAGGAACGACTAAACTAGCTTGCTGCACTAGGTGTGGCTTCACTCACTTCTGCCTTCAGTTTAAAATCACTCCTAAAGGGGTTCTTTTCTTAATTTATCCCAGCCAATGTACAATATATTCAGATGGCGACATTTCCCGGTAGTAACAGGAAACACACTTTTGAGGGTATCCCTCATTCTCACCACATATTCCAACCTCTTATGCTATCAGCACTACGCCAAACAAATACCTGCATCCCAGAATATGGACTTAGGCTTGATCACTTGATGCCAGTTGACACACTTGTTAAAGCGCTCAGTAGGTATCCAATGACCTATTGTTTGTCCTGAAAGGCATTCCTGCTGACAATGGGTCTGTATTTCATCCCATTGCCAAAAGGGATGGGCAAAGTGTGGTTTATTTACTGTAGAGATGTTCTCTCACTTTCACACGTTCCTAGAACAAATAGTATATCCATACATTTTAACATTAAATATTTGGACTTGACTATTTCCTTTCATTCCACCTGAATTTCCATTCAGGCCTGGAAAAGCAAAGACTCTGCTCCAATCCAGCAGAGAAAAAAAAAAAAAACAAAACCAAAACAAACACAATTCTCTATAAACACCTAATTAAAAAGTCTTATTCAAAGTTCTGCTTCTTGAGCCCATAAGAAGCCTGGGGCTGACTGCGGAAATTTCATTACCCTTTCTTTGATATTTCCTAAACCTTGAACTTTCATATAAGCCTTCCAGCACTCATAAGAGGGATATGGGGGAGTGGGAAAAAAAAGATGGGGAACCACAAGAGATTAGTGGGATGCATACAATAGTTAGTCCAGGATTGCTCCCTCAGATACATATAGCCACGATCATTATTTGCATCCAGTGTACTCTTGCAAACCTTGCAAATCAGTTGATGCAACTCCCCTCACTTTGAGATGTGTCTGCTCACTCTAGAACATCCAGGTCTTCAATGTTTTTCTAGCCATCATCTTCCTTCTGTTAGCAAATAAGATCTAAAAGGCATATGGTATTCTTCCTCATTATACAAAATGTGAAGTATTTGAAAGTTGCTTCCAAAACTTGTGCAGTCTTCATCACACATTTACTGTCATCATTGTGAAGCAATGTGAGACATCTATGATACAACAAGCCTGTTTCCAGAGCCTGCTATGGGCATCTATCTACCTTTGGCCACACCACAACTTTTCCTAGTATTTGTTTGTGTAATGTTTGTATAATATGCGTGTTCTAGATGTAGCTGTATATGGCTGCTTACCCACTAGATTTCCATCTTGGCAATGCTTTTCAGTGTGCATGCAGTGTAAAATAAATTCTAAACCAAAACTAGAAACTGCGATGTTCTGAAAAGATAGCAAAGAAGTCAGACAAATGCACCTTGAGATACAGAACACAGCACTGATGTGACAGAAAAATGAACTTCACTTCACTGGCAGACAAATCCTGCTGCCTTGCTCAGTTAGTCCCCCAGGCTGGAATGGTACTGTGACAGAGCATAAGTCAGATCTCAATCATTTCATCACATTTTTTTGGAGGTGTGCGGCTAGCAGGATCAGAGCACACCAACTGGGACACACCATTTGATCTCATCTATTTGCTAAAGCTTCAGGCTTAAATGGAACCTTAGACCATTAGGATCACAGAATAGCCTGAGTTAGAAAGGACCCACAAGGATGACCAAGTCCAACTCCTGGCCCCACACAAGACCACCCAAAATTCAAACTCAGTGTCAGAGAGCATTGTCCATTTCTCCAGTTCTGACAGGCTTGGTGCTATGATCATTTCCCCAAGGTGTCTGTTCCAGTACCTAATCACTCTCTAGTGAAGAACTGTTTCCTAAAACCCACTTTTTCAGCTTCTACCAAGGAACAGCTCTACCTTTTTCCATTGATCTGCTGTTTTCCTTTGTGCACCGCCATGAAAGGTATGGCTTTGTGTTCAAGCACCCATTGGGTATCCTTCTCATCTATCCCAAGGATGACAAGGGACATCCCATATGTACAGCATGATCTGTCTAAGACAGGAGGACCACATCCACGCTGCTTACTGGGAATAGTCCACAGCCTATGCCACTTTCAGACTGTGAATGGGACCAGTTGGATGAGCATTTTGTTAAAAGCCACACAAACAGTATTTTAGCACAGCACAGAACATCATACTTCAGTATTTGAATAATAGCACAGGAGCAGTGTCCAAGAACAGCTTCCTAGGCAGCATAGTTCATTACATTTTGTACAGTTACCACAGAAGCAGACACAGCAACCAGAGATGAAACAGACTTAATAAATATATATATTACATAATGCATACATATTATATATGTTTTAATCTAATTGGTTTTCACTTTACTTTATAGATTAAAGTCTTGAGGGCTATCTCAGCCTGACATTGTATTTCGTCTTGAAAACAGTGGATTCTCAATCTAGTTGTCAGTATCTTTGGAGGGTGCTGAACCCCAAACTATTTGTACCAGCCAAGCACCATCCCGACCAATATTTGGCATAGAGACCAAAAAATCAGTTTTGGTTCATTATGTATGTTTTTATAAATACTTTTCTTCTTTCTATGGCACTGAATTTGAATATATATTTAATTACTCCCATGTTGACCACAGTGTAAGATTCACAAGTAGGAGGAAATAGCCGAGAAGTCTTAATGATGAAGAAACATTAGAAGCAATACCTAATAATTTTTGCTTGGTATTCAGAAAGAAAGAGAACAATACAACCTATTCATTTGTATTACCAAATCCATTATTTTGCCCAAGATGGATAACAGGTGAATCAGCTCATTTTTACCACTGTAATTCTGCTTGCTCTTTTTGAATGCTGACAGTGTTTACACTCTTCCCGACTTCTACAACCCCACCAATACACCACATTTGGGGCACTTTTTCAATCAACTGCAGAACACAAATTCAAAGCTTTTGTGTGTATTATCATAACAGACTTGGTTTTTTCTCATCTCTATCCAGTAACGGAGCTATTCCACTGTATTGGTCTTCATTAGAAAGAAAAAAAAAAAAAAAAAGACTTTAAAATTTTTGTGCTGCCTTTTCACATGGATTTATCTCAGAAGTTTTAGTAGCTTTTATCAACTTTCCACACTGTATAACTTCTGGACTATATCAATTGCTGTTACTGTCCCTTTTTCTATCTCTTATAAATTGCCTTTTTATTTCTAATCTCTGCTTTCACTTCAACACTGAGCCAGAGAAGGCTTTTAGTTTTTTTCTTGCCTTTAGAATCATGGATTTTGGACTATCCAACTTAGCTTTGCTTTTTACGAACCTCCAATTTTCAGCCAGACTACTCAGGCTCTTATGTTTTTGCGGAGATGCTATCACATTCATCCCCTTCTTGCTGCATATAAAGTTTGCCCAAGGTTCTAGTGGTTTTCCTTACTGGCTCTTTTCTCAAGGATAAATAGTTTCAGGCTTAGAGTTTTTGCTCTGAAGATTTTTATTTCCTTTTTTGTCTTTGGGGCCTGTCTGCCATCTCAGCTATCTTATTTACTACCAAGCTGTCACCTTCAATATTTATGTGCATCAGTACCCCTACATTAAAGACAGAAGAAAGTCCAGAGAAGAAATGAGTTCTCTGAAGCCCTGGATGGGGTTATCATTTCCAAACAGCTCCCCTTTTTCCAAAGAGAGGGATTCTGGCTTTGAGCACCTAAGCACTGTGGAGCAGCAGTGTTGGTGGTGGGCACCCTGAAATCCAGATCAGAATTTCAAATTGTAAGACCTCCAGTTTTTCAAGTCACTTAGAGGAAAGTGGACAATTATCAATTTTATGAGGCCCTTGGGAAAAGTTCAGAAATAGTGAGGTTATATTTGAAAATTGTTTGCAAACAGAAAAGGTTCCTTAAATTGCCTCTTCAGTTCACAGAAATAATAGGTTTCAGCAGAGTTAAGATGCTGGGAGTTTTAGAAGTGTCACTGGGAAAAAAAATAATGGAAAGTGCTCAAAATGTTGGTACATCCTTGTAGCTCAGAGTGCAGTATATGCCTATTGTTACTTCTATGCACTAATTACAGTGAAAGGAAAAGGGCAACAATAAATAAAAAACAGATGGGGAAATGTCATCCAGTTAATCCAACTCTGTCTCCTTCTAATTCACAGGAAACATTTTATTTCTGGGTCACAATGGCTGGTGCTACAGCACATTTTATATGCTGGCAGTTTTTACAGAAGAGGGAGTTCTTACATTACATCTTTTCCTGACATTTTCTGACCCTGATATTTTTTTCTTTACCCCATAGCGGAGCACATGTTGCACATACACACGCATGAGCATATAAAATCAGACTGTATTATTTACTTTGCAACTTTAAAAGTTCACAGGTTCTTGCTCATGATTCATGTTGCTCTTACTACATTCATAATAAGTGAGAGGAACAACAAAATTAGCACAAACAAATCACTAAAGTCTTCTCAAGACTAACAAGGGGACAGATTCAAAAGTGCTCAGTAGCCAAGTCCAGTGCAGCCCTCATCTCCTACCTGTAGGACCTAGTAATCTAGCTTTCATTTTATATGATTTCAGCTCACAGATTTTTGAAATAAAAGACCTTTAAAAAAACCATACATCCCACACATAGTGCATAACATACCCAAACCTGTTCTCACTGCTGATTATAACAACTGATTACCAGGATGCAAAGCTGTTGTCATATCCAATGGGATGATGGATGCAGTAGCGCAGCCATCTCATCTCAGGTAACAGCACATCAGGCTCCTTTCACCTGCTCCTCCAGTAACAGATTTGCCCTGTTTTATCTGTTTGAATAAAACTGTCTACCAAAAAGGCACAGAAGAGATAAAAAGTCTAACACGTCTCATTCTCCACACTGCTACTACTGTTGGTCTCCCTGATGGGCCAACAGATCCCTGCAAATATATGCAGACACGTTGAGAAAGCTGTCCATACCACACACTGCAAAAGTCATATTACAACGCAGATGCTAACTGGAATTTCATGCAGTTCAGAAGATGCATCTATCTGCCAACGGATAATTAACAGTGGCATTTTCAGTGCAACAAAAATAGCTGGAATGTAAGTATTTCGAGTGCCAGAGATACTGGTTTCTATTTATACATAAGGAAAAGTATAAAAATCTGCCTGAATCAACACCACTTTTACCATAATATTGACAACAGCCATTTTAGAGAGCTATTCTAGAATGTGAGAGTTCACAATCATTTACAAACATTAAGGAGCAGAGGGCAATAAAACACCTGCTGCAGTTAAGCAGAAGAGGGTAAGAGACTTGCCCAGGGCAGATAACAGCTCTATGGAAGCAGCAAAAGCAGATCAGTTTTCAGTTGTGCTCACCAGCATGTCTCACCTTCCTCTCAAAAGTGTACTAACGGATGTTCTGAGAAGAAAGAGCACACATTCTACTAAACTATATACAGCAAATACTAACATTTCTTTATTTGCTTCTGGGAAAACAGAAAGCAGAGTACTTCGGGAGTTTCATAGGGTGTTTTTAACTTCATATCATCCTTCGAAGTAATTAAGATTTACATGATAAAGGATTGAGGTGCCATGTTAAACATACTCAAGCCCAGAACTCCAAGTGACAGAAACACATGGAAATTATTTTGAGCATGTTACCTTCCCTAGCTTCATTTCTCCAAAATATCCTGAACCTTCAGTCCTCAAGCTCATAAATTTTGTTCTTGGATCACGCATGACAAAGCTGCAGATACACTGGCTTATGATCCAATAAAAACCAGCCCCCAAGACCCCTCCAAAATGACTTGCTCAGTTTTCAAATTCCCTTTTCAATGGCAAGAGTAGATTATATTTAGCTCATGTTCCATTAAAAACTGCCTGTCTTTAAACAAGGTGCTGTTTTTTATTCTTTCTGTCTTCAGTTATATAAGACTTCACTGCTGTCTCCACTATGATAACACTCCAACAGTCTAAAAAATACATTTCAGGTGTTCAACATGAAGGAGGTTGTGTGAGTTTAACCTTCCTTGGGATCCTTGTGAGCTTTTTGTATTTAATACTTGTTTTATCTGAAGCCTGTGGAGGTTCTAAAATATTAGAAGACACACTTTCTGAGAACTACCTTTCTAGTAGCCTGAAGATACAGCCTTGATGTTGGGCAACAAAGTTATTCTCTGTAATCCCCTTGATGTTGTAAATGAAAAAGAGGATGGAGCTAACATCATCTGAACTTTGGGCAAACCATTTGCTCAAAAGCACCATCAAAGAACCAAGCCTGGCCAAAAAAAAAAAAAAAGAAAGAAAAAAAGAAAGAAAGAATAAAAAAAGAAAAAGAAAGGAAAAAACCTTAAAAAAAACCACCCCAAAAACAAAACAAAAAAAAACCAACAACAAAAACCCCAAAGCATACACAAAATGAAATTGGTGCAAATTAACTTCATTGTATTTGGAGACCCGCACAAAACAAAACCCACCACAGTCTATAAAGCAAAGTCAGAGAAGACAAGGATTGAAGTTGTAGCTTCACAGTAGCCATCTTTTAACAGCTTTCCTTTTTCAACACTTTAACCTAGGGGGAAAAAAAAGGAAAAACAACAAAAAACTTCCCATTGTTATGCCCCTATTCAACCTTCATTCGAAGTCATTCACTATGCATTAATTACCACTTTCTTCAATGCACCGGGAAGCTCCCAAACATGCTCCTGTTTTCAAAGAGGCACACTTCCATGCCTAAGCTTTTTATATGCAGAGCCTGCTGAATTTTTTTCCTTCGCATACTTTGAGATTCCCCTAAATTTTGCATACTGTAACTGTTCAGAAAGGGGGGGAGGGGGTCGGGAGGGGGGGGGCGTGCAGGGGGGGAAAGACAAAAGGCTGATTTCATGCTCCCAGAACAGTTGTTTGCATCTCTTTCATTTTTCCTTCCAGCTGTGAGAGGCAGCAGAAGGTTCTTTAGCAGGTGTCCTGCCTGCCCTATGGTAATTTTTAACTTTCCTTCACTTTCTTTTATGTCTGTTGCATTCGTAGAGACGTCTTCTCTCCCCTCAGCGCCTTATTGCTGTTTTTCCCTTTTTTTTTTATTTCTTTAAGCAAAATACCTCATTTTTCCCATATTATGTCACTCTGTTCAGCTGTGAACTCAGATTACAAAAGCAAGCAAATAAGAAATGTTCACAAGTCCTGAATTATATATTAAGCCTCAGCTTTTTTATATTCGCACCACAGACTTTCATCACTACCAAACTGCACAAATGCCACACACACACGGCTGACAACCTGACAGACGAAACCACCTCCAGAATCAAAACTGACCATCCGTATTCTAAACCTTAAATCAGATAACGTCTCCCATGCTACCCAGTGTCCCTGTCTCTACGTGGCAGCAGTTTTAAGGACTCCCGTGGGCTGAACGTGTGAATGAAATTAAATATTCACGTCTTTGCAAGGTTACACAGAAAGAAGTTATGAGTTTGTTGAATGAAAGTATATTTTTCTTTCAAGACAAAGAAGTATCTTCCACAGCAAAACTGCCTCTCCTGATCTTATTTGCAAAGCCTCTACATGAGAGAATATGTATAAATATAAATATATAAATAAACAATAAAGGAAACAGGAAAAATTGAAGCATGGAACTATGAACCCTTTGAAGAAATTCAAGCACCTCCATCAGAGGGAGTTGTTTGCAGATTCTAAAGGAGAAACTCACCAGAATGCAAAGGCCTGTGTTCCCAGCATAGTTTGTTCTGCTCTTATACTGCAAGCATACAGATAGGTAATGCTAACCAATGCTCCCAAAATGCATCTTGATCAAAAAACATACATTTATTTTTTGCAGACTTCTTCTGTGTATTTTACTGCAATACATATAAACTGAACAACAGATAGCTTGAAGCTAAGATGGTCTGTTACTTATTTTATCAAGGTTAAAAGGTCACTGCCATCTCCATAGCTTTATGGTCACAGTACTCTGAATAATCACATCACAGCATAAATGCCCCAGTCCTCATCCCTCACAAAAGGCCTCATTCGCTGAAAATCATGCAGGTGATTTTTGAAAGGTACTGACGTACTTTAATCGTTTTCAGCATTGTGCAATGGTCAGTGAGTTCTGTGACTCAGTGTAATATCTATTTAAATCACAGCAAGAGGAACAATAGTGAAGATTTTCTGATTTGACTACCATTTCCATGGACAAATATAATTAGAGTCTAAAACAGTTTAGCTTCTTCACAGAAAAACTATATATATATGTGTGTGTGTGTGTGTGTGCATATATATGTATATTTAAGGGTACAATTCATTATAACTCTCTCCCACTTAAAATGTGGGGGTTTGAGGTTTGCTGTTATTTGTTTTGTTTTTAAATAGTCATCTTTTTAACCTTTTAGCTCTTGGATTACTAATAAGAAAATCAATTCAAATTTCCATTTTTATCACATGGCATTATACAATGACAATCTGCTGCTTGAAAAAAACATATTTCCTACCTTTCTCCTGCAGGGAAAGTTGCATCCATAGGAGGATAAAATGGGAAGCAGGTGAGATAAGGTCAGGCAAGCGAGAAGTTCATTTTCTGCTGAGGGGAAGAAAAAAAAAGTTCAATTCAGTCAACACAATTCAAGTGCAAGGAAGGGGCAGTATGAGAAAATATTCCTAGGATGGAAATATTTACAGCTATTTTAATTATTGCTTTTTAAAGATAACAGGAAAAAAAGCTCATTGTTTCACTGATTTCTTGCTAAGAGTCTGACGGTAATGTTTTGTTGTACACTGTAAATATACAAGTTATCACCTTAAAATTGATTTTTTTTTCCATTTTCATAAATCATTTAAATGCATTTTGAAATGTAAACATTGGTCCTTCCGCAGCAAAATGCTGAAGATCCCCTTTTTTCCTTATCTGCTTTTTCGAGTATGCTGTAAGTTTTCACATCACTTTGCTACACCTGCTACAAATGCATACCCACATCAAGCTAACGGTTTCACATTTGGAACTAGTCAAGCAGAGGAAGTATTGCCAGTGGCCCCCATGGCTTTCCTGCAGGATCAGACCCATGGGATGAGTGCACCCCTCCCACACACAACACCCGGGCCATCACTTCCACCACAAGCAAACGGGAAAGCTGCAGGGCTAATCCCTGAAGATAGTTAAATTTACAGGTCACGGCTTGCAAAATGACAATCTAGGTCTGTATCTGCTGCTATAACACTACACCAATTTTATTTTATGGTGAGCTCAAAAGATATAACAATGAGAACAGCTTCTTTGTTTCTTGATTACACAGCACTCTGCAAACTGCAGTTCACAGCTAGGATTTCTAGGCATTACAGCAACATAAGCAATTTGTACTATTTCATAATTCTAAGATATTCACCATGTCTGAGGAAATCCCTGTGCTGCTGACTGACAGCCAGAGAAACACCATAGCGGGGAAGGAGCCTCTGTGTGGTCCTTCCTATATAAGGTCTCAGTATTATGAGGTAACAAATAAGACAGACTGGAGCTTACTAGAGCATGGCCATCTGCATGCACCCAAGGGCTGATTTTGCTTTTCACATATTGTATTCTTCAATATCTTATAGCCTGAAGAATGCCACTGCCATTTGCAAATGAAAATTACTCAGCATGGGAGGGAAGAAACCCTCACAGTTATGCTGCAAAACGTTTCATCTCATTTGTTGTATTATCCCGTAATAGCTCGACCCCAAATAAAAATTCTTTAAGGCGGGAAACCCACATACCCTTTGTGTACAAGAACCCTGATCTAAGCTGCTGAGTTTGGGTAAGCTGTTCCATTTTATCGCAGTGTCTGAATGGCTGATGTTCTACAGCCACAACCAGTAAAAATAACAGCTTCAGACTTTATTTTAAAAGAGGGGCTGGCTATCCAGTTTTCCAGGGAAAGCTTCAAAGTCCAGTTGTTCCCATAGATATAAGCAGAGTAGAAAGAAAAGCCCTAAACTTAAAGTATACACTATGTTACAAAAGTACAGAGATGCCAGGTCCCACTGAAGGAAACCTGAGCGCTCAGTCCTGGCGGTGCAAAATAGGTCTTTTCTAACTCAAGTATTCGTAACCAGCAAATGTATACCATTAATTTCTTAAATCAAATAACACAGGAATGCATTCCCATTATAAACACAAAATGCATTTGGAAAATAAGTGTGGGGAAAAGTCTTCTTATGTGAAACAAGACAACGCGTGCAGCCAATAGGTCTTCTGGCAGCCTCTCACTGTTATTTCCCACTAATGTGTACTTTCAGAAATTACAGACCACCACAGAACACACTTCAGGCTGCACAGAGCAAGTGCCTTTCAGGAAGAGCAACCAAGGGGCCTATTAAAACCGAACATTTAACTAATTCGAAGAATAGATCTATATTTGGCTTATGTTTTGGTAGGGAAGTTTAAACAGCTTCTGCTGTTTTCATTACACTGCTGACTTTAAAGAGGGGGGTAATTAGGGAATATTGTGAATCTGCTTGTGCATTTGGTTACAAACAACTTCTGTTAACAAAACACACAAATAAATGGAGTAATCCAATACCTTACGCAGAGACAGAACAACCGCAATTGTGCCCACCAATCCCCAACCAACAGCAACACTGTAGTATTCATAACCAAAATATCCAACTAGGAAAGTGGCAGTTTCTCAGCAATGACAACAGGATTACTTATGCTGATGTTCTTCAGCACGCACAAAGAAATACTGATCTAAGAAACTAATCTACTAGCTTAATCTTGACCATCTGAAGAGCTGTTTTTCCCCTCCAGGTACACCCTGACCACTCCACTTCCCTGCACAGACAATTCGAACCTTTTAAACCAGATGTTTCTAGAGAACACAAGGTCTAACTTTCAGCTTTAAGCCTCCTTTTCTGATAAATAAAAAACACTTTTAACTTCCACCAGAACCTTGGTGGCCATTGCTCACCTTGTGAGCACCACATACAACAAGGAGTGGCTCTGGACCCTTGGGTCCCTTGTGCAGCACAATCCAACAGCATCACGCTTGGCAACTCTTACACTGTTTGTTCATTACTTCCCTTCTGATTTGCTGCTGTTTACTTTTCTGCTGTGCACGCAGAAGATGACATGGTCATCTACCCACACGTGTGCACAGAGTCACAAATCTCAGTATACATCCATTACTTGCTAAAGAACATGGCAACTACTAAAAGCACTGATCTACACCAGTTCTGGGCTTATATTTACAGATGTAAAGTAATAAAACAAATTCTAAGAAAAATATAGCACAAGGATGACAAAAGCACAAGCAAATTTTTCCACTGCACTGTGGTAGCTAGTTCACAAAACTGAAACCTAAGAGACTTGAGGTAGAGCTCTGCTGCTGACCTTTTATTCATCTTTCATTTAAACCCACTAGTACAGACCTGAACTAAAGGTACCAAAGCTGTGGAGAAGGTAATTTTCAAGGCTGGAGAGTTATAAATCCTCACCTTGTTCCATCAAATCAGCCTCTTTGACCTCTCCAACTTAAACTGAAAAGCCTTTGGGGGCAGAAACTCTCTAGCTACATTTTCAGTGTCCAGAACAAAGTGGTCTGTTATTACTTGGACACTTCTTGGTGCCATTATAACATAACTAAGCATACTGTTTTCAGTATTTGCATGGAAAAAAGCTTGGCAGGAGAACCTCAACTGTGAGTGCATTATCTCTTCTTTCTAGCTTAAATTCTGCTGTGGCTGTGTCTACATTAGCAATTAAGATCAAGAGTGAACTTTTGAAACAAAACTCCTAATATCCTCATTTGTAGCGCTTCAGTTCTTATCCTAGTGATCTCAGAGCACAGAAACTGGACTTCCTTCACAAGAAATTGAACTGGAAGTAAGTGCTCACAGGCACACCTAATTCCATTGCTAACATCTAATTCATTATATTGCTTGCAGGCCTTTGGCCCACAGGGCTAAGCTAGAGGCAGTTTTGAACTGAGAGTACCCAAAATAAAGCATGGATGTGAAGCTCCCCTTCGCACCAATCACCTTCATTTTATGGTAGACGTAACCTACAGCTACTCACTTTCACAGACCTAAAAGGGCTTCCCAGGCACTATTGAGTCCTCCAAGAAAATGAACTACAATTGTCCCTTCACCAGTAGAGAGGAAAGAAACCACAAATAGTGGCTTGTTCTTGTTTATGAAGCAAACCGTGAACTTCTAATTTCCTTTTAATCTTCCTTGCAAATTCTCTTTATAGTCATATCTATAAAACATAAGGGTTTTCTAATAATATATAATAATAATATACATAATATATAATATATAAATAATATCAGATAGGAACACTGTAAATAAACCATGCCATTAAAACTTAGAAGCCTGAATGCCATGCCTATCTTTGAGCCATTTTTTTTTTATCCTATACTACCTTATCTTCAGAACTACTGTGGCCCCATCACCACAGGGTCTCAACTTTCTGCTGTATTTAGTATACATCTCTTTTTCATGTGAAACAGGATAGTACATTATTCCCCCACCACCACCATTTTTCCCCCCTTTAAATACAGAAAGGGAAGAGACAAAGACTAATTCACCCAAACAAAGTTCGTTTGACATTTGGTGACAAAGCAGGAATTCAGTCCAAATATCTGCAATTAACAACCATTCTGTTCTATGTAATTCGTAGTTTTCAGGCTTCCTTTCTGCCACAGCCCTTAGATATTTAACTCTCAACATGTTTACACACCAAATGCATTGATTTTTAAAATTTTGTTGTCTTTTTCTACTGCAGTCACTGTGTTTTATTTCAGGCTTTCCTATCTGCAGTATCTGCACAGCACACTAAACATTTTACAAGCTTTAGTGTAAACAGCAAAAAAAAAAAAAAAACACCTCAGCACATACATAGATGTAAATTTATTATTGTGGTCATTACACAAGTATTAAGAGAATTGAGAGTAAACACTCATCTTGTGTTAATTGCAACTGATTAAGGAGTAGTAAGCACCAACAAACCCCATGAGTCTGACTGTGTTAACTGTGCGCTTATTTTCACCTGTAACCTGTTACTACTTTTCCCATCATTAAAAGAGGAAAATTCCCTGAATAAATGAGAATAATTTCCATTCCCTGAATTAGAAGAGACAATAAAGTGAGCACGGTATGCCACAAACGTAACCAAATACTTCAAGTGCTTTTGAACAGCATTACAGGAAAATGAATCATGAAGTAGAGATCACAGAGAATGGCAACACACGCTGATTCACCATCCCCTATCAAATATTAAGACCACTTAATCCAGGACCACTAATAATAGCATTTCTCCTCTAGCTCAAGAAGGCAGGAAAAGTTTATTGCTCTTGAAGCAAAAGGGTGTAAAAAAGGCTAAAAAACAAACAAACAAACAAACAAACAACCCCGCTGTATTGAAGACATATACTACATGATCTGGTGATTCTTCTGTTATAGATGGGAGACTCAATCTCAATAGCGTGTAATTTGAAAGACGAAACATTGCCTAAAACTAATCAGTAAAACTAGTTGGTAAAACTGACCTGGTTGAGAGAAGTGGCACCTGGCTTTATAAATGGATTTAATTGTTACAGATAGAACAACTGATGGCAACACAGAGTATCACGCTGCTTAGTTTTTAAGTCTAGCTTTGAAAAGAATCAAATCTCTTAATGCCAAAAAATACTGTCTACTGGCATAAAATCTGTTAATACACACTGCAGAATTTTATCCTTTTAATCCTATACTGAGGTGAAAACATTCCCTGGATTACACATCTTCCAACACAGAAGATGCAAACGACAGACTTTCTCAAAGGAGCTTATGCCAAAAGTCCATACTACTGAAAGCTCATTTCTAATATACGTGTTCACCTCTCTACTACTTTTCTCTGTTGTTTCGTATAACAGCTACCATTGCTAGAATGTACAAATCCCAGCATTCCAATCACTACCTAGAGCACAAACATGACCCTACGTCACCTGGCTGTTTTCAGATGGTTGTTGTGGGATCTGCATGTTGCTAAGTCTCAAAATGTTGCACTCCAATTAGGGTTTGGCAGATGAATTCTTGCACTAATACCCATGTCCTTCCTCCAAAAACAACCACACACTCAAACACATCTCTTCTTCCTAGTAATCCAAACAGACACTATCCTAGGGAACGAATATATTGGTAGATTTTTTTTCCCTGTCCTCCCTCTCAAATTTTCATGTACTCAGACTAGAACCAGTGGCTGCATCACAGCATCTCTCTCCAAACACCAAGAATTCTAAGTTATTTTTCTCAGCAAGACTGATAGTTCATCTTCCAGATTGTGGCTTCCAATATCATTTTCTGAGCCTGTGTCTACAAAACACTTATATCACTTTAGTGATAAGTCCCTCCTTTTAGTTCCATTATTATCAAAGTTTTTTGAGCTTTACATGTTTTGTTGCTCCCCTACTGAAAACAGTTACTTGGCATTGCAACATCTGCAAAGGTTCTTTTCATTTGTGAATGAAGAGCCACCTTCTGTATCTCCCCACCATCATACTCAGTTTCTCAGTGGATTTTTGTCCAAATAAGACAAAATATATGAATGTGTATTCAAAACAACATTTAAATAACTTCGTAAATGTTTCTCCACACTTTTTTGTTGTCTTTCACTTAAAAAAAAAAAAAAAAAAAAATCTCGAGTATTTTCTAGTTGCCCTTGGAAGACTTTCTTTTCCCTGCTGGTTAGTTGACATAAAGGTTTCTTCACATTCCAAGCTGCTTTGTATTGCTTTCAAGACTTGATGACTGGGATTGTCTTATTCAGAAAATGAATTGGTTTACTGAAACAAAAGACTGTAATTTCCACATTTTCCCGTATGGCAGTTTAACTCCTCCTTTGTCTGTTAAGCTCTATGAGCCCAATCAAATTAAATTAAATAACTAGTCAAACCTGCTATGGTAAAATATAGAAAAGTCATTTTTGTCACCAGTGCTCAAGCCCCAGAGACCTCAGCAGAAAAGATACCAAACTGACCAATACTTTAGCCATAAAATACCTTTTGTTAAGCCTTTTACTTAAAATTAGGTCATCGCTAATCCATTGATGCAACTCTTTCCACAAGAATTTCATGTCTGAAGATAACACACTCAGCACTATTTTCCTGTTAGGACATCAGTATCAGATTTGCCATATTTCAGTGATTTCTATAATAACTGCAGGCAATGGTCAGGTAAATAAACTGTGACATCCTCAGGTCTGGCAAGCGTGGCACTCCACTGCTCCACTCACTACTGACCTGCCAAGGCGCCATTACCTCTTTGCAACAACCCAGAACAAGCTGCCCAAATACATGTCAAGCACTTTTTCTTAATTTTAGAGACACACTTAAAGATCACAGTTACAAACTTTTCCAGCTGGGGGTGGGGGACAAGAAAAAAAAAAGATAAGATAAAAATAGATTCATCATGGAATCACAGGAGCAAAAATTAATTAAATAAATAAATAAAGCACAAAAAATAAACAAACAAAAAAAAAAAACCCGATAAACCGACAACTTCAATTTTCCTCCCCAAGTCTCCTGCAAATACACATCTACCGGTTTTCATCCAAGATGGATCTCAGGTCTGTAACATAAATCACTGCTTCTTGCATCTTTGCAGCAGCCAAAAAAGAGCCTAAGAACTACTAGAATCTACAGATAACTAAAATCTCTTCATCTTAAGTAATTAAGTAAAATTAAGTAAACCTGCTCCCAGGCCAGCAGAACTGCCTGTAATAGTTTAAGGCAAGAAGCTGGAGTCAGGCTGGCCATTTGCTATCATAAACTGAACTTTAGTATTAAACAATGTTTTAAATAAACTATCTATTGCTAAACATGTAAAGCAGTTCATTGCATGATTTGCATATGGCCTAATACGCAACATTACTTAGTATTCTTGATTTCCTGTGAGACTGTATGTCTCAAATTCTAGTTCTACATGAAGGAGAAAAGGATAGAAACCAAATTTCCTCACGCTGAGCCTTACTTCCCTGCTTCAGTCTTCTCCCAGGCCATTCCACCCTGCTTCTTGGGGAATTCCAGAAGAGCCCGTAAGGCACAGATCATTCCCAGGGGTGCAGGGCCAGGGATGCCAAATGCAGGCGGTTGCCCACTTTGCTGCTGCTTATTCTTTATCCAACAGTTACTGAGGCTTTTGCTAAAAGGTCATCCCTCTTGGGAAATACCATCAAAGAATTATACCTACAAAAGGCTGGCGTAGCGGTATAAATGTTACAATGGGGTAAGAAGTACTCAAAACATGAATTGGATTCAGAGGCTTAAAGACTGTTTCCCCACGGCAATGAAAATGTTTATTTAAATCTCCTTAGAGCTGGAGGCTGAAAGTCCCTGGCTATAAGTAAATACACGTGTGTATGCGCACACATACACAATTATTTTCACAAGTTCCGAGTATGAAAGAAGTACTCTCAGCTTTGCGTAATTCCAGCTGTTGGGAGACTATAGTAAGCTAATTTTATCACAGATCTTTTACTCAGTATGATAATTAACGTTCCCTCATAGGAAGGTGTTCCATTTTACCACAAATTTAGTTGTTCTGGAGCAATACTGCATATAGACATAGATCTAAAGAGATGCAAACGGACAAGAAAGTCTAAACTACTGACACATGATTGAAGTTTTGCCATGAAACGGAGCCAAACTTTCAAACTTGTTATTTGGTGCTATGACAAAAAAACATTTAAAAAGTGGTGTTGTTTCCTAGTTCACTGTGGATGGCTCAATGCTCCATGAAAGTTGCTACGCTAAATCCCTCATAACAACTCTCAAATCCACAAGCTCTTCTCCTGCCAGCTGTTGCAGCCCCACACTGCACGAAAAGGATGCTGAGCTGGGTCAGCAGCAGAGCTTTATGGCCAAGGAAAATTTCAACTTTTAATCCTCTCCTGGTACAGATTCCTGTCCCTATCATTTCAGTCACTTAACTCCTCTTGGTTTGAGGCTCTGCTATGAATAATAATAGCTACTTAAGTTGCTTTGTTCATTATAGCATTTCACATTTTTATTTAGCTGAAAGGGAAAAAGGAGGAAAGAGTGGGTGGAAGAGAGAGCAAAATTAACTTCCCCCTCCCCCAGCCCTAATACTCATCTCCACCCCCAGCAATGGCTGAGAGGCACAAATACACCAGGGCTCACACAAACACACAATGGCTGGGAAACTTGAACAATGTTCCTTTCTGAACAGTGACATCTCTGCACAAGCAGTCAAGCTCCACTTCTCCCGATGGAAAAAGCTGATATTCCCCTCACCCAGTACTCACATGAAACAAGTCAATTATTTGTGTGAGCCCCACGGAATCGTCTCCATAACCCTCTCCAGGACCCTCAGGCCAACCCTTGACACAGGAGTGTAATCGTACAGCACCGGAATCAATTACACTTTTGGAGAGAGGGGTGGAAAAAATTACTTTGTAGACCCACCGCAAATTGCTAAGGCTGTCCTCTGGCTCTCTTGCTGCTCGAATCCAGGAAGTGCCTCTCAGTTTAATTTTCAATTATGTTCTCATCACAATTTACAACAGACAGTGTGTAATTTACGGCAATTACCTCTTCTGACGTCCCCCCTTTAAAAATTTCAGATAAAGAGACAGACAAAACCTGAAAGTGAGCCAAGCTCACCTGGCCTGCCTGCTGCATGAAGTTGACATTATGGGGAGAAAAAGGTATGCCTGACAAAGCTGTGAAGGAGATACTTTACAGAGTCGTGAATGCATGCTGACAACTAAATCAAGCAGAAGAGGAACATAATTGTTGTGGATGCATTCCTTTATTTGTTAATGCATATATACAATATCATAACAGCTGAATATTGTGCAAAGGGGTGATAGGTAACAGACTGTCATTCTGGGTAAAAGACTTGTGAAAAAAAATGACTTCACTACAAAGTCATCCAAGCCACGCATTTGATCTATTTTTTTCTTTAATCAACATAAGCACATCATGATAAAATAATAAAAAATAAAATAGAGAACTTTAGAAGGACAGTTGAATATTTTAAAGGAATGCATGCAATCAACTTGCTTTCTGGAACCCAAAATATCTGAAAATTTTACAGGTATGGCTAACAGAAAATAAGCATTTGACTATTTGTTGCTAGTAAGTGGTATTTTTCTCATACACTGATACAGTGTCTTTAAGTCAAACTGTTTTTGTTCTCTTTGCTATTTGCAGTTGAAATACTTTCATCTGAAACATTAAATTCAGTAATAAATATCAGAGTGCCTCAAGGGGTATGTACTTTAGTAATTGGGTGAAGACAGACAGAAAGACCATAATAAAGCACCAACTGATGCCACCTTTACATTAACAATGGCATGTATTGTGGTATTCTTCATTTTCCAAAATCTGAAAGTAACAGTGGGAAAAAAAATCTGTGTGGAGAACAACTAATGTAATTTCTGGAATAAAATCTAGAGCTGCTAATAAACATTTTGACAGCCCAGCATTTTCAATACAAAGAATGACTCAAAATTGGGTCAATTTCCTTGCAATTTCATTGTTGCTACAGATTTTTTCACTTTGATACCACATGAAGGTTTCTCACTTTTATGTTTTCAAAACACAGCATTTTTTTTAACCTTCTTAAATTTGTTTTGTTTACTCAAAACACTACAAAAACGTTGGAATTGCAAAACTTTTTCCCCAGAAGGTTTGTTCATCAAGAGTTCTAAAGCTTGGAGTTCAGCTCAGGTATAAGAAAAGCACAAAGATACATACAGATGAAAGATATTGTAAAGAATTCAGGATGATACCTATTTAGACTGAAAATATTCTGTAGTATACGTCAGAATTTGTAAGCAAAACATTGAACTACAGATGGTACTGTAGAATTTCTCCCCATTTTCTTTGGAAGATTAAGAAAAAATAAACTTCAGATACATTGTGAGCTATAAGGTCCAGCAAGATTTCTTTCTGAATGAAAGCTATCTTGTAGTGTTCTCAGAGCTTGTACTGTGTTAACATCTTCAGTAACCCAACTCATTGCTGTCTGCTAAATTTAACCACTAGTTATTTTAGTACAGAATTTTGTTAAATGGCAGAGCATGAATCATAGATAGCTGCAGTAAACCATGAAAGGAGTCAGGTGAGCAAGAGCTTAGAGAAAACATACGGTGGACCTGATAGTTAATAAGAGAGAGCCCCTCCTCCAAAGTACCTATGGTCACAGAAGAGTTGGGAATAAACTGCTATTCAGCATTCAGTATCAGATGGGCTGTACAGATGAGAACAGAATCCTGATCTCCCAACCAAGTGTCCATTTTCTTGGTGGATAATGAGGACAAGGGGTGGAAGACTGCATAATCTTATTTATGACAATGCTAGCAGAAAAGGAGACTGAAGGGATTTTCCAAACTGGGGAAACTCCAGCAAATAACAGAAGAGGAACTTAGCAGCTTTAGCTTTTGGGATCACACGTTTATAGTGGAATTGGCAGAAAAGCATAAAGTTCTGCATGTCCCGCTCTGATTATAGGCTCAAGAGAACATCTGTGCAGCTTATGAAAATACCACAAAGCACAGGGTTTTTTTGTGGTTGTTTTTTAAGCAAAGGACATTATAAGGCCCTTGAGCAAGATGAGGTTAAACACTGCATGGTGGAATAATGGATTCTGGTATTGAGGTGAACTTCATTGCTCTAGAGTAGCAACACCTCTCCACAGCTCCTTTCTAGCAGACATCACCTTCAGAAAGTCAATTAGCCTCAGTTTCCCACTGGCACAGAAGTTTGCTCCCATTTGTATCTCCTAGTAGCCAGCAGCATGACTGTCCCAGAACCTACAGTAAGGAAGCACCACAGACAGAGCAAACTGCAGGAACTCTGCATGCAAATTTTCCAGCTTTCTTCCTACACAAGGATTTTGCATCAGTTAACACTGCGTGATGAATATATTCCCTTCAGCATGCAAGAACTTGCAAGTGAACTTCTTGCCTTGTTTAAGTCTGTGTAAGCTCCCTTTGAGTTCTGTGCAGCTGAAGGGGAAAATAGTGATGGTCCTCAGTCCGTAAGTAAAACCAAGGGATTCAAAATCTCTCAGGGCAAGAAATCATCATCACCATATCTGAGATCCCAACTTTCTCCATCTCTTCTCTCAGTACTGGCTCATTTGCCTTTCACTTAGAACAGGGAAAGGAAGCAGACAAAAAAAAAGGAAACCTGAAATCTATCATTCTATGAAATCATCACAAATGTGACGAATGCGTGTGGTTCAATTACCAGTAAGAACACAAAAAGTTACAATTCAAAATTGTAATTGTCTTGAGGAAGGAAAAAAGAGAGAAGTCAACCAGGCTTTTACCTCAGCAGCTCACAGACCTTAGCTGCAGCTAACTCAATAATTACATTGTACTGCCAGCAACAATTCAGGTTGTTTTGTTTTTTTTTTCTCGCCTAAGGGTTCCAACACATTTGCACCATAGGGAAGCCTTTTCTCTTTACATCTCAAAACTCTACTGCAAACTCTTCCTTTATTCATAACAGCCAGATCCCCAGCTGAGATAGGCACTTTCGTATTGCTCTAGATGACAGTTTTCTGTGTTCTTTCCAAGCTCAGGGGGTTTAATAAACATATCTGGCAATCTTTCGATAGCTGGAGGGCCTGGGATGACACTGTGTGCAAACAATATGCTCTCACTGCTAGGGAAACAAGTTTATTCAATTCAATTAATAGATTACAGTCAAGATACTTGTTATCCTGCAATGAAAAATAGGAAAAGAACTCTGAGAATTAGGGTAGGTCGCAGGATTAGCACCTGGCAACACAGCAAGCCAGGCAAAATAAGACAAAAAGCACTTGCTGATAGAGTGCTACTAGTGAACGGTGACACAGCCCAGTGATCTCAGCAGAGAACTGACTTTAACTCAGTTAAAACTGAACTTAGCTCTCTGCATCTACAACATCTTGAACGCAGCATTTTTATAATGAGTCTTCGAATCCTCCTGCAAAATAGGGATATTCCTCTTAATTTACTGAACTCCATGGGGTGTTTTCCATTAGAGAGAAGCAATAACTCTTCCTTGGTGAAACTCCACCGATTTCAAGCCAACTACAGCTGCCAGGATTTGGTTCCACATTTCAAGAAAAACTCTGCTTTGATTTTAAACTCTTTTAAACCAACACATCTCCTTAATATTAAACACTTCATGGGATACAGAACTTGCTTCTAAAATGAATACTTCCAGCACAATCAAATGGAAAGAATAAGGAAAACACTTCAACTTTAGTGATGAAAAACACTCCAAGAGCTGGTGGGTCCTGTGCTCCATGAGCATTAAGTACTGATCTGCAATGACTTCTCCCTCCAAAAATATGCTCAGAACAAGTTTGAACTTGCAGAAGTTACTACTGGAATAAGTCTCATTTAACAACCAGAGTGACAGGTAAATTTGCCTGAAGGATGACTTGTGGTTAAGGCACATACAGGAACACAAGAGATACAAACTATTTCATACCACAGGGTTGCATAAGTAACCTAATCCCCAAGAGCCTCAATTCCTGTATGTAAAATGGGGATAAAACCAATTCTTCTGTCTTGTTTGCCTATTCTTTTTGGCAACAGGGATTTTATCTGTGTATCTCCCATGTGTGATGGTAGCCCAGATAGTCATGAAGTCCTTGGCTACCAAAACCCAGCTCAGGTTAAGGTCACAAATAACAATCATTATTTAAGTAATACTCATATTTCAGTAATTGGAGGCTTTACTTGTTTCTCATGGCCTATCTATATTGGGTAGGGGAGGAAGAAAAGTAAAGAAAAAGACTAAAAAAATACAAAACCAGCATGAATGCTGGCAATCCCACTGCCTACAAATTATGGCTGAGGGACCAAGACAAAAGTGAGAGAAAGAGTTGCCTTTGGAGATGTCCTAGAGGAAAGATCAACCCTCAGAGCTGTCCTGGGGCAGACAGCGTTTGAGAGGAAAGTCACTTTTAGCACCTGGCCAAAGCTACTCATTAACCTCTCCAGCACATGAATCCCACAGAGGATTTACCAGAAGCCAGATGCCCCTTACTGCTGCTACGCAAGCCAGAGGAGAGAGCACACATGCACAGAGAACTCTCCCATTCAACCAGCTCTTGGTGTCCATAAGGTCACACAGCCAGTGGCTACACATTGATGCTACATCAGCCCATCATTACTCTCAGCAATTCTGTCCCTAGTATGATCTTGGAACAAAAAGTCCCAGTGACCCATGGCAGAAAAAAAGCTAGCCCAGTCATCTGCCTATTGCCATCATTCCCATCCTGGACCTCACAGCAGTCGCTGTCATAACCATACGTGCTTAGCTCATAAAACATCAGTGAACAGCCTCTGTTTCTCTCAGTCCAACCCACATGCTTTCTATTACTTACATATTAGAGATTTCATTTTAATAAATGCCTGATTTCCATAAAGCATTTCAATGAGATCTCTAAGAACTGGGTTATGGTAATTAGCACCGTTGAGTGAATAATCAGAAATTATTTACTTAAACTTACTTAACTGTTCTTTTGTTCTTAGATTAACCAGAAGCTCATGATCAATTTCCTTGGGCTTTTCAGCAAATGGCCTTTAATATGTATATTCTGTGGCCTGCCTAAGAATTTTCAAAATTTCATCTGAGTTTGAGTTCCCAGCAGGATCTCATGATATCACTGCTCATCTGTAACAGAGGAAATCCTGGAGTGCAAAATTCATGCACATTTTAAATTCAACTCCTAAAAATAACTCATGTGAAAAGTATTTTACCCCATACAATTCAATTGCTTTAGGCATTCCAAAAATCAGAAACATGCAGTACCAAGAAATCACTAATTTTGTAATAAAGTGCTTTTATATTACTGATCTGTTATAATTGCTGCATTGAACACACTTGGAACTGGCCTGTATCCAGAACAATAACTTTCATCCCCAGTTTCATGTTCTTTTCACCATTCAAGAAGAGCTCTATGGAAATAATACAAATAGAATAATAGTTGGGATGAAACTTTTAATTCAAGCTGCAGCAGAGTTTACTGTGAATATCCACAGAATCTAGTGGGTGGTTGCACCTTTCCCACTGATTTTTTTCCCCCTCTCAATGTCACAGAGAAAAAAAAAAAAACAAAAAAACAACTTCTTTAAAAAGTAAACACTCTAAATAAACTCATGAAACTACCCTCGACATCAGTGGTTTTTTTTCCACTTATCTGTTTTCAAAGTAAGATATAAGATCAAGAATGCTCTCAACCACTGCTCTTCCCTGATGCTTTAAGTACATGCTTATGTTTTATACATCCTGCTGACTTTGCGGGGAAAATTAGGACATTTTTGTAAGATTAGAATTTGTTTCCCGCAAGGCTAAGGAAATGATACTTAATCATTGAAATATCGCAAATAAATGAATCCTTTCCACTAAATTCCTGCATAAAACTCAAATCCTGCTTCCACTTTAGTAAATAATAAACACTAATTAACTTCTAGCAGGCAAGATCAGCACTTAAATGTTATAGGAGGTGTTACAGCAGAAAAAAGCTGAAAAATGTTATGTACTACAGAGTAGGGAAACTAGGCAAAGCAACAGAACAAAGGCAGTTCATATTCTGATCTCCCATCTCTTTCAAGCGGACATTTGTTTGCTTTATAAGAATTTGCTGCCTATAACAAAAGACCTTCCTATTGAAAACCTTAAAATTCTGATACGTTAAGGAAAAAAGGCCTTGTTTCATAAAAAAATCCAGATATGTCAATCAGTCTTACTGTTCTTAAGAAAATAAGCGTCACTTAAAAATTAGGTCTTTTAAAGATCGCGAAGCAGTTCACTGTTTGAATGAATTAGCCAAATCTACACTACTTACCTACTTTGTGGGGGTCTGTTCTTGGAACAAACATTCCCTGAGCTCAGCGCACACAGTGCTTGAGGAACCACTCAGGAACTTGGAACTATATTTGAAAGTAGTTTGTATCTGTAACTGCTATTAAATGAAAAGCAGAACATCGCTGGTTGGGCAGCTGCTAAGATTTTATAATCACACAATAGAGAGGATTAAATATACGTAAAGGGTGCATTAGACTAGTTTCTGTGCTCAGTTGCAATTGTACAACCTTAGGAAATCAATGGGGTTCCACATTTGCAAATGATGAGGGGTTGGTCCATTCCTTTTTTTAAAAAAAAGTTCAATGTGAGAGAAAATGATTGTGCTTCTCCCTCTACTGTTCCACGTCTCATAGCTAACATCTGGTGAAAATTAAGAAGCAGTTTTCCCCCCTTCTCCCTCACCCCCAATCAAACAACAAAAAAAAATCCACAATACAAAACCTCGCATATATATCTGATGTATTTTATACATATTCATCCTCATAACTTGACAGATGGGAGGAATCTTGCAGTCATTTCTGAAAGCAGACAAAAGGCCGTTGGTTCTGCTCCACATGATGATTTGTGAAGACAGAATATCACCCGCTTCCGTTGATGATTATATAGTTCTATCCATCTGTCTGCCACTGGAGGTTGTGAGAGTGAGATACAGCTCACACCGTCTTCATAAACAAAAGTAGACTGTGCTGTCAGTAGTCAGACACGCCAACTAATTGGAGCTGTCGACAGACACAATATTCTGTGTCAACAGCTCTGGTAACAGTTTGAAACAGCAATGATATGTTGGGTGATGGTGAGGATGACACATATGTCTCTAATAGCATGCTAGAAATCTGACATAACTAGAAAAGAATTACTAAAATGTAATTCCCAGCATCTACTTCTGCTGTTAAGACTTACCAGTCAGCAAAGGGAGGAAAAAGATGCGTGTTCATGTGAGTGTGCTTGTACACATCTGCCTCTCTATCACTTTGTGTGCTGACAGCTTAATTTGACACTCATCGTGCCTAACTTTAAAACTAAGCATCCCACTCAATTTTCAGGTCACCAAAATTCCTGCAAAATGTTGCATTTAATAAGGGAACTTTTTCCACCTCTTATGAATTGGAAGCAAAATAAATAAGATTAAACAGCATCCATGTTACTGGACAGTTCTTACTGTATGTGTGCAGGAAAGGACAGTACTGTCATACTGAAAAGTGATTTGGTAGATTCAAATCTAAAAGCCAAATTGTATGCTGATCTTCCAACAATCAATGAGCATTCTTAATTTTAGAGTTAAGCACAGTAATAAACATTTGCAGGATTTGGTCTTCAGTTAGTGCTTAGTGGCAGATAAGAAAATCTTTCCCCATCATCACTTCATTTGGATTTGAAAGCAGATAAAAGCATAAAAAAATTGATAAACAATGTACCAGGGGGAGAAGGAAAACAGCCATTTGCTTTGCTCTGCTCACACATCTATCTAAGCTGCACCTCTGTTAAATGTAATGCAACACTGGGAAGGTTACGCTAAATAACAGTACATAATTAAAGCTTTTTTTTTTCCCCCAGAATTACAATAAATGCTATAAAAACATCCCATCACAGCAACCGTAACAGTAGAATGCAGCCATCTCTGCAGAATTAAAGCCATCTGTGAGTACTCACACAGGACCTGAACCGACAGTTTTGGCTTCTCAGGCCTGGAGCAAAGATAACCACAGTGCACCCTTCACATCAGCTCAGAGCTGGCACACTGCTGGATCTGAACATCATCCTTGAAAACTGATTATGTCAAACAAGCGCAATTATGAATTCATCCCCCTTTTCTTATGACAGAACAAAATGTAGGGCCTGATTCCCTGATGCTCTGGACTAGTATTCATTCAGGCAACCCAACTGCAGAGCAGCTGTCAAACCTGTCCTGCCGGGCATGACAGCACTGGGCTTTGAGGCAAGGAGCAAACTTCTTGTTTTGTGTTCCTGTCCCACACCCAACCTGGGACCTGGCTGTCACCATAACACAAAAAGTAAACCAGTGACAGCCCTTTTGCTGATGCACACACCCAGAGTGTAGCCAGGATGTGAACAACCAGACCCGAAAGTCTCAGAGAAGGAAGGAGAAGAAGCAAGCTGGAAAAGCCACAGAAGGACTCTGACAAGGTTCTTCTGCAGGGTACATAGGAACAGGATTGTGGGGGTAGGTAGCAAATCCACAGCTAAGTAAACAGCTTGGGAAGGTCAAACTGGATCCCAGAACCTCCTTTCTGAGTCACCAGCATTGGCAGAGCTCTGCTTTAAAGGGAGCATATCTACATCCACATGGAGACACAATCCAGTCTACCACCAGTCTAACACTAAAAACGACCAGACCTCCCCATATGCAGCTTGCTGCCAAACTTAGATGGCAAAAGCCAAAGGAAACAGGTTGGAAAAGACATGCCTGGAGGGCAGGAAGTCTGGAGCATTACTAAGGAACATGCAGTGACAACAGCCGAGGTTACAGAGGAAGAGCCTAGTCTTGTTTGCTGCATACATCCCTATATTATCTCCTGCTACTTGACCTGCTAGAGCAGCTGGTGGCATAGGGAGCTGGGTTGCCGACCTGAGCTGCTGCTTCCAGCCAGGAGAGGGCTCAGCGGGCAGCTCCAACCATGCCCATCTGCACACTGCTGCCTTGTGCTGATGCCCCTCGTTAGCCATCCGGGCTGATGGTGTTCAAAATCACATAGAAAAAAGCCATACTAAAGAGTAAGCCAATAGACCGTTGCCAAAACCATGAAATTGGAAAAATCTGTCACAATATTTTAAAAGAAAGATTCAAAAAGTGAGAAAAATAGTCAATATTATTTTCTCCGCACAGCCAAGGTGCAAGTTGTTACCCAAGATGAAGTGTGTATAAATAGTGTGTCAGCTTTGTACTGTGAGTGTGACTCCAGCAGCTGGGCCGTTTGCATGAAATGCAAATGTGAAGCCATTCAGGGAAAGAAGAATGAAAGCTTTGGCACTCGCTGGGCAAAACACTATCGGGTATGGGAAGAGGGCCAGCTAAAAAAAAACCACATAAAGTAGTGGGTGGCCAAGCTTGGGGCAAAAACAGTTGGACCAAATACCTCAAATGATCCGGTTCAAGGCAAACATTGTACACTTTATAAGTTTTACTTTTCAGTTCCAAAACATACGCAGAGACCTTACTGCAACTGCCACTACTGAGGACAGAGCAGCGGTGACAACCCACGGACACTTACTGACATTCGTCTTGCATAATGCTTACCCATGCCCACTGCGTCTGGCTCTGAGTCATCGTGAGCCACAGGACAACTCTATTAGTTGCCATGCTCAAAAATTAGTGAGAAAATACCTATAAAGCTTCTTCTCCCCCCCCACCCCCCCAAGATCAACTGAAGTAGTTTGGAAAGGTTAAAGCTTACAGCTTTCATCTCAACAAATAGGAGGGCTCTGACACTGAAATGGCACATAGCACAGACCCTGCGGCTTACAAGTGCAAGGGTATTTCAGGCTGTTTACTACTTCTGTGACATACTAAGGTTTTTATGGAGTCTGATTTCTTCCTACAGATATCTAGAGCAGAATTACACTAGATTTGTTTGGGAGTCCTTAAAGAAGTTTATACAGACACAACATCAGCAGCCTCCACATGTTAAATCACATTTATTTCACCAAAACAAGCCAGGGCCTAATGTATTTGAAGATGGGTTCATTACTCAACCCCTTGATGTCTTTTCATGCTGCTTAGGACTTTCTGCTTTGTACCACATTGGTATTTAATAATTATTCTATTTGTCTCCAAAGCCCTTTCACCACACCTTGCGTGGCACATTACAGACCGCCTAGATTTTTCAGGTACAAATTGCTAAACAATTACTGATGAGAGAAAGGTCATAATAATAGGTTATAGAAGCCTTTGCAGTCTGCCTTTACTTCATGGCCATTTATAAAGAACCATTTCATCCCATTGTTATAATGATGAGAAGGAAGTAGTTTAAGGTAGTTATAGACAAGCAAACAAAAGGCAGGAGAGCAGTGCTGTATAACTTCTACTTTCACTTCCTGCCTACTCCATTACTTCTGGCATTATGGGAGAAATAACATGATTGGAATGACCTAAAGGTTATAGCGGGTGGGCAAGGTTTACCTTGTCGAAAGCAGTGTGAGCACTGTTGGCTAAACCTTTTTGAAAGCTGAAAGTGGTGCCGTTTAACAAAAATACTAAGCTGTCATTGCTAAAAGTACATTACTTAGAAACAGTGTTTCTTCATAGGCTTTTTTATCTTTATTTTCCCCTGAGGGAAAAAAAAAAAAAAGGAAAAGAAAAAGAAAAAAAATGCACAAAGATGAAATTTCTCTTAAAAGTTGAAAGAGGACAGATTTTGCACTACCAGAAACTCCATTAACTTCATATGAATACCACTGGCTTTAAGACGATGAAATTGAAGTCCAAATGGTCCAATCTACAGAACTACAAATCAAGCAAACTTCTTTGGACTCCTAAAAATAAAAAAATGTCAATACAATCATTTTTTCCCCCACTTAGAAAAAAAACACCAGCAGCACAAGAAATCTCTCCATTATCTGGCTTTCTCAGAAGTTCAGGTATGAGACAGGATTGTAAGGAATGGAGGAACTTTGGGTCCAGTCACAATTCACTGAAACACACAGGTTCTTGAGTTAAAGTCTGGCTTTGGGAACAGCGAAAACATGCTATTTGAATGACCAAGAAAAGGTTACTGAGCACAACCATGAACAACGATGAAAGCAACAAAGCAGTGCTTTGGCACTTTCAGCCAATGGGTGAGACTCTTCAACCTTGCCTTTAAAAATTATTCAAACTATTCAAGTTACAAAAGAACAAAATACTGAATCAGTAATACTTCCCAACACTTCCAACTGTGTTCAAATTATAAGGAACCTTAGCTCAAAAGCAGCCCAGTAAGCAGGAGGCAAGGCCACCTGGAAGACTGATCACCTGGGATCAGCGGGCAAGATCTAGATCCGCATCAGGAGACCTCATGAGATTTCTTCTTTCAGAGAAGCTTCATGTTCCAACCTAAGGGAACTGCCTGGGGAAGACCCCACAAAGTACCATCATCCATTTATTTCCCCATGACATGTGACATTAGGCCTTAATTTCAATCAGCCTCAGCTTCCCTTCTTGAAAAAAATAAAATTGAAGATTAGAACGAGTTTATCAATTAAAATATCACTTATTTTTGCACCATCCCCAGGCCTTTCCCATACTCACACATCAAACTCTACAATAGGTGTAAAGCAGAGAAGGCAGCTGGGCCAAGCAGATACCCGTATTACTTATCCCCACATATCTTGAGTCTGCATCACAGTCATCATAAACCAAACGAGTCAGGCCAGGCTATTTTATTTAAGGGAAAGCCTCACTTATTGCAAGGGGTCACAAGAGAGGCACGGGGCTACAATGCAGCCTGTACTGCTCCAAGTGTGCACGATCAAATGACACTTTGCTGTCAGCTCCAAACCACAGACACAGCCAGTGCCACGCCACCACAAAATCCCATGAGAGGAAATGTTACTATTTCCACATTTCTAGCTTCAGAGCAGGAAGAATTCAGACTAAGCATAAGACAAAAAAATTTCACCACAAATCATTTTTATATTGGCAAATACAGACCACAGGCAAGCCTCATCTTTCATCAGATTCCTATTCACTGCCGTCCAAAACTTAATCAGTTAAATTGACAGTCTTAAATATCACTTTATTTTCAGTCAGAGGTTATTTTAAAAATAAAAACAAAGAAGTCCATAAAACAATTTAAATGCATCAAAGTTTATATCCACATTATGTAGTAAATCCTGCTTTCCTTCAGGAGTCCAGTCAGCCAAACTTGTGTTCCCTTGGCCAGTTGCTGGAATAATAGCCTCTCCTTTGTTTCACCATGACTTGATTACTATAATTATTTGCTCACTAGACTTGCAGCTACTGCTCTGATTGTGGGGGATACAGAATACAACTGGTAGACTACATGCTGCATCTAAGTCTTTCCATCACATTACCCCTATATCCCCATATTAAGAGAGCTCCATTGCTTCCCAATGCAGCGGCGGCCTGATTTTTCAGATCTTCCTACTAATTTACAAGACTTTACATTGGAAGCCTCAGATAAATCTTTTGCTGCTCCATGTCTGAAGAGTCTTAGGGCTGTACTTGTATATGCCTTTGTCTCCCTCATAGTGTTTTAGACCCTGAACTTGTTTAGCCTTACTCACATGAGCAGGTTTACAGACTTCAATGGGTCTGCTTACATGAGTAAGAAGTACTCATATGAGTAGATATTTGCAGGCTCAGACCCTAAGTGACTTGGAGAGCTTTACTATTATTCACTTCTTGAAAAGCACTTGCAAAGAAACAAGAGAGGACTTACCGTATTTATTCAGAGTTATTATATATTCACCATGTCTTCTTCTTAAGCCCTCTTTGTTCTTGAGTACATGTACTCTATCTACAGTAGCGATCCACAACATTTCTCTCAGGGGATTTTCACATGCGAAAATAGCAAGGGTTTGACATGTTGGACTGTTGGGTTTTTGTTCTGTTTTGTTTCTCCCTGTGAGAATTTGTACATACCAACTTGAGACAAAGAGGATTTTGTTATTTCTTCTACTGCAGCAGCACTAACAAGCTTCTGCCAGGGAGCAGAGCTCCACTGTGTAAAAGCATTGCTCACACACCTCAAGCAGCCATCACCTGCTGATAAAGAGTTAAAAACAGCAATGTTTCTATTGATTAAATTGAGCACTGTCATTTTCACCTTAAAACATTTTTTTTTTTCCTTCAGGTATCTTCAAGTTAAGAGGGTATTTGGACAATCAATTTAGTCATCAGACCTACAGCACCTAGTTCCAGCATGGCTCATTTTTAGCAAGGTTCCTATTTCCCACCTATATAATACACAAAATCTGGTACATACGTTTTTATATAATGAGAGATGCTCTCTTCTCTGCAAGACTTGTATTCCTTGGCAGAAACAGGGGTAAAGGAAAAAAGCCGCATTGTTCTGCAGCCTGCCATACTAAGAAGTTGCCCTTGCTGGGAATGTTGGATATGTCATGAGAAACGTGCAAACTGTGCTCACTGAACACACCAGATCTTTTAAAATAAATTAAATGCCTTTTCCAGCAGAACACAATGGAAAGGTATGGATGGATCATTAAAAGCTAGAGCCTTTCGGAGATTCTCAGTGGCGATTTTTTTTCTTTCTGAAAACACCAGAGGAGATGACAGATCCTTTGCAGAGCAGAATGCTCCTGAAGCACCCTCTATTTCTGCAGATGTGATGGAGCAAGTGGGGGCATTCAGCACTGTGAAGACTGCTCATCACCTTGCAACACTGTAAGCTGTTAAAGCCTTGCATTGCACGCACAGCCAAATTTGTCCCTCAGTTCACAGCGCCTCCAGCCTCCTGGATAGAAACCCATGAGTTTGTTTCCACTAGAGATTTCATCACTTAACAATGCTAATCTATCAAACCCTCAGTGTGGGTCTGCACAGCAGCATGCTGAGGAAAGCGCAGCCCACATTGCTTTCCATCTAGAATGGAAATACCTTAACTGACGTTTAGCCACAATACGCCTACTTTGATGGTCTGCCCTGACACCCGTGCAATAGCATATGCAAAAAATAGCTTGAATATACAACGCCCAAAAATGGGGAAAGGTGATGAGCAAGTGTGGGGACAACTGTTTCTCCTTTTCTTCCATGCATCCTTATTTCCCATAAACCAGAAAGTTAGAAACCGATTTTTCTTCCCCAAAAAAGACTTGCGCAGAGTAAGAGCCTGATACAAAGGGCAAATCACTGACACCACTGGGGGCGTGAGAAGCAGAGTCTGATGCCCCTCTGGTCCTAGGCTGGTTTGCATACTCTCACCTTACTTAATGGTTTTGAAGCTACCAAATAATACCATAGATTATACACAAGCGCAGCATATTTCTACCAGATCTGAGCCTGGTCAGAGCCTGAAAGTGACCCAGAGCAGGGCAGTGAGTGCCTGAGGTCCACCCATTTTTTGTTACTTTCTGTGTTGCACAGATCTTTTCTCGCTTTAAGTGAGATCACAAACCTGGGAAACTTTATTTCTGCCTCTCAGCCAGCTGAAAAGCTTTCTCCTGTGGCTTTTTTCTAAGTTCTAAAAGCTCCAGTAATACTGATTTTCCTTTAAGAAATGCTGACATACCACTGTCTTGTGTCAATTTTCATGGGTCACCATGAAAACAAGATGGGTGGCATGAAATTAAAAGAGTTTCTGTTAAGCTTGCAGCCTTTGAAATCCTTTAGGTCTGAGGGACAGCAACCTTCTTCCCCAACTTTCACTCCTGAGCCACAATACATTGCCATACCAATAACCCTCCCTTCATCCTGCCACCCTCCAGGGAAAGAAAAGATTTCTCACCAACTCGTAACTGGATACTGAAAGCACAACATAACAAGAAATAAAGCTAAACTCAAATAAGAAATATGAATTCGCTTTAATTGTAGTTACTGATCAAGACTGTTGTAGTTAAATTCAAATGATGTGTCCTACCTCTATTAGGTTTAATCAACAAAAAAATGTAAGTGAAAACAATATTACAGTAGTAACAAATAGGTAGGAAGTTATATTCAAAGTTCTTATTCTGCTAATTATTTTATTAAATATTATTTCATATCACATTTCACAATTTATATTCCCAGCTGATATTTAGTATTTCAGTAACAAAGCTCATTATCAACATGAAAATACTAATGCCGTGATTAGCACTCTGAGGTAACAAATCACAACCTACTGTGATAATACCTAATAGCCTCTTAGATAAATCAGCCTGACAAAAGCAATATCCAACAGCAGCAGATGAATTCAAAGTTACTTCCTCATAGTATCTTCAAGGTCTGAGTTTTTCCCCCCATCCAGCTCAGAAGCAATGAAGCACCTCTGCATAGTACAGTCTAACTTCTAAATCAGCATGAGAGGTTTTAAAAAATAGATTTATGATCACATAGCAATTATTTTATCTTTTGGATGTTCTTTCACACATTCAGTGCACATTGCACTGTGGATGCAGCATATCATAAACAGTGGGATCTATAATGGCATTGACTGACCATACAGCAACGAAGCTGACAAAACAAGAGAAATGGAAATGCTCTTTAAGAGCCAAGCCATACATCTTAGAAGACTGGTCATGGATAATCAGGCTTTCCAGCAGAAACAGGCACATCTAATGGAATAACTCTGGGCATCTTCATGTACTTTTCTACTGCTTGAAGTCTGAAATTTCAGCCAGAAAAAGACTTAATCTTATTAAAAGTGACCATAGTGGCTACATAAAGCAGCATGAACTACACTGCGTTCACTGGTGGATAATCAAAACAAGGCTGAGAAAGCATCTCCCATGATCATTTCCTAATCAGAAGTGCTGTGCTTGCACAATTGAAAAATTCTGTGGGAAACATTTAAATTTAACAGAAAAAAAACCAAAATGATTTCCCTAGACAGAAAGTTTCTTTTAATCTCTGCTTAAACTGACAGAAGCCTTCCAGAGAAGAGGAAGCAGCAAAAGCAATGGAAAGAGTAGCGTGCCAGAAGCAAGCTCCCCAGGTTTCCAGTGCCCCTTATCTTCCCCTTTCCTTGCCTCTCCCCTTTTCAGCTTTGTAAAATTAAAGACAGGACAGGGGCTTCCAGAAAGCCATCTAAGATGCCAAAACCACGCTCTTTTGTTGGTCCTCTTAACAATTAGATTCTCCAATAAACCACCAGTCACCCCCTCACAACTGCACATTTTAATAAGGCTTCCTCCCTCCCCTAACATTTAACCTTGATTCATCACATAAGTGATTTTAAAACCTACACTATTTCCAATAGGGAAAGATGTGTAATTCCCAGTTGGTTTAAGGTAGAGAGCTGCCAGCTTCCCTGAAGCTGAACACCAGATTTAAGAAATCCAAACTGGTATGAAATTCACCTCAGTGCTGGCAAGATTTCAGAGGACTGCTCAGCACCTCCTGCTGTTTTACAGACAGTAGGATACCCACAGCAGCAGAGCTCCCTGAATCCTCTTTGCTCCTCAGCAGCTGGCATCAGACAGAGCATCACAGAGTAAAGGATAGTTGGGAGTGAGGAGCTGGCCAAGGAAGAGCTGGCAGCATCCACTGGCCATAAAACGACACAAGCAAGTTTCACTCCTTGAAGTTAGCTTGTTCTTCACTGCATCCCACTAGGGATGGATGCATAGCCAGTCACTGTATCCAATCTGCATCTGTCACAAGAGTCACTTCAGTCACCCAAAAGAGCTCCATATCCTGCACACAATTTGCATTGTCTGGAATTCGTGGACAACAGATTATTATTATTAGGGGTCAGCCCTGGCAGGAAGATCTCTTCAACATCTTTATCAGCAACCTAGGCAGTGAGATAGAGTACAGCCACAGCTGATCTGCTGATAGCACTAATCTTAGTAGTGCAACTGATGCAAAAAGAAAGGATGCCCAGAGGGACCTGGACAGTCTTGAAAAGACAGCCCCTGAGAACCTGATGAGGCTCAAAAAGGCCAAATGCAAGGTGTTGCACTTGGGTTGGGGAAATCCCAGAAATGTATACAGACTGAGAAAACTCACTAAGGACAGCCCTGGGGAGAAAAAAAATTGGGGATTGTGGAGGAAGAAAAGCTGGATATGAACCAGTAGTGTGCTCTCATGTTCCATAAGGCCAGTAAGTAGTATACTAGGCTGCATCAAAAGAGGGGTGGCCAGCAGGGTGAGCTAAGCAATCATCCCCCTCTATACTGCCCTCATGAGACCCCATCTGGAGGACAGCATCCAGACCTACAGCTCCCTACACAAGAAGGACATGGAGCTGTTAAAGCAGGTCCAGAGGAGGTCCACAAAGATGACGAGAGAACTGGAACAGGTTTTCCAGAGAAGTTCTCCATCCCCAGAGGTATTCAAAGCTAGGTTGGATAGGGTTCTAAGCAGCCTGGTCTAGAAGGTGACAACCCTGCCCTTGGCAAGGAGGTTGGAACTAGATGATCTTTAAGGCCCTTCCTAAGCCATTCTATGCTTCTGTGAATTATAATTGAATGTTTTATTGGTCAATGACATTAAAAAAAAAAAAAAATTAAAAAAAAAATATGACAGCACATTCTTCTTTGTAATCACTTGGAAATCAAAATGCAGGGCTAGGACTAAGCACTCCTCTAAATACAACCAAGTGTTGGATTAGTAGGTAAAATGAGAATCAGACTTTCAGCAACTATGGAGCATGTGTGAACAAGCGGATACATTCCCATGGCTTTGAGTGATAGAGGGTTTACCACTTCCTTTTGCTCTGTAATTTCATATTTTAAACATGAGAAAAATAAACCTTAAATACAAAGCATTTGCTTTTAAGCAAATCCTGCCTTATTTCAATGGCTTGCAGTCAACATTAGCACGGTACCATTTACGGTAGGAGGCCAAGAACCTCTTCTGCAACTTCGCTAAGTACCCAGGCTATCAGTTATTATTCTGTTCTTCAGCATCACCTACATGACCGACCAAGTGTTCCAAACACAGAATAATTCAGTTCAAAAAGCTCAGATGGTTTGCTGCCATTCAGCTATTTGTAAATCTTCATGGGATTACGTGCAATGAAAGAGAACATAAACATGAAATGTCATTATGTATCACAATTCTGTTATCTTACACACACTGCATTATGCTACTGAGGCACAAGAATACACTAGTTCTTATAAGATCCAAAGGACAAACTCTTTGCTTGGTTATTCCAATTACACACCAATGTACCTCTACTGAAAGCAACTGAATTATAGCAACGTACCAATGAAGTTTAAAAGAGAAAACACATTGAGAATGAGGATTCCAGTGCCTCAGGCAAACTGCTAATCAACTCCTGCATGGTATATAGTGACCTAACTCCTCTGTGATTAGTGCAGACAATTTACACCAGCTGCCAATCTGCTCCTTGAAAATTAAGGACAGAAATATAAACATATTCTGGAAATCTTGGCATTGTCAGGCTGAATATGTACACATGCCTGATTCTTTTCTCTCAACCAGTTGAGGATGCAGCTTGTTAAGACTTTTTCCAGCAAAATATATATGTTTAATTTATGTGATTAATTTCTGCGTTAATGAAGGTTGAAGGCCTGAGAAGGCTGAATGCATCTATTTATCCTGGGGCCAGATAAAAATTGCTGCTCAACTCGCCAGTCCGACCCTAATATGGAAAGGCCCAGCCTCATTGAGGATGAGAGGACAATTAAATTTTTATGCTCATTTAATCCACTGCCCTTCCAGAGCAAAGGCTGACAACTGTGCCCAATTTTTCCAAATGTCTGCTGTTACATAACCTTGACGAACCTACCAGATTCAATTTGTACAGGGCCTGTTGGCAAAAATCTGATCACAGCAATATTATGATGATCTCTGGGGTTAAATCCTGGATTTAGAGGTTACAAGAAAAGCCCGGCACTAGAAACCAGCACTTTATTAGTTGCTATCTGCAGCTACTAAATTCATATACTGCGTAGATGTAGTCAGCGAATTGCTTCAATATGGAAGGAAATGCTTTAAAAAGCTTTTCTGATTCTGAAGAGCCATCTATGAGCTTGGAAATGTTTTGCTCTAATACTCAGAAAAATTGATTCTTTCAACAAGTAATTCTAATTTTTTATTTCCCCCCCCTTTTCATGCTCCAGTCTGTCACCTGGTCACTTCCTCTAAGTGAGATTCATTTAGGGTAGCTGTATTGTATTATCTGTGCTTCTGTGGTTTAGTGCAGAGCCAGTTTATCTTATTACTATTATGTTCTTCAACAGATATTCATTTAAGTGTGACCTACTCTATTATTCTAGGCGCCTCTTGCATCTCTATTGGGCATTTAAGAGTTGTAGAACTCTCTAATTTATTTAAGCAGGGCACTTTAAAGCAATATCTCAATAATTTTCATTGAGTTTAAGGAGCCCTTCCATGTTTTCAAAATGCTTGAAGTTTCTCTGCTCCTCTAAGTACTGCAAATATTTGAACAACAAATAAAAACGTTTAAGAAAAGAAAGTTAAAGACAGACACAGAGGCAGTGAGAGGCGCAGAGACAAGAGAAATGAGTGCGAGCAGGGTTTCCTTTTGTTTGCTTTGCACGGAAAACTCTAGAACAAAAGTCATCCCAGTAATTTGGTCAAAGTTAAAATCCGGTCATTCCCCCCAAAAGAGCACTTTGTAACATGTTTCTCTCAAATCTAGAAGCATCTCTTAAATCTAGAATTTTCAAATTACCCTCACATATACTTTGTGATTAGTCAGAACAAACTAACAAGCACAAGGAAATACTTGCAAGTAATTTCACAGACACTGAAATCTTTTCTATATAATGCCACTAAGGGTGACAGATATTACCAGCTTGAAAGAGGACTCATTATAAACAGAAGTCATAGTTCTGTACTGGAAAGAAAAGGAAAATATGACAAATGGGTTTGATCTTGTGTACACCAATGTCTTGGAGAGATTTACACCAATATCACCAGGCATAATGCAAATACCTGGGGGTAAAAGCCTTCATGAGGATTCCTCTGCTTTCTTTCCTTTCCTATATACCAGGAATATACTTGGCTAGTGGGCAAATGTCAACTGTCTACTGACTTTTTTTTCAGGATTTGGCTTGGCCTTTTTCTCAGCTTCTTATAATTTATTATCCATGATGAAAGAGAAACAAATACATACTTTGATTTACTTTTGGAGGGGGAATCCTAAGAGTGACAGCTCCCAGGACACCAAACACACCAGCTGTTCTTTTATTTTCCAGTTCGTCACAGTAATGATAGTCTCAGTGCTTGTTGCCAAGCCTCTTTGGAAAATATTTTAAAAATAAATATAGCACACATGAAAACGTGCCAGAACAACCTCCTTCTCATCAAAGATTCTCCAAGTACAGAAGATGTAAGGGGTAGTGGGTAGCTGGGTTGCATTATGGCAAAACAGAGAGCTTACCGATAATTACAGTGTTTGACAAGCCAAGAAAAAATTATATCCCCTTACCAAACCAAAAGAACACAAAAAACCCTAATAGCTCCTGATTAGTTCCCTGAAAGTCAAAACCAAAGAAACCTAATAATCTGGTTTAAACTTAAAATACCTGGTCTAACCAGAGAAGATCATTAACTATGGTCAGTGCAACCAACCACAAGAGGTGATCAGGAAGATTAAACATGAGAATGTGTCTGCAGTCGAAGTAGTAGATTCATCTGACTTCGTAGGTTAAAACATTATGCACAATATATTGATTAACAGAAGTTTGCAAGTACTCATAACTTATACTACATTTGGCAAACTCAATCTCTTCTTTGAAAGACATCTCTGTACATCTATGAAGGATTTCAGAACACAAATTTTAGGGTCCTCCTTTTCAGCCAGACTATTAAGCTGCCTGATTCCCTCAAATTTTAAATCTTCAAATGCATTTAAATCCCTTCTGGCCAGAGTTCACATACTCATGGTTATGAGTTCCTTCCTCATAAACAAACTCCTTCAAACTCAGGCCATTTTCAGATGCGTTGTTCCAATTCTGCTTAGATATTTTGCTGGTCTCCTGGACATTCTTCTTTTTCTCACGACATGAATGAAATCAGGCAAGCTCTCTGCAGCTCTCCTGAAGGCTGTAGTATTTCTACCATCAGACATTTCTAATTGAAAGGAAACAAGTTTAAATCTGTCTCCCTTACTCACCGAGTGTTATTTCTCCATAAGTAATCCCAACAGCATTATATGACTATCTAGCAAATGCTTTTCCCCATGAGTATTTTTGTATTTTCAAAGATTTTCTCCCACTTTACTGCCTTGCTGACAGCTGATGGAATCACTACCATCTATAAAAACTAAAAGAAAGAATGTGCTGTTCCATTTGTTTATGATGCCATGACCTGATATGAGAATGCAAAGCCTTAAAATGCTCTTAACAAGTAAACGAAGGAGGATGCGAGTTTGTTTAGGAAATTTTCAATTGCACTGGACAAAGCACAGCTTGACCCAGATGTAACAGCGGTTGGTCTCAGGTGACATGAATGGGTTAAGTTTATAAAGCACTTCATTTTCCACCCACAGCTATGGTACCCTGGGTAATTACTGCAGCTTAAGCTAGACCACACCTTAGATAAACCTGTAATGCTGGCGTTTTCTGCAAACATTTTCTTTACTGCAAGCCATGGCTTGCCTCTCACATATATTTGCTCTCTGTTTCTAACTTGGTTTTACCGTAGCTAGTTTGTACTGAGTTGAACCAACAAATCAGAATTTGTTGATTTAGTCCCATACCTCTCCAGTGTTTGCGTGACACAGCCATACCAGTTATGTGGTAACTGCAGCTTGGGAGACCTGACAGCTTGGTCTCTGCACTACCCAAAAAAGACCGGGGATGAAGGAAGATGAAGAAACAGCTTCATAGAGGAGAGAACATTTACTTTTTCTTAAAGGTGAAGGAGGCTAATATGATTCACTAGCACTAAGACAGCACATTAAGTTCTGGTGATAAATGAACATAATCCTGGCTCTCCAGTAAACATTTTCAGCATACTTCAGAACTGCTCGTGTTAACTTTTCATCAAGCTTCACTGAAAGAAAACACTTTTGGGTATAGGCTGCGAAGGGCTCTGCAAACAGCAGTGACTACAGAGAACATTAGCAAGCAGTTTGCCTCCAGCTGTTTACTAGGTCGTGCCAGCCCTGCAGAACCAGCAGTGCATACAGGAACTGCTACTCAGGGCGGTCTTCAAATGAGCAGAGGTCTGCTGGCCTGTCCTCATCAACCAAGCTCAGCCTGGAGCAGGTGTCTTCAGGATGATGCACAGAATCACCCTACAGTTCCCATCAGAGGGAAGACCTCTTGTGGACGAAAAGCTCTTTCCCTTGCAGGGCTAAAGCTGGAAAAGGATCTACCACAGCACTGAGCTTTCTACAGACTGATGATAGATGCCCTACACAGTATTAACTGCAGAAACAATCACCGATATGAAAACCAACTTTGAGTACATTCCAGAATAGGTAAACAAGGTAATCCTTAAACTACCAGACATTTGCCCTTCAAAATGAGGCATTATGAGAGCCAGAAGTGTATATTAACAGCTAAAGAAAGAAAAAGATTAAAGGATAATATTTTTAAAAGCATCTAGTTTTGGTTAAATATTTCACTCTGATGGCAGTTACTTCAATCAGAGCAAAAGTTGGCTAATGGTGACCAAATATGGGTGTTCCTGCTTAGGCATGGATAACTAAAAGACCAAATAATTTTTCTAGGATAACAGCCCTATCATTTATTTTTAATAAAGCTCGCATCAAAAGGAGTAACACCATAGAACCACGAAATTGCTCAGGTTGGAAAAGTCCTTAAAGATCATCCAGTCCAACCACAACCAAACCATACTAACTTCAGTCACCAGGACCGGCCAAAGTCCATTTTCCAATATTTTGAAATTTCAAGAATATTAAACATGTCCTGAAAGATTGCTGCCCAATTCATCCCATCACTTTAGAGGGAAGGGTAACAAAGAAAACCAGCATATTCAAGATCACTTATCCTTGGACTTTTAGCTGAAGGCATCCCTTGGAAGTCTCCAAAACTCATACCACATACACAGAGCCTTAAGTGCCCCAGTAAGAAACTGTGGGCATACTGTGATGTCTAAAACTGCTTGGCTTCCCCAGACCTCTATGTAAAATTGAACAGCCACAGTAAGAAACACCAGCATTTTTCAGTACTATACAACATACCAATCTCTAGTCACATACACAATGTGGTCTGAGGACATTAACTTCAGTCTGCTCCTGCTGATGCCTTTGCATTCTCTAAGGCTGGAGATGCAGTCACTGCTGACGAATCAAGAAGCTTGCTTTGAATTCTCACATGCTAAAAGGAAGAAAATCAATCTCAAATTCAATGCTCTCTCCCTCATCTCCTTCCAAATGGAAAAAACTGCTCCTGAAGGTCATGACAGCACTACCCTCCAAATCTTACAAGAAAAACATTAGAGCAGAACATGATCCTGCACTCCATCATTACTGGGGGATATTGGAGAGAAGACAAAGGAACACGCACACATAAGTGGGCTCTTTGATTGTATTGGCCACATTCAACATGTATAGAAAAAGAAAGAAAAAAAAGAGTGGAACAAGACATGCATGCCTGATGCTGTTAGTGCTTAATACACTGGAAAAATTGTTTAGGAACAGTTCATCCTTAAAATCATGCTGCAAAACCAGTCATTGAGATCTTAGGTTAGTTGTTGCATACATGTTGCTTGTAGTCCGTTATATTTGAACACACTTATTTTCTTGTGGTTTTAGCTTGACTTCCGTGCTTTTGATCTTGAAGAGTCACTTAAGGTTTTCTTCCCTTTAATTGTGCTGCTGGACCACTACTCTTTCAGTTTGGTTAGTGACACCACATATCTATTATTACTATTATCCTGAAATGATTGGATGTGTGGGTGCACTTCCCACAAGGAACAGAGCTACTCCGCTGAGAAAGACTTCTCATGGCCCAAGCCTGTTTCCCACTGCACTTAACATCTCAATTCTCAAACTACATCAGATTGGAAAGTAAGCAGAGTAGTTAGAAAGCAGTTTGCCCAATGACAGCACACCACACTTTGCTAGACCTGACACTGGTACTAAGATTTTTAATACAGTTGACACAAGATATTTAAATAAAGGAGACCATCACCAGCACTCACATTTTCTTAGATTAGAAATCCAATTTTAAAAATTGTGTGAAATATTCCACTTGAAAGTTCCTACTTTTTTATTTACTGTGATGGCTCTAAAATAGAAGCAATACATGAAAAAGCTAAAAATACTTCATGTTGACATTTGCATACCAAGGAACACTAGCCTGGAGTGGAACTGAGCCATGAGCTCCAGTTTAGAACAGGCAGCTGAATTCCAATGCCATCCCAGCATTATCATCGTATATTTCTCACTCTGAGGATAACAAAACTTCCTATTTCCAGTCTAAATTTATTCATGGCCAGTGCTCCAAAAAGAAATGCAATAAACTATTGTGCTGTGACTTATGCCTTTTGTATTACTTAGATTACAGAAACAATGAAATATGTCATAAATGTCATCTGGATTTATTTTGGTGTGCTGCTGAACTACATTCAATGGTTGATTCGTCTAATTTAAGTTTGAAGCGCTTGTTAATTCATGTCTAGATTGCAGCTGAGCAGGAGCCAAAGTTCATACTTCAGTTTTTCTGCAAAATTTCAATCAAGCAAAACACTTAGCATATTTCTATTATTTTCACCCTGCAAGCGACTAAATACCAGTGCTGAGAAATCTGTGTCAGCACATGCGGGCTTGTGTATAAAAAGCCAGGAAACTCAGAGACGTTCTAGGTTGACAACTGGCAACCCTCATCTGTGCACGAGACAGATTCAGTTTAAGACGCTTCATAGTAATTCACAAACCTGAGTCACAGCTGGTGCATGTTTTGTAGCTGCTCCAAACCAATCTGCAGTTACATCAGCACCATGTACTAGCTTGTGAGCTCCCTTCAGCAGCCATCTAGAGCCTGGTGCTTCCGGATGGCTAAGAGCACTAGGGAACTGGACAGATTTGTGTCAAATGACAGCAACATTTCCAAAGCCATCAGCTATAACAGCACTCAGTGCAACACCTGGACTGAGCAACTGGCACACAGCCTAAGTACCTAAAAACCCCAGAAGAATACGCATTATCTCAGTCATGTCTCAGTACCTCGCAATACATGTGCTAGATCTGCAAGTTAAAAGGCAATTGTTTCCGAGATAGGCATGCCTACTAATACAGACTAAGTATATACAATAACTTAGAGGAAAAAACAGTAAGAGCTCAGAAGAGGGAGTCTACAAATAGAAAAACATACTGGGTTTCCTTAGTTGGGAGAAAAGAACAAAAGGCAGAAAACCATGACTTTAAAAGACAAGTAAGGTAAAATACCTGAAGTTACATGGCTTTCATTCTTCATGCTCTCGTTTACCATGATGATTATGAAAGGAAGATTGTCAGCAGGGCTCAATCATCCATCTGTTCCCACCAATACCAGAGTTAAAACATCCCAGAGCAGCTATGCAACCAGTCAGCAAATTCAGAAGTCATTCAGATGATATAGAGCATAGAGAGTTCAGTTTGGTCAGGCACAGTAGTGATACTACACTGTGAACAACAAAATCCCAGCTGCATGGGCTCTGGTCATCAACTCAAGTGAACTTAAAGTGCCTAAAGATTAGTGTATTTTCTAAGAAACAATTCCTCTGCATTGCCACACACTGAACTTGTGCCAGGTCATCTACATAACTGCTACAAAGATAACCCTTATCTCCAGACAAGTCTATTCTTTGCCATACATAAATTAAACATCAGAATTTACTGTCGTGACTCCTTCCAGTCCAGTTTTATGGAACAGACACGTGAGGACTGTATGAATGCTATGCTTCCCCCAAATTGCTCCTGTTTAACTGAGGAGTACAGGGTTGAATTCAGACAACAGAGAAAAATCACTGAGAACACAGAAAGGAAGCTGCCAGCTGGTCAGGTACCCTACTTCTCCTTGCCCCTCATATTCCTCAGACAAGCTGAGAGCCATCACTGTGTGAGCAATGCATTTTTTCCCCCACTGGCTCTCTTTCTTTTACCTAGGAGCTGATTATTTTGTTTTACTCCACTTTTGTATGTGAGATCAGAATCGTGCCCCAAGCCAACACAGGGAAGCTGCAAATAGAACGTTATTTCTACTCTTACAGGTACAGAGCTCTTGTCATTTGTTACCCTCTAAATTATCTACAATTATTTTGTTTAGCAGGCTAATATGGAAACTCTCTTTAATATGACAGGAAGAGCAATTTAACCGAGTTGTGCTTTGTATCGTGCGTTAGCAATCAGCACATTAATAAGTCGAGAAGATTGATATCAGTTTGAAAGGCAAAACCTACACAAAACAATTAATTAAGAAAGTTAAAACAAATGAACTGCTCGGGATAGAACTGGATCCATGAGACGAGATGGTAAAAGCCCAGAAGGAAATACTCTAATTGAAAACTGGCAGTAGAAGGCACACAGTACAGTTAAACATTATCTTATCAGAAAATTAGCAAAATGTAATTTTTTTTTATTGGATTTTTACAGATGTTATTTTTAACCACATCAAAAAACCCCACCTCATGGCTATTGGCACAAATTGTCATAATTGCTATAATTTGAAGTCTGAGCGGTGGAGTGACTGCTCAGATAACTATCTTGTCCTCCTTATGCTGTATTAGGAAAGCAGCCGGGAGACGTATCGTCTCATGTTTTTTTGTACTAGGTTTGGACTTCATTTGTGTCTATTATCCAATCTCATTCTTGAGAATACTAAAGAATAAATTCTTTTCCCCTACCTGAAACACTGGAGAAAATCAGGAGGTTAACATTAAGTTACGTAAAGTCAACTTTAATTAACATACCAATTACCTCCCATTTGCAAGTAGATTGTTTTATTTCCTTCCATATCTTCCCTGGGGAAGTTGTTTTCTTGTGCTTTTTTTTTTTTTTTTTTTTTAAATTATTTTTTTATTAAATACATGGTCACTGACTCAAGGAAGAAAAATCAAGGTCCCAAATTAAGAGAAAACCACACACACACAAAAAAAAAAAAATAGTTAAGATTGCAGCCTGCATCTCCAGAACCCCACACAGTCTTGCAGATTGGTGTGAAAGTGTTTCACAGATCATGAATTGCAGGTAGCATGAAATTAGATACCTATTTTGATTGATCACTCCAATGTTCCCAAATCTCCAAAGCAAAACACACTGAGACTGTTTTCTTTTTTAAAAAGAATACATAGGGACATTAAAGTGAAGCTAAGTAACCTGGAATGGGGGGGGGGGGTTCATAAGATCTCTTATGTAAAGCCTATTTTATTACTTAAACTCCCTTGTTAGAAAAGCAGAGACAACTCCTTGCAGTAAATTATATTGCAAATTAGCACTCTTACATTAGTTTATGATAAACTATTCAGACACAAGTAAAATAGACTGAAACAAGTATAAAAGATATTTTCTTCCTGGATGATTGATTATCTGGGACATTTGATATGCATGGTACCATTCTAGAAGAACACGTTTCATAAACAAGCACAAAAGCATTCAGAGGTACTTCCCACAGTTATGAAAGTCCTCTGCACCACTTGGTCATGTCTTTTGGTAGCTGTGATTAAATAGATTCAAAATGGTATATCACAAGAAGTACACCAGTTGTGATTTACATTGCACTGCTCTAATGTAACAAAGATACTGAAGATGAACCAGAAATACAATTCATTGCTCATCAAAGCTACCCATAGGCAATTCTGTAACTTTACCACACTGTACAAGCTATAGGGGTCGTATGTTCAGCAGATCTAATATTCAAGAGGTCCTGCCAACATCCCACAGGTGTGCACAGGAGTGCAGCATGTGAAAAGAAAGCAATTATGTGGGTGGGTACACACAAAACTGTTTTCTAAATCCTGGATCAATTCATTCCACACACCTGCACTCATTTCACTTTGAGGAATTACATAAAGGGGAAGTGGAAAAAAATCTCTTAAAAATACTTGAGCATTAATGCCGCTCCTTGGCTGGCACTGTTCTTAAAGCACTTCATCTCTCCCAAAGACCTGCTCTGTAGACTTCTCTTCTGCCAGCACTGGTGAGACCAACCCAGGCATCCTGGGGTCAATATGACAGTTTATGTTGATTGGAGGACACTGCACTTCTGGGGCAGGAGGGAGGAAGCTGTGAGCAGAAGCAAAGGGAGAACACTCTCCATGTGCCTCACATCCCTTCCAGTTTAATTGACAGGAGGGATTTTCTTGGGGATTTTAACTTGAAAAACAAGCAATAAGCCACAATCCAGCCATTGTTCTGGTCACTTTACTCACATGTTACAGGCCTTTTTTTATTCTGTCTGTTTTTGTCCTCTCAGTTTACACTCAGAAGTTGGGACCTGCGTATGCATCTCCTGCTTTTGGAGTGTTTCCACAATGCAAAGGAAAGTGAATACTAGAAGGAAGCTAAGTGTGACAAAGTGACATTATACCAGGCCAGCAGATGGGAATAAAAGTTTAAGTGGGGTCCCTAGGGTCCAAACTATGGAGTCAATTTGTGTGTAGAAGGAGGGGAGGGACAGGAGCCCTACCACTGTTTATATTGTATCACACTATGTCTGTGAAATACATGCTTAGAGATAAATATCAAGCAAACACAGGTGATTGTGGCATTAAACCAGCTCACACCTGATGGATCAGGAATGCAAAACACAATCTCCTCCTAAGTGCAGAGAAATTGGTGCAGAGAAATTGGATTAACCTACTTTGCTGTGGAATACTTAAATTTTACCGTACTTCTCCAATTTCTCTTTGGTATTTTAAGGCCTGCTTTGCTTAGTGCAAGCACCCTTTCTTGGTTTGCAAATAGAGGGCTCTATCCTGCAGTCCTTGCCCTGAGCAATAGCATTTGGACCTTAAGCCACACTATACCATTACTAGGTTCAATTTGTCCTTGTTATCAGAAACTAAATTCAGTGATTTTAGTGAAACATTATTGTTACTGGTTATTAACATTAAAAGTCAGTAAATAAATTTTATGGATGTTAAATACTGTTATATTAGTATCCAGATATTAAGGTTTTTTTGAACCTCAGCATTTGGAATCCTGGAATACAGAAAGTTCAATACGCAAGGAAGAAATATGAATTTGTATCTCACAAGTTTTCAGGAGAGCTCTGAAGATAAAGTCTCAGTGAAACCTGACAACTCATACAGGAAAGCAAGTTTTCACAGCAGATCAGAGGCATCCATAGGTCACGAGACTATCTCTGCATGCATTTTTCTACTGCACTCTCCCCCATGCTCTCCATCTATGTACCTCCAGCATATCCCATTACTTTAGATGCCCAAGGCAGGCAGTGGATGTGTTCCTATTTACTCCCAGTACAGTCATATCCATGTAGAACCCAGCAGAGCTCTTAACTATGATGTCTTATTAAGTCCAAAGCTCAACCACACCTTCAGCTACCTGGTTTCCACAGATGCTGAGAAGACAAAAAGTTTTATTATTTACCTTATCCAAAAAATTCCTACAATGGGCATGTTTTTCACTGACTTGGAAAGAGGTTTTCTAAAGGCTTTCTTATAAAGGTTCTTACATAAATACACACATAAGCGTCATCAAAAAAAAAAAGTCCCTGCCATGTTCCAAAACTTCATCCTCATGGAGTAAAGAAAAACAAGAGCAACCTACATTGCAAACCCCAAATAACTCGAGCCACCTGGAAGAAGTGAGCCACAGCATTTAACTTTTTCCCTTTTGCACCTCCTTTAGCTCTTTCTGTTTGCATCTGCTCCAGCTCAGGGTGCTCTACTATGCCCAGGATTAGCAGAAATCTCTGTGGATCACTCACACCTGCAATTCTGACTAACCCCATTCCACTTTGTGCAATCAGCCATACTCCAGTCAGGCCATCAGCTCCCAAACTGACAAGCAAACAGAGCCCCACCTGACAGGTCAGCCCAGACACCTGCACAGGGGCTGGAGCAAGCAGGAGTGTGGAGAGGGAGGAGGGGAAGAGGGGGAATTACACAATGAACAATCTGAGCTGATGTTCTGAAGAGAAGTTTTATGTGCTATCCATGAGTACACTCCAAACTCCTGACCATGAAACATGCATTGCTACAGAACTCCCAGTGAAGCCATTGCCTGCTCTTACAATTGGAAAGATTAACACAGTAGAAGGGCAATACAGGAGTGTAACAGCAAAGGAACCAGTGCCGATGGAATGGTGTTTCAAAGGAAAAGTACTCACCCATCTCTTGAATATCTAGGCTCACAGGAAAAACTCCATAAAGGGATGATCTCCAGAAAAGGATCCTTCCCCAGGGTAGTCAGCCCTTAAATGAGGCCTAAGAGAGGTGCAGCCAGGCTACACCCCTTCTGGTCACACAGCTAAATTGCCTTCACCTGTGCTCCAAGGTCTGACCTGGTCCTTTCCCCACGTGCTCAATCAGTGGCTCAGGCCATGACTCCGCAGTTAACATACACCTGTTCAAGTGACTCCCATTGGGAAAATTTAAAAATAAAATCTAGTTTGAAGGCAAGAGGTCAAAGCTTTTAGTTGCTTGGATAATCTAAATTTAATTCACTACCAAATATCCATTACCAAAATGCAGGGAAAGACTGGCAAAACACTGCATCACTTTTTCCTGGCTAAATTAAGCCTTTTGATTAAATTAAGCCTATTGGTGTCCAGAGGAGGACATTTCAATATCTGAAGATAACCTATAAAAAAAAGAAGGGGACAGACTCTTTAACAGGTCTTGCTGTGTTAAGACAAGAGGAAATGGTTTCTAAGTAAGAGAGATTTAGACTGAATATAAGGAAAAGTTTTTTTGTTTTGGTTTTGTAAACAAAGAGCATAGCAATGTACTGAAAAAGGGTGCCCAGAGCAGTGATGGATGCCCAATCCCTGGAAACATTCAAGGCTGGTAGGAGCTCTGAGCAATTTGATCTAGCTGTAGGTGACCCTGATCATTGCAGGGGAATTGGGCTAGATGATTTCTAAAGGTCCCTTCCAACTCAAATGATTCTATGATTCCTCTTTGTTTCAAATACGCATATGAAGTTAAAACAAACACTCTAATTCCTCTATGGTTTATGTCTCTGCTGGATAGCTGCCTATAAGTGGGCATGAAGAGCACCCTAGAATATCTCTAACTAAACGTGATCAGTAAGGTGCATTTATGCTTCAGTGAATATTGCTAACAAAAGAACACACAAAGCCACATATTGTGCATTATTACTGTTCTCTGCAGCTATATACATGCCTAACAAGAGTGCTCTTCTGAGGGCATTCACAACTCTTACACAACTGTCACTGTGCAGAGTCCATCACAAATGCATCACCAAAGAAATAACAGAACTGTATAAAATATGTGGGCAAGAGGATATCTTTGTCAGGAGGAACTACTGACCCCTACTAATTTCCTGTACTGAAGTTTCAGGCTAATTTGTACTGAGGTAAGATCGTGAGCATGCTCTCTTATACAGGGGGCTCTGTACCTCACAGCTAAGCAGCCCTACATTGCACTAGACAAAGCATTTATCCTTTTAGCAATGTCAGGTTGGCCAGATAATCAAACACATTTGCTAGAAGTACCTGTGCATTATCAAGAATTCAAGTTAATAACTCAGGTGATCAAAAATAATCAACACCGTTGTTTCCATAGATGCAGTGTATCATATAACCTAAAGAAACACATGAAAGCTTCATTCCCACCTCTAAGGAATACTGGGGTATCTGGGATGGCTGGCTGTGTTGGCTCCTGTGTCCCAGCACAGACCTGTTGCCACTCTCCTGTGCTTAGTGATTTTTCTTCCTACATCTAGTCCTAAGTAGGAATCACACACTTGGAATGTAACTAATTCACAGTTACATTTTAAATCTCTGAATACCTAATAGCATATTGACAATTATTGCTGAATCTTGGATATTACTTCACAGCGAAAATTAAAGTACGAAACAATTAGCATCATCCCACTTTGTAACAGAGTATTTTATCAGTCAAGTAAAATGCAGAGCATAATTATATGGCTATATCCACAGATTACACACTGCATCAAAAGTCAAATCATGTCACGTTCACCATCAAGTTATCCTGAAATTGTTCAGTGATAAGTGAGAAAGAATTTGGTCTCTGTGTGGTCTCTCTGCTGGGTGCACATTTCCCAGCTGTTATCCTCCTGACTTGCTTACCTGCCAAGGACTCCTTCAAGCTTATCAATCAAACTAGAGAACAGAAAGCCAAGCCTGACATCTGACTTCAGCTAACAGGAAGCAAGCGGTAGCCCTCTGCTGTCTAGCTCCTTTCTACTTATCCCCACGATGTAGGAAATGAACCAGCACCTTGCAGAAAAATAACGAGTGGAGCTGATATACTGAGGTCAAACAGGCCTGACAGATCCTTTATGGGGGAAAAAAAAAAAAAAAGAAAAAAAGAAAAGAGGAATAGAAATACACCAACAAGAACCCCTTATTTACTCTTAAAGCAAGTCACCCCTTTGGTGTCAACATCCTCTTACCAACAATTAGTATAGAATAGAAGTTAACAGTCATCCTGGGTTTTCAGACTAAAGAAATAAGTATCAAACTTCGTAAAGATTCTCATTAGAGTTGCAGAGACTATTAAATCAGATGTTTGTGCTTTTGAAAGATCTCTACTGGATGCAGTGCCTCCGTTGGTAAATACTGACTTTTAATTGGGGAGCATAATGTTTTAAGAGGAAAAAAAAAAAGACCAAAAACAACAGGTTTCCATGCTCTCCTGCCTTACACCCATTAAGTCTATCCACACATCAGAAATGTGATGTAAAAATATTGACACAAAAAATACTGTTAGGTGAATATTAGGACAGAAAGGGCAGGCCCAAGGCAATTGCAATAACTACAGGTAAGACGTTTCACCCTAAACTTCTGCAGCTTTGTGAGCTCCCTCCAGAGACTCAGGAATTTTGTTCAGATTTTCATCCTGGATTTGTTCAACTGATTTTTTCTTCTGAATAACCAAATAGCTGTAAAGCAGTTCCAGATTGCATTTTGGGTCTGTGAAAAGTGTTACTGTATGATTTTTTTTGTTTCCTCTTTGTTTTCCAAATCAGTGAAATGCAAAACAAGACAAGCAAGTCCACTTTCATGACTGCCCTTCTTTCAAGTGATCAAGAGGTAATATAAACTAGGTGAACATCACCTCAAGTCAAGGAAAGTCTGAGCTGTAACATAATTGAAATCAGAGAAACTAACTTTTTAAACCCATATAAAGGAAACAATAAGAGCTCCGGTTTCTTATGTCTTATCTTCACATCCAGTGTAGCTGTTTGCCATCACCTCTCTGAATCTGAGACAGATGCATTTTATAAGAATCCTTTGACCAAAATTAATAGCAATTTACAGTAACAGATATTTACCAAAAAAAAAGTTAGAAAAAAGAGGCTTAATTACACCACATCTATGAAACACGAGGTGCTTAAGCAGTGACAGCAAAGAGATTCCTCATAAAGGATCAGATATGAGAAAGTACTGAAGCATTAGCAGAGCCCACCTGTGTGCCAGTTTCAGACCACAGCAATATAAGCTGGCTTTTTTATTATTCATGTCTTAGTACAGAAGAGGGAATAAGAGGAAATGGTGAGGATGTAAAGAATAACTCCAACCACCTCTGATAACCTCCTATTATAAAAATCTATTGGTGTTCCACAAATAAAATCCTTTCAAACTAAACTGAAGGCATTGGTTGAGTCAGACCTTCTGAGATTCCTGGTTCCTTCGCTTCTCATCCAACACTTCAGAAGAATGCCACTCTACCATTTAAAGGCTATGTTTGTAAAATAAATAAATAAGTAATCACCACACCTTAGGGAATTCCCCCTCTGAATATATTATTTAGACTTGTGATTCAGACATTTTTTAGAGAAAATGTTTCCAAACCAATCACAAGTGGAATGAGATTGAGCAGAGAAGGAAGAGGAAGATGAGCTTTTGGAGTAACACTTCACCCTACCCCATAAACCACAAATTGACCAAAAATAGCTTCACCCCAGTCCAGAGAGAAACCTCATAAATAATCAGAAACTCACTCCAGTCTAGCAGGATACTGGTCCGAGGTGAAAAAACACAAGTAAACAGACTAGAACTGACATCAGAACAAAGCTGAACAATGCAAGGAAAGCAAGGAGAACAGCTGGGCTTTGAAGGGTTCTCAGAACACAGAAGTTTGGGGACAGTCTTCCAGTAAGAAACAACAGAAGACAAAATCCACACGTGTGGAATGATAAAGGCTTACAATTAGGATTTATGTCAAAATATTGCTAGGGTAATCTGGTGCGGTGCTACAATGATACATGAGCCTCACACTGAGGGTGCAAAGGAAACAAATGCCACTTTTTGTCTGCGTAAGTGGAACTCACATGAGGGTATGTAGGAAATAAATCCCACATCACCCCTCATTTGATAAATGACACAATTTAGATCAAAATTAGTAGAGCAGAAGGCATATCAGTTTTCTGATTTAATTTTTCCTTATTTTTTGTTAGTTCTCCTAAAACACTTAAGGAAAGGCAGGAGAACCAATATATTACTACTACTTCCTTTTGTCTGTTTAAGCAGAAGGACTGTAAGGCTTTTTTAACTCAAGTTTGTAATTAGTTTTAAGATTTGATTTCGTTGTATATAAAAAATAAAAAAGCAGGGAAGAATAGCACTGGCTCTTACTTTTATTGTGGTTTTACAGAACAAATAGATTGAAGTCAGAAAGGAAGATGAAGGTATCACAAGTAGGTTCTTTATACCTACTGCTCTGTACAAGTGTCTTACACTCCAGAGTTACAATATCAGCGTTCTGAAGTCATTTCAGCCGCTACAAGTAATGAAGCGCAGTGCAAGGCACATCTCCGAGGCACCCAGATGCCACAATAATCAACAATGAACCTGACAGAATTAGAAAGCTACCAAAGCGACTGCAATTAATAAATAGGAAATCAGAGATTCTGAAGGAATGGACTTTAAGTGTAGCTTTCTACCCAGCGTAGGACACAAAATTAGTACTGAATTCCTTCTGCAAATGCGTGTCCTTAGCTGCACAGCACTAAGAGGGGTGGTACGAATACAGAATATTTCCAACCAGGGTCAGAGGCAGCAGCACAACAATTCTTATCCAAGGCCACCCCTCCAGAGAGCATTCAGAAAGTTACTGCCAGTTCAGAGACATCCACACCCACTGTAATAAAATTTTATCTATTCAAGTTGTTTTCCTGCAGAAAGCAGGGATAGTGGTGGGCACAAAAGCTGATCACAGTCACAGCACAAGCCAGCAGCAGAGACTTGGAATTTACTCCTCCTGACAGCCACCACCATTAAATCTATAGGATCATGCTTTTTTCTTGCTAATAGACAAATATTGCATATACAAGCTTATACATCAAAGTGTCTGTAAGTGGGTCAGCAGTGGTTGGAACATACTGAGGAGCTTAAATGTTAATGAATGAATAGGTTCAACACATAATATACTGGCATTATTCAGCATATGCTCATATGGAGCAAACAGTGAGGATATTTGATGCCATATGTGAAAGGATTTGGAGGTCTCACTCCAAACCCCTACTCTGTTGCTATTAACAAGAAATACCACACAATGAAATCTAAATTAACTTCTCACTGGCATTTCCTCTCAGGCATTTTAGGAGACAATTGAGTGTTATGATACCTGATGGCCTTGGGTTTGCTGATAAAAGTAACTCAATAAAATAAGCAGAATTTGCAGTACCATTAGGTATGAAATTTTGCAAGCAGGTAATCAATGTTCTGCAGGGAGTCAGAGAGAAATCTGCTGCCTTCCAAATGCTGCATTCTCACATTCAGAGAAAAAGGAGCTCCATCCAGCTCAACTCTACAGCTATTTTGGTGTTTTCTTTTTCTTGAAATCCTTGGATTCATAGAAGGGCAAGAGCGAGGCAGTGTCCCGATCCAGTCTGTTCCTGGCTAGAGGTACAAGAGAGGCAGTTTTCTGCTCAACACAGTCACGTTCCCTCATGATTTTGGTTAAGATTTTGGATTACAGCTCTCCACAGTCCAAACTGAGAATTAACCTCTGCCATCATATACTACAGCTTTGCAACACTCATCTCTTATGATATCTGAACAGCTTTACTTAATGAAAATGCTTTTTTTGTCAGTCCACAGTGCATTCATTGCCATAAATGCAGAACCATAACACTCATCCAGCCCTTGCACCCAGTGCATTCACTTGTCGCTGTCCTGTCATTTGTCACCTTGTGTCTCTTTGACATAAAAAAACTCCGAGAAAGACCATGAGGAACCACTTGCACCATAGCAAAGGCTTCGAGATTAGACTAACTCCACTGCAGTGATACAGAGCATAAAGGTATGCACAGCGCCTCCTTATGCCATCTCACCAGATAAAAGGAAAAGGCTTCCATCTACAGTTCATTAAACACATTTTCACCTTTGTATCTTCTATTGCTAGAAATAAGTAGCAGCTTGAATTAGCTTTTAAATAAAAGATAACATTTTTGTGATCAACAGCAGATAAAGCCTCTAAATGAAGAGTGCACTGGACAGTGATTTTTCAATGCTTGCCTCTGAGTCACAGTGTAAAACAGATACCGCCCCACACATCTACACCAGAAAGGGGGAGGGGAGAAAAAGACACTTTTTATTCCAGTGCAGACTATACAGAGTGCTTCAGTAATAAACACATTGATTGTGTTGCTGCTATTTGAGTTCAGTTTCGCTCTAACTTTCAATCACATCACCTTCACTCTTCCAAAATACATTCAAATGCCTAAAAGAGAGGGGCATATATTTATTTATTTATTAAAAGGCCATTTTTTTCCCAGACTTTAACTGAATCTCGTCCGCTCTTGTCACTCTAGGCAGACAATTGAAGGCAATATTAGAGGAGGTAATTGCATAGATCAGTCAACAGTTTTTGTCCTTTCGCCACTGAGTCTTACAGTAAAATGGGCACAAGGAAACACTGTACTGGATTACATTGTACTGGATTAAAAGCAGGTCTTTTTCTCCCTTCAGTTGCTACTTACCAGCTGCTGTGTTTAACAGCAGGGACAGAAGCTCTAGAGGTATCTGCTGGGGAAATCTAGCCTGAAACAGTCTTCCCCCACCAAAACCCCCTATTATCTCTCTAGGCTTGAAACAGATTACTCTTTGTTTTTGAAGTGAAACTTTATCAAAAAGTATCCTATCTGGTCATCTGCCGTTAAGTCATTAATCATGTGTGCAGAGCACTTTACTAGCTATGATTTTTTTAGGATACTGAGTTTACAAGAACATCACCACTGTAACTTCTCAGATTGACGAACATTTTTCTCAGTCCTTTGATCTTATTTGGAACAACTCATGAAAAGGCTCAGAGTAGCTGCTTAAATAAACACGGCACAAGGAACAGACAAGTTTTATTAACTTGAGATTGTAAACTGCCAGCAGCAACCCACATGCTGATAAAAACAGGTACTGCACTGTCAAAGAAAAACTATACCTGTTATGAGTATGTCAGAACAGCTGCAAGAAAGCTCCAAGTGTACCTTGTAAAGTGACAGAATCGCAGATGCGAAAGTGCAGTGACACTGAACACAAATCAAAGGGCACTGAACAGAAACACAATAGAATTAGATTCAAAAATAGAAGTTGTTTGGTGTCAGAAAATACATGGTCAATGCCATCATCAGGAGGGGAGTTATCACTCAGGTTTTCACAGCACAGGCTGCACGTGGATTCCGTTCCCACAATAGTATGCTTTATCTCTATGTTCTGACCTAATTTGAGAGCACTGAAAAGCACAGCATCAAAACTGGTGCTGGAATTTTTCAGCCAAGTCCTATCAATTTAATCATGCAGTCATTTAATAGGACCATTACAGGCAGCAGAACAAGATCGACTCCAATCTTGCCTTCACATCACATTAATGCTTTTCATGAGAAAAGATTCATAAAATAAAGATTACATCTTTATTTTTTTAATATCTTTTCTACCTGAAATTTACATAGGAGATCCCACCTTTCTGGAGATTTCAAGTATATAAAATTTTAATTGATGAACACGTTACAAGTTGCAGCTCATCTCAGAAACTATGGTTTTAATTTCCCATATAGAAAAATGCTCCTTCTGAAATCATTGTTGGTTAAGTCTTGATCTACTGTTTAAAGAGAGATTTCTTGAGATTTCAGTTGAAACACAGAGAACAGGCAAGTGAAATATTTCATTCAAATAAAAACATATTTTAAAAACCCAAAAACATGCTTCCCCATCAAAACACGCATCATTTGCATGTCAGCTGAGTGTTTCTTCAACCCTTCCCAAAGCAATGGCCCATTGGGGCCTCTTTGGGAAAGGGCTGGAATTCCTGAGCATTCACCTTTGTTTCAAGTGGAAACACAAGATTAACTCTCTCTTGCTGCTAATGTAAATTAAGGGCAATGGATAAACTTGCCACTTTCAGGAAGGTTTAACATACCTGAGGACACCACCTTTTAAAGAAGGAAACAATTTTAAAGAAGCAGTTGCCTTTGTCTAACAGCCCTCTTTGCAAGGTTAACACAGTTGAAGCCTATGAAAATGCAACACTAGATTCATGGAACTGCTTGCAAAGGATCTGCTCACCTGGCTTCCAGGTGGCTCCCTGCAAAATTCAAGTCTGGAGTACAGGCATTGTATGAAAACAAACAAACAAGCACCACCGTGTTTACACGTTGCAGGTAGATAATCTGGCTACTAATTGTTGCCATGTCAGGACGCCCAAGAAGAAGTTTACATGACTTTACAAGCAGTCATGTAACGAACCTGCAATTAAGATTTAATATCTCAAGGGAAGACGTTGAATGCTGAGTCTGAAGTTTGTTCTCCTATACCATCTGACCAGAGTTACTACCACACAGAGAAGGACAGTGTTCAGAAAAGTATGTCTTTCTTCAGAGAGCATGTTACTGCCTCCAAATTGGGTAAACTAGCTCTGCTACACTGATCTGAGGAGTAAAGCCATGAACAGGATTCCAAGGAGCATGGGGATGCAAAAAAGGTAGGTTATAGTTGCATACCAAGTTCCCACAACTGCACATGATGAAGGCAAACAGTTGATCAGCTGTGGATTTGCATATGTAATTAGTAGGGTCAAATAGAAAGCACATGCAAGTTTTGGCCCATCAGTATTTGTGCATGTGTACATATACAAAGTGCAGAAAATCAGATCTTGAAAGTGCCCTGCTACAATAACATGTAAACTAAGAGCTCCATGATACTGAGAGAGCCTGGGCAAAGGGCCAGAAAACTCCTGAGTTGTAGTCTCATGTGTGCAACTAAATCACTGTGGTCCTAGGCGAGTAATTAAGCTTTCCACTGTCTTCACTTTCCTATGTTATATCTATAGGAATGTTTTCCCCTTTATGTAAAAGGGGAAGCAAAACATTTCTAGGAACTAGTAGTTTACTATCTGACCTTTGCATTTGAAAGCATTTTTAAACATAATTCCAGATGGAATTTTTTTTGTCATCCCACAAATATATATTGACAATTGGAGAATAAATGGCAGATTTATGAAGCCACTACTATAAGCAATATACGTTACCGACTGAAATAACTGATTTCAGTGACTTTAGGGTCATGCTTCTTATTTTATTAATAAAGTCAGTGTCTCACAGTGTACAGTTCTCCCATTACCTTATTTTGATGTCACAGGTTTGTTAAGATGGTTTGACAAGCAGTGGGAACCAAGAAAACAGTTGTAATGTACCAGATACTCAGTGAGATTCATTATTATATCATTTTACATCATTTCTCCTAAAACGTGAACAGGAATCTATAAAGGCATTTATAACTACTGCTTTACTTACTATCTACCCTTCCAAATGACCTTACAAAATAAGTTATAAAGCAACCACAAACAAAAGTACAGATTCAGAAGACAGAAGTCTCCTTGGAGCTATCATGTGCTTTCTTTGGTCCTTACAACACTAAGTCCCATAAATTTAACCTCTCAACACCTGCCAGTTAAGAACAATTAGTGGGGGAAAAGAAAACTAAAGAAAAACAAGCCTTCTACAGCCAGTGAACAGCTCAACATGCATCCTGTTCTACAATGTCTCATAACACAACCATTACTAAGTAATTTACAGCTCTTATTAAGACTTTGAACAGTTTTGTGGGTTTCTTGGTGTGTTTTTTGGTGTTTTTTGTGTTTTTTTTTTTTTGGTTGGTTGGTTTTGACCTGTGATCTATTATGTTCCACAAGTAGCACAGAAGTGATTGAGTCCAATTTCTTCAAGGTAAGTCCTATCTGCAGGACTAGATGGGATTGCCACTCCTAAAAAGCCTCAGAGGAAGTAAGGACTCATGCAAGCTGGCGTAGGTCTTTTCATATTAGTGAAGTTTAAACCTCAGTGCCTCATTTCTGCCTTCTCCTTTCACCTATGAGCTGGAACAGAACCTCCGTTCTTCCATCTGCCCCAAATAAAATACTCCTCTATCAACAAAGAGAGAAATACTGTGTGAAATTACAACCATAAACCAAAGAAATATGTTTTTATTTTAAGATGACTGCATCCATTACTACCCTTAAGCATAAGTGTTTCCAGAAAATACCTGTAAGAAAGTCAGCCCTTTTGTATTGCCTGCAATTAGCTTATCTCCAATTATATAAACAGGTACATGATGACAGTCTTCAGTAATAGAGGTATTATGGGGAAAAAAAGGGTTGCTTCACTTTGAGCACAGGTCTTAGAGGAAAACAGATTAAAGTTTATGTGGATATACAAAATAATAGATAGGCTAATTCTATTGTCTGCCTCTCCTAAATTATTTTATTAGATGGAACGTATTAATTATAATGAAAGAGAACCCCTGACTCTGTTGGCTTCTAATGAAAATTCCTCTGTAAGATCACGGCAGGATTTCCCACCATTTTCTCTTTCTGATGAAATTAACTCCCTATGGTTGGCCACCCGGCTAAGCTCATTTCAGCCAATCAGCTTGGGAGCTGCCATTTACCTCACAGAGGGAGAAAAAGATATCTGCTGTCATAGCAACGAGTGGCTTTGCTCTGATCATGTTTGGATCCGTTAGCATAATGAAAGACACCGGCTTGCTTTTTAGATGATTAATCTTTTCCCCTGTGAACCTACTTGAATACATTAGCAAAACAAGTATGAAAAATTTGTTTATCCCAAGACAATCATTAGAAAATTACCTGCAAGAGTAATTCTCATTAGGGCAGAGTTGGTGAATAGCAGACCATATGGTGAATGAAAGCAGCAAGAAGCAATAAAATCTCCAAGCTGCAACAGGTTGCAAAGTTTATCAGGTTTCAATCTCAAAGTTTAAATCAGTTAAGCATCAAAAGTTGTGAAAATTTCTTTTCTTACTAGAATTCCAGACAGGTTTCTTCCAGGCAGGAAAACTCAGACTGCACAGCCAGGGTTGCAAACCTTCACCTACTGAGATCCTTTTGCACATGGCCAACTCAGGCCAAAGGGCCTGACTCCAGTCACATCCTGGAGTACCTCAGGACTACAGCAGCGTGAAGTTGAAATGACAGAACTTAGATTCTTACATTAAATGAGTTTAGATGTTATTAATTTGATATTCAAGTATCTCCTTTAACAAAGAAGACAAATAACATATACAGCTTTGGAGAACCAACTCCAGAAGAAAATGTAAGAAATTCAGATTTCATAACACTCACTGACTTTTGGTATTCAGGAACTTATTTTAGCTATGTAAATGATGAGTAGTTAATACTTTACTGGGGCAAAGTGAAAGAAAAAATGAGATCATTCACAGTATTGAAATAGATTAATTATCTTATACCCATGAGAAGTCCCAGCGGAACAGTTCTGTAAGTTACTAAAGCTAAAATGATAAAATGTAAAGCTAAAATGATTCCTCCAATTTCAACAAATCATTAGGAAAAAATAGGAATAAAAAAAGATGATAGTAGTTCTATCTCTAAAACTTGAACCTGCACTACTGAGCGCGAGCAAGATCTGCTCAGATGGAAAACATTTCCTCCCTGCAACAGCACAGGAATTTCTGCAATTTCCATTCTTTTACCTGAACAGAAGCGCTTCCCTATGGCTACAAATATATCAGCAGGTTCCTCTTGCAGAAAATTAAATGGATCTGACTTTAAAAGGCTGTGATGACAAAATGCATTTTCTAAACATTAACCACCACCCATAATTGCATATTTACCCTTGGGTGAATGCAAGCCAAGTGCATCACTTGTTCAAATGCCTACTCTTCTCAATAGAAAAGTGTCCCTCATAAATGCAACTTGTTGGACTGATAGATTCTGGTTGTCCTCCACTTATCTGTAGCCCAAGAAAGTGGTTGAAGGTCACAGGGAGAGACACAGGCAATGTTCTGCACCGGGAGTAAATAATGGAAAATAATAAGAAAAACAAACAAACAAAAAAAAAACCACCACCTATTTATAGCATTCGTCATTACAGACTTAGATGTTGCTTTTAAGAAATTCTTACATGCTCATGCATTTTCATCCTCCTTCAGGCTGTTTTATGGAAGTAACCATAAATTGATCAGAAAAAATAAGAGCATCCAGATGCTCTTGTGGAGAAAAAAAAAACTGCAGAAGCAGCCTTTTCTATTTCCTTAATTCTTAGGAAGGAAAACCCCGTAGGTAGTCAGTTCTGCTGAAATCCAAACATTACTTTGTAGATACATTTGTCTACAGATCACTTTAAATCTTTGCTTAATTTTACATGAAATTCTAGTGGAAAATCTCCAGGCAATATTCCCCAAACTGCATCTCCTCAATCGAAGATCTGTGTGAGGAATAGGCCTAAACCATGTTATAGAGCAAGATCAAATTAAGCGTGATGTGTGATTAAACTACTCCAAAACCCATTTTGTTAAGCCTAGCCCTGAGTACACGAGGATGTAAGTTTTTGCATGGTTCTTAATGGAATATTACCATCAGCAACAACCACTGAAAGGAAGGCAACAGACAGAAGCAATAGCATCTCCAAAGTGACTTCAGTTTTTCATCTATACAAAATAGTTAATCCTCATTTGTTTATTTTCTTTCCAGAAATATCTAGTTACCAGGTAAGACGGTTGGAAGCTTTGGTCTCCTAATATTAGTAGCAGTGCAGAAATGCACAGATTAAAAAGCACACATCCTTAAAAATGTTTATTCGTGATCATTTCTTACATACACATTGTGTTATTTTAGCACTGACAAGTAAATTCAGAGGGTTTAACAAAGAGATTTCTCTGTACTCTGAATCTATCTCACACCAATCAGGAGAGGTGAAAAATGTTCCTTAACAATTAAAACTCCTTGGATCCATGTTGTGCATTAAATGGTAACTATGTAATTAAAATGAACAAATTTTAAATCTGACAACAACTGGTGCATCTCCGGCATTTAAAATGATTCAATTATTAATAATTCATGCTCAAAACCCCATATGTGGGCAATGAAGCAGAAGAAGAGATGAAAACGAAGTCTGATCCATGACTAACCTTACATCTGTACAGAGTCTGACTAAACAGAGCTACAGCATTATGTTTTCTACAACATTTACCCAAATACAGTAGGAAATTGTCACACCATAATATGAATTTGCAGTGATGCTCAACAGTTAGTTAATAGCATGGGGGTGGGGAAAACCGTGCTAATATGCAGGAGTAGAGATAGGCATGCAATTCCCTACCAAGCCCAATTGAATCAGTCTACCTGGGTGGGTTAGGAGCTTGAGAGCTCATGGACTAATTACTTACTTACTTACTAATTACTCATGGACCAAAACCGACTTTGCTTTAAAATTTTTAAGACAATTTACTCCAACCTCCATGATTTTGGTTCTAGTTTAAAACAAAAATCAGGAAGTTTTCCATCTCTAGCACTATATGTCTGGACTCCTAATGAGAAATCATCTGAGATGCCAGTTAGAATTTAAAATAATAACTAAAAGACAATCCATGTTCTCTCAGCTCTCTCATCACACCCAGCAATGTATTCTGAACGTTATTCGGTTACATGCACCAATGAATTTACTCTGAACTAGAAATTTTCAAGAGCACTTCTCTATATCATAGATCAGAATTGATTCAGCCCAAAATTCAAGCCTCAGATGAAATCTCACCTATATTTACCTAAAAACAAAACAAAAAAAAACAACAAAAAAAAAACCAACCTAAATTTAGAAATAGGTTTTCACTTTTGAACCTCTTTTCATCCCCTCTTTTTTTTTTTAGAAAGCTTGCTTTCTATACTTGATGCTGTAATAAGCTGCATATGAAAACAATAGTAATGACAAGTCTGACTTAGATGCTTTACAAGCTCAAGTCAATGAAGCTACAAAACTTATGCCAAAGTCATCCTGGGTCAAGAAACTGGAAGAGAAGATTGAGAGGCACAGAAAGGGTAGAACTGCTCACTCATAAGAACACTTTGCCCTTCAACAATATTTTGCAACGTTACCATTTTGCTGGATGCAACTGTCAGGAGAGGGTGTGGTCCAGGAGACCTCCCAGAATAAAAATATGCACGCGATATCCTTAGAAATACAACACCCTAAGAGGCATATATAATTCCATACCTTTCATTAAGTCACAGCTATTTAGAGAAATCGCCCCAAAATACATTTATGAAGGGCAAAGCTGGAATGCGTCCATGTTTCTAACTACTAAAACATATACTAGACTTATGCGCATTAAAGGAGATTATGAAGTTAGCGTTTTAAACATGCTCATAAATTTCAAAAAAAGAAAAGTGTCATAAATAGTTTTGTTTACTCCTGTGATCTTTTTGATGTGCTGGTTCTAATCATTGTTCCATATGTGCGGTATGAGAGAAGAGACATGTTTATTCTGTGGCTGATTTATTACAAAATCAAGACCATTCAGATTCAAATTCCTCCCCTCCTTAAATACATTGTTGGTGTTCTCTTTTTCACACAATTTACCACCATATGTGAAGGTCAAGTCCACTGGTAAAGTAATTCATATAGTTATCGGAATCGTATCCAAGCTATAAATTAATGTGACATAAATTGCCTACAGCATTTCTTCTATTTCTAATGTTATATGCAGACAAACCTACTCTGTTATACTGATAATTAAAATAAAAATCTATATGCACCTCCCCTGAGAACACACACGCCAAACAGGAAATAAATTAGTTCCAGGATGGGACCTGCTGAGGGAGACACAGAAATGATTTGTAGCAAATGCTAACTTCAAGCTTGGAGTGGAAAAGATAAGTGTACTTAACTTCACAATTGCCACCTGAATCACCAACACAGAGAGAAAAGTGCCAAAGGAGGTAAAAGCTACAAAATTTCATCAGAATCCTGATGTTCCTGATCTTACACAAAGCAACCCTAAGAGCTGCAGGCTGGTCTCCTAATGCTTTGAAAATTAAGACTTCCAGAAATCACATGTGAACATATTGTTTTCCAGAACTTGCTGTTTCCTTAAAAAAATATCTCAAGCTTGTGGCGAAATACAATGCATAGTATCCAAACAGGCTTTTACATTTCGTAGCCCAAATAAGCATATTTATTTTGAAGCCACAGACCGATCATCAGTGTTGCCCTCAAGAAGAGCCAAAGAAGATTAAACACTTTTTTTCCTCATCCCATCCGCCCCCCATTTGTGCTACAGCTAACAGTTTGATTCATGAGCTTAATACCATAAACAAACTCGAACAACTCAGCCTGCAGACTTTGCTGGAAATGAGCTAATATGCACCTGCTGAAGATTCAACCCACAAGGAGGTAGTGTCTCCTTGGAAACTGCTCCCGATGATCTGAAATACAATGGAAATGGTCACTAAGAAAGCTAACGTTAATAGAGGTGCTGTGAGCAGTAGCTTGGGACCTGAATTTTGCCACCAAAAATAAATACATTTAAAAGAAAAAGAAACCATTCCAAAGAAGGAACAATCAAGAGCACACACAGCGTAAGTAGTTCAGGGTGCCCAAGCTGGATAGAAGATTCTCCATTAAAGAAATCAAAACTTTGCAGTCTAAGGTATTCCCATCCACTCCTAAATTAGAATTTCCTTCTCTGAGATTACATGGCTAAACTACCATCTTTACTACTGTTTAACCTACGTCAAAGTAGTTTCATCCATTCATCATCTGCTTCTAAGCCTGGACATTTGCAACACCTGCTAACATTTGCCTGCTCTCACATGCTTTCAGAACATCTTTCATTTTTGATTAGCATTACAGCTACTTTCTGCTGTCCTCTCTTCTCCTCCCAAGTCTTTCATAAAACTTGTTGACTGATTTATTCAAGCACCTATCTTTTAACTTGCTGTTACTAGACAGGTGCACACTTGCAACAACTCTTGTAGCTGAGCCCGTTTAACAGCACTGTTAGAGGCCCATCCTTGCAAGCCACTGAGCCTCAAAGAAGTTACATAGCCAAAGCAATGATTTAAGGCACACGCTCTCTCACAGGTAGATCTCAGTGCCTTAGGCATCAGTTTCTTCCTTATTAAAGAGATCATAAAAGGGCCATCCCACCTAACTATTTAATCTTACTTTAATAGGCCACACTATGCAGACTTGATACAGTATAGGTTACATGCACTGGAGGATCTATTTGCTCAAGGGACTTCAATCAGAGAAGTAAGGTAGAAGTAAATTCCTACAATACAGGCAAAGTAAGAGTTCAGACAGTGTCAGTGTCCAGTCATGGGTGATTTTGTTTGCTTATTCTAAATCCATTTGAATACACCTGCACTCAGATATTTGTGTGGACACTTTACCTGCCAGTCTGGAGATGATGGGGAGATTTTAAAAAAATGAGGAGAAAAGTCAGAGAGAGTATCATGGGGTTTGGTCTGGGTTGGTTTTTGTTGTTGTTGTTGTCTCGTTTATTTTGTTTTTGGGAGGAGTCTTATTTTTTGTTTTGTTTTCTCTCCCATATTGGGTGAGGGTTTTTTGTTTGTTTGTTTTACCGAACATTAAAGAAAATTCTAGTGGGAATTCATATAGAGGAAAGCAGTTGCAGAATCCTCCTCTGGTTCCCCTTTCTCCATTAATCTGGAAAATAGGCTGACCTTTCATAAGAGAGATGAATTTTGACACTCTCCTTTCTTACAGAAATATCTGAGATACCAAATGTAAGATGATAGCCATAAGTTACACAGCTACAAAACGCATTACTCAGGAGTCAATATAGATACATGTTCTCCACATAGATTTGCACATAAGATGGAGTTTACGTAGGCATAATACAAACCTTGCTGCAAAGAAAATGCTTTACACGTGAAGGGACAGTTTAAGCAAATCCAGCCTATTTGCAAAGTATCTTCCTCTCACGATACTACAGAAAATTAGTCAGACCTCTGCATTTGGAACTCTGAATTAGTGCTTTCTGGGAGTTGATAGATGTCTTTAGGAAAAGGAAACTGAGCAGATTCTCAGCAGCTTTAAAAGACAGAAGATTATATTGTAAGCTACATAATGCTTTCTTGCAATTCTATCCCATCACCATAGGGTTGAATGGATGTCCTACAGCTATATCCCAATAACTTGGCTAAAACATCGAGGCTCAATTCAAAAATCATTATGTAGTGAAGCACTTACTATAATTTTTAGGTGAAGTTACAAGATCACACACACAGCTGAATATAGCCATAAACGACATCACAGGTAAACCTAATTATCAGCTCCTGTAATTTAAATTCCTTTGGTTTCAGTCAATACAAGTGTCTGCATGAAACCTGAAGTCTTAAGAAACCTCAATAACGTTAATATTTTAAACCCTAAAACATAAATCCAGTTACATGAAAACAAAATAAGCGAAGGATTCAAATAACCAGAATGGAAAGCAATTCAAACCAGCAATAACATCTGTTATCTGTTAACTTCTCTCAACTGATGTAGGATCACAGCCATCTTTTCACCTTTCTATTCCTCAGTATAAATACAATAAATACAAGAAGAAGGTCCTTGTCAAACGTTGGCTTATCTAAATGGACTCCTGCTAAATATCTAATGATGTTTTATGTGTTTAAATGCCTTGTTTTCAAGAACCTCTTAATTCTAAAAGTAGTATCAAATATTTCACTCTCAGGCCTTATTCAGAGAGATATACACACAACCATGTTTGAGGCTTGGCACGAACCATGAAATAACAGAACAATTCTGAGCTGGGAGTAACAGCTTCCTGTGCAGGACTGTGGTATTATTTTGGGGTTTTCTGTTTGTTTGTTGCTGCTGTTGTTTTAAAGCCATAGCCGTACCAGTTTCAGGTTGCTAGCAGCCCAGAGAAAGGGCAGCTCTGTGCCCAGCATTTCAGGGACTCTGCTTCAGAAGAGGCCACCAAAGCTTTGGTCAGAACCAGGCAGCTGTCCTGTCAAACTTACCACTAAGTTTTTGAGATACAACTTCTTACCTAGAAGAGAGTCATTTTCAGGCACCCTAAGGAGCAGGGCTCTTCAGTAGTGGGTGGCAGGGTAGCACTGTATTTAATTTCTGTTGGTGCTTGCTTCAGGGTTGAAAGGAGGTTCCCTAACCTGTCATTTATTTTACAGATAATGACATACAGCATTTAGGACCAGATGTTTTTAAATATCTATACTGAAAAGATGAAGGTTATTAGTTTGATGAGACCCAAACCTCCATAAATCCTGTAAGGACAAGTAGGATGAAAACAAACCTCTTCTAAGCGAACAGACATCGCAGCGCCATGCAGCAGGTGAGCTCTATCAGAAGCAAAAAACACGCAGAAAAAAACAGCTACCAAGACTGGCTGGAAAGAAACCTAAAGCAGACTGAAGCTTAGGGATTTCATTTCACTGTCCTGAAGATGAATGGCACCTCAGGAGCATGGGCTCCTCTCAGCAGGACCCGGCTCAGAGCAGGACCCTCTCCTCACCCCCAAGGAAGATTTCTGCCCTGGTGCTGAGGAAGCTCTGTCATAAGAACTTCCTTACTACAGAACTGCTAAGACTGGCCCAAAACAGACAAGTTTCCTGTCAGAGGAGTTGCTTTGGGTGAGGGCTGCTGCTCTGCTGGGGCTCCTTGGCAGCAGCAACATGGGCACCCCTCAGCACCAGGCACAGCCCATGGGCACTTTCCAGCCCACACCTTCCTCCTCAGCATTGTGACCTAATTTGATTTACTTCACTTTGCTGTTTAAGCAAGAAACCTTTAGGAAGAGGGGCTCTTGTTCATCTATTTCCTCAGAGCAAAGTTTCCCCCTTCCTAGTCTTGATTGACATTGGATCTGTTTCAGACTGAAATGAATGAGTGAAACGTATGAGTCTCAAGCCTCAGGGGCAGATTTATAGGCAGAAAGAGAATTCTGTGATCTTTTTCCATGTATTTGTTGTTAAGGGAGAAGGAGGCCTCTTATTCTCAATCTGGAGACACTTTTTTTTGTTGTTGTTTAAACTGTTAACCTTTTCTCCTATGTCCTGAGGCACATACAGCTATGGTAGAGGGAAGCCAGCCCCACAGCTCAGTGCTAAGTGAGGCACGTGCTGATAGCTGCATGCTCCCTGACTGCTATCTGCTAAGCAAGGCGCTTTTTCATATGCCATACCTATTCACCAATCAAACAGCTATCACAATCACAATTTATTAACACTGAACAGCTGAAAAACAACAGCAAAAGTCCTTTTTACTTCACACTGGAAAGGATTAAGAGTGCTCAATTGCACAGCTCAGGTGTACTAACTGCTATGGCGGGTGGTTGTTTCACAGCTGAAGATTTACAATGTACAGATTCTTCCTTTGAAGGTACTTGTGTAATTAATTTTCTTTTTATCCAACTGCTAAACAAATTAAAGTTATTACAAGTTGTTAAAGAACACCGTTCATTCCATTGCAAACCCTCCTCAAATAACGAGCATAAAGATGAAGATGTGGGAGTGAGTTTCCTTGACTACTTAATGTTCTTTTAACCTTATCTTGATCGTGTCAGATAAAAAAAATTACCTCCACAACAGGAATGTTTACTGCTTACAAGACAGACACAAATCTCTGCAAAGAACAGTGGGAGATTTTGAAAGTGGAGTTCTACTGCAAGGAAGAACAACATCTTTAGAAAGGGGGTAGGAGGGAATACTTCTGTTACAAAAAAAAAAAAGAGAGAGAAAGTAACATGAAAAACAGTCAAAGCTGATCTCTCCACGGATCTTCCCCTCCCTCAAGAGCTGATTCTGTTCTTCGTGAAGCCTCTATAAGTGGACAAGTATTGTCTCCACTGAAACTAATATACAAAGTCCAATTACCATCAGCTGTGATGGGACTTGATCCTGAGCAAACTTTTTAGCTTTGGCTGTGTGAGAAGCACTTTCTAAATCCTGCTTAGCCAACAGCACTTTTGCCTTCCACTCCTGTGTACCTCAGAAGGGCTTCTCACTTTAAACTCTTTACTGCTGTTTTCCCTGCTGTGGTCTTGGAAGAATTTGAGACCATGCAGACCACAAATAAGCTGAAATGCTTTTAAAAAGAACAAAACAGTTTAATTTTTAAAAAATAAATAAATAATAATTCCTTACTATTACTGAAGAACATAATTTTGCTCTACCTGTCAACAGCGACAGCTGAGTTGCCTTTACTAATTCATCCAAAATGCTTGGAGATCCTCCAATGGCTTTTTGCAAAATGTCAAGTGTTATTACTGCACTATTTTGCTCTGCTTCACTAAGCAGACTTTGTGACAAAATTCTCAGGGAGCTCCTGCAAAGTGCAAAAAGGTAACTTTAACTGAGCTGTCTGAGAGCCTGACATTAACCTTTCCAAACAGGCTTTGCTTTATGCTCAGGGCAGGGGCTTATTAATTGGTTGAATGAACCAGTCTGCACACTGAGGTATTACAGATACAATCACTTATCTCCTTACATACGGTCTGGACATCTAAGTGCCTGAACTCCTATGCTTTTACCTCCAGCAGCTTAAAAGGAGACTAGAGCCTGCACTGCTTGTCTTGTTTTTCCTCCCCAAAACCCTGCAAGCTGAATCTTGCCAGAACATGGAACTCTTCTTAGATATTAAAGCTTTCAGACAGCCAAGTTCCTAAAGCAAACACCACTAAAGAATATGACAGCCCACACACCTTTAGGGCACTTACATTACAGACATCAGTACATGTCAGAAAGGTTTAAGAAGGCATAAAATAAACAGGCATAGAGTTATTGGCCTTAAAATTATCCTATGGATTTCCCCCTTTTCCATTTCCCTGTCTTCTCCCCCTTTCCCTCCCCCACCCCCCTTTTTTTGTCCCTCCTTTAACATAGAGCCAGAAAAACATGAACACTCAGTAAATCTTAAATTATTGGGATAGTCAGTGAAGTTGGACAAAACCATCAAAGCAAACGTCATATCAGAGCCTACCAGAGCTTGTAGAGACCACCCAGTACAAATATCAGTAGATCTCATCAGCACAAAGTGGACTGGTCCTTAGGAAGTTCATAAAACTAGATAGTTTCAGAGCCCAACTCAGACAGACTGATTTTTAGAGACATTATTACCATCTCCTTACATCAGTCATTTATGAAGTCACGGTTCAGCCATCTCTGAATGGTATGAATGACAGCAACAGCAAGAGCAGTTGAGCTCTCTACAGCAGGCAACCTGAATATTGCCTATGATGTTTTCGAGACTGCCATCCAGGCCTCCCAACACAGACAAGAAGTGATCAAGAGCATTCCTAAACAACAAGAAAGTTTCATTTGAGAAAATTTCACTATCTTACATAGCAAGTAACAGAACTCCTTTATCTTCTGTGTCTCATGAAGACATCTCTGTGTGTTATACAGAAATGATATCAACTCTTTGTTTTTTCCCTCCTTAATCCTATTCCGTTAATTCATTTCAAGGCCACATACAGTATATAGAACAAATAGAATAACAGCCATTAAAAGTGTCGCATATAGCTATTGTGAAATAAACATCACAAAGTCATCTCCTATCAGCACCATTACAAATGCAGGATAAGCAAAACAGCTGCACTTGAAACCTTTATAACATTCGAGTTCTAGTTAGTTGAACTGAAATTCTTGAACTCCATCACTTTTTTTTCCCCTGCATCACAACATCTGGTGACAAGTGAACAATCCTTCTAAGAAGGAAAAAGTTCCAACTTGTAAAATAGGCACAGCTTTCTATCTACAGCTGTTGTCCAGAACAAAATATGTTAATAGCCTGACACCTGCAATCTGAGACAGAGCACATGAAACGCGTTTTGGTGACTCATCTGTGATAGTAGCACTGAAAGAAAGGATATGGATTTATTTACATTGTTTTTAATAGCAAATGATGCAGGGTAGTAAGTAGTGTGAATAATTCTAGGTGGGGGGGAAGGATGAAGGAATACTTGGAAAGCAGCAGACATGAGACACACCACTACAAGCAGAAGATTCCACTTCTGTTGGAAAAGAGAGCACTGAGATAATGAACAGGAAAAAGAAATACTGCTCAGAAGAGGGGAAAAAAAAAAAGGAAAAAAAATCGTCCTTCCCCATTTCATTACCATTGAAGTTTGAGGCTGCTGATCAATTGTCTGCACCGAAAACAAAGCAGCATTTTAAGAAATATTGACACCTGGTTCTAGAATTATTCATGCAAAGGTTTCTTTGAAATTTAAGCGGCATTTCCTAAAATATATACAGGTGTGAGGAGGCCAATCACTTCAGGATTAACTGTTCCTCAGAAACTTTAGCAATGATATGAAATTTGAAGCTCTTCTTGAACTTTTCTACTAATTCAGTAATTACTGCTGTGCCTGAAGCTGGCCCCTTTCCTGCAATTACTCAGCATGTATTTCAGTCAAAGAGGTTAACGCCTGAATTTAGATTCCAATTAACAGCTAAGGTGGACTTTTTGTTTAAAGCTTAATAAACCAGGGACTTTCCCAGCATACTATTTCATTAGCCCCCATAGGCAAACACAGTACATGTTCCGGATGTCTGAAGATCTGCAGCAGAGCATGCTCAAACCACGAGCAACTTGTCAGCTTTATGGGATATTAGGACTACACATACCAGCTGGGATCAAGCAGCTTACATGTGAGCACACGGGCACACCTCTTGCCTTCTTCAATGACTAAGAATAAAGGCTTTTCACTGATGCAATCTAACACGCACAGAAAACACACCTCCAAGTTTCAGCACTGAGAACATGCTGAAAGAACTACATAAAATTCTACACGTGCAGCAAAAATTGTGCACATTTGCACAACAAGAAACCACATTTATTTGAAGGCTGAGTTTGACAGATATGAAGGAGTAAAATCCTCCTTTAAAAAAAGAGAAGTGCATGGGTTAAGCCACCTGTTTAAATGCAGTTTCCTGATAGAGATGGACAGGAGCAGGGCCAAAGGGCAGGTGAAGTGAACAAGGTTGTGTTAGACATGTGATATTAAAAAAAATTGAACAAATGATTACCTCTTAGGATAAAAGAGTGTAATAATATACAGAGGATTGCTCTCTTCCAACTGTCATTCTAAATGAAAACCTATGACCCCAGATCTTCCCCTAAAGCATCTCTGTGATGACTTCTAGACAGCTAATCTCGAAACCTTCAAGGAAGTAAAGCTAGCAGGCATTTTCCTTTAGGAAGGACCGAATTAACAACTAAAAACAGTCAGATTGCTCCTGCATTTACTGCTGAATTACGCTGTTGCAAGAGCCTAATTGTGAAGATGTGTCATTGTGCTGTACAAGGGTTTTCATAGCAGTGACAAAATTTTCCTTTTGCTCCTGAGGTCACCACATTGGGCTCAGGAAAACTTTGAGTTCAACGCTGCTAAAAAGCTGAAAGGACTTCTGGAGCAACATTATCATTCACTTGCATTGTTTAACATAGCTCCCCAGGCCTTCTGCTGGCCGCTGTTGAATACAGGACATACATCTTGATAGCCCTTTGCCCTAACCTGATATGGCTGGCTTTTATGCTCTCATATGTCCTCTGTTATTTTGTTTTTTAATTGTTTTCTTTGAAAAATGCTTATTTCAATGGAAACAATAATGCTGCTGACATGCATGAGTTTAGCAGTATCCTCAGGGAATGCATACAGTCAGTTCACAAAAGGCAAGATGTCTTTGAGCAAATACACCATTAGGGCAACTAAAATAAGCTAACGGATTTCTGAAATGCAGTGTGATAGGTAACCAGTGCATTTGAATAGCTGCCCCTAACTTCAAGCTTTACTTTCAGAATGTTCCCCTTTTGAAAATTTGGCCCTGGTTGTGAAAACTGAGCTTTTGAAAACAATGCTCTATGATGCTCTGACATGTATAACTTGTTATCTATGACAACACTTCCATCACAAGCTCTTTGTCATGACTCCACAAGTGTCCATACAAACTATTTCAGAACTCCTTGTATTAATGTAACTCTTATAATCCAGTGCAAGAATAATTACTATACAACATGGAGCTAAAGGAAGCAGAAAAAAGTTTTAGACATTAGTATAATTATACCTTTGACCACAGAACAAACCACAAGACAATGTGACTTTATATTCATTGTTTACCAGCCCACATTTAGACAAGGAAAAAGAAAGTCTTACCATAGTATATAAATATTTCCCCTTTTAACCCAACACTCAAAGTTATGCTTTTCAGATAAACTGACAACTTGGAGCCGGCCTACGAATGCTCCTTGCTCGCATGAAAAACAAAGGTTGAAAGAGGATTTCCTCATTTCATACCCCAGACCGCAGCTACAAGAGCATCTCTGCATGCCTAATCACAGATGCACGCAGTCCACAAAAACAACACAGGAAAGGGATGAAGAGATGAGGTCAAAGCCCTGGTAGTGAGAAGGACCAGGAGAAGAAAGGCCAAGGCCATGGCAGACTCTGGTCAGAGTACACAGGAGCTGCTCTGCCCCTGCATGGAACTGCACCATAACTCAGCAACATCTAAAAAGCAGAAAGTGAAGGGTGGCTTCAAAGGCTTATGGCTCCACTAAGCTGATATCCTCATACAGGGCCCAGTGCTCATTCACCTTCTTTCTTTCTGTAGTCCTCTACAGCTTTGCAAAGAGGATGCATTACCAAATCCGCACACAAAGTGAAGCTGGTAGATAGCTCACCGGCTGCTGGGGCCTTAAAGGAGGTCAGGATTTTTAGCAGCATTTTGAAAAGGTGCAGAGAGCATTAGTGTGGGAGACCAAGGTAGGCAAACCACTCAAGACAGCCGATGCAGTGGCAGTAGCAGATCCAACTTAAATTTGCTTTAGTATTAATTGTCAGAAAAGGATGAGATCAGTTTATGAACCAGGAGCGCTGTGCAGTCAAAAGTTACAAGCCCCAGTTGTTGCCACAAAGTAGCTGAAAGGCTTTTCTTTTGGAAAGATTAAACTTCAAAGAATCGCAGAATAAGATACACAAGAAGTGGCATGTGCTTTTGCTTGATAATGTTTGATTTTCAGCCACTTCCTCCCCAGCTCTATCACACTGTAAATTCTTAACACTGAAGTTGCAACTAAGTAGCTGTTTTATAAGATAAATGACTTGGCATATGAAAGAGTTTGACCAAAAAAAATAGGGCTGCATAAAATGGATTGAGAGAAATATGAATAGCAGAATACATTTACCAGTGTAGGAGACCAAGATTTTGCATACGTCTTGACCAAAGGAAGCAAATACAAAGTAAGAGATCAATGTGTGTCCGACAGGTTAACCTGGTGAGATGACATTTGCCTTGCAGAAAGCATGCAATGCAATATTTGAGTCAGCCTATAGGGCTATGTAGGACCATTCTCCCTGTAGTTACAAGGGTTTTAATTATCACTGAAACCCAAGGGAAAGGAAGTCAAAAACATATTCTGGTAACTATGGGCCTAAATGAGTAAAACCTTGTGCATGTTGATCCCTAACAAAAAGAAAGGGAAACTGAGGTTGAGCCACTGGTGACTGAACTCTAAGAAAAGGCAGTGGGAATGTTCGTTCTCAATGCAAAAGAGGCCTTGGGCTTGCTTTTGTTTGAACACATTTCCTTGACAGTAACCACAGTTCCCTGCCCAACTCAATGGGCTGCAGGGCCAAAGAAAACCAAAGGAAATAAAACTACACAAGGACCTCAGTCTGTTTGGAAACTGGGACAGCCCTTTCCCAAGGCATGGCTAGTTGAAGGTTCATTTCCCCTTTTGTTTTTCCCTATCTAATGAACTAGGATCTCGGTGGCTTAACTCCATAAGGAGAGAGAGCTTTAAGGAAGGTGGAAATGGGACTGTGAGCTAAAAAAGAAAGCATATCTCCTTTTATGATAACTGCCGCTAATAATATCACCATGATCAAACCATACACTTAGGTAATAGAAGCCAGAGCATATTTACAATACCAGCAAGCCTTTAAAGATTTTTTTCCATTCCTTCCAGTAGCTCCCAAGGTTCCCATTTTTGGTGGATATTTATTATTATTATTGTTAGTTACAGCTTTATCTACAAGGTGAAGTAATATTTTCAAATACAGCTAATAAACAAGATATTTAACTAGTACAGAGCAATGCAATACCAATAGAGTATGGGGGCAGATTAAAAAGCAACATCCTTGTGCTTATGACTAAGGTCAGCTTCAGCTACAACATCCACGTAGGAGCCAGGGCCATAAGTCTCAAGTCCTCTGTGGACTAAGACTGAGCTATTTGAGTCATCCTTTCTCCCTTGAGAAAGAAATGAAATTCCCACAGCAGCCTAGCAGCAAACACACACCAGGTATTTTGGCAGCCATAGCTTGGAACATCTCTCATGAAGAAGCAAATTCAGTCTGGAATCTATTGCAAAATTCTTCTCTACAATTTTCCCTGAGCAAGAAGTACAGTAATTTTTAAATTAATAGCAACAATTTGCTCAATAACTTTGGGGTGAGGGGGAAAAAGAGAAACCTATATAGCAAGGATGAGCTTCTCATTTTATTTCTTGTGAACGATTCATCTGCCATAATTCATGAGTGTATGGCATAAAGCCCTGACTAAGCAAATGACTTCAAATTATCTAGTGGCAATTATGAACGAGAGAATGCATGCTGGAGGTAGGATGAAAGAAAATTAAGAGAGATTAACGTGAAATACAAGGTTATAATTAGACATAGGTATCTGTTTTCCACCTTCTTTTGCCCATGGGGAATTTGGAAAATAAATACTCATTTAATAAAATTCTCAACGCCAACAGAAAAGGAGGGCAACTTTTAAAAAGCTATGACAGCATTTGTCAGGTGGGCTGTGTTGCAATTGGTTTGCATTTCAACATGGACTGGATGGTAAGAGAACACAACCTGCTATAGCATGTTGTGGCAATATTGGGAAAAATATATTTAAAAAAAAATAAAAATGCATGGCAAGGGGAAGCAAAATAATGCAATGCTTCTCTGCCAGGAGGGTTTGTAGAAGGTCCCATGCATAGAAGAATGGAAGTTCCAAGAGATGATCCAGGTAGTTGTACAAAAAAAAAAAATGGTAAGAAAGCTGAGCAGATTCTTCTTCTAAAATGCCCCAGACTGAGCACACCCCCAATAGTGTTTTACAGCAGCTAATTCAGCTGTTTCCCCTCATTAGCCTTCTAAAAATCCAGTATAAGACTCCACTGAACAAAATCCACAAGAATAAAACGTAACTGCAACACCAAACACAAAATGGGTTTTAGCATTTGTGTCTGTAATTGCAGTATAAGATCAATATCATCTTCATAGAAGACGTCACAGAATTCTGCTAAAAACAGGCATTCGTTGGGCTTCGTGCTTCAGCTCTATTCCATCTGGACTTCAATGCTTCAAGTTTCATTTCAGGAGTTTTTGGCATTTGATACCGTTATCAAGATATCTTGGGCACAGATTGCCTACTCTCTCTTTGAGGGAATGGAAGCTTATTGCCCATCTGCAGAAGGCTTCTCTACACCAAGTCATAAAGCCCAAGCATCCTTCCTCCCAAAGACACGAAAACTCATCATTCATCTAACAGTGCAACAGTGAAGACACAGACACATCAACTCTGTTTAGAATATGTTGTACTTATATCACAGATTAAACAGGACTCATGGAAAAATAGCTTCATTATGTTAATGGAAAGATATGGCTCATGATACTTCACTGCACTGGTGCCCTCTCTTTGAAAATGTTTGTTTGTTTTAATACTGTTAGAACAAAGCTCCCCTGGGATATTTCTGGTCTTATAGATCCTTTGTTCTCCAGCCAAATGAGATGGATTATCAAGGTTGGAAAAGACCTACAAGATCATCCAGTCCGACCATCACCAATACTTCCCAGTTAAATCATATCCCTCAACACAACATCAAAACATTTTGTGAACACTCCCATGGTTGGTGACTCCACCACCTCCCTGGGCAGTGCATTCCAATGCCTGACTACCCTTTCCGAGAAGTAAAACTTCCTAATGTCCAGCCTGAATTTCCCCTGCCGCAGCTTGGAACCATTCCCTCTAGTTCTATCACTGTCTACATGAAAGAAAAGGCCGACCCCAAGCTCACTACAGCCTCCCTCCAGGTAGTTATAGAGAGCAAATCAGGTTGTGCTGACTTTTAGGCAGGGATGTGTAGGTGGAAGTGGTGGGATCAGAGTTCTTCAAGTGAGCATCTTTGCCAAAGATGTGATGCGAAACCACACTAGTTGCCTGCCAGCAGCCTTTCTCTGAGATGTGAGATGAGTGAGAATGGGATCTGGCCAGCTGTCATAGCTCTAACCAGAAAGAGGTTTTCTTTAATGGCATTAATTCTGAGATATAAATGATTGTCTGTCACTCATTACAGCATGCAGGTCCTCGCATCTCTCTAAAATGCTAAAAACAGCATCTTACAAACAAGGAAAATGAGTTATTAAGCAATTGGAAAATGATTATACAATTATGTTCTGTTTGGGTACCATTAGTCACAAGGAAAATGGAATATATCCAAGCTTTAAAAGTGAATTACTCATATGAAATTATGTCTGCTGAGAGCCACTTCTCCTTTGGGGTTCAGTATCCCTGGTGCAAGACTTTCAAAGGTGACGGAAAAGATTGTTGTGAGGCAGCATAAGTATAGGACTCAGATTTGGGTGCTGTTCCAGTTGGCAACATTGAGCAAGATACAACCAGCATTAAGTCTGAACCAGTATAAGCAGACATAAACCAACTGATGTTAACAGAGCTAAGCGAGTTTGTAGCAACACAAAACATCTTTTGCCTCCTGTAGAGAGAGTTCAGAAGAATGAAAGTCTACCAACTTTGTAGATTGCACGTTCCAATTCCAACAGTCACACCACGGTAATAATCTGTCCCACTTGTAGAGCATGTTCACTTCAAACTACAGCTGAGCCCTCTTCCTTCATCTGCCAAGACTACTCCTGACAGACCATTTTCATGCCAGGCTCTGTAACCTCCTTGCACTCCTTGTCTTTAGTAAGATGAGGGTGGTCTTGACTATGCTTTTAGATCTCTGTGGGCTGCCTTTGGTCTCTCCATCATGTACCAGATATATATATATATATTTTTTTTTTAATGCAGTTTAAATTTCAGTTTAAGTTCTCTGGTTATCTTTGCTGCTTGTACATTTCAAACACTTCAAGTTCTCTCGTGTCAGCATTAAGCATTTCACACAGGCGTGGCCTCAGCAGAGCTGATAATAATTATGCACTTTCCCTGACCTTTTCCCCAACCTTCTTGTAAACAGGCACAGTATTACCCTTCTCCCCACCCCCCACACCCCAAAAAAGAGTAGTTTTGTAATATAATAGTCTTAAACTCTGTTGGGGCTGCCATGCTGCTCCATTGTGTCTTTTAGAATGCTTTTTACTACTCTCTTAATGTAGTAAATGAAAGGGTGTAATACAGGGCAGATAATAGGCAAGATTACAGATTACTTCTTCTTGTCATTAACTGAAACTAAGTGCTATAACAACAAACACCTACTCTGCCAAAAAAATAAAAAAATCTTTGACTGTAGGTGACACACAAACAGACAGGGTTAATAAAAACCAAGCTTCTACTGCTGATCCAGTTCAAGTTTAACCACCGCACCCATCCAGAGCATGCTCTGATTTCACTCCCTCACCAAGAAACCATCAGCTTATAGCAAGTACCCTCACCTTCCCAGTCACTATCTTCTTTGTTTCATTAAGCACTTCAGGACACAAATACCATCTTCAGGACTACCTGAAGATTATATAAATGCATCCTTTCCAGTTATAGAGGAACCTAGCCAGCTCCTCTGGCTACTGAAGGATGAGATCTGGATCTTCCATGCTATTTCACAATCCTCCCCGAGAGCACACAGAAGGGCTCCAGCACGGACAGTGAGTCACAGACTGTACCACAGCTGGAAATCCTTTCCTTGCCTGGACAAACTATTGTTTGAACAGACCCAGCCAAAGCCCCAGGCACATCCCTTGAGTTTGCTAAGCCAGTCACTCCCTATCTCTCTGCTGCCAGGGCAGTTGCATGGATGGGTGCAACCAGCGTGCCTCCTCCACCGCTCCCATTGCGGATCCCAGTGAGGGGTAGCAAGCCAAGCTTGCTGCAACTTGCTCTGGAAAAGGGCAGCAGTGAAACCTGTAGCTGGTACCTTAACAATGGCAGCAGAATTAAACAAATATCTTCTCACTCCCTGCTTATTTTGCTGATACATCCTCACAGAAGCACACTAACATTTAGGTATCAGTAAATAATGTGCCCTGGATAAAACTATTTTAGTACAGTTTGCTTTTCTGAACCATATGCTCTGGGCCAATACAAATCCAGAGCTACACCAAACCTTCAAGTCAATCAACACCTGCCCAGAGTATCAACCCCAACCCAGTATCAACCCCCAGAGAAGTACCATGAACTTCCATGGCATTCTGCCAAACCCCATCAGCTGAAGAAACCATCCTGATGAGCACCATGTTCTCAGCGATGATTCACCCTCATCAACGCTGCCATTAGTGAGAATATTTTCTGAAGCTGCATGAATACTGTTAAGGAGCTTTTTAATAAGCTTGCATTGAGATAAATCATCTAGGGGCAGTGAGATGAATGGAGCAGGCCCGCTGCAAAGTTAGAACCAAAGTGTTGCAAAACAATTCTGTAAAATGTTTTATATTTTGTATAATTTCTCCCCATGGAACCTCAGTGGTTCACATTAAACACCATAAGACAGACCACCTGGGGCTCCCCTATGATTATTGCAGCTGCATGCTGCAAGCTCCTGTAGAAGAAATGTTCCCTTTTCTTGTAAGAAAGTAATAGGGCATAGCCCAAGTCTGCCAGAAAAGAAAAAAAAAAACACACAAATCAAACACAGGCCTTGTACAAAATCAGCTTCTGATGCATTCGTTTGCTCTGGAGGTACACAGCAAGCTGACAGACAGAATCACTTTGTCTTCATTGATCACCAGTGCTTTTGTCAGCAAGGTGAGTAGTATGTGGAGCAGTCCTTCCTAAAGAAACATCAGTTCAATGGGAAATAAAACCAAGACATTCGTTTTTGTATTTTCCCCTTGGTGAATTTCAGCAGTTGGAAGCTCTTAAGCTCTCTCCCAGAGCATCCAGCCCTGCTCCTGGACAGAACCCCATGGATCAGCAGTGAGTCAGCCCCAGAACCAGGCAGCTGTGGTCTTCTGTCACGTTTTAAAGCCATATTTGTCTTTGCCCAGAGAAACCTTAGAATCTGTCTACCCAAAAAGCGACATCAAAGGAAAAGAAAAATACATCTTTTTCCTCAATAATTTCTCTTCACTTCTGTCATAACCCTTAACCAGACTGCCATCAATGGTAAAATGTAGATAAGCTGTGATCAGACCCACACTTCCAGCTTCTCCTTCAGAAAGCTGACACTGGCCATGGCCTGTCTGTCCAAGGACATGCTGAGCACAAAGAACAAAATTGAATGGACCGCAGAATCCTTAGAGTTGTAAGGGACCTTTAAAAGTCATCTAGTCCAACTCCCCTACAATGAAACAGGGACATGTACAGCTTGGTCAGGTTGCCTCCAGCCTCACCTTGGAAGTCTTCAGGGAGAGGGCATGAACCACATCTCTGGGTAACCTGTTCCAGTGCCTCATCATCCTCACTATAAAAGATTTTCTTAGATCCAACCTAGATCTACCATTTTAATCTTGAAACATGGGAATGAAGGCTTCCAGTGAACTGTATGAAATTCACCTAGACAGAGATTGGATTGCAGATTAAACAAGCTCTGTTTTTCCAACATCACTTTACCTTGTTGTGCATGTTTATGTTTGCACAGGCTTAGTCAGAGCATTCAACAGTTATTTAAGGAAGAGGTTTTCAGTTTTAGATACTCCTGAACTCCCAACACTTTTTAATTTTAATAAGTAACAAGCTCAAGTTATTTATATTTCAACACCCTTGCCTTAATACTCCACACTATGAGACCTTCAGCATGGTCATCTGCCTGATGGGAGCATGTTATAACCATCAGTTACTTGGAAAGAAGATTGTAAAGAAACACATTGTACAGCCTCTGTCCAATCTGAAGAGTTTTGATACTGTTCACACATTTCCGTAGAAATATCTTGCCTTGATATTAGAGTGCTCAAAACATACAACTGCTCAGAAAGCTCTGCAGGAAACACCATCTTCTCCCTCCCCAGACATCATGTCCCAACTACACCATAAAACAAGGAGTGGATCTTCTGGTTGGGCTTAATTTAGTATTTTGTTTGTGGACTTGATCTGGTCACATAGACTGACAAAACACATTCACATAGTCAAGGACAGGAGGTTACTGAGGGAAAGAAAGCAAAGAGAAGTGTTTGCTGGAAAAGGGACCAGAGGAGAATTAAGTGCTGTTCCAATTCAGGAGTGCAACAGAAAAAAACACCTTGCCAAGTTCAACTGCTGCCTGAAAGGAAGCGATTCCCCCACCTTCAGATGTAATTGGTTCGATTTTTCAATAAATACATTCAATATATATTATGCTGTTTTACATAGAATATTGCTTTGCAACTATAAAAATTGTTATTTTGCTTTATGATTATTATTTCTAAATTTCAGCTCTCTCCCAGGAAGCTCTGACAGCTCAGTGAAACACATCACATTTGATAGCCAAGAAAAACAAACCCATGGGCAGGAGTCTCCCTCTATTGTGGCTCATTTATAGCAGTCAAGTAGCAGCAAAGCAGAAGCAAATCAGCAGAAAACATCTTATATCTACAGACTATTTTTTCAGTCAGTTGGCAAAGTAGTCTTCTGCTCCCTCTGACAGGCAGGAGGTATATCTGGAAGTCTACCAATGCAGAAGAGGTTATGGTTTGAGCACGCTGTGCTCTGCTATTCTAATGGCAAAGAATGGATGCCTGGGACTGTCACAGCTGGGAATTGTTGCTGTCCTAGAATGGCAGGAGCAGGTCTCATGAATCATCTTGGTTTTCAAGCCATCAGCAAGGGAAAAAAAATAAAATCATTTTCTCCCCAAGCAAATTAGTTACCAGAAAAAACATCCTGCCTACCAGCCCATCACCCTGCTTGACAGTACCTGTCAAAGATAAAATCTTTCAATGAATTAAAGGAGGGGAAAGGCCAATCCCTCCTAGTTATGGTGCTGTGATTTACATCAGTATAATTATATCTTCATTGCTCTGGGAGATTGACTATACCTCCAGGGAAATGCTACCAGTACGTAAGAACTTCGCTTTTTTAATTGCTATAGATCTGCTTTCGTATGTCTAAACCTATTAAAACACACTAGAACAAACCAAGATTAATAGAAATACAGTGCTAGGCTATAGTTCAGATTAGTTAAATGTTAAACTAATTGCATTGCCTACTTCACAGTGTTTAAATAATAGTACGCTGCAACTGGGTCATGGCATTATATTACAAGAGTAATATATAGATCTTACTTTTTTAGTAGCAGAACTCTCCCCCAGATCGATCTCATCTTATATTTAGACCCTCAACTCATACCTAAAGCTTAGTCATTATGAAACTTGCCTATAATTCAAACCCTAATATCAGTTTCACCTGGAATTTACTGCAATCATTTCCCTCTGAAAAGTGCCCTCATTTAATCAATGAAAACCACCGTTCCGAGGGCTTCGTCTTCAAACACTGAAATCAATCCCCCCCTCATCACTAGCAGGCTCTTCAGCTAGAAAAACACCCAGCTCTTGAGGAAACTGGTGTAAAGATGCAGAACACATGCTGTGCACTTCTCTGGATACACACTCAAGTCAGCTGAAGCCTGACACAAGGCAGTATCACACCCCGCTTCGCAAACATAACAGTAAGCATCTGGAAGAGTCTTGAGCTAACTGTGGCCTAAGCAATTTGTCTCAGAGCCATTACGTCCCACTTTTACTCCCCAAAAGAGGACCTGAATCATCAAACCAAACTTCTCTATAGCACTTAGCTTTCATCGCAGTGCATATGTCAGGAACATTCTTAGCCCTAAGAATAAGGTGTGTAAATTGTGTGCACATATACACATCTGCATGTTTGGGAGGGTTTAACTTTCTTAGGGCTGCCCACAACATGCTTTCTTCATGATCCTCTAGTCTGGCAGCTGTGCAGAAACAGTTCTCATCAGTAATAAGTCCCCACCTTCAGCCCTTTATGTAGCATTATACCAGCATAAATACCATAAATGTGAAAACAGAGGAAGTGGAAAAATCCATACTGGTTAAATAAAAGCTCCATGATAATGCACATCTTACCCTCACAGCAAATGCTAGAATTTTAACATTATATATACTCAATACTCCACTTATATCTTTTCAATCTCTCATTGCCTATAGAACTTGGTCAATGTGATCTTTAAGGCATACTCACATTTGCTTCAGTTGGGTTAGAAATTTACACCTTTGTAGCATAAGATCTTTAAAAGGGATATTTGTTGAGGGAAAATAAAATATTTAATATATATGTGAGCACGTACCAAACTTTAACATCCTGCCAATTAATTCTTAGAAACACCTTACATTCTCACATTCTCACAGTATCGTGTTCTCCTGTCTCTATTCTAACAAGAAAAAAAAACCCACAAAATTAGACAAAATATAACATAAAAGACAAAAAAAAATCAAGTCCCTCCTGGATTCAAACTTGTATACTTTCAGCTTGTTTGAAGATGGTACAGACACTACAAGACAGGTCTTGCACTTTGCCGATACACAAGGAACCCGCTCATTTCTTTTAGGCACAAACCATCCCCATCCTTTCCTCGGACAGCATTTTGCCCAGCAAGCAGAAAGGATGGCTCCTGATGTATGTGAATGTATCTCTATCTTTGGGGCTCCTCTTGTACCCACCCATTCACAAGTAAATTACTGAGAAGCACGATATAACTCTGAATAGCTTTGCTTTTGCTGATATAACTTCGACCCTTGATGATAGTTAATGTCAGGGCTTTTTTTTTGCATTCAATTAATTTAACGGTCCAGATTTTTAATTTGCATTTCATTTAACATTTCAGATTTTTAATTTGCCAGATATTGTTTATCAAGTATTCATTTCAGCGCCTTTCACTGTATATACAGTGCATACTCCTCAGTAATTAGTGTGCAGTAAATTAATTCTCTCCTTGTTCCTTCATCAGATATTGGATTAAGAAACTTCCAGTGTACCAACATAGTGAGTTAGATTAGGAATTTCCCATCCATAATACCTTTGTTTAATATTTGTCTTGTGTATGTTACGCTGCCTTAATACTTTACAAGATAAGAAATGTTACAGTTAGAAGCAGAAACCTCCAATTAATTTGAGTCACATATTTGTTTGAAATTAGACTCAAATGCATTCACTGCATTTTCTGCTCCTTTACACATTCTTACATTTTCCTTAAGAAAAAAAAAAGCTGATTTATTTATAACAAAGGGCATTTAAATCACCTGATGCTTTTTCAACAACCACCATGAGCATTAAATCAGATCCAAAGTACACAACCAGTTACAGATCTGTCCCCTGTGTTATGTCAATATGGGCCAATGACCAGCAAAGGTGTCCTCTTACAAATGCAGGGAAAGTAACACAAGCTCAATAGAAGGGCAGCACCACCACAGTCCACTGAAATTATGCATGTTTCGCAAACACTTTCACAGTTCAATTCACCTTTTTTCCACATCAACCAAGACACGCCGCATGCTGACAATTGTTCCTAGATCAGTCCAAACTGAGGTGAACACCCTTGTTCAGTGATTAAGATTCTTCTTCACGAACTGTAGTCAACTACCTCAGATAATCCAGTAAAACTCAATAGCATGGTTTTGGCATTCCTATCCAACTGCCCAAATTGTTAGAAAATAGAGACATTTTTTGTCTATCCAGATAGAATTGAAAGTGTAATACACTGAGTGCATTTATTCTTTTTGCTTCAAGCAATCAATTTCTGCCACCTTCCACAACAATGCATAGTACTTACAAAGAACAAAAGTGAGCCTGAAGATCAGGTCATTCATTCCTAAAGGTTATTCTAACTGAGGCTTATAGGAATTAGCCAAAGTGAGCTTAGATGCCAAATCATTCTAACCACCCTAAGTCCCCGCTATTCCTCAATGTCCATCTTACTAACTTCACTGATTAATAGAAAATATCTTCTCATTTCCTGGCTAAGTTTGCTCAGAGCACTGCAAGCTCTCTTGTTTTTAAACATCCTTTAAAACAAACAAAACCCTCTTGAATATAAGTTGTACATCCCCACAGAACTGAACACATTTCTACCATACACAGTGCCATCCCTTAAGGGACCAGACTTTTTTCCTTTTTTTTTTTTTAAATAGGATTAATGTAAATAAAATACTTAAACCGTGGCAAGCTACAGGGCTGATTGCAAAGACAGATAAAGATCTGGCTTGCTTCCATGACAAAGAAGTCACCTTCACAACAAAATATTTGACAAATGAAAGTGCATTACTCCAGGTAACGACATGAAATAGCTTTCCTTTTTCATACCTGATGGCAATTACTTTATGCTCAGTGTTACATGCAACAACAACAAACCAGTAATAACAACAAAAGCCACAGAAGCTGTTAACAAATTTCTGCTAGATGCATTACGTATAGCATCAGTCAGTCAGAAGTACCGTGAGCCTAATCACTGTTCAGAGCATGGCCCTGCCCAACTTGGCCAATATATCCCCTTTTACATGGGGATAATCAACTGAAATTAGACTTCAGAGTAACTTCCTTCATACCTGTGGACCAAACAGACAGTGGAAGCTGTTTCTACTGTCCAAGTACCAACTTGATAACAGACTGTACTTCAAATTAGCTATAAAGTTGTCTATTGTCAAAGACTTCCTTAAAAAGGGGAAGATCTCTTCGCTCTGCACATCTTCCACAGGTCATTATGTCTGTCTGATACTCTGGAAGGACTGGGAGAAGGAAAGTATCCACCAGCTTCACTGAAATATCAGTCTACCAGGCTCTGGGCCACCAGGAGATGCTATGTGCTTCCTATGGAGGCACGAAATGCAGAACAGCACAGCACTGGGTGATACAAATCTTTCAGGAGCAGAAACATCAGAACCTCTTGGGAGCAGCATTCATACCTGTCAAGCTTTTACACCATGTACAGAACAACAAAATCACCCAATGGCATCTAAAACATTCAGATATTCTTTTTCATCTTTCATCTGCCACCACTCACCAGCTTCAGACACTGGAGAAGGTTCAGTGTTCAGCTGGGGCTCATAACAGATGTACCAGCACACTGAATTCTGCAGAAGTTCCTTCAACTCCCATAGCATGAAACAGGGCCAGCAACAAATACTGATCTTCCAAGGTTTTAAAAGACGGGAGGCAGAAGAAACAAATAGATTTTAGCAAGCCTCAAGACAGCCCCAATCTAACTTACATAGGTATGTTGGGAGATGGGTATTGCTGTGCGTTTGGGAGGAAGACAACATGCCTGACCCCAGCCCCATCAGCACTGCCTGGGAATTTTGCACATACCCCTCCCTAAGCACAAGGCAGGGACTTTGCCTCCATCCCTGACAGCTATCTGCCAACGGTCCCAAAGGAGCCATAATTTACCCCAAAGCTCTGTATTAAATTCAACAAAAGAAAACCAAACATCAGTACGGCAAAGGGCTTCCTAAGCTGAAGCAACTGAAAAAAAAGCAGGCCTCTAAGTCTGTGACAAGTTGATAGGACTATCTGGGCCCATCACTTCAAGCAACACATACAAGAAAATAAATTATCTTACAGAAGTACAAAGAGTGGTGTGAAGACCTTAATGTCATATTTCTCTTTTTGGCTGCAAGTCTTATTATGAAATATGTTTTATATAGTGTTTTGTTTTACTTAGAAAATTTAGGGCTCTTTTAATCTAAGACCTTCATCTTATTCAGCAAATAGGGTATCAGGATAAAGAGACCGTGAGTATGCCAAGGGAAAGTATATCTTTTGAATTAAAGGATCGAAAACTCAGTCAGGCAGAATACTGGTCGCTCTCAAGAACATTATGGGAACTAATGAAAGAACCTGATTTCCTGCCTTATACAATTAAGTAATCAGCTGCCTTTGGTTACCCCTAACAACTTGCACAGACAAGGGGATTACTAAGCAAACAGACTGCAGCATTTCAGAATACACAGTCAACAGGAATGCTGAAATGACATGCATTCCCAGGGGAGTCACTACCTTTTCAATTTTAAGAGAAGGAAGCAGGATTATTGAAAATTTGAGAGTTGGCAGACCTTTACAGAAGTGCTCTGGCTGATGTAATGTGTGCTATCAAAGCTAAGTACAAAAATAACCCTTGCCATCTGAAGAATACTCTCCTTACTACCTATTCTCCAAGAGACAGTGAATTCCTAATCTGCTTCAAATGAAAGAATGCTTAGATACAATATAAAACTGTCTTGTTATGACCAGAAAAGGTTCCTACAATCATGCTTTCAATAAGCTGCATAACGTTGTGGCATACCACAGTGAAAGAAATATAATATTAAACAAATGTTTCGACTACGGTTCACATTTTTATTTCTGAAAAATCAGGAAGATATTCCTTAGACTCTTCAGAGTGACTGAGCAGTTTGCACAAGTAGAAAATAAGCAGAGTACATCCCCCCATCCCAGACACCTGTTGAGGATGTGCTTTGCAGAAGCACCCAGTGATAACCATAAATTTATTAGAGATCTGCGAGTCCAATAGAAACAGTGCTTGGAAGATTTGGGAATCAGGCCCTAAATCAACACTCTGAGGAGCAACGGAAAAAACACAGCTTAGCTTTCTCACAGCAGGAGAGCAGTATTTGGGGCTTCTTTCTCTTTATGTTAATAGACTTTTCTGCCCACTCCTCAGCTAATTGGTACTGCTGGTAGCAGGACTGCAGGCACCATAACACTTGGCAGTACTCTCTTATCACTCTGCAACCTTCTGGGGAGGGCAAGAGAAACTTCTGCTACTTTTCCATGAGGTCACTCAAACCTGTCAAATAAAACTTTGGAACTCTGCCAGGGAAAAGAGGTAACGAAGACATTCTCAGTTTAAGGAGAACGAAAAGGTAATGGGAGAACGAACATGAGCCATATTCTCATTCTAGAGTGACTGAATGCACAGTGTAAAGAAAAATCCAAATGATACACTTGTCACTTGAGAGTGTCGAATGGAGCACTAGAAGTGCTGAATGGGTAGTGCTTCAGAAATAAGGTAAATATTCACTCTGACTTGCTATTATCAGCTGAGGCACCAGAGACACTAAATAAACAGCTGTGCAGTATTGGAAATGCTTCCAAAAGTGTAAGATAAAAAACATCAGCGTTGCCAAAAGATAGAGTGGAAAAAAAATCTTGTAGTTGAGAGACGTGAAAAGTGAAATTTACTGTAAAGTACATTGCCTCTCCTGGATAATAACAGTGTAATTCTCCCATACCATCTGTTCCCACCATCCCCAACCACAGGGTGATCTGGTTATACGGAAATGTTTGCTAACAACAGCACCTGGCTGCTGTTTGGAGATTTACTTCCTGCTCCCACAGCATCGACTTCACAGGGCTCAGGCATATCTGCAGGGTTGGATACAGTAATATTCAACAGTGGTGTTAAATCCAGTTCATTAACTGGGCTACAATTACTCAGTCAACATACTCGAAGCTACCCTGAAACACCACCCCTTTCTTTATAACTATCGGTCATCCTAGCAATTCATTCTGGATGGAATCAGAACTGGTTCTAAAATTTGATTATTTAACTTTTTTTCTTTCCCCCAGTGTCCTCAGGTGTTAAGATCTGGGCAGTGAGGAACCCTGTGCTGCTGGGCAAGTGGGATTTATAAGGAGGATTACAAATCTGACATCAGAGATAGGATTAACCATCAAAATACAGCCTCAGATCTTTCTGTTGTGCTGGTGGGACATATTTAGTTGCAAAAGGATCCTGTTCCAATTCCAGAAGTACTGAACACGCCACTTAAAATTTCTTGTAATCTGATGTGTAATCTAATGCTTAAGGTCAGCCACACTGCTCTATTGAAGAAAACCAGGAGAGCAACCTTCACAAGGTACCATACTGCTGCCTCCCAGCTCAGACCCAAATCCCAAACCAGCCTCAACTCTATCTGACCAGAGCACCACAAACAAACCAAACTAGCCATAGCTACCACCTGCCTGACTTGGAGTAAAAGCAACTAATTGGTAAAACAAACCTGTTCCTCAACTTTTCTCAAGCACAGTTGGGGATACAGCATCACCCAGCCCTCACATCACTTCTAGTACACACTGCTGACTGATTTCCCAGCACCTAAGAAATCTGACACTTCACCACACATAGCTCCTTCTCTCCCTAGACATATTTTTGTCCCACCTGTCAATCTCCCCAATTCCATGCCACCTCTTAAAGCCCCTAAAAGCATGAGCTGTGGAGCCAGCAGCCAGGAGTGACATGACCAGACTCAGATTCTTGAACATAGTTATTAGAAAGAGATCATTTTCTGCTGTTTTAACACAAAAATAAAATCAGATTGCATCTAAATCCATGCCTTAATTCTCTTCCTTCTCAGTTTACTCCTACTCTCAGTTACTGCTGTCTATACCACCATCTTCCCCATAGTTTATGTCCATTCTGTCAAGTATGGAGATCTCACCAGTATCAGAGCATCATCTTCAATTCAGAGCTTCCTCAGGAGTTGCACAACCACGTTATTAACAATTTCTGCAGTTCTGCATAACATCAATATCTTAAGCCAACTTTTATCTCAGATATCATTTCCTACCACTACTCTCTAGCTACAATAACACACAGCATTCTGTTGCTATCCCCGCTATTGGGCAGAAATAACTTCTTAGCTTCTCTTTTACTATGTGATCCATTTCTCCATTGATTTGCCTTTTCTATTACAAAGATAAACCTATCTTTCTTGGCACGGTCTTTCACTGCTTATCCTTGACCCCCTCTTCAGCACAGTCATCCCAGTATACCAGCCTGCAACAACATCTGTTGCATTTACACTAAAATACCTTCATGATTTCAACCACACTACCTTTGTGCTCTAGTTTCTTGCAAGCACCTGTGAATCTATTTGCTCATTCCTGTTCTTTCCCAACAATCTCACCAAAAAACAACAGGTGATGCTTTGACAACTCACATTTTGTGGCCACTGCTTTTCATGCTGGTCAGTAATATCTCATTGCTCTTCCACCTCTTTCTATCTAGAAGGATTTTAGACTTCACAAAGAGTCCAATTCTGAGACATATCGGATACTGAAGTTAAAAGAGTTTTCTACAAGATGCCAAATCAACAATAATCTGTTTATTCCTGAGATACCTGGGACTGCTTTTTGCAAATAAAAAAAGCCTAAAGAAATCAAGCATGGGAGAGGATGAAAAGGGAGGAATGAGTGACTTCAAATGCATACTGCGCAATGGTAACAGAGGATTAGAAACTCTTCAGCCCCTGCGGTAAAAACACAGCAGCAAGACCTGCACGTGTCTAGAATGATAACTGTGATATTTGGTTATTTATAATATTAGCCCTTTTTATTAGGAAAAAGTTGTTTTTGTGTATTATTTAATTGTAGAATTGAGATCTATAACTGTCATATGCAAAATGAAGCCTCCCTTCCCTAACCAGCATTACCCCACTCATCTAGTGCTGATCTGCTGCGAAATTTACAGAACTGCTGGGTTATTGCTCAGCTCAACACATCTCTGGTATAGACAAACAAAGCTGAAGATGATGGATTGGTTGTATGCAATGCATTTGACAAGCATCAGAAAGTAGAGAGCAGGGAGGAGGAAAAAAAAAAAAACCTTTACTGAAGCCACATAACCTGAGTTAATGAAATTATATTTAACTAAGGGTGTGTATTTAGACTCGATCTTACCTTGGTGACTTAGCCATTAGTAGGAATTCATTGTTTACCTCCACGATTCTTATCGGTACTTAGGCAGTGTTTGCACGTGATTTTCAACTGATTGCTCAACATGCTCTGTGTTAAACTGTTTTGAAATAAATGAAAACACAGCAAGATCACAGAGGGCTAATCTCAATTATCTAATCTGCTTAAAACTGCATGGTTTCTTTTCTTATTGAGGCAACACTACGGCTTCCTCTATGGGCAGAACTGTACTTACTGATGCCAAACCTGACATCTGTTTCTTCTTTTGCAGGAATAAAACTTTGCTACCAGTGAAATGGAAACAGTTGTTATTCCAAATTACATTTTTTAGGTCATTTGAGGATCACTCCTCAAGAGGTAATAATCCCCTATAATGATTATGGACTCCTATTGACATCCATGATCATTGTGGGCATTTGATTTACATACACCTAAAAAAAACAGAACACTGACAACCTGGTCATAGGATAAATAATGAGCTCAGTACATCTCAGGAAGCTGGATAGCTCCTAAAAGTCTTTACAGATCAAAGGAATAAAAAAAAACCCTCAATATTCCATCTCAGAGTCCACATTCCTGCTGATTCCAGTGCACAGACCCATTCCAGCAACTCATAAAAAGAGCAGAAGACCAAACGAGTCCCTATAAAACTACAGGACCAATGGGAAGTCTGTAAAAACACTGGATTAAAGAAAAGTTACACACAGGGTTTTTTTGCGTGTTTTCATGCATTTAAACTGACCAGAGACAGAGCAGCCAAAGCTCTCTCACCCAGAATGAACATGCTTTAGCCTTGTGCAACCATTTCTAAGATCTCAGCTGGAGTACTGCTGAACTTCACAGCCTAACTCCCCAACTAGCTTCAATTTTTAAGTCAAATTCTTCCAAAAACATTGTTAACAGCACTCAAGTAAAAAAGTTTAGCAGCTGAAGGGTGAATGCAGACTTCAGCAAGTTTGTGCATTAGTCTGCCGAGACCCAGTGCCTGTCATCTTCTTAGACAAGTTTACCATTGGGATACATCTTTCAAGCAGCTGGAGTCCTTGGGGCAATTTGCAAGAAAAGAACTTCTAGGAACACTTTTACTTGAACTCACATTCACATTTTTCCTTTTTCTAGGTCAACCGCTATCTATCCTGCATTGCACCAGGTACTACCATTGTATTCTATGGTCCTCAGAACAAGTTTCCATCAGTAATAGCCAGGTAAGTATATTGCAAGAATCAGAATAAGCTATTTTAACAAGTGAAAAACATTCATTCCAAAAACTTCCGAACATCTAATTTTGCAATGTGTGTCTAAACATAGCTGCTCCTTCCACTCCTTGCATTTTGATCTCCCCTAACACACTGTTCACCATCCAGCACCCAAATGCCTCTACAATTAGACTCAGACATGTTTTCTTTCAGAATTTGTGACTATCCACTGCTTCTCCAAGACTCAACACAAGCACCACACACACACAGGCATTGCCACTGAGGGAATAATCAGCATTCAGCACAGAGACCCTGGAGAAGGCCATTAGAGCAGCGGGAGCTGGAGCAGCACTGGCATTTTCATTACAGCACACGCTGGTGAGGAAGGGCCTGTCTCAAGATGGAGCAATTGAATGGCAAAAAGACTCCGTAGGTTTGCTTAAGACTTCCTGAAGTCTCAGCACTCTCCTGATGACCTCCCCTTTGAAACAGATCTTTATTATAGCTTTTTAGCCAGGAGTTCAAAGAAGTTGCACTGACAAAATAAGAGAGATGATTCTATCCACGCCCCACAGCACAGCTTGCCAGAGTGGTTTGGAATTATCTGGCAACCTTTTCTTCTCCCATACAACAACATGAATACTCAATCAAGAAGCAGAAACGAACATAAAGGTTTAGAGACAATCCCCAGCTAAGCACCGACATTTGCATGCTGTCAGAATTATTTGAACTTCTTGAATCTGCAAAGTGAGGTTGCCTCTTTACTAAGAACCACCACTGATTATGTTCCTTATGACATACTCAGATGAAGAAAATTTGAATCGATGATTTCCCCTCCCCTGATATGATGCAATTTAGTAATAAGAAAACTATATTCAAATAATAAGTCAAGAGGGGGGAGGGGGGAAAGCAATACTGAAATGTATATGTATTTTCTTACATCCAACAGTATCGCATGATAGCAATTTACAAAACCCCACCACTACTGAAAAACAAAGCATTGCCAGTCTGAACACTAAATCAGGAGAGGTTTCTGCCTTAACACTCCATAAAGCCATTTGATGGTCCTAGAACTGTCTAGTATACTACTATATACTACTGTACTAGTAACTTGACTGCATATCATTAGAGTAAGACTAACCTTTTAACTGCTCAGTTCTTCACAGAACCAACAGTGCTTTAGCTTTATTGGCAAGTATCTGGCTTGTCTGCACATAACCAATTTGAGACATGGCTATAACACGAGCAGAGGCCTGTACTGGAAAGTCTTAATTGGTACAGGTCAATAGTAACACATCAAATCCAGGCTGGCAACATAAACATACAAAATATTAAGTGAAAGTGTCCTTGAGATTCCAAAACTAAGGAAAATTAAAGCACACCTTCCCAATAATCATAAGGTGAAAATATCTAAAAAGAAAACACTGCACCCCTCCCCATTTCTGCACACACAGCAAAACAACTGCCTGATCTACAGCAGGAAAAAAAACAAAAAAAACAAAAAACAACAAGAATTTTGCTTAAAAAATGTGAATTAAGAACTGATCAGTTTGAAGACAATTTTGATTTTGTTTTAACAGATGCTAAACAACATCACCGGAGCCAAAGCTGAGCATTCAGTTGTAATACATATGGACACAGCAGTAAATTTCCATAAGCAGCCCAGATCCTAGAATCTTGTGGTTATTTAAGAATCCAATCTAAAAGCGCACATATCTCACCAGTATGGGCAAAATAGTATTTTCAGCTCAGTTTCATTACTTTGAAACACCTGGCTCATGGCAGATAAACAGTTCAGGTTGACCATAAGTACTGTGCCATTTTTCTGTCTGAGCACAGGCTCTGAGCACACTTCTCTGCCAGAAAGGCCTCCTGACTGATTTCTGGAGATACTCAGCCATTATTTTCACAGAGCACCACGAGACATCTTTGCACGAGGGGAGCAAAGGAGCCTGACAGAAACAAGAATCTTCCTCTACCGCCAGCAGGAGAGGAAGACCATTTCTGTAGCTTTTGTGGAACCTCTGAGGGGGAGTGCTGCCTCTGCTCTGCCTTTGATGAACAAGGCAATATGCAACTTACTTTGGCAAAACTCAGATTTAGTTTTGACAAGCTGCTTATTCGTTTCCCTTTCAGAACTGAGCTTGCACCTGCTCACACCCATTTTCAGGCAGTCCCATGATTCGCTCACCAGCAAAGTAATTCCGAGACTATTACCTCAACCAGATGAAGACTGACTTCTGACCCAAATATACTGCAGCACAATTCTTCAGTTCCTTCCTTGCAAATGAGCCTGACAAGCACTGCTTAAGGTCCAAACTAAGTTATGCAAACAAGAGTACAAACAGATAAAACTGGAAATAACAAACTTAACTATTATGAGGCCTTACAGGCAATGCAATAGAAAAGATGAATTTACCATTAAAGAAAGCACTGAACAGCACACATAACACGTATCCCACACAAACCAAAGACAATAGTTCTTCAGGCAGAAGGGCTGTATTGATGCCAGTATGAATATACTCTTTTTTCCCTCCCCTCAATTCCAGAATACACTTATTGTAAGGACCAGCCTCAGGTGGTGATGGGAAGATTCCCAGGTTCTATTGCTGAGTAATTAGGTGACCTTGAGCAGAAAAATTCACTTAGTGCACAGTGTCTCCATTTACCTATTGTAGGATAGGTATATAATCACAAACTCTTACCAACAGCACAGAAGGGTTGTGAGGCTTAATTAATTTTTAAATGCTTCAAGGTCCTCAGCTGCATAATGGCAATCTTTATTAATTAAGTTCTATTTATTGGCTATCACATCACTTACTTATGTAAATACCAATCATTATCTTTATAGCAGCTCTACACATTTTTTTTTAATCCTTTAATTTTTTGCCGCATCGTAATCCAAAAACTAATATTTCTGATCTTCTAGAACTGGATGATGGGGGAAGACGGACAATGGCACATCAGAACTCTGCATAAAGGGGTCACATTTGCTCACCCACTGTAGTCCTTCTCTGGGAGAGGTATATAGGAAGGCCACCATTTAAGAAGTTTGGCCGACTACCACATCTGGAGTCTGAGCAGTGTGAACAAGTTGGTATGGATGTGGTTAGGAATTAAGTATTTCTCCCCCTTCTTCCAAGTCATAATCTGCTCACAGGCTCATTTGGCCATTTGCTCCTCACAAACAATAAATAGGATATTTAAACACTGCAGTTCTTCCCAAAACAATTAGCCTCATTAACATACCGATTAGCGCTACTAAATGCCCTTTAAGATCAGGTTTAAAACACAGTCTTTCTAATGCAAAGCTCAAAAATAGCTGTTATGCATGACCTGGCCATTGCACTGGTGGAGGCGATGTAAGAAAACACACAGGCTCCTACCCAGCTCCTTCCACAAGGAGCTTCCATTTAAGCCACGGTCACAGCTTCATAGGAACACAGCCAGGATTTTACCCACTAAGTTTAAAATAAAGCAGTATGTAGAGCAGCATTATGAGATTCAGGGTCTTAGTTGGAAGCGCGAGTACACGAGGCTTGGTTCCACCTTAATATAAGTAAAAACGAAATGACAGATTCTGTATTAGCAGCCAGAGAAAAGAGGAAGGGAGAAGGAAGAAAATTAATCAATGAAACATCATGGAAAAAAAATAGACGTATTGTTCTATTTTTGGATATACATTCAGTTCTTTGGGGAAGCAGGGGAAAAATGCACAAATCGCTTTCCTTCTGACAGTTCCAGGTGATAACAGAAGTAATGTTCTTTATGCAAGAAAACGAAGCAGCTGTTGTCTATCAAAAAAAAGGAGTGAGCATTGTCTTAGGCAGTAACGCCTGATCTATTATTAATCCTTACATCAGAACAGACTTTAAATATATTGACAACTTCAAACAGAAAATGACAATGTAAAGGCTCTTTTAAACTCCCAGGGGAAATCCAGAACTATGGGTGAAGCTACCATTAAGGAGGAAAAAATGAAAATACACTAAATTATGTTTCTTTACAACTGCCCTAAATTAGTTGTCATTAGTTAGCTGTTATATGTGTCAGTATAAACAAATTGTCGGGTCCTTAACGAGCTCAACTCTGCCAAACATCTGAGAAGCCTGTTTGGAAAGGGATACCCCAGCTTGGGAGCATTTGGAAGCAACTCTCAAATCAGCAAACTCCGTCAGAAAGATAACTCACTTGAAAATGATATAATTACTTTCAGTTTGTTTAAAGCCAAGGAAAAGTTGACACAGTGATAAAAAGGAGGGTGGGGGGAGGGCAAGAGGAGAAGGGGGGAAAAAAAGGAGTTACTTTATACTGCTTGAAATTGGGCTGTTCTGAGGCCGAGGACCCGAGCTTATTTGAAGAAAGATTATCTTGACAAATTGGATAAACATTTTGTGCATGACAGGACGCTGATGGAGAGTCTGTTCTGCAAGCACACCTGGGGGATAGTTTGCTCAGTGTGTGACCGAGGTGTTCAGCTAACCCCAGTCCTCCCAGGGCACTTTGTTTACTGTGTGACAGGTAGAGGCAGATCCTGAGTCGGGCCCTGGTTCCTGCAGACCTTCCAAGATGCATTTTGCTCCCTCCCCCTTGGGATGGATACAACTTGGCTAGACTAGGCCACAAAAGGCTCCTCCAGACTTCAGTAAATAGTTTGCGTTTCAGGAAACCCTGCAGGCTGGTGTGCCCCAGGCCAACAAGTGAAAAAACTCACACGAAGCATCTCATCTCCATCCCTCATCTGTCAGCATTCACTGGAAGGAACCACTCTAATAACCTGAGAGAAGCCAAAGCTGAAAGCCACCTATAACCAAACTATTGGTTAATTTGCGGGGTAACGAGCCTTGTCTGTGTAGGTTCTTCACCCTCACACATCAGAAAATGGGGATACAAAACAGACAGTGCAGGGTTTTGCTCTGCCTTCACTTTCATGTCAGACACTGATGACCAAACATGATGACCACCATGCACATTTTTGCCTTTAAAAAGAATTGGTTCAATCAGGAATTAGACCTCCAGATTTTCATTTGCTTTCAGTTTCTCTGAGGTTGTTGAAGTCATCCAGCTCTCAAGCCCCTCGGTGTTCTGGAAAGCATCTCAAAGCCCTCCATTCACCTGCTGGGGTATTTTCCCACCAGAGGAGCTTACAGTCATTTCCTTCCTCCAAAGCACTTCACAGAGCTGGGAAGTCAGAAATGGAAGAAAGGAACATTCCTTGGGCAAAGGAAGGATCAATGTGGGATTCAATTCACCTCAGGGTGGTACAAGGCAACCTCCTGAGGAGGTCAGTAACAGCTGGTCACCACCGAGATGGGATGCCTAATATTTGGGTGGTTAAACTGGAGAGGGATGTATACCATCTGCAGTGACCTGAATCAAGCACACACCAGCACCCTGCCCCCTGGAAACAAGATCAGCACTGAATTTAGAGACTTGGGGGGGGGGGGGGGAAGAATAATGAAAAAAGAACAGTATACAAGGAAACTAAACTGGATCAGAAAGCAAGATCTACTGCATGTTCAACATCAAGAGCAAGGGATGCAAATGTGCAGCTAGGATGTAAAACAGTTACATCACCCCAAACCCTGACCTCTGCCCTGCCAAATCTATTCCATGTCTGGAGACAGTTTATTTCCTCTACCAATCTTATTCATAGAAAACTACACAGGAAGATTAAAATTAGGTACCTGAAATGAACAACTTGGATTTGCACTTCAGCCATCAGCCATGGGGAATAGCTGTTTTAAATGGGACTAGCCTGTAGTGCTTCTACCACAGAGGCAGTAAGGCACTGGTGACTTGTCACACAGTACAGGAAAGTCAACACTGCTCACTGGCCCAGGGCAGGACCAGAGAGCTGTGCCTGGTATTTATCCTGAGTGCTACAACAGGGCCAGTTTCTAAAGCAAGTGTCAGCCACTGCTACCACTCTGCAGTAAATTATTCTTCTTCCTTTCTGACCAGTAGTGATGAGCAAACAAAATAAAGGCAGAGCTGTGTAAGGCTGTGTCACCTAACAGATCTAATTTAAAAGCCACAGAAGCTGCAAGGAAACACTGCCAAATACACAGAAGTGTTTGAGAGACTATTTTTAACTGGGGTAAGAAAGAGCTTACACTGATTTTTGCCCCTCAAACTTGTCAAACCAAACCTTGCAAAACAGCTGTGTTCAAAAACAGCGTAGTAGTAAAAGGTGCAGCAAAATTACTTTCCTCCAGCAGCATTTTTGTCTGGGTGATTTACATTCCTACATCTGCACAGGCAATACACCCCAAAGCCAACATGCATTTCTCTTGCAATTTAGAACAATAACCCATAATAGTATCAAGATAGTGCTCCTTGCGCAAGATATAAATGAGTGGATAGAGATAAATGATCTCCATCCAGAAAGAGAAATGTGAACCTTCATAAGCAGGCTTGGACTCAGCAAGCAAAAACTGACATTGGAAAGTGATTAGAAAACAGAGTTGAATGATAGGAAACAAATATTTTCCAGGATGTAACAGCCTAAGGAACACTACCACAAAGCTGATGAGTTCCTGGAAGTATCTCCAATTTGCCCCAGGGTATATTTAGCTGATGAGAAATGTTCCTGTGATGCAATCCTAGCAGTTTCTATTTCATTAGTTGAGCATGTTGTCAATATCCTGACAGGAGGGATTTTTCTTTTCAGGTTGACTGAAACAGTTAGGACACTATTTCATTCCAATTCATACAGTTATTAGTAAAAAGCAGTTTTCCTTATTTGCCCATAACACTATACTGCACACACAAAAAGAACAATGGTTGTCAAAGCCAAAGTTGGCCAAGCAGGAACATTCCAACGTTAGAACACAAATGATGATGTGAACCATTGTGCTCAGCCACAAGTGCTCTGCAGCCAGAGCATCTCTGTTTACAGGAAGAAATCCAAGCTGCAGAGGAAACGGTGACTTTGCAGGCTTACAGAAACTGCCAGGCATAGCTGAGAAAAATCTCAAAAACAAACAAACAAAAAAAACCCCAAACATGGAAAAACCATGCAAAAATCATTCTGAGGATAAAAGTGACTTGAGTCTTCACACAGAATATTCCCCTCCCGCTCCCCTTTTGCGGTGTCCTGACAAAACTTCCAACAGGAATTAAAGAAAACCAAAGACATTTTAGTCTCAGGAATAGCCTTCCCCTTCCCTTCCAAGCAACACCCACATTTCTCATGAACACACACTTGTGGTGCTCAACATGAGCTCAGGCTGGACAGCAGTAACTCATGGCCCTGAACACCGATTAGATGGACTTGAGCATAATGGGACCTTCCACCAGCACAATTACCGGACTCCAGGGAGACATAATTATATTTGCAAAACTAGGTCTTACTTTCCAGAAATAGATCTTACCTGATTCTTAAAAATAGGGCAAAGAACGATGCCAGCAGGATGTCTGCAAACAAGCTCTCTCCATTTAGTCCAAGAGCAAAGATCAATGAAGTCACAGCACCCCAGTTTACTTTCAAAGTTTTAAAACTATATTTTTTAAAGCCTTTGTGGGATTGCTGACTCCATTTAGTTTATCAATTAAAAAAAAAAAAAAGAAAAAAAAAAGGAAAAATGACACACAACCTTCCAATTCTTTTGCTGCCTGCTCCACCTCAAGTGGGTTTGACAGTGTGTACTTATACCTGCGCATCACCCCTATGTAATTTAGAACACAATCTGTACTGTCACATGAAGGTTCATTTCTGACCCATATTTTTTCCAAATACTTTATGATTGTAATCCTAAACACAACATTCATGGCTGCAATTGTTAACCTCTCTCCTTTTACTCCACGGGTGCATCATCCCAGAATATCTATCAAAGACCAAAGACAACCCAGCCTTTATAGCAGAAGCAGCCCAAGCCCCATTAGCTGGGTAGGCAGACACTTCTTGCACAGAGTATAAGAAAACCATTGTTTCATTTCTGAACAGAAAAGAGCCTGCATCACACAGAGGAAAGTTCTGACATGATGTAGATTTAGAAGAGCCCAAAAGAGAGCAAGGGGCAACACAGCTTCTGCTGGGCTGGATATAAGCCCTTCCTCCCCAAGCAGGGCACGCCTTCTGTGGAAGCAAAACCCTGTCATGATGATCACCAGAGACACAATTGTGTTGGCTGGTGGGACAGAAAATGGGGGAACACCTGGCAAAGCATCCGCTCTGAGTACAAAAATAGACTCCCGCTCTTGTGCCCAAGGACATGAATATGCAGATATTTGCTTTCACTCAGAGTGCTGTTTCATGTTCTGATATTTTGCAACTAAAACTACATAAACAATCTGTAAACCACTCTGTAATCTTGTTAACAAAAGCCTACTGTGAGTCAATGCTAAAACAGAGTCCAAGCAGAAATACTATAATTTCCTGGTGCCTTTAAAAGCCAAATGCCATGATCTGATAAAAAGCCACACAAATCCTCAAGCAAGTAGCTCATTTCAGTTTATTCCCACATACGGTGATGGACAAGATGCTTTGAACACTGTCTCTGCAAAGCAAATGCTTGTTTATGTCAGGTCATGTTCTCATTGGAGTGCTGAATTAGTGCACAAGTAGGATGGGCAACTTGTTGCTTAGGGCACCATCTCCCCCATCATTTTGAGATTAACAGAACTATTAGGCATTCTATAAAGATAATTTTGTAATGATACAAGTGAATTCATTCTGCATAATTTGCAGGCAGCATGGATATTAAGCTATAAGTAGACAATATTTACATCATAGGAGGCAGAAACAGTGAGACTCCAATTTAAGCCAGAAAACCTTGAATCAAGAAGAAGAATCTTCTTTTTTATTTTTTTCCAAACCAGCGTTTACCATAGGGAAGCTTTTTTAACACCTCCAAATACATCTATCCAATAAGCACCGAGATATCCTTTGAGACACTCCACTAATAGTTATCAAAGCCAACGAGAAGCTTTCACTCTCATTTTCAGAAGTGCCATTTATTTCAGTTCTGGAGCCAAGTTCTATACCTGAGGTCATTTTGTTTTGGATAGGGATGAACTCATCAGTATCAACCTACTGCCCTCCAGACCCTATTCTTGCATTGCTGTTCAGCCCCCAACAGAAGTGTGCTAATAAGACACTCAACGAAAAAACTATCTTGTTATAACACTATCTGAAATATTGACCCAAGAAGTGTGCTTCATAAATGCACATCAGTCCCCTCTGCACAGTGGACAGCAGGGGGCCTGGAGGTGCTGAGGAGAGGCACTGAAGCCAGCTTCCAAACTGCACATTGATAAATCCTAAGAATATCACACCAGCCACCTGCACACACATTAAGTCACACCTGTATGCACTATGAAGGACTCGCAAGAAGCCAAGGATGGCTTTAAATGCAGGGGAGCAAGCTCTCTCCTCATCCATCCACACCAGAATTTCAGATCCCTCTCACTCTTTCAACCATTCTATGCTGGCCAGGAAGAGCCTCAACGAGGCTCACCTCAAGGTGATCACGAGGTCCACCTCAAGGTCCTCCTTTGGCCTGGAAAACCACAAGTAACTATACTGCTTACCTCATTTCATCAATTCTTTCCATGCACTTATATACACATGCACATACTCTGCTGAGTGTCCCAGTAGCTAAAACTTACCCTGTATCAAGAGTGGCATCTATGGTAGGGGAGCAAAAATAGAATGAGGTATTAAAAAAGGGTTGATTTTGAACGTAGGCATTTCACATTCGATGCTGTCTGCTTGAGGCTGCAAACCCAGCTTTACCCGAAGTCCAGGTGCCAATACAGACATGGCTCTCAGCTTGCTTTGATATATCCCAATACCACTGATAATTCATTCTGCAAGCACTCAACTCTCACCTTCACAGGCTAACATAAATAAATGTTAGAATAGTCATGTGTTATTCTCATTAACAACTAAGACAACAGTCAATATAGTAAGTTCTCTTATAGTATTTAGTGCATACATACCTAGATGTCAACAAAGCACTTCAACACACACTGAACTCCCTTCCTTTTCACCTAAATTTAACTGCAACATTTACCTTCAAGCAGTGTTAAAAAGTTATCCTAAAGAAGAGTAAGTAATTTAAGCCACATGTATGAGGGCACTGGTGAATTAGGACCACAAGGCTGAAATCTCAGAGACTGACAGAAACTGGGCTTTGTTGTTTTTTCCTCCAAACCCCTAGATTAAGTTCCCTTTAGATAAAAAACACCTAAATGAAGTATAACATTTGCCATGAGAACCCACTTTCAGATTATTTTGTTTTTCTTTTGCATAAGCCCGCAACTTCCACATAATCCGCAAGCAAATAGCTCTATTCTGTAGATTAGAAATTATAAAGGACCATGTAATCAGCTGACAAAAGAACTGAAAACAACCCCAGAGGAAACGCAGAGCTGCAGGCTCACAATGCACAGCTCTGTCAGCCGCCCACTCCTGCACCAGATCCTCCTGACGTTTCTTGTGTCACGACTGGACTTTATGAATGGGACCGTAGGATGTTTGCTGGTGAATAATCAGCAAGGGAAGGGGCACAGCATCACGGACAAGGGGTCTGCTTCACTGTCTGCTGACCAGAGCCAAGCAATTCGTTCACTGCTTTCTCCAGCCACCAACTAAGAATCACAGCTCAGCATTGTATTAGAGGATGAATTGTTGCTCATTTCTGAACAATGACGCTTAAGAAATTAAGCTATTGTAACCTCAGATAAACTGCTCATGCTTTTATTTAGTTTGCATGCATCTAAATGTTTAGGTTCTTACACGGTGTCATCAACACTTCTACCGGCAGCTCTGCCTCACAGTTCAACATCTGTCTGTCTATTGTTCAGTCTTCAGAACAGAAGTGTTTCTTCCTCCCTCTATATTTTTGATATCTATTTAATCAGAAAATATTTTTACTTTGCCTATTCATCTCACATTTGCCCAACTACTGATATTTCTACTGCAAGTGAAGCTGAAATCCAAACCAATCCCATTGTAAGCAAAACTTCCCCTAATCTGATGGTAAACAACGAGCATTTCTCCAGCCATTCCTCCTCTGACTTATCAGTCAGGTTGATGGATGTTTAGCACTTACCTTAATGCAGATTTTTGCTTTAGCTAACATTTGGAGAAGCAGAATCAATTACAAACTGGAGATTACGGGGCTGATGAGCTTTCACGCTATTGCAGTTGACCATGCAATTGGGTTTCTAAGTGACAGACACCACAAGACCACCTCAATTGGGCAAAATCCTTCTCACATTTCCACATATCTGACTTCATCTCCATTCAGCACTCATTTCCCTCCTTTTGATTTGTTTAATGAGCTGTTTGAGTGCGTGTACGTACATATGTATGCGCTTTCTCTTAATGAAGGGACTCCTGCACTGGGGGTGCTTTCAGCACCACATCTGCTGGCACAGCTTCCAAGATATCTGCAACATTGCCCACGGACTGGGAATGTCCAGATGTGGATGCACTGCCCAAAGGAAGACATGAGAGGCGGTAGAGGGCTGGCGATTATCAAAGCCATGCCTTTACTGGGATTCCTTTCCTGGGAATCACTTAAAACAATTAGCAGTCCTTGCTATCACTATTAGAATCACTGGTGCTCAAAAACCAACAAAAAAAGAAAAAAAAAAAGCAAGCCTATACCTGATGTTGACCAGCAGAGGTGGGAAAGGACCAACACTTGACAGAATCAAGCTCAGCAATAAAGGTAGCAAGCATTTAACTCATCCCAAAAGGTCTCAACTATAGAGCAAATGAGTATCTCCAGGGGGAGAAATCCTATTAAAATTTAAGCAGGTAGATGGCACATGAAAGTAGGAGTTTTCCAATTAGCTAACTGTCTCTAGCCCGGAGCCAGTCTCAAGTATTCTTTAAACAGTGATGCTCCAATTCACATCTGTCAGCTGGAATATTTACATCTTTGTAATTATTAGAACTGCCTGATCTCCAGAGCAGCAAGTGAGCTGGGGCACTCTGAGCCCATTCCATTCCATCAGCGACTGGTTAGCTTCAGAAAGCTGAAGAGCTACAGATGCCACGTTTCTCACAGTTTGTATCTTATGCTTGTCCTCTCTGCTACTGTGACTGTGTCGCACCATCTCCCCCACTGATTACTTTGCCATCAAAAGTGAGCTGGCATTATAATGCTTCCCTCCTCTCTACTGAGAGACTTCCAGAACCTCTGTGCCCTACAGTCTGCTGCCACAAGCCTTGTGGAAGCTCGAAGCTTCTTACCACTAGGGGAGCTTTGGTTGAAGTTGAACAAAAGCATCAGGAGCTGCTGAGATAAAGATAGTATCTTTACCTGGGCCTTAGCCACATATTGCTGTGCTAGAAACCCAACATCCACAGCAATGCTGCAGAGAATCATAGAATTGTTAAGGTTGCAAGAGACCACATGCAATAGTTTTCCAGCAGTTGTTTTCATAGCATATTTTCTCACTGCATCACCAGTTCCAAGGCATGCACCTACTGGGGAACCTGGGCTGGCAATGCACCACAGCAGTCAGGACCACATGGAGATGGCAGATGCTGAATCTCCTGCTAGTTATATTTGCAGTGAAAAATGTTTACCCTTTGTGTGTTCCTCCCCAGGAACAACACAAATGTGGGCTCGGGTTTTTTTAAGACACACTTGGATAAGTGCAAACACATCTCTTTTGTAATCAGCCTGGGCTGACCCTGTTTAGCCTGAGGTCAACGACCAGTGGCATCTGACCTGCTGAAGTTAATGCGGCAGAACAATGGGAGAGGGTTGGCAAGGCCTTATCCTATTACCTTTTTGATACCAAATTAATTGTTTTTCTCCTTCTCAATGATTCTCTGACCTTTCAGCTATATGTGTTGCTGGCACAGAGTGATGGATTAAATTCAAGCAAGTACATTTCTCAACGTTGTCTCACAGATTTGGAAGTTATTTATGCCTTCCTTTCAGTACTAAGAGGTTTAAGAATGCCCTTATGATTGGAACCCCATTTGATAGTTAAAGAGAAAGAAGATCCAAAATATTAAACAGTTTGCAAGCAGTAGAAGAAAAAAATATATAGATAGATCACACATTACCAAAAAACTCACAGTAATAATAGACAGATATCCCCTATAAACCACAGGTAGGCAAATCCAGGTGCCTGATATAGCCTTAATTGGTGATGCTTTGTTAACTGACAATGCCTCATTAATCAGCAAACCCAAATGCATTACTAGTAGAATAAATTTAATTAGTCATACTAATATTTTCCAGAAGGAGAAAATCCCCACACTATTGCCATTGGATGAAAAGAGCTTGCATAGAATAGCTTTTGATCCTGGACACATCTTTCACGTGATTAAGTTTTTACTTCCTAGTAGTTGGGCCACTTCACTGGATGGAATATACTGAGATGATGCAGTGCAACTAGCACCACACCACAAAATAAAGGTGAAGGAAATCAGTTCAGGTTCCCCTGTCCCACCCCCATTCCATGTGTCAATTAAAGCGATCAAGACTAGAAATGTGAACCTAAAGCTCAAGACATGACATTTGCCTTTAGTTGACATAAAACATCAAGGCACCGAGGCCAAATGCACATTCCTCACTTGGCTCAGTTTGGTGTAGACACGCTGGTCTCCCCTATCTCACACAGCTCACAGAACAGGAACCATGAGTTCAAATAGTTCACCTTCAGACTCCATCAACTAAAGGAAATAGAATTTCATAGTTATCTCAGGACAACACAAAAGCTTCTACTCAATTAAATCAACAGGGCCTCCGAATTACAACCTCAGTCCCTCATGCTCCTGAAATACACATTATTAAACCAATAAAACAAATACACATTATTCTGATTTAAGCCATATTAGAACATTAGAAGAGGGCCACTGGAAAGCATCATATTGGTGGTGCCACTGGGTGACTTCACTTATTCAACAAACTTAAATATTCTCTCAGTTCATGCTTCAAATACAGATGATTAAGCATACATATTAGCAAGATGAAGAGCAAAGGATTTCCTATGACAGCTCTGCTTGAAAGTGACAAAAAATGACTTAGGGAGAAATTGGTAGAGAGGTAGAAAGAAGCTAATCTTGTTATAACAATTAAGGATTCCAGAAAATGTGTGTGTGGAATGGGGGCGAGGGGGGAGTTGGTAATCAGTTCAAATTTTCTTCAGCTTTTCCAAAAACACACATACCTACACTTAACCTCCAGTAAGAACAAGCACAGCAGTTTCCGTTTCCAGAACAATATACTAGACTTACGCCAGAGCAGAATTTCAGAGCAGTATATTCAGAAATCCCAGAACCAAACTAATGTGACATTCGTAACTGATAAGTAAGAGGAGTTTCATGAAGTGGCAAAACATCACCTTCACATTTGTCTTTTGGGTCCAGATATTGTACAAGCAATCAACACAACTGCCAGCCCATGCAAGTCTTCAATATATTAAGAGAAACCTTGTGCTAATTACAGCTCTCCTCAGTGACAGCATAGAAACAAAAAGTTCACCCAGCATCACCCATTGGAGAGGGCCCAGGAGCTCAGCTGGGTGCACCAGGCTGGGACTGCACACAGTGAGCCCTGCGAACACTTCCCGTGGCAGAGGGGGTAGCCTTTAGAAAGAGGTCAATATTCTGGTATAAAAAAAACGCTAAAGAAAACTGTGCTGATATCACCAGGTGATCTCTTGATTAGAGAGAAAGAGCAACTCTGTATCTCATTTGGATCATAAGTTCAGTTACATCATTGCTTTCTTCAGGTCCATTTTAAAATACCCACACCCAGTCAACTCTGCTCATGATCGTTTTCCCAGTGCAACACCACAAAATCTTCTGATGGAGTTTTGGTTAAACATACAGTTCAGTCATTCCCTTCACATGCCACTACCAATACAGAAGCACCAGGGCCCAGGGAGAGACCACCTCCCTAAGCTTCTCCATCCACACTGGGTCCCCTTCCAATGCCACTCTATTCAGATCACAGCTCACCTGGCATTCAGCTTCAAAATAAACCTGCACCACATCAGCATCCTACTTCCCCTGCCCTCAGCTTTCAATTACTGACTTTAAAGGTACAACCTGAATCCATGCGGTTCAAAATGACCTTGTTACACCTTGCAGGGCTCTCATACTGCGGCTCAGAGTATAAAACCTCAAAACATGACTTTGCTCTAAGCCCCTGCAGCAAGGGACAAGCCTCAAGCTGTTTAAGTCTTTAAAGGTACATCCAAAGCCAACATGGGAGCTGCAGAGAAGGATCTGGGAGCCCGGCTCCAGCAGCTTCCAACAAGGTATTTAAACCTTCCTGCCTGTTAAATGTTTTTAATGTTCATTTCCTGAACTCCAAGCAGCAATAACCACTCTTTGTTATAGCATCACATTAGTCATTATTAAAGTCATTATTGAAGTTAATAAGTTATGCACAGATGAAGAGCCCAACACAGCTCACACGCAGCACTTAATTCAACTCTTTTTCTTCAGTTTCTTCCCTGCTGTTGGGAAAAACAGACACCCTTTTTTGACATGGCCCTTACTCACACACCCACACGGCTGCCTGGTGCCCAGCACACAGCTGTGTGGAGCAGCACTTCAACGAGAGTTCAGGGCAAGATGCCTTCACCCCCACCGCCTTCATTTGGGGTAGAGAAAGAGCCTACTCTTGACAGCCTCCTGCAGCACAGCCCATTCCCATTGAGGGTAACCACACAGCCTAAGGATACATGTTAGCTTAGATGTTACCAAAGCGGCAAACATTGTCTGAGTCAGTTACAAAACAACGCTGCTCTCCTGGAGGAAGAGCACATGAGAACACATGCTTTTTGAGCACAGATTGCACTTAGTAGCCGTGCAGAGCTTAACACATTACTTGTTTCCAGCTTCAGCACAAACCGACCACATTAAACCCAATTGTTTCAGAAGAACCAGCAGATTTAAGTACGTTTCTGGCTTAGTCACACAGTAGTACACTCACAGCAACGCTGAACAAACCAACTAACCTCCCACAAAACAGACCATTACACACCCATCCCCCTCCTCAAGCAGATATGTATTTCCTGTTCCCCAGAATACAAACAATCTGCATTTCTGAAAGTACTTTGAAAATGAAAACAACATTAAAAGTAAAAAAACTTACCTGGAAGAAGCAGCAACTGCTGACCACCGAGCAGACCCACAAAGGAAGGCCAGCAGCACACAGGTGGCACAACTTATCCACTAATTACAGCCACAGCTGGGCCCTACTGAGTCAATTAAGCAGCTTTTGCACTGCAGAAAAGGTTACCTATGTGTGGCCTTGGGTGATACACCAAGTAAGGCAGTAAGGCCTCAAAGTCTGAAACCAGAACACATGCTATATACCTTGTGCACAAAGTGATCGCGCTCATCATTAGAAGTAACAGACCATAATGCATATCGCCCAATGAACTAGTTAATTAGTAGTAATCTTAAATTCACCTTGATTGTGGGCAACTTCAGTGCTACAGCAGGCAGCCAGGGTGGGTCAGGTTGTGATCACATCAGGGGCTGTGTCCCAGCTGGCTGTTGTTATGGAGTCATAGAGGTTGGGAGGGATCCCTGGAGATCACTGTTGCATCTTCTTTGGAACTTGCAACCATGTGAGGCAAAGGGCAGCCCCAAGCACTGCCTCCCCACTCCTCATAGAAAACCCCAAAAAACACTATTTGCAAAATGCTGGTTTACTTAAATATATATATATATATATAGTCCATTGTGGTTGAAGCAGGGGCATACATTTCAGTATCCCACTCCACCTGATGGTGACCTCTGTAAATGAGGTGGCATAAAGACCGAAATGGCTGCAGATGTTGGCCCATGCAGCCATTGGTGTTATACAGGTTCTGAGAAGCTGAGGCTGCCTTTCAATGTCAGTCTCTGTGTAAAGTTAAACAGTAAGGGCCAGTATGCAACACGCAATAAAACCAGGGGCTGTGTGGCAGAGACCTCTCCTGTGCAGCAAATAGCACTGCCTGGCATTGCTCAGACACTGGGAGAGTTGCACAGAGGTGCTTATATCAACTCCTGTTTAAAAATTCAAGGCTGATTTGGGCCACGTTTGCCCATTCTGTGAGGATTTCAGGCTTTATTTTCAACTGTACACCAACACATAAGGAGTTTTAGCAGAGCAGCACCATAAAGCCGCATGGATCTGAGGGCTCTGCCAAGCGTGACATCAAATCTTCCAAAGAGTGAGGTTAGATAAAGCACCAGATAGCAGCAAATTCTTGATTGAAATAAAACACCAAACATTTCTCCTTGGCTGGCAACAGGTGAGTTCACAGGAAACGTTTCCTTATCCACAGAAGTTTCTTTTATAGCCAACGCGCAGGTTTCCCTGCCTCCCAAGAAAACTCTGTCTCGCAAAATGTTTATAATGTTATCAGCTTAGAAAAAAATAACACTATTTTTAACTGATGGGAAAGGAGCCCGTTGGCTCTAAAGTTTCCATCCCTGAGTCGGGCGCTCAGTGCTGTTTGGGGCCTTTGTTCGGGGTAAATCAGCCATCAAAAATCGAGCCCTGCCGCTCCTCGCATGTGCTGGGCGGGATGACTGGAGGGATCCTGCGGCCCAGGCACTAATTACCTGTCCAGACACCTCGGGAGATCCTGCAAGCAGCTGGCAGGGGAGAGACCTGGCTGGGGTCTCTCCCATCCCCCCAGCATCCCCTATGGCCATTGCAGCCACTACCAAAATGTATTTACATGGATGGGAGCCACTTCATTCCAACAGGGACATGGGCAGCTTTGGTTTTCCCTCCTTCCTTGACTACTCCAATGGTGCATTTACATACTGGGTGGATAATGTCCCAGAGTGGTTTTATGGATGCTAAAGGTGGGAGAAGCACTGGCAAACCCAGACCCATGTCAGAGCATCTCTCATTGCACAGAATCACAGAATATCCCAAGCTGGAAGAAACCCCTGGGTTGATTTTGCTGAGGACTCACATTCATTGATGGCTGAACTCCAGTGGTCCTCAACTGGAGGCTGAGGGGAGATGAGGGCATCCCCTCAGCACTGAAATGGGAGCATTTATCCCAAAGCAGCACACAATAATTATACTGCCCCAGAGAGCTTTGTTTCTCTTTTTTATACCCTCTCAATAATAATAATGATATAGATTTTCTTTGAAAAAAGAGCAGAGGGAAAAGTTTCCCACTGCTCCATAAGCATGTTCTCCAGCACTGCAGGGTGGGTCTGGGGGTCCCTGAGCACCCTGGAACAAAGAGGGGTTCCCCAAAGCAGCACCCAGGGCATTGGGCTCACTGCACTGTGGGGTCAGCAGCTGAGAGGGAGAAAGAAAAAAAACAGGAATAAAAAAAAGCAAAGCAGGAAAAATAATAATAATAATAATAAAAAAGCTTAAATTTTTTGCAAGAGAAAACAATTCTCCTGCCGGCAGAGGTAAATAAAATAACAGCAGTGGGGTGATTTGCAACCATGTAACGGGCTTTTGTCTGCCCCTATTTCTCTCTGCCTTGAGGGTTTCTGTGTTCCCTCGCCGCAGGATCCCAATGTTTCTCCCTCCGGTACAAAGGCGGAGGGCTGCAGCCCCTCCCCTGGCTGCTCGCCCCCAATCTGCCCACGCTGCGGCTCCGGGGGGTGCAGGGCTCCGCAATTTAGGATTCCTGTTGGATTTTCAAGAGCACCGCTCTAGGACTTGCCAGGTTTAAAAACACATTTACTCATCTTTTTAACTCTTTTTTTCCTCTCAGATTTTACACGAAGCCCATCGGGCATTTTGCTCCCTGCAGGAAAGTTAGAGGTATTTATGAGTCTAATTAGAGGCATTTATAAGAGTGATTAGTGTGCAGCATCAGCTGCTGGTGGCTGCGTGTGTGTTCACACATGGATGCAACGCCGTACTTCACAATTTGTTCCTGCGCCTGAAAGCTGTGAAATGCCCCAAATTCCCCCAGGCAGGCGCTGTGCAGGGCTGTGCATTGTGTTGTGCTTTGTGCTGGGATGGAGCAGCACGTGGCTGAGCAAAACCAAATACATTTCTTTAAGAAGAAAAAGGATATGTGTGCTGAAAGGCAGTGTTTGAGTCCCTGGGACAAAGGCTGATATGGCCTCACTCGGGCCTTGCAATTACCCATCACACAGGTGCAACACCCTACTTCCCTTCTTTTGCTGCTCACCATCCTCACTTCCAGGGCCATAGGTCTGCAGCGCAGCAATCCCTCATCCACTCTTGTCCCATATTTGGCAGTGGCACATCACATGAGGTGCTTTGGGGACCAAACTCATCTAAAAATGAACTCAAATACAATGCTGTGTACTGGGGCTGGGTGCACAGAAGTCCCAGAGTGAGGGATGCTCTGGGGCCAGACGTTCTACAGCCACTGAACATTCTCCAGAGCACAGTGAGTCCCAGAGTGCATGGACAAGACACTGAGCCATGCACGAATGCTCGCAAGGACAGAGTCTCAGCACCATGCACCCTCAGCCCTGCGGACACCTGCTCGTGTCCTTGTGTCTCCCCAAACACAGTGACAGCCCCCAGGGGGCCAAGAGCTCTCTGAGGCCTCTGGACAGCTTGGGTCCCTCCATCCACGTTTATTTTGGCAGCCATCATATAAACAAAGTAGGAAGGTGAGCCCTGCTGCCTCCACACACTTAGAGAAGCTTGTAGCTTGGCTTGGGGAAAGTAGGGAGAAAAGAAGGGAATATTTTAATAATAGGTTTATTGTAGGAAATTGAGGTCTGTTCCCTGTCACAAAAGCTGATTTCCCAGCGGTGTGTATAGCAGCGGGTCATGCAGTTACACTGCACTATAACCCAGCAGCCCACACCAGCAGCGAGCAGCAGCCCCGGAGCGCCCAGGACACAAAGCTCCACCTCAGCAGAAGGAAGGCCATGGTCAAAACTCCCTCCCAGGGCCACACCACAGCAGTGCATGCAGTGCTGCCAGGTAGACTGTACCAGCAGGACTGTCTCATCTCTGACGATTTCTTTAGGGTGTGTTCGTTGGGTTTTTTTTTCCACACAAGAGGTTTTAGCCCAAAATCAAGCTTGTAAAACTCTCTTTATCCAAACCTCTGTACACAGATTTTTGCAGTCTATGAAGGAAACTTTGCCACAAAAAAAAATCATTCATTCTTCATTTTAATCCTTGCTGGAGACTCCTCTTGAAGGCTCCCTTTAAGCACAGTGCTCCTCCTGCCCAGGCTCCTCTCCATGTTACCATGTCCCGTAGATGCAGCCACTGCCTGGAATACGTGGTACCTCGGGGCTTTAGCAGAAAAAGAAATACCTCAAAGACAAAACATTGATTTCAGCCAGCTGCACTGAGGTTAATGAACAAACTGACACATTGGAGAAGTAAGAATATTGATCCCACTTTCCTTAACCAGCCAGGTAACGTGGGGGCAGGCACCAAAATCATAACTAGAAACATACAGATGTCATTAAAACACACAAAAAACATCACATACATATTTTAATTTTATCTGGTCAGAACTTCTGTCTGGAGAGATACAATGAATCTAGGTGGCACTGTTACTGTGTAAACATCTTCCTTCAAATCACTGAAATGTCAGTGTTGATTTTAAAACACAGCTGTATACACTTCTTTTTAAGTAGAAAAAGAGCAAATAGTTATAGAAAGTAAAATTCATTTGAGAGAAGTCCTGAAATGAACTGAAAAAGGACAAAACCATATGAGAGAATACATCTGGAAGAATGGCATTTTTGTTTGCTTAACAGTAATCAAATTTTCCTAGCAGGGAAGCTGGATGGGAACTCCCTGTACCATCCTTCATTAGTTTCAATTAGTAGTTTATTTGCCATTAGTTAATGTATGACACTACCGGGTCTTTTTACAACCAGCCAGCACAAGTTGAGAAGAAAGTATATTAAATACCAGAAGGAAAATGAGATGATATAAAACAGCCCCTGATCCTGCTAACCCCTGCTCCTTGGAGCAATCCCCTTTCTTTCCTACTTACTGCACAGTGCAAGAGCCTCAGGATTAAGTCAGATCTTTGAACCATAATTCCATTTATTTGGAGAGGCAAATGTGCCTTTCGTTCAACTTAAACATTTCCTTTTAAAAGAGGCTGTCAAATCTGAAAGCACATTAAATTCACATTTAGAACAAACTTTGTTCTCCTTGCATGGTTCCAGGGCTGTGGGTATGGCACAGAATACAGACGTGCTGCTGCCTGAGGTCTCAGGTGCTGGATGGACACTGCGGGAAGTGCCTCACGCTGCCCCTTCGCCACCAGAGCCGCTCCTGTAGGTGAAGGAGGCAGAACAGAAGGTGATACTGTTCAAACATCTATTGTATAACATTGGGCACACCATCAACAGCAAAAGACAAGTAACACATAGCCCCTCTTTCACACATATTAGTGAACAACAGGTCACAACACCTTATGTTATTTGCAAGCCTGAGTTCTGACTTTCTGGTCTATTTCTCATCCTATTTCTAGGACAGTTTTTGTAATGGTTTGGATCCAGCTGATGGATGAGTATCACTCATTCACCCTTTCTAAAAGAAAAACAGGTTGAGACATTTAATTATTCAGCATTAGACATCTTTGACCCCAAAATAATTAGACTGCCTTGTAGATCACTATGGCATATTTTGCCTCAGTTTACTATGAAATACTTCATTTCCCCCAGTTTCATCTGGTTAGGTACAAAAACTTTAGGGCTTCTCAGCTATTTCCACTGTCCCAAGTGTAAGAACAAAACTGGGTTACTCATGTTTACCTCTGTCCAACAATGGTTAGACTATGAAAATATAAGAGCAGTAACAGATTCCCAGCAAACTCACAAAGCATCAGTTTCTAATGATTCAGGGAATTTGTGCAGGAAGGCTATTTATTATTTTTAGATTGCCCCACTGTTTGTCCCATGGGATAATCAAAATGCCAAATGACTTTGTCAAAAATACCAAAATGCTACAAGCAGAACTTGCAGGGCTGGGCCTCATGCTGGCCCTGTGCAGCTAGGCAGGTAAGCAACCAGTTTCAGTCCCTTCACTACCTAAATCTTCGCTAGAATGGGTTTGTGTCCAGGTCTAGCACAGGACTTAGCCAGGTCTGACTGGGGGATTCATGCCTCCACCCACTAGGTACTGTGGCCAAAGGACAGCTCAGGGAGGCACCTCTCATTGAAGGGTTAAGTCTCAGACAAAGCCTGGCTCAGGTCTCCAGGTCAGGGAAGAGAAAGCAAGCGGATCTCCTGCACTGAAGTGGAAAACTTTGTGTCTGACACTTTGCCTGTCTATATAAAGAGTACTTGCAGTTTGGCCCAAGCCTTGAGTTGCTGTTTAAGTATCTCTTGTCTATAGAAATGTTAGGAGACAGTCCAAGCACCATCACAGCCTGGCACATCACTGAAAAAGCAGTCACTGTGATCCTGCAAGGGTATAATGGTCCTTCTGAGCAGCATCAGTCCAAAATTAATTTCCCGTTCTCATGACAGTACGAGCTTTAACATAAAGGTTTGGTCTATGAGAGCAGCTCTGAAACACATGCAGTGATTTTAATTTCTAGTTTGAAATGTCCTATGGGCACTCAGGTCTGAGGCTGAGCACCAGCACAGCCACAGCTGTAAATCCACGGTTACAATTAGTAACTACTGAGGTTCAAACAGGTGCAATGAGTTACATTATAATTGAGTGACATTTTGATGAACATACTTACAAGTTGTTTCCAATGCAAGGCAATGTAGAAATATGTAAATACTCATGAAACTTGTGGAAAAACAGGAGAGTTCAAGCCAAATAATTTTTCAGTTGTAATCAATATGAGGTTTGCATTGTTTGTTTGTGTTTTTTGAGGGAAGTTCCTGAATATCCCACCAGGCTCTAACATTTGGAATATGCTGTCCCTCCTGCATGCCTCATACATGTATAGGTCAGCCACGTGCCTCGTGCTCAGCCTGCAGCCCATGTGATGCTTTGTTTACCCACTGCACAAGCAGATACATACAGCAGCCATTCCATGGCAGAACTTGCCTCGAGTCCACCACTTTGCTGCGCTGGAGTCTGCAAACACTGGGTGGCTGAATTCCCCTCCTCCTCCCGGTTCAGCAGCATCCACGTTTGTTGTTCGGAGTGAAACTATTCCAGATTCTGGAGAGCAGAAACGCAGGGAGAGACACCGAGGGCACGAGCACATTATCAGAAAGAATTTGAGTGCTCCCAGCAGCCCAGCAGCAAATTAGAAAGTTTTGGCTCCCAAGAATGAGTTGTGTTGTTTGTTCCTGCACACTGCAGCTGCTCTTTCCCTCTCTTCCCCAACCCCCTCCGTTGGGTGGTTTATTACACACAAGCCACTAATGAATGGGAGCCGCTGTTTTACAGTACACCACACTTACAGGACTTATCTCTAGGCCCACCACAGATTTCACTGATCAACAGCAGGGCACCACCATCATAATTCTTCCTAGAAACAGGAGGATAAAAAGGGGTTTGTTGGAGGTTGGCTGTGTCTGCAGAGAATCCTGCCTGCGGGGCCTGCTGATGCCATCGCTTGCTGCTATGGTCTCTGGCCTAATAAGGTACAGAAACAAAGATTGTTCACTTGTTCAAGAACACTAAAGCACCCGAGTGACGGAGAGTGGAGGCAGTGGGGCACACATCCAAGTGGGATTAAGGCCACAAGTGCAACTTTGCAGGGCTGGCTGGGTGGCAGGGGGATATCTGCCTCTGAAAAAAGCAACCCAGTTCAAACATAATTTATAATGTGTCACTCAGTCAGAGGTGGCTGTCATTAAGAGTTAAACGTCGCATTGTGTTCAACTCATTCCGATAAGAATTCTCTAATCTGCTTATATGTTATCATAACTCATGAGGAACAGCAGCAAGGGCAGGGAAGGGGGAAGCTTTGGGGACAGAATGGGATCCCATGGGGTGAAGGGACAGGGGAGCATCACTGGATGGCCGCCATTTTAATGTGGTGTGCCAAATGCTTTGGTGCAATGCTGGACAGCCACCATTTAAGTGTGGTGTGCCCATACACTGCAGAAGCACTGCCATACACCCACAGTTTTGCTGTGGCATGCTCACAAGTTGCAAGGCAGTGCAGGACAGACACTATTTTGGTGTGGAATGCCACACACTGAGGAACAGCACAGGATGGACGCCATTTTGGTGTGGAATGCCACACACTGAGGGACAGCACAGGATGGACGCCATTTTGGTGTTGAGTTCCACACAATACAGGACAGTGCTGGACAGCCACAATTCTGTTGTGGAGTGCCCTTAAGATGCAGAATAGTGCAGGATGGACACCATTTTGGTGTGGTTGGGTGTGCCCACATGCTGTGGGGCAGTACCAGGCGGACGCCATTTTGGTGTGATGAGGAGCAGTGTGCCCACACACCACCAGGCCCAATGTGGCATAAAAAGTGCAGGCCATTCTACTGGGAATGCATCGTTATTACCTCAGCCGCTGGCTGGCCTGGCAGCACTGAAGCGAAGGTTTTTTCTCTGGCCATAGGAAATCCAGCAGGAGGCCAACTTTCCCCAACAGTTTTTCTGCTGCCTTGCCTTAGATGTTGAGAGAAAATCCAATGCAGTAAAAGGACAATAGCCACACGAGATTGTCCGTTGTCACAGCTCTCTCCATAGCAGCTCACTGACCTAGCACAACATCCAACCCAATTCCCCGCTGGGAGAGGTGCAACCTGTGCAGAAAGGCCGTTTGTTTATCTGCTAGCTGCGGCTGCCGGATCGCGTTACACCTGCCGGGGCTGCCGGTAACGTGGGAGGTGGATGTTAGCCTGGCACTGTTGCTTTTATAAAGCCTTTAATGTAACAGGCTCTGGCTGTGTTCAGGTGCTCACCCATCAAGTCAAGGCTTAGGGAAGCTTGTGCTGAGACATCCCAGGCTCCCATTTCCTTGTCACTCAACTCAACAACTGCAGTCTGGCTGCGGTAGGTGTAGGAGAAATATTTCCTCCTCATCTCATAGTGAAACAGCCACCCCCATCTTCACAGCCACAGATTTCAGCCTCCCTTGGCCTTTCCAATTGTTTGTTGTGATGACATCTTACACTGAGGTCCTGCAGCATAACTGGCCCTCTGTGCTCAGCCAGGCACCAGAAGATGAGCTACAACTGTGAGAGTATGGTGAGTCATGAAGGACACGCCACTCTCCAGCAGCCCGAGACAGAAGCATGGGAGTGTCAGTGATGAGAGGTCTTGAGCCATGCTTGGTTTCCCAGCCTGCCCCTCAATGGCTTTCAGGTTTGCTCTTGCTGAGGAAGTGCTGAACAACTTCCTTGCTTCCCTGAGGGATCTTGCTGTGTTATTGCTGCTGGGTCTGGCAGGACACCAGTATCTCCAATTTGTGTGCAACCATTCAGAACCACTCCAAGAGGTATCCAGCTTTCTGGGTACTGCAAGGCAAACATCTTACCAGCTTCAGCTGTCCTCAGACAAGCATAAGTCCTGATGGGTTAATCACCAAAGGATCTGCACCTTGCATGTGCAGGTATGGCCTCAGGCCAGCTTGCACTTATGGAGAGGTCCCTGCACCTCTGTCTGAGGTGTTACAGGCTGCCTGGCAGCTGATACTTCTGAAAGCAGGCAGCTTGCTGCAGCTGTCCCTTTCCATGGCAAGCGAAATGAGATCAAACCGCATGCGCCCATTCCTCCCATGCAGCCCAGCACTGTATGGGGCACAAGCACACATGGGAGGTGAACTTACTATATGGATACTGGCAAAGATTTCTTCTAATAAGTTTCTCCTTCTGAAGTCACTCAGGCTCCGTAGAATCTTGCCTGAAAAATTAAAATACAATTTATAAGCCAAAATGGAACTCACTTGTTTATCTTCCCCATCTGTATGGAATGCAATCAGACAGAATAAATAAATACTGGAAAATGCATTTGTTTTAAATGTCTGCGAACAAAGGGTTTGACACATTTGCAGTATGTAATACTGCTTTTAAAATATGATTTTAACAACCTGACACATTCAATTAAATACAGAACACTACTCAAGTTGTATTTGCATTCTGGAAGAGTAGCTCTGAAAGACACTGGAAGTGCAGCAAACATTCTGAAAGAAACTGCTTTAAACAGGGAATGAGATCTCCTTGAAGGGCTGCAACAGGACTGACTTTATAGCATTACTTGTAAAAGCCACAAGCGTCTTATTTTCCCTCGTATGACAGAGACACTTTGAGGACAGACTGACAGCTTGGTCTGTGCTCCACAAAACAACGATAAAAAAGCACTTCTTGGTGTCCTGCTCTACAATGTTTAATAAATAAATAAATCCTACTGCAGTAAATAGTTCTTAAGCAAACAAATAAACAACACAGAAAGCAGCAATCTCTGATGGGAGAGGCCATTTTCCAGGCAGTGACACTGCCACTTTAACAGTTTCCCACTGTACTTCGGTTTAGCTGCCAGAGAAGCCTTGTTCAGCCTATTTGGGGGCCCCATGAAATGCTGCAAGCGTTACTGAAATGAGCACTTGTCTTTTGTTGTGCTGCATGCTAGCACCATACAGTGCTGAGCTGATAAATCCACTTTTTCTAGCACAAGCATTTTTCAAACAAAACTGCCATGAGACTGATGAGTAATGCCAGCTTGCCAAAAAAAAAAAAAAAAAAAAGAAAAAAAAGAAACCACACCAGCACTGCTGACAATGACAGCTGTTAAATTCACATATTCACAAAACGAGATGGGTTACATAACTGGAAACTACACGAGCAACTAAACAGCAAGAGGAACTGCTAAGCAGGGCGCAACTTGACATCAGGAAGGAGCGCATTACATGTTCCTGTGTGCTCTGCCCACCAGTGAACGCAGACAGCAAAACTTTCAGGCATGAAAAAGTGCTTTGTGAAATTATTGTTATTTTATAGACACTGTGCTGAGCTCCAGTGAAGGTCTGAAACACACACAAGGCAGAGCAGGAAGGCAGACCTGTCACCAGATCACCCGCCTTTATTTCAGCTAATCTTAAGCAAAATTGTACAAAACCAAAATAATCTGCACTTCCATTTCGTTTGCATGGCCAACTTCATTCCCATTATATGGTAAGATATACTTTAATTTAGATTATAAATAAAGCTTTTGACCTGGTAGAAATTTAGCACTAACTTGTTTCTGTTATAAGAACGAAGTGTGTTTTTGTGGCTGTTCTAAACATGAGATGAGCAACTAAACACATACAGTTCCTCATGTTCTACCACGTTACCTGTAATAAATGAGGCTAATGCAAGATCAAGATGTGCCGACAAACCGGGAGAAAAAGAAACACCCAACCTAAACAAAAAGAAAAGAAATACAGGAATGAATATTTTCAGAATGATGTCACCTAAACCAGTGTGTAGGTACAGTCTGTGTAGGGGAGTAGTGAAAGCAGAAGCAAAATATTAGATGTGCATTAAGCCACAAGCTGAAACAGCGGTGAACAATGGCCAAGTCTGGTTGCTCTTGGAGCCTTAATGTAAGGAAACATCCTTATAAAAGATGAAACAATAGCAGGTCTATAAATGACAGTCCCTTGGGCAGTGAAGGATTAAGAACTTCCTATAGCTCCTAAAGTATCAACCTACATCGTAACCCTTCTGCAGAGGCTGCCCTAAGTGCTTTCTCTGACTTAGTCTGCCCAGAATAGGGAAAAGCATCAGAATTAGTTTGACTTTTCCTCTGCACACCAGCCACGCAGACACTTTAAGCAGAGAGGAGAGGCGAAGAAAAGGAGAGGGAAGCACAGCACTTGTTCGGCACCTCCTGGCAGCACACCTGTCAGCCCGGCTGCCCATTTGCCCTCAGTACTTCCTCCAGTGAGCACAGAGCTTCTCCAGCCCTGCTCTGGGCTGAGCAGCACTTCCCACTCAGCAGCACTGGAAATGTGGTTTTCAGATAGAAACAAGCACCAGCCAGGCTCAGGCTTCAATGTTAATTTATAGCATTTCTTTTCCTCATTTTGTTTTGAAGTGCTTTGTTTTTTGCTGTTTTGTTTTTCTTTTGCTTGCTCGCTTGCCTGAGTGAGAAAGCACGCTCATTTGCCGCACATGTAATTAATCTGAAAACATTTTCTGCTGCCTGATGGACCACAGGCTGAGACACAGTCCTGCAAAGCAGACATCCTCAGACCTTTCAGGCCAGCAGATCACTCTCAGCTCTCAGACTTAAGTGCGGGCTGCCACACACTCTTCTCATCAAAATTTTAATTGAAGACCATGAGCGTTATTATTTAATACAGCTCCACAGACCACCTGCAGCAAACTCACCAAGGCCCCATGGATTAGCAGTGATCCATATGATAGAGGCTGGGAACCACCAGCCCAGAGCCCTTGCTGATTCCGACCGCTCGTCTCTAACGCTGTGTTAAGCCCATTCATGTATATCGTTCTGTTCAAATGAAAGCAGCCTGCACTTCAGAAGGTATTTCATGGAATCAAATGATTGGGAGTGAGAACTTCCCAGATCTGAAGGGGCCAAGGAAGATGAGCAATCCCAGTGCAGCAACCGCCAACACACACCACATCCCAGCTGTATGAGATGAACGATTAAAAAAAAAAGGCAAAGAGTTACAAAAGATGCAAACCCAGGGGCCTGTATCAGGCAGCATCTGTAGACCTGCAGTTGATTATAAATTGGACAGGATCTGTAACGTTCAACTCAAAAGAATCTGCAGCAAGTAAAAGGTCTTGAGACCCCCTTGTCGCTCCCTCTGCTAATGATTCCTTCTCCCAAGTCTTTTGAGAAAGTCTGGGGGAATTTTGTCCAGTTTCAGTGCAATGGTTGGATCCTCTGCTTTAGATGGTTGGATCATCCAGCCTGCTTGTCCAGTGGAACTGGGACACTGTATGCTCACTTGACAAAGGAGACATGAATATATATTTTAAAAAAAAAAACAAAACAAAACTGCTAAAAATTCTGCAGTTGCTTTTGACACCACTGAGGATTCACCTTGCAGCTGCTCACAGTTCCTATTTTTAAATGCTTTTTTCTGAAAACGAAGCAAATTCGCTGATGCTGATCCTCATCAAGGACTGTGAGCTCTGCCTTGCCAAGCTTAGTCATAGAGGGCACTTCCCTGAACCAACATGCTTGCTAATGCAAATAAATTGGTTTTAGTACAGTTCTATCAAAAACCAACGGCAACAAACTATGGGCCATAGTGAGGATGGAATTAGAGCGAATCTTGCCACTAATACTGCGTGCGTAGGTCTGGGCCTCACATTATTTAGGGCACAGTTCTGCCCCTCCTATTAGTACCAATTCATATCCTGTTCTTCAGATAACCCCTATGGGCAGATTATGGCAGCCCTAAGAAGCAGAACCTCAGACAACAGGCGGCCCTGGTTCTGGGCTTTGTGCAGAGCCAGGCTTTACCGCAGTCCAAGTGAGAGTCTCTCCCTGTTGCAGTGGATGGCACTGCCTGGCAGGGTGATGCCATTTAGCACAGGGAGCACAGGAAGTCTTTGGGCAGGATTCCCACTGGGATAAGTTTGTGTAATTTTTCCAAGACTGGGAACAAACATTAATGCAATTTTCTTCCTTCAGAGCAGTTTTAAAGTCACTCAGAGTTTGAGAGCATTTTCCTCCTTGGAGACTGGACTTTGCTCCTGCATGCAGTTCCACTTACTCACCTGGTGACTGTGATTGTGGGCACGGTGTGCAGAGCTGGGAGCTTGCAGGGGTGGTAATCAACCAGGACAGCAAATCCTCTTGCTCAGAGGACAAGTTTATAGATTTGTTTTAACAAAATCAGACTTCTGCAGCAGCCTACCCTTCTACTCACCCCAACAGTTTGTTGCTTAAAATCTTACAGGAAAAATGTAATTTTCTCTATTCTCTTTTAGCAAGATGAAAATTTTCTTCTGCAAAAACATGTACACCCAAAGCTGTGGCTTGTCCATTTGAATTACAGATCAGCAAAGGAAGCCTGTGAAACTCTCCTACTTTCATTCCATTCTGAGTGTGACTTAATTTCCCAGTTTAAAAATAAATTTACACCAATTAAGAGCTCCTTGAATATAAAAAGAACGCATGCATTAGAGATATTCCTCCCTAAAATAAACATATTGCTTAATAAACCATTTCCGGGTTCTAGGATATTAAAGCAAAAGTATGCTTCCCAGGAGCCCGTCTCACCACACGTCAGCCACCTTGGTTTATAAGTTAAAAATCAAAATATGAGTTTGGTTTGGAATATATAAAGTGCTCATTTTTCCTGTGTTTGTGCTCGATTTGACGATGTTAGGGAGAAAGAAAGGCTCTTAGACAGAACAGTTTATTTGAGGAATGGTTAATGCTAATACAAACTTTCCACTAACGAGGATGTTTAAAATTGTTTTTTAATATGCCTTTAATGACCTCGGCTCCTCATACCTACCTCCTCGCTTCCAAAACTGTTTGCACTGTCCCCAATAACACTCAGCGGAAAGCTGTCGCTCCTGCCTAAATCCTTACTTAGGTTGGATGCTATGCCTCCGTTAGACAGGGTCACGAGGTCACGATCGATTTTGGAGGCCACCTGGAGAGCCCAGGCCGTGAACTGACTCAAAAAATTTATATCAGAGCGGGAGCGGCCCACCTCCCAGCGCTGAGCCCGCGCTACGGCCCGGCCGCGGGACGGAGCCTGCAGCCCCGGCGCGGGGAGAGGCCAGAGTTGTTGACCCCGTGCGCTGACCCCTTCAAACTTCAGGAGAATTTTTGTGGCAGTTACCACGGTGACTGGGCACTCCAAGCTTATCCTTCTTACCACGGGGAAAAAAAAAAAATTAAGAGGGGAAAAAAAAAAAGGAACGTTAAAACCTACCTCGTAGAGATGTCTATCAAGAAGCAAACATGTAAATGTTTTAATTGTTTACTTCTCTACTCGGGCTGCTCTGGTTCCAGCTACAGCATCCAAAGCTGATGGCAAGAAATCGGTTTGGCTGAAAACATTTCGGCTTCTGGAAAAGCAATGTTCAATTGATTTAGCACTTCTAATATCTGCCTGTGGTCACAAGTGGCACCCTAAAGGACTTACTGAAAAATCACTTTTATTTTTCCTTTCTATCTGTTTCCAAATTATTGCCATTTTTTATCAAATTCAGAACAAACTGAGGAAAGGCTCAGGAAGGGATTCCAGCTTTTCTCCAGTTAAGAACTAACATCCTGATGACAGCACTGAGCATGCAGCAATGTACTGCCGTGGTCTCTTCATAAGAGGCTGTGTAACCCACTTAATGCACCATGAAATATTATTTAACAAGAGCAAAAAAAAAAAAGAAAACGAAAAGTTGTGAGACACCATTACTGTTGTTTTTTTCAGGTACTTTGAACATGACCCATTTCACACTTATCAAATGTCCCAGGTAAGTAAGGTCCCGTGATGCTGACAGAAATGCACCAAGGAGTCAGGAAGTGCACTGCGTAAACAAGAAAACAAAGTGCACTCTCTATTCCTAAAACAATAGGGGGAAACTGCTGCTGCTTCACTTCCAAGCAATCTCATACAAGAGATGAAGCTTTTATGCAAATTTTTGGAGTGCTCCTATACTTAAAGAGCACCTTTTGAAAGGGAGCGCAGACCGGCACGCAGTGTTAGTGGGGAAAAACCTGCTTAGGCTTCCGATTGCCAACCTTCCATCAGCATCCCCAGGCCGCTATGGGCTGCCTGCTTCTGGACTACAGCTGAACAGGGGTTGAATGGCCAAAAGTTTCACGTCATCTGGTCTCACACACAGCTTTGGAGTATCTCCGTCTGTTTGCAGAGTTGAATAGAAATATTCAGATGTGTTCAGCCTCTGCTCAGGGCTGAGGTGGTTGAGGGGGCTGCAGATGCGGCTCTGGAACAACACGATCCCTCAGCTCCTGCAGGTGGAAAACAACGCAGGTTTGTGTGTGAGAAGCAAACTGCACAGATCTGCTATTTTGTCACAGATTCATCTTTCATTTCCACTAGAAGGAAGAGAACAAGGAAGGGCAGCACGTGTGCACCAACCAGCATTGAAATAAAAGTGAACACAGAAACTGCAAGGGACTTCTCCTCCACTCAGAACTGGTTAAATTGCTGTGAAACATCATACGCCTCAGTGCCAAGTAGATACACAGACGTGGTAATATTATTCAGCAGTTTTGAATTAACCGTGAAAACAATTTCAATTCAAAACACTTAGAGGTTGTTTTCCTGTTATTAGAAAAAGGCAAAACCTCTCCTTAAGCAATGAATTTTTTCATTTGTGCTTTTATTGTGGCTGAACAAGGTGGTTTTGTGTTTTCCCCTTCTTTTTCTGCATGAAATAATCTAAGTTGAAACAATCAGGTGACTGATTAATAGGCCAGTGGGAAGAACAGAAGTGTCTGTTACATTTTATTTTTTGCACTCTTTTTCAACAGCCCTGTATATACAAGCATGTGCTTTTCAATTAGATAGCATGATTTATGAAGTCATGCTCAGGGCTCGCCAGGTTGTTGACTCAGATTAGAGCTATGATGCCAGCTCACTCCCTGGTGACAAACACTGACTGTCCTTCCCGCAGCCAGGCACCCCTGGCAGCCTTATTAAAAGACCTTGTGGTTGGCAGAGTGCTGAGCAGGAAATGAGGTCCCCTCCGGTTTGGGACGGAGATGACTGGAGTTACAGAAAGCTGGAAAGCAAAACCAGGACCTCCTGAGTCACAGCCTTCCAGCTCCCAGGACCCTGCAGTTCCTGGTGCACCTGCACCTCCCCCCTGCGTGCCCTCTGTCTCTCCAGGAGCCCCCCAGGAGTTTTGGGTCCAGCTGAGGCCAGGGAGCAATTCCACGTGGGAGAGCAGAAATGAGGGCACAGCTGCCCCCGTTGTCCCCCCATGTCCCAGCCTGGCCTCACAGCTCAGCACCCTCCAAGGGGACACTTCCCTGCCCAGTCCCAGCTGGAAGTTTTTGGCACATCCCAGGGTGTTTTGCTAGCTGTGTTACAACAAGGCATTTATCTCAGCCTGTGGCTTGGGGATCTTTTGTGTGGCCTACTCTCTTCTAGGAATTCCATGTATAAATCACTGGAAAGCAGGAAATCTGTAAGCCCTGGTGGGAAGCTCATGCTAGGTCTGGCACAGACAGCTGCAGACCAGAGAGCATCTCATCCTGTAGGTGATGCAGCAAGCCAACACCCGCACCTGAAATGGGGGAACCCAACCCCTGTTCCAAGGGTTTCTAAGCCAGCATCAGGACCCTGGAAATCAGTTAGAAACTTGCTGGATTTATGAGAAAGGACTCCCTGATGCTCCCTGTATAACACTTTCAGTTTGAATTTCCTCTGTGCAATAGAAACAATAATATTTAGACCATTTGGGGCTGAGATTATTGCTCTAATAAATTGTTTTGGTTTTTTGTTTGTTTGTTTGTTTGTTTTTTTATTGCTTCATTGTGGCAAATAAGCCCCCGATTGATTTTTCTCCTAATCAGCATGGAGAATGCATTTCGCTGTAATTAAATCCTGTGTAACTGGGCACTCTGTGTTCGCTTGTCTCCGAGCTTGCCGTGCTATGAGATACAGCACATCAAACACCGCACTGTACGCGATAGGCACCCTGCCAGCCCAGCAGCGATTATGCGAGCTCGCCTTCCGTGTGCTTACAAATGAGTGGAGCTGGAGCACGTATGGAGCAGCGCGCATCGCTTGGGAGACGTAGAAAAGTTATTAGGGTAGGAAGACGACCAGAGGGGAGGCTCATCCCTCTTCCTCTCCCATCCCAGCCCGTCCCGCAACACCGAGCCCTGGCTCCGGGCTTCAGTCGGAGGCCTCAAAGTGGGGAGCGAGAGGCGGGGGGCAGCCGGGGCGGCTCTCGGCCCCGCAGCGCTCTGGGGGGCTCCGGCTGCATCCTGCCCGCTCAGCGTGCTGCTGCCCGTCGCCCCCCGGCCGCGGGGAAGCAGCCCGGCGGATAATTACCCCTCGCTGCAATCCGCAGAGCTGGCCTAATCCGAAAGCTCAAGTGCCCGTAAGTAAAACTTCAGGAAAAGTTATTGAAACTGACAAATACAGGGTGACAAATAATCAATAAAAGCCCAATCCGACATCCTTTATTGTTTCCAGGCACTAACAGCAAGTAATGAAACCTCGGCGAAGACGGGGGGTGGGGTGGGGTGGGGAGGGAGAGACAGAACCCGGAGCTGGGCTGCCGCTTGGACAGCCCCCAGCAGATCCAGCGCGGAGGGATCCCAAAGAAGGGACGAGGGGGGAGAAAGGGGGAAGAGCAAAGTGTCCCCCGTTAACCAAAAGGCGCCGGGATGAGCTCGGAGCGGTCCCGGCCCGGCAGTGCCACCGCTCCGTGCGCGCACACGCGCGGGTCCCCGAGAGCCGGGATCCGCTCTCGGCAGTAAATAACAGGAGCGGGGACACAACGCGCTGCCGCTCATTAACATCTCGGCCCCGGGTTTGCAACGCCGCAGTTTCTAAAGTTTGAGAGGAAGACGCCGGGCAAGATAAATCTGTGCTGTCGTTTCTCTCCCTTTCTGTCTCTCCGAATTAAGTTCTGATCTATCAGTTTAAACAGCGGCCAGAAAGTTGATTCGCTTTCTGTTAGGATTTCGGGTTCAACTGGGGGCTCCTCCCGTGGCTTTAAGCTTTTGAGCTGTGTAAATGAACGGCAGTGTCACATAATCGATAGGAAAAACTCAGCTGTCACAGATCCGAAAGCAGCCTCCTGCCGCAGCAATAACGTGATTTGGCATTTCAAAGTTTGGGAACGTGCTGGCTGTGCGCGGGGATGACGCGCAGAGAGAGGCGGGGGGGGGGGCACACCGACCCCAGCTTCGCCAGCACAACCCTCGCCTTCCCCCTCTCCTCCCCTTCCCCCCCCCCACACACACACATACTCTCTCTCCCGCACTGCTAGAGAAGTTTCTCAACTTTGTCGTTAGGGTGGGGGGGGTGACCCAGAACAAATCCCGGTGTCATCGTGGCCTCTCCAAAGCACCCGTGTCGTCCTCCCCCCAGAAGCTTCCCTCCCTACCCCCCGGCCTCCAGGACGTGCCCATCTGGAGCACGCACCGTGAGAGCAACTGTGACCATCAGTCACTAAAAGCCACACGCTCCAGTGGGCCGGGGATAAAGCGAAGGCCTGGTGACGCCTGGTTAAACCACTGACGCTCCTGCCAGTTCTGGAAAGGGTTTGGGGAGGGGGGGGGGTGGTGAGGGGTTCGGGCAAGCCCCTCCCAGCAACCCCAACTTTGGAGAGATGGAGCTGGAGCTGTGCGGGTCAATCAGTGTCACGGGGCAGAGAAGGCAGTGCCGAGCTGAGGGACCATGCAGCTGATTTCCAGGGGACACTCGGCAGAGCCCCCTCCAGCCCTGGGCACCCAATAAAAACAGGGACTGCAGAAACAGGGCAGCTGCATAGGCACAGATATTCCACTAAAACCTTTCCTTTTTTTGATGGGAAGGACCAACCTGTGGGCAGGGGATGCAGAGCTGGGGCTAACCCTGCTCACAGTCACCGTCCCTGTTTGGCTGTGCACACATGAGAAAACAACACAGGCAGCACGCAGCTCACACACACTCAGGAAGGGGAAGGCTTTAGCTTCAAATTAGGAAGCTCTCTCAGATGAGTGATAAGTTCTCTTTGGTCAGACAGCAGTGTTTGATCATATCTTTGTGTTTTTGTGCCCACCACAAAGGGACCTGCAGGCTGAATCAAGAAACAGGATTTCAGATCCTTTGATTTGACACAGGGAAACTGTTGCGTTTGTAATATTATAACACTGTAAAGGGAAAAAATGAAACCTCTGTAGCTGAGACAAGAAGTGTGCTTAAGTACCACTACATTTCAATCCCCATTTGGATATAATTTAAGTCTCCTCTGGCTTACAGTAATATACTCTCCAACCTTGAGGCTATCCAAAAGGAGGGATTTAATGAGGCCGAGTTTATACACGTATATAATTTAGAGGTTTCACTGTAGCTGTAAGATCACAATTGGTACATGTGTAGTGCAAAGGAGCTGAAATCCCATCCAGGGACCAAGTTGCTTATTTCTGAAGGAGCTGTCATTTCCAGCAGGGGGGACACAATGAGAAGGCCAGGAGCGATGGAGCTCTGATCTCCACCAAGGAGAGATAACCACCTGATTAAAATGGGCCTCTTGTTCCCCCGTCACTCGATCGTCGTGTGAACTTCCCTTATTTACAATTATAGGCAATGAGAGAGTTACTCAGACTGCAGTACACCTATAGCTTGGGGTTTATCTCTCCCTTTGTTATCAGGACCAGCTCTTGGGCAGCTTTGTGGACCGCTCACAACACAGGAGCACAGAAGTGCTCTGAAGAATGGAGGTGATCTGTACATTCAGGGCCACACATGTGACCACCACACATACAGTCCCACTGGGATCCAAGCAAAGGGGCTGGGCCCAGGCAGAGCCCAACCAAACCAGGCTGCTCACAGCCCTCAAACATGTGTATGTACCACCAGAAAGCAAAGGGTCATCACACTGAAATGCCATATCATGCTCAGTACCTCCTCATTTTGGATCAGCCTGAAGCACAGACGAGGACCAACAGCTCTGGGCAGTGACAAACATCTCTGCTGAGATGTGCTTCACTTCCTTCTCCATCTTAATATTAAATGGCACAGTGTTTGCCAGATTATTATCCCACTATTGCTTGTGCATTTGTCTCTTATGTCTAGTGTCTGTCATTACACAAAGCATTTTGAAGAGCTAATTTCAAAAGACAGAAAGTCTACACTTACTATAAGTCATTAAATTAGCATGACAGGCATAAAGTTCCTAGGTTATAATTTGGTTATGGATCTGAAATCTCTCCTGCTCTCTCTCTCCACTTGAAGGATGAAGGCTGTGGTGAAGCACGGACACCAGTGAGGACAACTGAGCCACAGTGTGCAAATGGGGAACAGCAGAGAAGTGCAGGGTCCTTGGCATGGCAGTGGGTGAAAGAAAAGTCTCTCGTTTCCCAGCAGCCAGAGAAAGGACTGATCTGATGGTTTCCTGGCACAACAGGTGGGAACACAACATAAATCCATCCTGATGAATTTCACATTCATTAACAGGTTGCTTGAAGAGCAGGCAGCGCTCTTGCTTTTGAGATGCAACTAAATGCTGAGATGGGAAGATGCGCTATTAAAGCAGCCATTGGCTGCTTGTGCTTAAGCTGCGATGCATTCCATTAATTTGAATTGCTTCTTCATTCTGGAAGAAAGCTGAGGAAGGGTGGGAGAGAGGAGAGGTACTTCTACCATCCCCATGTGCACCTGCACTGCCTGAGCACACCAACCTCAGAGGCTGCAGGAAATACTGCCAGAACCACGAGTGCACACAATGCAGCCATAAGGGAGCACCCAGCTCCTCCAGGCTGCACAGGCATCTCCAGGACGTGTTGCACTTCGACAACAAGAAAATGAGAGAGCAGCCAGGGCATTCCAACCTGCCCTGGTGGTAATTTAGGTAGAAAATCTGCTGTCAACATTTTTTCCCCACCAGGACCATCACGGTGTGTCCGTGTGGGCTGATTTGTTTACTTTCAACCAGGCACACTGTGTGTCTTGGAATCCCTACATTTACCTTTTCTTCTTTAAGAACTTTAATTACCGTCACTGACCTGTTGGGCCTACCTACAGTATCGATGTCCTTTTTACATCGTCACCTTCCCTTGCTCTGCGTGTTTCTGCCATTTAACACTTGCTACCTTTGCCACTGGAGTCCTAGAGTGACCCCCATGGGTATCTTTGAAAGAAAGCCCCTCTGCATTCCTGCACTGTCTCCTTACCCAAGTAATAGCAAAGGGACCATTCAGACACACGGACCACACTGAAGCATTAATTAGGCTGATGAAATCCATAGAAATGTATGGATTCAGCATAATCGAGTTTCTTCTGCTGACTATAGTTAAGGAATACGTGAGCAGCTGGGAGAATAGAAAGTACTGTTAGGGTGAAGTCATGCATGTAATTGAGTATATTTAACATAACCATTTTAATGATCGGTGATTAAAAGTGCATCTACTTAAATTGTATACCTCTGCAATTTGTCCATATCAACTTTAGAGCAGACACAAAGGAAAGGTCGTCATATAAATTTATAAACAAGATCCCTCTGGGCTGCCCTGGGCTGTGCAGGGCCGTGGCTGCGTGGTGAAGGGCCCAACGCGATGCACATTGTGAGCCCCTGCCTCGGCCCCGTCCTCTCGCAGGCACTCACGGCTCTGCAAGTGCATCAGCACCGAGTTTTCTTTTCATCCGTAACTGTTTACAACAATCAGATCTCTCGGGGAAAAAACAAAATCCCCGGGTTTCTTCACGTATTTGAGGAGTTCCGTTCCCTCACTTGGCAACACTAGGGGTATGTGTGTACACGGGTATGTTTCAATAAAACCTCACCAAATCGCTGCCCAGCAAAGAAGTGATGGAGATCGATGCTTCCCCACACTGAGCAGAGGGGCTGTTCGTGCAGTGCGGGCGAGGTCGTCCCGCAGACCCCAACCATGGGAACGCGGGGAGTCGGTCCCCCCGGGCCCACGCGCTGGGATGGCCGGGTGCCTCTCTCGCCTATTCAGCCTGCCCGGGCTGGTCGTGGCGAATAAATAGAGTCATTGTGGAGCCCATCCACAAACCGACCCGGCTCCCTCCCCCATCCCCTCTCACCCTCCCCCCGGCCCTTTATGCCCAAGCGCACACGAATCCGCAACCGCTTTGCTCCGAGCGGAGCCCAAACTTTTCTCCCCATCACTGCGCGGCGCCGGTGGGAAAGGTTTCCCCGCGTCTGTGCGGGACGTGAGCCGGTGCGGGGCGGGGGCAGCCCGGGGCAGGACCCGTCCCGCCGCAGATAACGGTTCCCGGCAGCCAGATGCACTCAGCAGCCCCGGACAGGGGGCAGAGCTTCACTTAAGCCGACGGTGGCGAACCGAAGGCGCGGCTGTGCCCCGCTCCGAGCGGCGCCGGGAGGGGAAGCGCGTTCGGGGCCGGCGCTGGGTGTGCGGGAGAACTCGCTGCCTTGAAAGCTTATTTTTCTTCCAGCGATGGTGGCACTTAAATGATAATGTGGGCAATGAAACCGGGGAGATTTATATCTTTTGGAAAGTAGGACGAGCCAGATGGTAATAGCGTCATTAACAAACAAACTTCGGATCCGCAAGTGAAGCTTGAAATTGGGAAAGAGATCTGGAGAACAAAAGGAGCTGCTGTTGAGGGGGGGAGAAAAGAGCCCTTCTTCTGCCGGAGCACATTCTGGAGGGGCTGCTCCTGCCCGGCGCGAGATAATAAACGACGGCCTTTTCCTCCCCTGTTGCGACTGAGAAAGGACAGAGAAAACTTTTGCAATAGGCAAATGTGGCATTTATTTATGTGTAACCCTTTGTAGTCTCAAGTGTCCCAAATGGGCCTTTAATTCAGAGCCCCGGTTTGATACGGGAGGGATTGGTTCTCCCGAGTTTATTTTATAGAAACAAAGCGCCGCTTGTGGAAGCGGAAGGGCCAAAAGTTCAGTCATCATTTCTTCAAAAATTCGTAGTAACGAATAAATATGAAAGGTTAAACGCTGCGTGCAGGGACAGCAGAAACGGCCGCGGGATTCAGCGCGTCCCCTCTCCGCGATTCGTCCCTTGTGCCCCTCACCCCCGGCCGCTGTTTGCTGGGAGCGGGGGGGGGGGGCAGGCAGAAGCGGACCCTCCTTCGGTTTCTCTCCCCCGGCTCAGCCCCCGGCACGCGTTTCGGGGAGGGGGGGGGGGGGGACACCGCAGATCGGGGCGGTCGCCTCCCAAAGCCGCAGCGATGCAGATGTGCGGAGGGCTTTAGAAGATCCCCGCGAGCATCGCCCTTCCCGAGTAAAGTTGGTGGTGATTAAATGATTAATGATTTAAAAGATGCCTGTTAACAGCCCTGAGTTGAGAGACGCGGACCCACGCTCTAAAGTGAAATCTAACGTGATTTTTTTCTATGTGCTGGAGATCTTTAAAAGCCCCGAGGACTTACCCTTAAGGCATTATTCAAAGAAAAAAAACTGAGACTGGCGGTTCGTCACAGGCAATTGTAAAGGGTTTCAAAGGACCGATCAAACGAGTTGGAGAGTAATCTACATTAAAGTCCGGATGGCAGTGTTACAACATGCACCTGCAGGGTATTTGCTATCCGTGCCCCTTACAGAGCTACAAATCACCATTAAAGAAAGCTGCTTAAGCTTCCTCCTCGCTTCTAGAAAGACTTACTCGGGCTCCTTCACTTTGATATTTATACATCTTGTTACAGATAAGTGCGGGGCTCTGGGCTCCCTTCCCCCTTCCCCACTGTCCCAGTACCCCCGCCCCGGGCTCCAGCTATAGGGGCGCATCCCACGGCAGCCACGCGTGGCGGCGTCCCCGTCCCCCCACGCACCCTCCCCCTCCCTGCGGGAAGCAGCGCCCCGCGAGGAGCCGCGGAGGACCGAAGTTGGAAGGGGGGACTTTTTTTTTTTTTTTTCTTTATTTATTTTCTTTATTTTGTTCCCACCCGCCGGCTCGGCTCTCCCAGGCGGCCGCTGTCACCGGGGAGACCGGGGCAGCCCCGGCCGCATCGGCACGCTGCCTGGCCCGGAGGATTTTCTCACAGTTGCGGGAGGTGCAGACATGGAAATGAGCTCATTACAGGGAGGAGTGGCGGCAGCTGAAGCCTTCCCCGCCCCCGGCCCGGCTCGGCCCGGCCCGACCCGGCCCAGTGCAGCCCGGGGACTCGGGGGCGGCTCCGTCCCGTTGGTGTCATTCGGGGAAGTTTCACCCACGGCCGCTCTGAGCCCAGCAGCGGGAGCCCTTAACCCCTGGCACGCCGCTGCCACCCGGGAGAGCCCCGCCGACCACCCCCCCCGGCCCCGCGACCCCCACCTGCTCCCACGGCAGCACCCGGCGGATGCGCTGCTGCCCGCGCCAGGTGATGACCAAGTTGCCAACTAAATCAACAAGCCCGGAAAAGTAAAACTAAACAAACAACTAAATTAAAAATAATAATAATAAAAAAAACAAGATTTCCCCTCCAAAGGTCAACAGGCATCGAGGATCCCCTTCCCCGGGCTGCAGGCAGGGATTATGAGTCCCATTCATTGCATTCGTTGCGGGGAATCTCAGCGATCTGTGTTTCACCACTTGCCTCGAGTGGGTTCTCGCAACCACACAAACCCGAACCGCCCCGGGCAGGATACGGGACTGTGAGCCCGCGTTCCTGGGACTGGAAATGGGAGCTCCGGACACGGCGGTGGGAGCGCACCGGAGGGCGCTGCAGATGGGAATGAGCCGCAGCTTTCCGGCCTCTTCGTGTCAATACAAAAAAAAAGAAAAAAAAAGAGAGAGAGAAAATCTGCCGTATTTGTATCTGTGCCCCATCTCCTGACAGCTCTGCTTGCGCGGAGGGCCGACACACATCGCCCTAATCTCCCGCTGATGGTGCCCCGCGCGCATCAAAGCGCGCATTGTTCGGCGCCCGGGGGGGGCAACGGGACGGGGCAGGGGTTCGGCACCGCTGCCAGCTCCCCTCGGCCAAAGTTTTCCAGATCACTCTTCCCAGCAGAACGGCCCTCTAAGAAGCGGGTGGGGCGGTGGGGAGAGGGCTCCGCCGCGCAGGGCTCGTCCCAGCCTTAAGCGCGAGAGAAAATTTCGCGCAGCGCCCAAAGCGCGCAGCCCGGCGCTTTCGGAGGGGATCGGGGCTAGGCGCAGAGCCGCGCAAGAAACAGCGCAACTTCCCCTCGGAGTCGTCCCGTGGGGTCTCCGATTCCCCCCCGGAGAAGGGGCACCGCGAGGGTTTGGGCCGGTGTTGGGGGGACGCCAAGCAGAGGGGCCCCGCAGAGCAGCGGGTGCAGCCCCCAGAGGGATTCCGGGGGGGTGGGTGTGATTCCGGGGGGGCCGTCCCATCGCACATCCCCGGGCCGGACAGGCCCCGCCGTATTCCCTGCGCAACTCGCAGCCTCCTCCAAACTGTTGCAAACTCAGCCCCGGGCACGTCCGCGAGGCTGGCAGGAGGGTGACAAGACACCAGCCCCCCCCCCCTGCCCGCGACCCCCTCCCCTGCGCCGAGCCGAAAAACGCCCGCAGCTGCCCGGGGGGGCACGGGGCGAGTAGGGAGCGCTCCTCGGGCCAGGCGCTAATTTGGAGCTCGGAGGCTGCCAGCTGAGGGCTGGGTAGCAACCAGGGGAGAGAGGGTATTGCTGCGGGAAGATTTAGGTTGTTGCTAGGATGTGAGAACAAAAAATCTTCAATAAGTCGGGGAGGGGGGAGGACGGGGCAGTGGGGGAGGAAGGGGGGTTACAAGGTTTGTCACAGGGAAAAGTGCAGACATCTGCTGGAACTTCCATATCTAAGCTGTTCATTTACAGGAGCCAACTTCTGAAATCTCCACAATTAGATCTGCATTGTTCTTTCTCAACAACACTGCCTAGAAAGAAAAGGTCTTCTCTGTCGGGGCCAATCCAACGAAGCGTTTGACGTTATTAAATAATAAAGCGATTGTGATTTACATTGTTGTTCAGAAAAAGGGCCAATTATCCACTGTTATGTTGCCATAAAGATCATATTAACTCGAATTAGTAATCAAACAATATGCTAGCGTTAAAAGTATAGAGCGGACAGCGCGAGCGGGCTTGTCGCATCCTCACTTGTGCTGGTAAAACCGGAGCGCACAAACACTGCGAGGGGCGCGCAAACTTCGTTCTCAACGGGAGAGAAGTGAGCGAGGTGCCGGCGGGCCGGGCCCCCGTGTCGGCGCTTTGCAGCGAATTCAGAGCTACCCAAAGCTCGGGCTGCTTTTGTGTTTACAAATTAATTCTCCATAATATCGCAGAAAATATTCCACAGCGCTCGCGGATCGGGCACTGTTTGGTTGGTGCGAGGTTGGGTTTCGGATTGGCATTTCGATGGCTTTTGGGGTTGGGTTGGGTGTGTTATTATTATTATGACTATTATTATTATTATTGCTATTACTGTTATTATTATTTGGAACGCCGTTTTTAAAAGATTTCAACCCGAAGACGAATCTCAGCGCCACCCAAACGCGGACCCAGACGCATCCCTGCACTCCGCCGAACGTACTCCGCCATAATCAAATAATTATTTTTATTAAAGCAGTTATTAGGTTTATAACTCATTTGCCACTTAAATTTGTGCAACCAACCAAGGCGATCTAAATAGGTTTGAGTTGCCCCTTGGGTCCGGGATGTAAGCGGTAAGCAGGAGGATTAATTACGGGTGTGCGCAGCGCCGGGACACAAAGGCTGTGAGCAGCGCGGGGGCTGCGGTGGGAGCGGCCGCCCCCCGTCCGGCACCGCCCGGAGGGCACCGCGCGGCGCTGCGCAGCGCAGCGGGACCGGGGGCGGCTGCCGGGGGGGCTCACACTTGTTGGCTCCCACCTCCGCTGCCGGGTGATGCTCCGACGGCAGAGCCCCGTTGGAAACGTCCCGAAAACAAAGTGAAAACCGTCCGTTTTTTGTTTTTTTTTTTTTTCTTTTTCGTATCAATATTATCTTTTCCCTCACGCCTCACCAAGATCCGCTCTTTTGTGCTCGGGGTGACGAGAGCTGACCCCTGGGAACGCGTTGCAGCACCCACCGGAATCTGCCTGATTTCCACCGTCATCTGCCGCGACCACGTCGCGTTACAGCGTGTGTGAGGGGGGTCAGGTTCTCTGTCAGCCTCCCCCGTTTAGCGGTGATCAGGCGGAGTGCCTTTGCCAAACCGTTCCAGAAGCTGACGCTATTTGTTACCACAATTGGAGGGGGGTGGGGAGGGGGGGGGGGGGAAAGAACTTTCACAGTAACGTGGCTCTTTATAAGCAAACACAGAGCAATTTTCCCCAGCGCAATGCATCAGCAGCTACAGCCAAAAGAGCTTAACGTGCTTCTTGCAGGACGGCTGCGAGGAAGCAGCGGGCGCGGGGGCTGCTCCGGGCCGCCCCGAGGAGTCGGAGCGGTGCGCGGCCGCGGTAGGACGGGGGGTGGAAGGGGGGGAACGGCCAGAGGCCCCGGGCTGTGAGGTCAGCTCTCACCCTGCGAATCACTCCGAATAAAGCTCGAGGAACCGAGTGTGTAACATCGGGCTTCCCCCGAACAGATCGCGGGGAATTAAAAACCGATAATAATAATCATGATAAAAGTGACGGAAAGAAGCCAAGAAAAACCAATCCACGCCGAATTAGTAGGACCGTAAAGTTTCTATCCGTGTATAAGGATAATATATTAAGCCAAAAAGGAGACAGGTTATCTCTAAACAGGATTAATATGCGTTCGTGTGTAGGATTAGACCATCTCATCCATTTAAAAACAGGGTCTCTCCTCCTCCCCACGCCATTTTATTATATATATATAAAAAAAATCCTCCACCAACTTTCCCTGCTCGGAGCTCTCGAAGAAGCATTTTCTTCATCGAGAGCCTTTTGTTCTTTCTTTTTCTTTTCTTTTTCCCAATCGGACGCTGCTGATGGCCCGGTCTGAGCCGCCTTGGAAGGGACTGGGCCAGTCTGTAAAACCTGTGATCAAAACAGACCTGTCTTCAGAGCGAGCACAGCAGATTTAAATGTTGGTCAAAAGGAGTCACAACTGTTCATTAAAAGCAAACCCTAACTAGGGCTAATGTATAGCCATTTTGTGAGCTCAGGACTGTGGAAAGAGGCGAAAAAAGTCTGAGTGTGAGCTGATGCCGTGCTGGCTGGCAGTGTGTGGTCTATTGTAGGGAATGTGCTTTTTCCACTGAACAGAGAGCCCCCCTCTTTTATTCCCCAGCTCTACTGCACCTGCACTGGATCAGGGAGCTACTGCCATTCACCACATCAACACAGAAGACATCTCTGACAGCACTCAATTCATTACATTTCTTCCTGCTTTTCAAACCAACACACAAGGAAAAAAAAAAAAAAAAAGAAAAAGAAAAAAAAAAAAAAAAAGAAGAAGAAGAAGAAAGAAAGAAAGAAAATAATAATAATAAAAAAAAAAAGAGTATTGCCAATCAGTGCCGGGGGGGATGGGGGGGGGCAGGGAAGGAATCTTACAATACTTGATATTCGCAACTCATTTCGGATTTCATTAGTCAGAAAGCTCACTCCTCACTCAGCCGGTCACAACTTTTTCCCTTTCTCTCTTCCCGTCCCCGTGCGCTGAGGAGGCGGCAGGAGGACGGGGATGGGGGGAGTGCAGCAGCAGTGCCACCTCGGTGCCCCCCGGAGCCCCGGGCCGGGAAAGCGGGACCGATCCCGGGGCTGATCCATAATTCATGGCAGAGGAGCTCTCTGGAGAATCGAAGAAAGGGCCCAAGAGAGCAAAGCGTCCCGGAGCGCTGCCGGCAATTCCCGTGCCCGTGTCGCCGCGGGGCACAGCTCGGGGACCGCGGCCACCCGGGGGGACACAGCGCGGCCGGGGACAGCGGGGGGCGAAGTCTGGGCCGGCGGAACTCTTGGGGGGGGGGGGTTGGGGGAGGAGGGGGGGGGGGACTCTGGGAAACGGTCGAGTTTGTTTCTTCCCAAATCGTTTTTCAGAAGCATTTGCAAGCGAAAGAAACCGAGCCCGGGATTTTAGATTCAGGCATTTGATCTCGCCGGATCCAGACATCTAATTAGAGTGGCCTCAGCGACTGGAACGGTGTTAATTCCCATTGTTCCCCGCTCGGCTCTCGTGGCCCCGCACCGCTGGGTTACGTTCCTTTTCAAAACCGGGTGAAGAAATCTTTTTATTTTAAACCTACTATATAAATAAATACATATATTCCTCCCCTCTTGGCGGTCCGTTTGCTTCTCTCCGACCAAAATACACGCTCCTGGCTGCCGCTCCTCACACCCTGGCGCAGCTCCTCCGTGGGACTGAGCGGCCATAAATCCCGAGGAGCTCTCTCCTACCTGAACAGCAGGAGCAAATCCGACTGCCTGCTGCCGGGTGTACCGCGCGGACCGATAAGGCGCTGTCGGCTCACGCTCGGGACCCCGTGAACCTATCGGTTTCTTTACACCGAACCCCGCTCGGATGCGCGCTTTGGGAACACGGAGCGCTGCGGTGGGAAAAGCCGCGGGCGCAGCGTGTGCGTAACGTGGGGGAGAACCGGGAGCGAAGGCCGCGGAGTGCCGGCCCCACTCGCGGAGCGGCAGATTGCTTTTGGAGCTAAAACTAATAATTTCATAACTGATTCCCATTCAATCTGGCGCCGGTGACGTCACGGGGCATTAGCATACGAGGAGGGATGAAGCAGTGTGGCTGGAGTTGATAAGGTGCCTCCTGAGGAATTCGCCGCTTGTTTTAATACATTAATTATTTCTCTGTCTTCCGCAAGTTTGGCAATTTGTAAGGGCTTAAAGGACCCATCGCTCTGGGAGGACGGGCTGCAGCCCTCAACTGCCTGGGTCGGGGGCTGCTTTCCCAGCCCCGAGCATCCCCTCCCGTGGGGGGGTGGGGTCCCATCCCGGTCCCCCCAGCGCAGGGCAGAGGCCCATAGACCGGTGGGGTTCCCCCCCCCACACACACACACACGCCATTCATCACGTCTGTCTGCGAAAAGCGCCCTCGTGACGTCAGCAGCCCTAACCGCTGAGCGATGATGGGGTCACCGAGGTCCCGGGGCGGGGGGGCGGCGGGGGCCGGGCTTGCCCCGAGTCCCCCCCTCTGCTCAGCGGGGAGGGACGCGCTCTGGGGACCCGTGGGGACGCAGCCCGGCTCCGCAGCCCCCGAAGCCCCCCGGGAACCGCCGCTATGGCCCACCGAGCTCCGCCCGACGGGGCGGCTCCCCGGATCCCGCCGGGTACCGCTCTACCCCCCACCCCCTGGCTCCCCTGAAGGAGTCAACAGCCTTGAAATAACCACTCGTTTACTCGAGGCCGAGGAGGCACTTGGAAGGAAGGAAAGGTTCTTTTTTGTTGTTTTCTATGGAGGGGTAGAATTTTTTGTTTGTTTGTTTGTTTTTGATTTTGTTTTTGTTTTCCGTTGGGAGTGAGGAGGCGATGCAAACAAATCGAAAGCTTAGGAGAAGAACGGAAAAGACATGACGAGAAAATAGAAGAAATATAAAGACTAAAAGAGCTGGTGCACCGAGCTACGGCCCTGCTAGGAGCGGGACGGCGGCAACCGCATCCCGACTCAGGCACAGACCGCCCCGGTATGGCCTTGCTCTGCCCCGGCTGCGCCCACGGCGCTCCACGGGCCCGCGGGACCCCCCTGAACTTCTGCAAGTGGGAATGAAAAATCACGGCTCTTTTGGCCGCCCCCTCCTCCTGCACGCACAGGCGCACACACGCAGATACGCACATGCAGGCACATACACACACATATACACACACGCGCTCTCCCATGGCTCAGCCACACTCCCCCCAGCAGCTCAGTGCCCCCCCGCCCCCCGTTCCAGCTCCATTCGTTTCCCCTCTCCCCCCGCAGTGCAGCACCGAGCGGGGCCTGCACCCAAACCCGGTCTCCAAGCTCGGCCAGCTCCGCGCCTCTCCGCGTTCTCACAGCCACATTTACCACTCCGAGAATTTCCATTTCTGTGTTTCCTATTTTTCTAGGGTTTTTTTTTTTTTTTTTTTTTTTCTTCTCCCCTTTCCCCCCAAGTCTGTAAGCAAAAAAGCCTCCGCACTCACTTCAGCGCCGGATCTCCTCGCCAAGTGAACTCGATTCCTCAAAAGCAAAACAGGACCAAACTTCTCGCATCCCCCGGGCCAGCGTCAGAAAACTGCTTTTAATTACCAAAACCCAACTAGCGGCGGTGCTAACTAGCGGGCGATCAAACCGCAATCAAACTTCAATCTCTGAGCAGTTAGCTATAAACTGTCAGCAATTGAAAAGTAAACCCGGTGCACACAAAGGCTCTGTTTAATTTTCTCGTTGTAATGGCTCTAAATGAGGACCCCATCACTATGCAGTTAAGCGGTGTTGCTTGTCCCCCTGAGGCGCTGATCAGTTCTTTTTAATGTGAGAAAACTGGCAGCTCGAAGCCCGTCAATGGAGCTCCCACAACAAAAGTCCTGAAAAGCTGAATGAATTGGGTTTGTAATTACTGCTTCCCTCTCCCCCCTTGCAGCTTATCTCTTATTCATTCAACATATATTATTGTCACCTAATCGCACACTCCCAACATTTTTTTTTTTAGTATCTACTACTGCGGACATGTTTGTTGTAGAAATTAAACAAAATAACCCTCCTTCTGCTCCCCCCATCACCCCCCCCCACCCCGCTTCCCCCGACCCAAAGGCTGAACCGCGGTGTCAGGACCCGGCAGGGGCCAAAGCGCGGACCGGGGCTCAGCGCTCCGCTCGGGAATCCCGCACGCACTTTAGATTTTAATATTTGAGTTAGATCGGGATTTAAATAACTGAAGTGTATCTAATCACACCTATCAGCAGTGGGCCTCTTTCCTTCGGCGGGACCCGGGTTAAATACTGCTTCAATCCGCCTGCTCTCCGGAGCTCAAGGTTTGCTCTGCTGCACGTCGGGGCCGGCGAGGGGCTCACCCAGGGGGCCTTGGGGGTCTCCCGGTACCGCCACCCCCCCCCCAGGCCGGCACAGCGCCTCGCTCCGGGGCCCGAGGTGCCCTCTGCAGCCGCTGCCGCCCGCGGGGCCGAGAGGATCCTCTCCCCGCTTCCCCCCTCGAGAACCGTCGGTTGCAGAAATAAGCGCCGCTATTACAATCGCATCTCCTAACAGTCTAAATAATTAATTGAACCATTGCTCTTTGACCCTCGGAAAGTCCAGTAGGGACCCGTTTGTAGTAATAATACCCCCGAATGAGCCCTTGTCAAATATTCATTTAGTGGTTAATGTGAGCGATGTCCCCCTGGGACGGGCTGTAATACCAGCTTCCCGGCTTTGGCAAGAAACCCCACTAATCTACCTCTCCAGTTCCGCAAAATATTTTAACACCCCGGCCCTTAAACAGCCGTAAAAAAAAAATCACAGGGGAAACTCTAATCTCATCCTTGGGTTCATTGCGGCTCTGCACAGCGTTGGCGAAATGTTACACCGACGCTCATGGACCGCGCAACGCCATGGGATGGAGCACGCTGCAGATCCGAGGGGATACCCGAAAGGGCTCCGAAAACAGAATAAAACCGCAGCCACGGGCTCCGCTATCCCCATCTCAGCTGCAATAAACGCCCGGAATAATGGCTGAGGTGTGAATGGGGTTACTTAATGCGTTGCATTGAAAATTAGCAGGGACAATGGCGTTCTTCCAAGTCGCACTTTAAAAATAAAAGGGTTCAGCTGGACCTAGAAAATGCTTTGGGTTATCCTCAGTAAACGGATAAATGGATGGATGGATGGATGGATGGATGGATGGATGGATGGATGGATGGATGGATGGATAGGAGGAATCTGCCCAAGGGAGATCAGGTTTCACCAACATATATTTTACATCACAGTCCGAAATCTAAGCTCAAACAAATTGCCCATATAAAAAGTTGCTGAAAACACTAAGCCTGAATATGTGGTTTAGTGTCTTTGTTTAATGGTATTACCTCGCCTTCTTCATGCGAATTGTAAAAGCACCAACGATTCCAGCTACCCCCCTCGACTATTTGAGTTAGCACTTCAAAAAGGGGCCCGGTTTTATTGCTGTTAATTGGCTAAGATTCGCTCTGAAAGAAAAAAAAAATGGAATCGAGATATCGATTGGGCTTTTATTCCCAGTCCCTTTTTCTCAGCGAGGTGAGCGGAGCGGGACTGTGCGCTCACTACCACGTGAATAATCCCCAGATGCATTACAAACGCAGCACAGCTCTGAATATATATATATATATATATTTTACTCGTTGCATTAATGCAAAAGAAATAGAATAGGTTGGGAATGTGCAATAATTGCCGTGTGCTCAAACACCGAGACGGCGCGGAAATAAAAGGGACAAAGGGAGTTGAGCTGCAGCACAGTGAGCAGAACCCCACAGCCCACAGCCCGGCAACGGGAGTTCTCTGGGCACCCGGCTGCAAGCAGGGAGGCCAGAGCCGAGCCTGGCGAACAGCACAACGAAACAAACCACAGCGAGCCAACTAACTCTTCTTTTGTGATTTTTGCCCGCTTGTTGTTGTTGTTGTTGTTGCTGTTTCTCCCTGAGCTAAATCGCAATCCGGCAACCGACCAGAAACACGAGAAAGAAAAGCTGAGCCGCGCTCGTACCCGGCCTGTTCCTAAGCAAACCGCCACGTCCGTGCCTCCAAGCACAACAGCCACGAGCAGGACACGCGACCGCTTTGCAATCACAGCCCCCCACTTCCTCAGGCGCCGTGTTCCTCCCGTGCACACCCGCACCTCCCCACTCGCAGTTCCGAGGCGGCCGCAGGCGCGTTGGCAGCTCCGGACCCACGCGGGGCCTCCGTGGAGCAGAGGGGCTGCGCCGCCGTTCCCCTCCTGCCGCCCCCGCCGGGCCGGGCCGGGCCCAGCGGCAACGAGCGGCCCTCGGCGGCGGCGGTTCCGAGCGCACAAAGTAGAGAACTCTACCTGGCACCGACGGCGGAGCTCTCCTCCTATCTGGCGGGCGCCAGCGCTTCTCTTTGGGGCTTGCGACCGGCTGCAGAGATTGTCCGAATTGGGGGCTACACCGCGCTGGCAATTCAAGAAATAGGATTCAAGAAAGAGCTGTGATTTCGCGAGCGAGTCTCCGCCGTTCGCCCGTTTCGTTTTGTCCTGCTCGTTTGTGCCGCTTTTCTCGTTCCTTACCTTGGCCCGGCCGAGTCCCCCCCCCACCCCCCCGCCCCCACCTCTCACCTCCTCCTGCGCTGCCCCGGAGCGAGGAGCGGAAACTTTGGGAAGTGCGGAACAAAGGCAGCGCTCGGGCCCAGCAGCAGCAGCGCTGCAGCCCCGCGCCGCGCCCCGAAGGCCCGCACGGCTCAGAGGGGAACCGCAGGGCGCGGACGGAGCGCGGATCCCCCGGCAACAAGTGGCCGACGGGACGGGACCGGACGGGACCGGGGCCTCCGCTCCGCACCGCCGTGCCCCGAGGACGGTCGTCCCGGTAAAGCGTATCGCTCTGCGTCCCTACCTATCCATAAGTATAAAAATATTCATGCCTCGGTATACGGCTGCATTATTTATAACAGTCTGTCGGCCGCGGGGATCCCTTCCTCTGATGAATTATTGAAAAAGAAAAAAACCAAAAGGAAAAAAGCAGCTTGCGGTACAAAAATAAATCCAACACTCAAACGGAACTTCAGTGTCCATATGTCAAAAATTTATTTATCTCAAACTGTGCATAATGGAGTAAAAACTTAACTTGAATATGTACCTGTTATAAGGATGGTATTAGTTCAAATATATACATGGACTGTCGGCAGACTGATTGCAAATAATACAGAGCCGAATCTTTAAAATACAACTACGGAAAATGAGGAGGAAAAAAAAAAAAAAAAGAAAAAAAAAAAAGGAACTTAAAATATCATCACAATAAATGTACAGAAATATTACAAACCATAAGAAAATATTTCAAACACAGTAAGTTCAGGTTGGGGTTGGGGGGGGGGGGGGGGGGGTTGTTTGTTTGTTTTTTTCCTTCTCTTTGAACGGGATGAAGTCTGGAAACAAAAAAGTTATTATAAATTAACAAACGGCGTGTGAACCTTCATGGCCTTTTGTTTTGTTTTTTTTTCTTGCTTTTTAACCAGAAGTAAAAAAGAAAAGAAAAGCAAAACGTCGTACATCGAAACGTTTGCCCTCTCCCAGCAAACCAAGCCCACGGCTCGCCAGTCTTCCTCCTACCGCTTTTGCCTTTTGTACAATTTCCAAACCAATTTTCAACGTCCAAATGCTGCAAAATAATTCCCTCTCCTCCCGCAGCTGCCGTCAGCAGAGCTGCCACGGCCACGGTGCTCCACGGAGAGTCTGTGTGGTCAAAAAATCACTCGCGAATTCTCGGCTTTGATTTCTCCCCTCTCCCTATGAGCGATGGACATTCTGATTGCCATGTGGAGTTTGATAAATACTGTACAAAAGTTGCCTGCAAATATTCAAACGTTCTCCTCTCCGCTCTTGGAGTCTAAGCTCTAAATATTACCGGTGAAGACTTTTGCAAACTTTTCCTGCAAAGTTCCTACCGTTCTCACTAGAACTTTAAAAAAGTTTTGTGTAGTCGCTTCCCCTCCGAGCTCTATACAAGTTCCTTTGTCGGCTTTATTTCTGACCCCCTCCCTGCACCCCCCCCACCCCCTCCCCTCCCCCCCAGAGTTTTCTCTGTACAAAAATAGTCCAAAAAAAAAACCACCAAAAAACAAAAAACCAACAAAACCAAACCAAAACAAAACAAAAAGTCCAGAATTTCTAATAAAAGTTTTTTGTTGTTGTTGTTGTTTGTTTGTTTTGTTTAGTTCTCCTTCCCCCCCCCACCCCCACCCCCGCCCCCCCCGGCCCCTTTGTCTTACATATGTGATAGAGGGAGTGTGCCATTAATGGCTGTGCCAGGAACAGGTGCACTCTGGTAGTGTTGGGACATATGAAGTCTGCTTGGGGCAGCTGGTTCTGGTACTTCAGCACCTGGTAGATACATGCTGATCATGTCCCGAAGGTCCCCGGCTTGGCAAGGAGCCCTCGAATGAGACGAGGAGGTGACTACGGGGGGACTGGAGCTGGATTCCGTCTTGACCACCGAGCCCATGGAGCCCAGGGCCATGCCCGGGGTCCCTTGCTGGGAGTACGACATGCTGTAGGTAGGCGATCCGTTCATGTACGTCTGCGAGCTGGTCATGGAGTTGTACTGCAGGGCGCTCACGTCGTAGCGGTGCATGGGCTGCATCTGCGCCGCGTTGTGCGCGTTCAAGCCCGGGTGCTGCGGGTAGCCGAGCTGCTCTTGCATCATCCCATAGCCTCCGTTGGTCCAGCCGTTCATGTGCGCGTAACTGTCCATCCTCTGGTTCACCCCAGCTCCCAAGGTGGCCCCAACCCCTACCCCGGTCGTCATGGTATTGGTGCCCGGCGCCAGTAAGCCCCCTGGCAACGTGTACTTATCCTTCTTCATCAGGGTCTTGGTTTTCCTCCGGGGTCGGTATTTATAATCCGGGTGCTCCTTCATGTGCAGAGCTCGGAGCCGTTTGGCTTCGTCAATGAAGGGTCTCTTCTCCGCCTCGGATAAAAGTTTCCACTCGGCCCCGAGCCGTTTGCTGATCTCCGAGTTGTGCATCTTCGGGTTCTCCTGGGCCATTTTCCTCCGCTGTCCGCGGGACCACACCATGAAGGCGTTCATGGGGCGCTTGACCCGGTCCGGGCTGTTCTTCTGGTTGTTCGCGGCCGAGTTGGAGTTGCCTGTGCCTCCCCCCGAAGTTTGCTGGGGGGCGGGAGGTTTCAGCTCGGTTTCCATCATGTTGTACATTCAAACTACTTTTGCCTGGAACCAGCCCGGAGCGGAGAAGCGGAGCGGAGCGGCGCCCAAGTCCCGAGCCGGACTTCTTTTTTTTTCTCTCTCTTTTTTTTTTTTTTTTTTTTTTTCCTAGGGAGGGGTATGAAGGGGGGGAGGGGGACTCCCCAAAACCACACTTGGATCGAGATCAGAATCTTCCTCTTCGCTGATGGATTAATAATGCTAATAACTGCTATTATTACCGCCGGAGCCTCGGATTTAAAAAACTTCTTCCTCCTTTTTCCCTTTTCTCTGCCTGCCGCCCTCTCTCTCTCCCTCTCTCTCTCTCTCTCCACCTCGGTCTTAAAGAGCCAGCAAACTACTTTACCCCCTTTTGCAAACACACACACTCTCTCTCTCTGCCTTGACAACTCCTGATACTTTTTTGAACAAGTTAATAGACAACCATCCATGTGATGGGGGCTTGTCAGGGAATAAATGCGTTCGCCCCGGCCAATCAGCGCTCGGCGGCTCCGCCACTGAGGACAAGTCTCTACCCCTGGTTTTGCATGAAACGGGGCGGGGGCTCTCAGCCGCCGGGACGGCGCGGCGGGGGGGGGCGGGCCCAGGGCCGGCCCAGGCAGCCACTGGGAAGCCTTTGTATCTCCCCTTCCAGCAACAGGTCACACACGCCTTTTGGAGGAAGTGGGTAAACAGCATTGTTGCTACGTTGCTTTTTTTTTTTCTTTTTTTTTTTAAGTCGATGTTGGAAGAAGCCATAAGGGGAGCAGGAATGGAGGAATGGTTTCCCCTCCACCCCCCTCCCCGTTGCGGTGTCCCCTGAGCCGTCCGGCTGCGTGTGCAGCGCTCGCCCCGTCCGTGGGGAGCGGAGCCCCCGCCCCGGGGCTGCCCCGCCGACAGGAGCCGAGCGGGCCCCGCACAGAACGGGGCCGGCCGGGCCCTTCTCTCTCCCTCCTTCCATCGCGGGGTGCCCGCTGGAAGCAGGAGCGGAGAACCCCCGACGGCCCTCCCGGCACAACGCGGTGCGCGGCCTGCAGCCCCGGGACGCGCCCCGTGTGCGATGCTGGGTGGGCGCGCCGGGCGGGGGGGCGGCCCGTAGGACAAATAGGTAGTTTTGTTTCTCTTGTTGTCGCTACACGGGGCTGCACAAAGCCCCGGCTAAGTTTACTTCCACTCTCTTGTTGGGATCTTTGTTGCTAAAACGCACTTGACGACAAAGGAAGGAGGGGAGAGAAAGGGGGGCGGAGGGGGGTGGGGGGGGCTCTAACCAGCCCCGCTCTACGCGCACTGCCGCGCCCCGACGGCGCTGTTCTGCCCGCGGCCGCGCTCCCCGGCAGCGCCGAGGCCCCCCGAGAAGGGCCCCCCGAGAAGCGCGGCCCCAAAGCAGGGCCGGGTTGGGGCTGGGGCAGCGCCCGGGCGCCCCGCGAGGGCTCAGCCGCGGCACTGCGGCTCCCCCTGCCGGCACCGTGCGGAGCAGCGGGAGATGGAGTGGGGGGAAGGGAGCGGCCGTGCCCCCCCCTCCGCCCTCCCCCGTCCTGGTAACGCGTAGAAAAAGTGCGGCGGGAGAGGGTGCATCTCTGGATTATGCAAATAAATGTGATCGGCTTTAACGCGTGTAATTCGAAGGTGTATTTATATATATATATATATAACCTGGAGAGAAGAGACGGGTTGAAAGCGTCGGAAAATGGGCGCGCGTTGCGGGATGCGCGCACCGGGTGATGCGCGATTTTTGCGCGGCCCGACTGCCCCCGCGCTGCCAGGGCCGCCGACAGCTTTTATTGGTCGTGCACGGGGCTGCGGTTGATAACAACGTTCCAAATCATAACGATAATATTACAGCCTTGGGGATAATGAAGTTTAAAAAGCGGGCAGGAGCGGGCGGCGGTGGTGGTGTAACAAACGGATACCGGAGCGCGGCTCCGCGCGGGGCCGGGCCCCTTCCTCACCGCGTTTATCGCACCCATAAAGGATGGGAATTGCCCAACAACTGCGTTATCGGGCGGTATTTACAGCTTCGTTTGAACTAACTGCTTTAATTATCGACGCAATCAACTATATTTGGCGTATCTGCATCATAACGCGCTATAGAAAACGAGGTGACGGCCGTCCGGCTCCCCGAGGAGCTGCCTCCTGCTCTGGGGGCGGTGGGTGCGCGGACGAACACGGCCGGACCCCGCGGCTCCGCTCACGGCCGCACGGAGCTGGAGGAACCGCTTCAGAGCGAGAGGATTTATCAAACCGCTCCCTTCGGTCTAATTTATGGAAATGCAAAGTGGTCGCATTAAGCAAATAGTCCGCAAATGTCCTCCGCGATGGGCTCTGCGGCACACGCACTCTTATTTCCAGGTTATGCGTTTCTTTAAAAGAAAATGAACGTTAACGACTTGGATTTTGTGTATTTATTGTGCTAATAATCGCCGATTCTCTCTGAGCCCCGAGGATACGGCCTATCGTGTTAACTGTATCGGAAAGAATATACGCATTTTCATATTATTTTGCCGAACCTGGCAGTAACCAATCTAAGCAAACTATTAAGCGGTCTTGTGGAGATGGAAGATTGCAGCTCCATTTTTTGTCCTTAGCTGCAAATAGAGGTTTAACTTGCAGTAATTAGGTGAGAACTAGCCAAGCATCTTACTATTATGATGCTTGTTAAAAACGCTTCTTTTCTGCATCTGCATTTGAGTGTGTTCCCCTCCACTCTTAATCTTCTTATGGAAATGAAGGCGAACGGCAGGGAACCTGCAGAGACTTAGAGAATGTCCTTGTTAACTGGAATTTCTCAGCATTGCTAATTAGCAGAGTTTGACGACCACCAGTATTGGGGAAAGCTCTGTTTAGCCACTCACAAACCCTTCCGAGGAAGAGCAGACTAATTTTATTTTGTAATTAAAATCTGAAAAGGGCCCTATTTGACAGTTAGGGCTATGAGAGTTTTATCTCCCTGTGAAATAATTACTGCCTTGATAACTCAATTTTCCGCAAAATGTCAACTGTGAGCTCCAAAAGTTTTAATTTCATTACGTTTTTAAAAAAATAATAATAATAAAAAATGCCGAAGACGAAAATGTACAGAGACATTTCCTCTCCCCCTTCTCCTTTTGCTGAAGTTCCCCGGGACGTTCCGCACACGACCCCATACCCCAACCCCGAGGGTGGGGAGAAACACCCCGAGTGCCCCCCGCAATTCACTGCAACCATTTCGAGTGGGTCCGGGCCCATGGAAGAGCAGGGCGGGGGGATAACGGGGGGCTTCAGTCTCCTGCAAGCTCCCCAAGTGAGGAAAACGCTACATTTTCTCCAGCAAATTATTCCGCAAATAGACCCAGCGACAACGTGGGGGCACTGAAAAGGGGGGACAAAAATGAAAAAAAAAAAAAAAAAGAAAGAAAGAAAGAAAGAAAGAAAAACAAAGCTCCGCCAAACTTAAGAAGTTGGGGCCGAGCTCAGGGCCGGCCCGCACCCCGCCGGCCCAGGGCCACCCTCTCGGCTCGGCCCGGAGGGCGCGGGCAGCCGCTGAGGGAACGCGGGGGGAGTGGGGGGGAGCGAGGCTCTGCAGCAAGTGTAATCCACTCTGCTTGCGTTTGGGATATTTTATTATTATTTAAAACGGTTTAATCTGCTTTTTGTCCCTGCCTGTCCAGCAAGTAGCCCGATTGTCGCTCTCAGAAGTGGCATTACACGTACAAACGATCGAGGGGGGGGGTGAGGCACAAACCTGCGTCCAGCCCCAATTTCGCCCAATAATTTCATTCAAGGGCTCTAAGGACCCTTGAAAGCTGGGGAATGCGGAGGGAGCTCCGCGTTGCTCCCGGCGTCCCCTTTCATCCCCCTTCCCCCTAATGGAACCGCCGGGTGAGCACACGTGCGGGCAGCCCGTGGCCCCGCAGCCGCCCCGCGCCGAGCTCCGGGCCCGGCTGTGCCCCGGGGAGCGTTGGCTGCCGGGGTCCGCTTCGAGCCGCCCCTCGGGCACCGCCCGCCCTGCGACCACCGCGACCAGCAGCTCTGCTGCTACTTCGAGCGGCGTTAAGGAAAAAAAGAAAAGCGTTAACACAGCGTTAAAGAAAAACAAAAATCGAAATGGAAATAAGAGGGAGCGGCTTCACCTTTCTTCTGTGGGACCACAAGAGAAATGTAAAAAGCGATCATAAAGCTGAGATGATGGGACGAGTTGAACGTACACAATAAACATCAGCAAAGCCGGCTCGTGTACACACAGCAGAGCTCCAAGTCGCTTTCAGAAGGCTTCCAGCAAGCGGAGAGGCCGTGTGTCCAAACCTGCCCTGCTCCCAGGGCTCCACAAACAGCCCTCCAACTCCGGGTGACTCTCCCCCACATCTGGAATACCCCTCCCCGACCCTTCATCCCGATCAGAGCAGAATGGAAGCCGTTATTATTATTATTTTACATGACCTTAAAAATAAAGCAGAAAATCAAGCAGCAGCAGTGAGGAGGAGGTCAGGAGTTGCTGTGTGCCATGGGTGGGATGGCTGCTGGGTGCAGGCCCTGTGCTGGTATGGCACCCCCTGAGCGCGGCCCTTCTGGGCGCTCTATTTCAAGTTATCTTTCCTTCCTAGTTTTATAAGAACAAATGAGTTTTCTTTTCCCATTGTAGTTGAATGAACTCATGTATATTAAACACAAAACCCCTCCTGAAGAACGCTAACTGCTTTGCCTAAACCCACAAAGGCACAAAAATCCAGAGCTGAAGGTTTCCAGTTTCTGAATAAGTCCCCTCAACTCTCTCAGGCTCACAGGAAGGAGAGATTGGGACCTTTTTCTACAAGTTTTAATGCCTGGAAGGGGCCATCTCGCACAGAAACGCATTGTCTTTTGCCAAAGCTGAGGTTTCTATTTTATTTCCCTCGTTCCCCCTCACCATCTTTCTATTGACTAAAGAAAGAAAAAAAAAGGTGTAGAAACGCGTCTGTGCATGGGATCACACGTGTCGCCCAAATCAAATGAAGTCCTCTTTGGCCCCAGAGCAGTTTTGATGGAATTATTCCGACTCCCGCATTGAATTCGAGACGTTTCCCAAAGAAGCTCTGGCGGATTCAATGGGAACGCCTGAGGCACAGCCCGGGGTGCTTCAAGGTTGCACCTCAAACCCTGGAATCCCGAGGCACGGATTGAAAGTACATAAGAAAAAAAAAATAATAAAGAGAAAGAAAGAAAAAAAGCAATCTCTTTCCAGTGACTCTCAGATCACTGACACCATCGCCCATAATGGAGCCAAGACGGTGACTTTTATCTCGCTGTTCCTCATAGTCCTTAATTTGGAGCTCATTGACAGGACAGACGGTAATGACACTTTCAGAACTGTTATGGTCTGGAGTGACAATCTCTCCATCTCGTCCATGGTTTATTGACACCATGGGCTCATTGTGACAACTTAGGCTTGTGATTTCAGAATTCTCAAGTGACGGGCTCGTTGGGGGGGGGGGGGGGGGGGCTTAATTCAAATTATAGACTAGCTGTCTATATCGTGAATTCATATTTAGACGGCACTTAATCGGAGCAGAGAGATGGTGCTATAAATAATACCACCAGTGCTTCCCATGTGTCTGTCTGCTGTCCTCTGCCCCAAGATGACCCGGGAGAGCCTTTTCAGGAGGGAGCCTGGCCACTCCCCAGCATCCCTCGTAGGGCTTAGGCCTGTGTGTGTGGACAAGGAAAACCTTAAGGGTGCATGAAAGATCTGAACCCCCCGGGCTGGGTTGTGGTGCATGTCGCATGGGAATGGGGCTGCTCCCAGCACCCCTCTGCCTTGAAAGGGCTTGCAGCAGCCGTGCCTGGGGATGGGGAGGAGAAAAGAAAGGTAGAATGAGCTAATCTGCCCTGCATCCCGGTTGCTTTTAGGATTCGTTTCCTCCACTCTTCCACTCCTCGAGATCTGGAGGAAATGCAGGTGTCCATAAAGCCTACTTCCAAAAGACACACGTAAGGTAAAACCGCACTTTACCTCCAAGCGGGGACGAACGAGGACAAGCACGGAGCTGCCCCCACCCCCCGCTGCCAGCTGCGTGCCACCCCCGGCTCCCTCCCGGCTTCAGGACCGACCCGCAGCTGGCACCGAGCGAGCCCGGGGAGCGCTCCTAATTTGGTTACAGCCTCATTCAATGAGCCAACTTCTGCACCTCGGAGGGGGCACTTTCCGAGCCCTTTCCAGCCCCCTCAGCGCTGCTGTTTCCAGGGGAGCCCCAGCATCCCCGCTCTGAGTCCAGGTTAATCATTCACACTGCTGCAGGAGTCACTGCGTTTTTTGCAAAGCGCTTCCTGACGTTAGAACGTGTGTACCAACCTCTCTGTATTTTTTCTGTTTCCTGTGGTAATTGACATATAATATCTCTGTTTATAGCTGGCTTGACAGATCCATACAGATGTGTATTTTTGCTTAATTTCAGAGTTATATATACCCAACGCGCGCCGAGGAAAGAAACAGTAAAGGAAATGTGGGAATTCCGTTGTGCAGAAATCCGCGCAGGGCTCTTGCTATTATTTATAGAAAATGCGATGCCTTTATTTTGGGACACATTGGGTGTTTCAAGCGGAGATCAAACCGAGAGAACGGAGCGCGCATACTCTGCGCGACAAACAATGATCCTTCAAAACCGCAGTTCGTACTTAATGTCTAAAGCGAAAAGTTTACAGTGAGAAGCACGGCCATAGGAAGCGTTTCATAGAAGAAATGCGGCATTACGACTTTCAAACAGGCTGTTAACAGGAGCGACAAAATCACCCCGATTTAGCAGGAATCATTTGGTTCCCATTAACGTTCCTCCCCGCACGCAGGACGCACAAATCGCGGTCAGTTTTATAGGCATCACCGCGCAGATGCCTATAAAATAAGCGGCGAATTCATGTAAAAGTTGGTGACAATGCGGCACTTCGCGTATTTTGGCTGACGGTTTTGTAACACGCAGCTTTCTTTTAAATCTGTCAACAGAGAGGAAGAAACCCCCCGCTCCACGCATTCACTAAGATAACGCTTCTCCTTTTCCAGGAACCGGGTTGGGGTGTGTGTGGGGGTTATTTTGCTCTTATTTTGGAAGGGAGGAGGAAGACGACTTCATCACTTCGCCTTAAAATATGACATTTGCGAGCACTCTGCCTTAATGAAACGGAACCGTCGAGCTCTGCTCGCAAGTAACACCTGTCAGTGCGACTTAGCTCCAGCGCCTTGGGGGGAAATCACAATCATCCGGAAGGCTGCAGCGTCCCGACAGCAGCGGGAGCTGGGGACGCAGCTGGAGACGAGGGATTTGCCCAGTGCCACCCACTACCGCGGCGCGGTCCCGCAGCATCACACTGGGAGACAGCGGCACACGCGGACACTTCTCCAGGGACGGAGCTTTCGGCAGCTCTGCTCACACATACATCCGTGGCGTTATGTTTAATGCCTGCACATCCACAGAGCTCGATCTGGAGGCGCCTTCCCTTCCCGTGATTTCTCACTGCCCATCCCCACCTCCCCACGCTCACACCCGGCCCCGTGGGCTCCGCTCCGCGCTGAGCCGCGGTTCCTCCGCCCGGTCCCCGCGGGCGGCTCCTGGTGCTGCCGACAGGGGGCGCCGCATCCCGCTCTCAGCGCCGCCTCCCGCCCGGCGCGGCCCCGGAAGAGGGGGAGAGCCCGGAGCGGAGCGGGGTCGAGTGCGGATCTTCAGGCTCGGCAGATAAAAGAGATTAAAGGCTAAATTCTCTCTCTCTCTCTTTTTTTTTTCCTTTTTTTTTTTTTTTTTTTTTTTTTTTTGGGTAGCAATTTTAACCAACCACGAAAACGCGAAGCTTTTATCCTTTGATGCATCTCAGAAAAGAAACTGTTACATCAGTTGTGAAATTACATCGTTTCGGAGCCGGCCGAGTGGAGTGGGGAAATAATTTAATTAAAAATAATCATAATACGAGGAGCCGAGCTTCCGCTGAGGCACTTCACGGCTGACACACACCCTCCGTGTCGCCTCTCCCAGCGCTCCCGATGCCGTTGCATGGGAGGAATTAAACCCACATAACCCGGCGGGTCGGGGCTGTCCCCTCGGGGCCGCACAAAGCAGCGCTCGCCCCGCGGCACACGGTGCTCTCTGACCACATTAAGCAGAAATAAAATGGTACCCGGCTGCCCACTTTCCCCCTGCTACAAAAACTCTTCACCTGTATTTAAATAGCACGTCTTTAATTACAGCGGTTGGGGATGTATGAGGCTGAAATGAAATTAGCAGTCATTACCAGTCCTTTAACTCCGTGGTGCTTTTGATCAGCACTAAATTAGCTTTCCAGTCCTAACAAAGGCTCTATAGCAAGCAGTGGGCTGTAAATAAGACAGCTCGACCTGCCCTCAACACCTTTTCTCTTGTCAATCACAGCTCTATCATTCAGCCCAAGATTAACCTTTATCTACCAAATTCTTACCCCAAAAAACACAAGGGGGGTGGGGGGAAGAAGGCGGAGGGAGGAAGAGGGGGGAAAACCCAACCTTAACTTTGCTAACTGTAACTAAAAAGAGCCTCCCTTTAAGTGGCATCATAATGAGCCAAAATGTCAAAATCGATCATTCCCAGCCCAAATTGCGGTGCACCGGGAGGCAGCAGCGTTATGCTCAGGCAGTGACACACACATTGATTGACTCGCAACTTCCCCGGGCACGGCCTCTTTGCCCAGCGAGGGCTCTGCCCAGGGTCTCCCCGCGTCTCCTCCCGTGTTCGGGTGCCCCGTCCCTCAGCGCTCAGCTGTGCGCGGATCCCCGTACGGCCGCGAACCCCCCGCCGTCCCCCCTTTCCTCGGGAGCGGAGGGAGGGTGACGGGCCGAGCGCTGCCGGCAGGGGGCGACAAAGCGCAGGCGCAGCGGGCGCCGCTCCAGCGCTGCTGCGCGCCCGTTGCGCGCCCAGGTAACCCCCGCATTACGGCCGCCCCCAGACCCCGCGCAGCGCCCCGGCCGCCTCCCGGACAGCGCAGCGCAGCGCCGGCCTGACTCCAACTGCCGCCCCGCAGCGGAACCTGCCCCCGCTCTGCGGCTCGACCCCGCCGGAACAGCGGCCCCGCTCGGAGCAGCCCGCGGGGTCCCCTCGGTCCGTGCGCCCCGCGGAGGGGCGGCCTCGGGCTGCTCCGCTCCTGCCCGGCGCTCCGGTCGCAAAGCGGCTGCCGCGCAGTTGCGGGCAAAGCCAAACCCGAGCCCGAGTCCCTCAGTGTAACGCCGTCGAGCTCGGAGCGGCGGGCGCTGAGCGGCAGCGGTATTTCTCCATCGTTTTAAAGGTCACGGGGGAGGAAGGGGGGAAAAGCGTGAATGTCAAAGTTGCGGTGCGGTACTTACATGTCGGTGCCAGCGCAGGGTGGTGGCGGTTAGAGGTTTGATTGGCAGCTTAGAGCGAAAGTCCGCGCGGACTCCTGAGCACGAGTGAGCCGCGGGGCTGCGAGCACTTGTCACCGGACAGAGGCAGCTGCAGGCAGCCCGCACGTCCCCGCTCCTCTCCTCCTCCAGCCAGGACGGAGAATGAATCCATTTCGGCTTTTCTTCCCCCGGCTCTCCTTCCGTTTGCCTACACATCCTCCAAGTCCTAGCCCTAGCTTTTAACTGCGGTCCCTGGAACAAGAGGGGAAAAAAATCGTTTATGGCTTAAAAAATCCAAATGGCTGATTTTGTGTGTGTTATAAGAATGCACCCGCGACAACAAAAAAGTCACTTCTCTGTCCCCCACCGTACAGCAGAAGAATAATAAAAAAGCTTTATATTTTTGCAGTGGGTATTCAAAGATAATTTGATGCCATTGTTTCTGCTACAGATGGTTCTTTTTAATACAATAACACTGCTCTTTGTGCATACTACACACAATAAAAATCGAAAGCGTTCTCCTGAATAACCATTTTGTTCTCGCTTGTATACAGGCCAACAAAAGCTGCCGTGAGGTAATGGGTTCTGTTTATTGAAGCCATAGAATAGAGGTTTGATAAAGATTTTTGTATATAGGGGGAAAAAAAAATTAAAATGAAGACCTCGCAAGGTCGAGCCGATCCCCGCGTATTTACTACTACTGAAATATTTTATCAATATATTTCTTTGACTTGCAGCTGCAGGGTTCCCCCCCACCTCCCCCCACCCTCAGCTCAGCCCAAACATCTGTTTCTCTCAATGTGGGGAGCTCCGCAGCCCCAGCGGCCCCTCCGACCCGGCTGTGGGGCAGAGCGGGGGCACAGCGGCCTCGAAGCGGAGGCAGAGGAGCCGCGAGAAGCGGGGCCGAGCAGCGCGTGTGCGCATCTCTGCGCGCCTCGTTCGGCGACTCGCGCACCCCGAGAGCAGCTCCCGGCGTGGGAACGGGGCCGACCTCGTTCCGTCGGTTCCCCGCTCGTTCCCGCACGCCGGGACCCGCACCGACCCCTCCGCAGCTGCCGAGCTGCAGCCCCGGGGCGCACCGTGCGGGTGGGGGCAGCGAACTGAGTTCTCGTGCCCCGCCAACTTTAAGCCGAGTAATGAATACGCGAGCAGCAACGCGAGGGAAAAATGGATAACACGGAACCGGCGAGAAGCGCAGCTGGGAAATGTTTTCCCGGGTCCAAAATAGCGCCCGAAACGCTGCCCGTTGCCCGCTTCTCAATGCGGTTGAGACTGTAGCGAGCAGAGGAGAGCCCCGAAGCCAAAGAAAGTGCTTAGACAATGGGGCTCTGCGGGAAAGTTGTTAGGCAGTGCCTGTGTTTGTCTACCTTTCTATAGGAATTAATGCCACAGTGCTCTGTGCCTCTGTAGCCGGGACTGACAGTAATCCACCTCTGTGACTTCTGCCCTTTGTGTTTTCACAAAACTCGGCTCACTTGTAGCACGACAACAGCACGGAATAATGACTTTAACCTTCAAACATTCTTTAATTAGCTTTTTCAGCAGACGCAAAGATGCCCAAATGAGCCCTTTGACAAAAACTGACCCGCGCCTTCCAATTCTACTTTCACTTTTGGGACTAAGACGTTATTGGTTCCCAACTCGTCTGAAGTCATCTAATAAGGGATTATTTAGGAACTATTACCCACACGCCAATTAAAGCCTCTCCGATGAAATTCGGGAGACAAAGATAAGCATCAAAACGGAAAATTAAACTATTTGCGCATAGCTTGTTTTTCAACAACCCATTTTCCATCTCAGGATAAACATCTTCCCGCCGGCTCGCCCCAGCAGAGCGGGGAGGGAGCGCATACGGCTCCGAGCCGGCTCCGAGCGGCCCCGGGGCGGTGGCCTCGTACCCTCCGGTCCCCACACGGTCGCTCCGTTCGGCCCCGGGTCCCTCCGGCCGCCCCGCGCCGCTCCCCGGCCCCCCAGGCCCCGCTGCCAGCGGATGGGGGCTCTGCTCAGCCCGGGCTTAACGCCCAGAGGACGGCGGAGCGCACATAAGAGACCTCCTAATATTGCACCTCTAAGCGAGAAGGAAAAAACCATCAGTGGTCTAAGAACCCAAAAGTTGGGGAAATCGTGCAAGTGCTTTCCTAAACACTGGGCAACGTTAGGGAAGAAAGTGCCGCTTCTATAGAAGAGGTATTTTGTTACTCACAGCGGTGAAGGAAAGGGATTAGTAGGAAAGGCGCGTTTCGCTACCTATAGAGGTGCTTTGGGTTAAATGGGAACCGGGCTCTGAGCAGTTTAATACGGACTTAGCGAGGAAAGATGATTTTTTTTTTTTTTTTCTTTCCCAGACAAAGCGTCCCGATGGCTCAGAAATTGCACGTCGTTCTTAACAGCTGTATACAGCTCTTGGAGAGAGTTTCCAAGCAAATTACAGCAGCGTCCTACAGCAAGCTGACAAAGAGATTCCGGGAATGCCAAACACCGAGGAGGGAAACACGAATCCCTCTCGTTAGCCCGAAGCACGAAATTGGCTTAAAGCTCATTTTGCTGATAGCCGGAAACGAAATCATCAGTGCGTGGGACCGGGCGGCTGCAAGTTTCAGATGCGCGGGATCAACGTGTGACACTTTCTCGGGGAGGGGGAATAACCATGAAGGAAAAAAGAAGGAAAACGCGTGATCCATGGGCTGGAAGGGCTCTGAGGGAAACTCACATCCCAATCTCGCCCCGCACGGCACCGATACGCATAAACTGTGCCACGAAACTGCTCCCACGGGATGGGACATTGAATGTCATAGAACCGCAGAGTGGTACGATGCGCCGGATTTGGGCTTTCACAGTTCATTTAAGACTCGAGAAAACAAAACAGAACAAAACACCTGCATCCAGCAGCGTAGATGAAATAGCAGATAACTCCAAATTTACGCAGCAGATCCTTATCTTATCTCAGACCGGATACCCGAGCAGCGAGTCGGCCCGAGGCGCCCTCCCTTAGACTCCCGATGCACCGCCGCGCCCGGGGAGCAAAGAACTCCAGAAGTCGGGCCCGGGTCCAGCAGGGCCCCGCACCAACGCACAGCTCGGCACCAGCCGCGCTCCTCCCGCTGCCCGGCGCACACACGGACGCGCTCTGCTCGCCCCGGGCTCGGCTCGGGACGCTCACAGCGGGGACACGACCGTCCCGAGCGGAGCCGCTGCGCTCCCCGAGCCCCGAAGGACGGGGTTGGAAGTGTCCGAAAAGACCCCGGGCCGCGGGGCTGCTCATTCGCGACTCCTTTCACTGCGTTTCCCTCTTTTCACCAGGGAAAGTTCTCCCGTGCGATCGTTTCCCTAAGTTCTTGGCAGCACGCTCTCAATTAAAGCACGTTCGGGCTTTTCTATCCCCAAAGCGTGCAGGCAGCTCACCGGGATTCACACCAGTCGCACGGACACACGGTCCTTCAAAGAGCTAGAAAAGCTTCCCACCACCTCACGGTGCAGAAAGAACATTTATGAAGCACCGACAGCAGTTTGTTTGTTTTGTCCTGGGATACGGTAGTAAAAAGCCCGTTTAACTGCAAAGATCTCGCAGTCTCCTGAGGAGCTGCAGGTTTGCAGGGCAGACAGGCCCTTCGCAGTGCAGAAAATTATGTCTGAGTTTCAGACGTGCTTCCGAAACCTGGAGACCTTTCAGTTCTTTTCCCTCCCTGTGACCGCTCTAAGCGATCTGAAATTGTTCATTCATTATCTCAACGTTCACTGCAATATTTTTGCTGCCAATTGCTGTGGATAGCTGCAGTGCCAAATCCGCCTTTACTGAAAGTTGAGCACAGAGTAAACGACGCATTTCTCTTGGGAAATATTCCGTTAGCACTTTGCCCACACATCGTAAGGACCCGACATCTTCCTTTTTTCAGCCCTTTAGATGGCAACTTTCTCTGGAGTTGGGCTCCTTTCACATTCTGAAGATGAATTTGTCACGGCAGGTAGACGTATTTGCAATAACCAATACCTTCCTGTGTACATTATGTCAATGTAACACAAATACATTGAGTCTGAAAGTCCTTTGGCAAATAACAACAGTAATTTAAAGCAATTCAAATAGTCCGTGTGTGTATTTATGCATACAGGAGGCACATACTTCACATACCTGTACATATGTTACATACCATGACAGTACACAGCCTATACATGCATGGCACATGATACCTGGCATTCAGAGGACTCAGACCCCTTTCTGCACACACGCTTCCACACGTCTGTGAGGTATGCATGCATTCTTACATCCTAAGTGATAAGAGATCATTCTGAATGCTGAATTCTGAATGTATTGCTGTAAGGTGGCAATCCCCAAACCACATCAAGTCATTTCTCAGAACTCCTGTCCCATTACATGCTCATTGCTGCTGTCAGCAGCCTGGGACTAAGAAGAGACAGAGCCAACCTTGGCAGAGGGCTTCCAGCAACATCCAGAGAACAGTTTCCTGGCACTGTGCTGCCTGGCACTTTGTCATCACTCGCTTCAGTTGCAATGAATTTAGAGAGGTTATTTTCTCCGTGGTTTCTGTATGGTTTCAGGTAGTCCCTCATCATCACCACCTCACCGCAGGGACAGCTGCTGATCTTTAACCCCATTCTCCATAGCCTGCTATGAGCAGTGACTCAGAGACTCAGAGAATTTAGGAGCTATGTTTAGCGTATGTGGAACTACCCAGACTTAGATACTCTCACTGCAGCCATCACAGGACTCAAGACAGCAATGAAGGTCCAAAGTGGGCCTAAAATACACCTTTGCTCTGAACGTGGGCAATGAGTACAAACCACTCCACACAATTTGAAACCTTCTGCCAGTGACACAGAGTAGCAGCTCCCAACAGGTCAAAAATCCAGCTGAGGACTATTTAGGAGAACATTAACAAATGAGGATATGCAGAAATGAGGGATATCTGTTTGCAGCAGGAAAAGGGCAAACAACTCACACTGCATCTGGCACGGAATTAAAAAGTGTACAACGGATTAGATATCAGCCACTTCTATCAAATCCATGCCCAGGAACCTAGGGGGAGGGAAACACGGAAGAGCAGATGCTTAGAAGGTAAAACTCCCCAATTAACCTCATTATCTTTTACAAAACTGTACTATTAATATTCAGGGGTTTTCAAATTACTGTTGTTGTTGTTGAAGAGAATCTGTTGACTATAGCATGTGTTTTGCTGTAGTCTCCCAAATCAGCATTGCCCTTCTTAAGGTCAGGGGAATGTATCTTAAAACATTCATATATTTAAAAAATATGTATTGTTATTTTAATAGGCACTGTGGATAGTTTAATTTGTATCTGTATTAAATTAAACATATGGTGAACAGGGTATAATAGATTTTCTATAATTTAGCTGCCAATGTGGCAACAGAAGCCAGTTACTCTCACCAGCAGACTTGTCAGTGGTTTGTTTACTAGCTTATTTGAATTAAAATAAAGCTTCGCTTCTGCTGACTGCACATCATTATCTATGAGACCATAATCCTGCTAGCAAATCCTATATCTTCCAGAACTGGCTCTTTTGTTTGGGATTACTGAGAGCTTAGCCTATAACAAAGAGGAATAAGGCATCCCTCTCATCCTCGTAATTAAGTGTGGGGAGTAATTTAGAAACAAACCCAGAAAGATGTACAATTTGGAGTTCTGCTTCCATACAGGACTGGGGAACAGAAGAGGCCAAACACTGATTATGGCAGTGCAATGTTAAAGCTATTAAACTGCTGTACAACAGGAACCCAGCTTTTAAAAAGAAATGGCAACTATCAGTAAAGTATTAAGTTGTTTTATACTACAGACATTTTTTTGCTTATCTAAAGGTATGCTGGAAAATTTGGGTGGAGCTTGGAGGCCAAAGACTATTTCAAATCTCAGATTTTCTACCTGCACACATAACTTACATGTCACCCTCAGAACAAATCCATTTTGAAATAATAAATGAAGCTTGAATTATTTTAAAGTCTCCCTTAGCGATTTCACTATTTTTGAATAAGAACACTCTCCAGGAATAGAAATAGCTCCAGCAGCTGAACATATCTGCTAAAGCACTACCTTTTTGTAGCACCAAGATTCATATTTTCCTTTGGGAAACTGAGCAGGTAGTTTGGAGATGTCAGCATTTTCAAATGACCACAGCACTGTGGATACAATAAAGAATGTTTTAACATAGGTACTGTGAGGTCAGTCAAATGCACCTGGGTGATCTTTGATGCTCATTCACGTAATCCATTTCTGCTTGAAACATGAATTATGTTACATACGAGTAGTAGCAATTAATAACAAGGTCACAAAAAATGGAAGTCTCGGGAGTATAGAGATACACAGTATCTATTTGCAGAGGGCTAATAAGGACAAGGGTTGATTTATAAAAGTCTTCAACATTAATTGTCACAGATGGGAATTCTGAGGACCTCTGCGAAACCAAATGAGGCCCCAGTGAATTATAAAGCAGGTCCTTAGACTTTAAAAACATTTAGGCAAAGTGACAGTTCAGAACATCTGTTAGCCTTCTGTCTGAGTATAAACTGGATGTCGTGGAGTGCACAGCTGTAGGCATTTTCTGCTTCTTTTTGCCAACATCTGTCACAGCGTTACAGTAATATAGGTAATTATCAACACCTCATATAAACTGTTTGCTATTTTAATTTCTGAATAAGTAAAATTAGCATTATACCCCTTGGGGAAAAAAAAAAATCCAGGAGAGGGAGAACATACATTCCCTTTTAAAGCTGAATGACAGATCTGATCATTTTAGGAGAGCTGAAATGCAGGGAAAAAAAAACCCTCTACTACAAATAAGGTCTTTAGGATAACATAAAAGACTTAGGTGAGAACAAGTTTAAATATCCTCCCTTTCTCTCTCTGCCTCTTAGAAAAAGACATCTGAGTCTCATCTGTCATAAGCAAAGAAGATCAGTAGCAAGAAAAGACAGGAAACCGTTAATCATCTATGGTTTTCTCCATGCACAAGCAGCTGTCAAATGATGTATGTTTTACCACAGTAACAAAGCCAGGGGCTCATCAGTACCAAGCAATTTTACTGTCAGTTGGTCATCCTTCTCAACAGCTGCAGTAAGAAAGAGATCACCTTGCTGTGGTGCACGGAGGCTCGACCTGAGCAGCCGGTGAGGGGCAACAAGCTGCAGGACTTTCAGAAATAGAAACATGGTCAGAGGTCCCCCAGTAGCCAATGGAAAAGGGTACACTTGGAAGAGATTGTCCACAGAAATGCCTTGAAGCCATTTTTCAGGACGTTTTGTCCCTTTTCATGGCTAGAGATAGAAACCACTGCCCTCTCTTCAAGATCATCTACCTGGCTGGCTCCTGTGAAGATGCTGATTCCCAAATCATCAAGCACATTTGGAAACAGCTGCTCACTTGGTGGCTGTCATAATGAGAGAAGTGCACCCACAGGCTCCTAGAGCACAGGATAAAGAACAGCAGAACAACAAAGCAATGCTGTCAAACAGCACTGGAGACCATGTCAGTCTTAACTTGCAAGTATGAGCCTAGTGTCAGAAAATAATCAAGGGGCAATGAGTTTTACAACATTTTATGGAAGTAACAATCACATCCAGTTCATACGTATTTTGCTTTCACCACTAAAAGAACAGCACCTCTGCTAGAAGTTAACATTCCAACATGGAAAAAGTGCCTTTAGCTCTTTTTATAAAGAGGAGGCACATGGAACAAAGTGGTCACTAATACGCTATTTTTAGTGCCTGAACTACAGTCCAGAAGATAATACCCAATTACTTGATATAGTGCTCTATACACTCTCTGAACAACAATAGTGGATTGAGAAGCAAGAGAAAGCACCAGAATATGGTTTTGAAGTCATTCAGATTTCATGTATTTTATTTTCTTCTTAAAAAAAAATAGGCTTTGAAAAGAGGTGCAGTGTTGTCCCGGTTGAAGGAGGGGGGCCAGAGAAGAGTTTAAAGGGAGATGAGAGCAGATGGAGCTTGAGAAAGAAGAGAGACCTTGACTACAGGAAAGGAGAGCTAGGGCACAGACAGCCAGAAATCTAGAGAAAAGAAAAAGCATCTGGGGTGCAGTCAGAAAAGGCATTGGCATAGCTATAAGTATGTCATAGGCATAACTGTAAGAAAGACCACATCCAGGACAATCTGTGCAGTTGTGACCAATTCAGGATTTTACCAATTCTGCTGTCTCCCCTGGCTTTAACTCTGCTGCTGATCTGTGGTGACTGACCTGAAGGTTTATTTATTTATTTTTCTTCATAATCTCCGCTAGCAATAGAGCAATTTTAATAAGGACAGAGAGAGAACAGCTGTGAATCCAAACTGATTGAAACAGACACTGAATTTTTGAGGGGGATGTCTGGAGCCATTCTCGTCTTACTTTTATTTTTAGTTTTTTTTTTTTTTATTTGCCTCATCTTACTGTCTTCACTACTCATTAAGTATCCCCTTCTTATTTCACACACAGTCAAGACTAGCTGGAATCGTATGTGTGCTCCATGCAGCCTGGGGTGTAGCACTCCTGCAAAGACAATCCAGTGAGGATCATTGCAGCTGAGATTCTGAACCACTTGGGAAAGACTGGTAGACTGCCCACGACAGAGGTTGGCACTACTTCTAGATCTCTGTACCTTCAATGCGCAATTACTGCTCTGCATTTTCTTGCCTACCATGACTCCACATCCAGGTGGATGCCAAATAGATTTTACCAAATTATAAGCTACAGGATAAATATTTTCCTCTTAATTTTGGTTTCAGTGCTAAGATTCTTAAACATTTAACATTCGCAAATAAAACTGTCTTAGTTATTCTCATCACCCAACTACCGAAAGGTATTGTTTGAATGCCAAAGAGTACGAGCTATTGCAGATCACATAATAGATGCCTACACATTCTCTATGCTAGTAACATTTATTACTGAAACAGTGTTTTGTAAAGAGCTCTGAGATACCTAGGCCATAAAAAGCGCGATATAAAACAAAATGCTATTCAGTTCAATAAATGTCTGATAAGAAAAGAACCCTAAAATTTGAACAGTTCCTCCTCCCCTTAATCAGCCCTAACAATGGTACCCCAATCTTGACTCTCCTGCACAAAGCAATATCTGTCTTTTAAAGAGAGGAATAGGAACGTGCAGCTAACAGAGCGCGCTCATTGGTGGAACATTGTTAGGTGTTTTATAATTGATAGTTTTCAGCATCAGCACAAAGGTAAGGGCTTTAGCCTTGAATACTACCTACTAACAATGTACCCACATACAGAAAACTAGTGCTAAATGTATTTATTAAAATAAATGCTTTAAAATAGTCCTGCTTTTCATACAAAGTAATTATCTTACCCTATGTGTAAAAGGTACTTTTGTAATCAATGGTATACAACCAGCTTCAGATACAACCACATACATACACCCCATTACACACAGTGATGCTCATCAGATTGCATGGGACTGAATCATTTCATTATGTTCTGTAGCTCAATTCTTCAATTCCTGTAACTTCAGCTGGAATTCATCCAGATCAGCCCTGTATTCTAAGATAAAATCAAAACACTTCAAGGCCACAACCACCAAGAAATACAATCAGCTCTAAACACAGAATAAGACATTTCATACTTTTCATGCATAGCTCCCACTCTAATAGTGTCAGGGCAACAGATTTTTTTCTTTTTTGGCACTTCTAGTCTGTTCATTACCAAAGGACAAGAGAAATATGTTGCGGTTATGAATGAATTTTGTAGCAGTCAAAATAGGAGTAGCAACCAGCTGGAGAATTTTAAATGCTCTAAGTCTTCACAAGTCCTGCCCAAGAACCTAATCACTAACAAGCAAAAAACTTAATGTATTAAATACTTTGGACAGAGCAGAACAGTAAAGAAATAAAATTCAGGAGAAAAAAAAACCAAAAAACCAAAAAAACCCAGAAGAAAAATAATACAGTAACAAGTTTCCCACTGTACAAGACAAAAACAACCTTGTTAGTAGAACTAGGTGAGTAATCATATGGGCAAAATGTTTTAATTACTAAAAATGGTTAGTTTTGTTATCTGGAGAATCCCATCATCTCTTAATTAATTAATTTGCAAGTATTTGGATGACCATCAATTTATTCATAGAAATGTTTGAGAGTTGCAAGCTATGCAAATTCTGTTGCTAATTAGTTAATGGCTACATTCACCCTGTCAGGGGCTGACAATCAGATACTTGTGCTTGTAATTCTTACACCCACCATCATTTGCTCTTAACAATACACCAGAATGTATCTGTACTTGCACAGAGTGGGCAGCACTGATCCTGAGTGGCTTTCCCCCCAGGATCAGTGTTTCCATGGCAAGTCCTGTGCACAACTATCTCGTCTTTTCCTCTCTGCAGTGGGCGCTTAGGGACAACAAAACAGACAGCAGAGAAATAGGTTCTAACCTATCAGTATAGAAGCTGGTGAGAGTCACCATTATGGTCCAGATCCAAAAAAGCACTGGGGAATTAAGGCACCTTATGCTCCTTGATACGTTCACATGTATGAACCTCCCGCTCTCAAGTAACCGATTCATTCTTTTAAAAATTAAACCCTATAGAGAGAGGGACATAGAATGAAGTTAAATGATGGAAGATCTCTGGATAAGATTGAAATATTGAAATATGACAACGACACAGTTCCTCTACCTTTGATTTCATTCATCATCTATAATGCACAAGCCCAATGTGGGGTTGTTGGGTGTGCAGTGTATCTAGGACAGTTTTATCTCTCAGAGAAGTAAAAGGGAACAGTGCTGTTGCAGCCTGGAAATAAATGATTTGTCTGCTTGTACTAAATGAGGGTAAAGAAACAGACAATGGAATTTTCAAAATATGTTTGCAATGACATCGCACGTAACACTAACGTTTAGCTGTAGGAGCTACCTCTTCCTCTTCCTCCTTGTTTTCTCTATCAAAGGCCTAAGCAGAGGAACTGCCAAACTTCATTTAGCTGTTAGACTGTACAGCTTCCACTGGACTTGTCACAGAACCTACTGTTTACATCAGTGGCCTGAAAAGCCTTAACAATGAGAACGTCACTGAAAGCTCACTGCATAGGGCACAAAGTTCCGCAGGAGCAAATTCTTTGCTCCTTGTTCCAAACTACTCAGAGTTGCTGATCCTTCGTGAATATGACATTATTTGTCTTATTCATCTTTGGTTCATTATCTATTCAAAATTTTGGGAACAGAGGAGAAGAGTGACTTTCATTTAAGGCTAAAGGAGTGCCTAGCTTGAATTTCACTTCTCTTTCCGGCTGGTCATTTGGGTTTTGAGGTTAGAAGACTTTGCAAGATTTAAAGGGTTGGAATGGCAGAAACACTCACTGATATCAGCAACGTTTTCTCAAAAGTTGCTTTGTCTTTTTCTCCTCTTAATATTACATTTCAGCCTATAAGCCAGCATTCCTCCTGCCAACACCTGCTGGAACATAAAGGATTCTGAGACAACAACGATCTGTCAGTTACAAAACAATAGCTAGACTCTTATTCACATTGTCCTCATACAAAGTTAGCCATGTCCACACAGAGACGTTTGAGTAATGTAAGTCAAATTAAATAAAAGGGTAAAAGCAAATTTAGAGCATTAGTTGAAGTAAAATAAATCTCTGTGAGATTACTTCTATTGCAAATTAACTGTTTTTACTTTGTCTCTATCCCTGCCCCATTGAGTTTGTTACTTTTTCTAATAAATCTTGCTATTATTAAGTTTATTGCTGTACAGATCATGTCACAAAACTATTTTCCCCAATGGAACTCTTTTCTCTTTGGAAGAAGAAACACAAGGGGATAAAACAGTGCCTTGATCACATCCTCCTCCTGCTGGTGATGTTCATATTGATGGGTGTGATGCAAATAAGATGTGTATGTGAGCATAAATATAATTACAGTACATCTTTGTTGTGTGGCTGTCCTATAATTTTAAATAAACTTTATCAGATACGATATACTGCAAATATCTGCATCTTCTATTCATTTATACTACTCTTATTATTAAAATAAATTATCTTCTCACTTGAAATGGTGAGTGCTATTGACTGAGATCTGTAGGATTTTTTTTCATAGGCTAATCCTGTGGAAGGTGCTTTTTGTACAGTCTAACTTTTGTTTTCTCATGAACAGTCACTTTCCACAGGATCTGAGATTATTAACACTCAGCATTTTCCTAGAGCTTCAAGGGATTTTCTTTTCAGTCATATTGTGCTCAGAAAACTAAGAATTTTCATCCAAATTTGTGATAGTCTGCACCCAGTTGAGCATTCAGATGACAGACCTGAGACTGGAAGCAGATCACATTGCAATAGTGTTCTCTGTAGTCATGCTTGACCGTGCTGCATCACAGTACAGCTGGGTGGTGAATAAGGCACAGTGAAGTAGCAGTAGACAGCTACAGTAGCCTACTGAAGATAGAAGAAAACATTATTTATAACTTAATTTCAGAAAATTGTCCTGAATGGCAAATCATTCACCCCATGCAGCCTAACAGCAACCTCTTGCCCTTGCTCACAAGAGTGAAGAACTTCTCTCCACTACAGCTCCAGAGACAATTTAGTACTGCAACAAATTTTTCAGACTAGAACTACCACAGAACAGAGAACTCAAAGTCAATGTTAGAAAATGCCCTATATTAGGAACATTTTGCAGTCTCTTCATGGTCACTCTCACCTTCAGGGCACATAACCTGGTCTGCTTGCAGAGAGAGGCTGAAGTCCAGAGAGAGCTTGTAGCAGCTTGCAAGCAGGTTTGCAAACCTTACCAGCTAGTACCTATTTATTTAGTTAATGGCCTCTAGCTGCAGTTGCGGTGTACTTTAAATTCGTTGGGAAACACAATACCATTTCTTCCTGTTCTTTCTTTGTCAAACCTACGCTGCTTTGAACTCCTCCATGAGTTGTTTGGTTTATATGATCAGTTCATATGATTACAAGCACTACACAGTTGCAAGTAAGAATACAGTTCCACGCAAAGACTACTCCAGTCTGTCCTTAATTAAGTAGAAATCAGGTGCCTGGCATGATGTAAATCATGCCAAAAGTAGGGATCTGTCAGATACCCCAAGTTCAAACTGATGACTGGCATTAGCACCTTACCCAGCCATGTCCCTACAATATGCCAGTCAAGGGCAGAGAGAGAGCACTGGTTTGATGAGAATTGGGCCCTGCTGGCATCAGGTGCAAGGAATCTGCAGGATCCAGAGTCATGCTTTTCCCAGAGCCATTTCCAGTTTGGCACAGGGGCTGACATCTTCCCACGCAGTATGGAAGAGAAAAGTGACCGGCAGTGACAAGGCAGTAACAGCCTCTCTGCTAGAACACATCCAGTCCAACGCTGCCAACAAAGAGGGAAATGTTCCTAGTTTTCTGTTTGTGATTACACTGTTTTGTCATTGCTGTCAGGATGTGCCTATGCAATATGTGCCTCTCTGATGTCTCGTGCCTGTATGTTTCATTTTTAGCTGAGTGGGTTGTACAGTAATTAGCCACTCATTCTCCTTGTCTATTCTCTGTGTTTTGTTTCTTTTCCTTCGCTTAGCGGATTTTGGCAAGCCTGTGGCCTTACTGGCAGCTCCTTCCCTTCTCCCCCATCTGAACCTCCTCTGTCAATTTTCTTCTCCCTGCCTGCGAGATGACAGTTTATATATTTGTAAACACAAGTGAATATGCAAATATGCTCCAAATATGGACTATGCAATCAAATTATCATGGGTTTGGTGGAAATCTTTTCTGGATTATTTCCTCTAAAAGTACAGCATCCCTACTGCAAACAATTTACAGCCAACACAATATTGCTTGAGTCAAACACATGCAGTGGAGTTGACAAGTTTTTAATTCAAGCTGGAAAAATTTTGTTCCTGGGCTTTTTCTTTTTTCTTCTTTCCTTTTCATTGTGAATTGTTGCCTTTGGGTTGATGTTTGCCTTAAGCATGCAAATCGCTCTCACCGATGTTATGGGGACTCACATGTGCTTTAAGAGAATTAATAGCTTCTAGGGGCTTTGGGTTGATGGAGCTATTTCACTCCTTCAGTTAATGCTGTACAGCACTTTATGAGTTTTTATCTCATACCTGAAGTTTTAAAGCTGTAGGGACTACTTCAAAGATCTCCTTTGGAATTATTTTCCTTCAAAGGAACCAGTGGCAAATTAGCATAAAGGACACAGAATCAGGTCCACAAGCAGCAAAGAACAACTATTTCAATTTCAGCCAGGGTTGCACAGTACAACGCACACATACATAGTAGCCATGCAACAACACTGTGCTGATCATTCTACTCTGGAATACGTGTCAGGCTAATGAGAAGTACTGAGTGCATCATCTTCTCTATCTTAGCATCATTTATTCCCTAATATTCAGGCAGGGCTGTCTGTACACTACAGCATTTTGAACTGCTGGTCCTCAGGGCCCTATGAAGCAGCTCTTACATTTTCCACTAATCTCCTTTTTCCTGAGTTCTATACATTTTAAAGAGATGCCATATGGCACTTAAACAGAGAAATCATATGGTGTTTTGCCCTTTCTTTCTAATTCCATTGGCTTTATATTTCTCAAGTTGCATTCCCAGTTGATGAACAACATCTTTAACCTCTTGAGTGGTCCTGGTCCTAGACACACACCAACATGAAACTTGTGCTGGCTTCTAATGCATACGGGATGTTAACACTACTGTTGCTCATTTCAGCAGCTGATTTTCACCTAAGTGTAATAGCGGGAACTCCATTATACTCCCCAAGAGTAAGTGGAAAACACAGCATATCTTCTACTGATATACCATAGAGCATTTCCAGTTCTCAGGCAGAGAGCAGTCAGAAGTCATGGAGTTAAATGGCTACAGCTTCATGAGCAGGATTGAATTCTGGAACATGAAGTGCACATTTTGTTGATGACACCCCATCCACATGCATTCTTTCTTCAAAAGGAGTAACCAACAATTGCTTTGTAAGCTTTTTCTATTGCCTAAGGAGCAGAGCTATGGTGGTTTTATGGAAGTTAACGTTCCTTTTCATATGAATTATTTGTGTTTGATAAAAAGGAAGGATCATTACCACTATATAGTATCACAGGAGGTGTTAGAATATAGACAGGCATTTCACATATGATCATGGACCCTTTAAGGTCTCCAATCACATGAGACAGAGTTCAAAATTACAGGAAAGGTTGAATTAACATCTCTCTTTTCCTTTTTCCTCAAAGTGCAAATTGAACCCATCATATACCCTGAGAAAGCAAATGGTGTAACTGTTTGGTCCACTTAATACTAAGCGTTTCAAGATGCCAAATAAAAGCATGACACTCACTTGTGCCTGTGTATATTTATCTATAGAAATAAGATGGAAGAATACATCCACAAGTATCACTTGCATATCAAAATAATGGTAAATGCTCATCTGTAGGAGTGACTGGATACAAAGGCAATTGCAAGTGTTTATGCAGTACAAACACGGAGGTGAAGTTAAAACACCTTTGAAAATCTGACCCATATTATTGGCAGTAATAAGGAAATCCTCCCTCTAAAGATAAAAGAGAAAGTACCCTCATTATTTAGTCAGACCTTCACACCACGAAGACCCAAACACAGAGGGGTTATCAAAATGCCCTTAGAATAATAAAATCAAGCGTTGACACACCAAGAAGCAAAGTTTTAAAGTGGAGGCCCCCTGACAAGGCTCTGCTTTACTCATAGAGGCTGGCTGGGCTGATTACCACATCTGAATGCTTGCAGAGATACAATGCAGGATGTTCATTAGCAGAAACTGCTGTCCTAACAAGAGCACTACTAGAATTATATCAATTAACACCAGCTGAGGATGTGTCCTGTAATTTTTAAACACAGCAAAACTATAAAGACACTTCTAAAGTTTAGAATTAGGATTGTGAATTGCCAGCAGTGCAAGCTGGATGTCTGTAAGAGCGCCAGTAGTCTGAGGACCACGTGCTGCCCATCCCCTGCCCATCCAAAGCCTGAAGGAAAGAGGCATGCCAGGAGGTCAGGGGAGGGGTGAGACCAAGAAGCAGAGCTGCCTATGTGAAAGCATCCCCCCGAAATTTAAGGCTTATTTTCTCTTCCCTGTAAATACATTTTAAGCATTCCCTGCTGCAACTGTGACAGCAGTCCTTGCCTATTGGACCCACACACAGCATGTTTTGCCTGGCACCGTGCTACAAGCAGTATCAGTTACTGCTATCAGTTTCCATGCTTAGCACAGGCTGGATCATGGGTTTGGAAGTGCAGGCAGGTTTCAGCAGCACTGATGTCTGCATGGATGCAAAGTCAGACTTCTGGCTTCACTAACTCTATGGGCTACAGTCACTATTGTCTGCTCACGAATGGCTCTGGAGATCAGTATTTAAAACCATGACAAACACATATCGTTAGTAATACACCATTCACAAATATGATAAAGGCAAACTAACATTTGCACCTTACTTTTAAAAACTGCAAATGCATTTGCTTTCCCCTAAGAAAACACCAGCCTTCTTCAGGCTTACTAAGGAGTGTTATCAGTCCTATCACACTAGCTTTCGTCACCTAAAATCTAGCAAACTGTTTACATCTGATTACCTCATATTTGTTAACTAACATGTACATTTTCAAAGGCAGCCAGATTTTCTGTTTCATATTAAACATTTGAAATCATGTCCTTTCTCCTTCTTTTAAATAAGACACCACATACAACTTGAAAAGAGTCCACAACTGAAATGCCTAAATGCAGACTTAGGTGTTCTGCAGCTGAGCATCTTGATCTTCACTGCACGTACTGCAATTGATACACACAGAGATCTCCAAGTGCTTTTTGGTGCTCACAGAGGTGTTCTGAATTTAATCTGGCATCATCCAGCATTCAAACAATATCAAGAATGTCTTTTAAAAATGCTTATAACTCTTCATGTAGTACAAATGCAAAAAAACCCCAAAAAAACAACAACCCCCCCAAAAAAAAACAACAACCCCAAACTCCACATTAATATCAAATAATCATCAAAATAATCATTTGAAGATAAACCAACAGATGCCAGCATTTTATGATTACTTAGTGCTGACTCTACCCCACCAAATTAAAACTGGGCCTGGTGATCCCAGACACAGATTCAATAGTGTTTCTATATTTATGTGTTCATCCTGGTTTCAAGAAGCTGCGCTTCTTAAGTTTTCTTACTTACCATGGAGTTCAGTTTAAGCTCTGTTAAATCCATAAAAAACAATACTGAGTCTATGTATTATGTGCCAGTTCCATCTAAAAGTATCGGGTATGGAATATGGGCCAGATACAATGGAGCAGCCAAGCACATGTAATTTACCCAACAAATCTAAAGCAATCCCACATTGATTTTTGCAGTTTTGTAGCCCCTAGTCACAGAGTGGAGAAAAAATGGCTTACTCATAGAGTGTGTGAGTACTTCAGGCTACATCACATTCATCTTAGAGCCTGTGATTTGGGTTGCCTTTTTGTTACTTTTGTTGATGGATTTTTTTAGGTCATTCCATACAGTTTTCCATTCTAAAATATTTACTTCTGTGGTTAGAAAACAAAATTGTTCTGATCAGCTGATTACTTTCACTGAACTTACAGCGTACAGAGGGAATATTGTAGCATTTTAACAGTTCCATAAGACAATTATTTTAAGTGAGTGTAAACAGAAAATTGTATATGGGTAAGGAGGTACGTTTTCAATAATGTACGACACTCAGGAACCACAATTAAGAGATACAAAAGAATTGAGTATACAATTACAATTCAAATGGATATTTTTTGAGCGATGCACATATGTATTTGTGTAGCATAAAATATCTGTGTTTAGACAATTACATTTCTAAATAATTTTAAATCCTAAAGGAATAATTCTATTTATCTTCATATTCATTTAGAAATTATAAATGGTTTATCAACATATATTAAAATAATTTTACTGTCCAGAAATATCTACTTTATTAACCAATTCTTAAACTATAAATTCTGCGATAAGTTCTAACAACATTTGGACTTAGATTGCAGTCAATAATATATGCCCAGACTGAAAACTTGAAACTCCAACTTAATAAAGAAAACCTACCAGATTTAAGCTTGTTTCATGTCCAGAGCTTTTTTTTTCTTCTTTTATTTACTCATAAGTATCATTAATACCAGAGATCAACAACCTTTGCTGCCATGTATGTCACTCTCTCTCTTCAAGTCTTTAGTAGTTGCATGCTTATCTATTTCAGTCAAATGTATTTCTTATCGAAAAAAAAAGAGTGAGCAACCTGACAATACAGTGTTATCGAATTTTTTCAGCTGAGACCCACATGTCATTCAGCATTCAGACATGCTTGTGCTTGATTGATGGATGGGTTTGTGACAAATAAAACTAGGATCAAGAGCTTTGCACCTTTTCCCCCATCAGGAACCAGAGTAAAGCACAACTCTATAACAATGGCAGGATTAGGGATGCATTAGCTCTCCATCGACCAAAACCATCCATTCCCATCAATACTTTGCACTTAATAACCTGAAGCTATGATAAGAAAACAAAAGAAGGAGAAAGGGACAGGAGAAAACAAATCAATAGAAGAAGGGAATGTCTAAAAGATGCTCTGTCCAAATGAAGAAAATTTTTTGCTGAATTGCTAGGATAATGCCCCTTGACAACAGAACAATGTACTGTCAAGGTTTATCAGCGAGGAGGCCAATTGGCACAATGTTAAGCACAGGTTTGGCATTTGAATGGTGGCACTTACTGTAGAAATAAAATACATAATGCCAACATGCAGATAATAACTACTCATATTTGTTTACTACCAGCAGTCTGGATACCCATAAGGAATACAATTACATTTCTAGATGTGCTGAAACATGTTACAAGCAAAAGGATGGGCCCAGTCCCCCTGATCCACAATTGTTATTGGGCTGACATCTTTCACTAAAACTTTGTGTTAAAATATTATTAATTTCCACTTGAAATCATATATTTCTCTCTTTATTATTAATTTACATCTTATTTGCTTTAATAAACTGACCTGAAAGACCCTGAGCAGTCTTGGGTTTTAAAAGGCCAATAGATCCCATGTACCCTTTTACCTATATGAAATACTGAAATCTAGGAGCTAGACTAAGGCTGGAAGCAAGAGACAACCTCTCCTCTTCTTCAGGATTAAAATAAGAGAAAATATATTTATTGAATATTTGCAGCTTACTTGGGAAGATAATGAAATATCAGTTAGGAAACAGCTTATCTAACAGATCCTAAAATAAGATTCCATGCTTGAGTTTGCTGCAGTGGTGAGCAAAACTAGAGAAATCTATTCCTTTCATGGTGCATCTAGTGCCAAAGGATGGAAGATCTAACAAACCTCTTCCATCAAGAACCAGAAAGAAACGTCAGCTTCTGCACAGAGCCCTGAGTGCTCAGTTGCCTTGCTTTGGGCTGAGGCTGGATGCTGAATTCCCTGCCTTGTAGCTGACCTGAGACAGGAAACTGCCCATGTTCATTGAAGGACCCTCCTTTCTTTAATATGTTAAGTTTATTTCATACTCCTTATTTATTCCAATTACTATTAAAGTCAACAAAGAGCACACAGATAGGAAGGCAGGAATGCTGCTGATCAACACTCAGTGTTTTAATCAGATAACCTGTTTTCCAATAAGCCTCTGATATAAAGGGAAAACCCCAATATCCAAGACACTAACCAGCATTACTTCACATTAGCTTTATGAAAAGTAGCAGAAAATATTTTGAAATGTTTCCTCTATTACAATTTCTTTTTCTTTTTTTAAAATATCAACCTACAATTATAAGATTCTACTCACTATATCAGTATACATATATTTTAATATCTCCAGATTAGTCATCTAATTGTCAGAGTGTACCAGGAAGGACAAAGACAGCCAAACAGTAGAAACGCAGGACAACGAAACAGGCAGTAAGGTTTGTGCTGCTGGCACATCATATACATGAAATCTCAGTATCCCTGCACTGTTGTATGTAAATGATGATTTTGATTTTCAACTTCAACTCAGCATATACACTTGCTGTGATCACAGGATGTTCTACAAAGAAGAACCAATAATGATCTAAAGGGAATGCCACAAGGAACAAGTATGTTCCTAGAAGTCAATGCAATCTTTACAAGTTCCTTGATGACTACATGAAGTTACTGAAAAGATACGGAATTAAGTAGAAAGCGCTACTGTGGCTGTGCAGAAGCCAAAATGCATTCACGTGAAGTGAGATAAGAAGACAGGCAAAGGAATATTACTAGGATGTGTTAGAGGGTACCCTGAGTAAAGAAGAGCTGCAATAACTATGAAAGGAAATAGCTTACAGAGATTTTTTCAATTCAGTGTGTATGACAGAGTAGAGTTAAACACAGCGTAACATGAACGTAAGTAAAGGATGGAAATAAATTTATAAAAGATGCAAGAACTACAAAAGACATGATAAACCAGGAGCTTTTCAGACAGCAAACACTGCATACTTTAACTGTTTCTAATGCTAGAGTTATGTTGTACTGTGTTGTATGAAATAAAAAAGTGCTCCTCCCTATCTGGAGTTGTTCTCCATACTGTAATCAGCACAACTTTTTGTTATTTTAGTTTAATAATATCGTCACCATCGATACATGTTATAAAAAAACCCACAAAATATAACATAGTTCAATGAGTACCTTAAATTTCAGCACCTCCAGTTACTTGCCCGGATTCCCTGATTCTGATAACACAACCCATGTCATGGTGGTGCTTTTCCTTTACTGACTTCATTATAGGGGCTGTCTGGGTGGAGCTAATACAAACACACAGTTCTGCCTAAATGGCAAGAAGTGAGGGGCAAATAAGTGATTTGCTCCCCATAATACACACCTCACAGTTACAAAAATGATTTCAATAGCAGTTCATCAGTAGAAAAAATGCAGTGTTAAGGAAACATCTATTTCCTTGCATTACAACTCTGAACATTCTAAATGCTCATCTACAGTTGTCAGGAAACATTCAAAAACCTGTTTGCACTGTTTCTACTGAAAGGATCCGAGTCCCTCTGCTCACTAACACAGCCAGCAGTCCTAAGGAGAACTGCCAATAACTACAACAAATCAAGAGACGTACTTGAGAAGTTCTCCAAACCAGTAACTTTCCATTCCACAAATAAACAACTACATTTGGCAAGCATGTCGTATAATTCATACACAGTGAAGAAGTGAATATCTGTTTTAAGTGCGAATTTCAAAGCTATTCTAACTACAGAGCAGCTAGAGCACTCCCATAATTAATTGCTTATTTATTTCACACCAGAAATAATAATGATCTGATCAAGATATCATCAGTTCCAATCAGCCTGTTATTTCCTAGATGATTTCAGGAAGAGGATGAATGAGCAAGACTGAATAATAAAGGCCCCAGTTCTGCAGGGAGCCATATGACACGCAAGGGGGGGGTGAGAAAGCAGAGTGTGCTCCAGGATGTATGCAGAGGCAAACAAATATTTTGGCACAGCACAGTGATTATTTCCAGACCTTATAATAGAGATGAGATGCAGGTGAGTTTTCAGATGTCTCATTCGATTATTCCTTTTCTTCCTATTGTCTCTCATGTTTGAAATAGCCATGGAGTTATTTCTAAGTGGGAACTGAAAACACTCAAAATTACAGCTAATTTGCTAACTGCCTTTCTTGTACCATTTTAAATCTAAAACTTTGGACCAAGTTTTCTTCAAAATCTAATCGATTGGACTAAGTCAACCCTCCCGCTCCTCACTGGTTCAAACACTTCTTTTTCTTTCTGTTAAATATGTTTGTATTAAAGTTCTATAAGGACTGATTGGATGATATACCCAAAGCCATGTTTTGTCTCTTATTTTTAACGCGTTACTTAATTCTGATACAATGATCACAGTTCAAACTGAAGAATACACAAAGTTTATGCTAAGCCAATTTTATCCCAGTTAAGTAGCTCTAGAAAAGTAAACAACCTTATGCCAGCACTGCAAGCTGAGTTACGCTCTTGCACTCAGTGAAAGAGTTCACTGTTTTGCAATGCTTTAGCCTCTGGAAAATGTAAGTGCAGGTACTGAATATAACACTTAAAATAACTGCTAATGTAATGAATTTAAACATTTGACCTTGATCAGTGAGCCGCTCATTACATGCCCTGGTTTATGTATAAAACTGTAGTTTCTGGATGACAGAATAACACAGCTTTCATGTGACATTCATCACATGAAAAATATTTACAAACAATTCTTTTCTTCCAGCTACATATCTCCTTGCATTAATCAATACAAGAAAATTGTGTGAAGTCACAATCGGCAACTCATGTCTTAATTGCATAGATATGCATGGGTAGGTCCTCTTTGTTCTACTATTTCCAGACATTCCATGAATTAATTCTAGGGGAGTTGTAAGTGAATATATTTATATTCATATGTTAGGTATGTGCTTCATGAGGCCAAACGTTAGAAGGTATTACTTGTGATAAAAAAACAGGACCCAAAATATCTTTTAGATGGTCACGAAAAGGTCCATCAGGTTATGAAGCATTTGCCAGCCAGATCTTCAAGTCTTCATTTTGGAATCAATTCTTTTTCTTTGGTGAAACTAAACGCATATGCTCCAGAGGGTTTGCCCAACTTCTGAAGGACATGTGCCTATAATAGGCCTTTCTCATCTCTGTCTTGTTAACAAGTATATAAATAAGAGAAGGCTTCAGTAATTGGCTCAGAGTTACTAATGAATTAATTAACTTCAGTCTATTTTACCTAACCTTTAATAATAAGAATCTTTTTTTTTTTTTTTTGGTCCAGCAATAGGTCTGACAGGCTGAAAAAACAGACATGCAGCAAAGCTCTTGAAAATTAATGAGAAACGAGGAAAGAATCAATGTACATTCTGCTTGCAGAGAACTGACACAAAAAAGACACAATAAACCATGAACAAACACAGTCAGTTTAAAAAATAGGTTAGAAAAAGTGGGCAAATTCAATTATAGAAGTAATTAGAAGATATAGGGCAAGGCTGCCTTTTGGGACTGTGCCAGAAAACATGAATTAATAAGAGTGAATAGAATGCGCCCATGTAGTAATTAAGAGGCAATCACCTATGGCAATGAATACCTGAAAACAGGCTGCAAACTATTAATTCAGTGATCAAAAATATTTTTAGATGATTAATATGGCAAATTTGTTTTAAAAGACTAATTTCTGGAAAGATATCAAGACAATAGCACATTATTTGTTCCTTTGGCATTTATATAGCTAATTAAATTTTATAATTTGCAACAACATTAAGCATTATCTGAAAACAGTAAAAGCAATATTTCCTTCACTAATTCTTTATTATAGTGGCTTCAAAATCAATAAGTTAAGAGTAGCTCAACTTTTTAAAGGGAAATTCAAGAACCCAGGGGCGACTGCTTCCTTTATTTAAATGAATTTTTTGTTGTTTATTAAAAAGACACCATGCATAAATTCTACATAATTTTAGCTCTTAAAAATGATTTCAGAACCTGTTTTAATTATAATTCAGGGGATTATAAACACAATTCTTTGATACTCAAGTAAGCCATCATGCTAATATGTGGCCAAGAGAGATTCGTCCTCCAACAGAGCATGCCCCCTCCCTTTTAGACACAAAAAAATGAGCAAGTGACAGAAAAGGTGCGCAGCAGCAGGTGACAAAAATCACCATCACCTAAAGACCTGCTAACAAAATCTCTTGTTATTTATGTTATTTATTCTTTCAGTCAACCACATACTGGCTACTTCTTTCTGTCACAGCTGCCTCTTAGGTCACCACAAAAACTAACATAAAATATACACCAGCTCCAATAGTTTGTTGTCAGTACTGAAAACTTGGACATACCCAGCAAAGTAAGTCTAAGTGGAAAGCGTTCACATGAAGAGCAAAACAAATTGCAGAAGAAGCCTTAAAATAACTTTAAAAACATCGTAAATAAAGCATTTTTCACTTCAACCATTGAGGATTATAAAAAGACAGGAGCTTCTAAATAACGACTGAGAAATAAAGACTGATGGTAAATTTCTGTACTAACACTGACTATGAGTAATTATTATATTCTACTGGCATTGCTACAAAAAGGAAGAATCTGTCTGAGTGTTGTTGGCAACAAATGCACGCCTTACAGTCTTAAGATTTCCTTCTGTTTTGCCCTTCCACTTCCAGTATATTTTTAAATAGTATTTATGCTCCCAATTCACAAACATTAACAGAACTATAAGCAATATAAAAAGGACACAGCTCTTAGAGATAGACAAAATTGTCTGCAACAAATTAAACACTCGCATTTCATGGTTCAAAAGTCTACCCTCATCACAAACTTGCCTGCCCTCATTTTCTCCATGGGAAAGATTGTGGTTTGAGACTTACCAGAAGGACTAAAGGCAAAAAATTACTGAAAATAAGATGGTGAGAGGAAATGAACTGAAACAACTGAAGGAAGGTAATCGTAAAAGAAAAAGAGCGGGCAAATGTTACTCAGAAAAAAAAGGCAATTTATTTCAAAAACAAGTTGTTCACCTGTGCCAATATATTTTGAGACATAGGGAGAGAGTGTTCTCTCACTATGTATTAGCTGCTGTCTATTTTACCTAGAAAAACTTAGAAAAATTGAATCTCTGAAAAACACACAGCTTAAAGCTATGGGTGAAAGAAGTTAGTGAACTCACACTGGTTTTGTGAATGCTTCAAAATGAATCACAGTTTGAGACATTGCTGCCACACCTTTAACTCCAGGTAGCCTCCACAGGTCTCAGAATGGGTTGTTTTCTTCTACAGTGCTCAGACAATAAAACAGAATGTGTCATATCTGGAGAGTGTCAGTTTATAACGCTGCTGACAAAAGCAGTCCCTGGCAAAAGGAATATATGCTGAGTCGCAAAGATGCTCTTTTAAAAGAAGTGACAAATTATTTACAGTCTAGTATAGGATAGAGACAACTGGTGGTTTGATTACAAAGTTGACTATGAGCATCTCAGTGTAACTTTACAGTTGTGTTCTCCTGGAACCAAATCCTCAGTCCCTGGTTACTGTTAAATGAAAGTGCCACGAGAGGAGTCTCTAGATGGGCTTTGGAGTTTCATCCTCCACAGCAATCTATTAACAGAACTTATAACATGACAGCAACTCCTCCCTAAAGGACAGCACAGCTTATGGTATCTGTGTCACCCGGTGTTAGGCACCCAGCTTAATTTCCTTCACTTACCTTCCTAGTTACAGGAGTCAAAGTGTCCATTGAGGCCAAGTTCAAAAGAAAACCCTAATTCAGGTGCTCTCCATTGCCCAAATGGGGAGAATTTATCTCCCAATGGATTGCAAAAGAAACCTAAAATAGCTAATGAGATTCAACTAAGTAAAGTGCCTTGTAAATATTCCTGTGTGCCCCATTTCTTATGCATTACTACCTCTTTCTATCTACCATTTTGATGCTGCAGTTCATCACATTTTTCCATGTGTGTTTTCCATATTTTTAAAAATCATTTGCCAAATTCATGTGAACTTTCATCATCCACAATGTCATCTGATAAGAAGTCCCACAACTTAACTATATGCTGCACTGAGCAATTACCACTTCTAATACTGAACATGAACAACTTCAATTTGATACCCTTTGGTTTAACTGAATGCAAAGAATCAGTACCTACCCGCAGTTTCTATGGCATCCATATTTCATAGATCCCTATTAGCCTGCCCCAGCCCTGGTCGTATCCTTTCCATCTGCATCCTGATCATACTCCTTGTACCCACTCTATCATGGAGACTGTTCTTGTCACATCTTTCAGCTTTCTCTGATTTTACTCAGTTCTTTCTGAGTTGAGGAGGCTGGTAATGCACAAAGTATTCAAGGTACAGGTGTTCAATGGATATAAATAGTGTTATAATGATGGCTTTTATTTTGTTCTCTATTCTTAAAATTTTGGTTTAACTGTTCTTGAGGTGACAGTTTCACAGAACTATCCATTTAATTCAAGATCTCATTTCTGAGAAGTGATGGTTAGTTCCCAGCCCATCATTTCATATGTAAAGACAGAGTTATTTTTCCTGTGTGAATTTGTCTGCACTGAATTTCACGTCATTTTTTTGCCTATTATCGCCAGTATTGTAAGATCCTTCTCAATGCACCATAGTTGGTCCTTCTCACAACTCTCCTGAGTAATAGCACCATCAGCAAATTTTGTCCCCTTACTATTCACCTTTCTATTTTTTTCCCAATTACTTATATGTTGAATAGCACAGACCTCTGTGGGGATTTCAGTCATGACCAACCTCTGCTGTGAAAACTAACCGTTTTTTTCCCTACACTCTGCTTTCTGCTTTCAACCAGTTACTTATTGATGTGAAGGTCTTACCTTTTGTTCCAGTGCATCTTATTTGCTTAAAGACCCTTAGTGGTGTACCTCAGTAAAAGATCAGTGAAAACTGAAGCAGATGATCTCACCTGTGTTTCCAGGGTTCGACTTGGTAGATTCCTCCAGAGAATTTCAGTATCACACTAATTTTATTATCCGTTAGAATTTCTATGTTTCCCAAGCCCAGACATCATATAGCATACTAGACTGTAGTGATCTGGATTTGCCTGAATCTTTCTTTAAAATCTACTGCTGCATTAGCCAACAGTTATTTATTACTGGTTGGACTCAGGTTTGCCATGTAGACATATAAGCAGTACACAATGGGAAAAGCAACTTCACAATAACCTTAAACTTTCCAAAATCTGAGTTAACACCTAACAAAAGGCCACCCACCCATCTCCAAACCATGGCTGTGCTCCAGCTGCCATGCATTTGCACTAGTGCTCGGTTTGATCAAGGAGCTGGTAAAGCTGAAGGCTAACTCCACTAAGCAAGTCATTATCTTTCTCTAACTGCACATATCCATAGCACTTATCCAATCACAGGAAGAAGGGAAGACATTGATAGAGCACATGGTGTGACTTGCGCTCTTGACAGCAGTGAATATTTGGAACAAATTAATTTGGAATCTGCACTGAAGCGAGGGGATCAAACCTGGAGCATGGGCCAGAAAGTAACGGGTGGGTGGGGATGGTGAGGTGGGAACCCCTGAAACTGTTGCCAAACCCAGCATCTCATCAAGCTACACACTGAGTGCAACGTAGAATTCTGATGCTTGGGGGCTAAAGATAATCAATTACAATAATCAAACAAGCTTTTTCTGAGCAAGTATTTAGGAAAACTTGCAGGGTGCATTTTCTCTGCTCAGTGAAGTTATGTCTTGATTTTCAGATTTGGGAGTTAATTTGTTGGACGAGTAGGAGGGAAGAAAATCAGGGACTGTGGGACTTTCAATACCATTACTAAAATACAGACAGCTTGGGAGGTACTTAATCCCTATCCAGCACTTCTGTCATCAGCTAAACATTGTTCCCCATTGTGCACACAAGGAGAAGTGCAAAGCTGACCCAGCAGATTGAGATGAAAAGATTAGAATCAGAAATTAAAGTCTCCTGGAGAGATTGTTCAGCTATTATATACTGATACATTTTTTATGAATTTCCCCAGGTTTTTAAAAATCACACTAAACTGAAACTTGGAAACTTTAACACCTCTGATTGTCAGCATTTCCATCTGACTGCTGACTAGGTGCACCATGGAAGACAGATCCTTTCTTAGTTCATCTGAAGAGGAAGAGTGAACCTATAGACATAATTACTGCTTGTTTTTGAAAAGACAGAGGGAAGACTGGATGCAAAATATGGTACACCATGGATATATATATCGGCATAAATACTCTGTGCTTATCTTCTACCTACTTCCAATTTATTCCTCATATTCACTTTCTTTTTCAGCAGCACTGACCACTAAGCATATTCTTCCATGGACCACCTTTATAAAACTAAGATCACATTCCTTGGTGGTAACACAGACAAAAGCCTTTTTAAAAATTTTCTTCCAAGTTTTGGTCTTTCACAGACACACCTCTGTAACTCGTATCTAAACTGAATTTCAGTTGATATTTTAAGGATGAGTTGCTGAGTTTCATCTCCAGTCAGTCGTGTTAAATGTCATTGCCTTAATTGCCTGAAAAACCTGGTATCATCACCAGTCACTGTGCTTCCATTTTGCTTATGAATCAAAGAAGGGAGTTTATGCACCTCAAGGTATAATCTCCTCTTTCAAACTGAGAACCCAAGATTTCCTGCTGCACAGTGAAGCCTCCTTCATTTTATCTTGACAACTCCTTTCCAGAGAGACAATAGCCAGTTTTGAAACTTTATGTCTTTTAACAACACTCGAGTACTTTTAGTATGTTTTGCTGTGATGGATGTAATGCATCAGATGATGAGGTTTTCAAACCACCTCTCCTAGAAGGAAGCCAGTCAGAATTCTCTCCAGTGTTCCTGGCATTGCACACAGTTTAGAAACTAATTCTCTTCTTGATCCAGCATCCAAGGTCAGTGACAAACACAGCTTTGAAAGAAGGGTACATTTGAATCCACTCCTCTTGTCGGATGAATAACGATGGTAAAGTGATGCATTTTTAACAAAAGCCTCTAATAAAGGTTTTAAAGCACAGTGATCATGGGAATTAGCTTGGGAGAACATGCAAAGTGTGGATCCAACTTAATCTGATTAGGGCTCTAACAGAAGTAACACTTCTGCCAGAAGTCTCTGACAAAGAAAGAAAAGGGAAAATTGGAAGTGCTTTGAAAGTTTGGATTCTATTTATTTATTTAAGTTGCAGCACGGTGTTTTCTGAAATTTTCAAAACAATTTCTCGACTATTTTAAGCCAAAATTTCATGGATGCAATTGCTTGAAAATGACATTTTATTAATGAAAAATATGAAGCATTTCAGATTGCTTTTCCATTTTAGAAAAATGTACAAATGATAAAACAAAAATGGATGTTTTGCTGAAGTATCTGTGTCTGTTTTTGAGGTTTCTGCCAGAACAGCAGCATGGATCAGGAGCAAAATGCCTCCACAGCCATCAAAATACTTCTGTCTGTAGATACCTCCAGAAGACAAGAGTTTCTTTGTGTCTTCTCTGGTCAGTGCCAGCACTGAAATGAAAATGAGGGAGTGGCCACCTCTTCAATTCACATCGCAATTGCAAGGCCATGAAACACCTAGGACATCAGAAAATGTCTTACAAATTATCCATATCTTCTTGCCACAGATACTATTTGTGCTAGGCTTCCAATGACCTTTTAAAAGTAAACTATTGTATACTGCAGGAATTACATACCTCTTCTTGTTTAGCTTCATTTGTCAATGGCATCACATCTTCCTGTTGACTAGTGGGTCTTTTCCTTGTTACGCTATTACTTTGAATGCTCATACAATGCAGTTTCACGCATCTTGGTGGTCACATTCCATTTCTGTGTCTTAATCACTTGATTCTCTGGAGGCTCATGATACACCTTTAGACATGTCACTAACTGATTCCTGTAAAACTCCCTTCTGAGTCTTTGGTTAATGATGCCATGTTAACCAAAGATATTTCTCAGCATACAGCCTGTGATAATCTGCAGTGGCATAGTTTCTGCTTGTACTTTTGGTATCTGTCCTTTAAAAAACTGCTATCACCTTTTCTTTACTAGTCATTTTTTCTTTCTCCTTTATATGAAACCAGTCATTTTATATGAAATGCCAATTGCTTTAGCTTTGTATAAAATCTCATGAAATACATCAATCCAATCTCTTTTTTTTCTTAATGTTCATCACAGCCTACTAGCAGCCAATGCTCACTTGTTCCATAGCCCACTGTAAGACCACGGACAGGAAATTTGCAATAGCATAAAGAAACTGGGTACATTACTCCTTTTGAATTTCAGCCAAGTGATAATTGAACCAAAAGTCAGTGGGAACCTGGAGCCTAAGACTGTTAAGTCTTTAAAGAACTCTTATAGCGTGCACTTACCAGCTGCTTTTACCACTCATTACAAGGCTGAGGTGGAACTGTCACATGAAGGGAATATTTCCAGGATCAGGAAAGCTGGTAGTTCATAGCTCAGGCAACGTGCTTGAACTCTCATGATCTTCCACACGACAAATAATCTGAAATGTTTTGCTAGCACATTTAAGCCTGGCTCATTTCTCACACCATCAGACCCAGCCATCAGTTGCAGGTACACTTAAGAGCAGACTAAGGACATCTGTATGCACAAAGAATGCAGCTGATTCCACAAGTTCAGAAATCCTCACAAAAATGAGAAACCAAGAACAGAGGGAGGTCTCCTGTAGTTACAGATATCATGTATACGAAACACGCTATGTCATTTTCACAACAGAAGTATGTTCCAGCTCATCTCTACTGACATGCTGCTTGATTTTCTAGAACAGCAATGAAATCAACAACTGAGCCAAACTTCTTCAGCAGTGTGACAGATCACCGAGCAATGGGTTTCAGGAGCAGCACAGTTGTGAAAGTTAAGCATTAAAGCTTGATAATCAACCAATTGAGATGAGAGAATTGTAACACTGAAGGTAGTAAGAGTAGATCCTGCAGCTGGTCAGTTTGCCCAGAGTTCATTCAGTGGAGATGGCAGTTACTAACACCGGACAATCCAAACATACACCAGAGGTAACAATGTCATTCAGCCCTGCTATGTCTCAGTATTCTCTTTCAAAGAACACTGTGAAACAGACATGGGGCTGCTCAGCCTGGAGAAGAGAAGGCACTGTGGTTACCTGAGAGTGGCCTTTTAGTATCTAAAGGGGAGCTATAGGAAAAAAGGCAGACTTTTTTAGCATTGTCTCTGGTGACAGGACAAGAGGAAATGGTTTCAGACATAAAGAGGTTAGATTTAGGTTGGATATAAGGAAGATGTCTTTTACAGTGAGAGTGGCGAGGCACTGGAACAGGTTGCCCAGAGTTGTGGTGGATGCCCCATCCCTGGAGACTTTCAACATGAGGCTTGGCAAGGTTCTGAGCAACCTGATCAAGCCATGAAACCCTCTGCTGTTCATTGCAGGGGAGTTGAAACAAAGGACCTTTAAAGTTACCTTCCAACTCTAAGATTCTAATAAGTATGAGCTATTTTTAAATACATATGAATATTTTATAGAAAAAAAAGGGGGGGAAAATAAAAACATTTGTATAGAGATAAAAGCATTGCATAGTATAAAAGTGCCGAAACCCACAAGAAGATATTTATTTAATTGAAAATAGCAAATGTATTAACTTATTAACTGAATGATTCACCATCAAAGTACATAGCACAGCTAGGTTTGTGCATTACTGGCGTGAAGGCCAATCTCATGACTGAAGAACAACAAATTGAGACATGCTAGTCCCTGTTCAAAGCCAAATTTTCTTGGTCACTGAAGACAAACAGAATTTAAACAACGGAAAAAAAAAATCAAACTAAAGTGTATTTGCAGTGTGTATTCTTCAGTCATTACCATTATCCATTATCAACTGAAATGCACATAATGAAAAATTTCAGTTGTTCTTGTGTCTTTATAATAATCCTTTGGAACAAGACAAAATTAGTTACCATTTTCTTTCCCCTGAATGAGATGTGTATTACCATTTGGTTTGGGCTTTTCTGATAAACAAAAAATAATTTTTTTCCATAGGATTCTTATCAAAAGCATCATCAGTTCATCCTTTGGTGCTGTGTTACCAGTAACCACGTTAGATTTTGACATACACCATGCAACCATATTCCTGGTGAAACACTACACTACTGCATCCTTTCCCACGCACACTATCAAAAGATCCACAAGAGAAGCCACTAATTCGTTGTTCTATGTAGACTTTCAGTGCAAATGACCTACTTTGGAACTCAACAACACTGCTGACATCTTCACAGGAAGTTCTTTCTCTTTCTAGCCAAAGAAAGCCATCCAGTGACAGCCATCAGTCAACCGGGAAGGACCAGTGATAAATACAGAAACAAGAGGTGCCTGATTGAAGCAGGCAATGTGCTAATCTTGTCATCACACTTAGAGCCCCTGCTACTATACTGCTTGCCATTAATAGAGCAAAAGAGCAGAGCATTTAACTACTGAATGGAAAATTTTGTCATCATGTGTCTAAAGCCACCTTCAGGGATTCCCACAGTAATGCTATGCAGAGACAGAGAACGAAGAAAGAATGCCAGTATAAACTCTGAGCATGTATTTGTAATATTTCACATATATGTATGAAGATTAGATCACACATTTACTTTTTTTTTTTTTTTTTTAACAACTACAAAAGGCAACATCCCAAATACACAGCTACCCAAGCATAAAACAGAAACTGCTGACTCGTATGAAAACAAAAACTCTCACAAACAAAACACTATGGTTATGGTTGAATGCCTGATGTTCCTATTACATTGGCAACTGCTAGCACTGCTATCTAATTATACTCTGTTTTAGTTCTGAGCAGGATTTGACTGAGTACTGTCTTCATGTGTTCAGTGAAGTCACTAGATTTCTTGGAAATAATTGTCTAAGTTTTTCATTTGGTACAACTGGCTCTTCTTCTGAACTTCAGTCAAACTTGTACCAGATATTTTTTGCTCTCAGCTACTAGGAAATGACAGCTACAGACTCAATGGTAACTCCTGAAGATGCTAGGTATACATGACAAGCGCTAAATTCTGTATGTTATTTCTTAATTATAATTTTTGTTTCATTATTAATTCTTATTTTACAATACCAGATATTGACAAGTTTACATATATGTAAACATCCATTCAATCTTTGTAATATCAGGAGAGATTACTTTTGTGATGAACGTATTAATGAGCTTAATTATGTTTTACTGTAATGGCGTAACAAACAGAATTTATGTTACAATTTATTTTAGAAAACTCCAGATAGATTAAAATGAAGGTCAAAAGTCATAGTGGATAATAGCTGATGGTTTTGATAATGCTAATTATGTATTACTAAAGAATAAAGGTGGAAAGGGAAATATGAGCATTAAAAGAAAGATAAACATCCCAATGCTGAATTTAAAATGAAAAAAAGAGAAAACTTTAAATGTCTTTGTAGCTCACTGTCAGAAACCAAAGACATAATGAAGCCTGAATTAAAAATGTCAGTTTCTGTGAATGTTGATAACTTGGTTCTTTGTTGTACAAGTCAAAATGTGTCTGTTTGATGGGTTAAAATGACAGTCTGCAAATGGGAGAAGCTAGAGCTAAAAAAAGAAGACCCCCCCACTTCCCAAAAGACTTATAAAAAGTAGGCCCGTAATGCAGTACTTTAAGGAGAAGACCTGTAGGGTAGAAGAGCCAGTATCTTTAGGAAGTAACCAAGCAGCACTAAAAGGCAATGTCCATGGCCAATCAAAACTATTTCTCTAGCTGCTGGGGCTCTTGCATCTCTGTCTTCACACTAGACTGGAAACCCTTTGTACTAATTGCCAGACTGTACCAGATTTTCTGGTTCAGTTCCATCCCATAATTGACTGACAATGATGGGCAAGGAAGGGGAAAAATTCAGGCTCACCACTGCAAGCAGAGGGTCAGAAATGGTTTCATAGGGAGCACATCACTGCTTGGCACTAAATGCAGGGTTAAGCAAGCATCATCTGTACTTTCTTCTAATTCCTGGGTTAAAAGGGGGATGGGAAAAACATTCACACTGTAGCAGGGAAAAGAGATGTTGAGAGCTGGCATTCTTCTGCAAAAATCTTCCTGACAGAAAGGGAAACATGTAGAGGATTTTTTTGGAAGCTGGTCACTTATTATTGAGATGTCAGTACATTACTTACGTTAAAACAAATAAATAAAGGTTGTGGAATTTGTTACTCCATAAAAACAACCTCCCACATTTACAGTAAGCATGAAATTATTGGCTTATAAAGTCACTCTTCTAAGCAAATAAAATAATTCATGATCTTATGATCTGAACAGAAAATAACTTGTAAATAAAAAGGTGGAAATGCTTTAAGATAAAATGCATACATTAAAGTTTAGGATTTAACAATGCATTTGTATGTTTATAAATGAATACTTGCTGTGCATCTAATCTAGTTCATCGCAGCTTAAATATATTCACATGCTGATTGCTACAGGATCTCCCACTTACAATTATTAAAGTTGAATTCATTTAATAAACCCTAGAAAAACATACTTGAATAGGAGAACAGCACAAATTCTTTCAGAAACTGGACTACTGACAGCATCGTTCTGATTGTGAATCTTATTTACCCTCAGTTGTTCTCCATCTACTTTATTCCCAGCAAACAGCACCCCCAGAAGCATTTCCACAAAGCATTAAGATAATTCTGAGACCAAACGAATGAGAAAAAGAAAGTAAGAAAGAGAGAAAGAAGAAGAGAGAGAAAAAGTGAAAGCAATCCAGTGCAAAGCAGTTCAAAAGCACTAAGTGTCTGTGCTCTGCCTGCCCTGGAAATACCCCCAGGTCAAACACTTTCCCTTTTACCCTTATCCTGCCTTTGGAACATATGCATTTGCAGAATAGCTGCTCCTGAAACACCTCATTTTGCAGGTAACACACTCCTTACTTTCAGTAGTTAGTTACAATTCCATTTCTTTAAGATGAAAAGCACATTTCATTCAAATCCATCCCCTCTAACCCCACCACCTCTCGCTCCAAGAATGGTTATTTTCCCTGTTAGGCAGGAACCTGCTCCCCTCGCTCACCCTCTGCAAAAGCTCCAAATGAGCAATAAGCTGCAAAGTTTCAGAACTAGGCCAATAAAGTTAGCATCCTAAAGCACAGACAGCAGAGGACTTAGGCAAAAGCTTACCTTTCAAACCCAGAACAGAGCTGCCTTTTATGAGGCCTATACGGCTGTCAAGTCCTGGGACTCTCTCAAAGAAAGTACCCACACAGGTGAAATTCAAATAGCTGGTAAACACCTGAGAACTGGACAAGACGACTACAAGAAAAAAGAAAGCAAATGAGTAAAATGCCTTCCCAGAGCCACAGTCAGCTCTTGTGCATGGGGAGTTACGAATGCACTGGCTATAGACTTTTGTCCAAAGCTGTAGTTTTTTCTTTTTTTTTTTTCTTTTTTTTTTTTTCTTTTTCTTTTTTTTTTTTTTTTTAGTGAAGCTAGATTAGTTCATACAAAACTCAACAATACAGCACTGAAACCCATTGTTGATATTCAACATTTTTCACATAGCGGAACAGAATAGACAATACGGTATCTAGGAAACCATGGGCTGGATTACAAACTGATGATATCTCATCCTTCTGGAGGGCCTGTAATCCTTTTTATTACCTACCACAGAAGGGGGGAAGAAAACCCCAAACAAAACACCACAGCATAAACCACCCCGTATCAGTAATGTTTGAACTCTTTTCACAAATAAATGAATTAAAGCTTTCTCTTACTTCTGTTCTAAGCTTGCCCTCCCCACTGCAATATGCATATGTAATGAAATAGATGTCTTTCATGCCACTTAAATAACTGTTAAGTCGCAGAGTGTTTCTGCTCCCCCGTGCCGTCGGGCTTGTTTTAAAAACAACTGTCACATTACATATTTTAAATCAGCTCTACATTTAGCCTCATTTTTTAATTTTAATTTTTATTTTTTTTTAAATAATGCTTTGCAACTTAATAACATATCTCCTATCCTGCAATAAGCGGTATTTTCCCTCACATTCATTTCACACCACAGTTACCGTTGGGCGTATAACGATATCTGAAATAATTTCCACTTTTTTTGGCTGAAGTTTTACAAAATACTCATCCATCCTCAAACCAATGTTTAAAAAGCCCACATACTTGCACCACATCCGCCCTCCACACACCCATTTTAAAGGTCCTTCCGTGCACACTGAGCCATGCTCTGGTTTTGCAGCACTTACGCACTGCGTGCACACGCAAAACAAATACTGTATTTCAGTGATGCATTTACCCCCGCACAGCTTATTTTTTACTTTCCAGCCTCGTTCCATTTCTACAGACTCCAGTTCCCGTGTTTTCCTTAAAACCCCAAATAGTCTAGGTAGCCACAGAAGTGATTGTTCCTACCAGTTTCTTTTCATCACTTCTGCAATTGACCAATTGACAACTGATTGATGGTTATCTTTTCACTTCCACAATGAAAGAAATTACCATCACTATAGCTATGTACAGTAAATGCCTCCAGAGTAAATTACATGATTCTAAAATTCTCCTTAGCTCACTTAGTAAAACATCAACACAAAAAGTTTCTTTTTTGCCTCTCTTCCTGTACTGCAGATTTGGCCTTTCCTGTCAGCTTCAGAAAAGAACTTGACAGCTTCTTTAAAAAGAGGAGTATAAAAGAACTTGAATAAGGGATGGCACAGGGCCGGGCTAAGGCTCCCATTCTCTGCAAGTGGCTATTCTTTGCACTGAAAAAAAAATTAGGCATGTGAGCACAGATAAGCCACATAAGAATACCCCAAAGAATATTCCCAGTGACCTTGAGATTTTGCTGCAATTCCGTAACCATTCTCTGCTGGAACAGCTTCATGAATTCTGAACTTTTGAATGACTAACTTATTTCCAGAATGTGTAATTTATTCCTTCTGGGGGAAAAACACTCCCACAAAATTAGGAGGGAAAAGCATTTGTCACTACAAAATAAAATAAATTTGTGCTTGTATTTTTGAAACAGTTGAAGCCCATTAATAGGAGCTTGGCTCCATTCCATAGCTGGTTCTAGTGATGTTGAGATGGAAAAGAGAGGCCATTCTGCCTAAAAGCAAAACCCTTTTACTTTCATCAGAATTTCCAGCTCCTGCATGGAAAGATACTGAAAACTTTTGATTGCTCTACAATTAAGTGCAGTTCTCAGAGCATTAAATACATTGCTGAGAAAGAGAGAATTACTTGTTGGTTTTTGGTCCTTCTTGGGAAGTACTTTAAAATAAAAACAAAAATAGATTCATTATGTCTTATTATTTAAATAAATAATAGAAGAGAAATCTGGCTCTGTTTTGGTGTTGCTGAAAGTTTGTGTTGTGCCACAAAAGCTCATTTAACAATCCACGATACTGCAAGCAGCAGATCCTCTCCAATTCCATTTCTGTCTTTGAAAATTTGTATCACTTTCTGAAGGTCACCCGTACCTTAGCTTTTAAATATAAGCATCCTTATGTTTTGGTTACAAACAAGCAGCAGGACCACCTAATCCTCAAGTTCTCTTCACTCATTTATTCAGGAAAGAAGTTTCCAATTAGAATTTAGATAATGCTGGTCAGATGCGGCCATCCTAAAAAGATGTGTCCACCCCAGAGCACACTGTCCTGAGTATCAGATGTTGGTAATGTCAGATCTGAGCAGTCAGTCACATTGCATAGCAAATGCTTTTCCAGATTTTCAATTTCTTTCATCCTGAGCCTCCCGGCTGCACTTCTGGATATCACTGCCCTGTTTTTGTATTCAAAAGAGATGGACAGAAAAAAATCAGAACAGATTTGTTCTGACTCAACAAAATAAAGACACCTACTCTTAATGTACAGAGGATCTGAAAAGAGAAAACAGAATAAAAAGGAATATAATATACTGATGATCACGACTAGCTGATTTTAAATTGCACTTTAAATAATTAACCACAGCTGTAACACAAATCTGTGCTGGGAAGAACTGCAACTAAATGCAGCCACAACTGTCTTAAAATTCACTTTGTCAAATTCATTGTGTTTTCTAAGGCATATCTTCATCCCCGTATACATTTGTTCTTGAAAATTTCTCACGGAAACATTTCAGATACTGAAAAATGGTTCTGTTAATCATTATGTGACAAATGCCCAGAACAGTTACTTGCAGTACTCAGTGAGAAATGAGTATAAATTCTAATACTTCTGAAATGAAATAGCATTCTTCCCAGCAAGAAATCAGTTTAATGATACAAAAAGATGAAACTGACTTTGCAAAAGAAAACTTCCAGCTGTAGTCTCTCAATGCTGCCGTGTGATGTTACAAACATGTCCTTTAAGTTTAGCTTTTCCTTAACCCGACTATTGGTTTGAAAATGTAAACAAGGAAAAAAAAAAAGTAATCAAACCCAATTTTAACTTTTGTAAGAACGCTTTCCATTTCTTTCTAACAAAAAGACCAATTTCAAGCCATCTGAAAGACATCACTAGATGTCAAGATGACAGCTTTCTGATGCATGACATGGGTTACTCACTTGAAGGCGAGAGGAAATTTGAAGAGCAACCTTCGAATCTGACTATGTCATAGCTCCTTCCCAGGAGAGGTGAAGGAGATGACAAGGACTACATATACAAAATCACCTCTTGTTTCTTTCTGTTGTCTCTGGGTGCAAGCTTTTAAGTATTTGTATAATACAGGATGCCTGCCTTTTTGTTAGCGAGCATTCATAATAAGTACTCCACAACAGAACGGGCGTTTTGAATAGAAGCCAGAAAGCCATTTATCACCTCTGTCTTATTTTGGAATGTTTCATTTGGTTCCCCAGTTGATATGCAGTGTATACATCCTACAAAACACTGAATGCGTCTATACAAACTAAATATGTAATGTTTTAACATCAAATCTGGGGAAAAAAAAAAAAAAAGCAAAACCAAACCTGACTATTTATTATGCCAAAATGCAGTTTGGGTTTAGTTCAGTCAATTCAAGGGCTTGGTCATTTCCAAGAGTCCTTGTGAAGTGCTGCAAGAATAGCAAATACTTTAACTGCATCTTTGTGGAGTAGATAGGTAAATTGTCCAATGACTGCTCCAAGTAGCATTCAAGTGAACTATTCTATGTCAAAATAACAAATGTACATAACAGAACTTTCTATAGAGGGTCCCAAAACAAAACAGGCCTTGAAAAGCCAAGGCACTACCTTCTGAAAATGCTATTTTTTAAAAAAATAAACAATATTGTGGATGATTCTGTAAAACAATTTTATTAATACCCATCAATTAGATTTTAAAAAGTTTTACAGGCACTGGCTCAACTGACACACACTAATGAAAAGATTTTAAGTATAGGAAAGCTTATAAACTTCAGCTTGTAGTTGTAAATCTATTATTTTAACATGAATTAAAATTTTAATCATACCATAGTACTTAAAAATCAATATATGTTTAAACTCCCTTTCCCATGTCACTGTCTCCACCAAACTAGCTACCAGATCTGTTTGCACTGCTCCTGCTCTGCACTGCATTTAAGTGCACAAACGAGAACATGCGTAGCAAGGATTTCACAATGACAGCTACCAATGGAGAGAGAAGGAATGTTTTCTCATCTGCTGCAGCTTGATTGAAAAATATAACAGCATGTTGGTTTGCCTTTTTTCAGGGAAGGCGTCGCTGCAGTTTCACATGACAGTCCCTACTTGCTCATAGAACTTAAAAACAGGTCTTAAAGACAGTCTTTCGTCCACAGATGTCAAGTCAAGGTTGACATAGTGAGGGTTATTAGTTCAGTGTATTATTCATAGGCATTGATTGTTAAGAAGTCAAAACAGGTTTGTGGAGAGGACAAAAATATTTAGAACTTCAATTCAGAATCTACAGTGCACCTTTATAGAAGAACAACAGTTGCAACCAGAAGCCCTAAGCTGTTCATTTTTTAATGCCGTATACAACAACAACCACCAGAAAACACAAAAGGAGAGAACTGAATTTGACTGTGCACCCTACGAAGGTGCCCATGAGATACTGAGCACTGAGCTGCAACAACCTGCGACACCTGACTGCTGATGCTTTGTTCTGGGGAGCAATCTATACAAAACAAGACCAAGATAGTGTGCATTCCAGCTTCAGAATGCACCTCCTGATGGGGGACAGGACCTCTCTGATGCACCAGAAGATGTGGAACTTCAATGTATAGAAGTAAAAAATCTAGGGCTAGAAGGACAAGGTTGGAGGGATTTATCTCTTTCACACACACACAAAACAAACAAAAAAACCAACATGGTTTTGAAGAAGCTCCCAATGCAGAGAAGTAGCAGCAAGTGGGAGCAGAAAGTCACTGTCTGTGAGTCCCAGGAAGCTGAAGGTGCCACGTGTGAAAACAGGGGATTGATGGAACAGAGACACTTGCAACTTGGGAAGAAAAAAAGAATTAGTAACCCAGCTGAAACATAAGCTGTCTGAAAATAATTCAAGCATGTGTTGAGAAGATGGAAAGGAACAAGAATTACAGCCAGTAATTCTATGACGTTACACCACTGACTCTATCTTTTCCTGAGCAATAAGACTGAGTATAAACAAACCCATAGCACAGGCTTAGTTAGGGATGTGTTTTTAATTCTGATCACTTTAATAGTTTATCTGGAATACAGGGCAGAAAAACTGATTTTCCTGAGCATCTAAGAATCCCTTTGCTCTCAAATGGAAGTGTATTTGCAGCCTGAAACCTGAAATCAGACACCTTAATCCATATTTAAGAATAACAATAAGCATCTTGGGATCTGAGGAAAGCAAGCTTTAAACCAGTCAATATAATTTATAAACACATTCCATAGGGAAGAAGAAGAGAAGCAATAGGTTAACATTATCAGAGGCCAAATCTGAGACCTGAAGCTTAATCCAGCACCTGGGAAAACAGAGGCTTAAATACGTAGCATAAACACATGCATAAATACATTCAGCAGAAGGTCTGTTGCACACTCTTTGTCCATCGCTTTAAGTGGAAAAATGGGAAAGGACAGCAAACATGCATATTCCCTGACTGACTTTTTTCCTAATGCGTGACACCATTTCCTTGTCCTGTGATAACTCAGAACACACAGATTTATGCAGCACATACACTCATATTTGCATTCCATACAGCAAAATGAGGCCATTTTGCTGTTGTGTAATTCAAAAATGAAATTTTATAAGCCCGATACCATGTAACACATAAAAAAGTAAGGTTTGAAGGAATGCTAACCCAGCAATCTGACATGGCAAAAAATACATAAAGGGTAGAGATGCTTTTACAGAAAATAGTAGTTTTCCATAAAACTGCCCTCAGCTGTTGTCCCCTCACTGTGCACATTTCTAACTGAATTATTGAATAATCTAAGGCAGTTTCCTTTACGCAGCTGAAATCATTCAGACAGCTTGGTTGGCAAATATTTGGCACTGAACACAAGCTCATTTCATTTCTTTGGGGGTATTTTGCACTCTTGGAGTACATCAACAGTGGCTATAATGTATGACATAAGTGTATCTTACAATGTGTTTATTATGGTCATTTCTCTCTGTAGCTGCTACAAGGGAACCCCTTTGAGCATAGATAAAAGTTTGCCAAAAATAATATTCAAATATCCTTTTAATCAAAACAAGATAAAGAGGAGATTAGTGTCACCAGTGTCAACACCACCACTTCCAAAACATATGCTCAAATAAAACATGAAAGCTTTAGGGGATTGCTTTTGCAGGCTTCAGTAGCTTACGCTTCCTCTCTCTTCCAACACTATGTATTATTAAAATGCATCAGCTGATGATGTGTGTTAATGACAAGCTCCATCCTCAAAAGTCTCTAATTCATTAAAGGGGACTATCAACCTATAATTCACAGAATTTAGAACAAAATATATCTATTCAGGTTATTAATTATTAATTTTATTTCCATAAGGAAACCTTGATGCTTTTAAAGTCACTTAAACTAACACACTTATATAAGTATATCCCCTGAAAAAAATATAATATATATATATATATCTATACACTTCCCCAATAAATTCAATAGCAGGGTTCTTTCTGTGTAAATTGTCTATTGTTCACAGATATCGTACCAGGTTAAGAGAAAATAAAATTCTAAATCTTGATGTTCTTTTTTTTCCTCTCCAGATTAAGTAACAATGATAACAGATATTCCTTTGCTTACAGTCCATTTCACTTTTGGATTCTTGAGGAAAACCAAGTGCATTCACTTATCTTAATTATGCCCACCATAAAACTCACTTATATCAGAGTATGAAATTGATTCCAGTATGGATCTCTCTGTGAGGAATTATCCATGATTAAGGTAATTGTAAGGGAATAACAAAGTTCATACTAAACTCCCTGACATATTATGCCATGAAAATCACTGATAAACTTTGTTTACTTACATCTTATTATTTTCAAGCTTTCTTTTCCCACATCACCAGCACTGGTATAAAATATAACTATTAGAAAAAGCACAAAGCTGTCTTTCACAACTAAAGCAAAGCAGTCAAACCTCTGGTGCTGATGATACAAGGCAGAAACAAATTACAGAGTTTTAAGAAGGTGGAGAAGCTACATAAAGGTACAGTCCAACAAGGAAACTGTATATCAGTGACAACAGGTTACTTACTCATAGGATAACTGACTATTATGAGAACCACATACTACAAATTTAATGATTTATTGTGCAACATCCCTGAGTTCTGGTTTGTCTTCTCACAGCTAAATAACAGCTTTATTCCTACAGTGAATACATAAAGCTCAAGGTTGTTTGTTTATAGGATAAAGCTTATGCATGTGCCAAATCATAATAGATCATTTACTGTTGAAACATCTGTGAGAATCCAGTGAGCTTCAACAAGCAGAAGAGGCTAAAAAACACTTTTTATCAGGTAAACATATCACATGTGTACATAAAGGGCCATACTTGGATAGTTTCCAAACATTGTCCGTATTAGTTATTCTTCATCTTATACTTATTACATAAAACATGGTATCCAAAATGTAAGTAAAATGTACTGTTTGGTTTGGGGGCTGAGTTTATTATTTGTATAGAACAAACCATCTCATTCTTCCTGAGTGATGCTTCCAAGAGAAGACTGAAGAGTTTCTATTTTCCCTTCAAGTAGTGAGAAACAAGATGGAAACCAGGCCAATAACATTCAGCAAAGAGTCTGATTTAATAGTGCCACCAGTGCATCTCAGAGGTTCAGTATTTAATAAGTGCTCCAAATGCTGGTGAGTTTTCAGCTTCTAGGTAAGGTTAAAGTAGCAACTTATACTAGAGGACTAAATTTTTGCCCTCATGGTGGCAGAGAGAAACTAGAAAACATAATCCACTGAACTCGTTCAGAATTTAAAAGGCAAACAATTAGAAATGCTGCTGTTGTTAAAAAGAGTCATTATTAACTCATAATTCTGAGGAACAGAAATAACTTTTTCGAATTGCTCACTTTGTTGGCACAAATTTTTACAAGCAATAACGGCACTGTATGATAATTAAAGGAGATATTTCCCCTCCCACAATGTACAAGAGAAGAATGGAATCATTTCTATTTAAATTCTCTCTGGAGAAAATTAACAATTCACAAAAAAACCCAAGTACTTGTAACTTAAGCAGGTTTTCTTTTCAAAGAAATCCATTATTTACTGTGAATAAATAGGAAAAAGAACATCGTAGCTAAGCTGGAGTTAAACAGTCTTAACTAGAATTTAGTTCTAGTCCATCTTACTTTCCTTTTTTAAAAGTGTGCACTGATGTGGAAGCTTAAACCACCAAACATCCATTTTTTGGTACTTTCCTGTACTTTCACTACTTGCAATTTCCCACTGCAAAATCTTTCATCTGCTGCTTCACAACAGATGGACAATAATTCATCCCAATGGCTACTCATCTAAGTACTATGTTGGGAGTTCATAAAATTCTAATAGTTATCCACAGCCTGTGTCACTTTATGCCAGTGTGTGCATTTTGAACAAGATAAACTGCTCTGAAACGACTGACCTTAAAAGCCTTAGTCTCCAAGAAAATGAAGAACGCTTAAAAAAAAAAAAAAACACACACAAAAAACCACCATTATTTTTATATATAAAAAAAAGAAATTTAAAAGTCTTTGTATATTTTGACAATTTGTACAGCTTAGTCACTTCACTGCAAAGTCGATGATTAAATCACACCTTTACTTATGAGTCTATTTTCTCAGGAAACAATGTCTGCCCTACAGAAATCGTACAAAGATTGTTCAAGTTATAGGCCTGCATCATACGTATCTTCCACAAACCTCCATGACTCCTCGTCTTGCCCAACTCTGGGTATTGCCAACTGAAATTGAGACGTAATTCTATACATCTCAGGAGCCAAGATGAAGAGATTTACCAGCAGAGAGAAGTATTGCAGCTACTTGGGCATTTCAGATTGAGTCTGTTTTGAGAAATAGATATTTCTCAGTCTGATCCGCTAAAAACTATTTTAAAGAAATGAAAAAACCCAAACATCTTGTTCATTTCAAAAGGCAATAAGAGGACTTCTCTCTTTAAATATGCCAAAATGGAAGTACGTCTCCTCATACGAGTTTTAATTACTGGATGGGGTGCAGTCGGCCTTATTCCAGGCAGTTGAGGGGCTCCTGTGTTAAGGACCCATTTCCCATGAAACCAGCCTCCAAAGATTTCATCAGACAAAATGATAATGAGCTATTCCAGTTGAAATGAGCTGATTAGTTTTTCCCCCCAGCTGCTGTTCAATTAATGAACCACTTTTAAAAATTTTGAAGCGAAGTTCATGAATCATCTATTTTTATTTTCTTAAATTGAAAACTGAAAAATGAATTCAGCCTTTTGGTGACACAAACAAAAATAGTTTGAGTTCCAGATCTTGAAGGAGTGTTGGCAATTCGGAAAAAAGATAAAAAAAAAAAAATTAGACACAGTGTGAATATTTAGCAGCAAATATTCCTAAAGAATGGTTAAAATACAGATGATTGAAGCAGCAGCCAAAAAAGGGATGCAAATGACTCTTAAATGAAAGGTTATAGAGCACGAGAGGTGTTTAATCCAAATAACAAACTGTTGTTGTCAATGAAAGATCTGATACAAACCGATTTAGATAATACAGAAAAATGAACACACAATTTGACAGCTACCCTGGATTTACAGAATCATGGGATTAAATGCTTTCCACTTATTCAAAGAGGATTAGTCAGGATACATTTATTTATTTAAAGCAGATCTTTTACAGAACTAAAGAGTTTACAAATGATATGGAGTGATGGAAAATAGAAAATCCATATCAGCTTTAGGTTCTATCACTCAGCCACAGATGTGAAACTGCTTACTATCAAATATGGAATATAGTGCATTAGCAAAATAACAATATTAATAAATTTGGTGTAGTCTTAAACTATTAAGTCAAGGAAAGTGAACATTAAAATATTTGCATGGGCCATTTGCACTGAAAGCCACTAAAACGCGAACTTCTTCATGAAACAACTAGAACTGATCCTTGGAAAACAGGTGCAAGCCCAGGATTATACCAGCGGAACTGCTACAGCTGATCAGTATGCAATAAGAGCAGAAAGCAAGATGCTTGTATGTGAGCCCAGGTACTGCTGAAGACCCAGTACAGGACACTGATTAAGTCACTTTGTTTTTCAGTTCCCCTATCAGTTAAGCAGACAAGATTTCTTCCTTGCATATTATTGAACTTTTAATTAATGTCTGAAAAGCAATTAGTCTTATAGTAACAGTTCCTCCTCGTAAGTAAAATAATAAAAAAAAATATTTTTGAAAGATTCTGCTTGTACCAGAGAGATGGTACAGCCTAATTCTCATCTGTGTTAAAGGATATTTATCATGCTCTGGCAGTGCTTGGCTATGGCTCTAGAGTCCCTTTCATCAGAGCAGCAGTGAAAGACAGGTGTAATGAGGCAAGTTAAAAAACATATGTATATGTATAAAGTAGAAGATAAATATATCTATTTAAAAAAATCTGGAACTAAGCATAGGAGGCCAATCGAGTTTAAGAAAATGAATGCAATGGGATCGGTGAAGCATTTGCAGATTCACAGTCAAAATTTGCATAGTAACAGTTGCTTCCAGAATTCAGTATATTTAACATCACTTTATTGTCATCTCTGTATTACTGTGCTTCTAGCAGTCCCACTCCAAGAATTAAATCACTTTTTCTGCACAGCAATCCCACTTACAGCTCATAAGGACATATATCTAACTGGGCAACTCTTCTTCCCATCAGAACATCTCCAATACAACGCATTCATTTTATCACCAAATCCCAAATTTGCAAGAACTGGCAAAGGGATCAAGAAAAGACAGAAGAAAACAGATCTCACACCTACTCTCTACTCTTTGCACGTGGCAAATACCTGAGGCTCTTCCTTCAGGACAGAAGGATGAGCCTTTAGATCTAAAACCAAAATTGGTCAATGTGAGAGCCTTTGCTAAACAAACTATATGCAGTCTTAGCTGCAGTGATGTACCTGATTTCATTTGCATCACATGAAATGATCCAGATAATGACATTGACCCCCATGCCTGTCCATTTCTTTTTCCCAAACTGCTGAGCCTATCATTAAGCAAGGCAAAGTAAGATAACAGATGGCTCTGAATTAATTCGCTCTTCAAATATCAAATCAAAAAAGGTGTCTCAATTAAGACAAGTTAATTTGAATTTATCATTCTAGCAATAAGTTTAAATAGATCATGTCCACTTCAAGGTAGAATGAGTTTGTAAATAAAGTCAGTGACATTTCTTACTGATGGGGTTGTCAATAAGGCCAAAGACACAAAGCTGCTACAATGCACTACTTTAATCACATTTTACTCAGATTTCAAAAAGCAGGTACGGGTCAACCTGCAAATTCACTTTAAGTCTGACCCTAACTTCCTGATCAGATGTAAGCAAACAAGACTCAACAATGTACCCATAGCTGTAGGGACACGGTTGTCTCATTAAGACCACTCCATGAATTTCCTATCAAGCAGACCTCTGAACTCAATCCAACCCTGAGGACTCCTATAATAAATCCTAAAGTATCTAGTGGGCATGTATATATAATGAAATATATACTTGCAGACTTTGAGAGAAACTTACATTTAATGTAAAAAATACAAAGATGATATAGAAAACTACCCTTTCCACTGTGCCACCATGCTTCTCCCTTCAAAATAACTCCAGCAGTGGATGACATCTACTCAGGGATGAAGAATGCAGAGTTGAAACTCAATCAAGGAAGCATGTTTTTGGGAAGAAAGAAGTACATCAAGGACTTCTTCAGATACAACATATTCTTGAGACAGATTATGTCAAGATTATATAGAATTGGATTCAGGAAAAATCCTACGCTGCCTCATGTTTACTGAAGACCGGAAACTGAAGTCTGACTCTTCAGCACTAAGCAACCATAATTTCCACTATTTGCATCTCAGTTTCTTCCATCTGTAATCAAAGCAATAAACCAGCCAGAAAGTCATCGGTTTTCAGGAAACTCTAGGTGGAGTTCAAACTTTTGCAATGTATTTTCTCAGAAATACAAGGTTTCACTAATGTTCCATACAATGTTCTCTATGCTCATTTTCTACAGAATATAGATCAAAACTCAGTCTCTGTTCCTGTCTTCATAATACTAATGGTCATGAAGTCAATATAACCAGAATACCGTAAAATTTCAGGATGAATGACAGATGAGCATACCTTTCTGCCTGGGAACTTTTATTCTCATTACTTCCAACATTGCTGTTCTTCATTTAAGCCATTCCAATCTGCTGTTTCATTCTTCCCACCCCCTTCTTGTTTCCCCTGCCTCAGTTCTATTGACTGCTCCTCGGCTCATCCTGCATTCTCTCTCTTGTTCAGGCCATTTACTCTTATTTTACAATTCATCATTTTCTTTTTCTCCTTGCCCATGCAATTCAAGTCTCCACATTTTTATTATTGTGTTCCTTTAGCCATCACTTGTAGAATTGTGTGATCAGTTGCTAACAGACATTGAATTCAGCTAAGCTCAATATCTTATCAATATCTGTCTTGTTTAACTCAGACCAATTTTCTACCTTAGGCGAAAAAACAGATCTTCTCCGTTCACCCAATCATGCAAATAATACATGTACTTCAATACATCTGTCTGAAAACCTCATCATTATAGCAATTGATCTTATGGACTTAAACTATAAAACCAAGCAAAATAAAATGATTACTTTTCAAAGGTGATGTTAGTTAAATCACAGAAAATAAGCTATGACCTATAACCACATAAGGATTCTTCTCTTTCCTGCACTGGAGTTTTTCCAGAGCCCAGTAAGTCCTATTTCTTATCAGCAACTATCTGACCATAAATACCACATAAGACCTTATTTTGAAACTGAAAAGCTACGTACATGTAGTCACACAAAGCAGTATAAAATTTATCTCTTTCCACACCAAAAGAAATTAAAAGGTTTTTTATGTATCCTCTGGTAAAAGTAAAGAAAACTCTCCAAACTTTTTCAAGACAAGACATCTTCAAATCTTTAACACAATGGAGCAGCTGCTACTGAGTTTCCTTGATGGGTATATTCTGTCATTAGGGAAATCAGAGGCCCCGCTAAATACCTTTTTTGTTTGGTCGTTTGTTAGCTCAAATACTGATTAGGTTTTCTGACAACCACATTGTTTGTTTGCAAAAATGTAGAGGCAAAAACCTGCATTTGCAACTTGCATTTTGTAGAATCCGTGAGCACACTCAGAGATATTTTGCTATAATCACTTACAGTAGGAGATTTTAAAACTATTCAAAAACAAAACAAAACAAAACAACAAAAAACAAAACCCAAAACCAAAAAATAGAAGACAAAGAAAAGCCCAACTTAGATGATTCTTTCAGTGCCAGTATGCAAAAAATGATGTGGAATCTATTTAATATACTCAATCTAAATACATCTGCAATTTTTACTCAGGAAATATTAACTTTGCAATCAAAGCACATTTAGAGTAAAACAGTACTGAGTTCTGAAACTAAACACGGTATTGAAAAAAAAAGGATGAGTCAGAGTATGAGCTATCTCACAAAAGAAACTTCAACAAAGAGGAGTTTGTGACAGAAGGGTAAGGGCCCTTTTTTTTTTATCTTACCATAGACTTGGATATAAATCAGAGCTGACCAGAACAATAGTATTTACATGGCAAGCTGTGAAAGCCTAAAGAGAGATTTCTCTACCTTCATCTGGAAAAACCCACATCCAAATACACCATCTGCCATAGCTTGCCCAAAGCCAGTGTATCGTTGAGTGCTGTGGACATCCACAAGCACAAGCAGCATGCAATTATCCTGTACCTTGCAGGATGAATATTCAGTGTAAAGTAGGACATGTGTATAGACATATTATAAATACTTGCACATGGTCACATATTAAACTATTATTTTAAAATGCAATCTCAATAGAAAAGTGGCTTCTGATTAAGAAGTAAAGACATTTTACTGGAACAGGCTAGCTAAAACTGTATTAGGAAATAACGAACTTAGCTAATTATCTGCATATCAGATGATTGTATAATATAATAATGTGGACAATATTGTTTTTATTTAGAACTTAGCTAAGAACAGTTCTAAAAAACATTATGAATACTAAATATGCTTTGCTTCAACTTTTGAAATTCCAATGGCAGAATTCTAACAGCAACAGTATCTTGCTAAAACGCCTGACAATGTCTCAATACTTGCCTTCCAGAAAGACAAGAGTAAGAAAGTAATTAATGCTGAAAAAAACTTGTTTGTGTCATTTTATGATAGTGATCAGAAGTATTTATCTACGTGATCTCTCTCTCCCCAAAGAAAGAATATATTGCTTGGAAGAAATACAGGGTTTATAAACTTTACCAGAAAAGATGTTCAAGCATGTTTTAAAAGAAGGATTCTCAAACTGAAAGCTGACACAGTGCTAGCTGAAAGTTGCACAGGACAAGGTTCTGTGCTTAGGAGGAGTTGCATTGGCCTTTTTTCACACAACAGAAAAAAGGACAGGAGGAAACAAAACCAAATGAGAAAAGAGCTGAAAGAAAACCCAGCTGATCAGGACTGCTAAACCAAAACTGACTGACTGAAGGTAACTGGAATACAGCAAACATGGCTGAAGCTGGTGCGGACGTCATTAACATAAAGAGAATCATAAAGGAATGTAACAGCATTGTGGTTAGACTGATAGGAAAAGAATCAGACAGAAACATTCTGTAATGTGCAGCAAGACAGCTCAAACTAACCCTGCAGTTTCCAAGTAAATATAAGATTGGTGGCCAAAGCACCACCTCCTATTTGTACTGACCACCTGAGGTATATTATTGGCTGTTTCCACGTGGAGTCCCACCTTCACATCAATCTCCTCTGTTCCTCTTGGAGAAGGTGGGCAAGACCTCTACATTAGTTTCTTGCATCACAGATACAACAACATCAGTCCCAGTTTTGGCAGTAAAATAAAATCTTTAACCATTTCTACCATCCAGTTTCAGCTTCGGAACCTCTAGTTAACATCTTAGTTTTCAAGATTTTTTGTTCTCACTGTTTATGTGAAGTAGTAGAACTGCACCACCTAGAAACATGTGTCAAGCTTTTACCAACAACAGTAAAAACAGGGTAGCAGCAATGTCAGCATTACACACTTTCTTTCCAAAAGCCTCAGTCTTGTCCTAAGAGTAGGACATCCTCCTTGTCAGGTCAATATTTGACCTGTTTGTTAATCTCAGCAGGAGTCCACAGCAGTGGCCATTGTAAAGGTTACTTCAGATGCAAACATCTGTCTGGTTTACACTAAAATAGTGTCAGGAAGAGAGATTCATTTCACAGTGGCTAAGGACTGATGTTTTGGGTGGTCAGAACAATAATGTGTAAAGCAATCATAATAATAATAAAAAAACCAGCTTTTTCATTATTTAATTCAGCAAACAACATATCTGTTATTTGCATGGATAGCTGAACAAAATACAGATGATTTCTCCAAACTCCTTACATTACCTCTGTTTGCAGAATTACACATTCAGCAAAAGTGTTGAAAGGCAGCTAAAGATGTCAAAAACATTTACAGGCTAAACAGATCCCATCTCAGATAACTCCATTTCAAGTAATCTAAATTCATCCCCATTATCACGTAAGTGAGCATTACGGCTGTTAGTAAACCCTACACAAATATTCAGATTTTTGTTTTTCCTGTCATGCTGAAGGTTATCTCCCCAGTTGCTCTGAAAAATCAGGTGACAACCATTTCCCATGATGCTCTAAGGGCTGTCAAGCTGTCCATCAAGCTGTCACCTGACCAATCGTTCCCATGGTTCTTTTAGACTTCTAGTATGATAAATTGAAAGGCACTATTATCTGCCTGTTGTGAAGAGGAACTGCTTAGGCTTTGATAAGATATCACCAGTCCCAGGTGAGAGGAGGCTGACAGCACATCAAGACAAGAAAACACATGGAAACAGTGAACGCAGGAGCAAAAGGTTTACAAACATCTGTTGTCATTATTTATTACCCCTTTCCTTGGTTTTAGCTCTATGCTTGTCCTGTGTCAGTTTAAAAAGAAAGACTTCCCTTTCTTCCCAGCCAGTCTTAACTGCTGCTATTTTTAAACCAGTCAGCTGTAGACTGAGAAATATTTAAAATATGAAAGGTGTCTTTAATAAAAGGTTGTGTTACCTATCTTTTCTGATACATGTTGCTTTTACCATCATTGTATTTGAAGTTTTATGTGATTCTCATGGTGTAATTACACCATGAGAAAATGAGAAGCCCTGAAAGAGATGAAGATTTTTTAAGCTCCACAGTCATTTTTCATTGATATCTTGAGAAGATTTCACAGTTTTCTTGCTGGTATTTTACATCTGTCCTTACTTGAGTACCCAAAGTTAGCTGAAAAACTCTTAGAGAAAATAATAAGTTGTTATTTAACGTGGATTGTTAACAAAAAGAAGCTTGTTGCTAACATCACCACCTTGTGTACAAATATTTATTTGCATGCAGTTTTTAATGGCTTCATCTGGTGCTGTAACTTAATAGACAGCACTACAGAGCCTCAGTTGTGCAAAATAACATTTAAATCATCTTATAATCAAAAGCCTTTAAAATACTATTTAACAACATTCATACAGTCATCTGTGTTACGACTAAAAGCAAACTTCCACATTCTGTTAGAAAACCCTGTTTGTTGAAATAAACAGTCAAAAATCAACTGAACAGAATTTCAGCAGTGATAAATATACATAGAATTGTATTAATAAAGCTAAGATTCGTAATTAAAGTCTGTTTAGCCAGTTTCTACAGTTTTTTTCCTACTGAAATCCCTTATTTTTTGGGAGACCAAAAGTTGTTATGTGTAGAGGAACTGTTTGGCTTCTGCCAAGTGCTTCAATTTCCTCATTTTTAAAAATACACTTTGATTTTAAGAGCATAAACTAGTCCGCCCATGGACAGAAAGTGCCCCTGGATCAGTATGACAGCCCACATGCGAGGCAGGTGATAAAATCAGAGTTGGTACCGAGGGTGGTGATCAGAGAGAAAAAAGAAGAATGAATTAAGAGGGGCAGTTTTCCATTGCTAAATGAAAACTTCTACAAGAGAACTAACTGAGCAAGCGCGATGCCTCTGTCCTTGCTAAGCTGCTGGCACACACAGTGGCACTCTCCCGGCACTTTTCAAAAAGAAAAGCATACAGCTCCTATCCAGGTCATTACAACAGAAAGATGTGGAAATATTGAGAAGAGAGACAACAGAGACAAAGGGTTGTAAAATGTTGTTATGGTGGCTGACTACATTTGACAATCAGGTTATACTAAAACTGTATTTCTTCTGTTTTCTCTAACTGTAGAAGGAAGAAGGGATCTTGATGAGGAACAGGACTGCAGAGGATGATGAGACTTTTTACACAAGATCAAGGAAAAAATATACTTCACGTACAGGGTAGGAAAGGAGATGCTGTTCTCTGCACGTGAGAAGCTGAAAAACAGGCAAAGAGAATGAACTGGGGAAGTAACTGGATGGCAACACCAAATTAACTGGGCAAGGCACAGTGATGGGGAACCTGGCACAGACAGAAGACTTGAGAGTGGTGAAAGGCTATTCCATGGAGGTATTCAAAGATGGACAGAACAACTGGATGATCTTAAAAGTGGGTTTTGCACATACAGGAAGACTTCTGGTCAAGTGCTAATGGGTCCAGGAATCTCCACTGAGGAGGAAGGGCCTGCATGACAAAGAAGGAAAAGAAAAAAAAGGAAAGAAGTGACAGATTTCTAACTACCTGGAGTAAGCAGGAATAAAAAGCAGAAAACAAACAAATTCTGGTTTAGGAACACGAATGAGAGACAATTTTGTGGACTTTGACTTTGGAGCAGACTGCAGACCAATGAAGAGCAGGGCAGTGGAAAAGCACCTGATCCCATTCAGTTCCACATTAACCTGCCTCATTCACTCTGCTGGAGATCCAGCACTCTACTTTCATGCCTATTAAAATCTGCAGCCCTTTGCAGTAGCCAACAGATGCTTAACGAACCATGACAAAAACATTATCTAATCTCTGTTCTATATTTTATCTCTCCTTTACAAGTTCTGTTAACAAGTACAGAAAAAGTGTCACCAACATGATTATGAATGAAACTGATTTGCTGTTCTAATGACAATAATTGCAGTTGTGATATAGTACAGGTTGTCACTTAACAGTTCCCAGGAAGAAGGAAGTTAAAATAGGACAGAGATGAGCACAGTGAGGAGGAAGGGCAAAGAAATCACTAACTGAAGCTGAGGGAGGGTTGGCACAGGTCAACCTGAGAGACAGAAACTGACATGAAGAAAAAAGTTAGCATAGAAGTTGAGTTTTCTTTAGTTATGAGAAATGTTCATGAGAAACTTTCTTAAGGTAATCTCATCCACTGTAAATAGTTTCACAGCATGTTTTCACAACTGAGAGCCTCACAATCTCATTGTGCATCTTTGAGCAGCAAGTGTACTCCAACTTGTCATTCTTCATTAATTTTTCCAAAACTTTTTTGTGTGAATACATTTTAGCTTGAATAGACAACTCCAGGTTTACAAAACCTGCTTGAAGCCCATACTTATTACTATCAAATGCTTACATAGTGCAGTAAGACGCTAACCATACCATGATGGTAGGCCTCTCTTCTTGCAAGAGGAACAGGAGTATCAGTATATAAGAACTGTCAATCCAGAGTAACCTAAAAACCTTAATGTTACTACTTTTGCAACAGTCTCTCCTTCTGGACCTTGGCCCTGCCTGTGTGTACAAGTAACTGAATGGAGGCAAATGCAATAGGACTACTCATGCATAAAGCTAGTCACATGCATTAACGTTGGCAGGAACAAGGACTTTCTTTTCATACTTACGCTAGAGGATAGTAAAAGAAATGCTGCTCAAAGAAATCCATCAACTAATTCAAACTCTGAGCTAGCTACTTCAGAACCTAGGACAATGGCCACACTCAATGAGTCCATTGAAGACCTGGAGAGGAAGTAAAAACAGGTTTCTTTTTGAAGAACATTATGAGATCAATATGGTGCTGTGGATGTTAGGAAAAGTCACTTTAATAAAAAGGAAATTGCACATAATGTAACAAAACAATTGCTATTTGGAGGGCCCTGAAAAAAAATTAAATAATGTAATTTGATCTTCCTTCATTTCCCATGAATTGCAGAAATCATAACAATAAAGTTTTATACACAAGCAACTCTATGAGCTGAAAGAAGAGAATATATAATTCCTTTCCATGGACTAAGCCAAAAGAAATGAAGAAAAAATTGATTCTTCTCTGTTAGCCTCCTGTGTAAAATTTTTCTCCTTATCATCTCATCTAGTCATATCTTTCCGCAGTTTGAATTACCCTCTTTTCCTCAATCTAGTAAGGCAGTGAAAGGATGTTTGTTCTGCTAATTAACTTTATTACCCTGATAACTCCCTGCAGCCTTTGACGAAAACAATTACCGTTCCTCCTTTTTTTTTCCCCACTGGCGAAAAAAAAAAAAAAAAAAGAAAAGAAAAGAAAAAAAAAAAGATGACTATTAATTAGAAACGAGGCCCCGGTCCCTGCCATGTTAGCCTGCCACGTTCTCAGACCCTCGAGCGGGATAGCATTACATTGTCAGTAGTAATTTAGCTCTCATCTGTCTCTGCTAATTATTGTCACATTCATCAAATTCATCAACAAAAGTGCTCTCAGAAGGATTGCATATTTGCAGTTAATACAGCATAAACTGGTATTACCCATCACCACATTTGTGATGATGAGAGGGACACAACTTATTCATCCCTAATTAGAGCAAGCTGGGTAATTAATTATACATTCCGCCTTATTACTTCTGAGTTCCCAGATATTGTTTGTCTAAAAAGGGGGAGAGAGAGGAAGAGAGAGAAGCCTGAAAATGCAAAAAAAAAAAAAAAAAAAGGAAAAAGGAAAAAGGAAAAAAAAGGGGAGGGTGGGGGGAGATAGAGAGAGGGAAGAGGGGGAGAGAGAGGAGAGAGAGAGAGAGGGAGAGAGAAATGTGTGATGTGTTTTGTCACATGTGCTATGCCATAATTCCCACCTGACAAACTAGCTGAATCAGTAGAAAATTGCAAGTTGTCAGCAGCAGAATAAACTGCTGTAATAGCTGATTAATGATCAACACCTGTGACAGGTGCTATACGGGACTGTAAACTTGGTGTGATTAACAGTCACTGGACGAATAAATATTAGTGACAGTCAGTGGAGAGCGAGTTTGCGTGTTTTAACAAATCTCACACATTACAGTTATTGATATTTCCAGTGTAGGCACTTTTTTTTTATTGGTAATTATCTGACAACACTGGGAGAGTGTTTTAATCCGGTATGTTTGTTTCTCTTCTGTTCATTTATTTCAGAGCACAAAAATGTGTTTTGACAAGATGACCGAGCAGAGTTCAAAACCGCAGACAAATTTAGTATAGTCACTTCCAGTTTATTCTGTGTCCAGCTCGTAGCAATGCTCCCAAATACTTGTTTCAAGAAGCTTAAATATAAACATATACAAGCCCACACATATGAAAACATTATATATATTTGTAAAACATGGTGTATTTTCAAGGCCTGTAATTCTAAGAGTCAATTCAGCTTATTTCTTGTGTCGGGGGTCATGACACAGACCTGACTACCACAGGAAATCAATATTTCCCTCTTTCCATCACAGAAGGTCCATGCATTTCTTCTGAAGGACACTCTGGATTTCATTACATTAGACTTAGAAAATTCTTATCATACATCATAACAGGGCACGAAAGGTATCCATTTATGCCACTGATCTATACTCAGCACAGTGGGATCTAAGCAATTCCCAGACACACTAGAGCTACATTAGGATCCTCTTTGGCTAGTGTCAAATATGTATTTCATCCTCACTCATGGTTATGGATATGCTGATTAGGTAAAATACATATTCTTACACAAAAAGCCATATATTAGAAAGCTTACACACAGCAAATGAAAAGACATGCACACAGAGCTAGAATACAATACTAAAAACATGTTGGCTCATCAGAAGCCAGTAAATGCAGATTCTCCCATCAATGCAAAGGCATTTTCAAAGCCTAAATACGAAGTAACACCACTGGTTTCTTCTAACAAGACCCATAGTGGGACAAATAAAAATGAAGCACATCGTGGCTTCAGTCTTTCACATGTGCATGTGATGGATTGAAAGTGTGGTCAGATACATCTGATACCTCACTGTGTCCACGCAATCACTCCTTCCCAGCCTGCCAATTAGAACCAAGACTTTCAAGGCAACCTGCAAGCTGGGAAACTCTGAATCTACTGAAGATGTTTCAGTATTCTCAGCTACAAACATTTTACCTCAAAGAATGCCAGACAAGTTATCCTTTAAGTTCTGTTAGAAAAATAAAGACTTATTTTCCTTGGAACAACTTATCATAATAAATACCATTACATATGTTGTACAGATATTTATCTATACCATATAGCATATCAGAAGACGCAGGGAGGAAAAAAGGCAAAGAGAAGTTACTGCTTGTATCCGTTACCTGCGAGAAACAACAAAAAGTATCCTTGCCTACAGCATAAGAAATTCATCTTCTGAAGATTTAATGGAAAACCCAAACACACGGAACTGACCTGTTGCTTCTCCTACCAGATGCACACATCTATCTATATCCAACAACTGTGTGCTTTTTTCAATGTTGGTGTTTTCTAACAATAGTAGTAAAGGAAAACTTTATTAATAAACACTAACCAATGACAAACATGCCTTTAAGCAATACCTGTTTCATGGAGCCTGATTTAGATATAGAGAACTGTGGGAAAAGGCTTCCTATACAGATGGTGCTGAGTTCACCAGAAAACCTGCCAACAGGAAACAGTTTTCCATGGACTTGACAGTCACTCATTTGCAGATGAGATAAAGATAGTGGAGGATTTTAATATGAACACAATCCACAAGTCCAACCACTCCAATAATGGTTGAGGTGCCTCTACTGTCTGCCCTATAATAATGGAAAGAAGATGGACACAAAAACCAGTCTATAAAATAGACAAACAATTTTGGCAACAATCTTTCTAAACATTTCTATCCATCTATCATTCTATTCCACATTTTCACCTATTACTGTACCAGAAGATTTAAATGTCCTGAGTGGTTTCTCTATAATAAAATGCACAGAGATTACAATATAGTTTGTGAACAAAAACTTAATAGGTATAATCCCTTTTTTTATTTTTATTTTTTTCCGATTAATCTCCAGTGTAGCAATATAAAATCTGAAACAGAAGTAATAGCTTGAAAGCTTTATGCAAAACGTATGTAAATTTGTCATACTTTAGTACAGATACATCTGAATAGGCAGCAGTGCAGCCAGCCAAAAGCCTAGGAAGGAGGCCAATCTTACATCCAGATGCCACTGACAGAGAGACACTGTGTAGCACTGACGCTCCCAGCTGCCAGGCTCACCAGCCATTTTTACAACAGTTGACTGTAGTAGGAGAGACCTTGTAGAGCTCTCTGCTGACAAATAATAACAACATGCAGATACATTTCCACTGAGCACAAAAATCTCATAAAATGACTTAAACATTTTCCTACAAGCAATTGCTAACTATTGGGAGACTGCATTATCTTCTCTGTATTGAACTAAAGGGAGAGCTGATGATATTCTCAGCGTGCTGACTTTGCTAACAACTTTTTAAGGTGATTTTGCCCACCTTCAATACTATGATTTCATGTAATTTTATTAAGTGGAAATAAATTCCCAGTTATATATACAGAAACCTGATTAATCTTTGAAATGAAGGTCAGGCGTAAAAAGCAAGTAAAGGCATCTATTGACTTTAATTTACTGTGCTTAAGAACAACTCATAATTTGAAGAACGTTAAAGAAAAATAGAAACTATCAAAAGACAAATGTAGAGCAGATTAATCAGTTCTGGGACCAGGAGAGGAGGAATTACTTATTCCTTCATAAATTATAAACCTGTTATTACTTTCCATTTAAACAATATATGGCAAATAGACTTCAGCAAGTAATGCTCATCTGTTCTTTAAAGTAGTGCACAATAAAAAACACGCACACGTCACCAGGACAACAGCCACTGAAGAGATTCATAACTCCACTTAACTAAAATGAATTTGGGATTATGATTCAACATCACTCTAGTTCATCCTGTTCAGCCCGTGGATCAGTTATAGCCAGGCTTTGAGATAGATATTCCTTAGTTCACAATAATGTTTACAGCAGCAAATTGTACAAGAGAACAGTAGATTATTTAGTAACCTCAAGAACACAAAATAACAAATTTCAGCTTTAAGTGGCTATGTATGTGAAGAAAAAATACTGAATCCCAAGTCAAATCCCTTTAATCTTGTAAATAAAACAAGAGCAACAAAAACTTAAAATAAACCACAGCCAACAAATCTAGAGTTTAGAAACCGCTCTAGAAACTTTTGTCAGATAAGGAGTTTAGCATCACAAATCTCAGTCAGAAATCTTACTTGATTGCCATAGGTATTTCAAGCACAGCAGAGCAAGGTCAACCAACATAAAATCAGAGCAGGAGGAACAAGCATGGCTCTCAAACTCTTTTGCTCAGATCACTGTCTGGGCCTCTTTGAAAAAGAAATAATCAAAACCTTCTGATTACTGAGCTTTTTTCTGGGACACCTTGGTTTTCATCGTGCTTCTTCCTACACTCTTAACCATATAAATTTACCAGCATATCAGCATCACACATATACAAGATTTCTAAGATATTATCTTGATTCTTTTGTATGATTCCTTTTCAGAAGACATTTGTAAAGCATCTGCATCCTCTAAAAGAAAAAAAAAAAATTGCAATTCACCTGATGAAGATAGAAAATTGTAATTATGGATCATCCAACAATTTTGATAATTTCAGCATGACAGCCTGCTGAAAACGATGTCTTTTAGTTTACAAAATCATGTAGAGCTTCACTATATCACACGTGCTCGTATTGCAGAGCTGTGCAGGTAGGAATTAGGAAGATGAAGCAGCAGTGTTGGTACATCGTGGTACCATATTGGTACAGGACCTTACTGATGTTCCTCATAGGCTGAAACCTGGGGTGATGGGGCCACGTTGTCCTTCTCCTTACCAAAAGTGATTTTTCAGGCAGATGCTCATGGAATTTATACCTTCTGCATCCCAGGAAGCCTGAGCAGCCAGATACATCCCAAAACCACAGGAAGGAGACACTCAGGAGTATGTACTGCTGCTAGAGGAAGATCTCCAAAAGAGAAGCATATATATGCATAATATGGAAGCTAACAGCATTTTTTTCCCCTTGAGGTTTTCCCATTAGAAATGACAGTTCAGTGGATGCTGATGCCTAATTTGAACTTCTGAATATCTCCTAACCAATTTAAGGAGAGAGGTAAAATATATATAGTAATTTTGAATGACTGGTCACTCCCAAGACAAAATAAGATGTTAGCATGTTTGCGTGTTTTTCTGTGTATTTTCCATCTGCACCTACAGAAATGTTGCCTGCAACACTTCAAAGTTAAACATTCAAAGATTTTTAAGCAGAAGGATCAGCAGTTCCCCACAGATGTCTTCATCAAACAGATGCAAATACATTTTCTTTAACAGCAGCACATTAATTGCCCCACAAGCTTCAGTTTAAGAGTCATCGTTGATGCATCATTCAAAAAGAGACATGAACAAACACATGAAATGCTCATCGATGTAGTCAGCAGATAAACACTCTAGAGAGGAGATAATACTGCAGACAGTGCCTGAATGGCACTAGTGAACGTCCTGGTGAATGTATGCACCACTACTAAAATTACAATGGCATATCCTGGCTTTGTAGAAAATACAGAAATCAGTGAATGATCAAAATCTGTTCCTAGTTGCACTAACATGCACTGGAATAATACTGCTGACTTCTGTGAAGATATTCTAGATTTCCATCCATGTATTTGGAGCTCCCATAAGCACTTAGCCTCTGAAAACAAATATCAGCCACCATATGATAAATCCTCCTAAATGATACATTATTCCTTAGAGCAGTGTGAGAAAGGAACTGTTCATAAGATGGATTTTCCATCTTAGTGAGTTATGCTGGACACCACACGAAGTCACATGGGAGAATGACTAACCCTTAGAAAAACTATCTTAACACTAACAAATACTGATAATGCCACCCTTTTATGGGAATTATTTTTATCACAAGCAATACTTGGACCAATGGAAGCTAGGCAAAACAAAATGCAATAGTACATCTCTGACATATACTATGACACTAAGTGTCTTAGTGAGAAACGCAAGACAAACTGCAAATAAAAAGGGTTCTTTAAACATCAGTAAGTTGGAACAGACAAAAATATGGTCCTTTCCTATTTTATGAGTTCTTCACAGCACTTTGTTAGAATGACATTTGTGCACATGCAGATTTAAAGAAAAGTTTATAAGTGTTGTTATACATTTTATACACCCATTTCTCCTCTCTCCCAACACCACTCTGTTTTCTGTTTTTTGTGGTTTTTTTTTTCTATAAGCTAAGCGGGTCAAATATTCTATTCCTTCTCAACATGCATTTCTTGAGGATGGGGGATTCTCTCCAGGGAATTTGGTCTTCATTTCAACCAAGGATTCCTCAAATTTTTGTTGTATAAAATGAAGATTCTACTGCAGATTTTAAATCATTTCTCTAGTGTTTGTTCAGAATCAGGTTTTAACCTTATTTACAATCACACTTTGGGAGATAGTAAAGAAGTCAGCAAATTACTGTTGCTTAGATTGTAATTAGACTTGGTTAATTGCTATTTACTTAAAATCACCAATATACTTAAAGTACAGGAAGTTAAGCAAATTCTAAAACATGCCTTGATAGTTACAATTGTTTAGCACTGAGGCTTAAAAGATGTCACAAATATTAAGAGCCAAGTTGTGTCCAGTATTTGTACAGATGCACGTGGAGCATGAGGGAAGATGCAGAGAAACTGGACCCAACAATGAGAGGGCAGTCCCCGTGTGAACCCTCTTTCCTCTGAACTGAAGTACATTAGCTATGGAAGAGTTAGCCCTGAAACAGCCATGCTTTGGCTCACAACTCATTGATTATTCAAAGAGAAATCCATTTGCCTCATCACTCTGGGCACATCAAGCCTTCTGTGCACCCTTCCAGCAGAAGGTTATCAGAGGAAAGCTTAGGATGGAAGGGACCTTAAAGATCGTCTACTTCCAGCTTGCTGTGTTGCCACCCACCAGATTAGGGCCCAGAGCTCCATCCAACCCAGCCTTGATTGCCTGCACAGATGGAGGGTACTCTGAGCTCTGGGCATCCACCTGCTTCCTAACATCTAACCCAAATCTCTCGTCTTCTAGCTTGAAATCATTCCCCCGTATCCTATTGTCAGACCACATGATACTATTATGTTTTAAGTAGCAGAATGCAGGGATTCAAATTCACGTATAAAAAGATAACAATTCTATATAAAAAGATAACTGCAGATTCAAAAGCTCTCATTAGAAATTAACTGCTTTCATTAGCCCATTCCCAATTTTCTACTGTAACTTCCAAAAAACCATGCTAAATTTCATTGAACACTCTTCCATACTTCTCACTATTTAAGATTTGCCTTGAATAGCAGAAATATTAATATTTAAACCAAGTTTTGTTGATATACATTTTATAAGCATGACTTGAAGTTACTTTTTTTTTTATCAGTCAGCCAAAACTGACCAATCTTGGGTGTTATTCTGTACCCAAATTCTGTTTTCTCCACAGAAAAGGTGGTCACAGGAAGTTCATAAGAGACATAAAAGCAAACAGATGAAAAAATACTTCAGAGTTATTTCAAAAATTAGCACATTGATTTTTAACGATACTAATATAAACTTTTGTACAAATGTTTTTTCCCTATCATGTAAAGTTAATTTGTTTATGCACTAAGCCAAGCCACTGTACGTTTATTCACATTTTAGCTGAAGGTACCAATAAAAACATTAAATGTAAAAGTTACATAGTTTTAAGGCGGCATTCAGCTTTGAAACGTTCTGGTAGACTAATAGGAATATCTTTTTTGAATGAAGGCCTGAAAGCGATGCTTTGAAGCATGACAGCGTGATCAAAGAAACTGATTTTTTGAATTCTTGTCCAAACAAGTCCAATCTATATATCATTATTACCTTCTATAAACAGCATTGAATGGCAGTTATGCCTCTGTAAAAACTGAAGAAGTATACGCTATAAGGTACTATTATAAAACTTTGAAGTCATGAAGACAAACATTATTTTTTTTCAAGTTAACATAGTCCAGAGCTTCACTCTGTGCTCCTCCATTGGCATTACATTGGTTTAGCAGGTAATTCTGAACTAGGGTTCAGCCCTTTGAGATCTGAGTACAGTCATTTTTCTGGGAGCCAATGGCAGATGGGAGGACTGCACACACTCCAAGATCTTTGAAGGCAAAATCCACATCAGCCTTGGTTAAAAAAATATATTACATTTATTTTGGTTGGAAAGCATAATTGGCTGCTTAATTTCCCACTGTGTGTAGTTTGAAAGTGCAGACAAAACAGCTACAAAGCGCCAGTTTGCTATTACAAGAAAAAGTGTTGTACCAACATGCAGCTCTCCAGTATCATAATTAATGCAACCACTGAGACAGATCTAAGGTAAAAACCACCTGGGCCCAGCTATGGCAGAATTTTTTTATGAATATCAGTAACTCGTGAATGTAATCATTACAGAAAAATAAAACTTCTACAACCCAGGTCTGGGAACAGAAATCTCAGAGAGATCAACAACTCCAAAAGAATCTAGTGTCACATTCCAAAGAATGTCAGATTAAACTAACATGTGCCAGTCAATATTGGTACACTGTGACCCTTGATGCCTCCTAAGCAAAACTATTAAGTCCAACATTTTCTCCTGTAAGCACTTATCTGTAAGGATGGCTAACATGTCCTCTGAAGCAGATATTGAAACTGATTGGACAATAGGTAGATACCAGACAGGGGCCTGGGGGCCGACCTCTAGAAATAGGGGGAGAAAATCTTAATCTGCAACACAATGCAGCTCTCTTGAAACCCTATCATTTTCACTTCCCATGTGTCTGCTGCCTGACTGTGAATGGATTTGAAAAGGAATGGTTAGTGCTGAAAATTGGATCAGAGCTAACATTCTCTCATTTTTATCAGCAGCTGCCAAAGGTCATCTGACATAATAGCTGATGAATTCAAGCCCAGTGGATTTCATTTGCAATTTTCAATTTACTGAGGCCTCCAAACCCCACAGTGATAAAAGCTTCCCCTATCGTGGCCTGTCACAAACATCAAGAAACTGCACAAACCCACAAGAAAGAAATAGGAGAAAGCTGTGCATCATCACAGTTACAGATAAGGAGAACAGGAAGAAACAGTATCATGTAGAAAGGTGTGGAGCGGCATGTGTGGTTGAGTTTCTAAATGCCAATTGTAATGAAAAGACTATGAAGAGCAATCAAATAACTTCTACAGAATAACATCACGGCTCCCCTCCCCCCCTTCAGTTTGAAAATTGCCTTCTAATCTCTTGCTTGACATCCTGAAGATAAAAGTGAAAGTGAAAATCCCTGTTTATTTAGACATGGAAAGTAGTGTACAGTTGATATATTTACTCTAGTTTTGATTTACAAATGCATGCTATTAACAGGCTTATTATCATAGAACAGTATGTCAGTACAAAATAAGAAACACATTTGTTTGCTGGCAGACCAACTTTAGATCTTTACTTCTGATCCACTAGGAACACAAATGGCCTCCAGTTCATGAGTGCTGGAGGTTTCAAGAGTCTACTGATCCAAACACATACATCAATTGACTTTTCCAAAAACTTAAGTTATACAGAAACTATCCACAAGTGCTGTAGATCTTTGCCAGATCAATACTATAAGAAACTGCATAGGTTCCTATTCCAAGTGATTAGAGAAAATAACTAAGCACATCAAAAACAAAGCCCTTTACATTGATGGGAACAGTTTGCTGAAGATCAAGGAGCTCATGTTCTTTACTTCTCAATGACTACGCTATGAAAGGAAATGTTCAGAAAGGAAATTGCTGTTTCACCAGGTAATGCTGAGAAGAGTATTTCCAAGAGCTAGCAACTAATTCCAAAGTACCAACTTAATCTTATCAGTAGCAACACATGAGGCTATGATAAGCTACACTCATGACAATAACTTCAACTCCATGACATATTGCAGTAGCACAAACTCATGTTTCAGTAATCTGAACAGTACCTCCAAGTCAAACAGCCAGGAAACAAACGATGCCTGTAGGATCCTCCTTGGACTCAAAGCCAACAATGGGACAAAGGTAGTTTCATCAGTAAAAAGCACTTACTGGTGCTTGTAGGACCACCAGTGACTGCATTTTCACCCCACAATTGATATTAAGTAAGGATTACAGATATTGAGAGTTCACAGGTAGTCACAGAACTTAGGATTGTTAGAGCAGATAATACAACTCTGAGATACCTAGGGATATCTTAATGCTAAGTCACCTCTGTCAGATGAAATTACTAAAAGACAAGGGCTGCCTCATTAATCTGCTCTGCTTGCTCACTTAGAAGAGCATAGCAATGTGTCTTCAAGTGACTGCCTTTTCTTTACAAGATTTGCTATACCTGATAACAGCAACGAAATTAACACCAGCACTAACATCTTTGCTGGCATCCATGCTGCCAACAGGGATAAAGGATCTTGTCATATCACTATTCTATTCAGCACTGAGTCAAAGTGGTCAGTATTGACCATTATTGACCATTATTATATTCAGCTCATTCTCACAGAGTATTGCAAATATACTACATGCCTGTTCAGTCAATTGTTCTTTTCCCTAGTATTGTAAGAGTCTAAGAGTAAGAAACTCCTGGGATGTAATGCAAGCTCTGGCATGGTTGAATGTACTGCTTTGACTAAATCACTTAAACTTTGGGTTTCAATAAGCTCTCTGCAAACTGTGAATAAAGTAATCAGTGCACTGGTAGAATTAATGCCTGAACAACAGCTGAAGTCATCTAGGGGTTAAGAATCCCAGAGCATTCATTCATAAGTCATTTGTAATGATCACAGCAGAGGCAGTTTCTAGTTTCTTCTTCTCATTGGAATCACTCACATCTCCAATTCTAGAATGGTTTCACATCTCTTTTGAAAGCAGGACACAGCTGGAAGGAAGATGTTAATTCCTGGGGAAGAGAGACCTGTATCGATGGAGTGAAGTAAAATATGCAGCCTCACCTGCTGAGTCTCAGTTCGAGAGAAAAGACAATAAGGGAGAAGACTGAAAATATGAAACTTAATTCATCATCACCAAGTTCTCAGTTGTTAACTGAGAAGTTCAGACATCAAAGACTGTGCAATAACATTTGACACTGAAAAAAATCTGATATTTCCACTATGCAGAATTAGCAAAGATAACACATTACAGCAAAAAAAAAAAAAGTGATTAGGCTCATTGATGTCTTCCATAGAGGATAAAAATTCAAATGTTAAATGAAAACTGGTAAGTTAAAATGTACTTTCCATAGTCAGCTATTATGTTATGTCCAGAAGCTACAGCTGAGCCGATTAAAACATTTACTGACATTAAAACAATGTAGACTAATACATAGCTGAAGAGTTATTAGTCTACCATAACCGAACGCATTATTCAACAATAAAACCACAGTCTATTTATAGTAATTCTATTTGTATTAAAAAGATGTTTGAAATTATATGATTTAACTCACTCTTACATCAACCTTTTCATTTTAACCAGAAAAGTATTATTTCAAAGCGTTTACCATCCATTTTAAATAAATCTGCAAAAAAATTGGGGCTATAATTTGCTTGAATTCTGCTTCTTTTAAATGTATGTTAAATTTTGTTTATGAATAGTAACACCTTATTCTACATAGTTATTCTATGTAGTTTGTAGCATCATTTCGGTTCAGATCCTATCATCTGCAGATGATGTGTTATCTCTGCAAGAAATAATGCCTGCTTCAATAGACTGGGACAGAAACATCAGTTTTCCTCATGGTAAAAATAAAAAACAATAATAAGAAATAACAAAGCACAATAAAAAGATCCAATCCAGTAACAGGCTGAGGGCTCTCTCTTCCTAATGAAGCAAACAGGAACTGAAAATATTCAGCTATCGTCTTGTAGGATCTGGCCCTGAAGCACTTGTGAACACGCTGTGGAAAGCCTCTCTGACTTCAGCAGAGTAAAATTGGAAAGAAAACAATTTTCATGTACCGCTGTCTTGCCTGTTTCAATTATCGGTGTCTGATCTTGCAAGGCATGAAGCACCCTCCTGCGAGACCCTCCAGCTCCCACAGAAATCATCAAAGGGAGCTAAGGGTACTCACTGCCAGTCAGGACTGGACCCCGAGCGAGCAGAAAGCCATGTGTAAGCATGTGCTAGCTCTAGCCAACCACCATCCTCTCAGCAATAAGATCTTGTTACTGACACCAGAGAGTTACATGCACTGTACTTTGATATTATACCTTGGTTTAAGTAAAACATACCATGCTGAAACTAAACATATTATCACCACTCCTTCAGTCTTGGAGAGAAATACTGGTGCAGGTATGACCCATATAAAATGCTCCATTTAGTTTTAGGATTATTATATGTATCATATTGTTTACAACAGTGGTATTAGAAATAACAAACATCTAATTGATTAACTTGAAAATGTTGTTAATACATCATCTAATTAATAATCTTTATCGAAAGTAATCTGAATCTGCTTTTTCATATCCAGTAAAACAGTGATCTGGCAGGTTAGATTAAAAAGTAAACATGCAAGCACAGCTTAGGGTAGGAGACCATATAAAGTTGTCCAGCAAACATCTTTGGAGTATAAACTAATATATTTTTATATCAGTTTTATGGAATACTTGGAGAGTTTGTGCACATAGTCGTTAGTTACCTGTGCTATAAAGACACAAGTATGCCAAATTATAAGCAGAATCACCTGATGCACTGGCACACACCACTTGGATATGGTATCTGAAAAGATTAACAGATTCTTGAATTTTTCTTTGGCTTGGCCTTACATCACAATGGAGATTCCTTTCAGTGAGATACACCCCTGGAGAACTCTAGTGGACCAGAGAGCACCCAATGGCCTCTGGATTTGCTTGCTCCTTCCTTCATTTCAGGTAGAATGGTTTTGACTATTTCAAAATATCTAAAGCTTTAGTTTCTACATTTTTCCTCACCATGACTAAACAAAACATCCCTTAACATCAAAATACTGGAAATATTTTCAAGAAATCTGATTCTAGCTCAGCCTATGAGATTTTAAGGGCATTTTTTTCAAAACACTGAAACACACCCAAGAACTACATGAGATTTCACAGAAGTTTTTAACAGAAATTTTAAGTTCCTCTAACTTCCTACAGTCAGCCATCATTACAGGATGATGGTCAGTAATGTACACAGAAAGCCCATGTAATAGTCAATTCCTGAGTGTGCAAAATGTAGGGAAATATCAGCGTTAAGATTAATTATCTATTAATTCCATTGAGACTACGAAGGTTGTTAGGAAAAAGTAAGAAAACCCACTATACCCTGTATGTATCTTTTTGTTTATCTGGATTCATATTGCTGACATGAAGCACACGTCATTATACCTATACATAATTGCATAAATCATGAAAGAACACTACTAACCTTATAATCATGATATTTAAACATTACAGCTGCTTTCTCATTCCCACAATATAATGACTGACTGCCACTAACAGCTGATTATTATCATGAGACTGGGGCAGCTACTGCTATGAATCCAATTTGGTAGTGCTTAGGAAGAGCAAAAATCCAGCTTTACTGAATTTATTGGAAAAAAATCAATGCAAATTCATCTCAGTAGCAAGTATAGAGTTTAAACAATACAGCAGAATTTCCAATACAGCTGGTGTGTATTGCAGAGGATGACTGCAGAAAGACAGAAAGAAGTTTTTCTTTCCTCACAAAAGTGAAGTTGATCGGTGCAGTTTGGGTTTCTTTGCAGACAGGTAAAATTAAAATGAACTCTCTGCATTTATGGATGAGATTTTCAGATGGTAGAAACTATATCTGACTGCATTTTATGCCAATTATAGTGTTTGAGTCCCTCAAAAGAGTTTAAATGCAAAAGATAAGTGTATGTCAGAAATGTTCTCTAACAAAATCAGAAATGTTATCACCCAGTTCATGGCTAAAGATCTCTTTCTGGAGCATCAGTCTGAGAATGCTGTGAGGAATCCTCAAACACATGTTAGGACTCATATCTTTTTGTTCCCTAAAATTCACCTACAGCTGCTAAACAAATATGTCAATTCAGTCTTAAGAGGAACCTGCAAAACAGTGAAATCTCAGAGGAACAGCTGGCAGAAATATCCATGTCTGCTTGCCTTGCTCTTCTGTTTCTCCACACATGCTGAGCAGAGCATACTGAGCACTGCAGGCCTCAAAATGGTCCATGACATCCTTAGGTACATCTCTGTATTTACTTAACACTAGTCTACTTCTAGCATATTTCCTAAATTGTTCATGGGAGAAAGTGATCTCCACCCTTTAGCAACTACCTTGAGTACTTAATTTGCTGAACTGTTAATACTACTGAATTGGTAGTTCTGCTTTCCTACTAGATTTCAGAGACCTGACAAAGCTGACAATGCCTTGCAGAAAACAGCAGCATGAGACCTGCCATCCTCCTTGGACAATGACTCTGCATCCACCTCATTTGTCTCACATAGCGACTTACTGCAATAGCATCCTTTAAATAAAAAATAACTTACTTATAAATCTTTTTCTCTATGAGTCCTAATTCTACATTTCATTAGTCAGCTTTACTCATTTGTTCCATGGAAAATACAGCCTAATTTTGTTTAACTTTTTCCTCTTTACCCCCCCCCCTTTAAAGATATGCTACATATAATGTTTATCTTTGATCAGACTTATTCAGCAGATAGTCACAGCTTTTGTTTTTAAAAAGTGACCAGAGAATTGGTTTGCTATCAAGTGTATAGTTAAGATGCTTCATACAGCTCTGTTTTTCTGTACTTCTCTCATTCTCTGCCAACTGGTACCTCAGTCTTATTGGTATCCAATAATAAGCCCGATTACAGCTAGCCCTAGGAGACATGACAAAAAGAGAGTCCTCATCTTGCATTAATTGCTCGTATTGAAACTATGCCACATCTCTCGAAGCTAGATGTTGCTTAGTATCCCTTTGATATGATAATGACATGCTTCTTAGCAGATGAATATGCAAATTAAAAGCAGTAATTTGGTGGCATGCACCTGCTGACACTGCACTACTATGCTTATGTGCTCCTCTGTAACACTGCAGCTACACAAAAGCATCACAGAGGTAAAATTAAATTCTAATGTCGTATATATTAAACAGATGCTTCCACTTTTCTTTGTATATCTACTTTTTTTTTTTTTTTTCTTTTTTTTTTTTTTTAAACAGAATTTGCTATTGGAATCTCAGTTCTCCCTCCATGCAATTAGTGGACATTTATGTGTCATACACAGAAACGTACTTGGAGCTATTTAAGGGTTCTGTTTTTAAAGAAATGGTTTACACCAACTGCACTCTCAAAGAGATTTTTTTTCCCTTCCTAGCAGAGAGGCAGAGGATTTTAATCTTCATGCACAAAAGACCTTCATTCATAAAAGAAATGCATACTTGAACATGGTAGCTTGTGACAGAAAATTTCTGTAGTCGAGATACTAAAGAGTATACAGTTATCCAAACTTTCTGATACCGATTATGAAAATTTTCTAATAGGTTCTATGAATAAGCAATGTGCATTAATCACACAGAACCAGCTTATGCTCTCAGGTGCGTACTGGAAGTTTTTCTGTATATGATTAAGGTGTTCAACATGAACGCCAGGCTTCTGCCAGGCTGCTCAGGAGCACCGTTAAACTGAAGGTGCTGGCAGGCGACTAAATGACCCATTGGAGCCACTCAAAAGAAAAAAACTACCATTCCCAGTTGAGTAAAGATACACGTACACAGACATTACCAAGCTCAGCTAAGCCTCCTTACTAACACGAGGCAACTGAAGGAACTGAACTGATATTTCACTGGAACACAACTGACTTGAGGTCAGGAAAAAAAAAACATCACTTCATATTAATTAATCCGATTTAGGAAGCATACTGTGTGTTTTCCAAAGCAGAAACATAACACAAACTCAACCAACTAGACAACTTTGTTTTTCAGAGCTTCCTCAGCTCTTCCTTGGTCACCTCTACAGCTGAAGGCCTGAATTCCTCCCCAGTTCCACGTGACTGATGTAAAACGTGCTTGTTTTCCAGCAAGTGGGCAGCCCATATCTCATGGCTGTTGTTTACTGTGTGCATGTAGTCACCATTTGGTTGTTAGAAAGGATGCTCCTCTTACCTCTTACAAAGGACACCGATATCAGAGAAGTGATATTATTTCTCCTGGTCACACTTTATTGCCTCCAGACTTTAATCCCACTTGCTTTATTACTTTATTTGCTTTTTGCATGTCAACAGTTTAAAATAACTTTTAATAACTCTACTTGATCCCTGCCATCAGTGAGTATGAATCCTGTTTAAAGCCACCACTGTTCATATAACATACATACTAGTTTCTTCCTGAACAAGACTGCAAGAAAGACTGAAAAACTGAGTAATTTTACTGAAATAGTGTGCTTGAGATGCAAACACTAAATGACAGTCACAAAATTAGCAAACTTTTTATGCACATGAAAAGGATGGAAACAGTGTCAGCCCTATTAGAGTTTTCGTGTCAATACTGATATTGTCTTACAAGGAAGAGAAACAAATTGTATCAGATTTTTATGATGGAGACTAGAATAAGACAACCTCCAACAAAATAAGGAAGTTCATACAGAAAAACAAATGAGAGACAAGAATAAAAGAACTTATGGTAAAATAGATTAACAAGACAATCTGAAAATAAAAGAGAATTTAGTAAAACAAAGTTTTCTGGACACCGTTTAGATGTAAAGGGCCAAACTCTGCACTAATTTACGCTGGATGCAGCCATGCTTAAATGAAATGCACCTACATAAGGCTTTATATAAACAGTAAACAAACTGTTGACCACATCAGATAAGCAGAACAGATATATATACATGTGTTCAGATACACACATATGGAGCTGTGCACCTGCAACAAAAGTAAGGAAGGCCTAATAATGGGAAATTCTCATGAGGACATTAGATCTTTTTTTCTGTGAAATACTGTGACTTCTCTCTTTATAATTTGGAGACTTTCATACAGAACAGAATCTTACTCTTACATTTTCTGTGTCAAGAGGTTTCTTCAGATGACTGCTATATATGACTATAGCACTACTCCATCCAATCATTATTGTTGACCATTAAATTTCTTTGCTAACCATGCCTAATTTTCCTTGGTATCATTTCCAAGGTTCTCTCTTGCAATGAATATTCATTAATGAACCATCTTTCTCACTCTAATTTTTTTTTTCCAGCACGTTTCATTATTCTTGGGTTTTATTTAGATCTACAGCATATCTACAGACCAGATTTTTACTGGTTCATTATATCTACAGTTTGGTTTTTTTTGTTTTTTTTTCTCTTACAATATAATTCAATTTTGCCTATCTTCAAATAACAGTAAAGTACTTCTTCAAGTCTTTAAGTAAATCCAATCTCATTCAAAGTCATTAGTCTCTAACTCCTTATTTCCTTATGATAATGTTTCTGATATTCTATTTTGTCAAGTATTTTTCAATCCTTATAAGAGTATCCAGATTACTAAATTCAGAAAAAATTATATCCTGTGGTTAAAAGTTTTCTGCATAAAATCTGTCAAGCATCAATTATGTAACTTCAACTTTACATTCCCTTTAATGTAGCACACTTCTACCAAAGATGAGCAATCTGTATCTCAAAGAAGGCAAGAAAACAAACAAAACACCAGATTCCAGGCAAAGCAAATAAATTTATAAAGTGGGGAAATTCTCTGAAAGTTTTCCCCTGTAGCCTCATTTCCACAGATGATTCTTTGTCTTTTTCTCAAATAGTTTCACACTAGTCCTTCTACCCCGTTCAATGTTGTCAGAGACGTGTAAAGTGCTTCAAATACACAGAGAATCTTTCCACAGTAGTTGTGCAGTTGTAGCTATGTCTCACTGTCTTTTCAGTGTGTGTTTGTGTCTAGTTCCTCCTGAAGATGCATACCAATACAATAATATCCACTTGCAATCACAAAAGACTGGAAGTTATGCTTTAACATTTGTAATTCCTTTTATAAAGCACATGTCGTTAACTCAGCAGCAGGGGGCATTAGAATTAACAGAAACAATAACTAAGCCAAATACCTCATTATCGGATGGAAAGGCTGCAATAAGGATGCTGAAATTACAGCTAGCCTTTCACCATAACCTAAACACAGAGATGAGGCTAACATCATCATCCCTAATGCCTCAGAAATCATTACTGAAAACATTCCTTATGGACACACCACTTGAAGTAAAATCTCTGCTACAAAGAGCTTTTGAAGATGCTCCAGGAGGTAAAACAGGCTCTGCTGGCACCCAAGGAGAAGTGATCCTCAGAATATCAAGAGTCTTCATGCTGTTAACAATTTGTCAGCAAAAATGAAGTCTATCAGCAAAGAGGCTTAGGGATTGATTCCCATGAAAATCAATGAGGAAAGCCACTACTTTAACAGGCCTGGGACATGTCAGAGTCCCAGGTCTCTAAATCATATTCAGAAAAAAGCAAATGCTCAGCTCAGACAGTTAATACTGGAGCCCTTTGGTAAAATATTCTGACACCTCAGCTGTATCTTTCTGCAACAGCATAGAGTTCCAAGAAAACATTTGAAGTCAATTAATAGCCAATCTAAGTCAAAAAGGTCATGCTATAGTTGAGCATTAGCCAGGCTCGCATCATACCTGCCGTCAAAACTGGGAAAAGCCACTTCTCATCCCTACAGGCACCTAGAAGCCAAAAGTAAACTAACAAAATCTCTTACCTAGAATCAAATTAGAATACTTCCTTAGATGCATTACTTTGAAGATGTTCCACATAATACTTCTATTTGCAGACCAGTGGGGGCAAAGTATACTATTTCAGGTGCCGTAGACAGCTTTGCAGGGTAAACAAAAGTTTAGGCTCCTTTCAGCCCCCAATGGAAATTCACATTAAGAAATAATAACTTCAGAATAATCACATGACTTCAGTAGAAACTGCTTATATTACTCAAGAAATCAATCTTTAGAGACTAAGAGCCTTGTAATGTAATAACACTACTTGGTTTCAGCCCCTTATCTGTAGATCTTTTCTGCAGTAAAACGAAAACAGTAAGAATGTCAGATTGCCATTATCTGTCAGGAATTTGAGCAGGAAAACAAAACAGGTTTAGCACAATGATGAACAGTTGTGACAAATCATCAGCATTTTCTCTAAATCCTCTTCTCAAAGCAGTTTCATATTTCATCTTTAGACTCTGCATTCCCTCTTACATGAAGCAAAAAATTATCCAGTACTTTGCGTACTTTACGTTACCTTTACACTGCTCATGCAGCACCTCAAGAATAAGTGAAACAGCTTCACCTTTTTTAGTACACCTCATTTTGACACCAGTCATAGTCTTTGGTTCAAAGCAGTTCGTAATAACAGTGATTTTTTTATTATTAATATTATTTTAATTAACAGTACTTTGCAAAACTTCAGCCACATTGCACTGCTGTTGACCTGGAAACTGCAAAAGGACATAATAGGAGGATCCACAGGGACTGTTGTAAAGTCAAAATGTACAGAACACGAGCTCCTTAAGGGCAGCTTACAATCTGATAGAAGGGAGAGGGTGGAGCTTCAGTTTTACCTAGTAAGACACCAAGTTTGGGGGTATTAAATGTTAATTTTCTTTTCTGTGTTATTTTAGTTAAAACTGTTTTTTTTTTTTTTAAACATTAAAAAAAAAATAAATCACTGAAAGAGATGCTTTGCCTCTATAATCCACACTGCCTCAAATAACATTCTGCTGGGATTAGGGGATTACTAGCTCCAATGACTCCAACGTTTTAGCCACAAGTCCACAATGCAGTGCAATCTAACAGCAGAAAATAACTTCCTTAAAAGAAGAAAAGTTCTCATGCCTGCACTGCATACTCCTGTCATACATTCCTCTATTTCTTCTGCTCCTGACTTGGGATGCACAGAAAGGTCACGGTCTGAACTACATCATTATCTTTTCAGTCAACCTAAGAGTTAGTGCTAGGCTTCAAGAGAAAGTCCTATAGAGAACAGTTGGGATCCATGGTCCCTCTGCTTAAGGCCTTGAGTAAAATGTAACAAAAATACCTTTCTATTGACTCAGGAAGAAGAGTAAACCACATAGTACAGACATTACCAAGCAAATAATGCTGCTCAATGAATTTCTGAACTTCCCTCATCAAAGGAGTAAGGCGAAGATTTTTTTCCTTTCTCACATTTCAGCAAACCCAATACTGTTCAAACTGTTCTCATTTGGAGTCTAACAAACTTCTGACTGCAAAACGTTCCAAAATGTCACATTAGAATTTCCACATAGAGAAACAGAGAAAAACCTGCTGCACTCCTACTTTTACAGGTTGCAGTATAACTGAACACCATTTCCCTGTGGAAAGGAATACAAGCATTTTTACATAAACATACATAACGCTATTCTGTGTGCCTTGATTTATAAATTATTGGTACCTTACTAACTAACCATATGGATAGGAAGTTTTTAAACAGTAAACCATACTGCACTAATACCATTAAATATCAATTAATATAAACAGCTTAGCCTCAGAGCTGTCACCCAGTAAGTGAATGCACAATGACATGCTGTTACTAATTCACTGTCAGTAGTAAAGCTGTATACAAATAATCCTCTTGGCTATTTCTTATTAAAAAAAAAAAAAAGAGAGTATAAACTGTGTGACCACTCAGTCGACAGCAGAGCATTTGTCCAACATGATGTCAGATTCTGTTATTCATCTTTTTTTTTTGGCACCCTTTGCTCAAACTAATTGATGGTGCTTCCGCTGAAATGTCATAGCCTTGTGATTTCTTGTCAGCTTTACTGACCTCTTTTTAAGCTTTGAGTTTCACATTTTAAGGAGGGAGAATTAGACAAGCATACTTCACAGTTTAGCCCACCCACACATCCCCGAGCCAACAATTCTTCAAGTGTGTGGGTTCACCACACATGAGCTCCACCTGACTGATTTTTACCTGGTGCGTGACCTTCAATTGAGAATTCCAACAGCATGCAACTTGTCTTTGGCAAATGAATTGTAAGTACGCCAGCTGCCAGATGTCTTCATTTTAAAACACCTTCAAAACTGCTTTCTGGCATTGATCCATAGGCAAACAAGCTAAGCTGTAGCTGTAATTTCTATTCCATGTGCAAAAAAGGGGAGGAAACCTAAGATGTGTTGCTTTACAACCCTAAGAGCAGTACAAGGCAGCATGAAAAAAAAAACACAACCCAACAACTCATTACTGATGTGCTACATATTTTCAGGAAGAGTTTTTCCAGTACACAGAGCGTATCCAAAATTTACATAAATATTCACCCTAATGAAATGGTTGCTTGAAGTAACATAGTTCTGAACAAAGGGATTCTCTCTGTACCATGAAAATTAATGCCTGTGCCTCCAAATGTGGCCTAGCCAACCTGTTTTGCCTAAGATTTACAAAAACTGCTTGGCAAAACCATTTGAAGGTAGAGATCTTAATTAAATCTGTGCATAAGACTAGAGATCACATGTTTTCAGTTATATTTATTCTATTCTGTTTTTCTGGCTGTTTGTTTTCTTTCAGAATCTGAAATTCATCCTTGGACACCGTAAGTTTCAGTGCTATTTGGCAGATCTTTAGAACAAATCTGTGCGTATTTGTTTTTCGCTTGGAACTATGACAAACTCATTCTCCTGCCATGAAAAATGGCAATTTCCATTTACTTTCCTTTGAATGTCTAGATTTATCATATTCTACATACTGGATCACTCACGCAGCCCTGGAGCCTAAAGTGATTGAGAATCTCTCCTTCTAGTGCCAAAAAAATCTTGCTGCACACAAAAATCTCTACTTTCTGCCATCAGACCATTAACTACTGGCTCACTGATCAGTGGCCCAGTCACATATATGCAGCTTACATGTGATGTGTTTACTTTGGTTCTCTACTGCATTCTTATGGCCTTAATTCTACATATATAAAAGAAAGAACTAGGAATAATGTCAATGGTTTATGGGCTGGTTCAGCCCAGTTCCGTGACTAGTGGGGCAGAGAGATTAATTACAGTGGAAAGACCCTAGCTGACATTGCAACAAAGACTGCTTGAGTACATGCAACAAGGAGCTGCCATCTATGGCCAACCAAAGAGGAATGCAGAGAAACATAACCAGAAGAAGTGGCACTCTCTGATGGAACTCATACTTACTATGATAGCATATAAATGACAAAATACATTTGCCATGCCTCTATTTCCCTTCAGTCAAGAAGCTGTAGATATGCTAAATGAAAAACAAACAAAAACCAAAACAAGACAGACAAGAGGTCAGGGTATGGAATTTCATGTGAGAACACCTTGAAATACTCCAGCTATTGCGGAATAAGAAACCTCTTTCACAGATCAGTGATCTACTAAATGCACGTACTATGAATGAGTATCTCAAAGCAACTTCTGAGATGGTATGAATGAAAATGGTATTTTGAAGACCAGGTGGCAGTTTTGGTGACCAGCATCGCCATCTTGAACCTGCGTTTGTGGATGAACAAATTATGCATCCTTAAATATAAGCTGAATCACTGGACCTCATCATCTCCAGTTATTTTCTCCAGATATTACAGTGAATATATCAATCCATAGCAGAAAGACAAAAGCATGACGGTACAATTAAATGAGTGGTCAAATTCATAATGCATGTAAATCAACACAGTTCCATATTAGGCAATGGAAGTAGTGTGATTTACCCCACTGAACAATTAATATCTCACAAGTTATTACAATTCAAAAGCACAGTTGAAATGAACAAATGCTGCCATACAACTTTTCACAGAACACAGACAGCTATGTCAGAAATGTTCTGACTTATATTCAAACTATATTTGAAAATACTAATACCTATTACGAAGCCTAACCTGTTTAACAACACCCAGTAGCCTCTACTCTGTGAGTAGAGCAGCCTTACAGGAATACCTCAGCAGATAAGCAAACTGTTCTTGAAGTTCTGTACATGCTGGCACACTCCATTTAATAAAAATAAAACCAGCTCTAACAAAAACTATTTACAATCTTGTCAGTGATCAGTAATATACACAAATGCTTGCTTTTATTTTTCCATATACTTGTTCTTCATCACTCTCTCTGATGACTTGAGAACGGCTGAAGGCAATATGCTGCTACATCTAGAGAATATGAACCTCATAATAATAATAATAATAATAATTATATATATATATACACACATACACACATATATATATGTATATATATACGCACTAAAAAAAAAGGTATTCTAAAACAATACACACTTGCATTCCAGGTTTATCTCCTGATCTTTGTCTGCATTAGAAAAAAACACATTTTCCTTCTCCTGGTCACATTTGCACATGCCAGTTATACTCTGCCAGTTATACTCCCTTCCTTCAGTCTGTTTGCTTTTTCACTGCCATCCCCACTACTGATGGAATCCTGCATTGTCACACTTTTCTTGCAGCAGGACTGCAGTCAATATCTAAAATTTACACTTTACGTATCTGCCAACTAAGCAATATAAGTAATCCATTTTCAAATAGATAAAAGATTTTAAGATTGCACTTGAACAACTCACATATCATAGTACCTTGTCAAAAGTAATCATACATGCTTCCTTAAAATCATAAATAAAATGAGAGCCCTAAAAGCTGAGTTTGAACCTTTGTCTACTAATGCTTTCTCACCGCTTGCTGGTGAAGATGGTCAACCAAAGCAAAACTTCTGTCATGATCTATTAATAGAGAATAAGGATTAATGAAGGATTATGTCATAATGAGTCTGCCTGCAGAGTTGTTTCAGTTCTTGTCCTTTACTGCCAAAATACAGTTCTCATTTCCAACAAACAAAGTCTATCTGAGAGAAAGCACAGAGCTCCTTTAGAACTGGAAAGTCCTGTGCATAATAATGAATGACTAACTCTTCTTTTGCCGAAGCGCTTCAGCACTTTCAATGTCATAGGTCAAGGCAGTGATTCAGAGAGGGCCTGATCCTTATCTAAGCTTTTGCAACAAAATTAGAATGTGTTGTAGCCTTATTAAAGAAATGTTTGTTCCTCCATCACTGAAATGAAAAGAAAGCAGCTCAATGCAGTTTTGCAAATCACAGTAATACAGTGCTCAAGTTAACTGCTTTATTACAAATATTTAATTATTCTGTATGTTAAAGATCCTACCTTCATGAGACAAAATAAATGGTCTGCTTGAAAATCAGTTTGGATCTGCACATGCATCAGAGGGCATTTTAATAAACAGATTGACGCCAATAGCGTCAATAGCTTCATGTTGAAAACGTTACAAAAAAAAAAATAATCATACTTTTGGCAAACTACCTCATCTCCAACAAGAGGAACAACAAGAAATGATAAAAAGGATTTTTTTCCCCAAAATTAAGTAAATATTCCTTAAAATGCACACATTTCCCCATGTATTTTCAACAGATACAGCATAGAGAAAATTCATATTCATAATAAAGTTGGTCACATTATACAGTGTTACTGTTACAGTAAATTATCTGTATGTTAAAGAAGTATCTTTTTTTCTCTGAGCTTTAACTGCAAAACTCTTCATGGTTGGATTTAACTGTGCTAAGAAAATTTGTCTATGCGATCTGCTTTTCTTTAAAGCATTTAAGGCAATAGGGAAGGCTACTTTAAAATATACAGTAATGATTTAAATAATTAATTAGAAGGCAGGTAACACAAAGAAAAAAATGAGTAAAAAAGTGAGACCGTTATATTACTCACTGAAGGGAGAATGAAATTCAGTTTGTGTTTGTTAGATTAGCTACAGGAAAACAAAAGAAAAATGTATATAAAGTTACACCTCATCTAAGTTGAATGTCAAATAAAATGCAACCAGAGAGTATATTAGCACTGAAAAGCAGAATACTAATCTCTAAAATTAGAAGACTGATCAACTGGGATATGCATCAGAGATATTCATCAAAGCCTTGCAACAGCCTATCTCCATTTACTGTTTAGATACAGCTAATCTACATCATTAAATTGACCATTCAGTAACTGAAAATCTGCCATGTAGGTCCCGACTTTTCATAGAGGCTTTTAAATATGTATTCGGTAACTACAAAGTACTGAATATATTTTCAGTCTTTTTATACTAAGATTTACAACTAATGACCTTAAGCAATGTCATGCATGTAAAACAAAATTATGAGACCACCCTGGTTTGAGCAGAATTAAGGTATAGAATCATACTTCATTCTCATTCAAATTCAGCAGGACAGAACAAAAAAAAAAAAAAAAAAAAAAAGAAAAAGAAAAAAAATCCATAGTAATATAGCTAAACCTATTTCATAGTTTTACTTTGTAAAACATGCCTCTTCACTTGTATTTTGCTATTACAGGCTCAATATAAGTAGACAATTATCTAAGCTTAATGCCAAGAATGATAATGCATTGAGCACATGCAAAATCCTTGTGCAACATCAACTACAGCCCGCAGGGATAAAACATTTATCAGTTGCTCCTTAGAGCACCAGTGGCTTGAAAATTTGGCTGCCCATGCCGACATTTAGTGAAATCATAGTTTTAGCTTCATTCAGAGCCCAACACAGCAAAGCCTGATACCAGGATGACTCCGCTGGCAGTCTGCCTCCCCGTACCCACATGCACTGCAGGCTACTTTCTGTCCCACTACTTTCCATGAAAGAAGTCCTTTTACTTGACTGCAGTAGTTGGCATAGTGCCCCTTTCATGGACCAAACTAACCGTCATCTTGGATGTAACAAATTAGTACATTCTCAGAATAATAATAAGCATGGACAAGAAAACACTATTGTTTTTACTTGGAAATGAAGTAACTACATTTTAGCTGGGTGACTTTTTCAGATCAGCACTGCAGGCAAAAATAAATCTTATAAAAAGAATGGGCAATTACAGGAGATATGAGACACAGCTTTTGCTGTGGGTTCAGAATTAAAGAGCTGCTTCTCGTGCTGCCTGAAGAATGCACTGTAAATAAAATTGTGAATATCAAATGATTTATTCATTTCAAAAAGAATTGGCTTTGGATAGTGCTACTTGGTTTACAACCAATATTTTGCCCGTTAAGTACAGAAATGCTTAAAAAGGCTCCATTAATATTAAAATTAAATTCTTCACAGAATATGTTGAAATCATTAAATACAGAGGAATGCAAGAACTCGGGTCAGGCTAAACATGGAATAAAGTTGCGTACTTTTGAAATGGAAAGTAAAGTTTGGTGCTGTGAAACATACATCTAACTAAAAATACATGTCCATAAATCACAGTGTACTTGCCATTCCATCTGAGCGCTCTGCATTTCTGCTAAGGCTTTGCACATCTAATTACACATCGCCTTTTAAAATCAGTATCGCAGATCAGATTTGGTGATGCCATTTTAAAAAGCTGATAAAGTAAATTCTCCTCATTGTTCTCAGCACAGATATCCCAGGCCAAGTTCTTAGAAAAGTACGAATAATTAAAACTTTCCTGTACCATAGCCCAGTACAGTAAGAGCTTTCTTGCCAAACTATGATAAGGAACATGAACAGGGATTTGAATACAAGTGCCTCCTTTACTGTGTAAGTCCTTAGAAGCAGATAAGACTAAATTAGTGTGAAGTGCTGACAATTATGAAAGATTAAAACAAATATTTCTGTAAATAAGCTCAATATGTTTCCATCTCATATCACGTTCAGTCTGTGATGTAAAATTCCAATATATATCACATGTATTTGAAAAATACTGAATTGGAAACATTTCAAATAATTCAAGGTATTTTATGTGAAAATGTAACAGTTTTGCTAAACTTTCTGGTTCAAATGAGTCCAAGAATATCTCATTATAAATGGAGACAGTCCTGAAAAAGCAATCAAGCATGACTAAAAAGATCACTCTTTTACACAAAAAAATAGCCTTCTTATTTTACCCTTTGTTGGAAAGACATTTGGCCAGCCACAGGGGAAATACATAATCTACTTTTATATTCAAATAATATATTTCAAAATTCTATGCATACAAGGACCTTAAAACAATTCTGGGTGGAATACATGAGACATGGGTTTATGTGATCCTAATAACTGAATTGTTGACATGGGCTGACAATTACTGGAGGGTTGTTTGTTTGTTTCTGTTACTTTAAAGCACACGCACGAGGATTCTGTCCATTAGTTATTTCTGTTGCAACTCTGCAGTGAAATACCATTGGAAAGACATTGCAGTAAACATACAGGGAGATCCTGGCTAGAGAAAGAAGTATCTCTTACGAGCAGTATGCAGATTTACACAGAGATGTTGATTTTTTAGAGATATTAATCCGAAGCTTAATTTTGATACAAGAAGCCTTCTGCCACAATCCATATATTCATAAAAGATATTCAAATAAAGAGAATTTGCAGCAATTCTGTTTCAGAATTTCAAGGGCTGATGAATCAGCATCTTAATTTTTTAAGGACACTAATATGTCATCGGTTCTGCAAGAAAATTGCTTTTCAGGGCAAAGCTGCCAGGGTAAGAGTCAGGGAGGAGGGATACAATTGAGGTTTTTCACTTTACTTTAAACAAGACAACTGTTATTCAGTTTCTCAATGCCCAGGATTATGAAGATCAGAGTTCTACACACCCCAGAAGAGAAAAGCTTAGAGCAATTACGGTTCCCTTCTAAGTGCTGTAGCACTCGCTGTTGGTTTTCAACAAATAAGCAGTTTATACCCATCTTTACTGCTTCATAGCTGCATGAGGCTCATGCTCCTAAAACTCACCAATATCAACAAGAAACAGGGAATTCAACTGACAAAACATCACCATTTTAAGCCCTAAATTTTAACACTTAGGAAAAGTTGAAATTTTTTCATATTAGCTGGATACATTCCCCTTATGCTTTTGCTGAGAAACAGGGAAGTTACAATATCAGGGCAAAGGACTGAGGAGTGAAATGTCAGTGTGACTTGCGCATTCATTGCTTCCTCTGGACCCTTTCAGCTTATACAGCAGAACAGGATGAATATTTGTGCTAACTACACATTTCAGCACAAAGAACCCAATTCAGAGAAAAAAAAAAATCTCATGCCATCTATGGCGTCTGTTCACTTTAGAAAATACAATTATAAATGGTTTATTCATTCGCGGGGAAGAGCCTCTATGAGCGTTGTGCAAGTGACCTGCCCTGCTGGGCTTGATGAACCCGATCCAAAAACCAGCAAGGACATGGGCCAAACTTGCACCAACTCTTGTTTATCCCCCTCCCCCCAAACACTTCATGTATCGAAGCACAGGCTGTGTGACCAGGCTGGAACACACGATATAGGATTGCACTTAAAAACTGGTATTGAGGGTTAAACAGCATAAACACCCGGGCTGAAGGTGCACGGCTGGGTGGACAAGTCAGAATGAAGATAAATTTAATGATAATCACTCTCGCATATTTTGCAATTACTATTTTTAAATAGCAGTTTAGGAAAACAACTCTGTATGAATCCTTCTAGCACATACAACATGCTGTATTTGTGATTCCTTATCTATTTGTGTATTCTACAAGCACTGAAAATCTCTCATAAATGCTCCTAAAAAAGAAAACAGATATAGCTGTACGTCCACAGCAGTTAATAGCACAGGCAGCTAATTAATTATGTACTTATGCGCGCAACCAGCTATTCATGCAAATTATACAAGCAGTTGAGTACACACTTGGTGCACACAGACACTTAATTGCTCAGAGTGCTGTAAGTCTTACCCAAGACTAAACATGTCATACCTAGCAGTTGCTGTGATCTAGATCCTCAGGACCTATAGATGAGTTTCCACCTACTAGCAAGGCGAGCATACCAGCAGCATTCAGAACAACCTTTTGCATTAATGCAGATGCACAATACCGAAGAAACAAGGGTGTTTTCTTTGTATTAAAAGTCTAGCAAAAATGATTTCTATTATACACAAAGGAAAACCAGTCTGGCTTTTTTTGTCTTAAGTACCATTTGTAGACTTATGATACACAAAATGCAAAAAGATGCGAGGAAAAAAAAAGATATTAAAATGTATTTATTTGATTATATAACATTGCAGCTCTCTCTCCTTGCCACTATTTCACTGATGTATTAGAAGTGCTATAAAAAGGTACCATTTGAAGCCCTGCATAATTTTTCCCTGATGACGCCATTTGTTTCTGCAAGGTTACAGGAAGAGCTGCTCCATGTGCCCCCTCCTGGCTGCGGCCGCTCTGCAGCCTCCAACCAAAGGCAAGGATGGCCATCACCATTTTCAATGCATTCACAATAACATAAAACAAAATTATGTTCAGGCCAAATTTGTCAGTGTTCATGGATTCAAAAGGAATGCATTAAATTAAGGTAAGCGGAACTTCTCATTGAAAGACCTACTAAAGTTTGATGAATTTAAAAGGACTGTTTTCGCTTGCATGACGTTACCAGTTAGATTGAATGCAAGACACACTGTTAAATCTGTACCAATTCTATCTCATAACTAAAGAAGAAAAAAGTTCCCATTATTATTAATAAAAAACATCATTTAGAAGCACAAGCTAATATAGACATTTGAGAGTCACTAGATGGAAGTATAAGTCTAACGCCATATGTGGCTTTGGGAGTAATGGCTCAAGGACAATAATTACATTGCTCTTTTTGGTAATGACTGCAGACTTGATACTTGAGATACGATAGTTGCACACGAATATGTAAACTTAACATGCACAGCTTGTGTTTTCAACTTTATTCTTTAAATACATGAGGCAAATCTAAATGAAAGCCAGAATATTTTATGACTATTTCAAGCAAAAATGTCTCATCTCTTCTCATTTAGATAAAGAGAATTTGAAAGTTCACCAGAATGTCAGAAACAAGGTTACTATTCCTTTGCTACCAGGAAGTGAATACCCAGCATCCAGAATGAGAGACAGAAGAAAGCAGCAGAATTGAGGAAAAGAAGAGGATGTGAAGTAGAATCACAAAAGGCTGAGAAAGGGAAGGAGACTTGTGCACAACTTGATATGGAATGGAAGAGTAAGATTTTCTCTTTTTCTTGACCTTCATAAAAGAAAACCCAGTTCAATCTGTGTAACCCAAGGGATTAAATCCAATGTAATTAATTGGAATTATTTTATTTGCAACTGTAATTTTGCTCCAAGCTTTTTTCTAGTGCTGAAGTCTAGACCTAACAAGCAACACTTCTAACTGTTTTAGCAATAAGAGATACATATATACCATGAATTTGATATCAGATATAACTGCCACAATGTTTAAACCCCTTGTGTGCAGGGGTCTTGCTAGAAAATATTTAATCCTTGACCTTTCCAATGACCCAAGTTTATTTTCCCCTCATCCAAGTACCACCAGAGGAACTACCACTCCACCAAGAGTAACACCACACCAAAAGAAACTGACTTCTAGATACTCCAAGAGACATAAAATATTAAAATCTGCAGACTTATAAACAAAGTATGAATAAAAACTCCTTATGAAGGCAGTCCTATCACCATAAATATTGTTAAATAACGTATCTATTTGTCAAATATAACTTCTGTGATGTTATACTTGTCACACCGAAAGACTGGAGCATTAAAGCAGTAGAGATCTACCACTTCTTCCTTCCTCATTATCGCATGGTTCAGAGCAGCCATGTGATTACTCTTCATCTATGGTCCTAGAACAAAATCCACCTCTTGCAACTCAAACATAACTATTTCAGTAAACATTATATCAAATCTCATAGCTGTAATGACAAAACATGGGAAGAAATACCACAGTCTTTTTCTCCAGTTATTTTTCTGTATTAAATAATGCAGAATGAGGGAACATAATACCACTACTTCGAACTCTTCATGCACTTTTCTAATTCCCCCCCTCAAATTTCAGAATATCATTATCCAGATGCCAAGCATTGCATAGGTTACAGGAGGTCTAGGTGTCTGCATATCCCTCCAAGTAAAATGAATTTGCAATCGAATTTGACATTTTTAATTCTCTAATAGGTTGCTGGGATATTATCAGTATTCTTCTTGATTTAAAATAAGCTGGCAAGTTCACAGAAACACTACCTGATCGTAACACTGAGACAAGGTTTGATGTGTTTCTACTCCAGGGCAGAAAAGAACTGACTTTTAAAATCTTGCTTGCATTGATGAGTGGTCGGGGAGTCTTCACCCCAACACAGACAAACTAGCAGAAAGTCTGAGAGGAAATGATTTTGGATATCACTGCTGATAAGATTTTATCAGCGTTCTCCATTGTTAATGTAGGTTATCAGCCTTTGATAAAAAATAAAAATAAAAAATGAAGTAGAACTACTATGTTTGTTTTTTTGAAGAACAAACACAGTAGCTTAACCATCCACTTCCTCAATAAGTGGATACACAGCCACATTTAAAATAGAATTCTAAGAAAATCTTAGTACCACGCTTCTGCATTTATAATTGTAGGGAACACTGCAATAAGTTTTAATGGAGTGTGAATATTTTTACTTAAAAAAAACCCACAAACTCACTTTATGTTGCCTGTGCTGACTCATCTGGTTGGCTTGGCATATTCTCCTTATCAGCTGCAACAAACAGAAAAACCAAAAATTAATAGCTGGTCTTCTGGCCAGAGAATGATTAGACAAACTGCCTTACTGCAACAACAAATCATACTTGTTTCATGCCTTTCCCAGAAGGATCTCAAAGTAACAGATTACAGTTACACTTCATCTTTCCTAAGAAGCAGTGAATCAGAAGAGCAGATGCTCAGCAACCTTGGAAAAAAGAATAATCTCTCTTTCCAGCTTACTTACAGAAAGCAGCCATAAAGACATAAGGTTTGACCCTCTTTTCTGACACTTTACCTACAGTTTTCTGATGAAGGAAGAAGGAAAGTTCACATTTCTCATAAATTTAGGATATCTTCAGATATTAGTTGCAAAAATTTCTTAATCCTTGTGTTAAGGATAATTATTTCTTCTTTTCCTCCCTCCTGATTTTCCATTGGCACCACCCATTTAGTAACACATAATTCCATGCCTTTCTTCTTTTGACTACCACTGCTGCAACACTGAAGAGAATGAGTGAGGGGAGGAGTGAAGTCGAAAGGGTGGGGAATGAAAAGGGAGGGTTTGGATGAGGGAAGAAAGATGAAGAACAAGTGGAGGTCAAAGCAAACGAAAAAAGCAGGAGAAAAAAAAAAATGAAAAAGCAAGAGAAGAGACTTCTGGGAGACTTGGAAATGTTCTGGAGAAGCAACTAGTAATACATCCATTAGTCTTTCCATTTATATATGACACCTTCTACCTCCAGTAGGCTGAAGGTGCTTCAGGATAGCAGTGTTTTGCCCCAGGAACTTTTACTTATGTCTAGACAGGACAACAAACCACGGTACAGAATCTACCAGAACTGGGCTCCAGTCCTAACGTCAGGCCTTTGTAAATACATTTTGTTCCCCTGTATTACTGCAAACACCTGATGATGAGATGAGCATCCAGGGCCTTGCAGGGCTTCCTGGTAACAGAGAACCAGAGCTGTTTGCCTGCAAGCAGCAGCCAAGTGCTCACCTTGTGCTCATCTCCTGCATGAATTCCTGTAGGCCCACCTGTGGCCTGGGCCACCATCATCTGCACAAGTGGCACTTCACAAAGATCACATATTTTTTTAGGTCATAGAAGATAAAGGCCCCAAACTGCTCACGGCCAAGGAAAAAAGATTGTCTGTTTGACATTAACTGCTAAGAAGTTAGAAGAAAAAGGACTGATTTGTGCTGAAACATTTCTTTCCTTTTCATGGTTTTCTTACACCCTTACTGAAGCATTAGGGAAAATATCTCAAGAGTGTCTTGCAATTTTCAGCCTTATTTATGCAAATTGACAAAAATTGCATCCAGTCAACAACTCCGCATCAGTTTATGGTAATTAAAAAATCCAGTCTTTTTAGTGTGTGATTTGAACACTCCGCTGGCCATCTTGTGAAGTTAAACACTGCTGAAAAATCAGGTGATGAATATTCCATATCAGGCTTTCAAGACTGATGGGCATATTAAAAAAAAAAGATTTTGCTAATCCTTTCTGATAAGGTGGAGATAACCCTAAATGACTGAATCAAGAACTGTACATTCATGGGATAACACCTGTAGCACAGCTTCCTTCATTCCTGACAGCCTGGGCTACGTGCACTGTAATCCTGGTATGTTGCTTTTATCCTTTGGAGATGTGTCCAAAAACCAATCACTGTGGACAGATCATAGTTCTACAATACCAGCTTGATTGTTCCCTGATGGCCTTAAAGTGGCATATACAAATAGGCATTTTGGAATTCTTTCAAGTGGTTCACAATGCATGTTACTGACCATTCTGTACGTACTCTGCATAGTCTCATCAACCTGTTTGTAAAGACTTCCACCTCTACACTGAAAGATGTTCAGAATGGAACTTGGCAGATCCACATTGAAAGCCCCAAGCCTCTGAGCAGCACTGCCAGGCTGCCAGGTGGGGATGTTCGTGGATGGGCCCCTCCATGGCTCAGCATGGAAGCTGAGTGGAAGATGCATCTAGGGGTCACTGGTCAGTGCATCTACTGCTTAAAAAGAGAAATTTAAAAGCCCTCATATTCTAAACAGACCACTGTTATTGTTCAGAACTTGATCTTTTGGAATAATCTGCAGGTCCACCAGATCTATACATACACAGATTAAAAAGAAAATCGACAAATAACTGTTTTCTCCAGTCACTTTCTCCATCTGGTAGGACCCAGCAGCAAGACTTGCACTTTGCAACAAGGATAAATAAATATAGGCTAAAAAATCCTGGTCAATCTGCTTTGCTTCAGCAAAGACTATTAGTTGGACAACTCCTTAAGCATAAAACTCTGCAAAAACATAGTTAAGTCTTCACATATAAGACCTGAGATTCCAATGTCTCTTTCCAAGCATAATGTAAAACGTGCTATAAAAATTCAAAAATCTAATAAAAGCAAAGGGGTGCCTCAACACTCCTGAGTTTCAAAACACTTCTGATTCCAAATCCATGCTTAAGCAAAAGGCTTATTTTTAAAAGCTAGTCAACAAATAGCTTTCTTTTACTGATTCAGCTTTAGTTATCTCAAAAAAAGAAAACAACAATAAACCAAACCCTCAAAAACAAACCAGAGTAAAATCACAAACAACACTTAAAAAATATAAGTTGTATCTGTAGGTTTTTTTTCCCCTTCGAAAAGGGGAATTAAACTATTAAAGGACACCTTGTTAAGTAATTATATAGCAACATCACTGTGCAATTAAATAGCCATCAGTCCCTGCAGCTGAGAAATTTCAGGTAATTATTCGAAGATAATTTAATAGGAGAATTACTGTATTCAAGAAAGCATTAGCTAGTAATCTACCTCAATTAAAGCAACCAATTAATTTCAGCACCTTGATAACAGTTGCCTTTTGCAAAACTATCCTCCCCTACACACACACACCACTTGTAAATTTTAAAATAATTAAAAAAATATGTGAATTTGGTGCAATTCAGCTTCTATTTTAACATTTCTCATCCAGAGAGTTTGGGGTGCCTTTGTTTTACCTTATTTTATCAGTATGTATTACCGTTTGGTTTTACTGTGGGCAAAACTATACCCACAGTTGTAAGTTAGAATAATGAGGCGTATGCAGAAAATCAGTATAAAAGGAATAAACATTTGTCTGTTCATACCAAAACAGAAGTGCAAAAAGCCACACAATAACTGAAAAAGTGTCTCATTGCGACAACGTGTCTCCAGGGAATTATGGGACTCTCACACATAGTTGTGCTGCTGTACAGTGCACTGGAGACAGAAGTCATTAATCACAGAGTTGCAAACAGTGCTCATTGTAACTGATTCTGCGCAAGAACAAAAAATGCACATCCCACCCAGTAGTGTGTTATGCAGTAAAATGTTTTGTTAAGGTCAGAACACACTGGAAGATTTTTGCTGCAATGGGGAATATCAGCAGCTTTCATACTGGTGAGTTTGGGTTCCCTGAATGGCAGTAACACCACCACCAGAAACGTGGAGACCACGTGGGTAATTTCCAGAGAGGCACAAAAGACAATTAGGCATCCAGATCTTACACAGATTCAGTGGTTGCTGAGGTCCTAAATTCCCTGCATTTCTGTAAAAATCAAAATATGTAACAATCAAGAAATAGTTCCTTTTTTAGAAATATCCTGTCATGCAGATGTTCACTATTTTAATTACCATTTTCTCAACCAGAGAAAACCAGATCTGTATTATGTTTTCTTTCATTTCCTATTTAATTTGTTTTTAAATAGAAAATAAATGATGGTTGCAAATAAAAGAACACCCATGTGATTCAGATCTTTATATATTCTCCATATATGCTGAGGGTTCCCTTCCCTCCCCCTTACACCACAGCAATGTGTTGATGGTAGACTGAATAAGTGCTCTTTTATTTAAGCCTTGAAAATATGAGTAAACAAACACAAAACTCAGCCTTGGCAAGACTGATTCATTTAAGAAAAAAAGAACAAACTATATAGATGTTTAGAGGTTTGGTTTTTTTTCCGATTCTCTTTCATAGGGTGAAACAAAACATAGATGTGAAAATCACCACAGCCCGGATATGGAAGAATCCTAAATTTGCAGTAGTGGCTTTTCTGGAATGAGTCTGGTCTGCACTGAGATTAGAGCCGCTAACTGTTAAGTAACTGAAAGTCACATAAAAACTGTTAGACTGCGGCCCCTGCCCCACGCCTTTGTTCTATTTTGGTTTTTAATGTCGACAGCTTGCCAGCATTTCCCCTACTGACTCATCCACTTAATTCAAGAGTACTCAGCATTACCTGACCCATTAGCACTGTCCCAGGATTTGGAGAGGTATAGTACATTTCATTGCTTGTTGTGTGGCTATTTTTAGTCCATCATTATTCCCAGTATTTTTCTACAAAATAATCATTGCAAAACATTTTACTGAGCGAATCCGAACGGCACCAAAAAGTCTCGAAACTCTTGACAGACATGAGGGTGTTTAACATGTTCCTGAGCTTCTGTTTGTTGCGGTATCTTCCTATTTTGCCTTTTTATTACCATCACTGAGAAAGCTTTAAGGCAACAGAGAAAGAAAATAATAAAAACCCCACAAACAGATCCATTCTATATCTATTTCTAAATCTGTCTATCTCTCTCCACACTGATAATCAATTAGGCACTTCAGCACGTATCTGTCGTTAACCACGTTGATTAAAATGGGATTAAATATATATCTAAAGCCAGGCTCATCCTTAAGTATCCTGCCTTGTAAGAAAACAAAGATAGGTATTTCGCTGACCAGTGGTTTTCTCACCTCCTCATCCAGTGGCAGATATAAGAGTATGTATTAGACAGCACTGGCACAGGCTCTTAAGCCTTTGCAGGTGGTTGTGATCCCTGTGATAGAAAACCTAATTTTTCTTCGCTGTTGTGAAGAGGGATGAGAAAGAGTATAGCACCATAGAGATTAGGGAAGAACCCTAGGAGGCTCCCAATGGAGTCTGCAGGAGCTGTGAGCTGAACACCAGGTATCTTTGGGACTCCTGCTCCCCGTTCTCTCAAAAGAGAAGATACAATGTTTTTTCATATTAAGCTAAACATATAAACACACAAAAAAATACCATGTATTGACAGGATTAGAATCAGAACTTATCAGGAAGCTGAAATGTAAATTATAAAACCAGAATAAGTAATTGACAATATTTACTATTGAGAGCTACAATTCTCTTGGCATCCAGAGTGAAATTATACGTGCATTAATCCCCCAATCACAAGTTTACTCTCTGAACAATATAATCCAAGTGATTAGAGAAAGTAGAGATTCATCCAAAATAACCACAAGATACCTAAAGGATTTAATTTGCTCCATCACAGCACCACTTGCTGTTCTAATTATCATTTCATCCCAAGTTACCTGTAATTTTCTTTTAGTGCCAAAAAAAACCCTGTACATTTTGTTTCCTTAACATTTAGTAGGAGTCTGCTATTAATCAGTCATTTTTCAACACTTAGAAATTTGTTTTTAGGGATTTAATACACATTTTATTAATTGATCATCCATAGCAGCATTGTCTGCGTTGATAATTGATTAAGAAAACATTAAATATTTTAGCCTTAATAGGGACACACTGATAAGCTTCCTCATCATCCGTCAACAGGTCAAATTCACAGGCTCTCAATTAAGCACTCTGACAAATTGAGATCATTAAGATCCTTCCCTAAGACCATGTAATATTTTATTAGCTGTTCTGCATGAGGAAAAAGAACATCAGCTGAGCCCCTACTTGCAGTGAGGTACGTGACTGAGGGACATGGTAAGCAAATTTGGTTTCGCCAGGATTCAACACCTGGTGTCTGTTTTCTGTGACTACTTTCAGAAGGCAAGTGAAATAACAGGCTCACCTTTGTATGGCTGAAAGGAGAGTAAAAATTTTAAATCAGTGAAGAACAGTAGCTCAAAATATCACTCTTCTTTTCAAGTAGAAAACAAATCTTGTGAGACTTAAGTTCCAAAACTTGGGAGGCATCCTCTAAAATGTCACCCTTCTGCTAAGACAGCAGTAGGAAACTTGTCTCTTCCTGCAAGCTGGCAGTTAGAGGGATGGTTGGAAGGACTGATGGCTCACCTGAGGGCAGCAAGTGTGCTTTCATCTTTTAGCAGAAGTCTAAGGGCCATATACATGAGCAGCTTTCTCAACATCAAGAAAATAACAAACATCACTACAAGGAAATAATACTCCATACAGACAGGTTCCATCTTAACCCATAAGTTCTTCATAGCAGCAGTCATCTGTGTCTGTCCACAAACTTTTCTGTTCCACACACTTTGTATTCCAACTTTAAGAAAAAATAACATTTTTTTCAGAAAATAAGAAAAGTTATTACAAAGAGATTAAAGGTGAGGAGAGAAGGAAGATTTTAGGTAAAACACAGTTAGCTACAGAGACTTTAATAACCACAAGTAGGGAAAGGAAGTTCAATTTACATTTCTTGCTGAACAGAACAACATTGGCAGTTCACCATCACTAAGGCTGGGAGTGGTTCCCTGCTAACCCCACAGATGCTTACGCCACCCAGTTCAGTTCTAACACTCACACTGCAGGGGGAATGTAGTTCACACATTTAGAGATCTTATCTGAACACTGATTCAACTCAGGATGATGGTGGGATTTTTGTTGCAATAGCAGTTGTGAATCTAAGCATTACTGAACACTGAACAATCATCTCTGCTTCAACACTATCAATCAAACTAAAACAAGTAGCATAAATATTCCTGTTACTAGAAACAAATCTGTGTATGTTTACATTATTGTTTTTTATGACAAAGTCACTGTTAAATTCAGACATATGAGAAAAGCAATTCCACCACATTCATTAACCACAGAACTGGAAAGAGAATAAAATTCAACTTAAAACAGTAATTCCAGGAAAACTATTTTCTTCTTGTGACTAGTTGATAATTGTCTTAATCTACTTTCTATCACAGGATCTATATCCTGTGGTGAAAAAGAAATCGGGCATCATCCATTTTATCAGCTACCATCTCCAAGGACCTTAGGATGCTGTTTTTAAGAAACAGCAAACAGAAACGAATAGAAAAAGCTCAGCCAAGTTATCAAAAACACTTATACTAAAACAGCTCTGTAAAATCTAATCCTGACATCAGTAGGTTACAACTTTGCATGTCCCCAGGGCACTAAAATAATACTCTTTAGAACAGCAGGTGGACTATTTTAGACTTCAGCTTTCTAGTTCTAACAAGGCTTTTACATTTTTTTTTCTAGGAATTAAGGATGCTAATCACAATCTCCAAATGTGCATTGCTGGGTTGTAAAAATATTAGACCACAAACTGACATGGCAGCAATGCATTATGCTGCTGTGAAGGAGTCCTAAATAGGAGGAAAACTCGAGATTCCAGGCCTGCCATCATAAAGGTCAACATAATTGGCCACATACAGCAAAATCAACCCCCATGTCTTCCCCCAGCCAAGCCGACTGCCAAGGAAACCCTTCCTTCCTACTGGGATAAATGAAGTCTAAAGTAGGAGGAGCAGGAGGCTTGGAAATTTTAGATTTAAAAATGTAAAGAACCCTAAAAAGATGGCATCCAAATTTATCCTTTATCCTCAAATATGACATCCAAATTTACCACAAATGACAGTAGCAAGTTTGAAGCAAGAAACACCTAGAATGAAACGTTCACAATGCCTTGATAGCTACAGCTCTCGTAAATTTTCTTTGGATTCAGGGACCAGTTAGGGCAGAAACATAACAGATAACATAACAAATATAACAGAACCATGCAGTGACTAAGCCCATAGCCATCATAAAGACCCCTTGACAAGAAATAACAAACAGGTACAAAAGATTAATGAAGACTAAAGAAAGTTGACTACCTCACCATTAAAATAACATGCAGCGTGGCTTCTTTAGAACTGAGCTTGGACATCTATAACTCAACCAAAAAATAATGGATTTGGAAGCAAAATTTGCCTGGAATATTCCTTCTAGTCATTTCAGGTCACATAGCAAGAACTTTGTTGCAACTAAGGCCAATGTTTTTGCTAGCTGATATTTCTCTCAGTGGCACTTAGAGCTCAGAGATCCAGCTATGCCATGAAGTAAATTCTTAAGAAACAAATTTCTTCTTAAAACTGCTCTAATTGAATAAATGAGTTCTCCATGAAAAGCAAAGCTCACAATTTCTTTGGCTGCCTACATGCTAGCATGAAAAGAATACTTATCCTATTCAACAAATAGCCTCATCTCAGAGATAAATCTTTCACTTTTTTTCAGAGATTAAAGAAAAAACTAACAAGATTCACAGACCCCACTCTATCCTACCAATATATTAAGCTTGGTACTTTTTCAACCACCAGATGGTTTTACCAATAGAAACCCTAACCCTAAGTCTCACATCCCAAAACTCTGAAATCCAAAATAGGAATACTGATTCTCCCCTGAGAACTTTGTAAAGCAGCAGTTGTGACAATATCATCCTGCAAAAGAAAATTCATGGAGGATCTCTCCAAAGATGAAGGGAGAAGGATGCTCTTATGCAGCTGGATATGAAGAGCTGTCAATAGAAACTACATCTGTGAATAGCAGTAGCAAAGCTCTAACTCAGCTCTGCCTTAGGCAGATACATGAGGAATGAGAAAACACCCCAAGGAGTTTCTTTTCTCCCACAGCACATTCAAACAGAGACAGATTATCTCTGATAAAATAAATCTTGCACTAATTATGAAGAAGATCAGTCACAATGTAAGGACACAGCTAGTTCCCCAACCCTGCTGGTGCAACGCAGCTGCCAGCGGGGCAGCATGGTGAGATATAAGATGCCATTGTATAAAAAGGCAACGAGATGTCTTTAGAGTGTTGCTTAAAGCTCTCCTTAACCCCAGTGCTCCTAGCCCAGCCATGCAGATGACCGCTCCATTTCTGCACACCTCTGGAGAGTTACCTGTTTGCAAAAACCTCGACTGTCAAATAGGTTGAATGAAGCACATGGCACAGAAAGCCTAGAAATAGTAGGGAGAGAGAGGAAACAAGGAAAGCACTGGAATAAAAACAAGAGCCCCACACATTTTATATGCTGAAGAAATAACGTATTTTCTAAATTATGTACAGACTTGTTTCCATTTTCATATTCTTTACTGTGGCTTTTTTTTTTTTTTTGGAAGCTACTGAAAATGAGCGTAAGAGACAAAAAAGTACTTTGCCCTGCAGGAATACAAAAATTGTAAAAGCACAGGCAGCACTACAGAGGAGCAGTGCCATTCACTCACAAAGAATTTTGTGCATGTAGATGGCTGATTAATTGCTGGCCTGCCTAGACGAAGCTGCAACGAGCCAGATACTGTCAGCATGCCATCTGTTACCATGGAAATGCACAATGTTCCTGTTTCTGACAAACCCTTGAATACTGGATAGATTGTGCCATATGTAAATAAGGCAAATTAGTTTTCCTATATCTTCCAGACAAGGTTAGACTAAAAGAAAATATATCTGTTTAAACATACTGTAACCTCCAAGATGAGAACTGGGTAAATCTTCCTTCTTTTTCCCATAAAAATCTCATTCAAATTGTTGTTAGAATTGAAGCAATGTGGACTAGCATTAAGAAGCATAAAATTAATTCCCAACCAGTAATGTTTACAAAAGCAGGGCTAAAAAGAAAAAATACATATGCTGTATGCATACAGTGCTCACTATGGCCATTCTATTTATGCTTCCAAATTTTTCTTTCTTTCCTCCTCCCTACTCCAGAGTGTGGCGATGTTATTAAAACAACATTACATTAAAAAATAAATAAATAAAGGAAATTTGTATGGTGAGATTCTGTAGTAGTTTGCATCGGTTAATCAAAATGCTGGTTTCCTAACACATGCCATAGTTTTTAAACAAGAAACCATTTCACTTAGGAATTTGAATATCGTTACATGAATAGCTGCAGTATATTAACTCTACTTAAGTCAGAGGAGCTGCAGTAGTAAGCATGTGTAAGGGTCTAGTTTAAGGATTTCAGAAGCTACAGACCAAGTGGTTGTTCCGTGTTATCACATCCTATAAAAGAAAATAAACTCCGAAGTAAGAAATTCAGAACTTAAGACTTGGATTCATTATTTGATTTTGCAAATTTGTGTAAAATAAAAAAGCAAGAAGATAAATAATAATAATAATAAAAGAACAACAAAATACATTCACTGCACTCATTGACAATAACAGGTTTTGGGTGGCTATGAACATTAGAACACATCGCATGGATGGGCTGAATTCTCCTTGAATGTGATGACTTTGCAAAGCACAGCTGACATAACATGGTTGTACACTAAGGCACATCTGTTCCCAGAAGCATCAGGTATAAACACCAGCCCCAAGAGCATAAAACTGATGGATTTAATACCATACATGATCCCTTTTGCCAGATAACAACATAAAATGAGTTGATAAAAAGGAGTATCTCCACAAATAGACTGGAGCCCTTCTGAACCATGAAATAAGCGTGAGTCAAAGATGTTCTAACACAGTGGATCAGCACACATTAGTCATAGGACCAGAGGAGCAACACAGTGGGACTTATGTCACTTTTCGTTATGTGAACTTACTCCATTACTCACATTTTCTATTTTCACACTATACCTTTCTGGAGTAACATAACATTCTGATAGGACAGAGAGGACACTATCTAAATTGGGATATGAAAATGTCATAGGTCCCACAACTGTCAATGCGTGACACTGTGAATGCAGGCTTTATGGGTTCTTAACCTGCTTCCTGCCCCCTGCCCCACAACTTCTTTTTGTGTTTTCCAGCAGTGAGATTGATGTATGGCATAACAATAGCTGAGCACTAACCTCACAAAATTAACAGGCAGCTGCGTATGAATATCTACCTGATAAGAGAATTAATCAGTAGCTCCAGTAACAATAAGGTTAACACGATCATGGTAAACACATTGTGTACATTTAACATATTCTTTCTACAATCCATTTATTGATACACAACTTTGCAACATTGTGAAACGTCACTTCTAAAAGTTGAGCAGCCATTATTTGTCAAAACATTATCACTTCTTTTGAGCCTGACTCTACAGTTTCACAGAAGCTTAGAACCCTTAACTGCCCAGAGCCTCATCACTGCAACATTTATTAAACCAAGGTGACTATAAAATAGAGAAAATTTACAAGAAATGTATTTTCTGCCCTAACTTTATTCTACGCTGTTATTGTAATATTATTGTTAAGATTAGTCACCGCACTCAACAGCGCCCACAGAATCATCTGTAAGAGCTGATTCTGTGACACTGGTTCCTTCCCCTAGATGCAGGCACTGCAGTGCCTTGAGGTTCTGCTCTTCTCCTCAACCCAGAGTCTCCTGAATGCCAGAGCATACAGGGATTGTGACACTCACTGACTTCAATTGTGCTGCCTACCCAAGTACGAGGATAAAGTCAAGAATCTAAGAAGGGAAGATTGATAAAAAAAAGTCGTAGTTACAGGAAACTTTGTTATTTTCTCTGAACACCTTCCTAGAAGTCCTACATTCCAAACAGTGTGAAAGCATTCCATGAGAGTCCCTCACATCTAAGCAATCTGACAACGGCATTCTATTTAATCAGCAAGGAGAGCACTGCTTTACCAAACTGCGCAGCTGAACAGTGTGCTACACCTGCCATGTAGTGCTTTGTGAATGTGAGAGCAGAGTTCAAACGTTTAAAATATTCCATTGTATAACAAGAAGGAGTCTACATCACACCAGGTAAAGTGAAAGTGAATTAATCCCGAAACAGAAGAAAAATATTAGTTTAGACTTCTGCACATACAGTGTGAACAGCTTAACCTCTGTGAGATAACTATCTACACAACACATAAGAAAATTCTGACTTTCAAATTCTCTAAATGTTTTTTAAATAATTAAGTGAGGTTTTACAGAACTAACCAACCCATGAACATTTGCTCTGCTTAATGTTAATGCAGTCTGGAAAGTACATACAGAAAACTAATTTAGTTAAAAGTCAATCACAACCTTGTATGTATTTAGCAGTTAACTTTCAGGAATTCCTTCTGAATTAACAAGTTTTTCTGGTCAATTCTATAAAATGAATTCAATATAAAGGCTGGATGAAAGCTATACTGGCATTTCTGCTGAGCCAATGGACAGACAGGTTACATACTCTTTGGGAGTATATAGTCAGCATGCATCTGATCAGTCGCTTCTCATCCTCCTGATGCTTGGGAGCTCCTACTGGTACTTTCTACAGCAGCACATTTAAAAGCAGATTCAGGGAGTGGACTTTATTCCTCAACAACATCTATAATTGCAGGAGGTGTGCGTCTGACCTCTGACAAAAGAAAAGGTCCTAATAGGACAAGAGCATTAAATTTTCAGATTGTGTCTCAGTGAGACTGGGTATGGCCATGAAGCACCAGAAGCCAATTTTCTCGTGAGTATAATATTTTCGGTTCCCTCTAATAATGTCTGCTGGAATAAAGATTAGTTCCTGTCAATAGAGCTCCTGGATATTCGCTGCATACAAAGCATCTGATTCAAACTCCCTCATGCTGTTTGATTTGCAGCACTTCCTCTTTGACATTTGGTAATGAGTATCTAAAGACAATCAACTTTCTACACACCGATTTTACAGCGTAACACACACGTATGAAGTCTCACCTCTTTTGACAAAACTACAGTAAGACACTTCAGTGGAAATAAAGTCTTAGAAATGTCATCAGAGATCATTCAATTGAAAGAACCAGAAAATATGTTTTGTAACAGATTCAGAAGTGCTGTGCCACAGCACCTGCAGAAGAGGAATACAATTTGCAACAACCACCTGGGTGCTGCAGTATCACATCTGTGTCCCCTGACATCACCTTTACTCCGGAAGTGTTGTTTGACAGATTCCCCTAACAGTAGCTTTGGGTTCATTTTAAAACATTCATACCTCCCCACTCTTTGGATAATCTGCATCTTTAGAAAAGGTCAGAGGTATCCAAGGGAATCCAAGTGGTATTTGTAGGTTTATACCATGGACTGGGGAAAAATATTATCCTACCCTCAGTACAGTGTGACCAAGAAGAGTAAGAAAAATTACTTCAAGATATCACTTCATTTTTTAGCATCTGAATATTGATGCCAGATATGGTGTTGGCCTGCTGAGTCTAATTTTGTTTTTGCAGTTCTGTTACAGAGAAAACATGAGGGACAGAAGCAAAGTTTTATTATCTAAAGCTGGGATAAGGCAATAAAGAATATCTTTGAGGACTCAGTTGTTCCCAGCTGTTTATCCCAGAAAGCATTTTCCATTACTTTTATTTTGTTACTCTTGTAATTAAGCAATAACCTTTGTGATTTGAGGTAAGGAATTCCACTTACATGTTTCCAAAAATGAATGTGAATTCTCCCAGGTTCAAGTCTGGTGGGAGTAAGTTCAGTTCATGATTTCCAGAGTTCCCACATTACCTCCAAAACTTCAGGTTCTTCTGGAACACTGTCATCTATCACAGCTTTGTACAAAATCAAGACAACTAAACTTGATACATAATATGCACGCAGAAACATTATTTCTCTATTGCTCCATGAAGAGGACAGTGAAGAACATGTGACAACTGCTCAGGAAGATCTACTTGGAAATAATATGAGCTACTGAAACTGAGGAGCTGCTAATAACCACTTCATTTTGTAGCTAGCCATGGACTCCAGGGATGATGAGCTGCTTTTAACAGGAAGCACACAGCTCAGCTATCTAGATTCAGGATTTTAAAAATACACACATTCTGTTTTCATTCTTTTCTACCTTTCCAGTGCCTTGGCATGAGATGAAACATAATGGGTAAAAATTGAAATGCACATGAAAACCACAAGAATTAAAAGAAGTTCACTTTGAAAATAAAAATATGCAACAAATTAAAGCAAAGTTGTTCAAATCTGTAGGAGTGGCATAAAGTTGTCCTTTTTTTCTTTTTAATAACAGGGCTCCGTGAAGCTTTTATATCTGCCCATCACATCAGCCTACCATTAAATTAGCATTCCCCACTTATAATATCCCCAAAATACACCACAAAAGTGCAGCCTACTGGCTCAAATGACAACCAGCTACAGACTAAAGGTAGATTGTTCCCAAACCTAGGGAGGTCAATAACCCGAGTTATCCAATAACATTAGAGAAGAAGAAATATGAGTAAATCTTGTAAGATTTTCAGTCTCCTTGCATCAGTTTAATGAATCTAGTTTAGTGCCTGACACATTTTTGTTATGAGCTTTATGCTAGAAATTGACCGTGACATCTATTAGCCAGTTACAACCTTTGCTCAGGCAAATAATTGATGAAACAATCAGTTATCGGATAGTAAAATCCATTCTGATGGTTTGATAACTGATTTTACATCATGAAAATTAGCTCTATTACTACCACCTGTTGTAGCCTGTTAACTGATACTCACCATAGATTTCAATAAAATACATACTATGTCCAGGGCTAAGCTGAATTTAAGTGTTGTCACAGTGCACTGAAAGGAGTTACAACTAATTTGTGTGGAAGATAACTGGTAATTTCTTGGCTGTGTCTCATCCAAGGTTCAATAAGCATCAATGCTTTGGTCTGTAAGCACATCAGGGTGAGAATCAAGGCATATTTTCAGCAAATTAGCTCGAAAATAACAGAACATAAGAAAAATCCCAGCATAAGTTCAGCCATAGAACAGAATGAAATTTTGGCTAGGACACATGGATGAGAAATTGATACCATCATCACAAAGACTATTTGAAGTATTTCACCGAGGCTCCAACAATCCATAGGCCAGTTGCTAACATACTGAGGTTGATCAAATGAAATTGGTGTAAGAATGACCAGTTCTCAAGACTACTCCCAAAGGATCTTGCAATTCATTTTTTGTTTTACTGCAGAGCAGTTTTTAAAAGACATACATCTGGCATTCAGAAGTGATTTGAAGAAGGTATGGATTTCTTAACTATCACTTAAAAGAGCAATAGGAATGCAGTGAGTGAATGAGGCATGAATAGTCCTTGAGAAAAAAAGCTGGGCAATCAGAGGATTCCCCTGTATGTTAAGATAAGGTAGATGAGCATAAAGCACTCTGCAGCTTCAGGAAGAAAACATGTGGCAGCAATACTCTAAATACTCAGCAAATAAGCCTTGAAGAAAAATACTGGCTGTGCACTGCGGCATTTGACAGTGACAAAGTTCAGCATTATTCAACATCCCTTTGTTAACATTAGATCTATCCATGGTAAAATGAGAATGGATAGACTTGCATTTAGTTTATGGCAACATAAATATTAGAAACAGGTCCAAAAACTGTGAATACAAATTTCAAGGCAGTGAGGACACAGACTGTTAATGTAAAACAAATACAAATTTCTTGGTGTCATCTCAGTGGTGTTTCCAAGCCCAGGGCAAATAAACCACCAAATGCATCCTGACACAGAAGTTGGGGATCAAAAGCCTCTGACTTTTTCCAAGGTCTTGACAAGACTGACAATAAAAATCAAGAAAAGGACATTCCAGGATGCAAAGGCTATTCTGTCTGCACTCACTTTTGCTATCCAAACATCTACAGAATCCACAATCACTGATTTTTTCAGAGGAAGAACATTAGCAAAAGCCAGCCACTCTAACTTGTTCTAGCTATGATGTTACTCTTGTTGCATTGGTTTTACAGCAAAAACTTGTTTATCATGGTTACATGGCTCATTAGGTCCACAGATTGATTACCCTGAAACCAGCTCTTTATGATCTCTAAAGGAATAGGGACTGTGCTTCACAATACAACTCCAACCAATCTCTCCAAGAGACGTGGGAAGGATGCACAGCCAAGGGCCACAAGCAAAGAACCAGTCAGAAAAAAATATGGGGAAAATGAAGAGTTTTACAAATGCAAGGTGAACAGTGTCCTGTACAGCTTCACTGACAAACCCATCAGCTGATGCAAACAGATTAACAGTATCTCGGATTTCACTTACTTTTCCCACCCAATTAGCAAATGCATTCCAAAGACTTATATCACATATCTCACTGATGCCCTCTACTGAAAGAAACAGCGTACTTAATTGTATTGTAGCAACGTAAAGCTATCCCTTTCCTCATGCTCCTGGTTTTCACCTAAATTAGTCAGAAAATACTGCCACCTTGACCACCCACAACCTGCACTCTGCAGCTACTACAGGACCATGTCATGATCTTCTGCACTAAAACGGAAAGTTTCTAAACAAAAGGAAATTTCTGTCACCCCGATAAGTTTCAATAATCATTTCCCACTAAAGTCTAACCTGTGATTTTAGCAGAACCATTTTTTTCCCATTTGTCTCAAAATATTTAGATTCAGATTCCAAACTAGCAAGGAAGTACAGTGACCTGAAGCACCTTCAGGAGAGAGAAAGCAAAGCCCATGATCAACAGCTCTTGAACATTTACATTGTGGTGAAAACTTTTGGAGTGGGTTCATCACCAGCTTGAAAGAGTTTTTATTATCAAGGAAAGAATTATATTGAAATTACCAACCCTTTTCTTACTGTGTTACCTTTACCTATTTGGACTTCTACATATGTATACTTGGTTTTGGACCAAAAAGACCCAACTCTCCAGTATATATTTTATACCTGGAAACAGAAGTCACCAATCAATTTGTACTTTAAAATAGAGAAAAATTAAAAATATTCCTTCAAAACCATGCTTTCTTTAAGAACACATACTTCAAAAGCCTACATGGGATTTCTATTAATAAAACTGCCTCTATAGGTCAAAGATCAAAAATTAGTGAGGGTCCACAACATGCAGAGCTTTAAAAAATGTCACTTCCTTTCATTTTCAGCATAAGAAATGGCCAACTTGTTCAGGGCAAATACTTGTTTGAACTGAGGATTTTATTATTAATCTCCGAAGACTGCTGAATTTAGGGTCACAGTAAGGGTTGATTAGGTACAAGGTGCACAAAGCTCTCCTCTGTCAATGCTATTGAAAGAAGCAAGTAATTTAGATTCAGAATTGGTCTTGGATTGAAGCTCACTCCATTACCGACCATTTTCAATTTCAGCTATACAATAAACATCAAGCTCAGCAAGGAAATTAGTACATTTGGTAATGTATTGGGAGAGATGGGTGGGTCTTTGACAAGATGACACTTATCACCAAAGCTTCAGTTAATGAAACCCTTGAGTGGTTTCTGCGTTTGACATATTTTGACATTTTTTGAAATCACATCCAGCAGGTTTTTTTTACCCCACAATGTTCTTCTTTATGAGAAAAAAATCCATCCATCTTTAAAATGAGTACTGAAGTACTGCAATATTATCGGAAAAAATTAAAGAGATGCTGACTGTATTGAAGGCAGAAGGAAGAGAATCTGACTTCCTTTAAATGCAAAAAATACAGTGAGGTACATAGTATTTAAACTGAGGAAACACCAAAGCTAACACATTTCAGAAGAGAGCATAGATTTCAACAGGCATGTTTGCTGTTGTTCAGGTTGTACTGAAAACACTGTGAACTATAACAGGAAGTCTGACATTAATGTGACTGCAGGAAGCATTTAGTTTTTCTCCTTTCTTCTTATCTTACGCACACAAAAAATTACCATGAAGTACTTTAGATTGGCCATTAATGAGATTAAAATATTAAACTTTCTATTGGAACACAAGCCTGTGAAACAACTTTTCTTGAAATACTTCCACAGTAGAATTTTTAAAGTTTTGTTTAACACCACGTTCTATATTTTTATTTAAGTCTGAAATAAGAGCAAGTGAGAAAACTTGTAGCTGTAAACCTTGAGCAAACTTACTGTACAAAAGACACCAAAACATGTAGAAAAAACAACAACAAAAAAGAAATAAAATTAGGAGACAGAAAGGGAGAGCGAACAATTGCTGGCCTCAAAGTAGCTCTCTGTAGCTCATGACCCACAACCTCCACAATAGTTCTCAGATCACTTTAAATGCTGCTTTGTAGCAACGTGGCACCTACATTGTAAGACAAGAATTAAAAAGGGTCAGAAGAGACAGAAGACTTAGAGATCTCCAATTCTGAGCGGTTTGATATTTACTCTTTTGCTTTCCTGAAAGCCGAGGGAAATTATTATGGATTCATATATTTCAATCTCACACAGCTCTATTATTGTTCTTTTTTTTTTTTTTTTAATTCAGAGCTGAGAGAACAATTAAAACAAAAAATACAAAGACAATCTAAACAGGGACATTCCTGAACTCTGCAGACCTACAAGGCAACACTTACAGCTCCAGTTCCTAGCCGGGTGGTCCTTCCCAACAATTTTTTTCCAGCACAAGTGGGAGGTCACCTTGAAGATTTCAGGGACAGGGATTGTATTATACAGGATACATACTCCTGAAGAGTTGCATTGTGTTGTAATGCAATTTTTATTTAAAACTTTGCCCTCCCATGACTCTGCTCTAAGCATTTCCCTTGCCTCCCTCAGTCAAAGTTGAAGGTGGCAGAGCAAGTACCATGCACGTTTCTGCCCTCTTGAAACCCTACAGAAGGGACAATAGGAGATGATATTTTCTAAACCAAAGAAATCCTATACCACAAAGGAGTTAATGATTATTTCTCTAGCTTTAGAGGATTTGTTTTGTTTAAACTGGAATTGGTTCCCACAATACAATGACGAAAATCCACCACACCCTCCTGAGTCTTGGGATTTTTCTGACAATTTCAGATTACACTTCATGATGAGTTCAAACTAGAAAATATCAGTGTAATTACTAAGACTACCCAAAAGATACACTACAAAGCCTGGAGAAATTCAGTAACCCAGGTGCTTCTGGGATTCTAACAAGAAAACTCAGAGAACATTAGCTCTCAACAACACAGCAAGCATTAAGTTTGTAATGTCCAAAAATCTAGGAAGAATTCCAATAACAAGTTGAGCAGTCCCAGGTCTGCATTTCAGTGCTGGAGATGTTTTGATATAGATTCTCTATATGTTAGAGATAAGGGAGAACAAGCTAGATAACACATGGCTGGGTTAAGTGTTATGTCTTATCTGTATTCAAACAACTCCTTTGCAATTTCAGAAAGACCAGTATTAAAAGGAACCCACAAGTCTACTGAGCGCTCTGAAAAATGGTAACTGAATAAAGAGTTCATATGTCATCCTGTAATCTCAGTGAAGAGCGTAGATCCACACATTTTATTCTAGAAAGTTAAAAAAATAAAAATAAAAATAAAATAAAAATAATCAGACGTAGAGTTTCAAATCACTGCATATTATCCTACTGAACAGAAGTAAATACTTCCATACTACTATACCACACAATGTGATATGTAATTATTTTCTGACAGTGTTTAACTGAAATCTGGGTGGTTTTCCTTCTTCTGACTGGGAGAAAACATTTAGCCTGTTCCAGTAATAAAGATACCTGTCAGTTTACAGCATTTTGGATCTCGCATACTGAATAATCCACACTTATTCAGTCAAGCAAGTTTAAATGGTAGGAAAATGCTTGCACGGCCTCAGTTCCAAAATGTTTTTCCGATCCTGTTAGATCCTCATACATACTACAGTGGCCATATCAGAAAAAAGAGCAAACTCAACAAGTCAATTCTGTGAGGAGGTTGAGGAGCTCTCAACCTCTGGGAATGCCTGCAGTCCACCCATTGCACAAAGGAGCAACACTGTGGTTACGCACCTCCTTTCTTTTGTAAATGCCCACTTGTTTTGAATATCTTTATATATGATGGATTTCGGCCAGATTCTCTCAAGAGAAGGTGGAAAGAACCAGTATCACACCAATTTCTGGAGAGCCTACTAGAGGTATCCCATACTTACACTTAAGGTACAAACTAATCCAAAGTAAACAGTCATTAAGCTACTTCACAATTACATCTTTTCCCAATGGTTTGGGAAAAGTATATTTCCTTTAACATTTGCATACGTTTTTTTGATGGTTTGGAATTTTATAACTCAAAAAATGAATTTACAGTTTTTATCTCTTTTCATTTGAACACTACTGAAACACCAAAACCCATAAATGATGATACATTAAAAGTGTGTTCCATGAATCAATACAAAACAACGGCCGGAAATCCAAATCAGGATTCATCAGCATCCACACAGGATAGCTGTAGCTTATATACAATTCTAAACAGAATATTTAGCCTTACTGAAAGCATAGGGATTGTGTGTGTGTATATGTGTATTTTTGTCACTGTCATGACAAAATGGAAATGTTCATCTACTCTGCAATCTTGGTCTTGTACTAAACAATTCAGCAAAGAATAATGAGCAGATGACTCTTATGAAAGACAGTGTCCTTAGTTCAACTGCTTAGACTTGGCGTCCACTGAATTTCATTGTGCTCAAAGGTTTACTATAAAAGCTTTTCTCAGAAATAAGTTCAAGGTTGCCTTTTTCTCCCTACTTTAAACCATTCTTCTAACTCCACCGGGTATCTCCAGTATCTCTTAATGCCTCCCCTTTGACACCTCCCCAAATGCATCATTTTTCTCAATCACTCTAATGAAAGACTTCTGACTCCCTCATTCTCCTTCTGTTCATGATTCTACTTTGACTATAAGTTCTTCAGGTCAGGGTCTATCTTTCTCTTCTCTACATACCTTATAGAATCATAAAGCTTGGAAAAGACCTTATGTTTCATAAAATGGGGCTCTAGCAAACAGCTAGAGCTTCAGGTATCAGTACAATATAAAATACTAATAATTATCATAATGAATTCTTTATAAGTTTTAGTAGCATTTATAAGCTTCCTGGTGATCCTTACACTTCTGAATTAAAACTGTCCCAAGAGCATACTATATTTAGATCTTCAGCTTTACAGAATTTGTTACTGAAGCTTAGCCTTGCATGACCACGTGAGTTGGAAATGGAACATTACCTCAATTACTCTAATAAGTTAGAGCACATTTTATAGGTATGTCTGACGAAATGACAATTACAATGGAAATATTAGAGAAGGAAATGGAAATATAAGGCTAGAGAAGAAAGTACCAAAAATCTGTGGAGCAGAAGACCCCAGAAACAACAAGGTAGACTCTATGTCAGTGCCAGTTTTCACTCTTCATTTTAACTCCACTTGCTCACCTCAGAGATCACACAGATTCAGTGGAACAAGCATCTTCATCTGTGTACTCACTTCATGTTCCCTTACATAAGTAGAGAGTGTGTACTTATTATCTTAAGTGACAAATGAAATTTTCCTCAAGAGCACTGATCAAACTTATTCAGGTTTAGATATTTTTGTATAGCTTTTACCATGCAAAGTTTTATTAGACAACTGAAGCACTGATTGAGACTATCTACTAGTATCATTTTCTGAGACTTTTTCTTCATCTATCCAAAAAGCATCAACGTTTCAACATAATCCCCTTATTTAAAGGACACACACCGTGTGTACAATTTATACACACACACACTTAAGGCACACGCATACACTGTTTCAAACAAGCCAGATCTCTGAATAATTCACTTATTATTTAAATGTAAAAAATGGAAGCAAGGCAAAGAAAAGGTACCAAAACAATTTCAAGTTTTACCATTCAAGTTTGTCAAGGAAACATGTAGGAAAAGACCTGGAAAGGGAGTCAATATAAGATCCTAACATTTTCAAAACCTTTCTTTCTAATTTCTAGCTCAACTGCTAAACAAATCAAAGACAAAACTTATATACATAGAACAGCACTGACTTAACTCTGTTGCTGGAACCTCATCCTTCACAGTTTGTACCGTTATCAAAGTTAACAATACAACCATTATACATGGGTTGTTTGCTTTTAGTAGAAAGTAAAACGTGCCTATGTTTAATTAGGTTTGACTGTAAATGGTTGCAAGTAGACTGTGAAGCGCTCATTGTAGAGAATGTGATGTAGGAACATGGCAGTCCCACTTTTGCTGCTGTTACTGTTTGTCTAGAGAAACCTTTCCGCAAGACTAAATTCAACATGACAAGGTGTCTGTCTGCACTGTGACATCTGTATCACTACAATAGGAGGAAAAAAACCATAGAAATACATTTTTAAGTGAAAGCTTAAAAATGTAGAATAGCATGAAGGAATACAGACAAATCAAGAAGAAAATATATACAGCCCTCCTTTTTCTGCATGTTTCTGTAGAACATGCTGTATCCAAATTGCTTTCCTATTAATTCAGTAATTTTATTCTATTTTATATATTTTCATTTTCTGGTAGACAAACGGTCTCTTATTCAGCTTCACTGCTCTTGTTACTATGAAAATAAAATCTTAGCATTTGATCGCATATCATGCAATTTGTTTTGTTTCTAAGATGCTGAAATGCATGCAAATTTAGAGGTGGTCTAGTCATTTCAAAGAGAAAACCATATATGTTTCAATTTTTAATATGTATTTAAGGTGTTTTATTTTTTCTTAAAATTAGCTATTGGATATTTTCCTTCCAGGGCAGTTCCTACATATATCTTCTTTCATAGATACAGTAAACAAACAGAAGAATTTCAAATTTTAAAGGAAAGATGGAGAGACTAGTTATAAGAGCTGAACTACAACATGGCAGGAGAGATTTTATTTCAGCTTTCACATAAAATACAGAACACGTCACAGGCTTAGAGCAAAACCAGTTGAGCAAAGTTTTCTCAGTCTGCTAAAGTGATGTGAGCTTGACAAATGGAAGAAAGGTGTATACTTGTACTTAACCCCCTTACCTACCACTTATGGTGTTTGTTACAGTTGATAATTAATTTTACTCTATTGTTCTCCTAAGCAATTGAATAACCTTCTATAAAAGGTTATATGATAATCAGTAGCAATAAAAATATAAGAAAGGAGTAGAAATTAATAGGACATTTCTTGAAATATTGGTCTAAAACACTGAAAAGAGGTGAAGAATCAACAACTAGCCTGGTAAACTCTGAGTTACCATGAATGTTGCTCTCCAATATCCTCAGTGAATGAAAAACTTGCAAGTGAGAGTAAAACTACATAGATATTGGAGATTGCACTAATCTATTTTCATGTTCTAAGCTTGAAAATAGAACGGTCACGTATTAATTTAACAGATGGCAATTGTTCTTTTAATAGCTATGTTATAGAGCAGTACATAAACTGTAACATATGCCTGAATACAATTTTAAATTATTTTTATTTTCAGATTTCTGAATTATTTTTTAAATTTTAAATAATTTCATTTTTTATATCAAAATGCTACTGAAAAAAATATAAGTAGGTGCAATCATAATTGCTAAACATGTAACATATAAGGTAGAAAAAACATTTTGAACAGGTGGACCTTAAAAAATATTCTTAATTATTCGTATACTGTTAAAATTATTTCAATTTTGTGTCTCAGCAGATACACATTCATACATCAGAAACAGGTGTTCATCAAAAGGAGATGATAAAGAGAGACAGCCGTCTCGGCTTGGAACCTCGCCTGCATGGTGTGATGACAGATAAATTAGAAAGATCCTGCTAAACATCTTTCCACACTTCAGAAGACGATTACACCTTTTTAAAAAGGCAAAACATGCAGTTCAATTACTTATTGTCTTGGCATGTGGTTGTGATGAAAGAAGGAGTCTTAAACCTCAATAGAGCTAAACTAACTTCCCAGATGGCCTACAGAAGAGGGATACCTTTGGTAATCCACCTGCACATACAGCAACTTTCTTCTGTTTAAAATAACATAAATGTTTCCCCACCCATCCATTCAAATAATCCCTTTATTTAAAGTGGCAATTTGATGCATACCTCCTTCACTCCTCCACTCCTCCCCCCCCCCCCCCCCCAAAAAAAAAGAAAACAACAACTAAAAAACATTACTGTCTATGGGATTACTTCAGTAAATTTATCTTTATTGCTCTCCTACTCCACACCCAAGCTTCACTGTAATATTTATCGTACCTATATTTTCCACTTAATATAAAAATCATATCAAAAATGTTGCATCAGTGAAAACAATCCTCAACACGTGTGCACATACAATAGGCAGAATGGTGGATGGTGTAAATGCCTGTACAGACACATTATTTAAAGAAATCTGCAATAAAATCCTGGTTGGAACCCTGAAGAATCCATATTACTCTTATGAATCAAACAAGTTTATTTACTGATTTACTTGCTAATGCATTTAATGGGCATTTTCTGAGATACATGTATAAGTGGTATGTGGGACTTCTGGAGAATACACTGAATATCCAAAGTCTAACCTTTAGTTACAAATTCATACCTAAGTTAGTAAGAAATACACTTTAGTCTTAAAATAAGGTTAAGGCACAAATGACTACGTTAAAGATGGAAAAGAGAAGCTTGTCCTACTGTCTGAATTTGTTACTTTAGCTCTGTTATTTGAACACAACGATTTGGAAATTATTCAAATGGTTGTATAGATCTGAACAAGTAAATGGCAGGAAAATCACCCCAGGAAGAAAAGGGTACTTTTGTTTCAGTGTATTTTTCTTTGTGAAAACTCAGGTTCAACACAGGAGTCCCAGAGCCGAGTTCAATGTATGCTACTATATCACAATCACAAGATTATCTCATGTGATCTTACCATTGCAACCTTTTACTTCTAGTAAAAAATAAATAAAAAAGAACTTACTAAACATAAAGCTGAAAACTAAAGCTAGTTTTTCTGTTAATCTGTTATTAGTTACCTGTGACATGTTACTTCATGCGTTGTCAGTGTTGGTCATGAGAAACCAACCCTTCATGTTTCCAAGCAGGTTCTGTTAGTGAACCAATGGGGACAGGTTAGATTAAATCACATCATTTTTGAATACAGGGACTGTTGACACAGAAACAAGCTTGAATCGAGCTCGCATTTCCTGAAATCACTAGACATTAAAACCCACTGAAAGGTGAAAAGAAAAATAATGATGCTTTGTGATATATACATAGTCATTTCAATATGAAAATAAATCTGAAGTGCAGGTATCAGGAATGCTTTACTCTAATTTTATGCTTATCATGGTTAGCTGCAGCGCTGCATTAGAGAGCAGGCAGTCCAGAATCAATTAGATGCAGCCCTCGAGCCCCAGACTAGATGCCAGCACAGCCCTCAGTTGGGCAAAACTTGGATGCCCTTGATTTAAGCTTTCTAAACCTCTGCAGTTCCAGTTCAGGAGATTAATGTAATTCCCCCAGCTCATACTTCTGAGGAGATATTTTTTTGTTTGATGCTGTCTATATTATTAACAGAACTATCCAAAATCCAAATGAGTTTTGGTTCTCATTGTGGCACAGAATGAAATACACTTACTTACAGTTCTCACTGTAAGCCATGAACTAGAGCCACGCCAACAGTACATTCCTGCTTAGTAACTAAACTTCAGAGTGGTGCAGTTCACCGACAGTACTTTTGTACCTGCCTTCATGCACAGCAGATACAATTTACTCTGTGTTATCAGTCTGTACAGAAGCATTAAACTTCTCCCATATTCATCTCTGGCTGCCCAGTGGTTGGCTGCCATTTCCTTTTAGACAGTGATGTCTGGTAAAAGCACCCCTCAGATCAAGAGATCCATAGAGAGGAACTGCCCTTCAGAGAATGTAGTAACATATAGTGAAGCAAGAACTTAGCCTAATATCATTCACTGAACAGCTTCTGACACACAAAATAAGCAAGCATTATATCTGTCAGTTTGAACTGTACAATATTCCTATTTCTGCGTTTGATTGAGAGGCACCTATGTAAAATGAATAGACTAATAGACACCAAGTCTCCTAACTAGCTGCTGAGATGCAGCGGCTGCAACATGCTGCTCCTGTGCATTATTCTTGTTTAGTGCATAAGACTGAAGACAATCACCAGGCAGGTTTCTTTGACAAACCATGATAAATCAGTATTTTTCACATGCGTAGTCACAGCTCATCAGTACCTTCAGACAAGCTACTTCTCCTGAACTAAGAATGCTTTACAACAGAGGAAATGAGAAACACTATTCAAGTATGTATATCATCGGATACTTTTGAAATCACTGTACTGCTTGTATGCAAGGGCACCAAAGTTTCTGCAGACTTTGTAGTAATAACAAAAAGCTACAAACATCACAAAGTTTTGAGTACTGGCACTTGGCTTCCCCACCTTTGAACCAATCCGCTGGGAATCACAAAAAGCAGCTCTCTCCTCTCAGCCACCAGTCACTCTTGTTTTAACAGAACGGCATAAGCTGAATTTTTTAACATGGTGGTTACAGCACAATATCTGCTGATTTCACAGCACCACAGCAGTTAAGTTTAGGAAAAAAAAGCAGCCTCCAAACCAATGCATTACCTTCAGCAGATGTTCCTTTATTTGCCAAGTCTCTGTCAGTCATTCTCCTCACTTTGTTTTCTCTATCCCAAACTGCCTTTTTTTTTTAAAATCCTAGGTATACTTACAGCTATGCAGACTTCAGAGGAAAAAATATTCTTGTCTTTACGAAAACAGAAGCTTTAAATTACATGTAAATATTTTTCACCATAACAGAGGAAATCCTCCAGCCTGCAGTCAGCCTATTTCTAGTTCTCTATGATTTAATGTTTTGGCAGTTTCTCAACTGGCTTGTTCCAAGCTTCACATATCTGATAAATCCCCATTTCTTTGGAAGATTGATGATCTCAAGAGCCTACTTCTGGATGTTTAAAATGCAGCTCCATCTCCTGCTATTTTTAGGAGTCCAAAAAGCATAGCACATGTTTCACACTGACAGGGACGTTTCCTCTCCTTCATCCATTGAGGGAAAAAAAAAAAAAAAAAAAGGAAAAAAGAAAAAAGGGGAAAAAAAAAAAAGAAAAAAAAAGATATACTTGAGGAAGAGAAGGAGAAAAAAAAAAAAAAAAGAAAACAAGGAATTGAACAAAGAAGCATGAGAGGAATAGGTGTTAGGTCAGTTAAGTGGTGCATGCTTGAGAAGGATATACAAATACGCACCCATGTGCATCTACCAGAATCCAATTTAACCAGATTGATGGGTACAAGAAGCAATTTTGTTGTCAAAGTCCAGAGAGTTTCAGCCATTTCAGTGATTATGAGTACTTTCAACTGAGAAGTCAGGCTCCAAATTTGATAGATTCTTCCTATGTAGATCAGGCATTTCCCTTCCTTTATCTTTGTTTTAAAGTTACTCATTATAATTGTTCTCCTGCAGCATCTCATCTGCTCAAAGTTGCAGAAAAGCACAGCAAAATGAAAATATCATACAGACAAAAGCTATGGTTTTGCTTGATGAAACTTGTATAATATACTACCCTTCACCCTAAACAAGTCCACTGCACCCTTTTCTATACTCAGAACGTTTCTGAATTCCAGGAGCTGTCTCAGGCTTCACCAGTTTCCCAGGTATTACTGTGCGTTCCCATTCACAGTACAGTTGGAGCTCATGGAAACAAATTTAGAGTCCAGAGTTGTCACCTGTTCTACAGCCGGCCAAATGCTGATGCTCTGGGAAGGTTTTAGAGTTTGTCTTGCAGAATTAAATAATCACCCTGCTACTTCTCCTTGGGACAAACATTTATAGAAAGGTGTTTGTAGATGTTCTTTATCCCCCTCCATCCCTCACAAAAGAAACAAACGATAAATTAAAAGGAAAATACATCCTGTGGGATGTATTGCTGGAAATCAGCCTGATATGCTCTGCAGAAGTTGCACCCACCAACCCGGACTCCTTTCGCTTACAAAAGTAATTCCCTTCACCAGTCACCATAATACTGAATCCAAGAGGATGAAAGGTTACAACATTAAATAGCTTTCCTGCCATATTTCATTTTACCGATTCTCAAGATGCACTAAGATTTTAGCTACCAACATACTTCTGCTGTTGCATTATGATTCTCAGTTTGTCACAAATAATGTCAACCGACTCTGCAAAGGGTTTCAGAAAAAGATTTTCCTTAAAAGAAAGCTGTGCAGCAGCAGTTGCACTGTAACTTAATCTGTCAGTTTGAGTATTATCTTGCTGTTAAAACAAGCTATAAATAGTTATAATAGTTATAATAACGATGTGATTGTTAAAAACAGAAATTTACTCATGATACAATTACTGTGCAAAATTTGCTTCTGAAATAATATATGCACGCGGAAATATTTCCAGAATTTAATTTTAATAGAGTGAATGGTATGGTCACCTCCATTAATGCTACAGATAGCATTCAGGTTTGATATAGCTTCCTGTCATTTTGCTGCTGCTTAAAAGAACATTATGTAATAGGACCTTAATTACATACTTTTAACCTTACAGTGCCAAGGGTCAATTAATTTTAACCTGATGCTCATAGGATGCAAGACTGTTAAATAAAATGGGGAAAAAATAAATAAATAACAACACTGAGTTGAGATGAAAAGGGAAATAACAGCAGAGACTCATAGGGCCAATGAAATTACAGCTAATCCTTCTGGGAATCCACACGGCAATAAAGTGAAAGTGAGTACAGATTAGCACATTGTAAATCCACTTACTACCCAGCAATGTTTACACAAGGATTTGCCATTGCCTGTTACCATTCGATCAGTGTTTAATTGCACAGTTTGCCGAGATTTTACTGAAGAGGTTACTTTATTTCCTACAAATATCATTCAGTTCCTTTAAGACTAAAAACACGCTTTAATCAAGGGCAAGAGTTTGTACTGACATCTGACAGATAATGAAAAAATGGATGAGTTCCAGGGTTTCATACTGATGACTTCATGGAATATGAGCAAGAAACAGAAATATTTAAGGAAATGCTTTGAGTGCAAACAGATCCCATGTTAATATTTCTGAATTTGAAATGCACGCGAGTGCACTTTTCTCGTGCACTTTAAAAGCTATTTGCTTGATTCCAAAACAGCTTTTTCCTTACTGCTCACTTCTAATACAAGCTGCACTCACATGGAGGCCAACAGCCAGCAAAAACATATTTCCATTTTAACGCCTTTAGATGATCAAAGCATCAGCTTAATATAATCAGCTCAAATCCATTTACCAGTGAGCCTACCACTGTGCCCAGGGACTGTTTTCCTTTCCAGCCCTATCTATTCTGGAACAGGTGCTATAATAGTAAATTAATTAGTCTGTGGAGATGCACCTTGTTCTCCATCTCCACAGGCCTCTTGTGGGTCAGGGCCTTGAGGAAAATGCCATCTGGGCAGAGTTTCCCCCAGAGAAACAATCAAAGCTTACAGATTGCAGACTACAGAGGAGGGTTCATATGACAATTAACCTTATTAGTCTTTTTTTTTTTTTTTTTTAAATGGTTGATAGTGTGTCAACACTTTGGCTCTATAAATAATCTGCTTCACAAAATCATCAGTGCAACTAATTCAAGAAAATAACCTAAAAACCCTCTAAAGTAAATACAAATTAAATCACACTCAAAATATACAGTTAAATGAGTATTAAACAATAATTTGTGTACCTATACAAGTATTGTACAGCACTTCCAGAATACTTAAAACTTCAACAAACTTTGAAAGATTGACAATTTATTCTGCGACAATTTTTAAACAAACCCAGCATGATCTGTCCTATTAATCAGTTTGGTTCTCTCTTTCCCACTGGATTTTGCCAAATATCCAATTTTCAATGGAATCAGAACTAAATTCAAACACATCTCTCAGTAGAGGTCAACGTCAGTCTTGATAAACATGATGGATGTTTAGTATTTAAAGCCCCTAAAACCTGGATTCTGTTTCCACACTGTTTCCAGGAACTGTTAAACAAACAAAACTATAGAAATCACAAAATATGATAGGAAAGCAAAATCCGTATACAATAAACACTACGCGCATTTTCTTTTCCCTGCTGAAAGTTTGGTGAAGAACAGAAATTAAGACAACAAAGCAAAATGAGCATCAAAAAGTTCAGTGTTTCAGGGCATTTAAAAATACAAAATACATATAAAAGTATAAATATAAGGTAACAAAAATAGCATTCCTAATGAATGACTTCAGTGAGCAACTCTTTTAAACACATTTTACTTGGATAAAAAACTACTGAATTTGCATCATAATATGAAACAAAGCCAAATGATTAGTTCCCAAAATGTTTTGATGACTTCTGACTCTGTTTGTGAATCACATGAATTTCTCTTACATTTATTTCTTATTCAGCTTAAGAAATTTTTATGCAAAGACTTATTCCTACAGTTTACTATATTTAACATTTGAAAAAGGGCTATTTCAAAGGAATACTTTTTGTTCAGACATTTTGTTCTTTTTACTCCCATGCACAGGTTTTTGGTGTAAACATCCAAGGCCTTTCAATCTACATTTTTTTGGGGAATAAAGTTAAATTCCATATTTTTTTCAAGGAATCATGTGAGTAAAACATGTACATGAAGGTGAAAATTGTAGAAATAAGGTCAAAGCAGTCATTCATGAAACTGTATTTTACTTTCAAGTTTGATCTCTACTATTTACACTTGTAATACTGATACTTGACAAGCTGTGTGTGCAATTGCCATTTTCATTGCATGACATTCTCATAAGAACCTTTTAGAAAAAAAGTTAGCAAAATATTTATCTTTTACTCTAACTATTTCTGAAGTCTTTTTTATTCCCCTACCTGAATATAAAACAAAATAAATGAAGGTAAAAGATATCTAGGTAAATGAAAGTAACAGATGGTAAGAAGCACTAAGTGAACCTTCCTTGGCTGATAGGAGACTTACTGGAAATGTTTGCATTCAGTTCACTTGAGCCATAAAGCAGCAGCAATCTGGTTACTTCACAGTCAGCTAGAGATACAGAAAAGTTTTACATGTGAAACGATTAAAGGAGAGATGAACCCCCATGGTTAGATATCAGTTGGGGAAGGAAGTCTGGTCTCAAGCCAAAGCAGCTTCAGCACGATACACCCTCACATACCAAGTGACAGAGGTATGCAACTTCTCCTGAATACTAAGGGGTTAATTCAGTTCATACAACCTGTCCCACAGCTAAGAGTTAGCTAAGTCTGAATCAGATATGGACAATATAAGCAAAATACCTAATCCAGCAACAGCCGCCTTTCACATCAAAGAACCATTATTGAGCTGAATTGCAATGACTGAAATATGACTTCTATAGTTTTGTAGAAACTAAACAATAATACCCAGAATTACTTCTATTTTCATCATGCCCACTTCTCCTCATTTTCATACTAAATTCATTTAATTCTTAATACTGAAAACTGGGGAAAATAAGACCCTATTCCGGAAAACACCAAGAAGAGAAAAGTTCAACTTATAAGGCCAAAATTTGTTGGAAATTAGAAGCTGTGATGATAATAAAGGGAGTGTTGGGGGGAAATTTAATTTGAATGAGATAGTTGCTAATTTGGACAATAGAAAAACATCTGGAACACAGGAAGTTCCATATTAATGCAAGGAAGAACTTTACTGTCATTAGAGAGCATTGGAGCAGGCTCCTCCAGAGATGTGGTGTCTCCTTCCCTGGAGACATTCAAGACCTGTCTGGACACCTACCTGTGCAACCCATCATAGGGAACCAGCTTTTGCAGGGGGGTGGACTTCATCCCTAGAGAGCTCTTTCAACACCTACAATTCTGTGATTCTGTGAACTGTTTTCATCTTTAATACAAAAGTAGGAATGGAGTCATAATCAAACAAGTGCAAGCATTACATAGCTTTATTATAGAAATGTCATTCATAATGCTAAAATCACTTCCTTTATCCATTACTGAGCCAAAGGAGTGGGTAGAACAGACTAGAAGATTAACAAGAATAGAAGAGACACACTAAGAGAAGTCAATGAAGCAGCCATAGGAGCTGAATTACAATGCTTGTACTCATTGAAGCAGCTAAAAAAAAAAAAAAGAGCTACAGCTACAAGGGACCGTATTCAAAGAAGCAACAAGAGATGGGATGCTTTAAAGGAACTGGGAAAAGCCCTCAGGTGCTTCCTTCAGAGAGACACACAGGTCCCTTCCACTTTGTTTCCCTCCAAACATTTAAAAAAAAAAAAGCATTTGGCATTAGTTTTCTATAATAAGCCTCATTCTGACATACTTGATCACAATATGCCAGAATGACAACTTGCACGCCACAAGAAACATTTAGCACATCGATTCCATGGAGTTCACATAACACAACCTGTAAGATCAACTACCTTTTTTTTTTAAGTGTCAGCACCTTCCCTATCCTCGCTGCCTGAATGAAAACAAACATCCTGCTTTGTACATATGAGCAATAATTGTGTGTACTCCAGCAATGAGAAGCATTCTCAGATTAGCCCTATCCAAGAAAATGGACAATATACAATGAACTACACAGAGCTTTGGTCTGACCCATCACGTTATGGAAATGTTACACAAATGCTGGGGTTAAATTTGGTTAACCCAATATCTGCCAAAATGCTCTTTTACTCCCTGCTCCTCTATGGGACAGGAAAATAAACATGACTGCATGAAGAGATCTGCTCCACATGGTGCCTGTGGAAGGGGGGTGGGACAGTCTGTTCCACCGTGCTGCAGGGATCTTCTGCTCCACGCTTGGAACACCTCCTGTCCTCATTATTCTCTGACACTAGTATTTGCAGGACTGTTGCACTCACATTTTCTCACTCCTGTCTCCCACAGCTGCTGCTGTGTTCTGTCATTATGTTTTTAAACCCTTTCTCAAAGATGTATTCATACAGGCACCATCAGCACTGCTGCTGGGTTCACCTTTGGCCAAAGGTGGAGCTGTTAAGGATCTGCCTGGAACCATCTGTATCTGACAGAGGCAGCCCCTGGTCTCTCCTCACAGAGACTTCTCTTACCAAAACCCTATACTACAGAGATGAAAAGAGCGCATTAAGGTGATGGAGGTATTCACAACAGCATAACCAGGCTGATCTCCCTAAATACATGCAGTGAGAACAGGCAACAATGGCACATACTACAGGTGTCCCGAAGGAAGCCCTCTCTCTTGGAAGCATAGGAAGTTGGGAAGTTGTGAGCAACCCCTTAGTGAGAAGGTATGCTGCTTGTCCTCACAGCCTGCAGAATACACTGAATGGAAGAAATGAGTGTGACGTTTTAAGAGATACGCAAAGTGATGCTCTGTGCTCTTAACACTCAGAGCAAAATATTTGCCCTTTTCCAATAGGATGTTAAAACCATTACTATATTCTGCACAAGGTGATAACCAGTTCATTATCTGCTAAAAGCAAGATAACTTTCCTAAAGCCAGCAACTTCTGTCTACATTTATATGAAGTCAGAGGTGCAATAGATTCACTAAAATACAGTATGTTCTTTCAATTACTCGCTCATTTTACAAGGACAGGGAAAAGAGTATCCTCTAAATATCCAGAGATCTTGCTATTATTCAAAAGGATGTTTTTCAAAACACAGAAAATATTTGTATTGTAACTTAAAGAAAATCAGAAAGGAAGAAATCTTCTGTTATTCCTTCACCCCACACTTCTGTTTCTCCAATTTCACACATATTTAGCATCTTGTGTAGAGTGCATTAGTATATGTGGTGATGAGATGAAGGCAGCCTAATGCAAGCTTGGCAAGAATTCCCTGTCACCAGTCCTCCTGGGTCCGGAGATCAGCACTCTTAAAATATGAGGATTTGATAGAGTTAACACCGTCCCCCTGAGCAGATGGTTTGGAGCATTCTGTCAGGCTGCCACCGATTACTGCAAACAGCCTCGTTACACTGATAGCCCCCCCGGGACCCAGCCCGCTGCTGGCTGACCTCACTCCGAGGTGTAATGGGCCCTTCCCAGGGCCTCATCTGTGCCACAAAGATACACACACGTCCCCAGAACCAACCAGCAGTACCTCCCCTTTGCAATGTCACAGCCAGCAGCCGCTCAGTAGTGGTGGCTTTTAGTTTGTTCAATGTATACTCCAGTCTTTGCAGTCCTGCAGGTGGAGACAGTTTAAACACCCTTTCAATTTTTTGGGTTTCTGCCTCCGTGTGACAGCACTGTCAGTCCCTCATGCAGCTTCAGCTGTCCTGTCTGCCCACTCTGTGGCAAAGCACTGTGCATTCACAGCCTATTTAGAATCTATGAAATATGAGCTTATATATTACATACTTGCTAGCAGCATTTTCTGCACTTTCTAAATAGATGAGTTAGACTGAAATCACATTTATCACCACCCGAAGAAGCTCCTACAAACTTACTCCAGAGTCTTAAAATGCTGTCTCATATTAGTTGTACATTACTCAGAATATTTCACCAGCTACCAATATATACCACCTGGTCATTATGGATTTGCTACTGTAAGGTTTGGTTTTATTGCAGCATGGTCACTCCGACCTGAATTTAAGTTTCTACTTTTATTCTAGAAGAAGTTTGGAGCAAAGTTACCAAGGTAGCTTTGATCTCAAATTTGCTACTGAACACCACTATATGTACTGGTAACACACACACAAAAAAGTTCAATTTATGTTCCTATGAGGAAGTCATTGTGCAAAGTAATTAACTGCTCCAAAAAGGGTTTAATATGAACTAAGAATCAGGGATGAAAGAACTGGCCTGAGAAACACAGACCCTGACACAAACTTTTTGCTGTCCCTGAACTTGGGTTCGCACTGAACAGCTGGGCAAGGCTTCATCAAACAAAGCCCTGTGAAGGGCTCCCTAACTCACAGAGGCTCTCACTGCATTCATATCTAGGTAGCTTCTTCATGCCAGTGACAAGCTCCAGGCAATGCTACTCCATTAGAGACATGTGGAATCTTAATATCTTGGATGTTTCTTCCTACACAATCCTGCAGCTTTTGAGATCTTGGAAGAACACATGAAGTACAGGACTCTGGAGTTACAGAAGTTATGAGCGCTCAGATCTCCGCCAAGGCTCAAGTCTTAGAGCAGCAACAGGGATCTGCTTCTCTTCCCCAAAGCAAGGTGAAACTATTTGACTCTCTCAAGAAGTACAGCATTCAAGGAACACACTGAGACTCTAACCTCACATTCTGCATTGGAGTGAAAAGAGCATCTCCTTGACCCTAATTAGATTCTTTCCCTACCCCCATCTTCACCCCAGTCTGCACTAATACATAGAATGGTTTGGGTTCGAAAGGACCTTTAACATTATCTCCTTCCAGTTTGCCCAGGAATTCAACCCGACCTTGGACACTTCCAGGGATGTGAGAATTCACAGCTTCTCTGTGCTTGTTCCACATAAGATGTTGCAGTATGTAAAGCCCAAACACTTGAATAAACAAATAAACAACAGCTAAAGGCAGGAAAACTCTCATATCATGTGCAGAGTGACATATAAAATGCTGTATTATAGGCATTTTTTTCATTGTTAAAAAAAGATGTTAAATGACTGTATGTCAACTGTTGCTTAGAACTCAAGAGAACAACTGAAAGATGGTTATCCTCTGCTGACAGTTCAACAGCTTTACTTTGTATATGGAGCCTAGCATACAAATATCCACTAAAGCCAACAAGTGAATAGAACAATTACATTTTGGCAACCCATGCGGAGACCAGCAGGAGGCAGGCTGAGCAAGCTGTGCCACTTGGACAGATGGTCCCACTGACACCAACCTGTGGTTTATTTCACAGGTTACACAGCTGTTTTTATAGTAATAGCATCACAGACAGAGTTCTGATATCGTTCATTTCATTTTAACCCTTCTAGGAAATGTTCATTAGATCTGGCTTCCATCAGTAACTGCAAGTGTTCAGCTCAGAGACTGTCCATACCCACCCAGACACAAAGAGTTGACATAAAACAGACTCCCACAGCACATCCACAGCTGTAGTCTGAACACTGCAACAATATATAAAAAACCAATATATCAACAAGCACATCATGAAAACACCTGCTGCTTGTAATAGCATGTCAGCAATTCTACTCATTAGCTTACTCACAAATACTGGGAAAAGAAAGGTAATTTTTTTAGACGAAGACAAATTTCAAAACACAAACAAGCCTAAGCTCTTTCCCAGTCACTCAGTCTAAGTGTTTTTCTCCATTCCAGGCGTATCCTGGAGGAACAGCACAAGAGGTTGCAGGGCAGTTGGGGTCACAGCTCAGGAGCACGAGCTCTCACCACAGCACAGGGTAAGTGGCAAGCTGCACAGCAACACCTGCTGGCAAACCCAGCAGAGAACACGGCTGTGTCCCTTGCACATGCTGAACTTTGCTGGAGAAGAAAAAGCCAAACTAATCGTCGTGGGCTCGATCTTGCACATCTCTGTGCTGTGCCTTGCCTCCTCGCTGGGTAATCTCAATAATAGGTTTGGCTATTCTAAGAAGATTAAAACAAGAAATAGAAACAAAGCAAAAAAAGGGGCTTAAAGAGGAGTAAAGACACACAGAAGGAGACAGGAATATGAACAGAATATGAGCAGGCCCATAGCAGCAATGCTTCCAGCAAATTCACTAACAAATATCTGTAGGATTGGACTTTATTTTTATTTATAACAGCAAAGACAATGTCTCTGAGTCAGATTTACATCCATAATGGCTTTCATTAAGACTTATTGCCTCTTCTCCATTCGATCCTCCTTCTGTGGTGCTCAGAACACCTGCACTACTCAGGTTTTTTTCCTTGGATTTTTTTTAAGTAAGAAAAAAATTAACAAAGTAAAATTTGTTGACAGTCCCCACAGTCAGCACAGTGGGTGTTCTACTTCTGGGCTGTCACATTTGCCATGTTCATTTCTGCAGGTGCTAAATACATGCTGACAACAACATATGTTACTTAAACGTGCATTGGGTTTTTTTTTTATTTAATTTTTTTGTTTTAATAAGCCTTGTAATTAAAAAGTGCTTGCAGCTTTAAAAAAAATAATACAGGTGAAAGCTGATTCTGCTCAGAGTACGTAACACTCACATTCATATTCTCTCTACCTCTTGTGCTTTAGGTGTTCCCCTAATGATACCCGGGGAGATAAGGCAGGGTGTGGGGGAAGAAAATCTTCCAACTATTGGTTATTCAAAAATAACACCAATCAAATTTGGAAATAACCGCACGAGAAGAGAATACTGATTCTCCCTGGAACTGCCCTTCTCCCCCACATCTCCTCACTCGTGCTGCTGAGCTCTCTTTTTGTTTACATTCATCTCTTATTTTAATCTCTTTAGTCCTGCCAAGTGTGTTATATATGGTCTCCAAAGGAGCATTTCCTTTACATACTATCATACAATAGGACTCACCTAGTGATCCGTAATAAAGTTAGACTTACCCTATTAATTACAGTATTATTATTTCTAACTGTTTAATGCATTGCTTTATTTTCCAGTGAAACCTATGCATTGCTCCTCAGGGCAGCACGATACCAATCAGCACATCAATGCAAGCCAGGAAAAACATTCTAATTCAGCAGAACCTATCAGGTTATTTTTTATATGGCAGTTCTATATATTGTACAGGAATTCCATTGGTCAGTTGAAAAAGTTAAACCATGAAAACAATCAAACTAAATCTGACTACCTGAACGTCAAAAGAGAAGCGATGGACTATTTTACAAGTCAATTTCATGTATTATCAACTTACTACATATAAAAAGATTATTTTTTAAATGAAATGAAAGCCACAAAAAAAACCATAAAAAAACCATATTTTCTTAGCCTCCTCTACAACCACGATGCATTAAGCTTTAGCCACATTGTCTTAGTTTCAATCGAGTTTGAAATATCTGTGGAGAACAATGCCTCTCCTTGCTTTGTGTGCAGAATCTCCACATTGAGGCTGAAGACTATGTTGCCCTACTTGAGGAGAAAAAACACCCAAGAAGAACATTTAAATGTAAGGAAGTAAACTTAAGTAAGCTTCCAGCATTTAAGACAAATTACACCACTTATTTCCCCCCTCTGTGGATGTGCCAGACTGTACAGCAGCACTGACAGGCATTTGTGTGCTCCAGGAAGAGAGCTCACATATGTCCCCCACTCTAATAAAAGATGTGGCAGGATTCATTTTGGCACACCACTGCTACCGTATGCTGCAATTGATCTTAGGCTTCGGAGGTGGTGGGAAAATACGTGCTGCTCAGTTCCAGGCATTCATATTTTAGCCAGTTAAAAACAAAGCTTGAACAAATATGCCAAATAATTTGCCTTCATTGAGAGCTAAGCCAAAGAAAACTCATGCGCTAAAATAGCCCATCTGTGAATTGGCTCTGCCACTCAGACAGAATAACAGTTTCAGGTCTCATCGTTATTTTCCCTCAGACTCAGAACGATAGAACTCAGTTTCTGAACCCAGAGTACCTCAGTAACACCTCTAACTGCAGCCCATCCCGGAACTAAATTTACAGAGTTCTAACAAAGGACAATCACAAAAAAACTGGCCATCTCAACAGTTACTTCAGACAATAGAAACATCTTCAGCTGTAACAGCACTGTAACATCAAAAAATTGTTACTCCATACCAAGCTCCATTTCATACTTGTCCTGTGTTCCTTGAGTTTAAAAATGAATGAAAACTCCCTATAACAACTCAGACCTTTTATTAGGTTAAGTGATATTTGCCTAACAAATTATGCTTAAAGAAACAGCGCATCAACCACCAAATGCACAGACTCTATTCAAATCTACACAGAGTTTTCTTAAGTGATAGAATCTACTCCAGCCCTTAACAAAGGGTTAAAATACAGATGCTGTGAATGGAATGTATAATCCTTAAGGCCCTGGAGCATTAAGACATGTCTGCTCCTTAGGGTCCGTCTCTGTCCATAATCAATTTCTTCCCTTGGAGAACATTAATTGTCTCTAATGATAGCTTTCCGTCAATACATCCTTGATCTTAAAAGGCCTGTACAGCTTTTTCCTTTATTCAATCAAATCATCTCTACAATTGCCCTCCTTTAGTAAGATAATACCTTTTAAGCCTTGTATTTTAATATAAAAAAAATAAGAGGTAGCAGCAAATTCTAATGGAAGTGCTAACATTTGAGGACCAGGATGATGGCTTCCATTATCCTAAATAATGTTTGAAGATTACGGAAAGCACCATGTTTCAAAAGGTGGAAACTAATCCCCCACTTTCAAATTATTCCTTGTACAAAAATCTGTTCTGACATTATGAATTTTTGTGCCCCAACTAAAGCACTGTATATTTAAATATGAAAGATAATTTTCAGCTCTGGAGGTGGAAAAAAAAGCAAATAATTACTATTTATAAGCATTAAATGCTGAATAATTTGAGAAATTGACAACCTTAAACACAGAAGCCCTTTATTTTTTCATTCTCTGGTACAGAGGTGGCTTAACTGTTCGCTCAAACCACTGTAAGTCCCCCAGAAGTTCCTAAAATTATTTAATTTCATGATGGCTCAAAAAACTCAATCTCCTAGTGACCCACTAATGTGTCTTGCTTTCCCCACCCCCTTCTCTTCCTTGTAATGCTTTTCAAAAGGCGTGGAAATTCAATTTTTTGCCATTCAACTGATTTGTTCCCATTCAAATAGAGGATTTTTCCTGCACTTCTTCATCTAGATTGCCCAGCACCAATCTGCATTTCCACCCATATTCTAACATGCCTTTGTGGAAAACGGCACCACTGTTTGTAATGGCTCAAGGGCCTCAAAATGAAGCATGATGGTACAAAAGCCCTTCAAACCTGATTCTTTACTTGGTACTTTTTAACATCCAGCACGAACACGTCAGAATTCTGATGCTGCCTATTTAATATCGTTTTTATCTAAAGGCAATCACAGAAAAGATTTCCTGCAAACAGCCTCCATCCACCCTGGCCATAATACCAGGCCTGTCCTCTTACGCAAAAACCACCACACACAAGCTATAGAAATAAAAATAAAGCAGATGATTGAAGATCAGAAAACTCAGGAAAATCTAACAAACATGAGCCACGTGGATTTGCTTTTTACTCACACACAGACATCATATTACAGTGCTGATGTTCTTTACATTGTTTCGTACTTTCCAAAATAGTGATGACAACAAGAGCAGCAGGACTAAAAATTATGTTAGGAATATGAAAAAAACTCAGAAATATAGGAAGGTAGATACAATCAATCCAGCAGCTATCAAACCTAAACAAAACAAAACAGCAAAAAAGAAGGAGACCAGTTAACAACCTAGATAAGAGATGAAAATTGCCAGTGAGGCAGATCAAGTTTATTCAGTGCCCTGATAAGCACCTATTTGCTCTTCCCCATAATGCTCTCTCAGTATTTATAAATTATCATTTAATTATGCTGGCAAGTGGTAATTGTCAAATAAAGCTCAGATAGGCATAAGCCCTCAGGCTGCACATGACAGAAAAATATCTGTTAAAGCTGGGCTGATTCACACGCTTAGGAAATCATTTCCTTTCTTCTTTTTATCCTTGCCAACAAATTATATGAACTGGCACTTTGTGCTTTGTAGGCATTTTGAAGTCTATGCAGATTACAGGAAAGAAAAATTAGTTGTTTCAGTATCTACCATTCCTAAATTATTCTGCTGATTTAAGACACCATGTTCTGTTTTAACAAAAGAGTGCCAAAGATCAATGAATCAGAGCCTTCCTTCGCTTAGAATTTATGCCCAGGGTCACTTTCAATTGGGTAAATCAAGATTTGGGGAATTATCGAATTCTGTGCATAATAGATTTGATACAGAGCAATAGTTAAAATATGACATTTATCCCATTAGGATGGAAACACTAAGCAATATTTTTTTAAAAGTCTCTCACTACTTACATTCAATTACAGACCCATTAAACATTCTCAGATATACGCTCACCGATACAGACACACGCCCACAGATTTGAAGGATTTCTTGGCTCACACCATATACGTGTAACTACCAAAGTATACAGAAAACAACCAACAGGAAAGGCAATTAGCACTAAGTAATAATACTAAATATAGACTCTTGAGAACTTTGACCTGGAACCTGTATGTGAACAATGTAAGTATCAGATTTACGACGTTGCTAGAATATTTGTCAGCAATGCCATCACTACCACAACAGCACTGATGTCGCTTTTTCTTTCTGCTATTATTGTATACTGAAAACTCCTAGTAACAACCACACCAGCAACAACATAATAATCTCTTCCCAGGCCAGCCTAATATTGGATGCTAGTCCATATCTGTACTTTTGTCCATATGCCCCTTCAGTGGCAAAGGACTTGATGTGCCTTTGGCTTACCAGGAGCCCAAAACAAGTCTCAGTCATTCTTGGTACCTAAGCACATACATATTTTTTTTCTCCCCCTCATCAACAGAGTTCAACAGAACTTCTCCTGTGCTTTTAAACACCCTCTAGATGCAACTAATTTACATTCAGATCTGAGCTGTTAATAGATATGTATACTTCCATCAACAAACTATGTAAGATATCAGTATCGCCTACATCTTAGATTGGTTTTATTGAAGTCATTGAGCCCTCTGAAACTTTCAGGAGCAGTTTCCTGATAAAGATTAGAATTTCTCACAGAAATCCATTTTTCTTTTAGGCTATCAGTAATCCTCAACTGATACCTTCCTTTACTGAGTGTAACGTCAACAACAGCAATGGCAGCCAACACAGGCAGGAAACACTGGATGAAAGAAGGGGCTGTACAGGATAACAGTCCAATTTCACTGGAAAAAAAGATATGATTTCTCTTCTTCCATTTTACAAGTTTCACATCTTCAGTCAATGAACAGCGGTGTGTATGGACTGCTTCACACAGTTATTTCCTGTTATTTTTCTTCCTAGAAGCACTGCTCGGCAGTGACTGCTCATCGCCACTGGACAGATCTGCTGCAGCTCCCACTGCTCTCATGAATCACACCACCTTCCCTATAGGGACTCACGGGGACAACCATTGCCCCAGGGGCTAACACAGCATGAAGACTAGCCAAGCACCATCATTTACAGGTTGCACAAGATGCCCAAGCAGCAAATAGCCAGAAAGCATCTACTGGTGCTGTGACAGCCAAAACAAATTAGCATCTTACATTCAGCATAAGCAGTGAGACAATGATTCTCAAAGGAACAGCTCTTCACCTTGTTTACCTTTTGCAAAAGATATTGTATCACTATCAAGTATAGATTTCTAAGACCAAATACTTTTGCAGACCACTACCATTTCACAGAAACAGATGCAGGAGGCACTTAAAATATTGAATGATGTGCTTCGTATGTTGAAGAAATAGTAAAAGACAAAACAAGTAGAAACTCTTCTTCAGCTGTAAACCTTGCATTCAGAAACGCTGGTGATTGACTCTTGCAGGAGAGCATTGCATCCTTGGCCTACAGGTATGGTCAGTCAATGCCAAACCAGACATTTATGCCCAAGAAGATTGCATATAGGACCATCTGGAGAACTTTTGCATTAGTACCTTGGTCCTGACCTGCAGGATTCAGCAAGCACATGGACTGCAAACACCAGCAGAAAACGACCACTGAATCTATCTGCATGAAGGGGTCAGGATTTTGCACATAAATAAGATTCTTTCCACTAGCTTTTCCCACCCACAAGACAACAAAATACATAAAAGGAATCTTTGTAGCTCTGTTTATTGCAAGCAGTACCTTAGGAAATGGCATGTCTTTTTCACTAAGCAGTGAATTGAATTTTGAATCAGTAACAGAGAAAAAAATACGACTGCTTCCATGACACCAGAGTGCTCAGCCAGCTGTGAAGAACAATCACGGAGCTGACAGAGAACTCATAACTTTGGTGAGCTCTAATACTTTTCTAATCTTGGTTTTGTGCTGATAGTTGGTCAGGAAGTTTTTCCCCCTCAACAACTTCCTTTTTTGGTAATTTACTTCTTACAAGGACTAACCTCAATGATCTTTACAATGTTATACCAAGCAGACGGTGAAGAACAACATAACATATCTTGGGAGAGGAAGGGGATCTTCTCAACAGTATTATTCTCGTTCTCCTTTTACTACTTTGGGGTTTGTTCTTTCCTGATACTTTTTAGAATTAATAAACAAGTAATTAGGAATCGATTCAACTTTCTAAACTACTCAGCTTATCTATTTTTTGACATCCTTGATCACAAAGGTGACTTGAAAAATGCGTTGCATCGCCAATCTCAAATAGCAACTCATAGGTTGAAGCCCTCACAGGTAAAAAAAAAAATTATACATGGCCTAACAAATATTATTTCATATTCAAATCTAGATTGGTTATTAGAAAAAAAGTCTGCTTTTTCCCTCATTTGGCACAACAAAATTCTAGCTGTCATGGTCATTAGCGACTTCCTATATTTTGATTTTAGAAGAACAGACTACATAAAAGTCATTTCACATCTTAAAGTCTGATTTCTTTCTTTTAAATTCTAGAACAATTTCTACTGACTTCAATATTGAGTTCAGCAGGATGTCTCTGCAGTACCACTCTGAGGATCCAGAAGTCAGACTGCTCAGTTCTGCAGGTTTGTGATGTCTTCACAAAGGACATGACCAAAGGCATTTAATGAAGGTATTTTTAATATTTAAGTTTAAAAAACACCTATGTTTTAACATATTGCCTGAGTTTACCTTTAAGACATCCAGAGAAAATAATATTATGAGCTTCTTAAAGGTAGCTTAACGTATCCCAGATAATTAATTATAAAACCAGAAGAAGATAATTAAGGATCCTCCCAAAAATTCAAGGTGAATCGGGAAGTTTTCCAAGTAATTTCTTAATAGCACCCATGCTCTCTTTAAAAGATCATTCAAAAAATATTTTATCACATACATAAAGCGCTTTTCATTTTAATTCTACTCTCCTAAATCCACTCTGAAACCACACCCAACGTCCACACCATGAGAACCCATGGATTTTATCAGACTTGTGCACTTTGATCTGAAAACTTACAGAAATACAGTGAAAGTTCAGATAACATTTACGGCTCAAGCCCATCTTGTTACTGATACAGCAACACAGATGCTTTTCTTCCCCTTCTGCAAATTTCCTGCTGATTTTCTAGGTCAAACTAATAGAACATTCATGGTCTGTTACCAGGAAAGTAAAAGGAGGAACAGGGTTTTTTTCCTCTGGTAGTCTGTTCCAGAAGGGTTGGTTTGAAAATACAAAGCCATGTGCTGACATAGAACAAAATCATCAATATGAAAATACTAATTTTTCTTATAAATCAACCCCGAGAGAAGCCTGTCTCGTACACACACAAGAGTGTATCTCACTCTTTAGAGGCAAAGACTTACTTCAGAAACTTCATTTTTAAAGGCACATTTCCAGGTTTTTCATAACCTAATTGGAGCCTAACTGGTTTATGGTAAGAAATTTTTAATTTACACAGATTTAAACTATGTACATTAATCAGTGTTGCTGTATATTGGAATATAAACTTTTCTGGAAATAGCAGATATTTTGACATATGTTATATTCAGTTCCAGGGCAACATATACTATGTAATTTATTTTCCTTGCTTACAATGCACTTTATCTCCCCCTCCCCGCAGTAATACATATACGTATATTTTAAAACCTTTGCTTACAGATTCCTCCCACTGCAATAATTCTGGCTTCCTCAATGCCCACTTTTGTAGGGCTTTCTCAGGAGGCAACATGTAGCGTGTGCCATAACAAAACACATGCCCACTGGCTGGCCATCTCCTGCCACACAGAACATACCAGGCTACAACTTAACACGACTTAGCCCAAGTAAGGAAACCAGTCTGGGCTTCTTAGAATAGCTTAGGCTGGGATCTTAAAGACCATCTAGTTCCAAGTTACTGAGTAGAAATATGTGTAAGAGATGGGGAGAAGTTGCAAAACACAAAAACAAGATACAACTTTCTAATAGTTGTTTGATTTCTCAAATCAAGAGAGGCAGAATCAACTTCTTGTTTCTGCTTTGTTGTTTGTATTGTGAAGGTTAAGACATATGAATACATAAAGAACTGAGAAACACTAAGAAAGAAGATGCTGTACTAAATCCCAGTCTGTTCTTGTTCTAAACAGAGCATACATAAGTCAGACAGTGACTGTGGCCTTTATGGGCATGAGCCCATAAGAAGAGTTGCAATTAATTTTGGACTTCCATTTTTGTACCCAATTTAGTGTATTATAAAAATCATAGTAAAATTCATCCCATGTACACTTCTTTTAACATTTAATTTTGAAAATACTTGCCTGTCTGTACAGAAATTTAACATCATCTTCAACAGTGATAATTTTAAGAAATACAAAACAGTGGTATTTTACTTCTGATCTAAATCCAAGATTATTACTTAGCCTGTTTATTAGTGCTCTTAATAAATGTTCTGTGCAGAACTCTGCCTTCACTTTAATACTCAAGAAACTGTTAGGACCATCTCATTAAATCTCTTCTACAGCCTAGGCTGTGTAATTTCAGTTATTCCTGCACTGAGCCACATGTGTTTGTGACTGCCTCATCTCTACTCTCCGGAGAGAGCATATTTTTCCTCCTTTGCCATTAATATCCTGATTAATATATCTTATTCTTTGCTCAAGTTTGATTTTCATTGTGACATATCATTTTGCTTCAGTAAGTAAATACATAAAGTGTAGAACTAAAGTCAGGTTTGAAAGCCATGTAACAACTGACCTATTACAAACAATGGGTCTTCTATAGCGGATAGCTTTGCCAGGATTAGTGTGTTTCGATGAGATAATCAACTATGCATTTTGTGACCAGCTCACTCACATCCTGGCAAAACGATCTTGCTGGGAGGCAGACTGCATGCTTCACTACCAGGAAATGGACAATGACAGATAGTCTGCATTTCCATTTACACGTATCCTTAATTGTTGTCACTGAAAAAGACGTGCCAGATACTGACACAACAGATCATTCAAAGTAAGTTATGTATTCATGTTAGGCGTTATTTATCTGGACTGGAAAGGAAAACAAATATTGCTCCTTCTCTCCCCCCCCTTCCTAATTAGCCGATTGTTTCAAATGCTTTTTGTTAGGGTTTCAGCAATTTATATTCTTTAAGCTTGTCATAAAGATAACGCTTATTATGAACTATGCTAAGAATACAGTCCTAATTCAGATTCCTTTCTTTTCTGGCTATGCCATAATGAAGATGTTTGCAGGTTTCATTTATTTGATTCTGTCCAGGGAACCTCATAAAATATATTTAGAAATAAACACAATAATACATTCATGCTCAAAAAAATCCTTTTGTTGTTAGGTTTTTTTTTCTTCCTTTTTTCCTTGTATAACATCCTAATAACAGTGATACAGAGTCCTGTTAAGATTTGGTAAAAGAAAAAAACCAAAACTGCATTAGCATATTGGGAATTGGAATAGTTTGACCAAAACTGCTTAAGAAAAGCTGAAGAAATGACTATAGAACAACATCACAGACAGGTTTTCACAAGTTAAATAATATATATTTATATATCCCAGAAATCACTGAAGATTAGAGATAATAAAAGTAGCCTCTTAACAATGGTGTTATGCAAGATACCAGTCGCTAACAGATAACTTCTGAATGTACTTTTAATATAAGAACTATTATTATTATTATTAAAAAGAATTCTCATCTTTCATTTCCTAAGCCAGGCCATTCACCCTGACCGCTCAAAGTGAGCGAGGACTTCATGAAAGGAGAGGAGTTGGGTGAGACCCACACACCAGCACTCAGCCTCTGCCCTTCCCAGTTTACATTTCTTGGTGATCCACTGCAGATATCAAATTAGAAAACTCACTGCTATCTGTGTATAATGCATGAAATACAATTCAGAAACATTACACAGAGTAGAAATCTGCTCTGTTTTAACCACTCAGTAAAATAAATAAATATTCATTGCTTAAAATAGTATAATCTAGTTTCAGTGTATGCTTGCCACATTGATGATTTTGCATTATATTTCCTGAGTAAAATCACTTTTCATGACAATCAGTGCAACAGCCTATTTCCACAATTTCTTACAGCCCAGCAGGCAGGCCTACTTCTACAGCCTTGATAATTATGAATCCTTTCTGTGATGCTAATAGATTATTCCACTTTGAATGAGCATCCAAAATTATTTAGCAACACCTTGTTTAAGATGACAGTTTAGCGATTCTAAATCCTAAATAATTAATTTGATTAAAAACATGTAAGCAATGAAAGAGCTTTTACTTTGGGTATCATCTCTTTTACCAGCATAAGCAACACTGTGGGTGAGACATTCATTTCTTTGTGGGTTGCCTGGACAAAAGGCAACATCAGCTTAACTAGGTCTGCATCAGGTCAGCATGCACAGGTACTGGATCTGACAACAGATGGCAATACAAATTAGTTTTGCATATGCGCAATACAAATACACAGTGTCAGCCTAAAGCAGGTTCCATGTCTCAATACATAAACAGTTTTTAAACTTTAGAAAGTGAGAACACAGCACAATTTATTTTGTGATTGTTTTTATTCCTACCATGCTTTAAGTACTAAATTCTTATTCTTTTAACCATGGTAACTGGTCTGACTTCAGAAATGCGAAGTACCTGCTCATTTTTCAACCTTCTGAAAGCCAGATTTCCTATGCAATGATTCAGAAGAACAGCTCCCCACATACACACTCCTGTTAACCTGGAAGCCAAGAGTAACAGCTTCCATAATGGGCCACAGCACCAGCTAGTCAAAGTTTGGTGCTGTGGTCATGGCGCTGAATGTTGCTAATTCCAGATTACCTGGCAAACACGTAACCCCAGATAAGCAAGTATCTGTGCTGCATTACATGGCAGAAGAGAAGATCCGTAACTGTAAGTAGTGTAACTCATTTCACAATGAATATGACAGCATTAATACACAAGGCTCAGATTAGACACTGTGTTCTTACAGACAGATGTGCTCTCCTCTCACTTAGCAATCCCATTTCAATGAAAGATATGGGAATTAAAACCCCCTGAAAACAATGCCATTAAACCTTGCCTCAGTTTACCCAGTTGTAGTAAAATGCATCTATATATTCAAGGGTATCTTGCAGAACACCCCATTTCTTTTTTATTTTTCTTTCCTCATATTACAGGAAAAGCTTTCCTAGACCATTTAGATCTGTCTAGGACTAGATCTTACTGATCCTTTTTTAAGTAGTTGCAAATTACTGTGCCAATTCAGGAGTAATCTAAGGAAGGAATGAGGAGCAGATCAAACCATGCTCTAGACATGTCTTTTACTCAAGGGTTCAGTACCAAGCGGTCCTTACACTATTTAGGTAGAGCATCTTCCGACACCTAAGCGTAGGCCAATTCAATTTTGCTCATTAATACAGCTAGGTATTTCCCAGCATCGCAAACACTGTCAAATAAGTTAATGATACTAAAACCCTATGGGAATTGTCTGTTATCTATTTAATGGTTTTCATAAAGGTCAGTAAGACATGCTATTAGGGGTAGATGTCCATGGACAAACTTGCATTTATCCATCTCTATAGAATCATTCAATCAAAAATTAGGTATGCTCTCAAACAACTTCACTATAGAGGAGGAAAATCCTTTTCACTGCATCTGGCCCCCCTTTGCACTCAAGCCAGAAGCACGAAGCAAAAGCACTTTGATGTAGGAGTGCTCCTTTCTAGCACAGCCCCTCTTGATCCACTAAGATAAGAAAGAAGAATGCAGCACAGCATCATCCCAAATTCCTTTTTATATTAGGTTGCCCCAAAGGCCAATTAATGGCACATTATCGCAGGCCTGATAATCCATTTAGCAGACAGACAGCTGCATAGTGATACTAATATAGTTACATTAATATAATTACACATTCTACCTATAATATGCATTTTAGAACACATAATAATGTAACATTACAACAAAAGAAAGTCTAGAGTAGAAGTCCTGAAAGTACACATGGTTATTTTTTAATTTGTTTTCCTAGCCTGATTTTCTGACTGCTTGCTACTGTTGTTACATTGAGGTAAAAGGCATCACTCACCCAAGCAAGGTCATGAAAGTCCTTTAAGAGAAAAGAGTTCCCCTCTACCTGACTCACACCTGGAGAACAGGACGTGGTCCTCCATCGGAGCCAGACAGTAACCCAGGGACAGAGGGGCCAGGAGCACAGGAGGGTGCAAGGCTCCCAACTCCTCAAACGTGAGCATGCTGTCTCTGCAACACTCTCAGGCTGACTACATTAGAAACAAGCGAACATCTCCACGAAACAAACTCATGTAATTCCGCACATCATTACCGATGGACTAACCAAGTCATTTAAAAGAGCTTCGCCATTCATTTGGCTTTGTGTAAAGTATCCAGTCCTTTCTGTGCAAGAACAATATAAATGAATAATCAGGATATGATTTCTTAATAATTAATTGATACTGAACAGTATCATTTATGCACTCTATTTTTCTTACACAGCCAAGACTTGTGCTAACGTCATGGGGAGTTTCTGGAGTGAAGAACGCTGGACTAGGTAATTGTTCTTGCACTTAAGGGCATCTTGGCCGATTTGTTGTGTGTATAATAAAAGCTCATACTTGTGCAGTAATTTAGCATTTCTGAATAAACAGTGATTCATAATTCTCCATCTCCTTGTCCTCATTTCTTTAAAAAAAAATTGAGTCACTGTTGTTTAATCCAATAATTATGCAAACACTAAATCTTACACTGGAGGAGAAAATGTTAACACATATTGAAAAACCAAAATGCATAGAACTATAATCTGTATGATAAAATGCATTACTCTGTTTAAAAGGATTGTTTTACAGAAGCAATTAACAATCAGCAATCATACAGTTCAGACCGGTGTTTTGATGCCATCTGTTGGAGTAAGTCTTCACATTCCCGAGAATGAAGCTATAATTTTCTGTTTATGATTTCATTAGATGCAAAGAGCATTGCAGCTACAAAAAGAAGAGGATTTCACTAAACACTTTCATTTTTGAAAGAGCTGCTCTAAATAGATCAGTTTGTCAGAAGTCTTTCCCTAAAAGGGAAGAAACATAATACAATTGCAGTTATATCAGAGCTGACAAATACATTCTAAAATGTAAAGAAATATTTCAGGACCTACATTTCCTATTAACAAACTTATGAAAAAATATAAACATGGCATTTCATTTCACTGCAAAAAAAAACCCAACCCAATGTAGTAGGAAGTACATCAAACAAGGTGATGTTTGCACCTTAACAAAAACTGTAGTAGAGTTTTTCTAATGGAGTTGGGTGAACAATGAACTACTCACTAAAAAACACATTTCAATTTCATTAGTTCATTACATACATGATTAAATCTTTGGGGGATTTTTTAATACACTAGGGGGAGCTAGATCTCTACAATGAACATGAGCAATTAGCTGGCAGAGTGTTTAACCCTGTTAAAAAAAAAAACATTTAAAAACAATCTTACAAGCCTCTCTTGCTGACAAATACACACATTTCTGATCAAGAACACACAAACTGAAGACCCACAACATTCTAGGAAATACTATTTCTCTTCTATTGCTTATTAAAATTACTCTTATTAATTCCTTTTCCTGTTACTTCAAAGACTGCTCTAGTGAATCCAGGACAGCCTAAAACCAGCCAAAAATAGTTCTCCTTCCAGATCTGCACACAGATGCACTGCCTCTAACCCTGGCTACTACACTAATTCCACAACAACATAAGCAGTGCTGCTACATGAAAAACATTGCTTTTTTTTCCCCTTTTCTGCTTTACTGTTCAGTAATTACACACTGTCATGTTAAAAGAGTAAATTCTAATTTTGCACAATATGCGTCAGCAAGTTTTACCTTCTAAACCCCACTAATTCATACTGTTCTCATACTTGAGGTGTTTAAAAGATTTACCCTATGAAACTAGAGAAATATTTTTCCTCCTAAGAAAGAAAGATGTACATCTGGTAAATCCTTCCTTTAATCGTTCATTCCCTTCAAATATTATGGTAAAATATGCCCACTCAGCTGCAGTTTCAAAACCAGGGACAGATGTTTACACATGCTTGTAAAGTTCTGCGTAAATACTAAAACTTCCAGAGAAGAAACAGTTCCACAGATGCCAATGGGATTCCCTGGAACAAGAAGGAGCTTCTTACAAAGGGTTAAAGGATCCATGACAGCAGGTGCCAGGAACTGAATTTCTGATGCTGAAACAGAAGGAGCACGAGGTGGTCTGATACTATGCTAATTTGCTATAAGTGAAACCAATTAATTTGTTGAAGAATAGATTGGAAGTAATATCAAGAATCTCTTTAGAATAGAGAACCAGTTAGTCATTCTAGTAAATCCAACAATTTACAAGTCTTGTTTGTCATCGTAGTCATCAAAAGAGGGGGAAGTTTAATGTGTTCCAAGCACATATCACTATTTCTTAGAACTAGGACATGAAAATGTGGATGACTTCTTATAGTTTTCATCTGTGTTCTGTAAAGCCCAGAAGCAAATCTGATATGACAGTTATGCTGACAACTCTCAAGAGGAGCAATCTGCAGAACCCTTTGGAGCAGCATTACCCCAGCTGACATTGCTCCATGGCCCACAAGGCAGTAAAGCCATAAGGATCATCACAGTCATAGTTCCACCATGAAGTATTTTGAGTTCCTTTGAAAATTCAGTCAAAAATATAACAATGCTACTTTTCCCAAACTGCAAGTGCCCTTTGGATGCATAAAGCAAATTACATGTACGCAGTTTACAAATTCCCCACTGTTGCACCCTGGCTCCTCTAAACAAGAATTGCAGATCAAATTCCTCAGGACACGCACACTACTAAATTAACAAGCACAGAACTGTGACAGCAAATTGCACGTTGATGATGCAGGAGAAGTACCTGATTGGGATGGCCTACTGTTTTTCTTGCATTTACTCTTGTGCAATGCAAACATTCATAGTTTTTAGAGATACAGCAATTGATTGAATCTATCAAGGAATTCCTAAGGGATTTTCCTTCACTATAAGAAGATTTAGGTAATTTTCAGGTAGTAACTCACTAGTAGAATGAAGTAGTGATTGAGATGAACAGCAACACAGACAACACTCAAAAGGGGCAAAAACTTCAGATATTTTCCAGGACAAAGTAAAGAACAAGAAAAACAAGGCCTGCACAGATCTCATAATTCAACAAACTGCTGAATGAACTAATACCGATAACATCTGTTAGACAACATTACATGGTCTCAGAGAAGTTCTGCAACTGAAAGCAACTTGAGTTCCTTTACAAAAAATAAATAAATGGACAATTTTCATCCTGCAGCTCCCAAGTTAGGAGCTTATAAAGTAAGTGATGTGACAGCGAATACACCAGAAAGTTAAAAAATTAATTCATTAAAATTAATGCATTAAAAAAACGCCTCTGAAAACAGATTTAGTTTCTAGGCCAGCTCAGTTTGGAAAGTACAGCCTCTGCCTGTTAAGGATCCCTTGCCAACATTAACTCTTGGCTTTCAGAAACCTGCTGACACACAGCTGATTGGCTTCTTAACAAGTTCCTACTTGACTTTTAGGGGAGCAGAGGAGGGAATAAATCAAAAATTTTAAAAAGCTCACATTGTAAGTTTATGGGGAGGGTGGATAAAAACGTGATCAAGTTTTTTCTAAGATCATTCAGGATATAATTGGATTTCACACACTAAGCCACTACTCCCTTGCTGTTGCATCAAGAGGTTGTTCTCAGTGCCTTTGCCTCAGCATTGCACTCATCATGTCTTGCTGCTCACTTAGCATTAATCTACAGTGTTTTTGGAAGAAAATGTTTCCAGGGATACCACCCAACAACAAGGACTTTGACCCACAGAAACACTTATTTTGAGACAATAGTGATGCATTATTTTACAGTGACCTACAGTTCAAGAATCAATGTTTTTGTCCCTGCCTCCTAACTTCTAACATGAAAGCTTAACAGATTTCCCCTTGGATTTCTTGGTTCTTCTTTTAGTGAGAAGAGCAGGTTTTCAACAAGATCACTGCAAATGCTCTTCTCAGATTTGCAGAGAAAATAGACACATTCTGTCATTATGATCTGCATACAGAGACCCACTGAGGTTTGTTGTTTGTTTTTTTTTAATGAGGCTATGTGTTTAAACCATAAATAGTACATTTATGAGGTACAAATAGGAGGGCACACCACATACCACAGGGAAAAAAAAAAGAAAAAGAAAAAGGTAGCATAAATTACTGCCACAACAGGAACAATCTACTCAATAAGTTCCATTATCTCCAAATGGAGCATTTGATAAGCAAAAACTTTCTTTTTCAGCTCTCCAGACAAACCAGCTCATCACAAGGAGATTCTGACCATTTTCACTGACTGAAGCAAAAATAACAAGGTAAAAAGCAAGGGATACAGATAAAGAGCTTACAAATTTTCACAAATTTAACACTACATTTCACTACAACATCCAGAAGCTTCATCAACATGACTGGTCTTGTTGCCTTTTCTCGTAGACATAATTAACTACCTTATGACTAATTAACAGTTGGCTTGATTCAACAAGCACAATGACAAAGGACAATCCCTTCCAGGGGTGAGTCAGGTAAAGTTAATGAGCAAGTACATCCCACAGCTGAAGTCATAAATATCTGCAGGAACACGTATTATGACACCTGACATAGATAACAGACATGACATGTTAGATTAAGATTTAAGCAGAAATTCAAATTTCACTTCAGAAGTATTTTCACATCTAAATATTTGCTTTTAAAAGTTTGTATCACTCAGTATGAATAGTATTAAAAGTAGTGCTGCATTACCCATGACTTGCTTTGCTAAATTCTCAAAAAGCGTGTCAAAATGGAGCAGGGGGAAAACAGCAGGGTTTTATTGCCAAAGATCCAAACCCAAAGCAGAATTCATCACCTGCCACATGGGCAGTTGCCCGTTTGTATGAGTTGAAGTATACCTACGACAAAGATTCAGATATGACTTTAATTTATCTAAGGGATCTCTTCTATTCAAAGGACACAAATAACTTTGAAATTATAGAAAGGACAACTTTTCCTTTGGAAAACGTTCTAAAACGTCTATGCAAGTGAGAAGACTAAGTACAGATTAGAACATTAGTGTAATTCCAATACTACGCAGCTTTCAGAAAAATCTATTGTTAGTCACCTTACATATCATTTTTTTAATCTACATCAACAGAAGATAAAGTGAATTTGATGGTCTCAGTCTGGCATAAACAATTCTGTGGTTGCATGCTAATGACAATTGCTGTTTACTAATGACTTAAAACCAGAGAAAATAGAGACCAGCGTGTGAGTGTCAGAAGTCAGTTCTGCTTTAGACAAGGGGCTGCATGTGCATTAGGGACAGCATTATGTAGTAGACAAACAAGAGGAAAAAGTGGAAAAATAATCTAAAATTCTTTTAGAAGACAAACTCAGTATCTATTGAAATTCAATTAGAATTCAATGTTTACAGAGACTGCTGTAGGGAAGAAAAAAGGGAAATAAAATCCCTAGATTTTGTTTAAAATTTGGTAAGATTATAACATATACTAAAAAAAAACAAGTGCTCAAATAATTATGAAGATATCACCAGAAGTGAAATTCTCATCAAAGGCATGTCTAGTAGCTATATTTTCTGACTCCATCTGAATGTCTGAGAAATGATTAACCAGTTTGTCGAGGCAAATAAAACAACGGGTTACGTACTTGTTGAACAAGAAGCATAACCATCCCTGTGTGCTTAGTTTATTGAGACAGAACTCAATAAATGCAGTCTTAATATACATATCTTATAAGATGACTGTACTGAGCAATTTCAGATCACAGCAGCATTTAAAGTGACTGTAAACTCTCCCTGCTGACAAGCTGACTCACCACCTGCACAAAGCTATTTACCTTCCACTGACAGAAACAACTCATCCATCTTATTTTCCTTGGTCCCTTTAAAAAAACCAATATTTTCCTTTTAAAACTTTTTGGATAATAAACATTCCCATCTAACATCTAAAGCAAAACTGTACATCAGAAAGCATAACGTGATTCCTACTCTGACAAGAACAAATGCAGACAAGACGCGGAGATCACAGTAAAAATCTTGCAGTTTGCATGCAAGGAACACAATCTTCTCCCACTTATATAAAGCAACTGCTCCAAAAGGCATTTGTTTAAAGGGTTGACCATCACTGGTCTAAGTACAGCAGAACTCAATAATGTAATTGCATCTTTGCTTTTGAAGCACGAGCAAATCTCGCTATACTTTTCAGATCGACTTGCAGATCAAATCATGTCCAGCTCCCTCTCACAGGGCTTCCAGGCAAAAAAAACCCACCAAAACAAAAAACAAATACAGCCCTAAGAGGGGGCTCATAATATACATTGTAGACATTGGTTACAAACATTAACTGCAGCATTTTTATCAGGCTTTTCATTCTGATAAGAACCTTACAGAATAGGAAACGCAATTCTGTTATTTGCCTAACATTCAGGATGCTGAATAATTAACTACGTTGCCCCTTCCTCAAATGCAAACAGAATTCACACTGTAAGAGTATGACTACTGCAGCATAGCAACATTTTATTCACTCTTTAAAACATGAATATTTAAACAGAAGACATTTTTTTTCCCCATGCAGAAGCCTAAATAGAAGCTCTTATCTGAAAAAGTAAAAGCTGTTATTTTTTTTTTTTGCCAAGAGGTTTCAGACTGTATAGAGATAGTTACATACACAGGCATCTCAAATGAGAGGGCACCATACATACATGTAATTGGTTGCTTTTTCTTTTCCTCAGCAGTCTGTACAAAACGTGAAAATGTGCCTGCTTCTTACTAGCCATTAAAAGGCAGTGGTTGCACCATACTGTGATTTGGGGAGCTGAAGAAAATAGCCAGAACTGACTGATATCTGATAAACAGTAACAGGAGTCAGTTTATTGCACCAATCGTTAAATAATGGTGCTGATTATAAGGCTGCTAACTGCAGATGCTGTAATTGTCTGTCATAAATCTTAGTCATTTGTGACAGGAGCACAATGAAAGAGAGCATCTGCTTGAGGGCAAATGACTTCTGATAAATATCAGCTCTGCTAAAATGTACTTGGATGTGTCTCAATATTTTGGAGAGCCATTCATGTTGCTTCCACAAATGTGAAGTTATTATTGGTTTGTATTGATTTTGCCACCTTGGGGTTTTTTTTCTTTTTAAAGAGACAGAGTCAGAGAGTGACTCAAGGTTGAGCTGAATTGAATCTCAGCTTTTTATCTGATCTACTCATTCCTCTCAAATGCATGTTTGAGTGGGGGAAAAAAAATATCTCACTTTTTCAGATGATTGCTGTGCAAAAACACAGCCTGGAAAATTCAATATGTACTCCAGCTTTTAATTCCTCCCCCCCCTCCCCCACCCCCAATCTACTCCTTGCTAAAGGTAAGGAAACATTTTTAAGGCTGTTTTAATATAATATTCTTAAAAAACTAAAACAGTTGAAGAGTTATTCTGATATTAAGCTATTTTTGGAGGATAATTCAAAAGCTGTCAGAAAGTAAACTTCCAGTTTTCACAGTAATTAATAATGTCTTCGTTTTATGCCCAAGCTTTAACAACACAGTGAAGAATACTGAGTTGTGCTTTAGCTCTCGACTTTATAAACACTTAGCACTCAGCAGTCTCATTGGAGTCCAGCCACCGTCAATGAAAGCTGCACATGCACACAGTGATACTTCAATACATATTCCTTGGGTATATTCTCGATACATCATCACGATAACACTCCACACTTAAAGAGGGTAAAATTGAAAGTTTAAATGAGGAAATTTACTGATGACTGAGCAACCATTCTCTTTTAAATATTATTACTTGCATAATTCAATTAACATTGCTTAACCTTTGTTATGAACCTGGAATTCTATCAGAGCAGTCTACTTTGCTGCATAACTGCATATGTTGTTAAAACAGGTGAAACTCCCACACTGAAGGAACTAAACTTGGTGAAATAAACTGATTACAGCTACGTGATGCAAGTCTGACCCATGCCATTTACGAGTCAGAGCATCACATTAGAACTCACACTGTTCACTGTTTAAATACTGTAGACATCTGAGGCCCAGACTATCACAGCCCAAAGTTGTGTTCTCTTATCACAGTATCACAGTCTCGTGCAGGTTGGAAGGGACCTTAGAGATCATCGAGTCCAACCCCCGGGATTCGAGCCTCCTGTGTAGCAGAGCAGCACTTCTACCACTTGCGCCACAGGGGGGATTCGAACCCGGGCCCTCCGGTGTTGCAACGTGGCATTCCTACCACTGTGCCACCAGGGCACACAGGTATGACTGCCCTACCTTGATTCTGACTAAGCTGTAATATTAAAGTCACTGGGTTTGGGTTCTTTTTTTTTTTCTTCCTCATTTCATATCTTTTCTCCTCACACTGTGTCCTCCTTATTCACCTGTTGTGGAAACATTAGCAGTAGACATTCCCAGACAACAGCCAACTTCTGTACTCAGTAACAAAACAAAACTTGATAACCAAAGGACAGCAGAGAAGGATCTGGTCAGCAGAAGCTACTGGTACAGTAGTTTCCCATGCCCAAAACATTAAGAATCACTTCTTCCCCTTCTAGCTGCTGGTACCCATGCTGCAGCCTGACATTATGCACAAATACACCCTGAGGTCACCACCCACAGACTTCCCTTGCCAAAACAGCCCCAGCCCTATTCTGACACAGATTCTAAAATCTAAGCACAGGCTGCAATTATCAAATGCCAATGAGTGCTTGAGGACATGCTTAAAAAAATAAACATGGGTAAATGCCTTGGCACGTGTCAGAGATCAAAGAGCTGTAAATTATTTTTCCTCATTCAGAAGTACTTGGTTTTATCACTTATTAGATTGAATCAAACTATCATTATCTCAGGTAGCATCAGGTATCTCAGCAAGCACAAGCTTAACATTTGAGTATTTTCTTGAGCCGTCTTTATGACTCCAAATGATTTGTAGTTAGAAAGACTTGAATCTTGCACCACTTCGCAGATAGAGATGGACATCCATTATGGAGTTCAAGTTAATAGAGTAAGTGAACAAACTGGGAGATTGTCAGCTTCTCCTCCTGACTTCCACAGCAAACACCAAACCAAAGACCAAACAACTGCATTCAGACAAACATTTGGACATAAAATGGAGTTTAAAGGACTGAACAATGCGTATGTAAATACTCAAAATCTAGTGAAGAAGAATCAGTGTGCTTTTTGTAAAAGGAAGCAGCACTTTGAAGACACCAAGAAATTTCTCAAGTCAACAATTATATACACAATATTATGTTGAAATTCAATAATGCTCTGGGCAAAGTCCAGCATGAAATTCCTTTAAAGAAACTAAGTTGCCATGAGAGAAAAAGAAACGTTCTCAAATGGATAATAAATGAAGCTAAAGAAGGTAAATAAAAGAGAGAAATGAAATGAAAAAGAAATGAAAAAGAGAATGAAGAAGGAGCAGATAATTTTCATAGCAGCTTCTGAGCTGCTTTATTTCCATCATCATTCCAACCTGCAATGTGCAGACATTTTTTTATTTGTAACCTCATGTATATAACTTGATAAAGGGCGCAGTCATTTTGAAATACAATATTAATACTTTAAATCCTTTAGCATCCACTTTTTCTCTGCAATCAAGAAAGCTAAGATTCTAGCACAAATCTTGTTCCAAATAGCATATTTCCTCCCACCCTAAACTTGAAGACCAAGAACAAGCAAGGCTGCTTTCTTGCTATTCACCATCCTTCAAGCACCATCAACATCACACAGCAACTCCATTCCAACACAGCCAAGTCATAGCAAAAGTGCTTTGAGTGTTTTCACAAAACCCCTCTGGGAACCACACAAATGACTTTACTGTCACTGTTGAACTGGATGCTTTTACTTCTTCCTCCCCAAGTACTCAACTGCCAGCTTAGTGGACATTCATAGTAGTTTTCCACAGGTTTTCAGAGTATATCAGTTCAGCTGTCGAAGGCACACCAAGACATTTTCAGGTGTACAGACAATTGTACTTATTACAGTTTATTTAAAGGAAAGGAAGTCTGTGAATGCTTTGCTTTAAGCTGAGAAATATTTGTAATGGAGAGGAAATAAGTTTCTGTTATTTTAGGAACAGCCCAAAGTTTTTATGCATACAAACAGAAACTCACTCATCTTCGTCAAGATTTGACATCAAGTAACTACTTGCCATCATTAAATTAACAACTTGTTTTTGAGAACAAGCTGCATATAAACTTACATGCCACAGATATAGTATGCTTTAATTATTCATTTATTTTCTTAAGCTTCAATAACAACCCATCCTCTCATAATGCTTCTATTTTTATCAGTTCAAAACAAGCATGTTCTGGCCTTGAAGTTCCTTTAAGATGAGGTTTAAGCAGTGACTGTGCAACAGCCATCTCAGGGCAGATTCACCACTGCTGCTGGAATCCCAGCAGACCAGCAGGGTGTGCTGCACGTATCTGCAAGGCTACATGGGCATCCAGAGCACAAAACATGTCCTACAGGCACTCAAAGGGTTAAAACCACTGCAATATGCATTAAGCACATTTCAAGTCAGCAGGGTGCCAGTCTAAGATGTCCTCAAAACCTAATTTGATAGATATTATGCCATATGCTGCTGCAAGTAGTTAGTAATAAAGAAAGTAAAAATTTTATGGATGAGCAAAGTAGGAGCTCTTATGGATGGAGTGTTTTTAAATCAGGTGTATAATTTACCTACCGTCAGACCACATGTAGAGTGCATTACTCAATTGAACTTGCAGGCAGATAGGAAGGCAGTTTCTTTTAATAAGCACTTCTTCAACTTATTGGCTCTACAATTACTTGCACCAATTACCAGCAGCTGCTGCCTGTTTGGTGTTTTATCTTAGACAAGGAGTTACATTAGTTTCTAATCAACAAACCATTCAAGGACTCTTTAAAAATATTTAAACTTAATTCCACATAAATGAGGAAATTAACTGAAATAGTGGATATTTTCATTGTAGTACTTCAATTTTTCTTAGGTTCTTCTCCAAGCAGACACTGATGTAATATCAATCTTTTAAAATTCTATAGATCCAAGAATATATGTTGCAAAATATTTGATAGAAATGTAAATGCCTTCAGTACACACAGCATCAGAACTGACCTTATTAACCATATATGCTTGTGAATATAAAGTTGATTGTTATTGCTTTTTATAAAACATCAAGCTTATCATAGAACGAATTATGCTCTAAGACCTGTACATCTGGTTCAAGACTTTGAACTTTTTTCATTAATTACTTATATGATCCATATATAATAAGGGACTGATTAATGTACCAAGATAAAAATTGCCAGAGAAAACAATTTCTAAGCAAGTGAAAATACCCTTTTAGATATGAAGGAAGGATTTCTGTAAATTATACTTCTAGAGTTTCCAGGCAATTCAAGGACACTTGAAAAACATTTTCCTGCAAGAAAACCAGTATTTCTCGTGAGTTTTCTTCTCAAACAACTATATAATAGGAAAAGAATAAAATCATTTAGATCTGTAAGTAGAAGTGGCTGAAAAACTAAAACACACTGTAATTATAGACTCAGTATCTGTAAATAAAGGTAACAACTAATAAGAAAGCAGGATGTCAGCTAAGCTATTCCAGCTGACGCCTTGACTCAATTACCAAATTGCCACCTCTACTGTTTACATTGAAACTTTCTACGAATGAGGGAACAACAAACTCATCTGAGTTCTTCTGGTGGTCTTGTACCTGCTGCTTCCCCTGTGCCACTGACTCCCCGGGACAAGTGCTAGAAACTCATAACCTTATGCAGAGCTGGAACAACTTAAGAGGCTGCAGGGTACAGTTCTTGCTCAAGAGCAACTGAAGCTTTTCTGGTAACAGCCTTTGTCACGACTAATTCCTGGGGGAAGCCCACCTTTACTGAGAGCATTCAATCTTTACTACAAGAGCAGCCAAAAAAAACCAAAACAATTATTCCTCTTTAAGTTCTTATATCAAACATCTCTTTGTGTTCATCTCCTCAAGTATGTGATATCATATTATATTTGAGAAACATGCTAAGAAGCTTGTAATCACAATTTGCATCATTGGAGTAGCTATTACTAACACTCACTTCATGCTACATATCAATCTGCACAGAAGAGTCAGCTGAAAAAAAAAAGTTTCTATGTAAAAATAAATAGAAAAAAGAACTCCAAAGTTATTATCTGTATATCCTTCCTTGCTAAACTTAGACTGGGATAAGGCCACTTTCTAGGGCTTTCCTAAAGGTGTGTAAACAGGCCTTTTTCATTCTTCCAAAAATAAGAGAACACCGTTTTCCATAGAAAAGGGAGATCCTGGTCTCTCTGCACTATGTTCAGAACTTAGTTTAACACTCATAGTGTGCTAAAGCCACTCCAGACCAACAAACATTTTGCTATTAGAATTTAGAAATACATTTATGTTTTCCTTTAACTCATGAAGTTAACTTAGAAATTATTCACCTTTCTCTTTTAATATGATCTCTCACAGCTGGGAGAATCTAACCCTCTCAGGACTCACTCAGATACTCACACCAATTTGGTTAATTAACACCAAACTTAGTATCTCTCAATTATGACTACAAGCACTTTCTTAAAACAAATCAAATTCAGTGACTAACAAAAACAAAAGCAGAAAAAAAAGAAACCTGACATTTAAAAAATCAGAGCACAATGTCAGAAGACAGCAGGACAGTAACTACTATTTCTGTAGCTGATGCACTAAGACACTCAGCAACCCATAGGAGGATCTTTCCCCAGCTGGACCAAATCTGTTACATGTAAACATTACATGCAATAATCTAAATACATTTAATCATCATTGGAATATGCAGTTAAATACTGAATTTCAGGCATATAACTACAAATATTGCTTCTGAAGAGTGTGCAGATTATGTAACGAAAAGTACAAAATATGATGTAACTAATCTCTCATAGCTGGATAGCAGTCACTAGATAAGTGTGCTGCCTACTGAATCAAAACAGGTTCTTATGCAATTACATACATTACAGTAGAGATACCTAAAGGTGAGAAATGAATTGTATTGTGATATAACTTCCTACAGAAGATGTTGCCAGCTGAAAGGGACTTTAAGTTAAAGTGAACACTTTCAAGTAACTGTATCATGCCCAATACAAATACCAGCTAGAGAACAAAAGCATCAAACCATGCTCTTAAGCATGGCCATATCTGTATTTCACCAATCAAGGACCCATTTCCACAGACTTTTTGCCCACCATACTCCCAGTGATCAGAAGCAGGAAAAGCTGAAGGATCCACTTCTTTAGCCTTATATCAAAGGCCTGCTGACACTATCAAAATTAGAAGCTGTTTTGATGGTCTAAGTAAAGAGGAAAGTTCCAGGTGACAGAGGCACTTAAATAGCAGCTACAGTAGACTTAATGTATGTCGAATTACCAAGAAGGCGACCATTTTACTTCTCATTCAGTACGAGCACTTTGAGAACATCTAAGACAAGTAAGCATCTAGGTCAGTTTTCAGCTTTGACACTCCCAGATGCACCAAAGTTCCTCAGGCAGCAGAACTCAAATTACCCGCATCACCAAACTAAACTTCTCTATAAGACCAAAAAGTAGCCCAACTTCGTATGAAGGACACCTGAGCTGAGACCATGTGAGAAAACAAAAACCAAATTCCCTCTTGGGTTTCTCAACAAATTTGGCATGGGACATCAAGTCCAATGAACTTCATTAAATAACCATGCTCTGAAAGAAAAAGGAGGAGGGTAGAGGGGAAAAGGATCAAATCTTTAGCTCCTCCAGTCAAACAAGAATTTATAGACATTGGCATTTGGTTACATTTACATTGACGCTTAACTTACTTTTTTATATTTTTAAATAGCAATCCTTATTAAGCACACATCTGTGGTTCTTCTCATTGCCAGATATAGTAGTATCTTTCATGGACATGTTTAATATAGTTAGCATTTGTAAGAAAGATTTTAGCCTTTAAAATGAGAGCTTTTAGTACAATGGAAAATTTTCTTTTAAAAACTGGAATTAATGTGCACTGCATATAACGTGTTGTGAAACAGGCAGCACATCATTATCACCTCCTACTCAGAACCATCTTAACTACAATCCCAGTATTTGGGTAGCTAATTAACAACCTACGATTACTGTAAAGAAGAGACTGTCACATTATTTCAAGTGGTTTTTAACAGTCTTCGAACACTAACTACTAAATTTGTTTACACTATTTAAGGAAGAAAAATATTTATAAATCTTCAGGAGCCTAGAAATGGAAAAGATACGTAACTTAATTAAAAACTATTAAAAAATTAAAAATTATATTAGATTGTCTCAGGATCTGGGATAGAAAAGCAGCTTGGAAGAAAGCAAGCTGGCCCAGCCCTTCACTTGAGTTGCACTCTATATAATGCTTCTTGGATCTAACTAGACATAAAATAATGGGCCAAGCAAACTTTTCATTAACGCCCAATTCTTTTTCTAGCATTATAGTTGTAGACCTGATAGGAGCACGCATATACAATATACTTACTGAAGAAATGTAAAAGGGCCAGCATTACTGAGAACACTGTTACAAATTGAAGTCAAAAAGAAGTTTAGTTTCAAACTAAGCATAGAGGTCCAATCCATTTTATCACTCTACTTCACAAGAGGGGAGAAACATAAAATGCCTAATTAGTTTATCTTATATAAATAAATAAGTATACAGATATTTATTTACTGCACTGATTGCTTTGTACCACAAGATAATTGTGTCGTTATCATCTCCACTCAAAGGAAAAAAGCATTTGTTTGCTATTACTGAATCTGAGTATTGTTCTGTATTGTTTTCCATTAGCAGAATTTCAGCCATCCCAGAATGCATTCAGGCAGCAGTTCATTTTATAAAATTGTATTTTACATCTCATGTACCAATTTCTTAACCCACCACATACAATCTGACTGATTACTTCCTCCTGTTCAACTACAGCAGCTTCCTGGTAAGCATTTGTAGAAACTGGACAGATCAATACAACGGGAAAAGCATTACAACAGAGGTGTGATGACAGAAGGATGGGCACAATAGAAAGACACTATAAAGGAAGGGAAGAAGAATTGCTCTCCCATATCCGAGGATCCCAGATTTGCAGGGAAAGCTTCACCAAGGAGAAATGTCTAGAAAGAGTTAAGACCTGAGTATAATGAGTGAAAAATGAAATAGAAAAAGTCAACTGAAATCTGGCAAAGCAAAACAAAAGAAAGAAAAAGGAGGTACTCTGCTTCTCCGTGTAATACGTGTATCCAAATATGTCCAGAATTAGAACTTGTAAAGACTGAGAATTCTGCTCTTATTAGAACAGGCCCAAGTAAAAGTTCACTGAGTCAAAAAACTCAGTAATGCTAATACTTGCTGAACCAAAGAATCTATGCTTTCTTAGCTGCAAGATTTTTACTCATTTAAGTACATTCATTTCAAACAAAAAAGCTTTTGTGAGAGGACCTTCCTTAATTTGCAACATCATAAATTAAACAACAGCAAATATCACTTTAGGGGAAGCAAATGAACACAGGCGTTCAATACTGTTTAATAGCAAAGCATTAGAGCTGCATTTACTCAGCATGCACTTGCTCATAGATATAGCAAACACAGCATACACAATTATTCTTGACTTCAGAAGCCAGAACTTGTTTCTACCTACTTCCAGGTAAGTACTTCCAGAACTATCTACTTCTAGAGCAAAAGTTACTTACAGGAGTAAAATTTGTATAAGTATTAAAAATATAAAAAAGTCAACATCAGGTACATTACCCAAACAACACCTTTGGAGGCACAGGTAGTAGTGAAGCAACACCTCTCCATCACCCTCAGTGTGAGGCAGAGCTCTGCAAGCACAAACTGTCACCCCACAGACCCTTCAAGAGAAAGCAGAGCCAACAGCCCCCACTTCAGCTCGTAAGGCATGAAGTCTAAACTCAGCTTCTCCTATCATCACTCTTCTCAGAACACTCTCGAACAATTTTGCTAAATTCTTACAGCTGAGGTGGGCTAATTGCTGCTGGATAAACAGAGCTCAGCTGATACCTGGCTATCTGATGAAGTTTACCTGCACAACCAGGTGCTACAGTCAGGCATGCTGATATTCCCTCCTATGTTACAGCTGCAGACTTTTTACTTATATGGCACATGTGTCAGATACCCTCACTTTCAAAACATGTTCAACTTTTGTTTCTCCCCTTGGAGGGCTCCTTGTTCTGAGGTATTGTTGAAAGCATTGACTCTAATTCATAAGGTGAGGTAGCCCATGATATACAACACAGCTTTTCCTCTTATGGGCAGACAAGACTTTCACAGTCCACAGTACACTTAAACTCTGGTATTAAGTAGTTACATTCATGCTCTAAAGGATGGTTTTTGGCTGTATCAAACCCTTTTAATCCTCTCCAAATACAGAAACAGCAAAATAATTAAACTGCACTTTTATACATAGCGGTTTAAAAAATAATGCTGCAAATCAGGATGCCAGGCAGTAAAGAAGTAAGCTATTTTAGGTATCCTCCAGGCAATATTATTATATTGCCATAACATATTCACATCCACTTGAGCCTCCCTAAAGTTACCTTTAAATACCAGATAGTGTAACAAATAAAGCATCTATACATTCCATGGAGGAGATTAATCCCGAGTGAAGTACACTGCCTCATCCAAAACCTTTCAGCTTTACACAAGCTGCGATAAACGCACAGTTTTAATTTTACATTTGCCAACAGTGACACCTGCTGGAAAGCAGGGTACTCGTATTCTGTTTTCAGACTTGCACCACATGGCAGCTCAACTTGCGAGGCTGTGATCCCATCCAGCTTGCACGTGCACGTTCAGTGGGGTAGGTTTCATCACAAAGTGAAATCATTCTGTATCACTGGTTGGAATATTCTAAGGAGCATAGGCATATGGTTTTAAGAGTCTTACTTGAGACTGTTAGATCAGTAGGCTTTGAGAACTGCAGTAAAACAGGGACAGCAAAGATCTCTTGACAATTGCTTAGCTTGTAGTCTCTAAGTCACCTAAAAACTCCTGATGAAATTTGGAAGATTAGTTCCACAACCATACATCATTATTTTTACACTCATATAAAAAGCAATCAAACATATTAGCAAAAGAACAATTCATTTGGCTTCTAATAGTTGGAGACACTTGTGTAAGCATTCCTATTTCTTTTTAATTAAAAAAAAACACACATATATTATGCATTTTTGCCTTAATATTTATCCACGAAGGTAGTTAAGGTGTGCTATCTTCTTGTCATACTGTTTTTAAGACAGAATCCCATGCTATGTATGGATCTTATGCAAATGCTCTTTGATTTCAAATGAGACTTTGCATACTAAGGAGTCTATTTTCCCATCAATGCAGAAGAGATTTACGCACATAAGTCCCATTACCATTAATGGGACTCACCCACATAAATCCCCTGCACATTGATAGACTCTTAGGATTTACATTGAAATGGGTCCTTTAGAGCCATTACAATGTCAACCTTTTGCCAGGATTTTGCGTATTAACAATACTAAGCAATACATGGCAATCTTAATGTGCAAAATCCTGGCAAAAGGCACAACATAAAATGATATGAACAGAGGAAAAAAATATGTATTTAAATACGATCACTAACTATTCATTACCTGCCCACATTCCTATTGGTTGTTTTCCAGCATCGTTTTCCCTATTAAAAATCCTACCCTCTAGTTTACATGACTCTTCCCTTTCCTGAGCAATCATTGCTCATAATCTGCTCCAAACCATTTTCAATACATTCAGTTTCTTCTCTGCAGCTGAAAAAGCTTTCCTTCTATTAATTTACCTTTTAGATGGCTACAATATCTTGCAGATTTCTTCTTTTAAAACAAATAGCTATATATATATATTTCCGATACGCTTAAGTTATAAATGTATAGCAAAAAACCAAAAGCATAACTGTAGCAAGTAGGAAAGTTGGCTGAGACAGAATAGGAGCAGTAAAACATCAGTTTGTAAGCAGTGAAGGATAAATTCCAAAATATGCAGCTTCTGTTGAATCATTTGGCCTCTCTCAAGTATGGGCAAGAAAGGCAAGGTCACCTACAATTGCACATCATAGATAAAGTTACTAAATTAAGCTAAGCTGCCATTGGAAAAGTGAAATGTATCATTTATGCTAGAAGAAATGCCCATAACATGTATCTTCCCTACAAAAAGACAGTTCAGCTCTTATCTCTCATTTTGGTGCCTCACTTTCCATAGATTCACATTAGCATTTTGGTGCTTAAACACAAGTTAAAAACTACATTATTTCTCCAGAATTTGGTCTACCAGTAACATAAGAACTGAGCAATTTAGCTCAGATAAGGACTCACATGGCTGTTTGTACAACTGCATTGCTACTGTGATGTGACTGGGAAGCAGGGTACTTGATAGACATGAACACTTTCTACACTAGAAAACTTTTCCCCTTCAGCATTCAGCAATCACTAAAAGCCCTGAGCTGCTAACCACCAAACCACCAAGAAAAAAAAACAGCTGAAAAGATGCTGCTGACAATAATCATTTTATATGAAAAAAAGCAAACAAAATTCTCAGTTTACTAGCAGAAATGTACAGGTGAAAAATCATGCTGTAGTTCTGGCACGTCCTGTTCACCACTGTTACCCGAGACTATTGGATATATGCTTGCTGCAGAGAAATAGACACAGAAAAGGCTCCTATCAGTACTTCACAAGGAAAATTGTTTTATGCTTTAGGATCCATCTTCATTAATGTATTAAAAAAAAAAAAAAAAGACAGTAGGATGCCAAGTAGGTAACCATGGTGATTCTTGATCTCACATACACAGACTGTGCATTGCATGTGACCTTCCTTATTCTCCTCCACAGACAACCTAGGACTCCAGTGACTTCAGCATCAGGACACAATGCCCACAGGATAAAGATCCTAAGATCAGACCTACAAAATTAAATGTATATTTAAAAAGTGAGCCAAGAATGTAAATAATCCTTCAGTGAATCTGAACCTTAGTGAACAATATGAAAATAAGATATAGAGAACAACCACAAAACCACACCGTAGGCAAGTAGTACATCCCATGTCACTAAAAGAGTCAAATATGATAGACTGACTCCATGGAATTTAACTACCAGACAGCTGTACTCCGCAGAAGATTTGCCAGCATTTTTTCATGGGTTTGGCAAATCTCTTATTCCTCAGATACAAAATGAGGGCCAAACTAAACCATCTCTTATTCTGCAGTGCGCCTGATAAGGAGCCATTCTGGTTACATCTCCAAATGGACCAGTCCAGGGGCACATTCAGAGGATGCCTGCCATACCCATAGGACAGTCACCCCATGATGCAGATGAGAAGCCTCTCCTCTCCTTTCATTTAAAAGAAAAACACAAGATGGTGCTAGAGGTGGCAGTGCTCTTTTTTACACAGTATCTCAGCCACTAGAGCACTGCCCCAATTTTGTGGAAGTAATATTGTGCTTTGCTTGAGGTAGTTTATCCCAGACATGCTAACTGGCTGTACAGTGCACCAGCAAAGAACAGGACCATATTTCCATGGGGAGAAGAAAGCTCTTACCTGGGAAAGTGCAGATCAGGCCCTGAACCACTCACCTACTGGCTGACTACAAATTCAGAGTTAGACTTATACAGTCTACCCAGTGGAAAAACAGTTACACACATGCATTATTTCACAAGTTCTGCTAAATGCTGATAGGAATAGAACTGCTACGTAGGACTTGATCTTTTCTTTATTACAATTGGACAAGAAAGATCCAAAAATACAACTAAAACAAAACCGAGGTTATAGGGGGTTAAAATTACTTTCACAGAGCAGCTGTGCTTCCATAAGAGAAATAAAATTGCCATGTCCAACTATCCTGATTTAACTGAGTGCTGCAAAGGCTCCTAAATGAAGCCTGTACTTGCAGGCTATTTGAATTCTGGAGTTGAAAAAGCATTGTAAATCCATTCTGCCCATCTTCCTGCCCAGAAACAAAGGCTTTCTGCCTTTCCCAATTACCTACTTTTACCCAGCCCCAGAACTAAACTTATATATATATTTTTTTTTCCCATAGACATACTTCTTCCTACCAGAGCTGTACAGCTGATATAGAGCAAAGGAGGAAAGTGAAAAGTCAGAAACAATGGAGACCAGTTTAGAGCTGAAGAAGGCAGCAGCCATCCTGAGCTGCGAGATGGCTTCTGCTTTCCTTCCTTTTCTTACAAAGGATTCAACCACTGTTTGAAGAGGAGAAAGCAAACAAAGCTTCCCAACAGGCCTGAAGGTGGCCAGACTCAGGGAAGCAGTAACTAAAATTAATCCTTTGGTTAGCTAAGGTTAACATCTGCAAACTCAGTTTGCTCCAGCTTCAGTCAGGATGAGATTAATGAGAATGATCAGGGAGAGTTAGCAAAAGAGGTCTAAGTGGGCAAAACAGGGTTGCCCAGGTACAACCATGATCCCTGAAGATATGATCGTGCATGACCAGCTGTCTGTGAACCTTCTACACACACCCCCATTGGTCTCTAATGACTGCATACCAGTGGTAATATGTGTTTACCTTTTTGTGATGTCATATTTAGTTCATGCTGTGTAATAACGTGTGGCGCTTCACTAAAAGTTTTTGCCTCCCTCATTAGTCTACATATAAAACTTAAAATACAGTTTCTTGTCAAAAGGCAAGAGGTGAGGATATTTCTGTACCTTTAGACAGTAGTTAACAAGTACTCAAAATTATGCTTCTTTTAGAAATGACAAATTATTACTGCACAGTGAACTTGTGACTTATTTGTCACCTAAATTTTACTAGTCAAAATTCATTTTTAGCTATTATTTCTAGATAAAAGTAACTACCTATATTATTAATGCTAAGGTTATGACAAAGTGACAAAAGCCGGGAAAATGCAGAGTTAAGGCGGACACTGTATCCTTTGCTCACACTGCAGGTTAAGAGTAGACAATGGCTGTCTATGCTTTGGAATTCACAGCCTTTGTAAAACATCTATCAGAACTTCACACTAGTAAAAGGCCTATTTCTTCTTTTCTTAAAAAATATTAAAAAATGTTTTTGTTCTACAACACAATTTTAAAATACTATGGGAATGGAAGAACAAGTGATAGATGCCTTCTAACAATATGCCAAAAACAATTCTTCACTGCAGAAAATTCAGGCTTGTGATTCCTTGAGAAAACCTTGTTTTCAGTGTTCAAGGACTTCACAATAAAATGGGAAGGTAGGTCACTGCAAGCACAGGTATAAATAATGATGATGCCTAATATAACAGCATGGAGGCAGTAACCAGAATATCTAGGACAAAATACACAGCTCTGGAAAGAAACTACACAGTTTTATACCCTGCTGCTGTAAAACTAACAGTACCTTGATAGTTTACACATCCCTCCCTTTCATCCAACATTTTTTAGAAGTACTTATTTATTCTCAAAATATTATCAGTATGACTCTTGATATGGTGGAGGATAGATGAAGCGAGATGTCCCTGGTCATTAAGATCTTCTTGGCAAAACAGAAACTGCAGTAATTTTTCTGTCCTTTAGTTGCCTCCGCAGTAAAAAGCTGCAGCTGCTTAGGAACATAAGAACATAAAAGAATGTAGGACCTATGAGAAGCTCTGAGTATAAAGCAGATTTGATCAGAAACTGATCAATTCTGGGAAACACCCAATGAAATTACACACACACACAAGCTGAAGAAATCAGAAGTTTACTAGTACTATTGTAATCACTCCCTTTGCAATTCAGCACCCAAAGCAAATATTTTGGTATCTAAAGTAATTATGTATGTATAATACGCACAATGAACTGTAAGTTTGGAATCCATTAACACATTTTACTGCGTGAATATCTTCCAACTTTTACACAATATCCTTTTGAAATTACAATGTCTAGTTCTTTATTTTAATGGTATGATGTGACAGATCTTAAGGAATCTGTTCCAACCCAGCAGCTCCTTCTTTCACTCCCACCCAAACATTCAATCTGCGTATTTCAGCTACTTTTCATAATTTCTGTTTTTCATTTATCTTCAATAAAGCTGATATTACAAGGTAAGTTCCTGAAAGCAAGCCAAAAAGATGTGGCATATTCTGTTTTTCATCAAATGCATTTTAACTTTATTCTGCTGCAAATCAATCCGGAGCTTACACTGACTTGACAATTTCCTTTGACCATTTTACGTGCTATCTACAACCTCGTGCATCTCTCTCCCACAGGCAGGCTATGGTCTTTCAATGAATAGAGTACACATATTTGGCTGAAAAAAAACCTCAAAAGAAAGCTGACTTTAAGATGGCTTTGAGCTTATGAACATTACCAAATGCACACAAAATGTACGTGAGATCTCAGTTCTCTGCCCCACATATCACACGAGATAAGTTTGCACTGAGGACAGCTTCTGTTTGCTGCTAGAAGTATTTGAGAACACGTTGAAAGAAGGGGAAGATCAGAACACTTCCCAGGTATTCCGCAGTCAGTAATCTGCATGCCTGTCCAACAAAATAGTTTCCAAACTTCTCTGTAGTTCATACTTGCTGCCCACTCACTTGATGCTCCTAACTGACTTGCACTCATGTTACTTGTTAGACTTGACAGGCACCTGAAACATTGTGCTGCAGTGCTTCCATGAGAGTATTTGAGCAGAAGAAATAGGCAGAATATCTGATAGACCAGACAGAGCTCTTGGAAGGCACTGCTCCCCTAATCTGAAAGGGGGCATATTTGCACAGGGATCTTTGTATTTTCTGCATGCATAAGTCAGTAATATTCAATTACTTACATGCAGAGAGATGCCCTCACACCAGTTCTACCAAATCACAGCATCACGATGGAACTCAGTCTATTTCTTTTAGTCAATTCTATTTTCCTTAAATAAAGGATGATGAGATTTCCTAATAAGTATCTTGCCAACCACAAAGCAGGCAGCGAGGATCTTACTTGCACAGCAAGCATTAGCCTTAGAAGTGGCTCCACATTTCAAAAGCTCTTCATGCAGTCATACCACCACCCCGTAGATTCAGAAGTGTTTCACTGACTGTACTAAAATGAGTTTGTAGATCTGCAAGGTACCTAGGTTAAGAAAATACCGTTGTGTCATAAGAACATTTCCAAAGCATGTGGAAGGCTCAAACAGCCACGATAAAAAGCCTTTGTTTTTATATTACCTATCCTTCTTTAATCTTCTAAATTGAAGAAAAACCATACCATTATGTTTATGTAATGCTAAATATGCACAGTTTATCAGACTCCTTTTCCTCACAGTTCTGACAGCTTTCTAGGCATAAGGACAATCTACCAAGAGAGGACAGAACCAGCTGATTTCATATTGCTGTTGGTATGTAATTACAGGCACAGGCTCTGAAGTAGTTAAGGCAACAAATGTATCTGTGAGTGTCTCTCAGGTCTTCCTTATTAAACAAAAATGAAAAGATTGTGACTTACAGTCCCCAGATGCCATGAGTTTTATAGTCTCCAAGTAGTGCACAAAAATAATATGTAAATAACAAATGAACAATTTTTAGAATGCCTCCTTTAACCAACAAAACTAACAAAACAGCATTTGTTCCTGCTCTTCTCCCCTTGGATGTTGGAGGAAGAATGAAATTCTGAACTTCCGAGGCAGTGGTAATGGGATGATGGCCACATTACTTATGCTGAACAAGTTTCAACATGGTCCTCCAGACATTTTGCTCTACTTTAAAGAATAGAACTGGTAGAAAATATTTATTTAAATAATATCTGGACTTCACAATTTCATTGGATAGCAATGCATGCTACAAGAAATGTGAAAATAAAAAGATGTTTTTAAAGACTAGTTTGATGAAACTATTGTACTCACATCCTCCTTACTGGACAGACTACAATTGATTACATGTACTAATTATAAGTGAAAAGACTCCAATAAAAGTTTTACAGGTAAACCTAAAAACACTCTACAGGAGCACCTCTTTCTGCACTATCTTGTATATAATGCATAAAGTTTGTTATCCACAGTCAAAATCCTTTACTCATTCCTTATGGCTAAATGAAATCCCACATAGTGCTCAAAATTGCAGAAAAGAAGCTTCTGAGACATTTTGCAGATGTTCTATGAATTCACAGTGAACAAATAGCCTACAAAAAAAAGTCCTTTATCACAGTTCATGCTGAACAGTAATTTTATCTGCACTATAAACCTGACTCCACCAAATTCACAATGGATGGTACATCAGGAATGTTATTAATGCAACAGTTCTAAACATCCACAATCGTACTCTAAATGACACAATAATAATAGCAGTACTGTAATGCATTGGCATTAATGTCCCAACCCTAACAGACAACCACAATGCTTGTTAAAATCCAGATGGGAAGTTTGAATAATTTAGGAAGCATCCTCAAATGGTTAGGAATGGACTTCATGGAACAAGGGAAAACTGTGCAGGTATACTTTACTTCTCCAATTAAGATGAACAACATTATACACCCTGAAGTGGACGACTGGAAAACAGCTAGAAGGAAAAGCTTTTCTTGCAGGCAACAGAGAACACTACAGGGCACATGACACTGAGGAACTGCCATCCTTTGTTCCCAATCTCGTGCTGTTTTCACATATTTAAAAATAAATGCCACAGATTGTCCACTGCATATCTTTTCCCACTCCGATCCAAATCGGTCTGATTAAAAGCCCAAGGCATCAGATAAAACAACCTAATCTTGAGCACTAGAACTATCTGCTTATACTCAACAGTGGTTTCAACCCATGAAATAGCTCACTCACTGGGCTGTATGCATTTCCTTGTACCAATTGTGTTGTACTGGATGTCTTCTAACAGAGGAAGTGCTTTTAAACTTATTTGCTATAACTTCATTTCCTCAACATATCATTGTTACTGTAAACTCCTCTCACACATTATAGGCTTATTAACTACACATACAAATACATAATTACACACACCTCAAAAAAAAAAGGCAGTTGCTGAGTCTTTCCTACAAAGCCTTCTCAACAGATGACTGAAACGATTGAGAATATTTATATAGTAAGTAATTTATTATGCTAATTCTTCCTACTCTAATATACAATGTGCTTGAGCTTGAAAGGTTCAAGGACCAGACCTGGCAACCTGGAAACACATACAGGTGCAGGTACTCAGCATCCTTTAAGATCCAACACATTTAAGAGCACAGCTTGCAAGCACTGTGCCACAAATGGAGCACTGTTAGTGTGCACAACTCAGTCCCAGAAAAAAAGTTTAGAATATACCCCAAAATAAATAAATTGAGAACAAATTCAGAACTTAAAAATGCTCATCCTAATTTAAGTCATTTGCTCTTATTACAAGATTACATCCTTAAAAACTGCAGAAGAACTAAAAAAAAAAAAAAGGAAAAGATCATACAGAAATCAAAATCTGTATTCTCTGTATGTCGCATAAAGTGATGCTGCACTATGCTAGGAACAGTATATATTAAGAAAAGTTTGATACAAGGATGCTTCTCACTTTGATATTGTTTCATTTCTTAAATAATCAAAATTCATTGGGTTTGACAGTATTTAATGAAGAAGAGAAGTTAAGCTTCAAGACGGTACATAGGAGGAAAGACACAAAGGTAAAAGAAAAAATGAAAGATTACTTATCATAAAATGGGAGGGGGGAAAGGTGGGAGAAAACCACTTAGCCAGAACAAGCATCAAAAGTAGCATGCAAGCCTTTGAAAGGAAGGATTCTTATGGCTGGATCATGTGATTTATGTAACAAAGTCAACTAGTTGCATCTTTGTTTCCACACAGCACAGGAAAGTTTCCTATTATGCACTTTATACAGTATTTTTCAAGGTCAGAAGTCTGATGTTCTGCTAGGACGTCAAAAAACAAAGCTATTACTATCACAAATTCATCAGTTCTACATATATGAAAAATGTAAACAATTACAAGATACGCAGCAGTGAGAGTTCCAGAAAGTTTTTGTGAATTTTCCATGTTTGCTGTTTTATAAGTCAGTCATTAGGAGGCAGCAAATGGCTCAAAACCATGAGAGAAAACAAATCCTGTCAGAAACTGGAAGAGAGCAGAATACCAGAAACTATGAGTGGAAACAAATTTAGAGACAAAAGTGACTTCTTGATGTTCTCCAACTCTATCAAATGTCAAGCTGGACCAAAGAAAATACTCTGTAGGCTATTTGTTAAATAATTTGGGATCTCATCAACGATGCTGCACTCAAACTTTATGTGGTTGACTTTGGATGCTTGGTAATGTTAAAATACAAGGCACTTATTCTATTCCTACAGTATGCGTTCTAAGTTTATATCCCACCACTGCACACACATATGTATAAGGAATAAAAAACAAATCATGTCTCATACTGTTTCACTCAAAACCAACAGCTTACAATGGAAAGTTGACAGTTCTAAATTATTGTCAGGGTTCTCCATTAAAAGCAAAATTTAAAAGCCAGTGTGCTTTTACTCATGCCTCATTAAAAATAAGAGTAAAATCTTTGCCAGTAACATTCATGCCTCTCTACTCTCCTTACCAGGATACAAGATAAAGCAGGACAGATACGACACGTAGGAGTTTTCTTTTAAAAATTATGAAATAATAAGAAGAAACTGGAATTACTTCTATGAGTGCCTACATTTCTGTAAAATCACCAGTAACATTCTATATCGTGGAATCAGGAAGCTGTTTTAAAATGCATTTCTAGGCAGAACCAAAACACAGGTGGAGAAATGAGAAGTATTTTGCATTCGAAGAAAGTCTCTAAATACAAATATTATAAAATGGGCTATGCTTCCTCAGATCCTTGAATACGACATATAAATCTGTGTTTCTTTAATAGGCTGCATTCTCTTCAGAATAGAGCAATACAGTTATCGGTATCTGGCTAAACAGTTATGGTAAGTAGCAGAGAGATAAGAAGAGCTAAATTACATCAGCAATATCTCACATTAATAGATTCATACAGTCGTACAGCATTAATGCTTACAACATAGAATTTGCAATTAATCAAACATTTTCAGCTTCTCCACTTAATCTTGAAATACGAATAACAAAAACAAGGCATAAACTCACTGTTTCTCAGGCATCCACGCTGTCCTTCCGTCTGAGTCGGTGGGAAATAATTACCACTAGGAAATCTGGTAAGCAGAAATACAATAAAAATAAATATTAGCATGCCAAAAGGGGATAAACTCAGCTTTCCTGCAAGTATTTCTCCCCATTGTACTTCAAAGGTAATGTTAGAAAAAAAGAAAAAAAATAGAAAGCAGAAAAACCCCAAAGTTGAAAAAATATAAACATTTAAAAACACAGTCCAGCAGTGTTCAAGGATCCTTGCCTCTCAAACTTTAAAGCAGCACAGACAAACGCCGAGATGCCTATAATAGAACAAAAATCCAAGTTCTCAATCACTAGTTACGCAGTATGTGCCAGTAAGGAAGACAATTTCCAAAATAATGATTAATGTATTATCCAGATTTTTCCTCTCTCTCTTTTCCCCTTCCCATTCAGGTTTTTCTTCTTATAAAATGCACATAGGTTTTTTCTTCCCTGTACCCTGACTCAGGCCTGGCTTTGAAATGCATTTCAATCTCTCAACACAGACTGCTTTCACTGCATTTAGAGTCCTACCAAGGCCCAGCTTTAAAAGCTACTGATTCTTTTTTTCTTTAGCCTTCCTCACAAAGGAAGGGTATTTTGTAAATTACCAGCTCGTTCAGATCAACAAAAGGTACTTTCATAGAAAGCCCCATTTGATTTTGCTCAAATTTGATTACAAGGATGGAGAAAAGGAAAGGAAGTCAAAAAGAAAAACCCCAGATGGCTTTTTCATTCATCTCAGTGAATGAGCTTTATCTGTGCCTTTTGAAACTGTAGCAGTGGAAAAGCATTTCTGTTGGCTTAAAAAACTTGACAAAAATTATTGGTTTGCCATTTCTCATGTAACTGCCATTGGGAACTGGATGAAAAGACTTTTTCATGGGATCGCCTGCTTGGATCAAAATAATGGAGATTAGGTATTTCATTATAAATTACAGTGGGAGATAGAGCAGGCTGTCATATTAATAGCAACCTGCTCATGGCCTTCAATGGTAGCTATTCTACTAGACAAAGGACCAAGGGGGTTGTCTATTGAACTTGTACTTTAGGCCTGATCAATTTTCTATCATCAAGGCAAAAGGTGAGGTGACTAACAAAAGAATTCACACATGACTGACCTCATAAGCCTATAGATAAAACAGCTTAAAGAAACAAAACACATCCTGAAATTATGGGTGATAAACTGTATAAAGGAAAAAAGAAGAAGAGAAATGATAGAAAAAGGGAAAGAAAGAGCATGTGGGCTATAATTCTCCCTCCCTTCTTAGGTGAATGGACATATTAAAAGCTACTTGTTTTCAGCTGCAGATAATTGCAGCATTTGCTTTGCCACGTTCTGCCCTAAATCTTTCTGTGTACTTTCTTTCCAAGAGTAACCACAGCATTTTGTTTAATACAGAAGTTCCAAAAGCCACAGAAAAATGATTATACATAACATCATAGGCAGAAAGGTGTCTTACAGGTATTGCACTTATACCCAAAGCGCAGCAATGGATACCACCATACATATCATTATGCCTTTACACAGAACCTGGCTAATGAAGTAAAAGTTGGGCAACTGAGTTACACAGCAAGAACATCCCACACAGCCAGACTTCTTGGGAGTTAATTTTATACAGCATGTAAAAACAGAATGTAAAGTATTCCTAATACATTTTGGTATCTTTACAAGTGTACTAGCTGCATTTCTTGTACTACTTCCCAGGAGGTGAAGACCCTTTTCCAGCAGTAGCATTCAACTTTGCTGATGAGCTAAAGACATAAGGGGTGAAAACTTCATTCTTCCAAAGTCAAATATATCTATCAGCATAACACGGGCTGATCTCTGTAAAGATTTGCCCCAACTTGTTATATAGAGACTGAATTATCTGGATCACATTTATACAAAGAACTGTATATTAATATGACGCATATTAACCCTGTTGACACTTCCCATAACACTTTTAAGTGATCATATTCCTTCCCACAATACATGCAAAGCTCGGGTAAACTTGTAAGATCAGGAAAATATTTGTATTTTAAAGCTACAAAACAACCAAGTTGTCAGCATGTGCCAACTTTCTGAGTTATTAAGGACACTTTCCTCTCAGCCCCAACAGCACAGCAATACTGCAGTTCCAAATATGAAGCTAGGTAGGCACTGATTTGTTGCTGCAACTAAAAGAGCTACCTGTCTGCAGAGCTGTGTCTATGTAAAGACACTGAAATAATTCAGGCTGAAAACATGCAGTTTTTAGTGAGGTAGGAACCAGAACCAGCTAGATGAAATAAAATAAAATAAAATTAAAAAATAGGAAGATACAAAGGTGCATGGTAGGAACTTCTGAGCCACAGCTTTGCTGCAGAAGTTGGTGGGTTGTATTTCAGACTAGGAAGCGGTGGGAGGTGAAGAAGGAAAGGTACATCTATTATTACATAGCAGTACTAAATAATTCCTTATAAAATCCTTTTCTGAAAGACAGGCAAAACAAGAGCACCATGTGTTAAGCTTTATCTGTCATGGCTAAAGCTGCAAATCACTTCCATAGCATGTACCTCTGTAGTTTAAATACTTGATATAACATTGAAACTACTAGAAGCCTTACTGGCAAAGGTATCTTCCCATTCAAGTAGAGGTGCACTGATGATTTCTAAGTGATTAGCAATTAATCCTAAGTTTATACCCTTTGTGTGGGCTCTACTGAGTGGTTATGGGAGAAAGAGCTCTTGTAATCACTGTAGACGACTGTCTGAAAGCATCAGCTCTGTGCTCAGTTAAGCAAATTGAACATTAATAACCATTAGAAAAAGGATATAGGTTGAGCAGAAAGAGCATTTTGTTGCAGCCTCAATACAGTTTGAGCAGGAAAAGCAAAAGGCAATGTATGTAAGGGCATATGGGTGCAATTATGCACTTGAGAAGTAATTAAGCAAGTAGCACTAGCCACTGAGGCACAAACAGATTTGACCTACAGAACATAACTCATGTAGGACACAAGTAATTACAAAGTTTATCATGAATTGTCACCTACATGTAGGTAAAAGCATCAGCAATTGGTACAAGGAGAATTAGCAGTATTTGAGGTGATTTTAGGCTGCTAAACAAAGAGCATCTGAAGAAAAAACGCTATAGAGGTCAGAGAAAGTAAAACCACAAGCTTGTTCATTTTGAAGATTCTGTCTGTGTAAAATGAAAAAGCAAAACTATTGATACCTGTTAAATAGTCTTATGTGGAGGAGATAAATTTCTGACACAAGAGAAGCAGAAAAGAATGCTCTGCCAGGAACTCACTCCCATTTGGACAACAAAAGTTCTCTGAAGGCGTTTGGTTCATTTTGGTCACTACACTGTGGCATGTAAAGCCATTCCCAGAGCTCTTGGGATTAGAGACCTGAATTTCACCTGCCACCTAAAGGAAGGCAACAGTGTAAAGTACACTCAGCATGAACCACAGTTAGAAAAAGGCTTCCTCCTCAACCCTCACCCCTAACCCAGCTTTTATTCCATTCTAAATTTCCTACTTTTTCAAACCATTTTAAGTCTGGAACATATGATTCATGCAACACAGATATTTCCAGAAGGACATTCCATTCTACCAGTGGAATTTTAAATCCTCATCTCTGGGATTAAAGAAAAAATAATGAGCGCCCTACCCCAGCTATAATCCAAACATTCCTTGAACACCTCCACAGTCAATGACTCCACTGCCCCCCTGGGCAGCCCATTCCACTGCCTGACCACTCTTTCAGAAAAGCAGTATTTCCTAATGTCCATCCTGAATCTCCCCTGGCTCAGCTTGAAGCCATTCCCTCTAGTCCTATCATTAATTAATTCCTTACTGATTTCCAATATAAGATGTAAATATCAGACAGTGGAAACCATCTAAACATTGAAACAACATAGCAGAGGCAGTGCCAGAAAATGGTCAAATAAACTGAGGTACAACTCCCAAGAGATAAAGGATAGAAACAACTTATACAATGGCAAATAAGAGGAGTACCAAATAATACTACTGGTTGCTGAGTGGTATAAAGGTGAAGTACACTACTGACACACTGTGCCATGACTTCTGAAGGGCTTACTGCTTTACTGACCATTGCTACCAAGAAAGTCAATTGTTATTATCTGGAATCCACAATTAAAAACTGCAAAATAAAGGGGTCAGTATCAGGAGAGAATGAGGAGAGAACTAGGAGAGAAAAGGCCAGAGAAAACACTGAATAATTTGAAATGGGCTATGCCAGTTGGCATTGGTATTAAACTTGCCCAAAGTCTTTGGGAAATGGATGAGTATTTCAGTTGATACTGATTGAAAGTTGTTAGTACTAGAATTATTTCTGAAGATGTTACGGGTAAAAGCTTTTGAAAGAGCAAAAATAATGCCTGTCTTTAAAAGGAGGAGGATGAAAATGCAGACTGGTTACTCTAAATTTCCTTCACAGTTGAAGTCACCTCAAAGTAAAACAGAAAAAGAACAAATATGAGCACAGATTCTTTAAGGTCTAATGAAGTAACATGCATTGAGATGTGGGAAATAACTGATGCCGTATTCCACAGTTTTAGGAAGACTTCTGGCACCACCTCAAGTCTGCCTCTGGTCTGGTCAAGGAACAGGATCTTAATAGTACTGCTACAAGATAAACAATGATAGACGAAGAATTATAGTAGAGCTATCAGTGATTCACTGTATTCAAGGTAAAAGGCATTGATTTCTTGTTCAGTGCTGAATACATTACTATTCCTTATGCTCACCATTAACGCTGATGACAGAAGAGATACCACTCCCACTAAGTCTGCATATAGGTCTAAGCTAGGCAGCTCTGCTGGCACACTAGGGGACACAATTAGAGTCTGAAATGCTCTTCGTAGAAATGGTTTGAAAAAGATTAACTGTGATTCAAGGATATTTCCTTCTCAGAAATAATAAACTGCAGAAATGTAGGTTGAGAGTCAATGTAACAGCTCTGTGCTAACGGATCTAGATCAGAAGCTAAAACTGAATCTACAAAGCTGTTGCATATGAAAGCAAGTCTCATACTGGAGTCCTTATAGACAGAATAAAGCATGCCCTGGATGCCATCTGAAATGATCATTTTGCTGCACTTGCTTTCGATGAGACCTGAAATGGATTTCTGTTGAGTTGTGGGTATCATCTGCAGGTTGAAATTCAGGTGAGGCAACTTGGAAAAAGCAGCAGTTGCAAAAGCAGTGAACGAGAAAAGACTGAAATACTGGGGATTTTTCTAGAACAGCTGATTCTTGAAAAACATCATTTTAAGAGAACAGAAATGTGCACTCGTGTTAGAGTAATGGAAATTTGTATTTGGCTTGATAAAAACCTTGCAGTGGTAAAGGCAGATATGCAAGCAGAACAGACAATCCCTGTTCAGCTTCAGAAACTAGTTAGAAAAATGTCTGCTGGAAACATTTTAAGTATAATAGATCCTACATCTAGGACAAATTTAGCATTATTCCACATTTCTTCCCACTTGTTCCTTTACCTGAAAATAACAAGGCAGAAAAGTAACTGAAGATATAAAAACATCAAATTTTGCTACGACTTTCAAACACGTCAAAGTTTAAAGCATCTTCTTCTCGAGCCGTATACAACTAGAACACTCTCTGAGGTAAATAGAATCAATTATGCCCTATTTTGTCCTCCTTTCAGGATCACTTGTCCTCAAAGGGATAAATGGCAACAACACATCTCTCATCTTAAACCTCCAGGAGTCATCAACCAAACAGGAAACCTCACTGCAATCACCTCCAGACGTATGACATGAAAATGCTCTCGTGGGACTACAGCATTTCATCCAAATAAAACCAAAACAACAAAACCCACAAAACAAACAAAAACAAACCAAAAAAAAAACCACAACAGCACTGAAACCCACACTATATTACAATAATCTGTGTAAATAACCTGAAGTAGGCTTTCAACACATGAAGATATAACGCTTAGACGTTTAAACATTTTTAATGCTTCCTTGATACTACTTAAACAAATGAAACACTTCTCTCTCTGTATATCCTCTGGTCACATTAGTCCTAAGCCAACAGTACAGTCACATGGTATTCATTACTGGGCTTCCATGTTCCAGGCTAACACAACTGATTTCCACATTCTGAAAACTCTGGTTTCAATTACCATGACAACGAGAACACGTAATTATATACATGCATTGAAAGCAAAACTGGACAAGCAGAAAGCATCCAGAGCATTCTGTGTGTGTACATGTGTGATTAAAAGCAGAAAAAAGAAAAAAATATGTAAAAAGAGTGAAACAGATTTCTTTTAATGTTGTATTTCCACAGAAGAACCTAACAGCAGTGAAAATTGAATATGAATTAAGTGAACATGAATAAAACTATATGATTACCCCACACTTCATTTTATTTGCCAGCTATTTTCCAGCTATTTGAATCAGAAATTTACAAAATTTTGAGTTCTACTTAAAGATTTATTTTTTAAGGAATAGCTAAAAAAAGCACTCCTCGTTTTTTGTGAAATATCACAACCTTGTCATCTTCACCGCCAATAATTCATGTCAACACAGTTGTGAAGGATTGTAATTTCAGTCTCCGTGCCCATTTCTTGCTACTTTTGTTTTGGAATCAATAAATACTTCAGCTACTGTCAGCTACCAAAGGCTGTGGTGGCTTTTGAGGTTAAGAGATGTCTGTAGGACAAGACTGAAGCCACCAAACTCATTTAACTAGGACACTGAAGTTGGCAGCTAACCCAGTTATTAGTTTCAACTACTGAGAGCAGGGAGCAGAACTCTATTACTATCCTTCTGAGTAATCAGTCCAATTCATCAAATTATACCCATGCAATTTCCCCTCTCTGACATCTAATTTCTTGGATGGAGAGAAATTTACTTTGCTGTAAAATATCAAAATGAAATGGAATTATGACTTCTGGACTACAGAGCCACACACTGACCAGTTTTCCTAGAGAGATTATCTTTTCTCAGGACACAGAGTCATTCACCAGTGCAAGCTCTGGCCTTGCCAGCAAATGGGATTCAGCCAATGCACCCAGGATCAAGGCATCAGAAGCTTGTCAATAAGCTGCACTGGTCACCTGTGTTTGGTAGAAGCTTTGATATTCCTACTTTCCCAGACTGTTGTATTAAAGGAACTTGGGCAGATAACAAACTAAAACCAGAAATAGTACTTACCAAGCTGATTTCAAAGGGCAGCACTTATATTATTGAACTGATAAGACGATTCACATGCCTTACTTTTCAAAATGAATAGAATGAATGTCTTTGAATGTCCTTCAGAACATGATACAGAAAAGGAAATCTCACACAGGTGTGAAAACATTAAACAAGCACTTCCATGGGGGAAAAGAAAAGAATAAAGAAAAAAAAGAAAAAAAAGGTAAGAATTTGAGTTCATTTAAATGAATGATAGTTCTGGCTCTGCTGGGGACAAGGTTTTGTCTAAGATTTTGTTTTTTGAGAATTGGAGTGGTAACAAGAGAGAAGTTATTTCTGACTATAATGACTAAAAATAGGATTAATCCAATCCTGCCATGACTAAACAAGAGAAAAAACTAGCACTGCACTGACAGCGCATCTGCGACTCTGTACATCCCTAGGGACTATGTAATCCACAGCAAGACAAAACAGCTCTCAACAACCCAGAAGGAAATTCTGTGGAAGGTCTTTAATGTCATGAGTTTTCACACTGAAACCAATAGCTCCACCATTATGCTGCAGACACTGGGGAACAAACTATATTCTTTTCCTTCCTGTTCTATTTTGACTATATGAACCATAGCAATATGCTATATTCACAATATGTTCACTGTATTTGGCAGATAAGCACACTTGATCAGGCAAAATATTCAAACCATAAATAAAGTTGTTGAAAAATACTGAAAAGCAAAACAATGAATTGGGAAAGGTTTTGAGTTGTTAGAAGGCCAGCAGCTTTTTGAAGAAAGAATAATGTTCAACTATCTTAAACAAAACAAATTAGCACCCTAAAACCTGCAATACTGTTCACTCCTTATGTAACAGTCAGGCACATCCACAAAAATAGTAAGGTTTTGGTCTTAAGCAACATGTTTCTCCCATGGATAAAGTGTTCATTTCTAATATAACCCATGTTTAGTTTTGTTTGTCTCTCTAGCAAAGTTAACATCAAGATATAAAAATGAAAGCTATACGCATATACACTAGACTATATTAGCTTTATGTAAATATATAAGGATATTTAAAATCCTATAAAACATAAAGATACTTTTCAAAAATCTCACTTCTGAATTCAGTCTAGGAATCTGAACAGGACAAACAAGAACTCACAGCATTGCTTTCAACTCAATGCAGCAACCTGCAAGACAAGGTTTAGCTGCTGCCTCTGTAATGTACCAAAAGCTGTAGCCCTAAGGCTCAGTTTTGCAATACATCTTACATGATAGAGCTTCTTTCCCATTCCACTGCCACAGGTCTTTTCCCATGTCCTTCAATACAAAACTTTCTCAGCTGACTTTAGCCATAGAGTCTGAGAAGGAAGCAGACTAGAGACATTCCTTTTTGCTTGTTTTCTTTCAATTTTTGTTCTTTTTCTTCCTCCATCATATATGTATTTTTACCTTTATATTGCTAAGTTAGAAGTCTGCAATGGAAGTTCTGTCCTTAGCAATCTTCTGAATCTTGGGTAATTAATAACAAGTAAAAATTAAAGTACTAGCATATATTAGTATGTTGGTATTTCTAGCAGAGGTCCAGTCAACATCAGTTCAAGTCTAATTTCTCCATCAAAATTATGTTAAATGTGCCATTGAAGAATTTCATCATAATAATGAATTCAAAGGCTTTTGCTATTTTATAAGTGGTGACAGAAACAACAGTTTCATGTCAGAGAAAGCAGTGAGTTTAACCTGCTTCCTGATTAACAGAGGCCCATTTACGTTCATCAGGCACCTGAGGTAAGTTCTGCTCTTGCCCAACAGGCTGTAAAGTTTCATCCCATGTGACACTGTATTCCTCACCTTTTCTCTTCTTTGCATCCACATTTTCAGGTTAAGGATTAGCTTAGGAAAGCTCTCCACCTCAAAGTTAGTTAAGTAGAAACTGGAGCTAACTTTACTAGGCATCAGTGGGAAGGTGTAACCAGTTGTGTGGCCACCGCTGTGAGGTGAGGCAGCCGCCATTGTGAGGTAAGGCCCCAGCAGACACAGCCGCTCACAAAATGGCCGCCCCGCCAGGTGCCACCTGTGAGGCTGTGTACCACTCTGTAATGGACTGGTGTTACCTGGGACAATTAATGATATTTTAACAAAAATGAGTTATAAATGGGATTATAAAGCAGCTCGAAGCCTGGGCCCTGCTCTCACTTCTTACCACAAATCATCTCTTACTTCAAAGAATGTACGCACAGATTCACAAAATTATTTTAGGTGCGCAGCCCCTCAGCCATAATCTCTCTGATCTCAAAACAGCATTGTACATTGGGAGATTAAGCTTCCACAATGCAAAGGAAATGGGAGAAAAGACCTTTTATCTGAATACATTTCCAAAAACAAAATGTATTTTTTGGTACTTGCATGAAAGTATAAACATGGCCCGTATCCTGTTGTCTAGCACATTGTATCACTAAAAATAAATGAGCAAAAGTTCTTCCTTCTGAATATAGAAGCAGTTTGCCATATGCACTTTATAACAGCCCCCTCATTATAGAGAACCTTTTCACCATATGATTGTATATATTAGAACAATTAAATTCAGAATTCTCAGGATTTTCTTTAAATGAGCTGAATGGCTGTGAAAGGTGCTGGACTGACAGCTCTGATAAGTGAGGTCCTCTTTCATCTGCATTGATACAGTACAGAGAAAAGCAATGCAATTTTTGTTCACACTCTCCTGGGTATGTAATTTATCCCTGACCTTGAGTAGTACCCGTTTAATCATTAGCCTCTCTGAGGTGATAACAAGAAAGGCAACCACAGTAGTACAAGGCACCTGTTCATTAGGAAGTAGACTGGGAAAGAACATCAGCTCATCTCAGCACAGAGCACCACACATTAAGAACTCTTCTACATGTGGTTGATCCTCATCTCTGTAAGTAACACTGGTGTTGTCAGTAATGTATTTTTACACAGTGGCAGGCAGAAACTAAAACCTTCTGAATGTAAGGGCAACTAAGAGACCTACGGCAAGTAATATCTGACCATTTAAGCACCTTTTACATTCATACTGTCTGCAAAAATGGCAGTGAGCTATATAGTTCTCTCCAGATGCATATTCTTGCTATTTATAAGACTGAAAAGGTATGGTTTTTGATTTCCTCTTTAGAAGCATATGGTACTCTTTCACTGTTTGATACAATAATTAAGAAAAAAAGATTCCTACCTGAAGTCACCTGCATTTTGCTGCACAACTGGGAAAACAAACTAGCTTGTTACAGAAAGAGAGAAAAAAGCTGGAACAGGTATGAGCAAGTTGCATGCAAATCTATTTAACAGATTACTCTATTGTTCAACTACAATGCACAATTTTCATCTTAGATAAACAATTTCAATATTAAGGACAACAGAATCTACATATGCTATAAATGGATGTTTAACGAGATATAATGAGTAAGATCCAGTCTTAAAATTCTCATCTGATGGTAATTGTCCTACTGGGTGTAAGCATTAAATATTTTGGTGTAACTTCAAAATTTTTACCAAGCGATGAAGAGGCAAAATACTTTCACGTATTAATGATGAAAATAGAAGAAAAAGAGAAGATAAAGGGAGGCAGAAAAGTGTGAAGTTAAATTTAAATATATGTATAATCTGTGAGATATGAACATGGTGGTATAAAACGTGGTGTCCCTACACCATATTAAAACATTCATTTAACAAACATATTTTGAAGTGAAAGCTCGTATAATTTGAATGTGCACAGACAAAACAGAAGTAAAGGTTTTCTGGGTGCCATTTTATAATTGTAAGTAAAATTCATACTTTGCAAAACAAAGAGCAGGCAATGCTTGCCCTGGCAATCTTAATGGGATTTTTATTCCTGTGATTGATATTCGGTGTCTCCTGCAAACTACCAGTGTTGGAATTTCCCCTTTTGAAAGCATGTATTTGATATCTGGACTGCTTTTTATTTCCTTTTCCTCCTTCCTCTCATTTATGTGTGTGGTTTTCCTTTTAACCCTCACCCCTTTTTAATTTAAATAAAACTCTAGAAGGAAAAAAAAAAAAAAAAAAAGAAACAGAAGATCAGAGGATGTGAAGATGCCATTCTGGGAACTAGCAAGCAGTCTCAACAGTAAAAGAAGCCAAGTGATCTTTCAAGTGGGCTATTACTGTAGTTGTGGGAGCAGAATAATGAAACTGAACAGAATAATTGGCCTAAATATCTGGTTAGAGGGCTGGTACAGAGAAAAGAGCATGAAAGGCTCTACTAAAACCACAGAAAGGTGGGTGTTTCTGCAATCAGCGCAGGGGAAAAAAAAGCACTGGAGAAGTCTGTAAACTAAAGAAGAGGGGGAGGGGAATCACTGGGAAGAAATCCAAGCAAAGAGGGGAAAAAAAACACACCACCACTTTCAAATCTGAAACTCTGAAGGAAAAGAAAGCACTTGATTTGCTGACATTCCAGGGATGACAGTTAGGAAACAGCAATTGGTAATGCAGCATCAGGAGTTACACACAGTAGGGGATACATGGGTGGCTCCTGAGATACATGTGGGAGCACATCATTTTAAAAATAGGCACAAAGATACAAATTGGCTGAATAGTCTTGTAAAATCAGATATTCCTCAAGACTTCAGCTATCACTGCAATGAGAAAATAAACAACCATCCAAACTGGTCATTTCCACCAGATGAAGACTTACTAAATAGGTTCTACACAGGACAGGGGGGAGGTCAGCTGTCAGGAACACACACATTCAAACCAACACTTTATTACAATAGAAAAAAACTGAAGATGTAAGAACCAGTTTAACCATTCTATCTGTATATGGGAAAAATTAAACTACAAATATTTTCCAGCCTTACTATGCACTTCTCAAATTAACTCTGCAAGTTATATATATATATATATAAACAAGTCCAGAAACAAATTCATCCTCTTTAATGCTCTGATGACAGAAACACACAATGCAGTTGGTACTCTTATGGCTAATGAATTATGATTATAATAACAGTAGCAGTAGATGATAATTATAATGACAACATTATACTCTCAAAAAACCACAGCAAGGTATTTTCTGCACAATTAGCATTCCAAATTTTAAGTGACACGGCAGAAAATAAGTTGCTTTTCATTGACTAAATTGTATTAGAGCTCCTTAAATAAAACACAAACGAAGATTCCCAGTCCTCATAAATGCAAGGAGGATGAGAGTGCTGGGGATGGAACTCAGTACAGTTTGATGCTCCTCCCCCCACAACAGAAAACAAACAACTACTGTAAGATTTCCTAATGAACCAGTGAAATCTTCAATGACCGCTTACTTAAACTTCAAAATGTCCAGACAGTCCTTTGAGTACTAATCCACATGCATCACTTATATTTATAGATGTTCACAGCTACAACAGTACTGGTAGTTTACGTGACTGATCAAGCAACCTTCTCTTCAAACAGTGAAAACTAAGCACTCAACACAAAGTACAAGCCTTTTTAAATGTATGCTATAAAACAAATTCTGTTCTGCAGACATTTTAAATCTCTCCTCGCAGCTCTTCTTTCTGATGAGCTAACTGCAGAATGCAGCACGTAATCACATCCAACCTAAGATCAGTGTGACCTCAGGTCTCCTAATATCTCAGTCAACTCACTTCAGATATGAAAGCAGTTGCAACGGAAAATGAAAGAAAAATTCAACTAAGAACATTTTTGCTTTTCATCGCCTTTATGTCACCATAAATGGAAGGCAGAACTGTAGGTAGAGATCTTCAGTGACAGCTATACGGCATCACTTTTGTCTCTTAACTACAGCTTCAGTAATAATTACACCGTTAATTTTCCCAGAGATATGTCTCCTGTTAAACAACAGCATTTATTTAAGAACAATAAGAAATAACAGAAATAGCATCTAGCTCTCTCTCTCTATGATCTCTTGTTTTCCACATGACTAACTTCTACTGCACGTTAAAAAGATCACACAGAAAGGACAAGGCCACTTGAACACAGCACTATTGTCTTTATGATTTTACTTTTCAAACGAACACACTTAGAATTACAAAATCACCAAGGCTGGAAAAGATCTCCAAGATCATCCAGTCCAATGTCTACCTACCACCACTATTTCCTCACTAAGCCATGTCCCCTTGTACAACACCCAGGCACTTCTTGAACATCTCCAGGGATGGGGACTCAGTCACTTCAGCCATTTCTAATTCGCTTTCTAACCAAACCAAGCACTATTGAAATTCCAAGCATGCATAAATAAGGTATTTTTACAGAGATCTTTCCCACATGAGGTTACAATTTAATTCCAAGGATTTAAGGCCAGGAGGGACCAGTAAGATCATCTAGTCTAACCTCCTGCATTATAAAGTCAGCAGAGAGCTTCATCAAGTGCACAATACTGCTGGTTAAAATACAGCGTGTGTATTGCTGCTGAGCTCACACATGAAAAGAGACAAAACCAAGATTTGTAGTGATAGAAAAGATTCTAGTATTCATTAACATTTCTTTATACTTATGCAGAGACACGGGAGAAGGAGAAATCACAGGCTGAGATTGCTAGGGCAATAATTCTTATTTGGGAATTTATCAGCTTATATAAGAACACTGATGGAGAGGAGCCTCTGGAAAAACACAATAATGACACTGCCATATAACATTGCAGAATAGGATATTGAAAATTCACCTAAATGAAAGAAGCGAGTGATCTTTCAGCACCAGGTATCAAACATAAACAGGACAATGACTGCTCTCTCTCTCTCTTTTTTTGGAGGGGGGGCAGGGGGAATCCAAAGAAATTAGAAACTTTGTAGGGCTTCTACTGACTTGAAGGCTTTAAAGTGTGTTGACTCATTACTTGCTACATACTAAAAAACCAATCAACCCAACACATTAGGAATGGTTATGTAATTGTTTTGTAGTATCTGCCCTATAACAGCAATTCATTATATTTCAAGCCCAGATATTTTCACTATTAGCATTAGAGATGCACATATGTGCATCAGTGACTCAAAATCAGTTTCAGTAAGAATTACTGCTTCACCTCAAGCAGTTTTCTTAACATTCAGATTAAAAATTAGAAAATCTCAGATAACTTACTGCAATATCCTGAGATACAAATAAGATACTCAAATACATTTAAAAATAAATAGGTTTCTGCCCAGCCTTCCACACTCACACATCAATCATCAGTTCTGATCCACCACCACCAAACAGTTTTATGTAAATCATACTTGTAAATAAAGAGGAAGAGCTTCCTCAACTGACTGTTTTGGAGGGTTAGCTTAGTTTTGTATCTGTTAGTGTAAAAGTCACATCACTCTTGTACTGTCTCAGCAGACCACGTAGGAAGTTGCTCTGAAGAGCCATAAGCCAAACCTGCCTCTTGGCAAAGCCCATTGGTTAATATCAGCATACCACCTAAGCAGAAACTTGAACCAAATTCCCTGCATTCTCAACATACTAAGTTTCCCCAAACCAAGCAAACTCCTTGTGGTTGCACTTTACATTTTTTAAATCATAAAGCAAACTATTTATTTCCTGCAATATCACCTCTTCTGAATATACAAGATCATCTAGAAATCAGTAGTCTCTGCATAAACACTTCAGGTAGCTCCGTACCTCCCTGCAGCCCTTTTGACCTTATTGTACCACTTTTGCAATGAACAATTTCAGTGGCTTCTATTCATTTTTAACTGAGACTCAAGTGTAATGCTTTCACATAACACAGTTTTTCTTTTCAAAGCTATCAATGGGGAACATTAATCCATATCCCACCTAAGCTTCTCTCTCTTGAGTGCCAAATTTCATGGATTTGGCAGTCTTGCATGCACAGGAGCATATTAGCTCAGCATTTAATTTTACGTGCCTAAATGCCTAAATACATATGGGTATATATTTTGTCATTTGTTTCTTTAATGCAGACTGTGATTTCACGAGAAGAAGGAAAAAATTCTTTCTGCTGACTTTGTAATGCACTGGAGATCCAATCTAATGGTTGGATGGTGAAGTGATCTTGAAATAAAATGGGCTGCTTGTCTGTGTTTTACATGCTACCAAATATTGCATCTGAGTACACCACCCAAATGACTCAAAATTTCAACTCTGACATAAAAAGTAGAAGACCTTACAAGCTCTTTTGCATTTGAAGCCTCCCCACTACAATAATACTGAGAATGAGGATAGTGTTCAAACCCTTCAGTCTAGTGAATAAGCACCATCATCTCACATACCACTAAGCACATAATGGGGAAACCCTTTTCAAGACAAGGAGGTAACTAGCACTGTTAAAAAAAAAACCAAAACAACACGATATTCATAACCCCTAATTAAAGATGAATAACTATGGAATGAATATATATGAATAGGTCACTCCAAAAATAACACCTGTTATTTATTTCCATAGGGTAAATGCTCAGCTTATAAAACACTATTTTTCAACTCAGCTGCTGGTTTGTGCTGATGAACAGATCGAGACGCTCTTCATTTCAAGGTGTGACAGCTGTGTATGGCTGCTCGGAATGTGGCTTGTCTTTCACATCACTGTTACCACTACTGAAATGCACCACCCATCACTTGTGTGCTCACATACACTGTTTGATCTTCATCAACACTCAGGAAGTGTTAAGGAACATCAGTGGGTGATGTTTTCTCCTCATGGAGGAATTCAATGACACACCTTTGCTTTATACACACTTATCACATCAGGGACCATTTTGTCAGACTTCCTCTCTGCTGACATCTGTTGCATGGCAACAACACACAGTGGGATATTCTTGAGAAGGCCCAACATCTACTGCCATAACACCAACATCTGGACAGTAAGATAGAAGGCACTACTTTGAGAGCAGACTCCTTATCATCCCACAGGAAAGTTCTGGAGGTGCTTTACTTTCCCAGTTAGGGTTTTGGATTCCAGTCACCAAACAGTGTTTTATCACAGTCTGAGGATGTTTTACATTCTTTTTCATCCCTTTCTCAGAAAGACAACAGGAATTCCTTCAATCAAAACTGTTCTGCATTTCTACCAATGCAGAGAACCATGGGAATACTGTGAGTTGTTACACAACTGATAACAGAACAAAACACTCAGCTGGAAACTGACAAATTACTTTTTTATTAATTATTTTTCCAGTGCCAAGTAATGTATCAAAGCAGACCAAGAGGCCAAGAGACCAAGAGGAATCATGCAATTTCTCAACCTGTGAACTCTTGCCATGCATGTTTTGCAGGTCCAAACTTAAAATCACGTTCTACTAGGTCAGTGTTTTCCATTCCAAGCGCAATCACTCGCCTTATTTTCCTTTTCTCTACTTAGACACGTTGCACACAGCTACATCTCTGCAAGACACTGCAATTTACAGCAGCTAATAATACCGACTCTTTAGCTACCTTCAAATACAATATTATCAAACACGTCAAAGTATAAAATATATTTATATTTCCCAAATCAACAGCAACTGAAAACAATAACAATTCAAAAATGAACACACCTGTTTTGCTAATGGCATCTAGCAAAGTCAATAATCATTAGTACTGAACAAAATGCCATCAAGCACCTTTCATCTATTTGCCCATCCTCCATTTTGTGCTCAATAATCCAGTCAGACTGGTGAGAGTTAACAGTTAAAATTCTCTGTACTTATTCTCTTGCCGTAGTACAGATATCCCATCAGTTCACTTCATGAGCTGCAGAAACAAAGCAAACACCTTCCCATGCTGCACACTAGTGTGAATTTTCACCATCACAAGCAAATGTGCGTTTGATAACTTAAAGCTTCAGTTGTAGAGTTAGAGTGTGATATTTCTAAGTAAACGCCACTTGATGGTGAATTTGATCCTGGCTGGTTACAGTAAAATATAATCTGAAATAGGGTTTTAGAGCCGTGGCATATTTTTAACTTCCTGACACACGCAGCATAGTCTGCTATAGAGGATTTTTCCTCTTGCTGAAGCGATGAGCAGACAAGGCAACGCTAATGCTACTCCATGCTTTGCTCAGTGGGAGGTAATGCAAAATCATCGCAATAGCAAATATTATATTAATAGCCTGTCAGCAGAGCTCCTTTCCCATCCCCCCAAAACCTCGGTTTCAGGGTTGCAAAGTGGCAGCACCCAGGACAGACTACATTTTGCTTCAAGCAAAAAGAATAAAGAGAAATCATGTGGTAAGGGATCACTAGGAAAACAGAATTTGATAATAATGTACCGGGCTGACGACAAATAACCAGCATCTATATTCAGCACAGTAGAGCATCTGCAACCAGTGATCCAGCCTGCTATATCTGCACAGGACTGCGTTCAGCTCTCCATTGCACCAGTAGCACCAATCTACTCGGAGGTGGTGTTTCTTCAGCCCCATAGTGAAGATGCCAACACTGATGCTGCAGTTAACTAGGTATGGACATACTTAACATTAAACACAGAGACAACTAAAAGTGCTCTATGCTTAAAAACATACAAAAAATGAAAAATTAGCTTCCCCGATCATAAGAGCCCCAATTTTAAAGTGTCAGTTTCTTTGGTAAAATATTGCTACAAACAATATGCACAGTCTAATTACTCAAAAACATGAGAACAAAACATTAATATTTTGCAGTAAGGGCTGTTGCATTAATAGATTATCTAAGTACAGGAATTTACCCATGATACTTTTGGAGATTTTTAATTGGTGATATTTCTCCATTTTTAGACAAAAATGTCACTATAGCATCAAACAGGGAAATCCTTAACACAGATTGTCTTTGACAATAAAGTTTGCATCACAGAAACATAGTGAACAAATTAGAAGTAAGTACTGGGAAGCAGATATTGCTCCAGAGCTCTCAGCAAAGTCACATCTTTATAAATGTCGGTGGCAACCCATGAAGAGGAAATCCCAAGCTCCAACTTCACTGGACATCACTAATATGATACTGCAGGTTGTGCAGCGCCAGTTGCATGGCAAACCAATCCCTTTAGTATGAATGGATTCTCTTTTCACTGACACTGTTAGCGCTGGCATGACATATAT